>NC_045768.1:9877816-12277816 GCF_008692025.1 Phocoena sinus | reverse complement strand
CCATCAGAATGGGAGAAAGCATTTGCAAATGAATCAACAGACAAAGGACTAATCTCCAAAATATATAAACAGCTCATGCAGCTCAATATTAAAGAAACAAACAACCCAATCCAAAAATGGGCAGAAGACCTAAATAGACATTTCTCCAAAGAAGACATATGGATGGCCAAGAAGCACATGAAAAGCTGCTCAACATCATTAATTTTTAGAGAAATGCAAATCAAAACTACAATGAGGTACCACCTTACACCAGTTAGAATGGGCATCATCAGAAAATCTACAAACAACAAATGCTGGAGTGGATGTGGAAAAAAGGGAACCCTCCTGTACTGTTGGTGGGAATGTAAATTGATACAGCCATATGGAGAACAGTATGGAGGTTCCTTAAAAAACTAAAAATAGAATTACCGTATGATCCAGCAATCCCACTACTGGGCATATACCCAGAGAAAACCATAATTCAAAAAGACACATGCACCCCAGTGTTCATTGCAGCACTATTTACAATAGCCAGGTCATGGAACCTTAATGCCCATCGACAGACGAATGGATAAAGAAGATGTGGTACATATATACAATGGAATATTACTCAGCCATAAAAAGGAACGAAATTGGGTCATTTGTGGAGACGTGGATGGATCTAGAGATTGTCATACAGAGTGAAGTTAGTCAGAAAGAGAAAAACAAATATCGCATATTAACGCATGTATGTGGAACCTAGAAAAATGGTACAGATGAACTGGTTTGCAGGGCAGAAGTTGAGACACAGATGTAGAGAACAAATGTATGGACACCAGGGGGGAAAGCCCCGGGGGATGGGGATGGTGGTGTGATGAATTGGGAGATTGGGATTGACATGCATACACTGATGTGTATAAAATTAATGACTAATAAGAACCTACTGTATTAAAAAGTAAATAGGGCTTCCCTGGTGGCGCAGTGGTTGGGAGTTCGCCTGCCAATGCAGGGGACACGGGTTCGTGCCCCGGTCCAGGAGGATCCCACATGCTGTGGAGCGGCTGGGCCCGTGAGCCACGGCCGCTGAGCCTGCGCGTCTGGAGCCTGTGCTCCGCAACGGGAGAGGCCACAGCAGTGAGAGGCCCGCGTACCGCTAATAAAAAAAAAAAAAAAGTAAATAAAATAAAATTTAAAAATTAAAAAAAAAAGATTAGTTTGAAAGAAAAGAAGTGATCACAAGACTTCTGATACATATTTAATGGACATTTTTTAAACCTGTTCCCAGAGCACAGGATTTGCAGTACCTGTGTTAACTGAGATGCCTTCGCTTGCCAACTCAGCATCTGCAGGCATGGAACTGCCGGCCAGGGCACCCCTGCCTCTGTCCTTGTCCTCGTGGTCGCTGTCCTCATCCTCGCTGCTGCTGTAGTAGTACTGCAACTTCTCCCCCAGTAACTTATCATCCAGGGTCGTCATGGTGCCTGGGAGAGGGCGACATAGCAGGCTCTTTGCTGGCTTGAATCAGACAGACATGAATCTGAAGAGTTAGGGATCACCTGTGCTCAGATCCTATTATGCACAGGACCGTAAGAGTGACTGTTTTCATAAGCAGGATCTCAGCAAATCCATACCATGACCATGCATGATAGGGTTTATCATGTTCTTTCTGTAGAAGGTAAAATTGAGGCTCAGATAAAATTTCTCTGCCAACCTTTACAGCAAATGGCGGAGCTGGGCTCAGACCCCAGGGATTCCTGACTCCAAGAGACTGAAGGTGTGAGTCACTGTCTTCTGAATAGTATACACTGAAGTAGGGTGGTGGCTTGGAGGAAACTACTGACTGACTGAACGTCTTATCTACACATACTCTTTGGTTTACCTACCAAGTAAGACTGCTGGCAATTGAAAAATTGGTAAGAATCCTCATGAGAAACTCCAAAAAGCAGCATCAAGAATGGGATGCTGACTCACTGTTTGCCTAAGCCAATCATTCATCTGTCTCTTGCCTTCCACCTCCCAATCAGCACAGCGACGGTTAGGATGGATGGGCTCTGAAGTCCTAATAACTTTGGTTAAAAGACGGGCCCATGACAAGATTTTAATCACTCCCCAGTGTTTAAAGGACAATGGTTAGAGCCAACCTTCTGCATCAGAAGAAGCCTGGTACATTCTGGGAGAAAGGTACAGCTTAGTCCCTGCCAGGCCTGCTTGCAGATCGCACAAGGAGGGGTTGTAACTCCAGCACCCCTTCCTTTAAGCATCCAAATACCATGCATCTTTGATTAAAGGCATCCCCGAGCCTGTTAGACTCCATTACAAAGTGACTCTCCCACCGGGCGGGGAGGTCTTGCAAACAGAGACCTCCAATGCCCAGCACGAGGCCTCTATACAATCTGTCAAGCTCATATAGAGGCAGCCTGAATCAGTGGGGGAATCCGGTGACCCGGGCAGTCAGATGAGGAGAGGCGTACGTAAGAGGCAGGATTGAGAAAAAGGCGCAGGTACACGCCGGGCGCAGGGAGGTGGAGAGAAGTAGGGGGACTAAACCTAACGTAAAGAGGCAGAGGGACCAAGGCGGTAAAGGTGGGAAGAAAGAGACGAGGAGGAGTGTGTGCTCGGTGAGGGCGGGGCCGCTGAGGAGGCGGCAAGCGCAGGGCCAGCGGAGGGGCTGGTGGGAGGCGGGGCCTTTTGGGGGAGGAGTCGAGGGCGGGGCCAGCGGGAGAGCTGGCGGAGGGGAGGCCAGCGGGAGGGCCGGCGGAGGAGGCGGGGCCTTTCGGGGGAGGAGTCGAGGGCGGGGCCAGCAGGAGGGTTCGCTAAGGAGGCGGGACCTTTGAGGGTCGAGGGCGGGGCCAGCGGAAGCGCGGCGGAGGGGCGCGGAAGCTCTATGGAAGCCCGAGGGAGGTGGGGCCTGCGGAGACTGGGCAGAGAAGTTGCGGAGAGCGTGGGGGGGTCGAGGGGGCGCACCGACAAGATCGTCTCACCCAGGCTCGCCGACCACCCGTATTCCACCACCTCCCACCGGTATTCCATACCCGCCGCTTCTTCCCGGCTGACCTCAGTGCAGCTACCCGGCCTACCTCAGTCTGGATCCCTTCAGGCTGGCACTTCGGAAGGAAGGGAGCGCTCGGCTGGAGAAAGAGAAATGGGTCGGCGCCTTGAGCACTAAGAGAAAAGCCGCCTGAGTCCCGACTGCGCGGACCAATGAGGCGGCCTTCCTGCGTCAGCGCGGATACACGCTGCCCAATTAGAGGAAGCGTATCCTGGCGGCCAAGGGAGAAGCTACGGGTCCTACATGGGGACAAACATCTTGACAATAATAATACGCTTCTATTTTTATTTTTGTTTTAATTTGAACGAAAGGCCACACTAGATATGCCCAGCTTTGAGCAGTAAGAACAATTTCTTTACCTTTGAAGTTTCCGAAAACATTCCACATGTTTTTTTTTATTGATTCTTAATCACATCACGTCTATTAAGACAGAAGACAGACTCGGACATTAATTTGCCCAAGAACACATAGCCCTTTTGGATTAAAAAAAGAAGGAAAAAAAAAAAAAAAGCCAAGTCCAGGACAACTAAACGCAAAGTGAAATCCTGGATTGGACCCTGGAACAGAAAAAGGACGTGAATGGCACAACTGACGAAATTTGAACAAGGTGTATCAAGTAATATTATTGTATCAATAGTTTTGATAATTGTACTACGGTTATGTAAGATGTTAATTTTAGGGGATTCTGGGTGAAGAACATAGGGGTACTCTATACTATTTTTGCAACTTTTTGTAAACCTAATTTCACATTCTGAGCCCTTATTGAGATGTCCAGTACACAACACGAAGTAGCTCATGGAAAGCTTTGTGTAAATTGAATCATTCGAAATATACTAAAACAATACACCCTTTAAAATAGGTAAGTTTTATTTCCCTAAAGTTTGAGAGATTCTGAATTTGTGGTTCTACACCACCTGCAATTGTCTGCAAATTTGTATATGTGCATATTTTTCTGAGAAGCTGATTGTTCAGGCTACCAAGAGTCAGAACCCCCATCCTCAAAGTTAAGAACAATTCATATAAATAGATCCTACGGTAACTTTTTATATTTTTTGTTTGCATAATGAATAATCAGATTTGTGAGAACAGCCAACTTGAATATGCTTGTGATCTGCTGTTAAGTGACAAGCCAGGACCCAGCAACAGTGCCTCTGTGTAGGAGAGTCCCCCTAAATATTTGTTAAATGAATACTAGATGAATGCTTTGCTTTTTTGTTTCTACTCACATCTCCCTGAAGCAGGGGTCTTCTTCATGCATGGTGCTCCTTTTCCTTCAAAATTCACTTTAAATTTAAGGCTGCAATCCTCATGGGGGTCCTCAGAGCTGCTCAACAATCGTAGTTGCCCGACTCTCTAAGTGAAGCAGTTCACATCTCTTCTCTCAAATGTTCAACACCCTTTCCCCTCTCCTCGCCTACCTTATGACCGCGATTCTTATTTCACATGAAAAACAGAAGCAATCAAAAGACACTTGCACCTTCAAAATGTACAACAACCCCCTGCATCTGTACCTGTTAAATGAATCACCAGTGCAGCGGATCCGGCTCCTCCAGCCTAGTAAGGAAATCTGCTCCTGCAGTTACCTCCTCTCTCTCTCCCCTGCATATTCAGGCTTTCTTTCTAATACTTTCTATTTTCTTTCTAAAATTTTCCTAGTTTTCATTTCTAAAAGAAAATCCTCTCAGATACCATTTTCCACTGTTCAGATTGTTTTTAAAAAAAAGTTTGATAACAGTGAGACTGTGGGGAATACATGGCTGGTGAAAGTATAAGTTGATACAACTCTTATGGATGGCAATTGAGAAATATCTATCAGTATTGCAAAAACATGCCTTTAACCCAGCAATTCCACTCCTGGAAGTTTATCCTATAGATATACTTGCATGAATGTATTGTTTAAAAATAAAGGAACATGGAGAACATTATGTATTAGTTTCCTGCCTTTTGCAATAAAAAATAGGAATAATATTTTCTTATGTGTGCATGAAGAAAAGAATTGAAGAATATACAAGAAATAATAAATTCAGATGGGAATCAGGAGTGAAAGGGAGACATTTTATACATAATGTTTTATGTGTAATTTTTAATCATGTGAAAGTATTATCTATTATGTTCCAAAAGTTAACAATTTTTTTAGAGTCAACCCTCACTTTCCTCCCTCACCATGCCTCTCCATCCCCATCTCATTTCTCTGATCTCCTTTACAGACAGATCTAATAGATCTGCTCTATTCCCTCCTCATCCTACTTCAATTAGGTTTTTGTTCCCACCAGTCCACTGAAACCACACCTATGAAGGCAGTGACTTCCTAGTTGCCAAATCCTCAGTAAAGTCTCGGTTGTGCTTTAACTGAACCACTCAGCAGCATTTGACAGTTAATCACTCCTTCTGGAAACCCTTTCTTCTCTTGGTTTTCAGAAGGATACCTTCTCCTAGTTTCTCCAGCTTTGTTGATACCCTCATTAACTGTTCTGCTTCTGACCTCTAAATAACGGAATGCCCCAGGTTCAAACTTTTGACACCTTCTTTGTGTATACTCGTTCTATATATACTCCTGTCAAAGAATACCATGGAGGCAGTTAATTATATGCAAACAAATTTACTCATAGGAAGGAGAGAATCAATAGGTGACTGTCAAGGAGGGTTTAAAACATGGATTCATAAAAGACGGGGGAAATGTGGGACCTCAGGAAACCATGAGTCTTGTCTGCTTTTCTAGAAGGAAACTGACAAGCTAGCATTTTGCAAAGCAGTCAGTCTAGGCAGTCTGCCCTGGAGCTGTCTGGCTCAAGGCATCGATGAAAACAATGTTAGCTATTTATAGATTCTCCAGAAAACTTAAGTAGAAGTACACAGAACAGGTTGTCTCTGTATGTTGTAAAAGAGAGAGAGAGAGAGACACGGAATCTAAGACCAAGATGGAAACCAGTCTTTTATAACCTAACCTTAGAAGTTATGCCCAATCACTTCAGTTGTATTATTTTCATTAGAAATGAGCCAGTGAGTCCAGCCCACACTCAAGGGGAAGGAATTACACAAGAACATGAATACCATACCAAGAGGCTCAGGGGCCCAACCTATGAACTACCTACCACAGAAGCTCTCTTTAGGGGGACCGAAGGCCAGTTAAGTATGGAGACATATTTAGGTTGATAATATTTGAAGATTTTTTTTTTTTTTTTTTTTTTTTTTTTTGGCTGCCTTGGGTCTTCGTTGCTGCATGTGGGCTTTTCTCTAGTTGTGGTGTGCGGGCTTCTCATTGCGGTGGCTTCTCTTGTTGCGGAGCACGGGCTCTAGGCGCACGGGCTTCAGTAGTTGTGGTGCGCAGGCTCAGTAGTTGTGGCTCGCAGGCTTAGTTGCTCCACAGCATGTGGGATCTTCCCGGACCAGGGATCAAACCCATGTCCCCTGCATTGGCAGGCGGATTCTTAACCACTGAGCCACCAGGGAAGTCCTGAGGATTTTGAAGTTAGGTAACATAATTAAAAGCCAGAAAGGAAAAGATAGCTATCATTGTAAATTACACAGCTTAAAGAGTTGAGGGGACAGAAAACAGGAATAAACAAAAGGTGAAAAGTAAGAGAAAGAGGAGAAAACTAATAAAATGCAAGTCTAAATGTAAATTTACAGTTTTAAGATTCACTTTCATTGGTCTCTTTTAATATATTCATTCTCCTAGTTGTGTATTATAGAGGGATTATCCAGTGGTGTCCTTGCTGGGAGTGTAGTTTGCATCTGTCAGGAAAATGACTGTGTACATGAGATAGTTAACAGTATTCATCAGGACCACTCCATTTATCTTACCAATATCTGGGGATGATGTGGATAGTGAAGTTTCCTTTTAATGAGAGTACCATGTGTAATTTATAGTTTGTCAGGTATTTTACCTGTAATGTAAGGTTTTTGTTTATCCATAGAGCGTATTGAAGGTACTCCCTAGTGGGAAAACCAAAATAAGCTGTTAAAGCATTTGCCTTTTATCAAGGGAAAATCTTGATCCAAACAGAAGATTTACAAACTATTATTAAACATATTTAAAGTTTTGAAGTAACTGAATGAAATTTATATAGAAATGCTTAAATGCCTCGAAGCTGGGTTCCAAGGCTTGCTCTACCCTTATAGTTTTTCCAGATCATAATAATTAGAGATAAAACAAGATTTGGTCCTCCACTGAGTTGCCCAGATAAAATGTTTTCCACCAATATTTTTGTAAATTTAGAACAGATTTGTTCCTGCCACTTGTATTATTTTTGTTATGAAAGTATTAAAGGTCTAAAGATGGTTTTGGATGACATCAACCAGTATGAGGATTGTTTGAAATAACCAGTCTTTCTCTTTCCCTCCCTCCCTGTCAGCGTGGGGCCAGTTTGTGGCAATTGAACACATCTTTCTTATTTAGAAATTAAACAACTTTTAGACAGCAATTAGATTAAATTTCTTTTTGTATTAATGAATATAAAACCAGTAAGGGCTACTTCCTTATATAATGCTTTAAAAAATTTTTTTTAATTGATAATCTTTAGTGTAGGCTTTAATTTTGTAAATTGAAATTTACTTTAGATGTTGGATTGTCTTTAAGAAGCAATTACATTTCTTTTTAAGGTTTTGATTGAAAGCATCTGAGAAAATCAGAAACCTCTTTGCTTTCATAGCTTTAGTAACAATATTCTTAGTAACAATATTTTTCTTTAAATAGCCCACACACTTAATGTAAGAGGCAAATTTTTTCTTTTTTAGAAATATTTCGGTTTCTCTTATTCACATACATTTTTAATCTCTGTAAGCCAATCAGAATGGAGCTTCATTACATTTTGAGACCTTATAACAACAAATATAACCTGTATTCTGATTAATATGGTGGATTACACTGATTGATCAAGTGTTAAACCAACCTTACATTACTGAGATAAACCCTATTTGGACATGATGTATTATAATTTATATGTATATAACTATCTGGATTTGCTAACACTTTAAGGATTTTTGCATCTATGTTCACAAGGGATACTGAGCTGTCATTTTTTTGTAAAGTTATTGTCAGGTTTTGATGCCAGGGTTTTATTCATCTAATAAAACTAGTTAGGAAGTTCCCTCCTCCTCCATTTTCTGAAGGTGCTTCTGTGAAACTGAGGTTATTTTGTCCTTAAATGTTTAATAGAATTCACCTGTGAAACCATCGTGAGGCCTGGAGTTTTCTTTGTGGGAAGCTTTTCATAATGAATTTCACTTGTTTAGTAGATACAAAGCTATGGCAGGCAGCTTCTAAAATGGTCCCTGTGCCAATAAATAATCTGTCTCTCAGCTCTCAATTTACCCTTCTTGCTTTGCAATAATGGACTGAATTCCTTTAAGCATCTCTCCTTTGCTGTGAGCACAATGATAAGCTTCCTCACTAGAGGGCACTGGAGGAGGAGAGACTGTGGTCAGTGGTGTTGCTGTAAGGACATGCAGTGGGTTCTTCTCCAAGCCACAGGCCCAGCACATGTGGTTCCTTGATGATCTTGCAACCTCTGTCTGGACTAGCAATAATTTTCCTGTGACCCTCTCAACATGGAAATCAGTGTCCTGAAGGCCTCCTGTCTGCACTGGCGCCAGTTCCCTCCACAGGCTCCTCTGCAGCTCGCCTGTGTTCTAGACTTGCTTTCTGCTTGCCAGCAACCAGTCCCAGCCTGGGTAAACCAGCAAACTTCTCTGCTGCCCAGTGGGCTGAACTTCACCTGCTCCAATGAGGTCTGCACCCCAGTCTTGATAAGAGGCCCCTTTCCAAGTCTGTCCTTCCTTAGTTACTCTCCCTAAGCCATAGGATACCATACGGGATTTCCTTTAATCTTATAGTCGCTCATCTACTAAATTTTAATAATTCTTTTGTGTCAAACATTCCCTCTATGGTTTTTATCTCCTGATGGGGGATAAAGAAGTCACTAGGTCCAGTCCACACTCAGGTGAGAGGCTTATGCCAGGACATGAATACCAGGCAGGGGTCTTTGGGAGCTCTATCGGTCCGAGTGGGGTCTGGACCTAGTGACTTGCTTCTAAGTGACAAAACCGATGGGATATTGTTTCCAAGGTTAGGCTATAAAAGATTGTGACTTTATTGTGTGCCGCCTCTCTCTTGTGCAGGCGTGAATGCAACCTGGACCCCACCCCCTGCTTGGTCCCAGGTTCTTCCTACTTGCTGCTTGGATGAGCCAAGCTAGCATATTGACTGTAAGCTGCCCTACAAAGAGGGTCAAGTGGCAGAAAACTTAGGGCAACCTTCAGCCAATGAAAACCTGAGGCCGTCATTCCAACAGTTCAGGAGGAACTGAATCCTGCCAATAATAAGGGGAGTGAGCTTGGAAGCACACCCTTCACCAGGAGAGCCACAAGATGACTACAGAGCCAGCTAACGCCTAGGTTGTGAGAGACCCAGAGGAGAGGACTCCTCTAAGTCACATGCAGATTCCTGACCTACAGAAACTGTGAAACAATGTTATTGCATTAAGCTGCTAAATTGAGGGTACTTTGTTATGTGATAATAGGTAACTAATACAAGAGTTATTCCAATTTTCCTTTTCATCCTGTATCTGTTTTGGTAAATTGTATTTTGAAGGAATTTGTCCATTTTTAAGTTAAGACCATATAGTTGAATGTATCCATTTCCTTCAGAGGTTGACCAAGTACACTAATTTATCTGCTCAAAAAATACTTCAGAAACAAAAAACAATGTCCACACAAAGACATGTACACAAATGTTCATAGCAGCTTTATTTGTTAATAGTCAAAAAATCTAAACAACCCACATGTTCTTCAATGGGTGAATGTTTAAACAAAATGTGCTATGTCCATACCATGGTATACTACTCAGCAATAAAAAGGAATGAACTACTAATACATGCAACAATTTGGATGGGTCTCAAGGGAATTATGCTGAGTAAAAAAAAGCCAATCTCCAAAGGTTACAGTCTGCATAATTTCACTTACATAACATTCACATAATGACAAAATTACAGAGATGGAGAAGAAATCAGTGGTTGCTAGGGGCCAGGGATAGGAAAATGGGGGTAAGGGAGGGGAATGGACATGAATATAAAGGGGTAGCACAAGGGATCATTGAGGTGATGGAACAATTGTTACCTTTTTTTTCAGTTCTGTTATCTTGAGAGTTGTAGTGGTTCCACAAATCTACATGTGATAAAAACTGAATAGAACTACACACACACACACAGATGAATGCATATGAAAGCGAGTGAAATCTGAGTAAGTTCTGTAGATTGTTACTAATGTCAATTTCCTGGTTTTGATATTATAGTAATGTAAGATACTACCATTGGCGGAACTGTATGAGGGTACATGGGTCCTCTCTGTATTATTTTTGCAAATTCCTGTGAATCTATAATTATTTCAGAACATAAAGTAAAACAAAACAGAACAAAAACAACTTCAGTTGATCTCATCCAGTCTCTTGGGTTAAAACATCTATTTTAAATAGCACTCCCCAGACCCTCCACCCCCATTACTCTGCATCTAATTTTCACTGAGTTGACTTTTGAGTGAAGACCTGAAGAATGTGAGAGAT
The DNA here is from genome assembly GCF_008692025.1 of Phocoena sinus. Classification (NCBI taxonomy): domain Eukaryota; kingdom Metazoa; phylum Chordata; class Mammalia; order Artiodactyla; family Phocoenidae; genus Phocoena; species Phocoena sinus. Next base: position 12,267,251 of record NC_045768.1, on the reverse strand, counting down.
CTAGTGATGAAGATTCTTACAGGGGTTGGGAAGCCTCCTACCCTTACAGAACAGCAAGGGTAAAGGCCCTATGATGGGAACATGCCTGGCTGGCCTGGTGAAGATCTCAGTGGCCAGTGCAGCTGGAGCATAGTGAACAAAGTATCAAAGAAAAAATTTTGGCTTTCACCCTGAGTGAGATGAGAAGCATTTGGAGGGTTTTGAGCACAAGAGTGAAGTGATCAAACTGACATTTTAAGAGGATCTCTGTAGATGCTGTGGTGACAATAAACTGAAGGGAGGCAAGGGCAGCAGCAGGGAGAACAGGAAGCCATCACAGTTCAGGTGAAAGATAATTGTGGCTTGGACCTCACTGGTGAAGTGGTCAAATTCTGAATTTTTTTTTTGCGGTACGTGGGCCTCTCACTGCTGTGGCCTCTCCCATTGCGGAGCACAGGCTCCGGACGCGCAGGCTCAGCGGCCATGGCTCACGGGCCTAGCCGCTCCGTGGCATATGGGATCCTCCTGGACCGGGGCACGAACCCGTGTCCCCTGCATCGGCAGGCAGACTCTCAACCACTGCGCCACCAGGGAAGCCCTGAATATTTATTTTGAAGGCAGAGCTGACAGGACTTGCTGCTGGACTAGGAAGAGTAGTCAAGGGGGAAATAACTGAAACGGGGAAGACTGGAGGTACACTTTGGGGATTCAGATTTGGACATGTTACGTCTGAAATGTTTGAGATCCAAATGAAGATGTTCGGCAGACTGCCCTATCTAAAACTGCCCACAGTACTTAGAACTACAATGTAAGTTTCATGAAGTTAGGGACTAATTCACTACTATATCTCTAATGCCCAGTATGAAGTAGATTCTCAAAAGTACATTTGTTGAGTGAGTCTCTCTAAACTACCTAGGCCTGAACATTTGATGATGGATGTTACTGAATGCACCTGGGCTAAGACAGGCCCCAAACCCATTTTCATTCTTTATGGCCGTGGTTCCCAAACTTTTCTGCACATTGGCAGCACCTGGGGAGCTTCAAATGTACTGATGCCTTGATCCCACCTCCTGAGAGTGTGTTTTAATTGGTCTGGGGTGTGATCTGGGCTTTGGGATTTTTTAAAAAGCTCCCTAGGTGACTGCCATGTGCAGGTAAGTTTGGAACCACTGCATTACTGAGTTTTCAGTTATAAAAAATCTTTGTTAAAGTGCACGATCATTACTCCAATAGGTGTCAATTATAAAGAAAATAAAAATCTTCCTGGGATTTCATTTCCTTCAGTTAAGTTTCCTCTCCTCTGCCTGGATCAACTATCCATGGTTCTTCCTCTTCTTCTTCCTGATCTCAATGATCACGCCAGGGCTTATACAAGATCACCCATTTCACAAATATCGGTCTGTTTTCAGCAACGAGGTCTGGGATTCTAAGCCAAATTTAATCCATGATAATGTGGAGATGTCTGGTAGGCTTCCTCTACAACAAATCCTGTCAATTGCGCTCTCCTACTTTTCAAATCCATCTCTTCCTCCATCCTCTCTTTGGCCATGCCCTAAACACTTCTTACCTAGATTGTTGGCCTGGTCTCCCTGCTGGTCTATCTCCAGCTTCACCTCAGACTACTACCAAAGTGATCTTCTAAAAACCCAAATCAATCAGATCATCTAACTTCCAAGACTCCCTAACAGTCTCTTTAGTATTTAGTGTCCTTCATAAAGGTCCCTATTTACCTCATCTAGCTATGTGATCTGATCTCAATGATCAGATCACATAGCTAGATGAGGTAAATAGGACAAATTGGACAAATTTGGACAAATTCTCTAAGGTCTCTGCCTCAGTCTTCTCATCTGTAAAATGGTGACAATAATGGTTCTAGATGATAATATACCTACAGCACTTAGAACTGTGTCTTGAACATATTAAGTGCTGTTAAGAGTTAGTTAAGCTATTCTTCAAACACTCCTTCCACTGTAACACTTATGGCTAAAATAGGTTCCAACCATCACCATCACCATCACCATCACCATCACCATCACCATCACCATCACCATCACCATCACCATCACCATCTTTGGAAGGTAGAATAAGACTTGAATCAGAAATCTGACTCCATTTACTTTCTAGTTACAAGGTCTTGGGCAAGTTACTTAACATCTCAAATACAAAACAGGGATCACAATATTTATAGTGAAGGGCTGTTAGGATACAGAGTGGGTTGTTGTGAAGTTACAGTAGGTTCTCAGGTGTTTTCTCCCCTTAGCTCTGCTTGGTGAAATATTATTCAGCCTACAAAGAAATGCCCTTCTTTGAGATCATTTCTCAAAGAAGCAGTTCCTCTGGCTCACTATCACTACCGTCCACTCCATAATTTCCCTTTTGGAGTTTCCATATACCTTATACAAGAACATAGCTCACTGAGCTGGTTATTCAGATTTGTCTTTCCCATTTCTCACCCTGAGAGCTTCTAGAGACAGGGGTTGTTGTTTCACTGACCTTCAACCCTAATGACCAGCACAGACGGGCTTAAAATTCATCAGTTGAGTGAATGAGTAAAACTACTCAAGGCCCAGTGAAAATGGTGTCTAGAATCACTCAGGCCATTTTCTGTTACATTCTGAGGTTCCACAGAACAGTCTTCATACTTCTGTAATATATTGCTTCATATTCGTTATTTATCTATTTGTCCTATTTTCTCCATTAGAGTGTGAACTGCTAGTATTATCTACACCCTCATCTCCCATACAGAAAGTACTCTATGTTGAATGAACGAAGTGTTTGATTGAATTGAGGACTATTTCAACCTCCCTGGCCTATTCATTTCTTTCAGATCCTTCCCAGTGATGAATGCATGAGGCAAGGTGATTGTTTAAATCTTAAGGAGTAACCTGGTAGCTTAGTTAAACCAAAAAGTTTACCAAGGAAGTCAAGATAACTAAAATGCACTATAAACTTAATATTGACACTAAACAAACAACTTTTAAGGTGGACAAATAATTTTATTTTGTGCATGCAAATACATGTCAAGTACTGCAAACTTTTTCCATCAATTTTCTCTCAAACACTGAAAATCATGATGCTCTATTCTGTGAACAGCCAAAGCTAATATCTCTTCACTTCAGTGCTACAGCAAAAACACACAGAATTCACTCTTTGCTATTCACTATCATCACAACCCTCATTGTTCCATCTTTGCCCTCCCCCCATATACAGGCCTTATGAATCCTAGCCTTCCCCCATTTAACCCTATTCCTATAGCACAAAGGGAAATATTACAATTTGGAAATTCAAATTGAAATAAATGGAATAGAATTTATTCCCATATATATTCCCCATTTCATTGTACAGAATTATTTTAAATTATAGTTTTAAATAGAAGCTGAGTATATGCCTTAAAAATGAGCATTAAATCCATCTTAGAGATGGTGCCTGCTTTTTACATGATGGGTGTACACCATCTTTAATTTCATTTACATTTCAATCGAACAATAGATTTGCAAAGAAAATGTCTAATACAGACGTAAAAATATTCACACTAGAGCTTCACAATCGGTTGTACAATTGACAAACAGGCCTCTTTTCCCAAACTTTCCAGCTAAGCAAATTTATAAAATGTAATCAATGCAACAAGAAAAACATTTCTCTTTCACTTCCAGGGAAAAGAATATGCAATAAACAGTATAAATGCAGACAGCAGTTGCTGCAAGCTAACCACGATACTCCCAAGTGGCTGTACAGTGGATATGTGCAGTACAAATAAAAGCCACATGTGTTGTATCACAACTACAGTATAATTGTTTGCCCAGCTAAGAGAATGCATGCACTTCCATGCCTTGGGTTATAAAGTGAGGCCTAATTCTTGACAGATTGATGGAATATATGCAAATGACCTTGGCTTGTGGCAGTACTAAGTGCAGCCAGTGTCTGTGTTCCACTGGTTTAAGGATATTTAAATTTTTTTATTAAAAAAAAAGAAAAAAAAAACTGCCAATTTCAGACTTGGGGGAATAACTGCTCTTGGAGTAATAACAGGACTCCACTCAAATGTGGGGTGTTCTGATTGGTGGCCTTGACTCCTTGTATTCCCTTGCCAGCAAAGGGATACAAAGAAACCACTACTATAAAGGAGGAACTAGCAAATTTATTCAATTTACCCAGAAAATGAGATACTCCTTGAGCATGTTCATTTGTGTTCTGCTTGCAGAAGGGGTTCTTATATAGAAGGAGTTACAGTAAGTGATCCCATTAACACTCTTCACTCACTAAAACACAGGGAAAGTTCTTCCAGGAAACTAATACATAGTTGCAATGCAACTTTCCCCTTGAATGATTAGTCACCAATACTGGTGACAGTCTGCTCAGAAAATGACTCTAGAAGCTAGGGAAGAAATATTCAAAGTTGAAATCACATGCTGAATCTGATCATTACAAACGCCACCCCTGTTAACAAGACAACATGGGCTTTAACATCTAAAATGCAAAAGCAAGCTAGATGGTTTTTAAAACAATGTTTTCAAATGTTTAAATGATCCCATTTTTAATTCCTACAAATCACTGTGCATCTGGTAATTTTATCAAGGCAGCATATAAAACTGGGATGTGCTTTATAAACTTAGAATCAACTTGAAACTTGAGTGAAAGTGACCAGATCCATACAAATGGAAAATTTCAGTTCTAATATAGGTCTCTTTTACTATCCTCTTGTGAGAGTCAACAGTTACTAGGAAAAACATCAGTGCCACTGACCCATTGAAGTACCTTCTCTTGAAAATTACGATGCACAACTTTCATGCATGACGCTGGTTTACTAGATGGTATTGAAAGTAAGTCATGGCAGGAAAGGCAAAGGAGTCTGCTTTGTTCAGTTACCAACTAGATGACATACTTAAGTAACTTTCCCAGGATTCCTAAGATGAAATGAGACCACAGAGAAAGAACTACTGATGCTACACCACAGTATCTGAATGAGGCACATGGTCTTCAGAATGGGACTAGAAATTTTTAAAAACACAAGAAGTCAGAACAAAACCAAAGCCTCACCATTTTCCCACTTTCCAGACCTCGGATTACTTTTTCCTTATTAGACCATACACCACATATGCAGTTTAGTTGACAACATTACAAACTTCCTCTCCTATTGCTTTATATCCTTTGATTTCAAAAATATGTGCATCACAACATGTTGGTAAACGGTCAAATGACAGGGAATGCCCCCTATTTTAAAAAGTCACATTCTAGGTCCGATTTGTAATTTTCTCCTCTATGATATCATTAGGTACCTTTCATAAAAAGGATCAGATAAACTGCTCTTCCTTCTCAAATGGCAGAGAACCAATGTCTTTGTTTCACATCCAACACACCATGAGAAAGAGAAGATGATCACTACATAAAGGATGCAATACCGAAAAATCCCAACATAGAAACAATTCCTATGTTGTTAGTGAGGAAGAGAGTAAGTTTTTAAGAACAGGGAGTTACTGTTTTATGGGATCACCTGCTGCAAGACAAGCATTATTTTAATATAAATGTTCTGAGACATACCAATAAGTTGGCAGGTATATACATACACTGATGCAAATGTAATTTCACTGGACAAGTAGGCAAACACCTAAGCAGTTTATCCCAACCCCCTCCAGCAGAGCACAACCAAGTTTCAAAACTTCAATTTTAAAATTAAAAAGATAAGGTTAAATACACAAGATCAATTTATGTAGTATATATTCACCCTCAGAACGTGCTGAAGATGTTTTGCGTAGTTCTGTTGCACAGAGGGTTCTTTCCCTGAGGGCACATAAGGAGCTCTCAAACTGTTAATATGTCTCTATTTTGTAACAAAATAGCAATTTTAAAATCTTAAAAAAAAATACATTACCTTCAACATGGAAGATCTCACTATTTAAATATCCATGAAATAGACATACTGGTTTGCATATCCTTTTGGAAATACAAACAGCAAATAAAGTACATTGGAAGCATTTCAAATGTAATAAGCGCATATTTATAGAAAGGTTCTGATATAAATTATATAACAATCACGTTCCTGTAATATCCTAGGCTAATTTATAATGTCGGAAATAAGTTAATGTAACATGGTTTAAAACTCTTGTTCCTATTCATTTCAGGTTACAGAGTGAAATAAATAAAATGTCCTTGTAGGGATGGGGGCACTGGCCATGGCAAAAAGGTACAGTACTAACCAAGGAAACTAAGTCAAGGCTACTGTGCTGTTATGCTACAAACAAACATCTTCATACATTTGAGTATTAAATAAATGTGTAAGATCTTCCATACTGACACCAGAATATCAAAACTACCCCTTTGTTTCTCAGGTATATTTACAACTTATCAGTCACCTTATGAGCATGTTCATTAAGACAGGTATCAAACACCAGTATTTACTCATTCTGATCAAGAAATTTCAGGGAAATGTCAACCCTCCTGCCCCTGGAAATGTGCACAAAACTTTTTATCAAAATCTTATCTGATACAATGCTGTGGTTTTGTAAAACAACTAAATAGCTCAGACGACCAATAACATGATCCTGTTTAAGCATCTTGCTAGCAGGAAAAGCCCTTACATACAGTACACCTGGTGAAAGATCAGCTTGGCTTAAAATATTCCAGTACAATTTTCAGAGTAAACAACTTCACAGAAGTTAATTAAAAATAATAGTAAAAGTCAAACTAATCTTAAAGAAATGGGGGGAAAAACAAAGACACAAACTACAGGTAAGATCACCCAGAAGGAATGCCCAGCTTTTGTTTTCAAATGTTGACTGAAATTTAGGTTTCAATAAAATACCTCCCACAAATCTGGAGCCTGGCTGGTTGAACATACTGCGAACATACTGCATACTTTCAGATGCCAAGTCAAAACACTTTTCAGTCACATTATAGCAGGGCAGAAATTATTCATGTTTTTAAGTATGAATAAAGGTTAGCCAATGTTCTATTATTACATGGTTCATAGTCTTATCAACCTAACAGTCAGAAAAACAAGGAAAATTAAACCCCAACATGAAGTAACAATAAACAACATTTAACCAAGATAATGCAATGAACATCCAAATTAATTAGTTTAAATTAAAAACCCAGCAATACCATCTTGTTAGTCAGTGCAAACACTACATACAGGGTTTTCTCAAGAAAGCTGAAAGCACCTGATTCTTTTGCCAAGTCATCAGATTCATAATGTACAGGCTTAAATCTGCATTTTAAAAAACTGCCATTACATTAGTGCATAATTTATCAAAATTGTAAAAACGATTCTGCATAACTTAGGAGAATTTAATATCTAGTACATCAGCTGAAAGACTTAGGCACTTGGTTATATATTTAATTACTTACTTCAACAAGTAGCCTGTGTATAAATATTAACAAAGCAGAAACTATTTTTGAAAAATGGAAAATTGAAAAATAATTTAAATGCTACAGATAAAAGCACTGCACCACACTCCTACATATAATGCAGTAAAGAAAGCTAGTATATAACCCTGTAAAATTCTATGGTAAGAACATCTAACTCCACTCTTCAAAATTTAAAAAAAAAAAAAAAGAGAAAAAAAAAATCCATGCAAAGTCCCATGAAAAAGATAAATAAAGCAGCTGGAATGAGATGGAAATTTCTCTCAGTGAAACATAAAATAGAAATAAATAAGTTAATTAAGTCTACTTTCACTAGATGTATCATTGTAGGATCCTGCTAGTTTAATAACTGAGTTGTTAATTTTCTATAGAAGCCATTTAAAATAGGAAATGGCTCAGTTACTGCACCGGATTGCTACAAACTCATAAAAAGCTGCTTGAAGCTTAAGTTAAATGTCCAAATTCCAATCACTTCTGGAAAGTGAACGTGTTACCCTAGTAAAGTAAATTTTCTTTTTTTTCATAATGCTAATGCAAGAGGGCTTGAAGTATCAAAGAGTCCACAGGAAATGGATGCCCCCAGTAATATCTTTTTTTTAAAAAAAATATACATTATATAATATATATTATATATATAAAAAGCTAGTGTAAATGCTTCCATGGTATGGTCACAGATTTGAAAGATGAACCTCTTTTCAGCTGTTAACCATCTTCCCATTTGCAACAGGTTTCAAAAAGTCGTTTTTATCTTCAGACATAACATGAGTTTTCAGAATGAGGTTGCCAACACTGACAGATGTGGCAAGAGGGAGGCAACTCGCATTGCTAATGGCCACTGGGAGTGGCTGACTAAAGCAAGAAGTTACCGGCAGAATTGTTTTTTGCTCCTCCCTGGGAGAGAATAAATGACATTGAAAACGAATTAGCTTTAAGTGAAAACTTTTAAGAGTAACCATACATGCTGAATAAAAGTTGTAACACACTTGAAGAGCGCCTAGCAAAGGCATGTGTTTTTCACTAAAATGTATCGGAGGTCACTAAAGAAGTCCCATTTTCCAAAAATTATAATAAAAAATTAGAACACTGGTTAATTTAAGGCCAACAAACTATCAAGTTCAAGATTAGCCCATATTTTTGGCAGTAATTATATACTAAAGGCCAAAAATATCTTAGCAAGATTTTTAAAAAGGGAAACCCTTCATTTAGGTTTTAGTTCTCCATTTTGTAGTCTTGATGTTTGGCTATCAGTTAGAGGAAGTATAACCTGATGCTACAGCATAAACATAAACTTTTATCCCAACAAAAAGCAAGTTTTAGGCTACTAAAATGGACCACTTGGCTAGTTAAAACTTAGTTCTCCTCTCCTAAAAATCCAGACTGACCAAATCATTGCCTTATTACGTAAGGTCTTCCCCTCATAGGATAAAACCAAAAATGAATTTAACAATGCATCTATTTCTTTTTCTTCATGCCCTATGCCCACTGGTTATGAATTTTATGTCTAACACTCACAGAATCACATGGTCTTCATCTAAACTCTGTCTCTTCTGCTCCAGGGGCTCCTTTTGGTGTTGTTGGACTGGATGCCCATTTTCTACTGCTGTTCCATTCAGTAACTGATCATTTTGAGAACTGATACCAAGCTGTATGTCCAGGATCTCCTATGAAAATAAAATGTTAATCCTTGAGTATGAAAGTATTCTGTACTTTAATTCCCAATGGAGTAAAGCCTCCTAGATGTGTGACTGCAGTACTTACTTCAATCTGTTCACCTTGTCCATCAGGTTCATCAGTATCAAGTGCTGAAAGCTCTAACTCTATATCCCTATCAGGCTTAGTATCAGCTGCATCTTCTGTATAATCACTCTGTAATTAAGAAAAATGGTGATTTCTTATCTGTGGAAACTGGGGCTTCCCTTTTAAATTAAAATGGGAGTCCCAATGATTGATCTAAAAAAAGAAATCTGGGACTACAACTTTATTTCTACTCTTAAGTTTTAAAAGCAATCATCCACCAGAAAAAGCCAAATTTTGCACTAAGTAATGGCATAAAATAACATGCAACAGCAGCAAACAGCAAATATATTGGGCATGAAGCTGAGAGGTTCAGTTTCCTTACCTCTCCATTTCTCAGTTCAATTTCCTTGCTTAGAAGATTTAAGGTAAGGTGACGGCCTTCGTCCAGGGAATTCCACTTCTGTTGCATGGCCAGAGCATTGGCCTCCCTCTGAAGAAGCAAAGAGTTACTCTTGGCCTAGAGGGAAAAAAAAGTAAAGTCAGCTTCCATCCATAACTTTTAAATGTCATTCTATTTTTTAAAAAATTCAAAGCTGAGTGACACAGAGCCTACCTGCTGAAGTTCAATGCTCAAAAGGTCTCCAGTACTGGAATGCTTTCTATGACCAGATAAATCAGTAACAATGAATCTGTCCCTTTAAAGAAAAATATGTTCACTGTTATAAAAGTGAAATAAATGAAGCAAATAAAGCAGTAATGACTATATAACGACTATATACTATATATATATATATATATATTTTTTTTTTAATTTATTTATTTTTGGTTGCGTTGGGCCTTCATTGCTGCATGCAGGCTTTCTCTAGTTGTGGCGAGCAGGGGCTACTCTTGCAGTGCGCGGGCTTCTCAATGTGGTGGCTTCTCTTGTTGCGGAGCATGGGCTCTAGGCAGGCGGGCTTCAGTAGTTGTGGCACGCAGGCTTAGTTGCTCCACGGCATGTGGGATCTTCCCAGACCAGGGCTCAAACCCGTGTCCCCTGCACTGGCAGGAAGATTCTTAACCACTGCGCCACCAGGGAAGTCCTATATATATGTTTTACGTAACAGATCAACCCTGAAAGTTTCAGTCATTATTCCAAATGTAAAATTTTTTCCAGAAATTTGTTATATAGCTAAAACTAGCAAAGCACAGCTCATGAATAACTGGGAGTAGGATCTGTACTCTGAGAATAGAGAATCCTAAAGAATTAAGCATAACATTACCGTTCAATATAATGTGCTGATGACGTAGCTTCATTACCATACGAACTCCATCTTGAATCAACAGCATTGACATAAGGGACATAATCTATAGAAACGTAGAAAGAAACAATGATCAGAAAAGTGAAAAATCAAATATAGGTGTGAATGTATACTTTTCCCAAAAATCCATATTTTATCCAACTAGCCATGTTCTCCTGGCTAAGCCATTTAATTCTGAGTTTACTGTGGCTGTTAAACGGAGAGAAATGTTCTGTATCTAACAGAGTGAGGATTAAAAAGCACAGTGCTAGAACATATCAGGTGAAGTATTAGTTAAATGGATCACCTGATACGCTGATAGGTTTAGTCGCACTTCCTTGGGAAGCAGTGGCCTGGACAGGATCCGTGGTATGGTAACCTGTACGGGAAGATCTAGAAATTGCACCCCATTTTGAGATGATAGGTCCATCACTAAAAGGAATTATTGGATCTTCTTCTTTTGTCCTTCTCTGAGTTTCAAATAAATGCACTCTTCTCTTAACATCTCCACTGTCCAGGTCCTGCATAAATAAAAGAAAATCAATAAAAAGATTGTTGGCAATTACTTCAGCTAATAATACAAGTACATGCTTTCAAAAGACATTAAATTAAGTTTTCTGGTAAATTTAACATTAGCTGTATATCTCAATGATAACCCAACATCTACTTTAAAACACTCAACTATGCCCAAATAATTTAAACATTAAGTGCAATTTATTTCAGGCTTACCTAAATGTAACTCTGCTGCTTACAGATGAGTAACATACCAACGATATGAAGATGAAAGCATTCAATCATTCTAAAACTTGAGTCAACATGCACGACAACCCTTGCCCCCCAAATCATACCATTAACACAGCATTTGAATTAGCAATTACATCTCTGGGCTCTGAATCGATAGCATTTATACAGGAACCTATGGTGCCACAAGACCAGGGGGAATAATGGGAAAGATGATCTTCTTCAAATTTTGTGCCACTCACACTTTCAGAGAACTGATTAAAAAAAGAAAAAAAAAAAAAAAAAAAGGCACAGGCAATTGGTAAGAAATTTAAATTTACAAACTTGTAACTAATATAAAGTAACTATTATAGAATTCACAGCACTTTATAGTGAACAATTAAACATTCAATAACTAATATAAAAAACTGTAATAAGTAACAAATAGTATTTATATTATTTATATTACATATTAATAGAAAAGAGAATGCCTTCTCTTTTTTACTTTGTCCTTTAAGAACTCATAAGGAACCCCTGACTGATACTATACAGACCAATCAACAATTTATAGCATGCCCCTAACATGGTACAAAGTGCTCTAAAAAAATGAAAAAAAGCAAAAGAAAACACACACATACACATACACAGATAAATACAAATACATTTTTATATTAAGCAAGTGGCAATTCTATCACTCTTGTCAAGATGGTTAGCTGCTTTGAAGAAGTACAAGTTTGATGAGATAAACTTGGATCTACTTTAAAAATTCAATATTTATGGATGGAAAAATATGATGTCTAGGATTACTTCAAAATAATCCAGTAGGAAGAGGGGGTACAAATGAAAGAAGATGGGCTGAGTTGATAATTGTGGGTAATGGGTACATGGAGTTTATTACTATTCTCTCTACTTTCGCATATGTTTGAAATTTTTCCTAATGAAAAGACTAGAAAAAAATTTTGTTTTAGTATCTCTAGGGATAGGAAATAAACCAGATGAATCAAAAAAAAAATTAATGGTTTGCTCTAAATATAACAGTACTGAAAACAGGGTACATTAAAATAATCCTGGTACAAAAACTTGTTTTGAAATGATAACAATAATTAACAGTGATTTAAAACACCATAAATAATACAGTAGGCATTTCTGTACCTCTTGTGAAGTAGGGAAGAAATGCCTCAGATAGATCAGAATTCAAATCCAAGCTACTTACAGGGTGAATTTACTACTTGGGCAAATTACTTAACTTCTCTGAGTAGGATTCCTAACATGCAAAATATGGGTAATACCTGCCCCCTAAGGATTCTGTAAGAATTAAATAAAATAACTGCTTAATACAGTGCCTGGCACAAGTAGGTGCTCAATAAATGGTGGATATAAATCTTATTATTAATAAAAGCCATAAAAATAATGAGAACTATACTGCTGGAAAGATTTTTGAATTCTTGCTGGAAAAAGGACTGTGATTTAGTGGCCTTCAGAGTATCACAATGCCTAGCGATAGTGCTTACATACTCAGTGCTTATTGAATTAAACTCAACTGCCACCAAACCAATGCAAAATATCCAACATAGCTAACTCTGGCTTGAACGAGTGCTCTGAAGTCAGTTGTCTGACCTATCCCTGCAACATCAAGTAATTAAAACCTTTCTTACATCAGTGCGAAAGTCTACACTGAATAGAGGAGAAGGTGGTGTTGGTGACTGTGTTGCCACAGGAAGAGTTGAAGAGACAAGAGGTGCTTTCTGAGTGTGGTACTGTGCCCACTGCTCTGGCTTTCTTCTTATCTGCTCCTCGCAACTGGTCTTCAAATGACCACAAGGTTCCTAAGGGGGGATAAAAGAAACAATCTTAATCATCTAGGGAGTGGTAAATAAATTTAACTATGCTCTGTGGAAATAATGTGAACATTTATTATATTGTTGGGACAAAAAAAAGAAATACAGTAGGGAAGTCACCCTAGCCTATTCTCCATACACTTAAACGAAAGGGTTAATATTTAGTCAAATGTTAAAAGTAAAATCTGAGCACTCACTTCTCTGGTTTAGGAAAATCATATGTATATATGTGGGGATACTAAAAATAGGCCCTATCTTTGTATTTTGAAGATTTCTTTTTACCTTCTCATCAGTTTCGTATCCAAACATAACATTTATTGAGCATGAATATGCATCAGGTCCAGTTCTAAGAGCTTTGCTTTTTCTGATTTAATCCTCACAACAGCTTTATGAGGTAGGTACTACTATGATTTCCATCAAATACGAAAAAACTGATATAGAGAAGTCAAGTAAAATTCCATAAGTCACACAATAAGTAAGTGGAGGAGCCAGGATATATATCTGAATGGTCTAACACCAGACTCTAGAGTCTTAACAACTACACTACATCAGCATTCCTATTTCCATTATCACTTACCCTTGGTAAAGGCACAGTTGTCCTTGGCTCACTTGGTGGCTGACAAGCCACTGAGTAATACCCATCTAATGAGTTATATCTTTCCCGCAAAGACGTCTGATACACAGACGAGTGCATCACATCCATTGGAGGTAAAGAATTGCTTCTAATAATGTCATCTCGTTGGTACATAGGTGGGCGCCAGATGCGCCTGCTGTCGTACACAGGAGCATACATTCCAGAAGGTACTGGAGGAACTGGTCCATACGGCTGCGGAGGAGGAGGTTGGTAAGGAGAAGAATTCATTCGATCTCGAGGCGAAAATGTACTGTAATGATCAGCATATGGCATGGAAGCAGGTGGGAGGGAGGACTCTGGAACATTATTGGACCTCACAAAGCGAGGAACACAGGGAGCCACACCAGCTGGTACTGTTGGAGGTGGTGGGTAGTATCCTTGAAAATTGGAAAGAGGAATATTTAATGTAATCTTAGTAAAATTTAACATTTTGTAATGGTTTAAAGTCTAAAGCAGCCTTTAATGTTGGAAAATAAAATAAGCTTTGAACTTTACTTTAGTTACCCCTGGTTTAGAAAGACACTACACACTTTCAAGACACCACTATATGAAAATCATCAATGCTCAATAATTTGTTAAACTGTTCCTTAAAAACACTTGATGAGCTATTAACAGGTGGCTGGTAAATTTCCTTCTAGGCCATGTATTGCCACAGGTTTTAGATTAAGTAATTAGTTACATCATTGATTCTTAACCTTTTGGGGAGCAGAGCTTAAGGACCTCTTTCATAATCTATATAAGCTGTGCATTGTCTTTCCAAAATTATACTTAAAGTATATATAAACCAAACATTTAGTATACTTATTTCAGAGGACATACAGAACTTACTAAAGCTCATCCATTGACCCTACATTTGATTCGTAGGAATGAGAATCTTAAAACTACTGGTATGTAAAATCATAGATTCTTAGGACAGGAAGAAAACTTAGGGGTCATATAGTCCAAAGGATTAATTTTTTAATGTAGATTTTCTAGACAGATATAAATGATTCACTAACTTATTACAACAAATGTTATATTGTAGTTTCTTTTTTTCTTAGAATTGTCTAAAATTACTTACCTGTCTGTGGGTACTGTGGGACTTCAAAGGGTATCTGAGTCCTTGGATCTTGAAAATACTGAATGTTTTCAGAATGCTGAGGATATACTGGTACTCTAGTTATAAATGGGCTGGATTTTGGAGGCACAGAATTCAGCTCTGTTCCAACATTAGTGGGCCCAGCTGAGGTAGCCGCTATATTACTTACAGGAGTCTTGGGTGGAGAACCAATTTTACTGGAGAGAAAATTTAACAAGGGCAAATGATAAATCACTATCTATGACTGTTAAAAGTCTTTCTCAGTAGAAATGGTTCATAAAATTATAGTGACCACTAACAGCAAATGCTTCAGGTATTTCCACAGTGACAAATAAGGCTATGAATTTCCTTACCACCTTACACTGTTAATTCACAAGATTATAGTAACAGATCTCATATTTTGGTGAGGGTGAAAAACAAAACAAAAAACTGCAAACAAATCCCAGGCACAATGTGACCCACTAGTCCCTTTTTACTCATACTTTAAACAAAGATTTTTCCTACTGCAAGTTTAAAAAAAATCCTGTTCAATAACTTCTCAACAGAAACAATATAGTTTACCAGTAGAATTTTTTGACACAAATAAGACAGATATGTAAAGGGAAGGACTGCTCCAAATATTAAGCATTAGATTAGCTGAAATGTAAACTTATTGAAGA
Organism: Phocoena sinus; assembly: GCF_008692025.1. Lineage (NCBI taxonomy): Eukaryota > Metazoa > Chordata > Mammalia > Artiodactyla > Phocoenidae > Phocoena > Phocoena sinus. Next base: position 12,251,964 of record NC_045768.1, on the reverse strand, counting down.
AAGGCCATTTTTGTCCATTTTGTTAACTGCTACATGCCCAGGGTCTAGAACAGTTTCTGGCACACAGGAGGCACTCAGTAAATATTTGTTGGACAAATGGAAAAGTTCCTGCCACATAGTAGGTACTCAGTAAATATCTGCTAGATGAACAGAATGCCAACGAAATGGTTACTCATTAAATTGATGCAAAACACACAAGCTTTTTTTTTTTTTTTTTTTAAAAACACAAAGGATTTTCTTTGTTGATTCACCAGGCGATCAGCTCCAGAGGATCTCACCATGGCTTCTTAGGCCCTCTGAAGAAGTCAAACTTTGGCAGAGCTGAGATATGTGGTGACACAAGAAAAAGATCTTGTTAATGATGCAGGAATTCAATACATTGCATCTCAACTAGATTAGAGGGTTTTTCTCAAACTAGAGAAGCTCTTTTAAAGCAAGAGTATAAATAACAAGGAGTATGGGCTGCCTTTAAGTCTAGCAGAGATTAGTCTAGCAGATGTTTACTTCTATGTGTAATTGTATATTAAAATGCAGAAAATAAGAAACTGTGGATAATAGTAGTAAGTACAAATGGCTTAGAGTTTAAAGATATTTTAGTGCTGTGCTTATATTTTGAAGTTCAATAAAGGCAACAAGGAAAATGATTAGGATTTCCTCTTAACAGTAATAAGTAACACTAATCAATTAATGAGCACATTCCAGAAACTATTCTAAGTGCTTTACATAGAGTATCTGGTCCTCCATAGCAGAATGTTATATACCATAAAATTCAGATAAGTACTTTGAAATGACAAATTCTTAGACTTTGCAGGAAAAAGGTACTAAAATCCATGACAAGGTTCATAGCCTTATGAAATCATGCAAGCTATCCCAAAAATCCAGACTTAAGGAAAAAGCTAACTTTCAGTCCCATTCTAGCCAGACAGCTAGATTCTAGATGAATTTAGGATTCTAGGCTGTCCTTTGCAGCAGGCCCTCTTACCTACATGCTTTTGCCTGTGCTGCTTTCTCTACTGACAAGACCCCTTCCTTCCTAATTAGCCATACTTTTGGAATGGCTCAGGTGTCATCACCTTACCTCTAAAAAATTTTCCACAGTAACTCCAGGTAGAATTATTGTTATTTTTTGTGTTTTAATAACACTTGAAACACAACTCCATTACAGTACCTTTCAGAATATATTATATGATATCTGTTTATGTCTGTCTCCCAAACTACACTGGAAGACTCTTAGAAGCAGGGAGTATATCTACTTCATTTTCATTAACTATGCCAATTGTCCTGGTATTTGGCACATATCATAATTTCTGAATGAATAAATGATTTATTTACCAAGATTGACTTATTTTTGAAAGTTGTTTTCTCTAGTCCATCATTTTTTTAAAAACTAAGATATATTTACTCTTGTAAGGTGTACAATTCAGTGATTTCTGGTATATTCCCAAGGCTGTGCAACCATCACTGCTATCTTATTCTGAAACATTTTTACCACCCCTAAAAGAAACCTGTACTCACTAGCATTCACTCCCCATCCCCTTGTCCCCCAGCCCCAGCCCCTAGCAACTATTCATCTACTTTCTGTCTTCTATGGATTTGCCTATTCTGGACATTCACATAAATGGAATTCTACAATATTTGGCTTTTGTATCTAGCTTCTTTCATTTAATATAATGTTTTCAAGGTTCATCCATACTGTAGTATGTACTAGTACCTTATTCTTTAATGGCTGAGTAACATTTCACCGTATGAATATAAAATGGTTTTACAACTTTACCTTGCCAAAACCCTTCAAAAGCTCATTTTCTAAATATATTTAACACAAGACCTCCATAATCTGGTACCAACCTAACTATCTAAATCTTATCATATTTCACCCAGCAATATAAAATTTTCCTATCCTTTAATCCAACCCCAATATTGCTTCATTTATGTAAATGCTGTCTCCCCAACTATGTCTTCATAAGTTTCTTAAATGCACAGATATCTTTTACATCTCATGTATTTTCTTTTTCTTTATTTTTAAAATTTTCTTTATTTTTTTTGGCTGTGTTAGGTCTCAGTTGCAGCACTCTCATGTATTTTCAAGAGTGCCAAAATCAGAGCTCAGTATTAGTGTGTAAATAACATTTGCTAAATTAGACAATGTTCTCTGATTTATCTCTTCGAAGATCTCTCTGAGGGAAGATTATAAGGATCCTCTGATAAACAAATTTCCCTATCACATGCTAATTGCAGAAATAAAGAATATAAATGTCTACCTATCCATTTATTATTTGAAATCCCTAGCAATTTACTGTGTGCCTAGCATAACGCTTTTTCCCCAAAAGGTATATAATAGACACAGACTATTTATGGGCAACAATCTAAACATGCTTTAGCTCAGATTTTAAGAGGCTTAAAAGAATACAAAAGCCTGAGATATTAGAGGTGGAAGTAACTTTTCAGATAATCGGGAAGTTTTAAAACTTTTTTCTTTTTTTTTTTAAACCTATTGATGAATAAAGCCAAACTCTTTTTTGGGGGGGGCCTCTCACTGTTGTGGCCTCTCCCGTTGCAGAGCACAGGCTCTGGACGCACAGGCTCAGTGGCCGTGGCTCACGGGCCCAGCCGCTCCGCACCATGTGGGATCTTCCCAGACCGGGGCACGAACCCGTGTCCGCTTCACTGGCAGGCGGACTCTCAACCACTGCGCCACCAGGGAAGCCCAAAACTTTTTTCTTAAAGTACCAAAACCTTTCCGCCAAATTAAATCTTATGCTGAAACCCCAAAACAACAATAATGGTAATAATAATAATGGTAGTTATAATAACAGCAGCAGATATTTAGTGAGTGCTATGTGGCAGGCACTATTCAAAGCACATTGCAGTATTAACTCATTTAATCCTCACAACCAACATATGAAGCAGGTAGTATTATTATACCAATTTTATGGATAAGTAAACTGAGGAAAACAGATTAAGTAACCGGCCTAAGATCAAACAGCTGGGAAACACTGAGCCAGAATTTGAACCCAGAGTTTGGCTTTAAAGATTTCCCTCTTAACAACTACACATCATTACAGAGCATAAAGTGGAACTGTTCTAACTGAAACGGGCTGGAGGCTCAAGCATCTCACCTGCTTAGGTTTCTACTTAGTTCCTTTTTGGCACCTCTATGGACTCAATCCTAAAGTTCAAGGAAATAAGGTGAGAAAAACTGAATTCTGGTCCAACCTCTTCAGTTTACAGTTGAAGAAAACAAAACCCAGAGTTGAAGTGAATTTCCAAGGTCACCGCTATTCAATTGCAGATCCAGGACTAGAACTCAACTTTTTTGGTATTTAGTGCTTTTTCTACTACATGAAACATTCTGCATAAAAATTCTGATTAACTGCTTTTCCTCAGGATAAATAAAAATACTCAGGTACTTATAAAAAGGCTCAATTACTCACGTTAAACATTTTTACCTAATACTTACTTTTCAGTTACAGACTCTGCAGAAGGCCCAGCAGCATTCTGACCATTAGTGCCAACCTTCCCCACTTTCTTCACAGTCTCCAGAGCTCTTAATGTACTGTCAGTACTACGAGGAATTAGCTGGGAAACACTGTTTTCTGCATTTGAAATTCCGTTTGTACTTGGAACAATTTTCCCCGTTGTTTCAGTACTTCCTATGACAGAAATGACATTTCCGGCTGTGGTTGTGACAGTGTTGTTTACACCAACTTTATTTAGAAGAGGAAACGTTCTTACAGTTGCATTGATCTTTTTGTTCCTTAATCGATACCTGTTTCAAAAACAATAAACATATCAGTAAATATTTCACTAAATCTTACCCTAAGTAAAAAAAAAAAAAAGGGAGGAATAGGAAAAAATGTTAAAAGGAAGAACAACTTTGAAAAACAGGTTTCTTCAGAAACTAACACACCATTGTAAAGCAATTATACTCCAATAAAGATGTTAAAAAAAAAGTTTCTTCAGCTAAATATCAAATACAGTCTACATCAAACTCTGCTATGATAGCCACCACATGAAAATGTATCTGCCATATACAATATATATATGTACACACAATACTTATGTATGGAGACACATAATTAATGTAGCAAGAAAAGTACAAATGTATTCAAAAAACTATTTTGAGAGTGGGAAGAGATCTTCTTGAAAATTTTGTATAATTGGAGTAGAAAGTACACTATATAAAAATGAAAGTAACCATACCAAATTTATTTGGGAATGTAGAATGAAAAGGTATGCAAGAGTTGAAAGAATTCTGTTGTTACCAAATTGTTAAGACATCATATAATTTTAAAGAGATTAAAAAAAAACTCATTCTTAAACATTACACCAAAATATAGAAATTTAGTATTCTATTTTTCAGATTAGTTTATGACTAAAATAAAAAGTATTTGGATTAAAGATATTTTCTGATATTAAATTCAGAGTTTTATTTATGGTGGTCAGATATAATACTCTAATATATGAAGCAACCTGATCTCTGATTCCATTTAAGAAAATTTATTTCCAGTCATACAACAAAAATTTTGTTACAATGTAGTCCTAGTTAGTGTTCCCTCTAATATTTTAAAGTGGTGAACAACTATGTTATATGAATAGAAAGACTACACACATACGGGTTCATAATTACATATACCTAAATTAATCTGATATTAATGTTATATATAACCAAACATATGGTAATTAGATATAAACAGTGTTAGTGATGAGCAATGCCTTCACAACAGTTTCCCTTTTAGTCCTCCAGTATCTATAAACAGCTTCATTATTCAATTCTCCCCGTCTCATTCATACACACACACTGACAGAAGCAGCAAAGCTCAGTAAAGACAAGTATTCCCAGATCAGCCTGGCTAAAGGTGGAGTGATAGAACATGAAGTTCAAAAAAACCATAGGTTATGGCCAGCTTATATATGTCATCTTATAGATCTGGGGAACCAATGATTACTTCTTGAAGAATGAGGGTTATGAGCAGACCTATATTTTAGAAAGGCAGTTTGGTGGCATGGAGGGGCCAGTGCTTTCCTCAACAAGCTACTCTGAAACCTGCTCTTCATTCTTCATTTCAAAGGTTCTTGCACAAAATGCCCAGCTGCTCCTTGCTTTCCATTCTCAAAGGATAAATTTCAAATTTCCTTAAGATTGCTTGGGCAGGCAAAAAATAAAGTTTTAATTGTGAGTCTCTTAAGAGAGGAGTAAGGTAAAGTAAGGGACAAACAGGGATACATACTGGACTCCTGGCATCTAGGCAGCTAAAGACTTAGGCTTGGAATCTGGACCTCACCGTTGAAAAAAGCCAATTACCTCCTATTCTTTTAAAGTCATCCATGAGCTCCCTCAAGTATTGGCTCCCTGCCTTACCCAGCTCAGAATCCATTATCTACCATTAATTCCTCCCTTACAAATACCTTTAATTCCCTTGGTCCAATTACCCTGTTGAACTCACCTGGTAAAACCCCAATCCAATCTGTTACTTATTCTCTTATTCTGTGTCTGCTCAAGTAGGTGAATGTTGCTAGAGAAAAATCATGCAATCATGCTGACTAAACTCTCTTCAAAATCATGATCAAGTATTTAAAATGGCCAAGCACTACATTAATACACTTCTCTACTAAATTCACTTTCCTATCTCTAACATCCTCTTCCCTTCCATTCCCCAGAGCCCCGCCACAGCTGATGATACTGCCTCCCACTTCACAGAGAAAACAGATGACACCAGAGGAGAATTAATTATCTTTCCAACACCAATCCCGCCAACCTTCCTGCTTCTGTAACTACACACTCCACCTAAAATAGGAGGTGAAGAGTTCCTATTCCTAACTAAGGCCAATCTTTCCACTTGCAACCCAGGTCCCAAGCCCATTTGCCTTCTCAAAGATTTCACCCCTATAATTATCTTTTCTTCTCTAGTGCATCATCACTTCATTCAGGTGTCTGCTTAAACGTCATATCCTCTGGGATCCCTTCCCAGACCATCTTATCTAAAATATCTCCCCTTTCCCAATCTCCTTCTCCTTACCTTGTTATTTTTCTTCGTAGTGCCAATCAGCACCAGATATTATGTTTTCTATTTATTTGGTTTATGTTGATCTTCTCTATTACAATGTAAGCCCCATGAGAGCAAGAATTCTGCGTTCCTTATTCATCTATCTTCGGCACAGTGCCTGGTACATGTTAGGTGTTCCATAAATATCTGCCTCATGAATGTGGAGTGATCCTTAAACTTCACATGGCCAAGAGTACTGATTTTCTACCCCCAAGCATTTCCTATCTCCGTAAAAGATATTACTTAGTTATGCAGGCCCCAAACCTTGGAGTCATCCTTGATCTTCTCTTTTCTTTATACCCCACATTCGATCTATCAGTCCTATCAGCTCTACTTCCAAAATATATCACAAATCTGGCTACTTTTCATCATCTCAATTACTATAGTCCTAGGACCAAGCTACTAATCTCATGCCTGGACCACTGCAGCAGTTTAACTGGTCTACATCATGCAGACACTAGAGTGACAATTCTAAGACAAAATTAAAATCTCATTGTGCCATTTGAATAAAACCCTATAATGGCTTCCAAAATAAAATGCAAACTCCTTGCCAATGTCCACCAAGCCAATATGGTCTGGCCCTCACCTAATCTCTACAACATTATCTTTTGCCATTCTTCTCATTCTCCAGGCATACTCGTTTTCTTTCTAGTTCCTGAACATGCCAAGCTTGTTTCCACCTCAGACTTTCTTTACAGCATTTTATCAGTAACTGAAATTGTCTGTTTACATGTTTACTGTTCTTCTTTCCCCACTAGAAGTACCTCAAATAGTACCTAGCACTTAACAACCATTTTTAAAAATATTTCTTGAGCTGGTTGACCTCAGGCTTTTGATACTCTCCAGAATGTAGCAATTTTTGGGAACAGGATTCCAATACCCTAAATTCTAAAATATATTCACACAAATATTCTTAAGAGAGATTCTGGGCATTTGCTTGGTTAGAGATATGTATAGTAGAGAAAGCAGGCTGGGATAAAATTTATTTAAGTTAAACATTCGCTGAATTCCTCCCGGTACATTATAGAAGCTAAGATAAAGGCTCCGCCCTCAAAAAGTCCAGAGCTGGGTAGCAACATGCATTTTTTTAACCAACGAGATAATGACATCTTCCACTTCCTTAATGCTTTGTATTACCCTGTTTTTCCTTCTTCTTCTTCTTCTTTTATTTAACAGCAACAGAGAGTGTGAAGCTGGTTGGAAATATGAACTATAGATTATTTGCTCTTTCAACATAAATATCCTGAGTTTACATGTCAAATACCTGTTAAGTGCAGAAAATATAAAGATGAATAACCCATAAAATAAATGAAGTCCAGTGAAAATACACACCAGTAAATAAATAATTGCAATACAGTGAGAGAACTGGTAGTTATAAAGTTACCAGGTATAGAGTACTATGGCAGCACAGTGAAGAAAGCAACTAACACTGCCTGGGAAGTCAGGGAAGTTTTCAGACAGAAGATGATACCTGAGTATAATCAGGAACAGGAGCTCTCCAAACAGACAAGAGGAAAGCATATGATACAGTGAACAACATGTATAAAGGAAAGAAGAGTGAAAGAATTCATATAGTAGTAAACTGGATGTACCTTAAAAAAGTAAAGAATGCAAAAGGTGGAATAAGGCTGGAAAGCAAGATTGGGCCCAGAACCAGTGATATACTGAGGAACCAATTAAGAATTTAAAGCAAAAAAAAAAGCAAAAAAAAAAAAAAAAAAAAAAGAATTTAAAGCAGAAGATGGACATGATTAAACCCGTATTTGTGAAAGAAAATCTTGGTTGAGACATAGGGAGATGCATGTAAAAAGCTACATAGCAGGTCTTCCCTGGTGGCACAGTGGTTAAGAATCCACCTGCCAACGCAGGGACATGGGTTCGAGCCCCGGTCCAGGAAGACCCCACGTGCTGCGGAGCAACGAAACCCATGAGCCACAACTACTGAAGCCCGCGCACCTAGAACCCATGCTCTGCAACGAGAAGCCACCACAATGAGAAGCACATGCACTGCAACAAAGGGTAGCTCCCGCTTGCCACAACTAGAGAAAGTCCGCGTGCAGCAGTGAAGACCCGACACAGCCAAAAATAAATATATAAATTAATTAATCAATTAAGTAAAAAAAGCCACATAGCAGTAGAATAGACAAATTGGGTAAACACGTGAAACATTAAACATTGCACCTGGCACAAAATTTGACTGACTAATTTGGCTATTATTATTTTTACTGCTACCAATATAAGCTCAGGCAAGAAATAATAAAGTTCTGAAGTAGAAACTGGAGATGGAGAGCAGGAAGCCAATTTGAAGGTGTAAGAGGTAAAACGGATTTTCAGGTGGGCACCAGTTGTGAGTGGAGTATGAAATCACACAGTTTCTTCTCTTTTTTAAGTGCTCCCAAGCAAGGTCCCCTAAAAAGCTCTATTTTAACTAAAAAGCTCTACTTCAGGTATGGACAAGCTCAAAATATCTCGAGTCTAAAAAATCATCTTGATGTAAAACTCTGTATACATCATATAGAACTGCCTAGACTAGATGCAAACAGCACCCTTTTTTTCTTAAGACTCCTGCAGCCTCTCTGGGATCTTCCAGTCTGGGAGAAGCAGGGGGATAGTAAGAAGGGAAGCATGTTTCTGTTCTTCTTTTTAATGCACACACATTTATCTTCTATCACACTGCTGTTGCTGTAGAGCTCATTATGTGCAGGGCCCAGTGCTAGCCACTGAAAAGAGGAGACAATAATAAACAAGATGCATATATAGTCCATGGACCTTACACTTCAGTAAGGCAGACATTCAATAAATAGATGAGGGGTCAGCAAACTATCACCTATGGGTCAAAGTTGCTTGTTTTTGTAAATAAAGTTTAAAGCCATGCCCATTTTATGCATTGTCTATGGTGGCTTTTTTGCTACAGTGGCAGAGTAGAGTGGGTTGACTGAGATCAATGAATGGTTCACCAAGCTGAAAACATTCACTAACTGCATCTCTACAGAAGTTTGTCAACCCCCAAGACAGACTCCATAAGTTAATTATAATTTTGATAAGCAGGAAAAAGAGGAACCTGGTTTAGTATGAAATACTGGGGGGATGCCCCTGAAAAAGAAAGGATGAGCTAGGCACAGGGAAAGCTCCAAAGACAAGGCTAGAAAGAACCACATTATATAAAAGACTTCAGGTGGGAAGGAGCATGGCACTGACAAACAGTCAGCGTGGCTTGAGTATACAATAAAATTAGGGAGCGTTGTGAGATGAGATAAAAAAGGCAGGCACAAACTAGATGACGCAGAGTCTTGCGGGCCAGAGCAGATTTTACATGTTTATCCACAGGGATGCCCAAGTCTCATTACCTGCAATGAGCCTTATGTGTAAAGTTCTCCCTATTTTGGGGGGAATAATGGGATTGGGGGTGGGCAACGATAGCTGTAAGATGACTAGTTAGGAGGCAACTATGGATCAAGAAAAGGGGATGACAGCTTAGACTATAAGGACAGAAAGAACAAGGAAGAGTCAAGAAATATATAGGAAGGTGAACTGACAGAACCTGGTGACTAAGACAAGCAGGTGAAAGCTGGCAAAGATGATTCCTATAACATGGCACGTATAACTGGCTGGACGGGGTACACTTAGGGATAGCAGATAGAAGATATACACAAGAGAAGACGTATAAGAGGAGAAAATTAGCTCAAATCGGGTTTAAAATGTCTAAAAACAAGAGAGATGTCCATTAAGAGTTGATATAAAGACCAGTTATTCAGTAGAAAGGCTGGAATCAATTTTTGGTGAGATCTCAATGATGAATGTTTTGGTTAAAAAACAAAATAACAAAAACTTGGACAACACATATTACAGCTTATATCCATTTACTTTTATGTCTGGGGTAAATGGACATAGAAAAAGGGATTACCCATAGGACAAGAGAAAGGGAAAAGAAGACAGAAAAAAGAATGTTAAAAAGACCAAAAACCATAAAAAGAAAATGTATCTGCTTTACCATTTTACCTGGGACTCAGCTGTTACCTTCAATGGAACCTGAGCAAGTAAGAGTGAACATAAGAAAACTTTCATTCTGCACAGGTGTTTAGCAGAAACATGGATTCCAGATATACAATGGTCTAAAATATGACAGCTGAATAAGGTTCTAAGTCACTTATTATGTTAACCATGCTGCCAGAAGCAACAAGGTGTGGTTTCAAAAGAAAAGGTTATTTTTCAATCTAAAGACTTCCACAATGCAAACTTGATTGCATCTTTGAAACCCATCACAAACTTTAAGACTCTATATAACACTTTCATAATGACCAAAAATTAATCCCAAATAAAAGAGAGTTCTCCTAACTTACTTTTCAAGCTCTTCCTGAGAATGCGCAAAAGTACAATTTGTTCCTCGTGGACACCCTCCTTGCTGTCGCAAATCTCGGCACATGCTAGTCTTGTATTTGCTGTTTGGCTGAGGCTATGAAAAGAAAATCAATGTTTGGAAAAGTGAAGATTCCAGTTGTCACTCACTCTTGGGACTCCAGAATTTTATGATTACACCTTTAATTCTTTTTCATGTTAGATAAGTAATTCTTGTGCTGACACAACTACCACTGCATTGTTTCCTGTTATGAGTTATGTGGCATAACCCTGAGCTGGCATTTTAGATATTCATTCTGAGGATTATCTGGAACTGGTTCAAATGTTATGTTACTTATTTGTCAGGCAACAAAATGCCCATGAAAGTAAAAGATTTTCTCATCAATTCATTGCTGTCTCAAAACTATGATACCCAAATCAAGCAACCAATTTCAAAAAACATTAAAAAAGCCAGAAGCTTTGTCCACTTAAATGTTCTCAGGAAAAGGGAGAATACAACTTACCCCAGAAGTTAAAAATTAAGAAATACTAATTTATTTGTCAATTTGAGAGTACAACTTTCTTCTAAGGCTTGGAGCTAAGTTCATACAAATAATGAGGCAAAATATAAAAACATCATCATAACTGCTATAATTTGCATCAAAATCTAAAATGTCATTGTTATTTCTAAGACCTTAATAAATATAAAACATTCATCTTTCAGTTAAGATTTGAACATTATAATGTCTTCTAATAGAATAAGGACAGAAGAGTGGAAAGATCACTTTGGAGTAGATTTGATACCAGTTCTGTCACTTACTGCCACCATGACCTTACATATGTTATTTAACCTTTAAACTTCAGCTTGGGAACAGCAATTACCTTGCAGGTGGCTGCGATGATTAGAAATAATATATGTAAAATACTGAACATAGGGACTGGCTCATAGTGATTTAATAAATGGACGTTATTGCTAGAATGAAGGATTTTACCTTAAATAACTCCTTCAAAGGACACTGAAAATACTTATTTATTTACTTCCACACATATACAAACATGAATTCATTGGTATGGCAGCAAAGGAGAAAAAAGTGACAATTTCCCCACATTAGAAGAAAATTAGACAAAATACTTGGAAGGAATCAGATCTATAGAGTTGGTCAAAAAAACCTGCAGTAAACTCATATTCAAGGTACGCCTCCAACTGCTGCTGTACTATGAATTATTTATCAGGTGCACTAAAACTTGGGTTTCTCTCAAAAGAAGAGAGACAATAAAAACTTATGTGAGAGTGGAGTCACATAAGGAGTCCATTAACCAAACAGCTTGTTAAGATGTTCAGGATGCCCTGTTAAAAATTTAAGAACAGTCAGAAGTGCAATAAATGTGCTTACCTGAGGTGTCTCATGGCCTTTTCTACTATAATTTTGTATGAAGTCCACAAGGCCATGAACCACTGTTTTAACAGCTACCATTGCATTTTCTAGCTGCTCCCAAGTTGGTGAAACAGCATCTGTATAGTCCACCAAGGGGATGGGATGACGAAAAGAATTTGTTAGCAGTAAGTCTCTTGTGTTATTTACCTCAAAGGTAGAAAAAGTATAAGCAATTATTTTGTCACATACCTGGATTAGGGTCTATGTTTGCAAGAAGCTCTAAATGAGGCCTCAGTCTATTTAAGTTAGCTGGGTCACCTGTTCGTTGCAAAACAATTGTCAATTCCTGAACACTCTTTGCAAATGATTCTGGAGACTGCAGCTAACATAAAAAGAGAACAGAATGGTTTTTACTCTGGTTTTTATGACCTGTCTATATTCAAATGCTTTCATTTAGTCAACATACTGAATAGGTTTTCAAGTGTCTTCAGATTCCATAGTAGGAGTATCAACGATGAATTAAATTTTCACCTCAGAATCTGCCCTATGAAATTCATCATTAGACACTTAGAGGGCTTCCCTGGTGGCACAGTGGTTGAGAGTCCGCCTGCCGATGCAGGGGACGCGGGTTCGTGCCCCCGTCCGGGAAGATCCCACATGCCGCGGAGCGGCTGGGCCCATGAGCCATGGCCGCTGAGCCTGCGCGTCCGGAGCCTGTGCTCCGCAACGGGAGAGGCCACAGTGGTGCGAGGCCTGCGTACCGAAAAAATAAAAAACAAACAAACAAAAAAAAAACCTAAACTTAGACACTTAGAAAACTTATTTATTAGCTATCCGGTGTCAGAATATAGATAAATGACAGACTTGGTTAGCCAGGCTCCTTTTATGCTAACATCCTGTATTTGCTTCCCTGTTGCCCCCCTTAGTTTATTTTAAAAGTTAGAAAATAATAAAAAAGAAAGATATTTATAACAGTTTTATATGTAAAAACAGGACTCTCCAATTGGTTGTCTCTTTACTCCCTTCAAAAGATTCAAATACTCTCCAATGTAGCAGAATGATATAAAATCAGCATCTCTAATTTCACAAACCTTATCAATGATAGACTGCATGTGTGATTTATGCGCCAAGTCACCATACAGAAGTGAAGACCACTGCTCAGGTGAAATACGGAGTCCTGCTTCCATAGCAATATGAACAATTTGGGCATCATGTTCTCTGCGTAAAGCCTCATAACTCCGAAATTCCTCCTTTAGCTGCATCAGGGAAGAGTCTTCATCCCTTTTGGTAACCTAAAAAATAGAAAGGAGAGAAAAACCCATCAGAATTACTCTGCTCTTTCTCCTTCCCCAAACAACTTTTTCTTTTTTTTAGATGGGGGAGGTACCTATAGCCTATCAGATACTACATGGAGAAGGTACAAAGAAAATAATGTCCTCACCACAAATTCTTTTGGGAACAAAGCAGAACTTACAAAACCTAATACATAGTTCTGCCTTCCTTCAATGAGCTCAGCAGGTGGTAGGGAAGAAACTTGTAAATAGAAAGTTATAGTATAAGTGCTATTGTAAGACTCTATGGCAACGTAAAGGAAAGGCAATTAAATCTGACAGGTGGGGGAGGGAAGGGTGAGTATCAGGGAAGGCTTCCCCCAACAGAAGGCTACATGAACTGAGTCCCAAAGAATGAACAGGAGTTCCCCAGGCAAAGAAGGGTGAGGAATAGAATTCTCAAAAGAGTAGCAAGTGGTAAACAGAAACATGAAAGAGCAGAGCACATGGAATTAAAGGCTAAGATGTAGGCTGGAGAAGAATCACAGAGGGCATTGTATACTATGGTGAGAAATTTGGGGACAGGCACAATTTGTTTTATTGCATTTAATTTATTGTGCTTCACCGATAGGTACTGTGTCTTTTACAAACTGAAGGTCTGTGGCAACTCTGTGTCAAGCAAGTCTATTGGCATCATTTTTCCAACAGCATTTACTCACTTCATGTTTCTGTGTTACATTTTGGTTAATTTTTGCAATATTTCAAACTTCATTATTATTACATTTATTATGGTGATCAATGATATTTTATGTTACTATTGTTGTTTTGGGGCGCCATGAACCACATCCATAAAAGATGGTGAACTTAACGGATAAATGTGTGTTCTGACTGCTCTATCAACTGGTGTTCCCCTGCCTCTTTCCCTCTCCTCAGGTCTCCCTATTCCCTGAGACACAACAGTATTGAAAGTAGGCCAGTTAACAGCCCCACAAAGGGCTTCAAGTGAAAGGAAGAGTCACATCTCTCACTTTAAATCAAAAGCTAGAAATGATTAAGCTTAGTGAGGAAGGCATGTTGAAAGCCAAGACAGGCTGAAACCTAGGCCTCTTGTGCCAAGAGCTTGCCAAGTGGTGAATGCAAAGGAGTTCTTAAAGGAAATTAAAAACACTACTCCAGTGAACACACAAATGATAAGACAGCAAAAGAGTCTTATTGCTGATATGGAGAAAGTTTTATTGGTTTGGATAGAAGATCAAACCAGCCACAACATTCCCTTAAGCCAAAGCCTAATCCACAGCAAGGCCCTAACTCCCCTTAATTCTCTGAAGGCTGAGAGACGTGAGGAAACTGCAGAAGAAAAGTCTGAACCTAGCAGTGGTTGGTTCATGAGGTTTAAGGAAAGAAGCCGACTCTGTAACATAAAATTACAAGATGAAGCAAGCCGGAAGTGCTAACGTAGAAACTGCAGGAGGTTATACAGAAGATCTAGCTAAGATAATTAATGAAAGAGGCTACACTAAAGCACAGATTTTTCAATGTAAATGAAACAGTCCTGTATTGGAAGAAGACGCTATCTAGGACTTTCATAGCTAGACAGGAGAAGTCAGTGCCTGTCTTCAGAGCTTCAAAGCTTCTCCTGTTGGGAGCTAATACAGCTGGTGACATTAAATTGAAGCCAATCTTCATTTACCTTTCCAAAAATCCTAGCTAGGGCCCTTAAGAACTACGCTAAATCTACTCTGCCTGTACTCTAGAAATGGAACAACAAAGCCCAAATGACAGCACATCTGTTTACAATATGGTTTACTAGATATTTTAAGCCCACTGATCAGACCTACTGCTTAGAAAAAAAGATTCCTTTCAAAATATTACTGCTCGTTGACAATGCACCTGGTCACTCAAGCGCTCCAATAGAGATATACAGTGAGATTAATGTTGTTTTCATGCCTGCTAACACAACATCCATTCTGCAGCCCATGGATCAAGGAGTAATTCTGACAAGTCTTATTAGTTAAGAGATACATTTTGTCAGGCTAGAGCTGCCATAGATAGTAATTCCTTTGATGGATCTGGGCAAAGAAAACTGAAAACCGGTTGGAAAGGATTCACCCATTCTAGATGCCACTAAGAACATTCGTGATTCACAGAAAGAGGTTAAAATATCAACATTAACAGGAGTTTGGAGGAAGTTGATTCCAGCCCTCATGGATGACTTTGAATGGTTCAAGACTTCAGTGGAGGAAGTGACTGCAGATGTGGTGGAAACAGCAAGAGAACGAGAACTGAAGTGGAGCCTAAATATGTGACTGAATTGCTGCAATCTCATGATAAACCTTTAATGGATGAGGAGCTGCTTCTTATGCATGAGCAAAGAAAATGGTTTCTTGAGATGGAATCTACTCCTGGTGAAGATGCTGTGAAGCCTGTTGAAATGATAACAAAAGATTTAGAATATTACATAAATTTAGTTGATAAAGCAGCAGCGAGGTTTGAGAGGACTGACTCCAATTTTGAAAGAAGTTTTGCTGTGGGTAAAATGCTATCAAACAGCATTGCATGCTACAGAGAAATCATTTGTGAAAGGAAGAGTCAATCAGTGGGGCAAACTTCATTGTTGTCTTATTTTAAGAAATTGCCATTAACACCCCAACCTTCAACAACCACCACCCTGATCAGTCAGCAGCCATCAACACTGAGGCAAGACTCCCCACCAACAAAAAGACTACGACTTGCTGAAGGCTCAGATGATGGTTAGCATTTTTTAGCAATAAAGTATTTTTTAATTAAAGTACATACTTTTTTGGCATCATGAAATTGCACACAATAGACTATAGTGTAGTGTAAACATAACTTTTATATATACTGGGAAGCCAAAAAATTTATGACTCGCTTTATTGCTGTATTCACTTTATTGCTATATTCGCCTTACTGCAGTGGTATGGAACAGAACCTGCAATATCTGAGGTATGACTATACTATCCTGTACGGAATGGGAAACCACTGAGGACTTTTAAGTAGAAGAGGGACATGATCGTTAGGCAAACATTAGTGCTATGGGTGAGGATTAAGAAATTAAGAAATTTTCTGCCACCACAAAATTTATTAGGGTATTTTTATAGCTTTAATCTATACTTAAGTGATTAAAAAACATAAATTCAAAAGGTAGAGTTTCACATGTCCTAGTAACTGTCTAATTATCTAAACATGCAGGTATGTGGCTACATAATTCCGCAATAAATGATACACACTTATTTCTGAACCATTAAAACTTGCTAATGGCCACAATGAAATTTGATACCTGGTTAGAATTCAGAATACCTAGGCAGAGTACAGGCTCTGAAACTTAGATTGAACAAATAGTTCAAACTATTCAAATTGATGATTTTCTCATCAGGAAATGAAAATCTCCCTCGACCACCTCACTGGTAGTCTTGATTGCTGTTGTTGGCACATGAGACAGCAGTAATATGACCCCAAGAACATGAAGGTGGGGAAATCAAGTTATCATCTGAGAGTTAACTTAATAGTATCAGTTCACAATTCTCTTTGAGAATATATAAATACATTATAAAAAAGTATGGGACACCCAAAATTCTAATCAACACAGACTTACATAGAATTTAAGAAAGAGCAGAGTATAACTTAGAAATCACAAAATAACCTACTTAAAGAAACACCGAGGAGGGACTTCCTTGGTGGCACAGTGGGTAAGACTCCACGCTCCCAATGCAGGGGACCTGGGTTCGATCCCTGGTCAGGGAACTAGATCCCACATGCATACCACAACTAAGAGTTCTCATGCCGCAACTAAGGAGCCCACATGCTGCAACTAAGACCTGGTGCAACCAAATAAATAAATAAATATTAAAGAAAAAAAAAAAAGAAACACTGAGGAAACAAAAGGAGGAATTTTTTTTTTTTTTTTTTTGCTGTATGCGGGCCTCTCACTGTTGCGGCCTCTCCCGCTGCAGAGCACAGGCTCCGGACGCGCAGGCTCAGCAGCCATGGCTCACAGGCCTAGCCGCTCCACGGCATGTGGGATCTTCCCGAACCAGGGCACGAACCTGTGTCCACTGCATCAGCAGGCGGACTCTCAACCACTGCGCCACCAGGGAAGCCCAAAAGGAGGAATTATTAATCCAAAACAGAAAAAAGAAACCCAAAAAAGCAGAGGATGGTAACATTCATCCAACCACCAAGGTACAGGGTGCCTCTTGGGCAGCATGAACATCTATCCACCTGAGTTGTAAGATGTATACAGGTGGCTAACAGAGCCTGGTCCTATTGAAGTTCTATAAACGTGCATCAAAATCACCTATGAAGCTTTGAAAACTACAATTTCAGGTAATCAGAATCCCTGGTTTCAAGGACCGCATAATTAACAAGTATATATGAATGCTCAAGTCTCACTGGTATAGTTTGGTATCAGATATACCAAATCAAAATATCGAGGGATGGGACCCACAAATGTATACTCTTCAAAACTCCAGAGGTGATTCTGATGTATCTTCAGTTTAGAATCACTGCATTAAACAAGAGAATCATTAACTCCCCTTGTTCTGATTCCATGCTAAGCAAGCAAAGGTTTGATACTCTTCTACAGGAAAATAGCTATGACATGAGAATTAAAGTCAGTTAAAAGTTGTACTTCTCTTGGGCTTCCCTGGTGGTGCAGTGGTTGAGAGTCCACCTGCTGATGCAGGGGACACAGGTTCGTGCCCCAGTCTGGGAAGATCCCACATGCCGCGGAGCGGCTGGGCCCGTGAGCCATGGCCGCTGAGCCTGCGCATCCGGAGCTTGTGCTCCGCAACAGGAGAGGCCACAACAGTGAGAGGCCCGTGTACCGCAAAAAAAAAAAACTTATAAAATTGATAATATGTAGTATGTGACCTTGGTTGTGGTGATTCTGTTCCTGAGGAACCCCCAAAATTCAGGTCTCTAAGCCTATAATCAAGGAAAAGACCTTCAACAATGGTGAGTTTATTAAATGCCCCTGGAGAGAGGCCTTTTGGCAACTGTCAGCATGATATCTTTTGATTCATGTAAACACTGGTTTCAACATTTTAAACTACAGGGCAGCAGTACAAGATGAAATGGGAGCATGAAACTGAAATCTTTCTAAACGTAGTGTTATTCAAATGTCAGATATTAGGAGCAGCTGTAGATGTATGACAATCATAAACCACAAATCTATATGATACCACTGAGGAAAAGAAACAACATTAAGTCAACAATACACAGTGTGAGAACCAAGCCAGTCACTTCAGGATGATAAATGATTTCTGTAATTTGCCTGCTTAGCCAAAAACATTATGTTCGAGGAACCAGAGATTCATTTCAATTGTTGCCCTAAGAACACAATCAAGCACTGTAACTATCAGGCAGATAGTGTCCAACCCTCACTGGTGGAGATAAGTGAACTCATCTGAACATATTTCCATCATCAATTAACCTGTTATCTCAAACTAAGCAGAGTGCCAAGAAAACCTCCTTTCTGCCTGTACTGTTTTCACTCTTGGACTATAAAACCAGCAAAATAGCTTAAATAAGCTTTGGCTTCAAATTCAGATGTTTTACTTTATAGAAGTACTTTATAGATGTTTTGCTTTATAAGAAGCCAATGGGTCTTTCTATTTCCAAGTCCTTGGGCCCTTCTTAAGTCCCCACCAGTAACCTATATTCTTGTAACATGCAGAAACGTCAAGGATTCAGCCTACTTTCCACATCTCTCAGTAACTGTCACCACCCATAAGCCTATTTGACAATGAAACTACATTTCTAAATAACTTAGGGTTCATCCCTATCCTCTCTGCCAAAAACCCCACCATCTAAATGCAGAGTGGGTCAGTATCCTCAACTTTTCACTCTCTTGTCATCCATAAGACAACATACGGGCCATCTTCAGATTAAAGGCTTTAATCTAATCACCACAGAGAAAGAGATAAAAATAATTAATAGGGAAGTTAAAACATTACCTACTGTTATGAAGTTTTCAGTATGCTTCCTGACTCCCTTTTAAGATGGTAAACATTAATGAAGTAGGCTTCTTTAGTTCACTTTTACTATTCCAAGAGCCAAGTTTACCAAAGTATTTTCCTCACAGTGTTACTGACACCTTCACGTATGTGTTCTTACACCCACACATAGTAGTATCACACATATGCAGTATCACAGATGCAATAAATGCAGAAAGCAAAGCTTCCTTTTAACCCTTTTTTTTTTTTTTTTTGCGGTACGTAGGCCTCTCACTGTTTTGGCCTCTCCTGTTGTGGAGCACAGGCTCCGGACGCGCAGGCTCAGCGGCCATGGCTCACGGGCCCAGCCGCTCCACAGCATGTGGGATCTTCCCGGACCGGGGCACGAACCCATGTCCCCTGCATCGGCAGGCGGACTCTCAACCACTGCGCCACCAGGGAAGCCCCCTTTTAACTCTTGTAAGCATTCTGTATTTCTGGGGCCTTTAGACCAGGTAACACCCATACCAGGTATCTCACACCCAGGCATGTAATGTTTAGATGGTTGCTTGCTACTTACCTTAAAACAAGAAGCTCGATACAGTAGTTGCACAACATGACCAATACTTGTTTTTGATGCCTGAGGAAATCTTGGTTCTAGTCTTTGCACAACAAAAAGTACCAGAACTTTCCTTGAGAGAGCAGAACCATCTTCTAATGCCAGCAACACCAGCTTCAAGGCCTCTTCTTGCATAGCTAGAAGTAAAGAACATGAGTTCATGATAAATGAGGAGACCTGTCAGACTACTTTGGGTATTAGTTTATGGTGGTTCATTATCTGAAGCCTGTAAATACTTAGCAGAAAAACAGGCCATCACATGTGTGCAAATACAGTTTACTTAAAAAGAAACCAAGCAAAAGAAAACATGCGTCCTACTAAACAACCAAACAGAACACAAGTCAACAGAACTTAAACAAAATATATCTTCTGTAGGTATTTAGTAGTCAACTAGATAATGATAATGTTAAAAGTGAAAAAAAGCCCTCATTTTTAAAACTCACAGAGCTACTGTGACAATTAAATAACATGTAGAGAACACATAGTAGTCTTAAGATAAATGGTAATTTTTTAATGCATGAGAATGTTGCTTTGCCTGTCAGAATTATTTTGTATATAATTTAAAAGTGATATTAGCCCCTGGACGCAATACCTAAAGAAGGCATCCATTTATGTTGTTTTCCAGCCAGGGAGGTAGAGTATAATCTGAATCTAATCATGAAGGAGCATGAGAAAAACCCAAATTAAGGAATATTCTGTAAAAATAACTGCCTGTATTCTTCACGAATACCAACATTAGACAAAGAAAGGCTGAGGAATGGTACTATGTTAAAGAAGACTAAAAAGAGACATGACAAATAAATACAATACGTGATCTTAGACTCAATCATAAAATGAAAGAAAATAAATGCCATAAAAGGCATTTTTGGAATAACCAACAAAATTGGAGTATGAACTATAGACTGCAGCATTGTACAAATGTTAAGTTTTCTGAATTTGATGAATGTATTGTTTTTCTGCAGGACACATACTTAAGTGCAAGGGGTAAAGGGGCATGAAATATGCAACCTACTCTCAATGGCTCAGAAAAGAGAGTGAATTATGTAACAAATATAGCAAAATATTAAAAACTAGTGAATATGGATAAAGAGTATATAGGAATTCTCTGCATTATTCTTGCAACTTTTTGGTAAATTTGAAATTATTTAGAATTAAAAAGTTAAAAATATATTGACTCTCAATGAAAACAATGGAACTGAAAGATCTAGAATCTAGATTAAAAATCAAACCCCTCTCTTCCCAAGTAAGACATCGAGGCCCAGAAAAGTTAAGTGACTAGGCCAAGTTTCACAACTAGTTAGCAACAAAATTATAATTAGAACCAAGGACTTTTTAAAAAGTTGAGGTAAAATTTACGTCACTAAAATTAACCATTTTAAAGTATACAATTCAAAATGTTGTACAACCATCAACTCTATCTAGCTCTAAGACATTTTCTTTTTTTTTTTTTTTTTTTTTGCAGTACGTGGGCCTCTCACTGCCGTGGCCTCTCCCGTTGCAGAGCACAGGCTCCGGACGCGCAGGCTCAGCGGCCATGGCTCACGGGCCCAGCCGCTCCGCGGCATGTGGGATCCTCCCGGACCGGGGCACGAACCCGTGTCCGCTGCATCGGCAGGCGGACTCTCAACCACTGCGCCACCAGGGAAGCCCTCTAAGACATTTTCATCACCTGAAAGGAACTCTATAGCCATTAATCAGTCACACCCCATACCCCTGACCGCACCCCCACCCCCACCCCCGTCTCTGGGAACCACTAGCTTAATGTCTAGTCCTATGGATTGACCTTTGTTGATGCTTCATATAAATGGAATCAGAATATTGTGACCTTCTGTCTGTCTTCTTTCACTTAAAATAACATTTTCAAAATTCATCCACATTGTAGCATGTATCGGTTTCTCAATCCTTTAAATGGCTGAATAATATTCTATTTATAAATATACCACATTTTGTTCATCCATTCATCAGGATTGATGGACATCCAGATTGCTTCTACCTTTTGACTACTGTGCATAATGCTGCTATAAGCATTCGAGTACAAGTATTAGTTTGAATACCTGTTTTCAGTTCCTTTGGGTATACACCTAGGAGTGGAACTGCTGGGTCATACGGTAATTCTACATCTAACTTTTTGAGGAACCGCCAAATTGTTTTTCCATGGAGGCTGCATCATTTTACATTCCCAAGTTCTCTAACATCCTTGCCAACACTTTTTATTTTCCACTTTTTAAATTATGGTCAACCTAGTGGGTATGGTATCTCATTGTGATTCTGATTTGCATTTCCTTAATGATAATGCATTTCCTTAATCTTTTCATGTACTTCTTGGCCATCTATGTATCTTCTATGGAGAAATGTTTATTTAGGTTCTTGGCCCTTTTTTTTTTTTTTTTTTGTGGTATGCGGGCCTCTCACTGTTGTGGCATCTCCTGTTGCGGAGCACACGCTCCAGACGCGCAGGCTCAGTGGCCATGGCTCACGGGCCCAGCCGCTCCGCAGCATGTGGGATCTTCCTGGACCGGGGCACGAACCCGTGTCCCCTGCATCAGCAGGCAGACTCTCAACCACTGCGCCACCAGGGAAGCCCCCAAATTTAAATTGTGTTGTTTATCTTTTTGTTGTCGAGTTATAGAACAAAGAATATTTGATACCTAGTCTAGTGCTTCTTAGGTAAGGTAAATAAACATGAGGAAATATCCACAGGTAAGCATTCTTAAATTATATATAAATAAGGATTTAAAAATTATTTTTCAATTTAACTTTGTATTATGGAAAATTTTAAACATATACAAAAGTAGGGATAACATGTACCCATAATACAGCGGCTGACACTAAGGTTTCATCTACTCATTACCCACTTTTCTAGTTTGTTTTGGCTGGAGTGGTTTGAAGCAAATCCAAGATAACATAGTACTTCATCCTTAAATAATTCATTATGTATTTCTAACACGTAAGAACTTTAAATTAACATAACACCATTATCATATTTAAAAAGAGTAATATATTTCCTTAATATCATCTAATACCCAGTTCAGGTTGAATTTTCTCCCACTGTCTCAAAATTTCTTCTTATAGTTGGTTTCTTTGAGTAAGTATCCAAATAAAGTCCATATATTGCTTTTGGTTTGTATGTCTTCAAGCTTTAAAAAAAAAAAACCCTATACTAGCTCTCCCCCACTCTCCCACCCGTTTAAAAGAAAATAATTTGTTGCAGAAACAATCATTTTTCTAAACAATACCCCCACATTCTCGATTTGGCTAATTTTGTATTTGTGATGTTCCTTTATCCTCCTTATTTCATGTAAACTAGAGACCTGATTAGATTCAGAATGAGTTTTTAGTTTTTGGGTTTTTTTTTGGGGGGTGGCAAGCATACACCTTATTCTATGTATCACATCAGGAGATACTTAAGACCTAGATGTCTCACTTTTAGTAATGTTAAAATTGATCAGTGGGTTTCGGCCTTTTTCATTTATTAACCTTTCATCTACTGGCTTTAACAGCCAATAATAATTCTTGCCTAGACCCATTATTAATTCATTTTATGTGACTTTTCTAACCTTAACATTGTTTTTCTAAATTTATCAGCTGGAATTTTGCTAAAAGAGAAACCTACCCTCAAAACCCTGAGAAACTGTCCTTGAAAGCAATTTGAAAAGGAAAGTCAGAAAAAGCATGCTTGATGTTTTTCTACTCCTTTTCCAATTTTTAGCATAATGTGTTAGTGCTCCAGCAACTGCCAAAGATAACCAATTTATTTTTTCTGTACTATCATTACAAGATCATGGATTTTTACACATTTTATGTGTTCAATCCATTATAGTCATTATTCATTTGGAGGTTCAGATTGTCCCACTTTTGTCCAGTGGGAGCCTTTTCAGATTCTGTCCTTTTGACAAGATTCTGATGGTCTTTAATAGCTTTTTTGCTTTCTAGCACAAGACTTCCCAGGTTCATCTTGTACTTTTCTACCCTAGAACTGGGATAAGAAATTTATTAAAAGAGCCCTGCTTCTTTTTAGTAGGAAATGGTATTTATTAAAGGCCACACTTTGGGTGCTATGGCTATTCATTGCTTCCAAGCCTTTTAAGTAGACAGAGCTAGGAAACAGTCATTTTCTAGAAAAAGAAAAATAAATGAGTCTGTACTTATATTGCCAATTCAAATTTAAGAATGCAGGGTTTTTACATAAATTCTTTGATTTCATATTTTCTTTTTTTAAGAAAGTATCTCTCTTTTTTAAATGCCAAAAACCTTGGTTCCTGATGGCATTGACATAATTACCTACTTGCTTTATCCTACTATGTGTCTGTATTATAGTTTCAAAATAACAATACCAATAGAATTATAAACAATATGACTGGTGAATACAATTTAGGATTTATTATATATCACACTAGGAATATAAAAATCAAAAACACTGTGTTCTAAAGTCACCTGAAATAGTTCATTCCTGATGAATATGCTACCAACTTATGAATGTTTTAGCTTTTCATTCTTAGGTGTTTTTTTGTTTTATTCATTTTATTTAAATTTTAAAAACTTATATTTACTAAGAATTGTTTTATGATTACATAAAACATTTACATGGGTACAAACTACAAATCAACATACACTGAGCGAGATCTAGCCTCTGTCTCTATCTGCTTTCTCTTGGATCTTCCCTACTCTACATGTTTATTATTTTTAAATTTTTCCTACCATTGCTTCCTTTGGAAAATACAAACAAATAATTAGAAAATGGTTGTCTCTCTCTCCCTTCCCTATTTAAAAGTGTGCTTTACTGTAACAGGTACACTATTCTGCACCTTGCTTTTATTTTTTAACTTAATGTATCTAGAAATCACACCCAGAAGAATATATACATTTTCTTCATTACTTTCAACAGATGCATGGTAGTCCACTGGAAGGATATATACCAGTTTACTAAGCCAGTCTCCTATTCATAGACATTCAGGTTGCTTCCAGCTGTTTACTGTTATAAACAGTGCTTTATAACTTTATGCATTCTGCATTTTTTGCTATATTTATGGGACAGGTTCCTAGAAATAGCACTTTTGGGCCAAAGGGTAGCTGCAGAGGTGATTTTGCTAGATATTGATAAATCCCTCTCTTTAAAGTTTGCACCACTTTGCATTCCCACTATTACTGGATGAAAGCACCTGTTTTCCCACAGCCTTGACAAGAGACAAAAGTTGTCAGACTTTTGAATTCTGCCAATCTGATAGGTGAGAAATGGTATTTCACTATAATTTTAATGTATATTTCTCTTAATATGAGAAAGACTGAGCACATTTTTATCTGTTTGAGGACCATTTACATTACTTTTTCCCTTGAGTTGTCTGTTTCCACCTTTAGTCAATTTTTTAATTGGGTGGTTGGTATTTTTCTTCTGAGTTTTTACAAGTACCTTATACATTAGTTATATTAGCCCTCTGTATGTGATATAAATATTTCCCCAAGTTTCTCTTTTTTTAAATTTTTCTTACGATGTTTTATTATGATGCAATTAAAAAAATTATATAGTCAAATACCAGTCTTTTCTGTTATCACTTCTGGATGTGGAGCCAAAGAAAACAGTGTTTCCTACTCCTAGGTTATAAAGGAATTCACTCATGTATTTGTTTTTACTACCTATACAATTTATTTTTTAATCATAAGTATTTCTAACCTACTTGGATTTATGTAGCTAAGGAGTATTAAGAAATACATCCATGCGGACTTCCCTGGTGGCACAGTGGTTAAGAACCCGCCTGCCAATGCAGGGGACACGGGTTCAAGCCCTGGTCCGGGAAGATCCCACATGCCACGGTGCAACTAAGCCCGTGTGCCACAACTACTGAGCCTGCGTGCCACAACTACTAAGCCCGTGCACCACAACTGCTGAGGCCCATGTGCCTAGAGCCCATGCTCCGCAACGAGAAGCCACTGCAATGAGAAGCCCGCGCACCACAACGAAGAGCAGCCCCCACTTGCCGCAACTGGAGAAAACCCACGTGTAGCAACAAAGATGCAATGCAGCTAAGAATAAATAAATAAATAAATAGAAAAATATTTTTTAAAAAAGAAATACATCCATGAAAAAAAGAAATAGAAGAAGAAAAAAAATTACATCCAATTTTATCTTTTTCCACATGTCTATCCAGTGGTCCCAATGCCACTTAGTAAAAAAGTTTCCTTTGCAAAAACAAATTCTTCCTAGCCTATAGTTCTAAATAAGAAAGGCAAAACAATAAAGCTTCAAGAAGATAACAAAGGAAAGTACTTCATAACCTGGGTACAGGTAAAGATTTTTTAAACAGAATGTAGATGATGGTAACTATAAAGGAATCATCCCCTGATGATTCTTATTTTTTCTAATAATTTGTTTCCCAATTTTAAAGACAATCATGAACTTTTAATTTCTTTCATAAAAAGGTTTACTTTTCTTTACTTACTACCTGTGTATCATTAGGCCTCTCTCTAACTCACTTTTCTAATTTGTAAAATTGGATCTGTGTCACTTTTCTTAAAGAAATGAGAAATTCATTCTAAAACACTATCACACTGTTTATCATATAAATTATGATTAATAAAAACTAATTTATCTTTGATTATGTCAATATCTGTAAGTATAAATCTGAGTATTCTCACCTACTCCTAGAAATTGGCATCCTCTAGCTCTGATAGCCAACAAGAAAGGCAAGACAGTGATCTATCTTACCTGGCCCTAGAAACTGGCATCCTCGAGCCCTGACAGCAGCCCATAAGTTGGCAGACAATTGCTGAGGGTTCTGGTGCTGTAGTATTAGTTCCGTTACAGTTCTTTCTCCAAGTGAACGGGCTGCTCGTATGGCTCTTACACGACCTTCTTCCTCCACCAGTTGACAGTTTACAAGTGTCACCAGCTTCCTTTGCATTGGACGGCTCAGTGCACTCTGGTTCAAACTAGCTACACCTTTAGGAAAAAAGGAAACTACAGTTTTTTTCAATTAAAAAAGACAAGTCAAATTTCATTATCTATTTAATGAAAATATCTAGTATTTAACTATTAAGCCACAATTCCTAATCAGTCCCCATAAGGTACTTTCATTTTTTAACAATGAATATTTTGTCCCTGTTTATCACTACTCTGTGGTAACTGGAGCCTAATTTTTAGTTACTTCGAATTTTATTTGGGTATCCTATTCTCTAGGCTACGTGTGTCCCACAAAAGAGAGTAATTTGGGTTTATTTAGTCTATTCTTCATCTTCACTAAAACTATTGAAGATAAATTTAGACCTAAATAAATGAAATAATCTAAACGTAATGATTAACAACAGCTCTAGTTTTTGGGGCTTTTTTTGTTGTTGTTTTGTATATAAAACATTTAGAACACGGTTTAATGACAAAATCTTAGATCCTATTCCCTTTTCAGATTCAAAGATATTGCTCCAGCAATTCTTCCCTCTCTCCCACATCATCAATTGTTCCCCTTCTACTTGATCATTTGCATCAACATACAGTAAGAACAAGCATGCTGTTATTTCATACACCTTAAAAAAATTAATAAATCTTTTTTTTTTTTTTTTTTTGCGATACGCGGGCCTCTCACTGCTGTGGCCTCTCCCGCTGTGGAGCACAGGCTCCGGACGCGCAGGCTCAGCGGCCATGGCTCACGGGCCCAGCCGCTGCCGCGGCATGTGGGATCCTCCCGGACCGGGGCACGAACCCATGTCCCCTGCATCGGCAGGCGGACTCTCAATCACTGCGCCACCAGGGAAACCCAATAAATCTTTTTATTCATCCCTTTTCCCCTACCTGCTCTGCCCCATTTCTTTGCTCCGTTTTGCAGCAAATCCTCTAGAGCTGTCTATATTCACTATCTCCAAATCCTTGCTTCACAATCTTTAAAACCTACTCCAATCAAGTTTTTGCCACTATCTCGACCAAAACTGCTCTTCTCATAACAACAATTACCTCCTCTTTGCTAAATCAATGGTCAATTCTCAATCCTTATCTTATCTGACCTTTCAAGAGCACTCAACACAGATCACTCCTAACTCCTTTTAAAACATTCTTTACTTGGCTTCCAGAACACCTCTGTCTCTTAATTTTCTTCCTTCCTTCTTCCTTTCCAGTCTTCTTTGCTGATTTCATCTTTTCTTCTTGACTTCCTAATGTTAAACAGCCTAGGACCCAGTTTTTGTTTTCTTCTCTATCTATACTCACTACTTAGGTGATCTCATCCAGTCTTATTGCTTTAAATACTACTTGTATGTCAATGACTCCCAAAATTACAACTCATACCTCATTCCTTAACATATATCCACTGGTTACCTAACAGCATCCAAGTGAAGATTTGACATCTCAAATTCAACATGACCAAAACTGAACTCCTGATCTTCCTATCTAAACCTAATGTCCCTGCTGTATTCCTTGTGTAAGTTGATGGTAACTTCTCTTTCCAGGTGCTCAGACGCCAAAACTCAGGAGTCATACTTGACCCTGCTCTTTTTCATACCCACATCCAATAATTTAGGAAATTCTCTTGATTCTACCTTCAAAAAACATCCAGACTGTCCACTTCTCACTAGCTGCACTTCCACTAACCTTGTCCCATCAGCCAATACCCTGGCTCTCCCTTTGTCCTTCTACACTGAATTCTCAACAGAGCAGCTAGTGTGACCCTTTTACCATTAGTCATATCACGTCATTCCTCTGGCTCAAAATCCTAGAGTAACTCCCCAATTTCACTAAGAGTAAAAGCTCAAGTCTTTAAAATGGCCTGTAAGTCTGTACGACATCTGGCCTCACCATTCCTTTTCATTATCTCATACTGCTCTCCCCCTCACTCACCCTACTCCAGGTACATTCTCCGTACATTATCCTGTTTTTGTTCTTTGAAGACACTAGGCATGCCTTGGGGACTGTTATTTCTTCTGCCTTGAACAGTCTTTTCCCAGTAACCTACATGGTTAACTACCTCACTTCTTTCATCTCAAGTTTGAAAGCTACCATCTTAACAAGGTCTACACTAATCACCTTGTTTAAAATTGCAACCCACCCTTTTCCCCTCACTCTGACATTTCTGATTCGTTTAACTATACTGTTTTCTTTCCACAGCAATTATCATTTATAACATAGTGCCTGGTACTTAGGACATGCTCTTTAAAGTATCTGCTCAATGAATGAATGAGGTAGATAGGATAAGTTTCTCAAGGAAGCCAGTGTCCAAAATATCCAACAGTGGAAAGCACAGAGCAGATACAAAAGAAATACTTGATTAATTCACTCACTCAACAACTTTTTATTACATCTATGACCTGCTACCTACCTACAGAAGAGAATTCCATTTCTGTCTCAGCACTTAGCTTACTGAGCTTATATGCCTATCTCCCCAATAGACTGTGGGCTCCATGAAGACCCTAACCTGTAAGTTATGTAAGTTAACTGTAAGTGCTCCATAAAATTTAATAAATGACTGAATGAATACATTAAATTGTCTTAGTAGGATTCATTAAAACTAATATTCTGCTATAGCACCATTAGTTTAATCAGTGAATATAAACATTGTATAAATCTCAATATGTAGTATGTCTGATGAATTCTTAAATTAATAACAATATTATCTCTAGAAAATAGTATAATGTTCTCAATCAAAAAGATTTCCATGATCCCTTTAAGCAAACTCATTTATCAAAACTCAAAATTATTTAATAGGGTATCAACATCAAGTCTTCCAAAATTAATGTATTACCAAGTCCTACTCACCCATAAAAGTACTTTTTTATGAACTTACCTTTACCTCCACTTAGTGGTTTTAAGTAGAGTGCCAAATCCTCAACACATTTCTTTGCAACCTCATAGTGTTTGTTCTCACCTAAATTACTTAACTTTACTGATTGATGATCTGGTACCTAAAAAACAAAGAAAAATTGAAGAAATACATTCATCCAGTTCATGCAATTGTTAATTTTATATTTGATAATAATCTTGGTGAGTATAAACTTCTAATACACAGACAATCAAAGTAGTTTAAGTGAAATTAAAGCCAAACACCTAGCCAATCTGCTTTCCAAGAACCAAGGATATCATACTTAATAGCATGGGCTGGGTGAATTAATGAGAGGAAAAAAGGAGGTAGTTAATTGTACAATGTATCAATGTTATTCCTCAGGGATGATAACTATGCTATAACTTTGAAAAATGTTAACATTAGGGGAAGCTGCAGAAAGTTAACAGGTTCTCTGTGTACTGTTTTTCGCAATTAAAAAAAGTATTTCAAAATAAAAAGTAGCAAAAAAAGGCAAGAACTTTTTTCCCCTAAGCACTTGGCACCTGCTTCCTATATAATTTACTTATTATATTTATTGTTTATGGTCTGTCCTCCCTTGTTCTCAATGAAAGGTCAAAACTTGGGTAAAACCTTGGGCAGCTCTGCAACTGCTACAAATGATCTTGAGTAAATTATTTAACTGCCCCAAGTCTAGTTTGGACTGCTCACGATGGTTTCTCTATCTGCAAAATGAAGATGAATATCCCTATTTCACAGTGCCATTATGAAAATTCAATTTAATTCACAAATATTTATATTCATGGAGTGCTTACCACGTGCCAAGCAGTTATAGGCAGTAGGCATCTATCAGTGAGCAAAACAGACAAAATATCTTGCCCTTGTGTAGCTTACATTCTAGTAAAGAGGAGGCAGCCAATAAATTTTTTTTTTTAATAAATAAATAAATAGTATGATAGAAGGTGGTCAGTAAAAATTATACAGCAAGGATAAGGGGGATTTGAGAGTGTTGGAGGGGGATTGCAATTTTAACAGGGGTGGTCAGGATAGGCTTCCTTGGGAATCATGACATTTGAATATAGACTTGAAAGAGGAGAGAGAATGAGTATCTTAGGCAAAATAACAGTCACTGAAAAAGCCCTCAGGTGGGAACAAGTTTGGTACATCTGACAATTGGTTAGGAGGCCAGTGTGGCTTAAGCAGAAAGAGTGAGGACAGAGCAGGAGATAAGGCTGAAAATGTAATAGAAAAGGTAATAGAAGTCATATTGTAAAGACCTGCAAGATAATTTAAGGACCAACTGAGAGAACATTTATAAGTGAAAAAACACAATACCTGACCTATAGCAGATGCTAAATGATAGCTAGTATTATTACAAATAATCTACAGTATTTTATTGAATCTAAGATGCCACTGTTTGCAAGAGGCACCATTGTTTTATGCACCATTAAGGAAAAAACTGCCAATTAATTTATGACACACTATTGATAAATAGATGCATCTTGATTTCAGAGTGTCTAACTGGATTATGAACACTGAAAAGAAATGTGCTTTAAAAGGAAAACCTCAAATATCAAAACACTAAAGGAATGGAGTATTTTAATTCACTGAATTTTCTAAGAAGTGATTAATCAGAAAAATCCTTACTTTCTTGCTTTAATATGTAGTACATGAAGTACAGAATTTCATCTTCTTCCTCACCTGTAAAATGGGGATAATAACTACCTGAAGAACTATGACAAGAATTAGTGATAATAGATGTGGACTGCTTACTACCATACCTAACACAAAATAGGCCCTCATTATATGAAAATTATGATAAATCTAGGGTCTTGCTGATTGAGTAAAATGATAAATAAGATATGCTATTTCTATAGCATATGAGCATAAGCAGAAACTGCAGAATTTGTTACTGACACTCTAGAAATTGGTTTTCTATATATACATCTTATATATGTATATATACCTATACAGACCTATTTTCTCATTTATAATATCATCCTAAAAGTCAAGTGAAGTTTTAAAGAAAACCAAAAAACCTCCACTTAAGGGTTATAGACGGTTGATTTCTGGCCAAAGCTTTGATTACATTTCTTTTCACGCACCCTAATGACTAAATATTTACGTATGCTTATACAAAAATGTTTCTTATCCACCAAAATCACTTAAAAACGTAACTTTTGGGGCTTCCCTGGTGGCGCGGTGGTTGGGAGTCCACCTGCCGATGCGGGGCATGCAGGTTCGTGCCGCAGTCCGGGAGGATCCTGCGTGCCGCGGAGCGGCTGGGCCTGCGTGTCCGGAGCCTGTGCTCCACGGCAGGAGAGGCCACGGCAGTGAGAGGCCCACGTACCGCAAAAAAACAAACAAAAAAAACAAAAACAAAACAAAACAAAAAAAACCATAACTTCTGACCACAACACTGAATACAAAAATGTATATAATTATATGCAATTTACAGTTTTGCATAAGGATTTATGACATTATCTAAAGAAAATCATTTGCGGAATACAATAATGAAAATCAGGTATACTGAGTATTTTTTATGTCTCAAATATCCCTAAACATACTTTGTACCCCTTAATGAACAAAGTTCTATAATTATTACTTATACCAAACACGTAAAATCCTGAAAGGTTACCTGGGCTCCAACTAACTGGAGAAGTGCGAAGTTGACAGGAAGCACATCAATGTCTGTGTTGATGGCAGTCTGATCAAAAGGACAAGCTTTTCGGTGAAGTTTATTCAAGCAGGTCTTGCAAACAGTGTGTGAACAACCTAAACTGATGGGTTTGTGCACATTCTCATCAAATTCATTATAGCAGATTGGACAGGACAGAAATTCTGTCCATTGAGCTGCCTGCACAGGCATTGTGGAAGCTGGATGCTCGGGTTAGCAGTCTAGCAGATCATTATTTTGCTGGGTAGTGTTTTGTAAGCTGGAAATGGACAAAAGTAAGAATTAACCACATATTCATCATTCACTTTCAAGAGTTAACTGCTTAAGTCAACCATCACAGCTTCAAAACCTAAAACACTTATTTTTTTTTTAAATAAATTTATTTATTTATGGCTGTGTTGGGTCTTCATTGCTGCATGAGGGCTTCTCATTGCGGTGGCTTCTCTTGCTGCGGTGCCCGGGCTCTAGGCGTGGGCTCAGTAGTTGTGGCGCACGGGCTTAGTTCCTCCATGGCATGTGGGATCTTCCTGGACCAGGGATCGAATCCATGTCCCCTGCATTGGCAGGAGGATTCCCAACCACTGTGCCACCAGGGAGGCCCAAAACCTAAAACAATTCTGAATAATTCTATATGCTTTGAACATCTTTTTCTTTAAATCTATTTGCTGAATTAAATTTCTGAAAAGTTTTTGTGCAGAAACAATATCCTAATAGTGCTCCTTCTGACTAAACATATTTATATCAGTTGCGCATCAAAGCTTTCATGTATTTTTCTTAATGACCACATCAAATAAACAGATTAACTTCCCACAATTTCATTTTTAGAAAAACAAATTACTTTGAATTGCTAATTAAAAAAAAAAAAGTGTTTCCCTTGGATATCTACTACCCCCAAGCATAGTAAGATATGACCTAAGAGTTAGTGAACTCTGGAAATACTGATCCAAACAAAATCACGGTGAGTCAGGAGTGAAGGAACAGCTTTGCCACCTGAATGACCAAGTCAGTCAAGGATAGTTCACCTTGGCAGTTTCACAAAAGAGGAAATCTCTGGTCAGGACTTGACTATGAGGCTAACTAAGGTATGAGAGAAGACTGTTAATGATAGAGTCATTTGTCCATAAATGAAAGAATGATGCTAACCTTAAAATACAGTGCCAAAGTAAAAGAAAAAAAAAAGAAAATACAAATCTTGAATGTAATTCCCTACAATACTGTTGACAAAACATATCAGATAGTGATATATATAGATATAGATATATATGACCAAAAACTGTCAGGTCCAATGAGCAAGATGTTGAAGAATAAAATAATATTCTTATCTAATAACTCTAAACAGAAAAACAGCAATATACAGTTGACACTTCAATAATGCAGGCTTGAACTGCCCAGGTCCACTTATACACATATAATTTTCTTTTTTTTTTAATAATGCTTTTTTTTTAAACATCTTTATTGGAGTATAATTGCTTTACAATGGTGTGTTAGCTTCTGCTTTATAACAAAGTGAATCAGCTATACATATACATATACATAACATATACATATATCCCCGTATCTCTTCCCTCCTGCGTCTCCCTCCCTCCCTCCCACCCTCCCTATCCCACCCCTCTAGGTGGTCACAAAGCACAGAGCTGATCTTCCTGTGCTAATCTCCCTGTGCTATGCGGCTGCTTCCCACTAGCCATCCATTTTAAATTTGGTAGATACACAGATATTTCTCAGTAGTAAATACTACAGTACTACAGAGTATGGCTGATTGAATCCACAGATGCAGAGGAACCATGGATGCAGATGGACAAGTATAAATTATATGTGGATTAACCCCAGCATTATTCAAGGGTCAACTGTTTAAATTTCTATCTTTATATATGCATATGATTAAAAGGCACACGGAAAAAAATGACTGATTTTTCTTTTCTTATTCCTAAGATTAAAACACTCCATAATTTTTAATAAAATATTTAGTATCAAAACCTCTAATTTAAAATCTTTAGATCCTGGGACTTCCTTGGTGGCGCAGTGGTTAAGAATCCACCTGCCAGTACAGGGGACACAGGTTCGAGCCCTGGTCCAGGAAGATCCCACATGCTGCGGAGCAACTAAGCCCGTGTGCCACAACTACTGAGCCTGCGCTCTAGAGCCAGCTTGCCACAACTACTGAAGCCCGCGTGCCTATAGCCTGTGTTCCGCAATGAGAAGCCATCTCAATGAGAAGCCCGCGCACCGCAACGAAGAGTAGCCCCCGCTCGCCGCAACCAGAGAAAAGCCCGCGCACAGCAACGAAGACCCAACATAGCCAAAAACAAATACATAAATAATTTTAAAAATATATATAAAAAATAAAATAAAATCTCTAGATCCCGAACTTGAACACTCTACATTTCACAAATTTTCTGCATCTTCCAATTCAAAACTTATGTAAGTCTGACAGATGCTCTCTGGTGAACAAGAAATCTAGGTATTTAGGGCAATTATCAGCCAATACTTTATTTCATAAGAACGTTTACCAATCCAAATATATTAGTGCCACAGATATTAGATGTTTAAAAATGTAATCAGATTCAGGACAGAAAAGTGTATAACTGATTCTCAAATAACCCCACACTCAAATGAGGAATTCTATTAGTCTTTATTGTGCTTTTTACGTTCAAAAAAACTAAGGTTTTAAAAAATACCTTGGTAAAAATGAATTACAGAACTTGTGTAAAAAGCACCTACACAAACTTTTCCTCAAACAGTTCTGATGCAAAGTATCTAATATCTTTATTTATAAAATCTCGCAAACTATGTTTATTTTACACGTTTCACTTTCACATTTCCGCATCTGTCAATGCCATCAATCTTAAAAAGTCTGCTTCGAACTTCAGAGATGAGCACTGAGCAGGTGAACGCATCACTCCTTGAAACTATTCAACGTTTTTAATGTTTAGTCTTCTAGGCTGCTGAATTATACAAGGAAAAGACCTTTAAGGAAGGATGAATTTCATGTTAAATCTAGTGCTGAGAGCCCTTAATTTAGTTAATAACTTGAACTGATAAAATATTTATCAAAACAAGACACTGCATCTATTTTTTTCTTAATGGCCACCTGTTTGGAAATGCTAATTCTGTGGGTTAGGATACCATGGGCCACTGGGTAATAGGAAACTAGTAGCAAATACTCTTTCCTTACTTAGTTTTCCAAGATCATCCTGAAATGCTTTACGTTAAAGTTAATCAGTGGGGGGGAGAAAAGCCATTTCAGTTTGAACCAAACATAAAAATGCTGTCTTTCATATTTTCGCCTACTAGTTTTGAAGTGTTTCAAATTATTCAGGAATACACTTGATAGTTTTAATACCTCATATGTGTTTCTAGGTCTAAGAACAGCAGATGTTTTAATATAATTAATGCTGAGACATTTAATTTCTAGCAGAAATCAAATAGATACCTTTGAAAGAAAAAAAACATTTGCCAAATTCTCCTGCTATGTGTCAGATTCTAACTTTCTGAAAGGAAAATTACAAACTGAACTTTCCTGGTAAGATACCAGAAACGGTTTGACTTTTTAAAATGTTTTTCCTCAGTACCACTGTTGATAAATTCTAGATTCCTCAATTATGATAAAGACAAAATAAAATTTTGTCTGAAACACTGAAAGGTTTAATTAGTGATGACAAAACTGACCTTTCATTCCTTTCAAAGGCACTCTGTAAATGTTCACCTAGAAAATATTTTTATAATTATCAAAAATGATAGCCTACTGTCTCTATAATTTATTTTTTTAAAAGCATCTAAATGACCCATAGCAAGCTAATAATATATATTGATGTGTAGAACTCGCAGGTTTATACTAATACATGCCATAGTAACTTACTTGAAACTATGGAAGTTTTAAATTGCCAATAACATTTATACTTAACAGTAAAGTAAGCATCCATCCTAAAGATACTCCCAAAACATCTCAAACTGAGATAAAATGGCTTAAAAAGCCCATACCTCTAGATATATAAAGGGACTACTTAAGAAAAACATTCAAATTAAATTATTTGTATTAAGTCATTTTATTTACTAGTTACTAAAATTGAAGAACAACAAGATAAAGCATAGGAGTGAGAAATGCCATATTAGAGAGGAGACCTTAAACAGATTTTTACTCAAGTAATTTTTCAGGCTATAAGTTCCTTGTAATGCGTACTAACTCATAAAACAGGAAGAGTAATAGACACCTCTTACATGATGCAAATTAGAAATTGCTTTATTAAAGGCAAACTGCTTATCACCTAAGTACTTTCATTTTCTTAGTCCACCATGATATTATGCACTCAGTTCAGGACTATGAAACATGATTTTAAAATGTCAGAGTAAGGTTTATGACCCATTCACTACTGTATAGTAAAAAAATACAGTATTTCACAATTCTCTTTATAAAGATGTAAACATTAGGGCTCAGGTCTGTTAATTAAAACATTGTTTTCATTTTAGTTCACCCATGTGAGAAACTTAAGCTACCGAAATGGACTGTAAAAGTACTTCTTAATTCAGAAACCTTAAAAATAATTAGTTTTGGACTTAAAAAATTATATTTAAAGCATCATAGGTACAATTTAGACCTTAACCAATAAAACTAACAAACAAAACCAATGAAAATTATCTGTAAGTTCTAAAACTCAGCATTCAAACTTATGAAAAGGACTGGAAAAAAGGAACTAAATCACAATGTTAAAGACTATTGGGCTTCCCTGGTGGCGCAGTGGTTGGGAGTCCGCCTGCCAATGCAGGGGACACGGGTTCGTGCCCCCGTCCGGGAAGATCCCACATGCCGCAGAGCGACTGGGCCCGTGAGCCATGGCCGCTGAGCCTGCGCGTCCAGAGCTTGTGCTCCGCAACGGGAGAGGCCACAACAGTGAGAGGGCCGTGTACCGCAAAAAAAAAAAAAAAAAAAAAGACTATTATACATGCTTAAGTATATGTTATGAAAGATATATGACCCAAGTTTTACTTCTAAAATCCACTATGGAGTTGAACTCAGTTTTTTAATGAGATTTAACTTTCAATGTCTTCTATTAGAACAGTAATGAGATAATTTTCTATTTTAACTAATGTAACTAATAAAGTTTTGCTACTTTAGTGATGACTACCTGAAAAATACTTTTTTTGAGATAGAACTTAATTACTCACTTCTGCCTATCAAATAATGGCCACTGGATAAATTTACCCTTCATATTATCAAAGTCTTTTGGTTATTCTGATTATAAGAAGACATTCTGTCAGGAAATTTTTGGTTTTCATGCATCTACTTCTATTCAGATAATTTACTTCTTGGAAGAGCAGTACTCTAGAACTGCACTGTCCAGTAGAAATATAATGTGAGCTACAAGTAATTTAAAATATCTAGTAGTTGGGAGGGAGGCTCAAGAGGGAGGGGATATGGGGACATATGCATGCATATGGCTGATTCACCGTGGTGTACAACAGAAACTAACCAGTATTGTGAAGCAATCATACTCCAATAAAGATCTATTAAAAAAAAATAAAGAAAAAATAAAATATCTAGGAGTCACATTAAAAAAGGAAAAACAGGTGAAATTAATTTTAATAATAATTTATTTAACCCAATTTATCCAAAATATCATTTCAACATGTAATCAATATAAAAAATTATATTTTTAATTCTTTTTTTTTTGGACTAAGTCTTGAAATCTGGTGTGTATTTTACACTTATAGCACATCTCAATTCACACCAGCCGCATTTCAAGTGCTCAATTGCCACACGTGGCTACCGGCTTGTGTGGGACTGTGCAACTCTAGAGTACTTAAAATTATAAAGTAATACTCAAAACTAATTTTTATTAAGAATTTGAGGTTAAAGTTACATCTACACTTAGGAAGGTTTTCATAAAACTAAAAAGCCTGAAGATCATAAAGATGTACCTTAACATTTATGAGACTAGGTGCAAAACATTATTTTAAATTTTCAGCTGGCTTTATTTTACTACATGCTTCCTTTTTGCATCAATAGAAAATGAAACTTCAACCCAGTCCAACCAAAACAATAAACAAGTACTTATTATAATAAGATCTTATTGTAAGTTTATTTATCATTATTTGATATTGCATACAATGTGGAAGTTCTATTTCTGAATATAAAATTCTGTGTAAAGAAAAATGCTTTCCCTCCCAAAATAATTTTTTTGACATTTTTTAAACTGGAAGACACAGCAAACTACAAAAGCAGAAAATGAATTAATGAAAACATATGAACAAAGAACATAAGTCTTCTTAAATGTCAGGTTGACCCCACAGTAATAACAGATCAGGAGTAACTCAAAGAATCCACTAATGAACACGACTGCAATTAAATCCTCAAATAGGCGCCAATTTGAATTATAACATCTGCTTTTTCTAAACATGTCTGGAATGTATGTTTAACATTTTGTCCTTCTAGCTATTTTCCAAACTCTAAAAATTTGGAAAACATCAATCTCCAAATCAACAAAAACAGCAATATTGAAAGATGGTCTTTGACAGGATGTAATGGCCTCGATTTCTTCAAGAACTGAATGTGGAAGTAAACAACATAAGAAAGGGATGTTATGTTAGAACAGTGGTGCAGCTTTTTAGACAGATAAAAGAATCCATGAAGTCTTCTTAATGTTTCGAGAAGCCACAACTAAATTTTTATGTTTAACTATAAACAGGCTGCACAAAGCTAACTAAAATACTTCTTTCTTTGCTTTTGGGTATAATTATATCAATTTAGTGTAGCAACATTAACTTTCTCAAGTTAATCAAAAGTTCCTATTGGAACTTAAAAGTTTGACTAATACAAAAATAGAAAAAAGATTACTCAAGCACTTTATTTAGGATACAAAGTCATTCTAACACAGGTGGTGGGAGGAAAGTAGGAATTAAAAAGAAGGGGCCTAGCTAAGGGGAGAGTAGGAATTAAAAGGGAACTAGGTAGTTCTTTAAAAAAAAAAAAAAAGAGGGTGGGAATCATGAAATTAGATCTACTTTATCTCAGTGATTACTTGAGGCTATTTTGATGTCAAGGTTCTATCTGCCGGTATCTTAAACTGTTCTGTGATTCCAAGGATGGAAATGACAGCTACCCCCATCTTCTTCCTTCCTGAAAGCTAAGAACAGAGAAAAGTAGAGCTGCTTCTGAGAAACAAAGATGCTTTCTACCATTCTTCTAAGATGGTGGAAGAGTCTCCTTAAGAGGCTTCCCCAAGAAGGAAAAATGAAGGAGGGAAAGAAAACCATAGCAGAATTCCCTGGCTGTTTCAACGCCATTGCTCCGTCACAACCACTGTGCAACCACTCTGGTCCGGCCCTCTCCCTCCCAGGAGGTTAAGCCCTCCCAGGGCATTGTTTAGCCATGGTCCCTATTTACCACTCAGATCGCCTCCACCATTCCTGCTTTAGGATCTCGGGAAGCCCCAGGGCAGAAAGCCGAAAAGCCAGGAGAGGACTTGGTTTCGAGGACCTCCTCCAACCCCACTCTTACTAACTGCTGTAGAAAAGGGAGAGGGAAGCCTGGTCTTTGCTTGCATGGGTTCCTTAGGGGCAGAAGCGTCCCCTCAGCCGGTGTCGACCGGAGGTGGCCATTAGCGCCGGGCGCTCGGTACTGAAAAAGCCCTACCGGGGCGAGGGGCCTCCTCCGGCCCGAGACTCCGGGCCCGGTCCGGGTGTCAGGTAAGGCCCTCGGTTTCCTACCCTCGGGGCACCGGCGACGACAACGCACAGACCCCGGGCTAAGACCGGTCACCCGCCCGACCGCCGGGGACCTGGGACCCAGGCTGGCCCCGAGCCGCATCGTGCCCGCCCCCGCCCTACCTGAGGGGGACCGGGCGGGGTCGCTAAGGGCCGCTCCCGGGAGCCCCGCGACCGCGCGGCTCGGCGACGGAGGCGCCTCGTCTCGCCGGGGCAGAGCTCGGCGGCGGCTTCACGGCCTCAAACTCCATCGGGAGGTACAGGGACAGCCCCGTTGGCGGCGGCGGAGGCCGCGACGGGGCTTCCTCCTCCCTCCGCCTCCGCCTCCTTCTCCTTCTCCTCCTCCTCCTCCTCACCGAGGAGGCGGGCCTGGAGGGATTCCGACCTAGTTCTCGCGAGAAGATACTCCCCACCTCACGCGAGATCACGCCTGACCGGGAGCTGGGGAGGTGGAAGGGAAGCGTAGTAGCCCCCGCCCTCTGGACTGCGCATCAGTTTTCCTCGGGTCTACAGAACCACCCCTTCACGTGACTAGGGAGCTCTGGAGCACTGTGGGAGGTGCTGTTAGGAGGCCTGGACAAGCCGAAGAGCTTGATGGGAAACTCCCTGTACATTCATATGCGCCTCGAGCCAGCCTCCTAGACGCTGGTTTGAGCCAGTGTCTGACTCCCACTGTGGAAGGCGTGGTCTGGATTGAGCATAATCTGAGGCATCTGTATTATATTGTACTCACTCTCCCATAATTAAATGCTGACAGGTTCCCTCAGTCTCTCCACATAGGGGCCAAGCAATCTCCCTATTTTATTTTAAAAAAAATTTGTTTGCCTGGCACTAACGCCTTATCTCTTTGTTAAAGAGAGAATTCTGGGCTCTTCAGAAGATGGCAGGGATAAAAATTCAGTCACAAATTCTGGCGTCAATATCTCAATAAATATTTGTTGAAGGATTTCTTTTCATAGTAAATTGCAAGGTAGAATTTATTGTTTTTATAGATGAAGAAGAAGGCTGGGAAGAGGGATCAGGGAAATACATTAGTGGACTATATTACGTGCCAGGTCCTGAGTTATGTAATAAAATTTTTAATTTTACTATTTTGTTTCACATGCTCATCAAAATAATCCTAAAAGGCAGATACTATGTACTCTGTTACTGATGAGATACTGAAAAACACAGGTTAAGAAAATGGCCATGAATTTTAATTCAACAAGTCACTTTCCAATGTGAAACCAGATGTCCAACAAAAGCGTTTATGGAAGTAAACCCACCACAAATTAGAAGACATATGGAAAAGTAGTTTATAAACTATAATGAGTTTAAATATATATATATATACATATGGTTATTACTACCCAGATGGCAGGAAAACATCAGTGTTTTTAAAAAAAATATTCATAGGCCACATCAAAGATTTTCTTACATGCATTTTTATCCCTTTCAGTCACTTCTCTTTATGAAATATATGCCAACCCAATAGAAAGGTTCCCAACAATGATTCATTTGGTTCACTGTTTTCCATTCAACTAGATAGCGATGGATATATACATATCTTTTTTCCATTCTACTGGACAGTGGTATGTGATAACGTGATAAGATTTTTCAAAGGTGACCTGATCACACTTAAAATTTTAATTCCAATTCTCCTTCCCTCCCTGCTTTATTTTCTCCAACTCCGTTTTCAAAATCTGACAGTACATTGGTTTTACTTGCTTACTGTCTGTCTCGCTCCAGTACAACACAAGTTTCTTGAGAGTAGGGATTTTTGTCTGTCTACCTAACTTCTAATACAGGTATATATTGTAAAGACTCTGTAAATATTTGTTGAATGAATGATTAAATGAATAGCCAGGAAAAATAGTTTCCTTTAAAATTCACAGATTAGACAAAAGACAAAACTCTCCATTCCCATCTCCACTTTATTATTTCTTATGTAAACATATAGGACAGTTACATCCAGGGAAAAATGGCAAGGATTTTCTCTTACACCAAAGTAACAACTGTCTTTCCAAGATCCTTTATACATAAATCCAGTAAATGAAGAGGCTGAACCAGAACATGCTGCATATTTTTCCCATCATATCAGAAACACAGAGAACTAAAAGTGAATGTTTTCAGTGAATAAATTCAACACTTTACTTTGCCATACCTGCATTTTAAAAAAAGATTTCATTTTCCTGAAATTGTTTAGAAACATCATGCAAACAGACACTCTCCTAGGAATGATTTGAGATCCCTCTGTGCTACCGAACAGGAATAAATAATAATAAATAACAACCATCACTTTCACAAAACACCCCTTCCCCCTAAGCAAAAATCTCAAAGTGCTTACAAAAAATTTCACGAGAATCTTACAAGGCACACATAAAGCATAAACATAGTACAACCATAATTTTTTCAAACATCAAAGATAGATACCAATTTCTAAAAGAAATAGTTTATTACTATTCTTTTACTCTCCCCTCCCATTTCCATCCCTCCCCCACAAAATTTCATCCTAGGAAGCAAAAATAAGGAAAGTACTTCAATCACAAACTATTTCTGAAAGGGAAGTGTTCTCATGCCTACAAATGGCCAATCATAGGTCAAATGGGAAAGAAAATTGAGCGCTGTGCTATCAAATTCTCCAGTGGAAGAAAAACACTCTTTAATTTAGAAAAGTTCTGTCTCCAATGGAGTACTAAATAGCAACATTCATAAAGACACAAAACTCTCCTCACTTGCTTTTCCCTCTGTTCTTAGAAACTCAGGAAGATTTAAATATAAAATCATAGAATTTTAGACCTGGAAATGACCTTACAAATTATCAAGATCAAAGCTGTTATTTTACATATAAATTTAAGAAAAGCTCAAGGAGAGGTGACCTACCCAATGTCACTAACTAGTGACCTGGGAACTATGAAGTTGTTTTTCTTATCTAATACTAGAGCTGGATTACTTAAAATCTCTCCCAGAGTTAAAAATCTATAAAGAACATATTTTTCACAGAAGTATCACAAAAAAGATATTTAACACTTATAACAATCAACATGTGATTCATCACAAAATTCATTAAATGGTACAAAGTATATTACATTTTAAAATGTGGAAGGGCTTCCACAGAAACTAAACGTAGCAGAAATTCTAAATAAAGCTGAGGTGAGTAGAGGAGGAACAGAACATCTTGAAATAAGATGTATCCAGTCAGGCTTCTTTACAAATAGTTCCTGTGTTTTAGAAAATATGATTTTCCCTGCACTATATTTTAATCTTGTTATAACAACAAAAAGTTTTGTGTTATATGTGGACAGGGATATTAGAGAGCAATGGCTCATAACACAATTTGAAATATTGCTCTCAGTTAAATAACTACACAGTCATGGTTTTGCTTTTGGCACATTTCTGGAAATACAGAATAAAACTCTAGGGAGGGCTTCTTTCTAGGGTAAATTTGTGCTGTGCCGTACCCTGCTACCCTTCCTGTTGGTGTGGGACTCTCTAGGGACCTAAAATCCCAGCACCTGGCCCTCCGCCCCAAGTAAATCCGGATGTGGCCATTACTGGTCAGATTTATTCCAGGCCTGAGTGCATTCTTCTTCTCTTCTTATATATTGGAAAGTTTATTTGCCGGCAGGATCTCGGTTCCCTGACCAGGGACTGAACCTAGGCCACAGCAGCGAGAGCCCAGAATCCTAACCACTAGGCCACCAGGGAACTCCTGGGCGAGCGTGATCTGAAGCAAAGTGTGGGAAACCTCACCTTTTGGTCTCTGTGTGGGAGATGACTGTGCAGAATCCCTCCTGTGACTGTCGGCAGCAGTCTATTCCACGTAGTGAGGTCGCCCATGTGTGCATGGTTGTGGCACAGGAAGAGGGTATGCTGATTCCAAGCATTAAACAGTACCTTTGAAACTTTCAAGATTGGCTTCAACAGCCTAAGGAAGATGCCTGGAAGAGGAAAGAACTGGAGTCTGGGATCACTCTTTCTCAGGAACGGTTGACCTTTGAGGAGGTGGCCATAAAATTCACTCAGGAAGAGTGGGAATACCTGGACCCTGCTCAGAGGGCCTTGTACAGGGACGTGATGGTGGAGACCTGTAGGTCTTCTCTAAGGAAGATCTTCACGAGGAAGACCTTGCTAAATTGATCGAGCTCTGGGGAAATCAGAGACAAGCAGTCAAGAGAGCAGAGCCAGATGAAGGAGCGCCTGGCAGCCCTCTCACGTTACAGAGCTGGAGGAAATCTGTACACGGCCAGAGAAGACCTCATTAAATCTGAGGAAATGAACACGAAATTGAAAGGAGATGTCCGTGAAACTGAGGCTAAAAACTGCCAGTTGCAAGAACGCCTGTAGCTGGCACAGCAGGAGCTGCAGCAGACCCTGCAGATAGCAGAGGTGCTCCCCAAGGTGGAGGCAGAGCTGGCCCAGAGTGTGGCTGCACTCTCCAAGGCGAGGCAGAGAGAAAATGAAGAACATAATAAATGTTTATCGGACACTGTTGACAAGCTTCTTTCAGAATCTAACAAGAGGCTTCAGCTTCATCTTAAAGAGAGAACAGCTACTCTAGCAAAGAAGTCTCTCCTACTAGAAGTTGAGAATGCAAAAATGCAGTTAGAAGAAATGCAACATGGTAAGGATCAGCTAAGACTAAACCTGGAAGCCCTGAGAGCTTAACTGGACCAGACAAGGCTGAGAGGAGCTCCATCACCAAGGCCGACCCCACTTGGGCAGTGTCCCAGATGTCAGGTTCCCCATGGCAGATGGGCCTGCAGGCTCCTTCAGCAGCAGCGTGGTGTGGCTGCACCCCCAGAAAGGCTGGCTGCCAGGGCTGAGTGAGGAGACTTCCGGGCCAGCAGCTTCCCGAGAAGCGGTACAAGATGACAAGATGACCATAAAATGTGGAACCTCGGCCCCCTCCTCCCCGCTGTCCCTTCGGCTGGACCAGATGCACAAGGGGGTGCTGCACAGAGCCAGCCCCGAGAACACCAGGGATGTGCAGAACTCAAAAGGTTTGCAGGATGGCCCCGTGAGCAACCCCAGCAGTAGCAACAGCAGCCAGGACTCGCTGCCCAAAGCCCCCAGGAAGAAGGTCATCAAGTCCTGTATCAGTTCCTTGTCTGACAAGAAAGAAAAGGGCCAACCTGGACATCTTGGCAAGGAATCGTGATAAGGTGGTAATGCAGAGACAGAAAAC
Organism: Phocoena sinus; assembly: GCF_008692025.1. Taxonomy (NCBI): domain Eukaryota; kingdom Metazoa; phylum Chordata; class Mammalia; order Artiodactyla; family Phocoenidae; genus Phocoena; species Phocoena sinus. The sequence continues at coordinate 12,207,068 of NC_045768.1, read as the reverse complement.
TCATCTCAAGATGCCTTGGGACTCAGCAAATTGGGAGGACAGGCTGAAAAAAATCGTAAACTTCCAAAAAACAAATGATCCCATATCCAACCACTGCCCGACAGCGACCACTTGGAGACCCAAGTTCCCAACCACTGAATTGCTTGAGCCTCGTGAGCACGACATGTGAGAAACCTGCTGGCAAAAACAACTTTTTATTAAAATCGTTTTCAACTTGTTAGGAGGAAACGTAAGTGGCCCACAGAACTGTACGCTTTTATCTTAAACCTGTTCAAGACAGGAACTTAAAATGAGCATTTTAATGGTACAAGGAAGCACCCTCCCCTTGCCCTGGCCCTGGTGCTCCCTGTGCAGACAATTTTTATTTATGAGTGACTAGAAAACAGTGACTAAAAGAAGTAGGAGGTATATAATTCTCACCTAACAGGAAGTCCAGAGGGTGCAGTGGGGTGTGATGGATCCTCTGCCCCTTCTACCTCCATGACCACTTAATCTTTAGTGTCCTTACAGCAACTCTAGCATTGTGCATTTTTTTCAGTCAATATCCTCATAAAAAGAAAAATAAAATGTTTTTTTTGCTTTCTCTTTTTATTGTATCTCTATGAGATGATGGATCCTTACTAAATTTATTGCACTAAGTATTTTAATATACGTAAGTCAGAACATTATGCTATACACCTTAAGCTCATAAAGTGATGTATGTCAAGTACATCTCATAAAACTGAGGGGGAAAAGGCAAATAGAACACTTCAGGAAAAATGAAAAAAGAAAACTCTAGGGAGGGTTATAAAAATTGCATTAATGTAAATGAAAAAAGTTATTAAGAGGATACTAATAGCTACCCATATTTAAACTGCTCATCTAGTGACAGTAAGAAAACTAATATATATTGCCAATTCAAGACAGAAAAAGGAATGAACTACTGACACACACAGCAACATGGATGAGTCTCAAAGGCATTTTGCTGAGTGAAAAAAGCATAACAAAAGGGAACATGCTACAGATTTCCCTGGTAGTCCAGTGGGTAAGACTCCGTGCTCCTAATGCAAGGGGCCTGGGTTCGATCCCTGGTCAGGGAACTAGATCCCACATGCATGCTGCAACCAAGAAGTCCGCATGCCGCAACTAAAAGATCCCGTGTGCTGGAACTAAGACCCAGTGCAGCCAAAAGAAAGAAAGAAATAATATTTTTTTTTAATAAAGAGGAACATACTATAAGGTTCCATTTATGATATTTCAGAAAAGGCAAAATTATAGTGATGGAGAACTGTTGCCTGGGTTTAGTGCTAGGATGAGGAGCTGACTACAAAGGGGAAGCATAAAGGAGTTTTGGAGGGGGATGGAATGTTCTGTATCCTAATTGCAGTGGTGGTTGCATAAATCTGTACATATGTAAAAATTCATAGAACTGTACACCAAAAACAAAGGTCAATTTTACTGTACGTTAACCAACAAATAAAATAAATTTCAAAAAGGAAACAGAAAAAATATCTTAGAGCTTCATGCCAATGGTATAATTCTACAGGCCACAAAATTATTAAATGTAACCGTATTAAATAAAATCAAGAAACCTAGACCCAATTAATCATTTCTAAAATATGTATACTAACAACTCATGGAAATATTATTGTAAGGAATATTAGCTTATGTATAAGGAAAGTCTGCTACTTCCAAATGAATTTGAATCGTGTTCCTTTATGGTTTAAAACAATAGATACCTTGGTGTTTAGTTTAGAATCCAATAGAGTTGGTTAAAAAAAAATTCACCAGTCCTGTTTTTAAAATCACTAATAATGGGTAATAGCATGTTTTAAAATTTATTTTCTCTTCCTATTATCCTAATTTATTGAAGTTATGGTATGGTTGGATTTTACACTTATATCAATTACCTAGAGACTCAAAATCAGAATCTGGAAATAATGCTGGTCCTCTGTCACTAGAATCAAGAATATTTAAGAGGAACACTATTTCTCTAGGTAAACCACTGGGACTTATATATAATGTATGTGATGAGACAGCATCCTCTCAGCTTTAACATGTCTCCCACACTTTGGAACTGGTAGTACAAGTTCAGAAAGAATAACTTGTGTAGGTAGACCAAAAATAAGACCCAAAGATAGGGTTGGAAATGCAATATTACAAACGCTGCATTTCTATAGAAAGACTTGCCTAACAGGATGATGTAAGGCTTACATAGCAAGGTGTTATTCTAATTATAGTCGATTTTGCCTTTCCAGATCATGCCTGGGTAGTTTTTCGCCACTGCTTCTGCCATGGACAGAGGTTAAGTGCTTTTTGAGAGCAGATTTGTGCTTGAAATCCATGTCACAACAGTGGCATTTGTATGGCCGATCCCCACTGTGTATGTTCAAGTGGTCCTGAAGTGTGCTTTTAGCAGTAAATGTCTTCAGGCATACAGTACACTGAAAGGGCCGTATGCCCATGTGCCCTCGAATGTGCCGGTTGAGATTTTTCTTTTGTGTAAACGTTTTCCCACACTGTAAGCACAAGAACAGTTTATGCATCTTAAGGTGGCGCAGATAGTTTTCAACGTGAAGAAACCCCCGAGGGCACCGGGGGCACTGGTGCCTCAGGGAAAAAGCATCCTCTAGATTCTGAATCTCATTCACTGTACCATGACTTCCTTCAGTATTCTCACAAAATAAGCCCTGATCTTGATTCCCAGGAACTTCTGCCACTCTGCTCTCAACTGTAGAATTGATCAGTGAATGCTGTGTTTCCGAGAAATACATGCTTGCTTTTGAAGAGGTACAAGGCTGTGATAACGTCCCATTTTCTACACCCCCAGTACCGATAGATTCCACATGGAGGATACGAATTTCATTGTCTTTAAAACCTATGTCTACTGAAGACAGCTCTGGTGACTTCATTTCCTTTCTTTCTGATGTCAAGCTCTCTACTGCAGACTGTAAAGCATTGCTTTCTTCTTTAACATGGAAATCTATGTTTACAGGACTATCCTCTGAAATTTCAATGATCTCACAGTCTTTATCTGAATTTTCTTCTTCATTCTTAACATCTGGATCAGAGGATTGACACAGGTCAGCATGTTGATTGTTATTTTTCATAGTAAGATCAATTTCCAGATATTTTGACAAAGCTTCTGTGCACTTTTCCACAATGTGAACCATCTGAAGGTAACTAGCAGCAGTCAAGTATTTCAAAAGCTCTTTCCTTTTAACTTCAAGTGCTCCAGTGTAGCAAGAGAGCAACAATTTTCTGCCAACTTCGGCACTCTGCAAGATGGTGATTCTGACATGTTTTGACTGCGTGAGTAAAAACTGATCTCTCATAAAAGTGGAGCAAGCAGCTAAGATCACCTTGTGCCCCTGGAACTCAGTGTCATTAATATAAATTGACACATCACAAAATAAATTCTGCTGTCTCAAGAGATTCATTTTCTGCAAGACTACATCTCCTTGCTGTTCAAACTGGAAGTGCAGAACATCAGACTCAGCAGCCATGGTCACAATCTAAGCAAAATAAAACATAAACATTGATGTAAGGATCGGGGATGCTTTCCTACACTGTGATAGTAAAAACAAACAATTAAAAAATCCTAAACCTAAACTGGGTAAAAGACAACTCAAATTCTAATCTGGGCGCTAAGAGTGAACCCCTATATAACCATCTCAAGACCCAGAAAAATAAAACGCATTTCTCTATGCTCTTGTGGTACATTTTTCATACTTTTGTTACAGAACTTATTACATTGAATTGTACTCAACAGTTTCTATGTCTTTCTCCTCGACTAAACGGTATGTGCCTTGTGGTCAAGGACATTGTTAATGCCCACTACTAAGTGGACTTAACTCAGTTTCCCAAATTAGAAACCTTAATGTAATCTCCAAACTTCCTACGCCTCATCACTACCGCAGGTCTTCCTTCTGTTCACCTGGACCAATGCAGTCTCCTTGATACCACACTCTCCTACATTCCAAACTACCCTCCTAAGTGCCACCAGATTAACATCTTTTAAAACTTTTTAAAAAATTCTATTTTACTCTTCTGCTTTAAATCCTCCATTGCTCTCCTCTACCTCCAGGACAGCATAACCTTCTTAGCAAATACAAGATCTTTCATTATTTGGCCTTCACCAACGTTATGGCTTTACCTTTCCTCTATCTTTTACACTGAAGCTTCTTTGATATTTAGATTTTCACCACTGGCCAGACAAGAAGACCCAATTACACCTCTGCACATGCTACATTCGCGCTTTCAGCTAGTGATTGGGCTGAAGGCTCAAATCAAGTAAGATTTATCCACCCGTCTCCCGGACAGAGTCAGTTGCTCTCAGAGCACCACGAAAAGGAGCCTGGCTCATCTGAGTTCCTGCAGCGAGCACAGGGGCAGGCACAGAGCAGGGGCAGCTTCGGGAATACCTGTTGAACTGAATCCGGACCACAGGTGGCCTGGAAGATCCTCCAGTTCGCCACATAGGTCTTCCCGAGCCAAGCCTGCCAGGACCAAGGTCCTGACGGCCAGGTGCCTGCAGCACCCCTCCAGCCACTCCCGGGCCGCGCCGCGCTGCTGCCCTCCTCCTCCTCCGCCTCCTCCTCCGGCTTCCCCACCTGCCGGAGTTTCCCACGCGCTCACTCACCGACTCAGAAACCAGAGCCGAGCTTTCCACTGCAGCGGCGGCCCAGGCCGGAAGGTGGGGTCAGCCTGGGAGGAAACACATCCGGTGTCAACTAGCTTCATTCTTTACTGGGGCCCGCTGGGCGTCCCGGAAGGACATCCTGGGACAGTCTCCCTTACTCCCCCCACGCCTGGAATAACAGAAAAGCCCCCGAATTATGGCAAGTCCCATCTCTCCTGGCCCACTTTCGGTACTCAAGCCGGTTCCCTCCGTGAGCTCTCTTCAACATCCGAATAGCAGACGGGTTGTGAAGTTGGGGTACAGCGCGTCTGTCAGAGTACCCAGCACCGGGGCCCCTGGGAGGCCCTCCCGGATTATTAGGGGCCAGGTCCTCTGCTTACCCTGAAATATACAATTTAAAAGGTGGCGGAGGTAAGGAGAGGAGAGTGCCATCGCGATCAGTACTCGAGATTGCCTAGCTAATGCCCCATCAGGATCTGGATCCCACCTCACCGCTCAACCTATCGCTTCCTCCCCACGCCCCTACCCCTGTCACTTCCTTGGCAAACCCAGGCCTTCTATCTCAACCGTTGGCCCGGCTGTTCCTCCAACATGCCCTATCCCTCCTACCACTCATCCTTCAAAATCCCATTCATCCATCGTTCATAAATCACATCATCCCTGAAGCCATCCTGAACTGCCCGTGAATTACTTGGCTCCCAATTGGGAACCAGTAAACCCTTTGGCTGCCTTCGTGACGGCAATTATCGTACCTGTATTGAAATCTGTGTCCCACCTAGGCAGAGGTATTTAGGACAGTGACTTACTGCTCCTTGCATTCCCGAAGTCTAGAACTTAGTAGGCATCAAGGATTTGCCAAATGAAGGAATGTCTCAGCTAATTCTTAAAAGCAGTTGCTCCATCCCCTCAGTCAATAGCACGGGAGGAAGTAACTGACCCTAGTAACAATTTCTGGTTAGCCCAGATTTGCTTCTGAAGCCAAGCTCAGCGTGCTTGATTAATGTCTTTTCGAGAATAAGAGTGAAGAAAGCATTCCTGCATTCACATTCAAGCAATTGGAAAGGGAAGCAGGAGGGGAGAGAGAAAATAAACCACTGACACCAGAGCTTTAATTGTCAAACTTTTATTAAGGAAACTTCCCCATAATAAGTGAAGAGGTAGTTCACAGTATGTCTAACATACAACAGATTTAGAACAGCTATTCACCAGCTGAAATAAAATGTTCTGGGTTGTTTGTTTAGGATAATATCTTAGAAGTAGTGACAATGGTCACCCTCCATTTATAGACCTTCTAATAAGGAAACTAAAACAAATTAAAACCACATCTGATTTACCTCAGAGCCACTTCAGTTTGGAGTTTGCCTTTAAAATTAAATAATAAATAAATAACTGTGACACAGTAATTTTTTAAAAACCAAACTATGGTAAAGAGAGCCCTCTCTCCTTTTTAGTTATCCTGGGGATCCATAAAATACAAATGCTGAATGTCTAAGGTTTTAAAAAATCTTCCTCCTCTACAAGAATACGACTTTCCCCTGTAAAACATATTTGATATCAGTAACTTGACCACTTTGCAATACAATCTAAGAAACATGTATAAACAAAGAAAGAGAAAAGTCAAGTACCACCAAAATTAAGAAAATGTCTCACAGAAACAGAACACCTCTCCAGCCAAGAAATGGAAGACACTGTAAACCATGTCAGTAGTTTGCAGTTGAAAAAGGTGAGAACTAGAAGATTTAGTGATACAAAACCATCAAGATGCTAATTTAAAGTGATCAAAGAAAGCAAGGCAGTTTTCTTTATTCTTCCTAGGATAAAACCAAATTGACACCTTATCTCACTAAGACTACATGAGATTGTAAGCTCTGTGAGGGCAGGGACCATAGCAATCTTACCTTCATATCCTCAGTATCTAGCATAGTGCCTGGCAATAGTAGGTGTTCAATAAATGTCTCTTGAATGTCTGAATGAATCCAGGAATAGTCTCCAACCAAAGAGACCAATCTTATTTGAACCCATGCCTTTTAGTCTTCAAACCAGTAACAAAAACAGGACATGAATGTAAGCAGAGGAAACACTCCAACTTGAAATTTCCCTGTGATAAAATGATGTTCAGAGAAAATAGTGAAACATCAGTTAACATGTTAGTGTCTCACTGTTGCATAGAATTGGTACTCTTTGGCTGGAACATATAAAAACCAGAATACTAGGCAGCATCATTAGACCATATAATGAGTGACATTAGGCATAGATACCTGTTAGTCTTATCACTCAATTTTATTCTCATTTAAAATCTTTTAACAAAAGGTAGAAATCATACTTCAAATCAGATTCACATATAAATGCATCAAATTATAACAACTTTAAGAACTCCCTCTGACTACTCAAGTTAAAACTAATTTTTGGTTTATCTGTACATGGACTCTCATAGCTCAGAAACAAAAACAGAAAATCCTGATGGAAACTAAATAAACACTGTTTCAAGACAAAATCAGTTTCACATTTGGATCCTTCTCACATTATTCTTACTTGTTCTTGCCCTTCCTAATCAACACCTAGCAAATCAGTCACTTGCTTAGGAAAAATGTAATATTCATCCTAACCAAAAAATAATTAACTTACAAAAATAAATCCTTCTGTGATGTGTTATTTGCAAAATCCAGGATGTCTCAGAAAGCAAACAGTGATTCACAGAGGGGAAGCACAAACTAGGAACTTTTTATTAAGGTATTCTTGATCATGTACTAAATCTTTTTAAGCCAAGGGACAGTGAGAAGTGAGGAGACTGTAGCTCATATTTAGTTACTTATCTACTTTGGCTAACCTTGGCCAGGCCACCTCTTTGGGCTTTGGATATCCCAACTAAAAAAAAGAGAGGTGGACTAAATGATCTCTTAAGATTCTCTATGGACTCAAACACTCCTATTACCTAAATCTAACTCATGGGTCAGAAGCTAATAAGACTCAAAATTTTATTTCTTAACTATAACATGTGCTTTAGGAAGAACAGTTGTTTTGTTTTTCCATAATGGAAAATCAACTTTGTATTAGTGATCTATCAGAGGTGACAAGGTGGGACTATGTACCTTTATAAGAATATCTAAATGCAAAAACCTGATTGTTCCTGTGACCCACTTTTTTCATCCATTTTAGAAGTTAAGGTACACAAGGAAATGAGAATTCAGAGACTATTACAATACACTGGACAAAGCTCTGAAGGCCAAACTCACCTTACTGATGGCTAACTTCTAAAACAAAGCCTAGAGAATGACTCCAGATAGCCCCTTTTTAGAGAGACCATTATGCGTTAGCACACTTTAAATGTGCCTGGCGCAATCCTGACTTCAAAAGCATCACCAAGTAAGTTAGAGGTTAATTATAAACATTTGGCTTCTTTTGGGGGAAGGCCTCCCAAATAAGTACTGTTGTACAACTGTACTACCATCCTTTGTTGGTTATGCTCCCCGTGCTGATTCCTAACTATCTGTCTGCAGGTGTTGCTAAAAATACTGTACTCTGGTCTACATGAACTTCAATGATGTGAAGTTGGGCTATATACTGTTGAAAAGAGTACAGAATAATCCAAAATACTTTATAGCCAGCTCCAAGACAAGTACAAATTGTAGGAAGCAGATTCATTCATTTATCAGACACATGAATTATCAGTAGGCAAGGCAACTACAAATTCTATCACATATTCAGGCCAACAGCAATATCTCCTTATATCTCAGCTTATTTTCTGCCAATGAAAAATATTATTCGCTTCTCTTAGCATAGCATCTATTAGTGGATTGGAGGTGATATTATTAACTTGTTGGTACCTTCAGAATGTGCCCAGTGAAAAGTCTAAAACAGTGTCAGTCTAAGACATAAGTCAATGTTAGGTAGACAGGTGGAATACTCCTTGGGAAAGGAAACAGACATCACAGGATAAATAATTCTAAAACAGAACATGGGAAAGGGCAAAAGGAAGGCAAGACCACTCCAAGTGGCAAGTTGCCTGGTCTATTAGTGCTTTGACTCACCCCTATGACTTCCAGAGCACAGAGGCTTTGGAGAAGTCAAATTCGCAAAATCACTCCTAAAAAGACTCAGACTATTGCCATGTTTGCAGTCAGTTCTAGTTAGGAGCATAAAGGCCCTACTCAATTCACACAAGTACTATCATTCCTTAAGTTCAGGACAGCTTGGGCCAGTTTACCTGCATCCAGGACCTGTGTCGCATCAGGCTGTGGCTGACACCCTTTAGAGTCTGTGACTGTTGTACATGCAAAAGAATCAAAGTCCACTGTGAGGTCTTGCACATTTCTTTCATTGGCATTATCAAAGCTGTTTTTGCCATGCAGCTGTTTAAGGTGTTTCCTCAAAACTGGCTTATGTGCAAAAACCATGTCACAATAGTTACACTTATGGGGCTTATCTCCACTGTGAAGGTTAAGATGATCCTGTAAGGAACACTTCTGAGAAAAGGTTTTCCCACAGATTTTACACTGGAAAGGTTTAATGCCGGCATGCACACGCATGTGTCGATGAAGGTTGCCTTTCTGAGTAAAAGTCTTGCCGCAGAGTAGACACATAAAGAGTTTGTGCATTTTTAAATGGTTGGCGTAGTTCTCCAGGTGACGAAACACCCTGGTACACTTTGGGCATTGGTGATGCCACTGTAGGCCTTTGTCTACACCTCGAATATTAGGCCCAAAGACATCTTTTGAGGCCATGATGATGTTATCACTGCCTGTGTAAGACAGGGCATAATTGTGGAGGTGGTTTTGTTCTATTTCACTTACTCTGTTTTCCACAGTTGAATTTATCAGGGAGTGCTGGGGCTCTGATGAATGTAAAGCAGTGGGTTCAGAAGAAATAAACTGGTTCTGATCTTTTTTACTTCTAACCTCTGATACATCCCCAATAGATTCTACCTTAACAATCTGAATATCACTGTCCTCCATATCCATACTGTCTTCAGATGGATGGATACAAGGTGAGTCCTGCTTTGGGGAGCCTCTGGCATCTCCCTGATGTTCTTTTGACTGGGGAGAAGCACTCTGCGGTTCACATCCCTCTTTACTATCCATTGGTTGTTTTGGCTTTATAAACTTCCACAAGGCCTGTGTGCACCGTTCTACAATGTGGCTCATCTGAAGAAAACTCGCAGCCGTCAAGTAATTTACCAGTTCCATCTCAGGGAATTCCAGCACACCACTGTAACAGGATAAGAGCAATTGTCTCCCCACTTCGGAACTCTGTAATATGGAGATTTTCACCTCTCTGGAATCGTTCAGTAAAAATTGGTCTCTTAAGAAGGGGGAACCTGCAGCAAACACAATTTTATGCCCCTGTACCTCAATATCATCTATGAGAACTGTAACATCACAAAATTTATTCTCTTCTCTTAATTTGTTCATTTTTTGTAACATTGAATCTCCATAATTTTCAAACTTGAAGTGAAGGAGATCTGATCTTTCAGACATTTTGGCAGACCTAAAGAACAGAAATGTTAAAAAGGATGAATTTAAGAAAATACAAACAATTAAGAAAACCTGGATTTTCCTTCCAAAAACAAATTTGTGTTGTCATACCTGTTTATATGTATCTGAATAAAATTTTCCTTGAAAGAGGAAGCTAGCATAACTGCTTTCAAAGGCTGTTAAAAATTGCCTTAGCAACATCAAGTGTCAATTGCACCTAAGGAGTGGACTTGTATCCGTGTAAATAGCTTGGTATTCATTCAACTTTTTAAGATGCTTAATACAAGAACAGTGCTTGAGTTATTCCAAGGGCATTTTTTTTGCTTCTCAAATGATAATTCTATCAGGTTTCAAGAACCACCTAAAACATCCCAACAAGTAATAATGAAATAACTACTTTATTCTGCATGATACTGTGAACCTGCTTCTTTGAAGACAAAACACTCTTTTCCTTCGCTTTGTATTTTACTGCAGTGACATTGCTTGCCCCATTCTTGGGTAAACCCTCTTCTGTTTAAACTGATGTGAATTTACTCATACAAGTATTTCTGCAATAAAATGAAAGTCACATGCCTAAAGGGACAACTTTTAGACAGTGTCAAAGGCACAGGTCTTTATCCTGTGCATTTTGGACAAACCTAAACTCTTTCTTAAGAAACATTTCTTGATATATGAAGTAAATATTTGACATAGAAAAACCAGATGAGTCACTTGGTGGGAATCTGAGTAGGAGTAAGGTGGATCTAGTTAATCCTTACTAGATTCTATTCTTTCTTCCTTATCCCTATTTATCCATCATTACTCATCAACTACTAGAACTGATTCATAAATGTTCCTTGGTTCCAGCTTCCATTACCTCTAATCCAACTTCTACACCATCACACGTCATCTTTCAAAAACACAGATCTGATTATATCCAACTCCTGCCTAAAATCCTTCTGTGACCTCCCATTGTCTCCTGGATGAAGACTAACCTCTTGAATATAAACTGATCAAGTAAATGTAAGAATAATTAAGGCAAACATTAGCATAAACCATTCAACCATGGAGAAGGTGTCTTTGCCAAAACTCTGTGTATTTGTCCCTTTATGAAGCAATTCCTTTGGAGAAAGTCCCCATGTTCTGATTCCATACTCTTCAAATGATTTTCTGATAACTTGGCTTCCCATGTGTCACTCTAAAGGGAAGGATGAATTAGCCATGGCAACATGATATTGTCAACACATTTATTATTTTTACAATGACAATCCACCAGTCTATATAGCAGTCTTCTGTGAGATCAGTAGGTATATCAGGTCTACCCCTGAGAAGCGGCTCTACAATCTCAGTGCATCAATAAATTCACCTTGAACTTTATGTATCCATCAACTCCGTAGCTGAGAATCAAGAGACAACCAGCTGTTCCTAGCAACATCTGGCCCCGAAGCCCAATCTTTATAATTTTATCTTCTAGAACACTGAATTACAAAGGCTCATAGAACACCGGCTCGTAAAGGCAGAATCTAGGTCTCACTCCTATTGCTCAGTGCCTGGTTCATGACAGCACTCTACTGACTCCAAACCTTAGCAGTTATTTCTTTAGTCCATAACACTATTCCTAGCCAATTCTGACTCCTTTATTTCCTCTGAGGGCCCTTCCCTAACCCCTTAGATTAGAACAGTTGTCTCTACTGGACCTATAACTAAGTGCTTCTAACATAACACTCAGGATACCAATACTTGTTCCTTCCCCCCAAATTGCAAGCTACATGGCATTAGAGAGAAGAATCTCCACCCTATTCAATGGAGCTAATGCTGGGAACCTGCATCTTCTAGGGCAAAACACTCTTTCCTTTGGCTTCAAATTCTACTTAATGCAGCCACATTACTGGCCAAACCCTCTTCTGTTCAAACTGGTGTGTATTCCCATCACCTGATATTGTACTAAACACACGGCAGGTGCTCAGTTTGCATTTGTTGAACCTATGCGATTCATTTGACAGTAGTAAGAAGCAAGAACTGCTGTTAGGAAGACCAATGCGGTGTCTGCATAAGCATTACAGGTCTGAGGCCATGAGAGCCTAGAAAGGAATGAAAATGAATAAGGAGCAAGGAAAAATAACAAAAAGATATTTCAAAAAACTTGGTAACTGGAGATAGAAAATGAAAAAAAGTAACGTGCAAAGGTTTTAAACTTAGGATTTCAGCCGAATTAAAATGTCATTGAAAGAGAGGTGAGATTTAGGAGGGGGAACTGGTATGGCACAGGTATATTAAAATATATTTATACCTAAATTATAAGCTTTCCCTTTGTATGGCACTCTGAGTGTACAGATAATGAAAAATCACAATGAAGATGAGAGGAGGGATGCAGAGAAGCAAATTCAGCGTCATAGAAAAGGTGGTGAATATCAAATGAAAAGGAAGAATCTAGGAGACACAGGGACTATATCAGTAAACAAAGTGGCACAACTGTATTATCTATCTGTGGTCAGTTTTAGCAATTACAGTAGCTTAATATATTTGATCTGGAAACAGTGACTGTCCCAATTTATAACTAGAAATTATATAAATGACTGCTGTTCAAGTGGCCAAACAAAAGGGGCATTCTTACTTAGAGGTTTAGCTTGTCCTAAATTTACTGACAGGTCAGTATTTTCCTACTCACACTGAAAAATGAGCATTAATTGCTTCCATCTATAATATGACAGTACTTGTAATGCTTTAGACAACTATCCTCAGGGATTGTTCCTTGAAGTTCCAAAGACAGGAGTTGGAGTACAATTTCATTTACTTCCTATTCATCAGTCTCAAGAAACTTACCAACAGAAGCAGTCAAACAGGTATCTCAGGAAAGTGCTTGATTTGTCTGCTGTAGTCCAAGAATGTGAGGAAAAATTATTCTGTTTAAGAAGTTTTCCTTAATGTCTCAGTCCACTGTATTGTCTCCCTTTGATAAACTCTTATTTCCAGGCCACACAGTTTATCCTTGTTTCTTGTCACCAGTCTCTCTTTCCAACAGACTGTTAGTTACTTGAGGGCAAGGACCAACTGTTATTTTTACACAGCTCATTCAACAAAAACCATAATTAACTCTTAATGTTTCCTAGGAAATTATTATTGAGCTATGGTAGAGATGCTCTACATTATCATGATACCCTCTTTTGAGTGCCCTGGGGAAAATGTCTTTCTAGGGTTTGTTTCCAAAAAATAGTTTTAACAACATAAAACCAAATTTTAAACAAAATTTCTAAAATGTCAAAATAAAAAGGAACACTTGTTTCGTATGAACTGGTTTAATTTTATTTAAAAATAAGAAAAATGATAGCTAATCTTTACTGAATCCTTGCTGAGTACCAGGTATAATGCTAAGTGCTTTACCCAAGTTGACCCATTTAATCCTCAAAATCTCTATGAGGTAGGTATTATTATCATCTCCACTTTGCCTATGAGGAAACCCAAGCTTAGTGAACATAAATAACTTGCTCAATTTAAGAGAGGTGGAAAGTATTAAATGTTAGAGGTAGAACTTGTGCTCAAGCTGCATGATGACAAAATTCATGTATGAAACTAGGCTAGCTTAAGTTTTATCTTATGCCTGTTAACTGTGTAACTGTTCAGATCTCCCTGCTCATGTCCATTCAGCTGTACACTTATGATTGATATACTTTTGTGTATTTAGTTATGCTTCAATAAAAGTTTTATGTTTAAGAACAAAAAGTACAACGTAAAGCCAAATTTGTGTCAAGTCTAGAGGACTTTAATAGTAAAGCATTTACGTATTATCCTTGTCTTACCTTCCTTTCTCACTTATTTTAACTTTATATTATTTTTCTATCTTTTGTGTATTTATCTTTTTTTTTTTTAACATCTTTACTGGAGTATAATTGCTTTACAATGGTGTGTTAGTTTCTGCTTTATAACAAAGTGAATCAGCTATACATATACTGTGTATTTATCTTTTTTTTTTTTTTTTTGCGGTACGTAGGCCTCTCACTGCTGTGGCCTCTCCCGTTGAGGAGCACAGGCTCCGGACCTGCAGGCTCAGAGGCCATGGCCCACGGGCCCAGCCGCTCCGCAGCATGTGGGATCCTCCCGGACTGGGGCATGAACCCGTGTCCCCTACATCGGCAGGCGGACTCTCAACCACTGCGCCACCAGGGAAGCCCTGTATTTATCTTTGTAGAATGAAACTTAATGCCATTTACAAATAAGACTTAATAAAATTATGAATATATTTGATTTTCAGACTCCCCAACTATAGTTAATTTATAACAGCAATTATTGATAATTGTGATAAAAATCTCTCACATAACTCTAGATTATAGCAGACCTTCTAGTAACTTAAAGAAAGTAAAGATCTGATCAGGTAGAATAGAGACTTGGTCCCCACATTCTGTTGATTCTTTCCTCAGAATGATTTCCAAATTCTCTCTCTATATTCTTACTACCATTGGCATGGCTCAGGTCCTTACCATCTGTTGTCTAGGTTACTGTGATTAAGTCTAAATACTGCTGAGTTTCTCTCAGCAAGTTTTAAATGACCCATTTCTCAAACATCAATGAAATAGGAATAGTCTCACTTAAGATCATTCTCTCTTTATTTATACTTACACAATTCTTCCATAATCATTTCCATAACAAATGTTCCAGCTAATTTGAAAATTTCCCTTTGTTCAAACAGGAGTAACTAGAAATGATCAGTGAATATTCTACGTTCAACAACGTTCACTGCCGTGCGATGGGCAGTGCAAAAATACCCATGTTTCTTATCTAAAATGCCTCTGATAATACTGATAAGGAAAACTTTTCTATTCTGTATAATAAACTCCAAAGCTGTATGTCAGTCTGTTTCCTCATCTACCTCATAAAAGTACCTTTATCTTTCAACTTAGCACTCACAGCTACTTGGAAATCTTTCTTCGTCTTTCATTAACACCATATGCCATTTTTCAAAGAGGTTGTAATAAACTACAGCTTTTCTCTCTATAAAACTCAATCATTTTCTTCTTTTGGGTAACTTTCATGACACTGCATTCTCCAAGGTCTCACTCTTTTGTTTTACTGTAAGATTACAGAAATATACCCTTCTTGGAAAAATTTTTTAATAAAGTACAAGCCCCCTTTCTCAGCCTCCTTCCACTCAGTTCTCAGTTGGTTCTAAGTTTCTTCCTTAATGACTCTCCCTCCCCTCCATTTTTTTTTTTTTTTTTTTTTTGCAGTACGCGGGCCTCTCACTGTTGTGGCCTCTCCCGTTGCGGAGCACAGGCTCCGGACGCGCAGACTCAGCGGCCATGGCTCACGAGCGGGGCACGAACCCGTGTCCCCTGCATCAGCAGGCGGACTCTCAACCACTGCGCCACCAGGGAAGCCCTCCCTCCCCTCCATTTTTAAAACAACACTTCTACCCACAGAAAACAAAAAATAAAATTAGGTTTCTTACTTATAAACTATATATATATTGTTTTGCAATTTTCATTTATTGCTTTTGAGGGTTCTTTATATTGAATAAACAGACCTAGTTCATTCTTCTTAAACTGTTGTACAGAAGTGGGCAAGTGACTTAACTACTGGCCTCAGTTTTCCACCATTCTTTTGCTGATCTGTTCCTCAAGGGTTCACTAAATTGTGTAAAGGTAAGTATATTCTTTAAAGCTTAGTCCTTGACTTTTTGCTGTTTTCTTAATGCTTACTTCCTCAGAAAGCCTGTCTTGGTTTCTCAATGTTTTATTACCTTCTCTATTTAAAAAATTCCTAACTCTCCATCCTCATGGCTAATCTTAACCAAACTTAACCTCAATTCAAGCTAATCAAAAATACCTGCCCTAGGCTACTACTCTATCACTTGAAATGCATGATATCTAAACTCTTAAACTGGCTAAAACTCAGTAAGTCAAAAATAAAAGCTTATGGAGAATGGCTCTGAGAACAGTAGGCGTGGAAGCAAGAAAACCTGTTAGTATGCTATTACTTTAACAGATCAAGATAGAAATAATGAGGGCCTGAATAATATGGATACTGAGCGGAAATAATATGGATGGAGAGAGGAAACAGATCCTAGAAGATATTTCAAACAAAGAACTGATGGACTTGATGACCAAGGTGGGAAACAAGAGATGAAAGGTCAAGATGACTCCAAGATATTTGGTTTGAGAAACTGGGTATCTTTGACAGAGTGTCATTCAATAAGCTAGGGAATATTGGAGGGGATGACCATGGGTCAGGTGTTAAAATGTTTAACCAGAGGAGCCTGCATGACATTAAGGAAAAATCCATTAGCTAGCTGGATACAGCTCTGAAGCTTAAGAGGAGACCTGATTATAGATAATAAGTAATAAATGAAAGCATGACATAAACTGACCTAACTGTGAATGAAACTGACCTAAAATGGCACAGACTGGAAGAGAATCTAAGACAGAAGAAAAGAAATAAAAAACAAATACATAACACAAACATAAATCCATTACTTACCTTCTTCTCAATCTGGATCTCCTTCCAAGCCTCTCCATTTTTTTTATTAATTGAGTCTATCTTTGCTTAAAATTTCCCCATTCTTTTGACTCCCATATTCAATCACTGCTTAGTGCAGTGGGTAAAACCACATTTCCTAGAATCAAAACCCTGCTCCACCACTTACTAGTTGTGTGACCTTGGGCAAGTTACTTAACCACTTCTGTTTTTCAGTTTTCCCACCTGTCAAAGAATATTACTTCATAGGGTTGTTACGGGAAATTAAATTAATTTTAAAGTAAATTCATTTTTAAAATTAAGTTAATTTTTAAAAGAACTTAGAATAGTGCCTGGAATTGTGCTCTATAAGCAAATGCTAGGTAAGTAAGTAAATAAAGCCTGTCAATTTTCTTTGTGAAATCCTTCATATGTGGCCTTTTTTTCATTCTCATTTGACACCAAACCACTTGAGGTCTGCATTATTCCATATATTATCACCTCATTACTCTATTAAAATCGCTTTGTAAAAGCTCACTCATGATCTCTTGATAAAGAAATGCCATCTTTTTCCCCCCTCATTCTCCAAATGCTCTGCATCAACTGTCCCAGTAGACCCTTCTCAGTATTCTCTTCTCTTGACTTCTGAGTCTTCTTGGTTGCTGGAACCCTTATATTTATCATCTACTTCTTATATTTTATCATCTACTTCTGTTTCTGCTGCTACACCAACTACTATTAGTTCTAAGTCTTCTTTCTGCTTTGTAAATGCAACCATTCCCCCCAAATATTCCCTTCTTTCTCAATAACCCCTTCCTGATGTCAGCTATTCCCATGGCTTCCACCTCTACGCTCTATGATAATTCAAACCTTTAACTCTAGCCACAGCATTTAGGTTGAGCTGCAGATTTGCATTTCCAACTCTATACTGGACAGCTCCATGTGGCTATCTCACTAGGCCTTCAAGTCAACATATCCAAAAAATGAATTTGTCATCTACACTAGGCTTATGGTCTTATTGCTGATAATGGCATTAACATTCTTCAAATACCACAGGCCTAAAACCTAAGACTCAGCTTTGATACTTCTTTCACCCTCAACATCCAATTTATTATGGAGTCTTTACAGCATTCACTACAGCATTACCTGCCTTCTTTCCAATAATACTGTCATAACTCCATTTCAGGATTTCATTACTTCTTACTAGACTGATCCCACTACTCCTTCAAAAGAAATCTCCAATGAGAGCATCTAGACTTTAGCTAAAGAGTCCAGAATCAGTTTATAGAAATTCCTATTCTATAGGCTGACCTCCAGAACAAGATGGTTTTCTACGGTGCAAATCCGAACTATACCAGTCTCCTGCTCAAAATTCTTCAAAAAGTACCCACCTCCTTTAGGATTCAACCTTCACTATCTGGACCTCGGTCTACTTTCCCAGCCTCATATCTCATCCCTTGCACAAGAGCCCCACGCCCCCCTCCTCCTTTTCCCACACAAGTTATGCTCAGTCATCCCTTCACAGCATTGCAACTGTTCCTCCTGTAGGAAAAGCCCTTCTCCACCTTATCCTCTCCAACAAATAAAATTGAGAAGTCACTTTCTTTCTTCAGCCTCCCCAGCAACTGCCCC
The DNA here is from genome assembly GCF_008692025.1 of Phocoena sinus. Lineage (NCBI taxonomy): Eukaryota > Metazoa > Chordata > Mammalia > Artiodactyla > Phocoenidae > Phocoena > Phocoena sinus. The sequence goes on along the minus strand of NC_045768.1, from coordinate 12,188,918 downwards.
TTGAACAGTTCATACATATATGACTGATTCATACATCGCAGGGGCACTCATTTGTTTTTATCTGGCTCTCAAACTCGACCCTGAAACTTGGAACAATATCTTACGAATTCCCAGTGCCTGACATAGCGCCAGAAATATAAAGGTGCTGTTGCCAGTGGCAAAAGACTAACCTATCTTAGCACTCACAATGATTCTCGCGGGCTGGCCCTGAGGCCTTGCCATGGCCCAGATCTGGCACTTCCTACAAGATGCCAGAGTCGGGCGTTCAAGCAAACTGCGGGGCCCTCGGCTAGGGTCCCAAGAGAGGTCCCTGGGGGCATCCTTAGGCTCCCCACTCCAGACGCTGGGAAGGGAAAGGGGCGGGGCACAGCATGGGCCGGGCCTAGGGCTCCATAAGTCCCCCCGGGCCTAGGCCAGCCCCTCGGTCCCCATCCCAGGGCAGGTCCCGGCCAATCCAGGGCCCCAAGGGGGCTCCATTTTGAGAGACCTCGTACCCCTACCCGGCGCTCCGGCCGCCTCCGCACTTACAGACCCAGGGGAAGGCCACCGTCAGGATCCGGCACCGCCAGGAGCTCCGGCCCCTCGGGGCTCCGGGAAGGGGGAGGGGCGGGGAACCCGAGCCAAAGGGGGACCCAACGGAACCGGAAGGGCAGCCCTCGCCGGACAAAGACAACTTCCAGGTCCTACGGTCCTCTCCGCCAATCGGAAGGCTGGGAGGGCGGCGGGCTCGGAGAGAGACTTTCGGCGCTGTGGGCGGGGTGCAAAGTGCGTGCCCCAGACTCCTGCGAGCATCTCCACCCGTGAGTCGAGGTGCGGGTGCCGCGGCTCCCTAGCGATTGGGGTCAGGCCCCACGCACTTCGCTCCTTCTCAGCCGCTCCTCTCTAGCTGCGTCTCGGCTGTCTGCTGCCTGCGTGGGCCTGAAGGGTGCCTCCGCACTTAAAGTGTTGGTAAGCCCCTCCCGCCTAGGAATGTGGACTCGCCGCGTTGGGCCCAGGAAGTGGAGGGAAGGAAGTTTACCTCCCTCGCGTTTTGGATGTTGGTGTTTCCCAGGGATCTGCATTCTCCGTAACCTACTACGTGCTGACTATTCACAGATCTCTTTCGCAAGACCAGACAGCTCTCTTGATTTCCAGGGTCAGCTGCCTAGAAGACATCTCCAACTGGTTGTCCAGTGTTAATGTACCTTTGAACTCAAGTACATCCGCAGACCTGCTTCTTACCTCCTGTAGTCCTTGTGTTGGTGAACGGCATCATACACGCAGTCCTGCCCACCAGTAAACTTCAGTACCATTCTAGAGCCCTTTTCCATCTTGCCAGTCCAATGGCTCTCTGGCTTCTCCTCCTCTTTAGGGGGTGGAGAGGGAGGATATTGTGGTAAAACATGAATAGTATTTATCATTTTAATCATTTGTAAGTGTGAAGTTCCATGGCATTAAGTACATTCACAATATTGTAACCATCACCGCTGCTATAGCCAACTTCATTCTTTTGCATGTCGTTATCGTTTTTCCAGCACCGTTTTTGAAAAGTCTGTCCTTTCCCCATTGAATGGGCTTGTCACCTTTGTTGAAAATCAACTGACCACGTATGTGAGAATTTATTGCTGGGCTGTCTATTCTATTACATGTGACTGAAGCTCTTACACTAGTATCATATTCTTTTAATTACTGTAGCTTTGTAGTAAGTTTGTAAGTGAGGAAGTATGAGGCCTTCAACTTTATTCTTTTTTCCAGATTGTTTTGGCTATGCCAGGCCCTTGAAATTCCATATGAATTTGAGGATCAGCTTTTACATTTTTGAGAAAAAGGCTGTTGTAGTTTTGATAGAGATTGTGTTGAATCTGTAGATCACTTTGGGTAATATTGCCATCTTAATTTTAAGTCTTCCTGTCTAAACATGAAATGTCTTTCCATGTACTTAGGTCTTCATTAATTTCTTTCAGCAGTGTTTTCTAGTTTTCAGGGTATTTAATTCTTTTTGATAATATTATAAATGAAATTGCTTTCTTGATCTCCTTTTCATATTGTTGCTAGTGTGTAGAAACACAACTGATTTTTGGTGTTGGTCTTGTACCCAGCAACGCTTCTGAATTTTTTTTTGGCTCTACAAGCTTTCATGTGGATTCTTTGGGCTTTTTTATATATATGATTATGTTGCCTGTGAATATAGTTTTACCTCTTTGTGTACAATTTGGATGCCTTTTATTTCTTGTCTAATAGTTCTGGCTAGAACTTCCACTACAATGTTGATCAGCAGCAGTGAAAGGAGGCATCCTTGACTTGTTCATGAGTTGTTCTTAGAGGCGTAGGTAAGCTACTGATTTAGATGCGGGTTTTTCAGATACTTTTATCATGTTGAGGAATTTTCCTTCTGTAACTACTTTTCTTAAAGATCTTATCATGAAAAGGCATTGTATTCTCTCAGATGACTTTTCAGCATCAATTGAGATGATCATGAGGTTTTTTCCCTTAGTTCTTATTAATGAGATATATTACATTGGTTGATCTTATGGTAAACCACTCTTGCATTCTTGGGATAAATCCCACTTGGTCATGGGGAATAATCCTGTTAGTATGCTATTGGATTTGATTTCCTTTTATGTTGTTGAGGATTTTTGCACCTATATGCATGAGACATTGGTATATAATTTTCTTGTGATGCGTTTATTTAGCTTTGGTGTCAGGATAATGAGGGCCTCATGAGATTAGAAAGCATTCCCTCTTCTTCAGTTTTTTGGAAGAGTTTGAGAAGGATTGGTATTAATTCTTTTTTTTTTTTTTTTTGGTATTAATTCTTAATTAAATATTTTAATTAAATTAAATATTTGGTACAATTCACTGGTGAAGCCATCTGGTGCAAGACTGTTGTTTTTTGGGAGGTTTTTGATTACACACTCAATCTCTTGTTATAAGTATGTTGAGATTTTCTAATTTTTCTGGAATCCATTTATAATAAATAATTTGTGTGTTTCAAGGAATTTGCCCATTGTTTTCTAGGTTGATTTTTGTTGATCTTTTCAAAGAAACAACTTTTGGTTTCATTGATTTTTTTTTTTTTCTCCCTCTCTCTTTTTTTTTTGGTTTATTTCCATTCCATTTTATTTCCTTACTTCTGCTAGCTTTGGGTTTAGTTTGTTCTTTTTCGTATTTCATAAGGTATAAAGTTAGGGTATTTTGAGACTTTTCTTTTTTGTGTGTGTGTGTGTGCATGTGGTACGCGGGCCTCTCACTGCTGTGGCCTCTCCCGTTGCGGAGCACAGGCTCCGGACGTGCAGGCTCAGCGGCCATGGCTCACGGGCCCAGTGGCTTCGCGGCATGTGGGATCCTCCCGACCCGGGCACGAACCCGTGTCCCCTGCATCGGCAGGCGGACTCTCAACCACTGCGCCACCAGGGAAGCCCGAGGTTTTTCTTGTTTTTTAATGTAGCCATTTACAACTATAAATTTCTCTAATTACTGTTTGCATTGTATCCTATAAGTTTTGTATGTTTTTATCATTTTTACTCATTTTCAAGTACATTCTAATTTCCCTTTTGAGGTCTTCTTTGACCCATTTGTTCTTTAAGAATGTGTTTCTAATTTCCACATATTTTGAATTTTCCAGTTTTCCTTTTGTTACTGATTTCTAACTTCATCCCATTGTAGTTGGAGAAGATACTTTGTATAATACCTATCTTTTAAAATCTATTGACACTTGTTTTATGGCCTAATGTATGGCCTGTCCTGGAGAATGTCCCATGTGAACTTGAAAAGAATGTGTATTCTGCTGTTGTTCAGTGGAATGTTCTGTACACTTCTGTTAGGTTCAGTTGGTTTATTGTGATGTTCAAGTCCTCTAATGCCTAACTTATCTTTATCTGGTTGTTCTATTCATTATTGAATGTGGGCTGTTGAAGTTTCTAATTATTATTGTAGAGTTGTTTATTCCTCCCTTTAATTCTGGTCATTTTTGCTTCATATATTTTGAAAGTCTCTTCTAGTTATGTAAATGTTTATAATTTTTATATAATCTTGCTCTTTTGAACCTTTTGTTAATATATAATGACCTTCTTTGTCTCGTGTAACCTTTTTAAAGTCATTTTGTATGACCTTAGTATAACCTTCCCAGCTCCCTTTTGGTTAGTACTCGCATGGAATATCTTCTCTTTTCTTTTTTTCCACTTTTAACTTGTTAATATCTTTGGCTCTAAAGTGAGTATTTTCTAGACTGCATATAGATGGATCATGTTTTTGTTTTTGTTTTATCCATTCTGCCCATCTCTGTCTTTTGATTGGTGAGTTTATGCTATTTACATTTAAAGTAACTACGGATAAGGAGGGACTTATTTCTGCCATTTTGCTATTTGTCTTCTATAGGCCTTATAGCTTTTGTGTCTTTCATTTCTTCCATTACTGCCTTTTTCTATGTTTGATTTTTTTGTAGTGAAAAGTTTTGATTTATTTCTGATTTCCTTCTTTGTAGATCCTATGGACATTTCCTTTGTGGTTGCTATAGGAATTACATTTAACAGCCCAAATTTATAACAATATAATTAAATTGATACCAACTTTAGTAGCATACAAAAACTCTCCTATACAGCTCTGTCTCCTCTTTCTGTTCTTGATGCTACAGATTACATCTTTATACATTGTGTTTGTAATAAATTAGACTAATATTTTTATGCATTTGTCTTTTAAATCATGTAGAAAATAAAAATGGAGTTAAACAATAATTACAATTATAATTGCCCATATATTTATCTTTACCGGAGATCTTTATTTCTTCATATGGCTTTAAATGTTGTTGAGCATCCTTTCATTTCAACGTGAAGGATTCCCATCAGCATTTCCTGAAGGGTGGTTTTAGTGGTAATGAACTCCCTTAGCTTTTTTTAGAATCAGAGAATGTCTTAATTTCTCCCTCTTTTTTTTTTTTTTTTTTTTTGCGGTACGCGGGCCTCTCACTGTCGTGGCCTCTCCCGTTGCGGAGCACAGGCTCCGGACGCGCAGGCTCAGCTGCCATGGCTCACGGGCCCAGCTGCTCCGCGGCATGTGGGATCTTCCCGGACCGGGGCATGAACCCGTGTCCCCCGCATCGGCAGGCGGACTCCCAACCACTGCGCCACCAGGGAAGCCCTCTCCCTCATTTTTGAAGGACAATTTTGCTAGATACAGATCTGTCAACAGTCCTTTTCTTTCATTGCTTTGAATATTATCAACCCACTGTCTTCCAGACTCTAAGATTTAAGATGAGAAATTGTCTGATAATCTTATTGAAGATCCCTTATATGTGATGAGTATTCTCTCTTGTTGCTTTTAGGATTCTCTCTTTTCTTTGGTTTTCTACAGTTAGATTATTATCCTTTCTCCCTTTTCTCTCTCTCTTCTCCTCTTGGGATGCTTATAGTGGTATGTTGTTTCTCTTGACAGTGTCCTACAGATCCTTTAGGCTCTGTTCTCTTTCACATTTCTTTTTTTTTCTGTTCCTCAGATGGAGTAGGAAGGATATGGAATCCATCTCTCTACCTAAACAACAATCGTACTGGCAGAAACTGAAGTAACTATTTTGGAACTCTGGAGTCTATTTGAATGCTTGCATGTTCCAGGGGAAAATTTGGTTGGTCAGTTGAGGTTAATTTCAGTCAATGTGAGCCTTTAGTGTGATAGCACCTACTCATTCCTACTCCTCAACCCTGTGGAGGCAGTCATGTTTATATTCCTGGTATGGCTTGCTGGAGCCAGGGTGGGAAATAAGAACCTGTTCTCCAAATACAAGAGTTCTGTATTTTATTTTTATTGAAGTATAGTTGATTTATAATGTTGTGTTAGTTTCAGGTGTACAGTAAAGTGATTCAATTTTTATATATGTATATATATTTTTTCTTTTTCATTATGGTTTATTACAGGATATTGAACATAGTTCCCTGTGCTATACAGTAGGACCTTGTTGTTTATCTATTTTATATGTAGTAGTTTGTATCTGTTAATCCCAAACTCCTAATTTATCCCTCCCCCACCCTTTTGCCCCTTTGATAACCATAAGTTTTTTCTATGTCTGTGAGTCTGTTTCTGTTTCATAAATAAGTTCATTTGTGTCATATTTGAGATTCCACATATAAGTGATATCATATGGCATTTAGACAAAGACTTTAAAACTGTCTTAAAGTTGCTCATTGAGCTAAAATGAGACATGGATGAAGTCTGGAAAATGTACAGAAAAATGGGAATATCATTAAAGAAATAAAAATTATAAAAAGGAACTTAAGTGAAATTCTGGAGTTGAAAATATAATAATAGAAAAAAGTTCACTTAGGGGGTTCAAAATCAGATTTGAGCAGGCAGAAGAAAGAATCAACAAACTTGGAGATATTTCTTTCAAACCCAGTTCCTTTTTTCCCACCCTTTCTTTTGCCCTAGTTCAGGCCTTTCTGAACTTAGGCAGCCTCCAAAGTGTTCTATTTACTCCGTTTTCCCTTTTCTACTTCTACCAGAATGAAATTTTTAAAAAACTCAAATCTGATATTGGCACTATCCTTAGAAACCTCTAAGGGCTCCCTGTATTTATAGATTGAACTTCATTTTCCTTATTTAAGTATTCAAGGACCTTCCCATTCTGCCTCCAGCTTACCACATCAATCCACTGAGCTTGAGATATAAATTCCAGTTTCCAGGATATACAAGGTCTAAGGGAACAAATTCAGTGACTTCTTGAGGAAGCAACCATTCAGATCCAGAAGGTGGGAAATTTTGCACTTCAACTGGACCGATTTCTTCAATAGGCCAGTGTCTTTCCATTTTTTTTCTTAAGTGCTAGATTTAAAAATACTTAAGGGACATCACAACCAGATACAACATGTGGGCCTGGATTGGATGCTGATTTGGGAAAATTAGCTGTAAAAAAATATATTTGGGGCAACAGAGAATTTGATTATAGTTAGGTATTAGATGAGAGGAAAATTTACTGAAATGATATTACTGATTTGGAAAAGCCAGCTGTAAAAATATTTTTAGGTTGTTAGAAAATTTGAATGTGATCTAGGAATTAGATGGGAGGAAAATTTAGCGAAATGGTAAGGTAGGTATTGTTAATTGAATAAAGCAGACTGCTTAACTCTGTGATCTCATTTTGTAAAACAATATATAGACACACAAAGAAGGCTACATATTAAAGTATTAATATTTGTATTGGGAATGTGATGTTTTTGTTTTTTATTTTAGGTTGTCCCTATTTTATATTTTTCTCCAGGGCATACTGTAGTGATTCTGTAATAAAATTTTATTTAAAAAATATATGTTAAGATTTATGTATATATTGGGGTAATACATATGAATCAAGAAATACATGAGGGCTTCCCTGGTGGTGCAGTGGTTGAGAGTCCGCCTGCTGATGCAGGGGACACGGGTTCGTGCCCCGGTCCGGGAAGATCCTACATGCCGCAGAGCGGCTAGGCCAGTGAGCCATGGCCGCCGAGCCTGCGCGTCCAGAGCCTGTGCTTCACAGTGGGAGAGGCCACGGCAGTGAAAGGCCCACGTACCACCAAAAAAAAAAAAAAAAATACATGAACGTATGGTCACCAAACTATTAAAAGTGGTTTTGTCAAGAGTGCCAGGATTTCAGGGGATTTTACTTTCTTCCTAATGTTTTATCTGTTGTTTAAATACTTTAAAATGGGTGTGCATTTTTGTTACATAACTCTATGAGGAGAAAAGGAAGAAAGCTATTTTCCTGCGGGAGTGCAGCCAAGTCTATTATAATAGACAAGTCACAAAGAGGACTGCAACAGAGCACAGCTTTTTTTTTGCTTTTTCTCTGGTGGATTTAGATGCAATATCCACAGGAAAACTTTGCGAATGACTCATTTACCAGGAAAACAGCATACGCTATTTGAATAAAGAAAGAATGAGGGAGAGGCTGTAGAAAGATTTCATAAATTGTCAAGACTTAATTAGCACCTTTAATATTTGTTTCCAACTACATTGTAAATTCATTCAGGACAGGGACTTTAAAATTCATTCTATTGCCGTTGCTCTGTATATCACTTTCGAATAATTTTTAAATAAAATCCCAGCCCCATCTTTGAGTAGCAGTATGAAACCACCTTGTTCATTTCTGTTCTGTGTGTCTCAGATACCTCGAGGTAGCTGTGTTGTAGCCAGTCGCCCTTGACTTCAAAGTCAGAAGTTTTGACTTCTGGACTGAATTCTGTTGCTTAGGCTGGACTCCCTTACAAAATGAGAAAAAAAAATCATATCATTCTTAATGTTTTCTCAAGGTTTGTGGTAAAGCCAAGTGACATACCTGTAAAAGAACCTATCTATCACAATCCCTGGCACTTTTTGCGCCCTCAATAAAGGGCAGGTGAGTTGGGTTACATCATTAAGGGCTGCTTTAGAAACAGCATTTGAACGTTAAAGGTGAGCAAGGGATTCCGTGCTCTAGCACCAGTGTCTTTAGGGTTGTACCCCTCTCAGGCGCAACAGGTACTACCCAGACTGCTACCCCCGCCAATCCTGCTTCCAGTCCCTGATGCAGGCACAGAGCCGCTATCGGCCCAAGCGCGGACACAGCACGGCATCGAGTCCTGCTCCCAGAGTGCAGACTCCACGCAGACGCAGACTCCGGAGGCGGGCTAAAAGCCCAGGTGGGGCTTCGAGGAAAGGAAGTACGCCCCCGCCGCCTGTTGTTGGGCCAATGGGGCCGCTCGGCTTTGCCGTGGGCCTATGAGACAGGGCAGTAGGCGGGGCGGAGGGCGGAAGGAGCTTCTCTCACGTGAGTAGGGGGCGGGGAGGGCGGGGGCAGGGCGGCTGGGGAGGCCCAGGCGGCGGAGCCTCCGGGACTGCGAACGGCGGGCCGCGGAGAAGGAGACGGCGGGTCGGGTAGGGCCGTGTTTTCCCCCCCTCCTCCTCCCACCCTTCCATCCACCAAGCCCGGGGGGGATCCTCCGACGGCCCTTGCGGGAGGCCAAGCCGTGTTCTCATCCTGCGGAGCGGGGCAGGCGTGACTGCGCTCAGCTCCCTCGACTAGCCGGGTTGTGAGGGGAGCAGTGATTGGGGGGGGAGGGGGAGTCGCGGCCGTGGGGGGGAGGACGCATGCGCAAGCGGGAACGCTCCGGCAGCCCCTGCCCAAACCGGTTCCCCCTGTCTGGGTGGGTGTGAGTCTTCCCAGTCCTTCACTTGCGGCCGTCCCTCTCGCCCCCCAGCAAAGCCGGTTTGTCTCTTGACTTACACGTCTGGGGACAGGTCCTATTTGGGAATCTGGCCGCTCCCTCCGCCTCAGTTTCTCCCCATTGCCCGCTGGGCCTGTACCTGTGACTTAGGCTGGCTTCGGCCTCAGGCTAGCTTCCTGCGCTGCGCCTAATTTGAAAGGCTTGCTTTATGCTAGTGTCGGTCTGCCATCTCGTGTTGACGTTTCTGTCTCATTTTCCCCGCCTGGAATCGAAGTGTCCCCGGTATTCCCCTCTCCCCAGATACTTTAAGTATCTGCCCCCGATACCTCATTGCTGTATCTTGATTACCAGCAACCTTCAGGGCTTTAGGTGTTAAACAAAGTCCGAGGATAACCCCAGACTTCCAGGAGTTCTCTGTCCATTACCTGGTAGTACTTTGGTGTTCCTTCTCTTCTAACATTCGGATTGTAATCATATGCACCTGCTTTAAAGTCATCTCCATACTTTATTGTAATCATATGCACCTGCTTTAAAGTCATCTCCATACTTTATCTTGGAATAGAAGTCCTAGCAGACCGTGTTAAGCGATAAGTGATCATGCTGCTGGTGCTCACGCTACAAGTGCTCCGTTAGTTTAAATCTTGTTCCAGCTTGAATTGGAGATCTTTTGGCTTTTTTGTTTGTCAGTGGAAAAAGAAAACTGCCAGAGACGGGTTTCACAATTCATTTGATATGTTCATTCAGGTAAATACCTGTATTCACATACATGTGACTGGAGTAGTAAGTTGCGAGTGTGTCTGTTTCCAGCTGCGTTGTTTATTTAGGAAGAGAAAAAACCAAAGAGAGTAAATTGAACTGAGTTTCCACCTTAAACTGATGTTTGGAAAGTTGAAAAAAAGCTTAGGTGCCAGGGGAGTGCACATTCAATTTTTTTGTTTTTTTTTTAACGAAGGACCTGCTGGCCTTAATTATAGCGTGTATAAGGTGCTATTTTAATATATATTTAAGGCTTTTGTTCGAATTTACTTATAAAAACTGAAAGTGAATAAGGGGCAGAGTTCTTTAAAATCTTCCTTTGTAGACCTCCGTTTCCATTAATGAAATTTGAATCCATGATTGATTTGTATTTATTGGTAACATTTAAGATTCACATATAGTTTTATCAACTCAACTTTGTAGTTAAAATTGAGCTATTGCTATGTTGTGGTACACTTTTCATTTCAGTTTTATAACTCATTTTACAGTTAATTAACAGCTCATCAGTATTAAGGTATATATTTGGGTAGTTAACCTATCAGCTGTATACATTTTGGCATTCTTTGGCATAGTGGGGGTTTTTTTGTTTGTTTTTTTATTTTTAAAAAATTTTTTATTGAGGTATAGTTGATTTTGGCATAGTGTTTTATTAGCAGTTTACAGGTGCTTAACCTGGATAAAATGGTAGTCTAGTGGGACTCTGTAAAAGTGAAGGCACCTGTTTCCTATCTTTTCTACTGCATATTGGAAGAAGTGTATTCACATTATCTACATGAGGGGACATGGTTTTTCGTAAACGTATCTCAACTTTACGGCCTACATTCTTTTTTTAAAAAATAAATTTATTTTTATTTATTTTTGGTTGCGTTGGGTCTTCGTTGCTGCGTGCGGGCTTTCTCTAGTTGTAGTGTGTAGGCTTCACATTGCAGTGGCTTCTCTTGTGGAGAACGGGCTTCAGTAGTTGTGGCACATGGGCTCAGTAGTTGCGGATCGCAGGCTCAGTAGTTGTGGCGCACGGGCTTAGTTGCTCCTCGGCATGTGGGATCTGCCTGAACCAGGGCATGAACACGTATTCCCTGCATTGGCAGGTGGATTCTTAACCACTGTGCCACCAGGGAAGTCCCATAGCCTAGATTCTTTAACGAAGTCATTTCTACTACTGAGTATATTTCCAGCTAAACTTTAGAGCCCAGATTCTTTTAAAGAAGTCGTTATCTTTTGTTGAGCATGTTTCCAGCTAAAGTGTTTCCAGCTTAAGTGAGGCCTACTTTGAAGGTCTCACCATTTCACAGTGATTATTTTAACTGTTTATATCAGTTCTACTGTTGAGTGTCTTTATAGATACTGATGTGCTGAGGTTCTAGCATATGCTGCCCAAGTGTTATCTTTGTAGTTGTCAATATAATCAGATATCACACTTTTCAAGCATGTGAAATGAATGTATATAAAACTGTTAAATAATCTTTCTTGGAGATAGAACTCCAAGGTTAAAAAAGTGCTAATTTAACCAGTGTACATAAAGCAGAGTTTGGCATGACATTTGGGTGCTCTGTATGTAACTGCCTTGTTTTATTGATTTTCTGTGGTTAGATTCTAAAGAAAGAAAATCCAAGGCCAAGGATTTGGCTGTCCATGGGTATACATGATAAAACATACTAATTTAACAGCTGTTTATTTTGGCATAAAATGGTTGCCTGGTCTCCCCCGACCCTCTCTAGTTTTGTGTTGACCCTGAGATCCTTATTCTTTAGAAGAATTGTAAGTCAAAGCAATACTGGATAGACACTTAAACTTATAACAACTTTTGTTGGCCCCTAACTGCCTTGTTTCTCTTCATGTGCAAAGTCTGACCAAACATGGCAGTTTGCAAGTCATGAACACTCTAGTTTATAGAATTTAGCCTGGAAGTTTTCCTCTTGCCAAAGCAACTATAGTCCTCTGAGGTAATCACCAGAACTTTTTGAAGGCTGTTCTTTCTATCTAGTAGAGTTCTATAAGGCCTAACTTTTCCTCCAAATCCCTTTTTCCGAGGATCATAAAATAGTAAAAATAAAGCCCTAAATTTGTTCTTAAGTGCATGCTTGACATTAAATAGTATATATTACCTTGGCTGTAAAACATGAGAAGTATATCTTCTTAATTTTGTGGCCGTGCTGCCAGATTTGGAGGTTTGCACCTCTTAGGAGTTAATGCGTGGTTGTTACTTATCTCCAGTTAAGGTTGCATCAGCTTTTGTGTAATAAATCACTACTCCTTGGCATTTATTAATCTTTGTGGCAATAAATTTTTCTCCATAATAAAATATGGCATCTCTCTCTCTCTTTTTTTTTTTAATGTCTATTTATTTATTTATTTGATTGTGCCAGGTCTTAATTGCAACATGTGGAATCTTTTAGTTGTGGCATGTGGGATCTTTTAGTTGTGGCATGCAGGATCTAGTTCCCTGATCAGGGATCGAACCCAGGTCCCCTGCATTGGGAGCGTGGAGTCTTAGCCACTGGACCACCAGGGAAGTCCCAAATATGGCATCTTCTTAAGGTACATTAGCAAATTAGTTTCTGTGGTAATGTTAACAAAATGTTATTAACTCTCAAAGCTTAACAATAATTTGACTATTTTAAAAATTTCTTTTTCTCATTTTTCCTTATTTATACACTTTGGTAATTATAACTAGGAATCTGTGGTTATCATCTTGTTTTCCAGCTTCTGAGGGTGCCCTTTGTGTCAGGAAAAGGAATTGATACGCAGAATCTTTCTTTGGGAACGTATTTTAAATATCATTATGGGTATTAAGAGACAGCATTCAAGGCTAAATTGGATTAAATGTTAGGCGGTTGTATAATACTACTGTGAAGAGCCATAAGTTAATCATTTTAATGCTTTTACCATAGGGTAATAAACTCTCATGCTTTTTTGTAAAAATAAATTTATTTAATTTATTTTTGGCTGCGTTGGGTCTTCGTTGCTGCGCGCGGTCTTTCTCTAGTTGCAGCAAGTGGGGGCTACTCTTTGTTGCGGTGCACGGGCTTCTCATTGCAGTGGCTTCTCTTCTCTTGCGAGCTCTAGGTGGGTGGGCTTCAGTAGTTGTGGTGAGTGGGCTTCAGTAGTTGTGGCTCGTGGGCTCTAGAGCACAGGCTCAGTAGTTATGGTGCACGGGCTTAGTTGCTTCACGGCATGTGGGATCTTCCCGGACCAGGGCTTGAATCCATGTCCCCTGCGTTGGCCGGCAGATTCTTAACCACTACGCCACCACGGAAGTCCTCTCATGCCTTTTAAATATGCTGATAAATGGATTCTGGCAAGGTGAGAGTAGAAACACGTCATGTAAATCTTTTTTGCTGTGGTACATAATTTCCTATGAGTAGACCTCTGATATACCTGCAAAAGAGAAATGGTTATATCTTTATTGTAGTTACCTGTTGAGTTCTCTGTGAGTTGAAGAAAAATCTGATTTCTATCTAACCTCCAAAGTTAATTCTTAGATAAAAAATTGTTCCCTAGCAGAAACATCTTTTTTTTTTTTAATCTTTATTTTTTTGCTTTTGGGTTGTGAGAAAAGAACTTTTTAGATAGGTTTAAAAAACGTCTGTGGGGCTTCTCTGGTGGCGCAGTGGTTGAGAGTCCGCCTGCCGATGCAGGGGACACGGGTTCGTGCCCCGGTCCGGAAAGATCCCACATGCTGCGGAGCGGCTGGGCCCTTGAGCCATGGCCGTTGAGCCTGCACGTCCAGAGCCTGTGCTCCGCAACGGGAGGGGCCCCAACAGTGAGAGGCCCGCATACCGCAAAAAAAAAAAAAAAAAAAGTCTGTGAAACTAAATTAAATATATGTGAATTCTTTTATCTTCTTACATGGTGCCTATCCTAGTGCTGTGAGTGAAAGTGCTCAGTAAATGTTTTTTGGTTGCCCACCCCCTATTCAACACACTTAACAAACGTCCCACCTTCCTTGTATAACTATGGACCAGGGCATTCTTGTATCAGAAGATTCAGAAAACTTGTGTGTCTTCTGCCAAACATTCATGGTTTGTCTACACACATTCCCTTGAAAATCAGAGGTCATGGAAAAGAGAAACCATATTTACTGCATTAATCTCAGGCTTTGATTATCTATCAAATGATTTGCTTACTTAGCATTAAATTCACATAGTTTAAACATTTCAGATCAAAGTATAGACAGATTGATATTCTAAATGGAATAGATACATATTCTTCGCTGTGGTTGAGAAGGAACTATATTGACTAATTTCCTGAAAGCAGGAAAAGTGGGGTTTTTTTTTGGTTTTTGGTTGTTTTTTTTTTTTGGCTGCGTTGGGTCTTTGTTGCTGCGCGCAGGCTTTCTCTAGTTGCGGCGAGCGAGGGCTATTTTTCGTTGCAGTGCACGGGCTTCTCACTGCAGTGGCTTCTCTTGTTGTGGAGCACGGGCTCTAGGTGCACGGGCTTCAGTAGTTGCAGCACGTGGGCTCAGTAGTTGTGGCACACGGGCCCTAGGGCTCACGGGCTTCAGTAGATGTGGTTTGCGGGCTCTAGAGCGCAGCCTCAGTAGTTGTTGCACACGGGCTTAGTTTCTCCACGGCATGTGGGATCTTCCTAGACCAGGGATTGCACCTGTGTCCCCTGCATTGGAGGGCGGATTCTTAAACACCGCACCACCAGAGAAGTCCAGAAAAAGTCTTTAGGAAATCCTGCATTGCTTAAAAATGTCTATGTTTTTATATTTATAGAACACTAGTGTAAATTACATTGTGCTTTAGAAATCCATTCCAGAAAAAGTAAATACAAGGATACTTTTACAAAAAATGTATATTACTGAGGTTTGAAGTATAATCTGACCTTGTGAATAAGTAGTATTGGGTTGGCAAAAAAGTTCATTTAGGTTTTCCCATAACATCTTGTGGGAAAATGCGAACGAACTTTTTGGCCAATACATTAACATTAACTCACTCTCCTTGTGTTCCCAGAGGTGGGTTTCTCTTGGGGCAATGGCATCCAAATAATTTTAAAATTTAGCTGCAGAGATATTGTGTTGAAGGGGCATAAAGCCAGCATACCTAGAGTTCTGCAAAAAACTAAAGTGCTGTTTCCTGAAATAGCCAAAGGAACATGGGAAAACCACTTATATGGTTTATTTTTTTCAGGTGTCAGCACTATTGCACTCAGATAATCAACACAGAGTTAAGTGAATTGTTTTATGTGCATTTCATCCCCACTTCTTACTTTTTGTACCTTTCATTAAAAGTATCAAGATATAGCGGGTAGAGTGTGAACTTTGGAATCAGAAAGATATAGATATCCCAAGTCTTGAACTTACTTAATATACGACTGAAGGTAAGATACTTAAGGATTGTGATTCTCAGTTTCTTCATTTGTAAAAGTGGAACTAATTATGCTTACATCATGGATTAGGACTGGGAAGCACCTGGCATTCCTGCCCCGCACCCCTTTCCTGGATATTCTCATTCACAAAAGAGTAGAAAGTGTTTATTCCCCTCATTTTATGTATGAGAAAACTGAAACTATAACATTGTCCAAATTAAATCAAAAAGGACTAAGGAGTTCAAATCCCAGTTGGTTTTTCAATGTAATACCAGACTGTTAACTTTATAAAGTCTTAATGAAACTTGATTAGTCATTGAGAAAGTGAGAAGTAACTCTGAGAACATTGGCTGTCATCTTTAGGCACTTTTCTGTATTGATTTTGTGAGTTTTATCCTAAAGATCCTATAAAGTTAAAATTAGGCTTTTAGAACTTTTATTGACCAGTGAATGGATAAACAAAAGGTGGTATATACATACCATGGAATGCTATTTGACCTTAAAAAGAAAGGAAATTCAGACACATGCTACAATATAGATGAACTTAGAAGACATTATGCTGACTGAAATAAGCCAGCCATAAAAGTATAAATACTATATGATTCTACTACTTATGTAAGGTACCTAGAGTATTCAGATTCATAGAGACAAAGTAGAATGTTGGTTGCCTGGGGTAACAGGAGTTGGAATTTAATAGGTATAGAGTTTCAGTTGGGGAAGATGAAAACGTTCTAGAGATGGGTGGTGGTGATGGTTGCACAATGTGAATGTACTTAAAGCCACAGAGCTATACAGTTAAAAATGGCTAAAATGGTAAAGTTTATGTTATGTACATTTAACCACAATTTTTAAAGATTAAAACTTTTAAAATCTTTTTAAAAATTAAAAAACTTTTGTCTTCCGAGTTATTATATTCCTATAATTAAGCTATCTTTTATAGTTAATCTGGAATTGAAGTAAAAGAGTCACTTCATAGTTTAAAGAAGTTAATTGTCACAGGCATTATGGGTTAAAATTTGCCTAAAAGTGACTATTAGTTAAGCTGGTTTTTCTTGCTTTTATGTGCTGTAGGCCCAAGATGATTAAGTTATATTTTCTTTTTGGTTTTTAAAGCTAAGCTGAAATTATTCAGAAGGATTAAATTAATATGGTTCTCTTAGCTCACTAAAATAATTCAAAGAAACATCCCCCAAATTCAAAGTCAGACTTAAAGACACATCTATTGTTTAGCAATTAGCAGTGGTGGAAAGGAATTTATTTTTCTAAAGACGGGATGATTTTCCACTGAGTTTTGTTAGATTTGTCCTACCCTTCCCAGGGATAAGCTGTGAGAAGTTCATATGAAAACCAATGCAGCGAAACAAATCTCAAAGCCAGAAAGAAAGAAAAAAGCTGAGATTAAGATTGTATGATTTTTAAAAATAACTTCTTTGTGGTTTAATTTTAAAGAGCTACAAACCCACAAGAATTGGCCTGCTACAGCATCTTTGAGACTTGATTCTCTTGCTACTTCCTGACTTGTCTTTTTCTCAACAGAGTAATCTTAGCAGATCTGTGTTTTAGAAGGGTATATATAACTGGGAGCAACATAGAGTATGGATTGGAATGGGGAGAGAATGGTGATAGGAACACCAAGGAGGAGAGATGCATTCCTGAAAAGGACATAGGCACCTAGATACCTGGGTTTGGATCAAGTTCTATAATTGTCTCTGTGAACTTAAGCAAGTTATTGAACCAATCTAAGCCTCAGTTTGTCATATATGAAGTTTATACCTTTCTGGCAAGGTTAATATAAAGATTAGTAATAATGCATATAAAGCTTCTAAGTACCATGTTGGGCATATATAATTGATACTCAGGAACTGCTAAGTATTGTTCTCTCTTTAGATTTAGCAAGATGATTTAAGTATCCTCCTTAAGATTCCCTAAAGCTGTGCTCATTTTTTCACTGGTTGAGCAAACAAAAATGGTGAGGATTGGGAGGGAAGTGATGAGTGTTTTGGTATAAAGGGAATCCAAGGTATGTTTTGTGGCTCAGTGTTAACTGGTTTTCACAGTTAGAAACTTGATGAAGAGTCAGTCAGGCACACTCAAGGGTAGTTGTTTTTGAGTCTCTTTTTTCCAGTTGTCATTCATATCCACATCCCAGACACGCATGTAGTGTATCATATTTGTCATTTGTCCATCTCACATTACACAGACTCTATCACTTAAACACTAATGAAAGAGTATTAGTCATCCAATCACATTTATTGAGGACTGCCATAGCAAGGATATGAAGATAATACGAATAAAACCTAAGATCCCTGCCCACAAGTAGTTCAAAGGGACTATGTGTGCTCATTGTATTCGCAGTATTTACCATGGTGGTTTATACTAAGTAATTGTTTCTGGAATGAATGATCAATATAGTATAGGAGAAAAGATGTATAACATTTTACGGTGTAATAAATGCTGTAATTCTGTGATAAAATTAAAAAGCAAGCAAACAAAAAGCCTTTGGAGCCCTAGAGGGAAAAAAGGAATGTTTCAGAAGGGAAAAGGGGAGGTTGAATATTTGATTGTATCACAAGGTTGCTGGTGGGGAAGAAGGACTAATGGGGGAAATGAAGTCACATTCCTAGCTTAAGAAATGGCATGAGCAAAGCCTTGAAAGCATAAAAATGCATGATATATTTGGTGAGCTGTCTGGTATGGTTTGATAGAAGGAGATAAAACTAGAATGATAGATTGGCTCCAGATTTTTAAGAACTAATGATATAAAGAGTTTGGATTTTTTTCTGTTTTCAGTCAGGAGCAGTCAAAGGAAGGGGTGAGATATATGATCAAATCTGAATTTTAGAAATTAACTATGAGGCCTTGATAATGACTAGAGAGAGTCTAGGAAGGGAGACTTATGTTGTAGCTAAGTTGAAAGAGAATGAAATACTCAAGTCAGTGACGTGAAAGATGGCAAAGAAGGAATATATTTGGGGTATGTTTTGGAACTAAAATCCATTAGAATCCCAAGGGAGAATGAGAAAAGGAGTCACGGATTTTGGGGGACATTTCTATCTTGGATCGGCGGTTATTAACCACTGTTAGGGGAGATATGAGGAAGAATATGGTTGTGTGAAGATGGGGTCTGCTTTGGACATGGGACACATGTAGCAGGTCCCACCTGTGTATTCATATAACACCATTTGCATACCTCTATTATACCAAGCACTATACTCTATTGTAATTACTTGTTTACTTGTCCATTTTCTTTACTGTAAGCCTGTCAAGGGGAAAGAGTACCTTTCCTCTCCGTAACACTGTACCTAGTGCCTGGCACATATCAAACACTCAGTACTGAATAGAAAAAAACCACAAACACCCACATGAAATTAGGGAGAAAGACAGGGCTGCAGTATCATCAGCATACACACACACACACATACACACACACAAATTTATAACCACATGAGGTATTGAGATAGCTAAGGGATCTTGTTCCATGGAACAAGAAGGAGGCCAGGATGGAACAAGAAGGAGGACAGGATGGAAGAAGAAGGCCAGGATGAATTTAAAGAGTGGGCAGAGGGGCTTCCCTGGTGGTGCAGTGGTTAAGAATCTGCCTGCCAATGCAGGGGACACAGATTCAAGCCCTAGTTGGGGAAGATCCCACATGCTGCAGAGCAACTAAGCCCATGCGCCACAACTACTGAGCCTGTGCTCTAAAGCCTGTGAGCCACAACTACTGAGCCCACGTGCCACAACTACTGAGCCCTGTGCCGCAACGACTGAAGCCCACCCGCCTAGAGCCCATGCTCCACAACAAGAGAAGCCACCGCAATGAGAAGCCCGCGCACCGCAACTAGAGGAAGCCTGCGCGCAGCAACGAAGACCCAACACAGCCAAAAATAAACAAATAAAATAATTTTTTTTAAACTTAAAGAAAAAATAAAGAATGGGCAGAAAAAAAGGAACTTAAAAGACAGCTGGGAAAAGGTACCAGAGGTAGAAGATGGAAGCAAAAAGATAAGAGTTTCACAATATGGAAATGATCAGCATTTTCATTTATTTCAGCTGGTAGAAGTAAGATGAGAACTCAAAAGAATAGTTTGGGTTTTGAAATTTTGTATTGTTGATTTTTAAATGTTTATAGATATATATTTTTTTCCTTTCCGAACGGATGCTCAGAGAACGTTAAAGTACCCAGGGTCACATAGACAAGGTTTGAATTCATCTTTTAAAAGAGGATGTGCAGTGAAGCTTGGTGAGAGGTAGGGGAGCCAGATTTTGAGAGGGACTGCTCAGTGAGAGTGGGGAGTCCCATTGAAGTGCAGGAGGAGTTCGTGCTTCTCCTTCAGGAAGAGTTTCAGGAAAACCAAGGAAATAGAGATGAACCAGAATGCTGAACTATAGTGGCCGGGAACTAGCACATTTTACTTGTCTCAAGCATGTCAAGTTCAATTACAAGTATCACGCAGACCTCTTTTATCAAGTTTGGTAGGTCACTTATTGGGAGGTGATTTTTCCTCTACTAATTGCACATTAGCAAATCCATGCCACTGCAATTTCACCGTTTATGTTACTGCTGTGAATGATGTTAGAAACAGTACAAATATCTGATGGTATTCTGTCCCAAAAAGGTTCAAGTTTTTAAAAAGTAAACACTGATTATCTAGGAACTGACTGCTTTTGACGAACTGTCAAAAGAGCCTTTACCATGGCTAGTTCTTTTACATTTCACTTTCCTTTAGCTGGGTTTATAGTTTTAAGACGAGATTGAGAATGAAAATGAATTTTCATTCAACAAGATTGAGGTACATTATTTACTATGATCTTTGCAGAAGTGCATAGTTGAGCATAGAATTGTCACTTATGTTACAGAGCAGGATGTAACATAACTGAACCTTTGGTTTGGATGCATGAGGTTGCGTAATTAAGCAAAATTACCTATCATTTTAAGTTAGTTGACGTATTAAAGGAGATAGAATGAAACATCCCTGAACTGGCACTCACCAACCTGGCCCTGTTGGTAACTGGACATGTTATAAGGGTCTAGGCTCATCATTTATATAAGAAGGAGACAAACTGTGAGTGCCTACCAAATACCAGGGTGTTCATATGTATATTATTTTATTTAAAGTGGAATAAAAATCTTTGTCTACCTTACAGAATTGTTAGGATGATAAAATGAGATAAAGAATGTGTATATTTTAGGGCTTCCCTGGTGGCACAGTGGTTGAGAGTCCGCCTGCCGTTGCAGGGGACACAGGTTCGTGCCCCGGTCCGGGAAGATCCCACGTGCCGC
Organism: Phocoena sinus; assembly: GCF_008692025.1. NCBI lineage: Eukaryota > Metazoa > Chordata > Mammalia > Artiodactyla > Phocoenidae > Phocoena > Phocoena sinus. The sequence goes on along the minus strand of NC_045768.1, from coordinate 12,168,422 downwards.
GGAGCGGCTGGGCCCGTGAGCCATGGCCTCTGAGCCTGCGCGTCCGGAGCCTGTGCTCTGCAATGGGAGAGGCCACGACAGTGAGAGGCCCGCGTACCGCAAAAAAAAAAAAAAAAAAAAAAAAAGTGTATATTTTAGTAATCTGTAAAGTACTATTCAAAGATACAAAGTATTCCTTTGCATTTAGTTAGGTATAAATAAATTAGAATATGGAACTAAGAATGTTATATATTTTTGCACTAATATTGTTTCCTAAATTGAATTTCCAAAATCAGTTTTACTTGTTAATTCCTTTAAAATAGGAAGTTAGTTTCACCAGTTAATGAAGAGAGTGATGAAATGGAAAAGAACTGGCCGTCATCAAGACTCTTGACAGCCCTTCAATAGCATTTGGCTCCTGGATATACATATATCTATTCCTTAGTAATTTTTATAATGGCTCCATGAGGTAGATAGTACACCGTTTTCATTTATGGAAACTGAGGCTTGGTGTGACCATGCTTACACTATTATTAAATAGTAGAACCAGCATACTAACTTGGATTTTTTTCTCTTAATGGTGTGCTTTACCATCACAAATATGACTTCTGTTCTTACTGTCAGTCTGTAAAAGTTGCTCTTGCCTTTTCATGGGTGGCTCTTGTTCTTTTCCATCTTTATTTGCCACTTACCCTATTGCTTTAGCAAATATTTGAGCACCTAGTATGTGCCAGTCATTCTTTCACTTGTTAGGGATACAGCAGCTAATGAAACAGGCAAAAATCCCTGCCCTTATGCTTACATGATACTTAAAAACAAATGATTAAAATGTGAAACGTGTCGAATGGTGATAGGTGGTATAGAGAAAAGTAGAAAGAGGGATGGCAGTGCAGGGTATTTGGGGGAGGAAGTTTATACTTTATTGTCCATGAGAATTGGAATTAGAGTAGGGGCCTTCATGTGGTAATTGGTGTAAGTAGGGATTAAAGACAACAAAATTAGTTTTTATGGTCTCAAGACAGGTTGTAAATACTGTAGAATATTGCCAGGAGTATACCAAGTTCTGGGGCACCTCTTTATTGTGGAGGCCAGGGAAGGGGTGGTCTTATTCAGAGAGCTTGGAGGCCATGGGCTCCCTTTTCACTTCTGCCCATGGAGGCCAGAGAAGAGGAGTGTTAGTATATAACCTTTCCTGTACTGCGTAGTGTTTTGATAAATCCCATTCCCACTGAGTGATTCAGTTACTTTCAGGTGCCAAAACAAATAGTAAAGTATCTTATAAAGTGTACTTTCCTGTCACCTCCTCAAAGAAAATAGGTTGAGCTTTGAGCCTGCCAAATCTTCTCAGTTTCATAGTATAAATACCAAAGTATACTATTTTTGAGTCTAGAATACTGTAGAAAGTTCTCAGTTTCTCTGAGATCATAGCTTTAGGGAACTTTCCCAGGCCCTCTGCTATCTTACTATTAGTAACATTTTTTTTTTTTTTTTTTTTTTTTTTTTTATGCGTTACGCGGGCCTCTCACTGTTGTGGCCTCTCCCGTTGCGGAGGACAGGCTCCGGACGCGCAGGCTCAGCGGCCATGGCTCACGGGCCCAGCCGCTCCGCGGCATGTGGGATCTTCCCAGACCGGGGCACGAACCCGTGTCCCCTGCATCGGCAGGCGGACTCTCAACCACTGCGCCACCAGGGAAGCCCTAGTAACATTTTAAAAGATAGAAAAAAGACTAATTAAACATGAAAATCTTACCCAAAGTACAAGTTCTAAAAAAGATAGAGACTCCTTTATCTGATACTGACTATTTTGGAACAAAGCCCAAACATTTGTAGCATTGGAAAAGCATCATAATCTAATGGAAAGAGCTTAGCTTCTGGAATCATAGATAATGTTGGTTCAATTTTTAGCTTTGCTTCTAACCAGTTAAATTACAACCGTTACCTTGAACAAGTTACACTGTCTCTCTAAGCCTCAATTTCCTAATCTGTGAAATAGATAGATGAATATTAAGTTTGCCGTTCAGGGACTCAACATCAAATTGTAACACAACGTAATAGGTACTGTAAAAAAATGTAAATTGCTATGGGAACCGAAACAAGGCAGGCAGTGCATTTGACTCTGGGGAAAGAATGGGCAGGCCACTTGGAAAAGGAGGGTTATTAGATCATGAACGATTATTTCTAGTTGTCTGAGTACAGAAGCAAGGGAACCACATTAGGAGGAGGATCCTAGGAGGGCAGATACCTCAAGGTATTAACATATATATCCTTGGCAAAGATATTACCTCCTCTAGTATATTTTTTAACTCTTCTAACATGTTTCCATAGTTTTCTTTACCCTAAATCAGTACCTATTAACCTGTTCAACTTGCCTCTGTTCTCTACTAAATTATAAACTCCTTTTGGGCAAGAATCTATTTTTTCTTGTTTAGCATATTCTATTCTTTATAAACTAGACATTTGGTAAGTATTCATTGCATAGATGAAGCAGAACTACATTTTAAAAAAAGTTTTCAAAAGTACATTTGAAGCATCTCTAAATGCTACGCTACGCATTTAGATTTAGTCCTATGAAACGTAAAGCCTTTAAGCAAGGAAGTTAGTTTAAATAGAAAGAGGGGAGTCCAGGGTTTGAGCTTTAGTTATGCCTGATTAAATGACCCTACACCTCTTGGGGTTGCCATTTCCTTATCTGTTTAACAGTATTGATAATTTCTAGGTTTTCTTCCAACTGTGGTATTCAGGGATTGTGTAATTCTTTTTTTTTTTTTTTTTTTTTTTTTTTAACGGTATGCGGGCCTCTCACTGTTGTGGCCTCTCCCGTTGCGGAGCACAGGCTCTGGACGCGCAGGCTCAGCGGCCATGGCTCACAGGCCCAGCCGCTCCGCGGCATGTGGGATCTTCCCGGACCGGGGCGCGAACCTGTGTCCCCTGCGTCGGCAGACAGACTCTCAACCACTGCCCCACCAGGGAAGCCCGGGATTGTGCAATTCTTGCTGCCATGTGTTTATGTAGATGTTAGCCTTTGAAGAAAAAATAGTGCTTGGCATATGGTGTATGCTCAATAAACGTATGTTCAATTAAAAATCCAAAGCATAGATCAGGACTTCTTAATTGGAGAGACTAAACAGATTCTCAGAACCTTTACCTCTTTGAGGTACAAGATGAGTATACAGTGAGAACTACTTTTTTTTTTTTAGAGCAACTTTTGTTTATTGGTTAAAGCTCTCTGAGTATAATGTTGTATCGTCTGTTCTGTTGTTGTTTTGGCAACCAAATGGGAACATTGCCACGAAATATGCAGAACCAGGTTTTTCTTTTTTTTTTAGGAATTTTTAAAAAAATTTATTTATTTATTTATTTGGCTGCATTGGGTCTTCCTTGTGGTGGGTTCTTCGTTGTGGCATGCAGGATCTTTTGTTGCAGCACGTGGGCTCTAGAGTGCATGGGCTCAGTAGTTGCAGCACGCTGGCTTATTTGCCCTGAGGCGCGTGGGATCTTAGTTCCCTGACCAGGGCTCAAACCCTCAGCCCCTGCGTTGGAAGGTGGATTCTTGACCACTGGACCACCAGGGAAGTCCCCAGAACCACGTTTTTAAATGGTAGATGAGTTCGAGTTTTATTCCATGAGTGAATAAATAATTGAATAGCTTTTCATAATTGACACATTTTTAACTTCTTGCTGGAAAATTTTGGCATGAAACTCTTTTATTGGTAATGTTCATATTGAGCTGAGTTCTAAGAAACTGTGGGATAGGAATATTGAGTTTTTAGTAGACTTCTGATTTCTTGCTATGTAAGGTATTTCCCTGCTCTAGAATTTATGCTTGCCTTGCCATGAATTTATTTTTTGGGGGGGTTAATATGAAATTTTGTTTCTTAAAACATGTTGTTAGTATAAGTATCAGCAATGTTAGGAAAACCTTAGTTATTGTCCTAAGCGCTTTCAATTTCATTTGTTTATATAGCTTTACAAATTAAAGGATAGAAAACAAGTTCAGTACTTCATAATTTTTCTCTAAAAAGAATAGAGTTACAACATATGCCAAAGAAATCAGTGTAGGTAGGCAGAGTTATTCTCAAGGGAATATGTTTTATTTATTTATTCGTATATTTGAAATCTGAAGTACCTTGGCCCTCAGTTTCATCAAATTCCCTTATATCTGGAATAAAAAGCCTAAACTGTAAGTAGTGAAAGTCTTTGGGAAAGATTTTGGAAGTTTTTTTTTCCCCCCTAAGTTTTTCCATATGTATTTTGTAAAAATTAGAACAATTGAATATCTGGCAGACATTCTATATGAGTATCTTTATGGTTTTTGTTTTTCAGGCATTTTTAAAATATTTAATCATTCATGAGTTGAGCTTCATTCTTGAGTCATGGATGACAAGGCTTCTGTTGGAAAAATCAGTGTCTCCTCAGACTCTGTGTCTACTCTTAATAGTGAAGATTTTGTCTTGGTTTCCAGGCAAGGAGATGAGACACCATCTACAAATAATGGAAGTGATGACGAGAAAACAGGACTCAAGGTAAAACTACATAACCTACATTTCTTTTGCTTAGCCTTGCTAAAGCAAAACTTGGCCTTAATAGGAAGGTATATGGAGTGAAAGTGAGGACATGGAAATAATATCCTTTCTTTTTTTAATGCTAAAGCTTTTTATTTATAATTAGTGATAGTGAAAAATTTATATCTGATTAAGGATTTTCAATTTGATTAGCTTCTAAATCTTCTGATATCCCTAACTGTAAAAACTAGTGATCATAGTATAAGCATTTGTTATTTTAGTATTGTTTCATGTTCCCATTGAGTTAGAGGTGATTGTTTCTTTTGGTCCTGGTGTATGTAGTGTAAAGGCAGTGGCAGGTCTGCAGTGCTATTTATAAACATAAGTTTTAGAATTACTGAAACAGAACTTAAAATTCCTGGCTTTTGGCCATTTCTGTTTATATTTTCTCTGCCAAATAAATCACTATTAACTTCTTTTCCCATACTCTGTTACTGTTTTGCTCTTTATGGATATAAGTAAGAACAGATTACCTGTTAATGTCACTTAAAATGTAAGTAGCTTTAAAAATATTTTGATTCTTGTTTATGTCTATTTATTCAACAAGTGTTTATTGAGTATTGACTTTGTGCCAAGTACTGTTATAAATACTCGGGATACAGTAGCAAATAAGGCAAGCAAAGCCCCCTGCCCTCCTAGAGCTTTTAATCAAATGGGGAAACAGACTCTAAGCAAATAGGAAAATGAATATGTTAAGTAAATTTAGGTGCTTTGAAGAAAATCAAAGCAGAATACATGGATAAAGAGTGAATGGGAGGTACTGTTTTAGAGAATGTCTTGAAATGACATTTGAGCAGAGATCTGAATGAAATGAGGAAGAACTTGTTCATGGAGAAATGTGAAAAAGCACTTTCCACGGGGAACAGCAAATAAAAAGACCCTGAGGAAGACCACCCTTTTTAGGACAGAGATTAGAGCAGAATAAGTAAAGTAAATAAAAAGTGCTAAAGAATGAGATCCAGTGATGTGCAGGAACTGGATCATGCAGCACTTTATAAAGCTTAGTAGGAATTTGGACTTTATTATAAATGTGAAGGGGATTTTTGGAGAGCTTTGAATGTGTTCACTGGCTGAGAGAGACAGCATGGATGGTGTGAGTTTTGTGGACCCATTCCCCAGAAAAATTGGTGACAATTACTATTTTTTTAAATTAAAGTCTATGGAAATGTTCTAAAGGACATAGAGCAATTGAAGAAACATTTATTCAGAGAAATTTACTAAAATTTGGTTAAGAATCTGTGGTATTTGAACCAAGACTTGTTTTTTCCTTCCCATCTCCCAGCTGAGCAAGATGGTAACTCCACTCCAGATTGGTACAGTCAAGAAAATAGGGTTTCCTTTCCTCACAGCTCCCACTTGGAGGGCTGTCTTCCAGTGAAGAGCAGGATGAGAGCATTCCTCATCTTGCCTCCATCACCTTTTGCTGGCCAAGTGTGAATGAGTGGTAGGGGCTGCCTTTTATTGCCCAGACCTTACTTCTGGGATGAAGGCTCTACGTAGGGCACAGTGTTGCTGTGAATACTGAGAGCCCAATTGCCCTTACCCTTACCCTGGCTCTGGCATGTAAGGTAGTGGTTCCACACTAATAGAGGGAAGTCAAAAATACCAGAGATTACTACGCAACCTCCCACACCTACCAAATACTCATTTTCTGAAGATGTGTCGCTCAGAGAGAAGTACGTCATTGTCTACACTCCCAACTTCATAGCTATAGCTCAGAGATTTTGCCTGCAGTGAGAAGTGGGACATAAAACAGCTCCTTATCTCTTCCCATAGGAACCGGCTTTATTTACAACAGAGGGCTTCCCTGGTGGCTCAGTGGTTAAGAGCCCGCCTGCCAATGCAGGGGACATGGGTTCTAGCCCTGGTCCGGGAAGATCCCACATGCTGCAGAACAGCTAAGCCCGTGCGCCACAACTACCGAGCCTGTGCTCTAGAGTCCACGAGCCACAACTACTGAGCCCACATGCCACAACTACTGAAGCCCGCACACCTGGAGCCTGTGCTCCACAACAAGAGAAGCCACCGCAATGAGAAGCTTGCGCACTGCAACGAAGAGTGGCCCCCGCTCGCTGCAACTAGAGAAAGCCTGCGCATAGCAACAACAACAAAAAACCCCAATGCAGCCAAAATAAATAAATAATTTTAAAAAATCATACTTACAACACAGTGTAGAGAAGTTCAAGCCTAAGGGTACCCTCAAAAACAGTGGAGGTTGTGGTGAAAGGTAATTGGGAAGAGATTGTTAGATTGGTTGGACATACGGTTTAACTGTAGGCTTGCAGGGAGAAGACTGCCTGTGGTAGGGACAGAGCTCAAACATTGACCGCTGGAGCTCTCCTGTCAAAGTATCCTAATTTTTTTTTTTTTTTTTTTTGCGGTATGCGGGCCTCTCACTGTTGCGGCCTCTCCCATTGCGGAGCACAGGCTCCGGACGCGCAGGCTCAGCGGCCATGGCTCACGGGCCTAGCCGCTCCGCGGCATGTGGGATCTTCCCGGATCGGGGCACCAACCCGTGTCCCCTGCATCGGCAGGCGGACTCTCGACCACTGCGCCACCAGGGAAGCCCAGAGTATCCTAATTTTATTGTTTTTTTCTGTGGAGCAGTTTATTACCTTAGTGGATTGTTGAAAACTGTTGAGCAAATCAGCCACAATTAGTGGAGTTTAATATCCACATGTAGTCATAGAGACAGAGCATCCTGCGAAAACTACTATCCCAGGATGACTGAAGGCAAATCCAAATTACCCCAGAGGAGCAACATCGAAGGTTTAACACCATGGGAATTAGGGGAATAGAATTTACTAAAATAAGTCAGCTAGTCACTAAACAAACAAGCAAGCATAAAAAATAAGTCCTAGGGTGTGGAGACCAGTACCGAGAACTGGAACAACGTATTACCTAAAACATCTAGTTTCCAACACAAAATGTGAGACGTGCAAAGAAACAAAATATTACCTATACATCATTTTTTAAAAGGCAGCACATACTGCTTGTGAGAGTCAAATATTGGACTTAATATGCAAACTTTGAAAGTAGCCATTATTAACATGTTCAATGAACTAAAAGAAATCATGCTTAAAGAAATAAAGGAAAGTATGATGACTGTAAAATCAAATAGAAAATATCATTAAGGAGATAGAAATTACAAAAGAACCGAATGGAAATTCCGAAGTGGAAGAGCACAATAACTGAAATGAGGAATTCACTGGAGAGGCTCAACAGTAAATTTCAATGGGCAAAAGAAAGAATTAATGGAAAGAAATGTCATCAAAATGGCAGTACAGGAGTTTTCTACCATCCCACTCTCAAAGAACACCAATTTAGACACTAATGGATAAGAGTGCCTTCATGGAAGTCCAGGAGTCCAGCAGAGAAGTTCCAGCACATTGTTGGTGCAAAAACATCCAAGATTGGACCCATTGAAGACGATGAAAGGAACAGTTTCATTTTATGTGTGCCACCCCACCCCCAAGGTGGCACAGCTCAGTGCCAGCAGATATTTAGCTCATGATTTCTTCCATGGGGGAAAGTGAGAGTGTGTGATTGAGCATCTGACTTTCCCAGCTTTGTGGTACACTGCCAGAAAGGCCCATTTCTTTCTCACTCCATCCAGAATACTGAATCATAAACTGGATAACCTGGGGGTCGACAGTTGTGCTGGAAGAAGAGCAGCCAAGATTGGGAATGGAACATGTCAAAGGGGCGTGGATCCTATTAACTGCTTCGGGGACTTCCTCAGGAAGCCCACCCATGAGCCACTGGGGACACCTCCCCTGCCAATCCCCCAGCTGGCCCATGGCTACCTCTGAGCTCCACACTCCTCACCCAAACGTGTCCCTACCCTGTGGCTGCCTCCCTGTGCACAACCCTGAGGGCAAGAATGGTATGTGTGAGTCTTTGCAAATGGCTAGTGAGCACATGCAAAAAGTCAACCGGATTCTGTGGGATTGGAAGAAACCACACACTTGAGCACTCATCATCATCTCAGGGAAAACAAATGCGATAGAGAGCATCAAAACACTGGATCAAGCAGAAGAAAGTATTGTGAAGTACAAGACAGATTATTTGAAATTAGTCTGAGAACAGAGGGAAAATGAAAAGGAGTGAAGAAAGCTGGCCCATGGCCAGCAGGCCCAGTTTACAGTGTGAACTATGGCATACCACTAAAATGATCAGTCTATGCAATATCGGAGTCCCAGAAGGACAGGAGAGGGAGAAAGGGGCAGAAAGCTTATTTAGAAACATAATGATTGAAAACGTCCCCAGTTAAAAAAAAAACTATTATTTATTTTGGCTGTGTTGGGTCTTCGTTGCTGCGCACAGGCTTTCTCTAGTTGCAGCAAGCGGGGGCTACTCTTCATTGCGGTGCGCAGGCTTCTCATTGCAGTGGCTTCTCTTGCTGCAGAGCACAGGCTCTAGGTGCGTGGGCTTCAGTAGTTGCAGTATGTGGGCTCAGTAGTTGTGGCTCATGGGCTCTAGAGCACAGGCTCAGTAGTTGTGGCGCACGGGCTCAGTAGTTGTGTCGCACGGGCTTAGTTGCTCGGCGGCATGCGCGATCTTCCCGGACCAGGGATTGAACCCGTGTTCCCTGCACTGGCAGGCGGATTCTCAACCACTGCGCCACCAGGGAAGCCCCCAGACTTCCCAAGTTTGGGGAAAGATTTGGATATCTGAGATCATGAAGTTTATAGGTGCCCCCAGAATTTCAACCCGAAGTGATCCTCTCCAAAATATATTACAATAAAATTTAAAAATCAAAGACAAACAGTTTTTAAACGAGCAAGAGGAAAAAAAACTATCTCACATTACAAAGGAACCCCCCATAAGGCTTTTAGCAGATTTCTCAGCAGAAACCTTGCAGGCCGTAAGAGAATGGGATGATATATTCAAAGGGCTAAAAGAAAAAAACTGCCCACCAAGAATACTTTAGTTGGCAAAGTTGTCCATCAGAAATGAAGGAGAGGGAATCCTCTGGGGCTTCAGTGGTTAGGACTCGTGCTTTCACTGCCAGGGGTGTGGGTTCAATCCCTGGTCAGGGAACTTAGGTCCTGCAAGCCGTGCAGCATGGCCAAAAAAAAAAAAAAGAAATGAAGGAGAGAGGAAGTCCCCAGGAAACAATTAATTACATAATATTAGTAAGTTCTTATTTATCAGTAATCATTTTAAATGCAAATGAATTAAATTGTCCAATCAAATGACAAGTGTCAGAATGTATTAAAAAAACAAGACCGCACTATATGCTGCATATAAGAGACTCATGTCAAGACTTCCCTGGTGGCACAGTGGTTAAGAATCCACCTGCCAATGCAGGGGACACGGGTTCGAGAACTGGTCTGGGAAGATGCCACATGCCGTGGAGCAACTAAGCCCCTGCGCCACAACTACTGAGCCTGCGCTCTAGAGCCTGCACACCACAACGAAGAGTAGCCCCTGCTCGCCGCAACTAGAGAAAGTGCACGCACAGCCACAAAAACCCAACACAGCCAAAAATAAATTTTTAAAAAAGAGAGACTCATTTCAGCTTTAAGGACACACCTAGACTTATCCATGTGTCATATGTGAAGAGATGAAAAGCTATTCCATGCAAATGGGAACTAAAAGAGGGGCCATTTCAAAACAAATATATGTTAGGTCACAAATCAAATCTTAGCAAATTTAAGAAGACTGACATCATACCAGATTCTTTTCTGACTACAGTGGTATAAAACTAGAAATAAAACAATGGGGAAAACTTGAAAATCTACAAATATGTGGAAGTTAAACAACCTGCTCCTGACCAACCATTGGGTCAAAGAAGAAATCAAAAGGGAAATCAGAAAGCATCTTGAAAGAAACAAATATGGAAACACAACATATTCCACATCCCACGATTTATATGTGGAATCTAAAAAAGCCAAACTCATGGAAACTGAGTAAAATGGTGGTTGCCCAGAGGTGGGCAGTGGTGGTGGAAGAAATGAGGAAATGTTGGTCAAACAGTATAGACTTCCAGTTAGGCAGTGGATATGTTTTGGGGATCTAAGGTACAGCACTGGGACTATAGCTAACAATACTACATTATATAATTAATCGAAAGTTCCTAAGAGATTAATCTTTAAAAATGGTAATTATGTGAGTTGATGGTTGTTGTATTAACTAACCTTATTGTGGGAATCATTTTCCAATATATATGTGTATCAAATCATCATGTTGTATACCTTAAACTTATACAATATTTTATTTCAATTAAGTCTCAATAAAGTTGGAATATATATATGTATAAAACAAAGACCTTTTCTCGGAACTTTTATAAAAAAAATAAAACAATATGAGAAGTATTTAGACTCTTAAAAAAAAAGAATGAACTCTCAAAAAAAAATGACCTCTCATTACCACAGTCATGAATGATCTCAAAATAATTAAGCTGATTGAAAGAAGCCAGACGTCCCCTCCAACTCCATAAATAGAAGCATATATTGTATGTTCCGTTTATATACGATTTTAAAAAATGCAAAACGAATCTACACTCACAGAAAGCAGAAGAGTGGTTGCCTTGGGGGAGGGATGATGAGGTGGGGAAGAAGAGTAAGGATCCAAAGGGGCACCACTACAGTGGTGTGTACAGGTATATATGTATATGTGTGTGTGCACGTGCACACATGTGCATATATATAATATTAAAGAAATGTCAGTGCTGCATTAGAAAGTTATTTACTAAACTAAAGGAAGTAGTAAGGGAGGAATAAAGGAATGAAAAATACATGAGACAGATAAATTAAAAACAAAAAGTAAAATAGCACACCTAAATTGAACTATATCAATAATAGCATTAAATGTGAATGGATTAAGCAGTATGATCAAAAAGTAGAAATTGTCAGCACTGGATAAAACAACATCTAGGAGACACATCTTAGATTCAAAGATGTAAATATATTTAACTTAAATAGATGGGAAAAGATATGCAAACAACAGTCACAAGAAAATGAGTGATTATAGTGATGTTAGGCAATATAGACTTTAAAACAAATAATGATACTACGGATGAAAAGGGCTTTTTATAATCCTATGAGGGTCAGACCACCGGGAAGGTCCAACAATGAAATCCCTAATACAGGAACTTCAAAATACCTGAAGCAAAAAATGACAGAAATGAACAGAGAAATAGTTCAACAATAATTGTTGTTATAATACTTCCTTTCAATTACGGATAGAAAAACTAAGCAGGAGACCAATATGTAAATAGAAGTCTAGAGCAGCACTGTAAACCACTTTGACCTGACATATCTCTGGAGTACTCAACAGCAGTAATATACATTCTTCTCAAGTACACCTAAATTATTTTTCCAACCACAGTGAAGAAATCAGTAACAGAAGTAAAACTGAAAAATTAACAAATACATGGAAATTAAACAACATACTCCCACATGACTTATGGGTCAAAGAAGAAATTAAAAGGGAAATTAGAAAATACTTTGAGATGAATGAAAATGAAGGTATACCAAAACTTACACAATATAGCTAAAATAATGCTTATAGGGAAATTTCTACTTGTAAATTCCTATATTATGAGAGAAGGAAGATCTCAAATCAATAACCTAATTTTTCACCTTAAGACATTGGAAAAACAAGGGCAAACTAAACGTAAAACAAGCAGAAGTGAGGAAATAAAAGGTTAGGGTGAAAATTAATGAAACAGAAGAGAAAACCAATAGAGAAATCAGTGAAACCAAAAGCTGGTTCTTTGAAAAGATCAACAAAATTGACAACATTTTAGATTGACCAACAGAAAAAGAGGAGACACAAATTACTAGAATCAGAAATGAAACATTGCTACCAAACTTACATAAATAAAAAGGATTATAAAGGAATCTTATGAACAGTAGTATGCCAGTAAATTAGAGAACTTAGATTAAATGGACAAATTTCAAGAAAAACTAATGAAACTGATAAATAATATGAATAGACATATAACAAGAGATTGAATTAGCAATAAAAAATATACCTGGATGACTTCACTGCTGAACTCTACCAAATGTGTAAGTAAGAATACCAGTACTTAACACACTCCCAAAAAAATAGAGAATATTTCCCAATTCATTTTATGAGGATGATATTACCCTGATGCCAGAATTAGACAAAGATTTCATAAGAAGACTACACGTCAGTATCTCTTATAAATATGGAGACAAAATCCTCAACAAAACACCAGCAGACTTAATTCATCAACATATGAAAAGGATTACATACCATGATCAAGTGGGAATCGAAGGAATCGAAGTTTGGTTTAACATTAAAATCTATTAATGTAACATACCATATCAGTGGAATTAAAAGCAAAAACATAATCATTTCAGTAGACACAGTAAAAGCATTTGATAAAAATTCAACACTTTGTCATGAAAGTAAACAAATGAAGCTATGAATAGAATGGCACTTCCTCAACTAGATAAATAGCAATTGTGAAAAACCCAGAGCTAAAATCATTCTCGCTGGTGAAAGAGTAGATTTTTTCCTTCTCCGTTTAGGCTCACTGCATGGGTATCTGTTCAACATTGTACTTGAGGTTATTTCCAGAGAAGTTAGGCATGTAAAAACCTGAAACATCCATATTGGGAGGAAGGAAATAAAAATCATCTCTGTTTGCACTTGTATATGATCTTGTATGTAGAAAGTCCTAAGAAATCCACTAAAAATTATTAAAACTAATAAGTTCAGCAGGATTGCAGAATACAAGATCATCATGCAAATATCAATTTTATTTCTGTATACTTGTAAGTAGCAATCTTAAATGACAGTAGGAAAACAATTGCATTTATGATAGCATTAAAAAGAATTAAATACTTTGCATTGTTTAAAAAAGTGAAAATCTTATACTCTGAAATCTGCAAAGCATTGTTGAAAGAAATTAAAGACCTGAATAAGTGGAAATTCATCCAGTGTTCATGCATTAGAAGACTTGTTAGGATGGCATTATTCCTCAAATTGGGCTACACATTCAGTGCATTCCTTATCAGAATCCCAGGTAACATCTTTGTAGAGGTTAACAAGCCAATTTTTTTTTTTTTTTTTTTGTGGTACGCCGGCCTCTCACTGTTGTGGCCTCTCCTGTTGCGAAGCACAGGCTCCAGACGCACAGGCTCAGCGGCCATGGCTCACGGGCCCAGCCGCTCCGCGGCATGTGGGATCTTCCCGGACCGGGGCACGAACCCGTGTCCCCTGCATCGGCAGGCGGACTCTAAACCACTGCGGCACCAGGGAAGCCCAACAAGCCAATTTTAAAATTTGTATGGAATAGCAAGGGACCCTAAATAGCCAATATAATGTTGAAAATAAAGAACACAGTCGAGGACTCACGCTTTGCAATTTCAAAACTTATAGAGCGGTGGTAATCCAGACAGTGAAGTACTGACATAAGGATAGGCATGAAGGTCATTGGAATATGTTTGAGAGTTCAGAAATAGAACCATGTTTCTGTGGTCAGCTGATTGAAGCAAGGGTACTAATACCATTCAGTTGAGAACGGATTTTTTTTTTTCCCCAACAAATTGTGCTGGGACAACTGGATAGTCACATTCAAAAGAATGAAGTTGTACCCTTACATCACACTATATATAAAAATTAGCTCAAAGTAGATCAAAGACCTCAATGTAAGAGCTAAAAGTATAAAACTCTTAGAAGAAAATAGGGGTAAATTTTCATGACTTCAGGTTTAGCAGTGCGTTCTAAGATATACCAAAAATACAAGCAACAAAGGAAAAAGAATAGATCTAATTGGACTGTATCAACAATAAAATCTTTTCTACCTCAAAGGATACTATCAAAAAAGTGAAAAGTCAACCCACAGAATGAGAGAAAAATGTTTGCAAACCGTAAGTTACTTATATCTAGGATATATAAGGAGCTAAGTAACCTAAATGTTTATCAACTACCAAATGGATAAATAAAATGTGGTCTAGAGTGGAATATTAGTTGGTCATAGGAATGAAGTACTGATGCATGCTACAACACAGATGAACCCTGAAGAACATTATGTTAAGTGATAAGTCACAAAAGTCCACTAATTACAGGGTTCCAATAATATGAAATGTCTAGAATAGTCAAATCTTTAGAGGCAGAAAATAAATAAGTGTTTGCTTAGGGTTGGAGATACTGGGGGAAGAGAGAGTTGATACCTAAGGAGGTAGGGTGTTTTCTTTTTGAGGTAATGAAAATATTTTAAGATCGACTTTGGTGGTGGTTGCACATATCTGTTAATATACTCAAAACCATAGAATAGAATGTATACTTTAAATGGGTGAATTGTATTTGGAAATGTCCCAATACAGATAATTTGGAAAGCTGGATGAAGTAGAATAAATAGCCTTTCAATTACATAGCTCTATTCACAAGAAAGTGAAGAAAGTCCCCAAGGAACAAAAGCAAAGAGGAACCTGAAAGCCAGACCTGTACACATGTGCTGACTTTGGGCAAGATTGACAGCAAGAAGAGCAGGCTGTTTTAGTCCTGAAAGGGAGAGATAATGTTAGCTTGGACTAGAGGGTGAATGGACTGTGATTCAGGATATATTTTCAAGGTAGAGCTGATTGGTATGAAGGTGGGCAAATTAGATATGGGATTTGAGGCAGAGAGAAGTAAAGTTGCTGCCTAGATTTTGGCCTGAACTGTTAGGTGTATGGTTTCGCCATTTAGTGAAATGGGCAAAAGGTAGGAAGACCAGAATTGGGGCAGGGGACAGGGGAATCAAAGTCCTGTTTAGGACATTAAATTTGAGGTGACTATTAGATGTCATTTTTAGATGTCAGGTAGTTAGTTGCATGTATGTGATTGATGTTCAGGAGAGATTGTGGCTGACGTCAACAGTATATAGATGGTATTCAAAGCTATGGGATTAGATGAAACAACAAGGGAAAAGCAGCAAATAGCATAGAAGGGAACCCCCATAAGGTTACCAGCTGATTTTTCAGCAGAAACAGACAACTGTTTCAAGGATTTTTTGCTAACAGAGGAGCTGAAAAATAGAGAGGTACCTGAAGGGTGATATGGATTCCAGTGAGGGATTTTATGATATTTATATACTGATAAGAATTATTCAGTAAAGGGGGACATTGCTACTACAAAATGAGAGCAAAATCTTTGATTCAATTAGGGAAAAGGGTTTCGTGTGTATAAGTGGAAGGGTTAGCCTAGGAACAGCTTCTGAAATAGGAAGATAGCATAAGTGAGTATAGATGCAAATAGATCAGTCTTCTCTCCTTTTGGATTTGTTCCTGTTGAAAATTTTCTTGTTAATTTTTGAAGTACTGTTAGACTTATTCTTCCTGTTTCTAATTTGATGAACCATTTTCGGTAAATGGGAAGGACCCTCAGGGCTTCTCCAGAGAAATTTTTGCTCACTCTCATTTTTTTTTTTTTTTTTTTTTTTTGCGGTACACGGGCCTCTCACTGTTGTGGCCTCTCCAGTTGCGGAGCACAGGCTCCGGACGCGCAGGCTCAGCGGCCATGGCTCACGGGCCCAGCCACTACGCGGCATGTGGGATCTTCCCGAACAGGGGCACGAACCCGTGTCCCCTGCATCGGCAGGCGGACTCTCAACCACTGCGCCACCAGGGAAGCCCACTCTCATTTATCTTGTCCACCAAAAGGAGATAATTCTGTTTTGGGTTGTTTTTTTTAATTAATTAATTTGTTTCTGGCCGCGTTGGGTCTTCATTGCTGTGCCCAGGCTTTCTCTAGTTGCAGCGAACAGGGGCTACTCTTCGTTGCAGTGTGCAGGCTTCTCATTGCAGTGGCTTCTCTTGTTGTGGAGCATGGGCTCTAGGCACGTGGGCTACAGTAGTTGCTGGCATGTGGGCTCAATAGTTGTGGCTCACAGGCTCTAGAGCACAGGCTAGAGCGTGTCCGCTGCATTGGCAGGTGGATTCTCAACCACTGCGCCACCAGGGAAGCCCCAATAATTCTGTTTTATAGAACAGGAAATTGAGCAACATGTTTTCCAAATTTAAAATGTTTTCTCTATGTATTTTCATGTAATTTCAGTACATCTACACAGCATATTGGTTTATTGGCTACAGAACTAATAAGTGAAGATTAAAAGTTACTGTTAAATCTGTGAGATCTGTCATCAGAAGAAGGTATGATAGGATATCTACAGATGTGTTGCCAGTGATGCCCACACTTTATGAAACTGTTTTCAACCCCTGGTAGAGTTTAAAATTGCAGTGGAGTTAGAGGATACATTTGAAAGGTCTGTCGCTGTTCCACCCCTGAAGGTCTAATTGAGTGTTTTGTTGAATATTCAGTTGACAGCTAGTAATCTACCAACTTCTGTTAGGTACTGAGGATAAGAACTCCATTTTGGGAAATATGATGACTTAGAAAACCTAAAAATGTCTCGATACAAAATACTTAGGAAAGCTAGATGAAATACAACAAATACCCTTTTTAAAAAATATTTATTTATTTATTTATTTATTTTTGTCTGTGTTGGGTCATTGCTGAGTGCTGGCTTTCTCTAGTTGCGGCGAGTGGGGGCTACTCTTCGTTGCGGTGCGTGGGCTTCTCATTGTGGTGGCTTTTTTTTGTTGCAGAGCACAGGCTCTAGGTGCGCAGGCTTCAGTAGTTGTGGCACGAGGGCTGAGTAGTTGTGGCAAGAGGGCTCACTAGTTATGGCTCACGGGCTTAGTTGCTCCACAGCATGTGGGATCTTCCAGGACTAGGGCTCAAACCCATGTCCCCTACATTGGCAGGC
Source organism: Phocoena sinus (assembly GCF_008692025.1). Lineage (NCBI taxonomy): Eukaryota > Metazoa > Chordata > Mammalia > Artiodactyla > Phocoenidae > Phocoena > Phocoena sinus. Next base: position 12,151,151 of record NC_045768.1, on the reverse strand, counting down.
GGATTCTTAACCACTGCGTCATCAGGGAGGTACCAACAAATACCCTTTTAATTGTATAGCTGTATTCACAAATATGTAAAGAAAATCCGCAAGGAACGAAAGCAAAGAGGGAAATGAAAGCCAGAACTATATGTATGAACTGACATTGGGCCTCCTCTGGGGGAATTTGCTGTTCTTTATAACCAGTGGACCTGGGTTTTGATAGGTAAATTAGGTAAGAGATAAGGCCTTAGATTTTACAGAGAGAGGTTTTGGAACTGAGATTTCCTTATAAAACACACTTGGGATACATCCTAACTTGAAAGGATATACTTGAGAAAATAATCATAGTAACCTGCCTACAGTCACAGGAAAAAAATAAGGAAGCTTCTCTGTCTTACACTGGACACTGATTGGAGGGGAGTCTTGTTGAGTATTTGTACCCATCGGCTTGCCTTCATGTATGTTTGGGGTTTTAATTTATACTACCTTCTTGTTCCTGGGTTAGTAATACTCTTGGGGCACCTGACAGAATCAGCTGTAAAACTATGGAGGGACATGCTTGCCACCCAGGCTGCATAGTATTCCCACAGGTAACTCTGATGAGGAATAGTGCACAATGCAAAATTTACAAAGAATGGGGCTTCCCTGATAGCGCAGTGGTTAAGAATCCGCCTGCCAGTGCAGGGGACACGGGTTCGAGCCCTGGTCTGGGAAGATCCCACATGCCGTGGAGCAACTAAGCCCGTGTGCCACAGCTACTGAGCCTGTGATCTAGAGCTGGTGAGCCATAACTACTGAGCCCACACACCTAGAGCCCGTGCTCCACAACAGGAGAAGCCACCGCAATGAGAAGCCCACGCACCACAACAAAGAGTGGCCCCTGCTCCTCTCAACTAGAGAAAGCCCGTGTGCAGCAACGAAGGCCCAACACAGCCATAAACAAATAAATAAAATAAATTAAAAAAAAACCTAACCTTTAAAAAAAAATTTACAAACAACAATTCACATGAGCAAGAGTTAGCAAACCCCCAGTAAGATCAAATCTCACCAAAACTTTGGCATCTGAATTATTTGCTGTAACCATGGTATGATTAAAATGACTAAAGATTTAAAGAAAATTTTGGAAACGTTAGAAAATAACATTACAAAAGATTTTAATATACCAAGCAAACTAAAAATAGAACTTGTACAAGTGAAAATTAGACCCAGTGAAATTAAAGGTGCAACCTACAAAATGAATCTGAGGAAATTACCCAGAAAATAGAACTCCGTGCTTCCACTGCAGGGGTCACGGGTTGGATTCCTGGTCGGGGAACTAAGATCCTGCATGCCGCGCAGCGCAACCAAAAAAAAAAAAAAAAAAAAATAGAATGAGGGAGAAGGAAATTGGTGTAATAGCTGAATATCTTCCGAAAGTGATAAAGGATATAAACCCTCAGCTTAAAAAAACAGAATGAGTCCCAACCAGGATGACAGTGAAACTGTAGAACATCACAGCCAAAGAATACTTCTTAAAAGGCTGAATGAGAATCAAGATGAATAGGACATAGTTCATGTCCTCAAGATGCTTATAGCTTAGGGTAGATGACACTTGTTAAAAATGTTGTTGCAGTGATTTCTACTAGTCTTTGCTTTGTAACAAACTAACTCAGGTTTGAAAAACTATTATTTCTCATGATCTTACGGATTGACTGGGTAGTTTTGCTAGTCTTGCTTAGGCTCATACAGCTTCATTCAGCTGGTGCGTTGGCTGGTGACTGGGCTTGACTGGGTCTCTCTTTCCATGTGGTTTTCAACTTAGGCTTCTTCACAGCATGGTGGTCTTAGGGCAGACGTGAAAACTGTAAGACCTCTTTTAAGGCTAAAGCTTATAAGTTACATGGTGTCACTTCTACCACATTCTGTTGTAGAAGAACAAGCCACAATGCCAGCCCACATTCATGGGATTAGAGAAATAGACTATATCTCTTGATGGAGGAACTGTAGAGATTTTGTGGCCATATTTAATTTTCAACATGAGTATAATTAGATCAGTGCTGTGATAGAGGTTAACAAAAGGATGCTATAGAACAGAGCAGGTAGAAACTTATCTCAGCTTGGGGGAGGAGTCAGGGGGAAGGCTTCTCAGAGAGGATAATGCTTCGGTTAAACCCTTTAAAGGAAAGCTTTATGTGATAGTGTAGTTATAAAAAACACAGGTATTTTTCTTTATGAAATGTTTTGACAACTCACATCAAAATCAGAATTTTCCATAAGTTCAGAACATGTTGCATTTTCTCTGCTTCACTTCCCTGGTGTAGGAATCTTACACCGTTTAGCTCTTTGCCAAAGATACTCTTTAAATGTTGGTTGGGGTACATTGATGAGATAGTACTGCTGAGGCAGAAAGTTCAGTTAGAGGATTTTTTTAAGCTTTTTAATCTTCATAGAATTTTCTTCTTGAAAAATCCAGCTGACATTATTTTGGTTGAGAAAAGTTGCCAGGCTTTATTAAAGTAGTTAGCAGCTACAGAAGTCACTCCTTCTCACTTAGTACTGCCTAGACTAATCTTCTGACTCAGTTTCTGAAATTGTATTGGAGTCAGTTGATCTTGTCCTCTAAAATGCAGATCTTTTTTTTTTTTTTTTTTTGCGGTATGCGGGCCTCTCACTGTTGTGGCCTCTCCCGTTGCAGAGCACAGGCTCTGGACGCGCAGGCTCAGCGGCGATGGCTCACGGGCCCAGCTGCTCCACAGCATGTGGGATCCTCCCAGACCGGGGCACGAACCCATGTCCCCTGCATCAGCAGGCGGACTCTCAACCACTGCGCCACCAGGGAAGCCCCCAAAATGCAGATCTTTTATTCAAGCAGAGTTAGTGAACCATGAACACACAGTTTAATTAAGGGGATCAGACTGGTGGCGGGGGAGACACTTAAGTAAATACGTCATCATGACAAAATTCATCAATTGCTGGAATATAGATATGAGCAGAATTATATGAGAACATAATTGTTGCCTGAAGAAGAAAAGAAAGGTTTTCATAGAGTAGGTAACAATTCAGCAGAGCATTAAAGAGTCATTAAGAATTTCCCAAAGAAGAGAGTCTGTGACATGTGGAAAGATCAAGAGGCTTGAAAGAGCCTGGAGTCGGGACCACTGCATGCAGTAGAATTGAATGTGCTTGCTTTTCTTTTTCTCCCAAGATGCGAATAGCCTTTTTGTCATTTTTTTCTGTAATTATAAAAATAATATATGCTTACTTTAGAAAACCCAGACAATAAGAAAAGTAAGTAAAACCTAGCCATAATCCCATTATTTAGCAAAACATTCATAAGTATTTTGGGTCCTTCTTCAATTGACATTTATTTTGGGTTTTTTTGGCTGCGTTGGGTCTTCGTTGGTGCGCACGGGCTTTCTCGAGTTGCGGCGAGCAGGGGCTACTGTTCGTTGTGGTGCGCAGGCTTCTCATTGCGGTGGCTTCTCGTTGCGGAGCACGGGCTCTAGGTGCGCAGGCTTCAGTAGTTGCAGCACGTGGATTCAGTAGTTGCAGCACGCAGGCTTCAGTAGTTTGTGGCACATGGGCTCAGTAGTTGCGTCGTGCGGGCTCTAGGGCGTACAGGCTCAGTAGTTGTGGTGCATGGGCTTAGTTGCTCCGTGGCATGTGGGATCTTCCTGGACCAGGGATCGAACCCATGTCCTCTGCATTGGCAGGTAGATTCTTAACCACTGAGCCACCAGGGAAGTCCCAGTTGACCTTTTTTTTTTTTTTTGTGGTACGCGGGCCTCTCACTTCTGTGGCCTCTCCCGTTGCGGAGCACAGGCTCCAGACGCGCAGGCTCAGCGGCCATGGCTGATGGGACCAGCTGCTCCGCGGCACTTGGTATCTTCCTGGACCAGGGCACGAACCTGTGTCCCTGCATTGGCAGGCAGACTCTCAACCACTGCGCCACCAGGGAAGCCCTGGGGGCTACCCTTTGTTGCGGTGCGCAGGCTTCTCATTGCAGTGGCTTCTCTTGTTGTGGAGCATGGGCTCTAGGCGTGCGGGTTTCAGTAGTTTGGCACATGGGCTCAGTAGTCGTGGTTCGCGGACTCTAGAGTGCAGGCTCATTAGTTGTGGCACATGGGCTTAGTTGCCCCACGGCATGTGGGATCTTCCAGACCAGGGCTCAAACCCGTGTCCCTTGCATTGGCAGACGAATTCTTAACCACTGCGCCACCAGGGAAGCCCTGTGCCTTGCTTTCTGATAAGACGAGATTTGTATACTTGTTTTGAAATGGTTCAGCTCTTAACCTGAAGCTGAGTAAAATTACTTAGTTTGAACCATTTTCATTTGTATTTTCACTGCAGTATGACGTAAGTAGTGGGAACTGTAGATCATCAGGAATTTATCTTTAATTTTCTGATTGTGGATTTTTCTAGCACACACTTTCATTTCCTAAGCATGCTTTCTTGAAGACATAAAATCTCTACTGTAAAAGCATCTCAAACTGCCTAAAGTAGCTTTTTATAACTGGTAAATCAAGTAGAGCCTAGTTGGTATTGTTGCAGTGAAGGGAAACAGGAGCTATAAGGTTAGAAGCAGAAAATTAAGACCAGGAAATGACTGGATATTGCCTTTGGAACATTTTGTCCTTTGATTCCATAAATGTAGTTTTGCTCTCAAGGAAATGGGCTTGTAGCCAATTCTACCATTCAAATTATTACCTTTATTTGATATTATTTAGAAAGGACAGATGTTATTCCAGTAATGCTTCTTTTGCACATAAATAGTGGGTGTGTTCTTAGTTTTCTTTGGACCAAGGAAAGTAGAAGAACTACTTTTTAAAAAGTTATTATTTGGTTTTTTTTTTGGTTTTTTGGTGGGTTTTTTTTGCGGTATGCAGGCCTCTCACTGTTGTGGCCTCTCCCGTTGCGGAGCACAGGCTCCGGACGCGCAGGCTCAGCGGCCATGGCTCACGGGCCCAGCCGCTCCACAGCATGTGGGATCTTCCCGGACCGGGGCACGAACCCGTGTCCCCTGCATCGGCAGGCAGACTCTCAACCGCTGCGCGGTTAAGCCCATTATTTGGGCTTAATAAAGGGAAGCCCATTATTTGTTTTTTTAACTTCACCTCCCGTAGGTGGACTAGAGTTTATTTAGAAATAGTTGAAAGTTGGGTAGGGAGATATTAGTTGGATGCTTACTAGTTGGCATGTAATGTGATGTGAGAAGTGAGACAATCCCTATAAAAATCACGATTCAGTGCCTGCCTATAATGTAAATAATAAGTGTCCAGTGATCATATTACTGAATCATTGAAACATGACAGTCTTGTGAGATAGGTATTAACATTCTCATTTTATTTACTTATTTATTTGGCTGCGCTGGGTCTTCGTTGCTGAGTGCGGGCTTTCTCTAGTTGCAGCGAGCAGGGGCTACTCTTCATTGCAGTGCGCAGAGTTCTCGTTGAGGTCATTTCTCTTGTTGCGGAGCACGGGTTCTGGGCACGCAAGCTTCAGTAGTCGCAGCACGTGGGCTCAGTAGTTGTGGCATGTGGGCTTCAGTAGTTGTGGCGAACGGGCTTAACTGCTCCGCGGCATGTGGGATCTTCCCAGACTGGGAATCGAACCTGTGTCTCCTGCATTGGCAGGCGGATTTTTTAACCACTGTGCCACCGGGGAAGTCCAACATTCTCATTTTAGAGATGAGACAGTTGTGGCTTCTAGAGGTTAATTTGTCCATAGCCAATAGAGTTAGTGTTAGAGGCATGTCCCCAACTCAGATCTGTCTTATTGTGGAGCCCAAGTAGGACTACTAAGTACAGTTGTGTAAGCTACACTGTGCAGTCCCAGGGGGGTCCTGTTCACACAGCCTGTGATGTGTGCCACAAGCCAACTCTTGTTCCAGTTGTGTTTTTTGTTTTTGATTTGTTTACCACTACTCTACTTTGTAAGTAGAATTACGAATAAATCATTCACTGAATAGTCTCTGTCCTTGCAAACATTCATGTCTGTGTTTGGCTATTTAATGTTTTTTTCTTCTCAATTCAGGAGTATTTTAAAAGAACTCTCCCTTCCTCTTCTTAAAGATTACGTGGAGATGAACACAAATCTAAATATGATTCTTAGTTGTATTATCTGTACATACCGGCTTTGCTTTTTTATTTTTATATTTGGGCTAAATTAAGTTAGAAGTCTTTTTTGGGTTTCAAAATAAAGATAATTGTTTGCATTTTGTAGCATGCTATTTGGTCCTGCCCAGTATTCTTATGGTAAATGTTAAACTTTAATGACACTTATAAAATGTTCAGGTTTAATGATACTTTAATGACACTCATAATAGGAAATGGTATTTGTTTTTGTTTTATTTTTAAGTCATTAACAAAGCTAAAATCTTTCAGATTTCCTTTTCTAGCACTAAACCAAAATCTGTAGAATACCCAATATCCAAATTGGATAAAAGAATACTTTGGCTTTTATTCTTGGCATTTATAAAATTCAGTTCATTAAACATGTATTGTAGATATACTCTCTACCCTCAGCTACCTGAAGCTTTGGGAATATAAAGATAATTGAAGAAACAGTCTCTGCTATCTAATAATGCCCAGTCTGGTTGAAGAGGCCCACTAAGCAAATATTCTCTAAAACAAGTAGCAATGCTGGAATAAACAAGTATGCTAATATTTTGATAGCACTCTCTAAGGAGGGAGTGATTAAACCGCATATATCAGGCTTAAGATCTCTCAGAGGAGGTAACAGAGTTTAAGCTTGGTCTTTAAGAGTAGAAAGGCAAAGGAGAGGAAGGCTTTCCAGGAAAGGGAACGGTCTGTGCAAAGTCTAGATGTTTAAAGGTTTATGGTGTGTCTTGGGGAGTTTGAGTAGTTTGATGTGACAGATAAGAGATGGAAAAGTAAATTGGGCAGAGTTGTGAGAAACTCATAGAACATAGTAATGAATATGGGCATTATCTGATGGACGTTGAGGAAACATTGGAGGGTATAAAAATAAGGCAGTGCTTGATCAGAACTAAGATTTGCACTTGTAATTTGAATGGCCATATGAATGATAAATCAGAGGAGAGTGAGAAAGAAGGCAGGGAAACTACTACCTTTCCAGTAGGTAGGCTTATGTAAAATGAAAGAGATTCCTGTGGTGTTAGCTATGCAGAGAGACAGAGGGGAAAAAATGGGCAGTTGAGCAAGGAGCAGTAGGGTTTGTGAGTAGTGTGGAAATGAGAGGAGTGAAGGATGACTGTAATCCTTCATTTGGTAACTGAGTGGAAAGTAGTGCAATTCATTAATTTTTTTTTTAAAGATGCAGGAAGAGAATTAGAGTTAAGTTTTGACGTAAGTTTGGAGTATCTAGCTGAAGGTGTCTGTCCACTAGATAGAGAGGGGTTGTAGATGTATATTAGGGATTGTTTATGTATCGTTGGGATTGGATGAAATGGCACAGGAAAATCTGTAAAATGAAGTTATTGCCAAAACCAGAATCCTGGACGAACACCTTTTGAGGGGCATGTAGAGAAAAGGAACAGTTGTGTTCTCAAAATTGCATCTTTCATAGAAACCACATTTTTTTCTATTTTAAAAAATAGCCTTTTTTAAAAGAGCAGTTTTAGATTCACAGCAAAATTGAGAGGAAGGTACAGAGATTTCCCATATAACCTTTGCCCCAACACATGCATAGCCTCTCCCGCTATGAATATCCCCTTCCAAGTTTAAGTCTATTGAGGTAAAATTTACACACAGTAAAATACAGCCCTTTTAGGTATACAGTTCTATGAACTTTAATGAATGTAAACTCTTACGTAATCACCACGACCACCACAGTCAAGATACAGAATATTTTCATTACTCCAGAAAGTCCCTTTATAGTTCTTTTTAGTCATTCATCTTTCCCCTTCCCAGCCTCTGACAATCAGTGATCTGATTTCTGTCTCTATAGTTTTGCCTTTTCTGGAATGCCATGTAAATTGAATCATACAGTATATAGCCTTTTGTGTCCACTTCTTTTACTTAGAATAATGCTTTTGAGATTTATCCATGTTATTTTAGTATCAGTGGCAGTTTGTTCATCCATTCACCAGCTGATAAACATTTACTTTGTATTCAGTTTTTGGCAATTATGAATAATGCTGCTATAAACATTCACAGACAGGTCTTTGTATAGACATGTATTTTTATTTTTCTTGGGTAAACACCTAGGAGTGAGTCATAGATAAGTGTATGTTTAACTTTATAAAATTTACATAAAGTGACTGTACCATTTTGTATTCCCACCAGCAGTGTATGAGCATTTTTCAGTTGCTCCACATTCTTGCCAGCGCTTGGTATTTTCAGGATTGTTTTGTTTTTAATTTTAGCCATTCTTATAGGTATATAGCGGCATCCTATAGTGGTGTCAGTTTCCCTAATGGTTAATGATACTGAGTTTCTTTCAAGTGCTTATTTGCATTGTCTTCTTGCGTGAAATGCCCTTTATTTAAATTGGGTTGCTTGTTTTATTATTGAGTTATAAGAATTTTGTGTATATTTTGGATATAATTCCTTCAACAGACATACGATTTGTAAATATTTTCTTGAAGTCTGCGGCTTGTCTTTTCATTCTGTGAACAGTGTTTTCCAAGCAGCAGTTTCTAGTTTAATAAAGTGCTTCATGTTTCTCTTTTATGCATACTTTTTGTGTCCTAAGAAATCTTTGTGTCCCAGAATTACAAAGATTTTTTCCTGTGTTTTCTTCTGTAAATATTGTAGTTTTAGGATTTACATTTAGATCTGCAGTCCATTTTGCATTAATTTTGTATGTGACGTAAAGAGATTGATGTTTTTGCATATGTATGATGTCAAGTTAATTGTTCCACCACCATTTGTTTTATTTTATTACCTTTCTCTGTTGAATTATCTGGCCAACTTTGTTGAAACCAATTGGCCATGTATGTGTGGGTCTATTTCTGGATTCTATTTTGTTTCCTTGTTCTGTATTATCTGTCCTTTCACTAATACCGTGTCTTGATTACTTTACCTGCAACTACATTTATTTTAGAGATCATCGTGGTATCTGTTAGGAATGCTGTTAGCAGCAAGGAACAGAAAGCCATGCTAATAATGAGTTTATTTTTGTTATGACAAGAAGTCAGACAAGCAGTTGCTGATTTAAGCTGTTCATTTATACGAGGGGTTAACAAACTATAGCCTGCTGGCCTAATCTGGCCTGCCACTTGTTTTGTAAATCACCTGTGGAGGTTCTTGAAAATGCATATGCCAAGGCTTTATCTCTGAGACTGATTTAGTTGCTAGGGTAGGAGGTGAGGGGATAGAGGGAGGATCAGGTATTTTAATTTTAACATGCTCCCTGGTGATATTGGTAATTGTGTTGTTTAGGCATGGTTAAGAACCATTAATCTAAGGTTGGTTGTTAGAGTGTGGTCTCCAGACTAGCAGCATCACCATCTCCTGGAAACTTTTTAAAAATTCAAATTATCAGGCCCATCCCAGCCTTACTGAATGGGAATTCTTGTTAGGGCCCAACAGATTGTGTTTCAACAAGTTCACCAGGTGATTCTTAGGCATGCCAAAGCTTGAGAACCTTGAAAAGCATTGCTGAGTGTTTCCCAGATAAGCCTAGGGAAGATTAATTGACTGTCTTTTAAAAAACGAAAAACTTAATTGAGATAAGTATTAAATTATGTGACAGATAGTTAAGTTTGAAATTGGATTGAAGGTGCACAAATGATCTAACATGGTAAGTGCTGAGTACTGTATTGGACCTAATTATTCAAAGCATAAGTTAGGTTGCTATTTTTAAGCAGCTTTTAAAAATCATTTTTGTGTGTGTGCATTTCTTTTTCCTACCCTTTAAGGAAGAGTTAAGGAAATAGAAGGCAGTTCTTGCGTTTACAGACTTTATAAACAAGGGAAGAATGCAGATAAACATGTATAAACACAAAAGGCAAACATATAAACATGTTTCTTTCAGGGTTTGTAAATATATTACAGTGGAGGTAGCCTATCCAAAAGAAAACTTGAGTTTATTTAGCCTATATACCAAAGAAAAAACAGTACCTCATAGCATGTAAAATGTCTTCAGTTTAGTTTGCTCTTTAATGGTAACCTTCCCAATTATCATTACTAATTGCTTAAACATGGAGTCTAATATCTTTTCTTCATCTGATTTTAGGGAGCTGTAAATATCCTACTTATGTTATTTCTCCTTCCACTTGGACAATGGTTTAGATTCAATTAGGCTATCTCTTATTTCCTGCAGGTGATTCCTGCAGTATTTCTTATCCAGTTCTGAAAAAATAAGAGGTTAATTAGAACTAAGCTCTAGTTTGTTTTCTAGATGCTTTAAAAAACTTTTGAAAGGAGAACTTCTGAAAAAAGAAATTTGATTACACTTGTGATGTATAGGATCAGTCATAGCAAAGAGTTAAACTTATTTGACTGAATTGTAGTTCCAATAGCAGTAACTCTGAATATAAAAGGAAGTTCACAAAAACAGATGCTGTCATTGAAACCAGAGACTGAACACCTCTCCGGCCCTTATTTCCAAGGCAAGAATAGCTGACATGTTAGAATTTCCTTGGGAAAATGAAGCAAAAAAGACTTACGACTGTTTCTCAATCATAGTTTACAGCCAAAGGGACTTGAATTTTATGGAGTTACAAAAGATGTTTGAACTGGGTTCCTTAGTAGTCCAGAGTACCTATGTTATTGGAATTTTGCTTCTTAACTGTGTCTTAATTTTACTGGGAAGACCTCATTGTCTTTAACAATCTCATAGCCCCACCCATTTTAACTTTTTGTCAGGTCTTAGTCTTCAGAAACCCTCCTAAATCAGCACACTTTTTTTTTCATCATGATTTCCTTTTCGTAAATTAATTCTCTTGTTAATTTTTCTAGTATTTCTTGAATAAGCATTTGGTGACAATACTGGGTTTTGTCACTTGTGGTTTTCCTTAGCGTTGGGCACCTGATTCTCCACCTGATTCTGCACTTGTTTACTTCCTTGTTGAGCAACTAATAATAAACCATCATGACTCTAGAAAAATACTTGACGTTGAAAAGGAATGCTTCTGTTCCTCAGGGTCATTTTATACGTGCATCTCCCCAGCTTTATTCAAATGTCTCAGAACTTTAAGAACTATTTATGTCAGCGAAGTCTCCCTCAGAAATACAGGAGACTTAACTTATAGCAAGGGTGGTAAAAATGCATGTGATGATTTACTACCTAATAAGTATGTTTCTACTGATAATTTTCGGGAGCAAACACATTTTCCCTTTTCCTTAAGCATAAGAGAAGCTTCTCCTCTTTTTTAAAATTAATTAACTTTTGGCTGTGTTGGATCTTTGTTGCTGCGCGTGGGCTTTCTCTAGTTGTGGCGAGCAGGGGGGCTACTCTTCGTTTTGGTGTGCGAGCTTCTCATTGTGGTGGCTTCTCTTGTTGCGGAGCATGGGCTCTAGGCGCGCGGGCTGCAGTAGTTTTGGCACGCAGTAGTTTTTTGGCAAAAAACTAGCTAGTTTTTTGGCAAAGCTCAGTAGTTGTGGCTTGCGGGCTCTAGAGCACAGGCTCAGTAGTTGTGGCGCATGGGCTTAGTTGCTCTGCGGCATGTGGGATCTTCCCGGACCAGGGCTCGAACCCGTGTCCCCTCCATTGGCAGGTGGATTCTTAACCACTGCACCACCAGGCAAGTCCAAGAAGCTTCTCCTCTTAACAAGCTTTATTTCTCATCATACAAGTAAAATTACAAATATTTTAGTTGTTAATTAGTTTAGGACACGGTAGAAAACTTAATAAAATTGACAGACTATCACATATATTTCTGGGTATTGGTCTCAAATTCACTATACACTTTTTCATGAAAAGCTGTATGAATTAAGAGAGCAGCTGCAGCTCTTATTTATTATAGATCTTGATTTATTCTGTTTTTTAAAGACATTCAGAAGATATCTGTATATCAAAAGAATTGCTGATGATTTTCTCTAGATGTGGACCCATTTAAATCAGTACTGGCCTCTCTCATTTTGTTGATTGCATATATTTGTGACCCTTAGATTATAGGGAATGGAAGTGAACAGCAGCTGCAAAAAGAGCTAGCAGATGTGCTGATGGATCCTCCAATGGACGACCAGCCAGGGGACAAGGAGCTTGTGGAAAGGTCACAGTTGGATGGCGAAGGAGATGGACCTCTTTCTAATCAACTCTCAGCTTCATCCACCATTAACCCTGTGTCATTAGTAGGGCTCCAGAAACCAGAGATGAGCCTGCCAGTGAAACCTGGACAAGGAGGTTAGGATTGCTGCATTGCTTGCATAACTGAAGGTTATTGTTTTTAATATTTGAGTGTCCATTCTGTACTAGGTTTGATTCAAAGCAAGCAAAAACCATTATCTATGTTCTCTAGAATCTTCAGATTCTAGATTTAGGGGGATGTGAGAGGAGTAAATATATGTACTATTCTGATTTCCCTTTAAATGTATGTCAGTTTAAAAAAATTTTTTATTGGGATAGTGTTGATTTACAATGTTGTTCTGGTTTCAGGTGTGCAGCAAAGTGAATCAATTATACATATGTCCACTCTAAATGTATGTCATTTATACCACAGAAAGAGAAACAGTAGCTATAAGACATTGAGGGAGTCTTAGAGTATTTAAGGATCTTTTTCCAGGAAAGAAGGAATTTGAGTATAGTGTTGGAGAAATAGAGGAATAATGCTTGGTGAAGAGATGTTTGCCCCAGGCCTTTAATAGCTTGGCGGGAATAGTGGTCAAGTTGAAAAAAGGGAGCTGAAAGACTTAGCAAGGAAGGAGAAAAAAGGCAATTATAAAGGCTTTGGGGAAAGTAGGGTGTTAAAACTGTAGATGTTTATTGGGAAAGGGAAAGCAAGGGGACTGAGAACATGATAGAGTAGCTACAATGATGAATGAGAAAAATAATTATAACAGAGCAGATCAGAAAGAAGACAGATAGGATTTTTCAGGGTGGTAAAATACTAAATGTATTTTTGATCTAAATGTAAATTATAAAGTCAAAACAAATTAGAGGAGTCAGAAAGGTAAATCAGATCTGAGTCTCAGGTCACTGTTTAGATTTGGGATTGAGACTACAGCCATACCTAAAATTTTTAGTGTTGGTGACAGAGTTCTGGTGTGAGATTTCTGGCTTTAATGGGCATTTCTTCTGGGGCAATGGCATATTCTCTCTTTAGTATTTAATTTTAGAACCTAAATGTAACGTGTAGATTTTTACTTGATATTCATGTCAACAAAATATCAAAGTGAAAATAATCACCTCCTTCTTGTTTCTTTCAGATTCTGAAGGGTCTAGTCCTTTCACGCCAGTGGCTGATGAGGACAGTGTAGTTTTCAGCAAACTAACTTATTTAGGCTGTGCCTCAGTAAATGCTCCCAGGAGTGAAGTGGAAGCCTTAAGGATGATGTCCATCTTAAGGGGCCAGTGTCAGATTTCACTAGATGTAACCCTGTCAGTGCCGAACGTATCTGAAGGAACTGTGAGGTGAGACCAGCTTCTTGAACTGTTTGTATTCAATAACATTTGATCAGATTTCTGACCTATAGTTTTAGAAAGAAGCAGTAGTGAACAAAATCTAATTATTTTATTCATGTTTAATTCATCTGGCACTTAGTTATCACATCTTCCAAGGATTGTGACCTTTATGAAAAATAGTCACTTGTTTGAACAGTTTTTTATACTCTTCCCCACCCCAGTTCTGTGTAGCACATTAGAAATTTAAATGTTTTGGGGATTATTGAAACATGTTGACCTAAGAGTCTGCCTAACAATTTATATTTCTCATGTGCCCCCAGTACAAATACTAGATTGACATATTAGTTCAGTATGAGATTTCATGCTGACTTTGGAAGTTACAGAAACCTGTTGGTAAATATTAACTATTCCAGTACAGATCCTAAATTTTTAAGATGAGGAAACTGAGGCCCAGAAAAGTCTCTCAAAATGGCTATTGTTTATACTAACTGAAACAGATAACAGTGATTAAAGGTAGCCAGTCAGATATCTGTATTAACTAGCTAAATACAAAACTCTAATAATGAGTTGAACAGAACTGAAATAAAATAACTTTTTCTTTATTATAAAAAATGCATACTTATTTCAGAAAAATCAGAGGACACAAACAAGCAAAAATTTAGGAAAATACTCTTTTTTTAATTTAATTTTTTTTATTGAAGTATAGTTGATTTACAATGTGCCAATCTCTGCTGTACAGCAAAGTGACTCAGTTATACACATATAGACATTCTTTTTTCTTTAATATTTTTTTCCAGTATGGTTTATCACCGGATATTGAATATAGTTGCCTGTGCTACACAGTAGGACCTTGTTGTTTATTTATCCTATTATATAATAGTTTACACCTGCTAACCCCACACCCCCAGTCCTTCCCTCCCTCATCCCACTCCCCCTTGGCAACCATGAGTCTGCTCTCTATGTCTGTGAGTCTGTTCCTGTTTTGTAGATAGGTTCATTTGTGCCATATTTTAGATTAGGAAAATATTCTTAATTCTACTCTCCCGTTGGTAAATAACAGTTAACATCTTGGTTTATTAAGACCCTTTTTGTGTAGTTGTATGTGTATATGTTTGTGTATGTGTGTAAATACCTACATATATGGGCAAGTATAATTATACAACTTAGAATCAACATTTTTAACAACAGTGGAATAATATAATACATACCATCTTGTAACATGCTTTCCTCACTTAGTTTTTTATATTGTGAATCTCTTTCCATATCAGTAAATATGCTGAAAAATTTTAACTTATGATGGCACATGATGGGCTATTCAGAAATAACCAATCTCTAATGTTACATATTTTAGTTGTTTTAATGAGAAAAGTACTACTAATAATAGCGAATATTAAGCTTTTATTATATGAGCATGTAAGTGCTTTACCTGTAATTTTCTTATAAATTATTTTTTAGCTAAATTTTTATGTATTTTTGTATTTCCTTAGGATCAATTCCTAGAAGGTAGACTTACTGGGCCAAAGATTTGCCCATTTTTATGGGTTTTGATACATTGCCAAATAGCCATCTAGAAATATTGATCTAGTTCATACACTTCTATCAGCAGTGTATGAGAGTATCTGTTTCTCCACCCTCAATCATTTTGGATTTTTATGGTAGTAGAGTTGTAGCTGTATTTGGTTAGCAGTAGTAGTAAGTTAATTAATTAATATTCCAGTTATCTGCATATATAATTCTTCTCTTGAGTATTTAAAGAACTATTTCACAAAGACTCACAAATATTAATTTTAATTGTATTTATTAATGTGAAACTTAATAAAATTTTTTTAGCACTCATTTTTTTTCTTGTAATAAAGTTTATTTCTTTTTCTTTGGCTGCACTGCAGCTTGTGGGATCTTAGTTCCCTGACCAGGCCACCTCAGTGAAAGCGCTAAGTCCTAACCACTGGACCATCAGGGAATTCCTTAGCACTCATTTTTATATGAGCATTCATTTTTATGTGCTTCTTAGTCAATAGTCATTCCCCCCAACTGAAGTTATACTTTGTTCTAATATATTTTAATTCTATAAAGACATGAGAAAACTAGTTTCTCTCGCCCCATGTTTTCAGAGTCTTTATGAAAGTGCCTTTGAACTTGGATTAGGTCCCCTTCTTAGGTATTTCTATTATCCCCTGGGCTTTCCCATCAGTGGCCCTGCCCATTCAATGTTGAAATTGCATAATTTCTTTTTCAGTTTCTTTCATAGCTGTGTCATCAGTGCCCAGAATGGAGCCTGAAATGTTGTAGGTATCACATAAATATTTGTTGAATGAATACATTTTTGAATGAATGATATCCCTTTGATTTTCAGTGAATGGCATCCTTTTGATTTTATTAATGATTTTCTTTTTTTAGGTGTTAACATTTTTTACAGTTTCTCTCCCTTGTTTGCCATGAAGCAAAAGAACATGTTTCGCTCTGAGAAAGCACATCACCTTTTTATTTTTTAAAATAATAAAGCAGATTAGGTCATTCTTTTAGGAGATAATGAGAAGCACAGCTTTAATGATCTATTTTGGTATTCCAATTTACCCATTATCTTTATTTAGTTACAGACTATATAAGAAACATTGATACTGTTTATGCTTTCCTGATTGCCTCCCTAAAACATGGGGTTATGTAGTTTTTAGTATCATGGAATTGTGTAATCAGTAACTTTAAGAATTCACATATGACTTACTTATCAAGACTTAAGATTAATATGATTAGCATACCAAAAATGGATTATATGATCTTTTTGCTAGAAAGATGAGTCTTGAATCATAGTATGGATTTAGTGAAAATAGTCTACAGTCCCTCTAATCTCTTTATATCTTTTTTTCTGAACAGACTCTTAGATCCTCAGACAAACACTGAAATAGCAAACTACCCTATCTACAAAATCCTCTTCTGTGTTAGAGGGCATGATGGAACTCCTGAGAGTGACTGTTTTGCTTTCACTGAAAGTCATTACAATGCAGAGCTCTTCAGAATACATGTCTTCCGGTGTGAAATACAAGAAGCTGTAAGTACTTAAGAGGGAACTGTCTGCAAATGAAACTTCATCTGTACCTTCACTACGTTGAAATGATTATAGTATTTATTATGGTCATTTATAAGCCAAATGAAATTCTCTGCTACTGTTTATTTCAGCTGGATGGGCTGAAATGTAAATAAACTAAAAGTTTGGTTAACCTGAACCTCGTTGTTGAGACCAATTGACAGCTGCTTAATTGGGTTAAATAGGCATCTTGGTTCTAGCAATGACGTATTTGCAAACCGTTCTTTTAGAGCTAAACTTGTAGAATTATTTTTATTATAATAGATACATTCAAGTAATTCCTAACAATTTTGGAAATCATCTTTCAGTTGGATTCACAACCACTTTTTTTTTTTTTTTTTGCGGTATGCGGGCCTCTCACAGTTGTGGCCTCTCCCGTCGCGGAGCACAGGCTCCGGATGCGCAGGCTCAGCGTCCATGGCTCACGGGCCCAGCCGCTCCGCGGCATGTGGGATCTTCCCAGACCGGGGCACGAACCCGTGTCCCCTGCATCGGCAGGCAGACTCTCCACCACTGCGCCACCAGGGAAGCCCCACAACCACTTCTTTTTTAAAGCCTCTTCTCTGACCATTTTTAGTGTTGCTTGCTTTATAGGTCTAATAAATTAGATAATGTGTCAAAAGAAATCAGTGGAGGAAAGATGAATTACTCCCCTCAAACAACATAGGTCACCTTCAGCCTTAACAAAAGTATTTTATTCTTGTGATAACAGCCCATTTCCTAACATGTCTGGTTGTAGGTGAGCCGGATACTTTACAGTTTTGCCACTGCCTTCCGCCGTTCTGCCAAGCAGACCCCCCTCTCAGCAACTACTGCACCTCAGACTCCTGACAGTGACATCTTTACCTTCTCTGTGTCTTTAGAAATAAAAGAAGATGATGGGAAAGGTTATTTTAGGTAGGACATCTTATTTTATTCTTTTTATTTGAGTTTGTATTAACATGCTGTACTATCTGTGGATTTAGGGAAATTCTAGGTCAGATTACATAACTTTTACATTATAAAATGATTGCTTTTATGGATAGAGTTTAAAGGAAAATAAATAGGCAAATTTGTAGAGGCAAGATTTAAAGAATTTTAAACAATAAAAAAAATTCTTTCACGTAGGAAAATGTATCATGCTACCATGTTCTTTTAGATGGACTCAGAGTAACTGGCTGACTGCTGATATGAAATATGACAGAAGCTACGTCAGCTGGATCTGTAGCTAGATTTGTTTTGCTGGATTTTTTTTGTGTTTTGGTTGGTTAGTTGGTTTGTTTTAATAATGTAAAGGTCTTAAGGCTGTTGAAATCAAGTTTTACCATTAAAGTTTATCTGAACACATTGGAAGGGGAGAATTGAGGTCTGTATCTGAAATCTAACCTTACATAGAAATAACTGGTTTTGGTTTTTAAGTAAAATTATGCTTCTTTGTGTAGTGAAAATAACCCTGGAATAGAAATTAAAACTTAAATTTAGTTTACTTATTGCTACCATTAACAGTGTGACCTTTTCCAAGTTTCTTTACATCTCCTGACATTAGTTTCCTTATTTATAAAATGATGTGGCTAGACTCTAAAATCTTTTATAACTTTAAAATATTATGGTTGCAAGATGATTGACTTTTTTTTTCTCCATAGCCCATATCACAAAATGGGTGCCACTTGGGATCATAATCAATAGTTGCATATAGAAGTTTCTTTCCTCCATGACTACCTCATAAAATGAAATTCCATCAAAATATGAATGATTTCTAATATCTTGCTTTTAAATTAAAAAGCACAATGATTGGTCTGTTTGAAAAACTGATAACCTTTGCTCTCCCTCAAGAGACTTTGGAATTGTCATGCCATCTGGTGGCCAATTTAGTGTACAATGCAGCTTCAACTTTGATTTGTACAATCAAGTGTGAGGCCTTGTGCTCTATGCTTTCTTATTAGCTATATTTCTGTTCTCACAGCAACACTGTGATGTGGTGCTTTCTGCAGTATGCATTCCTGTACTGGGAAGTAGAAACTGTAATCTATAAACCTTGTAATAATTTTTTTCCTTTTTAAGAAACAGAACAGTTTGTTTAAACAGTTTTTTCCCTTTATTAAAAATATTTATGTAGATCACTTATAAACCCCAGTTATGAATAGGAAAGATTTCTAAGATCTCTCAGAAGAGAAGCACTAGGATAATTTCTCCTCCTTCTGAGATCAGGTATATTCTAAGTAGAAAGGTAACGATCACAAATATCCCTGGTCTGTTCACCTGTATAGCAAGGAAGTGCTATACAGAAAACCCCTGGATGGTCATTTGTTTTTCACATTTGTTAGGGCTTTGTTATCTTTTTGTTGCATTGTTTTCCTGAATTTATAGTTACGTTAGAAAATAGTGTTGTGTGACCTAATAGACTGATGAAATCATTGACAAGTATGCCTTTCTGCATCAGATTTGAACTTTTCAAATGCAGTTCCTTTCATCCAGTGATTCTGTAGTATGTCTAGGAATTTACAGAAACAGTCATTGCGGTGCCAAAAGAGTTATCAGCGTGAACATTCCCCTTAACACAATAATAGCAAAATTAAAAAGTGGAAATTAAATGTTGACCAGAATAGAATGGTAAAAATACGATGCATTTCACAAAATATACAAATATCAAATCGTTATGTTGTAAACCTGAAACTAATGTTGTATGTCAGTTATACCTAAAAAAAGATACAATGGTATACCCATATGACTTACCACCTATTTAAAAAATATATGTATATATAGTTAGCCATAGTACAAGATAGATTGTGGTTTCGCCATAGCATAAATATAGACCAAGTGCCGTGGCAAGAATTAATGCTCTTCTTTTCATTCCTGAAAAAGTATAATCCTATATTATTAAAATTAGAAACCTGCATTTCAGTTTAGTCCTTAGGAAAATGGAGCATTTTCATTTATATCATTCAAAACACTTCGTTCTGATCTTATTTAATCTACAAAGTACCCCATTTGATATTGTCCTTATTTTATAGGTAAAGAAAGCCAGGGAAGATAACCTGGATGTCTGCTTCTTAATTTACACAATAGGAATTAAATGTAAAATTACTTGGTTGGATCCATTCATTCAATGATAGTGATAAGACCAGAAATACAGTCTAGACCCCCCCAACATCAGTGAAGTGAACTTCTACTGCTTATACTCTCCACCCTGCTTCCTATTAATGTAGCTTTTCCTTGCCCTTCAGACTCAGGACACCAGTGATAACTTTATTTCCACTGTTGTTGTTTTAAATACTGCTGAGAGATGAGATTATATTAATTTATACTTAAATATCCACAGAACATAGAGACTAGTGTATCTAATATAAATTAAAATCTGAGACCTGTCCATATCCTCATAGGTGAAAATTCTGTCAGCCACAAATATTTGACAGTTTAGTATGCAGAAGTTTTTCTTGCACGTTGGTCATTTTTAGACTCTTATGCTAAGATTCTTTGATTTTCTAATCTCAGCGTTATCACATGTTCTTGAATTGGTTACTGGTGTAGTAGTGCAGATGGGAGTCAAACTAATTTTATTTCTTCAGAGCCAATTTTTAGTTTGAGTAGGTACTCAGAGCTCTCATGTAGCCTTTTATATTATCTTCTAATGGTTCTATTGCTATTATCTTAAAGTTGTACAGTAATAAGGCACCATTTAGATTTGCTGTATATTGGCTGATTGCTGTAGCAGATTTGTAAGCCTTTGAGAACAAAGGAGCTAGAGAAAGTGGTGGGTGGGAGACCAGGGGATTATTTTGGTAAACTGTCATTTAGAGAATATTTTCAACTGTTTTCTTAAGGTAATGTTTAACTGCATCATTAATGTTATTTTTATAGTTATTACACATGCTTACAGTAAGGTTATTGCTGCTTAAGGGAAGAATTAGGCAACAGCTTACTGTTGACTATATCTTCCTCATTTCTTGTTTTTTGAAAGCACCTTGTTTTGAAATTCAAAGGATCTATATAATTATCTTTTCTTCATTATATATTTAAACAAATAAGGCATGAATAATTTATTTGTAAAAAACAGTGACTAAATAGAAAGTGAAAAAAACTAACATTTTTTGAGTGCCTTGGAGCTTTATAAATATCTAATTTAATTTTCACAGCAACAAAAAAGAAAAAACTAAAGCCACGTTTTAGGGGTCATAAGAGTGGTTTTGTAGCTTTTATAAATGGTTTCTATAATGGTTTAGTGGATTACATACAGTAATGATGATATTTTCATATCAAGAGGCAGATGATGATTTTTTTTTTTTTTTTAGATGATGATTTTTAAATATCTGTTATGACTTGAATACCAGGCATAGAAAAGAATTAAATCTGATTCTTTTCAGTGCCTGATTTTCAAATCATAACAAAAATTGTTCTGGTGTATGTTATGAGAAAGTGCTTTGCAAGATTAATGAAACATGTTGTTCTACAGTGCAGTTCCTAAAGATAAAGACAGACAATGCTTTAAACTACGCCAAGGAATTGATAAAAAGATTGTCATCTATGTGCAACAAACAACTAATAAGGAACTTGCCATTGAAAGGTAAACATTTTTAGTAAGTTTGGCTTAAATATAAATTTTAGTTTTTGTCAGTCTAGTGGAGCAGTCATATACTGTATTCAAAAATGTATTTGCAAAATATTTTGTTCCCTGAGGAATTCTTTTGTTCATTAAAGTGAATACTTCATTCATTTTGAATTATCTCTCATAAATCTTCAGCTAATATGTTGATCTCAACTATGTGATAACACAAGGCAAACATAAAATTTGTTTATCTCAAAGAAATAAAGATGATTTTGGTAATGCTATTTTATTGATAATTTTAATATGTCCTTTTTTCTATCAAGAAGAATTTTTTTAAAGTGATCTAATTTAAACATCTTTCTGTAGTCTCTTTTCCAAATTTACGTCAGTTCTTTTTTTGCAGGTGTTTTGGTCTTCTCCTTAGCCCAGGAAAAGATGTACGAAATAGTGACATGCACTTGTTAGATTTGGTAAGGATTGCTTTTTTTTTTTTTTTTTAAGTTTATACACTATTTCCTCTATAAAGGTTGTTTCACCAAATCTAAGGTTAAAGCACATTTATGAAGCAATAAACAAAGATAAGGGAATTTCCTTATTTCCTACTTGCTGTTTACTAGTCTGACCTTAGAGCTACTTAGTCTGTCTCAGTTTCTTGATCGTGTAATAGTGAATAATTCTTGTTTATCATGTAGAGTTGATGTGGGAATCAAAGGAGACATTTTGTGAGAGTTATTTGCAAACTATCATGAGCTTTATAAAAGTAGGTGGTGTTCATATTGTTGATATTATGTGAAAACCTTTGTTTTCATAACTAAATTTATGTAGTAATTACTCACTTGACAGAAGAATTCAACATAGGTTTAGGTAGTAAATTTCCCTAGTGTCTGTACGGTTTGATATGATTTGCAAGCATTTACTGTATGTATAACTTTTCAGGAGCAGTTGCATAAATAATTGGCACATCTTTAATTTTAACTGTAATCATTTGTATATACTCCTAACTTTTATATATATATGATCCTGTTTCATATTCTTATTTTTTGTCACCTCTATTTTTTTAAAGGCAGCAGAATGGCGGGTTAGCTGTTTTGTGTGTGTGGGTTTTTTTTTTTTTTTTTGGCATTAATGTTGTTTTTACTCTTTTCTTTAGGAATCTATGGGCAAAAGTTCAGATGGAAAGTCCTATGTTATTACTGGGAGCTGGAATCCAAAATCTCCACATTTTCAGATTGTAAATGAAGAAACTCCTAAAGGTGATGCAGATTGCTGACATCATGAACAGAAATTTTAGTCCCAAGGAGATACCCAAATCTTAGCACTACTTATTTGATAAATATTTAGTGTTTACCTACTTCTGATGAAACAAAGGAATTTGAACAGTTTTTTGAGTTCACTGTTAAATTTGACCAGTAAACAAAGTATTTCTCCCTCCCTCTCCTTTCTTCATTTTTTCCTTTTCCTGCTTCCTTTTCTATTTATGTACTTTTAAAAAAGATATTATTTTTTTTATTTACAGGCTTCTAAATATTTATTTTTTATTTTTAATTTACATTTATATTTAATTTAATTAATTTATTTACAGGCTTCTAAATATTACTTGTTTTTGTGGAGAGATAATATATGCACATATAGTTAAAAATTCAAAGGTATCTAGGGAAAAGCAAAAGCTTACCACAGTTCCTAGTGTCCCACCCTAAAGAGCACCACTGTGACCAGTTTCTTGTGTAGCTTTTCAGGTATGCTATGCATAAACAACCTTTTTCAAGATGTTTCATACTCTTCCTGAATGTCATTTAAAGTTTGTAATAGAAGTAATTACTTTTACATTAATCATATGAGCAAATATATTTCCATTTAAAAAATTTGCTTCTGCCTTCTCTCTCCCTAGATAAAGTGCTGTTTATGACCACAGCTGTTGATTTAGTAATAACAGAAGTGCAGGAGCCTGTTCGCTTTCTCCTAGAGACAAAAGTCCGAGTTTGCTCACCTAATGAAAGATTGTTCTGGCCCTTCAGCAAACGTAGTACTACTGAAAATTTCTTTTTGAAACTAAAACAGGTACTGTACTTTTCTATAAATATAGATGGGGAAATAAGAGAAATTACTTCTGAGGCTGATATATCATTAATCCAAACTGTCAATTAGATCTTTAAATAGTTAATGTGTATTTTAAATATAGTAAGAGGAAAATTGTTTTATTTTTACCCACCTATTTATCATTTTTGTTGCTCTTCACTTCTTCCTGAAGAACCAAGTTTCCATCTAGTCTCACTTGCCTTTAACCTGAATACCTTCTTTTAGGATTTCTTTTAGTGGAGATCTGTTAGAGACATAACTCTCAGATTTCTTTATCTGAAAATCTTTATTTCACTTTTATTCCAGTAGGATATTTTCACTGGGAATAGGGTTCGGGATTGACAGTTTTTTTACTTTCAGCACTTAAAGATGTCATCCCACAGTCTTGTGGTTCTCATTTTTTTTTTTTTTAAAGTAAGTATTTTCTTTTTTTTTTTTTTAAATTTGGTTGCACTGGGTCTTAGTTGCATCAGGCTGGCTCCTTAGTTGTGGCATGTGAACTCTTAGTTGGGGCATGCATGTGGGATCTAGTTTCCTGACCAGGGATCGAACCCTGGCCCCCTGCATTGGGAGCGTGGAGTCTTATCCACTGTACCACCAGGAAAGTCCCTCTCATTGTTTTTGGTGAGAAGTCAGCATGCATTTATATTGTTGTTCCTCTCTTTGTAATGGGTCATTTTCTCTGGCTGCTTTTTTTTTTTTTTTGCTGTACGCGGGCCTCTCACTGTCGTGGCCTCTCCCATTGCGGAGCACAGGCTCCAGACACGCAGGCTCAGCGGCCATGGCTCACGGGCCCAGCCGCTCCGCGGCATGTGGGATCTTCCCGGACCGGGGCACGAACCCGTGTCCCCTGCATCAGCAGGTGGACTGTCAACCACTGTGCCACCAGGGAAGCCCTATTATTTTTTATCTTTGGTCTTTAGACCTTTATCTATGATGTGCTTAGGTGTGATTTTTCTTTCTGTTTGTCTTGAGATTAGCTGGGCTTCATGAATTTTTAAATTTATGGGTTTGGTTTTATTTTTTTTTTTTTTACCATTTTTGGGGAAATTCTGACCCATTATTTCTTCCAACTTTTTTCCCTGCTCCATCTCTCTTCTCTCTCCTTAAGGGATTCCAGTCATACATATTTTTGACCTTTTGATACTATCCCACAGATCTCTGGGGCTCTATTTATTTTTCCAAATATTTTTTGATTTTTTCTTCAGATAGGATACTTTCTGTTGACCTGTCTTAAAGTTCGCTTGACTCTTTCATCATCTCCAATCTGTTGTCAACCCCATTCAATGAGTTTTTTAAAAATTTAAGATCTTGTTTTTTTTTTCTGGAATGTCCATTTGGTTCTTTTTTTAAATAATTTCTGTTTCTTGTGAGATTGCCTCTTTGATCTTTATTTTAAGCAGATCTTCTTTTATATTCTTGAGCATAATTGTAATATAGCTACTTTAAAAATCTTGGGCTGCTAAATCTAATGTCTGGTGAGCCACATTTTCATGTTTCTTTGTCTAGTAATTTGGGATTATATATTAGACACTTTAAATGCTAGACTGCAGAGACTGTGTTATGGTCTTCTGAGTACTGAGTGTTTTAAAAAATATATATCAGTTAATTTGGTCAAACTCTATATTCTTTCTTTCCTGTGGCGGGCAGCAGATAAAATTTCTGTTCCCTTCTTTTAGCTTTTTTTTTTTTTGGCCCCGGTTGCCCCTCTACTTATTGTTCCTTTCTTTGCCTTCCTTTGTATCAAAACTCCTTGAAAGTAATCGAGTTCGCAGTGACCTAAATTGCTAAATCCAGTGGTCAGTCTGAGTCTTTGTCTTAGTGACGTGTCAGGAGCATTTGATATAGATGATTAACTCCCTCCTCGTTAAATACCCCTCTTTCACTTAACCTTCTGGACATCTCAAATTTACCATCTCATCCCTCACCCCTAAAATGCTCTACCTACCTGTCCTTACCACCTCAGTTTATGGGCATCTTCTTCTAGTAGTTGCTTAGGCCAAGAATTTGACTCTTATTTTTCACACCCCATATCCAGTCTGTCAAGAAATTCTGTTTTCTTTTAAAACATATCTAGAAGCTGACTACTTCTTACCACCTAGATTACATTAACTTCATCTGAATCATTGTTTTCACCTGGATTATTGGAGTAGCCTTTTCACTCATCTCCCTATTTCTATTTTTGTCACCTTTTGATATATTCTCAGTATAGCAGCCTAACATC
Organism: Phocoena sinus; assembly: GCF_008692025.1. Classification (NCBI taxonomy): domain Eukaryota; kingdom Metazoa; phylum Chordata; class Mammalia; order Artiodactyla; family Phocoenidae; genus Phocoena; species Phocoena sinus. Next base: position 12,125,795 of record NC_045768.1, on the reverse strand, counting down.
AAATCACGTCATCTTTCTGCCAAAATTTTCCAATCCTGTTTTACTCCATAAAATCCTAAGTCCTTCTAATAGGTTGTAAGACTCTATGTGATCTGCTGCCTATTACGTTATAAACGAATTCCTCTCTTTTACTTCTTACTTGCTTCCTCTGCTCTAATCATGCTCTTAGGGCCTTTGCTATCAACTGTTCCTTCTACCTAAAATTCTCTTCCCCTGGATCCCACTTGCTATTATTCACCTCCTTCAAGTCCTCATCTTCTTCAGGTCTTTGCTTAGATTTACTTCTTAGCAACTCATGACCACCCCCATTTAACACTGCAGTTTGCCTGATTATCCACTGGTACTGCTGATTCCCTCCCCATTGATATATTTTTAATTTTTTTACAGGGGTGTTAGTTTCCAACGTACTGCAAAATATACTTCTTTTTATTTTGATTATTACCTATTTTTCATATAAGAAACCTCTACTAAGGCAGAGGACTTCTAATCTGACTTGTTCACTGGTTTATCCCAAGCATCTAGAACATAATAGTTCTTAATAAATATTTATGAATTAATTTTATTTCATGTAACTCTGAAATTCCATTATACAAGATTATAGGGTTGTATGTGGATTTACTTGAATATACTTTTCTGTAGCAATAAATATTTTAGTTCTGCTGTGTCCAAGTTAGCCCTTTTGGTTATAGTTAGAAAAAGGTAGCAAGCAGAACAGGAATAGAGATTTCTTTTCAGTGTTATCTTAAGAGACAAAGCAAATCTGGGTTACGTTAGCATTGTTCTCCCAGTTCTTCACTATGAAAGGAGCAAAGGATTAGCGTAGGATTATCATCTAGAACTTGGCTTTTGAGTCGGAGTCCATGGATCTTGCCATTGACTAGTTTTATGACTTTGAGCAAGTTCCTTCAACTCTCTCAGCCTCAGTTTACTCAGCTGTGAAATGGCAGTGATAGAATCTTCCTCATAGTGTTATTGTGACATTAAGTGAAAAACTGTACAACGTACTTGGAATAGTTCCTAGCACATAGTATGTTCTTCATGCATTTTAGCTATTATTATTGAGAGGGACATCAGTGGGACAGCAAAAACACTTAAGTCATGAAATCAGAACAGCATCAATTATTTAGTAGATTAGCCCCAGGGGAAGAATGCTTCAGAAAGAAAACCAATTTACAAGCATTATTTTACAAGTTTAGGGAATGGGTGGAAATGATTCTTAATAGTTTCTAGAGTAAGAGTTAGCAAACAAATTAATTGTATAATATTTTTTAGTATAAATTTGTATGTAAAAAATATTCTCTTTAATTAGAATTCTGTTTCTTTAATCTTATCTCAGTGAACATAAGTAAGATTACCCTGATCTTGCTTTTCCCTTGAGGTCTTATGTTATACAGCCATGATTCAAAGATTGCATGCGTTTACAAGAGTATTTCTTCTGTGGGTGATTTAGAATAATGTATCTAATTAGGCTAACAAATGACTTGTCAGGGTAGACTAGCCAAAAACAGGTGTATGCCTGAGACATAGCCTGATAGACTATTCTAGACTCTCTGTTAAAGTTACAAGCTAAACATAGGCTGAGTTGTCAGTATTTTCTTTGCAAAAAGCTGAAGTTTATATGTGGAAGCTGGGAGGAGGGCAGGGAATTCCTGACAATAATCTCTCATTTTTCTCCTTATTTGTATGTCTTGGGGTGGGTCTGAGGGGTAGTCAGGGGGAAAGGAGAGAGGCAGTATGAAGAATTTGAACAGTTTTTTTTTTTTTTGTCTTAGTGTACTGTTAATTCTCATCCCTTGCAACATAATAAACTAAGTTTATTTATTTCCTCCTTTATGTTCATGGCTTTAAAAATTAATAGCGGTTACCACTAACTGAGGCCCTCCTGTGGCTATCACTCGACCAGCTACTTTCACTTTTCCTGTCTTATGTAATTTTCATAGTGGTCCAGTGAGGATAGTGTTTACATTTTATAGATCCAAAGATGTAAAATAGATTTTATGGGATATCATGTGAGCAAGATTCATACCTAAGCCTTCTAAGAGTCTCAGCCAGGGTTCTTCCCAAAGAAACATCCTTCTTTTGTCTTTATTTCTGTAAGAGTATTTTTGGGATTTACTTAAGTCAAATTAAGCATAACTTAAAATTTTAACCTCTTTGCAGTTCTCATTAGACAGAAAAGGAGGCACTGCTACAGGCCAAATTTTTAAAATATTCAATATATAGTTTCTGTTTATTGCTGAACGTATGGGAAAACAGTTATAGGAATGTTATTAAAAATACATATTTAAAAATTGATTCTTTTTCCTTTCACTAAAATTATCTGGTGACTCAGTAACTCCTTTTTAGCCTGGAAGCCTTCCCAACTGTGGGGATTCCTATATTAAGATGGCACCATATTAGAGAAACTTTTAAAATTAGTGGGGAATGAAAGAGGAGGAAATGGTCTAAAGACTAGATTTTCCAACAGTAACATAAGGTGAATAAAAGACCAACTAATCATTCTTAAATTCTTAAAATTATAGAATTTTCATTGCTAAAGACAATGTAGGGGTCTTAAAATGTTTTATTTTATTTTATAAATAAAATTTTATAAATGAAGAAGCTGATGTCTGAAAGACTAAGTGATGTGGCCAGTGTCATATAGACAAGTAATTTGTATAACCATCCGTACTGGAAACCCGAGCTTCTATCTCTTTGTGTATTTGCTGTGTGTGTGTGTGTGTGTGTGTGTGTGTACGTGTGTACGTACATATAGGCACATTTACATGTATGCAGTATACCACTGTACCTCTCAAGATAGAAAATGCTTTCTGTACCAGAGCTCTTCAACTGCTAAATCAGGAGGCACAGGTTCAACTATTCCTGGGAAGTATGATCACTTGGTTAAGATGGTGACTACTGGATTACTCCTTTGTAAAAGTAGATTTTCCTTTCTGCATTTAGCAAATCATCTTTGAGGTGGTACTTTGGCAACTTCCAAATATCCTGTTCCTCAGCACCTTTCTAACTAATGGTTTTAGCATTCATTGATGATCCCTGCCTGAATCAGTTGAGTTCATTCACATATTTTTAATAGTAATGAAACATTACAGGGTTTTTTCTTTTCTTATACATGTATATGTTTATTAATATTGAATATTTAAATAATAATAAATATAAGTTATTTGCTTTATCCTATTTTATCAAAGAGTTAAAAAAATATCAGTATTGTAGGAAACAACACCCTTAATAAGTGATGTTTATTTTATTGCTTCTGGTAAATTTATAACAAAATTTTGTAAACTTGTAAAATGTCTGTTGAGAAAAGGTACTATTATATGGGCTTACAAAACGTAAATTTCAGTTGTTTAAAATTCCAGTGAGGACAAACTTATATTTTAATTTAATACAGTTAACTGATGAGGATAATTAAACATCAGTTAATAAACTTGCACCATTTCTAAAATATACAAAATGTCACATTGCCATTTATGTACAACTTACGTTATACACGTTTCTTTCAATTGGAAATGAAACCCATATTTTAAAATCAATATATACTTTAAAAATGTAAGCATCTATGGGCTTCCCTGGTGGCGCAGTGGTTGAGAGTCCGCCTGCCGATGCAGGGGACACGGGTTCGTGCCCCGGTCCAGGAAGATCCCACATGCCGTGGAGCGACTGGGCCCGTGAGCCATGGCCGCTGAGCCTGCGTGTCCGGAGCCTGTGCTCCGCAACGGGAGAGGCCACAACAGTGAGAGGCCCACGTACCGAAAAAAAAAAAAAAAAAAAAAAAATGTAAGCATCTAAATGAAAAAGTTTCCAGAATATTTAGTGTATTCAACCTTTTCCATAGATGCTTAAACAAATTTGGGGGAGAAAGAGCTATTAATATAACTGCAATACCTGTGTATTTTTTCATGTTTCTCATTCTGTGTATGTAAAAAATACAAGTATATAATATGAAATTATTTGTATAGTTTTAGATTCCCATTAATTTCCCACTCATTCAAAAAATCGGTATTGCAATTAATATTAAAACTGTTGAGTGAAGTTTAAGATTTTGTGGAACCTCTTTTTGTCCTTTGAACGTGTTCTAATAAGATTATATTCAATAAAATCAGTACTGTTCAAAAGTTAGCTAGAATATTTTCTTTTCGTTGTAGTTCTGTTACCATTTGACATATAGTTAGATTTATTTTCATATTTTTGATTTGGGGGCTTGGGGTATTTTCCTTTTTGGTTTAATTTATTTTTTGAATATTTAAAATACTTATATGCTACAAAAGTCAAAATTACATAAAAATGTATACTCTTAGGTCTTGGTTTCATTCATATCTCCCTTTCCCCAACCCTATAGGTAACCATTATTATTGGTTTCTAGGTTATCTTTCCAGTGTTTCTTTTTGTGAAAATAATAAAATACTTCTATATATTTTTTAACTCCCTTTTAAACAAAAACTAGCATACTATATATATTTTTCTGCACCTTTTTTATCTTAATATATCCTGGTGATCATTCCATATAAGTTTATAGAGATCTTCCTTATTCTTATTAATGACTGCATACTACTGTGTTTGGATAAATCACGCTTCTTTCAACTAGTTCTTGATTAATAGTTGGATTTTTTCCCAGGCATTTGCTATTCCAAGTAATGTTGCAGTATAGCACTTTGTGCATGTATTTTTTTGATTTTATGAAAGTGCGTCTTAGAGTAGATACCTATTGGTGGAATTACTGGCACATGAGGTAATTTTGCATATGTAATTTTGTTATATTTGCCACGTTCCCCTCTATAAAGGTTGTAATCATAGAGATTAGCAGTTATGAGAGTACCTGTTTCTCCAGAGGCTTATCAGAGTGCGTTGTCAAACATAAGGATCTGATGGTAGTCTTAATTTATCCTCTGATGAATGAAAACAAGCATTTTGTTTTTTCATATGTGTAGGGGTGATTTTTCTTTCCTTTTCTGTGAATTGTCTGTTCATATTTTTTGCTCTTTGGTTTTGGCCGTTTCCTCTTAATTTTTAGAAGTTCTTTATGAAATCAAAGAGAGTAACCCTTTGAGATATAATTTGCAAATATTTCTCCTGCTTTGCCACTTGTCCTGTGACCTAAATTATGATGAGTCTTTGGGCTTTTTTTGCCACACAATTTCTTTCTTATATACTTGAATTTATCAAGTTTTTCCTTTAAAGCTTCTGGATTTGGGGTCATAATTAGAAATGCTTTCCCTACTCTCAAGTAATAAAGGAATTTATACATTTTCTAGTATTACTTACATGGTTTCATTTGACTACTTTTATTTATATCTCTAATTTATTAGTATCTTATTCTGTTATATAGTGTAAGGTATGGATCTGATTTAATGTTTTTTTTCAAATGGCCATCCACTTGTCCCAATACCATTCATTGAAAAGTCTAACTTTTCCCCCAGTGATTTGATATGTCACCTTTATCATATTATCAGATTTTCATATGTATTTAGAACTCTTTTGGTTTTTATATTCTTTTTGATTGATCTTTATGTTACTTATTCACTGATACCACACTGTTTTAATTACATAGACGTTATGTTTTTATATTTGATAGGGCTAACTTTCCTCCTCAGCTGTTCTTCTTTTTCTGGGCTTTGCTAAATATTCTTGATTGTTTATTTTTCGTATAAACTTTAGATTCAACCTTTGTAGCTCTGGAAGAAAATTATTGGTATTTTTATTGGGGAGAATTGAAATCTTTGTGATATTAATATAGAGTCATCTTTTCCAAGAACATGTGATATCTTTCCACTTATTCATGTCTACTTTTTTTTTTTTTGGTCTTTTAAGAGTGCTTTTTAAAAGCTTTTTATTATAGAAGATTCAAATTTACACAGAAATAAAAAGAATAATATAATGGACCCCATGTACTATTACCCAGCTTCAACAATGAACAACATTTTTAATAGCTGGAGTTCTTGACTTACAGGCAGGGTCCACTTCTTGACTCCATATTTATCTGACTTCAAAAGGGCAGTAGTGCTCTGGTGACTGTCACTCAAAGAGGAGTTTCTAGGTGAAGTGCAATGGTTATTACATTCATATAGTTTCTGAGAAAAAATTTTAAAGGTAAAGAGTTATGTTGATCTTTGAAATGTTTCAGATAGCAATTAACTAATGTTTTAGAGAGTAATTTAAAACAAAACAAAAGTAAATCCTGTTCCCTATCAAAGCATATTTGAAATTAAAAATCATAATTACAAATTCAGAATGAACATATGTCAAAGGTTTAATTTAATTCATTAGGTAGTGAGGGAACCAGTAAGATGGTAAAACTGGTTCTAAGTATTTGAGAAACTTGAGTTTATATAGTCCTTTCTTTAAAAAAAGAAAGAACGTTAGAACAAGATTGCTGGGTTAGAAACAAAACTGGTTAATGTCCTGTAGGGTAACCTTTGGGTTATCTTTTCTATTAGATGGAAATCATTTGCATAGCTATTGGACACAAACCTACAGATTAATACGTAACTTCACAGCGTGTGGGTCCTTTAATTAATAATAAGTAATTCAGTCATTTATTCACCTAGAAAATTAAATAATTCTTTGGTGGACATGTTAAAGCCAGCACATCTGGGTCTGTGCGTCAAATCTGGCCTGACACTTGCTTTTATAAAATGCTTTTGAAACACAGCCACATTCACTGTCTATGGCTGCTTTTGCACCATAATGGCAGAGTTGAGTAGTTGCAGCAGAGACTACTGGCCCACATAGCCTAGAATACTTACTTTTTGGCCCTTTACAGAAAAGTTTGCCAATTACTATATTAAACGGTGTTTCAGGATGATATTGAAAGGACATGTTGCCACTACCTAAGCCTTCCAGGATTGCGGTAGTTTTTCTTAAGAACCCAAATGAACATTAGGATGACAAAATCTGGTCTCTGCCTGGTATTTCTGTACCTAATGAACCTCTTATTGCTCCCCCTCTTCTGTATTTTTACTTTATGCATGTATATCTTTCTCTTTGGTGTTGCTACCTTTCTATTCTAGTTGTCTCTGTATCTTTTCCTGTAGTTCTGTCTTGTCCTCCTGCTCCTCTGTATTTCACTTTTTTCCTCCTCCTCAAACTGACTCTAATATGGAATGTTAATATATTTAAATATTGTACTGGTAAAGTATTATATTCCCTACTCTTAATTTTTTATTTTAAGCCCTTAAAAAATTTTTTTTTTAGTTTATTTATTTATTTTTGGCTGCGTTGGGTCTTCATTGCTGTGCATGGGCTTTCTCTAGTTATGGCGAGCAGGGGCTTCTCTTCGTTGTGATGCGTGGGCTTCTCATTGCGGTGGTTTCTCTTGTTGTGGAGCATGGGCTCTAGGCACTCGGGCTTCTGTAGTTGTGGCGCGCGGGCTCAGTAGTTGTGGCACACGGGCTCAGTAGTTGTGGCACGCAGGCTCTAGAGCACAGGCTCAGTAGTTGTGGTGCATGGGCTTAGTTGCTCTGCGGCATGTGGGATCTTCCCGGACCTGGGCTCGAACCCGTGTCCTCTGCATTGGCAGGTGGATTCTTAACCACTGCGCCACCAGGGAAGTCCTTTAATTTTTAACTTAGGTCAATTTAAACTGTTATGGGCTTATCTTAAGATAAACCCAGAATATAAAACAATTTGAGCTATCAAAGGTTTTATTTGTTCTATTAATCTCTTTTCTGTCACTTACGTCTCCTCCCACCACCAGTTGTACCTTTCAGTTGAAGAAAAGTTCCCTATTCTGTTATAATTAAGCGAAAGGATTTGTGGGGGAGGGGCATGGAGATAAGACTTTCTTAGTCCTAAACTTTATGTTTTAGAATATTTCTAAAACATTTTTTTCATGTATAGTTTTATGTAGGAAACCTTGAACAAAACAAAGTAACTGGGAAGCTACAGAACAGTTAACTTTTTAGTTCATACTTACTAAATATGGGTAGTTGGATGTTTGATGATACAGTCTGAATACAGTAAATAAAATTGCAGTACTAGAGTCCTGCTCAGTAAATATCCTATTTTCCTTTTCCTAAGTCTAAACATATGTTTTTCTATTTAGAAAAGGTTACATTTTGTTTAGATATTTAAAGTAATACCTTTCTATTCTCATATCCTGTATGAAATCAGAAGTAGTGCTCAATTAAAATGTTTTATCCCTTGATAAATAATGTTTTTTCATCTTCAAGATAAAGCAAAAGGAGAGAAAGAACAATACTGACACTTTATATGAAGTTGTATGCTTGGAAAGTGAATCAGAGAGAGAGAGGAGGAAAACTACAGCCAGTCCCTCAATTCGCCTGCCACAGTCTGGATCTCAGAGTTCAATGATACCTTCTCCTCCAGAAGACGATGAAGAGGAAGGTAAATTGTAGGGAGAGCTTAATTTCTGTTTGGGGGTGGTGGACCATACAGACCTTTACAATTTTATTAGGGAATTGATAAAGTGACATAGTATTTTGAATTCTTTTAAGAGGACTGTGGGAGATTAGAAAGTGATTAACATAGGACTTTCTTTAAGGTAATTGTAACCAAGTTAGAAAAATATGAGATTTATAATTAGTGCTTTTTAAAATAATCAGTCTATGCAAGCTTAGTGTATTAATATAGCACATTTTTAGAGCAAATCTGACACAGCTTCCACCTCAGTAAATGTTCCCATCTCAACTGATGTATACATTTTTGGATTTTCACACTGATAAGTATTAGGAATCAACCAGTTCTTTTTTTCTCCTCTTTTTTTTTTTTATGGTTATCTGTAAACTGTTTTATCAATCTGTGTTAAAAGATACTGTATAAAAGTGAGAAATGAGGGGAAGGAACACAGGAAAAGTGAAAGTTTGGGAAGCATTTTCCAGTTTATAATTTTGTACCAGAGCTTTATTTTTAAGGGCAAAAGCAAGCTGATTATGAGAGGTCATATGAGGCATGCATCTATGTGAGCTTCACAAGAAGTGTTCTAGAAAATTCATAGACGAGAATTCATTTCTCATTGTGGAGTATGTGGTGGAGCACCATGAATAGTTTTTTAGCTGGAACTTTTAAAGTGAAAGGAGAATTCAGGGATAAAGGGGCTGATTTGGGCACTTCTGGCTAATAAATTACATTAACAAAAGCATGGAGGTGGCAGGAATGTCTGATTGGGTTAAAAGAAATACATATCCATGACTGTATGTCCTTTTTCCAAGTTTAGAGCAAGCTCTTACTTTCCACTTTCTGTTGTTCCCTGTAACTTCTGCTTTTTCTGTGACCAATCAGCTTAGGATCATTTATTAGCAATTTTGATGGCCACCAGTTACTAGATGCTTAATATGTGGTAGACAGGTACTTTGTTTATGAAGTAAAGTAATACTTTGTTTATATAGTCCTCACAAATATCCTGAAAAATAGGACTTATTTTGAATATACTTATTTTGAGCATAAGGAAATAGAATCTCAGAAAAGTGAATTTGCCCAGGGTCACAAAAGCTAGAAATTGGCAAGGAGGATTTTAATCCAGGTCTGTGAGTTAATAGTCTGAGCTCTATTCTGTCACCATCTCTGGGCATTTAGTTCACATAAAGCATTTTGAAGTGCAAAGAAAGCACGTATGTTGTTTTTGCGAAGTCAGAGATACAATTTATAGTCTCCCTGCAGAGGCGATTTAAGTCATGTTTTAAGGCTGGGAAAGGTGAAATTGTTCCCACTGTTTGAGATTGTCTACTGTATAACTGGTTCTGGAGACTTTCAGTTTCCCTTCTAGGTCAACACTGCTTAAGATGCAGAGCAAATAAAAGTTTATAGAACTTTCCTCCCCTTAAACTCAGCAATTAAAAAAAAACACCAAAAATTGAGAAAGGCACTCTATTTATTATGAAACCAGAGACTGTTCAAATCTCCATACTATAGATGTTAAAGGATATCTACCAGTTACAAAGAAATTTGGGCCCAACTAATAGATAACATCAGGATTGAGATGTAGTTCTAATCTCTAGCAGGCACGGATTTTTAATATAATTGAGGGGGTTCAGAAGGCCTGTACTGACAGCTCTTAACTGGGGAGAGATAAGGACTAACAGCAGTCAGCAGTCCATGGGAGAATCAGGGAACACTAGAACACAAGCTCTGTAAAGGAAGAGAGTGTGTCCTTTTCTGCCCCACATTATTTCCCTGGTGTGTAACCCAATTCCTGGTATATAATAGATGCTCAGTAAATATTGGCAGGATGAGTAACCCTCCTGCGGTCCATTTCCATAGTGAAAAGTTAATGACAGGAGAACTGGGACTGAAGAAGACTTCAGCCATGCCATCTGGTAATTCTCTCTAACCGAGTATACAAACAAGGGAAACTGGTCGCGTTGTGATGTTTGCTCCATGGAAAGAAATGGCTGTAATCCTCTAAAGAGGCTCCTTATCCATAGGACATTTGTGCTCACAGGGCCGGAAGCCAGCAGTTATAAATGGGAGGTGTTCAGAAAACATTCTGAACACATCCAGACAGTAAAAGAGAATTTTGTAAGATAGGTCTTCCTAATCCCTTTAAAGGAATTATCTCTTGTAAATTTTAGTACGTTTTTTAGTAGCTGTCGTCCCCCAAAGACGTTGTGTTATATTGACATTTTTAATGAGTAGTTACTTGAGGTATTTAGAAAGTAGGGCCAATTCTGGCAAAATAATGAAGCAGGGGAAGTTTGTCTTAGTGCACTGGAGCCTTTCTCTTTTCCTTATCTATCTGCAGAGGTCTCACTTATATTCAGTCTGTCCTCTTCTGTAACTCACTATGAAAACTGCTGATAATGTTCAAGGCATTATAATGTAAATAAGTTTAATAATAAGTATCCTGGATTTCTGAGCCTTTAAAATCAGTGCTCAGATATGCCATCTCTAAAGGGATGCCAATTCATGATGTAATCATCAGAGGTGTAAAGATCAAAACTTTTTAAGGCAGGTTAAACCAAAAAATCTAGATACAGCATTGGTTGAGGACACATGGAAACAAGTACTGTTGTACCCAACTAGTGCAAATATCAATTGGTAAAACCATTTTGGAAGGCAGTTTGTCAGTAAGTTTCAAAATCCTTAAAAGCATGCATTTTTTAACCCAGGGAGTTCTCTTCTGGGCATATACCCAATAAAAGCAATGAGATATGTTCATCCTGATATTATTTGTAGTAAAAAGTTGAAAACTCCCCAAGTGTCCAACAAAAGAAGATTATTAAGTAAGTCTTGGTTCATATTTTCCCTCCAATTTCATTACACTTTTCAATTTGTCTCACATGCCTTTATCATTGCCACTTTTTTCACTGTCTTTATGTCTTATAATCTTTCACTTCATATTCACATTTACATTTCCTAATTATTTGAACTAAGTTTGAAATGATTCGTTTTGGTCCTTTTTAAAATATTTTTGTGCTTTCTATTATAAATTATGTCATTGTAGAAAATTTAGAAAGTCATAAAAACATAAAGGAGGAAAAAGAATCATAACTCCATCACTCAGTGTTAATGTCTTGGTGTAGTCCATTCCAGACTATTTTCTGTTTTTTAACATAGATTATAATGAAGATTTAGCTCTTATGTTTATTTTTTTGTGGTATTTTGCCAGATCATTATGTAAACAAGAGTCAACACAAATTTACATTGTAAACATGTATCATAATTTATTCTGACATTCTCTGCTTTCTTATTTTTGTAGCTTATGCTTAGGTGGTTTGTAATTTTAACTGTTATACATAAGACTGCGATATATTTTCATGTATAAAGCTGTTTGCTTTGGAATAGGTGAGAGAACATACTCATATTTTGAGTCCTATCATTTTATAATTATATGGCTCTTTTCTGCAGTTGACATAATACAGACCTATATGAAAAGCAAAAGAGAATTAAAGAGATTACAACAACATTCCACCTGGGACCATTTTTATTTTCCTCGTACTTATAACTATACACTAAAAGAGAGAAATTATGATACTTTGTTCCCAGTAAAATCTTTCAAATTTGACTGTTATGTTTCCAGGTCATTCTTCTGGCTAGCATAGCCACCTCTGTTATCCTTTTTTGTGTGTTTTGTTTATTAAAGATAACGATGAACCTCTCTTGAGTGGATCTGGTGATGTATCCAAAGAATGTGCAGAGAAAATTCTTGAAACATGGGGAGAACTGCTGTCTAAATGGTAAGTTGTAATAGAATAGTTCTCCTTTTCACCTTTAATTCTTATTTTATGGGTATGGAATTTTACCTAACATTATTGAATTTTGGAGCCAATAATAAAAACCTAAGTATGAGGTTCATCTGTTTTTAGAGGTTTATAAGGGTAGTAGTGAAGATCTGAGATCAACTTTCAAAATATCAGAAACGTAATAAATTCACATTGTTGCGGAAAATATTTATTCAAACATGGAAAGCATGGGGAGAATAAACAAGAAAAGAAGTCATTTGTATTAAAGTGGTTAGGAACCACTGACTGGTTAAGATAATACACAGTTGTTAAGACTATAAACAATAATCAGGTTTAGAAGATGCTCACACAGTGCATAGAGCCATGGTAAGAGACTCCAGGTGGGATTTTTCCTTATCTGTGTTATATGCCTCAACTGACAGAGCAGCATGTTATAAACATGGTATATATTAATTGCTCTACTAATTACTTTTCCTACTAACACTTGTAAAATTCAGGAATTTCTCATCAGCTCAAAAGATGGTTTGACAACAAAATTAAACACTATCCTCTAGGCTGTCTAAAGAGAGTACACTACCTTCAGGTATTTATTAATGGTATCAGAGACAATCTGGTAAATCAAGTTGGTGAGACATTTATGTAGTTTCCTTTCCCCATTGTGTAGGATGCCTGTATATGCTGAAAAGAGCTGAACTTGAAAGTGATCTGAGTAGTTTTCTATTTCTGACTTTCTGGTTATTAGGGTTGTCTGTTAGCTCCCCATGGACCTGTTATTTTGGAGTCTTATTTTTCTCGGAAGTTTTAACTGTTGAAACCTTCACTCTATTCTTAGTAAAACTGTCTCAGCATTAAAAAAAACCTTCATGCCCTTAAGGGATGGGACTACAAATGGGCATCATCTGCTTCTAGCACTCTCACAGTGCTTTACACTTCTGGTAAAACACTCTCCACATTGGGAAATGTCAAATGTGTACAGGAGGAAAATGCAAACCAAAGCATGGTTTGTCTTTACACAAGTGGTTTTAATAAATGAACTCTGCAAAAGCCCCCCAGGGGAATAGTTTTCATTTATTTTTGATATTCCTTTAGCAATCAGGAGACAAACCTGCTGATGCTGTCATCACAGTATATTTTCAGTTCAGTGATTTTGGAGTGTTTGGACTGCTGCTGGCAGGAATTTCATCTGTATAAAAAGGTTTCTGCTCTAAAATAGAAATGTAATTGAGTCTTGACATGGTTATATAATAGCGTATTTAAAATCATTTATATATAGCATCTAAGTTTTATAAAATGAACTCACCAGCATTTTATACAGTTGCTTGGAGTTTGTTTTATCAAGCTTTGTTTATTCATTTTGTTATTCATTTGATTAAATGATATCCTTATCTTACTCCTTCAAATATATTAACTAAGTTTCCATCTGTCTCAACTGTCTTTCAGGGTGTTTAAAACTGTTTTTGCTGGTTTCAGTCATGTCTTTAGAAATAATAATACAGTTTCTCTTCTTCAATTCATTTTGTCATTATTTTTTTCATCATTATTATATGTGTTCTGTAATAGGAACCATCCACAGTATCATGGAGTTTTAGAGCCTGGTAGACCTGTCTTCAAATCCTACCTCTCCTGTTTCTAAGCTGTATGGTGTTGGGCAGGTCACTTAACTCTTTTGAGTCTGTTTCTTCATTTACAAAATACAAGTCTGTAGAACCACCACTCAGGATTATTCTAGATTAAAAATAATAGATGTTGTAATGGTAGTAATCATAGTAAGAAGTAATAGATTTATCACGTATCCGGTGCTGTGCTAAGTTATGTGCTCTATTTCAACTATAACAACCTTATAAAATAGTATCCATTTTTATAGATGAGGAAACTGGCTTAGAGATTAAGTCAGCAATTCTAGTTAGTAAACAGCACCCAGAATTTTTAACACAGTCAAGTCTGGTCCCAAAGCTGGTTTATTTAACTCTACATTAGATTTTAGTGGCAGTAATTGTAATAAATATACCTTTGCGCTCTAATTCTCCAAGTTCCTTTTGATATGAATTTTAGTCAATGAGAGAACTAATGTCAGTAATAAAATAGTATGCTGAGTTAGCTAGTTATTATTATAAGTGACGTAAAATTATTCTGAAAATAATTTTATCAGTATAAATCAAGCTAGGGTTATCAAATAATCCTGGGGGTTAGGTTTATTTTTTTTGTAAAGAGCCAAGTATAAATGTTTTAGGCTTTGTGGTCAATAGTCACTATTGCAACTACTCAACTCTGCTTTTGCAGTGTGAAAGCAGCCATAGACAGCACATAAAGAAATAAAAATGTCTGTTTCAATAAGAGTTGATTTACAGAAACACATGGTGAGCCAGATTTGTCCCACAGGCCAAAGTGTACCAATCCTTGAATTAGGTAATAGGACTACTTTTGTCCTTTCTGCTCCCACCTGTTCAACTTTTATATAGTTTTTTTTTCTAAGCAAAGCCAAAACTATACTGAACTATCTATAGCTCTTCTATTAGGGTGCTAGCACCACAGAATTAACCATTTTTAAATGTACTGTGCATTATTGTGCTAGTATTCTGGGAGAATTTTGAGAAAAGTCTCAGACCTTTTTGTATTTTGATAGTGGTCATTTTGTACCAGTAACTTCTGTTTAAATCTGATAGTCACAAGAATTCCTCCGTGTCAGGATCCTGCTTTATGTGTCAGTAATGGTGGCTTTCAAATCACAAAGCAGCTATGACGTAACATATAGTGCATTCATTAGTCTTAGAGTTTGAGGCTACCTCAGTCTTGTAATCAACGTCCCTGAACTTCTTTCTGCATCTGTAGAACTGGAGATACTACCACATACCTCAGATGGTGGTTGTAAGCAGCAAATAAAACTATGTGCAAAAGCACTTTGTAAACTAATACCAACATTTCAAGATTTTTTTTATAATTTAATGCTGTGTTTCCTTTATTTATTGTTTATTTATTTGGTTGCACCGCGTCTTAGTTGTGGCTCTCAGGCTTCTTAGTTGTGGCATGTGAACTCTTAGTTGCGGCATGCATGTGGGATCTAGTTCCCTGACTAGCGATCGAACCTTGGCCCCCTGCCTTGGGAGCTCAGAGTCTTAACCACTGCGCCAACTGGGAAGTCCCTCAAGATGTTTTATTTCCCCCCCCAAAAAAAGTATTTTAGGGAATTCCCTGGCGGTCTAGTGGTTAGGACTCTGTGCTTCCACTGCAGTGGGGGCATGGGTTTGATCCCTGGTCTTGGAGCTGAGATCCCACATGCCACACAGCACGACCCCGCAAAAAATTTGTTTTGTTTCCCCCATTTTGTAGATGAGATAAATGAAGCTCAAAGACTTTAATGACTTGTTTTGATGTTAAAATAGTACAGTAGAAACTTTCTTATCCCCCATAGTTACTCAGAAAAGTTACTGGAAGTAAGGTGTCATGAAAACTGCTGAAATCATATATCTTTATATTTATTCTCACTTGGAACAAATATATATTTAAATGTAAAATGTAAAAATACACAGTTTGCTTATCAATTTTGATGCAGAGTTGAGCTCTTATCTTTGGCTGTGTGTCAAATGATTGGAATTTTGCTTTGTTTTTCTTATACAAACTACAACCATAAAGCTGTGGTTTCCAGTTTTGCTTTTTATCAAAAAAAAAAGTAGAGTAATAATTTAAAGATACTTTAAGAAGCAGTCTGACTTCAGAATTCTTTCCTCCACTCAGTATTTTACAGTTACATTGGCCACATCTAGTTCAATGACTTTTTTAAAAAATATATTACCTTTATTAAGTCTTTGTATATCATTTAGTTTAGCTCTCATAAAAATAACACTCTTTTAGAGAAGCTGTCTTTTATGCACTTATGGATTATGGCTTTATTTTTAGGCATCTTAACTTGAGTGTGAGGCCAAAGCAGTTGTCATCCTTAGTAAGAAGCGGTGTTCCTGAAGCTCTTCGAGGAGAAGTCTGGCAGCTGCTAGCAGGTTGTCACAACAATGACCACCTGGTAGAAAAGTACCGAATTCTCATCACAAAGGTAAGGGGATGATAATTCAGCTTCAGCATTAGTCCTTTTAGAAATTTATTATAAAAAGATCATTGTGGCCATTTGATTTCTAAGAATTTTATATAATTCGTTTATCTGATGTAAGAGTAGAACTTTCATACTTCTGTCCCAGAGATATTTCTAGTGTTGGCACAAAGGAGAAGGCATAGGTTTTCTTCCTTCCTTTTCACCTCAGAGGCAAAAGATGGCCTCTACCCTTTGTGTATCTGAATCTCTTTTGACCATAATTTCATTCTTAGGTCAGTTGTGCTGTGCCATGTGTAAAAACTTTTGTTTGTTTGTTTATGTATGTATTTATTTATTTATTTTGCGGTACATGGGCGTCTCACTGTTGTGGCCTATCCCGCTGTGGACAGGCTAGGAGCCTAGCCTGCTCCGGACACGCAGGCTCAGCGGCCATGGCTCACAGGCCCAGCCGCTCCGTGGCATGTGGGATCTTCCCAGACTGGGCCATGAACCCGCGTCCCCTGCATCGGCAGGCGGACTCTCAACCACTGCACCACCAGGGAAGCCCTCCTTTCTTTATTTTATTTATTTATTTATTTATTTATATTTTTGTGGTACGCGGGCCTCTCACGTTGCGGAGCACGGGCTCCAGACGCGCAGGCCCAGCGGCCATGGCTCACGGGCCCAGCCGCTCTGCGGCATGTGGGATCTTCCCAGACTGGGGCACGGACCCATGTCCCCTGCATTGGCAGGCGGACTCTCAACAACTGCGCCACCAGGGAAGCCCCCTTTGTTTATTTTAATCCTTTTCACACTTCAAAGAAATGTGCTCTTTGTAGATAAGGCCTAGTCCTAGTTTTTACAATTGGAAGAACATGGTTCTTTTATTGTAAACCATATTCCCTTTTAGTTCATTCCTCTAAAGTGAAGAATTCTATTTTTTATAGTATCCGCTTCTCAAGTTCATGAATTGCTCAAGGTTTTGCAAGTGAAGCAACGAAATTTTTCCTTGTACAAGTATACAAGAATTTAAACTAATTTTTTGCAAGGTCAGGCTGTGCTTTGTGCCTTTTGCAGGACCCATGGTACTGGTTATAAGATTTGTTTTTGTTTTCTAAAATTCTTCAAGTTTTTATCTTTAGGAAGCAGTTTCTCCAGTGATATGCAAATCCCAAACCTGAATTATGAATGAATTTCTCAGAACCCCCAGTAATATATGAAAAATTTCCAAAGTGACAAAAGGTGGGACTTCTTTTAAAAATATATTAAAACGTTATGAGGTGAATAGTATCTCTATAAAACTATAATTTAAAAAAAAACCTTATAGGTAAGGACAACATTTGAACATGAAATCAGATCTTTCCTCAGCAGAAATACGACTTTTTTTTTTAACACCTTTATTAGAGTATAATTGCTTTACAATGGTGTGTTAGTTTCTGCTTTATAACAAAGTGAATCAGCTGTACATATACATATATCCCCATATCTCCTCCCTCTTGCATCTCCCTCCCACCCTCCCTATCCCACCCTCTAAGTGGAGAAAAATGACTTTTATTTGCTCAGAATATTAGTGTTTCTATTCATCATCTTGTTTCCAGACAGATGTATTTTCCTTCAGGAACTGATATTCTGTTTCCCATCATTATGTTGATGTTATTGTTTAACCAGCTATATTGAGTGCCTATTACAACCACAGTGCTGGAGCTAGGAGGTCAAACACAAAAGCAATTAACATAAATCATGTGATAGTCTGGAAAAGCACAGTGGGAACCATCAAAAGGAGTGATTAATTCAGCCTGGGGGAATAGGAGAGTCTTTATCAGGAATATGAAGTTTAAGATGGGTTCCAGAAAAGACCTCCCCAGGCATGGAAGAATGGCAGAGCGTTGTACTCATAGTACCATTGGAGACATGGAAGAACAAGGTTATGCAACATGTATGGCTAGCAAAAGTACACTTAGTTGATTTTTTTCTTTTATTGGCAAATGCTCTTTTGGATATGTAATTATAACATTTTGAAGTCCTTTGAAATGTTTGGCCAAAAATTATTTCTTAAATATTTTTGGTGTGGCTACTCATAGAGATAATTTAAAGACATGAAGTATTTGGGCTTCCCTGGTGGCGCAGTGGTTGGGAGTCCGCCTGCCGATGCAGGGGATGCGGGTTTGTGCCTCAGTCCGGGAAGATCCCACATGCCGCGGAGCGGCTGGGCCCGTGACCCATGGCCACTGAGCCTGCGCATCCAGAGCCTGTGCTCTGTAGCAGGAGAGACCACAACAGTGAGAGGCCTGTGTACCGCAAAAAAAAAAAAGAAGACATGAAGTACTCTATTTTTCTGGTTCCATGAAAATGGTGATATCTGTTTCTCGAATAGGAACCTGGTAGTTATTATTGTAATTGACATTTTAAAAATTTGCTCTGAATTTTTTTGAGGGGAGAAACTACTTTAAATTTTTTTAAATTTATTTTTACAGCAAGCTGTAATTTACATAGGCTAAAATACACAACTTTAAAGTGTACGGCTCCATTACATATGAATACACTGCTCTGATCATTACCAAAAGGAAGAATATATCCATCACCCCAAAAAGTTATTATTGTCCCTTTCTAGTCATAACCACTCCTACACCACCCCTGAAAAAACCTTCAAGTTGCGAACTCAAAGATGCAAACACGTTTGCATGTCCAGTCATGTAAGTTAGTTCACGTATCTGGCGTACATTGTCACATGGTGCATCATGTACAAGTGGTTGTGCTTTTGTGTTCTTTACTCTACGGTACTGTATAGAGTACAGTAGTACAGAATCTTTATTTCAAGCCCAGGATGTCCAGAAGCCAGCATGAAAGCAGTGGTGATGTAGCTGATACTACTGTACTTTTCAAGGTACTGTACTATAAGGTTAAAAATGTTTTCTTTATTTTTTGTTTTTATTTGTAGTTTTATGTACTGTTTGTGTGAAAAGTATTATAAACCTATTACAGCACAGTACCGTATAGCCAGTTGTTTTAGTTGGGTACCTAGGCTAACTTTGTTGGACTTGGGAACAGATTGGACTTACCAAAGCGCTCTCGGAACAGAACTCGTCATATGTAAGGGGACTTACTGTAATCTTTCCCTGGATTAGTTTTGATTGTTCTTGAACTTTATTTACAAACAGTCATACAGTCATGCAGCACGCACTCATTCATATTTGACTTCTTTTGGTCATCCATTTTGGGAGTGTATCAGTAGTTTGTTTTATATTTGTTTTCGTTTGTTTAATTGCTGAGAATATTCCATTGTATGAATAAATCACACTTTAAAAAAATCTGTTCTGCTATTATAGATGTTTGTGGCTTTTTTATTTCTCCCCGTTTTAGCTTTTATAAAGCTGCTGTGAACATTCTTGTGTTGTTTTTTGTTTTGTTTTTGTTTTTGTTTTTTTGCGGTACGTCGGCCTCTCACTGTTGTGGCCTCTCCCGTTGCGGAGCACAGGCTCCGGACGCGCAGGCTCAGCGGCCATGGCTCACGGGCCCAGCCGCTTCGCAGCATGTGGGATCTTCCCGGACCGGGGCACGAACCCACGTCCCCTGCATCGGCAGGCGGACTCTCAACCACTGCGCCACCCAGGGAAGCCCTCTTGTGTATATTGATAGCAGGTGCTATGGTCTGACTGTGTCCCTTAAAATTCATGTTGAAACCTAACCACTATACCAAGGTGATAGGGAGGTGATTAGGCCATGAGGGCAGAACCCTCATGCTTGGGTTAGCACCATTATAAAAGAGTCTCGGGAAAGATCCTCCCCACCTTCCACCATGTGAGGATACAACTAGAAGTCAGCAGTGTGTAGCCCAGAAGAGGGCCTTCACCAGAGCCCAGCTGTGTGGCACTCTGATCTTAGACTTCTAGCCTCCAGAATTGTGAGCAATAAAATTCTGCTGTTTATAAGCCATCCAGTCTATAGTGTTTTGTTATAGAAACCCAGGCAGACTAAGACAGTGCAATCTTTTATTCAGTTATTCTTCTATTGGTAGGCATTTATTTTGTTTCAAGTTTTTAGCCTCTAAATAGTGTTTGCTAAGCAATCTTACACATGTTCTAAATCTTTGACTTTTATTGAATAGTCTCAGTAGTGTGATTGTTGGATCAATGGGTAATATGTTTTTTAAACTTGTTATTTAATTTTTGTATTTAATTTACTTATGTCCAGATTGCCTCTGTGAAAGGCTATGACAGTTCACAGTTCCACCAGCAATGTAGGAACGTACCTATTAACACATATCCCAAACAGTATTAGTTATCACTGTAATTTTTGCTGTCAGTGGATGTAAGTGATGCCAGTATGTCTTTAGTTTGCAGTTCCCTGACTACAAATAAATTTGAGCGATTTGCTCTTCCATCTCTTTATATTCTTTGTATATTTTTCTATTAACTTTAAGATGTCAGTTTCTAAGTACTTTATATAATTATATTCTTTGTAGCTTCCTCATAAATATCTTTCTAGAATTTTAGATTTATATTAACTTTATGGTTTCATGCCATACGAAACACTTTCAATTTTTATGTAGAAAATTGCATCCTGGTTAAGATCTCTCCTACCTCTAGATTTTGTAAATATACTTTCCAACGTTTCCTTGTGAATTTTATTGTGCATGTTATATTTTTATGTCTATAATCCATCTGGAATTTATTTTTGTACATGGCATATGATAGCAGTCCAATTTTACTTTCTCCCAGATGGATAACCAGTTGTGCTACTTCTATTTTCCTACTGAGTAGAACTGCCATGTTTGTTATATCTTAAATTCTCATATATGCTGGGATTGATTTCTAGCTTGTTCTATTTATTTATTTTTGTGTATTCCTATACCAATACTGTTTTGGTTAAAGAGGCTCTGAGTTATGTTCTAATATCCAGTAAAGCAAGTCTTTTTTTCACTGTTTCCTGTTTCATATTTTTCTTATCTATTTTTGCATATTTAATCTTCCATATAAACTTTAAAGTCATTTTCTCCAGTCTCACCATTATCCTGAAAAGTTATATAAGGATTCTAGTTTGAATTACATTTAATTCACATATTAATTTAGGTTATAAGATACATTGTTATAATATCTTTACATCTGAGAATATGGTATGCCTTTCCACTTGTCAAGGTCTTATGTCTGTTGAAGACTTCAGAGTTGCCTTCATATATGTCTTGTTCCTCTTTTGTTAAATTTATTCCTAAGAATTATCTTAGAGTGTTGTCGCTATAGCAAATGGAATATTTTTTTTTTCTGATTTCCATTTCTAAGTAGCTAATTGCTACAACAGAGAATAGACATTAATTTTTTCTAATTCTCTATCCATCTACCTCTTGATATTTTGATTAGTCCTCCTAATTTTATACTAGCATCTTTTAAGATTTTCAGGTATGTGATAATAGCAGCAAAAACAGTTTCACTTCTTTTTTCACTGTTTATGCAGGCTACTAAATTTTCTTGTTTTTATATTTGATAGAAGCATTAAGACAGTGTTTAATGATGGTGGTGATAGCATCCCTATTGAGTTCCTGAGTTCAATTTAATTTTTTTTTTTTTTTTTTTTTTTTTTTTGCGGTACGCGGGCCTCTCACTGTTGCGGAGCACAGGCTCCGGACGCGCAGGCTCAGCCGCTCCGCGGCACGTGGGATCCTCCCAGACCGGGGCACGAACCCGTGTCGCCTGCATTGGCAGGCAGACTCTCAACCACCGCGCCACCAGGGAAGCCCCAATTTAATTTTAATTAAAATGGTTTTAGTGATTCAGACTTCTGGAAAGCATGCTATTCAGTTGTGGGGGTTTTTTGTTAATACTTTTTATTTTATTTAAGTGATTTTATTCTGTCTCAGGCTTTGATTTTTTTTATTAGGAATGTCTACTGAAATTTTATGAAGGACTTTTTCAGCACTTAATAGTGAATATGATTTCCTTTAACTTGTTGTTGGAGTAGACACGTTATCAACATATGATAGACTTCTTTTTTTTTTTTTTTTTTTTTTTTTTTTTTTTTTTTTTATGCGTTACGCGGGCCTCTCACTGCTGCGGCCTCTCCCGCTGCGGAGGACAGGCTCCGGACGCGCAGGCTCAGCGGCCATGGCTCACGGGCCCAGCCGCTCCGCGGCACGTGGGATCCCCCCAGACCGGGGCACGAACCCGTGTCCCCTGCATCGGCAGGCGGACTCTCAACCACTGCGCCACCAGGGAAGCCCTGATAGACTTCTTGATATTGAACTACCCTTGGCTTCATGGAATAAATTTCTGCAGACCAAATACTCCTGGATTTTTAGTTTTCTGTTCTTTCTGGTCTTTGACAGAGGGTTCCTCAACCCTAGTCTCTAGTTAGAACTTGTCAGGCACAGGGGAAAGAAGCCCTAAGTAATCCACAGGGACTCTTACAGGCTCTCTTACTCCCAGCTGTAAGACCTATAGCTATTTGGGTCTGGTAAATCAAGTAAATTGGAGTTGAGAATGGAGGGAAAAGAGGGTGCTTTCTGGTCTCCGGCTTCCAGAATCATCCTCTGGTCCTTCTTTCTTTTGGTTATTTTTCACCTCTTATATCAGTGACTATTTTGCTTAGTACCAAAAATTTACATCAGAATGGCTTCCTTAACAGATTCTTTTAATAAATAAAAGAATAATGAAATAGCAGCGTGTTCTGATGTTTCTCTTTCCTTCCATCCAGTCAGCCTTGTGTTTTCTGAAACCTATTTGCATTGTTTTCGCTAGTGATTTTAGTGGCAAAACTCAGTGGTAACAGTCTTTTGCCATGAATTTCAAGTTTTTATCCAGAGCCACATAATCGATATTTACATTTCTTATTGTCCAAGGGAAGCCCTGGAGGCCCAGCCACATTTTACCAGTCTGGAAAAATAATTTAAATATCTAATTATAACTTCATTTTAATTAAAAATCTCTTCCTGGTCGATTTGGTAATAGTCAAGGATTCAATAATATTTAATCATAAGAACCTCCTGTGGATACTAAACAAAAAGGGGATCAAGTTAGCAAAAAGATCACTGGCCATGAAGTTAGGAAGTGTCTGGGTACTAGTTTCAACTCTGCCACTGGCTTACATGAACTCGGATGAGGTTCTGACTATTTCCTTTTCTCTGCTGAAATGAGGTTGCTGAAGTAAATGGTTGAGCTTCCTTTAAGTTTCCTTTAAGCTTTAACATTCTGGAAAAATGAAATGGAATGTTTGAGTCCTGCCCCCAAAATAGCCTGTGATTCTACTGTTTCACAACTCAGTACTCTTGCTGTCTGATTCTGTAAGAAAACAGATTGGCAGTGGACTTTCAGAACTTTATTGTCTGCTCCACTATAGCAGTTGCCATAGTAGGTCAGCTATAGACTGAATGTTCTTGGCTCCCCAAAATTCATGTTGGAAACCCTAATACCACCCCCACCCCCAACAATGTGATGGTGTTTGGAGGTGGGGCCTTTGAGAGGAGATTCAAGATTCAAGGGGCCTCTCAAGGGGGTAGAGCCCTCATGAATGGGTATAGTATCCTTATAAAAAAAGACCATAGAAAGCTCCCTTGCCCCTTCTGCCATGTGAGGACACAGTGTAAGATGACTGGATGCTCACCAGACACCAAATTGCCAACACCTTGATCTTGGGCTTCCCAGTCTCTGGGACTATGAGAAATAAATTTATTGTTTATAGGCAATTCAGTCTATGGTATTTTTGTTATAGAATTTCTAATGGGCTGAGATACTATTCCTTTAAGTTGTTATTTGTGAAAATAATTTTTAAGTCCTTATATCCCATCTTTGTAAATTCATGTACCCTCTGATGAGTTTCTGTAAGTCATATCTGTCCAGGCAGTTTTCAAGGTCTTTCCGAATTATAAGACTATAAAGACATAATTAGGTTTGGTCATATTAAATTTGCTGATATCTGACAGTGTTTGATTTACAAATAGGCAATTTCACATGCATCAACCTAATAATTATGGGTGAATTAAACTGTTACCATACTAGGATTTTACTTTAAAGGTCTTCCCATCCAAAAACAAATGCCTGTTGTTTTATTAGGCATTTGTTGTTTAGTCAATCAGAAATACCTTTGAAAGCCTGCTTTGTGCTGGCCGTGTGTTAAGGTCTTATGGTTATGCCCATGAATAAAATATACCTGTTCTCTGGTTTGGGGGAATCTACAGTCTAATGAGGGAAATAGGCAATTAACTAACCATTGGGAATAAAGTTGCATGAGGGCTATAGAAAAGAGGATACATATTGTTGTGCAGCAAATGACAAGGACTTCTCATCTAAGGGTTCAAAACGTTCTCTTGTTCAGAATTATCCAGGGAGGGGGATTGTGGTGGTAGGAGAGGGGGACGTGTGTGCATGGCATGTGTGATGTTAAAAGTCAAGGGGAGGGCTTCCCTGGTGGCGCAGTGGTTGAGAGTCTGCCTGCCGTTGCAAGGGACGCGGGCTCGTGCCCCGGTCCGGGAAGATCCCACATGCCGCGGAGCGGCTGGGCCCGTGAGCCATGGCCACTGAGCCTGCGCGTCCGGAGCCTGTGCTCCGCAATGGGAGAGGCCACAGCAGTGAGAGGCCCGCGTACCACACACACACACACACAAAAAGTCAAGGGGTAAAGCATGTTCTCAAGGGTGATAAAGAGCTTGGCAGTTTCAGAGTGTGAAAGTTGGTAAAGTCAGAGAAGGTAGGTAGGAGCCAGATCTTAGAAAGCTTAAATAAGGCATATTTAATATCTCAGGCAATGGGAAGTCATTTTAAGTAGGCAGATCATATATTCAGGTTTGGAAGGCAGTATGCAAGGTGATTTAGTGTGTCCATCTAAAGGTAGATTATCTTGATTCAAATCCTAGTTTTGTATTCAGGCCATTGACATTGGGCAATTTACAATTAAACCTTTTGTTTCCTATGTGTAAAATGGGGTAATAATAGTATCTTATTTGTAGAGTAGTTAGAATAACTTAGATAATGCATGAAAACACTTCGTACAATTCATAGCCCCTGGTAAGTATAAATTAACCACTTAGTTATTGTTATTATTTATATTATCATTGAGTTAGAATGGAGTAAGATTAATTGCAGCAAAACCTAGTAATTCAGGCAAGAGATAATTGTTACTTGGTTTGTTATTGTTATTATTTGTATTATTGAGTTAGAATGGAATAAGATAAATTGCAGCAAAACCTGTTAGCAATTCATGCAAGAGATAATTGTCACTTGGTTTGTTTTAGTGGCAGAAGGGATAGAGAAAGAGATAACTTCTTGAGAGAAATTTCACAGGTAGAATCCTTGGCACTTGGTGATTAAATGAATGTGCGAGATGAGGGAGAGGGAGGAATTAAATTGGGTTTGGAATGACATCGATATAAATACACCCACATCAGCTGAACTAAAATAATTAAATCAACATTTAAAGCTCATTTTTACTAAATAATAAGTGATAGATAATGCCCAGAAGTGAATCTTATGAATTTGAAGCACTGAGATTGATCCTTTTCCATCTATAATCGATAAACTGCTGAGGAGGCTGGGAGAAGAATAAATGTAATTTGAACAATCTTTTCTCTTTTTCGTTTGGTGTTTCCTTTCTCTCTCTGCCATTTTTCATTTTTAGTTCTGTGATTTGGTTATTTTAATTTTTTAGTGTTAGGTTGAGCCATATAGAAGTTTCCATTTTTGTAGATCAGAAAATATTTAACCAGAAATGAAATGGTTAAATATTAACAATTTCACATGGTTCATCTAGTTATATTCTCATTCTGTAAAAAGTTTTAACTGGGGCTGTAGGTGTCTATTTTGAATTAAATTGAGTACCAAGGCCATCTGAAGGAATGTTGCAGTGATGGCATAAGGACAAGTGGAGCTGAGCCCCATGAAGTAGGTGACTTAACCTGGCATCATCTATTCAGTGTGGCTCTGAGAGGGCATCATATGGCCAGGTTTTTTGTTAGCTTTACCAAAAGGGACATGTTATATATTACTTTGGCTTTTTTTTTTTTAACCTGATTGTAAAAAATAGCACATAGAAATTAGCAAATTCACAAAACCATAAAGAAGAAATTAAAAATCACTTGTAATCCCACTATCCAGTGAAAAGTAGAATTGATTTTTAATGCATTTTCTTCCAGTCATATATACAGAAATACTCTTTTATTAAAAAAATCGTGTGACTGCATTATTTTTAAAGGTAAATGTATGTATAGATTTTTGTTAGGACATAGATTTATTGCTCCCCCTTGTCATTAGAAATTTGTCTCCTCTGGAGAAAATGGTTTCCTTTAATCCAAAACAAAACATTTAACTTTTGACTGATTATTTTCTTTAATTCCTAGTATGAATATTTTGATTATAGCTCCTAGAGTGGTTTTACTAAAATAGAAACAAAATGGAAAGAACTACTATTGTACTAATGGTATTGTAACAGTTTGTGGGTTTTGTTGCATTTTTATAACATTTTAAATTCTTTAAAATTATCAGTTAATATATTACCTGTTTTTATCATTGTAACTGTCTAGTTTCATACATGAGAAACCTGAGATGGAATAAGAATAAGTTACATGCCCAAATTTACAAGTAGTTAAAAAAGCCTGGACTCTTGACTTTGGTGAATGGTTTTTCCATTTATTGAAATACAACTCTCAGGAATCATTCTTTTTTTAATTCAATATTTATTAAGCAGTCAAAACATGGAAGTTCAAAAATAAAGTCTATGTCAAATGTATATATTGAGTAACCTGGTTTGGCTGGAGGGCAAGGTATTTGGGGGTTTCGGTATAGTAGATCAGACTGGAAAGGCAATAGGAGCCGTTGAGTCTTCTTGAATAATGGAGTTCATAATAACCATAATGAAGCATGTGCTATTGGATATTTTAACGAGGCAGAAATGAATAGATTAGAAAAATGAACAAGACTAGAAGTCCAGACAGTATTTAATGATAGCCTAAAGCATTAAAAACTAAAAGGAGGAAACGAATTTGAGAGCCATTATAGAAATAGATTCATAAGATGTGGTAACTAAGAATGGTATATTAAGGGAGAGAGTGGTCAAGATGATTTCTGAGTTCATACCTGAGTGCCCGGGAAAATGTGAGAAAAAAAGTAAAAGAGTCTTATTTGGTGGGAAAAAATGTATTTAACTTTGGTCATGCTGTGGTTGAAGTCTCTGTATGACATCCAGGTAGATGTGTGACTAGCAGGCAAATTGTAGAAGGAAAGGGGAACTCAGGAGTGAAGTCAAGTTTTGAGACATAGGCAGAGAAATTATTTGTCTAGTGGGAATAATTAGTGCCATACCATCTTTCCTTCTTGCCTTACATATGTATAGCCTCAATGCATTTGAGGAATGCAGGGCAGCAAAGTGTCGAAATAACTGTCATTGCCCTTAGAACTGGGCAGTCACAATAAGAGAGGGCACCTCAGGATTCAGAAGAGCCCCAGCCTCAAGCAATGCAGTAGGACTGGTGGGAAAACACAGACTATTTAGGAAGGCTGTTTGAGGTTGTGTGAGAAGAAAGTAAAGTTATATATCCCCTGTGTACTAAGTATTGGTAAGCCTTTTGTATACACTGTCTGCTTTATTTCTCACCAACATCATGAAATAGGGAGTGTGATCCTCATTTTACAGATGATGAAACTGAGGCTAAGAGAGGCTAAGTAATATTAGAGCAAGGAAGCAAGGATTTGAGCCAGATGGGTGTTCAGTGCCATGGGTCTTTTTGCTGTGCCACACTTTGCCATCTTTTCCAATAAGACCTGTCAATTACAGCTATCAAGCTTATGCTCAGTAGGTTTTTTGAGTTCCTTGCCTTCGTGCAGTAAGCACAGCGCTTCAGATCTTAAAATGTAATTGAGTGACCATTGCCTGCAATGAGAAAGCATGTGTGTGAAACAGATAAAAAATGAAAGTTGGATCACATAACATATATCTCCATCCAGGTGTGCAGACCTTCTGGAATGTTTACAAATGTCAACATTTGTTTATTTTATTTTACTCTACTGAGTTATGTGAAACTTTACTTAGAAGGATGAATTGAGAGACCAAAGATACCTGGAGGAAAAGATAATAAAAATGCACATTTCTAATTAACTAAAGATTGTCATAATTTGACACTCCCAATTAGCTGAAAATTGTCATCACTTATGACATCACCTGAAGAGCCACAGTAAAATCCCAATTTGCCTTGTGTTAAGTAAGCACAAACAAGGTTGTATATTCTAAGATACAAAGCTAGTTTGTACCATGAAACTTCCTGCAATTTTCAAACCTGGGTGGAAGTGGGTGCATTTTCTTGTCCATCTTTTGTTTGTATATTTGTGTACCACTTCTCAGCAATCTAGAAGTAAGTAATGGCATCTCAAAACCATAGGATAGTGTCGAATACAGGAATAATGTAATTCCTCTTTGTGTGTGCTATTTCTGCAATATTCAGAGTAGATGGGATTTTCTTTATTTTTTCTCTTGAAAACCTAATTTTTAAGTTTGTTGTTTTGGTCACGTTTCTTAAAATAGATCCATATTTAGTGAACCATGAGAGAAAATTAATGCTAAATATGTAGCCTTCTAGCTAGAACTTCTTGTGCTGAATTATGATTCCTCAGTTGTCACGCACTGTTAACACACTTTCATTCTTTAACATTGCTCTTTGTTCTATGGGAAATGCTACAAGAAAATAGGAATTTCCTCTCACCATTACCCCTCTGGCAGTGTGTTTCAATCTAATTCCTGGCTTGCTGTCTGTCCTGGTTACTACCTCTTCTCCTTACTAGCAGTCTAAATTCTGCTTCATCTACTAAGAGGGGGATTCCAGACAGACGAGGAAACAGCCTTCAAACACTGCCCTGCAGGCATATTAAGTTATTTCCCCCACTGTGCAGTCTGGAAATCAGGGACCACCTCTCTGGCAATGAATTCTAATGAGCTGCTAAAGATGCCGGAGTGTGTGCGCACACAGGCGTTTTCTTTCCCCTCCCCCGCCTCTTCCTTTTCCCAAGCCCCTCTTCTCCCTATTTCCCCTCCTACTCCTTTATCCCCTCCCTCTGTGTCTCATTTCTGCAGTAAACGGGGCTGAGGCACATTCCTGCTTTGCAAGGCTTTCTGTTAAGGTGTTCTGTGGCTTTTGTTTGGATCGCAGCATGCTGAATTACAGGTAATACTCTGAAATTGAGCTAGACAGATCAATGCTGTTGAAATTTTTCTAAGAGGCAAAATATTACATTGGAATCAATGAAGAAAATAAGTTATCTTGGCTAATTTTATTCATGGTAATTAAATTCTATAAGCAGATTCCTCTTCTCCCCCAAAAAGCTCAAATGAAAGGAAATGGGGTTAGATTGATCTGACTTGCGATTGATTTTGTTTTATGTTGATCATGAAAGCTTGCTGTTGCTGCGCCTCCTCTGTAGAGTAAGGACCAATTATGTGGGGTGCTACTGAGGGTAGCCGTGAATAGTTGTACCGGGTGGGGTGGGATAGAGTGGGAGGGGTGATACCAGCTCGAGCTAGCCAGGTTCTTGATTAGGGCATTGGATGCAAAATGTAAAACGCTCTTTCCTTTTCTTCTATCAGCTGTTCAGAGGAGACTCATTACAACTCCTGCTGAAGTCCTAATCTTCCTCCCTTCCCTTCTGCCCCTACCCCGTACCCTCATTGGCCTGAAGACATTGTACAGAGTTTGCCTTACTCCCCTGGTGCTATGTGTATGGTAAACCTGGTACTATGGCCGCATCTCGGACTGGCCAGACAACTGCTGCTGGTTCTCCCTATTCCAAGAAGGATTTAAAGGGGAATTGCACTGCAGGCAATGCATCAGAGCAGCAGCATCGGGAGCCTGGGGACTAAGGCTCCTCGGGCATTATTACAGACACAGAGCTGACCGCAATGACAGCAGCTGCTCCTTTGAACTGTTGGCAGCAGCCAAGCGGCAGCATGAAGTGAGAGATCACTCCTGAGCTCAAGATGAACTCTACCTTGGATGGTAATCAGAGCAGCCACCCTTTTTGCCTCTTGGCATTTGGCTATTTGGAAACTGTCAATTTTTGCCTTTTGGAAGTATTAATTATTGTCTTTCTAACTGTGTTGATTATTTCTGGCAACATTATTGTGATTTTTGTATTTCATTGTGCACCTTTGTTGAACCACCATACTACAAGTTATTTTATCCAGACTATGGCATATGCTGACCTCTTGGTTGGGGTAAGCTGCCTGGTCCCTTCTTTATCACTCCTCCACTACCCGCTTCCAGTAGAGGAGTCCTTGACTTGCCAGGTATTTGGTTTTGTAGTATCAGTTCTGAAGAGTGTCTCCATGGCCTCTCTGGCCTGTATCAGCATCGATAGATATATTGCCATCACTAAGCCTCTAACCTATAATACCCTGGTTACGCCCTGGAGACTGCGTCTGTGTATTTTCCTGATTTGGCTATACTCGACCCTGGTCTTCCTGCCTTCCTTTTTCCACTGGGGCAAACCTGGATATCATGGAGATGTGTTTCAGTGGTGTGCAGAGTCCTGGCACACCGACCCCTACTTCACCCTGTTCATCGTGATGATGTTATATGCCCCAGCAGCCCTCATTGTGTGCTTCACCTATTTCAACATCTTCCGCATCTGCCAACAGCACACAAAGGAAATCAGCGAAAGGCAAGCCCGCTTCAGCAGCCAGAGTGGGGAGACTGGGGAGGTGCAGGCCTGTCCTGATAAGCGCTATGCCATGGTCCTGTTCCGAATTACTAGTGTATTTTACATCCTCTGGTTGCCATACATCATCTACTTCTTACTGGAGAGCTCCACTGGCCACAGCAACCGCTTCGCATCCTTCTTGACCACCTGGCTTGCTATTAGTAATAGTTTCTGCAACTGTGTCATTTATAGTCTTTCCAACAGTGTCTTCCAAAGGGGACTAAAGCGCCTCTCAGGGGCCATGTGTACTTCTTGTGCAAGTCAGATGATAGCTAAGGACACTTACACAGTTAGGAGCAAAGGCCCCCTTAATGGATTTCATGTCTGAAGTGGTTCAGATATCGGGTCACTGTGTTGTGTGTGTGTGTGTGTGTGTTTCCTTTTTATCTTTTTGTATTTCTAGTTCACTGGGAAATATGGGACAAAATAGTTTGACTCTAAGCAATAGTTAACAAATGATCCATCCAAAATACCTTTTAAGTTTGCAGAAATGATTTTTTTAATGCTTTCGAATGAGAAGAATCAGGACCATGAAGATAAATTGCTCTTCGTCCCTATTTCCATAATGTCATGGAAATGACTGTATTTAATTCTCAGACTTAAAATGAATAAAGCCATATCTAACACCTCTCTCCAGCTGGCATGACTGAACCTGGGTGTGAAAAGCGTCAGCATTTTTAAAAGTCATCATTTTCTTGTTGCTTTTCTGGGTTCTTTCCAGCTGTTTGAGCTTCATGTACAATTGATTTCTTTTAACAGGAAATATTAAAATACAGTGATGAATTAACAGGGTTTTAAAATTTTCTTTACATCTGTCAAAGTGTAACTACCCTGCAGGTTTCCACACTGTCATTCAGAAAGTCAAATGTTTTATGTCTTATTCTCTTGAGAGAATTTTCAATACAGTGAATAATGTGAAAACTTAAACATTAATTTAAAATTTGGGGGGAATTCCCTGGCGGTTCAGTGGTTAAGACTTTGCCTTCCAATGCAGGGGGTGTGGGTTCAGTCCCTGGTTGAGGAGCTAATATCCCACATGTCTCATTGCCAAGAAACCAAAAAACATAAAAGAGAAGCAATATTGTAACAAATTCGGTAAAGACTTAAAAAAAAAATGGTCCACATCAAAAAAAAAAATCTTAAAAAATAAATTTTAAAAAATAATAAAATTTTTGCATTGAACCATGAAGCAAAAGTGCAGTCAAATCATATAATTTATAGAAAAACTAAGCTGTATTTTATGCCATGCTTCACTGAGACCTAAACAAATATGTATACTGAAAGTGATTGTGTTGTAGTATTTTTGCCCAAGCCTTTGTGTATGTGTGTATTGAGAATATTTGAATTGAGTTAGATTTCTCTTTTACAGCAAAATGCATTTAAATAAGCTGAAAAATAATTAAATGATAGGCTGATGGCTGCCATTTTTATAATGGTGAAAATACATTGAAATGTGTCTTTGGTCTTCTCTGCTCTTTTTAGCTAGAGACTTCCTGAAATACTAGAATGTCAGGAAGAAAGGTCCTAGGCAACTGAGTCAGAAAATACAATGTACATTTAGCTAGTTCATTTTTAAAATAGGAGGGGTTGATTGAGATGGTCTCTTTGTGGTTAAATGGTATCATCTAATAAAGTAGTAACTAATTCTTTTTAAAAGCATTCTTTCAGTTAGTGTTAAGGAATTCATATTTGAATGAGAGAAGGAGAAATTCTGATTCTCTCTCTATTGCTATTCTCTTTCTGGAAAAAAAATCCTTGGAATACTGTTCCATTCCTAAATAGGCTTTTTTTTTTTTTAAGCCAAAGTACTAGCAAAATCTGTAGAATTATTAATTGAGAGTGCTGTGTATCTGTATGTAGAGTGATGTTTTGTTCCTAAAAGTAATTATGTTTAGAGCGAGAGGTTTATTTTTCTAAAAGGAGAGAAGGATTTCCCAGCAGCTCCAAGCATGAAAGTATTTCCTCTGCTCTTCTACTGGTTTTAATGTTTTAGAAGTCTTCAGGGAACTTGTATGATCTCTGCCTTTGGCTAGATGTTGTAATCTGAATGTGACAGTGGTGTTCAGTGAGATTGAAGATAGAAGAAAACCAAGGGAAATGTGGATTTTTGAGTCCAAGGAAGGACATAGATATTTATAAAACAGGCAGATATGCTTTGGTTTTCCATCATCATATTAGAAAACCACCTACCCCCTTTTAAAATAAAAGATGGCGTTCTTATGATTTTAGAGATTGATTTGATTTTAACCTCAAATGTATTCTACTTAAACATTTTTATTTTAAGAGAACAAGTATGAATATAAGCATTTAAACTTCAGATTCTGAGTTCTTCCCAAAAGCTTGCTTGCTCTTTATATTTAGTATTAGAAAATTTGATTCTAAGTTGTTTCAAAATTTAGAACTCATATTGGAATTGCAAGTTATGTTAGCAGTGGCTTTGTTAAGTTGCCATTTGAAGTAGAAAACCTTTTCTGTTAGATTCTGAAAAAAAGCTGTATACAATTCCCCTTTATTTAAGTGGCACAGATCTAAGAAAACAAAATTCCCTTTTTTCATATATATCAGAGAATGTAACCTGTTCAGGTTTGCACAGTTTGCTTGTCAATTTTTAGTTCAGATATGGGACTCATGAAGATTAATTTTTATGGAAAACTGATGTTAAATCAGTAGATTTTTTGTGTGTGGGGGGGTACTGAGCCCTTTTAATTTTTTCTTGCAGTAGGGTTCCATTTTAGAGAAAACAAAAGTTTTTGGAAAAGATTTTGTGGGAATGTTACGGAAATGAGGAAATCTCTGTTTAATTTTCTGGAAATGGCTAATCAAGCTGAGCTTTCAATGACTGGAAGGCAACAACTCTTTTAATAAGAGCTTTTGTTAGTAGATTTTTATATTTTTGCCCTAGTACCAAATTTAGATGTCAGAGGGTTTTTTTTATTGTTTTTTTTTTTTCACATTAGAACCTCTCAGCCTAAAACTAAAGTAGGAACTAAGTAGATATAGTAACTTTAAAGAAAAATAAAGCATTTCTCCCCAGCTGATACTTAATATTAGATGTCTTTCCAGTTTATCTTGTAGTCATTGGACTTTATAAACTCTAACGTTTCTTCCAGGTATCAATTCTATTCTCATATTTCATTGTCTGTACTGCTTTAAAATTTTTGTTTTCTTGTGGTGTGTGTATCCTGGGGAGAAGGGTTGTGTTTGAATGCAATCATACAATCTTCTGTGGCTGGGGGCAGTTTCTGTGTGGTGCATTTGGAGAGTTTGTATTTAAGTAACCTTTTCATCCTTGCATATTTAGTGCAACATTTAATGACGTTTTATTTAAATACCAATCTGACTAGTTCAGAATGAGAAAAAGTATATTTTTAGAGTCAGTTACCTTAGGCTTTGACAAGACAGCCCATTTAACTTTATATAGTATATGGCTGATATCAGAGGAAGCATAAGCTTTTGGTGACTGTGTTGAAATTATTTCACAGTAAATTTTAAAATAAGACTATACTAATTGTTATATTTGTAATTAGTTGTGTTTTTATACAATGATTTCAGTGAAGGTGTGTTTTTTTCCTCTTAGAGCGGAAAAGCAATTACAAAAGGACAAGTGCTCCACTTTAATGAAAGAATTATCTTTCCCCAGAATGGATATTGGAATTTTTCATGGACCTGTTGGCTTTAACCCTAAATTCCATTTTGGAAAGAGTTTTATTTAAGGTTTATTGCTGGATAAATATGTTTTTGAGCCTTTTATAGTGGCTTTTCCTTTTTACTTGAATAATGGTCTCAGTATTTTAAGGATTGGGAAAACTTGAATTTTTGTACTATTAAATGCATTTACCTCTTTGAACTTGAAAATGAAGCAACAGGGTTACAAGTTCCCAGATGGTAGAGTGATTTCTGGGAGTTTCCTCAGCTTTGCAGGTTTGATTAAAACATCTGCCTTTGATGGCTTTGTAGGAATTTTACTGACTGTGTTTTTGAATCATAAAAGATTTGTGAAATAAATTATTGGCAAACCAGAATTTATTGCTATATGAGGAAATTTGGGGAAGTTTAAGGATGGGGGAGAATCATGGAACTATAAACTTTTTTTAAAGTCTTCATAAGTCATTATTTGTGTTGATTTTTGCATAGTTTTTCCATTTCAGGTTACTAAATATTTTATATTAAATGTACATATTATTAACGTATTTTGCAGGCCCAAGGAATATTCTAGACATTTCTTATAGCTGTAAATGAGTCACTTGGCTTTTCTTCAAAATTTGGATGATAACGGAATCATGATATGTAAAATGAACTTTGAACTGCGAATCTAGGTTTCTGTTACTAATTAACTCGTTTTGTAAGGGGTGGTCGCTTCTCTAAGCACTTAATTTCTTCTATTTATAATAATCCTTTTATCCTTCACAGGGTTACTTTGAGGATTGAATTAGATAACAGATGTAAGAGAACTTTGTAATATGTAAAGTGCTTTGAAAATAAAAATGATTACTGTTATTTGTATCTGCCATAGCTTTACATCTAAGGAAGCTGCATATAATGTGGCGCTCCCCCCCATAAGATCTTTGAAGGTCAATGCTAGGTGACTATTCCATGCTACTTAGCAATCCCAAAATAACAGTAACTTTAAATTCAACATAAAACTGTTACATTTACTCTCTTTACTTGTTTCCAAAGTCTCTAAAGGCAGGGACAGTGTCTCTTCATACCTTTAACCCCCCAAATCTAACATAGGACCTGGCTTAGAGCAGAAGTTTTAGTAAGTTTTACGGAGTTAATGAATGAGCCTTTCTAATTATTACTTCTAGTCACTATTATTACTTCTAGTCATTATAGAGCAGTGATGTTCAAAGGGTAGTCCAAAGCCCATAAGCAGTTTTTCATTTGATCAAAGCCATTCGAGACTGTATATAATAAATATCTCTTTTTAGTACCAAGAGACTACTGTGGGAATGTGTGTGCTTTATATGCTAGGTACCTTTACTCCTGGAAACTGTGTAGCCTCGGCCCAGGGAACTTCAGGCAGTGCTGTCAAACTGCCAATTTCTCACAGCATGGGTAAGATCTTGGCTCTAGATCCAGATAAGATAGGCTGTAAAAATCAGTCACTATGAAAGAGGAGCAATAGAATAGGATAGCTTGGTGAACGAAATGGTTCTAATTCTTTGGTTTTGCTTTTTCTTTCAGTCTTTACCACTTTTCTAGCTCTATCTTCCCTTTTCTTTTCTTAACACACTGTTGGTCATATATTCAGAGTGAAGTGCTTACCATACTGCTCTAGGGTATGGAAAATTGTATTATGCAGTAACTGGCTTTTCGGAAAAGTTTAAGAAGCAATCAAGAAGCGCTTATGTAGCAAGCTCTACTAGATGCCAGGTAGTATAGCTAGCTGGCCTCAGAGATTTAAAGAAGGATCACATGATTCCTTTCTTATGGAACTTTATAGTTTTCAGATGTCTCATGTAGAAAAATTCTGTGATCTGTCTTTCAAAAAGCTTCACAGAGTGACTTTATCAGGAGGAATTTACCAAGGCCTACTGGTGGGACAGTTGGCACACCATGGGTCTGTTTCTTGGGTGGGTTCATTATGCCAGTATATAAAATCATAATGTCACTTCATTAGTTTAAAATAAGAAATCATTGCTGGCAATAGGGAGCAGCAGTCTTTCTCTATTGGTAGATCTTCATGGGAAGCCAAACCATATTCAGAATGTTGCTTAGTGAGGATGGAATCTCAGAATATGGTTCTGTAATGTGAAAATTTACTGGTATAAGACTGAGCCTGATGTTCCATCTCTGAAATCAGAAAACCTGGTCATTGGGATCCTAATAAAAGTTGAAATCATCTGTGCTTCCAGTACTGACCAACCTACCTTCTAACTGACATATTATTTCTTTAAATTAACTTCTTTTGTTACTTTTAGTAAAATTCCTTGCAAGTTTTAACAGTCTTACAAGCTTGCTAACTCATTCTCTCTCTTTTTGGTGGTTTTATATATCACTTTTACCATGAAACATTGTTTTCTGATTTAGTATTCAAAGGGTGGCCTTACTACTTTGTTAGTTTGGGGAAGCAACTCATCTTGGTTTTCATGGAGTGAATATATACTGTGTAGTTGGAAAAGCAAGATATATGAAAATACCTATAAAAATTAACAGTATCAGTCAGGTAATTAGAATAGAAACATTAAATTTTTGAAAGTCAGATCATCCACAAAGGAGATAGGGAGGGACATTTGAGCTGTAGAAGACCTTAGAGATCATTTGGTCTGATTCTCTCTTTTTATAGTCAGGAAACCAGTCCAGTGTCCACACAGCCATTTATGATAATACCCAGACTTCCTATTTCCTAATCCATCATCCATTCCTGTTATATCTTGTTGCTTTTGCAGAGGAGTGGGAGTTTGCCTTCACTCAGCCAAGTCCTGAATAAGACTTAAATAGGCTGATATGAGGTGTTTGTTCTTGTGTGTGTAATTTTAGGTGTAGAAAGCATTATGGGCAATGATATAAATGTTAACTGAGGCTTGTTATGTTTCAGAAGAATTTTATAAACTTTGTCCTGTTTAATCCTTCTGAGGCTCTGTGAGCTAGTGACTATTAACCCCATTAAAAAGATGAGAAAACTGAGATTGAGTTGCCAGAGACAAACAGTTAATAAGCGGAAGATCTGGGATTCAAACCCAGGTCTTCCTGACTTCAGAGCCTACATTCTTACCTCACGTAATTCTCACAGAAACCTATCAGGCAGTTTTTTATTTTTTTTATAACTCTGTTTTACAGGTGAGGAAACTTAGGCTTAGAGAGATTAAGAAACTTTTGTCAATATATCAGCTAACTTCCATACTTGGAAAACATGTGACAGACTTCCACTAAATATAGCAGATTTAGTATGCATATTTATTTCTGTTAACTCCACTGTAAAGAATGGCAAAAGTATAATACATATGGACAAAGAGAAGAGCAGAGCTGATGGCAGATGAATAAAGCTAACAAAATTTGGGGTTATGGAAACCCAGTGGACAAGTGGTAACTGACTCAGCAGAATTGACAAAGCTGAATTTGGGGGAGGGGCAGAGAGGATCTGCCCATAAAACCCAGTAAATATGTGGGAATTAGATTTCTGATATGCCTCTCAGGCAGAGAGTAGTGTGAAGCTGAAAACTGAAGAATTGTTAGAAAGTTTATTGAAGGCACATTTAGATACCGTCACTCATCCCCCCACCCCCACACTCCTCCACTGTACACCACCTTGATCCCCATCCCAAGTTGGCCCTAGCAGACCACTGGTTTTTCACCATCCCAGCAGAAGATGGGAGACTTACTCTTTGGAGTTTGAACCACAGGCGTTCTGGATGCCAGGGATAGCTGAGAATGGGACTGAGACACCTTGTTGAAAACAAGAGTATCAAGAGAAAGTCTGCTTATTAAATAATCAGTTTCCCTTTCCCACTACACTCCCAGAATGCTCTTAGCCTTAAACCTTCTAAGCAGGAGATAAGAGGAGTCTAGTCTGGGGGCCAGTATCTAAGGGCTCTCAGTTCCGACAGTCCCTGCCCAGTCACATTAAGTTGATGCCCATCAGTCAGCGAATCCCACCCATGCATATAGAGCTTCCAATTAGTTTTTTGTTCCTTATCTTTTAATATCAACAGTTAACCAGAGAAAGTCTTATGAATAGACTTGAGAAAATGTATTATGAATGCACAGAACCCAAAACAAATCAGAGGGAACAGAAACAAGTCATAGAAGGAAACTTAAAAAAAAAAAAAAACCCAGTATTTGTAACTAATATTTTCAGAGAAGATTTTGCATCCATTAAGGAAAAAAGGATGCCATAAAAAAAAAAGAGAACAAGAAAAGAAAGCTTTTGAGATTAAAAATATAATCAGACATTTTTAGAAATTAGAAAAGTTGGAAGATAAAATTGAGGTAGACCAGATAGTGAAACAAAAGACAATAAAGGAGGTAAAAAGCAAGACAATTAGAGGCATGATCAAGGAGGCCCAATGTCTGAATAACATGATTTTCAGAAACAGAATAGAGAAAAAGAATGGAGAAATTCTCAGATATCACAAGAGAAGTTTATAGAACTGAAGGATATGAGTTTCCATAATGAAAAGGACCAAATAGCTTAGTGTAATAAAAAGACTTTGTGACGGCAAATCATAAAATTTCAGAACACTGGAGCTAAAGAAAAACCTAAAAGCTTCTTGGTCTAGAATAGGGATGGGATAGTAGAAGCATCCTAAGTACAGAGATCTGAATAGCATTGTACTTTCTACCACAACGAAGCAAGAAGATAATTGGGAATAAATTCAAACTTAAGAAGTGATTTTTTAATTAAAATTTTATTTATTTATTATTGGCTGCATTGGGTCTTTGTTGCTGCTCATGGGCTTTCTCTAGTGGCGAGCAGGGGCTTCTCTTGTTTTGGAGCACAGGCTCTAGGCGTGTGGGCTTCAGTAGTTGTGGCACGCGGGCTCAGTATTTGTGGCACACGGGCTCAGTAGTTGTGGCACGCAGGCTCTAGAGCACAGCCTCAGTAGTTGTGGTGCACGGGCTTAGTTGCTCCGCGGCATGTGGGATCTTCCCGGACCAGGGCTCGAACCCTTTTCCCCTGCATTGGCAGGCAGATTCCTAACCACTGCGCCACCAGGGAAGTCCCAGAAGTGATTTTTAACCTAGAATTTTATGCCCAGTCAAACTTTCATTCAAATGTGAGGATAAAACCCATTTTGATATATGTGAGGTCTCAAAATATTTACCTGTCTTACAAATATAGATACATAGAACACTGAGGGAAAGAAAAAAATTTGCAATTAGTAACTTCAGAAAAAATAGAAGATGAAAATCTAATCATGGTATACTCTGTGATTCAGTTATGAGAAATATAGATTTAGCCAAAAATTGTAGCAAAATTACGTTGAGAGTCATGATGAGGGGAAGGGGGAAGTATGTGTGGAGGGTAGGTGGGGTTGGGACTGTAATAGAGCTACAGTATCATCTCCCATACAAGAAAGTCTTAAAAAAAAAAAAAGAAAAAAAGAAAAGCCAGAAAGTAGCAATTTATGCATTTTGTTCAGAAATAGGAAGGAAACACAAACAGCTAAAAGAGATGAAAATTGTTGCCCTTTGGGCAGCAGGGAATAGGGTGGGAGGTATAAGGGGTCTGCTGTTTTTCTTTGTATGCTTCGTATGGTTTGACCTTTACAACTGCGTAGGTGTATTATTTTTTATGGAAAGCATAGACCACGTTTAGATAAAGGCAGATAAATTTTAACATTGATAGAAGGAAACCAGGAAGTGTAGGTTTAGAACATATTACTGAAGTAGAACATGAGGGCGTGACCTATGGCCTTGTACAGAGCAATTTCCTAATTATCATCTCATTTCATCCTCCTAGGAAAAC
The DNA here is from genome assembly GCF_008692025.1 of Phocoena sinus. Lineage (NCBI taxonomy): Eukaryota > Metazoa > Chordata > Mammalia > Artiodactyla > Phocoenidae > Phocoena > Phocoena sinus. The sequence continues at coordinate 12,085,562 of NC_045768.1, read as the reverse complement.
AGGCAAAAGGGATGTTATCCCTCTTTGACAATTGTGGAAGCTGAGTTTTGAGGCTGTAAGACCTTTTTGATTCCTAGTCTACTACTACTCTGCTTCATAAGTATGTTTGAATCTTTCTGGATTTTTAAAATTTTGTTTTTTACCAAGAGAAGACAGCAGATATTAGAAAGCATCTTCTTTGACATCATGGGAAGGAATACATGAAAACAAATGTGTGTATGTATCTATGTATATGATGAGTATGTGTGTACTGGTATACACGTATCTATAATGTAAGATCTGGCATTCTGAGATCACAAGAGGCATGCAGATTACTGTGTGGTAGTCATAGGTAAGGAAATGTGTGTTAGGTTTCCTTAGAAGGCAGTGTATGAGGTGGGCTGAGCTCTGGGTAGAGTAAGATTTCTGTAGTCTTATCTCCTCCCACCCCTTGAATGAGATTGGCATAAAATATTCAGCTGGACAGGATTAAAGGAACCCAAAGGACCAACAGACAAAAGACCCTAATAAAGTGACCTACAATTACCAAACAATCTATGACATGAGAAGCCTTTAGCAAATTAAAAAGTATGTCTTTATGATAAGTTGCCTTGATTGTAGTCACTTAATGATTTATTGGAGTGTTAAAAAAGATTGTATTGGCTTTGAATAAAATATGAAAGAGTCTTTTCAAAGTAAAACTTTAAATTGTTCCTCTTAGCTTTCAATGAACATTTGTTGAATTGAATTAGTAAGACAGTATTTTGGGGAGAAGGCAAAAGTTACAGCATTAAATAGCATGATATATTTCTGAAAATTCTTCCAGAAAGACTGGGGAAACCCTCACTGCCAAAGCTGTTCATTTATAGCTAGACCAAAAAAAAAAAAAAATCCATTTGAGGGTCTCTGTCTTCATTGGCCCCTGGGGAGCAGAATCTGACTTAAAAGCCTTTTTCATTTAAAAAAATTCTCCTTCATGACATATTTGTAGGAATTAAAAGCATTCCTACTTAGATTATGTTAACATCATGTTTAGTTAGCAGTCATTGTGCTAAAGATACATGTGTAGCCTACCGAGCGCTGGAAATAAAACAAAATTTAGATCCTAGTTCTGACAGTTGATTAGATAATTTAATGTCAGAACTTCAGAAGGATACTTATCTTTAAGCGAAGATGACTGATATTATAGGAGTCAATTCAAGATCAGATGCATGTTGCATTAATGTAAAACTCTTTACATTGTTACTGTATTTACTTTATACTCTTAGATCACTGTTTTTCTGAGATTAAAAAAAAGAAGATAGTGAAAAGAGCATGGATTTTGGAATCTCTGGCCCTTGGTTTTCCACTCTGTAAAATGGGATTTTATCCCCTTGTTACGATTATTGTGAAAATGTGATACTGTCACATCTTAAGTATATAGAATTGTGCATGGTGGCATCATAGAAGCTCAGTAGAAGACTGTTGCTGTTATTTCCTTGTCACACAGAGTCAGAATCTCCCAGTAACTTCCAGTGCCTGATGTAAATACCCCCAGAGGAAAGGCCCTGGGTGAACGTGGAGGGGCTTGGTGAGCCTCTTTCTCTCAGGGATCATAAACCTAAGGTTCTGCCTTGATGGTTTACTCCATCATGTTACTGATGTTTTATGTATTTTGTCCTGCTTTTATTGTATGTTCCACAGGAGGATTAGTCCTATACAATTCTCAGACACTAAGATACATATATTTAGATGTACTTTGTTAGTCCTATACAATTCTCAGACATTAAGATACATGTATTTAGTCATTGGGGGTTACAGTAAGCTTTAATAGGTTAGAGATGGAAAGGAAATTTGGGACTGAAGTGGTAAAGAGGTATCACTTTAATTGAACCTTAAAAATGAGTTATATTAGGAAAAAAGTAAAACTGTGACAAAGGGTTTTTTAAGCTTCGAAGGCCTCAGTGAAGATGGGCCATTTATATACTTTATCCATGTAATATGTAGTGATAAAAAGTATGTACTTGAGAGGCAGGCAGACCTAGTTTTGAATCCTAGCCCTGACACTTACTAGCTGTGAGACCTAGGACAAGGTTCCTTATCCCTCTTAGTTTCTGTTGCCTTAACTAATAGTACTATCTCATACAAGTATTGTAAGGCTTAATTAATGAGCTACTGCATGTAAAGCTCTTAGCACAGTTGCTTGGTCTGCAGTAAGCATTCAGTACATGTTAGCAGGTGCTGTTAGCTTCCTTGTGAATAGGGCAATATGGATGAACCAGAGGTTTCAATTTGAGGTGTAATGGAGTAAGGTCAGAAAGATAAATTGGGGCTACCTGATCTGGAATAAAAGGCTAAGGGATTTGACTCTAATTAGGAATTGTAGATGGACTTAAGGTTTTTGAGTAGGTGAATAACATAAATATAAAATCCTAAAGTGACAGAGCTGCAAGATCCCTTAGAGTTCAGTCTAGACTCTTCCTTTCTCAAATGGGGAAAGGGAGACCCAGAGTAGTGACAAAGTAAATTAGTTGCAGAACTGAGAGTAGAATCCAGGCCTTAGACCTCCCTTAGACTCAATCATGACACCAAAATAAGTCCAAAGGATTGTTCAGCCTTTCAGTCACTTGATTGGTCAAGTGCTTAGAAAATGTGCGTTGCCAGCAGGTTCGGAAAAAAAGAAACAAGTGTTCAGATTTTGATGTGGATGAAATAAAATAGTCTTTCCATTGGTACTTTCAACCAAACAAATTAAGGTTTGAAAAATCTTAATTAGTTAGAAAGTTTTCTTGATCAGTGGCAGTCACCTCAGAAAGGGGAAGTAAAAATACATGAAATGCGTGGTTCTAGAATGCCTTCATTGGTATTTATATTATTTGTACTGCTAGTGGGATTGGAGGGTGAAGTTGTTTTGTTTTTTGTTTTTTGTTTTGCGGTACGCGGGCCTCTCACTGTTGTGGCCTCTCCCGTTGTGGAGCACAAGCTCCGGACGCGCAGGCCCAGCGGCCATGGCTTATGGACCCAGCCGCTCTACGGCATGTGGGATCTTCCCGGACCGGGGCACGAAGCCATGTCCCCTGCATCAGCAGGCGGACTCTCAACCACTGCGCCACCAGGGAAGCCCCGAGGGTGAAGTTTTTGCTTAAATAAAATTGAGGATCATTGCTTATCCAGTACCTTTTAAAGTTGCTATTACCCAGGAATTTTAAATACAAAAACATAAAAAGAATTTAATTCCAGGTTGGCTCTTACTACCTATGTGATAAGCCATTACTACATAGATACTAACAGACCTTGGTTGGTATGATACCTATGTGCCGTTAAGTTTTTAGGTTAATAGAGAAAGATCTAACTAATTATATAGCTTTATACATTAATGATAGAATAAGATAGCTTTTAAATCTTTAAATAATTGTTTATTGATAATTGTTTCTTAAGATTAGCTCTTTAGTAGGAAAATTAAAATCTTAAACATGATTTTCTTATATATTGGGGCTCTAAGAAATATCATTTTTGCCTGAAAGCTATATAAATAGATATAATTAAAATAAACATTGAAGCCTAGGTCATATACCTATAGTCTGTGAATATGTTTATGAATGCAGACCTCTTACAGAATTCTAAATGCAGTTCAGCAGTTCACTGATGGAGATGTTTGTGACTAATAGCATTCAAACACAGCTTCTCATATAGATTATTTTGTTAACTATATAAAAGAGAACTATAGAGCTTAAAGTCATTTCAATATAACTAGTCATTTTATAGCTGCTTTGTATTTTTGCTACTTAACAGGCATACTTAAATCTTTGACTTAAGACTTGTTATTTTCAGAAGAAACTAGCTTTTTAAAGAAAAACTGAATATTTGCTAAGCATTATGAAACATTCATAAACATTTTCTTAGAAATCATAATTTGATTGATTTGGTTATATAAAAATATAGCTTGGGGGGGGCTTCCCTGGTGGCACAGTGGTTGAGAGTCCGCCTGCTGATGCAGGGGACATGGGTTCGTGCCCCGGTCCGGGAAGATCCCACATGCCGCGGAGCGGCTGGGCCCGTGAACCATGGCTGCTGAGCCTGCGCGTCCGGAGCCTGTGCTCTGCAACGGGAGAGGCCACAACAGTGAGAGGCCCGTGTACCGCAAAAAAAAAAAAAAAAAAAAAAAAAAAAAAAAGATAAAAAAAATATAGCTTGGGGAATGGGTCTTGATTTTGGGTGTGTGTGTGTGTGTGTGTGTGTGTGTGTGTGTGTTGTATTATGAGAGTGGGTGATTTTGAGAAGATTTTATAAGGGTATTTGATATGCAGTTTTGCTCAGTAATGTAAATAATACAATTGAAATAAGTATTTGGAATTCATCACAGTTATCAGAAACATATTTGGAATATGACTTTGTTTGTAATAATTTTGGGTCTTCTAATTTAGATGACTCATAAATTACCTCCTCAACACCTTTTTACTCAAAATGACATTTTTTGTTTCACTTTGGTCAGATAAAAGTTCTTGAGTATTTCCTGCTTCTTGGACCTCTCCATGATGGAGTACTGTGAATGAGAATCAACAATAGCAAAGCAGGAAAAGATTGACGGTGTAGTTAGCAGTTGTGCCTTATCTATACATGATTTGGGACAGTTTTGCCAAACATTGAATAATTTTCCTGTGGGAAACTTGAGCCCTAAAAGGAAATGAACATAGCTAAAAGGCTGCATATCACATGGGACTTCGATTTATTTTTAGAATGGCACTATAATGCCATATTTGGATTGAAACAATGTGATAGCCGTACCTTATTTTATTAAAAAGCTGTGTTTTCTGAAGAAGCCATTTAATTTTCTATTACATTGTGTATATAGACTCAACATAATAAGTATATAACTGTTCAGCTGATAACCATGCTAAATGTTTTAAAGTTAGCGGCGCTTATTTGGCAGACATTTCTGGAGGCTGCTTTTGGAGTCTGCTTTCTGCAATAAAAGATTCTTTGGCAGTTCCTTGATTATAGAATATAGTTGTCTTTTTGTTGTGCATGTTTGGGGCAAGTTGTTTTCTTACTGGAAGGGAAAAAAGAGTAAAGAAGGATTAGTAGCATTGGGTGTCGGTATAGTTAATTGATTGTCTTGAAATAGCAGAGGTCTTTACTAAGTGAGTCAGTGATAATAGAGAAACCCAAATGGATTTTTGCCTCTGAGAAATGATTTTTCTTTTTAAGATAATCAGCAGAGGTATTTCCTTCTGAGCTCCTAGAATGTTTTGGTTAGCACAGTTCATAGGTTTTAAAAAACAGTCATTGCACCATTTATATTTTGTGTCAGCTTTTCTGCTACCTGATTTATCTTTATAGTTTTATTTGGTTAAAATAAATTGATACAATGGATTTCTGAATTGGATACTCTCTAAAATTGCAGATCCCTCACAGTAGTTCACTAAGTTTCAAATATGGGAAAATCTGCCAAGTACACATTTTGCCCTTTGGCTTCTCTCCCAAGGTTGGAAATAGGCCAACATCATAAATCTCAAGTCTGATGGGAAAAAGCTGTCACTGATGGCAAGGCCTTATGCTACCTGCCTTCCATGCAGTATTTAATTTGCTTCTCATGAACTCTTCAAGGCAGTGACCATTGCATAAATTTTACAGATAGGGATATTAAGGCTCAGACCAGGGATATTAAGGCTCAGACCAGTTAAGTGACTTATCCAAGGTCATACAATAGAAGTAGGGGAGGCAGTTTTCAGACACAGAACTGCCTGACCCTAGAGTCAGTGTTCTAACTACCACATTGTGTTCTGTTACATCATGTGACCTCGGTAGAGCACCTAAAATCCATCTTCTCTATTCTTTGTCAGAAGTCCAGCTCCAGTCTTCACATAGTTGTAGCCAGATTCTGCAGTGCCTTCAGTTACTTCCATGTTTATGGAAATTTAGTTACAGTTTGTTCTGTGTTTGATGTGGTTGGAATGGAAATTTTAAAACATTAATTACTGAATACAGTAGTAATTACTGAATACAGTATTTCATTTATTTAAATATGTTAAAGATTAGTTTCTTGTCTCCCATTGGTCGAGCTTTTAAAGTCTTTTATTAAATGTTATTCAGTGGCAGTTTTACTAGAATTACGATTTTTGCCTATAAGAGCAAAACAGGATAAATTTACAAAATAATATCTACCCACAAATCCAGTTTATACTAAAATTCCTGCTATTGCATTGGTATGGAATAACAGCACTGCAAGTTGAAAGAAAACTGATTTGAAGATCAGTGGTGCTAGTTACATAGGGACAAGTAAAATTATGTTTGCATGACTATACATTTTTATGTTCTTGAAATCTGAATTTAAGGTAAAAATGTTTTTGCGCTGTCAGTGTTAAATGAGCCCATCAATCAGATACTTATTTCTAGAATTCTTGTTGATTGAACTATGAAATGCTATTGAAGGGCTTTAATTTGTTTTATGCAAATACACTGTACCTCATTACTAAGGTATTGAGGTACCTTATTAGAATATTTACAATTCAGAAAAGTAGGAAAATGTAAATAAGAGATTTGAAAAATAGAGATAGAACAGGAAGATAATACACAGATATACAGGCCATGACCTCCTGTATTATTTAAGGTTGGGCTGCAGATTTGGTTGTGAGGTTTCTGGAGGCCAAAACAAAAATGGACATTTAATCATTGTCCATGGGGAAAAAAAATAGCCATATTTCTTTAGAAGAAACAGAATTTCTGATAAGGACACTGAGTAATGTGGTAGGAGGTGTCCTCACCACCATGAGATACAAGATTTCTATGGCAATTTTTTAAAAATAGTGTCTCAAAACATGCCAGTAGCACAGTTTCATGAAGGCGGTTCTTTGAGAGGCCAGGATATTGTGGTCTAACAATACATCTATCAAGTGGTCAACCCTAATCAAAGAATAAAGCCATAATAATTTAAAATATTACATATTTTATTTTAAAACCTGAAATGATTAAGATACATGTTGGAGGCCACCTAGCATTTAGGGAAAATGCCTTTTCTTTGAATAATTTACAAAAGGGCCACATGTTGAGACTTTTTTCACTTTGTTTTTATGTTTAAGAGCATCATATATTTCTCTGTGTAATTAGAGCTTTAGCGATTTCTGCTTTTTCATAAACACTGAATAGCCTTCATATGAGTAAAAGGAGGAAGCACATTTTCAAAGTCTGTATCATGTTGATTTTAGTTATAAGAGTCTAGAAGACAAAAGCATTTTTTCATATATTAGGAATTATAAATGCCATTCACTACTGATAAGAGAATTTCTTCACTTTTATAGTATGTTTATTTGGGTTAAGAACGTGAACTAGAAAGCTGAACCAGTTGGGTTCCAGTCCCAGCTCCTTACTTTGCTTGCCAGGTGATTTAACTTCTTTCCTCTTTTGCCAAATGGGGGACATAATAGAGCCCACCTCAGGGGGTTGTTAACACAGGTAGAGATATATGATATATCCGTATATAAGGTGCTTAGAACAATGAGTACAGATCCTTGTTCGCTCTAGTTATTATGGCTTAAATAATTATTTTTAAGTCTGTAAAGGTGAGTTTGTCAATAGGAAGTAAGTGGCTCTGAACCTTATATGTATCATATATCCCCTGAGAATTCATTTATTCAGAAAATATTTGAGTTCCTACCATTTGTCAGGTACTCTTCTAGGTGCTGGAAATGCATGTGAACAAAACAGAAGTCTCTGCCCTCATGAAGCTTCACATTCTAGTGAATCTGTTAAAATCTAAGAATGTTCTTAGAAAAATAACACACAAAACTTTGCAGTCAGTGTCGGAGAATTTATGGTAAACCTTAAATCTGTTTATTAAATCTCAGGCTAAGAATACCTTACATACCTTCTTTTTATTTTGTCAGAATTCCTGTGAGGCATTCCGTAAGATGGCTACAGTATTTGATTTTAAAAGACAGAGCTATTTTTTAAGCGACAAAATAATTGTTAACTAAAATAATTGTTAACTGTTTTTCTTAATCACCTTTTTTGACTCTGTTAAAATGGTGTTAATAGAAATGCTATTAGATTTAACATGACCCATTGAAATGAAATTTCCAGATTTTGCAGGTTTTTGTAGGCCCATCTTGATCTTGCCCAAACACAAGAACATCTGTTTTCATAGGCTTAGAAGTCTTATTCTTTACCTTTGCACTTAAGCAATTCTGCTACTTCCAAAACACATGAAATTAAATTACAAATGACAGGAGTTATGTTTAATTAAGAAAAATGATTTTACCTCCAGAAGGTTTTTAGTCCTTATTTGTTAATTTTATAGTATAGTACTCCTTCAATTTCATTTTCCTTCTTTTGAGTTTTTTTCTTAGGGAATTTAAAAAGCTAAGTCTTTAAAAACACTTCTGACAATCTGTAGCTGGCTTTTAAAGAGCAAAATGTAACCAAAAAATTATTTTATTTCTGTGAAACATATTGTAAAGAGAGGATATAGCATGATGGATTTGAGTGGAATTTTGGTGGTATTTGTTTTGTTTTCATAAGTATTACATGATGGCTTTTAACAAAGCATTTATAACATTTTGGATAGCCTTAAGAAGATCTTTTTCTTTAGGCAACAAGCTACTTTGGAAATAATCTTCTCTATGCTGGTTATTTCTCATGGCAACCTTCCACTGCATTTTCTTTGTTTGGGTACTTTCTTTTTCTTCCTGCCATTCTTAGCTTTCTATTTTTCAACTTGAGTTTACAAAGGGTGTGTATTCAGAGGGTTTCCGTCAGTTCCCAGTACCTTGTTAATCCTGAGAAGTTACTCAGAGAGCCAATTCTCACAGTAAGGTATAAAAATAGTCATCCAGAAAAATTACAGAATGTGGTACCACTGTGATTTGACCTAATGGACGACTTTCAAAACCAAGATGGGAGAAGGAAACAGCACAAATGTTATTTCCTTAGATTTTTCTTTGCACAGATTATTTTAGACAAGCCTTACAATTTAAGAAAGTAACAAAACGTCACTATTGCTTTCTTACATACACTAAAAAGAGCATAAAAACTGGGGACAAGAAAGAAAAGTCCTCTAGAAATCAATTATATCAACAGAGCCTCCTTTTTATTACTATTGAGCTTGTACCCACAGCATTCACCAGTTTTATTCCACAAATTTAGTCCAGCATTTTATTGAGTGCCTAATAAGTGCAAATCTTAGTATGATATGTTTGTTTCAGTTAGTGAGCCAATACTGATATATTATTATCAACTGAGGTCCATGTTTTATTTAGATTTCCTTTGTTTATTCTTAATGTCCTTTTTCTCTTCCAGATCCCATCCAGGATACTTCGTTATATTTAGTCCTTCTGTCTCCTTAGGCTCCTCTTGACTGTGTTTCAGTTTCTTAGACTTTCTTTGTTTTTGATGACTTTGGCAGCTTTAAGGAATACTGGTCAGGTATTTTATAGAATGCCCCTCATTTGGAATTTGTCTGATGTTTTTCTCATAAGGTTATGAGTTTAGGGGAAAAATAACACAAAGGTAAACTCCCATTTTCATTACCTCATATCAAGGGTATGTACCATCAACATGACTTGTCACTATTAGTGTGGACGTTGATCATCTGGCTACGGTCATGTTTGTCAGATTTCTCCATTGTCGTTACTCTTTTTTTCCCCTTACCATACTGTACTCTTGAGAAGGAAGACACTGTGCACAGCGCACACAGGAGTGGGCTCCCTCCATAAGGGCAGGGTGGTTTTTTTGTGTGTGTTTCTTTTCCGGCTGTGCCGCACGGCATGCAGGATCTTAGTTCCCCGGCCAGGGGTCAAACCTGTGCCCCCCTGTGGTAGAAGCACAGAGTCTTAACCACTGGACCAGTAGGGAAGTCCCAGGGCAGGGTGTTTTCATAAATTATTTGGAATTCTTCTTCATGGGAGATTTGTCTCTTTTCCCCCCCATTTATTTACTTATTTGGCTGTTTATTTATATAAGTATAGATTCATGGGTATTTATTTTATACTTTAGATTATAATCCAGTAATACTTCATTAATTTTGTTGCTTACATTGTTCCAGCTTTGGCTACTGGGAACTCTGGCTCATGTTTCCCTTTGACATGTTCCCATTGCTGTGGGTTTGTTTTCTTTGTGGTGTGAGTCAGGGGGGAAGTTCTTCCTTACTCTTTGGCAATTCTAGGTGTTCCAGGATCATCTTGTATATATTTCCTGCCCCAGCACTAGAATCAGCCATTTCCATAAGGAGCCTGGTTCCTTTTATTAGTAAATGGTATTAGAAACCAAGATCCTGACACTAGGTGTGCTCATTGCTACTGGGTGCTATTGCTTCTAGGCCATGGCAACTGACAGGACAAGGAAATATATGCGTGATAGTGCTGTGTTTTTTGTTTTTTGTTTTTTTTACATCTGTCACCATGTGGGTTCAGCAAACAATGCATTGGAATTAGAATGGGATGGAGTCAGTAAACTTTATGTGTAGTTCTTTGCAACTTTAGGTACAATTCTTAGTTTTATACAGACTAGAAGGAGGCCAGGACAAGTACGTAAGTGACTATTCCAAAACAGCAGGGCAGCTGCTGTGAGGGTGCTACCAGTGTGGTATATAAATTGGTACAACTTTTCTGGAGGACAAATTGGCATTGTAAGTCAAAATCCAAACACAAGAGTTACGCTGAACCTTTGGGGGAAAGGAGTGATTGTGGAAATAATCTCTTACCCCTTAAGAATCATGGCTCTACTTTACAGCCTCGTTTATAGCAAAAGGAGTAGAACAGCCTGAATCTTCCAAAGTCAGAGATTTGGCCTAGTAAATTATGGTATAGACATGTGACAGGTTACTGTGCATTAGAAATGCTAGGGTAGGATAACTGTCAGATAACAGGAAAAAAGGCTCACAACATTTTACAGTTAGTAAAGTTAGTAAGTTAGTAAAATTAATTTTCAAAACAATGTAGGCTCATTTTATAAAAATAATTATATAGAAAGTTAGATATATGCTTATCAAACATTAGCTACAGTGAAATTATCTTTTTTTCTCATTTTCCCCAGTATTCTTATTGTAAGGAAGCAAAAATGTCTTATTAAAATAAGAAAACAAAAAGGGTTTGTTATTATACTAAGAAAATAAAAGGTTAGATTTTTCCTTTTAAGATGCAGTAAGGTATATCATTAATTTGGGGTTATGTTTGGGGAACAGTGACTAGTCCCATTTGACAGGAGTATGGGAAGGGGAAATAAAAAAGATTTGGATTTTAGTGTGAGGTATTAATTCTTAGTATTTGTTTAGTGAATAAATTTTTAAAGTGCTATTATTTTAGAGTATGGTATTTAATGAAATTATTTCCAACAATGTATGTATGTATTCCATTCTATGGATGGTAATTTGTTTATCTCTTTTTTTATGAATGGACATTTGGGGTTTCTAGTTTTTGGCCATTACAAATAAGGTTATTAACATTTTTGTACATTTTTGGTTTTCTTTTGGACACATGTTTTTCTTTCTCCTGTGTGATACTTAGGAGTGAATTGCTGGGTCTCTGTAAATGCCTATTTAACTTTACAGGAAACAGCCATGTAATTCGCTAAAGTGGATGTATCATTTTATATCTCCATTAGCAACAGTTAAGAGTTCCAGTTGTTTCATATCTTCACCAACATTTGGTATTGTCTTTTTATTTTAGCCAGTCTAATATGTTTCAATGTGTATGTTTAGTTTCTGAATTGTGTATACTGTTTGTATTGCTGCTTGAACTATAAGGGACAATATGGCACTATAATTACAGGGTTTCATTTAAATCTTTACTACGTTGCAGATACAGAAATATACAGACTTTGAAGAATTGACTTTTGTAAAATGCAGCAAACATTTTTAAGATTCATTATTACATGAAAAAAAGTGTTCAAAGGTAAATACATTTCAAGTTGTTGCAGCTTGTTTGTGACAGAATTTCTGCAAGTAAAACATAAAAAATTAATCAGTAACATGTCAGTATATTCAAAATCATTACAAAAATCTTCTCTCTGGTCATGTTGCTGGTGACAAATTATTGTGTTGTATATTTAGAGAAGGGCTTGGCAAACTGCAGCAAATCCAGCATGCTTCTTGTTTTGAAAATAAAGTTTTATTAGAATGCAGAAATGCTTGTTTATTTACATATTGTCTATGGCTACTTTTTCTCTACAAAGGGAGAGTTGAGTAAGTATCTGCCATCTGGCTCTTAACAGAAAAAGTTTGCAAAATGTTAATACTGCATGATCATATGGCAGTTTTGTTTTTTTCTGGAGATTAAAGCTGTTTCTCTTACGATAAATGAAGCAACCAAAACATAAAGCCAGTTGATTAAAAAAGAGCTACTTCTTGCCAACACTTGTAGTTTTCAGGACCTATCACCTTACAGTCGTTTTGCCATTCCCTGTTCTTTTAAGGTTTATGTCTCTGCATGATTGCCTCAAGTACATTTGTAAAAGCTTGTTCTCTGTTAAGTCATTTTACTAATTATAGTCTGGTGAAAGGATGTATTTGGTTGACTTAATCAATTTGGCCATGAATAGTGTCAGCCAGTATGCCTTGTGCTAGCAAGTTCCCTATGTCAGCTACATTTATGTTGAACTCCTTAGAAATAAAAGGACTATGTATTGTGATACAAATCTTAATTTTATCAGCACTTGGGTGTCGATATTTTACAAAAGCTCTTTGCTGTGTTCTCTTAGGAAGTAATCATCCATAACGTTACTGTGATTTGTTTTCAGAATCTTTTCAAATTTAACGATGTCATTATTCTGATAGGAACTTATTGAATTCATCATTGTTAGAATTTTTGGATCATTTTTGTACAGCTTGGTCTCTGGCAAGTCAAATGGATTTATTCCCAAGTTCTTCAGCATATTTCCTAAGACCAAATATTTTAAGCAAGTGGTTCACATGGAACTCCTCGATTTATTGTCATTCTTGAAGGCTTCAAAAATTCAGTATGTGAATTTTCAAAATCACCTAATCTCAAGGGCATTTTCCCCCTTACTTATCTGATGACTCCCATGATCAAATGGTTGAGGGATGGCAGATGGATGAGAACTAACCAGTTACAGAGTTTTTTCAGTTTTTTGTTATATTCCCATTCTATGTGCATTTGAATGTCCAAGTCATATATCTCATAATTTTATATCCTTTTTCACGTTATCTTTATCATCAGTCTAATATGACTGATAAAACTGGCATAAAATATTTTGAAGCTTTCCATATTCCTCTCAATTCTTCATATAATTTTCTAACCTTCATGCTTGTCCTAAGCCAGAATCTATCATTCTTAGCATGTTTCAGAACTTTAATTGTTGTTTCATAAAATTCCTAGAGTGAATTCATCTGACATTTAAAAAAATCTGAATTCTCTTTTGGAAATATTCCAGTGGATATATAATTCAAGAACAGAATTAACAGCTTTTTCAGAATAATTTCTTATGGCTGAACTACAAATATAGATCAATAAAATGTCCGTTCATCTTTTCTGGAAAGTTTTGTCAATGTGAAATTTATTTTAATCATTGTTTTAGTGCTTTTAAGTCCCCTTTCTCCTTTCTGTTTTCAAGTTCTAGAACTTTTCAGAAATTACTTAATGCTGCTTTGGGTCATCTTCCTTCAATGCTTTGAAATTATCATTCTGATTTTCCAAATCTCCATTGATTGAATTACTCTCTGCAGAATGTTCCAGGTGGTAGCCCTCCTGTCATTGCACAAGAAATCATTCTCCTTGGTAGACACTTTGGCTGGCTAGCTCATTGTGGTTTTAATTGGCATTGTCCTGGTAACTACCTTTTCATTTGCTTATTTGCCATTTGTATATTTTCTTTCATAAAGTGCTCAATTTTTGTCCATTTTAGTAATTGTCTCTTTCTTTAAGTTCTGTATATATTCTGGATACAGTTCCTTTTGAGATATATGTACCGCTTGCCTATTTCTTCTCTTAATGGCATATTTTATAAGCAGAAAAATTTTAATTTTAGTTAAGTTCAGTTTATTATTTTTCCTCTTAATGATTCTAGGGGTGCAATAAGTTTTTGTCATGCTGCAGTTTCACAGTCGAAGCTGGGACTATTTATGGTCGGTTGTTGTTTGAGCTGTTCATGAAACAGATTTATTTCAAATAAAGATTTCTTAATTCCCAGTATGCCTGTGGTTTTCTCTTTGTGTTGCTATTTTACATTCTATGTGTTGCTTAAAATTAAAACTGAGTTCAAGAGAATTCCCTGGTGGTCCAGAGGTTAGGAGGACTTGGCACTTTCACTGCAGGGCCCAGGTTCAATCCCTGGTTGGGGAACTAAGATCCCACAAGTCGTGTGGCACGGCCAAAAATAAATAAATTAAAAAAACTGAGTTCAAGAGAATTCACATATCCTAGGCTGAATAAAAATTGTTAACCCACAATAATGTAGCGTATGTTTTTGATACAGACTCCTTTTCCTTGTCACTTCTCTTGATAATTGCAGGATGATTTGATTTATTTTGCGTTTAGAGCTAGACTCAAAGTCTTTGTTCTATTTCTTTTCTTTTTTTTTTTGGCGGTACGGGGGCCTCTCACTGTTGTGGTCTCTCCCGTTGCGGAGCACAGGCTCCGTACGCGCAGGCTCAGCCGCCATGGCTCACGGGCCCAGCCGCTCTGCGGCATGTGGGATCCTCCCGAACCGGGGCACGAACCCGTGTCTCCTGCATTGGCAGGCAGACTCCCAGCCACTGCACCACCAGGGAAGCCCCTTTGTTCTATTTCTCATGACAGTTATTTTCTCTTGCTTGCATATGACACAATTTGGAAGTCAGTAATGAGTCAATCATTATAGCAGTCTTGGTTTTTTCAGGTATTTAGTTGGAATGTCTTTTAAATTATTAATAAGGTTCTTTTCTGATTTAGTTTAGTGCCTCTTTCACATGAGTCTTGAATTAATAAACATTAGCATTAGAGATTCTAGTTTAGGGAGAGCTGTTGACCACATGAGCATTGCCATCACTCAATCTTAAGGAAGCTTTTGGACTTTTATTCGATATATTTATCAAGCACTGAGTATGTGTCATGCATTGTGCTAGGCTCTGTGGAAGTTACAAAACTAAAGTACAATTTCTGCCCCTACATGAATAGCTTTATAGGAAGATAAGATATACAAAAATAAAAATAATACATATTCTAGGAACCATATGGTTGAGTGTTCTGTATGTCAGCGTGCGCGTGTGTGCGCGTGCACGCACATGTGCATTTGTGTACATGGGTGTGTGCTTATGTGTGAGTGTGTGTGTTCAGAGGACAGCCCCAGCTGTCAGCCATGCTGGAGACTTTGCTCACTTTCACTTTTATCAAGTGTTTTATGTACATGTCAGATAATACTGGAATCTCTTTACATGTTTATAATTTATAGACACATTTAATTGTAACCCTCACTACAACTTTATAAGGTAGATGCTATTAGCCAGAGAAGATAAGAAGCTCACCTAAAGTTTTTTAGCCAAGTAAGAGATGAGCCAGCTTTCAAACCCAGATATGTCTGACTCTAAGCTACGCCCCCTGGTTCTAAGGCCTTAAGGTAAAGATGGATTGACATCGTTCCCATCATTTAGGTACATATAGCTAAATTAGTACTGGGAATTCTTAATCTAAAGGACCTACATCATCCTGGGTCTCTTTTTCAATTGTATGAGTATCCCCTTTTGCTTGTTTTTCCATTTTAAAATCACCTTTATTTAGATGTAATTTATATACAGTAAAATTCACCAGTTTTAAGTGAACAACTCAATATGTTTTAATTACCACCACAGAATGGTGGATAATAATTCCATCACTTCAGAAAGTTCTCTAATACCTCTTAAAAATCAGTCTTCTCTTGGGCTTCCCTGGTGGTGCAGTGGTTGAGAGTCCGCCTGCCGATGCAGGGGACACGGGTTCGTGCCCCAGTCCGGGAGGATCCCACATGCTGCGGAGCAGCTAGGCCCGTGAGCCATGGCCGCTGAGCCTATGCGTCCGGAGCCTGTGCTCTGCAACGGGAGAGGCCACAGCAGTGAGAGGCCCGCGTAACGCTTAAAAAAAAAAAAAAAAAAAAAAAATCTTCTCCCTTTAACTGCAGCCTCGTCCAAACACTGATCTGCTTTATATAACTTATGATTTTGCTTTTCTAGAATTTCATGTACATGGAATTATAGAAAATAGTCTCTTGTGTCTGTCTTCTTTCACATAGTCTAATGCTTTTGAGGTATATCTTATGGTGTGTATCAGTAGGTTTTTCCCCTTTTTATTGCTGAGTAGTATTCCGTCACTGTATGCACATACCACAGTTTATTTATCCATTTACCCATTGGAGCACATCTGCATTGTTTCCAGTATGGGCTATTAGGAATGAAGCTGCTATGGACATTTGAGTTCAAGTATTTGCATATATTTGTATTTTCATTTCTCTTGGATAAGTATGTAGGAGTGGAATCACTGAATTGTATGGGAAGTGTACGTCTAACTTTATATATAAGAAACTTCCAAACTGTTTCTAAAGTATTTGTACCATTTTACATTCCCACCAGCAATGTATGAGGGTTCCAGCCGTTTCTCACCCTTTGCCAGTCCTTGATATATTGGGTCCTTTTAATTTTAACATTTAGTGGGCTTGTAGAGGAATCTCATTGTGGTTTTAATTTATATTTTGCTGATAACTAATGATGTTGAAATTTTTTTATGTGCTTATTTGCCATCTATATGTCTTATTTTATGAAGCATCCATTCAGTATTTTACCACCATTTCCCCCCTTTTAAAATCAGTTGTTTGTCTTATTTTGAGAGTTATATATCTGGATTCAACTCCATTATCAGATAGATTTTATAGGTAATTTATCCTATAAATTCATGGTCATGGCTTACATTTTCATGTTTTTAACAGTGGTTTTTGAATATTAAAATTTTTTAATTTGATGGAGTCCAGTTTATCATTTTTTCTTTTCTGATTCTGTGACTCATAGGGACCCCTCTACATAGTTCTGCAGCTCTCTTTCTGTTCAGCTTTGCCTCTCCAGTACTCTGAGCTATAAATTCTAGCTACCTTGCCCTCCCTGAATTCTGCTCTCTTTTTTCTCAGCTCAGGGAGGCACTCCCCATCCCCAGCTCTGTTTCAGTTCCTTCTCCATGTGCTACAGCCTGGAAGCTGCCACCAGACAAATAGCTGTTGTAGTCTTAGGTCTCACCTTGGATTTTGTCCTGTCAGGGATCACCACAGTTCTGAGCTGCCTTAACTGCTGTTAATGATGCATTTAAAAACTAGTAGTCTGACAATAAATCTCTTTGGAAAGCAGTTTGGCAATGTCTTTGAAAGTTTAAATAGTTTACAGGTTAAGAAAGATAGGCTTTAAAGATGGTTCACCAGAGATGGAGTTTGAGGCGGTAAGACTAGTGTTTAAGGGTACAGACTTGTAATGAGTAGTAAATAAGTCAGAGATCTAATGCACAGTATTATAAATATAGACAGTAATGTTGTACTATAATTGTGTAATGTGATATTGCTATAGCAATCATATTCCAATATAGTATACATGTATCAAAAGTAACATGCTGTACACTTTAAATTTATACAATGTTACATGTCAAATTTATTCAGTAAAAAAAAAAATCTTTTTAAATGTAAAGTTAGTTCAGATCCCACAACTGTAAAATATTTATGGCCCTGGGAACCCGATTACCTGAAAGGCTAGAGAAATTACCCAACAAGAAAGAGTATCACTCATTTTTCACTTGAAACAGGAGTATCAGGCTCTTGGATGGTGTGCTGAATATGATGTAGTCTCACCAAGGAGAATCCAGTCTATTGTCTTAGCTATGAAGACAATGCATTGTTAAAACAGAAGGTCATGTTTTTGTGTTCTAGTTATTTACCATGTGAGCAAATAAAATTTAACAAGGGGAAGCTATTAGAAATAGCTGGATGCTTGACATATTTTATGACATTATTGACATTTGTTCAGTTTTAGTAACTCATTGTAGAAGAGGAAACAGTTTTTCTCCATTGGTAAAAGCAAGGAATATTTTCCCATAGGCTGTTTGAATTCCTTGGCATTTAATAGTCTAGTTTCCTATTGAGTAGACCACTATGTGAATTTTTATGCCATTTGTCCCTAGGATAAACCCCAATCAAGGGATTTCTCTTTTCCCTTTGAGAACCTGGCACATGAGTTTTGTGCCAAAGGATCAATTAAGGCAGCAATTTTTGTACCCAGTTTTTCTAACGGAAGCACTTTGCCTCCTTCTTTTGAGGTTAGGTTGAGTGTTTTCCTGGGGGCAATCTATTTTTTTTTTTTTTCTTTTTCTTTTTTTGCGGTATGCGGGCCTCTCACTGTTGCGGCCTTTCCCGTTGCGGAGCACAGGCTCGGAGGCGCAGGCTCAGCGGCCGTGGCTCACAGACCCAGCTGCTCCACGGCATGTGGGATCTTCCCAGACCGGGGCACAAACCCATGTCCCCTGCATCGCAGGCGGACTCTCAACCACTGCGCCACCAGGGAAGCACGGGGCAATCTATTTTGAATCACATTTTCCCTCTTACAATAGAAAGGTTACCAGCTGGACTTCCTTGCAACAGGGGTGGAATAGACGTGAGGTGTATAGAGTGAAATGGGCTGATTTTCTTTCATCTTTTTTTCCCCTTAATATTTGCTTTTGCTTTGGCTTCCCTGAAGACACAGTAACTCTGGGCATGCATATGTGTATGTATGTCCCTGCAGCATTTTAAAGCATGTAAATGAGAAGACCTTGTTGTATAAGCCCAAACAAGTACGGACGTAATTGACTACTAAACCTTCTCTTTCCTAATGTTTGCACAGGAGTCTCCCCAGGACAGTGCTATCACTCGTGATATTAACCGGACATTCCCAGCACATGACTACTTTAAGGACACAGGAGGAGATGGACAAGATTCCTTATATAAAATATGCAAGGTATTTCATATAAAAAAAAAAAGACTCAGTTGTTTTTTTTTTTAAATTTTTGTCTGTGTTGGGTCTTTGTTGCTGTGCACGGGCTTTCTCTAGTTGAGGTGAGAGGGAGCCACTCTGCTGCAGTATGTGGGCTTCTCATTGCCATGGCTTCTCCACAATGAGAGAGCACGGGCTCTAGGCGCGCGGGCTTCAAGTAGTTGAGGCACACACGCTCAGTAGTTGTGGCTCGCGGGTTCTAGAGCGCAGGCTCAGTAGTTGTGACGCATGGGCTTAGTTGCTCTGTGGCATGTGGGATCCTCCCGGACGAGGCTCGAACCCATGTCCCCTGCAGTGGCAGGCAGATTCTTAAGCACTGAGCCACGAGGGAAGTCCAAGACTCAGTTTTAAATGGTGATTCTGGTTCTTTGAAATTATGCAAAGGATAACTACAAAACGTAATTTATATTTGATGTTCAAGAATGCAAAAAAATGAGAGAAAAGTCTTTGTAAAATCAACAGTAACAACACAATTTTAGATTCATAATGAACAGGATATAATTAAAAATAAAATGGTAGGATTTCTTTTACCCTTTTAATCTAGCTCTCCCTCACCTTCCTGCAAAATGTCCCAGAAAGAAACCCTGTGCTCACTGACTCTCATCCTTACTTCTGACCCCGCTGCACTCTTGTTTCTCTCTCATGATGATCTTCATTGCAGCTCTCTCTGCTCCTGACTTCTCACCCTCCTGGTTAAGCTCTCACTTCTCTAACTACTTCGCTCATTCTCTCATGATTTTTCTCTCTCTCTGCCTGCTCCTAAAACAGAGGCCTTCCCCTAGGTGCTCAGTCACTGGTTCCTGTAGCTCTACACTGTCTCCATGGGTGACCCTTTCCACTCCCACAGCTTCAGCTATCACCACTGCACAGATGTTCCCAAATCTACATTAACTCAAGGCCTAAATTTCCAGCTGCTCGTTGGTCTCCATGTAAAAGTCTGTCAAGTACATCAGACAAAACAGGTCTAAAACTGGGTTCATTTAAAAAAACACTTTATTATGAAAATTTTCAAACATACATAAAAGTTGAATAGTGTAAATGAATTTGTATATATCCCTGTCCAGATTGAATATTTATCAATATATTGCCACAGTTTCTTCATCTGTCCTTTTAAAAAGATTTTCCTGAAGTACTTAAAGCAAACCTCAGACATCATAATCCTAAACTCTTTGCCGTACATCTCTAAAAATAAGATCATTATCCACCTGTATCATCCATCATTATCCATCAGTACCATCTAATAGCCACTCCATATTCAGATTTCCCTAAATGTCTTTATACATTTAGTTAGAATCAGGATCCAGCAATATTCATACTGTGGTTAGTTGTTATATCTCTTTTAATTAAAAACAGCCCTCCTTTTTTTCCCAACATGCCATTTTCTTGCTGAAGATACAATCATTTCTCTGTTATTTTCTAGTTCCTTCCTTTGGCCATGTTCAGTTTGATACGATTGACGTCTCTTTAAGCTGTACTTCCCTCACTATTCACTGCCCTGGTACAGGCCACTATGATACGTTGCTAGCACTTTTTTACAAAAGCCGCCTTGCATTAGTCTCCCTGCGTTTGGGTTCTAGCCTATTTATTATTTTCTCTGTGTTGACCCTAGAATTGGATCATTTTAGTGGCCTCCACTAGACCCACTAAAACCTTTAGTGCTTTGTCTAACCCACAGACTGAAATAAAAATTCCTTAGTTCATTTCCTGGTCCTAGATTCATTAGCTTAGTATTAAAGGCATTTTATAATATATCCAGGCTTACTCCCTAAATATTTTATGCTTCAGTCACATTGGACTTCTCACTGTACTCTGGTTGATTTACTTGTCAAACTTCCCAACTGAACTGTGAAGTTCTCAAGGGCAAGAATCATTTCTTACATATGTTAGCATCTATAGCACTTGCACAGTGCACGCCATATTATAGAAGGTGCTCATTAAATGTTGATGAATTAGTGAAACGCCTTTTCTTCCCCATATTTCATTACAGCCCCCATGAACCTTATATTTCAAACGTTTCCCGAATGTATTATGTACATGAAAGTACTTTCAAACTTTCGGGAAATGTTTGAAATATAAAGCATTCCTTCTAGCTTTTCTATGAGCCTGAAAAATGCTCCCCTCATTCTCTACCTATAGAAATTCAATACATTTTTATCTTAGTACATAATTGATTAAGCCATGTGCTGAGCACTTTACTTGAGAGGACTGAGAATAATTCATCAGCTCTATTATATAAATACTGTGATTATTCTCATCTTACAAATAAGGAATATAAGCATTGGGCCTAAGAGCCAGACCGAGACATTAGCAATTGTGAGATTTCAGCCCAACTCTATCTAACTGTGAGGCCTCTATTCTTTTTTGACTAATCGACTGTCGATTGGTACCTTCATCAGTTTTGTCAAACTGCCTTCCACAGAGCTGTGTTGGCATATATTACTACTAGTTTTCAACAGTCTTAACAAAATGAGTATTAACTCGTTAATTTTTTACTGATTTGATAGGTGGAAAGTGGTCTCATTAAATTACAAAATATCATTTCTAAATCCCTCTGTGCTTCTTGTCTTTGGAAAAGCATATGTGTTTCTCGTTCTGTAGCCCTCTCATCAGATAAGCTTTGACAAAACAGGGGATATAATGAGATTATATTGAATTCTACCTGAATTTATGAAAGCATGGTTATATATAAAAACATAAACAGTGATTGGTGAGTGCCTGCTATGTAAAACATATATATGTATATATTTTTAAAGCTATAGTTTCACCAAAAGCTAATGATAAAATCCCATGTGTATATTAACTTGTCATCTAATAAACGTTGGCATCACATTTTGCTAAGTGATCTGAAATTTAAATATACCCATTTCTAAGTTGCTTTCTTGGGACACAGAAGAACCTTGGGGGAAAAAATGGAGAATAAAGAGAGTTTCATCAGAAATAAATTTGTCAGACAGGGAATAGCGTCCTGAATCTATCGGAATTCCCCTTTCCCCCCACAACTTACATGAGAACTATAAATATTAACCAAAAGAACAAGACTCTGAAGAACAACTACAGAACCAAAGAGTAACCCACAGGACTAGTTGATGTCAATATTCTGTTAATGATAACGTTCAGAAGAGATGAGTTGTCATCATCTGCTGCCAAGGAAAATACAAATGAAAATTCCAAAGAACCACAGATGGTTTCGGAGTAATCCCTCTTATCAGAAAAGTCATCACTGGCATTGTGGAAAGGATTGTATTTTGGCATCTTTGCCAAAAGATTTTTTTTCCCAGAAAGAAAAATGAATAGCAATAACAGTGTTTAGTGAGTGCCTGCTCAACACATATAGCAGTGAGTGCCTGCTGTATGTGTTGAGGTGCATCACCCCAGCCTCTAAGAAGTTCACAGTCTAGTAGAGAAGATGGACATTTAAAATGCAGTGTGGTAAGTGCTCTAATAACCATACATTTGTCACAAGTACCATAGAAGTACCGAGGAGAGAGAGAATCCTGGGGGAATAGAATATGTTTGGAGCCTCAGTGAAGAACACATTTTTCAGACAGAGAAGAGGGAAAAGCATGAGCAAAGACAGGCGGAATGACAACTTTTTTTTTTAATGCTAAAATGGTTTTTGCTTAACCTTACCACTCCTTGGCTACAGGAAGTGGCGTGGTGACAGCGTTATTTATAATAAAGAAAAATTGGAATTGAAGAGAAATGTTTGCATCATTCACTGCCCATCAGAATGCCACAGTGGAGTGTGGGTAGCATCTTCAAGGTTCCCGTGTTCAAGTTCCTATAAGGCAACTATGACTCAAGAGCGACTACATTCATTTACACCTCGTGTGTTTTTCCCCCCCCAGGCTTATTCTGTGTATGATGAAGAAATTGGCTATTGCCAGGGCCAGTCATTTCTTGCTGCTGTTCTGCTTCTCCATGTGAGTAATTAGGTCTCTATGTATGACTTACACATGTCCTGCCTCAGCTTATACTAGCCTTAGACTTGATCATGGTTTTTTATTTCCTTTGGCCAGGCTTTAGTGCATGAAGGTTAACTCCTATATCTGGAAACCTTTTCCTTAAATTAATACAGTGTCATCATGGGAGAGAAACATGGTAAAAAATAAATGACAGTGTTGAAAATTGGTACAAGGGTAGACTTTTTTTATTACTAGGGTGATTGGATAGACTTTAGTCTTGATTGAACCCTTTGGGGACATTTTATCTTCTCTAAAGTAGCCGCTGTCATCAGTCTTTGTTTTGAGATTTATGTATTAGGGTGGAAGGGAGGCAGAGAAGTTGGGTTGCTTTAGCACCATTTTATTCATTTGTTCATTCATTCAGCAAAGACCTTTACCCTCCATCTTACTGATATTTTTTTAAATCCACAGCAAAATTGAAAAAACGTTAAGGTGAACACTCATATACTCTTGACCTGATATATCAGTATTCTTCCACACTGCTTTCTCTGCATCTCTCTCTCTTTTCCTCTTTTACACACACACACACACACACACACACACACTTTTTTTTTTTAATGGAAAAGAAATTTTTTGAAATTATCTTTGGAAAATAAGTAGCAGACACCCCTAAATACTTGTGCATGTATCTCCTGAGGACCTAACCAGAATATCACAGTCATATCTCAGAAATTCGACACTGACTCACAGTGTCTTACCCACAGTCCACATTCAGTTTTCCCTGTTTACTCAGTAAAGTCCTTACAGCTTTTTTTTTTTTTTTTTTTTTTTTTTGTGGTACGTGGGCCTCTCACTGTTGTGGCCTCTCCTGTTGCGGAGCACAGGCTCCGGGCGCGCAAGCTCAGCAGCCACGGCTCACGGGCCCAGCTGCTTCGCGGCATGTGGGATCTTCCCAGACCGGGGCACGAACCCGTGTACCCCGCATCGGCAGGCAGACTCTCAACCACTGCGCCACCAGGGAAGCCCAGCTTTTTTTTCTAATCAAGATCAGTGAAGAATCAGGCATTGCATTTGGTTGTCATTTCATTTTATTCTTTTAATCTGATCTATTCCCTTTGCCTTTTTTGTATGTTCCATGCCATTGACAGTTTTGAAAAATTAAAGCAGATTGTCTTGTAAAACATCCCGGATTCTTGATTTGGCTGATCATTTTCCCATGATTCAAGTTAAAATGCTTGGCAAAAATACCACACAGGTGATGTTAGCAGAGAGTTTTTGAGCATCTGTTATGGTCTGAACTGTGCTAGTGATCAGGAGTGGATAATATAGTGTGGCCCTGGTCCTTGTGGATGCAGAGCTAGTGAAGCTGACTAGCTGTAGGCAAAAAAAGTCACACAAGTATATCATTGTTACTTTCAGTGGCGCTGTGAAGGTATAGTGAAACGTTTGATGCAAGATTATAACAAGGGAGCCTCATTTCGATTACACGCTTCTCTGGGAAGCTAACCTTTAAGGTGAACCCTGAAAAATGAGAAGGGATATCCATTCTCTTTTGTACTTTACTATATCATTTAACTTTTTTTTTAACATTGTTATGAAAATAATAAAACTGTTTTGAAAACAAGAGAGTGGAGAGTAGAGCAGTCCTGGTAAAGAGAATAGTACAGTGTATAGAAGCCCTGAAATGGGGAAAACTTGGCATCTGGAAGGAACTGAAAGAAAGGCAGTGTGACAGGAGCATCACGAGCCATGGGGAATAGGGGGAGGGAGCTAGAGAGGTCCACAAGACTAGCTTGAAGGAGGGCTGTGGAGACCAGGCCACGCAGTCTAGATTTTGTTTCTCTAAGAACAGGAAGCTTTTGAAGAGGTTTAAGCCATTTCGTGTAGGTTGTAATACAAGTAAAACAAAACCACTTTGCATCTTCTTACTGTGAGCCTAGCTTGTTGGTATTGGTAGGCATGCAAAAATGTGATAAAACTATGACACTGATAAAGAAGTCAAGTTTTTTTTCCCCCCAGCTTTGTTTACATCATAATTGACGAAGATTGTGTGTGTGTATATATAAGGTGTATAATGTGATGATTTGACATCCTATACATTGTGAAATGATTCTCACAAGCTAATTAACACATCCTCAAGAAGTCAAGTTTTAAGTTTTTGTTCTGTTGTTTTTTTTTTTTTTGTGGTACGCGGGCCTCTCACTGTTGTGGTCTCTCCCGTTGCGGAGCACAGGCTCCGGACGCGCAGGCTCAGCGGCCATGGCTCACGGGCCCAGCCGCTCCACAGCACGTGGGATCTTCCCAGACCGGGGCATGAACCCGTGTCCCCTGCATCGGCAGGCGGACTCTCAACCACTGCACCACCAGGGAAGCCCCTGTTCTGTTGTTTTAATCAGACTTTATATCTCAGAGTCTCACAAGTCTGTGGTTCGTCTTTGTTCTCAATTTTCGTGCAAGGACATTTATCCCCATTTAAGTGTCACAACCCTTTTAAAATGAGTTTCCCGATGAAATCCCCAGTGTCTTGGTTTGAACTCTATGCTGCTTGCCATCGTGTTAGAATAAGTGCTTGTTTCAGAGTAAGGGCAGGTGTGCTGCCTAACATCAGAAATGCCACTCTGGGCAGACCAAGTCTCTCCCTCAGTGAGTGGAAGAGTGAAGTTGCCTGCCATGGTAAAGACCTCAAAGGTCTGGTCCTTTGCCCCAAATGCCCTTACCCTTCCAACAATAATTTTCTATCCTTTTCTCATTTATTACTTAGTCTGATTTGCTCTTTAGCTCTGCTTTATTCCCAGTTATTTCTTTGCTCAGCCCACCTCCATCATCTTGTTCGACAGAAGCCCACCCACCTTCTTGACATTTGGAAGGCTTGCTACAGTCATGTCATGTCTTAAATAATATTTCCAGCGCTCTTTTTCTATTTTGAAAACTAGACATTTTGCCCGGTTCTCAGGGAGATATTTTTCCATAAAGCTGTGGAAGATGTATAAGTGAGTAACATCTGTAAATAGAAGTGAAGTAAAGGAGGTTTTTGTACTATTTTAAGTATTACTGCAGGCGTTACTGTAATACTTTAAACATTTCTTCAGACCTTAGAATACATAAAGTTCTTCTGTAACTAGCCATGTTTTTAGTAACAGTGAGGAAGAAAAACATTTTTACTAAAATGAAATAACAGTTAAGGAGGTAAAATGATTTAACAAAGGTCTTATGATTTGGGAAAGATGAAACATACTCGAGTATAGACCTGTTCCTACTCAGTTCAAGTCCTGCCCTCCCTGTGAAGCCTGTTCCTGGCTCCCTCAGGAAGACCCAGGCTTTCTTGTTCTTGTGTTCCCACTGGTCTTTCTAACTAGGCATTTTACAGCTATTGTATACTGGTTGTATGAGAGGCTCCTCAAGAACAGGAACAGTGTATGACATAGAGTAGGCATTGTTAAATATTTCTTGGTTGAATGAATGAATGTTACAAAACACAGCTGAGATCTGAGTTACTGCATATCACTGAATTTCCTAGTATTCAGATAGGAGAGTTGAAGGATAAATTTAATATACTGAGGAAACTTCTGTGTATGTTTTTGATCCCCCACCCCTTCCCTCTTTGCCTGTCTGTTACAGATGCCTGAGGAACAGGCATTCAGTGTTCTGGTCAAGATCATGTTTGACTATGGTCTCAGGGAACTTTTCAAGCAAAACTTTGAAGATTTGCATTGCAAATTTTACCAGTTGGAGCGCCTCATGCAGGTAAGTAGAGAATCCAGCTTTGCATTTGCCAGTAGGAATGCAAGACTGGGAAGAGCGGGATTGATGAAATGGTGCCAAGGAGCAGGGGCGATTTCTAGCCCTCCAGGGTTAAGGACAGGTTTTAGGTTTTTCATTTCTCTCTATGTAACGATGATGCCACGATTAATACGGTGTTAACCCGACGGGTGTGAGCCGGGTTTTCAATCTCATAAACACCCAAAAGATCAGATGACTGTAGGAGCCTTTAACACAGCAAACTCAGTCAAGAAATATTCACCAAGGCTCTGAAGCTGACTGGTTAGAAATCTTATAACAAAAGTGAAACAAACTTTCCCAAACATTTCATAACTTGGAAAGAACAACTGTCCTTCCAAATATTTGTCACCATTTGGGGATTCCTCTTTAGAGCTACTTTGTGGACTGGAAACGAGAGCCGAGTGCCAGTTTAATACCAGATAATAAGTGTTCTTCTCAGCACTTTGGCAATTTTTAGAAAAACACAAATATGTGACTTTTTTGGCCTATTTCTGGCAGATTTATGAACCTCCTGAGTGAGAGTTAAACAGCTGCATATATGCCCAAGACTAATTAGTTTGCTATTTCAGGAATACATTCCTGACTTGTACAACCACTTCCTGGATATAAGCCTTGAAGCACACATGTATGCCTCCCAGTGGTTTCTTACGCTCTTCACTGCAAAATTCCCTCTCTACATGGTCTTCCATATCATCGACCTGCTTTTATGTGAGGTACGTATCACACTTTGGCTTTTGTTTGTAGTGTCCTTCCTGTGTCACCTCTGTTAAAACAGAATTTGTTCTTCTCAGTTATTTTATTTCATTGCTGGAAAATCCAGGTTTAAGTTACTCTTCCTTGGGCTGATGCTAATAATCATGTTTTGTCAAAGGTGCTCTCTGCTAAAAAAAAGCACATTTGTATTAGTTAGGTTTGGCTGCATTGAAGAAATCCAAAATAACAGTGACTAAATAAAGTAGAGGTTTATTTTTCTTTCCCATGTAAAAGAAATCAGAAGGTTGGCAGTAACCTACCTTCCTCAGAGTGCAACTCTGTTCCGTATGGCTGATTAGAGCTCCAGCCACTGTCTCTCTATATTTAAGCTAGGGGGTTTAGGGGTTCAGGGAGGTTGCATCCCCTCTTTTAAAAGACATTTCCTGGAATTTCCACCTGCATTTCTTCTTAACCCCTTATTGACCAAAAGTTAGGTACCTGACCATACCTAGCTTCTAAGGGGAGTTTTTTTTTTTATTTAAGCTGACTAGGAATTTGCTAAAACTTGGGGGTCTATTACTGAAAGAAAATAGATATTATAGTAAATAACGGCCTTTGCCTCAGCTTAGTTTTGGGTTTTAGGGTGTGTATGTGCCTAAGAAGAAAAAACTAACTTCAAAAATAACACGTTTGTTATAGAAACTATAAGCAAAAAGATTTTAAAATACTTCTAATCCCAGTCTAGAGGGAAACTGCTTTTAACATTTTGGTGTATATTCTTTCTGCCTTTTCATATATGTGTATGTGTAATTTCTATATGGAACAGTTTTTTTCATATGGAATATTATGTAATAATGTATATTATGGTTTTATATCTATATAAAAATATGATTATGCTATATATGCTATCTGGTAACCTCTTTTTATCTCATATACTTGACTGTCTATAGACAGACACCTCCACATATGTACCATCCTTATTTTTAATTATCCCATATTCAAAACATATAAAAATCCATTAAGAAATTTGTATCTTCTATCCAGCTTGAAACATTATAAGAAACAGCATTTCAGATATACCATTATTCTTTTTTTTTTTAAAGAAGATGTTGGGGGTAGGAGTTTATTAATTATTTTATTTTTGTTGTGTTGGGTCTTCGTTTCTGTGCAAGGGCTTTCTCTAGTTGTGGCAAGCTGGGGCCACTCTTTATCGCAGCGCGCGGGCCTTTCACTATTGCGGCCTCTCTTGTTGCGGAGCACAGGCTCCAGACACGCAGGCTCAGTAGTTGTGGCTCACGGGCCTCGTTGCTCCACGGCATGGGGGATCCTCCCAGACCAGGGCACGAACCCATGTCCCTTGCATTAGCAGGCAGATTCTCAACCACTGCACCACCAGGGAAGCCCCATTATTCTTTTTTTTTTTTTGCGGTACGCGGGCCTCTCACTGTTGAGGCCTCTCCAGTTGTGGAGCACAGTCTCCGGACGCGCAGGCTCAGTGGCCATGGCTCACGGGCCCAGCCACTCCGCGGCACGTGGGATCTTCCCGGACTAGGGCACGAACCCGTGTCCCCTGCATCGGCAGGTGGACTCTCAACCACTGTGCCACCAGGGAAGCCCAGCCCCATTATTCTTAATTATTCTTATTATTCTTAATTAATGCCAAGTATCCCATTCTTTGGATATATCATAATTTATGTAACCAATTCCTAATCTCAAACCTTTGTCTAGTTTTTCACTATTATAAGCAGCCATTTGTTAAGTAGTTACTGTGGGCCTGGTGGCATGCTAAGTAACCTACATAAACTTTTCAACTAATTAGTTCAGAAAACCATTGGGAGACTATTTGTTATGGAACTTGAGGCCCAGAAACTTTAAAAGTTTAACACTGTCAGCAGATTTTAGGGCCTCGCCTGAGCTGTCCTTTGCCCCACTACTCCTAGAATGATTAGCTTAAGAAAGGCAGATTAGAGGGAACCCTGAGCAGATTCAGTTCTGGGACCTAGGGCTCAGGGACAGAGTGATTGCTGTACTTGGAGTGAGCAGTATAGAATACAGGAAGAGCCACCAGGAGTTACTTCCTGAGAGATCACAATTTTATGACTAATGTTTTAGTTCGGAAGCATGGAATACTTTGAAGAGCATTCTTGAATTGCGAGAATAGCTCTAGAAAAGCTCTTCTCTCAAAAAAATGGGAGACTGGGTCTACCTTAAGTGGTTTTTCAGTGGTTGCCCTGTAATTTTTTTCCCCAAGATATTTTCAAGATTCATTCCTTAAGTTTTTACAGTTTATCTAAAAATTGTGGGGTATTCTGAAGACAAACAGCTTTTAATGATCCATATATAAACACTGAAAATGTTTTCTGTGTTTTCTTTTAGGGAATAAGTGTTATTTTTAATGTCGCCCTTGGATTATTAAAGGTACAGTACACATTTATTTGTAAGCTGGGTTATCTGGTATTCCTTGTTCAGCACTTGCAGTATCTTGGTCTTAATCTCATTCTGAACAGCCACTATGCTCTAGCATTGTCCCTGACAGTGGATATGTGCAAGGAGCTCTGCAAAGGCTACAAAGTATCTTCTGGGGATTATAAAGGTGCTGGGATTATAAAATCCTTCTTGGGCACCTTCATAGCAGAAAACTTTTTTCTGTACATGGTTGTATTTTCTTCTTTCTTCAAGACTTCCAAAGATGACTTGCTATTGACAGACTTTGAAGGTGCGCTGAAGTTCTTCAGGGTTCAGCTTCCTAAGAGATATCGCTCAGAAGAAAATGCAAAAAAACTGATGGAATTAGCTTGCAACATGAAGGTAAAATCATTTTTGCGTTAATTTAGATTCCTTTGTTAATGTCTCACTCCTCCTGATCAAATTGTCAACATTTATAGTACATTAATAATAATGTTTTGTATTGTATAATTTTCTAAATATTTTCATATATATTACAGCCTATGAATTAAATATCAGGTTTCATGATTTCTACTGTGCTGTCCTTTAACTTTCAGTATTTGTTGTTATGGTCAGAAATTCCCTAAAATGAAAGTAATAATACATGAAGGAAACTTATTCACTATTTATCACTTCCAGTGAAGCATTTATGATTTGTATCATTTTTTTAAGTTTTAAAAAAAAGAAGAATCTCCTTGTGTTCATGTTATAAAAGTTTTGTTTTTAAAGAAGAAAAAGTAATTGAGGGAGTTTAGTTTGGAATTTGAGAGGTGGAGGCAAATGGGAGACAGAATAAATAGCTGTATTGAGATGCTTATAGGGTGCATAAAAGACTGACTGTCATATTTACTCAGTGTGTCTCCAGAGGGTAGAATTGTGATCACTGTGTCAGGGGCAGATGTGGTAGGAGAGAAGCTTCACTATCTACTGAATTAGAGTACGGACTGGGAATCAGAGAGATCTGAGTTCAAAGTTATTTCACCTATTTAAGGCACAATTTCCTCATCTGTAAAGTAATATTGGATTTCTGGTTCTGGTTATATGTCAGACT
Organism: Phocoena sinus; assembly: GCF_008692025.1. Classification (NCBI taxonomy): domain Eukaryota; kingdom Metazoa; phylum Chordata; class Mammalia; order Artiodactyla; family Phocoenidae; genus Phocoena; species Phocoena sinus. The sequence continues at coordinate 12,054,772 of NC_045768.1, read as the reverse complement.
GAGCTAACTCAGGCTACCCTTCTTTAAACATTTGGAGATGCTAAACAAAGTATAATCCAAGAAATGTTTAAATACCTGGATGAACTTGAAAGAAAAAAGAGAAATACCCAGGTGCCTTAAACAAAGTGGCTCAATGTATTGTATGTGATAATAAAAGAGCATTCCAAGGGAATATAGAACCAGAGGTAGGTATTAGGATTTTACTACTCACGAAGACAAGACATGATTTGGGGCCTTCTGGAGGCCCCAGAATGAAACTGAAATCTCTGCATAAAGTTAGGACTTCGGAATGGCCACCCTGTTTGTAAAAGCAGGAATACAAAAACTACATGTTAGCCTGATAAATAATAGGAATCATGATATAAAGTGAATGGGGGATTTGGCGGGGAGGGAAAGGAAATAGAACTTCTAGAAATTAAAATAATCATTAAAGTTATCATTCAATGTAAAATGTTACATCCTTCACAAGTATTATGGATAACATTTAATGATATTTTGCCATGTGCTAGGTCCTGTGATTAGGTGTTTTTACGTGTGAGGATTAACTACAGTATATGTACAGTGCTTACCTTAGTGCCTGATAATTAGTAAGGGTTTAAGAAATAATGGCCACTACTATGATTATTTCCTCCCTGGTTTTTCAAGCAGAAACAAACTCTTTTCAGTAACATTTACACCAGCGAGGGGTTTGCGCACAGCACACAGCCAAATGAGCTCTGAGCTTCTTGGAGTTGCTTTCTATCCCAACCTGGTTTAGCATACAGAAGGATGCTGACTCTTACTTATGATTTCTTCCCCTCCAAAACCTGCTTCTTTCTCAGTGTCCCCATCTCCAGTTTGTGGGACCTCATTGCTCAGGCCTGAAAACTTGATACCATCCTCTTCTATTCTTTCTTTCACACTTAACATCTCCATATTCCACATCCAAGCCCTATCATCAAAATATATCCTGAATCTGATCACTTCTCAACCCTTTCATCACCAATGCCCAAGTCTAACCATCTCATCACTTCTCTTCTGGAAGATTGCAGTCGATTCCTTGGTCCTTCTGTTTCCACAGTGATTTCCTCCCAGACTCTTTTTGATCTCATCTCTCCCTTGCTTAAAACACTAATGGCTTCTTATCTCAGAATAAAACTCAGGTTCTTGCCTTGGCCTGCAAGGCCTGGCACCATCTCACCTCTGACAGTGTGATTTCAACTACTACTACTTTTCCCCCTTACACTTTTCCACTTCAGACGCCCTGGCCTCCTTGCTGTTCTCAGACATGCTGAGCATGTTCCCTCCCAGCCTTTGTGCTGGCTGGTCTCTCTGCCTGTAATGTTGTTCTCCTTGCTGTCCACATGGCTTCACCCTCGCCTCATTCAGTCTTAGGCTCAATGATCATGTCATCAGAGAGGACTTCTCTGATTACAGTGTCTAAAGTAGCAGCTCCCCCCAACTCTTTACACCCTATCTCCTTATCCTGTCATATTTTCTTCATGTCACTTATTGATACTTAACATTATTTTATATGTTTGACTATTATCTGCGTGCCCCCTGTCCCCATGCTGGAATTAAGCCTGTGACAGAGGGGACTTTATCTCGTTTGTTTATTGCTGAATTCCCAGCACAAGAACAGGATCTGACATGTAAATATTGGTTGAATGAGTGAATAAATGAATATTCTGTTGAGCTTCCTCCAAGTGTTTTACAAAGAAGAGTTAACATGGATTTGGGCAAGGCTTAAAAATAGCTTCTAGCTAAAGGTTTACCTTTTGGGTTTTCATTAGCTTGAAACACTTTAATAATAAATGGATTCTTTATTTCTAAAGTCCAGATGGGAGGTGTCTGATGTCTTTTTCCTTGCCTTTGCTTCCAAAGAATTAAGGTAGACAAGGCCGCACAGCACACGTTATTATTTGCTTAGATACGTAATTCCTTTTGGTCTTGGAGAGCCCTGCATGGCTAGGGTACACTTTGGATGATTTCCCCTACTTGCACATGGTTTCAGGTGAGAAAAATAGTAATTTTTCTTGAAATTGACTCATCACGGAAAGCCTACAGATTCACCAGGACATGAGAGAGTGAGCTTTTTCTGTTAAAAGGTGGGATATGGTGTGTACAGTTTAGTTAGTGATGATTAGTTTCACTCTGGCAGCTATACTTAACACCAAAAAATATTAAAGGAGATATAGGCAATAGTTGAGCCAATTATTGGCAAAGGATTTCAGTCACAGTGATAATTTGTCAGCTCAAAAATAAGAGAAATCATTGGCAAGCTCAGTTATGAGCCCTGCATTACGTAGACCGCATGATGGAGGAGGGCCTCAGTCAGCACAGAGAGTGCATAGTATCTTCTGGTTGTTTGGAGACCCTCTAGCCATGGAAAAGGGGATTCCTGCTAGGTGAATGCTTTGGAAACTAGCTTCTGAATTTCTTGGTGTAGAATTTAGAAAGGAACATTGGCCTTGTAACTCATTCAATTCCATTCCGTTATTTTTTAATTAAAAAAAAAAGTTGTGACTCAGTTTTCTCAGTTGTACTTCCTAATTAAGGTGGGAATAGGGAATGCTTTATCTCACATGCCAGTCCAGGAGACAGATACCTATTCTTGTTGTTGTCTTTTGTTGTGTTTTAGCAGTTACAGTGTTGTAATTTCCAGTATTTGTACAGATTTTATAAGAATCTCATTTGTTCCTCACAGTACCCTGTGAGGTGCAAAGGGCAAATCCAGTGTGGAAACTGAGGCTTATAGAAGCCAAGTGACTTACCCAGCTGATACTGACTGGGCAGTGACAAAAGCCCTGTTGGAACTCAGGCCTTCTGACTGCGTGCTCCCAAGGCTTTCCACCCTGTTGCATGGCCTCTTATTTCAGAAGGCGGCAGGAACCAAGTTTGGTGCGGCAGTATCTGCAATGGCCACAAGGTGGGTCTGTTGCCCAGAAAGGTCCACTGTCCTCTCGGTGCCTGCATCTTCCTTTTCTCCATCAGTCTCTCCCAGTATCTGTCTTTACTTGCCTCTCCTTTTTTTTCCTCTCTCTCCTTTCTTCCCTTTTACTTCTCCCCTTCTACTCCTTAATTTATTATGGGACCGAATTTTTTTTTTTATTTCTTACAGAGTTTTAGACCCCTGCTCTTAATCTAAAATTTAACAACATACATACATACATCAAAACTCATTTAGCCGTCTGTTGAATTTCTCTCCCTCCATGGGTCAGTGACCTGAGATGGAAAAGTTGTTTCCACTTGTGATATAAGATCTAAAAGGAATTTCACTTTAAATAGATTGTTCAGGAGATCGGGAATGGTCCTAGGAGCTCCACAGCCCTTTCATACCCATAACTGTGCCATGCATCATCTTTAGTGGAGGGAAATGGGAAAAAAAAAATTAGGTCTTTTAAGTTTTGACTCAAGAAATATGTGAGAGCAACTGTTTCTTTGTGTGTCTATACAGGAATTTTGAGAACAAGTCTGATACGTGAGGCTGGTTTAGAAGCAGCAGGAACTATGCTAAAAGAGATGGCTCAGTGGGTTTCTTAGATCAAATCTGAATACTTGACCCTTTGGCTGTAGAATCCTGCCTGATGTGAAATGGAATTTCTGAACCATGGCTTCATTGGAATTTGTTATATCAAACATAAAGTGAATATGCTAGGCTTCAAACTACCTGTAAGAAAAGATATTATTACAAAAACCAAATAGTAATATCTGTCAATTAATGTAATCCTAACCATTTGCTATTTGGAGAAACAGAAAACTCTTTGGCATTTGGGGATATTTGCCCTGAGGGCATGTTTTTATTCATGAGCCTAAAAGCAGCACTAGTTTGAACTTCTTTCTCTGCTCAAATCATTTGTGTAGTTAGTGTGGGTTTGGGTTTTAACTTCTGTGTTTGTAGTGACTTCATCAGTCTTTTTTCTTGATACGTTCACAGAAGCTTGTATAGTGTCTACACATAGTGAATTTATCCTTAGAGTGACCATATGAGGTCATTTTACGGATGTGTGTACTGAGGGTTAGAGAATTGAAGAAAACTCCCAAAGGGCACAAAGTTAGGGATGGAATTGAGATTAGATCCCAGGAATTTCAGACTCTAAAGTCAATGCTTATCATCATTGTGCTTTACTGTACCTGAGGGATTGAATGAATGGGACAAGAGCTACTTCTATTGGTCCACTTTTGGTGATATTTGTCATATAAAGATGGGTAACTCAGTCTCTATGTCAGTGTTGAAACTTACCTTTTGTACACTGTAGCTGAGTTCCATTTTCCTTATAACTAGACCCGGCTAGTTTTACAAGATATCTTTACTTGTTCCTACCTTTTAGAATTGGATTTCATGAGGAAGCTTCTGAATGGGTTCTCTCTTTCTCTGCATTGAACCCTAAAGTTTGCTGGTTGTTGCAAGGGTAGCAGTGTTCACTACCTTCTTGTTTTATTTTAATGAGTTCCTCTCCCTTGGTCCTTATCTGCATGTGATTCCTCTGCTAATAATTTGCTTCTTGCATTTTAGAAAAATACTCTGATGGTAGAACAAGGATGCCTAATTCTATTTAGTAATCTTTGAGGGAGTGTGAGCCTGAACTGTTTGAATAAATTAAATAAAAAGGCTGAGAAATCAAGTAGAATGTTGATTTGTTTCAAGTGGCTATAAGTGCAGACCTTGGAGTCCCACAGACCTTGGCTCTCAAGCTGGCTCTGCCTCTGCTTTGTGACCTAAGGTAGGTGAGCACAGCAGGGTTGTAGAGAGAGAAATAAGACGATGCCTTTAAAGTAGTGGCTGCTCTTCTGATGATATTATCATCATCCTTCACACACCAGTGCTCTTTTGGCCCAGGCTGTTTTGATCTTCTCTGCCCAGGTATCTGCTTTCCTTAAGTCAGTTCAAGTCAACAAGCATTTGTAGATTGCCTTCTATGCCAAGAATATACTGTGCTCAGTACTGGGCATGCTACAGAGATGGGTAAAAAGCAAGAATCACCCGAGACTTGAATTCTTGTGCTGGCATTCCCGCTGAACAGTCTGGGTCCTTTACTTTAGACAAGTCACTTTACCTATCTAGGTCTCAGTTCCCCAGTACAATGAGGGTGATAATCCCTGCTGTACGCATCTCAGAAAGTCATTTTGATGATTAAAGAAAATAGTAGATGTAGAGGCAGCTTGTTATCTTGAAACTTTTATGTAAATCTCAGGTTCTTGTAATCACTAACTGAAAAAGAACCATGGACTTGTGTCAGATTTCTTTATTTAGCAACGAGGACTTTGGGGTCAGGATCTCCTTAATGTACCAGACCTCTTCCTACCCACACACTCACCCACACAACATAACTCCAATCCTGCCACGCAGAGCTACTAACATTCAACCTCCCACCTGCACTGGACTTTCTGTGAGTCCAGCCCAGCAGGGATTCTTGACTTTTGCAGGAACTTTATTTTTTATTTATTTTAAAATTTTATTTATTTATTTTTGGCTGCATTGGGTCTTCGTTGCTGCACGCGGGCTTTCTCTAGTTGCGGCGAGAGGGGGCTACTCTTTGTTGCGGTGCGCGGGCTTCTCACTGCGGTGGCTTCTCTTGTTGCGGAGCACGGGATCTAGGTGCACGGGCTTCAGTAGTTGTGGCTCACGGGCTCAGTAGTTGTGGCTCGTGGGCTCTAGAGCTCAGGCTCAGTAGTTGTGGCACACGGGCTTAGTTGCTCCGCGGCATGTGGGATCTTCCCAGACCAGGGATTGAACCCGTGTCCCCTGCATTGACAGGCGATTCTTAACCACTGCTCCACCAGGGAAGCCCCTTGCAGGGACTTTAAACCAAACTTCAGAATCAGCTCCTAATATTTCCTATCAGCAGCCTGTTTCCTACTCTTCTGTGTTAAATGGACTTTGTTTAAATGGCTCATTGTTTGCAGCACATGTTCAGAGAAGAAAAGCAGATAATAATAATGTTACAGCCACCCTTTATTAAAAAGACTTCACTGTGTGCCAGCCAGGTACTCTTCTTAGCTCTTTATGTGTTTTATATCATGTGATCCTCGTAACAGTAGTTCTCATAAGGACTGTTGGGATTTTCACAGATGAGGACCCTGAGGCTGAGATAAGGCAGCTTGCCCTCAGTCACACAGTAAGTCATCTGCAGAGCCAGGACTCAAGCCTTGGTCTGTCCAAGTTCTTACTGGCCGACGGTACTACCTCACTCCCACCAAGGTCAGCAGCCACTCTCATTCTTTCTCCATCAGTGTGGGCCACGACATCCCTGCCTGTTCCACGGCCTGATCGGGGGCCAGCTTTCCCAGGGCAAGTAGCACATGTTTTAAGAGAGAACCTTATCCAATTCCTGTGACAGATTCATGATAAGTGAGTGACCAAAGGAAAGGTGTTTTAGACTAATTTTTACCTCTACCAAAATATCAATCTGGCATGTTCCAAGTCTCCACCTTCTCTCTAATTCAGCGTTTCTTAACCTGGGACTATGGATGGGCCTCAGGGAGCCCATGAGCCCTCTGAAATGGTGTGTAGAATGTTTTATTGCTGGGGGTGGGGTGGGGGTTAGCTTCTGTGCTTTTTTTGTGGGAACCATGGCTCTCAGGGGACATTCAAAGTGGTACTGTCTCTGACAGTGTTAAGAACCTTGTACTAATTGCAATGAGGTATAAAATTGGTTTTACCTAAATTACAAACTCAGCCTTAACCCAGGAAATTAGAATTTTTTTCCTCCTTGAAAGTGTATTTAAACAGAACAGATTTCAAATTTAATCGTCTTTGAAGGCAAAAATACCTCTGTGTGTGAAGCCGTGATTTCCACAGCCTTCTGATAGAAGTCAGCCAACAGCGGGTGTGATTCAGAGATCTGCGGCTGATTCCATAGCTTCTCTTCTTCTTGAATTCAGTTAAAATTTTAGTGGTAGAAGTAAGAGACAGGCAAAATGAACTGTGGGGACTATGTCTCTTCATTAAGTATTTTCATGCTTACTGTGTGCCAGGCATTAGGAATTTCACAGTGCATAAAGAGTTCCTGCCCTTGTGGAGTTTGCATATCCTGATCTGTGTACATCTTCGTATCATTAATGCTTAGCAAAGAACACTGCACATAGTGGGGCTCAACTATTGGATAAATAAATGTCCCTGCTTGCATCCTTATTGGGTTAAAAGGAAGGTCTTTGACTTTGATTTGTTCAACAGCTGACTGTTCCGATTATGTTCCAAGCATTGAGCTGGGCGCTAGAGGTATGGTGGTAAGCAAAACAGATGTGGCCTTTTTCCTAGTGGGAAGACAGTTAATCAAGTAAGCACATAAATAAATAATTGTGAACTTGGACAGGTGCCATGGAGGATTTGGCTTGACGCTATGAGAATATATAATGAAAGACCAAGCCTGATAGGGGGAAGAGTGTCAGGGAAGGGTTCACTAAGAAGTGATGTGGAGGGACTTCCCTGGTGGCGCAGTGGTTAAGAATCCACCTGCCAATGCAGGAGACACAGGTTTGATTCCTGGTCTGGGAAGATCCCACATTGCTGCGGAGCAACTAAGCCCGTGCGCCACAACTACTGAGCCTGCACTTTAGAGCCCGCGAGCCACAAGTACTGAAGCACACATGCCACAACTACTGAAGTCTGCGCACCTAGAGCCCGTGCTCCACAAAAAGAGAAGCCACTGCAATGAGAAGCCTGCGCACCACAGTGAAGAGCAGCCGCCGCTCACTGCAACTAGAGAAAGCCCGCCAGGCAGAAGCAACGAAGACCCAGTGCAGCCAAAAAAAAAAAAGTGATGTGGAGCTCTGATCTGAAAGGTGAAGAGGAGTGATCCAGGCACAGGGTTGCACAGGCAGAGGGACCAGGCTTGCAGTGTACGTTCGCTTTGGATGCCATTTCCATTTAGAAGACAGGTTGATGCAAAGGGGCGGGGCGGGTGGTGGTGTGGGTTCCCTTCTCATTAATTTAGCAAGCATTTCTGGGCGCTCTCTGTGCATGCGCAGGGGACAACAGTGAGTGAGACGCAGTTCTGACCTGGAGAAAGCACTGATAATGGGACAGGCGGGCTGAGAGGTGCTGGTCTTTCCTGGGTGCAGCCTCATAAGGACACTTGAATTGCTGCTTTTGCTGCTGATACCTCTCGTTCCTCATTCAGGCATCAGTCTTTTTCACAGGGTCTCTGCCTCAGAGGCAGCCTGAACTAGTCGACTCTGGTATGCAGCCACATGCTCCCGAAGTCAGGATCAGCTATGAACCCCTTATAAGCAGTGTTATGTTTGTTTATTTTTTGTTTGTAATGGGGTTGGAGGGGGTGGGGTAAGGCATTCAAGGGAAAGAGAGGGAAGAAGAGAGAGACCGAGAAGTGAGGCTGAGAATTGGGAAGGAAACTAAATGAGGCTCAGCTGGGAAAGAAGTCAGAACTCTGGACCAGCAAGCTCTGCGTAGAGAAGTGAGCAGAGCTTTGTCTCAGAGAAGCCCAGGGTATGAGAATTGTTTTTAAACAGCGTTCACTTTGTTAGCTTAATTATAAATGTAATTCATGCTCAACGTAGAAAATGTGGAAGCATAGGAAACACAAAGAAATGCCCATATCCTATCACAGCACTGAAAGAACCAAATGAGATGACATGTGTGAAGGGCCTGGCATGTCTGGGGCACTTATTACACACTAACTGCTGTTACAGTGTGAGGGAGAATCAACCCTTTTGCTCTGAGAATGAGACATTTATAATAAAGGCTAATGAAAGGTAGAAAAAATTATTTTGTAATTAGCCTTTTAAAATGTATGTTTATGAAAAATGTTAATTCTTCCTTACCCTAGCATGAGAATGACAAGTTGAAGAATCCTGAAGATTTGTGGGAATGTTTTGTAGGATTTGGTGTCAGTCTCTTCTTTATAAAGCACGAGGGGAGCCTTGTATCCCTGCCCTTCCTTGTCATTTATACAGACTGACAGCAGAGAGTACTGGGAGGAAATGTTTGCTGCCCACAAGCCTCATTTAGTTTCTGTTCCTCTGCTATTGATCTGTTAGGATTGTTTATAAATTTACTGATCACAAAGTTGTTCTATTTAAGTGCTTTGTGAATCACTTACACGCACGATAAACATTCACCCCAGCATTGGCCTTAAACCGCAGAAGATCTAGGTTTAGGGATGTTCGTTTCCAGCTTGTGGCCTCACCCCAGGTGTTTAGTGGGCATCTTTCTATAGACTGCAGCCAGGGCATAGTGCTGCATGGCTCCTAGCTGCCTCCCCTCGGGCAGCGGCCAAACTCCAGGAGCAAACTCTAATTGAGGCAGGCCTGTAAACGGCCCGATGGGGCCAGGTGTCCACAGAATCAGTTGGAGAGGAACACCAGGCAGCTCGAGTAAGACAGAAAGGGAAGAATGGAGCAGGGATTGGAGATGCTGACATCAGCCTGCTGAAAACTTGGGCCTGTCCCATCCCCTTTCTATGGCTCAGTATTTTCTTCTGTAAACTAAGGAAGTTGGGCTAGACTAGCTCTGTGATTCCTAGGAACTGGGGGCTAAAAGTCAGATTTGTGAGTCAGCAGTGTAGTAGTTTGTAGTGGTTGGTGAGAAAGAGGACAGTAGTTTAATGGGATGGAAGAGCAGCTAAATAGAATGCTCAGCAGAACTGTGTGTTTAAGGGCAGAGAGAACTGTGCCTGTTTACAGGCAGCACAGAAGGTGCTAGTTGAAAGGAAAGTGGTAGATGGTAGGACAGTGAGGTAGCTACAGCTTGAACTTTGGATGACGCCTTGCGGCCTGGGCGCAGATCCTGAACCTGCTGGTCGCCAGCTGAGTGACTTTGGTCAAGTCACGTAACTTCCTTATATCTCAGTTCACTTGCCTCTAAAATGAGGATACTAATGCCGTACCTTGTAGAGCTGTCATGAGGTCACAGAATGAAAGCACCTGCAGCAGTGCTGGTATGTGCTAAAGAAGTGGCCCATGAGGAGGAGGAGGAAGATGGACAGTCAGACCTAGAGCTCAGGTAGGAGGGGTTATCTGTTGGGTGCTCATTCTGACTACTGGGATGCCCAGGTCAGCAGAGGTCTTGGTCTTCAGGGCAAGCCCTGAAAGCACCCACCCATTGCTGATCCTTTTTTTTTTGGCGGTACGTGGGCCTCCCACTGTTGTGGCCTCTCCCGTTGTGGAGCACAGGCTCTGGACGCGCAGGCTCAGCGGCCATGGCTCACGGGCCTAGCAGCTCCGCGGCACCTGGGATCCTCCCGGACCAGGGCACGAACCCGTGTCCCCTGCATCGGCAGGCGGACTCTCAACCACTGCGCCACCAGGGAAGCCCCTCTGATACTTTTTAATTTGTGCTGTGCTTTATCCTACAGATTAGTCAGAAGAAGTTGAAAAAATATGAAAAAGAATATCACACCATGAGGGAACAGCAGGCCCAACAAGAAGACCCCATCGAGCGATTTGAGGTTTGTTTACGGCCTAGGTGATGTGAAGTGTTTTCAGCCTTTCATTTTACATAATTGCGCCTGTAACTAGCTTTAGTGAGTTCTTTTTAAAATTCAGTTTCACTATTTCTAGGTTCCAGTTTCAGTTTGAGTTTGCAAATGAGAAAGCAAGATTTGTTTTGCTTCAGACTAGCAGCCTAGTTTGTTACAGTTCGGTGGGCTTTTGTCACAGTTAATAAGAAGTAGCTGCTTGACAGTCACTTGAATTTAAGTATTTCTCTGTGGAGATAGAAAGTAAGCAGTCGTTGACTGGGCAGCACGTTAGGACCAGCCACATCTCCCGTGATTCCCGTAGGACTCAGCAATTAGTTTTGAGGGTTAACCTGAGAAGTTGTCATTTCCATCTGATTTTTATGTCTGTAACTGGTTTCTTTTTACCCATCAGCGGGAGAATAGGCGTCTACAAGAAGCTAACATGAGGTTGGAACAGGAAAATGATGACTTAGCCCATGAGCTGGTGACCAGTAAGATTGCACTGCGAAAGGACCTGGATAATGTAAGTCCAACTTGTCTGAAGGGATGATTATATTGAAACACTTCTCCCTTAATCAAGTGAAATCCTGGAATTTTAGTGTTTGTTGTTCTAGTTAGTGTTTCCCTCTTACGATCCACCTTGCTCTTGTCAGTACTGTTCCCTCCTCTCCTTCAGGATCATCCATGATCTCATTAAGGCCTCCTTACCGCATTCTTTTCTCATTATACAGCAAACCCTGAACGCCTTTCCAGACATTGATTGAAAGGTGTTTCTGGCTATTCTTATGTTATTGCAATTGGCAGTAGCATTTAATCACTATAATTTCCTTAACTTACCCCTAAGACAAGAACAGATCTTGTCATCCTGCACATCACGTGCCTGTTGGATAAGCACTGCCAGTTGTAATAAAGCTCAGTGCCGCCGCAGCTTGCAATTTCATCAGGAATTTCTGTTGGCAGATATTCTGTTTTTCTTTGCTTCTCCTAATCTTAAAAGGTTTGAGATGATGGCATTCCTGGCAGGGTGTTTGTCCAATTTCTATACTACAGGCTTCCTATAGTGCACTCTCTCATTCATGGTTTAGGTTGAGGTTGGCGAACGTTTTCTGTAAAGGGACAGATAGTAAATATTTTAGGCTTTGTGGGCCACGTGGTCTCTGTTGCAACTATGTAACTCTGCCATTGGTGCCTACACAATAAATAAACGAATGCACATGGCTGTGTCCCAGTAAAACTTTATTTGCGAGAATAGGTGGCAGGCTGGCTTTGGCGCTTGGACAAAGTTTGGCAGCACCTGACTTACGTTTCCCTTCAGGCTCCTGAGATTACTTTTCTGCTTGTTGATTTTCCTGAGGCTAGAGAGATAGGCTTAGGCTGTTGAGGGTTTACAGGGGACTTAACATAATATATTGAACCCCTTAGGATCTGTGAACTTCACAAGGTCCTTGACAGCCACCAAACATGTATGAAAATATTATGTACTACTGTATTTCTCTGACAGTCTTTGCTTTCATTAGATTCTCCAAGTGAGTCACACCGCAGATGAAGAGGAAGAGAGATGGCAGTATCTACTGGTTCTTATTACTTCTCTTTAGAAATAGAATAATGGAGTAAAATTTTGAACAGGTCTGGATTCTACCATCAGCTACTCTACTGTCAAGCAGAGTGAAGTGTGGGGAGGTGGAATAATAGCTGTGTCCAAGAGTATAGTGAGAATTACGTGATTTGGTGTGTATGAAAGTGCAGGAATTAGGCACAGGCAGTGTTGTTTCACTCTCTTTGTCTGATTGTCAGCTATAAGTAGCTGCAGGTAACTGGGAAGACTCCTTTTTCCAGTTTTTCCAGGAAGGGTGTTGCAAGGCCATTAGCCCTCAGTAACCAGAACCTGGAGATCCCGTTGCTTTTTGGTTTACCACAGTCTCCTTAGGTTGGAGTTTCCTCCCTGTGGTGCAGGTTCCCAGCATACCCTCTGATCTTCTTTGTAGAAACACTATGAGAATCATTCCCTCACTGTTTAGGCATTTCTGCCAAGTGAGTGGAGGGAGGTGGGTGTACACTGAGCAGGGTAATTGCTGGAGCAAAAATCACAGTGTGCACCTGTGATGGCTCTTCTAGCAGCTGTAGGTCATGCAGAAAGGAAGTGAAAAAGAAAAGAAAATGGGTCCTGTACTAGAGCTTTGTATTTACAATGAAATTATATTAAGAGGCAACTTAAGATAAAATTCCAGGCAGATTTTTAGTTTGAGCTGTTGCATTTGCCAGTCTGATGGGACCAGAAGTAACATTGATGCTCTCCTAGTTTAAGGTGGAAAATACACTTCGTAGGTTCTTGAAGCCTGCCTCTAAAGAGGGTAAAAGCCTTTTTTTAACTTGTCTTTGCCTGGCACAGTAGTCAAAGAGCTAGGTTACATTTCTGATATCGGAAGTGAGAAATAGTAAAAATACTCTATGATGATGTATGTGACAGGCACAGTGAGAAGCACTTTGTTAAACTCTACTATCTCTTATCCTTACGTCAGCCTTGTAACATGAGCCCCATTTATGGATAAGGATTTTTTTAACAATAAAGAAACTTGAGACTCAAGAGAGAGGAAGGCACCCAGGACGAAGCAGAGCCAGGAATGTAACCCAGGTGCATCTAATTGAAACACCCAGGCTTTTTCTATAATGCCACACTGTCTCCAAAATAAATATGGAACAAGAAGCTATGGTTTGATGTCATAACTACATCAAAAATATACTGACACCTAACAACATTTCTTAAGCACTTACAGAGTTCTAGACACTGCTCCACGTGCTGTGTACTTACTGTCAAATCCTCCAAACAACCCTTGTGTAAAGGATACAGTTACGATCCCCATTTCACTGATGAGGCCAAAAGAGGTTAAATGTCTTACACAGTCACACTGTTAGTGGCAGAGCCCTTAGACTGCAATCCAGCTGGCCTGCTGCTCTTAACTTGGCTCAGAGGAGCAGGAACCCTGTTGCCACTAGGGCTCAGGAATAGCAAACTGGGGTCCCATCGTCCAGCCATCGACGGTGCTAAGAAAACAGAGCTTTTCACACTAAACGTTGAGTCCCTTTCCAAGTTAGTCTTCTCTCGTATCGTTTGAATCATCACGGAAAATCAGTTAGGTTCTGAAGTGAGGGCTGTGGGGTCCTCTCAGTGTGTTTTGGCTTCAGGGACTTAGATTTCTGAAAGAACTTCATCATGCCCTTTCACTCTTCCCTTTCTGCATCCCAGAGAAAAGCTCTCATATGTGGCTTACAGAATTTCCAGAACCCTCTTTGTATTTCCAACTGATTTTATTATCACTTTTGTTATTCCTCACCTGTCATTTCTGTTACTTGTCACAAAGCAGCTATGGAGAGATCCCCGGTCAGCTACTGAGTCCCTAGGTGACTCCATCCAAGCTTTCTCCTCTATGAAATGGGAGTGATGCGTGGACCTGACATTAAGGCATTGGTGCTAAAGGCTGAGAGGGAACCTATGGAAGGTACCTGGCACAGGGCTGATAGGACCTCACCTGAGTCCCCTCTGGCATGGTTGCTCTCTACATTGAGACTGTAATGTGAGAGTGATGGAAACAGACTCAGGAGCCCAACTCCTGGGATTTGAATTCTGGCTCCACTGCATTCTAGTTCTCTGAACTTGAGCAGGCTGCTAAACTTTCCCCACTGAATTACTTTGGTCTCTTTATCAAAAATCAATTGACCTGGGCTTCCCTGGTGGCGCAGTGGTTGAGAGTCCACCTGCTGATGCAGGGGCTGCGGGTTCGTGCCCCGGTCCGGGAAGATCCCACATGCCACGGAGTGGCTGGTCCTGTGAGCCATGGTTGCTGAGCCTGCATGTCCGGAGCCCATGCTCCGCAACGGGAGAGGCCACAACAGTGAGAGGCCCGCGTACCGCAAAAAAAAAAAAAAAAAAAAAAAAATCAATTGACCTGTATGTATGGGTCTCCTCGATTCTGTATCTACTCCATTGATGTATACGTCTATCGTTAATGCCAATACCACAGTCATAATTACTCAGGTCATGGGAGTCCTCCAATTTTATTGTTCTTTTTAAAAAATAATTTGGCTACTGTAAATAATTTGCATTTCTATATAAATACTAGAATCAGTTTGTCAACTTCTAGAAATAAAAGCCTTCTGGGATTTTGAGTGGGGTTGTATTGAATCTGTAAATTAGCTTGGGGAGTATATTAACATCTGAGCAGTGATTGAACCTTCCAATCCATGAATATGTTACAATTTTCATTTATTTAGGTCTTTTTCAATTTCAGCATTGTGTTCTTAGTTTTCAGTTTACAAGATTTGCACATATTTTAATCTGTTATTAAGGGTAGTTTTTTCTTTCTTTTTTTAAATAAATTTATTTATTTTTGGCTGTGTCATTGGGTCTTCGTTGCTGCGTGTGGGCTTTCTTCTAGTTGTGGCGAGCGAGGGGTACTCTTCACTGCAGTGCGCAGGCTTCTCATTGTTGCAGATCACGGGCTCTAGGTGCATGTGCTTCAGTAGTTGTGACACGCGGGCCCAGTAGTTGTGGCTCGCAGGCTCTAGAGCGCAGGCTCAGTAGTTGTGGCGCACAGGCTTAGTTGCTCCATGGCATGTGGGATCTTCCCAGACCAGGGATCGAATCCGTGTCCCTTGAATTGGCAGGTAGATTCTTAACCACCGTGTCACCAGGGAAGTCCCAAGGGTAATTTTTTCTTAATTGCATTTTCCAATTATTTATTGCTAGTCTCTAGAAATACAGTTGATTACATGACGTTGTATCCTGTGACCTTGCTAAATCACTTACTATTCTTGTAGCTTTTTTGTTTATTTTTTAGGATTTTCCACATACACAATCATATCATCTCTGAATAAAGACAGTTTTACTTCTTTTCAAGTCATTCTGTCTTTTTTCCCTTGCCTTCCTGCACTGACTGGGACCTTCGGAACAATATTGGATGGTGAGAGTGGACCTCATCACCTTGTTCCAGTTAGCTGTAGGTTTTCCATAGGTCAGGTTGAGGAAGTTCTCCTTTCTTCCTGTTTGCTGAGAGTTGTCATGAATGGGTGTTGAATTTGATCAAATGATCTTCCTGCATCTGTTGAGGTGATTATTTGCTATTTTTCCTAATTCTCTCAGTACAGTGAAGTGTAGACAAACTGATTTTTCAGTGTACACAAACATTGCATTCCTAGGAAACGTGGGGTTTCTTTTTTCTTTTAAGATTTTTATTTGTATTAAAGATTTTTGTGTTGCTAAGGAATATTTGTCTGGAGTTTCTTTAATGTTTTTGTCTGGTTTTGATATCAGGGAAATGCTAGCCTTCTAAAATGAACTGGGAGTTGTTCCCTCCTATTTTTTAAGGACTTTTTGTGGGATTGTTCCTTGATTTAAATCTTTAATTCCCTAATGAAAGCACGTGGGCCTGGAGTTTTCTTAGCAAGAAAAAAAATTTTTTTTTTTTTCTTGCTGCGTTGGGTCTTCGTTGCTGCGCGCAGGCTTTCTCTAGTTGTGGCGAGCGGGGGCTACTCTTCATTGCAGTGCACAGGCTTCTCGTTGTGGTGGCTTGTTGCGGAGCATGGGCTCTAGGCACGGGCTTCAGTAGTTGTGGCGCACGGGCTTAGTTGCTCCGCAGCATGTGGAATCTTCCCAGACCAGGGATTGAGGCCGTGTTCCCTGCATTGGCAGGCGGATTCTTAACCACTGCGCCACCAGGGAAGTCCAGCAGGAAATTATTTATGATTTCAGATATGGAGCTATTCAAATTTTCTAATTCTTCATGTGTACATTTTTATACTTTGTGCCTTTCAAGTGATTTATCCATTTCATCTTAGTTGTCAAATATATAGGCACAGAGTCGTTGATATTCCCTTATTCTTTTAATGTTTATAGGATGGATTTGTTGAAGTCTTCTCTCTTTCATTACTGATATGGGTAATTTGTATCTTTTCCCTTTTTTCCTTAATCAGTCTACTAACTAGAAGTTTATCAATTGTGTTGATCTCTCTAAAACCAAGCTTTTGGTTTTGTTGATTTCTTTTTCTTTTATTGACTTCTGCTTTTTATTATCTCCTACTTTTCTTTTGGTTTAATTTGTTCTTTTTCTGGCTACTTAAAGAAGAAGCTTAGTCATTGATTTGGACCTTTCATCTTTTCTAAAATAAGCATTTAAAGTTATAAATCTCCCTGAAGCACTATTTCAGCTACATCTCACATATTCTGATGTGTCGTGTTTTTATTTTCATTCACTTCTTGTGATTACTTCTTTGATCTCTGAGTTAATTAGTAGTGTGTTGTTTAATTTTTAACTATTAGGGATTTGTCCCCGAAATTTTTCTGTTGTTGATTTCTGATTTAATTCAGTTGTCATCAGGGTACATATTTTTTCTGATTTTATTGCTTTTAAAACATACTTATGCTTATTTTAGGGCCTTCCATATTGTCTGATGGGTGGATGTGCCACACGCTCTTGGAGAGTTTGTGTGTCCTGTTGTTGTCGGTGGGGCGTTCTGTCATGTCACTTCTGTCAAGTTGATTGACTTCCACGGATTTACTGCCTTTCTCTTTATTTGTTCTATCACTTACTGAGAGAACAGTGAGGAAATCTGTAACTCTGTGCACTTATCTATTTCTCCTTTCAGTTATGTCAGTTTTTTGTTTCCTGTAATTTGAATTTATGAATGCATTTCAGATTTACTGCCTTCTGGAGTGACTCTTTTATTGTTATGAAATGTCCCTCTTTGTCCGTGGTTAATACTCTTTGTTCTGAGATCTACTTCGTCTGATGTTAATATAGCCATTCCGACTTTCATGGTATTTCATGGTATATCCTTTTCCATACTTTTACTTTTAACATATCTGTGTCTTTATATTTAAAATGGGGTTTTGTAGCCAGCATATAGTTGGATCTTGCTTTTTGAAATTTAGTCTGATAATCTCCTTCTTTTCATTGGAATGTTTAGACCAGTTACATTTAATGTAATTATTTATATGGTATATTTAACTCTACCACCTTGCTGTTTGTTCTCCATTTGTTGTATTTGCTTTTTCTTTCTTTTTTCCCCTTTTCTGCCTTCTTTGGTTTAATTGGGTATTTTCATGATTTCATTTTATCTCCTTTACTGCCTTATTCGCAGTTCTGGAGTGCTCAGATCTCCAGAGCTCTACTCCACAGGTTCCAGCCACCTCAGCATCTCTGACCCCCTACCTCTGCCTCCTGAACCCTTTGAGGCCTATGCTCTGTTTGGAACCCCTCACCCTGCTCCTTGGTCCAGAAGTGCCTCTAGGCAGAAAGCCAGAATGGTAGTAAGACCTTGCTTGTTTCCTTTCTCCCAGGAACCACAATTCTGCATTTGTTTTTAGTGTCAGCAAACAGTAGTTTTATGTATTTCGTCCAGTGTTTTGTTTACAGTGAGAGGGTAAATCTGGTCCTGGTTAGTCCTTTATGACCAGAAGCGGAAGTCTGGATTTGTGTTTATCGCCAGATGTTCCCTCCTTATGTGCTTATGGAAGTAGAATGACTGTGCAGCAAGTGTGGTGCCATAAGAGGACCCTGGTTGGTCAGTCCAGTGGCCTGTGTGCACCTTCCTATTGACACAGCCTTGAGAGTCAGCTCTTGGAGTGATGGCACAAATGCTGGGCTTAATGTTGAGAGACCTTGTTTCGGATTCCAGCTCTGCTACATGCCTTGTGCAAGCTTGGGGAAATCACTTCCCCATCTAAATTTTTTTCTAAACTGGGTAATCAGGATGGGCAAGGAAGACTCTTGAGTCCATGACCTGGCTGTCCCGCACTTCTTAGAATCAGTCTTATCTACCATGGGAGTGATGGTGAGTAACTGAGAGAATATAAGTATGTGCCACAGGTTCCACAGTACTGTTCAGAAGATGTTAACTGGGTCCAGGGGAGAGAAGGGAGAGGTAACAGGATGTTCTGTTGATTAAAGTAAAACAGAATCTTTGACAGGACTTTATTCTTCTTTGTTATTTCCTCTTTTGTTTGATTCCTATTTCCATTTTGATTGCTACTGGGGTTTGAACTAGAGGTGATTGTAAGCCACTCACCGGAAAGGACAGGCCTTAACCAGGACCCCATTTAATTGCACGCATAGGCAAGTGACTGATGGCCTTGTGAGTTGCATATCATGCCATTCTCAGTTCTCCATTTAAAGCCCCAGCCTCCTGGAGCCTATGCCTCCCGAAGAAAGTACGTCAGAAGATGTGGTGTTGTAGAAAGCAGAGGGGCTCAGCTACACCACTTCAGCTAGGTGACATCTGAAATGCTCTTTAATTTCAGGGAAACCACCATCCATTGTCAGAGGAGGTTGGATAGAAGGAGCTGGCAAAGACCTTCTGTATCTAGCACTCTGTAGCTAGGAGCTTCCACCTCCTTTCCTCGACTGCCTTCTAACATGCTGCAGTCTCTCATTCTTCAGTTATCCTTGGACTCTCCAGTGTCAGGGACTGTATTTGTCGGGTACAGGTGTATCATTTTCACTTGGACCCAAAGATCTGCCCACCAGACCTTTGCATGCTTTAGAAAAAAACTGGGGTGGAAGATGGCCATTTCAGATAATAAAAGGAGAGTGCTAGCAAAGGGGTGCCTTTGTCAGGTGACAGTGAGAGCAAAATGCAGAACTTATTTGATTAAGCAGAGCAAATACTGAGAGTTTGGAAGAAGAAAACCAGAATTTATTATTACTATTAATGATAATGACACCTACCTTTTGTTGAGTGTTTACTATATGCCAGGCACTGTGCTGAGTCCATTCCACGCCTTATCTCTCAGCTGAAGATCGTGAAGCTCAGAGACGTTCTCAGTGACTTGTCCGAGTGGCACACAGTCGGGGAGCAGTGGGAGTCAAGGCCAGGCTGTCTGACGAAGGCGAGCTCCTAGCTACTGACCCGCACTGCCTCTGGGCAGGAGACGGGGCCAGACACTTGTGCGTGAGTGTAGTCTCAGCGAGACCTTGGGCATATCACATCCCCTCTCTGGATCACAGTTTCCTCATCATCTTAAAATTGGATTGTTCTGGGTAATTCAAATCCCTTTCAGTTCTCACTTCTTGTTCTTTAACAGCACCTCTTAAATGTTTCAGGCTGAGGAAAAGGCAGATGCACTGAATAAGGAGCTGCTTATGACCAAACAGAAATTGATTGATGCAGAGGAAGAGAAAAGACGGCTGGAAGAAGAGTCTGCTCAGGTGAGGGGAGCTTTGCCCCTCCCACATTCCTCTGTGTCTTGCAAATACTTGAGAGCTGGGAGTTCACTGGTGGCTTCCTGTTGGCACTGGAGAACCCAGAGACAGCTGGCTTCAGTTTCTCTCCAAAGGCCTTTTGTATTTACTGTGAAAAGCATAATGGTTCTTAATAATTAAAATGTAGGGGGAGACAGTGGGCCAAAGCCCATCCTTCACTGGGGCAGGAGAAATTCCTGTGTGTCAGCGTCTGAGTGTGACAAGAGGGTTAGCATTTCTGACAAAGGAAGACAGACATCACATAATGTCTGGCTCTTCCCCTACCTGTCCACCGACATCTCCCCCACAGAGCAAACTCTGGAAGGCTTGTCCTGAGCATAGCCCCTGGGCGCAGACTCACAGCCATAGGAAGAGCTTTGGGTGCTGCATGCCCCAGAGCAGGCGGGCTCTCCTTCACCATCCACCTTCTCGTCTCAGTCAGGCTGCCTGAGGTGAGAGATGGCGGGGCGCCTCCCACATAATCCATGAGGCACTGAAGGAGCAGCAGTCCTCCCGTTAGCTCTTCCTCTGCATTTGCTTTGTGTTACCTCTCAGCTCAGGATCCCAGGTAGGGCTGCACTGACAGGGAGGAACTTCAGCAAAAGCCGCAAGCTGAAAGTTCAGAAGTTTTGACTGTTCTCTCCTAGCATCAAGAGTAGGGTTAATGGGCTTCCCTGGTGGCGCAGTGGTTGAGAGTCCGCCTGCCGATGCAGGGGACATGGGTTCGTGCCCCGTTCCGGGAAGATCCCACATGCTACGGAGCGGCTGGGCCCGTGAGCCATGGCCGCTGAGCCTGTGCTCCGCAACGGGAGAGGCCACAGCAGTGAGAGGCCTGCGTACCAGAAAAAAAAAAAAAAAAAAAAAAAAAGAGTAGGGTTAGTAGTGCTGAGAGTGAGGAAGAAGGGAAGGGAGTTACCTCCAGTAGGTCAGGCACTTTGGGGAAAGACCAGCGCTAAGCGCGGAGTGACAGAGCTTCGCTTGTATTTCCCTTAACATTCACTTTTGCTTTTCTTAATGTACGCAGTTAAAAGAAATGTGCCGTCGGGAACTCGACAAGGCAGAATCTGAGATTAAAAAAAACAGTTCTATCATCGGTGACTACAAGCAGGTGGGTCCGTGCACCCTGGAATTGGGCCATGTTCTCTGGAAGCCCTGCTTGCCTGCACAAGATGTCTTCTCCACACCCACACGCATCCCTGCTTGGCGACTTGCACTGACGAGTCCCTTCGCTTCACTGGACAAGTTACTGCACTGCTTTTCAACTGTAAAATAAGGGAAATCGTCGCTCACGCACAGAACTGTTGTGAGGAGTCCGTGAGGTTATCTTTGTGCAGCACCTGGCATAGTTCCCTCACATAAGCAGGCACTTAATACATGGAAGCCCCCGAGTGCTTGGGAGCACTTCAGACTCATGATGTAGAACCACCTCTCTCCCCAGCGGGTTGCATTTTGAGAACATAACTGAATTGGTCTTATTTCTTTCTGTACTGGGATCTCGTGCTGGCTCCTGAGTCTGGCAGTGTCTGTAAACAGTGGCCATCGAGCGTGGCACTGATAGGTCCCTGCAGGTCCTAGGCCAGTGGATGCGGGGGTGGGAGAGCCAGAGGCACCTCTGCCCGCCTGTCGTCTCACACCCCCTCCTGCTCAGTGCTGTCCCAGTTCCACTCCATAGTCCAGCTTCCACTGCAGAGCTCATCCCGAGCCCAAGTTGTGCGGATTATGACTCTGCTGAAGAGATTGTCATTTTCTATTATGTTTGTTTCTTCAGATTTGTTCTCAGTTGAGTGAAAGATTAGAGAAGCAGCAGACTGCTAATAAAGTGGAAATTGAAAAAATTCGGGTAAGTCTTCCTTTATCAAAGAGATTTTATACCACCTAGTTCATTTTATGGCTATATTCAGCACAAAAAGTTTGGGGAGGGAGTATTCTGCTTTTTTTTTTTTTTTAATAACCTACCACTATTAATAACAATACTATCTTTTTTTTAAAAATAAATTTATTTATGTATTTATTTATTTTGGGCTGCATTGGGTCTTTGTTGCCGTGCGTGGGCTTTCTCTAGTTGCGGCGGGCAGGGGCTACTCTTCGTCGTGGTGTGCGGGCTTCTCGTTGCAGTGGCGTCTCTTGCTGCCGAGCAGAGGCTCCGGGTGCACGGGCTTCAGCAGTTGTGGCGTGCAGCCTCAATAGTTGTGGCGCACAGGCTTAGTTGCTCCGTGGCATGTGGGATCTTCCCGGACCAGAGCTCGAACCCGTGTCCCCTGCGTTGGCAGGCGGATTCGTAACTACTGCGCCACCAGGGAAGTCCCTGGGTATTCTGCTTTGATTTCAAAAATGAGGGAAACTGATGAGTACCTGACAAGGTGGCTACAACTGACAACTGATATTCTGCCTCTCTCCTCTAGGCAGGGGATACAGATAAGACCAGAAGAGCTCTGGCATTAGATCTCAAAATACAAGTGTCCCTCTTCCTTACAAATTTGTGTAACGTCCTCCTCTGTGCTAACTTCACTTGTAAAAAGACAAAACAAAACACAAGAGCCCCAGGACTTCAGGTGTTGTCTGTGATTACTGCAGCACCCTGGTGAGGTGGAAGAGTCCTGCAGGTGACAGGCTGTGCGTGAGGGTGGGGCGCAGAGGCCAGGTCACTCCCCACATTGTTCTGTAGCAGGGGGACACTCCCTTTCTGAGCTCAATTCCTCTTGCTGTAATGGGCCCAGATACAATGAGAACCTGAGTTTTTAATGTTTGCTTGCCAATTTGAGGGTTTTTGTAACTTGGTGCTTTCTTTCTTTATTATTAGAATACTTTTCAGATTTTACTGAGATGAGTAATTTACTGAAAGATACTGTACTAACATGTTTACAACTCTGGACAGAAACGTGGGGGAGTCCATGGCCATGTCTGCACAAACCAGCATTTTACCTGGAGCAAGATGATACCTGGCCTCCATTATAAGTAGTGTTTAACCAGCAGTACCTATTTTTTAAACAAAATTTATTTTCTGATGCTAAAACTAATAATGTTCATTGCAGAAAATTTGGAAAATGAGTAAAGGAGGAAAAAGAAACCCTTATAATCTTATTACCCACAGACAACATCATCATTAACACTTTGGCGTGTATTCTTTCAGTCTTTGTTCTAACATAGAAAATTTCATTCACTCTAAGGCATTTTTTTCACATTTACATCTGAAATTGGGACATATTTTATAACTCATGGCTTTTTGTGGTTTAATTGGCAGAATATTTTCTTAGAGGAAAACGAAATGATGTTTTCTTACAGTCATTGCCATCTTATTTTCATGAAATGTGGTATATCCTTGTAGCTATACTTTAAAGACATTTTTGTGTCCTAGTTTACCCAGCACTTAAACCTTTTTACCATGTTACGAAAAATTCCTCAAAAACTTTTCTGAGGCTGTGTACTTCCTTGTATAAATATAGCACATCCTATTTAATTTTTCCCAGTAGCTGGATAGTTTATCTCCCCACCCCTTTTTTGTGTCTCTAATTCTGTAGTGAAATTCCTTGTATGTAAATCTGTATCTAGTCACTGCTTTTTCATTTTTTTTGTTTGTTTTTTTTTTTGTTTTTTTTTTTTGCAGTATGTGGGCCTCTCACTGTTGTGGCCTCTCCCGTTGCGGAGCACAGGCTCCAGACGCGCAGGCTCACCAGCCATGGCTCACGGGCCCAGCCGCTCTGCGGCATGTGGGATCCTCCCGGACCGGGGCATGAACCTGCGTCCCCTGCATCAGCAGGCGGACTCTCAACCACTGCACCACTAGGGAAGCCTGATTTTTCATTTTTTTAGCCAAGGTTCCTAGAAGTGAGATGACTGGATCAAGACCTAAGAATATTTGTGTTGCTTTTGGTGTGTAACACCAGGTGACTTTTCCAGTAGGTCATCTGCCAGTTTACAGAGAGAACACAGTTTTTCAGAAGCTGTAGTGCTCAGCAGAGAAGCCATCTCTTGGCTCCCCAGAAAGGAGATGCTCACACCTTCATGTCTTCTTTGTCTCTTCACATCTGACATTCAATTTCAGCAAAATGTGGATGACTGTGAGCGCTGCCGGGAATTTTTCAACAAAGAAGGGCGCATAAAGGGCATCAGCTCAGCTAAGGAAGTTTTGGATGAGGACACAGATGAGGAGAAGGAAACACTCAAGAACCAGCTGAGAGAGATGGAACTGGAACTGGCACAAACCAAGCTGCAGCTGGTGGAAGCTGAGTGTAAGATCCAGGTAACAGCTGCCTCTGTGCCCCCGGCCAGCCCTCTGCCCCTGGTGTGGCGGGACCCAGACCTGCACGGGGTCAGGATTTCCCTGGTGTGGGCTAGAAACCCCAGAAATGATCTTCATGGTTTGGGGTTTTTTTCCCTTTTAAACTTGAACCATAATCCTCATGGGAAGAAGCCCATTACTTGCTATTTACTAGTGGATGTTTAATTAGCATTTAGCCTGTCCTAACGATTGGACTTTCTCATAATGAGAATTATCCATCAAACTTGGAATCTTTCTGCTGGAGCAGAGAATGCATGATTTGAAATCACAGCTGCACCACCAGACTCTTTGACCTTGGGTTAGTAGTAACCTCCTTTCACCTCAGGTTCCTCCTCTGCCAGTGGAGGTGATGAGGGATCACTCTGATGGTTTGCTCTGAGGACTAAAAAAGATAATGCACGGGAAGGGCTCAGCACGATATCTGAGGGCTTCACAAATACAGGCTTTTATGCCCCCGCTCCCGTCACTTACCCAGCTTTGTGACTTTGGACGTATTACCTAATTTATCTGGGCCTCCTTTCCTTTTGGAGAAACGGGGGCTTGTTTTGTTCATCGTTATACTGCATGGCTAGTTCCATCAGGCCTGATGCTGAGCACAAGGTAGGCACCAGGCACAGTTCGCAGAAGGAACCAAGTTCAGGACTAAAGCTTAAGCCCTGGTCTTCGTATCATACACGGTACCTGGGCGTCTACTTCGCCCAGGCCCGGTTCTCACTGTTGGGGCCGCACAGCTAGCACGTGGCCTCCGTGACCAACCAAGGTGGCGAGGAGAGGCCTCACCAAGGACAGTATCTGGGCTGTAGTCCGAGAGTGAGCAGAGGTTGCTGCTGGAGAAAAGACAGAACAGTGAGCCTTCCTGGTGGAGGGCATGGTGTGTCCAGCAGCACAGAGGGAGGAGAGGGCCTGCCTGGAAGGGCCTGTAGGAAGTAGGGGTGGAAGTGGGTGCCAAGCTGGAAGAGCCTCTGCCCAGACTGTGAAGCATCTCGGACATCTTGCTAGGGGGTCTAGGCTTGAAAGGCTCTTGCCGGAAATTAATGCTGCATTCTTAGGTAGAACATTTGGTCTGTCTCCTGGTATGCAGTGGGTGGACGGAGAGGGAGACGTTCAGGTGGGAGGCCGTTTTAATAAGTAGACGAGGCAAGAAATGAGGAGGTCTTAACTAGGAAATCTCCCAGAGCTTTAGGCACTCCAGATCTTTCTATGCCACTTTGAGAACCGGGGGAATTTCCAGAGCCCTCTCAAGAGGAAATAGACTGAATTCTTGTCTTGGCTCGGCTCTGGGGAGGCAGTGTCATTAGCACTGGAGACCAGCATCCTCACGTACGTCGTTCCTCTTCCAGGACTTGGAGCACCATTTAGGCCTTGCCCTCAACGAGGTACAGGCGGCCAAGAAGACATGGTTTAACCGAACACTGAGCTCCATAAAGACGGCAACTGGGGTTCAAGGGAAAGAGACTTGCTGAGAGCAGCTGCTGCCTCCAGACACCTTCAGAAAACATGACACCTTTTGTTGCCTTCTTTGGCCAGATGTGTGATTCTGTGACATGTCCCAGGACCAGAATGTACCTAAGTCAGATCCATAGAAGCATGTGGGTAGGTTGTTGGACCAGAGCTCATGAAGCAGGCAGCCTGTGCGGTAAGGCCCTCCTCACTCCTGATACTAACAGGCCTGCCGGCTGGCCTGCCACCCTGGACGTTCCAGAAAGCCACTCCTCCGTGTGACCTCCGGGCCTCTTCCCGGTTAGGTCAGCTCCTCACCCAGCCCAGCGGCTGAGTGACATTATCAGAGTCTGGGGATCCTTCAGGCCTTTGGTTTTTTTCTAAACCTTTAATCTTTTTTTTTTAAATACACATATTATTATATATTGGGGGAGGTGGGGCAGGGGATCGGTAGCTCAAATAATTATCTGCTCCAGTGCCAGCAGAGGGTCCTCCAGGTAGACATGGAGAAGCACTTTGTTTTAAATAGGAGGGTTTCATGGTTGTAGGTGAAGCCACCTAGTTTTGTTAAACTAACTCTACGATGCACAGGTTTTTGGTTTGGCATTATTCACATGTTTCTGATCAATTCTATGCAACTCTCATAGTTCCTGTTGTTTTTAGTGTTAGCTGCCAAATGACTCCACAGTGCTGGGGTGGGTGACTTGACCGACTGTCGAGACTGGATTAATCATAACGTGGACAAACCTTATTTTGGTTAATGTGTCGTGTGTGTGTGTGTGTATATATAAATATCTTTTCCCAATGCACCCAATTGACAGTGTTTAAATCCCAGACTAGGACTGACCTGCACAACTTCATTACGTGGTTATTTCGGGCACTTAATTTCACTCAAGGTTTGTCGGGCTCTGCTCTCCACCCTGCTGTCGCGAGAGCTGTGAAGAGCTCCCTCACTTCAAGGTTCTAGTGTTTTTGCACAACAGCTTGTACAAGTGAGAAAGACTCTGAGGTGTGTGTGTGTGTATGTGTGTGTGTGTGTAAACGTGAGGATGTGCAGGACACACATGCCAAGAGGCCCCCGTCCGGCTGGCCTGTGTCCCTGCCTGCCTGGGCCCTCCCCGGAGTGAGGCTGGGTGCAAACCTCACTGTTCAGATGGGCTGCAAGTTCTCGCTTCAGAACTATGGAATAGAGGTTTTAGCACCTTTTTTATAAACAAAATAACTTTAGACTTTTAATTTATATAGTGATATGCTGACAGGCTGTCTCGCAGATGACTGTCGTCTTCTCTGCGTGCAGTGTGGAGGTCGCTGGTTACAAGAGGCACTGGTTTGTACATAAAGACACCTGGGTTGTTTTGTATCTCTTTTCCTGTTGGCTGTATTAACGCTTGCTGAGGTCATCTGTGATCAGGGAGGTAACAAGCGGCAACCCCTGACCCCCAAACCATCCCCTCCACCGCTTTCTGTGTCTTTCTTGTTCAGTTACCAAAACAGCTGTAAGCCCATCTAAAACTAGGTGCGTGGACATTGTGCTAGGGTAGTTTCAGTGTGTCAACTTTATGAATTGAAATATAAACCAGTAAACTTGTATTACTATTTCTTTTGTTGGCTTTATTTTAACGGCATATTCATTAAATATTTTGGTACAAACAGCATTGCTTTGTAACAACCAGTTTTATCATGGTGTGCTCTTGCCTCCCTCCCACGGGCAGTCAGAGAAGACCACCCTCTGGGCTGACAAATAGGTGTACTTGAGCATTGGGCAGCGCCTCCCCGTTCATCCATTCAGACACTTAATGAGCAGCTAATGTGCTCCAGGCCCATGGGGTGAGAGAAGACACAGGCTTTGTCCCCTGGGAGGCCTGTGCCTTCATCGTGAGCATTGCCTGTCTTGGAGAAATAAAGTGAGACATGACCTGTGTATTTGAGGGTTAGGGAAGTCTTACAGGAGGTAAGGGTGTGTGTGGTAAGACCTTGAAAGACAAAAGCATCTCACCAGGCAGAGATGGGAGAGGGAGTTGCAGGCCCAAAATGTGAATGTGCAGGGGAAATGGCTGAAGAGCAGAAAGGCCGAGTACCCGAGGTCCAGTTATGTTCTGCTGGAACCTTCAGGGGAAGTGGTGGCATGGCCAGCAGGTACCTCTTTCCGAAAGCTCCTTTCTGTTCCCTGCTGGTCATCCCACACCGCAGCACCATAGGGACGAGGCTCCCAGACCCTCGGCCGTCCTTTACCACCTCGCCCCCTTCTCTGCAGCAGGAAGAAGAGCAGTGCTTCCCCAACCCGACGGTCCCCTCCTTGCTTGACCTGCCCTCCAGGACCCCCTACACCCAGCCTTTGGATGGAAGCGGCCTGAGATGCAGGCCATGAAGAAGGGAAGGTGGTGAGTGAGCCCTGCCCCATCTTCTCTCCGCTGAACTGAATCAGGGCAGGTGCCTAGCAAGGGGCCCGGCCATGACAGATGCTCTGCAGAGACCAGGACAGGGACTCCGGAGCACAGTTGGGATCCCTTTGCCGCTCACAGACTAGAAGGCATATTTCTGGGATCCACATTCCTGGCCAACAAGGGCCAGAGTCCAGATGGGCCAGCCTGCTCCGGGCTTTTCCAGTCCCCAGGGTCCCGGTGTTCCGGAGTGTAGGGACTCTGCAGAAATCCTCATCCCAGCAGCTGTGCCCTGCCAGGAGAAAGGCGCCCATAGCCAGTCAGCCTTGGCACGTGGGGCCTAAGGTGACTCCGGGACATCCGGAGAGAACAGGCAAGCTCCGCCTCGGGAGAGGGCGGGACTGGACGAGACTGGACGAAGGCTCATGGGCTTGGTGACTGGGAATCTGCTGGCGCTCAGGAAGGGAGGAGAGCAGAGGTGGGTGGGGCACAGCGGAGGGGCCAGACCCAAGTGGGTTGAGAGGCGGGAGGGTGGGAAGCAGAAGCAGGTGAGTGTGGATTTCAGGAAGCCTGCTCAGCCTGTCCCGTATTTCTGCGTGACAGGCTGAGTAGACCGTCTAGCAGGCCCTGTTGAACCTGAGCGGATCTGCAGGGCCTGGTCATGATCTCTCAGGGGGAAGGAGGCAGCTCAGAATGAAAGGCAAGAGGCATCTGCTGCCCCTGTCTGTTCTGAACCCCAAGTCCCAGGGGCAGGAGTGAGCCACGAGAGGAGTGAAGGAAAGAGAACTCCATGGGAGCTAAAACTTAGTCCAGAACACCGCTCTCATTGTGAAAACCAAGACATCTATGCAGGGGGAGGAGGTAGGTGACAAGAGAGGAGAGTCATTTGGCCTCTCAGAGCCCGTTTCTTCATCTGGCTGATGGGGGTTTAAAAGGCTGTCTGAAAAAAAAAAAAGGCTGTCTGTAGTGCTTCACTTGCTCAGAGAGATGCCTGGTTCTGACCCTGGGATGCAGATCTTCTCCTAAGCTTCATTTGGGGGCTGATGAGACAAGTGAGCTCAGAATGGCTGAGGTGCTCGCTCCCAGAACAAGAGGACCGAGCACTCCGTTTCCCTGCCCTTCCCCCACTTTTATAGGCGAAGAAATCGGGCCCATAGAGCGGTTCCTGGCCCAGACCACAAGGCTAGGATGTTAATCCCCATCTCTAACTAACTTCCGGTGACCAGCAGGGCAGCTGCTTTAAGATGACCACGTGGGCAGTAGGTGGGTGTAAACCCTCACAGCACTTCACTACAAGCAGCGTACCTGGGCCAAAAACCCTGAGTTCAAGGCCGGGCCGTGACCTTGGATGCTCACGTCACGTGGATAGGTCACTTCACCCTCCCAAGTTGTGTGTGTGCCATGGCTTCGGTGCCCATCTCGGTCTCACACGGGTTGCTGAGCTACTGTTAAGCTCCTGACCCTTCCCCTGTGTTCTCCCCCCAGTTGTCGCAACACCCCTGTGAGTTAAGTGACGTTATCCCCAGATTTGAAAGTGAAGGTGAAAGGCCCGTGATGACGAGATCTGGGATGTCAATGCTTTGTACCAGGTACCACCACCTCCACCTTCTCTTCCAGGGCCCCAAAGCAAGGAAAGCAACGCTGCTCCCTCCACACCCCGTTTTCAACTCCTCTTGCTGTTCCCTGTGCCAGTCACAGGCCAGAGGGTGGGAGTGGGGCCCCTGGGAGGAAGCAGCAGCAGGCCGGCCTGGCCAGCTCTTCTTTCCATCAGTGCGCTGTGGTTGTAAAGCCCAGGGGACAGTGTGCAGAGCGAAGGCGGCCCTGAGTTACAACACACCCAGTGCCTTCGTCCACTTACCTGGAGGGCAGCGACAGGCCCGGCCTGGCTCCCTCCAAGACCTCCTGCGTGGGCCGCCTTTGCCCTTCTTCCTGGGGTGGGCAGAGACCTTACTGTCGTCTTGGAGTTTCTGGGGTCAGTCGACTGCAGGAACCTCACAGGGGCAGCAGTAGGAAGAGCTTTGGCTTTGTTTTCAAATTGCTGCTGCCATTTCGAAGTCCTACTCCCTCGGGCAAGTCCCTTTATCTTTGAGCCTTAGTGTCCCGATGTGTACTATCTGCCACGGGTCAGGGGTCAGGATTAGGAGGGAGGCAGGTGTGTGAGGGGCACCCGGTGAACGCTGAGCTGAACTGAGCTGAGCTGAGGCGGCGGCACTCGTGCCACTCGCTGCACCAGGGGCCCGGGTCAAAGGTTCGGGTTGAGTAAACATTTGGCACCATTAGCAGAGAGGCAGCGCTTCAAAGACCGCAGACAGGAATAGGAATGAGGCCTGGCCCTCTGCATGAAGGGAAGATCCTTCCACATGTGCTGAGCTGGAGAGTCAGGGCCAGGAGGGGGGTCTGCACTTGACTCTTTCATCCGTCAAAGCCAGAGTCAGTCCGTCCTGCACAGAGCAGTGCAGCCCATTGCTGTTGAAGACAGAAGCTTTTATTTTTATTCATCCAGATGGGGAAAATGCAACATGTCAGGGCATTACAGACAAGCTGCAGCAGCCAGACAAGAGGGTCAGTCTACGGCAGAGTCCAACACAGTCAGTGTGCAGGAGCCGCAGTGTGGGCGCTGCCTGTGGGAGTTGGGGTGCAGAGTCCCTTTGGGTGAAGGCCAGGCGTCTCTGGGTGAGGCACTGGTGACAGTCCACACGTGCAGGCTGCTGCTTCAACCACGCCGCAGGTTGAAAGTTCGGAGTCCTACGTGTAATCACTGCCCCAGAGAGGGAGGACAATCCAGGGTGGTCGCATTCTCCAATGTTGTTTTTTTTTTTTTTTTTTTTTTTTAACATAATACACAACATGAAGTTATTGCCAGGGACTCTGCACTGTAATTAATTATACTATGTACACTTGTGTATTCAGAAAACACAGTAAATAGATACAGATAGGTATTTTTAATAGATTTCTTAAAAACTACCTTGGCCATCACCAGACCAGAGAGAGAGCAAGCTGTATACAGCCAGGAGTCCGATGTCACGTGTGTAACTGTGCAGGAAACCGGGAAAGGTTTTCTACCCACAACTAAACGCAGCCTTCTCCTTGCCTCCTGAACCCCCATCCTGGGGCCCTGGAAGGGCTACGACTGAGCAGGACCCCTTCCTCCTTTGTGAGGGAGGCCCCTTCTTGAACAGCTCAGGGCTTCAGGTCTAGACTGGCTGCCTCCTGTGTCCTTCCCAGACAGTGAGTTCTGCTCGGAATGGGTGAGAAGCGAGTCTCAGAGGCCGCTCTGCGGGAATCCTACGAGGCAGGGAGACCCGAGTGCCTGCACTGTGGGGCTTAACAGGCAGAGCCGGGCCCCAGGCCAGCCCCTTCCCTGGCCCTCCTGCCTCACTGTCCCTGGAAGTGCCCTGGCCCTGATTAGGGCTCCCTCAGGAGACCTGCCTTTTCCTGAAGGTGTGACTGACTGACGGCCCCAGCAAGCCACTTAGACCAGAGGTTCAGCACAACAGGCCAGATGGTCCCTAGTCAGAGGCCTGAGTTGACAGATACTTTGGGGAAAAGAGGATCCACACTGCTAAGAGCTGAAGTAAATGAAGTCTGCCCAACGCAGGTGGCTCATGACTCATTAGAAGACATCAAGAAGGACAGAAGCAGAGGAGGTGTCCCACCTTGACCAAGCATTCCCTTTGCCGCCTCAAGCCCCTGGGAAAGGAAGTCCGTGTGGAGGTTGGTGACAGCTCACAAGACACGCAGAGCCACCCTTGATTCCCGGGAGATGCGGAAAGTAAGGCCTCTGGTCAGGAGCCCTGAGGATGCCTGTTGTCTGAGAAGCCACCACAGTAAGTGAACAAGGGGACAAGCGGTACTCAGTGTCCCCTCTGCAAAGTAGGGGTGCAGTGTGAACCCCACCTGACCGCACAGGGCTGGCCTGAGCAGGAGACACTGCCATGGTCAGGGAAAGGGACACATCAAACACCAGCACTGCCAGCCTGGCAGGTGAGAGAAGAGGTGTTTCAGGAATCTGACTAAACCCCACACCATGCCTCGTGTGGGCCATCATCACAACCTGGGCGTCAGGGCCGCAGCCGAGGGAGCCAGTGGGGGAAGAGTCGAGGAGGCTCACAGAGCGGCACGGACACGTCAAGGAAAGGAAAGGAGCGCCAGCTTAACCGCAACTTAAGCCCGTCACGCCGGCGGAAGGGAGTGGGGGAAGAGGCTGGACACGTAAGGTGCAGCTTTCTTGATTAGCAACTACCAGTGGAGAAGACAGTCCTCTTAGCTTTCTAAACGCCTGTCCTTATCCGTGGTTCATCTTCACGAACAAAAATTTTAAAAAGTCTTGCCAGAAGAGCAGAAATATCTAGGTTAGAGTCAAAAAAAGAACTTTCAGACCATCATCTGTTTCCCCAAGCAGGAAAATGAGACAGATGGCATCTGGCTTATGGCCGTGGGCCAGGATGGGGCAGGGGCCAAGCTTGAGCTCCACGAGGGTCTGGGGTGCCCCAGACACAAGCCTCCCTGTGAGGCCGGAGCCGCAGCACAGGCTGAGCTGCCCGATGAAAGACCACAGCTGGAGGCACATCCGGCTGGGCCAGGCTTGCCTCTGTCTTTGCCGTTCCAGGACCCCAGAAACACCTCTGGAAGGCCCAGGCTGTGCCCCTTAGAGATGGGAAGTTACGTGCCCGCTGCCATGCTGAGGGCACCGCCCCCCAGAGCCTGAGGAGCCCCACGGCAGCAGCCCACGTGCCCTGGATTCTCCGCGACTCTTCCTTCCACAACCACCTCCCGACCTCAGCAATGACAAGCCGTGCCCTCACTCAGAGCAGGTAGCAGCAGTGCCCTCAGGCAGCCCACCACCCACCTGCCTGAGGCCCTGCCCATGTCTGCCCAACGGCTCAGGGCAGCACCAAAGCCCTCGCCTGCTGGCTCCGTCCCCAGAGGATCCACAGCCACACGAAACTGGTCCAAGGTGCGGTGCTGCCGGAGCCCTGCGGGGAGGGCCCCCCGGGGTCAGCACGGCCACACACCCCCGCCGTGGGGCCTCGGGCAAGCGCCTTCCCTCCTCTGAGCTGCACGTGCTTCTCACCCACTCTTACGGGCCCGCGCGGGTTTCAAGGAAACGCCATCTGCGCAGCCTCTTCGCGGGCTCGTGAAGCCAGCACCCTCCAGGCTTCTGTCCACGCCAAGGGAGCACGCGGGCAGCTCGCGCCCCCGGAACCTCACCTCACGGTGCTCAGTCAACAGAAGTTCCCTTCACCTGCCTAGAAACATCTCTGAGGGGAAACACTGTGGAGAGTAGAAAGCACTACATAAGAGTCTTTTCCTTGCCCCAACTACACGGAGCACCTTGGGCCGGCGCCGTGTCCGATCTGCAGTCTCCCCCAGCCCGACGTCAGTCCTGGCCTAGAGCGTCGGGATGCACCTGAGCAGCACCTGCTCCAGCCTGTGCGTCTTGCCCCGGTTTACAGGCACCAGCTCCATTCTGAAGTGAGGGGAAGCCCATCCCTAGCATTTTTCACCCTCATACACCAAGGCCCCAATCCAAAATTAGACATGAGACAGAAGAAGCCCGAAGGCCGCAGACCATGTCAGGCTCTGCCGTGTCAAAAACCGTGCCACTCGCTGGCCCCCTACAGCCGGCGGCCAGAAAAGCTACCCAACTTGGGGGTCACTCCTTCCCACTCGGGTACCAGCAGTAACCAGACTCTGGGCAAAAGAGCCCAGACTAAACTGAAAGATACTACTTGTAACCACAAACGTGGTCTTCCCCAACCAGAGGATCTTTCCAAAGTGCATCTGTGATCACTTCACCTTCCTGAGCACAACCTCCCACTGGCTCCCCAGCGCCCTTTATTCACAGGCTGGGCCGCAGCCGTCCTCCTCTCCGGAGCTGCCTCCCTCCCTCCCTCAGGCTCTCCGGGTTCACCCTCAGCCTTCTCTCCCTGAGCCCCGTTCTGTATTTCGCTCTGCAGCACCCGCTGCCCCGAAAGGGCCCACCTCTCACTCAAAATCTGAGGTCCTTCTGGGCAAGAGCTGCACACCTAACAGATGCGCAGGAAGCCTTCGTGGGAAGACAGACGGGTCCAGGCAGCAGACAGGAGGAAGCTTCCAGTCATGATTAAGCCAGAGGGTGAGTAACCGCCACAGTCCAAGGCAGGGATTGGCGAAGTGTGGCCTGCAGCCACGCCTGTCTGTCTACATTCTGCCTCTGGCTGCGTGGGTGCTGCTGGAACGGCAGAGCTCAGCATCTGTGACAGAGCGAATGGGCCACAAGCCTGAAAGAGTTACTCCCTGGACCTTTCCAGAAAGTTTGTCGACACCAGGCCTAAGGCCGCGTTCCCATCAATTTCCACACTGTGACACGCAAAAAAGGTGATTTTTCTGTGGCCCACTGGGCTAAACAAACAAGGCCACTCGTAGTTAGAGACACCTGGTCACCCCAAAGGCCGATGCAATCAGTGTCTCAGTGAACCCTAACCTTTCAGAGCTCTGACCTAAAGGCTCAAAACCACCACCGCCTTTTTAGCCCCCATCCCCAACAGAGGTATAGAAACACAGAAGTGCAGAAACCTACCCCGACTCCTCGGGTCTCCCTGCCCACCTGTGCAGAACGAGCCAGAGGTGGCAGGACAGACACAAAACTGAGGCCCAAAGCAAATTCTCTAGTAATCTTACAATTGCGCCTTTTCCCCTTCCCTGTAGCACTCTGTGGAGCAAGTGCGTACCTTCCCCGGCTAAAGACCCTGCTCTACAAATGCTGAATCCAGTGAATTCCAGCCCTTGCCCAGGTAAAGAAGCCAAAACATTACTTTTTTTAAAAGCAGAAGCCTCTGTACCAACGAACATCCAGTACCTGCCACTCCCTTTGACTGGCAAACTCAGCAGGCAGAAATGCAGGGAAAGGGTAAGATTTTGACTGACCGGCCCATAAACCTCTCTGTCCTTTGCCAAAGGAGACACTTCCCAGAGAGCACACGAAGGGGGCTCAGAGCCCCCACACCCACGAGAAAGGCCCACCGAATCCCCGCTTCCTGGCCAATGGAGATGGCCCTTGCTACACTGCAACGCCTCTCCCCGCCACCACCCCCCTTTCCTGTCTTGGTCCCAGGCACCTACTGAACAGCGGCCCCCGGTTCCCTGGCTGCACGTGGGGTTCCTGTGGTTCCCTGGCCCCATAACCTCCTGCTGGGCCCAGGCAAGGAGCCTAGACTATGAAGAGATGCCATTCCTACCTCTGACGCCCTCAGCCAGCCTCCTTCATCCTTCATCCGGGCATCTGCAACAGCTTCTGACTCCTTCCTTCGGTCCTTCCCCATCCAGCTGTCCAAACCGATCCTCCAGAATTCTCTCACCGTTCTGGAAGATGGTAAGCACTGCAGGGCACAGCACCCAAGGCCTTTCACGAAGTGGCCCCGAACTACACATGCCATCTGCTACTTCACCCTCCTAACCATCCCAGTTCCCAGGTTCCCATTAACAAGCACCTCCACGCCGTCCTGAGAAACTGTGCCCTTGTGCGCACACCAGGCACTCCTCCTTGAGACCTCCCAGTCAGCTGGATGCCAGGCTCTGCGGAAGCCATGGCCACATCTGCTGGAGCCCCTCTCACTCTCTAAGTCACGCAGCTCTTAAGTCTCTTCACAGGCCTGGCTCTGCTCCTGGACTGAGTGGGAGCCCTTCTCCCAAGCACAGAAGATGGCTCTTGTTCTGTTCAAGGCCCTGAGCAGTCCCCTCCCGCTTCCTGGGCTCCTTCTTGCTCAGGGGTTTCACCTTCTAAGCTGACAATCCTGACGTTTTCCTCAAGTGCTCCTCCCCCAGCACGGCCTGGTTAGTATAGGAGGTGACAGTGAATGTTTCCAATAAATCCATGTGCCCAAGAGGGGAGAAGCGGTCTTGACAGTGTCACCAACCACATCAGCATTCTGTGCAAACTGACACCCCATAGAAGACCTTCCTCTGCAGTATGCAAACAGCTGGCTTCCTGCCTAAGCACTCCTGGTAACACGGGGCCCACTTCTCACCACACGTCATGGGAGGCACACTTTAGCTCAAACTGCCCAACTGGCTTTACCGTAACTATCTATCTTTCTTTCCCCTTCTGGAACCACATACGACAAGTAAATACAACCCTTTAAAACAGCTGATGGAGGGCTTCCCTGGTGGCACGGTGGTTGAGAGTCCGCCTGCCGATGCAGGGGACACGGGTTCGTGCCC
The DNA here is from genome assembly GCF_008692025.1 of Phocoena sinus. Taxonomy (NCBI): domain Eukaryota; kingdom Metazoa; phylum Chordata; class Mammalia; order Artiodactyla; family Phocoenidae; genus Phocoena; species Phocoena sinus. Next base: position 12,018,837 of record NC_045768.1, on the reverse strand, counting down.
CGGTCTGGGAAGATCTCACATGCTGTGGAGCAGCTGGGCCCGTGAGCCATGGCCGCTGAGCCTGCGCGTCCGGAGCCTGTGCTCCGCAACGGGAGAGGCCACAGCAGTGAGAGGCCCGCGTACCACACACACAAAAAAAAAAACCCCAAAAGAACAGCTGATGGAAAGGTCCATGATCTCTCCAGGTCTGTCCTTCAGCAGCCTTAACCTATCCCATCTTGATGGTGCTTTCAGCTTTCCTGAGTTCCTCAGGTGCCACCTTCCAGATGATGTAGAAGGAGTGATCCCCTCCAGGATGATGGCCACCATACCTCCCATAATACAGCCTCCAACCTTGCCTGAAGGACGTCAGAGAGCTGAGCATCTTCTGAGACCGTCTACATCGTGGAAGGGCCCAGTGAGACCCTGGCACCAGCGCTCTGGGAAGGCAACTGTGAGGGCGACCCCTTTAGTTGGAGCACACAAGGAAGGCCTAGCCAGAAACATGACAGCTGACAACTAAAACATGGATGCAGCTCAGTGGAAAAGCACACTCCTAAGCACATCCCTTCCCTCATACAACGCCTGGGGATCTCCGATGGCAATTACTGGTGGGTTCAGTTACAGCACAAAAAGATGGTCTGTGGAAACAGACCCAACTGTGCAGCTGGCAAAGAAAACAACAAACAGGCCACCTGGCCCAAGGCTGGCCAGTCGGTAACCTTGCCCAGGAGCCAGGTTGGCCAGAGAAGAATGAGCCTGCAGCCTGGTTTCTTTTTTCCCACGCGGGGAGGGGAAGAAGAGGGGGGTCAGGGAGAGAGAGGTGGCTTTCTGCGTGTTTTGTCTCAAACCACACAGGACACATCCCAGAAGTCTGGAAGAAAGGTAAGTAGAACGAATGCCTCGTAAAGAGGAGAGGAAACTTGCCAGACAGTTTTAGGAAAGCCTAGACTGTCAACACCAACCACCAGTGGTGAGCACAGCGCCAGCAGAATGGGTGGGCTCAGCCACTAACTAACTGTGTAATTTTGGGCAAGTCATCTTGTCTAAGCCTCTATTTCCTCATCTGTAAAAGGAGAAAATTTCCAGACCCCACAGTTGTGGTGGAGCTCAAATCTCATCCCTAAGAGAGGGCTTCTGTTAACTCTAAAAACAGGAGGAATGCCATTTCTTCTATGATTAAAAACTCACTTATCAGGAGCCACAGTGTATTACCACAAATAAGCTGGTGGTTTGCAGAGGCCTCTTGGCTTCAATTTTCTTGTCTGTGCAGTGGGAACAACCACCCCTGCGCTACAGCTTCTCTGAGTGGGACCATCAGGGCAGGGAACACAGTCACGGCCCGGAGAGAGCTCTGCTGGCACGCTACACACGCAGGTGCCATTCCCTCCGCAAGCCGCGGCTCAAGAACTCCTACAACCCGGGTTTCCAAGAGGTTGCTTCTTCCTGTTCCGCCCCAGGATTATGGCAGGTGGCTCAGAAAAACGGCAGCTGCCAAGGCTGGTGGTGACTTGGGGTTAGGGAAGAATATCTTTCCCCGAAGAGGATTCTGCATCCACCTCCACGCCCACCTAACCCTAAGCAGAGACCCAGCCAGCCCTAATCTGCTGAGGAGCTGGTGAGGGGACCACAGCCTTCCGTGAAGCCTGGCAAGCAGAACAGGCCACTGCAATCTGCCCCTCACCCCCATCTCTGCGCAGCACTTGCCCAGGGCCATCTCTCTGCACTCACACCCCAACCCTGGACCACCCCTCTTCCTTTGACCCAATGAGCCCAGGCTCACCAGCTCTCCTTCAGAGTTTGGCTCAAATCTTTTAAGACATCCCCATCACCAATCTCAGGCCAGATAGCGTGTACTCAGAAAGCATTAGCTAAATGAAAATGCACACCTCAATTTCTCATTGATATTCAAACAGAAAAACAAGCTTCAAATGCAAAAGCTTCCTCTGTTTATACAGCCACACCTCAGCCCTCCAGTCTATCTTTCCAGTTTGTTAATCTTTTCCAATGGCTCTAAAAGAAAACAGCCCTATTTTAGGCCAGGATATCTGGTCTAAAATGACCTCAAGTCAAAGCCTAGATTCTAGCACGGGAACCTGGGATTGGTTTGAGTCGGTGAGCTCCGAAGATCCTGTGACAGTGAGGCCCCTGGCTTGTGTTCAGGCCCTTTTTAGGCTCCATTCGGCCTTGCCTCACTGCCCACACACCACCTTCCTGTCCCCCGATGTGCTTCCTCACCTTCTTTCCAGACTTTTAATCCATAGCTGGTACAGCAGAAAAAGGCTCTGGCACTGGACAGAGCTGGGTTTCATTCTTGACTCTAGCACTTAACTCTGAGCCTCAGTTTTTTCATCTGTAAAATAAGAATAATACCACCTTCAAGAAGGCTGAGAAATAAGAAAAATGTCCAAGTGCCTGGCACACACAAGGTGCCAATTTTAGCATCTTTCTTCCCACTCTCCTTTCTTCCATCCACTGCTGCCCACAGCCCAAAATGACCTAAACTGAGGGCCACTGTTAACTACCTGGGACATTCAGCTGACATGTGAATTGCAGAGACTGTTCTTCCAAACCACACAAAAGGATCAAGGTAGGAGAAACTGAAACAAAGCAGAGAGAGACTAGGCTCCTAGGCAGCGCGAAGAGAATGCCCTCACTGCAGCAGGCTAATCCCGTTACCTCATGGGGGCCGTAAGCAGCAAAAAGATGACTCAGGACCACATCTCCAGCTAGGATATTCTAATCTGACTCTTAAACTGCCTGGGCAGATGGTGGCAATCTCCACACTACCCACCAACAGAGACAGCATAGTTTGCAGAAATAGCAAAGTTCTGCCAAGAAAGACCCTAAGACCCTCCTTAGAAGGACCAAGTAATTAAGGTGTTAACAACTGACTGATCAAGGCAAAACAAACGAACCCTGGAGGCCTTCCCTCAGTGTTCGTTACTGAGGCAAGAATTCCACCCAGATGGCTACAGCTGAGGAATGGGGTCACTACTGCCAGGACATCACTGACACACATATATCCTGGATTGAAGAAAAGCCTCTTGACTATAATGCAAATCTACCTTATTTGCCTTTAAAAGTAACAGTCAGTCCTGTCTACACAGTTTTTATAACCTTAGGGCATCACAGAACTCGATCTGTATTCCCCACTCAGCTCACCTCTGCCAGCAGAGAGGAATGCCTGCACACTTTTCTCCAGAGGTTCCGGAGGTCCACGTGCGAGCCAGAGACAGACAGGAAGGTGCTCACCCTTTATTCAGACCAAACATCTCCTCATTTTTCCTTCTGCTGAAAAGCAACTTCCCAACTGTGTCCAGATAGATAAATGGGTATATGGACAGAGAGAGGGATGGATAGACAGGTATGTTTTTTTCTAAGATTAACAGGCAAGGGAGGCCTCGAGTGGTGTTAACTACAGATTTTTTTTTTCCAAGGTGTTGCAGCAAACTAGAAGAGAGAAGCATCCAAGTCAACAGCCTTCTAAGCATGCCACCCGGTCTCCTCTTTCTTTTCTGTGATTTATAGTAACTTGCTTTCTACCTGCCAAATAAATGGTGAGCTCTGAATGTCAGATTCTGGGGCTAGCTGTAATCAAACACACACTCTTTTCTTACTAATGCACTGGCAGGAAACTTAGAATCAGCAGGTTGATAAGCTCAGCCCCTTTGAAGTTCCAAGCACACCTAAATCCCAAAGCAAGTATTACGAACCCCTGGCAGCAGCTGCCCGATGATTAGCTACCACACAGAAACATGAGCATCTTCATCCAGCACGGATCTGCAGCAGCCTCCCACACCAGGTCTCATCCAGTGTTTGCTTTGTACCTCCCGACTGACCCGAAGTTGCTAGAGTCCTCTCCCAAAGCCTGGAGTATCCCAAACCTGTCAACACTAAAGAACCCACGCCGCTCCCCCCGCCCCCCAGCAGGCCACGCACCTGCTTCTCCACTACCTGCCGGCACAGCACAGCCTCCCGCACGTATTTTGTCACCTCAGCCAACCACAGTAAGAACGGTCAGCATTTACTGAGCACTTACTCTGTACCAGGTCCTATTCAAAGCACTCTGTGTATTAACTCAGAATCTAATTCCTAGGCCCCACAGGAATTTGCTGGAGGGAGAGAAATATACTCTGGCCCAGAGTCCCACATGGTTTCTAATCCCTATTTCTAGCTGTGCTATAAAGCTTACATAACCTAATTTGCATTATGCTGCTATTTTAAAAAAAATCTCCAAAGATCACTGCTTCAAGCATCAATGGAAGCTGTTAGCTCTTACCTAAAATGATAATGTGGGAAAGGATATCTATTCTTACAACTAAGTCAACTTCAATTCTTGACTTAAAACGGACTTTCTGGAAGATGCTATTGGGAAAGGAAGGAACTTACATAAGAAGTACTAGCTCTGTGCTCTGTAAGTAACTGCTAGAGAGAAACACGTCAATATTGAACTCACCTCAGTGGTAGACAGCTTCCTGGCTCTGCAGGTTCATTTACCACCCATCTCCCTTCCCGGCCTCCTAGTAACACTGAGAAATCTCTGGTCAATGGATGGCATGGCCTCAGATGGTTTCAGAGTAGGAGTCTGAATACAACAGAACCTTTCTTCTGGGTGACTTCAGAGGGACCACCCCCATCCCAGCACCACCAGGGAGGCACTGGCATACGCTGAATGGAAGTTGCAGGAAGACCACTCACAGAGCAGGCTGTCTTCAGTTTTAACTGCTCTCCATGTCCCTGATTTTTAGGGCTCTAGATTGCTAGAAATCTAACTGTTGGGGTTGGGGGAAAGGGGGCAGATCTCCTTAGTTCACTCCTGTAACTCACTACTGAAGATTTACCTCCAGTGCAGTTATTAATGAAACCCAAGAAACAGGGAAATGATAATGAATGATTGATTATAAGAGTAAAATTTCCCTCATTCGTCATCAAAAAATGTCGTCAGTGTTAATTAACCACTTTTGTTCTTTGCTACACTATAAAAACTAGTTTTAAAGGACTGGGCTCTTTGTTATTCATTTCATTCACTGCACTTATGTGGATAGAGGTCCACGAACATAAACCAGAGTTGGTTTCAGGCTCTCAAAACTGTCAGGGAAATTTAAAATGAGTGAATTTCCAAATGATGCCCATTTTCAGTGATGTCAGAGGGCCCATATTATTAAATAATTTATAAATAAACTATTAACTAAGTAAATTATCTTCTGACACTGCTAATGCATTATTTGGCTCCCAACCTAGGATATTTACAATAGGCCCAATTCCACCAACAAGGAGACTCTCCGACTTAAAAGGTTTCCACTGGGCAGAGCCTGTTTTGCTAGAGAAGAACCTGTTCCGTAAGGGGCACTTGGCTGTTTGATCAGGACTGGAATGTACTTGGTACTAGTCAACTAGACCTCACTCAGCCTTTTATAGATGCCGAAGCCACATTCAATGTACATACAGATTCTGTATGGGAAAAAAGTTGTTCCAGCAACCTTCAAAGTTAGCAATAAAAAGAAAACTACTACTTAGAGACAAATATAAAACAAACTTCATTTTAATCTATCTATCTATCTATATATATATATCAAGTACAACCTTAGCACAGAACATCTAACACATATGAAATGCATTTATGGAATGAATACACATAACGAAGAAGCAAATCCTTTTAAAAATATTTGGCCTAACCCTCACATCTTTAAAAGGAACTCCATGACGGTTGAATCAGGTGGGAAATAAATCATCTACCTAATCTGGAAAAGACAGATGAATTGCCTTACATCTATTTGGTCTCTGCACACCAGGTATTTACCATTCTGAGTCTTGCCATAATTGATTCTGCAAATACTTAGCTTAACTCAGTCAGTTTTATATTTTTCCATAGTTACCTTAATAGTTTGGTTTTTCTCATTTTCTATTGCTTTTTTTTTTTTTTTTTTATGGCTTCTTGCTGCTGTTGTATTAGGGCATACAACACAGATCAGAGATATTCATTTCTCAGAGAAGTCTCTCTCCTTGAGAAATTGGCACTTTGATCCTCAGCTTATGTAACAGCTACATATAAATGGGTCCTACCGGCACTGTTACCAATCTTGCTGCTTATGAAATTCCAGCACTTTTTGCCCTGACGTAAAAATCTTCTTAGGTGAACACTTCCCACCACCAAATTCTTTTATTTAAACAGGTAAGTGTGTGTAATTCGCATATACGTTATAAGTTTCTATACACATACACACACTTAAAAGTGAAATAATGTCTCTCAAAGAGAAAGTAATTATAAGGGTATTAAAAACAAAATGCTGAAAATAACTATTTCACATTTAGATCATAAAAAATTTTAAAGTAATGTGATGATATAAGACCTAAGAGATCAAATACATCATATATGATTGTCATATATGCATGTTGTGTTCATCGATTTTTAATTTTCTCTTTAATCAGAAAATAAAAGCGCTTACCTTTGTATACTGAGACCACAGCTTACAGTCACTATATCTCAGCCTATTTTATACAAGTGATATGGCTACGAAGGTCCAAGGAGAACGAGAATAAAGTGAGATAAACGTGCTGAAAACTGCTTAAAAGTATTAACCTGAAATACACAGAGGATCCAACACCAGTTTTAAAAATACATTAACGAGGTATTCCCAGCTCTTCAATTAATAATGGTGAATGACTCATTCATGATTTTCAAACATTCACCCAAATTTTAAAAAAGAAAAGGCTAATACCAGCAAAATCTATCAGTGGTTTGTTCCCCAGGTTAACAATTTGAGAGAGACTACAAACGACTCCAGGAGCCCTGGCTTCCCCGCACCATGCACTGCATCTAGTCAGCATGAGGTATGTTGGGAATCTATTGGACCAATTACCTTGCACAAGAGATGGGGTGCTCCCACAGCCTCAAGAAACATGGCTGCAGGCCACCTCCCTGGCTGGGTGCCAGCCCCCATGCAAAGAATACGGCTTCAAGGAGGACCCCTATCTCTGAGGAATTATAATAGCGCTAACTGACGCAGTCAGGAATGCAACTATTCAGTTTATGTGCTAAAAAAGTTTAAAAACTGTCAGAAGATAGCACAGCTCATACACTAATTCTAAGTTCTACATTGGTTTGTAGACTCCCCGACAAGAGACTAGGCTAGGAGGGGCTAAGTATATCCAGATATTGCTAGGTTTCCAAAGGAAAAGTTTTCGAACAGACACACCATGGCTCTGAATAAAGTATTGCTCTTCTTTAAAATGCTCATTCACTGCTTTCCAAAAGGAGGTGTCAGAGTGCTGTGTCTGAAAGCGGAAAGCCTCAGGGGGTCACATTGCTCTTAAGACTAAGACATAGAAATTGCCATTTCAAGCCAGACAACCTGATGGTTCTAGAAGTCAGAGAAGAAATCTTGAGGGCCCAAGTGAATAATAAATGGTGCGACGCTCAGAGGCTGGCAATAGGGACTGTCAATGAAAAAACCACCTACAGTGGAGAAAAGAGCAGAGAAGCAAAACTTTATGTTAATTTCACAGAATTTGGTGAAGCCAAAAGCTTCATTTATATTTCTCTGCTCTTTCAGCTGTAAGTGGAATTTTCATTACAAAATGAAGGGGTGGGAAGGGTAAAGGGGGTGGGGGTAGGGGAAGGACACTTAATTCATTACAAGATTTAAACAGTTGAACTTGCATGGTTACCACTTCTAACAAAGGACTGACAGCTCAATTATTTTAAGTAAAGCAGAGAAATGTAAAAGTTTGCAGCAACTGGGCAGGTTTACAACATGGTTAGTAACTTCCAACAAACAACAACAAAAAAAAAAAAAAAAAAAAGACTTGGTAGAAACCATTTGAAATGACTGCCATCATGTTGGAAAACAGCACAGCTCCATTTTCACCATTATAGAAGGGTTGAGTTATGAAGCTGAGTCAGCTACTTCAAAAGAATTTTCTAAAGAGAAATCTCCAAAGAGATTCCAACTTGGAATGCAAATTTGACAATTTCAAATAACAATACAGCTGCAGCTGCCAATTAATAGTATTCCAAAAACAAAGAGGACTGTTTGTAAATATTTAATTAATAAAAAATGGACACTACCAGCCATGCTTTTTCTTCTCAGTGATGGCTCTGTTTCATCCATAGGTCAGCAAAACGAATCAATGAAAGATGAAAACTCCCAGCTGAGATGGGCCCTCTTGTGTACGTCTAGCCACTAATGCACAGGATGAGAATGGTAAGTTCACAGCTACTTCCAGCAAGTGATGAGGTTTTATTAAAGTATCACCCACCACTAATAAAGACAAAAGGTCAAGGAGCAGCAGTAACAAGCATGGTGTAAAAATTTTATTTCTGATAAGTAACACTAACATTTGTTTTAAACGATCTGTTTCATTCTCATTTAGCGGTCCCAAAGAAATCTGGTACCTAAATTTGCCGTATTTTGTGAAGCCCATTCTCAGCGATGGGTACTGTTCAGCTCCAAAAAACAGAAATGAAGAAAGACGAGGAAAGCTAATTCATACTAAAAACAGACATTTTTAAGACACAGCAACTTGTAAATATCAACATGGGACCACACTCTTGCCTTCATGGGGGTGAGTACCTTAATAAAACCATTACCTTCTAGTAACATCATAGGCTTCCAAACAAGGTGAGAATGCAAGTGGAAGACTTAGGTCTGCACCCTTTACAGAACAACACAATGTTACCAACTGATCATTTTTCACCAGCTTAATCAGGTGTCTTAAAAAATAAATGCTGACCCATGGCTGAAACCTGTCACTTTTCACAGCAGCACTCAACAAGAACTGGGACAATCGAAGAGCAAGTTTTTATGGGGACCCTGTTGCTGCTTTAGATTCTGGTGTAATTGAAGAGGATAAGAGACCCTTCAAAGAATCCCAGAAAAATCGCTAATCTTCTCTCTGCATGAAAAAAGCCAGGGAGTGAACACAGTGTCTTACAGAGTGAAGAAGGCCACAAGAACAAGAGAGGGTGATTGATCAGTTAATTTATTATTTTTTAAAACTTGGAAATTCGGAAACTAAAATAATCACATTCCTCCTTCCCCATCTCTGGGTAGTGCCATCATTTTAATAAGCAATGCTCAGATAACAGAGTAAACCTTTATCATGGGGATGCCCTCGCACAGCAGGAGTACAAAGGGCTTACAAAGTAAATGGACTGTGGCTCAAACTAACAATCGCCTTTGCTTTGTTTTATCAGTTTGGTTACAAATGAATGGGTTTCTAGGGCTAAGTTATTATTAGTTTTCAATTCTTTATAATTTGATACCAAAACATATCAAAAATAATAAGCTAAAACAATATTCAAACCCATATTTTATTGGCTTTAATTACACACTTCAATATTTACAAAGTTAAAGTTTAAATGAAAAGTCTCTATTGTATTAAAAAAAATAACTACAGCCCGAATTAACGTGCCCTGGGGCAAATACATATCAATCAGCTAAGCATCAGTGACTGCATCAGGAACCAGGCAGTACTCTGTGTTACAACAAAGCAGTTTATTTGTGATCAGTGTTTGAGACTCTATACATCCTTCACGAATTTAATTTTACATAATCTGATACTCCTCTTAAAACTTAAACTTTGAACTGCTAGACTTATTTCCCTAGAACAGAAGGGCTGGTATAAGTTATTTTCCGGAAATGAGGTACCGTTTCACAGAACTAGTTTCTTTTTGTTTGTTTGTTTTCAAGTTTTAGAGAACTAAATTTGCGTTTGTTAAAATCAAAAAGTAGGAAAGATGTTCTTTACAAATAATTTTGATCAAGTATGTGTTCAAAGAAAGCAGGATAAAAAGGCTTTTTCTCTAACATTCTGTATGTACTATATTGTTCAATAGGAATTAGCTTCTGTCATTTGCTAAAAGAATGAGTAGTGGGGAACAGGATATGTTGGGAATTTCATAACGGGTAACAGAACCATTCTCTTGGGTAAACCTACAGAGAAAAGAAACGGAGAGGACTCCAAATAAGTTTAATAATCCAATAAAAATTTCAGGTTAAAAAAAAAAAAGAATCTTACAGTAATTATCATTAACCTTTTCCAGATTAGTCAGTCAACATGTACCGTTATGGAAGAGGCCCACAAACTTTGAAGTTACTCTTAATATTTTCCACTCAAAATTAAGATGGCTACATCATAGGAAGAAGGATATTCAAAAAGGGATTTCATCTGAGTGAACTGTCATGAATTATAAAGCTCAAAAGCAATGCTATTGATTAATATTCTGAAGTGACTCTCAATTTGGCACATCACATGTTACAGGAGAAACAGGGACGGTGAAGATTCACAGCACAGCTTTCTGTGCAGGCCTCAGATCCCCAGAAAGACAGTTCCAACTGGAGTTGTGACCAGGTGTTTACCTTACGGCTACTGCCAATATTGGCATGGCAAATCTGGAAAGATTAATTACTTGCTTAATTTTGTAATTAATGAGTTCTTGTGGCCTCACAAACTTCTGCATACTCAAGCATGATTTGAAATCTGATCCTTATTTCTATTCTAATATTTAAGCTATGGAGAAATCACAAAGCAGCAACAGCAGGTATTCGAGAGCACCAGATGATCAGAGGGAAATTACCCCACATGCAACAGCTTTACAAAGGCCAAAAGACATATTTACCTTACAGCCAAAATAAAGCATCGTTTTAGTAGGTTGGCATCACAGTAACATTTAAAAACCAAATCTTTTATGTGAAAAATGGGGGCATTACATTTCACCAGCTTTGGAAGTCAGTTATATGGCGCATGGGAGCCTTCTGAAGGGGGGCTCAGAGGCCGCGGGGTGAGAGCATAATGTTAGAGAGGGAAGAACAAGAGAGAAAAACTAAAAAGACAGGAAAAACGTGAATGTGCCTTAGAGCCTAGATATACAAATGTTTTAAAGAAAAAAAGTAAGCTCTAGCAAACCTGTACTAAAGAACATGGGACTTACTATGTCTAAAAGAAAGACACGGGCTTCAGGCCCTGCCCCGGGAGGCAGACGCTTTGGCTCTCACACAGGACATGAGTCTAGTGAGTCAAATGTATTTGGATAAACTGACCAGACCTAATTCACAGGAAGGACGAGGTGGTCAGGGTATCCAGAAGTTGGCTGAATGGTAAAAGCAAATTGCCAAATCAAAAGGAGCTAGAGAACTTGAATTCAGAAGGAACTCCAAGTGACAGCATATTCTTGGACGGGGAGGCCCTGGCCAATCCTGAATGTGTCAGTGGAGACATTCAGTTAAGGAAGAAACTCCAGACTCTGCTCTCAGCCTTAGAGGAAACTCACCCCAAACGTCTGAGCCTTCCAGCTTCTCCACATCTTTCCAGGATGTAAATTATCTATCTTAATGGGGAAAGCGGTCAAACTGTTCACTTTCTACTTATTTCTACAGCTAGGAAATCAGATGAAGCTTCAGTTTAGCAGTGTCTTAAAGACCCATAATTTTCATCCAAACAAAAATGGGAAAGCTGATGCATGAAGAGAAAAAGCATAATGAAAGGTCTGAGGCTCGTGTGGAGGACTAACGCCACAAGTAGCAACACAGTCCAGGTCCTTCTCTTCTGTGTGCACACACACCCAGCCTGGGGTCGCACTGCTGCACACACACTTGTGCACCCGCCCACTCTTACACTCACATGCATTCTCTCACATGTGTGCACACACACTCGCGCTCTTTTTTCTCTCAACGACAAACATCCTATAGATGGCCAACTCTATACCACATAGCACCCGAGTTAGGAAAAATGCCTAAGAGAGCATATCACTGACTCCAAACCTACTGCCTCCATTGCCACATAAACCTCATTCAAAAGTTATCCAAAGGGCCACTGAGGTTCATTTCCACATCTGCCTTTGTTTTTTATTTTTGGAGGGAGAGGAGCTATTCCTATGATTTTCTCACTGTACTACACAGACCTTCTGCAGTAAGCACTTCAGTAACTGCTGCAGATACCCCCTCATCACCCTCTAGGACCTGTCCACTCCACCTCTACGGAAAAATTCATGAAAAGGGATGACAGCTATGAATTTGAAGTGAGCACTTCCTATCTCTAACTCAAATCACCTAGAGTTCACAAACCAGAAACTTAAATGTAGCTCTATAACTGGCAGGCAGCCAAGCTAGAAGCTGAGTATGGCCCTTCAGTAGCCTTTGAATGGAGTATAAGTTGGCTGTAAGAAGAACTACTTAAAATATTTAATTTCAATATGGTCAGAAACAGGCAATTAGAACAAGCAGTCCTTCAATCAGGCAAAGCAGAGAGAAGAGCAACTCCAACCAAACCAAGAACCACAAGGTTGTGGCATTTTCAACGGGAATTTAAGTTGGGTCACTAGAATAAGTAGGTCTGAGATCCTCCAATTCATTTAAAGAAACCCTAGATACAAACTGCGCTTTGGATTGCTGTGCAGAGTGGCTTAAGAGGAGAAATCAGTAAGACGGTGTACATACCATAGGCAGGGGCAGCTGTGCTGTAACCATATGGTGTTCCATAGCCTGGTGCAAAGAAGGAGAAAGCACATCAGTCCAGGAAAAAGGGCAGAGTCAGCGCCGGCCCGATTCACAACGACCACCCGGCCCGGCGCCTTGGGGCCCAAGGGCTCCTTCCAGGTGCTGGCTCAACCAGAACCCTTCCCAGAATGGCCCGAGTCCACCGAGATTCCTCCATGCCTATGTAGAGTGGAAGCTTTTTACTACGGCCTGCCAAGCTCTCCTCACCTACCAGAATATCCTGTTTCTTTCTCACTACACTTACCACATTGTATTATAATTATCAACCCTTTGTCTGTGTTCCCCCCTAGAATGGCAGAGACTCAAGTCTTATACATCTTTGCAACACTTGAACCTAGCAGAATGTCTGGCATATAGTAACCACTCACACATTTTTGTTCAACAAAAGAATACTTAGAACCACTCAAGTTACCAATTTCTCACAGTTGGAAAATAGGAATTTCCAAGTCTTTTTTTCAGAAAGCAGTGACAGAGCAGGCTAAAGCCTCAACTGCCACTGAAGAGGGCGCACAGATCAGGCTGTGGGCTCGAGGGCAAGGTCCATGTCTTGTTGAAATCCGAATTCTGGGCCCCAGCACAGGGTCTCTCAGTAAATGTTGTTAAAATTGCCATTAGCATCTGGTGCCTATGAAGAAGGCTCATATTATCAATAAAGTACAAAGAACACAAAAGTTTTTGAACCATTTAGTTCTGGCACTAGTTTCTTATATGTCCTTAGATATGTAACCTCTGAGTTGCCACTTTCATCTATAAAATGGGAAACCCTCCAAGCTACTTTATAGTTTTAAAGGGATTAGAAATACTACATTAATAGAAATGACAATCTTTAATCTTTCAGTAAAATGACTTTAAAACATATAAATACTAAATCACTTGGGTAAATCTCTAGGAAAAACTGGTTTCTAAAATAGAACAAGGGCACAAAATCTACATGGGCCCTTCACATTGTACCCAAAACAAATCAAGCTTTTTTACTTTATAGCCCCTTTTTCTATAATCATTTCTGCTGCTAGAATGATTTTTTTTTTTTCTTCTTCTCTAGCTGACCAACTGCAACTCATCCTTTATGTATCTATCACCTCCTCTGTAAAGTCCCCCAGGCTTGCTGTTCACTTTGCCCACCCCACGTCACAGCTTGCATCATATTACACGGTACTTTCTCAAGTGTCTGTTCCTACCCCATGTGACCCCGAGCATTCACAGGGGCAGACGCTAAGTGTTGGTCATCTTTGAATACTCAGATCTAAATCTCTTGTTTGAGATAAAACATTCAAATATATGTTGAATAAGTAAATTGCTTTTGGGGACTAACTGAAACATTTTCTTAGAGATAAAGTTTTTCACTTTTTAGTCTATACTTAAGTCATATAAAACTGCGGGTTGTACAACTTAGTCTTTAGTGCTCACTAAATCATATATTTCAAGAGGACACAAGGCAGCTGAAATAAGCAGTAGGAAATATACAGTAGGAAAAGTATCAGAAGCCAAAAAAAAAGAAAAAAAAGATTAATGCTTAAAAAAGAAGGCTGTATATCAAATCTATTCCAGGAAAAGGTAGCTGGTTGGCTAAGGCTACAGTTTCAAACGTTTTACTAAAACCTCCTTAAAGAGATGAAACTATAACAACTAAGCCGGCCACTAATGAGGCCACTGGGGTTCTAATCCTGACTTCACGCCTCACTAAGGTGACTCTGAATCGCACCTGCTATTTAACCTCCCTGAGCCTCAGTCTTCTGCAGAAACTGATGGCAGACGAAGGTAATTAAATAACATGTGTAAAAATACTTACTACACTCCCTGTTGCACAAAATACACTCTGCAAATGGCATATAACCTATTCATAATCCAAACTGACCTAATCTGAATCTTCTCTAGGCTATAAAAGAACTTCCTTTCTAAAAGCTTCAGAAGACAGGCCTTTCACAGAGGTCAGTGCAATGATGTAAGAGAAGCTACTACAGAGCAGAGAGGCAGACAGCAGGATTCCTCTCACAATCACTGCCACTAGCTGATGGCTGCTGACCCCTCGGGCGTGAGGAAAACGTCCCATGGCCCAGCAGCTGGACAAAACTGGACGAGCACGTCACCAAAGGCAAGAGAGTTCACCTCAGTAACCTGCCTACTACTGTTTAATGAAAGCTGCTTCCTTTAAATAAGACATTAAATGAGGCAAAAATAAATAAATTTCCATAGAAATAGTGAGATGCACAGAAAAATGTCTTAATTTTGGACACACAAAAAATACCAAACTGTAACCACCCTCTTACACTGTCTTTCAGTGCTCCAGTGCTCTCTGTCTCCTTCAATGGTGCCACCATCCAATCTACTTCCTCCAGCATAAGATCCTGGGAGGGACCTGAAACCTCACTCTGTTTCGTTCTCCACATTCAATCCATCAATTCTGCTTCTGAAGTTCTTCCATCTGCTCACTTCTTGACCCCCATCTACTTCCCTACACCCCCTGGAGATCCCTCCACGGCCTCTAGTCTAGTCTCTGAGCTTACAAAAACCTTCTACTTTGTCTTGGCATGCCGACTTCTATCCTTACAAGCCATTCTTCATGCTACAAATAAAGTCTGAAAGTCTTATCTCCTTACTCCTCTTAGAACCCTTCAGGACGTCCCCCGTACTTAGGTGCTAAGACCAAAATCCAAACCACAGCCTCCAGGACGGGACTGAGCACCCACTTTAGCTCAAATTCCCCCCACCCCCTCCCCCTTCACCCACACACAGTGCTCTCCACACTACAGACATGTTGGCCTCCTCCTAATTCTTCAAATGAGCCAAGTTCCCTCCTACCAGCACTATAGGGTGCTGATGTGCTATTCCCTCTGTGTGAGGTGTTCTTCTGTCCCAATCTTCTCTGAGTTAACCCCTACTCATTCTTCAAAGCTCAGTTCAAGTGTCACATCTTCAGGGAAACCTTCGAGTCCCCGACAGACTAGACCAGGTTTCCTGTCACGTTCCCTCACAGCATCGTGCCCCTCTCCTTCATCACAGCAACTCAGTCAGTCGTGAGTATTCCATTAGTATGTCTCACCTTTAGACCAAACACTGCAGGAGAACAAAATCCATGTCTGCTGTGTGTCAAAGCAGGCACACAATATTTGAATAAGAGTACACATTGTTTATATGACACATCTTTGAGCTATGCCCCTACTGGGATCAACTTCTAGAGGCTTAATTCCAAAGCCACATCATCCACAGAACTTCCCAAAAAGCCTATTCTAAGTCTTTCTTAGAAAAAAAAAAAAAAAACCACAACCTAAGTGAACTTCTTAAGAGTGTTATGCAAAAAAATAATGACAGGATAAGACCCAATCTTTATGACCATTTCATCTTGATCAACAACTACTAGTGGTTTAGTTGTCAAGTTCAAAGTTCCATACTTGCAATATTACAGAAAATTTGATTTTAATGAGACAGAGGTACAGCTACTGCTAAGATGATACAAGGATCAGAACAGAAGGCAAGCAGAGGGCATCTTTTCCCATCTTCCTCAAGCCATGTGGTGAAATGGAAAGAATATAAACTTTGGAATTAGAAACACCTACATTCAAATCTTTGCTCTGCTGTTTACAAGATGTCTCACACTGAGCTAGTTGCCTTACCTCCCTAAAACTTAGTTTCCTCACCCAGAAAAATGGAAAATATTTCTACTTGAGGAAACACTGTGAAGATTAAAAACAATTAAGTGAAATCATTTATATGAAAGTATCTAGTGTATACTCAGCTCTAGATAAGTAAGTTCCCCCTTTCCTCTTTTTGTACTTCTTTAGCCCCTGATGGCTCCCCAACATAGAGTTAAAGAAATGCTAACATCGCCAGGCTTCACCCCAATCAAGTAGCTCTTACCAGCCATTTTTCTCACCTGTGATACCCAATCTGTCATCTATGTCCCCACCGAATACACTCTGCTCAGGTATCCAAACTCCCCATCTGTGGAATATCTTTGAGCTCATATCTCATTGTCAAAATATGTCCCCTCAACCAAGCGCAATACTCCTCATCTGTCACCTCCCTCCAGAAAGCCTCTAGTCACTCAGCAGATTCCAGGAGAAAACCTGTAACATTCTGTAGATTCTCTTCTTTTGAAATTCGGTGCACACCCATCCTATACCCATATTATGTTTCCAGAAACCCTGTATAACCCTGGAAAATAAAGGAGAGGCTGTTCTTGGAACTCTGGCCCAGAAAAGGAGGCAGATGTCTCACAGGGTGCACTGTACCTGGAGCTATGTAGCCAGGAGCAGCTGTGGCCCCAACAAAAGCTCCCCTTGTTAGAGTTCCTCTTCCTCTGCCCCGAACGGCTTGGACTGCTGCGGACACAGCTGTATTCACAACACCCTTTGCCTGTTAAAAATAACACATTTCATTACTGAGAGAAATAAGATCATCTCATCAACTTTGTAATGTATAACCTCTATGAGAAACTTGCGCCTGTACATGAGATTAGTCGTCTATGACCTTGAACCTTCAGTTTATAATCTGTAAAATGAAAATGACATCTTACAGAGTTGTTCTGGAGAAGAGCTGGCACACAGAAGTATGCAAATAAACTCTTCCTTTCACTTGAGGGTTACCCAGAAAGAGTTCGTTTTCTGCACACAAATTTCAGCAGTCAAATTACATCCAAAGTCATTTTAGGCCTGACTAAAGCAATTACAGACACTTGATACCTAGGTTCAAAATTTACTGAATTCTCCCCCAGTAAACAAAAAAATAGCACAACAAACCACCTGGAGTTAGCTGTGAACCTGAGTGGGGTTTAAAAAAAAAAAAAAAGGAACTAAGACAGGAAGACCAAAGGTGTGGATGCCAGTTCCTGATGTAAGTAACTGAGACCTCAGGAAGGTCATGCAATTCTGTGTGTGTGTGTGTGTGTGTGTGTGTGTGTGTGTGTGTGTGTGTGTGTGTGTGTGTGTGTGTGTGTGAGAGAGAGAGAGAGAATCACCTCTGGTCTCTTCTTACTCTAAAATGCTATGGGACTCTGGTAAAGTCACATAATCTCTATGGGAGTCTCCCCAATAATTGCAAAATGACAATTATGATACCCACTTTGTTTTCCTTACTTCAGAGTAGAAAGAGCAACTGAGAAAATAGATACAAAGCTCTGAAAAGTAGAACAGATAAGGACAAAGAATAACGGTACACAGGGCTGCTAGAACATTCTTTTCCAAAACTGAAAATTTAAGAAATAAGAAAATATCTAGTTTTAAATTACATATTATATTTACTTTTTAATATAAAGATGCTATAAAAACTCAAGCTCATAAAACTGCTAATACTCCCTGCTATAACCAAGCTGCAGGGAAGGAGGTGCAGAGCCTC
This sequence comes from Phocoena sinus, assembly GCF_008692025.1. Taxonomy (NCBI): domain Eukaryota; kingdom Metazoa; phylum Chordata; class Mammalia; order Artiodactyla; family Phocoenidae; genus Phocoena; species Phocoena sinus. Next base: position 12,001,027 of record NC_045768.1, on the reverse strand, counting down.
AAAAGCACTGTACAATCAAGTCTACAGCATCTCAGACCGCTTAAATAGTCAGTGCATATACACATTTATCTCTCACTGAAAAAATCCTAGGATAGCCTCTGTAACTGGGTAGAAGACAGTTTCAAGGTCGAATGTATCGTGCACAGAGAACAGCCATTTTTTCCTTTTGGCTGAAAAAAATCCAACCAAAATAGACTGCTTCTTGGCTGTCAAGCACATTGAACACGTGAGTTCTATAGCTTTTAGTATGGAAAATTTCTAAAAATGAGTGAACTTCATGCGGGCATTTTTTTTTAAAAACACAGCTTAGTCAAATGTAGTCAGAAAGTAGTAGTCTGGCAGCAGCAGAGTGACTCCACACAAAGCAAGCTCATGTCTCCTAGAACCAAACCTAACTACCTAGTAAGTATCTGCACATAGCACAGGCTTTTTTAAACACTAAAATTAACTGACCCATATACAAGATGTAACGCATGAGAAAAACACACCAAAACAAACAAGGTAACAATTATCCTTCCACTAACTTAGAACATATTCTAGGAAGATTTTAGAAAAAGAAAATCCACTTATCCTCTCTCTACATGGGTACCACTGCAATTTAAACGCTTTCTTTGTATTTCATCTCAGTAAAAGTTCGTTTTCTTTGTTTATATTTTGAATTCTAGAATATAAGCAGTGTTTATTATAGTAAATACAAGAAGTTTAAATTAACACAAAACAAATTTCTCAGGTGGATATAATACACAACAGGAGCATGCCAATGGTCTTTGGAAGGAGAAGAACCAGGTTTCAGAGGGAACCCTTACCATCAATTCACTATGTTACTACAAGCGGTATCTTAATGTGTTCAAGCCTCATTTCCTCATCTATAAAATGAGAGCTATTCTAACCTCTTATAATGGACTTTGCATATGCATATTTAACACAGAATCTTAAATAATCTAAGCTTCCTTCTATTAGTCTAAACATTTTTACTTGACTTGTTCCTATCACATAATATATTCAGACATTATTTTTTTTTTTTTTTTTTTTTTGCGGTACGCGGGCCTCTCACTGTCGTGACCTCTCCCGTTCCGGAGCACAGGCTCTGGACGCGCAGGCTCAGTGGGCCCAGCCACTCTGCGGCATGTGGGATCTTCGCGGATCGGGGCACGAACCCGTGTCCCCTGCATCGGCAGGCGGACTCTCAACCATCTGCGCCATCAGGCAAGCCCTCAGACATTATTATACCAGTATTCTCCATGAGGGAGAGAATGTGTCTTATAGTTAACGTATCTCCTTTTCCCTCACAATCGTGCACATGGTATATGTCTAGAAAATATTTTTGAATACGTAAATGAATGGATAGAAGAATCTGTTATTCAAAAGCGTGCAACTAGGAGGCCATCTTTTCTTACTGCAACCCTTGTTACAATCCTGGGCCTTTAGCAGCTCTGACATTTCCAATGTCGATAATGAACAGAAGCAACAAAGGGTCAAGTTCTACTGTGACGCCCTCAAAGGAAAACCCAAAATAAATAATGCAAAAGGACAAAACTGGAAAGGAAATGGAAGAGCACCTGCAGACTCTCATGAGAGTAAGCCCCAAATACTCTTGGCAGCTTCCCTAAACTAAACAAATGCTAGTATCTCATTAAAGTCCCAACCCTCTACCTCTTCAAGAATGACCTAGATCCCCCAAATAATGCTAATAGTCTCTTTTTAATAATTTGCCTAAAAGACCACAGAACAGAGAACCACTAATCATATTTCTATTATTCATGATCAAACCCAAAGCAAGGGTTGCCAAATCCAAGAAAAAGAAGTAACTTTAGAAAAACCTGAAGTGGCACAAAGACAGGAAAGGAAATTTAATTCTGGTAATATCTTTCAAAGGTTTAATGCTTAACTCATACCTGAGGGATAATCTTCTTTTTCTTATTATTTGCTGCATTGGGTCCAGAAAACAGCTTCTCCAGGGCAGCTAAAGCTGCACTTGCCTTTGCCACTTTCTTATTTGGACCTGCACCTCTGAACTTCTGTCCATCTACTTCTACCTAAAATCAAGAACAACACTCTGCAATTACCCCGTGCAATTCCTCTACATAGTTTTAATTTAAATGTGTCACAACACAGAAAACACCAAAAGTCAAACAGTACCATGAGATTTGACTCAGTCTAAAGCTTTTTTACATATAAGCTGAGGATATCCTATGTCTTTGAGGGGAAAAATAAGGTTGGCTTGTATCTAGGTACACACCTCCATTACAAAGCGTTTGTCATGGCTTCCACCAGTCTCCGAGATGAGTTCATACTTAAGACCTCTTCTTTTTTCATTGAGCTCCATTACAGGATTTTTGCCACTTGCTGTGAGGATAGGGCCCTGAGTTCTTACCTAAAAGGAGGTTCAATCAAGTAAGATTTTAGAGTATTAGATTTCTTATTAATACAATTATACTACGTCTCCGTTGACAAAGAGGCTCAAGAATTGTACTTTAAAGCATTCAGGGGCTAGGATGCATGATCACTTCTGTATACAAATGGTAAAATATCTTTAAAGGTATAGAAATTCTACAAGCAGTAAACATCACAGTAAGTCATCTGGCCAGCCTGCCATGGAAGCAGGCTGTCTCAACAGATCAGTATTCAAGAGCAGTGTAGCCTTGCCATCACGTGGCACTCCAGGGTCTGATCTGGGGTGTTCAAGATCTAAGAACAATACTCTAAATGACTGACAATGTAGGTAGAACAGCTGAGACTCACATGACACCTGAGCATTCATTGTTTTTCATCTTTAGGATTAGGAAGAAATAACTCTCAATTTGGGAGACGGAAACAAAATGTGCCTACACATCTCTCAGTCTCTCTAAAGAGATTTAATGGCACCTAGAGTAAAAACAGTAGGCTACAGACTATGAATTCAGAAATTTAAAAATAATAAAAGCAGTCATTCTCGGCCCTCAAGGAGCTAGAGTACAGAAGGAGGGATTGATCTAATCACTGTAAAACAATGTACATTACAGAGCCCATGTATATTATGGAAACACAGTACAAGGAATCATTTTCTAGGGCAAACAGGATAGTTTTCCTGGAAGTGACATGCAAACCTGACCTTAAAAGGTAGGTACCAGACCATGAGAAGGAGGAAACGAAGGAGAAGGGCATTCTGGACAGAAGAAACAGCCATGCAAAGGCCCAAGAGAAAGAAAGACCATTTGTTTGGGAAATGGCAAGAAGTTCCATTTGGCTGTATTAAGCGAGTGAGGAGAGGAAAGCAGAACCAGATTAGAAACACTCTTGATGGAGCCAAATCATAAAGGACTTCACATGTCATGCAAATGAGCTTCGACTTTATCATGGACAATGGGGAGCCACTGAAAGACTTAAATCTGGGTAAATTCACGATTAGACTAGAAAACTGCTCTAGCAGTGGTGGAAAGAACTGACATAAGGTTAAGACTAGAGGTGAGGAAGAGAAGTAATTCACGTAAGAGTGTGAAGGCTCAAACAAAGAGAGAGGCTAGCACCAAAAATAAAACCAACCACAAAACACCACAAAACTATAATTTTAGAAAGGAAAGACCCAACGACTGAGCACTTTTTGAGGTTAGAGAGCATGTCTGTAATTCTATCCCAGCAATTGCTCAAGAAATGCTGAACAAAAATGAATTATTACATATAATAGGATTTTCATGTATGTAAACCTAATGGACAGCAAGATTCTCTTAACATACTCTACGCTGATTTAATAAGTGGTTGATGCTATAAAAGTGAAACATTGGACAATTTTTAAAGACAATTTTAATAAACATTCCTGGGTCTTTTGTAATAAACCACTTCTTGAAGAGTTTTTAATAATCTACATCTTTTTAATTTCAAGGCAAATTTCTGGAGTCCATCTTTAAAAGGTAATGAGTAACTTCTGAAACTATGGTAATCACTCCCTGCTTTCCAAATCTGAAATCACTTTATAAAAATGAGTCAAGATAAAAATATTTGCAGTTCTAATCAATTATTACTATTTTAATGAAGAATAAGAGCTTTCTCCCCTCCCCACTACTAGATTATACAGAAGCAAAGCAGAGACGGATTCACAACCAGAACCTCCACATACTCTCATAACTGCTATTAGTTTAGCCCACGCTGCTCTCTTAATTCCCTTTGAACTTAACAGTCTGTACCTCATAATTAACGTGCTCTTTTTCTCTTACTATTTACAACACTGCCAGCAAACCATCTTGGCCTGCCTGTGACAACCACTTATGAATGACTGGTCCTCTCTAAAGCCAGGTGCCATGTCTTCTATCCTCCACAGCATCACATGAGGAGTCAGGCATGGCTTCCACAGGCCTCAGCCCCATCAGTCCCCACCATACAGGCCTACCTGGTACTTCTCAAACATTTACTTTCACAACTCCAGATATTATACCTTCTATTCCTTGGCCCAGAATGCCTTCTTTCCACCTCTTCCCCACATAGCAAAATCATCATCTCAAACCAAGCTCACAGTTTACTCTCTTTGATTTTACACGTATGTACATTTCATAATCACATCCTCCTTTGAGATTATACATTATTAAATTCATTTTGCAATCACGGTGCTTATCACATTACATTGTAATTACGAGCGTATCTTTTGCCCTTCTATCCTGAGAACATCTTAAGGCTCTGGACACAATTTCCGCAGCATCTAGCAGTAAGCAGGTACTAAAAGGGGAAAAAATTATAGTCCACTAGGTCCTTGACAGATACTCATTCTTACAAATGACACTTTTTTAAATTTAATGTAAGCTCTTGCGGTTATTTAAAGCCAATTTTTCTTATGTAGAATGCAATAAGCAAGGGCCCCATGAATTCCCAAATAAGCCGTGTATACTCAGTACTTGAATTTTTGTCTCATTCTATTATCTCTGACAATACGTCATAGGTCAGGACTTGCTCAAGAGTCTGAGGAACATACTAAATCAGACGCCTTTTTTAGGGCTGGACCAACTCAATGATGACCCCACTGACCCCCATAGCTTAGCACAAATTTCGAATAATCCTAAATTTCCCCATTAGATTTTTTTTTAAGTTTGCAAACATACATGCATACACATATTCATTCATTCATTCATTCGTTTATAGCACAGCAGCTTGTGGGATCTTAGTTCCCCGACCAGGGATGGAACCGGGGCCCCCTGCAGTGGAAGCATGGGGTCCTAACCACTGGACCACCAGGGAAGTCCCTAGATCTTTTTGTTTTTCACTTTTCAGTTATTGTTGACATTCCTGATACATGATGATTGTGAAATGCTGGAAGCAACTCCCATGGCCAGCAAAGGAGAAATGCTAGTCAAATTAGGATACATCCATGTGTTGTACAGTATACAGTTATGTATACAGTGATTTTTAGAGTTAAGTGAAAAAACAAGATGTAAAACTATATGAAAATATGATTGCCTTCATAAAAAATACACATAGAAAAAAGGCTGGATATAAAGCAAAATATTAATAATGGCTGCCTCTGGAATACATACACTTGTATATGCTTTTGATTGTCTCATTTATACTTCTCCATACCTCTCAAATTTTTGACAATGAACATACATTACTTTTTTTCCAAGGAAAAAAATATATAAGTATACCTCTAAGGTACTGGAGGTTTCAGTTGTAGAATTTCCAGTATTATTGCTTGAGTTTGAAGACACTGTTTCATTTTTGCCTTCATTATCTGACTTTTCATCGGAACTCATACATTCAGTATCTGCATCAAAGCCCGTTGGGTATCCCATTGCCTGCAGCACCTGTACAAATTACATCAAGATTCAGTTTATTTAAACACCAGACACCAGAGAGAACAGATGAAATACTGAGAACAACAATTTCAAACCCACAACATTTGAAACCGTGAAACACCTTGCAGAAAGAGAAAGATGGTGCTAAATCTATAAATCCTTGGTTAGAAAAGTTTTACCTACCAGAGTGTCACCGTGGAAAATGGGGGAAACCTCCTCAGAGTAATTAGGTTTAAATAACGGAAAACAGAAATGCAAACCTGAGGCTACCCTGGGTTCATTTAATTTGGAGATGAGAGGTAGAGAAACAGAATAGCCAAGTTCAACCAGTGAGGTGAGGGGGAAAGTAAAATCGCACACTATGAAAAGTACACTAGGCTAGAAAGGAAAACACCTGATGTTCTAACTCTTTATTTCTCCTCTGGTCCTCAGTTTTCCAATTTGCAAAACAGGAAGACTGATTAATTGACCTCTAAGTTCTATGACTCAATCCAATAGGGGAAATTAGCACAGAAGGGAAATCAAGGAGTTTTCTTTACCTTGGAGCCAATATGCCTGTTAATTACAAAATTACATCTGAAGCTTTCTACTATCCATCCCTTTGGCTCTCCACTTAAAACCATAATCGAGACTTGAAAGAAAAGATTCAGTCTCTAGGTTTATTCTCTACCACTAAGTGAACCAGGAACAAGTTTAGGTTTGTATCTCCACCCCGGCCTCTCAAGGCCCGGTTACATTATGGCTTCCCCCAATGTTCACTCTTCTTATATTTCTACTCATGCCTGGCATTTCTCATCTTTTTTAAAATACAGTTTTCAGAACAGTGTGTGTGTGTGTGTGTGTGTGTGTGTGTGTGTGTGTGTGTGTGTGTGTGTGTTTTGTACACCTTTTAATATCTCCTTCCAGGTTAAACTGCTTTTTAGATGTTTGCAGAAGAATATGTGCACTAGCATTTTTATAAGCCTCTGTCAAACTGGTTGACATTGCATTGTCAGTTACTGACTTAAAAGGTCTGTACCAGAACTAGGTGCCTAAAGATCCCTATATTTGTCTTAGCTTTTGACTAATGTTTAAAGTTGCTGGAGTGTAAAAGCAACAGCATATTTCTTTATAATCCCAACTATACCCAATAGGTGTCTCAAAAAACTGTTATGGCTGCCACACAAATGAGTAGCCAAACAGTCTAGCCTTTATAAACAATGGCATTCTGTACAAAGGATTCTGCCAATATAAATAAAATATTACTCTAAACAAAAAATGGGCAGAAGTAGACTTCTGTACCTAGAGAACTTGAAATTAATTCACCCAATTCATATGGAGGACCTGACATTCTGTTGAACATTTCAAATCGTAAATAAATTCCTTATATTCATTGGGAGTAAGGCCAAGAGTACTTCTGTAACATCGTAAGTTCTAAGAGTACTCAGGTAGGACTTCGCACTAAATACACTAACATCGTTTGCCTATACCCTTGTCAATATTTATAAAGAAAACACCTTCTCCACTGCCTGAGTCCTGCAAATATGCTCTCCCTAAGAAATCGCGTCTCAGAAGGAATAGTTATCGGTCTGGAGTTAACACCAGGCTAACACAGGCTGCAAGTCAAAAGCCAAGAGTCCCAAAGAAATTTGATTTGTTTACTCCAAAAAAAACTAAAGACACAGTTTCCCAATTTAATACAGACTGTTAAAAGTCTAATGTGAATTATTTAACACCACTTCTCTCTGCCCTTTCCACACATATCAGATTCATTTATTGTTTTTGTAGCAACATATTTCAATACATTTACAAATATTTTATATAACTGATGGATAATCTCAAAGGATATTAGAAGTGTACTTGCAATACAGCACAACTAACAAAAAATTTTCAAATTATTTTTCTATGAACACATATTCTAAGATTATTAACTAACATATGCTACAGAAGTAGAAAGAAAAAAGTATGGAGTTTTTGGACCTATAGAACCAGTTTGTTTGGAATCAATATTAAGGCCATGATTCTTCCTGCAGCATGAAGAGGGGCCTATAAAATATGTCCCACCTCCTCTCATGCAAGATGCATCCTCCTATTAAGGACCATAACCCTCTATGTACTTTAGCATGCTGCACCATGCAATGTTTCTGCCCACCTTCACCATCTGACTGTTGGTAAAAAAGTATATTTTACTCTTGTCCACTAAGTTTGAACCCTGTTTTATCTCTGATTATAATTAACACTTGTTTCTGCAAGGTTAGCAAAATGATGACAATTGATGAAGTTCTATAATGGGCACATGGATGTGTACTGCATTATTTTACTTCGTGTTTGAAAATTCTCATAATAAAAAGTTAAAAAAACATATATTAAGGCCAAAAAAATGGGTATACCAAAGAAAAGTGAGTTTCAAATGCCTGGCAAACAAATCAAGCCTAATAAACACATCAATTGAGCTGAAAAATCACAAAATGATTCTTGGAAACAAGGTGACTGGAAAATCCAGGGTAACCATGCCTGTTTTCTCCTGGAGAGGGGTTGAGACTGAGAAAGTTGATACCCTCAAAGACAAGGGGCCAAGAGTGGAAACATGCAGCACACCCTACCCCATGGCTCTCCACTCAGGAGAAAGTCATACTCGTGGCTTCCGCACAGTAGAGAGCTGATGGCTCCGGAACCTCTGCAGAGGGGCTTTACCCCTTGTCCCCTTCAGCCGATCTTTCCCCCACAATGATTAAGATTCTTTTCATGGAATATGGCTGGTTATGTCCTTAAAGGTGTCCTTTGTGAGGGACAGTCAGGAAAAAGGACTAGAGGAGGAAAGGGAAGACTGGCCACTAATCTTCATCATTTTAGGGTACGTGCTGCTAGGCAGCCACACTCCTCCTTCTGTTCTTATGTCATAGACAGTGAATTGATATTGATATTTCAAAAGCTTTCTGGGTCAGATGCTAGAGAACTTAGATCCAAATTTGTGACTCATTCTCAGCATACTTTACAGCTAAGTTATTAAACTGTATTTTTAGCCTTATTCCTAAATTCACTTTTTCCCTCATTCTTAGTTTTCTTTTTCTGCCTCATTTTAAACTCATACTATTTCAACATACTTAAAAAGTACCCCTTTTGTAAACAACATAACATATTGTTCTATAATTTTACACCTTAGCTATTATTTTTCTGCATTGTGCTTATTACTACCTGACAAATAATTGACCCATTTGTATATCACGCTGTCTTTCTCCCCATTCTATCCTCACTAGAATGCAAGCTCCAGGAGGGCAAGGACTTTATTTTGATCACTGCTGTATCCTTAGCATCTAGGATAATGTTTGCATCTACATTAATAATACTTGCAAACTGGAATGACTATGAAAACAGACCAATTACATCTTATGTCATACTGTAACATAACAGAACTTTTCTTTAGTGAAAAGTGATCTTCCATCTACTTGATCTTTGACATTTTCGCATTTGTGTGCAAGAGGTCAAATGCAGTCATGGAGAGATTCCAATATTTAAGAATTTTCTATAAACCTATATGCATAATTGACTGGTTCAATCGTGGACCTTATTCTCTATGGAAATATTCTGAAATACAGAAAAGGCACCACATGCAAAAAAAAAACACATTAAATTTATTTATGACAGAAAAAATCTGCAAACAGCAAAATATCCAATGATAGGGGAATGTTTAAACAAACAATAGTACATCTATATCATGTTAATCATACAGCCATTTAAAATTATTTATGAAGATTTTAATAACATAGAAAAACACTGATGACATGTGAAATGAAAAAAAAAATCAGAGCATAAAACTACATATACACTGTGAGCTCAACCTAAAACAAAGAAACAGAAAAGGACTGGAAGTATATACTATATACAAATATTAATGAACTGCCTCAGAGATAAGCAACCAACAGTTTTTATTCTTTTACTTTTTTGTGTTTTGCAAATTTTATATGATCAACACATTTTATAACCAAAAAAAGAACAGTTTTGTGATCCAGAGGTGACAAAAGACTGTATGTCACTGTCATTAAAATCTTGAAAAATTCTGTTAATTTACTATAGATAAACAAGCACCTTATTTACCACATAAAATAACAAAGCACTGTTGAGTAAAAGAAATACTGTACCTTCACTGCTACGTGAAGTTTTGCTGTTTTCTTGGATGGTCCTGAGGCTTCATATGTTGTACCATCCACATCTACAGACATTGTGAAGACTGGGGCATGGACAGGGCCAGACTGAGATAAGAGCTTATATTGAAGCCCAGGCCTGATCTGATTTAGCCTCATTAGTGCATTCATAAGGTCTATTGCTTTGCTATCCAGAACTGTAAGAGAAAGAGGAATAAGATCAGATTAAAGCAAAACCATTTTGCTTTAATCTATGTTTCTGTAGGTTCCTAGTGACCACTATAAATTCAGATTTTAAAAAAGAATTTCAAAACGCACATATAAATTAACTTCACTTCGTAAGCAATTCTAAAACTACTGCTTAAATAATTACGGTAACATCATTGTAAAAGTAATATGCATTACCATAGCTATACATTCATTTTAGTTTGTCAGTATATTTTAAGCAAATGATGCTTGGAAACAAAAGTTATTCAATCAGTTTGTTAAAACTCCAAATCAATCAAATCAATCACTTTTTAATTTTTATTTTCCTGAGACATAAATCCTTTCTAGTTAACATCTATAAGAATAACGATTTTACACACTTTTCCTTAAGTTTCGTTTCATCTTCTTATTGGGATCTTTATCATCCCCTAATCCGTCTTCAAATGGCCTCTTCAGAGCTGAAGACCCAGCACCTAAACAATTACAAGAGATTCATTATCAGTCAAAACAATGATTCTACTTACTCTACCAAATGTACCTAATATGTTCAGGAAGGAAAAATCTTAGGAATCACAAGGACCATAAGACCCTTTCACTGATAAATTAAATATTTATAATCTTGTAATAGCAAAAAGGTTTAAGTGAATCTTTATGAAACAATATTATCCCTTTTTATAAATATTTATTTTCCCATTTATTCACATATACACATACAAATATCTATGCATAATATTCACATCTGTATATGCATAAACAGAAAAAAGTCTGGAAAGAGATGTATCAAAATGTTAAAGGTGGTTATCTGTGGCAGTAAGATTTATTTTCACTTATGTCTCTTCAAATATTTCTATAAGTTCACATTTATTATACTATTAATTTTTAAAGTCCACATGTTAAATATTATGCTTACGGAAATCTGATTATTTCTCATACTATGACATATTCTTCTGTCTGCCTGTTCGAATTTCTATTCAAGATTTTATTTACAGTTCATCTTCCCCATGAAGTTTTCTTCAGTTTCCCTCTCATCTCAACTTTTTAGAAGAGTTTCTATGGTATCAGAAATATAAAGTGTCATACGTAGCCTTGTGTCATTGCCTATTTCATATACAGAGACCTTGTGTTTCCTTAGTGTTCCATGAAGGTCAAAGATATTTTCTCCTTGTCTGTATCTTATAAACTATCTAACATAAGACTCAGAAACAACATAATGGGTATGGAACAAAAACTAACTGAACTAATATTACTCAATTTCTTAGATAAAGCAGCTAGTTAATAATGCCATCAAGACATAAGGCAGGAGCTTTGCTATCCAAGATAAAAACAATCAGAGAAAAGCTCATCAACCTGTCCAAGTACTACTTTAAAGAACTCTGTGTTTTCAACGTAGAAGTCAGTTGTTGGGTTTTTCCTAAAGGAAAGTTATGCTCAAAAGATTCATGCCATAAGATTTCCAGATACTTCTTAGTGAAACCTTGTAATAACACTGAGATTAACTACATATTCTCTGATCATCAAGATTTATTGTCCCTTGGGGTAAACACTGACTTCAGCATTTGCTTGAGTCAATACTTACCACTCAGGTCAATCAATCTTGATGTGCTCTCTTCAACAGAAGGCAATATCTGCTTATATCTGCTTAGTAGTGTATTTCATTTGCATTACATAAAACTGTGGGTTTGCCAGTCTCCCAGAATGCAGTCTTTAAGAGATAAAGTTAAAAAGGAACAACATCTATTCAATCACTCTCCCACTCATTAAGTTACATTAAAAGCTGCTCCCTGATTGCCTGGAATTCACCAGCTGGCTTAGACGTATGGATCTATTCTCTAAATCCTCCAGCTACATGAATAGAGCTGCATGGATTAAGCTTCATTCTACCATCCCTGCCCTTGGACAAGGGCTGTAAAATCTGGAGCTAATCATAATAGTAATGGGGGGGAGCGGCGGGGTGGGGGGGGATGGGCTTGTGTTACAAAAAGCAAGTTGTTTTCAACATCTACAGTATCTAGAAATAAGAAGTGACCATTTCAGAGGCAACAATTTTTAAAAACAATAGGTGAAGGCTTACCATATGCCTGGCACTGTTCTTAATACCTTATATGAATTAATTTATTTAAGCCTCACAAGCACCCTATGAAGCCTGTCCTTTCATCATCCTCATTACAATTTTATTCATGTATTCATCCAGCAACAAATATTAACAGTTTTTCTATGTTCAGGACAATTTTAGGTGCTGGACAGCTAACAGAGAACAAAACAACGTCCCTGTTCTTAAAGAGTTTGCATCTGGTGGTGGAGACTAAGCCCAACATGTCATATGGTCCCGAGCACAATGGAGAAAAATAAGAGGCTTAAGGAGGAGGATGTGTTGCTATTTTTTTTACATGTGATGCCCGTCAGAAAGGTATCACTTATAGATAAGGTAGCTTTCTGATGAAGATCTAACGAAAGTAAAAGAGTAAGCTATGCAGCTATGTGGGGAAAGAGCCCCAGGAAGAGAGAACATCAAGTACAAAGGTCTTAAGGCAGGAACATGCTAAGAAACAGCATACAGGCCTGAGTGGTTGGAGTGCACGACGAGGACGGGACAGGAGAAGATGAGCAGCAGCAGGAGCTCTCAACCTTAGCTGCCACTAAGTCACCAGAGGAGCTCCTGCAAAATACACAAGTTCCACTTCTAGTACGAGAAGGTAAGTCAACTGAAATAGATGAGAGCAACCAGAAAAGATGGACCAAATGTCTGTTCCTGGGCAACAAAGAATTATAGAGTCAAGATCCGAGAGACAAAGGAAACCCTGCTCTGGGGGCCACACTTCCCCTGGGGGTATCTTCCACATCCAGAAGAAGCCACTAAGAACTGAACAGAGCACCTCAGGCACCCCAGGTCTCAGGGGTCAAAAACTGGACTTTACGGACCTCCAAAAGGGGAAGGCCTGGTGAATTCCCCACGCTGTGGGTTGGGTCTCTGCAATGCCACATGCTAGAAGTAAATGAAGTAGAAATAGTCTGGATCTCAGAAGGACTGAAGCCCACCTTCAAATCACCTTAATCCCTGATTGCATTAATATGATCCAGATTGCCAATTCCACTAGTCATCTCCCAGAAACAAATATAAATCCTCCCTGGAGCACTATATCATTACTCTAAGCTTTAATTCCCTCCAAAATTTTTAAATTTAAGTCTCCATCACTCAAAACAAAAACAAAACACAGGTACATGAGAAGACAAGATACTGTGATCAAAAATCACGAGAAGCAGCAGAAAACAGAAACAGATCCCAAAGAGACCCAGATGATGAAGCATTCTTTCAGAAACAAACTTTATTAAAAAGAATGATTAGGATGCTCAAAATGAAAATAAAAAATCAAGAAGAATTTGTGGCAGAAAATCTGAAACTATAAAAGAGCCAAAATTGTAGAAATTAAAAACTGACAGACCTGCAAAGGGAAACAGACGATCCACAATAGAGGGGAATTGGCATACCTCTCTCAGTAATTAAGAGAACAAGTTAAAACAATATGTATGTATGTATGTATGTATGTATGTATGTGTGTGTGTGTGTGTATACAGGTATATAAGATTTGAACAACACAATGAACAAACGCAACCTGACATGTAAAGAATATTCTGGCTCTACCAACTACAGAATATACATACTTTTCAAAGTATGAATCATTTATAAAAACTGACCATGTGCTGAGCCATAAATGAACTTTCAAGAACTACCAAAGGAAAAAAAATCACACAAAGCATGTTTTCAGATCACAGTAGAATAAATAAGCTCAAATATAAGGAGATAACGGACTTCCCTGGTGGCGCAGTGGTTAAGAATCTGCCTGCCAACGCAGGGGACATGGGTTCGAGCCCTGGTCCGGGAAGATTCCCACATGCCATGGAGCAACGAAGCCTGTGAGCCACAACTACTGAGCCTGCGCTCTAGAGTCCACAAGCCACAACTACTGAGCCTGAGTGCCACAACTACTGAAGCCTGTGCACCTAGAGCCCTCGCTCCACAACGAGAAGCCACCGCCATAATTAGTCCGTGCACCGTGACAAAGAGTAGCCCCTGGTCACCACAACTAGAAAGCCCGCGTGCAGCAACAAAGACCCAACGCAGCCAAAGATTAAAAATTTATTTAAAAAATTAAAAAAAGAGATAACTAAAAAATCCTCATTTGTCTGGAAATTAAGCAATGACATCGAAATGGCTTACATGTCAAAGAACTGATAACAGGAAAATTAAAAAATAGTTTTAACTAACTGATAATGAAAATGCTAATGTAAAAAGAGTACAAAGCACATAAATCTGGGCATAAAGGAGAACTTAGTCTTAATAGTACATAGGATAACGTAAGAGGCTTAAAAAAACGCCAACAATGTATTCATCTATTTCAAAACATTTAAAGAAGAACAGCAAATTAAACCTAAAGAAGGTAGTGAGGATAAGAGCAGAAATCAATGACATAACATACAAGCATATACCAGGAGATGATCAACAAAGTCAAAAGTTTATTTCTTTTTAAAGACTAAAAAAACTGATAAACCTCTAGTGAGAGCGATCAGAAAAAAAGGAGGTACAAAACGTATAAGACAGGACATCAATACTGCAGACAATAAAAAGATAAAAGGATCTTATAAACTACTTTATTTTTAAATTTAGATTAAATGGACAAATTCTTAGAAAAATACAATTTACCAAAACTCTCATAAGAAGATGATAGTTCGATGCCAATTAAGGAAATCAGATCCATAATTTAAAACCTTTCCTTAAAGAAAACCTCATGCCCAAATGGCTTCACTGATAAATTCTTCCAAACATTTAAGGAAGAAATAACATCAATCTTACACACACTCTTCCAAGGAACAGAAAAAGAAGGATGGACACTTCCCAACTCAAAAGATCCTCAGAACCAAAAACTCATAATAACTCATAATAACCTCAGAACCAAAACTTGATGAAACATTACAACAAAGGAAAACTGCTGGCCAATCTAACACACAAAAATCTACGTTTTTGTGAATTGCTCACAAAAACCTACACAAGATTGTTCACAGCACCTTTATTTGTAATAGCCCAAAACTGGAGACAAACAGAATGTCCTACAATAGGTGCATGGTTAAACCAAACTCTGACTCATTCATGCCACAGAATCCTACATAACAGCAAAAAGAAACAAAACTATTGACACATGCCAACAACTTGGATGGGCCACAAGGGCATTATGCTGAGTTGGGGGATGAGGATCTCAAAAGATCAGATAATGATAACTTCATTGACATAAAATCCTTGAAATAACAAAATTATAGAGATGGAGAAAAGTTAGTGGTTTCCAAGGCTTGGGGATGACTGTGGGAAGAGGAATGGTGTTACTATAAAGGGGTAGCATAAACGAGATCTTTGAGGTGATGAAATAGTTCTGTGTCTTGATTGCACAAACCTACACATGTGATAAAATGGCATAAAACCTATACACACATTGTATAAATGTCAATTTCTTGGTTTCCATGTTCTCCTATAAGTTGCATAAGATGTAACCATTGGGAGAAACCAGGTAAAGGGTCCACAGGACCTCTCTGTACTATCTTTGCAACTTCCTATGAATCTGTAATTATAGATAAAATGTTAAGGGGAACAAAAAGAGACTGCTGCTTTGTTGAGAACAGACAAGAGGGGCAAGAAGACCAGATAGGGAAGGTGCTGCAATAACAAGGGTAAGAGATGACAGCAGTTTAGGCCAGGATGGTAGCAGTGAAGAAATTAAACAGCTGAATACTGGACACACTTTGAAAGTAAAACAACTAGGATTTGCTGATGGTTTGGATACGGGTGAAAGAAAGAGAAGATTCAAGGGTGAAGGTTTTTGGCCTGAGCACAGAGATGCATAGAGTTTCCAAAGACTGGGATGGTGATAACTATGGAAAGAACAGATGAGAAGTAGAGTAAGGACAGGACATCTTAAGTTTGAGATGTCTGTTAGACATCCGTGTGGAGACAGTGAGGAGACACTTGCATAGCTGGGGCTGAGGTCAAGGGCTGGGAGTCTAGAGTGAAGACATTCATTTGGGAATCTTCACTGAATAGAAGGTACTTCAAGACGAGAGACTAGATAAGATCTCCTAAAGAGTCTAAATGGGTGTAAATAAAGAGAAATGGTCTGAGGCCTGTACCCTGGGATACTAATATTCAGAAATCAGGAAGATGAGGAATAACAAAGACAGCTGAGGAAAGGGCAGTGGGATAGCAGACCCAAGATAAAGTAATGACCTAGAAGTCAAAAAAAAGTAGTATTTCACGCCAGAAAAAGTGTCTGACGGACTTCCCTGGTGGCGCATTGGTTAAGAATCTGCCTGCCAATGCAGGGGACACGGGTTCGTGCCCCGGTCCGGGAAGATCCCACATGCCGCAGGGCGGCTGGGCCCGTAAGCCATGGCCTCTGAGCCTGCGCGTCTGGAGCCTGTGCTCCACAACGGGAGAGGCCACAGCAGTGAGAGGCCCGCGTACCGCAAAAAGAAAAAAGAAATAAAAAGTGTCTGACAGTACCGAATGTTGTTGAGGATACAGAACAACAGGAACTTTCATACACTTCTGGTGGCAACATAAATTGCTATATATACCACTTCCTAGGTCATATACTGGTCCACAGTAACTCCTGGATCTATACTCCAGGAGGCATGAATAAGAAGGCTCCCAGCAACAATGTGGGTGGCTGCCAAAAAATAAAAAGAATCCTAATGTCCTTCAAAAGCACAATGGATAAGTTGTAGCATATTCATAATGGATACTATATAGGTATAAAAATGCACTATAGCTATATGCAATCACATGAATATATCCCAAACAATGCTGGACAGACAGACGTCAGTCACAAAAGATTAAACTCAATATGATTCCATTTCTAAAAAGTTCTAGGCAATATCCAATTAAATTGTTTAAAAAGCACACGAAGGTGGAAAAGATTTAAAGAAAATCAAGGAAACGATTATCAAAAAATCAGGAATCGTAGTTCATGGGGCACGGAGGTGATGTACAGGATAAATAAATGGCTTCTGAGAAGGTGACACTGTTCTGTTTCTTAACTAGGATGGTGATTATATGGAATTGTTAAATAATTACTTGTTTTTAAATTTATTTATTTATTTTTGGCTGTGTTGGGTCTTTGCTGCTGTGCGTGGGCTTTCTCTAGCTGTGGTGAGCAGGGGCTACTCTTCGTTGAGGTGCGCGGGCTTCTCATTGCGGTGGCTTCTCTTGTTGTGGAGCACAGGCTCTAGGCATGCAGGCTTCAGTAGTTGCGGCTTGCAGGCTGTAAAGCACAGGCTCAGCAGTTGTGGCGCACGGGCTTAGTTGTTCCGTGGCATGTGGGATCTTCCCGGACCAGGGCTAGAACCAATGTTCCCTGCATTGGCAGGTGGATTCTTAACCACTGTGCCACCAGGGAAGCCCAAAATAATTACTTCTTAAATGATAGATATTTTATACTTTTATATATATGTGCCATATCTCATAACTAAATATACCATAAATAAGTGTTCATCTGTGCCCAGTGTTGCCGACAAGCTGCCTAAGATGAGTACTGAAAGCTAACCACTGAACGCAATAACGTGAAGGTCACAGGACAGACTTAGGTAGAGTGACAAGGAAGAAAGGCTGATTAGAATAAGTTGTGTTTTTTTTTTAACTTATTAATTTATTTTTGGCTGTGTTGGGTCTTCATTGCCGTGCGCAGGCTTTCTCTAGTTGTGGTGAGTGGGGGCCACTCTCCGTTGCGGTGCGTGGGCTTCTCATTGTGGTGGCTTCTCTTGTTGTGGAGCACAGGATCTAGGAGCAAGGGCTTCAGTAGTTGTGGCATGTGGGCTCAACAGTTGTGGTTCGTGGGCTCTAGGGCACAGGCTCAGTAGTTGTGGCGCACAGGCGTAGTTGCTCCACGGCATGTGGGATCTTCCCGGACCAGGGCTCAAACCCGTGTCCCCTGCACTGGCAGGCAGATTCTTAACCACTGCGCCACCAGGGAAGCCCCTAGAATAAGTTTTAAAGAAAGTGTGGAAAAGGAGAAAGAAACAATAGGCCACTCTTTCTGAAGGTACTGCTATAAAGGGGAGCAGAGAAATGGGAGGAAGCTGCAGAATCAAGGGGGAGTTAAGCTTTGTCTTTCAAATGGGAGGCATTATAGCAGGTTTTTATGCTGATGAGAATGATCCAGTAGAAAAGCAGAAAAGGAGGAAATGATGCTGGTGAGAAAAGAAAGAACTGCTAGAATAATGTCCATTTGTAGACAAAAGGGAATGTGATATAGTGGACAAGTAGAAAGGCTGGTCTTTATTCGGTCAAGGGAGGGAAAGCAAAGTGCATGAGTACTTCCAGCAAATAAGGTCATCAGACGAGAAGGAGGCCTGGGGAGGGAAGTGTGAAACGACAGAAGATTTGCAACAGCTGTCTAGGAAAACTGGGGAACTCTAGACTTTACAGGATGATTTCCAGCCAACACAAACAGTCTACTTAAGGTTAATGTCTGAAACTTAAAGGGAAAACAGTTAAGATGACTATGTATTTTTTTCTCCAACGATGTCCAACAACCTGGTGTAGGCACACAGTTGGATTTCAACCAGAGTTGTCAGGAAGACAGGATCAACAAAGTGAAGGTATATGCTAGGGCGTGATTATTAATGACAGACCACGTGAATATAAGCAGAGAAGGGACAGAGGTGAGTACATGAGGAAGGAGAGGGACTAAGAAAAGTTAACAGAATCAATGGTGAGCTTCGAGAATTGGGGCAGGAGGACTGCTCCCGACAGTATGATGATGAGAGGCGGTTTACAAAGTGGGATTCTTGAGAATGAATTAGGGAGAGGGCACAGGTACAGTTATTGAAGACAAGGTCTAGGATATGTCCACAGAATGGGCACCTGAGGTAAGGTAGAAGACAAGGTATTTGTGGGAGAGGAAGTCAAGGAATTAAGAAGTCAAAATTCTGAAAAAAAAAAAAAATCATCTAAATGCATATTGAAATCACCAAGAATTCTAAGAATAAAGTTTAAAAGCAAATGTCAGGAGGCTAGGTGGTAAAAACATCAAAGTATGAGGAAGACTGCAGCAAGTGTCTGGAGGCAACGACCTTGGCTCCCTCATCTTATAGCTAAGGCACAGAATGTGTAGGTGACCTGCCCAAGTCATGTAGCTAGTAACTGACAGGGCTCAAATGGAAACACCAACTGTCTGGTTCTATTTTAAGCTATAAATTGACAGACCAGCAGTTCCCAAACTCTTGAGAAAGACTGTTGATGTTAAAAAAAAAAAAAAAAACCATAAAAAACTAAGTCACGTTAGCAATAGATATACTTTTACTATCTAGAGAAAGAAAAAATACAAAACCCGAAGAACTGCTATGAATTCAGTGACTGAAATAAAATTTTTCATTATTAACCATAAGAATCTACACATATATTTGAGACATATTTATTATATATTTATTCAGTCATTCAATCCAGACACATGGCTATGTGAATCTCTTTCAAAAATTCTTTGCTGCTGTGTGAGCACCCTCTGGAAGAAAACAGCTTTCATTCCACAACATTTCTTGAGCATTGGTTTTGTAATAGTTATGTGGTGAGGTCTGGAGGATTCCTTACCCTTGAGGAGTTTACAGTGTAAGGCAGTGATTCTCAAACTTTTCAGTCTCAGGACCACTTTACCATCTTAAAAAATTATTGAGCACCCAAAAAACTTTGTTTTGTGGATAATATCTATCAATATTTAGCATATTAGAAGTTAAAACAAAAAAATTTTAATGCAATATACAAAAAATTTCATTAGCCATCAGAGTGATGATGCCATCACAGGTCATATACAGCTTCTAGACAACTGTACACTCATGAAAGACAGAGTGGAAAGGGTGAAAAAACAAAGCCTTAGTATTACTATGAAATAATTTTGATCTGGTGGACTCCCTGAAAAGTCTTTAGACCCACTGGAATTCCAGTGTTTAAATAAATAGATTGGGCCATTCCACTATTTTTGTCATATAAAAATTATTAGAATAATATCATTTGTGGTAGGTGGGTTGTCCCAGGTGAAAATATGGTGTTAAACATCCCACCTTCTAGTATAAATAGAGATGAAGGAAGGAAGGAAGGAAGGAAGGAAGGAAGGAAGGAAGGGAGGGAGGGAGGGAGGGAGGGAGGGAGGGAGGGAGGGAGGGAGGGAGGGAGGAATGTTTTTTGTGGCATAATGAGAAGAGTAAGTGGATTTGCACTTGAGTATCTACTGTTTCCAGGCACTGAATTGAGCATTTTAATCTGACAACAGCCAATAAGGTTGGAATAATATCAGTACATAAAGTGATGAACTAATTGCTCAAGAGCTAAAGCTAGTAAGCAGGGGTGCTATGACTGGAACCAGGTCACACTGACACTAACACCTGTGCTCTTTCTGCTGAAACTCTAATCTGAGTTCACACAGACTAGTACAAATGGAAGACAGTCCTGAATTTTCCAATACACTTTTCTCCTCCTCTATGTTTTTGTCTTCTCTTTCTTGGTTACATTAACACTTCCAAGTATGACAGGATCATCAAACTGATGAGTGACCGTGACAACGTCTCCTCCTCGCTTGTGACTTTTCTCTTCGCCTCAGACCAGCAGTTCTCAAAGTGTTGTCCCTAAGTCTATGCAGTAATGGAATCTGATCAACATAGCCAAACGAGTTCGTCACTAATAAGAATAAATGACAGCAAGCTGATGTCACTAATGGGATGGAAGAAAACCAATAAATGTTCTTATATGACTTGGGTTAAAAATTAAGTTCTCTTAGCTCTAACGAGAGACACATCCCATGGCCATCTCCATCACTGCACACATCCAACCCCAATAAAAAACTTGCACACTCACCTTCTTTATCAGTAACTGACCAGGAATATTTCTGAAAAGGCTTACTAGATGGAAGGGGGTCCATTTCCAGCACTTTATAAATCTGGCCAAAGGCTGAGAGTCTGAGTGCATGCTAAAGAACAAAAGATTGTATTTATTCAAATTTCAAATGTTTCATTCATAAAGCCCTTAGAACATCTAGCTAAAAACACATTCATCAAATACTATTATTACGATGACAAAAGTCCCTAACAGCAGGCAAGAATAAAGTGTTTAAATAAATTACATGATATCCCTCTAATAGACCACAGTGATATGGCCCATCTCATACCTGTGCACTGTGGGTAATATCTTCTTTTTGTTGGATGGTCATATAGCTCAGAGCATCTGTTGGGTCCCTCTCGCAAGGATCATGAAGACCAGGACCCCCTTTGGCAAAGGCAAAAGAAAAACTCAAGTATCATTCAGAACTGAGTTTAGAATTCAATAAACTAACACAAAATAGAAAGAAAAGAATGGAGAGAAAAAGAAAAAAAAAACTAAGGAACGAGGTTAAAAATCTCCTCAATTTAAATGGAGTAAAAAGGACACTCATTTTCAGTATGTTAGCATATAAATGTCCTTATTTTACTAGAAGTCACTTGTATATCTAAGGTCGAAATTGGGTTTTAACTCTGAGAATTTAGAAATGGCATGATGAATCATCCCAAATCTTTAAAGGGATTACATATGGAAAATAAGACCAAATTTAATTTTTCCAAATTAATCACCAGATTGCAAACAGAATGAACTTCATACATTTTAACTCAACATAAACATTTTCAAATTCAAAGCTCTAGGTGAAGCAAATTCATAGCAGACACAATATCTTATTAGTACCTTTTATGTTAGTACATATGGAACATAAATTACAATTATTGAGAGAGAGTTTTATGGCACTTCTCCAACATTCAAGCATTCTAGTTGCTAAAATTCCAAGCAAAACAACTCCTACACGTCATTTCCCTGGGCAGAGGACAAACTTAGCACATAATAGAAAACTAAACTAAAATGAAATTTTTCTGATTCTTCTGCCTCCAGAGTTTGAAACCCTTACCAGGAAGTAGAATTCCAGATGCCAAACACTCCATTACTCGTCTCAAGGCCTCCCCAGCGCCCAAAGGTCTATTACAAGTACCTATAGACTTTTCACATATAAGCTCTAGTGGCTAGAAGATATTAAATTACAAATTAGTACATGCACCAAGTGTTAAAAGGATTCCAGTTAAATGTGAGCTGACATTTCTATCTACAATGGAGGCCAAAAAGGTTAAAGTCCATTTAACATTTAGGGCCCAATTAACTTTTCCCACTTGATTATCAACTTTTACCCCAGCCAGAGTGTTTAAATCAACCATTTTTGAGATAATATATTCAGAAGACATTTTGTCACCAAAACTTTATTTTTATTTACCCTGAAAGGATTACTTAAGAAACTGCAGTCATCTAATTGACTTAACAAAGTTTTAACAAGCCTTCATATAGGTTAGTAATAGCCAATAAATAATCAGTGTTCAAACCCAGCCCACCTATATATATCTCCCACTTAACCTAGGAAGCACTTAAACCACAGTAAGACTTCATTTCAGACATCCTGCCCCAACTATTACAACTGGAATTTAAGAAGGACCAAATCTCCATATTTAATAAACTAAGAACTCACGATGCCAATATCAAAGTAATAATTGCTAAATTAATTTAAAATGACTCTTTTATAGCTTTATTTGTTTTATAATGTTCTTTATTGGGTCTTAATTGGTTCAAGCAAAATAATTTCCAAATTAAGTAAGTTTGGCAATATACATTATAAACTACAGTTAAGTGTACTATTCACCTGACTTCAATTACTAATATGAACTTATTTTTAAGTGTCTATACTCAAAGAGAAAGAAAAAGAGGGTAAGGAAGCCTTACACTGGTATACCAGGTAATTTTTACTCTAAACGGAAGTAGCACTGAAAGAGAAATGTGCCAGTCACGCAGGCTTTCCTGGGCAGTAGGTGAAGAATAATCAATCATCAGTGGAGAGTGAAGTGCAGGAAGACACTTACTTTTAACAGGTATAGAAACTTTTTGTCAGAAAAAATAGCTCAGTCTGTATAGTATGAATATGATGAAGTAGAAAAGTTATATTCATAAAAAAGAATTCATATAAAAAGATCCATAATTTTTTTCCAGAACAAAAATAGATAATGCACACCTTAGCTAACTCAGAATATAGCCATTTTACAGTAACATATAATTTCTACAGGATTTCCTCTAACTATAGCTTCAGAATTTGCTTTTAATCATATTTAAGTACTTACCCATCCTTTTAATGGTGCCCATGTGGGGACTCTGTTGCACAAATCACGCAGAATTCGGAGGACAATTACGCATGATTTTAATCCATTTGCCCTTGCCTAAAACAAACGAAATGGTTCCAATATCCCTGTTGAAATCCACCCTTAATTTTAAGGACACTGATCACGGATAGGTTCTTTAAAATGAATACTAATTAGTCAGTCATTCATAAATTGTCAAGTAAACAAAAAAATCAAGTTCTTAAGAGTAGTAAAATTATGGTTTAGAAAGGCAGGTTTTAAAGTAAAGGAAGCATATTATTGAAGTCACTTTTATAGCCTCATGGCAACCCCATTTCCAGGGAACTCTGTCTGAACTTTTAGCTTTTCTCACCCCATGTTTGGATTTTATAAGCTATCATTTGAAATTCAGAGTACTAAGCCAAAAAGGATTATGTGATAATTAAATATCACTAACTACAGGAGAAGCTATACTGGGCACTTCACCTAAATTAAAGCATTTGCTCCTACAATAACCCTAAGAGGCAGAGAGCACCCCCGTTTTATATATTACACAGAAACCATTAAGAGGCAGGTGTTCCAAATGAAACCTGCACAAGGCTACAATAACAATAAGATAATAACAAAGAGCCAACCTGAAACCATTTGGCATGTCGAAGAGACGCCAAGGCGTTCAGGCATTTCTGCCTGTCCAGTAAGTCCGGAGGATCTTTCATCGCAACCTTTTCTAATGGGAAAATGGGATAAAGAGAGACAGATACAGTTTGACCAAGGGGTTCCTGTCAAATTACCAAACGATTAAAAATAAAAAGAAGAGCAGCATTTGAGTGAACTAATAAGACTCCCAGAAGATTTCAGGTTTTGGCTGTTGCTTTCTTTTTAAATTATGTGCACTATGATTACTTAAGTAAACAGTCAACAGAGCCATTCTGCACACAAGTCCAACAGGAGCACAAAGGCATTCTTTCAGTAAACAAATCAATGACCACTGCTACATCCAATCTGGGATCTTATTAAGCATGTATATAACACCACAGGGCACAAAATAGGTACATAGCACTTTTTCCTTTGGCAGGGGACAATGAGTGGCAATCTGGGACCACTAGCAATAACAACTTTTGGCTATAGAAGGGATTTTAATCACTAATCAATTCTTAAGGAAAACTAGGGCTCTCTTAGGTCATCCATCTGAGATATACTAAGAATACACTGAGCATGGCAATTTTATTTTTTTACAACTGAATAAACTCATCCAACAAGATAACCATTAACAGAAACTTTACCCCACTGATGAGAACTCTGCCAGTGTTACCTTGGAGTTTTCTAATTATTTCTTTTCTAAACCAAAATTATTAAAACTACAAATATGAAAAACACTGAAATACACTTCAAGTTTTACATAGCTTTTTTTCAAAAAGCAGCAAAAAATACTATCTAAGTACAACTATTTGACTTGCCTTAACATTTCAAAGTTGGATTAGATGGCCCAGAGCAGCAAAATTAAGAACTCAAATGTGTGATTAGTGACAAATATCCATATTCGAGAAGATGTCACAAGATACTAAATCCACGTTTAGATAGCCAAATTTATTTCCTCTAAGCCACTAGGAAGTGGGTTTTTTAACTTTTGAAGACTTGGTGCATTACTTAAATGCATACAACATACAAATGTTTCTTGGAGAACAATTCTTTGACTAATCCAATTAAGTCATATTCACCGTCCTCTTTTAAGAACTCTCTTAGCAAGTCCACCAACACTCCTTCCTGGTATAATCATGACAGTCACAAACTCAGCAGTATGTCTATGTGGGCTTTCCTTATTGGCTGCAACATGTAAAGGCTGAAGTGCTACACACTTATTTTTTGACCAGGCGAGCTCTACAGCAGATACTTGCATTGTTTCACATTAATCTCTGCCAACAAATTCAAAACACAGGGTCTCATTTCATCACCCCTTTTTACTCATAAAATGGAAAGCCTCAAAAAGAACCGTTAATATGTTTTTATTTATAAACATAAGCAAACATACTATGGGTACTTATTTCATAGGTGATCTAGTTCCTGGCCTTGCTTAATTATGTCTTTTTAATGACACAAAGCGTACAACTCACTCATTTTCATGTTTATATGTGAAAATGTTTAACTGTGGTCAATACAAGCATCTGTGTAAAGCTCACATACAAGGTAGCACAAACTACTGTAAATGAACAATTAGGATCTCTTAAAAGTTAGACACGACAAAGGTTGACTGACTGCTAAATAATGTAATCCCAAGAAAAGGTATGGACCGTGCCTATTTTTTAGGACTTCAATCTTTAAGAGTAAAGCAAACTAAGTTTTATTCTATCATTGTATCAAGTAGGAGTATTTGGAAGCAGAGGGTCAATGGAAGAAGGGAGTGAGTCAGAGGAAGTTTGGATAGGAAAAGACAAGGCAAAACAACTCTTTGAACTTTCTGATACTTTCGTCCAGTGAACAGAGCTTGTAATTAACATCTGCTCATCACCACAGAGACATTTTTATTTAATGGCAAAAATGTTTACACAAATTCTTTCATTCCCAAAGTCAGATTATATCCATTAATTCTTATTAAAAAATAAAAATAAAAATACTGACATCTGCTTGCTACAGACAGTCAACATTTGGAGGCAGCAGATTCTACTAAAAAGAGATGAAAGGGACAGGCAGTGAACAGAAGACTTCCACCGGATTCCTTTTTATATCACCATCACAGTGGCCATGTTTCTTTTCTTCATGCTCTGACCGTCAAAAAGTCAAAAGATCCAAAATGTTTTAATATTCATGAGGTGGGAAACAGCAGAGGAGATGTAATCATTTATCTTATTTTATCTTCTTCAAAGTTTCTTATTTTAAAACTATATAAATTTATATAGCACTGCAGTGCTACTTATAAGCCCTGCTTGCCTATTTCTTTTATATAATTAATTACATAGTTTTTTATATTTTCATTCATTAAAAAAATAACTTAATGTGGCAATCACAGGATTGTTGCTGGAAAAACACTGCTACTTCTCAAAGAAGAACCTCAAGTTTAACATTTCTGTGTGAACTTTAACATAGATGTTTCAATTTTGCGGGGAAGCAAAGCTTTTCTGATAAAAAGGCATCTTGGAGTCTTTAACTTAGAAACAATGGAACTGTGAGCCATTTCATTCTTTCCTACAGTGACCAGTAAAACAGATAGGGGATAGCAACAAAAATGACAAAAGCAAAGAAAACAGCTTTTTAAAAACTTCACTGCTCAGTAACCTGGTATCAGGGCATGAAGGTACATAAAACATTCTAAACAATGGAAGCACTGAAAAGAAGTCTATTATGCCTAACTTCATTTATTTGGTTAGAGGTTAGATCAGTGACCAGAAACACACCGTACGGCAGGAAATGTTGGTCAGTTTCCCTCCATCCCTTACATGCAAGCTAACTCTTTGCCCGTTCACAAAAATACTAGCCTGGAGATGGGGTGGGGAAAAGCCAGAACATGACTGTGTTAAATAGGATTTCTGTGCCTGGAACCTGGGCTCTTCAAAGGTAAAATAACCAAGCTGGGTTATCACAAAGGCCTCCTTAACATTTCAAAGTTGGAATGAAGCTGAGCTACTGAGTTGACAGCATTTCCAGGGCAGCCTGAAGATACCCAGGCAGTCCCTTCTCCCAATTCCTTGAGGCTTTGCGGAGAGCGGACATTATGCTTCAAGTCACTGCCCGTGCGAAATCTCAGGCCACAATAATGTGAACAGGTAAATGTAGCACTAGGGTAAAACAGAGCACTGTTCTCCTAATTTATGGCAGAAACATCACTAGATATCACTTTTCTTCAGTGCCTCAGTAGGCAGTGAGCCACTGGAAAGATAGCGGCTACAGGTTTGCACTGGATAATGTAGGTCTAGCAGATGGGGAAGGCAGGAAAATAAAGCCTGCAGCATTGTTATAAATCCTAGTTGTGATCTCTGGACTGGTCTGCCACCTAGCAGGACTCATGCTAGCGAACTTCTGCCAAAAAGCATCAGAAGTTCTCACCGGCACAAATACGGAAAAGCGACTCTTGGGCAGCTTCTCTGTGAACCCCTGAGAATCTACCTTCATACTGAGGGCTGCGGTTTATCTTAGCCTTAGCCACAAGTGCCTCTGCAGTTTCCCTATCCACTTGGTTTCAAGTTGCACTGTAAATACACTAAGCAGCTGGATTTGTCAGCCTCACAGCAAATACACTTCTGGTTTAAAGTGACAAGCACCAAAAGAAGCTTAGCCTGTGTGATGCTCAGAATAGCTAATCAGCTAAGATGCTCCTATGATCATCCTAGATAGTAACTGGACTTAAGAGTCAGAGGAAACGGGTAAAACGTGAGACTTTCCTCATTTATACAACAGGACAATTATCTACCTCATAGAACTGTTGTGAGGGTTCAAATAAATCATATATGAGAAAGTGCTTATAACACAGTATGTTATAAAATACCTTAACAAAGCTAAATCTTCAATAAATATTACTTGAATTCTGAGATGTCCACTGTTAATGCTTCTTGCATACCAGACAGTTCTATTTGATCAGATAACATGCTAGCTACAAAAATTCATTTAACAGATTTTCTTTTGATTGCCTACTAAGTATTAGGTACCACTCCAGGTGCCAGGGATAAAGGACAGAGGTAGGGAAAAAGACACTTGTCTCAATGAATCATAAACTTTATAGTAAGACAGCTCATTATTAGCACTGCAGCAAATACAGTATACTGATTCCAATACTACACTTCAATGGCTATTTACGAGTTTAACTGTGTTTACGTTCACTTCTTCAGACCTATCATGTACATATTACTCTCACTGTGAACTCAAGGCACTTTGAGTAGATGAGTTTGTGCTGTGACATTTTTTAGTAAGCTGAGTAACTACTACTATTTACTAAGCAATCGCTTTGTGCTGAGTATCGTACAGGTTACATTACATAAATTCTCTCATGTAACAACTTTCTAAAGTATTCATTACCCACATTTTAAAATAAAGAAACCTGTCCACGGTCACAGAGTAATAGTTAATAGAGTTAAGAATCAAACACTTGGCTGCCAGGCACCAAGGTCTGTGCTTTTTCTCCTGTGCCTTCTTTAGCAGGAAGCATGTAGTTATGGGGAATGATTATTCTACAAGGCCTTCAAGTAAAGGGTTAGAATATGGAAAAAAGACTGACGGCACAGGAGAACTCTTACCTGTGAAACATTAAACCACACCAAAGAGATTCACTATGTACTCTGGCCACTGAAAATCTAAACAGTGATTTGAAACGAGCAGTTAGATAGATCCACTTCTGCAGAGACAACCCTGAGGAGATAAGTACGATGCTCCTCACCTGCCCCGGTCCTCCAGTTCTGCCTGCTCTCAGACTTTTTTTCCCTTTTTTGATTTTACCCAAATATGTGGCAAGTGAAGAGAGGGAAGAGAAAGACATAAGGTATGTATTGTGAACAGCCTGTTTGTTTTGTGGGAGGGGAGAAATTGAAATTCTATAGGAAAATGTCTCCCAAAAAGTTACAATGCCTATTTTTTTAAACTCTGAGAAAGAAAATGAATGCAGATTGTTTTAAAGAGATCTCTCTTAAACTCAGAAATTCCTGGAACCCAAATGAATCTTGTGCTTTCACCCCATGCAGCTGAAAAGAACTGCATCAAGGCAAGAGGAGCCATCTGGTGTGATAAAACAAATCCTACAGAATTGTATAGCCCAGGTCTCAAATGCTTAGTTATACTGGATCCTCAAAGTTGCCCAGGAATACAAAAAACTGCTAGTGCAGATCAAAAACCTCTGACAGGGACTTCCCCGGTGGCGCAGTGGTTAAGAATTCGCCTGCCAATGCAGGGGACACGGGTTCGATCCCTGGTCCAGGAAAATCCCACATGCTGGGGAGCAACTAAGCCCGTGCCACAACTACTGAGCCTGCGCTCTAGAGCCCGCAAGCCACCACAACCGAATCCCGCACACCCTAGAGCTTGCACGCCGCAACTACTGAGCCCGTGTGCCGCAACTGCTGAAGCCGTGTGCCTAGAGACTGTGCTCTGCAACAAGAGAAGCCACTGCAATGAGAAGCCCGCAATGAAGAGTAGCCCCCACTTGCCACAACTAAAGAAAGCCCACGCGCAGCAACAAAAACCCAACGCAGCCAAAAATAAATTTAAAATTTAAAAAAAACAAAACTTTGACAAAGTCCAAATTAGACAAAATGAGCAAATTATAAGAGATAACAAGTGAGTCAACAGGGTAGTGAGGTTAAGGAAAACGGCAAAGCAAATCTTTCTGCCATTTAAAAGGAGAGGAAGTAACGTGTAAAACATTAGATCCAAGCTGATTCTTTCATCTTACCTGATCCCACACAATTATGCTAACATCATCTGATGAGATTCATATTATAAAGAGGTCTTGGGATCCTTTAGTAACCCAAACACCTTGAATAGAGACTATAACTCTCCTACTCTCCTACAAATTCCATTCTGTAATAACTAGTCTTCTAGTAAGGGTGCAATATTCTAAGAATCTGTTTTCAGGTTCTCTGAACATAAAGTTATAAAGGCAACAGACTAAGCTTAAGGGCATCACTGAAAACTGATAAAATCCCATGTAAGTGCACAAAGCCATGGGGAAAAAGAAGCCTGATATTCTCAATACTTTTAAAGTAATGGAAGGGATGTCTACAGCTACAAGCAAACATTATCCAGTTTTCGGCAATTTCAAATCTAGCCTTTGGCAACTTCAATCTTCTTTCATCTCTCTATACTCAAAGAATTTTTAATAATATCTATAATTATAACTATACTTAGAAATGGTTAGTTTTACACTAGAGGGTCAAGAGAACACAGCTTACCAGAATTAACAGAATTATCTTGATACTTCAGAAATCATTTTATAGTTCTACAGTTAATGGTGAACTGTAAAGCTGTTAAAGAAATTAAGCCATTTAAGATTGGTTCTTCAGGTGTTAGAGATACTATATGCAGCCAAAAAAAAAAAAGTACAGGCATAAACCTAATTATAGATAGGATGCATTTTAATTTTAAGCTATGACTCATAAATGTGTCTAGTTTATATCCATCGGGTATGGTATAGCTGATTTTAGTTACCCCAGAAGACTTTTTACAAAAGGAGTCTATCACTTTTACTTTAAGAAATCCTGAGTCATGTCTGCCAAAACTTGAAATTCTAACATCTCTGGTAAATGTGTCTTTTTCTTCCTTTATCATCAACTTGAAATAAATTAAAACACTAACCAATACTTCTTGCTGCACTGGTATTTCAGGTAGGGGAGTAAGCAATGGAACCTGCTGAATGCCTAGTGATGAAAAAACAGCAACAGGGAGTCCCCCCCACCCCACTTTGGTCCAGTTAAGCCGCACTGCCTCTAAATTGTCATGATAGGGAGGGGCCAGTTGATCAAAGGTCTGACACAGGGGAAATATCACATGGCAAGTTTCTAGTGACAGGACTGAGAGGCAGTAACAAGCTAATGTGAAAGGATAAAAATATCAAAAAAGAAACCCAGCTCCATCATTACTTCTCAAAACTGAAGAGATTTATCACTCTTTTGTACGATGGCATTGCCATGCAGAAATTCTTTTCAGCTTCAGAAGAAAGTTAGTTTAAAGCATGATTCCCACATATATAAAATTTTAAATGTTAACAGGATCACAAACCTCCTAGAAAAGAAATGTACTAAAGATTATTTATTAAAAAAAAAATCAGTCCCCCAATTTGTATCTCTTACATCATAAAACATTTACACTTAGGCAATTAGATAAAGCATAATTCTTAAGAGGTTATATAGTTATTAGAAGTCAAGAGAGATGTGCAAATGAGTAACTTGACACAATAAGTGAGTAAATTTGAAAATAATACTGTTTTGAACCACATTTAACCCTAAAATCAGGCCTAACAACCAAGCCACACAGAATAGGTTGGCTGATACCAATAACACTGCAATACTAGACAAAGTAAAACAGAACACCAAAACAGTATAAAAATTAAAGTGGATTTAAGACCAACATGATAAGCACAGGTTTTTGAATTAATTAACGTATCTTATATTTCCAATATAAACATTTTTGTAAAATACAGTGATTGTGTAAATAAAGCTGCTTAAAATACTATAAGTGGCGTAAAACAAATGAAGACAGGTATTTCTTAAATCCATAAAACAATTAACATAGCATTCAAGAGAGTGCTTATGTGAACAAAACAAATATATATTTATATATATACATCTATCTATATATATATATATATATACACATGTGTACCTCCGTCCTTCTTCTCCAATTCGTCCCTAATTAGAGGGGAAGTAAGTATCACCTTCAAAGTTAGCGTGGGTTCTTTTGTATTCCGAATTATAATAGATGCCTCATCTACACATTGTTCCACTTGATATTTCTCTTCTGTGAGTTTCTGAAAGTCACAGAGATTTCAAAAATACCCAATTAATTAAAATTTCAAAAAATGAATGATTGCCCCTTAGTTTTTAAATGTTATTAACGATTAGTATTACTGTGCTAAAAGAGCAAATAGTCTTTAACTAGTTCCTTAGTGTAGAGGTAACATTTTTCTCTCCTCCCAACTTACCAGCAAATCCTTTCTCCATCCCTCAAATAGCAACCACAATGTCAATCATCTATACAATTATTAAACAACATTTAAAACCATTCTTTCTAATATTTGAAAATGAAAGTTACCAAAAGCATCATTATATGAGAAAAGGTAAATTATTGTTCTTGAAATTATTACAGAGGACAATTATAGAATAATAAACCCCCAGTTTAGAGAGCATTCCCAGCAGTTTATTATTCTATAATTGTTCCTCTGTACCGGTCCGTGGCCTGTTAAGAACCAGGCCGTACAGCAGGAGGTAAGTGGCAGGCAAGCAAGGGAAGCTTCATCTGCTCCCCGCCATCGCTCATATTACTGCCTAAACCATTCCCCCCCATGCACCCCCATGGAAAAACTGTCTTCCACAAAACCGGTCCCTGGTGCCAAAAAGGTTGGGGACCACTGCTCTAAACTGATAACTTTTTGATAGGACAGCCTAAACAGGAACTCCTACTTGCTAAGAACTTATAAGATTAGATAGGTTTTTATATAAGATTATGTAGATTTTTAAAGAAAATCAAGTAAGAATGAATAAAAAAGGATCTCTGCACAGTCACTCATCAGCAAAAAAGTTAATATAAACAAGTAACTAACTTCCTAACAACAGGTCTCAGAGATCATTCAAGTGAGACCTTCTTCAGGGCAAGTCATCTGACATCCACAGGGAAATGTACATTGCTTCTTTTAACATACAATTATACACATACAAAAAATAATCACCAATTAGAATCATATATTGTTATATTTAACATATCATTAAAGTTAATAGTTTAATAAGTTGTGCAGGGCCATTCTTGGTGGTGAAATTTAGTATCTATTATCTGACATAAATAGCTGAACGGAAACACTCCTGGGTCTCTGCTCATCACTGAGCATTGAAGGAACTAAAAGCCATTTATATAAAACCAGCATTTTACCATTAAACATCCCAAAAAAGACAGAAAATAGAAAATTCATTACCTTAATTTTGACCAGAGGAAACCAAGGAAGGGAAAAGCCACACAGTGGCTAGAAAAACCAGAACTAGGATACAGAGAAAAAGCAGAAAACGGCTCACATTCATTTTGCCACTATAAGAGTATTAAAGATGTATCAGAGAAAAAGCAAACTAAAATTTTCAATTTAGTTTGAAATTGAAAGTAGATTTCAATGGTCCAGTGATTAAGAATCCAACTTCCAATGCAGGGGACGCGGGTTCGATCCCTGGTCGGGGAACTAAGATCCCACATACCGCGAGGCAACTAAGCCTGCACGCTCTAGAGCCTGCACGCCACAACTAGAGAGTCCACACGCCACAAATACTGAGCTCACGTGCCACAACTAGAGAGCCCACAGCCACTAGAGAGCCCACGTCCTGCAACTACTGAGTCCATGTGCCACAACTAGAGAGAAGCCCACGTGACACAATGAAGAGCCCGCACACCACAACTAACACCTGACACAGCCAGATAGATAGATAGATAAAATATTTTAAACGATAAAATTTAAAAAAATAAAAAATAGGTCTCATGTATATGTCTTAAAAAAATTATACATGCAGATCACCATAAGACACATCCAAAGTAATAAACATATGGTATGAGTTTTGGGCTAGACTAATTCTAAGTGATTCTGGTTTTGGTCATCCTTCTCCCTTGCTCAAGGAAGTACTAAAATCACCCTAGAAAAGAGTATGTAGAGAAAAGGTATGGTACAACCCCAATTAATTAAGGTACTTTGATAACTGAAAGTTTTGCTATAATAAGTGCTCAGGAAAAAGATTTTTAATTCACAAGAAAATAAGATCATATCATATCAGAGACTGGTTTTCCAAATAAACACCAAGAAAACGAAGGGGAGGTAGTGATTTTTAAAGGTAAAAATCACATTTAAAATGATTTTCTGAAATATTATTAGTAATAAAACTATGTCTGTGCTTATGTGGGTGTATATATGTGTGTACATGTATACAATTTAATATAAAATGGGTGTACAATTACATAACCATTTTATTTGGGTACCTTTACCCAAACACCTATGGTCATGGATCTAACCATCACACAAAGCAGCCGGTTTCACTGCCGGATTACTCTATTGGCTATGGTAAATTCAAATATGTTTCTTTTTTTTTTTCAGCAGTTTAAAAAAAATTTTTTTTAATACATCTTTATTGGAGTATAATTGCTTCACAATGCTGTGTTAATTTCTGTTGTTTCTTATAATGTCCACCACTGGTCTTAAGAGTTCAGGCCACCTTTACCTTTTCCAAGAAGCTCTTCAAAGATCTAAAGATATTTGTGTCTTTTTTCGGCTTCTCTAGGCTAAAAAGCCCTCCTCTCTTCAACTTTGAAACAGTTTACACAGCCCACACTCTCTCCTGGGTCCCTTCCTTGAACACCTGCTAGCTCGACAAGAACATTTTAAAACTGTGGTGCCCAGAAATAAAGACCCTCACTCAGGAGAGAAAATGCAGAGTTCACACAGTTGTGATCTACACAGAGAAAGTTCTATTAATGCAACTGAAGCTCCAATCTCCTCTATCTTCAATACTCAAGAAATACGACAGATCGTCAAGATAAGAACTTCAGTTTCTTAGTGCAAATGGTTCTCAACCCTTTTTCCATCCTGACATACCTGAAAATATGACCACTCTCATAAACAGGACTCACTAAGGGGAACAGAAAAGGGGGTGAGATGGTTGGAAAAGCCTCTATGTCCAACCCTTTGATCACTGCTTTAGCATAGATCTAAGAGTAACAATGTTCACTACAATAAAAGCAGAAATAAAGATTAAATTTTAAAACAATATAAAAAATAATGGAAAAAAGATGAATTTTGTTAACATTCTGATAACAAAAAGTATAGTTATTCAGAAACCCGTTACTGCGCTTTCCATTTCTTAAAGCTTTATTGTACTCCATGTTGCTTACCACTCTCCCTCCCCAAATGATCACATAAGGATTTAAAATAATTTTTTAAAAGAAATGAATTTAAACCTTGAAAGAACAGAAAACTTTCTCCAATCAGAATTGAAAATGGAAAAGCCAAATGTTTGTTCAGTCACTTAGAAAACCTTAAGATCTAAAAATGATAAAATAAAACAGTGCTCCAGAAGTTAACACAGGAGAATGTGTCAACAAGTAACACAAATTTGAGTGTCAGGAACAGTAGATTAAAAAATCAGAAAGATGGTTTTGAAGATCAGTTGGTGAATATGAAAGAAAATGATCCAGTAACAAAGCTAATAAAAACAAATTTAGAATTCTTATTACTTGGGGGGAAAAAGTCTCTTTAGAAGAAATACAAATACAGGAAACGAACAACAAAAAAAGAGAGCGTTCAACAACTCAACAGTTTGACCTTGTATACTCGTATCTATTTATGTGACATGGATGTAAGGACTAACTGATATGAAATCATCAAAAAGCTATAATCTAATTATACCACAGATAACACATCTGAAATTGAAAGGTGATCACTGCTTCCCAATTAGTGATGCAACTAGCCCTTGGAGCAGGCTGGCAGAGCAGGTCCTAAGGTGACCACAGCCCCAGACGAACCGGTTGACTTGAGCCCTGAGGAGCCCTCAGCCTCCAGCAGCATCCTCCAGGAAGCATGACAACATTAAAATTGTCTAAATGCATCCCAATGTGAAAAAGGTTTGGAAACAAGGAATTAATAGCGACTTTCCATTAACAGAATGAATGAGTGAAGTTAAATTAACAGTCTTCAATTTACAAAAAATTATCATCTATGGAAGTCTCCAGTTGTCTAGGCTCTTTTTGATCTTTCAATTCTTTTCTGCATTATACCAACCTTTCTAAGAGTTTTATAATGCTGAGAGGCCTAGTCTGGAAAACATGAAGACTGTCAGCAAGACACATCTGAAAAATTTAAGACTGTACTTTAAGAGCCATCTTAATTTGGTATATATATCCTTAATACTAATCACCAGAAGTTTGCCTTAGATGTGATGGAAGAGTCACTGACCCAGAGTAGCAATTCCTCTTGTCTGTACCTACCCTTTACTATTACCAATTTCTTATTAAATTTATCAAGGTCACGGCCTATTTTTACCTTTTTACAAATTATCCTAGAGGTACAATTAAACTGTACTCACCTGAATCTGAATAGGAAGATTATCTTTGACTGTATTTAACAGGGTCTCTGTGGGTTTGTCTTTGCACATTAAAACCAGCTCCAAGTCCATATCATCTTTAATCAGCAAGCCTTTTGCAACCAGGCCAATCCTCATTACACCACATAATGTTCGACCACCTTGATCCCTAAAAATAAAAGTCTGAATGATTACTTTCACAACCTATTTCCCAAACTATAACTTCATCATCACTTGGCTTTCTGGATAACCATATGAATTGATAAGGGAGAACATAAATCCAAATATCCAAAATTCTGCAAAAGTACATCTCAGATTTAAGGCTCATAAACTATCTACCACAAAGAATCAATAGGGAGAATATTTCAGACTACAGATCTTTCAATACTTTATTAAATCTATATTGCTTAGGAAAATCCAAAAATACTGTATCCCCTTAAATATCTTTTCAATTTTTCTAACTTCCTCCTTCTGTCTTTTAATTAAGTAATTAAAGAATTGTGAGAAACATGAACACCGTGGTATACTAAGAAGCAGCATCAGGGTGGAAATTAAAAGACCTGAGCTCTATTCCTAGTGGTGCCTGCTGGCTCAGTATATGTAACTGTAAAATGGCTATCCGCTAGATAAGCCTTAGCTCATCCCTTCTAGCTGTAGCATTCTAGGAATCCATAAAAGTTTCTGGGGAAAGGAAAATAATGTGATAAAAGTAAAGAGCTGAGGAACCCAAAGATGATCTGCCAACACAGGCATTCCATATCCAGCGGTAGCTAAAAGAACAAACATTCAAAGAACATCAAGTCATGAATGGTGCATAAGAATACTGTTAACATCTATCGATTTTAATACCAAAAGTTTCTTATTGGTTCATTTCCCTCAATCACAAGTGAAAATGTAACTAAACTGAGCGGTCATTCAACAAGCAAGCAACTGTTTGAGTATGGAAAACATACTAAAGGAGCTCCAAACTCTCCAGCTCCTGAGGCTCACACTGCAGACTAAGTACAAAAACTGTTTAAAACCTGCTTCAAAGGGAAGAGAAAGGTGACATCTGAGAATAAACTGAGTGCCACAGATCTCATTAAACCTTACAAAGAGAGCCCTGTATTTGAAAGACAAGGAATGCGAATCTCAGAAAAAGTGATTAATTGCTCAAGTTCACAGAGAGAGTAAAATGGCAAAGCCGAGATTCAAACTGAAGTCGGTCTGACCATAACACTCAAGTTCTTTATATAATTACAGCTGCTTCCCAATTTCAGAAAAGAGAGAGGTCAAAATTAGAGAGTTGGTCAAGCAAGGCAACCTGCAAGTGTGACTTCAGCAGAGTCGTGATTTGGTTAAATAGAAAAAAAGGTCATTCTAGCTGGAGGCAAAGAATCAGCAGAGTTGGGCCCAAGTCAGCAGAGTGGGGAATGAACTAGAGAAAGGAGAAGGGACAGAAGTAAATTGTGGCAGTGGAAACAAGACAGGAAGTTATAAATAACCCAGCCACGGCTCAGTGCCTGACACTCCTTAGAGATTCAGTAAACGTTAAATCAATGAAAAACTATAAGGGTGGTACAAGTATAGAAAGAAAGAAAAAGCATTTTGAAGGAAGTGAACCAAGTATGGAATTATTTGATATTAAGAATAGAGTCTAGGGCTTCCCTGGTGGCGCAGTGGTTGAGAGTCCGCCTGCCGATGCAGGGGACACAGGTTCGTGCCCGGGTCCAAGAAGATCCCACATGCCACGGAGCGGCTAGGCCCGTGAGCCATGGCCGCTGAGCCTGCGCGTCCGGAGCCTGTGCTCCGCAACAGGAGAGGCCACAACAGTGAGAGGCCCGTGTACCGCAAAAAAAAAAAAAAGAACAGAGTCTCATCTTTGATTCTTTTTTCTTCTATATCCCTGTTCTTTCATCTTCTCATTCTCCCAAATCTAGTAACAGTTTTTAAATTCCCCCTCTGTAATCACCCTCAAACCCCTGCCTTCAAACTAGCTTCTTTTCAGGCTCTTACTACCTCTTACCTAGACCACCTCAATAACTTCCTCTCCACTGGCCTTACTAAAACTAACCCCTACCATCTATCTCAGCTACTGTATGTATACAGTATGTTGCAACCAGAACAGTCTTCCAAAAGCACCACATGGATGGAACTCTGCCTGTTATTTTCCTGGTATTCCACTGAACACTTAGACATGAGCATATTGGGAGGCAATTGAGGAGACAGCATGACTTCCTGCTTCGAATCCCAGCTCTGCCACTTACTGTGTGACATTGGACAAATTACAAATTACTTGACTCTTTTGAGCCTGCCTTCTCATTTGTAGAAAAGAAATAATACCTTCCTCAGAGTGGTACTGAGAATGTCATTTAATTAGTGTAAGTAATGAACTTAGCCCAGAGCCTGGCATATATTAATAGCTCAATATTCCTTAAACAGTCCCTATACTTTCTCACACCTAGATCTTTGCTGAGATTTATTTCTTCTTCCGCTTCCACTGCCTGACAAAACCCTACTCATCCTCTGGACCTACTGCAAACGCTACCTCCTTCATGAAGTTTTTTCTGATCCCCCGAACCAGCATATAGTCTCTCGCTGCTCTGTATTTTCACATTTTTGTCACAGATACGTGAAGTAAAGATGCTAAGCAAACTGGATCGGGAGTCCGACAGACTTGAATGTGAATCCTGACTCCACCACACACTCATTCACTGACCTTAAGCAAGTTAAAGTTTGTTGATGATTCTGAGTTCCTGTTTTCTCATAAGTAGTGGAAATCTCTTAAGTAAAATGGGGGTGGAGAAGGGGGATAATAATAATAGAGACTAGCAGGTTTGTTGTAAAATAATGTGAAAAGTAATCTGGTACAGTAATTGGCACTCAATAAATGGTAGACATTCTTAACTAGCCATTATTAGCTTGCTTATTAAATTCCATATCATAATTATGATATACTTGGTCTTATCATGTACAAGACAGCATGACTGAGCAGAGAAACTAAGTCCTAATTCAGTTCTGAATTTTAATAATGAATTTGAATATGACGTATTATAACGCAAGTGACCCAGATACAGGAAACTAATTAAAATTAAGCTAATATTCCTAAAATACAAATAGTGTAAACTTATTCAATTTATTTGACTTGTGAGTCAGCTTGTAAAGAGGTAAGATAACAGCACACAGGTTAAAGCTGCCTACCAGTCTCTGGCAATAGAAGTGCTTAGTAAATATAAGCTAGCCTTCCCCATCTCTACGCCCTCTGTAGTGCTTAGCATACTCCAGGAGCATAATACGTATCTATGACCAGAACACACCTCTGTTCTTGGATGCCTCTGTTCTAAGGACACGATCGTTCTGCACTCCTTGAGTTCTACCACATGGGAAGAACCATACACAAGTGCTCAACCCCGGAATGTTTCACAAACTGGAAACACTTTACAGAGACAATCGATAGCCTGCACACAGAGCACTCTATTTAAAGATCCAAACAAAGCACGGCGTATGTTATCCTTTAAAAACCTTGAAAACTCAGTGACCTGATCCAGTTAAGCAAAAGTCTACTGGAGCACTTTCCAAAGGTCTGCTCAGCCTTGACAGCAAACAGAAGATGTATTTAGAAGGCCTGAACTTCACTGAAAAATAAAACTCCACTTAGAAATAGTAAAAATAGCAAATTTTATATGTATTTTACCACAATTAAAAAAAAAGTTTTTAAAAGGGTATAAACACATTCCAACGTGCAATTTAAATATGTAATGTGGTAACTCACTGGCGGTCCAGTGGTTAGGACTCAGCATGTTCACTGCCATGGCCGGAGTTCAATCCCTGGTCCACGAACTAAGACCACGAAAACCACACAGCGTGGCCAATCAGTCAATCAATAAATAAGGAATGCGTGACTATTTAACTTGCACGGGGACTGGGATTTAACTTGCACTGGGACTGGGCTAGATTACTGGATGATACTACTAATTACCATGAACCCCCAAATTTGACAGTATCTTTTTTAAAGCCATCATATGCAAGAAAAAGTGAATTACTGCCAAGAAACTTCTAGCTGACAAGTCCCTGACTGGATACAATGTATATATTACCTGTAAAAAGCTAACAAAGTCAAGAAAATACATTCTTCAGCTAAAAACTGATACTGATTTTCTTTCATCTGAAGATGGAAAGGCTACACTATCACTCAGTTAAAGATATCAATTTATTACTACTTTCCCACTATTATCTACTTATCACAGATCTAGAATTGAAAGCCTGAGAAAGAATTCTGTAACTTCTATCCTCAATTTACCAGCTGCAGCCAAAGTAATGTTCTTAATCCTATTAATACAATAGAGTCAAATGAGCTACATTTTCCGAAGTAAACCATACAATTATTCCAATCATAGTGACATTGCTCAAAACAATAACTCTAAGTTTAGCAAGGCATAAAAAGTTTCCTAGTTATCATTCAGCTTCATCTCATTAATCTCTTACTGTTGTTGCAGCACTGGGAATACTGTGCTATAATTGTTGAAGGGTCTGGCTCCCATTAGGCCTTCAATCATTCCACAAATACCCAATGAGCATTTACTATATGCAAGATACTGTACTGGATCCTGGAAATCAACAAGGCAGATACAGTCATAAAAACCTTTACAGTATATTCTCCTGCACTCTCTCTTCTACACCAGGATTTTTAAATACCTGACAAAAATGACATTCTATGATTTTCCCAGAGACAAAAAACACTACTATTTATTTCTGAATTTAGGAGGCTAAACCAACACATGAAAAAGATGACATAGCATAACCTCCAAAAAGGAGAAGTTTTTTTTTAAAAGGGCTTGGTGCTTGCTCCCTCGAAAGGCATCCTGAACAGGTCTATCATCTTTTTCTGGTCTAATCATTATTCCTTTCTTGCTTTCCCTGCAAATTTAACTCAGAAAAATTCCACAAACATTTACTTCCTTGTTTACAGTCATATAAATGAGAGAACCCAAAGAACACCAAACAGCAAATGTAACCCAGTGGGACGGGACCCTGGGCATTACAGGACAGCACCACAAATGTCAGGTCACACTCACTTGGAATAGGAGTCTACAGCCTCATCCTTCTTCACTTCTGTCTCACCCTCTGCTTTTGTGCCTTTATTTGTTTCATCCAGCCAATCCGAGACATGTTTAAGAGCACACTCAACAGTAGACACCATATTCTGAACAGCTTCAAGTTCCTCCGGAGATGGATAAATTGTTGAATGTTTCACCATAACATGGCGATCATCATTGGCAAAAGATCTAATAGATCTCTGTCAGAAGGTGAAAGGAAACTATTACTTCAATAAAAGAAATGTTACCTGAAAAGGATGACTTACAAATATATTTAAGTCAAGTCATAGCATTAATTGTCAAACTGCTGTGAAACAGTTAACACTGAGGCAATGAAAAACTGCTCAAGGGCTTCCCTGGTGGCGCAGTGGCTGAGAGTCCGCCTGCCGATGCAGGGGACATGGGTTCATGCCCCGGTCCGGGAAGATCCCACATGCCGCAGAGCGGCTGGGCCCGTAAGCCATGGCTACGGAGCCTGTGCGTCCAGAGCCTGTGCTCTGCAACGGGAGAGGCCACAACAGTGAGAGGCCCGCGTACCGCAAAAAAAAAAACAAAAAACAAAAAAACTGCTCAAGAAATGAAGTAAAACCCCATCCTGCCAAACTCCACACCAGAAAATTAGAGATCTTTCATTCATATTTTGGAAGAGTTCACCCAAGTTACATTCAGTATTATGTATATGCCACATTTTAGCTCAGTCTATGTGTTTTCAATACCACGTCAAAAAAGGTCATCCATATCACACATCATCTACAAGAAACAAGATACTTCCTAGCTTCGACAGAGTATCTAGAAATAAATGCATATGGGTGACTCATGATACCCAGTCACTTCTTTCCAAACTCCTGGACACTTCTGCATCTAGAAAAATTGAGATTTTGTAACATAGTAATAACACAAAGTTATATGTGAACAAGATAGTAAAACTATGGACCACATTAGAATATTATTTGGCATTCAAACTTTGGTGTGCAGCTTTAATTTTTTAAATAGATTAGTAGGAGATATTCCAAATTCCAGAATGGGGAAAATACATATTGTAAAAGAATTAATTTTCCAAACTAATTTACAAATGTATTCACATTCTCAATCAAAATCCCCTCGAGATAGATTTATTTTAATACTCAACAAAAATAATTTTAAAGCTCATTTTGGGTGGGGGGAGGGAAGTCATGAGTGTATCAAGAACTATTCTACAAAGGTGGATGGGTGGTACCATTATGCTAAAATATCAAAAATGTTAAAAGCAATAATTAAAATGACATGCTGGCCCAGAAATCAGTGGAACAGATTACAGCCTAGAAACAGAATGAATTTCATGAAAATTTAATAGAGTAGATCCTTCACACTCATGAATCACACATCCAAAAACCTTTGAATATTTCCAAATTTACAAATACCATAAAGACACTTGTACCAGTACAGAGCAAAATGAACAAGGAAAACTTGGTGAGTTTCCATAAAGCCAAAAGTATTTGACTTAAAGGGTGGCTACAGTGCCCTAACTTACATGAAATTATGTGCTAGCAGACAGTAAATATTTTGTTTTAAAGTCTTTACTGCAAAATAATATATTTGCAATGCTTTATCAGTCTTGTCTCTTTTGTTTTTGTTTGAATGTCAATGTTTTAAAATCAGATTAATTTGGACACTAGTAAATTAATACTACAGTATCATTGTCCCCTACAAAATGAAGCAAGCTATAACTAAAAAGGTAAATAATCCTTTGAAACCCTCAATTATTACATAATAAAAGTTACTAAAATCAATCATGAAGCTTTCCTTTTTTCTAGACAAAAGCCAATCTCTGTCTAGATTTCTTTCTTGCTCTCAAAGTCCATGACCAGTTTTCCAACTGGAGAAGTCTTTTGCTACAAAGAAAAAAACTTTTTAACCACTTCATGAGATT
Organism: Phocoena sinus; assembly: GCF_008692025.1. NCBI lineage: Eukaryota > Metazoa > Chordata > Mammalia > Artiodactyla > Phocoenidae > Phocoena > Phocoena sinus. The sequence goes on along the minus strand of NC_045768.1, from coordinate 11,958,016 downwards.
TACTTATATATCCCAAAATAAGTTAACAAGAAAACAAAAGAGCCATGTAACAAATTGGAGATGCTAGGTTGTTCTAGGGATTATAACTTATTGATAGTTAACTTGCTCTTTAAAGAAAAAATTCCACTAATATTTTAGTTCTCGATGGTGGGGGAAAAATTGTTAACTTGAGATTTTCTCTGTCATTTAGTTTTATGATGAGTTACTAAGTTACTAAATTAAGTTACTCAGTCCTGCACACTGGCCACACCTTAGGAAAATTACATACTGCTACCTAACACAAACCTTTGGCCTTTCTCTCACAAAAAACATAAGACTGCCAACGTTAAACCCAAGAATCTACTGGATGTGATAGGACAAGTATCATGAAACAGTGATGAAAGAACTGAATGAATGGTATTACCACCCCCAAAAAAGAAAGCTACCTTATTTACCCAAATAAGCTCCATATTGATTTTAAGTATTAAAAAATTAATTGGAAGAACTATGCAGAAACAAAGTTCTCTTTCAAACCTGAGATCTAAGGCAAAACTGGAAAACACCTACTGACCAATTAAACTACGTAAACACAAAATTTCTACACCAGACATCTAAAGCTACATTAAAATGAATAAACTAGGAAAGGAATTTTCACCAACTATGACAAGTAATACATATAAAACATTTCTTTAAGTTCGAAGAATATCAAGACTATAGTAGATAAATAAGCTGAAAAGGCAAATAATTTATATGGGAAGAAACACAAGTTACAGTGTCATTTTTCACATCTCACCATAAACGTAAATGACAGAGAAAATCCCAAGTTAACATTTTTTCCCCACCATCCAGAACTAAAATATTAGTAGAATTCCTTCTTTAAAGAGTAAGTCAACTAAGTTATAACCTCTAAAACAAATTTTTTTAAAATCAAATGTCATTTAAAGAAATACCATCAGACTTGCTAAACAACATATTTCAAACATACTGATGATTAATATTTTTGTGCTTTTTCCCTCACTTACAACATCTTTTTAAAGCCTTTTCTCACTTATGGAAAAATTCACACAGCATCCTCCAGAACCAAAATATGAGGAGAAAAATATTCAGCACATTTTACCAATTAAAAAGTTAGGCACCAGATGTTATGACCTCATCTAACATCTCAAATTCAATTTAAGTATTAACTTTCCACAAAAAGCAAGGTTTCCATGATATTCAGTTCAGTGCCCTCAATACACTCAACACCTGACCCTATTATTTTAAAATTAAAAGCATGTGAAAAAAGGTGTCTTTTTGAGTTAAATACTCACACATTTAATAAACTCCAAATGCTTCATATCATTACTTAAAGGACTGGTTCAGGATTTTTAATTTCCATGGGAAAAAAACTAAGTTTCAGGTAGAAAGCTAGAGAAAAATTACATAATTTCAAGTTCAAGGTCACCTTAGCCATTTGTATCAGTTTGCTAATGCCAGTTTTATTAGAAAATGTCATTTATGAGCATTCCCTCCTTTGTATTTAATAATTTACGGCCTGCAGGCTCATGGGGCTCCATCTTGTGGTTTAAAGGGCTCGTAATAAATCTGAACTCATTTGCTTTGCTTAAATAGTAGAATGCCATCTTTAGCTGATACACTGAAGCAAAAAATTACCACCACTTTTTTTCACTTGCCCTCACTGTTAACGGTTTCAACTTCAAGCGACTGAGAACTTTGGTAACTAAATTAAGGAAACATAAATAATAACCTACCATGGTTTTCTACAGTATTTTAGCTTCTTCTTCCGATCCTTTTCCCTCTTTCTTGTCGTCTTCACTAGACACTGTTTTCTGTGACAGTACCTCCTCATAAGCCTGAGTCCCCTGACAGCTCAGAGTCAATACGGCAAAGGTGTTTGAAGACTTGTTCTCTAGAATACACCTGCAAAAGAAAAAGAAAAACAACTTTTCAAAAATGCTTATTTAGAATTAGTTTCATATCAGAGTGTGGAACCCATAAACATGTTATTGACAAAAATGAAACAATCTTTATAGAGGAAAATTACTTCATTTTAAACAAAAAGCTAATACACCCTTTGAAGGCCTGGGCCCAAGAGCCTAAGTGATATGGCCAGAAAAATAACCCTCCTGGTAGCCATAATGTGGCAGCTGGCTGACTTGCACTCAATGAGATGAATACATTAACAGATAGAGATTCATTAAAAAAGTACAACCGGAAAAAGTAATACTACTACTGGTGGCAAAAATGTTGCAATTAACCATGAGATTTTCAATAGAAACTGGCATTAGTCAGACCTATCTGAAAAGTAGATAAGACACCTGAAAATATAACACTGTTGATCGTAACCATGAAGCTTTTCCATTTGATACTGCCGCCAGATTTACAGCAAATGTTGGAACCATGTTTCGTCTTTAATCATTTTAGGCCTAAAATTCAGAATGCTTTTTTGGCTCTGCTCCCCTAACCCCCAAGAGACCCTACTTCCCTCTCAACCTATATGCACTGTTATGCCAGACTCCTGAATATTCACTAAATCCTGATTTCATTACCCATGGATGACTCTCACCAGAATCCCACAGTATATTTCTGCCCAGAGGCCTAAACACCATTCTATTACCCCTTTGTTCCACTTTTATAAGATTTTATTCCAGATAAGGTAAAAAATAAGCTTTTCTGAGCACTGAAGTCCTTATATAAGCCCAGTGGTAAAAAAACAAAAAAACTAGAGAGAGACCATTAAAATAGAACATATGCCTTACATGGTTATCAGGAGTAACACACACCAGGATATGTAAACACCCACAAAGAAAGAGCTCCCTCTTCATCTCAATATCTTTCCTTTAAACTTTCCCTTAAATAATGAAACCTCCTTTTACTTTTTTTTTTTTTTTTTGCAGTATGCGGGCCTCTTACTGTTGTGGCCTCTCCCGCTGCGGAGCACAGGCTCCGGACGCACGGGCTCAGCGGCCATGGCTCACGGGCCTAGCTGCTCCGCGGCATGTGGGATCTTCCCGGACCGGGGCACGAACCTGTGTCCCCTGCATCGGCAGGTGGACTCTCAACCATTGCGCCACCAGGGAAGCCCCCGCCTTTTACTTCTATCTACAATAATTTCCTATCAGTTGCTCTCTTAAAGAAAAAAAATCCTTTTTGAATTCTTGGGACCAGGAAAGTTAAAGGTGACATTTAACTCTCCCCAATACTACAAATGAAAAAACAGACCCACATTTACAGTCAAATAATACTCAGTTGTGACCTACATGCAACACTATTCATATCTTATAACCAACTTCCCTGACTCTGACTTAACAAAATCCACCTGAAATAAGCTAGTGAAGATTGATTTTTTTAAAATTATATAACAACGAACAGATAGAACTTACTTTGATTACTACACATATCAAATCAAGGTAAGGAGGGAACACATAATGCTGCAATTCATAAGGTCCTTTTATACAACAAAGTTAAGAAACAAACTAAAACATGATCCCACGGTAAGAGATATCTCAAAGATCCTCCTGTCACTAAAATTATACCTTTTGTATAAAGATCGCACTATACAATTTAGAGTCTTTGGCACTTCCCATTCCCAACCCTACTCCATTCTAGAAGATTCAACCATTCAGTACTTAGCTGTGAATCCTGCAGCCAAAGATTGCTGCACTGATGAGAACTGAACTAAACTGCTCACAGGTGAGAACTGAAAACAAAGTCCACAAGCTGCTCGCTATAAAAAGGTAAAACCAATAAGTCAAACATATTAAGAAAGTTGACTGAAAGCAGAAAAAGAGGGAAGAATGTTAAGTAAAAGCTGATGTAGTGGAGAAACTGTGGATCACCAATAGCACTTTTCAGTCATCAGTATGGAGAGTAACCACCCTACCTATACATCAAGAAGCTCTGGCTCTGGGCTCATTCTTGCTGCTTTTATTCAACATAGTTTTGGAAGTCCTAGCCACAGCAATCAGTGAATAAAAAGAAATAAAAGAAATCCAAACTGGAAAGGAAGTAAAACCGTCCCTGTTTGCAGATGACATGATACTATATATGGAAACCCCTAAACATATCACCAGAAAACTACTAGAGCTCATCAGTGAATTTGGTAAAGTTGCAGGATACAAAATTAATACGGAAATCTGTTGCATTTCTATACACTAACAATGAAGTAACAAAAAGAGAAATTAAGGAAACAACCCCATTTACCATCACATCAAAAAGAATAAAATACCTAGGAATAAATCTACCTAAGAAGGCAAAAGACCTGTACTCTGAGAACTACAAGACACTGATGACAGAAACTGAAGATGACACAAACAGATAGAAAGATATACCATGTTCTTGGATTGGAAGAATCAATACTATTAAAATGGCCATACTACCCAAGGCAATCTACAGGCTCAATACAATTCCTATCAAATTACCAATGGCATTTTCCACAGAACTAGAACAAAAAATTTTTAAATTTGTATGGAAACACAGAAGACCCCGAATAGCCAAAACAATCTTGAGAAAGAACAGAGCTGGAAGAATCAAGTTCCCTGGCTTCAGACTATGCTACAAAGCTACAGTAATCAAAACAGTATGATGGTACTGCCACAAAAACAGACACACAGATCAATGGAACAGGGTAGACAGCCCAGAAATAAACCCACGCACTTATGGTCAGTTAATGTATGACAAAGGAGGCAAGAATATTCAATGGAGAAAAGACAGTCTCTTCAGTAAGTGGCGCTGGGAAAACTGGACAGCTGCATGTAAAACAATGAAATTAGAACATTCTCTAACACCATACACAAAAATAAACTCAAAATGGATTAAAGACCTGTATATAAGACTGGATACTATAAAACTCCTAGAGGAAAACATAGGCAGAACGCTCTTTGACATAAATTGCAGCAATGTTTTTTTGGATCCGTCTTCTAAAGTAAAGGAAATAAAAGCAAAAATAAACAAATGGGACCTAGTTAAACTTAAAAGCTTTTGCATCGCAAAGGAGACCATCGACAAAACGAAAAGACAACCTACTGAATGGGAGAGAATATTTGCAAACCATATGATGGGTAAGGGGTTAATAACCAACATATGTAAATGGCTCACACAACTCAATATCAAATAACCCAATTTAAAAGCGGCAGAAGAAATGAATAGACATTTTTCTAAAGAGGAAATGCAGATGGCCAACAGGCACATGAAAAGATGCTCAACAGAGCTAATCATCAGTGAAATGCAAATCAAAACCACAATCAGATATCATCTCACACCTGTCAGAATGGCTATCATAACAAAGAACACAAATAACAAATGTTGGCGAGGACGTGGAGAAAAGGGACCCCTCAAACACTGTTGGAGGGAATGTAAACTGGTGCAGCCACTGTGGAAAACAGTGTAGAGGTTTCTCAAAAAACTAAAAATAGAACTACCTTATGACCCAGCAATTCCAGTCCTGGGAATACATCTAAAAAAACCCCAAAACACTAATTCGAAAAGATACACACACCCGAATGTTCATAGCAGAATTATTTACAATTGCTAAGATATGGAAGCAACGTAAGTGTCCACCAACAGATGAATGGATAAAGAAGATGTGGTATATATGTACTCGGCTGGCCAAAAGGTTCGTCTGGTTTTTTCCCATAAGACAGCTCTAGTAGCACTTAGTTGTCTTTAACTTCATTCAAAACAATTTTGTTAGATTGTATGCGACAGCTGTCACATCAGCTTGCATTTAAAAAAAGACTTAAGGTGACACAGGTTTGAGCCCTGGTCCCAGAGGATCCCACATGCCGTAGAGCAACTAAGCCTGTGCGCCATAACTACTGAGACTACACTCAGAAGCTCACACACCGCAACGAAGAGTAGCCCCCACTCTCCACAACTAGAGAAAACCCACAAGCAGCAGTGAAGACCCAACGCAGCCAAAAAATAAATAATTTTAAAAATTAAAAACATTTGGAGTTTTAAATAAATAAAGACTTATCAAAATGGGTGAATTTTTGTGTAGCCATTTTAATACTGAAGATGGAAGAAAAAAGCAACATTTTTAGCATATTATGCTTTATTATTTCAAGAAAGGTAAAAACGCACTGAAACGCAAAAAAAAAAAAAAAGATTTGTGCACTGTATGGAAAAGGTGCTGTGACTGATCAAACGTGTCAGAGTGGTTTGCAAAGTTTCGTGCTGGAGATTTCTTGCTGGACGATGCTCCACGGTCAGGTAGACCAGTTGAAGTTGACAGTGATCAAATCGAAACAATACTTGTGAACAGTGAACATTATACCACGTGGGAGACAGCGGACATACTCAAAGTACCCAAATCAAGCGCTGAAAATCATTTGCACCAGCTTGGTTATGCTCATCTTTGATGTTTGGGTTCCACATAGGTTCAGCGAAAAAAACCTTCTTGACCGTATTTCTGCAGCAATTCTCTACTTAAACATAATGAAAACGTTCCGTTTTTAAAACAAATGTGATGGGTGATGAAAAGTGGATACTGTACAATAATGTGGAATGGAAGAGATCATGGGGCAAGCGAGATGAACCACCACCAACCACACCAAAGAAGGTGATGTTGTGTATATGGAAGGGAGTCCTCTATTATGAGCTCCTTCTGGAAAACCAAATGATTAATTCCAACAAGAACTGCTCCCAATTAGACCAACTGAAAGCGGCACTTGACGAAAAGTGTCCAGAATTAGTCAACAGAAAACGCATAATCTTCCATCAGGATAACACAAGACTGCATGTTTCTTTCATGACCAGGCAAAAACTGTTACTGTTTGGCTGGGAAGTTCTGATTCATCCACCATATCCATCAGACATTGAATCTTCAGATTTCCATTTATTTTGGTCTTCACAAAATTCTCTTAATGGAAAAAATTTCAATTCCCTGGAAGATGGTAAAAGGCACCTGGAACAGTTCTTTGCTCAAAAATACAAAATTTTTGGGAAGATGGAATTATGAATTTGCCTGAAAAATGGCAGAAGGTAGTGGAACGAAATGGTGAATATGTTGTTCAATAAAGTTCTTGGTGAAAGTGAAAAATGTGTCTATTATTTTTACTTAAAAATCGAAGGAACTTTTTGGCCAACCCAATACAATGGAATACTACTCAGCCATAAAAAAGAAACAAAATTTTGCCCTTTGTTGCAACATGGATGGACTTAGAGGGCATTATGCTAAGTGAAATAAGTCAGAAAGAGAAAGACAAATACTGTATGATATCACTTATATGTGGAATCTAAAAAATACAACAAACTAGTGAACACAACACAAAAAGAAGCAGACTCACAGACACAGAGAATAAACTAGTGGTTACTGGCAGGGGGTGGGGGGACAAAACAGTGGTGGGGGAGTAGGAGATACAAACTATTGGGTATAAGATACAAACTATTGGGTATAAGATAGGCCACAAGGATGTACTGTACAACACGGGGAATACAGCCAATATTTTGTAATAACTGTAAATGGAGTGTAGCCTTTTAAAATTGTATAAAAAATTAAAAAAAATTTTTTTAAAAAGCAGCTCTGGGGACTTCAGGGTATTATAGCATAGTGCAATAATTCATGATATCATCTCAGAATCATATTCTGTCGATGCTGTAAAAGGAACTTAGAAATCATCTGGTCCAATTCCACCTACCCCTCAGTTTAAAGTGAACTACAATCAGAGATATTAAAGAAGTCACACAACTAATCAGGGACAAAGCGTGGTCCAAAACCTAAGTCATAGCCCAATGACTTTTCCCTACTATATCTGACTGAAAAAAAAAAAAGTTATATTTGGTAGACTGTGAGCTGATAGAAACTGCAACACATTTTTAAAGAGTTTCTCTCTAAAATAGTGATTAACTTAGGGGATAAAATTCTGGCCTTGAAATTTTAAAAAAGACTCAACTTCACCATTTAATAGCTCTGTGACCGTAGAAAGTTATGTGACTCAAAATCACTTAATTTCCTTGGGTCTCAGTTTCCTTAACCTATACAGTGAGAAAATATTCCACTACTAATTAACAGCTTACAGTTATGGGACTCACATTCTGTACCAGGCACTGTTCTAAGAGCTTTTGATATATTAATTCATTTAATCCTCACAACAATCTTTTTTTTAAATTTATTTGGCTGCATCGGGTCCCAGTTGCGGCACGCGGGATCTTCATTGTGGCATGCAGGTTGTGATGCGAGGGCTCCAGAGTGCACAGGCTCAGTAGCTGCGGCGCGTGGGCTTAGATGTCCTGTGGCATGTGGGATCTTAGTTCCCCAACAAGGGACTGAACCCGAGTCCCCTGCATTGGAAGGTAGATTCGTAACCACTGGACCACCGGGGAAGTTCCACAACAATCTTAATATCTCCACTTAACATATAAGGAAGCTAGAGCATAAAGAGACAATATAATCTAATTAAAATCACAAAGCAAAAGTACATACCAGAGCTAAGATTCAAAACAAGACAATCCCTTTCCATAATATTTTTGCTCTAAAGGCACTTACACTTATGTTAGTGGATAAACTTTAGCTCTTTCAACAAATATGTCTATGTGAATTACAAAGGCCATATAGGACACTGGCTTTGGAGTCAGGTCTAGATTCAACTACCAACTTCGTTGCCACTTCACTTCTCTTAGCCAGAGCTTCCTCACCTGTGCAATGAGGTGAACAGTATTTACTTCAAACTAAATGAGACAGGTTGTTAAAAATACTTAAAAGTATTTGGCATATAGTATATGCTCTATATATGGCTTCAGAAGGGAAAAAAACCACAAGTATCAAATAAAATGTTTTGATTATATATCAGATATACGTTCTCTGATATATATATCAGATATATATTTCTCTGAAAAACAGAGCTCAGAAAAACATTAGCTGTGTTCTACTTATTAAGTAAGAGTAGTTGTATGCAGAGGGTGGAGTGTGTATATATGGGCATGTGTGTGCCTGTGTATCACTTTTTTTATTAACTACTGTTTTTTTCAATTAATAGACATTGTTTTTTTAGAGCAGCCTTAGGTTTACAGAAAAATTGAGTGGGAAATAGAAAGAATCCCATATACCACTTCTTCCTAACACACACACACACACACACACAGTTTCCCCTATTATTAACATCTTGCATTAGTGTGGTAGATTTGTTACAACTAATGAACCAATGTTAATACAATATTATTAACTAAAGACCACAGTTTACATCAGGGTTCATTCTTTGTGTTATACCTTCTCTGAGTCTTGACAAAAGGATTATGACATGCACCCACCATTACAGAATCATCCAGAACAGTTTCACTGCCCTAAAAATCCCAGGTCCACCTATTTGACCCTCCCTCTTCCAAATGTCACATAGTTGAAATCATACAGTATGTAGTCTTTTCACTAAGCAATATGCACTTAAGATTCCTCCATGCCGGGACTTCCTTGGTGGAGCAGTGGTTGAGAATCTGCCTGCCAAAGGCAGGGGACACGGGTTCGAGCCCTGGTCCGGGAAGATCCCACATGCCGCAGAGCAACTAAGCCCATGCACCACAACTACTGAGCCTGCGCTCTAGAGCCCGCGCTCTAGAGCCCACGTGCCACAACTACTGAAGCCCACATGCCTAGAGCCCGTGCTCAGCAACAAGAGAAACCACCGCAATGAGAAACCTGCGCACCGCAACGAGGAGTAGCCCCCGCTCACCACAACCAGAGAAAGCCCGCGCGCAGCAACAAAGACCCAACGCAGCCATAAATTAAATATTTTTTTAAAAAGATTCCTCCATGTCATTTCTTTTTATCACTGAAAAATATTCCACTGTCTGGATATACCACAGTTTGTTTATCCATTCACCTACCAAGTGTTGGCAATTATGAATAAAGCTGCTGTAAACATTCGTGTGCAGGTTTTCAACCCATTTGGGAAAATACCAAGGAGTATGACCACAGGATCATATGGTGAAACTATGTTTAGTTTTGTAAGAAACTTCCAGACTGTCTTTCATCCAAAGTAGCTGTACCATTTTGCATTCCCACCAGGAAAGAATGAGAGTTCCTGCTGCTCCACATCCTCATCAGCATTTGGTGCTGTCAAAGTTTGGGCCTTCAGCCATTCTAATAGGTGTGTAATGGTATCTCACTATCATCTGAAATTGAAATTCCTTGATGACGTATGATGTTGAGCATCTTTTCATATGCTTATTTGCCATGTGTATACCTTCTTTAGTGAGGTGTCTGTTCAGGTCTTCTGCCCTTTTTTAATTGGGTTGTCTGTTTAATTTTATGACTTCTTTGTATATTTTGGATACCAGTCCTTTATCTGATATGTGTTTTGCGAAGATTTTCTCCCAGTCTGGTACTTGTCTTCTCATCCTCTTAAGAGTGTCTTTCATAAAACAGAAGTTTTTAGTTTTAATGAATCCCAGCTTATCAAATTTTTCTTTCATGGACCATATTTTTGGTGGCGTTGTATGTCCTTTTTAACTAACCTTTAAAGGTGAAAGCTTTAGATGTCAGGCTACCCAGCCCACAAAGCTAGGTTTTTGTATGTATGAATATTAGACCCTTTTCTTAGGAGCAAATCTCAAAACTGGAGAATGACGATGCTTTCTATATTCAAACTATAAAATTTAGTCAAATATTTAGGAATTTTTCTGAAATGAAATTAGGAGAAAATATTAAAAATTAAGGCAAAAAATATTTAAATATACTTACTTTCTTGAAAACTTCCAAATAATGTCTTGTAAGCAGTGTGACATAGAATCCAAGAAATTATTTACTCTCAAAATATTAACTGAATAGAAAACTTTAAATTTTGCTAATACTAACATCTGTAACCTCTCCAGAAGGAGCTATGTGAAAATCAAATATCCAGGCTCTACTTCTCCATTACAAAAGAACAATCACATGTCCACTATATTAAAGATGGGCAAATAAAATTAGAAAAAGATACCTCACTGATACGCCAAGAGGATTACTTTAAGATAAAGAGATTTACCAGTAAATACATACTTACTAATTGCCTGTTCTGTAACTTGGTACTGTGCTTGATAGCAGAGGGCATATGAAAATGAACCAATTCAGATACATTAAGAGAAGAGCAAATACATATAAATTCAATACTTCCTCCAAATCCCTTCAAATAAACTAAACTTTCCCTACGTGGTGGCATTCAGTTTCTGTACAATACTAATGTGAAAAGAATACTGCATTTCCGTACTTTCCTCGGAAAATTTCCTTTTATTTTCTATATTAAAACAGCACTAGGGGAATGCTAAACTGAAAAACCTTTAAATTACTTATACCTACTCCAAAAATCCAGCTCTTCATCCCTACCCCAAAACACCTATAATGATGGAAAAGCTCAATCCCACCACATCACTTGAAGCCTTGCAACACTGGGCTCAGGCCAAAAGGTCCCTGCTCAATTAACAATTTAAACAAGGATGGCACAACGGCTGCAGCGCTAACATAAAATGCACTGTACAAGCCGGCTAGGTCAATCAGAATGCTTTCTGAACACTTACTGTCAGTGAGCAGAATGAAAAAGTTGTTATCAAGTAACCAATCCAAGGAAGTGGTGACAGGAAACCACGTCTCCTCACTGAAAGCACACACACTAGCCCTTCCCCATTCCTGATGGAATAGTGACAGAAGTGAAAGAACTCTATCCACCAGTTAGACGACTCATTTGGTTAAAGAACCAAAATTTAGTGCATCTCAACAAGTCTTTATTGAGCACCTATAATAAGCCAGCCACTGTTCTAGGCACTTAGGATGCATCAGTGAACAAAACAAAAACCCCTGCCCTTGTGTTTAAGTCCAGGGCTGGGGAAACAACCAAAAAACAGTAAATGTAAAAACAAGTAATTTAAACAGTATGTGAGAAGGTGTGAGGTGCTATGGAAAAGAAAGAGCAGGGGACAGCACACGTACGCAGGTACTATACAGAGGAGGGTGCGATTTTAAATAGATGGTCAGTCCTCGTGGAGAAGGTGATGCCTGAGCAAACCCTGATGGGGTGAGGGAGTGAGCCATGCAGAGATCTCAGGAACGAGCATTCCTGGCAGGGGACGAAGACTGTGCCTGGTTAGATAGAGGCACAGGAGGCCACTGTGGCTGGACGGCTGGAGTAGGCTGGGTGGGGAGAGAAGGGCAATGAGGACTGAGGGTGGGAGTGAGGAACCAGATCATACAGGGCAGAGGTTGGCAAACTTTTTCTTTAAAGGACCAGATAAAAAGTACTTTAGGCTTTTGAGCCATAAGGTCTCTACTACTCAACTCTGCCTTTGTAGTGCAAATGTAGCCATAACACAGTGTGCAAACAAATGGGTGTGGCTGTATTCCAATACAACTTTATATACGGGCACTGAAATTTCAACTTCATATGATGTTCATGTCACAAAGTATCAGGTTTTTTTTTTTTAACCATTTAAAAATGTAAAAATCATTCTTAGCCCACAGGTCACACAAAAACAGGAAATGGGGCTTCCCTGGTGGCACAGTGGTTGAGAGTCCGCCTGCCGATGCGGGGGACGCAGGTTCGTGCCCCGGTCCGGGAGGATCCCACGTGCTGCGGAGCGGCTGGGTCCATGAGCCATGGCCGCTGGGCCTGCGCGTCCGGAGCCTGTGCTCCGCAGCGGGAGGGGCCACAGCGGCGAGAGGCCCGCAAACCGCAAAAACAATAAATAAATAAATAAAACAAGAAACAGGCAATGGATCCAAATGTGGTCCAGGGGCCATCGTTTGTCAATTCCTGAAACAGGAGGTCCTTCTAGTCATCTTAAGGACTATGGCTTTTACTCTGAGTGAGACACGGAACCCTTAGAGGGTTTTTTTTTTTTTTTTTTTTTTTTTTTTTTTTCCTTAGAGGGTTTTGAGCAGAGCACTGACAATATCTGACTCATGTTTTTAAAAGATCACTATGCTTGCTATGTTGAAATACATTGTAGAGAGGGCAAGGGTGGAAGGAAGAAGACCACTAAGAAAGTTTAGCAATCAGAGAATAGATATATTCTGAAGGGAAAGATGGCATGTCTTCCTAGTAGAATGGATGTGGAGTGGGAGCGAGGTGGAGGCGTCGGGATTGACTTCAAGGTTTTTGGCCTGAGCAACTGAGTTAGGGAAGGTGCAGGGAGAGGCGGTTTGGGGATTAAGAACAGGAATTCAGGTTTGGACATGTTGAGCTTGAGATAATTATTAGATATACAAGTAGGCAACTATAGCATATGAACCTACAGTTTAGAAGAGAGATCTGGATTAGGTTATAAATTTGGTACTTTTCAGCATATAGGTAGTATGCAAAGCCACAACATCACCAAGGGAGTAGGTGCACCAACGAACAGGAAGAAGAGGCACAACTAGACAGAGAAGTGCCTGAGAGATACTAGGAAAACGAAGACTGTGCTGTTCTGAGAGCCATGTAAAGAAAACATAAATGAGGCAAACTCTCTGAATTCAAAACAGGAAAAGAGATACAGCATGAGAATGGAAATCCTGAGTTTCAGTCTTTGTTTTACTACTAAAGATGTTTATAGCTCAAAGATATGGAAGTCTTGTATACTACTGTGAATAGTTTTGCCATGTTTTACTATTTACAGGAATCTATCTTTTCCTAAACTATTCTATCCCCACTTCAGCCCATCTTTGGGGAAAATTTTACTTTGAGAACATCAAGCTCCCCTTCAAAACCTTCAATGATGGGGACTTCCCAGGTGGCACAGGGGTTAAGACTCCGCGTTCCCAATGCAGGGGGCCTGGGTTCGACCCCTGGTCAGGTAACTAGATCCCACATGAATGCCGCAACTAAGCCCGTGTGCCACAACTAAGGAGTCAGCGAGCCACAACTAAGGAGCCCACCTGCTGCAACTAAGACTAGTGCAAATTAATTAATTAAATGAAATAAAATAAAGTAATAAATAAAATTTTAGAAAAACTTTCATTGACTACACTCAATAGCTTAACTGGCATTCCACTCAAATACTGGGTGTCACCAAGGCCCTCCATAATACAACACGTATGCAATTCTGTCCCTGTCATTTCTCTCATCACTGTAGTTCCAGCCAAAAAGAGAATAATGAATCTTCCCCAGAATACCATACAATGTGCTACCGCTAAGCTCCAAGTTAAACCCTTCCCTTACCTGGACTGCAACCTCTACTCCACTATGATTTGCCCTTGTTCTATTCATCAAATGTCCATCTCAAATCTACCCTTCCAGGAAGGCTTACCTAATACTTGAGGTTAATATAAATTTCTTCTTTCTTTGAGCCATCCAGTCCTTTTTCAACTTCCTTTATGACATTTCTATTACTCAGTTTTAGTTATTTTTATCACAAGCTCCTTAATGAAATTACTTATCTTTATCTCCACAGCACCTACAGTGCCCTGCACTCAGGAGAGGCTCAATAAAAATCTGAATTCAACCCTAGATTTCTCTTTCCTTAGAGAGTGCCATTAACTGTAGAATCCAAGAAGGCTCTATCTGAAATGTCATCGTCTCTTCCCATATATTTCCACAGCTGTCATCATCATAGTGACTTACAGGCAATTTCTGACTCTTCTTCCATAAGCACAATTTCCACTGTTTATTTGCCTTATTTCACCCATCTGAGATTAATCCCCCAAACTCCCTTCCACTCCTTCAGGACGGACTTTAGTACTTAGTTCATCTCTAATTCCTGGCATAATTCTTAGTAATTTCCAGAACCACACAGATGATCCTTCTAAAATTCTAAAATCCTTGTATTCTTTTCCTCCAATGTTCTCATCTCCTTTCCTACCCTAGGTACCCACTCCCCACCAGGACCCATAATCTACTAACCCAACCACCTTTCAGAGTCCCTCACCCTTTGCATGCCCTCACTTCTGTCCTTATCCAACTGAAATTACACAATCCATCATCTATCACTGATTTTCACCAGCAATTTCCTTTGTTATCCTACCCTGGCAAAACCCCAACCCTGATCATACCCAAAGCTCTTAACTATACCCCACCAGTAACCCTGGAATGTGGCAGGGGGGTGAGGGGGAATTCACACAATAGTGCTAATTGGTTCTTTTTTTTTTTTTAAGGTTTTTTTTTTTTTTTTTTTGATGTGGACCATTTTTAAAGTCCTTATTGAATTTGTTACAGAATTGCTTGTTTTATGTTTTGGTTTTTTGGCCGAGAGGCATGTGGGAGCTTAGCTCCCTGACAAGGGATCAAACCCACACCCTCTGCATTGGAAGGCGAAGTCTTAACCACTGGACCGCCAGGGAAGTCCCAGTTCTTTTTCTAAATTCATGATTTAACTTCAAAAGGCCCAATAATCAACAGTTCCCAAACACGGGTGGTACTGCAACCCTGGGGGATTTAAAAACGTGAGGTAAAGTTTGCTGGTTGTCACAATGACTAGGTGGGTAATCCTGGCATTTGGTACCCTGGGATGCTAAACACCTGCAACGCCCAAGGAGCCCCATTAAAAAAAACAAATATTCATTCACTTCCCACTTTCCTAATGATTATTTCACATCTTCTCTTGTCTCATCACATCTGTATTTTCTTCCCATATCCTCGCATTCAACTGGTCATCCTCCTGCTTCCTATTTCATGCAAAATATCAACGTTGCTGCATCTTTTCCCATATATTCTTCCTTCTTTCCTGTTTTACAAATGAACTGTCCCTATTCCTATCTAATGGAAATCTTTCCACTCAAATCCTCTAGATCCTATCCCCTCAAGAATATCACTCCTGTAATCACCCCCCTCCTCTCTCTTGAATAACTTTCCTTGACCTCTTGCCTCCCCACGGCCGGATTCTCTGCCTCTCTTAAGGCATAATTCTTTGAGTTCACACTTTTGGTTTCCATTTCCTCTCCTCCCATTCTCTCTTAAATTCACCCCAATCAGCCTCTCACCCCAATGCTCCACCGAAACAGCTCTTGTCAAGTCCCATAGGACTTCCATGGAGTTCAATGTTGTGAACAATTCTCGGCCCTCATTTTAGTCAACCTCTCAGCAAGAGCTGACACAGCTGACTGCTCCCTGCTTAACCATTTTACTTCCCTCAGCTCCCATCCAGTACACTACCCTCTTTGTTCTCCCCCTACTTCATAAATTACTCTGCCATCTCCCTTCTTTCTTATATCCACAACCTATATGCTGGAGTGCCTCTGGACACACACCTCACTCTTAATCTCTTTACTATTCTACACACACTCCCTTGGCAATATCATCCAGGCTTGATGCTTTAAATACCATGTGTACACTGAGGACTCCCAAATTTATATCACCCTGAGTTTCAGACTCACATTCAAGGACACAATCAACATACCCACCTAGATGTCTAATAAACATCTTAAACTTAATATGTCCCAGACCAACTCGTGACCTCCTCCCTCAAAAGAACAAAACTAAAACGAGCTTTGCTACTCACTCCCAGTCTTCCCTCTCTCAAAAGAAGGCAAATACCCCATCCTACAGCAGCTCATGCCAAAAACCTGGGAGAGTCATCCTTGACACCTCTCTTCCTCTCACATCCACATCTGATCCATCACCAAATCCTTCACTTTTACCTTGTTCTCTTGCTTCCCCACCTAGAGTTTATTCTCAGCAAGAGTAACCAGTGTTCCCTTTAAAATTTAAATTACGTCATGTCACAGCCAAGACATGAAAGCAACCTAAATATCCACCAATAGACAGATGGATAAAGAAGATGTGGTACATATATACAATGGAAAATTACTCAGCCATAAAAAAGAATGAAATAATGTCATTTGCAGCAACGTGGATGGACCTAGAGATTATCATACTAAGTGAAGTAAGTCAGACACAGAAAGATAAATATCATATGATATCACTTATATTGTGGAATCTAAAATATGATACAAATGAACATATTTACAAAATATAAACAGACTCAGACATAGAAAAACTTATGGTTACCAAAGGGGAATGGTTGCGGGGGGGAGGGAAAAATTAGGAGTTGAGATTAACATATACACACTACTATATATAAAATAGAAAATCAGGGACTTCCCTAGTGGCACAGTGGTTGAGACTCCACGCTCCCAATGCAAGGGGCCCAGGTTCAATCCCTGGTCAGGGAACTAGATTCCACATGCATGCTGCAACTGAGAGTTCCCATGCCACAAGTAGGGAGCCAGCAAGCCACAACTAATGAGCCCACTGGCCGTAACTAAGGCCTGGCGCAACCAAATAAAATATTTTTTTAAAAAATTAGTCAACAAGGACCTACTGTATAGCACAGGGAACTCTACTCAGTACTTTACAATAACCTATATGGGAAAAGAATCTGAAAAAGAATAGATATATATGTATTAATAAAACTAAATCACTTTGCTGTACACCTGAAACTAACACAACATTGTAAATCAACTATATCCCAATATAAAACTAAAATTAAAAAAAAAAATTAGGTCATGTCATTCCTCTGCTCAGAACCTTCCAATGCTTCTGGTCTCTGAGTAAACACCTCATAATGGCCTATAAATCTCCAATAATCTGATTCCCATTAACTTCTTGGCCTCATCCCCCATCACTCCCCTCCTCACACACTGTGTTCCACCCACGCTGGTATCTTGCTATTTCTCAAACAAGGCACACAATTCCCCACCCTTGGAACCTAGCTAGTTTACCCCTGACATCCACATAACTCCTCTTACTTCTTCAAGCGTCTGCTCAAATGTCACCTTATCATAAGCCCATCCCTGATTACCCTATATAAAACAGCACGCCCTCCTCCAGCACACCTCTGACCCTGTTCTCTCCATAGGATTTACTATTGCCATATGACATCTTTTCTTTGCTTACTTTTTGTTTTGCAAACATAGAATACCTGGCACAAAAGAGAAACTCAAATGAATTTCTCAAAATATTTTTCTCATATAGCATCACATTCATTGCTTACAACAGCCCTGAAAAGTAGTAAAAAACAGAATGGTATAAATTTCATTTTTTAAACTTTTAAAATGTGAAAGCACAAATATACAAAGATGTTAAATTATTTGTCTATGATCACACATTGGCAGAGCTATCCCTAGAACTCGGGTTGGGTCTCCAGCATCTTTACGATTCATATCACCGTGTCCACAAGCAAATCAAAGAGCAGGCATATATTTAATTTTGCACAGTGATCTTTAAAAGATCTAGTCCTTTAAATCACAATTAAACATGAAGTAGCACCTGAACTATATGTGCCTCAGTACCTATTAACTGCCTTCTCACTAAATGGCTGTGACAGAGGTCATCAGAGTATCTTTAGAATTTACAGATCTGGTGACAATTCTGATCAAAAGAAAAAAGTGGTAATGAATGTGCCAAGAAACAGTATTCTCTGCCCTACTGTGCCCGCTGCAGCACACTTAACACTGGAGGGAAAACCAGCACCTTGGTAAACAAGGTTCAAATATTGTCTTTGGTTCCCAAAAGACTTTTTGTTGTTATTCTACAGGACAGAGCATCACAAAGAAACCATATCTGAAGATAGAAAGGACAAGATTATTTCTCTTAATTAGTTAGGTTTGCAAAATTACCTCAGAACCTGCAATCTAGTAATAAACAAGGAGTAATGTTAAAAACCACCAACTTTAAAACAAAAAGAAGTCTTTTTGTTTTCACCTTAGCAAAATAAACAATAGGTCTTGTATGCCCAAAAAAGTACACAGATTCACCAAGTATTACAGCAATACAGAAAATATTCCACATACAACAGTGCTAAAAATGAAGAACTATACTAGATTCCTCAGTAATATAATAATTTAATTTCCAGCCTCTTGCCAGCACTCATTCTCCCTTTCTGGCATCCTCTGCCACAGTTGGAAACTGTGTATCTAGGTCAGAAAAGACAAGCAGCTTTTCAGAACAGCTCAGTATCTTTGGCACAAGTGTTGATATTATAATTCAACCCTTTCACAAACTCCTTTTAAAATACAACCTGTTGTAAACCACAAGATTAGTACTGTACAGACAGTACAGTAGTCTGACATTTATGAAAAGCCACTGGAAAAAGTATTTAAATGCCAGATTTAGAAAGCTGATGAAAAACATGAGACAGGCAACACTATGTAATTAGTGTAAGAGCAATGGATTTAGGGTCAGAAGATCTGCCTTCTAATTCCAACTCTGCTACAGTGAGCTGGCCAATTTTAAATAAATTTCAACCTCTCTGAGCCTCAATTCTTTCATTTATAAAGTAAAAGGGTTAGACTACACCTAGATTACTTTATAGGTACCATTTGTTTAAACATGATTCTATGAAAAACCAGAAATCTAAGAGTACATTTTATATGACACTGCTTAAATATATTCCTTAAAAGTATATATTTTCACAATGTAATCATATTTTAAATAGTGTAGATAAAATGAGAAAACAGATTAATTGGGAAAATTTGAATGCTGAATATTTGATAACATTATGGAATTATTTCTGGAGGGTGATAATGGTATTGTGGGTTTCTTTTGTGGGGGTAGGAGATATACACTATATAAAGATTAGTATATACACTAAAGTAATCACAGATGAAATTAAATGAAAACCTGTGATCTCTAAAATAATCTAGTTGAGGGGATGAGGGAGAATGAAATAAGGCCTGCCATATGTTAATAATTACTGAAAATTGATGATGGAGGTTTTCTCTATGGTTCGCAGGGGTTCTCTCTACTTGTACAGGTTTGAACATTTCCATAAGAAGGTTTTTAAACAGGAATAAATTTATCAAGAATCTAAACAACCAACTTTCAATTTATCTGTAGTAAAATGAGATTGTCATATGTCATATTTTCTTCAGGTACAACGTGTCTGCTTTAGAGTACCCATGATGTAATTGTGCAAACCAAAGCAAGTGAAATTATAAAAGGATAAAACCATTTTGTGAAGCAATTCAGTAATAACTGATAGTCAAAGATGTGGATATACTACAAGCAACAATACTATTTCCGGTTACATTATCTAGAGAAACTCCAATATATAAACACAGTAAGACAGATAACACCAATATTCACTTTAGCACTGTTTATAATCACAAAATACTGGAAACCTAAATGTCCATCAACAAAAGAATGAAGATACAAATCATGTAGTAAATGAATTACAATGATACATTTTACCATGTCTAAATTCAAAACAAGGCTGAGTGGAAAAGCTAGTAGTTGCAGACTAATATGTACAAAATGATGGCTTTTATTTAAACTTGAAAATGCATAAAATATTACATATAATTTATAGATACAAACACACACACTTGGTTGGTATAAAAACATCTAACGTAATGACAAGCAAAAGATTCAAGAGTAGTTATCACTGGGAAAAGAAGGGACAGAACAGGATCAGGGAGGGATACACACACAGTATGTATCTGAGATACTATTTCTTAGAAAAATAATGTGAAGCAAATTTGGCAAAACATTAACATGCAAAAAAAAGCTATGTGTGGTGCGCATCCAGTTTTTTGTTATTCCGTTTTGTCTATATGCATGAAACAATCTGTAAATATTCAGAAACAAAAGGAACCTTGCTTGTTCCTCTTAAATAGGAAGCTACTTTAGCTCTGGTTCTAGCCTTTGCGGATTAGCAACTTTTTCAATTTAAACTAAATACTGACATTGGATAGAAGATCCTAGAAAGTTCCATCATCAAGAAAGATTACAGGGTTTTTCTTTTAAAGTGGAATGAGACATATTCTTACATAGAATTTGTCCAGGGGAGTAACCAAAGACTTGCAAAGTATCAGAGTGTAGGCTAAAGCCACTGTCACTGTTAGAAAGGTCCCAAAGCACTACAGGAGGCAATACTGCTCAGAAACATTCTAATTTTAAATAAAATGTCAAGTAATACTTCTGTTAGGGTATCTATGGAAAGTTCAAGATGCTTCCCAAGTTTCCCTGACCTGGGAGAGCTCAACCTCCAAGTTCTGTCTCCCCTGCAGATTTTGCCTTATAGGCTTTGTTACAGGAAGATCTAGATTTGGTCATAGGCTTTGCTATGGGAAGGTCTAGAATAAGCTTTAACTCTAGGGCAGTAGTCAGAAAACTTTTTCTTAAAGAGCCGAATAGTAAATATTGTGGCCTTGCCGGCCCTAATGTCTCTGTGGCAAATACTGAACTTTGCCATTGTAGACTGAAAGCAACCAGACAATATGTAAATGATGGGCGTGGATATGTTTTAACAAACTTTACTGACGCGGTTTGCCAATCCCTGCTTTATCTCATGTTCTTTCCAGTGTTTCATCAGTTGCCTGGGGTGTCCATCATGTCTCTCAAATCCGTCTGGGCCAGAGGTCCAATATCCCCCAGCTGTACGACCTCTAGTATCTCTGTTCCATTCCCAACCCTAAGGCACCCTTCTGGTCTTTCTCATTCATGGACGTCCAACCCTCTGCCAAGAATTCACAAGGGACCCACACACAAACATCTGAGCGCCCCTCCTACACACCTTCCTCTTCTCCAAGGTCTTGCCCTGAAGATGCTAGACATTTTAGCTGTCCCAAACTCTGAGCTCAGAACAGTAAGGCCACAATGCTCTGCCTGGACTCCAGCTCAGGAAATTGTTTTCAGGTAGAAATCAGGGTCAATCATGGGGCTCATTCCATGAATTGCAAGATCACAGGCCTGTTGCCCAAAGGCTAAAAGAGCTGCCTCATATATTTTGTCCAGTTTTACAGTTTTTTTATGGCAAGAAGGCTAGTCCAGAACATTACTCCAACATAGCCAGAAGCGGAAGTTGTAGTCAATAAACATTCTAGTTTCTACTATATACCACGTCCTCTGCTGGCGTATAACTAAATCTGCAGCCATGATATAATCCAAAGGGCATAAGGGTGAGAACAGTCATTCATTCATTCATCCATTCCTCCATCCAATAAATACTTACTAAGCATCTTAATGTACCAGGAAAGTGCTGACTTTATGACTTTGAGCCTTAGTATTAGCCCAGCCCAAAGTAGGACTAAAACTTGCCCTGCCAAACACATAGGCTTTAGGTAAGGGTTAAAGTTGAGAAAATGTACATAAAAGCACTTGGTAAAGCACTACACCAATACAGGTTATTTCTGTGATGGCAACAACTATACCCTTATTAATAAAGCACAAGAGGGGCTTCCCTGGTGGCGCAGTGGTTGAGAGTCCGCCTGCCGATGCAGGGGACACGGGTTTGTGCCCTGGTCCGGGAAGATCCCACATGCCACGGAGCGGCTGGGCCCATGAGCCATGGCCGCTGAGCCTGCGCATCCGGAGCCTGTGCTCCGCAATGGGAGAGGCCACAACAGTGAGAGGCCCGCGTACCGAAAAAAATAAAAATAAATAAATAAAGCACAAGAAGTTCTCCCAGCAGCAGAAACTGCATGTAAAAGGATAGCTGTGAAAGAATATGGTGTCTATTATGAGTGTGTGTGTGTCCGTGTGTATGCTTGTGCAGACATTCCCTGGAGGTGAAGGGATTCCAGAATTCAAATCTGCTAGAAAACAGAGTGCATTTATAGAGGTGACAGGAGATATGGGTATCTGTCATACAATGCTTCTGATAAGCTGAACGAGGAGCAGAATAGCATTTAAGTGAAGCACTTTTTTGAAATTTAAAATCAGGGTATAGAAAAAATAATTTTTGAAAATGTTTTACTATAGAATGCTTTACCACAAATTTCTTTAGGTTAAGCTTTATTCCAACCATTTTCAAATTCTAGAAATAATTTCTAATATAAATAACACATTCACGTAATATCCTTTTAATATTTGTCTAAATGAATCACAAAGGTCATAATCACTTTCTCACCAACAGTCATGACACGAAAAAAAAAATGAAATATATAATAAAGTCCAGAGAAAGGGTAAATCATTCAAGAAACACAGGCTGGTGAGAGTTTAGGGAAAAGTCACGCTGACTAGTAGACCTGTGATCCCTACCCAGGTACCTGAGTTTAAAGCACAAACGTGAATCCAGCTTTTTAAAAATGACTTATTTTCTATTGGGGGTTGGGAATGAGCAATGACTAGTTATACATACACATGGGTATATGCCAAAATGTTTCTCATTCTGCTTTCATTTTCCTAAACTATCCTCTTCCTTCACTGTTATTCTACCACCACAATCTCAGGACTTTAAATGTCAGCTTTAATGTTAACAGATATTGGCATATAAAATGAAAAAAAGAAAAGCAAACGATTCCATAAAGACACAAAAGTGTTGACTATAAAATAAAATATAGTTGAGTATATTAAAACCTAGAACTTCTGTTCATCAAAAAAAACCCTAAAGGAAGTTGAAAGAACAAGTTACAGAGGACTCTAGGAGGGCTCACGCCAAGGAGTACTTCCCAAAACTTCTGTTGCCAGTGTCCTTGTCCTCGCGGTGAGTGAAAGCCACCCCCCAGCTCTGCAGGAGACCCTCCAACACTAGCAGCTGTGTGCCTGACAGGGTCTTGGTGCTCCGGCCGGCTGTCAGGCCTGAGACTCTGAGGTGGAAGAGCTGAGTTCAGGACACTGGACCACCAGAGACATCCTGGCCCCATATAATATCAATTGGCAAGCGCTCTCCCAGAGATCTCTGTCTCAACGCTAAGACCCAGCTCCACTCAACGACCAGCAAGCTCCAGGGCTGGACACCCCATGCCAAACAACTAGCAAGACAGGAACACAACCCCACCCATTAGCAGACAGGCTGCCTAAAACTATAAGTTCACAGACACTCCAAAATATACTACCGGACGCAGTCCTGGCCACCAGAAAGACAAGATTCAGCCTCATCCACCAGAACGCAGGCACCAGTCCCCTCCACAACCCACTGAACCAACCTTACCCACTGGGGACAGACACCAAAAACACAGGAACTCTGAACCTGCAGGCTGCGAAAAGGAGACCCCAAACACAGTAAGTTAAGCAAAATGAGAAGACAGAGAAATATGCAGCAGATGAAGGAGCAAAGTAAAAACCCAACAGACCAAACAAATGAAGAGGAAATAGGCAGTCTACCTGAAAAAGAATTCAGAGTAATGATAGTAAAGATGATCCAAAATCTTGGAAATAGAATGGGGAAAATACAAGAAACATTGAACAAAGACCTAGAAGAACTAAAGAGCATGATGAACAACACAATAAATGAAATTAAAAATTTTCTAGAAGGAATCAATAGCAGAATAACTGAGGCATAAGAACGGATAAGTGACCTGAAAGATAAAATAGTGGAAATAGGGCTTCCCTGGTGGCGCAGTGGTTGAGAGTCCACCTGCTGATGCAGGGGACACAAGTTCGTGCCCTGGTCCAGGAAGATCCCACATGCCACAGAGTGGCTAGGCCCGTGAGCCATGGCCGCTAAGCCTGCCTGTCCAGAGCCTGTGCTTCGCAATGGGAGAGGCCACAACAGTGAGAGGCCCACGTACCGCAAAAAAAAAAAAAAAATAGTGGAAATAACTACCGCAGAGCAGAATAAAGAAAAAAGAATGAGAAGAATTGAGGACAGTCTCAGAGACCTCTGGGACAACATTAAACACACCAACATTCGAAATATAAGGGTCCCAGAAGATGAAGAGAAAAAGGAAGGGACTGAGAAAATATTTGAAGAGATTATAGTTGAAAACTTCCCAACATGGGAAAGGAAACAGTCAATCAAGTCCAGGAAGCACAGAGTCCCATACAGGATAAATCCAAGAAGAAACACACCAAGACACATATTAATCAAACTATCAAAATTAAATACAAAGAAAAAATATTAAAAGCAGCAAGGGAAAAGCAACAAATAACATACAAGCGAATCCCCATAAGGGTAACAGCTGACCTTTCAGCAGAAACTCTGCAAGCCAAAAGGGAGTGGCGGGACATATTTACAGTGATGAAAGGGAAAAACCTACAACCAAGATGACTCTACCCAGGAAGGATCTCATTCAGATTCGACAGAGAAATTAAAATCTTTACAGATTTTAATTTTAAGCAAAAGCTAACAGAATTCAGCACCACCAAACCAACTTTACAACAAGTGCTAAAGGAACTTCTCTAGGCAGGAAACACAAGAGAAGGAAAAGACAATAACAAACGCAAAACAATTAAGATAATCGTAATAGGAATATACATATCAATAATTACCTTAAGTGTAAATGGACTAAATGCTCCAACCAAAAGACACAGACTGGCTGAATGGATATAAAAACAAGACCCGTATATATGCTGTCTACAAGAGACCCACTTCAGACTTAGGGACACATATAGACTGAAAGTTAGGGGATGGAAAAAGATATTCCATGCAAATAGAAATCAAAAGAAAACTGGAGTAACAATTCTCGTATCAGATAAAACAGACTTTAAAGACTATTTACAAGAGACAAAGAGGACACTACATAATGATCAAGGGATCAATCCAAGAAGAAGATATAACAACTGTAAACATTTATGCACCCAACAGAGGAGCACCTCAATACATAAGGCAAATGCTAACAGCCATAAAAGGGGAAATTGACAGTAACACATTAATAGTAGGGGACATTAACAATTCACTTTCACCAATGGACAGATCATCCAAAATGAAAATAAATAAGAAAACACAAGCTTTAAATGACACATTAGACAAGATGCACTTAACTGATATTTATAGGACATTCCATCAAAAAACAACAGAATACACTTTCTTCTCAAGTGCTCATGGAACATTCTCCAAAACAGATCGTATCTTGGGTCACAAATCAAGCCTTGATAAATTTAAGAAAACTGAAATCATGTCAATTATCTTTTCTGACCACAACACTATGAGACTAGATATCAACTACAGGAAAAAAAACTGTAAAAAATACAAACACACGGAGGCTAAACAATACACTACTAAATAACCAAGAAATCACTGAGGAAATCAAAAAATACCTAGAAACAAATGACAATGAAAACACAATGACCCAAAACCTATGGGATGCAGCAAAAGCAGTTCTAAGAGGGAAGTTTATAGAAATACAATCCCACCTCAAGGAACAAAAAAAAATCTCAAATAAACAACCTAGCCGTACACCTAAAGCAATTAGAGAAAGAAGAACAAAAAAAGCCCCAAAGTTAGCAGAAGGAAAAACATTATAAAGATCAGATCAGGGCTTCCCTGGTGGCACAGTGGCTGAGAGTCCGCCTGCCGATGCAGGGGACACGGGTTCGTGCCCCGGTCCGGGAAGATCCCACATGCCGCGGAGCGGCTGGGCCCGTGAGCCATGGCCGCTGAGCCTGTGCGTCTGGAGCCTGTGCTCCCCAATGGGAGAGGCCACAACAGTGAGAGGCCCACGTACCGAAAAAAAAAAAAAAAAAAAAAAAAAAAAAAAAGATCAGATCAGAAATGAATGAAAAGAAATGAAGGAAACGATAGCAAAGATCAATAATACTAAAAGCTGGTTCTTTGAGAAGATAAACAAAATTGATAAACCATTAGCCAGACTCATCAAGAAAAAAAGGGAGAAGACTCAAATCAACAGAATTAGAAATGAAAAGGAGAAGTAACAACGGACACTGCAGAAATACAAAGGATCATAAGAGATTACAAGCAACTATATGCCAATAAAATGGACAACCTGGAAGAAATGAACAAATTCTTAGAAAAGCACAACCTTTCGACACTGAACCAGGAAGAAATAGAAAGTATGAACCGACCAATCACAAGCACTGAAATTGAAACTGTGATTAAAAATCTTCCAACAAAAGCCCAGGACAAGATGGTTTCACAGGCGAATTCTATCAGACATTTAGAGAAGAGCTAACACCTATCCCACTCAAACTCTTCCAAAATACAGCAGAGGGAGGAACACTCCCAAACTCATTCAACAGGGCCACCATCACCCTGATACCAAAACCAGACAAAGATATCATAAAGAAAGAAAACTACAGGCCAATATCACTGATGAACACAGATGCAAAAATCCTCAACAAATACTAGCAAACAGAATCCAACAGCACATTAAAAGGATCATACATTATGATCAAGTGGGATTTATCCCAGGGATGCAAGGATTCTTCAATACACACAAATCAATCAATGTGATATACCATATTACCAAATTGAAGGATAAAAACCATATGATAATCTCAATAAATGCAGAAAAAGCTTTTGACAAAATTCAACACCCATTTATGATAAAAACCCTCCAGAAAGTAGGCATAGAGGGAACTTTCCTCAACATAATAAAGGGCATATAGGACAAACCCACAGCCAACATCGTTCCCAATGGTGAAAAACTGAAACCATTTCCACTAAGATCAGGAACAAGACAAGGTTGCCCATTCTCACCGCTATTATTCAACACAGTTTTGGAAGTATTAGCCACAGCAATCAGAGAAGAAAAAGAAATAAAAGGAATCCAAATTGGAAAAGTAGAAGTAAAACTGTCACTGTTTGCAGATGACATGATACTATACATAGAGAATCCTAAAGATGCTACCAGAAAACTACTAGAGCTAATCAATGAATCTGGTAAAGTAGCAGGATACAAAATGAATGCACAGAAATCTCTTGCATTGCTATACACTAATGATGAAAAATCTGAAAGAGAAATTAAGGAAACATTCCCATTTACCACTGAAATAAAAAGAATAAAATACCTAGGAATAAACCTACCTAAGGAGAAAAAAGACCTGTATGCAGAAAACTATAAGACACTGATGAAAGAAATTAAAGATGATACAAACAGATGGAGAGATATACCATGTTCTTGGATTGGAAGAACTGACATTGTGAAAATGACTATACTACCCAAAGCAATCTACAGATTCAATGCAATCCCTATCAAACTACCAATGGCATTTTTCACAGAACTAGAACAAAAAATTTCACAATTTGTATGGAAACACAAAAGACCCCGAACAGCCAAAGCAATCTTGAGAAAGAAAAACGGAGCTGGAGGAATCAGGCTCCTGGACTTCAGACTATACCACAAAGCTACAGTAATCAAGATAGTATGGTACTGGCACAAAAACAGAAATATAGATCAATGGAACAGGATAGAAAGCCCAGAGATAAACCCACACACATATGGTTACCTTATCTTTGATAAAGGAGGCAAGAATATACAATGGAGAAAAGACAGCCTCTTCAATAAGTGGTGCTGGTAAAACTGGACAGCTACATGTAAAAGAATGTAATTAGAACAGTCTCTAACATCATACTCAAAAATAAACTCAAAATGGATTAAAGATCTAAATGTAAGGCCAGACACTATAAAAGTCTTAGAGGAGGGCTTCCCTGGTGGCGCAGTGGTTGGGAGTCCGCCTGCCGATGCGGGGGACACGGGTTCGTGCCCTGGTCTGGGGGGATCCCACATGCTGCGGAGCAGCTGGGCCCGTGAGCCATGGCCGCTGAGCCTGCGCGTCCAGAGCCTGTGCTCCACAACGGGAGAGGCCACGACAGTGATAGGCCCACGTACCGCAAAAAAAAAAAAAAAAAAAGTCTTAGAGGAAAGCATACGCAGAACACTCTATGACATAAATCACAGCAAGAGCCTTTTTGATCCACCTCCTACAGAAATGCAACTAAAAACAAAAATAAACAAATGGGACCTAATGAAACTTAAAAGCTTTCGCACAGCAAAAGAAACCATAAAGAAGACAAAAAGACAACCCTCAGAATGGGAGAAAATATTTGCAAACGAAGCAACTGACAAAGGACTAATCTCCAAAATATACAAGCAGTTCATGCAGCTCAATATCAAAAAAACAAACAATCCAATCCAAAAATGGGCAGAAGACCTAAATAGACATTTCTCCAAAGAACATATACAGATTGCCAACAAACACATGAAAGGATGCTCAACATCACGGTACATACATACAATGGAATATTACTCAGCCATAAAAAGGAACGAAATTGGGTCATTTGTAGAGACGTGGATGAATCTAGAGACTGTCATACAGAGTGAAGTAAGTCAGAAAGAGAAAAACAAATATCGTATATTAATGCATATATGTGGACTCTAGAAAAATGGTACAGGTGAACTGGTTTGCAGGGCAGAAATTGAGACACAGATGCAGGGAACAGTCATATGGGCACCAAGGGGGGAAAGTGGTGGTAGTGGTGGTAGTGGTGGTGGTGGTGGTGGTGGGATGAATTGGGAGATTGGGATTGACATATATACACTAATATGTATAAAATGGATAACTAATAAGAATCGCTGTACAAAAAAATAAATAAAATAAAATTCAAAAAAAAGAAAGGATGCTTAACATCACTACTCGTTAGAGAAATGCAAATTGAAACTACAATGAGGTATCACCTCACCCTGGTTAGAATGGCCATCATCAAAAAACCTACAAACAATAAATGGTGGAGAGGGTGTGGAGAAAAAAAGAGGGAACCCTCCTGCACTGTTGATGGGAATGCAAATTGGTACAGCCACTATGGAGAACAGTACGGAGGTTCCTTAAAAAACTAAAAAGAGAACTACCACACGACCCAGCAATCCCACTAGTGGGCATATACCCTGAGAAAACCATAATTCAAAAAGAGTCATGTACCAAGATGTCCATTCCAGCTCTATTTACAATAGCCAGCACATGGAAGCAACCTAAGTGTCCATCGACAGATGAATGGATAAAGAAGATGTGGCACATGTATACAATGGAATATTACTCAGCCATAAAAAGAAATGAAATTGAGTTATCTGTAGTGATGTGGATGGACCAAGAGTCTGTCATACAGAGTGAAGTAAGTCAGAAAGAAAAAAACAAATACCGTATGCTAACACATATATATGGAATCTAAAAAACAAAAAGGTTCTGAAGAACCTAGGGGCAGGACAGGAATAAAGACGTGGGCATAGAGAATGGACTTGAGGACATGGGGAGGGGGAAGGGTAAGCTGGGACAAAGTGAGAGAGTGGCACTGACATATACACACTACCAAGTGGAAAACAGATAGCTAGTGGGAAGCAGCCGCACAACATAGGGAGATCAGCTCAGTGCTTTGTAACCACCTAGAGGGGTGGGATAGGGAGGGTGGGAGGGAGACACGAGAGGGAGGGGATATGGGGATATATGTATACGTATAGCTGATTCACTTTGTTATACAGCAGAAATTAACACAACACTGTAAAGCAAGTATACTCCAATAAAGACGTAAAAAAGAACAAGTTACAAACTGAAAAGACTTCTGGAAAACATACATACAACAGAAGTACCAAAAATATACCAAGATGACTTAAAATCCAAATGAAAAGCAGACAACACAGAAGAAGCGGGGAGGGATTTCCCTGGCAGTCCAGTGGCTAAGACTCCCAGTGCAGCAGGGGGCCTGGGTTCAATCTCTGGTCAGGGAACTAGAGCCCACATACTGCAACTAAGAGCCCGTGTGCTGCAACTAAAAGATCCCTCATGCTGCAATGAAGATCCCGTGTGCTGTAACTAAGACCTGGCGCAGCTAAATAAATAAATAAATAAAGACTTTTTAAAGGAGGGTGGACAGAAAAAAGTCATAAACAAGCATTTCACAGGGGGGAAAAAAAACACCACAAGACCAATAAAAATGAAAACCACTTTATACCCATTAAAGCTGCAAAAATTAAGAAGTCTGGCAATACCAAGTGTTGGAAAGGGTATAGATCCATAGGGACTTTTATGATGGATGTTGGGAAAAAAACGTTTGGCATAATTTCCACAAATCGAATAATCCCATACTCTGTTACTCGGGGATTTTACTCCTAAGCATACATGAAGAGAAACTTACACACGTACAAGAGACACGACATGTACATTAGCATGTTCATAGCAAAACTGTTCAAAACAGCAAAATCCTGGAAAACATGAATGCCCATTCACAGGAGAATAAATGAATACACTATGGTATATTAATGCAATGGATTATTATTCAGCAAAGTGAAGGAACTACAGTGACATGCAGCAATATGGATAAATCTTAGCAGTACAATATTAAGTGAAAATACTATGTCCCAAATGATTACATATAGAATGATATCTTTTTTGTAAAATTAAGACCAGAATAAAAAGAATCTAAGAATCCATAACGATATGATAAAGGTATATACAAAACCAGAAAGCAAGGGAATGATGAATACAGAATTCCAGCTGTGAATTCTGTTGCGGGTAGGAACTGGAAAAAGGATGGTTGGGGGAACCTATAAAGTAAGATGTAGGTTATTAAGGGCTAGCTTCTGTTCTGATGGTGAGTTCACAGGAGCTTATTAAATTTTTTAAAATAATATAAAAACAGACTATCCATGGGCAAATGAGAGCATGTCATAAACAATGTTTATGTCTAATCCATTATCCAATTCTGTGCACATTATCCAATTTTTTAAAAAAGCTTCTTAGCCTATGTTAAACTTTTTACTAAACTGAGTTTTGATCTTCCCAACTGGGGTATAATTTTTTTATTTAAGTAAAAACCACTCAGCTATAAACAGTTATTAAGCTATTTACCTAATGTGGATACCAAAAATATGAATTTCTGATATAGTATCCTAAGTTATTATGCCTATTATTATGTAAAAGTCACATACTATGACTCAACTCATGGTATATTCAGTACAACAGTATTCATGAAACTGCAATGTAGTAAGTGCTCTAAGCTTGCTACATACTGGAAAGGAAACAAAAACTTCCATGATCCACAGAAAACATCCTTACTTTTCACAGGATGACTTGTTTCTCACCAGCTCTTAAAATATAGATGCCAACTCAAAAAAGTCTTCTTACTCATAAGTGACACTTTCAAGTTAACCTCAGCAATTTTCCCCAACCTTCTGTACAGAAAAAGAACAAGTAAAATGCAAAATTTCTTCCTTAATGCAGATATTCTCAGTTATTAGAAAACTTAAAATTGGGGTTTTCATAACAACTAACTCAACCACTTAATAGACAAATGCATATGTATATATTTAATGTTTCAAGAAAAAATTAAGAATATAAAAACAATTTGTTCTACTTAATGTCTACATTTCATAATTTCCAGTTAATATGGTATTTACAGAACTACATATTCACCTACCTCTGACAGAGGTTCACAAGGAAGACAGTATATAAATAACTGATAAACACTCATGAAGAATGATCTTCATATGTAAAAAGCATCCCCTTGTGTGAATTTCCAGTGGGAAACAAACTTCAAACTTCTAAATGATGTACTTTATTATTAGCTGAAAAGCTTTAAAGCGTTCAACCATCTGAGTAATATTAAGCTGAGAGAGAGAGAGAGAAAGAAAGGGAAACAGAGAGACAGAGACACACAAAAGGGAAAGACCAAGCAATGCAAGTAATAATGTGAAAAATGAATTCAATTATTTTGTGAAGTGTTATTATAAACCCATCAAAACACTCTTAGATCTCCTAGGTTTTTCCAAGATGGAGTCCTCACATCACTATCAAAGATATTACCCTTAAAAAGCAGGATAAGAACATTAAAGGCAATACTGAAATAGGAATATTTCTTACCGGCATTATCACTAGGCAAATAAGATACCAATTAGTGAATAAACTTGCATCTTAATACACATTCCCCTACAACATTCACAAAGCAATTCTTTTTTTTTTTAATTGATTTACAATGCTGTGTTAGTTTCTGATATACAGCAAAGTGATTCAGTTATACATACCTTTTTTTATATTCTTTTCCATTATAGGTTATTACAAGATATTGAACACAGTTCCCTGTGCTATACAGTAGGAACTCGTTGTTTATCTGTTTTATATATAGTAGTTTGCACAAAGCTATTCTTATAAAGCATTACGCAAAGTAAATTTAGCATGACAGACAATCCTGCATGGTTCAAAGTTTCATCACTTGACAGATGGTAAAACAGACTCAAATAACTCTGACAATCATGTAACCAGTAAATGTCAGTGATTAAATGCAAACTCAGGTCTGCTGAATGACTTCTATTCACAGAAAACTAAAGAAAAAGAAGCAGAGTGTAAGTCAGGAGACCAGGGCTATAATGTTGGAATGGCCACTAACAGCTATAAAGGCCTTTCCCCTGGCCCTGTGGATTCTGCTTCCTGAAAAATAATACCTCTTGCCCTATATGCCTGCCTCACAAGGCTACTGTGAGGATCAACTGACTAACAGTTGCGGAAGTACTCTGAAAAGTACAGTGTTATATAAACATGGGAGTTTACCCTTCCAATCGAACCAATGACAGTGAGTCCTGAACTCAAGAGACAGCAGTACAGTACCATGAGCTTGTTGCCACAGTAATAATAGCAAATGCTTGCTGTACGCCAAGCACTTGGCTAAGCATCTTACATGCATCACTTCATTTAATCCTCAAAAACCCTCTGCCGCAGCACAGGGAGATCAGCTTGGTGCTTTGTGACCACTTAGAGGGGAGGGATAGGGAGGGTGGAAGGGAGACGCAAGAGGGAGGAGATATGGGGATGTATGTATATGTATAGCTGATTCACTGTGTTATACAGCAGAAACTAACAAACCACTGTAAAGCAGTTATACTCCAATAAAGATGTTAAAAAAAAAAAAAAACCCTCTGCGAGAGATGTGACTATATCGATTTTACAGAGGAAACAATAGTCCAAAGGAGTGAAATAACTTATCTGAGATCAAGCAGCTAGTCAGTGGCAAAGCCAGGATTCAAACCAGACCACCTGTCTACAGAACTGGAGCTCTTTGTGACTCACTATGCTATAAAGCATCTGCCAAAAAGGCCCACCGATCTCAAAAGCTACCTCTCCAGGAAGGCTTCCTTCATCCCAACCAAAGTGTAAAACTAATTCTCCCTCATACGCATATATATATTTGTATATATACACATTTATACACACACACACACACACACACATATATATATGTATAAAAGAATAAGCATGTAACTCATCTGAGTCTTGGGTTTCTCATCCCTGAGGAACCATCTGCTTCAACAAGAATTGTTTTCAAACTAAATAAGAATGTCTTTGAAGTGCTTAACAGAGACATTAAGTTAACTGACCAATACCATAGGGTGAGTGACAGAGCCAAGATATGAATTCATGTTTATTTATGTTTAATAACCAATGTTACTAAGTCAACTGACTGATTCCAAAGCCCAATGTTCTAAGTACTACCTACTAGCTCACCCAATCTCTGAGCCTCTCAGATTTTAAGGCTGAAGTTGGGCTACAGACCAGAACCATGCCAATCCCATTTGCTACTCAGTCAACAAATATTTACTGTAACCAAATTTTTAAAACTCAATACATACATTGCTGGTAATGTTCTAAAATTCCATGAGAGAGAAGGCCATCAGCTTCCAAGAGTGATCCTGGACCCTTGTCTTTCCAGAGCACAAAGTTAGGTCTACTCCCCATGCCCGATAATATGGAGAGAAAGAAAGGATCTCTGAAATCTGATTTCCCACTTTTCTGCTGGAAATTAGATTCAAGCATGCTTAGTCAATAACCTATTCTCAGAAATAAGATGCTGAGGGGCTTCCCTGGTGGCGCAGTGGTTGAGAATCTGCCTGCCAATGCAGGGGACACGGGTTCGAGCCCTGGTCTGGGAGGATCCCACATGCCACGGAGCAACTGGGCCCGTGAGCCACAATTACTGAGCCTGCACGTCTGGAGCCTGTGCTCCGCAACAAGAGAGACCGCAATAGTGAGAGGCCCACGCACCGCGATGAAGAGTGGCCCCCGCTAGCCGCAACTAGAGAAAGCCCTCACACAGAAACGAAGACCCAACACAGCCATAAATAAATAAAATTTTTAAAAAAATAAGAAATAAGATGCTGAACTTGTGGAATGAA
The DNA here is from genome assembly GCF_008692025.1 of Phocoena sinus. Lineage (NCBI taxonomy): Eukaryota > Metazoa > Chordata > Mammalia > Artiodactyla > Phocoenidae > Phocoena > Phocoena sinus. The sequence continues at coordinate 11,923,386 of NC_045768.1, read as the reverse complement.
ATTTTCAAAATACCATCCTTAACTTCTTAAACCCTCTACCCTCACTAGGCACTCAGCTTAAACAGCACCTCTGGTAGGAAGCCTTCCCCAATCTTGACCTCCACCTCTACTCCTTCTCAACCATTTGGCAAGCTTGGGCTGATTACAGTACACTACATTACACCAGTTTTGCCTTATGTTTCACCACTTACCAATTTTGTAACTACATGTTCCTTGAAGGCAGATATCGTGTTTTGTCCTCTGCTGTATTCCTAGTGCATAACACAGTGCCTGGACAGTAAGCTCTCAAACATTTGTCAAATGAATAAATGACTAACGACCCAATTATGACTCTGTCCTGGTACTTCTAGTGGGCCATATGAACAGCTCCTCATCATTCTCCACAGCTGCAGCACAGCTAGACGCATAACTTGTAACAGACAACTTGCCATAGGGCTATCTCTGTACCAGGCTATAGGCAAGTAGATGCTAAGATCACAGCTACTGTGTACCCTTTGGTTGCTGAGAATCAAATTCAAGCTCTTAAGAGTGTGCTTCAACTGAAATGCTGACCACAATACATCCTGAAGGTGCTTTATTCCCAGATAATTCATTTAAGGAAACTGCTCATATAAATTGTAAACACTGCTGCTATATCATACACAATTACATGACCAATCCGGTAAAATGATCACCTTGGCAGTTAAGCCTCTATTTTTGACCCCTATGTTCCACAGACTGTACACGACACTTTACACTAATCATCTACTTTAATATTTACATCAGCCCTACAAGGTAAAAAAAAAAAAAAAAAAGCATATGATCAGTCTCCATTTTAAGGTTGAGGAACTGAGACTCAGATGGTTAAGTAAATTGTCCAACAGCACCACAAGGCAAATCTATAGTTTGAACCCAAATCTGTTAAGTGCACCTAAATCCGTGGATCCCTACACTAAAGTTCCCTCAAGTAAAAGACACCTGCTTTATCTGCTTCATAAGGTATTGTCAACCAACTAAAAATTAAGCTAAGCAGTCTGGAAGAGATGATCATCCAATAACTTAAAATGTAAGGACAGGCTTTCCATCCAGTATTATATACAGAAATGAACTCAATCAAAAAGATAAAAGGAACTTCAAGAATCAAAATTGTCATGATGAATAAGAGTTATACAATCCTAAATGATGCTGTCATAAGAAAATTTAAGTCACTGTTAGAAGGTGGCCTTTTTCAAAAACAGTTATTCAAAATGACGGAGCAGAAGGATAAAATGAACATCTGTTAACAGGGTGGTTAAAGGTTAGAGAAGCAGACCAGAAAGAAGAGAGGAAAAAAAAGTCTCTTATTCCAAAAATAACAGACCATATGCAAAGTTAGTCCCTTGCCAATTTATAAGAAACACAAAGAATACAGAAAATAGGGAAAATGTAAGAGTTTTTACAGGAATTCTCTTTTTATTAAAAAAAAAGCCAATTAAAAGAAAAAGGTTCAAATCATTATTAATTAGCACTAATAACAGCACTTGTAAGCACGTGTAGAGCAATTTCTCTAGTGAAATCAATCCAATCAATGCACAGCTACATAATTTTTAATAAAGTCACTAAAGTTAAGCCTCACTTAAAATTACAATTAGCTACTTGTTAGGTTATCGTCACTAAAAACATCTGATTTAATGTGTAACTATCCTAACCTTAAAAGAAATATGTAAGTGATGTTCATTCTTAAATTATTTCCCATTATCCTTTATGACAATAATTAAAGACACTGGCATTTTAATATTGCAAATCCACACTGCTTCTGTGACACGGTTTTTTTTGGGTTTTTTTTTTTTTGCGGTACGAGGGCCTCTCACTGTTGTGGCCTCTCCCGTTGCAGAGCACAGGCTCCGGACGCGCAGGCTCAGCAGCCATGGCTCACGGGCCCAGCCGTGAGATCTTCCCGGACCGGGGCACGAACCCGTGTCCCCTGCATCAGCAGGCGGACTCTCAACCACCGCGCCACCAGGGAAGCCCCATCTGACACATGTTTGCTTTTCTTCTTCTTAAAGATTAATGAGCCTTCACTTGAATGCATTTCTAATCTGTCAGTCCTGATGCTTCGATGGCTTTACAATATCCCTCGGAATAAAATTTTAACAGAGAAGGCAGTTTTTTTATTCTTTACACCTGTAACGGAAGCTTAGTTAGCATACTCAGGTTGCACACAATTTCCTGAAGAAACTAAGTTAAACAGACAATGTTTCTAAATTCAGCAACCAGCACAATTCCTGCATCTTTCCTATGGCATCTTTATAGCTTCCTTCTATGATATCCTGTTTCTTCAGAGATTTAACTAACACTACCTCCTTCCCTCTCTTCTGACTACAGATTCTTAACACAGAATGTCTTCTTTACTCTTATTTTTAATGATAAAATGAATAAACTGAGGAGTAGATTAGGAATGATATATAATATGTAATCAAAAATGATACAATGGGGAAAAGACCTAAGTGAATTATATAGCTCACCTACATACATTAATACAACTTCAAAGGTTTTATGTTCCCTATACCTAGGTGCAGAGGTATAAAAATACAACTTGGTTAATAACATTTATCCTATACACATTCTACTAGTGACTAGAATTGCAATTAACCCTGTGTCAGGAACTGGTTACTAACATGCATAACTTTATTTAATAATAACAATAATAATAATATCACACCTAACACTTAAATTGTGTTTACTATGTTCCAGATACTGTCCTAAGTACATTACACATATTACTTTATTTAATCCTCACAACAACTCTATGAGGTAAGTACTATTATTATTTCGAATTCACAGGAAACAGCCTTTAAAAAGTTAACTAACTAGGGGCTTCCCTGGTGGCGCAGTGGTTGGGAGTCCGCCTGCCGATGCAGGGGACACAGGTTCGTGCCCCGGTCCGGGAAGATCCCACATGCCGTGGAGCGGCTGGGCCTGTGAGCCATGGTCGCTGAGCCTGCGCATTCGGAGCCTGTGCTCTGCAACGGGAGAGGCCACAACAGTGAGAGGCCCGCATACCGCAAAAAAAAAAAAAAAAAAATCCAGTCTCATCTTTGCTTTTGTTTTTCATGTCAGTATTTTTTTACGAGTGCAGGCCAAGTGTCTTATCAAATACCCCACATTACAGCTTCTCTGATTATTTCCTCATTTCTGGCAATAATACAACTAGAGATGATGTTATGTAGTTCTACTGTACCAAGTGAGGGAGTACCTGATAGTGATCCTAAGTTTAATCACTTGGTTAAGGTGGTGAATGCCAGCCATACTGTAAAGTTATTTTTCCCTTCTGTAAAGAGTTTCCCTTCCCTTCTTAGCCCATGTAGTTATTTTCCCTTCCTATCCAAAGAAGACTTTCCTCCCCCACTTCCCCTTCCCCTCCCTTCTGAGGTATAAGCCTTCAAAGGGAAGAAGCTTCAAGCCACTTTATAAATGTTTTATTTTTGATTTCTGACACACACAAAAAAACAAAGGTGCTAGTGTAGAAGAACAACAACAAGGCAGAAGAGAAGGTGGGCAAGCCACTCTGGAGATAACGACAGTCAGTCAAAATTCCAAATGGATTTACACTGGCAGAAGCTGAATTTCCTCTCTGTCATAAGTTCTACTCTGCAACATACATTTTAAAAGTGCTGAAAGGACCTACTGTATAGCACAGGGAACTATACTCAATGTATTATAATAACCTATACTGGAAAAGAATCTAGAAAAGAATACAGATAGTTATGTGTAACTGAATCACTTTGCTGTACACCTGAAACTAACACATTGTAAATCAACTATATTTCAAAAAAAAATTTTTTTAAGATAAGAAAAAAAAAAGAACTCAATCTCAAAGTAAAAGAATTGTTTTAGGGCTTCCCTGGTGGCGCAGTGGTTGAGAGTCCGCCTGCCGATGCAGGGGACACGGGTTCGTGCCCCGGTCCGGGAAGATCCCACATGCCGCGGAGCAGCTGGGCCCGCGAGCCATGGCCGCTGAGCCTGCACGTACGGAGCCTGTGCTCCGCAGCGGGAGGGGCCACAACAGTGAGAGGCGCGCACACCACAAAAAAAAAAAAAAGAATTATTTTAATTAAAAAAATAAATAAAAGTTCTGAATCTTGGACTGCCACATAATATGCAGAGAATAAGAAAAAAAATCTACTCGTATTTTTATATTAGTTATAATCTTTATAAGAAAGATGTGAGCTCCATTTATAAAGAAACTAAGATCTAAGAGATAAAGCTAAACAAATAAACACCAACCCATGCCTTGTCTAATCTGTGTCCAATCACAGGTCCAAATCTTTTTTTGTAACTGTTTCCTAAAAGCTGGGCATACCTTTAAAGAAAAACACAATTCTTCATTCACAGAACAAAACAGCTTTCATTAATTCTCTCCCAGTTCAGGAACCAAAAAGGGCTATTTATTACCTATGGAATCCAATCAGATTCCACCTGACTTAATTCCACCCTATCTCACCACTGTTTCCAATATACCATCCATTTTTAATTCCAGTCAGATCACTGAAGTCTCTCTCCCACCAAAAATGCCAGGATTATTCCAGCCTACAGACATATTCTTTTTTCACTTTTTTCATGAAACTTTCACTGAGCATTTACTATGTATATCTTATATTCTGTACTTAATACTAAGAAGACAGAGATAAATGAAACATGGAATCTCACATCAAAGAGTTAGTAACATAATAGAGAGAAGCATAAGATTAGGTAGAATCAAACAAATATTACACTGGGGTAAAAAGTTTTACTGAAAGGACATGTCAAAAAGATAGATGTGACCAACTGAAACTCACATGTACTGCTAAGAGGAGTGCGGAGTGGGAAAACTACTTTAGAAAACTTTTTGGCATTCTCTCCTAAAGCTGAACATACACAGAACCCATGACCCAGTAACTCCAGTCCACGTTACACACCCACAGAAATGTGCACATACATAAACCAAAAGACATGTGCAAGAATGTTCATATTCATAGCAGCACTTACACATATTAGTCAAAAACTGGAAGTAACCCATATGTCCATCAACAGACTGTTACATTCATACAACGGGACAATGTGAAATCAACTCCTGCCATGCACAAGAACATGGATGTAGCTCACAAATACTGAAAGAAATCACACACACAAAACAGAACATACAGCTTTGGTTATATAAAGTTTGAAAACAGGCAAACTAGTCAAAGTTAGGATAGTGGTTACCTGACAGGGCAGGGGGTTGGGAGGGAGTGGGCAGTTTCCAGGAGGGGCAACATGAGAGATTTCTGAGGTGCTGGTAATGTTCTATTTCTCCTTCTGCATGTTAAAAGGATGATTTCACTTCATGATAATGCATCAAGCTGTATATGCTTACAATTTATGTACTTTGTTTTATTAAAGCTCAACTAAAAATTTACCTAAAAAAGACAGATGGGAAAGCAGCAGACAGGGAAGCAGACTAACATTTACAACCTACTAAGTAGGAAGCATCTAGTACTAGACACTGTACAGATTTTATTTTATCTAATCACAACCACCTCTGGAGTTAGGTGTTTGGGGTATACGTGTGTCATTAATTTTAGCAGCCCCACATCTGAACCCCCTTTCCATGTTTAGGGAGTCTCCCACCTCATGAGACAGAGCCCACCTCCAGAAGGTGATGCAAAAATAATGACTCAAAGAAGCTGGGTCCTCAGAGAATCCATTCTGGCAAGTGCTAGCAGCAGAGCAGCTTCATCTGGTTTCTAGAGACCACAGTTCTACTTACAGCGTCCAGCATTCCCCGACAGTGTTGGCAGTTGAAACTCCAGCATCTGTGCCTAGGATAACATTGTGGGATACAGAACTTCTGAGCCTGTCTCTCCAGCCCTCCAAGGGATTCTATAAGACACCTAAAAATATTCTATTCATAAGTTTCCTTGCCAGAGTCAATTTCTGTTGTTTCCAACTACGAGTCCTAACTAATAGGCTCATTTGATAAAATGAAAAAAGATTCACCACTTTGAAAAACAGTTTGGCAGTTTTCATAAAGTTAAAGTCACTTACCATACAGCCCAGCAATCCCACTCCCAGGTACTTACCCATGAGAAATGAAGATGTATGTCCGCAACTCCCCCCTACCACAAAAAATATATGTATACTATATATATACAGGTTTAGCAGAGACATAGATATAGAGATGATAGATAGATAGATAGATAGATGATACATGAAAATGTTTAGAGCAACTTTACTAATAATGACTAAAAACTAGAAACTGAAAAATCCATCAACTGGTAAAAGAATAAACAAATTGCGGTACAACCATACACTAGAATACTACTCAGCAGTTAAAAGGTATCGATGCCTACCACTTATATGTGGAATCTAAAATGTGAACTACTCTACAAAACAGAAACAAACTCACAGACATAGAGTACAGACTTGTGGTTGCCAAAGGGGTTGGCGGGGGGCGGATAAATTGGGAGTTTAGGATTAGCGGATGGGCAAACTAGTATATATAGGATGGATGAACAACAAGGTCCTAACTGTATAGCACAGGGAACTATATTCAATATCCTGTAATAAACCATAATGGAAAAGAATATATATGTATAACTGAATCACTTTGCTAAATGGCAGAAATTAACACAACACTGTAAATCACTGTAAACAAAATTTTTAAAAAATCAACTCCTGAAACATGCCATAACATGTATGAACCTCAAAAGCATTAGGCTAAATGAAAGAAGCCTGAATCAAAATAAGTCATACTTGGGACTTCCCTGGTGGTCCAGTGGTTAAGACTGCACGCTTCCACTGCAGAGGAAAGAGGTTCGATCCCTGGTCGGGGAACTAGGATCCCACATGCCACGTGGGAAGCAGCTGCATGGCACAGGGATATTGGCTCGGTGCTTTGTGACCGCCTGGAGGGGTGGGACAGGGAGGGTGGGAGGGAGGGAGACGCAAGAGGGAAGACATATGGGAACATATGTATATGTATAACTGATTCACTTTGTTATAAAGCAGAAACTAACACACCATTGTAAAGCAATTATACCCCAATAAAGATGTTAAAAAAAAACAGGAGTCATACTTAAATGACTCCGTGTATATGACATTCTGGAAAAAAACGTAACTATAGGGACAGAAATTACATCAGGTTGTCAGGGACATGAGATAAAGGAAGGGAACCGACTACAAAGGAACCCAAGGAACTTCTTGCAGTGATGGAAGTATTTCATATCTTGATTGTGGTGGTGGTTACATGACTGAAAAAATCTGTCAAAATTCATAGAATTGTATACCCAAAAAGGGTGAATTTTACTCTCTGTAAAGTATACCTCAATAAAAATGACTTTAAAAAGACTCAAGAGTGGCCACAAATCCTACTCAAGGTCATATACAGTAAGAAGCAGATTCAAACTCAGGTGCAAATTCAAATGCCCATGCCTTGAAAGATAAGGAGATTTTGCTAAAGACACAAAGAGGGGAGTGGGAAAAATTATATTCCAAGCTGTTCTTTTCTCCCCAAAACTTTGCTTATCAAAAATTTTCAAGGCCTGCCTCTGATACCACCTCCCTCATAAAGCTATCCATTATTTGCTCATTCCACAAATATTTCTTGAATGGCTAGTATGTGCCATCCCCTGTTCTAAACACTTAAGACACATCAGTGAACAAAACAAAAATCCCTGCCCACACAGAGCTTCATCCTAGCAGAGGGGTTGGGAGGGAGAGCAACATATCATAAACATCATAAATAAGTCAGTAAGGCAGTCAATATTACCGTCAAGTGCTATGCAAAAAAAAAAAAAAAAGGCAGAGTAAGAGGAACCCAGAGTTACGGAATTAAAAATCAGAGTAAGCTTAATTGACAAGATAAGTTTTGAGAACATCTGAGAGAAGTGAAAAATATTTCAAGTGGAAGGAACAGGAAATGCAAAGTCCCTGAATCTAATACATGCCTGGCCTGCTTGAAAAGTAGCAAGAAGGCGAACAGAGTGAACCAGGGAGAATAGTAGATGGGGCTGGACAAATAATGGGGTCAGACGAAACAGGGCCTTGTTTGGCTATTACTGAGTGAAATGGGCAGCCAAAGTAGTGTTTGGACAGAAAATGATTATGTTCTGACATATTCCTGAAGGATTCTTCCAGCTATTGTGTTGAGCTAGCTTGTTGGAGGCAAAGATACATACAGCAGAGGGTCTGATGAGGAATCTTTTTACAAAGATCCAGGAGAGAGATGATGATGGGACCAAGAAGATGGCAACAGTAGAGGTGGGGAGAAGTGTTCCAACTCTGCGTATACTTTGAAGGTAAGGCCAAAAGGACTTCCTAGCATGTGACTGAATGTGGCATGTGAGAAAGGAGGAGCAAAGTTAATGCCATGGTGTTTGGCCTGAACAACTGAAGGATGAAATTGTCTTCATCAAAGACAGGGAGACCTGTAGGTGGAGCATATTAGACAGAGCAGGAAAGGGGTTTGGCTTTAGACATGTTCCATTTTAAGATGTTTATTAGACATCCTGGTGAGGCTGAGTAGGCAGTTGGATATTTGGCTCTGAAATACAAAAAAAGAGATTTCAGAGTTATCAACTTGGGAGCCAGTGTAGGACAGTATTAAAAGATGTATAAGTAGGGCTTCCCTGGTGGCACAGTGGTTGAGAATCTGCCTGCCAATGCAGGGGACACAGGTTCGTGCCCCGGTCCAGGAAGATCCCACATGCTGCGGAGCAGCTAGGCCTGTGAGCCATGGCCGCTGAGCCTGCACGTCCGGAGCCTGTGCTCTGCAACAGGAGAGGCCACAACAGTGAGAGGCCCGCGTACCACAAAAAAAAAAAAAAAAAAAAAAAAAAGATGTATAAGTATAGATAGGATCCCCAATGGAAACTCCATTTTAAAAAGCAGGGAGAAAGGAGGAAACAACAAAAGAAACTGAGAAGGACTGGCCAATAAAATGGGGGGTAAGAGGGAGGGAAAAGAATGTATATACACACTAACAAACGTAGTACGGTAGATAGCTAGTGGGAAGCAGCCGCATGGCACAGGGATATTAGCTCAGTGCTTTGTGACAGCCTGGAGGGGTGGGATAGGGAGAGTGGGAGGGAGGGAGACGCAAGAGGGAAGACATATGGGAACATATGTATATGTATAACTGATTCACTTGGTTATAAAGCAGAAACTAACACACCATTGTAAAGCAATTATACACCAATAAAGATGTTAAAAAAAAAAAAAAAGAATGTGTGTGGTATTCTGGAAGCCATAAGTAAAAAAAAATGTACCAAGGAGGAATGAGTAATCAGCTGTGTCAAATGCTGTTTATAGGTCAAACACAATGATGACTGAGAACATACTCTGAATTTTGGTACTTTGATGTTCCCGATGACCTTGCCAAAGGCAGTTTCAGTCAAGAAGTAGGAGAAAGGCCTGACTGAATCAAGTTGGCTTAAGTGAGAATGAAATGGAGAAACTGGAACCCTCATACATTGCTGGTGGGAATGTAAAATGCAGTCCTTTTGGAAAACAGTGTGATAGTTCCTCAAAATGTTAAACATAAGGTTACCATATAATCTAGCAATTAGGTATGCACCCAAGAGAACTGAAAACACATTCACACAAAAACCTGAATATGAGTGTTCATATCAGTGTATTTCATAGGAGCCAAAAAGTGGAAACAACCCAATGTCCAAAAACTCATGGATAAACAAGACGTGGTATTCATCCATACAATGGAATGTTATTAGGCCATAAAAAGGAATGTAGTACTGATAAATGTTACAACATGGTGAACCTTGAAAACATGCTAAGTAAAAGAAGCCAGACACAAAAGGTCACATATTATATGATTCCCTTTATGTGAAATTTCCAGAATAGGCAGATCCATAGAGACACAGGCAGATTCCAAGAGAATAGGCAGAGCTACAGACTGGGGAACAGAAGGAATAGTGAGTGACTGCTAAACAGTGTAGGGTTTCTCACAGGATGATGAAAATGTTCTGTAATTAGACAGTGGTGACAGAGGCATAACTTTGTGAATATACTAAAAACCACTAAACTGTACACGTAAAGTGGTGAATTTTATGGTATGTGAATTATATCTCAACAAAAAAAATAGGAGAGAATGGGAGGGAAGAAATCAGAAACAGTTGAATAGAGACAACTTTCTAGAAGTTCTGCTACAACAGACAGCAAATATATGGGACAGTACCCGGCAATGAAAGTGGAGTCAAGAAAAAGTATTTTTTAAACTGGGAAAAATAACATGTTTATATGCTGATGAATGACCTAATGGAAAGCAAAATAGTGATGCAGGAAATTGGAGGGGGGCGGTGATTCTTGGAGCAATATCCTTGAGTAGCTGAGAGTGGATGGTATTTGGTACAGAAGTAAAGGAAGTACCTTTGATAGATGCACAGATAGTTTATCTATGTTAACAGGAGTGAGGGCAGAATGCATATGCACAGAATGCTAGTGTTTTCTTAATGAAGTAGGAAGTTTCTTAGGAAGTAAAGTCATCAGATGAATGTGAGAGAAGGTGTTATGGGTGTAAAGAGAAAGGTGATAGTGTAAAAGAGCTGTCTAGAAGAGTGACAGAGTGAATGGACTACGTACATATGACTGCCTGGCATCATTAAGGACCCCTTGAGGTTCAAGGGCATGAATTTTAAGATCAGTCAACACAGTTACGGGAGTGTGTGTGTATGCACGCATGCATGTGCTCACATGCTTTTTCCATCTATGTTCAGATGCACAAGTACAGGTACAGAGTAGGAGAGTCAGACTTCACCAGGATTATAAATTTTGCCAAATTTATGATAATATGATAAAGCAAGAAGGGCATGGGAATTGAGGGTATATGCAAAACAGTTTGTATGATGACTGGCTATGGAATTTACACTGGGTGAGGAAGGGAGTGAGAACACTAAGAAGATAAAACACAATGAATAAAGTGGTAAGATCATGGACCTGAGGTCCATGGTCTGAATGAAGTCCATAGAAAACAAAATCACTAGAGGAGGAGAGTTCAAGGGACTAGAGGCCAGTGAGTTAGAAGAATCGTCTATGTGTAAGTCATACCTAAAGGCTCAAACCCAAGAAATCATTCCAGTTTCTGAGTAGCAAATGGATTCTTATAACTATCAAATAATTTTGCACTCTGCTGCTCTTTATATGCCATCCAAAACTCAAACACTGGCATGCCTGGTGCCAAGTCCCATGCATTTTAATCTACTTATTTAGTAACTTACATAAATTTCCTAATATACCCGTGGCATATTCCATGTGCTAATAAATACTTATTGATGGATACAGGACCCTGATGAGTTACAAAGCTATGCAGTGAGGGAATGAAAAGACAAACCAGTGAACAATTGTCCTTTCCATATCACATATATCAGAGACAGTTGCTCAGCATTTACAGCTGTCTGCCTTTCAGACTACATCACACACACAACTCATTTACCAATCACTGTCCTTCATATTTACTATTCAAAGACACTGCAGCTGATGAGGCGATTTTCTGTGTTTGGCTGCAAAGACTATACATTATTAATAATTAAAATTAGAGAAGACATAGCCACTTCATCAAAGGAAATCTGTTTTAAAACTTTTAACTAAAACAGCTTGCATCTTCCACATATTTTTCTTCAAGAACACATGTGCATCATTATTTTAACAAAAAGCATACCTTTTTTAACTTCAGGTAATAATGGCGGGAAAGCACAAGGCTTAAGAATTATGTCCCCCAAATATATACCTATATTGAATTCTAAAGCAATTACAAAATCCTCTCTGCTCAACTCTACCTCCCCATCACAAAACATAGGAAAAAAGTAATTTCCCTGCAACCCAGTGGTTCTCATCTCTGTGCATTAGAATAAGCAGCACAGGGAGCTTTGTAAGCTAGACGTTGTGCCCTCATACCACCATAAATCACCAAGGACTGATTTAATTGGGCTGGGGTGGGATCTAGGTTGTTTTTTTTTTTTTTAACTCTCCAGGAGATCCTAACTCACAGCCAGGCAGGTGAACTACAAACCTAATCTAATCGTTTCATTGGCAGCCCATACTTCTCTCCCATACTTGAAATTTCATATCCAACTGCCTTCTACACATCTCCATCTGGAAGGTCGCATGGACACCCCAAATGCAAATGTCCACTCCTAAAGTCAGCATCTTTTTCCCAAAGCATATTTTCTGTTTCTTTTTATTCTGTAACATTTTAGATTATGAACTATAACTTATGTACAGAAAAATGCATAAAACATATATGCACAATTTAACAGTCCTAAAAAATTACGCCTGTAATTATCAGCCAGATCAAGAAATGCACAACCAACAGCACCTCAGCATCCTATATTTCTTATCTTGGCTGGTATCCCAATTCACCCAGTCACCATCAGAAGACCGGGCGTATCATCTTAAGATTTCTCCTTCTCCCCCTACATTCAATAAATCCCAAGTACTGAAGATTTTACTACCTAAATATCTCCCCTCTCCTTTTTCACTGCCATTTTCTTAGTGCAGGCTCTCACGAGGATGAACTTGCCTCCAATTTAGCCAATGAAATGATCGCTTAAGAAAATAAATCTGATCGTCATCTACTCCTCCTGGTTTCCCATCTTAGCAAGGTAAGATTCTCCTTTGAACTGGCCCTGATCTATCTAAATACCTAAATATCTATCTATCTATCTCCCTACCTACCTCTCTCTCTCCCCTGCCGCTAACAAACCTGCCCCACTTCAAAAAGTATACTACAAATGTACTAATGTGCTTACAATTACCTAAACACACTATGCCATTTCCTATCTTTCTACTGCTGTTCTTCTGTAGCACATATCCTTCTTGCCCACTGCTGTACCTGAATTTATCTGTCAAAATCCAACTCAGCCACCAATTTCTTCAGGAAGCTGTCTCTGACCACCACTCCATCCTAAATAGTGATTCATTCCCCCTCTATGCTACTTGTGTATGCTGTGCTTGTCTGTAGAATTATTTATCACACTTGTAGTTAGAAACATTTTTCAATGTCAGCCTCCTTACAATAGCCCCACACTCGCTCCGGGAACAGTCTCTTCTATCCCCATTACTTAGCTCCTTACAGAAAGGTAGGCTTCCAACAGGAGATATGTACTTCAAAACTCTACCCTCAAGCATAGGTGGACCAGATTGGGCCAATCAGATTCCCCCTCCCAGGAATTTGGAATTGAAATTAAAATAGAAAATTGGTGTCTCTGTGTGGCTGAGAACTGTTAGTTTTAAAAGAAAGGCTATGGAAGAAGCCATATTCTACCATATGTACTAAAAAGAGAAGAGAGCAGATCTCCAAAGAGAAAGGAACAGATGGGCAGAGTAAAGCAGAGGTAAGAAGTGACAGTCCTATCAGCCTTCCAGTTCTTGGTTCCTTATTCCTAGAAGCCCCTCTGATTCCTGCCCTTGAGTTTTGAAAGCAAGACCTATATATTGAGATCCTACAGATTTCTATTACTTGCAACTAAAAGGTCCAAGAAATCCTGAATTTACTTTCTTACACATATCTCTCCTATTAGCACCATGAAGGCAGAGGCTGTTTCTTCTATCTATCTGCTAGCCTAGCACAGGCCCTGGAAATGTCAGGTGCTCAATTAATAAATGCCATCCATGGCAGAGTTGTGCATTTTTACATATGTAAATTTTAACTTTTAAAAAAGTGTAACAAGCTTGAACTCCAGCTAGTTACATGTATGTCAAAGTGCTTAGGAATAAACTGTAAGAATATCTGCAACTTATTTTGAAATACAGCAAAAATAAGATGGATTGGGCTTCCCTGGTGGCGCAGTGGTTGAGAATCCACCTGCCGATGCAGGGGACACGAGTTTGTGCCCCGGTCCGGGAAGATCCCACATGCCGAGGAGCGGCTGGGCCTGTGAGCCATGGCTGCTGAGCCTGCGCGTCCGGAGCCTGTGTTCCGCAACGGGAGAGGCCACAACAGTGAGAGGCCCGCGTACCAGAAAAAAATAATAAAAATAAAAAAAGATGGATTGATAGACGGATAAACATGATAAAGCAAATAAAAGAAAATGTTAATTGCTGAGCTAACTGTAGAATATATAGGTGTTCACTGTACAATTCCTTCAACTTTTTTGCATGTTTAAACTTTAATAACAAAATGCTTAGAGAAAAACATTTTTCAGCAATACATCTGCAATGACTTATACAGACAAAGTCTATATATATACTCACATTAACTGATTGTATTGCTCTCTGCCTTAATATGAAATTTCAAAGGAGTTTGATACAATAGGTACCTAGGTGTTTTCCTTTCACTGATTAAGAGGTTTTAAAAGTGTTTTGTCCTTCCAGTTCACATGCTTGTTTTATGACAGCAGTGAGGCACAATTAAAATGTAAAACTAAATACTTCTTATTTCATGTCTCCTTTAAAACTAGTTTTAGAAAACACAATAAAGCTAGATGGGAAAATTCAAATAATGTTTTCTACTATCAAGACCATTCATCAAGACAAAAGAAAAAGAGCTAGCAGCTTTATACCTGTAAACCTTCTCTTGACAAGACAGAAAAACACACTAGGAGAATAAGGAGATAAGAATCATAAAATCACAAACTGCTGATAATGGTCAAAAAGACTAATACAAGATCCTTATTTCTCAAAGAGAAAACTAAGACCCAAAGAGGTGAAGTATCTTGCCCGAAGTCACCAAACAACTTTTTAGCAAGGCTCAAACTCAAACCCTGGACCCATGCTCTTTCCATCCTCCTTTGTAGTCTTAGATCTTTTTTTTCGAAGAGTAGTATCACATGAAGTGCCTCATCTCAGCTTAAATATTTTGTATTTGTCCAACTGGCTTAATTTTTTTGTACTACACATTCAAATTATAAATACAAGTGAATACAAGAATCATATTATGACCAGGGTTCAAATGACATACCGCGTCATTCACTGTAACGGAACTTCATTAAAATGGCCTGAAAGTGCTGTCCCACCATTTTAGGCAAATAAAGGGGCGCTGACAGAATTTTAGCAGTACATTTGCCTGCATTCCTTGTCTGTGGTAGAAGGTCAAAGTTTAACATGTACTTTTCCCAAAAGTGAATAACTCAAAGCTACCGAGGTTGGAGGATAAGCCTTAATTCATCCTTTTTTTTTTTTTTTTTTTTTTTTGCGGTACACGGGCCTCTCACTGTTGTGGCCTCTCCCACAGGGCCCGGACGCACAGGCTCAGCGGCCATGGCTCACGGGCCCAGCCGCTCCACGGCATGTGGGATCTTCCCGGACTGGGGCACGAACCCGTGTCCCCTGCATCGGCAGGCGGACTCTCAACCACTGCACCACCAGGGAAGCCCCATCCTATTTTTTAATCTATCTTTTTATTCAGAGTGTATACACTAAAATAATGGGTTACAGATCTGGATAGCTATTTATTCTTGCAAAAGCATTCAAGGAATGCTAGTCTGTATTGTATAAAGACTGCAGTTAGGCTTCAGTGAATTATGATGCAATTACTGTATTTCTATTCATATTTTGTCAGACAACTGAAAATCTAAGCAAAGACTGGATCCCTAAGGTACAACTTCGGCAAAATACACTTTATCCCATACAGCTACAGACCACCAGTCAGATGCAAACAGAATGGTGTTTCTTTGTCTGATCTCTGTCCCTTTCATAACAAAACTAAAGCTGTAAGGAATGCTGAAAGGGTAGTTTGCTATATGTAAAATAAATTTAAATCATGTTACTTCTATTAAAATTCAGCTGTACTAAAGTCACCTCCTCTGAAATAATTCCAAGGGTTCCAAGAAAAATAACCAAAAATAAGTCAACCAGAATGAGCTTGCTGTCTCTGT
Organism: Phocoena sinus; assembly: GCF_008692025.1. Classification (NCBI taxonomy): domain Eukaryota; kingdom Metazoa; phylum Chordata; class Mammalia; order Artiodactyla; family Phocoenidae; genus Phocoena; species Phocoena sinus. The sequence goes on along the minus strand of NC_045768.1, from coordinate 11,907,580 downwards.
TATATTAAAATGGGGATGTGGAGAAGTCTCCAGCTCACTCTCTGATTAATAATCCATCTGTACAAATACTTAACATTCTATCGTAGTCCACAGCTTCCAACCCCTAAATCAGATTCCCACAAGCGCTGCTGCTGAAATCACCTCACCAAGAACATCTCAACACTGATGAAAAACTCAACATACTACAGAATGGCATCTTACCTGTAGTGTGTCAGCAAGGAAAAAGGCCCTCACTGCTACAAAGCAGAAAATGTTCCCAATTTCTTGAGCAGCATGTACTAAAATGTTTTTTACCACATAGTAAGTACAGCAAAATTATCTGTGAAATTACATAGATAAGCACTGTTTCAAAAGGAATATATTTTTCCTACTGAGAGAAAATGTAACTGCCGCAATTATTTTGTTTTTTATTTTCTTTTTTATTTCCTTTGCTCATTTTACACATCATTTTACCTACCAGAAGCAAGGCTATAAAATGTAACTTCTAAAGAGAGTAAAACCTCTGCTGCCTGGTATTTCATTAACTGGCATATCTGAAGTATGATGTCATTTATGAATGTAATGATGACAATGAAGCAATGCAAGTTCTTGATGTACTTTCTGAATCTTCAAAATAAGACCAAATTGTACCAGTAATTCGTCAGTATATTATACTGGACATCAGTAATATTATATTGGACACACTGTTAAGGAAAGATGTAAGAACAGTGATAGCAGTAAGCATAAAAAATGTTGTATAGCATTTTCTGCCCCCAAAATGGTGTGTTATACAAACTGCACTGACTTTGAAGCCATGAGATCTGGATTTAAGTCCCAGTTCTATAACTTCCTAGCCGGTTTCCTTCAATGTTAATCACCCGAGTCTCAGTTCTCTCATTTGCAATGGGAATACCACTATTTGCTTTATCTACTTACCTCACAGAGCTGGTCCAAGAAGCAAGAGTTGTATGTGTGCAAGCATACTTTGTAAACGTCAGCACCGGGCTGCTCTGACATTCCTATAGAAATCTACAGCATTACAACTGTGGAGGAAACTGCTAACTATCCACCAAAATCCACTGTTTCTTCCAAAGTAAGAGAGTTGTAGCTGGGAAAAGGTTACCCACCTTCACGTTCTGTAGCTGAAAATGAACTCCTCCCAAGAACATTTCAACACTGACGAAATACTCAAAATACTACAGAATGGCATCCTACCTCCTAGTCAGCAAGGAGAAAGGATGTGACATTTCCCAATCCCTCTGCAGCTAGATAAGGCAATGAGATTAAGCCCTCAGCAATCAAAGTGGGCAGAAATTATATTTGCAACGTCCACCTCACTGACTTAGAGAATGCTTCCAACAAAAACAACCTTGGAAGCCAGGCACTAAAGATGGTAGAATCCCCATCAGCCCTAATGTCTGAGGTCCCTAAATGCCTATATAAAGGAGAGCCACATGCTGAGGTGGACACCTGCTCTGGGTTATTATGCACTGTATTTTGGCATTTTAGCCAACGTATTTCAGGGCTCTAATTCAGCAGCTGGGGTTACTTAACTAATACAATGGCCAACCCCTCACACAAGGTGATGGGTGCAACTAAAAAATCCCTAACAAGAACTTAACAAGCTTCCAATGCCTTCCCACAAAGTAACACGTAAAAGATAAAATCCCCAATATGACAGTTTCCCAGATGGACATTATCTGAGAAGACTGTAAAGCACGGTGGATAAGAGAATTGGCCCTGAAATTGGACTGCCTAGGTTCAAATCCCTGCTCTACCACTTGCTAAGTGTATAACGCTGGGACAGGAAATTAACCTCTCTTGTCTCACACGTAGAGTGGGAATAAAAATGGTACTCACCTCATTATGTGTGGTGATGTTTAAGTGAAAAAAAAATTCCATGTTTTAAAGCTGCTTAGCAGAGTGCATGGCACAAGAACACTCAGTAAATGTCAGCTTTTATTATTAAAACTAAAAAATCATCATGATTCTGTACAATTTCACTGAGCTGATCACGTATCAGTAAGGAAGGTTACTGGAATGCTTTCAAAGATTCTCTATAGTCTAGTTAGTGGTGCAAAGTATTCTAGTAGATATGCAATTAAACCTAGATTCTCTGAAAGGCAAATTAAGAGCTCCTTGCTGACTAGGAGGTAGGATGCCATTCATTTCACTTCCAGAAATCAAGAAAGACAGCTGCATTCAAGAAGCATGACCTGGGGTCTGGCGATTTGCAAACCATTACAGTGACCAAGAGAGAACAGTGCATTGTATTAAGACAACCCAATTTCAGGACAGGCTGTACAGGGACTCTAATGGCACTGTCTTCCAAAACATAGTCATCCTAGCAGCCCACATATGCACGTGAATTTATAAACAGTTGAGAAACAAATAATCCAAAGATGTGAAGGGAAATTACCAAGGAAACTTCAGAAATCTGCCCTGCCTTTGTAACAATAAATCAGCATAAAATACAGCATAAAATAGTTTTTTATACACATACAAGCAAAAACTGGTAAGAGACATTAAACCTAGGTATATCATAAAAGCAATTCCATATTTTTAAAAAGGACACTCCAAAAATAAATTCTACACTATAATGCCATCTGGAGAGCAGGCACAAATTCAATAAACTGTATAAGGAAAAAAGTAAATTCAATGAAAACATTACACAACTTTTAGAATGAGAATCTTTTAAGTGCTACTAATGACTTCCTCAGTGACAGTAACATTTATGCTTTGCTACCCCTAAATAATAAATACATGAAATAAAATAAAAGCCCTCTTAGTATACAGAATGCCTACCCTGCCCTCTCTGCCTATCCAAATCTTAATTTTTTTCCTCGGCCACATTTACTGTCAATGCCACAATGAGGCCTAGGGAAGATGCTTATCCTGACCTCTTTATCTGTACCTGTAACCACAAATTTAGACTCCAGGGCATTTAATGCCTTGCCTTCATGAGTATGACTTAACACCAAGAGCAAAACTCCTGAATGGCAGGGATTGTCATCTTGTTTTGCCATGCTATTCTTACAGCCTGCACTGAGTAACAATAATGATTATCACCTACAATTTACTGAATGCCTCACACTGAGCTAGGCACTCTAAATAATTTTTAAATTTATTTATTTTTATTTTTGGCTGCGTTGGGTCTTCACTGCCGTGCACAGGCTTTCTCTAGTTGCAACGAGCAGAGGCTGCTCTTCGTTGCGGTGTGCAGGCTTCTCACTGCAGTGGCTTCTCTTGTTGCAGAGCATGGGCTCTAGGCACCGGGCTTCAGTAGTTGTGGCGCGTAGGCTCAGTAGTTTTGGCTCTCAGGCCCTAGAGTGCAGGCTCAGTAGTTGTGGCTCACGGGCTTAGCTGCTCTGTGGCATGTGGGATCTTCCTAGACCAAGGGTCAAACCCGTGTCCCCTGCACTGGCAGGCGGATTCCTAACCACTGCACCACCAGGGAAGCCCCCTAAATAATTTTTAATTGAAAGTTATAAAATATTTGATAAATACAAATTACTAAATGACACATTTGAATTTATGAAGCATGTTAATAAAAATAGCATCTGTGAACCAGCCATCCAACAACAGAACTAATGCATTACTATTACAGTGGAGGTAACCTGTACAGTCTTCATCTTCACAGCAGCCCTGAGGAGGCAGTTATGCCCCCAAGAGGGACACAGGCTCAAAGGGACTAAACAAAGTCTCAAAGCTATTAAGTGATAGAGCCAACATTCAAACCAAGTCTTCTGTCTAAAAAGCCAATTTTCTTTCCACCATATCTATTCTATTACCTGGATGTGCTCTTCTCCTCTGCCTACTTAAGTCCTACTTACACTTTAAGCCCCAACTCCTCTAAGAAATCCTCTCCAACTACCATAGCTTACACTTAATTACCTTTTTTCACTTCCCTTTTCATCAAAGTTCAATGAAAGCAAGGTCTATATTTTACACTTCCTTTGTTGTCGCCCCTAATTTTAGCACAACACTAGACCCAGAGCAGTTACTTGTTTTATATATGTATATATAAAATTGTCATATATATGTGAATATATATACACACTGCATACATACATGATGCTTTCTTGATGAAACTGTTATATTGTTACATATAAAAATTCTAAGCATTGTCTGCCCACCACACCAAAATCTAGGGATACTGCATTTTCTTTAATGTTATCAAGTCTATGAATTCAAGGGAGCAAACTAAAGAGCCAGGGACCAATGACTAAACCTTCTTAGTCTTTGCTGGCTCTGCTTCCACCTCTTCCAGACCTCATAATGTTCCAGTGCTCCAAGGCTCTGTCCTGGCCCTTGTCTTTCATCATACCTTTCTTCTCAGTGGCCTATCCCAGTTTCATGACTCTAAATAATGTCTATATACAGATCAGCACACTATACCTATAATCCTGGCCTCTACATGAACTCTAGACTTCTCTAACCAACTGATGCCTGACAGCACTGAAAAACACTGAAATTCTTCCTCCAAAAACCTACTCCTCTCCCAAGTCTTAACCATCTCACTAAACAGTAATAACCATCCACGAAAGCTCTAAAAGGGAAAAATTCAGTCCTGATGTAGATTATCAATATATCTTATAACTCAACTTCTAAAATACATCCTGAATCCTTTTTCTAGCATCATCTTTCACCTAAATTGAAATAGCCTCCTTATCATCTTCCTGCTTTTATTCTGGCCCCAATGTACAATCCTTTCTCCAAACAACAACTGAGTCATTGTCTAAAACATCACCCCTGTTCATTCCCCTATTCAAAATCTTGCAAGGGCTTCTCATCATCCTTAGAATAAAAATCATACTTACTCCTCACCCAGGTTTATAAAGTCTCAGCTGATCTGGGCCCTGCCTACCTCACCAAACTCTCATCTGTATCTCGCTCTCTCGCTCTTCCTCTCTCTTCTTGGTTATTACACTTCAATTACTCTGTCCTCCTTTTTGGTTCTTCCCACATACCAACTGTGTCCCTGCCCTGCACTAGCAGTCCCTCTGACTGGAAGAGTCTTCCTTTTCTTTTTAAGGCTGTTTCTTAACCTTCAGATCTAACCATAAACGGGATCTCTTCAGAGGCCTTCCCTGATCATCCAATCAACTAGCCACCCCATCACTCTCCTATCTTAATATCAACCTGTATTTTAATTCTCTGTGTAGCACTTAACTGATGTACTTCTTTTTTTGTTTGTTTTTTTTGTTTGTGGTACGCGGGCCCCTCTCACTGCGGTGGCCTCTCCCGTTGCAGAGCACGTGCTCCGTTCGCGCAGGCTCAGCGGCCATGGCTCACGGGCCCAGCCGCTCTGCAGCATGCGGGATTCTCCCAGACTGGGGCACAAATCCGCGTCCCCCTCATCGGCAGGCGGGCTCCCAACCACTGTGCCACCAGGGAAGCCCCCTGATGTACTCCTTGATTATTTGTTTTCTATTTCCACACAGGAACACAAGGTCAACAAAAGTAAGAACCTTGCCTATCTTATTTATCACTGTATTGCAGAGCCTAAAACAGTGCCTGGCCCACAACAGATATTCATAAAGGTGTTGAGTGAATATATCTATGAGTAAATTAACAATTACTTCCATTTCCATCACTCTATTAATGGTGTTTTTTAGCACCAAAGGGGGGGGCACTTAAAAAGTTAATATTTTGCTAGTTATAAACAAATCTCTCCGCCCAACTGAAGTAGTGTGAGTACTTTTTCTACAGAATTCCTTCTCTCTAATCTCATTCCAATCTATTTAAAATGAATGGTGGGGCTTCCCTGGTGGTACAGCGGTTAAGAATCCGCCTGCCAATGCAGGGAACACGGGTCCAAGCCCTGGTCCGAGAAGATCCCACATGCCGCGGAGCACCTAAGCCCTCACGCCACAACCACTGAGCCTGTGCTCTAGAACCCACAAGCCACAACTACTAAGCCCTAGCGTCACAACTACTGAAGCCCGTGCGCCTAGAGCCCATGCTGTGCAACAAGAGAAGCCACTGCAATGAGAAGCCCACGCACTGCAACAGAGTAGCCCCCGCTCACCGCAACTAGAGAAAGCCCGCGTGCAATAACGAAGACCCAACGCAGCCATAAATAAATAAATAAATTTATTTAAAAAATAACTAAATACAACGAAAGGTAAAGATGCACCATAGTAAAGCTGTCAATTTTCCCCAAACTGATCTGTAGATTTAATGAAATTCTTATCAAGATTTTTCTTAGACACAAACTTATTCTAAAATTTGTATGGAAAAGCACAAGATCTAGAATTGCTAAAACAATTTTGAAAAAGAATAAAAGGTGAGGAGTCACTCCACCCAATTTAAAGATTTCTTATATAGTTACAGTAATCAAGACTGCATGGGGAGGACTTCCCTGATGGTCCAGTGGTTAAGAATCCACCTTCCAATGCAAGGGACATGGTTTGATCCCTGGTTGGGGAACTAGGATCCCACATTCCGCGGGCAACTAAGCCCGCATGCAGCAACTACTGAGCACGCGAGCCACAACTAGAGAGCCCACGTGCCACAACTACTGAGCTATGCTCTGGAGCCCGTGTGCCACAACTACAGAGCCCACACACCACAACTAGAGAGAAGGCCATGTACCGCAACAGAGAGCCCGCGCCCTGCAACGAAAGATCCCACGTACCACAACTGCGCCAAAAGACTGGATGCAGCCAAATAAATAAATATTTTTTTTAAAAAAAAAAGACTGTATGGGGTTTCCCTGGTGGCGCAGTGGTTGAGAGTCCGCCTGCCAAGGCAGGGGATACGGGTTCGTGCCCTGGTCTGGGAAGATCCCACATGCTGCGGAGCAGCTGGGCCTGTGAGCCATGGCCGCTGAGCCTGCGCGTCTGGAGCCTGTACTCCGCAACGGGAGAGGCCACAACAGTGAGAGGCCCGCGTACCGCCAAAAAAAAAAAAGACTGTAGAGTATTGGCAGAAGAATACACATAGATCAATGGAACAGAATAGAGACCAGTATTAGAACCACACAAACATGTCCAACTGAGTTTTGAAAAAGGTGCAAAAGTAATTTAATGGAGGAAGGATAGCCTTTTCAACAAATGATGCTGGAGGAATTGGACATTCATAGGCAAAAAAAAAAAAAAAGAACTTTGATCTATATCTCACATCTTGTACAAAAAAACTAATTCAAATGGATCACAGACTTAAATGTAAAACTACAGAAAATCTTCAGGACATAGAGCTAGGTCTATAGTTCTCAGATTTGACACCAAAAGCAAGACCTGTAAAAGGAAACCTGAACTGGACCTCATCAAAATTAAAAACCTTTGTTCTATGAAAGACCCGGTTAAGAAGATTTAAAAAAAAAAAAAAAAAAAAAAGCTAAAAACTGGGAGAAAATATTTGCAAGCCATATATCCAACAAAAGACTTCTATCTAAAATATACAAAGAATGCTCAAAACTCAACGGTAAAAAAACAAGCAATCCAATTAGAAAATGAGTAAAAGATGTTTCACTAGAAAGGACATATAGATGGCAAATAAGCACATAAAAAGATGTTCAATATCATTAGCCATCAGAGAAATACAAATTAAAGTCACAATGAGATATCACTGCATATTGATCTGAATGGCTAAAATAAAAAATAATTCATTGCAAAATAGTGGGAATGCAAAATAGTACAGCCACTTTGGAAAACCATCTGGTAGTTTCTTACAAAGCTAAGTACAGTCTCATACACTCCAGGAATCGCGCTGCTAGATATTTACCCAAATGAGTTGAAAATTTATGTCCACACAAATACCTGGACACAAATGTTTATAGCAGCTTTATTCATAATTTTCAAAAACTGGAAATAAGATGTCTCTCAATAGGTGAATAAATAAACAAACTGTGATATATCCACCCAGTGGAATATTATTCAGCAATTAAAAAGATGAGCGATCAAACCACCAAAAGACATGGAGGAACCTTAAATGCATATTGCTAAGTGAAAGAAGCCAATCTGAAACGGCTATATAAACATATAATTCCAATTACAATCATCCCTTGGTATCCACTATGCTTAAGCCCGTTGGGTTCCACATCTGTGGATTCAACCAACTGAAGACTGAAATTCCAAGGTTAATAAGCCACAGATATATGATATTCTGGAAAAGGGAAAACTATAGAGACAGGAAAACGATCAGTGGTTGCCAGGGGCTGGGGGTGGGGGAGGGATGAATAGGTAGAACACAGAAGATTTTTTTTTAGGACAGTGAAACTATTCTGTATGATATGGTGGATGTATATGTACTTGTGAAAACCCATAGAATGAACAACACGAAGAGTGAACCCTAATGTAAACTATGCACTTTAGTTAATAATGTACCAATATTGGTCTATCAATTTAACTACTGCAAGATATTAATAAAAGGGGGTACCAGTGAAGAAGGAAGATACATATGGGAACTCTGTATTATCTGTTCAATTTTCTGTAAACCTACAGCCGCCCTAAATAATAAAGTCTGTTAATTTTCCTTAAAAAACAGTAACAACATCAAATGCTGGTTAAGGTGTAGAGAAACTGAGCCACTCATACATTTCCTGGTGGAAATGTAATGCTACAGCCTCTCTGAAAAAGTACGGCAGTGTCTTACAAAACTATTATATTTACAACACGACAAAGCAATTGCACTCTTGGGCATTAATCCCAGGTAAATGAAAATGTATACACAAAAACCTGTATACAAATGTTCACATCAGCTTTATTTGTAACAGCCAAAAACTGGAAACAAGCTAAATGTCCCCCAATTAAACAAACTGAGACATACCTACCTACCATGGAATACTACTCAGCTATAAAAATGAACAAACTATTGATACTATTCAAACAACCTGGATGGATCTCAATGGAATTATGCTAAGTAAAAAAAGCCAATCTGAAAAGATTACATAGTATATGATTCCACTTTTATAACATTCTTGAAATGACCAAATTATACTGATGGATTATTAATGAATTTATTATTTCTTACGACAGCAAGTGAATCTATAATTATCTCAAAAAAAAGAAGTTTTTTATGCTCCAAAGATAAAGATATACTCTCCAAAATCAAGTATTTCCCCTTGGGTGGGCTGACAAATTTCCCAGAGCAGTGGGTCTCAGCCTCAGGTGCACATAAGAATCACCTCTAAAAGTTCCGATGCTTAGGCAGTATCCTAGACCAACTCAATTAGACTCCCTCAAGGTGAAACCCAGGCATCTGCATTTTTTAAGCTCTCAGATAATTCCAATGTGCAGTTAAGATTGAGCGTCAGTATCTGCCAGAGTAAGAGAGTCTTTTCAAAAGCAACCCTTTTTAGCATGCCAAGATTATTAAGGAGTGTTAAGGATCTGGCCATTAACAATTTGCTAAAATCTTAGCTACAAAAATCATTCCACTGATAAATGGAAACTTTAACCCAAATCTCACCCACCTTCCAAAAACAGAAGACTCAAAGAATTAACCCTAGAAAGACAACAGTTCATTATGGTATATTTTTAAATAACGTCCTTCCTTGGTAATGGAGTTTGAGTCAGAAGTTGAATTCTAGGTTCACTTTCATCTGTGAAACTTCTACAGATGTAAAAATGGAACTATTAATCTGGCTTTCCAAAATCTTTCAAGCAAAAATGGTTACCATATTCCATTTAAGATTTAACCTAAAATCAACAGGAAGGATTTGAAACAATCTCATGACTTTCACAAATTTAACTACCTACACACAAACCATGAGAACATGGCACAGAACACGAAGCATTTCAAATGAAGTGCTCTTTTCCACCTGCATGTGAAAAAGCAGCAGTGGCAGCATCACACAAAAAAAAACGATTTAAAACTAAATGTCATGCAGGCACACTAAACACACCCAAACAAACCCACATACCACATAATTTAACACATCCGAGTAGCAGTGTCTAGGAAATGGAATAGCATGGATACTGCAAGGATTTGGCAGACTGACGTAGAGAGATCCACATTTCCTTTGCCTTTAACTGCCTGTTACATTACCCAAATAGCTTTTGGTTTTAGGTTTGTTTGGAGGTTTGGGGTGGGGGTGGGGGGCGGGGAATTCCACTGTATAAATTATTAATTTAAAACAGATTTTCAGCCCAGGTAATTAAGTAAAAACACAAGAATCCTATCCCATAACAGAATTCGACAGTTGTATGGTGCTTAAAACATTAAAGTGATAAGGTCATTTTTAAATATGTGTAATCTTTTTACAAGTTCAGAAGAACCACAAATTATGGAGCTACAAACCACCAGCTATTCAAAAGAAAATTGTAGCTTATAAAATATTGGCTGACTGCCAGTACAAATGAATTTTTTTTCCCTCAAACCAGCTTTGTAAGCCACAATACTCTTTCAAATGTGACTATAACCATATTATTCAATCAAAGAGTAATTATTAGACAGTAAAGGTATGTTAATTCTTGGCCTAAAATAAGCTGTAAAAATCCACAAACACACTGTTCACCAACACAGCAAAACGTCACCTTGAAAATTTTCAATTCATTACTATTTTACCATAATTTCATCACGCAACTAAGTAAAAATAATTTTTTAAGTTTGGAATCCAAATACCAATCAATAACTTTAAAGGAGGAGAATAACCACCATCCAACTACCACCCTCCCCCTTAAAATAGTTGTCCATTGAAAAACAGCAAAATTCCCACTACAATCCCAAAATATTTCCTTAAAAGTTACTGCCCAAATAGAAATGTAAAATTCACTTTGGAGGGCTTCCCTGGTGGCGCAGTGGTTGAGAGTCTGCCTGCCAATGCAGGGGACAGGGGTTCGAGCCCTGGTCTGGGAAGATCCCACATGCCGCGGAGCACCTAGGCCCGTGAGCCACAATTACTGAGCCTGCGTGTCTGGAGCCTGTGCTCCGCAACGGGAGAGGCCGCGATAGTGAGAGGCCCGCGCACCGTGATGAAGAATGGCCCGCACTTGCCACAACTAGAGAGAGCCCTCGCACAGAAACGAAGACCCAACACAGCCATAAATAAATAAAATTAAAAAAAAAAAATTCACTTTGGAGACAGACGAGGGTTCAAATCCCAGCTACACAACTTCTTAGCTAGTAAGTACCTTGCTCAATTAACCATTCCAGGCCTCACTTTTTTCATTTATCAAACGGAAACACCACTACTCACCTCACAGTGAAACTGTTAAGATCTAAAGAAGCAACACATGTAAAGTGCTTAGCACATTGCCTGAAAAAGTGATGAGCACTCCATAAATGGAGGCCAACATAGCTGAATTACTATATTCAAACAAAGGGACTAGTCAGAACACTCACACTATTGAGAAGTCTGATGTCTTATCTAAGGGGTACATTAGACATAACTCTGAATTGAAAAAGCTGTAATAACAACAACAACAATAATAACAGCTGCCATATGAGTGCCTTCTCATGCTAGGCATTCTATAAATTTTAAAAAAATCTTTGTAACACCTAATAAGGGAAGAACCAAGCACAAGGTGTACACAAGGTACTTTAGGCAACATTAAAATATTCCTGGAAAGTCTTGAGTGGAGATATTTACTGTGTATACCCATACATACATACTTTTGCCCCAAAGAAAGGGATCTGAATATTTTTCATTCTATTCTGAAAATATATATACATTCTAATATGTGTTAATAATATATTACTCATATCTAGTGTTCTTGGCACATTTTACTTCATCTTGTTTTCTTATTTATCAAATAGTTATAACTTTTCGATAGATGTTTGATAGATAACTAGTCCTACCCACATCACAGTGAATTAGTTATTTTTTAAAAAGACAAACAAGAAGCTATAAAAATACTGGAAAACATACAATCCTAAAAAAATAGGGTAACAACATGAGAATAAAAATATAAATGCAATCTAATTTTGCAAGCCTAGATTAATTATTCTATATGAATTCTCCAGTCTAGCCTGACATTATGACTATCGGAATAAGCACTACACTTTTCCCCCATAAAGACAATGGCCTCCTCTTTCCCTCACTTATTTTTAGATTTTCTTTTTTTTTTGATGTGGACCATTTCTTAAGTCTTTATTAAATTTGTAGCAATATTATAATATTGCTTCTCTTTTTTGTGTCTTGGTTTTTTGGCCGTGAGTCATGTGGGATCCCAGCTCCCCAACCAGGGATCGAACCTGCAATCCCCTGCATTGGAAGGCAAAGTCTTAACCACTGGACTGTCAGGGAAGTCCCTCCCTCACCTATTTAAAACTCATTCTACCCAACACTGTATGTCACACTTGTTACAGAGAACACTGCATTAGTTATCTTGTCATGAAATTGTATGTCTAACCTCTCTAGTTAGACTATAAACTACTAAAGAGAAGGAATCCATTTTCATAATGCACACTTTAGTAGTACCTTAACACAAAGTCTTATCTATAAAAAGCACTTAAATATTCAATGACCAATTCACTGCATTTCAAAATTAGGCCACTTCTTATTTCAAGGAAAAAGACAGTTTCTGAGACTTATACAACAATCCATTCCATCTTAATTCCCAGATTACCCATTATTAAGCAGCAGTCTGCAAATCTAGTCACTATCTTTAATTTACCAATTTGTCTAACTTTACAGTTCTCTAACTGTGATCCAGGGACCTCTGGAGGTCTTAAAGACCCTTTCAGGGGTCTACAAGGCCAAAAGTATTTTCACAGTGGTACTAAGGCATTACATGCCTTTTTAACTCTCATTCTCTCACAAATGTAGAGTTTTCCAGAGGCATAATGTACAGAGATATAACAAAATGAAATGCATCACATTTGGAAGCTCAACATAATTCAGTGAACCAACATTTTCCAAATGACCAATGTAACAATGTTACAAAACTATGTATGGATAAAGATCCATTCAAAATGCAGCAGATCAGGTACTTCCCTGGTGGTCCAGTGGTTAAGAATCCATCTTGCAATGCAGGGGATGCAGGTTCGACCCCTGGTCGGGGAACTAAGATCCCACATGCTGCAGGGCAAATAGGCCCGCGCGACACAACTAGAGAGAAGCCATGCACTGCAATTAAGAGCCCGTGTGCCGCAACTAAGACCAGACGCAGCAGAAATATAAATAATTTTTTTCAACAGATCAATAAATTTTAATGTGACAAAATATGAAAAGCTCACTGATCTGGTTTCAAATTCCATTAAGAAACTACCATTTGTCAAGTTTTGGGGTTTTTTTTTTTAATAAATTTATTTATTTTTGGCTGAGTTGGGTCTTCGTTGCGGTGCGTGGGCTTCTCTTGTTGCGGAGCACAGGCTCTAGGCACGTGGGCTTCAGTAGTTGTGTCTCATGGGCTTAGTTGCTCCAAGGCATGTGGGATCTTCCGGACCAGGGCTTGAACCCATGTCCCCTGCATTGGCAGGTGGATTCTTAACCACTGCGCCACTAGGGAAGTCCGAAGAGGAACTGGTATAGTATTGAAGAAGAATATCCACAATTATCAGAAAAGGCTATTAAAGTACACCTCCCCTGTTTCAAATTCAAATCTGTGTGAAGCCAAATTCAACCAGAACAACATACCACAACAGACTAAATGCAGAAGCAGCTATTAGAACCCAGCTGTCTTCTATTAAGCTATACATTAATGAGATTTGCAAAAATGTAAAAGCGATGCCACTCTTCTTGCTAAATTATTTTGTGTTTTGGGAAAGAGTTATTTTTCATTAAAAATATATCATTTGCAGGAAGTGGGGGAAATGGGTAGATGTTGGTCAAAGGGTAAAAAGTTATCGTTATGTAGGATGAATAACCCTTGTAATCTAATGTCAAGCCTGATGGCTATAGCTAATAATACTGTACTGGATACTAGAAATTTGCTAAGACAGTAGATTTCAGGTGGTCGCACCACCAAAAGAAAAAAAAGTCAACTATACCAAAGATGGATATGGTAATTAGCTCGACTACAATAATCATTTCAATAGGTATATGTTTATCAAAACATCATGTTGTGCACCTTAAATATATACAATTTTTATTTTAAACGAAGTCACCAATCAACATTTGTAGTATGAGAGAGAGAATTTATAACTGCACAGTAATAGTTCTGGAAGAATACATGCTAAACTCTTGACCACAGGGGTTGCAGTCTGTATGTGACAGGAATTAAATAATTTCATTTTTTATTTTGATTCTATATTACTTTAATTTGCATGTATTACTTTTGGAATTTGAAACAAAAGTTTAAAACCTAAAATCTTAAAAAATATATTTACACATATATAATTTAACATTTATTATTTTTAAATGAATTAATAAATATATACATTTTTAGCTGATATAATTTCTAATAATATAAACTTCAACAGATGTAACTCATATAAGCAAGAAATCTTTGGGGTCCTCAATAATTTTTAAGGGTGTAAAGGAATCTTAAGTTTAGTAAGTTTGAGAACTGCTAGCCTAACTACATGTAGGTTGATTTTGGTGTTCCCCATACTATGCCCATTTTCCCTGGGAAATGAAGACATTTCCCAGGAAGGAACCACATCAACACTGTACGACTCGGAGCAGCTCTTGAGCGCAAAATGAATTTTGCTCTCATTTTGCAGTAAGCAGCCCTCTTACAATGAACTACTACTTAGATTTTCAGTGAAAGGATTTGGCAAAAACATCAACCATTCTCACTGATTCCCATTTCATAAAGAATAATCACTTAGCCATATGACCTGTTTTAAGTAATCAAGAAAAACAGTACAACATAGCATACAGTACTTATTGAGTCCATAGCCTATGCCGGGTACTGTGCTTTACTTACATTACTTCATAATCCTCACAATCCTGCAAACAAAGTATAACAGGGCAGGAAAGAGACTCAGATGCACTTGACAAAGGTCATACTGTTAATAAATGATGGAACCAGAACTCAAAATCAGGACTGTGCGACTCAAAGTCCAGTGTTCTCCCCACTCTACCAGGTTAGCTCATAACACTAGACTGGAAATTAGACCTGTCGCCTGCTCTCTGCGTCCCTGAGGTCCCTGAGCAAGTCGCAACTTCTCTCAGCCAGTTTTCTCATCTACAAGATAAAAGAGTAAGTCAAGCTGATCTCCAAAGTCCCCTCCATAACTGATATTCTTAGATTATAATTCATCACAACCTCAAGCCTACAGTTTAGAGTAAAAGGCCTTTTGTACGCTTTTCTGAACAGAACAACAGAAGCAAAACAAGTAATGGGGGAAGTAATGAGTAACATTAATAGACTAGGATATAGATTTTCATGCTTTAATACTAACAATCATCATAAAATATACTATAAACACTAAGCAGGCACTGTGTACCTCTTTCATCCCAAGCAACCAGAGCTTCCTTCTCTGACATAAGCTTGGGCATTCAGCCAGCAGACATCTCTGAAGGTGGTAAGAACCCGTTAGCATGCAACACACGAACACCTCAGCGAAGGATTGCTATGAGGAGCAAATGCCTCATCATTAGCTTGTATAGGGAGCACCATCCCTTCTAGGAGGTAAATCATACAATAATCAATGGAGATATTGGCCAAGCATTTCTGAGAAAAGGAGGGTAAGCTGCAGGAAGCTGTGAAAACTGACACATGGCACTTCAACATAAAAAAAAAACCAAAAAACCAAGAAGAAATGTATTGATTGCAGAACAGTATACATTACGAGGTTTTACTGTATTTGCATTGCATTGATATTTGTCTAGGCTAGCAAAATTTAGACTTCTTTCTACAAAAGCTACAATTTGAACACAGTTTAATGTGTGCCAGACACTGTGCTGAGCCCTTCAGACATCACTCTCTAATCCTACTCTGCAGAGTTGTGAGGTATTATATTCATTTTAAAAGGTGAGAGAAGGTCTTACAGCTAGTAAGTGGCAGAGAAAGGATTTGAAATCTGACCAATCCCAAAGTCTGTACACTTTATGACATGTTTTTGCTGGTTCCAGAGAGAAAAAAACTCATCCCTTGGTCAAAGGAGAAAAATGATGTGTAATATTTGAGCCAAGTTAAAAGGGCATTTTAAAAAGTTTAAATAAAAAGTTTTTAAAAGCTTGAAATCCATTTATGTAAGTACCTACTGTTTAGATATTAGCAAAAGTCACAAGGTCACTGTCAAAAATCTATACTTCTTTGGACATCTATCAATACACTTAAACTCAGGACATCTGAGATGGCCGCTGTGGCTACAGCTTATATTCTTTTTATGCTCACATAACCTAAAAAAAAAATCTCTTTTGTCCAAAGTAGCCAGGAAGCTATCTTTTACATCCTTTTTACCCGAAATCCAGCATATCGAAGCAAATTACTCCAGTGCCTATTACTCAGGAGAAGTCACGTCATTCAAAACACAGTAAAAAGTGACAAGGTGGGCTTCCCTGGTGGCGCAGTGGTTGAGAGTCCACCTGCCGATGCAGGGGACACGGGTTCGTGCCCCAGTCCGGGAAGATCCCACATGCCGCGGAGCAGCTGGGCCCGTGAGCCATGGCCGCTGAGCCTGCACATCCGGAGCCTGTGCTCCGCAATGGGAGAGGCCACAGCAGTGGGAGGCCCGCGTACCGCAAAAAAAAAAAAAAAAAAAGTGACAAGGTTTATGAGGTGACTTGCCACTTCCAGGGGAATAACTGAAAACTGGCCTACTAAAGTTCTTTCAAACTTTAAAAAAGATACAATTAGGGTTTTTTTCAACAGGGGCAAAAGTGTAATTACAAAATCCTTCAATACACACAATTTGAGTTATTCTTCTTTGGAAGTGAACGACCACTTTTTAAAAGTATCTTAAAATGGAAAGTCAATCAAGCTCCAATACTGTTATGACTAATCACTAATTACTCAAGCAAATCAACTTATAATTTTAAAATCAAATAACAATTCACTAAAAATAAATGGAAAGGAAAAAAGGAAATATAGAATTTCTAAGAACACATCTCAGTAGCTACAATGCAATTTCTTCTAATTGTTTATAATAATGTCCATTAAAGAGTTCCAAAGGTTATTTCCTATTTTGCTTTCCCCCTACGGAATATGGATATCAATTGGTCAGGAGAAAGTGGTTATTACTGCAGACACTAACAAGACCAGCAAACTCAACTCCCCTTCCCTTATATGCTGTCCTGCTAAAAGAGTCTTGGTCCCCTAGGACCAGGGAAGATGATCCCTTCCATTTGCTGCTTTTTGCAAACTTTTGGAACCAAATAGACATGGATTCAAATCCCAAGTCCACAACTTAACAGTTAAGTGATTTCAGAGTTACTGAACAAAGCCTTAGTTTTCTTATCTGAAATAGAGAAACCTTTCTGAAAGGCTAGTGTGAAGATTAGAGATAATATGCATAATGCTTGTCTGCTATTAGTACTGTTAATCATTATGTGCCTGACACTTTCTTTGTAATGCTGCTGTTGTTTGTTAAGTATAATAACATCTACTACTAAATAACATTAAAGATGATTCTCTTTATTTCTCATTGGCAAATCAGAGATGGGTGACCTCTAATACAAACCTGCTATTGTTGACCTGGTCATAGTAAAGATTTTTATTTTAATTGTTTAAAGATTTTTATTTTAATGACTTAAAAATTTTTCAAATTGCTTAATGGGTCAGGAGTTTCACTTTGGAGTGATGGAAATGTTTTGAACTAGGTAGGGTGGTGGTTGCTCAACACTGTGAATGTACTAAATTTTAGCCACCAAATTGTTCACTTTAAAATGATTGATCTAAAACTGTTAATTTTCAGAAGGAACAAGGAAAAAAATATCCTAATTGTTCCTACTGAACGTCATTAGGTGCCAGCAATGTGACAAGTTAAACTAAGTTTATTCAAAGTTTTCTGGTCTACATTTCTAATGCAGCAGCCTGAGACGGTGGAAGGAGCCCAAGCCTGGAGGTCAAGAAATCCACTTCTCATCCCAACTCTGCCACCAGTGAGGTGTGTGATTTGGGACAAGTGCCTTAGCCACTCTGGATGTATCTTGAATTCTACATCTGTCAAAGAACAAAGCAAGACTAAAAGAATCTCACAGGTTCCTCACAAAATTAAGATGTTACACGTTATAGTCCTGGCAAACAAATTATGTGAAATAAAATTGCCTAGATTAAAAAAAATTACAATATGTGCTACATCTGCAAAATTAACTACAACACATATAATACAAACTAAAAGCCACCACACCTCCACTGGACTGAAAAATGTAAGTTATCCTAAATAGGAAAACTTTCTCATTTCAGGGTAATTGGGTCCTGTTGACTCCTATTTACTGGAAAACAAGAACAGGCTCCATAAGGATATTGCCAAAATCATATTCACTGACATGATGATCTAAGCACAAAGGAAGAGAATTCAGAGATGACTAATGTGGTAAGCTCAACATCATTCTAAACCAAGCTGGTGAACTGCAAGTTTTCAACTAACAAACTCAATGATGTCTTTTTATTCAACTATTTAAAAATCCATTAAGGGGACTTCCCTGGTGACGCAGTGGTTAAGAATCCTCCTGCCAATGCAGGGGACACGAGTTCGAGCCCTGGTCCAGGAAGATCCCACATGCTGTGGAGCAACTAAGCCTGTGTGCCACAGCTACTGAGCCTGCACTCTAGAGCCCTCAAGACACAACTACTGAGCCCACGTGCCACAACTACTGAAGCCCACGTGTCTAGAGCCCGTGCTCCGCAACAAAGAGAAGCCATCGCAATGAGAAGCCTGTGCACCACAACGAAGAGTAGCCCCCACTCACCGCAACTAGAGAAAGCCCGTGTGCAGCAACGAAGACCCAACGCAGCCAAAAATAAATAAATTTATTTAAAAAATAAAAATGCATTAAGTATAGAAATAGAAATATCATGCATCATTAGCTAGCCTATAAATAAAAATTGTATACATTAATCAAAGTATTTTGCAAATAATTTTTTCCTATAAATAACCTTGGGGTCAAAAACTCTTCCTGCTACAAGGCTCTTTAAAAGGATATAAATCTAAAAGGACTTTATTCTGTTCTTGAATTTGCCTGGAATAGAAGCTAAATCCTCTGATACCTTCTGGTATTTTGTTAAGTCTAGGTTGTTAAAGAAATGGTCTGGCAACTAACACCTTAACTGCCATTAATTAGCATAGAGGGCTTGTCTTCCTCCAATACACCCTAAGTCCTAAGGGAAAAAAGAAGGCTACGGCATGATCATGCAAACCTTTTAACTCAAAGTGATCTCAACAAAGTGATCTAGGTAACTAGTTCGGAACTCCCATTCTGTTGTTTTCAAAGGGGTAAGACAGACACTCCTTAGATATCCACAGCCTGTGAATCAGCAGTAAAGGGACACTCAAAGGATAACATTTAGGTTGTATCAAGCTGCTGAAGTGCTTTAAAGCAGCTTATCTAACAAACTTAGTGAAACAAGTGGAGCCACTTACAAATCAAAAGAAAAGTTTGGATGACTTATCAGAAGTTTCCCAAATCAATTATCTAGATTCAGACCTCAATAATAGATTCAGAATTGAATCTTGCTTCTCTTTTTGCCAATTATTTGTATCAAAATGAAGGCATAGGGGCTTCCCTGGTGGCGCAGTGGTTGGGAGTCCGCCTGCAGATGACACAGGTTCGTGCCCCGGTCAGGGAGGATCCCACATGCCACGGAGCGGCTGGGCCCGTGAGCCATGGCCGCTGAGCCTGCCCGTCTGGAGCCTGTGTTCCGCAATGGGAGAGGCCACAACAGTGAGAGGCCCGCTTACGGCAAAAAAAAAAAAAAAAAAGAAGGCATAAAGCCACAGATGCACATCCTTTATAAAAAGATTCCTGACTTTCTTTCTATCAGAACAATAATCACCTGGTGTCACCACCACACTTGCAAACTCAATACCAAAACTAAACTAAACCTGTCCCTGATCCCACCTCTCCTGGCTTCCCGACTTCTCTTCAGGACACCCCAGCCGGCCTGTCAACTAAGCTTGAAACCTTGCAGACTTGGAGCTCAGTCCTCACATCCAGTTACCAAGTTTCGTCAGTACCAAGGCATCCTTTTTATACCCACTTGCACTACCTTTATCACTTTTTTCCTCAAACTGTTACAACAGCATCTTAAGCAGTATGTGTTCTGGCCTCTTTTCACATAAAGTTGTCAATTTCATAAAGGAAGCTCTAATGTCATCCCTCCACTCTTGCTCAATCAAAACCTTTCACTGAAGCCTCACTGTCAACAGAAAAAAGTCTGAATTCCTCATTCTTACATTCAAGGCCTCTATCAGTGACTCCAATATTCCACTCCAAACTTACACTCTACCAATTTCCTTCATATTCCCTTATCTTTAATTAAGTAAACCACTTGTTCTTTTCCATAGAAATGTTGAGCATTCTTATTTTGCCTACACAGTTCCCTCCGTATGGAATTCTCTTCCTCATTATCTCATAATCTAATCCCACTTTTTCCTGTGACTCAGCACAGGTACCACATACCACATCCTCTCTTAAGTCTCTCCCTTATACCCCTTAGCAGAAATAATTCCTTGCTCTTCTAAATTTCTGGACCATTTTAAGTACTTACTTTAAAAAAAATCTTACAGATATCTCAAAATCATACCATCACCTCCCCTCATAGACTGTAAGCTCTTAAAGTTCAGGGTCTATGTTTTATCTTTGTATCCCTCAATGCAACTAGCATAGTACATAACAAGTACTCAAAATTATAACGAATAAATAATAAAACCTATTAGCAGTCTGAAGAAAGGACATTCAGAAGAATCAGAAATACATCAAAAAGACATCAAGGTGCACAGTATTCCATAGGAAAAACCAAAATTCCAACTAAACACTACAACTATAATATCCTTTACCAAAGTAATAGACTACAACTAATAAAAGAATAGTTCACTGAACAAATACTCAAGTGCCTTAGTGCCAGGCACTATTCTAGATGCTTTAGAATCTACAGAACACAAAACCAACATTAATCCTTGCCTTTATGGAGCTTATACACTAGTGAAGGGGAAAAAGCAATAAACAAAATAAGCAAGGAAAATATACTATAAGTTAAACAGTTTAAGTGGTATGCAGAAAAAGAGGCTGGGAAAAGGAGGCTAGGGAGGGCCAGAAACGGATGAACTGCCATTTTAACAGAGTGGGAAGGAAAGGCCTCACTGGAAAAGGGAGATATGCACAAAGACCTGAAAAGGATGGAGCCACGCATATATCTGAGAAACAGCATTCTAGGCAGGGCAAACAGCAAAGGCAAAGGACCTGAGACAGGAATATGCCTGGCACGTTAAAGGAACAAGAAGAAGGCCACTGTGGTCAGAATGGAGTAAGCAAACAGAAAAGTAAGAGGTCAGAGAGAAAAGAAGGGGGACTTCCGTGGCAGCACAATGGTTAAGAATCCGCCTGCCAATGCTGGGAACACAGGTTCGAGCCCTGGTCCAGGAAGATCCCACGTGCCGCAAAGCAACTAAGCCCGTGCACCACAACTACTGAGCCTGCACTCTACAGCCTGCGAGCCACAACTACTGAAGACTGCATGCCTAAAGTCCACGCTCCACAACAAGAGAAGCCACCACAATGAGAAGCCGTCACTCACCGCAACTAGAGAAAGCCCACGCACAGCAACAAAGACCCAATGCAGCCATAAATAAACAAACAAACAAACAAACAAATAAGAGGAAAGAAAGGATCCAATCACTTACAGCCTTGATAGGACTTGACCTTTTACTCAGAAAAAGATGGGGAATCACTAAGGGTTCTGACCAGAAGGAGACAAAAACCTGACTTACCTTTTTAAAAGGATCATTCTTGCTACAGTATTGCAAGCAGACTATAAGGGGGCAAAAGCAAAAAGAGCTACTGCAGTAATTCAGAGGAGCTGATGTAGACTCAACTCAGTAGAGGTGATGAAAAGTGGTCAGAGTCTGGATATATTCCGAAGAAAGGACTGGCAAGATTGCTTGGTGGGTCAGATGTATGTGAGAGGAAGAGAGTCAAGGATGACTCCAAGTTTTGGCCTGAGCAACTGGAAAGATGTGGAAGACGACAAGAGGGGCAGAGGAAATAGGGAGTCTGATTTAGGACAAGTTCAGTCTGAGATGTCAATGAAATATGTAAGTGGAGGTATCAAAATAGGCAGTAACCTGGAGTTTCAGATAAAAATTTTGGGAGTCATCAGCACATATATGGTATTTAAAGTCATGAGGTTGAATGAGATCACCAAGAGAATGAGAATAAAGAGCAGAGATCCCATGGGGCAGTCCAATATTAAGAGGTAGGAGTAATGAGGAAGAACCAACAAAGGAGACTGAGAAGCCAAGGAGGTAGAAAGAACACCAGCAGAGTGTGGTGTCCTAGAAAGCAGAGCATAAAGTATTTCAAGGAAGGAGACATCTACTGCGCCAAATGCTGCTAAAAGATCAAGTAAAAATTAAACTTGGTAGCTTTGACAACAGCAGTTTCAGTACGGTGATGGAGTTAAAGTCTCACTGCAGTAGGTTCAGGAGAAGACAGGAAAACTGTAGATGAGTAGAAACAACTTTTTCAAGAAGTTGAGAAATTGGGTTGTAGCTAGAAGAGACAGTGTGGTCAAGAAAAGGTCATTTTAAAAAATGATAGATTAAATAATAGCATATATGGGCTTCCCTGGTGGTGCAGTGGTTGAGAGTCCGCCTGCCGATGCAGGGGACACGGGTTCGTGCCCCGGTCCGGGAAGATCCCACATGCCGCGGAGCGGCTGGGCCCGTGAGCCATGGCCGCTGAGCCTGTGCATCCGGAGCCTGTGCTCTGCAACGGGAGAGGCCACAACAGTGAGAGGCCCGTGTACCGTAAAAAAAAAAAATAATAATAATAATAATAATAATAGCATATATATGCTGACTGGAATGAGCCTGTAGACAGGAGAATAATGATGTTGCAGGAAAGAAGGAAGACAGACATGATTTCAACTGCTAACAGAATTTCACCAGAAGAGTCAAATAGCTCAATGATGAGAAATTTCACTAGGTTAGTGGGCAATAATTTCAGAGTACTGTTATTCTTTGGGATATTCAAGAAGGGAGGAGGGCAACCCATAATTCTAATTCACATGCCATAGGAGGCTGGGCCATTTACTGAGAAACTTCATGTTAGGCATTTTATATGTTATTTCATTTAAGCTCAGAATAACTTCATGAGGTATTATCTTTATGTTACAGATAAGGAACCAGAAGCTCAGAGAGCTAGTAATTTGATTAACACACAAAGCTGGTGAGTGGTAGAGCTATGTTTCAAATTCAGCTCCTTCTAAGTATTAGATAATTCTTGTTAATTTAGAGGGCTAAAATAGTTTTGTGGGGTTTTTTTTGAGGTTCTTATCTGTTAGAAATACACACTAAAGTATTTATGGATGAAAGCGTATGATGTCTAAGATCTGCTGTAGGGGCTTCCCTGGTGGCGCAGTGGTTGGGAGTCCGCCTGCCGATGCAGGGGACACGGGTTCATGCCCCGGTCTGGGAGGATCCCACATGCCGCAGAGCGGCTGGGCCCGTGAGCCATGGCCGCTGAGCCTGCGCATCCAGAGCCTGTGCTCCGCGACGGGAGAGGCCACAACAGGGAGAGGCCCGCATACCGCAGGGGGGGAAAAAAAAAAAAAAGATCTGCTGTAAATACTCCAGCAAAAACAACAACAAAAATTGTGAATGAGAGACCGATGAAACAAGAGCAACAAGATGCTGGTAATTGTTGAAGCTAGATGACGGGTACATGGACATTCACCGTACTGTTCCCTTTTATGTACATCTGAAAATGCCATGATAAA
Source organism: Phocoena sinus (assembly GCF_008692025.1). Lineage (NCBI taxonomy): Eukaryota > Metazoa > Chordata > Mammalia > Artiodactyla > Phocoenidae > Phocoena > Phocoena sinus. Next base: position 11,883,884 of record NC_045768.1, on the reverse strand, counting down.
AAAAAAAAAAAAAAAATCCAGGTCCTCTGAGTCAAATTGCTCATTACTTCAAAGCCTGCCCTTAATTTCTACTCAAACCTCCTTTCAAAGAAAGTTATGTGCTTCACAGCTTACAATTTTCTTATCTTCTTTAATCCTCACTATAATTCTGTAAATTAGGGGTTTTATTCCAATTTTATACACGAGGAAAGAGATCTATGAATAGTAAACAGCAGGATGAGACCTCTGAGCCAAGTCTTTTTGTGTCAAAAACATTCTTCTACTACCCAATAGAGCAATCGATGTTGCACTAGGGTCACCTCTGGGCATACCTATAAGGAGAGTCCACCCAAGTGCTAGCCCTTTCCCTCAGATTCAGCGCTACTGCATAATCCTAGGACCCTGAGTTTCCTAAGAAAGACAAGCATTATTCCAGGTAGCCCTTAAAAAGCCTTGTACTCAGGTGCTTGACTAAAAGAGGCAGGAGGCAGGTTTCAAATTTCCGCAGCCATCAACCTTCCTTGCCAAATTTGGGGACTATCAGGAATTTGATATACAACTTCTGAAAGGGTGTTCTGAAAGCCTGCTTATCTCTGCTCCAGGGTCAACTCTTCTTGCCTCCAATTTCTTCAAATGTAATACTCTGCTGTTCACCTACACAACTATCATAGGGACCAAAGTCCAGGTATGTGAACCCTGAGCTCTAAAAATAAACAACACTACTAAACAATACCGACCAATTTCAAAAGCCAATTTTGTGTAACTCCACAACACTTACCACAAAGCTGGCTCATCAGAAAGCATCACAGTTGATACTTATTTTTTTTTTTTTTTTTTTTTTTGCTGTACGCGGGCCTCTCACTGTTGTGGCCTCTCCCATTGCGGAGCACAGGCTCCGGACGCGCAGGCTCAGCGGCCATGGCTCACGGGCCCAGCCGCTCTGCGGCATGTGGGATCTTCCCAGACCGGGGCACGAACCCGTGTCCCCTGCATCAGCAGGCGGACTCTCAACCACTGCACCACCAGGGAAGCCCGATACTTATTTTTAAGATACCATCTTTTAAAAAGCCTCATCACTACTATTTTTGATATCTGTCCTCCCATGCTAAACTTGACATTATAAGCGTATTTATAGCTTACTTCAAAAACAACCGAAAGGGACTTCCCTGGTGGTCCAGTGGTTAAGAATCCGCCTCCCAAAGCAGGGGATGCAGGTTCGAGCCCTGGTTGACGAACTAAGATGCCACATGCCATGGGGCAACTAAGCCCACGTGTGGCAACTACTGAGCCTGAGTGCTGCAAACTACAGAGCCCACACGCTACTAGAGAGAAGCCCGTGCCACAAAGAGCCCGCGCGCCACAATGAAAGATCCCACATTCCCCAACAAAGATCCTGCATGCTGCAACAAAGATCCCACATGCCACAACTAAGGCCCAATGCAGCCAAATAAGTAAATAAATACATTTTTAAAAACAAAAGCAACCGAAAATATGTATACCAAGGGCACCACATGTTTATTCTCTCCAGCTGCTCACCTACACTACCAAAATTGCAACACCTTTCCCCTCTAGTTCACTAACTGTGCTAACTAAAACTGAGCTGTCCAGAGTTAAGTCAAGAGCCACCCAGTATCCAGTAGTTCCATTAGGTTAAAATGTAGGTTGCCTAAGCTCTATAAAAGCCTAATCACTGCATGATTAGATGCAATGTTTGAGGAGTTTCAGACTTACTTGGAATTATAAACATCATAAGAATGAACTGCCTTGGGACTTCCCTGGTGGCAGAGTGGTTAAGAATCCACCTGCCGGGCTTCCCTGGTGGCGCAGTGGTTGAGAGTCCGCCTGCCGATGCAGGGGACACGGGTTCGTGCCCCGGTCTGGGAGGATCCCACATGCCGCGGAGCGGCTGGGCCCGTGAGCCATGGCCGCTGAGCCTGCGCGTCCGGAGCCTGTCCTCCGCAACGGGAGAGGCCACAACAGTGAGAGGCCCGCGTAACGCATAAAAAAAAAAAAAAAAAAAAAAAAAAAAAAAAAAAGAATCCACCTGCCAATGCAGGAGACACGGGTTCGAGCCCTGATCTGGGAAGATCCCACATGCCACGGAGCAACCAAGCCCTCGCGCCACAACTACTGAGCCTGCGCTCTAGAGCCCGAGAGCCACAACTACCGAGCCCGCGCGCCTAGAGCCCATGCTCCACAACGAGAAGCCACTGCAATGAGAAGCCTGCACACTGCAATGAAGAGTAGCTACCGCTCGCCACAACTAGAGAAAGCCTGCGCGCAGCAACGAAGACCCAACCCAGCCAAAACTAAATAAACAAATAAATAAATTTTTAAAAAAAGAATGAACAGGCTTCCCAGGTGGCGCGGTGGTTGAGAGTCCGCCTGCTGATGCAGGGGACACGGGTTCGTGCCCCGGTCCGGGAGGATCCCGCATGCTGCGGAGCGGCTAGGCCCGTGAGCCATGGCCTCTGAGCCTGTGCGTCCGGAGCCTGTGCTCCGCAACGGGAGAGGCCACGACAGTAAGAGGCCCATGTACCGCAACAACAACAAAAAAATAATAGTAATGAACTGCCTTCATCTTACCTCTTAGAAACAAAACACTACCCAGCTGTCTTAAAATGTACTGATTTTTAGGTAGGCTGACTAAACACAGGTAACCAAAATTACGGACTCCATTTTCACATTAAGGGTCAATCTATCTAGGGAAGGACGTGTTCTTTACTCAAAACAATATTATTGAGCCCTACTAAGAAATCTCAGGTCTGGCACAAAACATGCCTTTGAGCCTAAAGCCAGCACATGTTTGCTGACGTAAACTGACAAAACAGGTAAGCATCATAAAAAATAAATAAAAATCTACACAGAGTCTTTAGGACAATTACTTTCTGCTTTAGGTCAATGGTATTAATATCATTAAATTCAACTCATAAACAAAGTGCTGATCTAACCAACTGGATATCATGAAAAGCCCCGGCACCTGGAAAACTGCAAAGAACAGGAAATTCTGCAGGTGCAGTAAGAAACTACACCTTATCCATGACCCAGAAATGCCTTAGAATTTGTCACACAACCTGCTGCAGAATTCTCACTTTTCAAATGGAAATGAACCATGAAGTCACACAACCCAAAGCTGTGATTTAATTATTGATATAATCAACTGCACCCTTTTGAGTTGTGCTAAAGTTAACTAAAGAAAGCAGATGTTCTACACAGTGTTAGTTATGTCATAAGTTAAGAGAATTTGAATATCAAATAACTAAAATTTAGGACTGCTTCATTCACTCCACAACACACATATTGTTGAGACAGACACCATACTTCTCAAAAATGATACACTTAAAGGACCCACAGGACAAGAAATAAAAGACATGAAGGTGAGAGACCAGGTCATTTGGTCACCTCACTATTTAATGCAAGACCTAAAAGTTAAAGATTTGCAGGTCTTTCAGGCTCAAACCATTTAAATATTCAGCTCACCATTAATCTGGTCTCATTACTTTATTCCTTTCTGTTTTAACTGACGTATAAATTTAACTTACATCTCTCAATAAACAGTTTTCTAAAATTAAACTGAATTATGAAGCCTCTCATAATTACCTGTCAGAAAGTTTTTCTACAGCTGAACAAAATTTTTAAAACAACCAATTTTCCAATAAAAAGGTCTATGCAAAACAAATGAAAGCAGAAGAGCAGTAAGATGGGTAATGGTGTCCAAACATGTTATAAAAGAGAGTAAACTATGAAGAATAGATCAGCTAGCATAGAAAGACTATCAGGGCTGGGTATTACCAAGCTCAAGCAAATTAATGCCTAATAAAGCAACTTATTATTTACATTTTTGCAATGTCAATCAGACAGACCAGATCTGGAGGCTTTTTACAACTAATAAACCAAACACAACATTAAATAAACATTTAAAAATCATTCCTGGGACTTCTCTGGTGGTGCAGTAGTTAAGAATCTGCCTGCCAATGCAGGGGACATGGATTCGAGCCCTGGTCCAGGAAGATCCCACATGCCGCGGAGCAACTAAGCCCATGCGCCACAACTACTGAGCCTGAGCTCCAGAGCCCATGAGCCACAACTACTGAGCCCACGTGTCACAACTACTGAGCCCACGTGTCACAACTACTGAAGCCCACTCGCCTAGAGCCTGTGCTCCGCAACAACAGAAGCCACCGCAATGAGAAGCCCGCACACCGCAACGAAGAGTAGCCCCCAGTAGCCGCAACTAGAGAAAGCCTGCGCGCAGCAACGAAGACCCAACGCAGCCATAAATAAATAAATAAAATTTTTAAATAAATAAATAAAAATAAAATGAAAATCACTGCCCCTCAAATAGAGCATAACCTGACAATGGGCTTGGAAATGTGAAATGGATAGGTAATTATTTGCTAACTAAAACTTAAAAAAGGAAAAAGTATGCAATAAATCTGAAAAAGGAGGCTCAATGCCACTAGAAGAAGCGATAGCCCCATTTTTCTGTTCAAGTCACTCAGAATCAATTTTCTGCAAAAAACATAAGGAAATTATATTATTCCTGATTTAAAAATTGAATTCACTGAGTGAGAAAAAGTACTCTGTGTCTGGGAATTCATGCTTAGAACTCAGAATGTCTCTCACAAGTTTCTGCTTGACTCAAGAATTCAAATCAGCACCAACACTCAGCTGCAGAAATGAGCCAGGAAAGATATGTAGACAGTAAAGAATGAACAAACTTCAATTTGCAGATATCTCTGATATTCACAGAAGTTTCATCTCTATCCAAGTTTCTCATTACAAATTAACCCACCTAACACCAAACTCTGAAGTACTAATTATTATTTGACCAGGCTAAAAGGAAAAAAAGAACCAAAGAAATAACATCTATTACCCCTATTTACATAGTCCTAATCTTCGTGAAAGGTTTAAACTTGTTTTATATAAACCATCTCAATTCTCATGGGAGATAGATAAAGAGTCAGGTTTCTGGAGGAGAAACAAGCACAAAGGGATTAAGTATCTTGTCCAGCAAGTCACCAGTGAAAATAAAACCAGACCCAATTATTTAGTCTACAAAGTCTAAACAACCTGCTTTCCTTGGTTCATAAACTTAGGATAATATTTTAAAGTGCCTACAAATTATCCCAAACCATAGAACTTCACGGAACAATACATATAATCAGAACACTATGCCAGAATTGAGTATTCTGAACAAGAAAGTACTGCTTGCGCCAAATCAATGAAATGAACCAACACAATGGACTTTACAAATACAAGGAGGAAACAATAGTTATATGGGAGAGAATTTTCAAAGGTCACTCTATTAATCTTACATCTTACTGCTCAAATTCTCTGCCAGGAAGCCAAAGGGGTCAAACATGATCCTTATAATTATATTCAACACATATATAAAATCTCAAAATACCGCTAAGAGTTTCAATCAAAGCCATTTATATTTTAAAAACTTTGCCCTCCAAAAATAAAATCTTATAGCAATGTCTTTAGAGCGTTACTTTGCTGCCTTCATGATACACTTCAGTATACACTTCTTGAATTTTAAAAATGATTAGCTTCCAGTTTATTTTTAAAATATTTATATTTACAGATACAGATTACTTAAAATGTGGTGTTCTGCTCAGCTCTCATTATGTTTAGGCAAGATTCCCACTTCCACTCAAACTTGTTATTTGAACTTACAATGGCTGCATTATTCAAACTTAGAATTTAGATACTTCCTAAATGGATAAAAGAAGAAAACTAATCAACCCAGAAAGCTTCCCAAGGTACCAAAGAGGACCTTTTATTTGAGATCATACTAGGTACCACATTATACAATACATGAAGCCCACAAAGCAATAATTGAAGTTATCTCTGCAACATGATGAAATCATTTTTTTTGCAAAATCTGACAAGACTGAATTTTCAACTGTCAAAAGGGAAATCGTTTTCCAAGATTGTAGAAAACCCTGCTTACCGAGGCAGTCTCAAAGCAGTTTCCTTAATCCTTCCAAATCCCAAAGAATCTAACACAAGCCACAGAACACTGAATGAGACCTGCTGAAATGTCTGTGCTCAAACCCCTAAAGGTTATTTCATATGTCCACACAATCCACGAAGTCTTTCCTAAATAAAGCTAACACTCCTCAACTTAAATTAAAATACCAGAAAATCCAAAAGCCTCTAACTAAATTTTACATGAACTATTTGGGGATAAAAGCTGACAACAAAGGATCTGTTATCTGCACCTTGAAGAGCCATAGAGCTCCATTCCTGCCACTTTCAGAAGCTGAATGTACATTACCTCTGTCTGCCTCTAGCATCGGACTCAGATATTACATCACTCAAATGCCTGAAAACTGCCCTATTACCCAGAAAGCACCAGGGTATCTGAGACACTGCACCAAGGTATCCCTTCCTCCCTCTGATACACAGCCCTCAAACACGCTGGGCCCTGCTCTCTTGCAGTATCTTCACAAAGACCTCTGCCCTTCACCTGCTGCAATTCTGTCTCTGTTCACTCTTGGTGTACTCCTCTTGACTCTGTATGGCTCTTCTATTTGCCCACTCATCTGGCCAATGCACTAGGACGATACTCCACCACACAATTCCTCCAAATTTGGGAGTGTGTACTCAGGCCTCCCTTATCCCTTCCCCATTCACTGGGTTCTGGAACTAAAATCAGGCTTCACGATCTCTCTGATCCTAGAAGCATGAACTTTCATATATGGTAAAGGGCTTAATGTTCTCCATTTTCCAGTACCATCATTCCAGCATCCACACACACAACCCCACACACTCTCCAGTTCCTGTGAAGGTCAGAATTTAATCCCCTCCTCTTTAGTTTCTTTTTTTTCCAACTTCTACACTCCGCCCTTCTGTATACTTACAGTGACCTAAAAAACTGTGGCCCTTTTAATCTCTCAAGACCCCAAGTTTTCCAATCTCTCTCCACACTTCAGGACCCGCTCTTTCCATACTCTTTTGAAGCAATCTGATTTCCTAATTCTCTCCAGCGAATACTCACTTCCTGCTCTAAACCTGGGCCTCCTACTTCCCCACCACTGCCCCAATCCAATACATAACCTACCCCTTTCTAGTAACAGACATGTCCACACACATCCCCACCCTACCCTTTCCTTACCCCACTACAGGCACTACACATTCTTCTACATCCTCTACCCAAAGATATCCTGTCTTCCCCCTTTCCTTCCCTTTATTCCCTACCTACCTCCTTCCCTCTACCAGACAAAATCTAGCCCCCCAAATCCATGCTTCCCTCCCTGCACATATTGTATACTTGTCTTCAAACCTATCCCCTACAGCATCCCCTCTGATTTCCCTCCCACACACTTGGGAGTGGCCCCCCTCTTTCCTTGTCCCCAACTTCCCTCCACACGTTCTGCCCCAGAAACATTTCCTTCCATCTGCTCCCCCTCCCCACCTCACCTGCCACTCCAAGAACATCTCCCTCCCCCCACACCTCTGGCCCTCCACCTCACACACACTCCACTCCACCTGTCCCCTCCAAGGTCTCCACAACCCCGAAGTCCCCTCTCTCGCTGCTCCCCCACCTTCATCCATACTTCCTTCAAGAACACCCTCCAGGGACTTCCCTGGTGGTCCAGGGGGTAAGACTCCACACTTGCAATGCAGGGGAACTAAGATCCCATATGCCAGGTGGCATGGCCCCCCAAAAAAAAAAAAGAACACCTTCCATTTCACTCACTTGTCCTGTTCTTCGCTATATGCCCCGGCATCTCCTCTCCATCCCCATCACTCTCTCCCACTGTCCCCACTTCTCTGTCAAACCGCTCAGACTCAGACCCTGATCCAAACGCCCTCCCCCTTCTGCCCTCTACTCATCTCCCCTGAGCACGGCTACCAGAGAGATACCTGCCTTCTGCCCTCACATGCTTTCCCCTGGCAGGGCCCTTCTATCCAGCCTCAACACCCTCCTGCCTCCCTCCTGGCCAGACACTGCCCTCACACCTCTCACAGGTCTCTTGAAGCCTCTGGGCCTATCCTCCCGCGCCTCCTGCCTGAACACCTCACCATCACTCCAGAGACCCCCGCCCCCGACACCCTCCTTCCCCGCCAACCCTTTCCACGCTCACCCTGCCACACTGTCCCCGAGCCGGACACCTCCGCATTTCCCTTCACATTTGTCCGCGGTCTTCCTGATTATCTTGCCCCCAGTCCCTGCCCCTCGCACGCAGCCCCGGCCGGGACATCGCCTCTTCCATGACTCCCCTGAGTCCCCAGTCTTCTCCTTCCATTCCCATCACACTCGCCCCTGCCCTCCCCAAGCCTCCCTCACACCCTCCCGAACCCCCACGGGCTGCCCCCCATTCGCCCGACCGCCCTCCAGCCCTTCCGCGCTCGCCCCGGCCCCCATGGATCCCCAGAACCTGCCTGAAGGCCCTCAGCCTCCACTGGGCCGGATCCCTCACCCTTCCTTCTCCCCCAAATCTGCCCACACCCTCCACCCGCCCCCGCGCAGTCTCTCCCCCAGCCCCTGCCCCCAACGTCCTCCAACACCTGCCCAGGACCCTTCGTCCTCTATCCCACCCAGAGCCCCCGGTGCCGGGTCCCCCCACACTGCCCACGCCCTCCCTTCGCTCGGGGCCGGGACGCTGTGCCCCCCAAAGGTGAGGAAGGCTGCCCGCTGCCCTTGCCCGAAGCGGCCGGGGTACCGCAACTGCGGCGGCGGCGGCCGCCACAATGCCGGAGCCACGGGGGCCGGGATTGCTCCCCGCTCTCCGCCCCGGCCGCCGCTGCCGCCACCGCCGCCGCTGCTAAGGACGCACAACAAACAATGCGGGGCCCGGGCCGGCACCGCCAACCGCCTCAACCGCCGCCTTAACCGCCGCCCGCCCGGGACGGCCAGCCGCGCAGGCGCCTGCCCCTCCGCCGCAGCCTACCCGCGCCGCCGCGCTCTGCCCGCTCCCGGTCCCCGCTCCCGCTCCGCCGCCGCCGCCACCTCGTCCGCCTGCGTCTCCGACTCCTCAGCCCAGCGGCGGCGGCTGCGGCGGTTGCTGCCCTGGTGGCGCTCGCGGCTCCGGTCTCCGTTTCGGCGGCGGCGGCGGCGGCGGCAGCGAGCACGTGACGCATCCGAGGGCGCCCATTGGCCGGGCCGGGGGGCGGGCCCCGCGGCTGCTGGGAAACGGAAAGCCCGCCCCCTCGCTCGCCGCGCGCCCCCTCCACGCGCGCTCTGCCGCACCTGAGAGCGCCTGCCAGCGCCCGCCGCCGCCGTGCCGCGCCACCGCCTGCGCCAACTGCGCACCTGGGAGCGCGCAGGGAGCACACGCTGGTGGCGGCCGCATGCACCTGCGAGCGGACGCTTACGTAAACTGCGTCCCCGCCTTCCTCCCAGCGCCTGGCCCCCTCCTGCTGCAGCACCTGAGCCCCGCTGCGCTAGCGGCGTAACTGCTGCGGAGCGGGGACGAGCTGCGCAGGGAGGCGAGCGAAATGCACGGAAACTTCGTAACTTCCGAATCTGGGAGCGGCTCCCGGCCGCCGCCGGGGCAAGCCGGCCTTTCCCGCCCAGCGCCCCAGTGCTCGGTATCCGCCAACTCAAGTAGTTACGCAAACGGAGTAGGTGCCATAATGCCTCTCCAGGTGGAGGAGGGGGAGCCCAGTGAGCTTTGACTAGTTAAAAGGTTGGAACCCAGCTTCCACCCCTCCTACACCAACCAGCTGTGTGACCTTGACCAAATTACAGAACCACTCATCCTCAGTTTCCTGGTCCGGGAAGCTGGGACAATAATTCCGATTTAGGAGCTGTTGGAGGGATAGAAAAAAGACAATAGGTGCGAATTCTCCTAGCACATTGCAGTTTAGTCAGCAACCTCCTCTCCTCCCACTCTTCATGGACCTCCCTGGGACTGAGTTGGGGCCAGGACCTCTCTGACCTCCTTAGAGTTAGGTCAGACTTTGGCTGAACCCCTGCCCAGCCTGTGCTGGGGAAGAAATGAAGGTTTGCTTTTTATTTTACGTTCACTATTCCGGCACCTTCTTGGTACCCAGCATTCTGCCAGCGAGGTGGGCCCCTACTACTGAGTACCTCATGCATGACAGGTGCTGTACTGGGGGCTGGGATGCACAGGTGAATGAGATAGGTCCTTGCCCTAAAGGAATTCCCACCCTAGGGTGGGAATGACCTGACCACACAGAGCCAAGGCTTGGAGAGCTGGGGGTACGGGAGGGATCTCCCACAGCAGCTCCATTCAGGGTGTTTCCATCTTTCTAACATACTAGGCTCAAATATTTTAACAGCTTTGCTTCATTCACAGGATAGAGTGTAAACACCCTTACTCAACTTAAAAGGCTTTGATGGGCTTCCCTGGTGGCTCAGTGGTTAAGAATCTGCCTGCCAATGCGAGGGACACAGGTTAGAGCTCTGCTCCGGGAAGATCCCACATGATGCAGAGCAACAAAGTCCGTATGCCACAACTACTGGGCCCGCGCTCTAGAGCCCACACGCCACAGCTACTGAAGCCTACATGCCTAGAGCCTGTGCTCCACAACAAAAGAAGCCACCACAATGAGAAGCCTGTGCACTGCAACTAGAGAAAGCCCACACACAGCAAAGAAGACCCAATGCAACCATAAATAAATATATTAATTAATTAAATACATTTTTTTAAAAAAAGGCTTTGATGATCTGGCCTTAAATTTCAAGTTACACGCCCTTGCCTTTGCCCCCTCCTCAGGCCAACTTGACCCTCCAGTTACAGTGAACTTGAGAACTGTGGTTGACATAATATGGCACTTCTGAGCCTCCTGAGTCAAGCGCTAGGCCCCAAATCCTTTTCTATACCCTCTCCCCACCTCCAACCAACATTCCTTTCTTTATCCTCCTGAAAAACTCCTTGGTGTTCTTATCAGTCAGCTCAGAATGTATTCTCTGCAGAACTCCTTGGCTGCCTTCAACACATTGCCTAAACTCCCTCTGCTTTGCACATAGCCCCATGAAACCATGAATTCTTATAACACTAGATTGTAGTTTTTTTGCTGTCTGTCACCTCCCTGGACTGTAAGCACCTTGAGGACAGCGTCATCTCTCTACCTTCGTGGGGTAGGAAGGACATGAGATGAGATCATTAAAGCTGGGCTTTGCAGGAAGGACATGAGTCTGTTGGGGGAGGAGAGACAAGTTGCACTAAAAAAGTCTGGGGTCAAGTGAGATAATAATATTTCATACCTAACAATATGCAAAGGGTTGTCCTAAGGATCCAATGAGAAATATATCTCAGGACCTAAGTATGGTGCTTGGCACTTGGTCAAATTTTAAACTTTTTTTAAATAGGAGGATTGGACAGAATTAAGCGTTTAATGGTATCTCTTATTCCAATATTTTTAAAAATATTTATTTATTTATTTGGCTGTGCCTGGTCTTAACTGTGGCAGGCAGGATCTTCCTTGCTGCGTGCGGGATCTTTGTTGCGACATGCGAAGTCTTAGTTGTGGCATGTGGGATCTAGTTCCCTGACCAGGGATCAAACCCGGGTCCCTGCATTGGGAGTGTGGAGTTTTAGCCACTGGACCACCAGGGAAGTCCCCTCCAATATCTTTTTTAGTTGAAGTATAGCTGATTTACAATATTGTGTTAATTTCAGGTGTACAGCAAAGTGATTCTTTTTTGTTGTTATTTATTACAAGATATTGAATATAGTTCCCTGTGCTATACAGTAAATCCTTGTTGTTTATCTATTTTATATATGGTAGTATGTATCTGTTAATCCTATACTCCCAATTTATCCCTCCCTTCTCCCCTCCTCTTTAGTAACCAAAAGTTTGTTTTCTGTGTTTGTGAGTCTGTTTCTGTTTTCTCTTATTCCAATATCTTTATTGGATTTAGAATTCCAAACATTCCTGACAAAAACATGCAAATGAAACCACAGTAAAGAAAGTAAAATTTTTCAAGTATGTCTCTTCCTTCCTGTCCCCCCTCCACTCTTTACCCCTAATCCCACCTTCCAAGGCAGCTACTTTTAAGTTTTCCATGTCCTATAACGTATGTCCAGAGAAAGAAGAAGATTGCAGAAAATTATGTACTTATAATGTGTATGTATACTTGTATTCTGCACAGAAAAAGGTTGGAAAGGATTAAACACCAGTTACTACTGTTATGCCTGGAAAGTAGAATTGGGCGTAGAGTTGGGGGACTAAACACTTCTGCACTGTTTTATTTTATTTTATTTATTTTTTCCGGTACGCGGGCCTCTCAGTGTTGTGGCCTCTCCTGTTGCGGAGCACAGGCTCCGGACGCGCAGGCTCAGCAGCCATGGCTCACGGGCCCAGCCGCTCCGCGGCATGTGGGATCTTCCCGGACCGGGACACAAACCCGCGTCCCCTGCATCGGCAGGTGGACTCTCAACCACTGCACCACCAGGGAAGTCCCTGTTTTAATTTTTTAAGAATACATGTACATTATACATAAAGCACATTTTTAAAATTTTACTGAGGTATATTTACGTATAAAATTCATGCATCTCAGGTATACAAATCAGGGATTTTTAGTAACTTTACCAAGTGGTGCAACGTCAGTATAAATCAGTTTCAAATCATTTTAGATTCCCCATAAACCCTTCATTCCCATTTACTGTTAACCCCGTTCCTACCCTTAGCCACAGGCAATGACTAGTCTACTCTTGCTCTATTTTTGCTTTTCTAGCTATACTAGGTGCATTTTTTAATCAAATAGAAGTTTTAGGAAAAGAAATAAATAAAGGTATCACCTCCTAAGCCCACCCAGTGATAGTAATTACTGTTAATATTTGTATCTAGGGCTTCCCTGGTGGCGCAGTGGTTGAGAGTCCGCCTGCCAATGCAGGGGACACGGGTTCGTGCCCCGGTCCGGGAAGACCCCACATGCCGCGGAGCAGCTGGGCCTGTGAGCCATGGCTGCTGAGCCTGCGCATCCAGAGCCTGTGCTCCGCAACGGGAGAGGCCACAACAGTGAGAGGCCCGCGTACCGCAAAAAATATATATATATATTTGTATCTGTTGTTCCAAGCTTTTCCTATGCATAAAAATATATAACTTCTACGAAGTGAGATTATAGTATACCTTCTGGGGTTTTTTTTCACTTAACAATATAAAGTAATTACACCTCTCTTTGTGTCACTGAATACTCTCTGGCATAATGTTGTACCTTAAGAATGATTTAATTAAACCAAACCTCTATGTTGGGTGTTTGAGTCTTTTCCAGTATTTTCACTGTTATAAACAGGGGAAGGTAATAGATGTTGTAAAGTTCTAGAACTCAGTGAGCTTTGATATCACACCTAAGTTCAAATACTAGCACTTCTTGTTTCATCCATTGGCTGCACAAATATATACTGGGAACCTACTATGTGCTAGTCCCTAGGGACACAAAAGCAAGCAAATAGCTACCCAGCCCTACCCTCATGGGGCTCAAGGCCAGTGGGAGAGAGACGTACTTTAATCAAATAATAACACTGAATGGCCCGCAGAGAGGGGAGCCTCCGGGCAATGGGGAGGGGAGGGGAGAAGTAGGGTCCTCTGAGGAGGCGTCTTTGGAGTATATACTTGGCATAGCGCTGTGCTATTCTTCCAGAAGGCACCTAAGAAAGGGAGGTGGATTGGCTGCCCTGCCTGAGCGATGTGCAGCCCTTCACAGTTCCTGGTGCTTTCACACTCTTAGCTCATTTGACCCTCTCATCTCCCCACAGAAGAGAAGAAAACAGAGGACATCGAGGCCCAGAGAAGGAAGTGAATTGCCCCAAGTCACCAGGCCAGGAAAGAAGGGCACAGCTGAAATTAGACTCTGGTCTGACTCCTAGCCCAGTGCTCTTGGTCTCAAAGGACACCAGCCTCTAGAGAGGGCGTTCATATTTGAAGGGCCACGTTGAGACAGAGGCAGAAAACACACAGAGCTGCAGTATCCGATACAATAGGCAGTAACTTAATATTCAATTTCTCTTCTGCATTAGATATATTTTAAGTGCTCCGTAGCTACATGTGGCTAGTGGCTCCCATACTGAATGGCTCTGATATAAAACTTTTCCATCATTGTAGAAAGTCCTATCGGTCAGGGCTGACCTAGAGGAACAATAATAATATATTCGTAGTAATAGTAGTATCTAACTTGTATATTATTTTCCAAAGCACTTGCCCTGGGAGGTACAGGTCAGTCTGCTCTCCCTCTTCTTCATTTCCCCACCATAGGCCAGTTGTATAGAAAGAAGCTGAAGACAGAAAGGTGGCTAGTCGTGCCCTAGGTCAGGGGGGTGGGACCTAGGGGATATGACATCCCTCAACTTTGTGCCATCGTGTTTCTAAATCTACATGTATCTCCAGCCATTCTCTCCTCCTTCCCTCCTTTTACAAAAACTGGCTCTTCTCAACCAAGGCCAGGTCCTTTGCCTGCATCTGGACGCCCTCCTTACCTACCCTCTAAGGAACTTCATGCCTTAATGTGCCCCTCTCTGCTGTGGTCAGCCTCTCCTGGATTCCTTCCATTATTATCCAAACAGTCTCTTCTATTCTTAAAAAAAAGGAGAAGGAGAAAAGAAACTAGATCCCCAGGTGATCACATGCACCTTGTAGTTTGAGAACAACTGACCCAAAATCAACAGCTTCAGGTGTCAATTGGAGGAGACTCAACTATCACAGCAAAATTGCCATTGCTGACATGGTTTTCTGAAAAGGTGAATAACTCTTGGTAGAGTCTGAACACAACAAGGTGTAATCTTCATTCACTTTGCATAGTATTTGCCTCCCTGGAATATTAAAATCATGCTAGAATATACTCTGTTTGAAAATGGGAGTTACTTGTTAGGTTCAGATAATTGTACACAGGACTTTCACCTATGTAAATGTCCAGTGTGACGTTCAAAAAATCACGATGGGGCTTCCCTGGTGGCGCAGTGGTTGGGAGTCCGCCTGCTGATGCAGGGGACATGGGTTTGTGCCCCGGTCTGGGAGGATCCCACATGCCGCGGAGCGGCTGGGCCCGTGAGCCATGGCCGCTGAGCCTGCGCGTCCGGAGCCTGTGCTCCACGGTGGAAGGGGCCACAGCACTGAGAGGCCTGCGTACCGCAAAAAAAAAAAAAAAAAAAATCATGATGCAGGGAATTCCCTGGCGGTCCAGTGGTTAGGACTCTGTGCATCCACTGCAGGGGGCACGGGTTCGATCCCTGGTCAGGGATCTAAGATCCCACATGCCACAGTGCAGCCAAAAAAAAAATCAATACAAAAATTCATGATGTGTAATTGTCCATACATTGCAGGGCATCTAGCATTCTGAGCTTCCTCCCGATAAATGCCATTATGCCTACCCAAACTCCACCATAAATGTCTAAAAGCTCCAAGTGAGAACTACGGCTCTAGACTCTCATTCAACAGCCTATTCAGGATCTCTATTTGGATGTCTCACATGCTACTCAACTGTCCATAAATGATGGATCTTTCCCCTAAACCCCAAACTTATTGCCCCTACTGTTCCCCATTTCAGCTCTGTTGTTGAGGCTATGATAGCTATTGATATTGAATGACCAGTAGACTGAAGGTTTCATGGGGGCAGAATGTTTCTTTGCTTTGTTCTCTTTGTATGCCTTGGAATAGTGCCAGGCATAGAGAAGTCACTTAAATATTTACTGAATGTGTGCCCAACAAGTTTTCCCAGTCCCCTTCCTCAGGTAACAAACCTCAAAGAAGACATGAAGATACCGGGGATTCCTGGTCAGAGAGTCCCCACGTCTTACAGAATGTCTTCTAATACCCCTGATACTTGTATCGGTGAAAGAAGCAAAACAGCCCAGATCTACTGCTGAAACTTTCCCAGCAAAGGAGGGAAAGACAGCCTCCCTGGAGGTTTGAGGATGAAGCCCAAATTCATCAGCTACAAGCATAAAATTTCTTTGAAGTCTCACATTTTATCTTTTAAATTCATGTACATTTCACTTTTTATTCCCATGTTTGTTTTAACATGAAAATAACATTTTAAATTACTTCCCTTTAGGAGAAAAATTCAAAGCCCATTTTTCCAACACTTGAAAAAGAAATTCACACTCTAGGAAGATGTTCCTTATCTATCAGGTGGCTCTGAATATTCCCTGGCACATCACCATCTAGCCCTGACGGTAATTATACTAACAGCCAACATTTATTAAGCACTTATTATATGCCAGCCAGTACATTAAGCACTTAACATGCATTATGTCTTTAATCCTTGCAACTACCCTATAAAGTAGGCACAGTTTTCATCTTAATTTAAGGCTCCCGGAAGGTAAGTAACCTGCACTATGTCACAGAGCTGATGAAGACCTGGGATTCAACTTGGTGTCCTCAATCACTGTGCTGTCCACCCCAGTCTGAAAAGCAAGTTTCTAGACTTTTAGAACAAGAATACTTTCAGACAGCAGGAAGGCCCTAAGAAATCACCCAACCCCTGTACTTTGCAAACCAGGGAAAGCACTGAGCTGTCTGGATCTCTGAATGGACACATTTTTAGGGTCCAATAGTTCTAACAGAAGTTTCTAAATGTGTGTCTTGGCTTCAAATATAATCTACAAATAATAATAATAAAAGCATATTCTGGATCACTGGGACAGCCATCCTGTAAATGATTCCTGACGCCCCAAATTTAGTGCTCATGTTGGTGCAAAGGTATTGCCTAAAATGATGAGTTTAACATTAAATGCAGATATCCTAGACTAGAGGTCAAATTTTCAAGCCAGCAAGAAATCGTTTCCCTTAAAACAGAGATTCTCAGCTATTTGTAATTCCCTCCCCATGCCCCCAACCCCTCCTTTAGGACATTTAGCAATGTCTGGAGACGTTTTTTTGGTTGTTACAACAACTGGCATCTAGTGGGTAGGATCCAAGAATGATGCTAAATATCCCACAACACACAGGATAGGCCCCGCCCCCCATAACAAAGGATAATCCAGCCCAAAATGTCGTAGTGCCAAGGGTGAGAAACCAAGCTTTAAAGGGAGTTCTGGGACTTCCCTGGTGGGGCAGTGGTTAAGAATCCGCCTGCCAATTCAGGGGACACGGGTTTGAGACCCGATCCGGGAAGATTCCACATGCCGCGGAGCAACAAAGCCTGTGCGCCACGACTACCGAGCCTGTGCTCTAGAGCCCGCGAGCCACAACTATCGAAGCCCGCGCGCCTAGAGCCCATGCTCCGCAACAAGAGAAGCACGACAATGAGAAGCCCGCGCATCACAAGGAAGAGTAGCCTCTGGTCGCCACAACTAGAGAAAGCCCAGGTGCAGCAACAAAGATCCAACGCAGCCATAAATAAATAAATAAATAAATTTTAAAAAATAGAAAATAAATGGAGTTTTACAGGGGCGAAAGAGAACAGAGTAGAGGGGAAAGGATTGGAAGTGAGGCTTCTCTGAATAAGCCTTGTTAGATAGCTTTGACTTTGAAATCTCATAAATGATTCATGTAAATATTTAAATCATTAAGTGATATAAAATTTTAAATAATCCCTAAAATGAAAAACAAGCCAAAACATGAACATAACTTTATATGAGTTGCTAACATGCCCAGACAACGAAAAGAATTACCCCAATTGACCTTAAAACAAAGTACTTTCAACCATACATCTTCAATGAGATATATTCTAAGGATAAAGGGAAAGAAACAATAACAAATCTTAAATTCCTCTCAATAATCTTATTGTTAGTAATGATATTAGTGTTGCTATTTTAAAATATGTCTATCATGGAATAAAACATATTGGTAATTATTATCTCTCATGGCCCTGTAGGTTGACTGGGCTTAACTGGGTGGTTCTCACTTGGGGTCTCTCATGCAGTTGCAGTCAGAGGTCAGCTGGGGCTGGATTCATCTGAAAGTTCAACGGGGCTCAAAGTCCAAGATGGTGCACTCATGCTGTTGGCTAGGAAGCTCAACTGAAATGTGAACTGGACTACCTATATGTAGTCTCTTCATATGTCTTAAGCTTCTCACAGCAGTAGCTTTTAAAGCTAGTCCCAGGACTGGCCCAGCGTCACTTTCCCTGTGTTCAATGGATCACAGTAGTCACAGGCCTGACCAGATTCAAGGGGGGGTGGAGGTATAGACTCCATGGTGGGGGAGGGGTAATATGCATGTTCAAAGAGGGAAGAAACTGACGACCATGACAGGCTACCAATACAGAGCTGAGTACAGCGACACTTCCAAAGCATGGGGAAATGGCCTTGCCCCTTGTTCCTTGCTCTATTTAAACTTCTCTCAAATCCACCCTCTTCTCTCCATCTCTCCCCACCACTACCTCTAAGAGGGTGGTGGCCTCATCTCCCCTCATTCTGTTATTCAATAATTGTTGCATACTCCCTGAGACTTTTCCAGAAGACCAGATAGCCAAGATAAAATGAGCACCTTAGTAAGGTGAAACTACTCACTGGCTCACTGAAACATTTAAAGGAAAGAATTGCCAGGAGGTCCTCTGATGCTGCCACCGCTGGCCACTATGTTCCTTTCCAAAGCTCACTTCTTAAAAACAGGTCACAGAAATCGTCCTTGCTGAGTCCCAGTGAGTTTGGATTTCTTTAAAAATAGCTTGTTCTTCAAGTGCAGAAAATAACATCTGAGACGTTTGTTTAAGTGTGAAACACACCTTTGTCATGACTCAGTACAGGCTGAACTGAAGTTTATTAAACTTTCCAAAAAGAAAAATTTCCTCTTGAACCGAGAAAGCCTGAGAGACAACAGCTTGGGAGTGGGGTGGGGGGAGCGGCAAGAAGAAAAGAGACAGACAGGTGGAGCAGGGAGAAAAGCAGTAAAAGGATCTTTCTCATCCTGTGAAAGCGGCTTTCACGTGCAGTTCCTTCCACCTTGAACAACCTTCCTCCTCCAGCCGGCCCTATAATATTCTCATCCTCCTTGAAGCCTCATTTAAATTTCACCTCTGTGAAGCCTTCTCTGACCCCTCCAGGCAGAGTTACTCCCTCCCTTTTTGTTCTCAAAACACTTTGAACGTGTCTTTATTATTAGCACATTGTATTGAAGTTGTCATTTTACAGGTCTGTCTCCCTTAGACTGTGATGTCTCATCGGCAGGGACACTGAGTGAGTCATCCATGACCCCCTCTGCCTGGCGCCAGGCCTGGAACGGACGGGGTGTTAGGAGAGGTTGTTGATAAGAGATGGTCTTGCTGGGAGCCGCCTTCAATCCTAAAGTCACTGCTTTCATTCCTCGTTCCACTTTCCAAATGCCTCCTGACTCTCCACACCCTCCTAATGCCAGATCTTTCAATCTACCTGCCTCTGAGCCCTTTCTGAGCTCTGCCCTCATTCTGGATACAAAGGAGCAACTGTCCTCGCTGCTACCTAAGGCCAGCTGCTGCCTGTGACCACTGGATCACGTGCCCTTTGTTTCTGCAATTGACCCCCTTTCTCCTGCATCATTGATAACTTTCCCTTTCTGGTAAATTATTCCACCAACACAAAAATACTCCACTTTTTCTCAGCTAAACACACACACACACACACACACACACACACACACACACACACACACACACACGCCTTTCTCTGCAATTATCCCATTCCCTCCTCATTCCACTGCATTCTGTTCCACTTAATCTTATCAAGGTCATCTGCGGCTTGGGACTTCCCTGGTGGTCCAGTGGTTAAGACCCCACGCTTCCCCTGCAGGGGACACAGGTTCCATCCCTGGTCAGGGAGCTAAGATCCCACATGCTGCGTGGTGCAGCCAAAAAAAAAAAAGTTAAAAAAAAAGGTCATCTGTGGCTTCCATGTTGCCAAATCCCAAAGGTCAGTTTTTTCTCTGCCTCAGTTTACCTCCTATCTAATGCACCTATCCTATCTTGGCACTGTGACTCTGCCAGGTCTCAGCAGCATTCAACACCATTGTTCCTGCTCTTTTCTAGAAACTTTTCTTCCTGGGCTTCCAGGACTCCACATGCCTTCCTTATCTTCCCACCTCACCGGCCACTCTTTCGCAATCTCATTGGGCTGCATCCTTCCCCTCAACCCTACTTCTAAATGTTGGAGTGCCCTAGGGCTCAGTCTTTAGATCTCCTCACTAGCAAACCTACTCTCTAAGTGATCCATCCAGTCTCAAGGTCTGACGTAGCCCTGGAGAACGCTCAGATTGCCATCTGCAACCCCAATTTGGACTCCAGACTCGGGGGCTAACTGCCTACCCAGTAACTTCACTTGGACATCTAAAAGGCATCTCAAGCTTCAGACATCTAAAAACAAACTTGTGGGAATTCCCTGGCGGGCCTGTGGTTAGGATTCTGCCCTTGCACTGCAGGGGCCCCGGGTTCGATCCCTGGTCAGGGAACTAAGATCCCGCAAGCCGTGCGGTGCGGCCAAGCAACAACAACAAAAATAAAAATAAAGAAATGTTTAAAAAATTAAAATTAAAAAAATAAAGCCAAACTTGTGATTACCCTCAATTCATCTATTCTTTCCCCAGGGGTCCTCACATCACAGTAAAGTAAATGGCACCACAATTCACCCAGCTGCTCAAGCCAAAATCTTTGGACTGCTCTTTAATTTCTCCTTCCCCCACACCCCATATCCAATAGTTCAGAAAATTCTGTTGGCTCCGTCTTCAAAATATACCTGGAAACTGATGTTTATTCACCACTTTCTCCACTACAACTGTTGTCCAAGCAATAACCTCTTAATTGGTCACCCTGATTTCAATCTTTTCAACCCAGTAGCTAGAATCAGCCTCTGGGAACAAAGGATTATGCTCAGTCTTACATACAATTCCAATGGCTTCTCCCTTTACCAAAAGTCTTTATCATGTCCTACAGAGTCCCACACCCTCTGACCCCTACCTGCCTCTCCCACCTCAGTCTTTCAATCTCTCCCTCACTCCCCGTGTCCCAGCCACATGGGACTCCTTGCCATTTCTCAGACAGATGAAGAATGCGCCTGCCTCAGGGTCTTTGCACTTGCTGGTCTCCTCCCAACCTGTAAACATCTGCGTGGTTCTCTCCCTCACTTCATTCAGGCTTCTGCTCAGATTTTACTTACTTAAAGAGGCTTTCCTGGACTACCCCATCTAAAATAGTTCTCTCTCATCCTTTATCCCACTTCATATTTCTTCACAGCACTTTTCAGTTTCACATTGTACCATAGTATTATTGTATGTCTCCCCTACCCCTAGATTGTAAGCTCCATAAGAGTAGTACTCTACCAGCATCAGCTACAGCTTTATCCCCCTCAGTGCCTAGAAAACAGCCTGATATACAGGAGGTGTTCAATAAATACTTATTGAATGAACGGCTACCTGACCGACTGAATGAATGTATTCACTTCTTTTTACTGCCCTGCCGTAGGCCAGGCTTCAGCATCTTCCATCTGCATGGTAGACCGTGAAATATGGCTAAAATTCCTCTTATCACACACACACACCCCTTTGCAATGTGACTTTGCCCTGCCTCCCATCAAGGGGTGGAGCCTCTTTCCCTACCCCTTGAATCTGGGCTGGCCTTGTGAATTGCTTTGGCGGAAGGAATCAAGCAGAAGTATTCTTGTATGACTGCCAAGGCTAGGCCTTAAGAGACTTTGCAGTTTCTATCTCCACTCTCTTAAAACACTGCCCTGAGATCACCATGCTGAGAAGAAGTCAAGGATGAAAGACCATTTGGAGAGAGGTTCAGCTGCTCCAGCCAGCCTGGCTCCCAACCAACCCACCAGCTGAATGCAGCTGCATGAGGGAGCATAGGTGAAACCTGCAGAAGAACAGCCCAGCCAATCCACGGAATCATAAGAAATAAATCATTGCTTTAAGCCACTAGATTTGGGGGCTGTTTTGTTACACAGCAATAGATAACTGATACAATCTGGATAGTTACAGTGGCCTCTACTCTAGGTTCTCTTCCTCCAAACTTATCAACTCCAGTTCAGCCCCAAAGGTCACTAGAGTGGTCATTCTAACTTGAACTCACTCTGGATGAACAATTTTGTTAAGTCTTCAGTAACTCCCTATCTTACAGGGTAACAGTGAGCCTCTGTGTTTTTGTTTTTTAATTTTAATTTAATTTTACTTTATTTATTTATTTTGGCTGTGTTGGGTCTTTGTTGCTGCACGCGGGCTTTCTCTAGTTGCAGGGAGCGTGGGCTACTCTTCGTTGTGTTGCGCGGGCTTCTCACCGCAGTGGCTTCTCTTGTTGCAGAGCATGGGCTCTAGCCGTGCGGGCTGCAGTAGTTGTGGCACTTGGGCTCAGTAGTTGTGGCTCGTGGGCTCTAGAGCGCAGGCTCAGTAGTTGTGGTGCATGGGCTTAGTTGCTCCACAGCATGTGGAATCTTCCCAGACCAGGGCTCGAACCCGTGTCCCCTGCATTGGCAGGCAGATTCTTAACCACTGCGCCACCAGGGAAACCCCAAGCCTCTATGCTGCAGTGTGTGAAACACTCTGTGATCCAGCCTCCACAGACCTTTTCAGCCTCATCTCCAAACACAGTGGCAACTTCTGCTGGGAAGAGCAGTTCTCAGATTCTCTAAGCCTCAGAATTACTCGGGGAGCTTCGAAAAATTCCAGGGCTCAGGCTCCTCCCCCAGAGACTCAGATTTAATTGGTCTGAAATGGGACCCAGGCAACAGTATTTTTTAAAAGCTCCCAGGGGGGATACTAATGTGCGGTCAGAGTGGAGAACCATTGAGCTAGAGGATCTAAAAGTGTATTTTAAAATTGCTGATCTTGCCTTCAAGGAAATTCAGAAGCTTCAAGGAAAGATTAAATTATGCTCAGTGTCCTTTTAGCATTAAGTAAGCAATATTGTGTTCTAAGTTTTGGGAAATTGGTAATAGACTCTGTGGGAACATTCTTTAATTCTCTGAGACGTTGAATTATCACTACTTCATTTCCTGCATTCTAAGACACGCCCTTTTCATAGTTTAATATTTCTGCATTCAGGCTCCATCTTATCATTAATGTGTACGTTTAATGTTACTTTATTTCACCAAAAAACCATAATTGGACTAAAGGTGTGTCTTTGTTTTGAATAAATTTATTTATTTACTTTTGTCTGCGTCGGGTCTTTGTTGCTGCATGCAGGCTTTCTCTAGTTGCAGCGAGTGGGGACTACTCTTCATTGCGGTGCGTGGGCTTCTCATCGTGGTGGCTTCTCTTGTTGCGGAGCACGGGCTCTAGGCTCGCAGGTTTCAGTAGTTGCTGCGCATGGGCTCAGTAGTTGTGGTACGTGGGCTCAGTAGTTGTGGCTCGCGGGCTCTAGAGCACAGGCTCGGTAGTCGTGGGGCACGGGTTTAGCTGCTCCACGGTATGTGGGATCTTCCTGGACCAGGGCTCGAACCTGTGTCCCCTGCATTGGCAGGAGGATTCTTAACCACTGCACCACCAGGGAAGTCCCTAAAGGTATGTCTTATTGCCAGTGGTGATCCCAATCAAGGAAACACCTTTCCGGGGCACAGCGCTGTGCATGTGCAAAGGGCTATAACTTCTTTGATCCCAGTTGATTTTCCCACCAACCTGGTGCGGCAGTTTTTAATTATGTTTTATATATAAATAACTGCTATGATTTTTTGAGCATCTCCCTTGGGCCAGACACTGTTCTAAGTATTTTGCGAATATTACTATCTCATTTAAGCCCCACGGTGACCCAAAATGTGACCACCTTTTATGCACAGGGAAACAGAAGGCTGAAGATGTTAAGTAAGTTGTTTAGGGGTCACACAGCTGAAAGGCTTGGGGAATGTGGACCACAGCCCACAGGGGCTCTGAGCATGCCATGGGGTTTTCAGGAGATGGTCCTCCCTGATTGTTTCTTAGAATAAAGGGCAAATGCCTTGACACAGCATTCAAGGCCTTTTATAATCCATCCCAAACTAATATTTCTTTTTTTTTTCTTTCTTTTTTTGCGGTACACGGGCCTCTCCGTGTTGTGAGCTCTCCCGTTGCGGAGCACAGGCTCCAGACACGCAGGCTCAGCAGCCATGGCTCACGGGCCCAGCCGCTCCACGGCATGTGGGATCTTCCCGGACCGGGGCACGAACCCGTGTCCCCTGCATCGGCAGGCAGACTCTCAACCACTGCGCCACCAGGGAAGCCCGGGCCTTTTCTTTCTGAGCCTGGCTCTTTGTCCTTGCCTCAAAGTCATCCATACTGCAGCCTTCCAATAAATTCCCTTTTTACTCATGAGCCAGAGTAGGTGTATATGACTAAGAAACCCTAACCAATTAAAGGAGTATTGCTTCTGCTTGTAGGTGAGGAGTCTGAAGATCTTAGGAGGTTAGGCAATTAAAAGCAACGCCTATTATTTAGTAATAACAACAATAGTCACAGTAGCTAGCATTTAAAAAAAATATTTACCATTTAATGAGTGCTTGCTACAAAGCAGGCTCTGTGCTAAATGATCTACATAAATTATCTCATTTAAACTTCACAACCCCCCTATGAGGTCAAGCTGGGATTTTAAATTGAGATATAATTCACATGACACAAAATTCCTTCTTTTAAAGTGTATAATTCAGTGGTTTTTAGTATATTCACAAAGTGGTATACCTATCACCACGATCTCATTCCAGAACATTTTCGTCACCCAAAAAGGAAATCCCGTACCCATTAGCAGTCATTCTCCATTCCTCTCTCTGGCAACCACTTAATCTACTTTCTGCCTCTAAGGATTTGCCTACTCTGGACATATCAGTGGAATCATGCGATATGTGATCTCTTATGACTGGCTTCCTTCACTTAGCATAACGTCTTCAAGGTTCATACACGCTGCAGCACATAGTAATACTTCACTCCCTTTCATTGCTGAATAATAGTCCATTGTATGGATATACTGCATTTTGTTTATCTAGTCATCAGCTGATGACGATTTGAGCTGTTTGCACTTTTTGGCAATTATGAATAACACTGCTGGGAAGATTCATGTACAGTTTTTGTGTGGACATCTATTTTCATTTGTCTTGGGTAAACGCCTAGGAATGGAACTACTGGGTTATATGCTAACTCTATGGTTAAACTTTTGAGGAACTGTCCAGGGCTATTATTATCCTCACATTATAGATAAGAAAATGGTGCCCAGATTGGTTAGGGCACTCAGAGCTACAAGGCTTAAAAGTGGTGGCTGGGCTTTGAGTCTGGTCTGGCTGTCACAGGAACAGAAAGGAAAGAAGTCTTTGTTCTAAAAAAGATCACAATAGGTGTGGGATTTTTCAGAAAATTTGACACCTGAGGAATTTAATGCCGCTTCAACTCTCAGCAAAACACACTTTCATCATCATCATCATCACCGTGATTATTTTTAGCTACTATTTGTTGAGTACCTACTATGTCACTGGTATTTTATACCTGTGAATGTTAAAACAGGGAAGCCTAGTGGGGGTTTTGGGGGTCAGACAGCCCCCAGGTTTGTGCCCTGCCTTGCCACTTGGGCAAGCAACGTAACCCCTCTGAGCCTCAATATTCTCATCCGTAAAATGGGAACAATAATAGTAACTATCTTATAAAATGATTGTGAGATTGCATGAGTTAGTCCAATAAGAGATCAATAAATACTAGTTTTAACAAGAGCTTGTAAAAACCTAAAGTCCATCTCCCACGCACATTTTCCAGCTGAGAAAATGGAGAAATTTGATGTAACCTATCCAGGGTCCTGAAGATAGAGGTGGAAAAGGTGATGCTTTTCATCTTTGCTCTTTCTGTTATTGGTCCATCCCTTGCTCTCCCCACTCCATCCGTGGACCACTCAGACACCTGGGATTTCTCCACTCTGCCCTCCTTATGAAAACTGAGTCAGTGCCAGCCTTTGGGGCCCCTACTGATTCCCGGCTTATGCTCCCTTTCCCTCCGCATCAGACTGTGTCTCCCAGGACATCTCCTCCCTCAGGCGCTCTGGCTGCAGCTTTGACTTCTCAGTACCTGGCCGCCAGGCATGCTCCAGGGAGACAACTTGGTGGAGCGGAAAGAGTGTAGGCTTTGCAGTCCTGAGTTCAAATTGTAGCTCCAGCACATAGAGAAATGGCTTCATTCCCCTGATTCTCAGCTTCCTCAAATGTCAAGTGGGGAAAATGGTTATACTTTGCGGGATTGCTGCAGAGATTTGAGAATGTATGTTAAGCATCTGGTACAGGTGCCTGGTGCACCATAGGCGCTCAATGAAGGCTCATTACCTTTCTCTAGCCCTGTTCCTGTCATGGGGTGGCAAGGAGAGGCTAAGGCTGCTAGAAGACAAAGCTCAAAGATGGAGCCCGCAGGGCTGGGGAAACAGCTTGGCAGCTGAGTGAGAGCAAAGGAGGATTGGGGGTGGCAGAGATCAAAGCCTAAATTATGCAGATTATTCCTTTGTTTCTTGTAGTTTGCACTTGCCTCCGTGCCTCCTGGGGCGTAAGGAGAGGCAAACTCACACCATATGCACACAGATACACAAAACCACATATGTGCAAACATGCACACAAACCCAGACGCACATGGGATACACCCTACCACACCACACACAAAAAAGCACATGGTCGTGGGTACCTTTGTTTGCTCACACGTATGTGTGTACGTACTCCAAACACATGCTCATCCACGTGCTCATGCAGTCATTCAGAAGCTCATGTTCCCATGAACACGGGTAAACCCACAACCATGTGGCTACAGGCAAGCACATGTGCGTGCGCAGGCACACGCGTGTTCACAACCATAAGCCCACACGAGAATGCACACAAATGCTTATCCATGTGTGCGCGCACCCTCTTTTCAAATTCCCAACTCTAAATAGAAGCATAAGCTGCAACATATGTGCTTCCCTGTCGATAGGAGAGAGGAGGCTTTAGAAAGACAGCTTTGCAAAATAATGTAGGGAAACTGGCAGGGGTTCCCAGCACTGCAGAGAGGGTTGAAGGGATGGGGGGTGTCCAGCAGCTGGGTGAAAGAGGACAGAGGATGAGACGGGTCTCTTAGGGAGAGGAGATGACCCCTGAAGTCACCCACCATCAACCTGAATCCAAATTGACCAAAGGTTTATAACCAGGATCTCCCAGACTTATCGATCACCACGGCTATTCACAGCCAAACAAGGCTCAATATGAACACTTAGCATCTCCAATAGGTCAGGCACTGTTCTCAGCCCTGTACGTGGATTAACTCATTTAATTTTCAACAAAAATAATGCTTAACATTAATATGAGAGTTACTAATATTATTATTCTCCTCAATTTTCAGACTGGGCCAGACTACCTGCCCACCTGACCCCACAAATGATGGGAGACCCAGATTCTGGCTTGACCTCCAACTTCTGAGCACCTCTCTGGACTTGCCATTTCCGGATTTCCTACTACGCCCCCTCCTCCCTCCTGGAGTCTCCGCTGCTCCACTGCCCTCTAAACACAGGCTGGACCTCCTTTGCTCTCATTCATTCATTCATTGCCATGCAAAACATGAGCCATTTACTCCTATTCATGGTACAGACTAAAGAAGGTTAATGTGGTTTGGGGGACTGCACATGGGGACAGAGGGAGCTCAAGACCTGCCCTACTGGGGAAGTGACCTTTTTTTCCAGCTTTGTTAAAGTATCATTCATATGCAATAAACTACACATATATTGAAGGTGTACAATTTGGTGTGTTTTGACATATATCAATGCCCATAAACCATCACCACACTCAAGATAATAAACATAACCTTCATCGCCAAAAGTAGGAGATAAATTTTTTTTTAATATAAATTTATTTATTTATTTTTGGCTGTGTTGGGTCTTTGTTGCTGTGCGCCGGCTTTCTCTAGTTGTGGCGAGCGGGGGCTACCCTTCGTTGTGGTGCGCGGGCTTCTCATAGTGGTGGCTTCTCTTGTTGCGGAGCACGGGCTCTAGGCGCGAGGGCTTCAGCAGTTGTGGCACACGGGCTCAGTAGTTGTGGCTCTCAGGCTCTAGAGCACAGGCTCAGTAGTTGTTGCGCATGGGCTTAGTTGCTCCGAGGCATGTGGGATCTTCCCAGGCCAGGGCTCCAACCTGTGTCCCCTGCATTGGCAGGCGGATTCTTAACCACTGTGCCACCAGGGAAGCTCGAGATAACTTTTAAGATGAAACAGGAAGCAGAAGTTGCCCAGGTGATGGAGGAGTGGGAAGGAGGAGGGAAGAATATTTCAGGGAGAAGGGACTCTACCAGCTAAGGTCCTTTGGAAAGAAAGAGCAAGTTTCAGCTGAGAAACTCAAGGGAGCTCCGAATTGCTGGAGTGCAGTGTTGGGGGGTAGGGAGCAGAGAAAAGGGGGCAGAAGCAGTTCCAAGGGGTCATATTACAAGCACCTGCACGGGCCCCGCCCTGTGGTCTAGAACTCTCCCAGCCTCGTCATCCTGCTACAGGTAGGTTTGGTCCCAAGGAGGAAGGCAAACTGGAAACGTTTTCTCCATGGACCAAGAGAGCAGGGCTCTCACTCAGCCAGGGAGGCTCCTGTGGCCTATTTCTAGAGGCTAACCCTGCAGAACCCATGGTAACACTTAGCTCTGAGCACTCAGCCTGAGTGTTAACTGGTAGGTTTTTGAATTTTTAATCTGTATTTCAAAATCTGTAAAGGTTTTTAAATTGGTTTTGAAGTTCTTATTTTGAAGATATTTAAAAATAGCCAGGGCTTCCCTGGTGGCGCAGTGGTTGGGAGTCCGCCTGCCAATGCAGGGGACGCGGGTTCGTGCCCCGGTCTGGGAAGATCCCGCATGCCGTGGAGCGGCTGGGCCCGTGAGCCATGGCCACTGAGCCTGCACGTCCGGAGCCTGTGCTCCGCGGCAGGAGAGGCCACAACAGTGAGAGGCCCGCGTACCACAAAAAAAAAAAAAAAAAAAAAAAAAAATAGCCATAATCCCGTCTACCCAGATATGACCAATATTAGCATTTAGGCATATATCCTTCCAGACCCTTTTCCATACCTAATTATTTTATATATATATATATATATATATATATATATATATATATATATATATATGTATTTTGTATATATATAATTTTTTAACGGATAACACCAAGGGCAGGTTTTTATCCATATTTTAAAATTTAATGATATGTTATACACATTTCCATGTCTATAAATACAGTTCTAGAACAAATAACTCTTTATTATTGTATTTTAAAAAAGTGCTGTAATAAGCTTTCTTGCTTATACAACTGTACACAATTCCTTAATTATTTCCTTAAGATATCCAAGGAACACAGTTATACATCTTTAAAATCAACTTTATTGAAAAATTATACATTTTTAATGATTTTGATATATATTGCCAAACTGCTCTTCAGAAAGCCTGACTCAAATTTTCAGTATATGAGTGTTTCTCTTACCAAACTGTTGCCAATGCATACTGTATACTAGCAAGTTTTTCCTCTAAAGTTGGTCAGTTAAAACATGGTATCACAAAGCTGCTTTAATGTGCATTTTTAATAGCTAGCAAGATTGAGCATTTTTCATGTTTATTAGTCACTTGTATCGTTTCTACTTGCATGGACTTCCTTTGTCTTTTTTTTTTTTTTTTTTTCGGTACGCGGGCCTTTCACTGTTGCGGCCTCTCCCGTTGCGGAGCGCAGGCTCCGGACGCGCAGGCTCAGCGGCCACGGCTCACGGGCCCAGTCGCTCTGCAGCACGTGGGATCTTCCCGGACCAGGGCACGAACCCGTGTCCCCTGCATCGGCAGGCGGACTCTCAACCACTGCGCCACCAGGGAAGCCCTCCTTTGCCTTTTTTTAATATATAAAAAAATTTTCATTGCTTTTTCTAATTATTAAAGCACGACATTCTGACTACAGAAAATTTAGAAAATAATAACTATAAAGAAGAAAATAAAATTTAGTCAGATACCCACAATTAACCATATTGTGGATTTTTTCCAGATAGAGAGGGTTAGAAACAGATCACATATTTAGAAAACCAAAATAGGATCATGCTCTATATAGCTTTATATACTGCTTTTAAACGCATTACAGAGCAGTCATTTTCCTATGCTATTAGGTATTGTTTTAAAAACATGATTTTAGTACGTGCAAAAATGTAGTTATACCATAATTTACTTAATAATTGCCCTGAGACATTTAAGTCCTTCCAATCTTTTGCTGTCATAAATAACAGAGTAATAAACATCTTTATCCTCAAGTTTTTTTTCATTTTTTTATTATTATCTTTAGCATAAATTCCCGGAGGCAAAATTTCTAGATAAAAAGGCACAAATAATTTTTTTTTTGTTGGTGGTGGTGGTTTTTTTTTTTTTGGCTGCACTGCACGGCTTGTGGGATTTTAGTTGCCTGACTAAGGATCAAACCCCTTGGCAGGGGACTTCCCTGGTGCTCCAGTGGTTAAGACTCTGTGCTTCCAATGCCGGGGGCACAGGTTCGATCCTTGGTCAGGGAACTAAGATCTCACATGCTGCACGGTGTGGCCAAAAGATAAAATAAAAAAAACAAAACAAAACAAAAAAAACCTTGGCAGTGAGAGTGCAGAGTCCTAACCACTGGACCACCAGGGAATTCCCACAAATAATTTTTTTTAAGGTTTCCCATAACTTAAACTCTGTTTCAACGAACACTGCCATTACCATATAAAAAAGTGCCTGTTTCTTGACACTCTTGCCAAACTGGGTATTGAAATACTAAGTGAAATAAGGCATCTCATTGTTACTTTCAGTTTTGTTCCTTTGATTACAAATGAGCCTGCATCATGAACTGACGGTGTGTCTTATTTTTCCAGTCCAGCTGGCGGTGATGGGGGCTGGAGGAAGTGTGTTCTCTAGGCTTGGGCTCTCCTCCGCCTTTTATCATAGAACTAGGCACAGATTTTTAAATGGTCTTTGTTGTTTAATTCGCATTTTTATATAATTTTAGTAACATTAATAGCTTTAGTTAAAAACATACAGGTCAGGGCTTCCCTGGTGGCGCAGTGGTTGAGAATCCTCCTGCCAATGCTGGGGACACGGGTTTGATCCCTGGTCCGGGAAGATCCCACATGCCGCGGAGCAACTAAGCCTGTGCGCTACAACTACTGAGCCTGCGCTCTGGAGCCCATGAGCCACAACTACTGAGCTCATGTGCCGCAACTACTGAAGCCCGCGTGCCTGGAGCCCGTGCTCCACAACGAGAGAAGCCACAGCATTGAGAAGCCCGTGCACCGCAACGAAGAATAGACGCCCATGCACAGCAACAGACCCAACACAGGCAAAAATAAATAAATTAAATAAATAAATTTATTTTAAAAAAAAATTATGGGTCTTTTCTTCTCTAGTTTTGCCCTCTTGTGAGTCACTCTCCGAATATCACCAGAGTGATCTTTCTAAAACATAGGTCTGATGGTGTCACCTCTTTCTAAAACCTTCAATGGCTCACTATCCCCTACCGGATAAAGCGTAAGCTCCTCGACCTGACATTTGTGGCCCCTTATGGTTTTACCTCAACCTCCCTTTCTAGACTCATCTCCTACGGACTTCCCCCAGACCTTACCTCCCCGACCCTACAGCTAATCTCTCAGCCACACGAGACTCTAACTTGCTGCTTCCCACTCAAATGGAGGGCCTTCACCCACACTGTTCTCCTTGCCCGGAATCCCTTCTCCCTCCCTCACCTGGCAAAGGTCTCCTGAGCCTTTGCGATCCAGCTGAACATCCACTTTCCTGACTCCCCAAAGAGAGACAGCTTTGGTTCTGTCCCCGTGCCCCCGTAATACAATGATCATACCTTGTCATCATTCTTTGCATGAGTCCCCAGCTCCTCCACTGCACTCTGCATCCTTGGGGGCAGAAACTTAGTGCCTACATTTCCCTCCCCTGGCAGAGAGTAAGGGCTTCATACATGTTTTCTGTTGAAGAACAGTGTCTCTCTGATAATTTAATATTTGATTATAGAGCACGCACTCTGACACAAAAGCTGTCATCAAAGATGTATAAATTAAAACACAAAACTTCTCATCAAGATGTCTCCCAGGAATGGCTGGGTCAGAGCGGTTGGCTAGCTGCTAAGGTGTTTAATAAAAAGCCCAGTTAATTAACAAGAAAAAGATTCCTTTGTGGTTTGCTTCAAGGCGGAGGACAGCCAGAAGCTGGTGCTGGAGACAGATCCCAGCTTTGCTTCAGGTTTCTTTCAGAACTTTTAGAGTTAAAAGAGCAATTTGACAGTATGACAATGTCTAACCACTTTGACCTTGCATCCCACTGCTAGGAACCCAAACTAGAGAGATACCAGCTCGTTGCGCAAGGACACGCATGTGGGGATGAGCTCTTGCTGCGTTTTTGGGGGAAAGATAAGCAAATCATGCCTTATCCAGCCGTAGAATCCAAACAAATGTTTAAAAGAGTAAGGTAGATCTGTCTGTCATGAGATGGGAGTGAAATCCTATATAGGATTCCATTTTGCAAAACAACAACAACAGTAAATTATATACATGGGTGTACACACACACATACAGAGTTTGTAAAGGTATTAGAGAAGATGTAGCTGGCTACACATCTAATCTCTGGGGAGAGAATTGTGGGGGAGGAAGGAGTACGCTCACTTTTTTACCATCCCAGCTGTGGGTGGTTTCCATTTTTACAAGCATATATTAATTTTGTACTTAAAGGGAAGATAAAGCCCTTTACAAAGCTGGCTTCCAAGTATCTTCTCAATCTTGACTCACAGGGCTTCCTCATTCCAGGGATAATCGAGTTAGAATAATCACTAACAACTGTCAGTTATGTTTTCTTTTCAAGCGTATCCTACCTGCTGCTATGTGTTTTGATTGTCACAACAAACCCATGATAGACGTCTTTATTATCACCATCATCTTACATCTCAGGAAACTTGGATTCATGAGTGTCTTGAATTTATTAAATTCACAAAGAAAAAAAATTATACAATGCTAGTGGAAATGATAGAATGGGCTCCCTGTATTCTGCTAGCAGGAGTGTAAGTCGGTACAAGCTTTCCGGGGAGCAATTTGACAATATGTATTAAAATTCTTTAAAACCTACATCCCTTTATCCTAGCAATTTATCCCAAGGATATAATTAAGGACATGCACAGAGTTTCAGCCACAAGGATGTTCATTTAGAACATGCTTATGATACTGAAAAATTAGAAACCACTGAAATACCCAAGAATAGAAAATTACTTGAATAAATTATGTTCCATTCATATGAGAGAATATTATAAGTTCATTAAATAGTGGTGAAGAAGAATATTTAATGACGGGGAACACAGTTCATGATGCATTTTTAAAAGTGGGTCACAAACAGTATTACATGAGTCTATTTTTGCTTTTAAAAAAAGAAAGAAAAAAGGAACATACGTAATATACACACATAGAGAAAAGGTGGCAAAAAGCACACCAAAATGTTAGTACTAGTGACCTCTGGGAAGTGAGACTACTGAAGATTTTTTACTTGACTCCTTTTCTTAATTGTATTTTTATAACTCCCCCTTGCTAAGTGTCCTACAATGAACGTGTATCATTTTGAATTGTATCACATTTTTTAAAGGAGATTCATCTCCTTGCTCTTCCTTGTGCAGCAACTTCTGTGCCTTCCTCCCTCCCAGATCCCTGCCCTCTCTCCTCCTGGCAAACACTGCTCATTCTGCAAGGCCAGCTCCTCCAGGAAGCCTGCCATGGTCTCTGCTGGCTTCTGGGCTCCCTAGCTCACACTCAGCTTTCTGTTCTTCTTGCATGAGACACAAGTGTCATGTGACACCGCCAAAGTACGCTGGGAAGTGGCTCATCAGCCCAGGAAGCTTAAGGCATCTCCAAAGCAAGCACTCAGTCCCCGGTCCTTTAAATAGATCTGGCTGCTTACACAGCAGGCATTTGGGTACCTTAAAGCCCAGCAGCCCTCAAAGTCCCTCCACAGGCTTTCGTCGGCGGCTCTCCCACTCAACCAGCCTCACTCTGTTCTTCATGCTCAGCTCACTAATCTCTTGGTTCTGTCCCCAAACTCCCAGCACCCTGTCTTGCCTTGCTCTGACCACTGGTCTGCCCATGCTTTGGAGTTCATCTTCTGGTTGCAGTGATGTCTGGGTAATAAGCCTTCCTTCTGGTCCTCAAACCCTTCACCAATCACTTGCACAAAGTCAGGGGTGGATAATGACCATAGCTTTCATGTACCAAATACCTACTATGTGCCAGGCACTCTGCCAGGTGCTTCACTGGCCAATCTCCTTTAACCTGCATAATCATAATAACCATAGCTGTCCTTTACTGAGTCCTTGCTCAGCTCTTTACAGGCACCCCATTCTCCCAAGCATGAAAGAGAGTCTCAGAGAGGTAGGGTGAGTTACCCAAGGTCCCAGAGCTAGTACGGAAGAGGCTGTGCCCCATCTCAAACCAATCCTCGTCTGAGCACCAAATTCATCCCCTTAACTGGTACCCGTTGCTGCTCCTACAACTACCCTCTGAGATAGGTGTGAGAGATGAGCAAACTGAGTTTTGACAAGGTTGAGTTATGGTTCAAGGTCATTTCAGCAAAGCATCAGAGGGGCCTGGGAGTTTAGCCCAGGTCTGGTCTTGGTGAGGCACTGGATGAATAGGAAGGTCACAAAAGGGGAGAGTCTAGTGGGGGTGAGGAACGGGGCTAAGGTCCCCACCAGGAAGTCTGAGATTCACTGCTGGGCTCCAATCTTGGCAAGAGAAGTAACAGCTGGGAAGGGGAGCTTCCCAGGGCTCCCCTCCACCCCAGAAACACCACCCACCTGTCTGGTACAGCACAGCTATTCTTAGATCATACGTGCCACTGTTCTCCTTGGCCTTGGGCTCCGGGATCTGCTGAGAGGGATGGAGGTGGGGTGCTCAGGGCCTTCTGGCATCTGGGGGAGCTCAGATAAGCTAGGGCTGTCACTGTTGACCTTCTAGAAAGCGAGCTGCCACGAGCAGAGGCCATGCCTCATACCACTTCTCACCCACTGGGGGCATAATAAAAAGACCCCGAATAGCCAAAGCAATCTTGAGAACGAAAAAAGGAGCTGGAGGAATCAGGCTCCCTGACTTCAGACTATACTACAAAGCTACAGTAATCAAGACAGTATGGTACTGGCACAAAAACAGAAAGATAGATCAATGGAACAGGATAGAAAGCCCAGAGATAAACCCACGCACATATGGACACCTTATCTTTGATAAAGGTGGCAGGAAAGTACAGTGGAGAAAGGACAGCCTCTTCAATAAATGGTGCTGGGAAAACTGGACAGGTACATGTAAAAGTATGAGATTAGATCACTCCCTAACACCATACACAAAAATAAGCTCAAAATGGATTAAAGACAGGAAAGTACAGTGGAGAAAGGACAGCCTCTTCAATAAATGGTGCTGGGAAAACTGGACAGGTACATGTAAAAGTATGAGATTAGATCACTCCCTAACACCATACACAAAAATAAGCTCAAAATGGATTAAAGACCTAAATGTAAGGCCAGAAACTATCAAACTCTTAGAGGAAAACATAGGCAGAACACTCTATGACATAAATCACAGCAAGATCCTTTCTGACCCACCTCCTAGAGTAATGGAAATAAAAACAAAAATAAACAAATGGGACCTAATGAAACTTCAAAGCTTTTGCACAGCAAAGGAAACCATAAACAAGACCAAAAGACAACCCTCAGAATGGGAGAAAATATTTGCAAATGAAGCAACTGACAAAGGATTAATCTCCAAAATTTACAAGCAGCTCATGCAGCTCAATAACAAAAAAACAAACAACCCCATCCAAAAATGGGCAGAAGACCTAAATAGACATTTCTCCAAAGAAGATATACAGAATGCCAACAAACACATGAAAGAATGCTCAACATCATTAATCATTAGAGAAATGCAAATCAAAACTACAATGAGATATCATCTCACACCGGTCAGAATGGCCATCATCAAAAAATCTAGAAACAATAAATGCTGGAGAGGGTGTGGAGAAAAGGGAACACTCTTGCACTGCTGGTGGGAATGTGAATTGGTTCAGCCACTACGGGGAACAGTATGGAGGTTCCTTAAAAAAACTACAAATAGAATTACCATATGACCCAGCAATCCCACTACTGGGCATATACCCTGAGAAAACCAAAATTCAAAAAGAGTCATGTACCAAAATGTTCACTGCAGCTCTATTTACAATAGCCCGGAGATGGAAACAACCTAAGTGCCCATCATCGGATGAATGGATAAAGAAGATGTGGCACATATATACAATGGAATATTACTCAGCCTTAAAAAGAAATGAAATTGAGCTATTTGTAATGAGATGGATAGACCTAGAGTCTGTCATACAGAGTGAAGTAAGTCAGAAAGAAAAAGACAAATACCGTATGCTAACACATATATATGGAATTTAGGGGAAAAAAATGTCATGAAGAACCTAGGGGTAAGACAGGAATAAAGACACAGCCCTACTGGAGAACGGACTTGAGGATATGGGGAGGGGGAAGGGTGAGTTTTGACAGGGCGAGAGAGAGTCATGGACGTATACACACTAACAAATGTAGTAAGGTAGATAGCTAGTGGGAAGCAGCCGCATGGCACAGGGATATTAGCTCGGTGCTTTGTGACAGCCTGGAGGGCTGGGATAGGGAGAGTGGGAGGGAGGGAGACGCAAGAGGGAAGACATATGGGAACATATGTATATGTATAACTGATTCACTTGGTTATAAAGCAGAAACTAACACACCATTGTAAAGCAATTATACCCCAGTAAAGATGTTAAAAAAAAAAAAGTGGTAATGAGGAAAAAAAAAAAATCCAAGTGATGGATCCTGGGTGCCAAGGGTGACATGGTAAATCTGGGCCCCAAGGTTCTTGGTTCAGCTCCTGGCTCTGTCACTAACGTTCCCTGGGGCTTTGAGCTTACTACTTTCCCCGCTGGTGCTATAATAGCCCCCCTTTGGGCTGTGGCATGATGGTGTGTGGGAAAGTGTTTTGAGATGTGGAGTCAAGAATAGCTGGTGCAGCCGTTCTGGAAAACAGCCTGGCAGTTCCTCAAAAAGTTAAACATACAGTTGCCATATGACCCAGCAATCACACCCCTAGGTACACACCCAAAAGCAACAAAAACAGATATCCACACAAAAACTGGTACACAAACGTTCATAGCAGCATTACTCAGCCCCAAAGTGGAAATAACCCAAATGACCATCAGCCGATGAACGAATACACAAACTATCCTTAAAACAGTAGAATATTATTCAGCCATAAAAAAGAATCAACTGCTGCCTGCATGCTACAAAAATGGATGAAACTGGAAAACATTATAAGTGAAAGAAGTCAGGCACAAAAGGCCACATATATATGTGATTCCGTTTATATAAAACATCCAGAATAGGGACGTCCCAGGTGGCTCAGTGGTTGGGACTCTGTGCTCCCAATGCAGGGGGCCAGGTTCGATCCCTGGTCAGGGAACTAGAGCCCACGTGCGTGCCACAACTAAGAGTTCGCATGCCACAAGTAAGGAGCCCGCGTGCCGCAACTAAGGGGCCCGCCTGCCACAACTAAGACCCAGTGTAACCAAATAAATAAATAAATATTAAAAAGTATATATGTATCCAGAATAGGCAAGTCCGCAGAGACAGAAAGTAGACTAGTGGTTGCCTGGGGCAGGGGAAGTTGGGGGGAGTGATTGCTAGTGGGTACAGGGTTTCTTTGGGATAATGAGAATGTTCTGGAAATAGTGGTGATGGGTGCACAACCTTGAGAATATACTAAAAACCACTGTACACTTTAAAAGGGAGAATGTTATGGTATGAGAATTAAAAAGAAGAGGAAGAAGAAGTGGCACTGACTTGGAGCTTACTCCTCCCAGCTCTGTGCTAAGCCCTTCCTGCATCTTACCTTAATCCTCCCAACAGCCCTCTAAAGGAAGGACTCTCATTATTGCTTTTTTGTAGATGAGGAAACTGAGGCAGAGGGAAGTTCAACAACTTGCCCGAGGTTGCACAGATCCTTGCGGTGCAGGTGCAAGGTCAGTGTGGACCCTGCGGTACTTTGTACCTTTTCCTGTGACCAGTCTCTCTGTCCATCTCCCCCACAAGGCCATGGGCACCTGGGGAGGAGATGTCTCATCCTCGGACACCCAGCCCAAGACCTGGTTCTGAGACGTTTATTGAATGGACAGAGAATTGTGCTATCTTTGCCCTCTTGGCTTCTTCACAGAGAAATCGACTTCTCACAAAAGCACAGCATCCGCTGCGAAACCTTAAGGCTGCCAGTTAGCCGCTTTGCACTCGCCCTGAGGTTGCTGAGCCGATAGGCAAGAACCACCTCAAATCGAGACAAAATGCATTTGTGGTTTCGAAGGAAAGTCGTTAGAAGACAAAGTCTGTCTTCCAAGGCCAAGGTTGCTCCAATTCCGTTTACTTAAAGTAGAAAGAAGACAATCCCGCCCCAGTGAGTCTGAGCCGGCTTGCAGGAAGGAGCGTTTTTTTGCTGAGTATCCACCACGAACCGCAGGAGAGAGCGGGCGGGAGACAGTGGGAGCCAAAGCAAACATTCTGAAGTCAGAGATAATGGGAGAAGGTAGGAGGAATGGGAATAGGTTTGGAGGCCAAGCAGGAAACAGGTCTGAAAGGAAGGGTGGGAAAGCAGGAAGCTTTCCGAGCTTTTATGAAAAGATGGCCCTTCTGAGCCTGGGGGGAGATCCGTTTGGAGCCGGGCTGTCTGAGACAGCACCGAGCCCACCCTGCTCCAGCAGCCGCCTCCCAAGCTGCCCACTCCTTGCCATCCTGCACTGGGTCCCAAGGGTTCCTTCTAACAGAGAGATTGCCCCACCCCCACCCCCCACTGCTCAAAATCCTTCCGGGGCTCCCTATTGCCTATCATTTAGAGAACCACCCAGATGAAGCGTTCCAGGCTTCTGTGTCCACACACTGGCCTCAGCCCTGCGTGTCCTTTCAGCTTTTTGTTGCCCCCTCTCTCTGTGGCACCACGCTAGGATCTAATGCATCCAACTGCATGCTCTTCCCTAAATGATCTCTACCTTTCCCAGCCTTTGTATTTTTTCTTCTTCACAGCTATGTCTTACCTCCTCAAAGAGCATCTCGAGGGACTCTTTTCTCCACTGCTTAACTCTCCCTCAGTGTCTAGTCTGGTGCTGGCCATACACCAAATCCTCAGTAATTGCCAGAAGAATTAACCAAGTCGCCAGAACGGTGGAGAGGGTTCTGGACAATCCACCTGTCTGGTCAGCTCTTTCGTAGCTGGATGTCTTACGCTGGGGTTCCCGGGAAGCAGCCTCTGAGAAAAGGACTGGGGTCCAAACAGTGCATTTTGGAGGTGAGCGTCAGTATAGCGTGCTTTCATAAGCAGGTCGCATTCCTAGCACTGGGGCTCCGTCCCACTGGGGACTTCTGGGAAGTGGGATGAAACACCAGTTAGAGTTGCTGCCACAGCAAGGGGCAAGGACTCTAGGGTATTTCCCTGCCATCGTCCTTTCGTCTTGGCTGAGGGCAGTTCTGGGGGTTTTACTCCTGGGCACCTGTGGCCTGCTCCTGGCCACACAGCTGATCATAGCAGGACCCCACGGGCAGATTCCAGATGAGTAGGAGGGGTGAGGGTGTGCGGCTTCACCTTCACAGGCTTCACCTCCAAATGTGGGCCCTGCTCTCCTAGCCTCTGCATCTCTGCCTGTGCTGTTCCCATGCCTGGACCGCCCTCTTCCGGGCCTTTCCCTCCAGCAGGTGACTTCCTACGCCCCTACATGGCCCAGCCACATGGTCTCTCTCCAGAGGCTTCTCCTGACCCACCCTGGAGGAGTCCGTGCCTCTCCCAGCGGCCCCATACCACCCAGTCTCCTTATCACTTGTGCAGGAGTTCCCACTGTACTGACCCTGTGCTATCACTGCGTCCACTAGTGAGCCCGGAGTTTTGTCTGCCTGCCCCTCTGGCCTGGGAGCCCCGTGAAGGCGGGGTCTCCATCTGATTCATCTGTGTGCCTAGCACCCAGCAGAGTGAAGGTGTCCAGTGAATGAAGAATTGAGTGAATAAGCAACAGTAATCTCAGATATTTGTTGACTGCTTACCATGTGCCTGACTCTGATCTAAATTCTTTATGCGTGATGACATTTCATCTACACGGCCACCCACAAGGGAGGAGCTATCATTATCTGCAACATACAGAGGAGACATCCAAAGCAGACAGGACTTCAGGAACGTGCCCAGGGCCTCACTGCTCTAAGTGGCTGAGCGGGGAATGATTGGGAGGAGCTTCCCTGGTCCCTCAGTAGTGTCACGCCCCCATAAACCAGGCGAAAATGGAGGCTCAGCTGGCCCAGGGCTCCTCCAAGCCACCTTGGGCTAGGAAGCCATCTGCTGGGAGGGTGGTGAGAAAGGAAAACAGAGGAGGCTGCAGAGAGGGACATGGAGGCTGCAGAGAGGGACCTGGAGGCTGCCCTCCTGCGAGCCGGGAAACCTGCCCAGGTCTTAGGTAAGTGGAGCTGAGTGTGGGGTCCTGTGAGGAGCAGCCTGGGTGGGTGTGAAGGGTGTCAGGTCACATGATTTCTGGAAGGGCAGTTGTGACAACAGACTCTCCCAGCCAGACAGCTCCTTACAGGCTTCTAAGCAGCTTCTTATCCGTGATCCCATGTGCCTCTCATGGTCCCTTCCGCAACCCCAGTGACATGGGAAGAGACGGGTCTGCCCAGGGTCACAACAGAGCTGGGACTTCAAATTAGATGTGTGTGACCCTGAGGGCAGTGCTCTTTCCACTGTGTCTCAGTCCTCAGTCAGGGTGCAGAGCAACCTTGCTTTCCTTCAGGGCTGGGGAGAGAGAGAGAGAGAGAGAGAGACAGCCAACATTAAGTCAGGCTCTCAGTACGTACCAGAAAAACCTCATTCCATTCTCTTCACAGCCTTACGAGAAAGAGATCATTACCCCCTTTGAAAGTTGAAGAAACTGAGGCCCAGAGAGGTTAAGCAGCTCAGCCAAAGTCACACAGCATGGGAGAGGAGAGCTAGGAGGGGGGCCAATTTGAAATGGCCCCAAAGCATAAAATCTAGCAGGTAGATAGGAGAAGAGGACATTGGAGGGATTGAAAATTAAGTTTTGCCAAATTGGATTCAGCAACTGCACTGTTTACCTACAACCTATTAATCTATATGCAGTTCATTCCAGAGAACCGGAGACAGGCTGCCTGAGAGACCTGCAACTCAGACAATTTACCTTACAGCAGGCATGAAGCATACAGCCAAGGTCATGAGTAAGAATAGGATACCCACCTCTCCTGTGGCCAGAGGCAGCTGAACAGGCTGGCTGCCTACATAGTGGTCCCTAAGGCTTGACCTTAAGAGGTGCTAGGCTCTGTGCAGCAACCCCTGGGGGTTAGGGAGGGGCAGACTCATGAAAGCGTCTCAGAGAACAAGAAAGGACTTTGCTAGCCGCTGAAATCCCAACTGTTTCGTGAAATTTTATTTGGCCTCTGGTGAAAGAACTAGCTGTGATCCAACAAGGGCAAAATTGCAGCTGCAGGGGCTTCCCTGGTGGCGCAGTGGTCAAGAGTCCGCCTGCCGATGCAGGGGACGCGGGTTCGTGCCCCGGTCCGGGAGGATCCCACATGCCGCGGAGCGGCTAGGCCCGTGGGCCGTGGCCGCTGGGCCTGCGCGTCCAGAGCCTGTGCTCCGCAGCAGGACAGGCCGCAGCGGTGAGAGGCTCGCGTACCGTTAAAAAAAAAAAAAAAAAAAAAAAAAAAATGCAGCTGCAGGAAAAAAACTAGTCTCTTAAAATGCAAAGGCTTGAAGGTGCTTTCCAGAGATTGCACTGAGATAAATTCAGTGGTGAAAGAGACATCCGTTCGGAAAGGATGACCATTTCGTAGGAATCACAGGTTTAGGAAAGATGTTTTTCTCAGTAATATGACAGTGAGCTTGCAGCAACCGTTCAAGTTGGCTGTTAAGGAGAGCTGGAATTCTCCTTATTACATTAGAAAGGTTTGGAATTAATAGGGAATCCACCATGCAGGGTGGAATGCACTTAACAAATACCAAAGGCATTTAAAAATTGAAGACCAAAGGTTACAGTTGTATTTTATCTTTGGAGAGCTTCCCAAACATTCTCACTTGCATTAAGTCACATGATCTGCAGAACCCTAACAGGGCAGGAAAGAGCAGCCAGCATTGCACGCATTCTTTAAACAAAACAAAACAAAAACAGCTTTTTTGAGATACAATCCACATGCCATACAGTTCACTCATTTAAAGGGTACAGTTCATTAGTTTTTAGTATACTCACAGAGTTGTGCAATCACCACCGCTATCTAATTTCAGAACACTTTCAAAAATAAACCCTGTATCCATTAGCGGTCATTCAAAATTCCTTCTGTCTCTCAGCCCCTGGCAACCACTAATCCACTTTCTGTCTCTATGGACTCACCTATTCCAGACATTTCATATTAATGGAATCATATAATATGTGGTATTAACGGGCTGAATTGTGTCTCCTCCCCACAAAATTCATATGTTGAAGTCCTAACCCTCAGTACCTCAGAATGTGACCCTGTTTGGAAATAGGGTTGTGTTGCAGATGTAATTAGTTAAAATCAGGTCTTTAGGGTGGACCGTAATCCAATGACTTGTGTCCCTATAAAAAGGGGAAATTTGGACACAGGGAGAACGCAACGTGAAGATGAATGCAGAGATTGAGGTGATGTTTCTGCAAGCCCAGGAACACCGAAGATTGCCAGCAAACCACCAAAAGCTACAAGAGGCATGAACAGATTTCCTCAGAAGAAAGCAATGCTGCCGACACCTTCATCTCGGGCTTCTAGCCTCCAGAACTAGGAGACAATAAATTTCTGTTAGTTAAGCCACCTAGTCTATGGTACTTTGTTATGGCAGCCCTGGCACTCTAATACACAGGGTCTTTAGTGGCTAGCTTCTTTCAGGTAGCATCACGTTTTCAAGGTTCATCCATGTTGTAGCATGTGTCAGTACTTTATTCCTTTGAAGACCAAGTCATATTCTATTGTATGGATTTTATTGTATGGATATATACCACATTTTATTTATCCATTCATCCATCGATGTAATTTGGGTCTTATTTGCTATTATGAAAAATGCTGCTATGAACATTCATGTACAAGTTTTTATGTGGACGTATGTTTTCATTTCTCTTGGGTATAGACCTATATTTCTCTTTTCCAGCTGCAGAAACTGAGCCCCCATGAGACAACTTGCCCAAGGTTACCAGCTAGAGCATGGAAGAACTGTCCCTCCAACTTAGAACTGTTTGATTTCAAACTCAAAGGTCTTTCAACTCTGTTAGGCTATACACACTCACATTCATGCAAACTCGTTCACACTTACACACGTCACACCCACATGACAGATAGTTCTTTGAGCCTGTTGTTTTGCCCAGGGTGCAGAAGTTCAACAAAAGCAATCAAACAGAAGTGGTGCGATACTGAGGCAGATACTGAGACTTCCAAAGGATAAGTAAGTCAGGACATTGATTTGAATATCACTGAGGGAAAGACCAAAAACATTTAAAGGGGTATAAAGAGGTTAGTGAAGAGCAAATGGCTCGAATGTGGTCTCCCGTAGGGCGCACACAACTTCTATCGATTGCGACCAAATGTAATTTACCAGAAGAATAGTATGCAAGTCAAAGATGTTTATGTGAAGAGAGCTGCATTTGAAATCTGTACGGGGCTCTGCTCTCACCATCCAGTTACTCAGTGAGGGCGGGAACAGCTTACATAAGCAAACTGCCTCCGATGGGGCTAGCGCAGGAAGATTTGATTTCACCGTTTCTGTGAGCGAACAGGATCAGAAGCTATTCTGAGCGGCCTCAAAGGAAAAGCGCCAGAAATCATAAATAAAGAAGAAGTCAAGCGTGTCCAGTGGCCATATCAAATGTGACATTCCTCCAGAATGTTTGAACGTGGTATCTTTCAAGCCCCTGATTCTTTAAAAAAAAAAATAGAAAATACCTTATTTCCCGGTGACAATAGCATTCACTACAGTTAAAACCTAGCAGAAGGCAAAGTGATTTGGGGCATAAAGAAAAAAGTAGCAAAAAAAAAAAAAAAGTAGCATTTGGAGGAGTGCAAGATTCAGCCTTTCATTTAACAAATATTTATTTTTGACACTCTCTCTGCCTGTCATTCTGTCCCCACTGTTCTCGAGTTCCTCACCCTGCTTCATTGTTTTCTTACTTTCTCATTGCTCCCTGAGCACACATTTTACGTTTACTTGTGATGGTTAATTTTATGTGTCAACTTGACTGGGCCACAGAGTGCCCAGACATTTGGCCAAACATTGTTCTGGGGGTGTCTGTAAGAATGTTTTTGGATGAGATGAACATTTGAATCAATGGACTGAGCAAAGCAGGTTGTTCTCCCTAATGTGGGTGGCCCTTATGCAGTCAATAAAGAGCTGAGTAGAAGAAAAAGACCAAGGAAGTGGGAACTTTGCCTTCTTGATT
Organism: Phocoena sinus; assembly: GCF_008692025.1. Taxonomy (NCBI): domain Eukaryota; kingdom Metazoa; phylum Chordata; class Mammalia; order Artiodactyla; family Phocoenidae; genus Phocoena; species Phocoena sinus. The sequence continues at coordinate 11,839,614 of NC_045768.1, read as the reverse complement.
GTTTGAGCTGGGACATTGCTTTTTTTCTGCCCTCAGACTGGAACTTATACGATGGACTCTCCTGAATTTCAGGACTCTGGACTCAGACTGGAATTATATCACGGGCTTTCCTGGGTCTCCAGCTTGACAAATGCAGATTTGGGGGGTTCTAAGCCGCCGTAAATTGCATGAGCCAATTCCTTATCCTAAATCTCTTGATATAGATAGAGATATAAACACAGATGATAGAGATAGAGATAGAGGTGTAGATATAGGTATATATATATATATATATATAGGTATATATCCCATTGGTTCTGTTTCTCTGGGGAAACCTACTATATTGCCCATCTCCCCTACTGGAGTGTAAGCTATCTCACCTCACTTCAGGTGATGGCTCCAGCCTCCTAATTCATCCCTCTGGTTCTCCTTTTGCCTCCTCCCCAGTCCATTTTCCACCAGTTGGGTGTGTCATTCTCCTGCTTAAAGACATCAGGGTTTCCTCTGGGGTAGAGAAGGCCATAGAGTGAGAGCCGGCCAGGCTCCCTGTTCTGGAGACCTGACTTTAGGCGGCCACAGATGGAGACATCTGACCCGCTCTTTGACTTTTCTGCAGGTGGCCTCATGTCTCAGGGGTGCTCATCCCCATGATGTCAGCGTCACTTCCTTGGGTAGTGATCCCTTATCCATCTGGGAGCACCCGTCAGCCAAACTGGGCCTCTCTCCCTCTTTCCTCCTCACCTCCTTCCAAGAAGGCAGGATTCACCCGGGTCCAGCCCAGGCTCATCAATAGGTCAGCCCTGTCCCCAAAACCTGGTAATGAAGTGGGATCAAACGTGTACTCAGCTCACTTGCTGGCACACTGTAAGTGCTCAAGGATGGGTAGCACTTATTTAATAACAGTTTTATTGAGATTATAACTCACACACCACAAAATCCACCCCTTTAAAGTGTGCAATCCAGTGATACACTGAGTTGTGTAACAATTACCATTTCCTGTTTTTCAGAACATTTTTATCACTCCAAAAGAAGCCCTGTAAGCATTAGCAGTCCCCTCTCCTTTCTGCCGTCTCTCCAGTCCCTGGTAACCACGAATCTGCTTTCTGTCTCTATGGATTTGCCTATTCTGGACATTTCATATTAAAAAAAACCATACAGGGCTTCCCTGGTGGCGCAGTGGTTGAGAATCTGCCTGCCAATGCAGGGGACACGGGTTTGAGCCCTGGTCTGGGAAGATCCCACATGCCGCAGAGCAACTAGGCCTGTGAGCCACAAGTACTGAGCCTGCGCGTCTGGAGCCTGTGCTCTGCGACAAGAGAGGCCGCGATAGTGAGAGGCCCGCGCACTGCGATGAAGAGTGGCCCCCACTTGCCGCAACTAGAGAAAGCCCTCGCACAGAAACGAAGACCCAACACAGCCATAAATAAATAAATAAATAATCATACAACATAGGGCCTTTTGTGTCTGTGTTCTTTAATTTAGCAACATGTTTTCAAGGTTCATCCATGTTTTAGCATGTCTCAGTAATTCATTCCTTTCTATTGCCAATAATACTCTATTGTATTGGATATATACATATATTGTATTGGATATGGACATATCACGTTCTGTTTCCATCCACTCCTCATTTGATGGACACTGGGTTGTTTCTGCTTTTGGCTGTTATGAAAAATGCTTCTGTGAACACTCAGGTACAAGTTTTTGTGTGGACAAATGTGTGCATGTGGGCATATAATAGTAGTGGAATTGCTGGGTCATATGGTAACTGTATATTTTACTAGCTGAGGAAATGCCAAACTGTTTTCAAAAGTGGTTTTAGTTGGGAATTCCCTGGTGGCCCAGTGGTTAGGACTCTGAGCTTTCACTGCTGAGGGCTCGGGTTCAATCCCCAGTTGGGAACTAAGATCCCACAAGCCACACAGTGTGGCAAAAAAAAAGTGGTTGTAGTATTTTACATTCCCACCAGCAATGTAGGAGGGCTCTGATTTCTCCACATCCTCACCAACACTTGTTATTGTCTGTCTTTTTGTTTTAGCCATCCTAGTAGAGGTAGCACGTAATATTCATTGTGGTGTCTGGGGTAAATGTTGGGTACTCAGGAGCCCACCCAGCCTCCCTGTCGCCCATCCTTCTCCATATTGCCCCATCTCAGCCAACTCTGCTTCCACCTAGCATCCCTCATCCTTCTCCTGGCTCCAACCCTCACCTTCTTATGCATTGAGACACCCTTGTCTCCGCGCCCTTGGTGGCGGTCCCACTCCAAACTAGACAAACATCTAGAACCAAGTACGGCCAACTGCCTGAGGAATATGGCTGTTGTCTGAAGCCTCAGGTGTTAGGAGCCAATGTTCTTGGCTACAGAGTCCAGCCCACCTTAAGCCCAAGTATCCTGTCCCTTTAGATACTGCAAAGGGAGGAGGAGTTAGCCCTGATTAAGGTCAGTTCAAGAAACAGTTAATGATGCATGGTGATAGTGGTAATACTGGTTAACATTTATTTGTTCAGTGCTCCCCATGGGCCTGGCACAGTGCTCAGCACTGACACATATGCTGTTTATTAATCTTTACAACAATCTTATGAAGGAATATAGTTATCATTCCCATCTCACCAATGAGGAAATTCTGTTGAGAGGACAAATCACTTGCTCAAGGACACACACATGCAAACACTGTGATATAAACGCTGATCATCTGAGGCAGAATCTAAATGCTTACTTGGTATACAGCGCCTCCTTATGCTTCAGAGATGAATTAGGTGCAGTCCTGCTCTCCATTTCCAGGTACCAAAATCTGTATTAGTTTCCTATTGGTGCTGTAACAAATTAACGCAAACTTAGTTACACACAAACTTAAAACAGCACAGACTAATTATCTTATGGTTCTGGAGGTCAGAGTCTCCAGAGGGTCTTACAAGGCTAAAATGAAGAATGTGAGCTGGGCAGGGCTGCATTCTTTCTGGAGGCTCGGTGAGAGAATCCATTTTCTCATCTCCAGTCTCTGCAGGCTGCCTGTGTTCCTTTGCTCGTGGCCCCTGCCTCCATCTTCAAAGCCAGAAATGGCTTCTTTCTGCCTTTGGTTTTCATAATTTTTTCTAGGAGTCTTAAGGCTCTGCAACCATATGGACTTTTTTTTTAATTTAGCTCCCCTGAGGACCAGAAAGGGCCAAAGCTACCAAAAGGGGATTTAGGTTCTCAACCCTTATTAAAAATGTGGCAGTGTCTTGACACATGCTACAACATGGGTGAACCTTGAAAACATTATGCTGAATGAAAGGCCACATGATGTATGATTCCGTTTATATGAAATCTCCAGAGTAGGCAAATCTATAGAGACAGAAAGTAGATTCCTGACTGCCAAGGTTTGGAGGAGTTGAGGGGAAATGGTGAATGACTGCTAATAGGTACAGGGTTTCTTCATGGAGTGAGGAAAGTATTCTGAAATTAGTGCACAACTTTGAATATACCACTGGACTAGACACTTTAAAAGGATGAGTTTTATGGTACTGTAATAGGGAAGAACAAATCTGACTCCATATTGGATGTTTCTTTTACTTTAATTTTTGTATTCTATTGCTTTTGTTACAAGTTAATCACCAAAGGGACGTTGCCTATAAGCTTAAATTATACATAATGACCCATCTCTGGGAACCTGCCGCCCACGTAATGAGCATCAAGATAAAATACCTTTGTTTAGCTCATAGGAAACCCCCTTACCAGGCCCACATGTGAATGGCTGCAGGAAGGAAGAAATCAACATATCCCCTTCGGAGTCTGACTGGAACCAGGACTTTACCTCTTTCCCTTTTAGAAGCCTGAACTCTAACTCAGAGAAGATGATTCTTTGGGACACTGGTCCAGCATCTTCTCGGTCTGCTGGCTTTCCAAATAAAGTCGCTATTCCCTGCCCCAACAACTAGTCCCTAGATTTATTGGCCTGTCGTGCAACCAGCAGTATGAACTTGGACTCGGTAACTGTATGTGAATCATATCTCAATAAGGCTGTTATGTTTTAAAATGTGATAAGTGTAAAAGGTGTTTTGAGACACAGAAGAAGTCTCTTAGTCAAGTCTGGGCTTTGGGAAAGGCTGTCCAGATGATGCTATGGTCATGGCTGAAAGATGAGTTAAATGTCAAATGAAGGAAGATGGAAAGGGTATTCCAGGCAGAGGGAACAGCGTGAATAAAGATACGGAGGTATGAATAAGCATGGCATCCCCAGAGCTCCCCTCCTGGGCCCAGTCTGCCTGGATCCAGGGCTTGATAGATGATTGTTAGACAGATGAATGGACAGATGGATGAACTGACGAGTGGATGGATGGGTGAATAGATAGATGATGGATGAATGGATGGTGGGTGTGTGGATGCAGTGGCAACATAGGCACACGTAACCTAATTATCTTATCTTATCCAACACTTATCTCAGTCTTTATGGAGCACACCGTTGATGTTTGGGTCAAGAACTTAGGGAACATCAAAGATGAAAGACACAGCATGCCCCCTGGGGAGTTTGCAGTCCTAAGTGCAGAGCAAAGGGTCGGTTGTGGAGCCACAGTACTCTTGCTGCTAGGGTACTTCCCAGGGGAGGAACCAATGGTTACATTTAGGGGACGGACAGAGAAGGAGGAACTGGAGGAGAAGGTGGAATCAGAGAGATAGGCAGGAACCACTCTGAGGTAGCCTCACCCCTTAGCTCTGCAGGCAAAAAGTAGCCATGAAATAGGACACTTTCAAGGTGGCATGCTGTCTGGGGAGGGCCCTGGCCTGGGACCTAGGAGACCTGGGTGCTTGTCCCTTTTCTGCATTTGAATCCCTGTGTAACTATGCGCTAGACACTAACCCTCTCTGGACTCTACTTCCTTGTCTGTATGATGAGCTTGAAAGTTTCAAAGGCCCTTCAGTGAAACTGAGTTGGTGGAATCTTGAGACTCAGCAAAACAGGGGCAGAAACATCATTTCAAATTCGTGCCAGGCAGTGCGGTACAGAGGAAAGAGGAAAAGCGCATAATCCCAGGACCCACACCATCCTGGACTCTCATGCAGACACACACCCCTTCCTAGACCCAATGTCTTGGGCAAGTGCCTTAACTTCCCAAGTCTAATTTCCCTCACCGCACAACAAGGTTATTAACGCTTATCTCAGGGTTGTGAGGATTTAGGTAAACTAAAAACTGTATGTAGGGCACTCAACCTATGTCAGTTTTTGAAAATGTTAATTCCCATCCCCTGATTTTGTTTCTCTCTGTTTAGTGCACATATTTTAGGTCTTAATCTGCACCATGTTCCCTTTTCCTCCGAGAAGCCCTAGTACCAGGGTTGAACCCCAGCAGCCATATGAATATTACATAACCCTGTTCACTTGGTCATAGCTGATTGGACCAAGGGGGTCACCTAACCCAAACTGGGCCAATCAGATTGAATTTGGAATTGGGGCAAGAGACACCAGTCAGACTCTGCTGGGTGCTTGAGCCAGCAAGTGACACGTTTGAGAGTCAAGTTTGCTTGAGGAAACGAAGGAGGGGAGGGAGAAAGGGAGAGAATGAGGGAGAATGGGAGGAAGGAAGGAAGGTAGGAAGGAAGGAATGAAAGATTCGTTAATACCTTGATTTAATTTGATCAGCTACTAACCCAGGCTTTGGGTACATCTCCTGAGACTTATCCCTGAACTGTCCAGGCTGAAGGCCTGACTGATGTCACCACATCACAGAGGGTCTTTCCTATGGTCTGCCCCTGACAGGGACCCCTGTGAGGAAGAGAGGGTTCAGGGGCAGACAAGAGGAAGGACCCTGCCGAGATGTGCTGACATTGGCCAGGAATGGCCTCCTCCTGCTAGGCCAGAGATTAACCAGGGTGTGTGTGGCTGCCTTAAGGACTAGCGATGACTCAGGTGGTACCTGTTGAGGGTTCCTGGTGAGGATGCCCAGGACAAGGAAGACCGGAACCAAAGCCTCCTGACTCCATTTTGTGCAGACGGGGCCAGGAACACCCTTGAGGGTCCAGTGCGGTTCTGGTGCCAGGCCATGGGTTGCCGCCAGCCAAAGCTGGTCTGTTCTAGGGCCCCTGCGCTGGCTCCTCCTCTCAGCCGTCCTGTTCCCTGCCCCGCCCCACTAAAGTCTCTCTCCTACCTCCATCCCACCTCCTGGCTGCCACCACCACTTCTTATTCATTCTCGGCTTCTGCTTTCTGCTTTCTTTCTGTGTCTCTTGGCTTCTTGCCTTGCAAAAACAGAGCTCTGCCTCTCTCCAGAGGCTCCCTCTCAAGCCGCGAGAGCGAGGCATGTTGGCTCATTTGGTCACTGTTATCCGTGCTGGGTACTGGGCTCCCAGGCCACTGGCTGCCTTTGTGTCAGGTACACACCTTAATCCAGTATGCAAGGGTGGGTCACCCAGGTAGCTTTATTCTAGAAGGGGCTGTGGGCCTGGCAGCTCCCAGAGCACGACACATCTTTCTCCAATATACATGGGGAAGGAGCAAAGGAGAGTGCGGAGGTGAATGTGCATTGAAAAGTATAATGGGCCTGCTGGCACAATATATGTATTATTTACAACATTAACAAGGCCATCATGTCACTACTCAGGGATGTTTTCCTTCCCTAGAACTTGCTGGCCAAGGGCAGTGGTTATCAGTGGCCCTGGTCTTTGATTTCCAAACCCCTCTCCAGGGAAGTTGCTGGGACACCCAGCCTCCCTCCACCTCCTCCCCTTAGTGCTGCTTCACCAAGAACCCTCCTTACCTGCTTCTCCGCTGCCGCTCTGGTTGCTCCGGGCTCTCCCGAGGAGGCTCGCAGATCCCCACACTGCCTAAATGCTCCCAGGTGCTTTCACTTTAGAGCTCCTGCCATCAGCTGGGGAAACAGCTTCCTCTTCTTTTGAGCCCTGCCCACAGCGAGTTGGTCAGGGAGGCTATGGCTGTTCACAACCTTCTAGCTCATATATCTAGCCCTTTGGAGAGAAGGCCTCCTCCTCTGTCAAGATCCCAAATTCCAGAGGAAGGAGCATGACTGGTTCAGCTGGGGTCAGAGGTCCATACCTGCACAATTAGCTACAGCGTGTCAGAACCATCTCCGAAGACAGGGAAGGGGGACGAGTGGAGGGGGCCATCCAGGGCCAAGCCTTCACACCAAGGGACCCGGCACACGCCACCATGCTGCCCTGTGCCACCAGGTCCCTGATCTCTCCCCGGCGCTTGAGCCGGTGACCCAAGCTGTCAACAGTCACCTGGATCCTCTGCTTCCTCCTGGAGCGTCCTGCCCACCTCGGGCCTTGGAGACAGACTTTCTTCTCTCCCCTTTTTTGTTTGAGGGCTATTCTTTACACTCCAGGGCTGGACTCTCAGGCCCCAAATTCCCTTCACGTGTCTTGGAATCCAAGGGGTGAGGGGCAGGAAGGGCGGCCAGTTTATCAGACAGTTGGCCCTGACATCCCAGGGCTCCCAGGCTGCTATGCAGCTTAGGCCCCCTTCTCCTACCTCCAGTATATTCTTTTTTCTTCTTTTTTGGTAATAGCTATCCTGAGATATAATTCACATACAATACAATTCACCTGCTTAAAGTATACAATTCAATGTTTTGTTGCATAATTTGTATTCAAAATTATGAAACCATCACTACAGTCAATTTGCAGCATCTCCCTCCAAATCCCCATTAGCATTCCCTTTATTCACTCCGATTCCTTCCGCCACAGCTATAGACAATCCCTAATCTACATTCTGTCTCTCTCTTTTTTTTTTTTTTTTTCAGTTTTTTTTTTTTGGCTGCATTGGGTCTTCGTTGCAGTGCTCGGGCTTCTCTCTAGTTGCGGTGAGCGGGCTTCTCTCTAGTTGTGGCGTGAGGGTTTTCTCTCTCTAGTTGTGGTGCATGGGCTCCAGGGCACATGGGCTCTGTAGTTTGTGGCACATGGGCTCTCTAGTTGAGGCGCACGAGCTCAGTAGCTGAGTCACGCGGGCTTAGTTGCCCCTGCAGCATGTGGGATCTTAGTTCCCCGACCAGGGATTGAACCCACGTCCCCTGCATTGGAAGGCGGATTCTTTACCACTGGACCACCAGGGAAGTCCCTACATTCTGTCTCTATGTATTTGTCTATGCCTAATATTTCAGATAAATGGAATAATACAATATACGGTCTTTTGTGGCTGCCTTCTTTCACTTAAGATTTTCAAGGTTCATCCGCATTGTAGCAGGTATCAGTACTTGATTTCTTCTTATGGTGGAATAATATCCCATTGTATGGACAAACCGCATTTTATTTACCCATTCATCAGCTGGTAGACATTTGGGTTGTTTCTACTTTTTGGCAATTATGAATAATGCTGCTGTGAAGATTCATGGACAAGTTTTTGTGTGGACACGTTTTCATTCCTCTTGGGTATATAGCTAGGAGTGGAATGACTAGGTCATACAGTAGCTCTACATTCAACTTTTTGACGACCTGCCAGACTGTTTTCCAAAGCAGATGTGTCATTTTGCATTCCCACCAGCAGTGTATGAGGGATCTAAGTTTCCACATCCTCACCAACACTTGCAATTATTTGTCTTCTTGATTGCAGCCTTGAGAAGTTCTTACTGTCCATCCTTGAAGGCCTCGTTCTGAGGCCACCTCTTCCACGATCCCCTCCTTACTCCCTGGCTTCTTGCCTTGGAACTCCCCCGCCTCCTTATGATTCCATGTAATGGGGCCTTTATAATACTCAAATGATGCCATGGAAGGGCCTCATGCTGGGGCCACAGTCAGAACCAGTTCCCCTCTGGCATGTGGTATGATTTGAACAGAGATTAGAGAAAGCCCAAGCAAACCAGCTCTCCAGAAGCTGCTGTCACAGGTGAAAGCTTCCATTAGAGCTGTTCCTCTGGGACAGGGGGCTGGGCCTGAGCTTACTCAGGGCTGGATTTGTTTGTGAAACAGAAATTCACTCAGCACCATGTTAGAGACTTTTGGGGGGTGGGGGGGTGGTATTTGGCACTCATTCCCCATTGTTCCAAAAACAGCACTTTGATTTTTTTTTTAAAGAAAATCCATTCTTCACCCTCTCTTAGTCTACTTGGTTTAGGTGGGCCTGGACCCATCCAGAGGTAATGGCCCCTGTTTGGCCAATCACAATGAATGGTTCAGGGTGGTCACATGACCCAATCTGGGCCAGTGATAATCAGCCCTGGGACCTTTTCTAGATGAGCAAATGAGTCAGCAGAAACACTGGTCTGCAGAGGAAAAAAAAAGAAGGGGATATGCAGAGAAAAAGCAGAAATGGGAGATTGTGTGGGCTCAGGGAAAGAGATCCATAGAGAGACATGGAGTCAGAGGCAGCCTTTTCATTCCTGTGGTGTCTGATTATGCTTTCTGCAGTGGATTCTACGACATTCCCCCCCCCCTTTTTTAGAAATTTATTTATTTTATTTTATTTATTTTATTTTTGGCTGCGTTGGGTCTTTGTTGCTGCATGCGGGCTTTTCTCTGGTTGTGGCGAGCGGGGGCTACTCTTCATTACGGTGTGCAGGCTTCTAATTGCGGTGGCTTCTCTTGTTGGGAGCACGGGCTCTAGGCGCGTGGGCTTCAGTAGTTGTGGCACATGGGCTCAGTAGTTGTGGCTCGCGGACTCTAAAGCGCAGGCTCAGTAGTTGTGGCGCACGGGCTTAGTTGCTCAGCGGCATGTGGGATCTTCCTGGACCAGGGCTCAAACCCATGTCTCCTGCACTGGCAGGCGGATTCTTAACCACGGCGCCACCAGGGAAGCTCCCCCCACCATTTTATAATACACCCTATTTTTAGTTGAATTTTTTTTTAAAATAAATTTATTTATTTTTGGCTGCGTTGGATCTTAGTTGCTGCACGCGGGCTTTCTCTAGTTGCGGTGATTGGGGCTACGCTCTGCTGCGGTGCACAGGCTTCTCATTGCGGTGGCTTCTCTTGCTGCAGAGCACAGGCTCTAGGCACGTGGGCTTCAGTAGTTGTGTCACGCGTGCTCAGTAGTTGTGGCTCTCGGGCTCTAGAGCACAGGCTCAGTAGTTGTGGTGCACGGGCTTAGTTGCTCCGCGGCATGTGGGATCTTCCCGGACCAGGGCTCAAACCCATGTCCCCTACATTGGCAGGTGGATTCTTAACCACTGCACCACCAGGGAAGCCCATAGTTGAAATTCTTGATTAGTCAAGATTTATTCAATTTTACATGACAGAAGCTCAAATCAAATTAGTTTAAACAAGAAAAAGGGGATTTCCGGGCTCACAAAATTAGAAAACTCAAGGGATAAATCCAGGTATGGTGAAATTTAGGACCTCAAATTCTCAAATGATACACCAAGAAGCTGTCTCTCCTACCTTGTTAGGTAGGTTTTCCAATGAGGTAGACAAAATGGCCCCAGCAACTCCAGGCTGTGTAGAGAACCCTGAAAGACAGCAGCTCTTTCCCAGCAGTTCAGTAAGGTTGGAGACAGATTCCCATTAGGCCCTGGATCTGCCACTGCTGTCACTGCTGTTTACTTTCAGCCTAATGGGGCTGGGGGAGGGGAGGAGGAGAGAAAGAGGAAGAAAGGGCATAGCGTTTGTTTAGTATATACCAAAGTGGGGGGGGTCACTGTTCAGCTCATTTACCTGTGATGGAGTCCATTCACAACCTCAGCTGACTGCCTAGAGGATGACCTATCCTGTTCAAAGAACGCTCCTTCCTGTGCCTGAGACTTCCTGGGCTTGAATATGCAAAGATGGGCTGGGTTTGAGACAGGGCCTGAGGAGGTTGAATTGTTCTGCCTAGGAGAGTAGAAGAATTTGGAGGGGTAAATAATAATAATAATAATAATAATAGCAGCTGACATTATTAACACTCTTCTAAGTGCTTCCCGTGGATTGCTTTATGAAATCCTCACCACTAAGCCTATTCAGCTTTTATTATCCTCATTAACAGATGAAATTGAGGTTCAAAGAGGTTAGGTAACTCCCATCTTGTCACACAACTGATAAGATGCAAAACCAGGCTCACAGAGCCAGGCCATCTGGGAACAGAACTCTTGTGTTTAACTACTGGACTATTTTGATTCTCAAGGAAGAGAGATGTGAAAAGGAAGATGAAGAAAAGAGCCAGGACTGTTGTACAACACAGGGAATATAGCCAATATTTTATAGTAACTATAAATGAAGTATAACCTTTAAAAATTGTGAATCACTATATTGTACACCTGTAACTTATATAATATTGTACAGCAACCATACTTCGATTAAAAAAAAAAACAACAAGAGCCAGGATGAGACTGGGGAACTGGGTGAGGTAAAGGGGCCTGTGAAAGCTTCTCAGGGGTAGGTTGACCAAAGAACTTTTAAGAACAGCATTGTCCAACGTCCGTTTGAAGTTGTTTTCATTGTAGCACTTGAAACCATCCCTCTGACTTCCCTAAATCTCCCTCTGCCGGCCTTACACACAAATACCTTCTGTGGTGGGTTTCTGGTGGAAATAGCGGGAGGCGACGGCCACATTCCACGTCTCAGTCAGAGCTGTGTGGAAACAAAACAGCAGACCTGGGTCAGAGGCCCAATCCAGACACTAAACGAATTTAGCAGAAGTCGCCACTCTGATGCAGAGGGGAGTGTAACAAAATGTAAATCATTCCAGAACGTTCCAAAGCATTGGGGATATCTTTGCATTTCCACAGGGTATGGAATATAGATTTGAACGGATTTTTTTTTTTTTTTTGGCTGCACCGCGTGTGGGATCCTAGTTCCCTGACCAGGGATGAAACCCATGTCCCCTACATTGGAAGTGCAGAGTCTTAACCACTGGACCACCAGGGAAGTCCCAGATTTGAACTGATATTTTTGAAATCATAAGGGATGGGAGGCTCCAGCTGACAAATGAGTTCCATACAGATGGCAAACTGAGGCTTAGAGAGGCCCCAAACCCTGAGAATATCAGCTCCCCCTTTGCATCCCTGAGCCTCCAGCCTTGGAGACTCCAGTTTACGTTTGGCATGGGGTAGGCCAATGATGTATGTGAGAAAGGGACCAGGGAGATGATTGGAGTCCTTGGGTCTGTGTGTCTGATGCAGAGCATAAGCCCTCTTGTCGGAACTGACACAGAGAGGAGCTTCTAAGGGGGAGCGGGCTGGTTTTGCTGCCTTAGGTGGGAAGGGTCCCAGGGCCTGGCATGTGGCTATACCTGTAGATGGGCCTCAAATGGCTCCTGCTATAAGGAGAGGAGAGAGAGGGCCAGGGAGCCAGGCTGAACTTGGCCGGGGACTCAGGAGAGAGATTTAGACCTGCCTGGTAACCTCTGATGAGAAGACACTCTGGAATGCTGGGCCCCCCGGGGGACTGTCTCAGAGGCAGCCCTCAGCAGCAGCTAGAGCCCGAGGACGGCGATGCAGGAAGCAGGGAGGTAAACTTGTCCCGCTGCCCACCTGGGCAGACTCAAGGCCGTTAGGTTTCCCAGAGCAGCTGAGAGACGCATCTTGTCAGCTGCCAGAGAGGCCCGGAGGACGGCCAGGATCTGGCCGCTGCAGGGCTCTTAGGCGAGTTCCTGCAGCTTTTCCTCCCTCTTCTAAATGTTATGTTGGCTTCTCCGAGGCTCCCTTCTCCTCGCTGCCTCTTTCCGTCCTCTGCTTTCCCTCCAAGGCTGCAGCATCCCCTCTACCTGATGATGCCCGGGTGTCCACCTCCGGAGATTCCCCGACCTCGTGTCCACCCCCTCCCCCGGATTGCCACACACCCCTCACACCAGAGGCCCCGATCCACACTCCTCTCTGCAGCTCTAGGCGTTGGGAGCAGCACTCCTTGCTTCAGCCCCTTCCTTTCCTTACCCCCCATCCCGCCAGGAGAGAGCTAGACCTCGAGGTCAGGTCCCCCGACGGAGCCATGTTTTTCAGTGGGTGGGCGCTGGGGGAATCCAATCCCACACTTGGCCGTGCCCCCCACTTGGCTGAAGCGTTCCTCTTCCTGTGTCTTAGCATCTGTGCTCTCCCTCTGCTGCCTTCCCATCCCTGCTGCAGAGGTGGTTGGCTAAGCGTGGCCCAAGCTCGCTGCTGCAGGCTCCTTCCTCTCTGGAAGGTCATTTGCATGACCTTACTGCTTCAGGCCTGTCCCACTTCGGGCTTGGCCTTGGAGGGAGAGGCCTCCTTGGGCCTTAAACTGACCTGGGTGAGGGTGCTTGGCACTGGGTTGAGGGCAGAAGCCCAACCAATAACACAGTGACCCCGCGTTTCCTGTGATACAGCTGCCCCAGGCCGTGTGCCAACGGGTGAGTGGAGGAGAGACAGGTGTCCTTCCTGGGTCCCTCTGTCTGATACATTCAGTAACACCTCATCCCATCCTGATTTCTAACAGTCTTTCCCCTTCACATCTGATGCCCTTCTTGTGTTCCCCTTGTAAATGGTTTATTAAGGACTTTTAGGTCATTGGGTTACAACTATAGCACAGTTTTATTTTTCTAATAATGGCTACCAGCTGGACTCTGTGAACCCCTCCACCAGTGGGCAGTTATGCACCTTTGACAGTATTTGATCCAGTTTCTAACATTCAGACACTTTTGGTTATAAAAGCAAGCTCATTCTGGTTAAGATCGGGTTGTTTTAAAACTTTGGGCTAGGGCTTCCCTGGTGGCGCAGTGGTCGAGAGTCTGCCTGCCGATGCAGGGGACACAGGTTCGTGCCCCGGTCCGGGAAGATCCCACATGCCGCGGAGCGGCTGGGCCCGTGAGCCATGGCCGCTGAGCCTGCGCGTCTGGAGCCTGTGCTCCGCAACGGGAGAGGCCACAACAGTGAGAGGCCCGTGTACCTCAAAAAAAAAACACCAAAAAAAAACTTTAGGCTCAGATTTTATTCTAAACTTGCTTCTTCCTCCACAAGGTAAGGTAAGCTGGTAGCTCTGGGGGCTTGAGGTGTGAGTGTGTGTGCATGCGAATGTGTGGTCTGTCACACACACACACACACACACACACACACACACACACTCTCACACACACCCTTCCTCTGGGCTCACCCCCAGAGCCGGAGTTAGGGGAGAAGAAGGAGGGAAATGGCTGTCCCTCCAGTGGCACCTGGCCAGGCTGCGGTTCCCCTTTCGTGAGTCGCGTCTGTGGTGGAATTAGTTCAATGCCTGCAGGTCTGCTGGTAGTAGGTGGAGGCCCCCAGGGTCCCACTGACCAGGGACTTAATTCCCAGCCCCTCTCCCAGGCACTGGTGGTCCCTCCCCAGACAAACTACACCTTCCAGGGACCCCTCAGCCACATCCCTCCAGTGCCAAGACTGCAGCCCCAAGCTGAGAAGGTTCCAGGGAGCCTGCCGCCTCCGGCCCCTTCAACCTCCACCCCTGTGCTCTGCCCAACCTCTCTGCCTCCCAGGAGCCAGAACCCAAAGGACTTGACCCTGGCATTGTGCCACCACATCCCCCTCTGGGGGCCCTGGGGCAGGTGGCAGCCGATGGCTAAGCAGACATCCAACCGGGGAATGACGTGTCAATATCCCCTCTCGCAGTCACTCCCAGACCTTACAGGCAGTACCCTTGGGCTCCCATTTCTCCACTTGGGGGAGGAGAAGCACCACGGCACTTCCTCGCCCCTGCAGGGCCCTGAACGGGGCAGGAGTGTATTTTGTGATTGTTCATTCCCTCAAAAGGCGAGGAGTTTCTCCATGCTCTGATGCTCTCCACGGCAAAACCCACCAAATCTGTTGGGCCTGTCTCCCACTGGAGGCTCAGAGCCTCAGGGTGAACTCTGGGATGAAGATTCCTATCAGGACCTCCTGCTGTGCTGTTATACCTGCCTGGCTGACAGCGTCTGCCCACGCTGGCCTGGGACCCCAGAGGCCCAGGAGTCATCCTAACCACCTTCCTCTTCTTTTTGCTGCTCCATGACAAACTCTCCTCAGCCATCAGACCCACTTCTCTGCTCCCCATTCAATTGGGGCCCCACCCATTCTCACCTGGACAGGCCCCTCAGTGCTTCCCCTGCCCCAGTTCCTTCCATCAGTGGCAGTGACCTTCCTAAAACTCTTAAAATGTTAGTCTAGTTATATGCCTCCCCCTAACACCCTCTGATGGTCCCTAATACCTAGAGAATATTCTAGGCCTCTCTCAATTTGAAGTCCAGCCTCAGCTCCAGCTAAATCCACACTCGTACCCACTGCTTAGCCCCTGGTGGCTTCATCTAGTGCACAGCTTGACAACTGGTAGTGACCGGCCCCCGGATCTGTGTTGAGGGCTGTGAGGAGAGTGCTGTGATCAATTAGTGATGCCTGCCATGGGCCCAGGGTTGGCAGAACTGCAGGGTTTCTGCCACCCTGTTCTAGTTGTTCCAAACTGTGCACCTTTTCCCACCTGCAGTTCACCTTGGACTCTCCGCAGCACACATACTGCGTTATTGCCACCGTAAACTCGCCAGTTGTCCCCACCCTTGCACACGCCATTATCCCTGGCGAGATTCCCCTCTACCTGTCCTCCATCTGTCAAGTCGCCCCTCACTTTTCCTTCTTTCTATTTAACCGGGGTGACCTTGCATCTTGGTTTGCCCAGGTCTATGCTGTGGCCCCATCCCAATTATTAGCAGAATCCCTTTACTCTCATGCATGTCCCAGTCTGCACTATGAATCAAGTACGCTCACCCTGACTCTGGCACATATAATGTTAAAGGTGCCTGTGTCATTTTTAGGTCTGTCTTGCCAGTGCCCAGAGAGGGGTCTTGGACTGGAGTGGAAGTGAACTGGCAGGAAGAAAGAGAGAAAGCACACTGCAGGGTGAGAGATGGAGGGAGCTGGTGTCGATTGGCGTTGGAGTGGGGGCCCTGGGACCCCAGCGAACCAGTCGGTACCTGCCTCAGAGGAAACCGGGTCTTCCCATAAGCCCCACAACTCAGGTCCTTGGGGGGAGAGGCAGAGATAGAGACACCATGGTGGGAGACTATAAGAAACTGGCCGAGGGAAAGTAAGAGATCTAAAAATACAGCCGGCAGACAAAGAGGAAGTGGGTGCAGCCCTGGGCGGGGGCACTGGTGCCCCAGGGTCTCCACTCTGATAGTGCTCCCAGCTCGGAAGGTCCTTCCTTCCCTGGACTCTTTCCCTATCCAACTCCCCTTCTGGAAGTTCTCAGCTCCAAGGACACTTCTAGAAAGCCTTCTCTGACCCATCGCCCCTTCCCCCTACCTGGATAGATTGGTTCTGATCTCTCCTCCATGGCTCTGTCCTTAGATCATTACTTATGTGATCGTCCGACTAACCTTGACCAAAGCCCCTCATACCACGTTGGTCAGACGGCTTGAAGTCAGGCACCTGGGCTCAAATTCCAGCTGTGTGGCCTTGGGCTGCTTTGCTCCGTGCCTCATCTGTAAAATCTTTCCTCGCCTGTAAAATGGAGACAGTTCCAGCAGCCACCTTGCTGGGTGGTCATGACGGTAGTGTGCTTTGAAGCACGTCGCAAGTCTAGAACCTTCCCGGACACATTGTAAATCCCCTTGTTGTTAGCATTGAGCACTATAATTACTTGAGGGCAGGGCTGAATTGATCTTCTTGCCTCACCCTGTAGCCCCTAGTAAAGTGCCTGGCTTGTTCAGCAAGCGAACGCATTTTTGTTTATGTACCACCTGGTTCCAAAACAGACTTAAGGCCACACGATGACGTATGTTATTGAGAGTTTTGCAAATTTTAAAACAAGCTTAAACTTATTGCTCTTCGACAGCCCTGCTGTCTCCTCATGGATAACCATCCCTCCCAATCATAGTCTGCTATAGACTAGCAGGCACCCACTGGCACTGGGGCCTCCCTCCCTCCCAGAGTATCTGTTGCTGGTTACAAGAAAAGTCTGTGTCCCATGGAACTGAACTGAAATGTGCCTCAGGTCACTTCCTGCCACTGGTCCCAGTTCTGTCCTTTAGGCCTTGGCCTGAGAATACCTGCAAGAGATTTGAGGACAGAGAAGCTTGCAAATCCTGGACAGAGGTGCGTGCTGGGGAGTGGAGCAAGAGCCTGGGGAGGTGCCCTGGGCTGGCTGGCCATCCCTGCCCAGGCCTCTGAGGGCAAGTTGGGGGTGTGAGGACAACAGAGCTGTGTTTTAGTTAAACCGTTGCTCTTGCTAGAGTCCCAGGGAGCCTGAATAATTGACAGTGTGGTCAGCAGCTGACCGCTACTTCCAAGCATGGTGGAAATCAATCAGGTCGACATTTACTGCCCCAGCCCCGGGAGGCCTGGGGGTCAGAGGTGAGAAACTGACCCGTCCTAAGTCTTAACCAGGCAATGTGGATGGAGTCAGACAGACCCGTCTGTGCGCTCAGTCCTGCCCTTCTGCCAGCCTGTTTCCCTCTCTTCTGGGGGACCAGGCATCTGCCCCTCACTGGCAGGTAGAGCAGGAAAGTGCCCGTAATCAGAACTCGGATACAAACAGCGGGTGGGAGGGGGAGGGTGAAGAGTCTGGTCTGGGAGGGGTTTGAGTCTGAGGTGCCTGCCGCACAGCCGGGCACAGAAGGTCCAGTCACTGGGTAATTGGGTCTGGAGCTGATGAGAGGTGGAACTTCAGGAGTCCCCACCTCTAAGTGGTTCCCAAAGCCACAGGAGTGGATGAGAGTGTCCAGGGTGAGTGGAGAGTAAGGCGACTGGGAGGCCACTGACATTTAAGGAACAGCGGTGGACCCAGGGAGAGGAGACCCCAGGGGGACAGAGAAGGAGCTGCCAGGGAGGAGCAGAGTGGGGCAAGGTCAGAATGTGGAAAGCTGCTCGGAGGTCGGGGAAGATCAAGACTGAGAGGGGTCTGTCTTCCGGATCTAGGGGGCTTATGAGGTCCCTCTGTGAGGGTAGCTGTAGGAGAGTTGTTGGGGGGGGCCCGATTTTCCTGATATAAACAGGGCCACAGGGGGAGCTTAAGGGTGCCCAGGCACTCACTTACGTGGGTGATACCCGGATGGAGCTCTGGCATCATTAGGACCACTTAGGATTTAGACCTAGATCAGCCCCTACTTGTAGAAGTCCTAATTTCTTGTCTGATACTTAATCCTTTTCCAACCTAGTCCCTGTTGTCTTCTCTAGCCTCTTCCACCCAACAATCGTCATCCAGAAAACTCCTATTCGCCCTTCAAATCCCACTTCAAATATCACCTCCCACCCCAGGCAGTTCCTGACATCTGCCCACATAGAGTTAATCCCTCTCCCCTCTGTACCTTGGACATCCTTTCTTCTTTTGCATGTGTTCATTTGTTCATTCATTCATTGATAGGTGTTGACTGTACATCTACTATGTGCCAGGCTCTGTGAGGACCCTGGGGATTCAGTGGAAACAAGACAAATAGTGACATACTCCATTTCCAACTAGCCAAGGCAAAAAGGGGGCAACTCAAGGAGGCAATGAATAACCAGATTGCCAGGGGGGCAGGGTCACAGCTGGACCAGGGGCTAGGATGCTGCCAGCCCACTCCCCTCCCCTTCTCTTCTCTTTCTTTTTCTCCTCTCCTCTGTCTCTGTCTATCTCTCTTCAGCTTCCCTTCCTACTCAAATTGGCTTCCCCTACTTTGTGGAAAACAGAACTGCTCTTAGCTCCCGAATCCCCACCAGGGAGGGTATGACTAGTTCCCCCAGTTCTGGTTTTAAAAAGACAACTGCAGAGAAGGAGCTGGTTGGCCAGGTTTGGGTCAGGAGCCCACCCCTCCTTAACCAATCAGCCAAGCTAGAGAGTGAGGTCATGTGACAGTGTGGCAACTCCTGCTGGGCCCACCAAGCTCTTTAGGGTGGGGAGAGCAGCTGGCCCCCCCAAAAAGTAGGGATCTTTTTCCAGTAGGAACCATGCAGGGAGGATGGGTTGGTCCTCAAACCAGTAGGGGTCTCATAAGGCAAAGGAGCCCCATGTTGTGGAGGAAGGAATCCTGGTACCAGCAGTTTGGGGTCAACAGTCCAGAGAGATCCTCACCTTCTTGGGGCCCTGGAGCCCGCTGGCATCAAGTGAAGACTGTAGGCCTCTTCTCAGAATAATGGGCTTAGATGCAGAAAATAAAATACATGGGATTACAAAGAACACCAATTATGCTGGTTCTGTCCACAGCCCTCTTGAGGACCTTAACTGCGGAAGGAGTGTAAAAAGACATTAGAAATGTGCTCTGAAATCTCCTGGAGGGAAGAGATGGGAACCTTGGCCTTTCCCTTGAGGGTGGAAGCTGTTAGACCTGTCTGGGGCCTGGGATGGCCCTGGAGGAAGCTGCCAGCAAAGGAGATCCTTGCAGGGAGTGCGTTGGTGACCAGATGCAGCGCTGAGGCTACAGCAGGCAGAGTTCTTGGCAGCTGTCAGTGGAGACTGATTCTGGTTAGCCTAAAGGAGGTGTTTGGGAAAGTGTCAGGTGGCATGTGCAACTGATGGGGGCGGGGCGGGGGGGTTGGACGGGACTGGACAAACAGGCTTGACGGGAACGCAGAGTGAAGGCCCAGCCAAGGTGCCACGCTGAAGGCCATGCCTGCCAGATGGTCACCATGGCTCCTGCTGGCACCTGGAGACAGTGCCATTCTGCTGCAGTGGCCTTTAAAGTCCTGCCGGACACCGGGCCTGTGTCACTCGAACGATTCAAAGTCCCGGGAGGGTGTGTCAGTTCGCCACACTTTAGGCCATATTCTAGCTGCTGGGGGTGCAGAATACGTGCCCCGGTCAGCGTCTGTGGTGGTGGTGGGGTTCTTTCACCATCTTGGGACAAGGGTTGCTGACACCATTTGGAATGAGTTAGCAAGGACCCCGGGAGTCTTAGACTTATCATGGGGTGAGGTCTCTCTAGAGCGAAGTCATGGGCTTCCAGTGATCAATAGACCGGGCTCAAGAAGATGGGCCCTTACTCGGAACCTCAAACTGGGGGTCACCTGTGTCTCCATGTCAGCCATCTCTGCCCAGGCAGCTTGCAGCCCAGGGCCCGGCACCGAGACCCGGCCAGCTGTTCACCCGTCTGTCTCCTCTTCTTGCCGGGCACACAGCTAGGCTATACTTCCCAACCTTCCTTGCAGTTCGGTATCGAATGTGACCTTGGGTCGGCTGATGGAACATGGACAGAAGTGGCCTGAGACACTTCCAGGCCCAACATAAAAGTCTCCGTAAAGACACAGACCTACTAGAGAATGGACTTGAGGATATGGGGAGGGGGAAGGGTAAGCTGTGACAAAGCGAGAGAGAGGTATGGACATATATACACTACCAAACGTAAGGTAGTAGCTAGTGGGAAGCAGCCACATAGCACAGGGAGATCAGCTCGGTGCTTTGTGACCGTCTGGAGGGGTGGGATAGGGAGGGTGGGAGGGAGGGAAAAAAAAAAATGTCTCCGTAAAAATCCATAAAACCAAAAAAAAAAAAAAAAAAAAAAAAATCCATAAAACCCTGCAAGCCTCCGAATTCTTCCCCCATCCAGCCAAAAGCAGGTGGTTCTGAGGCTCTAGGGGAGGGTGTAGCCACAAGAAGGAGGGAGCCTGGGTCCCTGAATCACCACATGGAAGGCCCATCCACCCACCATCCACCACAATACCTGCCATGTGAGCCAGAAAGACAGCTCCTCTGTACCACAGAGACTGGGGGCCTGGCTAGAGCAGCAGCTGGGGATCACTGATACTCTCTGAAGATGGCTGCTGAACCAAGCTGCTCCATGATCCTGGACAAAGCACTGCCCTGCCCTGGGCCTCAGATTTCTTGGCTACCAACAAGGACCTACTGTATAGCACAGGGAACTCTAATCAATATTCTACAATAACCTATATGGGAAAAGAATCTGAAGAAGAATGAACACATGTACATGTATAACTGAAGCACTATGCTGTACACCCGAAACTAACACAACATTGTAAATCAGCTGCACTCCAATTAAAAAAAAAGTCACTCACACACACACACACACACACAGATTCCTTGACTGTATGAGAGCCTGGACCAGGTAGCCTCTAGGGACCCTCCCTTCTGGGGCAAGGGAGAATTTTAGCTACACACTTGCACGCACACACACACACACACTCCTTGCACTGGGGGCTGTGTCTGTAAGGATAGGCCCTGGAATGGCTTCTCGATACTACTTCTCTAAAGCACCCAAACGAGGACAGCGTTCCGGAACCTCATTTCTACCAGATATCAGTATAACAAAAACACATGCTGTAGACCAATAAAATGCGATGACCAACTCCAGCGATAAAATGTGTTTGTTTATATGTATTTTTGTACCTTCCTGGATCATAAAAGGAATTACATTCTCATCAGATGGTGTCCATGCACAGACAGCAACGCAGGGAGAGAGGAAGTGGCAGCTTTTGTTCTTATAACCTCGTGATCCTGTGGGGACTAAATGGCCACCCTTGTTGGCTGTTTTCTCTGACTCCTCCAGGGCTGGTGGGAGGAGGGGTGCGGCAGGAAGGGAAGAAGAGCAGATGCTGTCGAAGAGGACTTCTTCCCAGGCTATGGCCCTTCTCCCTTTTCTCACGGAGAGAGCGGTACCAGTGAGGCTGCGGTCTTGGGCTGGCACGTAGTCACAAAGGTCCTTGGATGGTAACAATGGCTCACACTTATCGGCCAGGCACTGCTCTCTGTGCTTTGCATATAGTAGGAACTCATTTAAACCTCATGATATATTACTTTTGCCGGGGGTGGGGCATTTTACAGATAGGGAAACTGAGGCACAGAGAGGTTGTGAACTTGTCCAAGGAGGTCACACAGCCAGTGAGTAAACAAGTTGACATTCTCACCTAGCCAGCTCTGGCTCCAGAGCTGCCTCTCTAGGTTGGGAGAAAGGTTCTGATCCTTATCATAAAAGCCACCAGAAGCAGAGGAAAGGAGTAGTAGAGTCAACACAGATTCTCTGCTGGGGGCAATTTTGCCCCCAGGGGACATTTGGCAATGTCTGGAGACATTTTTGATTGTCACAAGTGGGGAGGATGGACTGCTGACATCTAGAGGGTAGAGGCCAGGGCTGCTAAACATCCTACAATGCCCTGGACAGCCCCAGCCCCCAACAAAGAATTTTCCAGCCCCAAATGTCAACAGCACCTAAGTTGAGAAACCCTGCTCTGAGCTCAGGCAGGCCTGAGACCTGTGCCACTTCCTAGCTGTGTGGCCCTGGGAAACTGGCTCACGCTTTCTGAGCCTCAATGTCTTTAGGAGAATGTTGGGTAGTGTATTTAATGAGACAAAGCCTGACACATAGGAAGTGCTGGTTGTCTCCACCTTATTCTTCTTCCCTGCACCTCCACATCCTCACCCGTCCCAGGCCCTGTCACATTTCTTGACCAAGAAACAGAACCAGGCCCTTCCCAGTGAGCCTGGGAGAGTTAGGAGTTTATACTCCCCCGCTTGCTCCTGGATGTGCCGACGTCTTCAGCTCCTCTAATTACTTATTTAAAGGCTATCGATTCCTTGGCCGCCGCTGGGAGGCCTCGCGGAATTGCCTGTCTCGCAAAGAGCAGGTGCACCCTGGCCTAGCGACTGGGGCTGTAGCCTGACATAACCAGGCAGGGGGTTATTTGTGCCGGGGATGCTCTTGAAATATTCATGTACTGATTTAAATACTGAGGATGTCAAAGCTGGAAAGAGCCAGAGAGATCATATCAGCAAAGCTCGCCCTCATCCGGAAGGGGATGCAGCTGGGTGTGGTGGGAAGGGAGGCCAGCACATGAGCATTCAAGACAGATACCAAGGCCTCGGGCTCACTGTGTGACCTTGGGCAGGTCACTTGCCCATTCTGGGCCTTTGATTCCTCAACCGTAATGAGAAAAAGGGGGTTGTGAGGCTGAAATGAAACGGATATAGAAGAATAAACGTAGCACATCGTAGGCCTGCAAAATTTAACTGCATTTAAAGTCAGCAAGCCTCTGGGCTTTCCTGGCACAGTGGTTAAGAATCCACCTGCCAATTCAAGGAACACGGGTTCGAGCCCTGGTCTGGGAAGATCCCACGTGCTGCGGAGCAACTAAGCCCGTGCACCACAACTACTGAGCCTGCGCTCTAGAGCCCGAGAGCCACAACTACTAAGCCCACGTGCCACAACTACTGAAGCTCGCGTGCCTAGAGCCCATGCTCCGCAACAAGAGAAGCCACCGCAGTGAGAAGCCTGCACACTGCAATGAAGAGTAGCCCCTGCTCGCCGCAACTAGAGAGAGCCCGCACACAGCAACGAAGACCCAACGCAGCCAAAAATAAATAAATAAAATAAATAAATTTATAAAAATAAAATAAAATACAATACATAAAGTCAGCAAGCCTCTCTGAAACTGAATTTCCTCCTCTAGAAATTTCCTAGGGTTGTTAAAGGTAAATGAGATGACAGATGTGATCACCTTATACCAGGCCAGAGACAAAGGGAAGGCTGATAAGTGTTAAGTGTGTTTAACTATCATGTTAGTGCCCAGGTGCTGTGCTAAGTCCCAGGTACTATGCTAAGGGCTTAACAGGCACTAGCTCTCAGAATCTACCAACAGCTGTGGTGAAGGGTATTATTATCTGAGTCCCAGTGGCATGCTGGTAAACTGACTGGTGGGAGTGGGGCAGGGGAGTCCTGATTTGTAATGTTTGCCAATTTTCCTAATGTAAACACTCCCACCATGGCCAACTACCAGCATGATGTCACTGTACAGTTACGATGAGATGCAGGCTCCACTGGATCTCTATTTACAGATGAGGAAACTGAGGCTCAGAGAGGTTGAATGACTTGGCCCAGGTCACACATCATGATGGGCCAGAACCAGGAGAGTCCACACCTCCTTTCTCCCAGTCCAGTGCTCTTCCCACCAGGTACTCAGGACAGCGTTGGGGCCACCTTGTCGCCCCCTTCCACGCCAAAGCTTGTTCAGGAAGCCAAGAGAACCACACCAGCTCCAAGCTGTGCCCTGTGCCAGGTAATTAAAGAGGACATTCTCTTACTGATTGATGCCAACAGCCTGTGAGGCAGGAATTCTGATTGCCAATTAATGGAGGAGGGAAACGAGCTTAGACGGTGAAGTGTCTTGTCCAAGGCAATAGCACTGGAACGAAGTAGAATTGGGAATTTGAACCCAGGCCTCCAATGACTCTAAAGCCCACGTAACTTTCTCTCCACCATCTGGCCATACCCTCCCTCTCGACACCAGCCCCCAGACGGCCTGATCCATGGAGGGATCCATGTGGAAACTCCATGGGCATTCATAGGCCCATTTGTTTCCAGAACTCACCCTCTTGCTCTGTCTCAGTGGTGTAGATTTGGATCAACTAGGATTTTAAAGAACTCAATCAGGGCTTCCCTGGTGGCGCAGTGGTTGGGAGTCCGCCTGCCATTGCAGGGGACACGGGTTCGTGCCCCGGTCTGGGAAGATCCCACATGCCGCGGAGCAGCTGGGCCCGTGAGCCATGGCCACAATCATCAGGACCCCTGTTGGATCATTTGAATCAGAATCTCCCGGAAGAGGAACGAGAACCAAGTGGCCCTGGTGTTTAAAAGCTTTCCAGGGGATTCTGACGTGCAGCTGGTCCTGGGAACCACAGCCCTGTTTCTCTGTCACCCCCGGTGCCCCTCGGAAGAGGGGCACCGGGGGTGACAGAGAGGGGGAAGAGGGGCTGGACAAGCACACAGGGCAGCTTCCATTCTCCCCCTGACTCGGTAGCCCACCGCACTCATTTATTCATTTACTCAGCACATGTTCATAGGGTCAAACACTGGGTTGAGTGCTGGGGTACAACTGGTGACCATGGCGCACAGTACTGGCCCTCGAGAAATGTACAGACCAGTGCATACAACCAGAGGAAGAAACCTATATTCACCACTGCTAGGAATTTTCTGGCTTTGTTCAGAAAAATGAATTATACTGCAGGAGGCATGAGGGCAATGTTGATATCTTGCTTCTGAAAAGGAAGGAGAGGAAGAGAAGAAGGTAGGGCAGGAGGGAGAAAGCCTGAGTTGGGCTCAGGGGCAGGGTGATCAGAGCCAGGCCGCTGCAAGAGCAGGGTTCCGACAGCATCTGTTCAACTCACCCCACGTAGCTGCGGCGCAGACCCTCTCTGGTCTAGGAAATCTAGGGCAAAGGGCGTGTTGCTCTCGCATGGTTTGTGTGAGGGTCTCAGAGAGCTGAGTTGCACTTTGGGGTCAATACCACCCAGCTGAGGGACAAGAAGGAGAGGGGCTGGGAAAAGAAGTTTCTCTGAAGAAAGTCCAGGAATGGAAGGCTTTAGCTGCATCCAGAGTGCCCAGGGCCCCAGCTGCCGTCAGGGTGACAGGGGAAGGTGGGCTCTTTATCGAGTAATTGCCAACGTGAGGAGGCCCGTGAAGGAGCAGTGTGTGGCGTTCTGAAGTACAGAATAATGTGGGGAGGGGAGATCACAGTCACCACTGCCTGAGCAGGCCTTGTGCTCTGGATCTGGTACCTTGCATGCCATCCACACCACATCTTTGAATCCTCACCAACTTTTTATGAGGTAGCAACTATCATTATGCCCATTTTATAGATGAGGAAATGGAGGCTCAGAGAGGTGATGTGACAGGCCTAAAGGCACACAGCTGGTACGTGACAGGGTCAGGATTTGAATCCAGGTCTTTTTTATTTGCTTGTTTGTTTTGGCTGCACCATGTGGCTTGTGGGATCTTAGTTCCCCGACTGGGGATTGAACCTGGGCCCTCAGCAGTGAAAGTGCAGAGTCCTAAACACTGGACCACCAGGGAATTCCCTGAATCCAGGTCTTTGTGATTTGAAAACCCATGCTCATCACCCCTACCCTGTTGAAGCTGCCTCACCGTCTATTTCTCTTTCATTAGAAGGCCCGCAGGCCTATGTACACACAAAGAGGGGTATCGGTCCACGTTACGGCTGAGGAACTCTGGCTCAGAGAAGTGAGAGAACTTGCCCACGGTCACCCATGAGAAAGTGGCAGAGCTGGGATGGGAACCCAGGAACGTCACGGGCCAGGACTTCGCTCTGCCCCCACAGCTGTCAGAAGGTGGCAGCCCTCACCTGTCCTCAGCCTGTGAACCCCTGCTGCTCTGCCAGCGATGGGGCAGCAGGTACTCGGCCTGGGTCTCCGGAGCAGGCCCAAGTCTGGGCCTCAGGGCAAGGTCATCGGGCAGCCTGGGAGCCTGCCACCTTCCCAGTCACCCCAGGGAAATCTGTACGGGGCATCGGGTTCATTGCCTTTGTGGTAGAAAAAAGAAAAAAGACAAGGCAGGAACGCAAGGAAGATGGGGCTGATTCCTGCCGAACTCCTCCTGTTTGGCTGAGTCAGCAATGCCGAGAGGCCTCCCTGACCTCAGAACAGAATCGCAGGGATCTGCAGATAGGCTGGAGTTTCTCTGCATGGCCAGCAAGGGCAGGGGCGGTGACGGTGACGAGAACAAGGGGAAACGGTCTGCTGTTCTCTTCTAGCCCTGGTTGCTCTCTCTACCCACTCCCACCCTGCGACTTGCCCATGCTTTCGAAAGTCCACTTGTTTCAGACTTCACAGCACTCAACAGTCTAGAAAGCCCTCACAAAGAGCTCCACGGCCTCTAAAGTGGTTTATGATTCTGAAGTGCTTTTTGGATTATAAAAAGCTAATCCACAGTAGCCTCCTTAATGCGGCAACATTTACAAAACACTTTGCAAGTCACAACGTGTTCTATAGTTTGCATCGTCCTTTGCAACCCAAAAATGCTTGCCTCTCCGGAGAGACCTTTATAGTTTGCAAACCCTGGTCACACCCATCACCTCATCTGAACTGCAGAATTAGCACCATGGTGAAGGCTAATAACATCTACCCCTTGTACAGCACTTAGAGTGTGCCCGGCAGCCGTATGAAAGCTTTACGTCTGTTAACACACTTCATGGGCACAACAGCCGGTGAAGCTGGCATCCTTCTCATCCCTGTTTACAAATAAGGACTCTGGGGTACAGTGAGGTAAAGTGGCTTGCCCAAGGTCACAGGGCTGTTAAGTAGCAGAGCCTGGATTTGAGGCATTGATGTTTGATGGGATGCAGGCAGGTTTTGTGTCCATATTTCAGATGAGGAAAACAAAGGCCCAGCTCTGCCCTGCTCACTGTGTCTTGGCACATCTCTTGGCTTCCCTTTTCCTTCTCTGCAGAATCAAAGGGTTAAGCCTGCCCCGGTCTCTTCCCCGCTCCGAACGGATGTGAGGCACGGCAGTGACAGGGGCAGCTGGAGCAGGGCCAGGCCTGAGCACCCACCTTGGCCTTGCTCCCTGCGTGGCTGCCGTGTGGCAGGAGCCCTACCTTGGTTTCCCCCCTAGGGCTCGGCTCTGCTCTGCACAGAAGGTCACCTGGAGGCCTGTCACGAGACCTCCTGTCACCCACAGCAGGAGGGAGGGAAGGGTGAGGGGGATTGAGGGAGCAGGGAACTTCTCTGGGGACCTGACTCAGGGAAGGGAGCTGCAGAGAGAAGAGTGGGCTCCCTAGGAGAAACTTTACTGAGAGCCTGGGGGGAAAAAAATATCATACAGTCCAATCCCCCAACCCATTGTACAGATGGGGAAACTGAGGCCCAAGAGGCAAGGGACTCATTTACAGTCACGCAGAGCACTGGACGCAGAGGTGGGACTAGAACTTATTTCTAGGCTCTTCCATGGCCCATGAGGGGAATTGGCTTTTGATCTAACAAGGCCTCAGACATTTATTCATTCATTCATTCATTCAGCTAGTCAGTCAGCCAGTCATTCAACAAACATTCCCTTAGTCTCCATTACATGCAGACCTTGGAAATAACAGCAACGGGTACAATCATGGTCCCGACTCTCACGGAGTTTACAGTCTAGAGCCGAGCTCTCTGACCACAGCAGCCACGTGTGGCTCTTCAGCACTTGAGATGCAGCAAAATGTAAGTGTAAAAGACACACTGGATTTTGAAGATTTAGTAGGAAAAAAAAAATTAAAAAAACAATATCAGGGCTTCCCTGGTGCCACAGTGGTTGAGAGTCCGCCTGCCGATGGAGGGGGCACGGATTCGTGCCCCGGTCCGGGAAGATCCCACATGCCGCGGAGCGGCTGGGCCCGTGAGCCATGGCCGCTGAGCCTGCGCGTCCGGAGCCTGTGCTCCGCAACGGGAGAGGCCACAACACTGAGAGGCCCGCGTACCGCAAAAATAAATAAATAAAAATAAAAAACAATATCAGTGATTATCTTGATTACATGTAAAAATGATATTTTGGGTGAAATAAAACATTAAAATTAACTTCAGCTGCTTCTTTTTTTCTAAGTGGATACTAGAAAATTCAAATTAAAAATTACGTAACTGGTCATATTATGTTCCTATTGGGCAGCGCTGGCCTATAGGGAAAGTCTGAAAAGGAACAAATAACCCCATTGGCAGCCTTACCTTTATGCTCACACTGGCCAGAGGTGCAAACAGGCTCAGACCACTCGTGGAAAGCTGACCCGGGACACGATGAAGATCCGAGAGGTGGGGCCAACTTATCTCCAGTTCTTCTTCTCCTGGGGGCCCCAGGAGTCCCTTTCATCTTTCTTCCTCCTTTTTTTCCTTCTCCCGCCAGAGCCTGAGGCCAGCTCCCCTTCAGTCCCATTTCACGTCACCACATCCAGGCTCTCCAGCAGCTGCAAGGCCATCAGAGAGGAGTACCTACGTGGTAGTCACCTACTTCACCTCTCACAGGCCCTCCTGAGCAGCTGAGCCCTTGGGGGGGAAAACCCTCTGTGGCCACAGCGCCTGCGCCCGGGCCTGGCCCTGTCCCCACAGCTGCGGCCCATCACCTGTAATGACCCACCTGGTTACAGTTGAACTTCAGGCCTTGCAGGGAAAGCACGGGAGGATCTGACCAGTGCAGGAGGCCGGGAGGAGGCAGCACTTGAACTGAGGCCCCGGGGTAGGTGGATGGAACTTCTGGGAGCAGTAGGTGCCGAGGCTCAGCGTGCTGGGCCCTGAAGGGGTCCTGAGAGCGGGTCAGCGTGGCCTGACTGTGGCTCTGAAATCCTGGGCAGTGGCAGGAGGTGGGCTCTGGGAGTGGGCAGGGGCCAGATCACAGGGCCTTAAAGGCCTTGAATTTGGTCCTTATCTGGAGGGCTCTGGGGAGCCATGGAAGGTACGTAAGCAGGGGAGTTCCTGGAAGCCTGAAGCTTTCTCTGGCCCTGGGCAAGGATCAAGGGAGGCAGAGCCTGAAGCTGGCTCTCTCTTCTTCAGAAAGTTGGCCCTTTTGCAGGACTTGTTGGAATCCCAGCTCCACTGCTTCCCAAGGTCCACTGCTGTGTGACCTTGGCCAGATGACGTACCTCTCTGCGCTTCAGTTTCCTTATCTGTGAATCGGGGTGACAGTGGTGATTCTCTGAGACGGTTTTTGTGAAGACCCAGAGATGTGCCGCTTGTGAAGCGCTTGGCACAAAGTAGGTCCACACGTGGTTGTCCGCTTTCCCGTTCCCTCCCCTGAGTTCCCACCCCACCTGTCAAACTCCATGCCCCCGCTCCTCAGGCAGCAGGAAGCAGGATTGCAGGAACGTTTCCGCGCCCGTCAGAGTATTTATAGCTGTGTTCTGTCAGCTCTTTGTTTTTCGGTTGCATATATATTTTTACATTCTCCTCCGTCACACATGGTTTCTCAACGTGGCTGAGAAACAGTGTGGGTGGATGGATACACAGGGTGGAGGTGTAGGAGGTGGAGACAGATGGCCTGGACAGCACCTGGGCACCTGAGGACCTAGCCTGGGTCATTTCTCTCCAGCTTAGAAACCATCAATGGCTCCCCAGCACCCTCTGCACAGAGTCAGCCCCTTCCCTGTGGCATGAGGAGGCCCCCGGGCCCCACGGCATTTCTCTCCCCTTGCCCTCTTTGCTCCACTCCTCTGAGCCGCTTGCTTCCCTGGAAGTGCACAATGCAGGAGAAAGTGCGCTGGACTTAGCTCTGCCATTCACCGGCTATGCCACCTGGAGCAAGTGCCTTACCCTCTCTGAGCCAAGTTTCCTGTCCTGTGAAATGGGAGCAGTACTCCCAGCCTCATGGAGTTGCTGTGAGGGTTAAAGGCAAACGTGAATGAACAGTAGCTGTCGTTGAATGGGCTCCAGTCTCGTGCCTCCAGGCCTTTGCACGGGCTGTTCCCCCGCCCCGCTCCCTGCCAGGAATTCTCTCCTCCTTCTGACCCCCATCTCCACTTGGAAAAGTCTTTCAGGGCCCACCTCTTCAGGGAGCCCTCCAGGGTTCCCACAGGGCAACCCATCCTCTCTTGGAGAGGAACTCTGAGAGTTCTTTGCCCCAGTATTCTTTGTCCTCTAGAGCTAGTTTACACACTCCTTGCTTATAAAAATAACCCGTCCCCTCCCAGTGCAAAGCCTTCCCGTGCCGGTCCTATCCTCGTACCATCCCTCTGGGAAGCAGGCACCGTATCCCCATTCTGCAGATGAGGAAGTGGATTCAGGAGGGAAAGTGAGTCATCCAAGATCTCCTCCAATCAGGACTTCCAACTCAAGGCGCGTGGTCATTGCCATGAGCAGTCTTGGGCATCTCCACCTGCCCTGTGCCAGGCAGATGCCCTCAGAATAAAGGTTGGTCTAAACAGCCCTTCCCCACGGGACTCAGGGCTCTTCTCCCAGTCTTGAAGCCCACCCAGGCCCACCTCTCCGGCCTCTGAGCTTCCTTTCCCCAGCCCGGGACCCCACCTGCCAGGGCCCCAGCCCCACAGCTCTGGCTGACTGAAGTGGGGTGGGGCTGGGGGCGGGGGGGTGGGGCGTGGGGCGGTAACGAGGGCACCGTTGCTGGGCAACAGCGCGGAAAGGCTTCAAGCCTCCCTGAGAGGAGGGGAATGGGGCCTTTTCCTGGAAGCTGGAGGTGGAACAGCGGTGATGGCCTCCACTTCTGCTCCACTCTGCAAGACCAACCTCTCACCCTGGCTACTCCGTCACTCCTTCAAAACCTCACATGCTTGCTCACCTTTTCTCTCCTTTATTCCCTCATCCTGGCTCACGCTCATTTGTTCATCAGTTAGTTCATTAATTTATGCACTTACTTGCTGCCCGGTGAATCACGGCTTCACCACTTCCCAGCTGTGTCTCAGTTTTCCTATCTGTGAAATGGGGGTAATAATAGTACCTACCTCAAAGGCTTGTGGTCACATGGTGAGCACTTTATGAGTGTCTGCTCTTAGGATGATTATTCATTCACAGTATTTTCTAAGCACCAATTCTGTTCCTCGTGTCATGTGGTGACAGAGGTAAAGAAGCTCTCTGTTTAGGGCAAGAGATGGACAAGACCACAGGTGGAGCCAGTGTGGGCCTTGCCCACCCTGTGTCTGGATTTCCTCCCTTTGTTTCCAGGGCACGACAGGTGAGGGTTAAGGGCATGGGCTAATCCTTTACTTGCTAACTCTGTGCTCTTAGGTGACAGATTGCACCCCTCCTGACCTCAGTTTTTCTTTTTTTAATTTAATTTAATTTAATTTAATTTAATTATTTATCTTTATTTTTTGGCTGTGAGGTGCGGCATGTGGGATCTTAGTTTGCCGACCAGGGATCAAAGCTGCGCCCCCTGCATTGAAAGTGCAGAGTCCTAACCACCGGATCTCCAGGGAACGCACCATGACCTCAGTTTTTCCATCTGTAAAGAGGGACCTAGCAGTAACCACCTTACTGGATCTAGTGAGGAGGAAATGAGATCCAGCGTGGCCCGCCTTGGGCACACAGTAGTCAGCTTTCAACAACAGCAACAGTTACTGTTACTGGTGTCCGGTGGGACCCGAGGCTCCCCGAGGGCCGAGACCCAGTTTCCCACCGCCTTTCCTCTCCTTGCTGCACTGTCCCAGGTCTGCCTACTGTTTCCCACCTCCATGCCGATGTTCATGCCGTTCCTTCTTCCTGAAGTAACCTTTCTCCTGTCTCCTAAAGCTCTGATACAGTTCTTGGAGGCTTCAGGCCCCAGCTGGCATGGTTTGCAAAGCAAATCTTGGGGGGGAGATTTTCAAAAGGCCCCCACCCACCACTCACCTCCTGACTTACTTCCTGCTGCAGCCAAGCCCCCAGGACCCTACCTGCTGGAGGAGCCAGGTGGGCTGGCTACAGCCTCACCAAGCCAGCTGGCTCAGCTGGGGCATTATTCACACTTTTCTGGGAGCTTCTGTCCCCTGAGGCCAAGCCTACAGGGCCATCTCAGCAGGTTTCCTGCCTACCAGCTCCCTGAGGCCCAGGAAACACTCCCAGGAGAGATGGTCCCTGTTACACCCACTCACAGCGTCCTGGGCTGCTTCTTCCCAGCACTTAGCACAATGGTGATGCATTCGTTTTTTGTGAGTGTGTTTGTTTAATATGTGGCTCCTTTGCCAGCCTGTACATGCCACAAAGGGTAGGCCCTGCCCACCCTGTCCCCACACCCAGCCCAGACCTGGTACCTAGAGGATGCTCACTGCACAGCTGTGGATGGATGGGTGGATGCATGGATAGATGCATGGACGGAGGCATGGATGGATGCATGGATGGGTGGATAGATGGATGGAAGAATCAACAGTGTGGAACAGATGGGGAAAGTGGCTGCCTTAGCCACTTAGTCCATTCAGGCAGCTATAAAAAAATCCCACAGATTGAGTGCCTTTAAACAGCAGAACTTTTTCTCATAGTTTTGGAAGCTGAGAAGTCCAGGATCAAGGTGGTACCAGATTCAGTGTGTGGTAAGAGCTCACTTCCTGGTTCAGCCATCTTTTTGCTATAACCTCACAGGTGGAAGGAGCCAGGGATCTCTCTGGGGCTCCTTTTATAAGAGCACTAATCCCATTCTTGAGGGCTCCACTCTTAAGACCTCATCACCTCCCAAAAGTCCCACCTCTAAATACCCTCACATTGGGGGTTAGGTTTCAGCATACGAATTTTGGAGGATCCAGACATTCACTCTGTTGGCTATGGCCTTCATTCTTCCATATAGGTGAACAGAGGATGGAAGACTGAGTATCAGGAATTCTCAAAGTGAATCCCAGCTCTGCAAACCTGGGCAGGCGGTGTCCCCTCCCTGGGCCTGTTTCCTCATCTGTGCCATACCTATAACCATCGTGCCTACCTCAAGGAGATGGGGGTGGGAACCAGAGCAGATGAATCGGAGGGCCCTGAGAGGAGCGGGGGCCTGCCTGAAGTTGGGGTTGATTGCAGTTACACAGATTCACAGACTGCCCACCACTCTGTTCCTCACTGCCCTGCTGCCCTGGGCAGGCTCGGGGATATGGGGGCCTTTCTTTGGGAGACCAGTTCCTGCCTGAGCCTAGATCCCACAGAAGCAAAGAATGGTCCAGGGTTTGAATGCTGGTTCTGCCACAGCTGAGGCTTCCTCATCTGTCAAATGGGCGACAAGAGAACCCCACGTGGTTGTCCTGAGGAGACAGCAGGGTCGTGATGTATGATTCCGTGGTGCCCAGGACACTCCCTGCTTGAGAAAGGGCAGTGATTGTGATGTTGCTTATCATTCCTGCTTCGTATTTTTGTTTCACGAAGAAGATCCTGGTTAGCTGTTTCTGAAAATACCTCTCTGGGAAGTGAGATTCTGTGACTCCGCCGTCATGGCTGACGGGGTTGTCAGTCGGTCTCCTCCGGTGAGGTTTACTCTGGTCCTACCCTCGGTCTCAGCCAGACTCCAGTCCCTTCCTACCTCCCACTTACTGTCCCGTAGTTCTGTCTTAAGTGTCCTCTGACTTCCACGGGCTACTTGGGCTCAGCCTCCGTTCAGGCTCAGGGTTGAATCTGGAACCAGGATCAGGGCTCAGCCTAGGATCAGGGCTCAGCCTGGGACCAGGTCTATGGTTAAAGTCAGGGCTCAGACTGCGACAGACAGCAGGGCTCAGTCTGGGACCAGGATCAGAGTGTGGACCGGGGCAGGACATAGGCTCAGCCTGTAAGCAGTACTGAGTATTGGTGACCTGGATTGGGTCTCATTCAATGTTGAGGTTGGGCTCTGTCTGTGACAAGTACCTTAGGCTGGGTTCCTGGAAAGCGACTCCGAGCTGGAGGACTGTGTGCAGGTTTACTGGGGCGTGTCCACCTGGAAGGAAACGGGAAGGCAGGGCCGGGCAGAGAGAGAGAGAGGCTGACCGGTGATGAGGTTACAACAGAGACCCCTGCAGGGTTCACAGTTGTCCCAGTCTCAACTGGGAGCTGGGCCTTTGTACCCTCACATCAGTCAGGCACTGGCCTCCAGCTGCCCCGGGCAGGGGGCGTAACCCCGTGAGCCATCAGCAGCTGGGGTGGGTAATCGGCCCTGAAGGGGACTCTGGAGCCTCCAGGATCCCCTACAACCCGCCTCAGGGCTCTGGGTCAGACCAGGGTCTTAGCCGGATACTGAGAGTAGAAGGATGACACATGGAGATTGGACGTCCCCACAGGACAGGATCTCTGTCCCCAGCCTCCAGCACAGGGCCTGGCTGAGCAACACAGGCCTCAGCTCACAAAAGCAGGGAGAAGAGAAAGTGTGAAGTGGGGCCAGCTGGTCAGCCTTCCCCAGAGGCTCAGAGAGGGTAGGCCACCTGCCTGAGGTCACACAGCTGCTTAGGGCAGAGCCAGGCCTGCAATCCAGGACTGCCTGAGTCCAGAGCTTCTGTTCTCTTGACAACACCAGGCTATGAGCTTATTAGAAAGCAAAGGCTGGGAATGGGAGGAGGAAAGACGCTCTGCCCAGTTCCTGGTGCAGTGCCCCGGCGTTCGCCAACTCTGGCGACCTCTGGCTGGCCCACCAGGACCCATGCCCAGAGGAGGGAGTGGCATCTTGTGGGCGGGTGGCCCTTCTTGGGTAATGAGGCCCAGCCAGCGGTTTGAAGGCCTTACAATGTGAATAATTCATTTGCAACCAAGTCTGGGAATTAGAAACTGTTACTGGATGATTTATTTACCAGGGGCTGCTGCTGGGGAGAGGGGAGGAGGACTTTGAACTACGAGAGGAAAGTGCATGCCTTGTAGACAGATTCAGAGAGGCCTACAGACCTGGCTTCCAATTCCAGTTCTGCCTCCTACCAGCTGTGTGACCTTGAATAAGTGACTTGACCTCTCTGTGCCTCAGTTTCCTCAGTTGTAAAACAGGGATGATAGAGTTGTTAGAAGGATTAAATGAGGCAGAATTTGGAGACTGCTTCAAATCATGTCTGGCTCATAGTAGGTGCTAGTAGGTGACCAAATAAAGGAAAGCTGATACATAATAATAGGAACTAACTTAATGACCACTTGTTTTGTGCCAGGCCTCATGCCAAAAATTTTACAGGCACTATCCCACAGCACTCATATAAAGTGGGCATTCTTATTATACCTATGTTACAGGTGAGAAAGTAGGAGCTCAGAGAGGTTAAGTAACCTGCTCAAGCTCACAGAGCTAGTCCTGGAAAAGCAGGGATTTGAACCCAGCCAGGCCTCTCTGACTCCAGGGCCTGTGCACTTATCCACATTCCCATATCATGGGCCTGGCACACAGCTGGTGTCTAATAAACATCCAACTCTTATTTTACTGAAACTTCCCCTTTCTCCCCACATCCACTATTGAATTTTATTCTAATAACAAATCCAACAGGTGGTCAGGGAGATCGTGGTCCCCATTTCTCCGATGAGGAATCTGAGGCTCAGAGAAGGACGTGAATCGCTCAGTGTCCCACAGCCCCAGATGGAACCCAGGTCTCTCTGGGGCCTCGCAGCCATCGTCACAATTGTAATGTAGCAACAGCTCAGCTCTGG
Source organism: Phocoena sinus (assembly GCF_008692025.1). Taxonomy (NCBI): domain Eukaryota; kingdom Metazoa; phylum Chordata; class Mammalia; order Artiodactyla; family Phocoenidae; genus Phocoena; species Phocoena sinus. Next base: position 11,804,112 of record NC_045768.1, on the reverse strand, counting down.
GTGTGCCTGCTCACCCCTGGGCAGCACTCCTGGGTGCAGAGGCTACATCTTGTTTTTGCCTGATTCACAGAAGGTCCTCATTAAATATCAGATGGAGGGAGGGAGGGAAGGAATCCTAAACCCAGGTGTGGTAGATGAGCTCTCTCCTTCCACTGTTACAGTGCCCTGCCCCGCCCCCATAGGACACACTGGAACACACCCGCTCACGCGCTCCTTTGGGGTGAGGAGGGGGTGGGGGCGGAGCCGGAGCTGGGGGCAGAGCTGCCTGCGCGCTTGCAGTGAACCACCCTGGCTCTTCCGAAGGGTGTGGTCCTTGGGCTCCCCCAGCGGGCAGCAGTTTGCCCATCTCAGTTTCCCAGGCCCTTGCCCAGGCAAGGCGTGGTCTCTGGACACTCCACGTTGACCCTGATGTGAGCATGGGATATGGCTGTTTAGCCCAGAGTGTCGGCCTGTGGCCATAGGACTGTGTGTGTCTGTGGACGAATGGGAGTCTGTGTGTCTGTTATGTGTGAGTGGTGTGTTTGTAGATGTGCGTTGAAGGATAGTTCTGAATCTTGTGTCTATCTGTAGCTATCTGCAGGGGGCGGTGTGTGTTCCATGTGGGTGTCTATACATATCTGAGCTTTAGATTTGGAATGATCAGAGGTACATGTGTGAGCACCTGTGTATGAAGGTGAGCATGTTCCTGTATATTTTGGGGTGCCCTTGGGGGGCACTATGGGGACGTCTGCACACTTCTATCCAGGCAGGTGTAGGTCTATGTGAGTGAATCTGTGAGCTTGTGGGATCTTGCATCCGTCCAGGTATTTGCGTATCTGAGTTTGTAGAGCATTTCCTGTGGGGTGTGTGTGTGTGTGTGTTTGGTGTGTGATGTGTGCAGACACACAGGAGTGTACAGAGAGAGACCCAAGCTTGGGAGTCAGGAGTCTTTGTTCCAGGTCCAGCTCTGTTGTGTGACCTCATATAGACCCCGCCCCATCTAAGCCTCAGTCTCCCCTTGGGAAGCTTTGTTGCTCATGAGGCCTCGGATTCCGGATTCCAGGCTCCTGGCTCAGCCCACGAGGCAGCTGGAAGTGAGCTCTGATGGTGTTGTGGGCAGGTTTTGTTACAGGTTATTAAAATCCTGTTAGCATTATTTTGGGCTTCGATTTGCTCTTTCCATCAGATTCAAAAGTAAATGGATTTCCTGTTTCAGTGTCTCCATTTGTTATTCATTCTTTGTTTTGATAAAAGTTTAAAAGATTGTACTATTTAGACTCAACTGGAGAGGCTGATCACTTTTCCAAAAATTGTAATTCTGCCACTCCCTTGCCTGCAGCCGGAGCGATCCTTTCACCCATCGCAAATGCCCAGCTGTCCTGGCATTGCCACCGAGGCTCCCTCCTGCTCCCTGGCGGCACCCAGCCTCCCTAATGGTGACCCATCCTCCCGGTCGCCTCTGGGCCACCCCTGCTCCCTGCAATTCTGCTACATTGCCTTCTGCCCTACTCCTGGAAACTGCAGCCTCCCCCTTCCTCCGTGCCTCTGCCCACGGACCCCCTCTGCCTGGAATGCTGTCTCCCCTGCCTCTGGGGGTCCCAGGTGATGTGGGAGGTGGCTCACGGGACCCTTCTCCAACCCCAGGATTTTGTAGGAAGGGTGGGGGGTAGACAAGTGGCTTGTACTCTTCTAGTTCCCGAGCTGCTCTGACCTGGGGAGCTCTGGTCCATTCCCATCCTCTAACTGCTGTGACAGTGGTGTGACCTTGGATGGGTCGCTCCCCTACTCCCATGGGGAGAAGGAGATGGGGCACAGAGTGCGACCGGGACGGGCTGTCAGTCCTTCTTGCTTGCAATCCCCAACCTCTGTCTCCACCTGCCCACCCTTGCAAGATGGCCCCCCACCCCTGCAAGCCAGTGGCTGGAGGACGAGGCAGGCCCGAGACTGTGAGCCACTGGGCTTGGTCCAGGCCCTGGCAGGAACCCCAGAGGCTACATCTGGGCCGTGGGGCGGGTCCCGTGCCCCTCTGAGAAGCGGGTGGAGGCTGGCGGCTGGTGGGAGAGGGGCCTGGCCTATCCTGGAGCTCCCTCTAGTGTCTCCAGAGGGGCCTGCAGCCTGTCCTTTAGAGTGGAGAGAGGACGGGGGTCTGGATCCCCCTCCCCGAGGCATCCTGCACACTCCAGCCTTCTCCCTCTTTCTCAGCCCCGGAAGACACCATATTCTGTTTTCTTCTGCCACTCAAATGCCCACTCTCATCCCTGTCCTCTACTTTCCTCCCTGTCCTAATTCAGACCCCGTGACCTTTCCCTGGAATATTTCTACTCTTGCCCTCCTGCAGTGCGTCTGCCACACTCCTCCCAGAGGACACTCTGCCACATGCAAACCTGATCATGTCACCCCCCTTCTTTAACCCCTTCTATGGCTCCCCAGTACCCCCGGCACAAAACCCAACCTCCTTGGTACCTCACAAGCTCTTCATGAGCTGTCCTCTGCTGACTCACCAGCCTCACCTCTGATCACAGCCCCTCCACATCTGACCTCGGGCAATATTCACCCGTCTGCCGTCCTGAAGGTACGATGGCACAATGCCTTCTCCCACACCTGACCTTTGCCCACGCTGGGTCTCCAGCCAGATATGTCTTCTGCCTCCCCTCTACCTGGAAAACTCCTGCCTCCTCTGGGAAGTTGCCCTCCGACAGCTGGCCTCTCTGTCCTTAGGGCTCTCACCAGGCTCTGAGCAACCACCTTCCAGCATTGTCTGTGCGTCTGTCTCTCTACTAGATGTGAGCTCCCCAAGGGCAAGGGCTCAATGGACCTTGCTTGTGTATTAACCACCTACTACGTGCCCTTGCTCAGGAGGGTACAGACGTCTATACTGGCAACTAGAACACGGCATGGTCAATCAGTCCTGGGGGCTTCGATCAAAGCCGTGGGGTCTGTGGGAGCACAGAAGAGGCCCTAACCAAGCCTGAGGGTAACCAAGACTGCTCTGAGGAAGTGATGCCAGGTCTTAAAGGATCAGCCAGATGTCAGCACAGCATTCAACCAGGGTGGGCTTTCCAGGGAGCAGAGCCCAAGAGCAAAGACTAGTCAACCAAAAGCCAGCCAGGGAGTGAGTGTGTGTGCGCGTGTGCGTGTGTGTGCGCGCGTGTGCGTGCGTGTGTGTGTGTTCAGTTGGGGTTGGGGACATGGCACAGCTGGGTGTAGGGTGGTATGCTGGTGGTATGGGGTCCGCATCTGTGGAGGTAAGCCGGCAGCTGCATGACGAGGATTTGGGCATCGGGTTCAGGAATTTGGACTTGGCCTGAGGGTAACTGGGAGTCGACAGTCTGGGATTTGGAAAAGTCCCTCTGGCAGCTGGTGTAGAACCCAGGAGCCTCCTGAGCGCCATTTGGGGAATTTGTGGGGGGTGCATTCAGTTTTCATGACTGGGGGCCCCACTGGCATTTAGTGGGTGGGCCCTGGATGCTGGCTGCCCTGCAACGTGCAGGACATTCCACACCATGGAGAAAGTTCCACGTGCCTTTTGACTTTTGAATGTCCTGCCAGACGTTCACATGAAGGAAAAACACTTGTGTCTGAGCCCAGAACCCAGCTCTGGCTTGCACAGAAATAAGAGCACTTTTGCATGAATGCTCTGAGCTTTAACATACACTGAATTTGCCAGAAATACAGCTTCCATGTAAATTGAAGGAAGATTGCTCTTTATTTTGTTCAGAACCTTACCCAGGGTTGCCACCATTTGGGAAAATTACCTACTTAATTTCAACAGTGCTTGTGGTACTTGAGTTGCCAACACCTCACTCTGCATAGGTCTGCATTTGGGGCTGTTGCATTCAGGGGGGTTCTATGAATAGGTGCAAGCTTCTCATTATTTTATCATGTCTTCTAGTGTAGTCAGTAAGAGTATTTACAACTTGAAAGACCTATCATCTTAAATTTAACCAACACTCATTCAGCTTGTAACATACACCAGGCACTGTTCTAAATGCTTCGTGAATAATTACTCATTTAATCCTGATAACAAGTCTATGCAGTAAAGTGCTGCACAGAGAAAAAACAAAAACAAAAAACTTTTTGACTGGGGAGGTAACTGAGCACAGAGAAGTTAGGTAACTTACCTAAGGTCACACAGCTGGGAAGTGGAGAAGCCAGGATTTGAACCAGTGTCTGTGCACTTCACCGCTAGCCTACAATGGCTCGCTCTGATATTTCAGTCCGGGCATTGGGATCATTTTCTGTTGGGGAATTGTATGCATACGCACGTCATTTCATTTCGGGGTAATAAGGAGTGATACAAGATATTTGTTACCAAGGGGGAGTGGAAACAGGGTTAAGAACCACAGGTAGAGGGCTCGTGAGAGAGCTGGGTTGGTCAGGAAGTTCACCCGGGGAGGGTCGTTTGAGAAGGGTAGGGGGCTGGGAGCAGACCCAGACACACCCCAACATTCTGGGGGGAAAGCGAGCAAGGAACAGCCAGGCAGGTAGGAGGGAAGCCAGGGGAGAGGGTTCCCAGAAGGAGGGAGCGGTTGACAGTGGAGAAGGAAGGCTTCGGAGAGACCCGGCCAGGTCAGGGCTGAAGGTGGCCCCGCGGCTGGCCACAGAGAGAACAGCATTACCTGAGCAGTGAGAGCTGAAGCAACAGAGGGGCCTCCGCTGCAGCTGTAGTCAGCGGTGCACCCAGTGCAGGAAGAAAGAGCGGCGGGAGCCCTCCCTGCTCCTGCTGCCTCCCCCTCCCGGGGAAGGGAGCCGTGAGGAAGGCCAGAGGATCAGCAGGGCAGAGAGGGAAGAGGGTGGATCTGGCTGGGGAGCGGGGGACAGACAGAATAATCACACAGGCCCTGAGAAGGGAGATGCAGGACCCTGGTGGGGGCATCCAGGGCAGAGGTCACCTTGGAAGGGTCTGGAGGCTTCTCCTGAGTGGGAAGCAGCCCCGCGTCACCATCCTCTCCCCCACCTGGGCCCTGCGGGCAGCAGCCCACTCATCACAGAACTCTGAGGTTGATACTGGTATTACCCCAATTTACAGATGGGGAAGCTAAGGTTCAGAAAAGTAAAGACAGACCAACAAAACCTCTGTGCCTAAGGGCACAGAGCAGAATCAGGATTCAAATCAAGGGGACTGATGCCAAAGCAGGCATTACCAAACCACTAAACTTTACTGTCACATCTCCATAAGGCTGGTGGGCACCTGCCCCAGGGCTGGCTGCCCTTGACCAGGGAGCAGGCAGCAAATAATTCCTGAGTTGAATGGAGCACAGTTAGTCAACCTACAGTCAGAGGCTGGGGAGGGAAAAGGGGTGGCATTGGGCAGCCCCCAGGTCGAATCCCACCCCTGCACTGATTAGCTGTGGGACCCTGAGCAGCCAATCTCACCTCCCCCAACCTCAGTTTCCTCATCTGTAAAATGGGGTCAATGCTGACCTTGCAGCGTCGTTGAGGAGGTAAGATGAGATTATGCTGGCTTCCTTTCCACTTCCTCAGCCCCACCCCCAGGTCGGGAGGACGGGGGAAGTGGACTCTCCTGAGGGACCACCTTCTCAGAGGGGCTGGCCCACTCTTACTGTCTCTTCTCCAGATCCAGGCTGGGAGGTGCGTCAGGATGATCGGCCCTGTCTAACCTCAGTCCTGCCTGCCGCCCACCTGACTCCCGGGCCCCTCCTTCCCGCTCACTTGTTTCCTCCTGCGGGTGCAGTTTAGTTCCCGCATCCCTCCCTCAGTGTTCTCATCGCTCGCCTGGGTGCCCCACAGACCTCGCAGGACACTCCCAGTTCTGGCCACAAGGTGGCGCGTGGCGGCTGCAGGACCCGGGCAGGGGGCAGGGGGCAGGGGGCGGGGCTTGGAAGGAGAGCTCAGGCGCCCTTCTGACCTCGGAGCTCATTGTAAAAACGTGGGTGTTTGTGTCTGTGTATCCAGAGACCCAGGGGGCTGTGGGAGCCTCGTGGTCCTCCTGTTTTCCGCTTGGGGCTGCCTGGATCTCTGAGAAGCAGAATAAAGAGAACTTGCACTGCTGCTTAAACTCATCATCACCCCCACGTTACAGATGAGGAAAGTGAGGCCCAGAAAAGGGATTCACGTGCTGGAGTCACTCCCTAGTCAGTGGTGGAGCTGGGCTCAAACCTGGATCTATTCGGCTGATGAGACTGTGCTTTTCCCAACAGAGTGGCGAGGGGCCGCCACGTGGAGGGGGATGGGCTCCTGGTATATGTGAGAGGCAGGGAATTAAAGGTGATTTGGGAGTATGGGGAGCTCCAGAAATCAAGAAGCAACTCCTACCCCAGAAGGACCAAGACTGGAGGGTGGAGATGGAGCAGGGATGTGGACAAGGGGTCCACCCAGGCCTTTGGTGTCCTCTCTGAGCACTTCCCCAGCATTGGAGAACCAGCGCCGCTGCCTATGCCCTGTGTGACGCCCACTCTTCCCTTCCTGGAAGTTCCACGGGCCGTTGCCCATCCCTCAAGCTCAGCCTGGAGCTCCACCAATTTACTCAGTTCTGTCTCTCCAGACTGTGCCCTCGAGGTGTCAGGGACACATCCAGAGCCCAGCATAGGGCCTGGGTGGCCTGAGTCCATGGTCACTGAATTGTGCCAAACAGGCACAGGGGCCAGCTGCTCATTTCAGGAAGTCCTTTCAGCAAGGGGATTCTCCTTTCACTGGAGCTGAGGGCAGTGGAAGAATGGGCTGTTTTTTGATGTTGTAGTGCCTTTGAGATGACCTAGATTCCTGGGTCCAGGTCCCCGCAAGAACTCCTCCTCTCCGCCCAAACAACATTTCCCTCTCCAGCCTGGAGCAAGCAAACATCAAGTGCAGCAGGAGACTGTAAGGTTAGACAACAAGAAGGACTTCCCAGCCAGCGGAGAGGGAAAGCTTGCTGCTTAGTGAGAGCTGCCAGTTCCATAGAATGGGCTGCCTTGGATCGTTATGAGGTTTTTGGAGTTGTAAACAGCAAAGGCAGAAGATCTAGGCCAAAGGGGAGAAGTAGAAAAGACTCAGTTTGGCGGTTGAAGGGATGGTGAGGGTCGGGGGAGCCGGGGGGCCTCATCCTGAGGGCGGGGGTGAGAGGGGCTGTGTGGGGCAGTGTGGGGCCCGTGGGAGTGAAGAGGTGGGGTGGGACTGAGGGACATGGAGGTGAGGAGCAGCCAGGAGCTCGCAGTGGATTGAAGTGGGGAGTGGGGAGCGAGGCGTCAGCTGCAGGGGGTGCTGGAGGGGGTTGGGGGGGGAGGCGGGATGCCTTCTCAGGTGGGCAGCCCTGGGAGGGAGCAGGCCGGGAGGAACAAGCTGAGTGGGAGGGGCTGGGGCTTCCAGTAGAGAGGAGGTGGGAGGGGAGCTCGGGCTGGGCTGGGGAGGGAGGCCTGGGCTAAGAGAAGATGGGGGTGGGCAGGGTGGGATCACGGACGACTTGGGAGTGGCTGGTATCATCTGGTGAGAAGAACAGCCCCCAGAACAGAAATGTCTATGAGGAGGCTGAGGCAGCAGGACCTGAGAGGTGGGAGGAAAAGGGGGGGAGGTCAGGAGGGAGAGAAGGGTGGGCCCTTGGACAAGGTCAGACACACGGGGGCCCCCAAGGCCTCATCTGGAGTCTGGAGCCCTGGGCTTGGGGAGCGGGCTGGGTCAGACCCCTCCTCTAGACCCTACTCAAGGTGGAGCCGCCTGGGAGGGCGGGGTGGGGAGGGGGAGGGGAGGGGGAGGGGCAGGCGGGAGGGGCCGGGCCTCTGTCCACGGCATTAGTGCTGGTTGGAGGGAGACGGGGGTGTGGAGCCAGCCAGGCCGCCCGTTCCCACAGCCGCCGAGCAAAGCGCTGCCATGGCGCTGGCCCGGCCTGGGACCCGGGACCCCAGGCCCCCGGCCCCTCTCCTGCTGCTGCTGCTCGGGGGCTCTGCCCTCGCCCTCCCGGTCGGTGAGTTGGGGGCCGAGCCTTGGGGGACTCAGGGCAGCACCCCAGGCCGTGGGGTGTCCGTGTGGGTGCCGGGCCCGACTGCAGGGTGCAGGGGGGTGCGCATCTGGGGGCCACTGGAGCTTGCGTGGTCACGGGGGACTTTGTGGGGGGACCGCCACCGGCCGGGGTCCGGGTAATGGGTGGGCCGTGTGTCTTGGAGGGGTGTTGGGCTGGGCTGTTCTGGCCTGTGAGGCCCGAGTCTGGGGGCTCTCATGTGAGTTGTGGGCAGGTTATGGGCTGTGGGCTGTAGGCACGTCTAAGCTGTGAGGCTGGGCAGCTGTCCCGCGCGAGCCAGGGGTTGTGTCTGAGGCTCTGTGCGTGTGGTGGGCTATATCCCAGCGCGAGTTGCGGGGTGCAACTTACTGAGTGGGTTGAACTGTGTCCTTGCTCTCGACACGGGGACGTGGGGTGGGGGCAGCAGACCCCAGCCCAGTGGATTGGGGTGGAGAAGAGGGAAGGAGACCCAGGGCTTCTGCCTGCATCCCCTCCGTTTGGCGATCACCCTGCCTGCACTGCGGGGCTGGGGGTGCTCTGGCGCCCCTGGGGAGTGGCTGGGCATCTGGGAACACATGTGTCCACCGCTGCCCCCTCCCCGCCCCCCAGCGTTCCCAGATCAAGCTGAAAGGGCTTCGTGAAGCCAGACCCCGTTCACCAAGAGGTTTTTGCTTTTGTCCAAGTGGATTCACGTGTGCGCCGGCCTGGAATTCTTCCTGGGGGGTCTGGGGATGCTTTGTCTTGGTCACTATAGCTACGGGGCCAGGCCTGGGAAGTCCTGTGCAGGAGGGCGGCCTGGGCCCCGCTGCAGCGGGGGAGCCCCCACCTCCTCAGAGTCCCAGGATGTGGGTCCAACCTCTCAGGCCCCTCCCTGGGGCCTTCCTCAGCCTCTCGCGTGGCCCGGCTCACAAAACCTTCGTCTCCTCTCCGCAGGGCCCTTGTGGAGGACAAGGCCCCTGTTTTGCAAGGGAGGAAACTGAGGCTCAGGGAAGGATGGGGGCTTACAAGCTGGGCCCCTGAGGCAAACCAAAGAGGAGCTGGGGGCCTGCTCTCTGCACAAGGGGCATGAAACCCTTGTGCAGCGCTGTCCCCTACTGTACAGTGCACACACACGTGCACTGCCCCCACACCAGCACAGTGGTGTGGCCTGTACAAGGGCACACAGAGGCGCGTGTAGACCCGCCACACACGCACTCGAGCACACACACCTAGCTGTACGTGACACGGGCCTGCACACAGGTGTGCACTCACACTCAGATGTACCTTCACATGAACCTGTGGCAAAGTGAACACCAAGTAGACGGATGCTACCGAAGGGAGCGGACGCTGATGTACACACTCACCTGCCCGCAGCCCTGCTGGGATTCCCAGGACCAGCCTTTCCCCCTGCAATGTTGGCACAGGGAGCCCCCTCCCTGGGGATCCCCGAAAGCTGGGGTGCGGTGCTATGGGTATGAACATTTCTGGATGCCAGGACCCAAGCCCTGACTGCCCAGAGGAGTTGGGCCAGGGATGATGTCACTTGAAAAGTAATTTCCATTCCAGAGGGGATGGGGGTTCTGGATGCCCTGGGCCCCTGGCTCTGCTGCCCACCCCTGCCAGGCCCTGAGCGGGGCCCCTCCCTCCTGGGCCTAGTCTGCCACAAAGGCCCGGCTGGTTGCTAGGAGAGCGCCAAGCATCTTGGAGCACAATGGGGCACTTCGGGGCTCTCACATCCTTCCCGGCCGCCTGCACACCAGGGAGCCCAGCTGACAAAGGGGCAGCAAGTCCAGCCCCCAAGTCCGGCCCCTCCTCCAGCCAGAGCTGGGTGGGGGCTTGCAGGACAGAGGCAGGGAGCAGGGAGCCACACACAAATGCTCTAACGTCAGGATTTGTTGGATAGTCAGTGTTTGCCCCAAGTAAAGATCTGTTGGCAAGTGAATAATACCATCAGCCTGTACGTGCTGCTCCTGGACTAACATGGTCGAACTTAATTCTCACAACAGCCCTATGAAGTCGACTCTGATACCCCCAGCTTACAGAGGAGGAAAGTGAGGCCCAGAGAGGGTCAGTAACTTGCCCAGAGTCACAGCTTGTGTGTGGCAGGGCCAGGATTTCACAGGCGCCTATGGGACCAGCCTACGTAAAGTCACATCTCCTCTCTGTGCTTCTGTCTAAAGGGGGCAAACCAGCTCACTCTGAGGGCTGCTACAAGAATCCGATACGAAAATGCAGCAGTTCTCCAACTTAGGTTTGGCATGGAATCCCGTTTCAAAGGAAATTTTAGAAAGGAGCCGGAAGCCACTAATAGTTAAAAGTGGCCTGCTGGGGTGGCAGGCCTGGGAACCCATCTGCCCGGTCTCACGCCCATTCCAGGAAGTGCCTCCATGGCCCCAGCCCTCTGAGACCATGGTCTGGAAACATTGGAATTTGCCAACGCTAGGCAAAGGGTAGGCAGTGGATCCGCGACAGCTATTGTGGGGGTTACCAAAATTATGTCTTTTAACCTCAGGTGATAAACATTTTTGTGAAAGACTATTCCAAACTCTGCTGCCTTATTAGAGGCATTTTAGCCCTTTCCCGATGGCTCTGCCCCAGCTGTGCTGCACTGATATTCAGTCCTACCCTTGGGGCCTCGTGCTATTAGGTGGGCAGTTTTTTCCCTATGCCAGAAGCACATCTTATGGGATCTTGGGTGGCTTCTCAGATGTATTCTCTTTTTTGCCTTGTCAAGATGAGAAGCTTTACAAAATCCACCCTCAGCAAACACTTCTCATTAGTCGTTGGCAGTTCTCATTAGGCCTGTTACAAGTGCAAATAAAGTAGGAGTAACTAGGCACGGAGTGAAGCCTGAAGCACCGTGCAACTGCTAGCAGCTGGATCTGGATAGACATAGAAGACTGCCCGCTCTGCCCAGGCTGACATTGGAAACTTCACTCTCAGGCAAGCCTTCTGAGAGACTCTTTCAGTGCCTGGGGGAGGCTGGGCTAGAATGCTCTAAAATGACAATACATGGGTGGCAATTTAGAGTTTGCAAAGTGGGAATTTCACATGCATTGGGAGATGTGGACTTCACAGAAGTCTGGAAATGATCTGCTTCTTAGTTTTTTGAGGAATGATCCTGGGCAAGTTTATCAACCTCTCTGAGTTAGAGAAACAGTTTTCTTACTGGCACCCACCTTTTCCAGTTTGAATCAAACACAATAATGTAATAATAGATGCAAGATGTGTAGCACAGCTACACGTGCACTCACGAAATGGTTCCTGTTATTATAATCCTGTCCTTTCCATGAAGAAAATTCTCTTGCCGGAGGTGGGTTCTGGGCCTTCCCAGGGCAGGGCAGCAGGTCCAAGGGGAGGGGCGGGTGTCCGTTAATCCTTTCCCCGCCAGGTCGTCCCAGGCAGCCTGAGAGGTCAGGAGGGATTTGTAAAGATAAGCACAGGCCCCTCGTCACCCTGGCAACAGGCCACGCCCCTCCAGCCAGGCTGGGAAGGCCCCTTCTCCATCCTGCCATCTTCACCTCTCCTCCCCTCAGCCCTGGGCTAGCCAGGCCTCCTGGGCTCGCTCCCTGGAGGCAGAGAGCCCAAGGTCAGTGCTTGTTCCCAGGCCTCAACGTGCAAAGGAGTCCCCAGGGAGCATGTTGCAATGCAGATTCTTGGGCCCCACGCCCAAGTGTTCTGCATCTCTGGGTCTGGAGTGGGGCCCAGGAATCCGTATCCTTTATATAGGTCCTGGGGTGATTCTGGAACCCCCAGAGTGGAGGCTCTGGAGCAGTGAGACCTGGGTTTGGATTCCAGCCCCTCCTAGGGAACTGTGAAGTCGCTTATCTCTGAGCCTCAATTTCCTCAACTGTAAAAAATGAATGATAGCTCTATCCACCCCCTAAGGTAACTGTGAAGACAGAGATTACACAAGAGAGACGGCTGTGCCTCCCATGCAGGCTTCTGGCACCACTGCAGGCCTCCTAGGGCAGACAGCTCCCTCCCTCTCTGCCTGCAGGAACTCCTTCCTCCAGTGGGGCTGGGCTCGGCCTCCTGGGGCTCCGTCCTACAGGGTCATGGCCCACCTGCTCCCACAGTGATGAAGCACCTTCCCCTGTCCCCACAAGTGCTGCCTCCTCAGCCTGCTCTGAATCAGGGGCAAAGCTCCAGACTGGGGTGGGGTCCCTCGGGTCACACAGATGAGGGGTGGCGCTTGCTGGGATTAAACGAAGGGCCTGTTGGCATAGGACCCAACAGCCAGGGCCCTTCAAGTGGGAGCTGTGGCCACTGTGCTGCCCCTCCCGAGTGTGCTGGGTCCAGGGACCCTGACTGTAATGGCCAGAGCCCTCACTGAAGGCCCGCTGGTGCCAGGGCTTCACTCACGTTCCCTCAGTGGCCCCTCACAACACTCACAAGGCGGGCACTGTTCACACCCCAGATACAAGCCGGGTCTGATGCCCAAAACTGTGTCCTTTCCCAAGGAAGCCTGATCCACTCACCCCCATCAGAGCATCTCCCCCTCCCAATCAGACCATCTTCCCACCCACATCGGACTATTTAGCCCTGGAGGACCAGGCTCTATACTGGTCCGCCACCATGGCTCAGGGTGGGAAGAAGAAAGACAAGCTGCCCATAAGCCCCTCAGAGAGGCCCAGATGGCCCCTGCCCTCACTGATGAGACCAGGCTTGGGGGAGGGGAGCTGTGGGCAGAGAGGGTCTGTGGAGCCCAGAGCCCTAGAAGGTTATCTTGGCCTGACAGTGTTTCAGACCCTCTGTCCCCTTGCCACACACCTGGCCCTGGGTGGGTGCTTGCCCCTACCCCCTCTTGGTGAGAATCTTGGAGAGTGAGCCCATGTTGAGCTGTACCAGGTGCTTTGGGAGCTGAGTGGTGGGGCTGACAGCTGGGCTCTCTCCCTGGGTCCATCGGTCGGTCGGTACCTCTGTCTCCCTGTCCCCCATCCTGCTTGGCCCTGGCTGGCAAGGGTGGGGGCTGGCTGGTGGACAGCCCTGCCTGGTGGAATGTGGATGACGCCTGAGAGGCTGTCGAGCCTTATCTGGGGGGGGGGTCTTCGCTGGGTGGGGGAGGGGAGGCACAGGGCCCGAAGCTGTTCCGGGGCCTGGTTAGTGTCTGGTTGACAACCTGGGTGGGGGAGGGGCGCCTCTCGGAGCCCCAGGTCCGTCTGAGGTGCCTCCTTCTCGCGGGCGGCTCCCGTTCCTCCATCACTTACTGAGTTCCTACCCCGAGTGGGCACTTGACTGCCGTCCCTGAGGCTCTCAATCCTTCCGTATCCTACGAGGCACATACTATTATTAACCCTCTTCAGATTGGGGAACGAAGCCTCAGTAGGAGAAATGACTTGCCCAAGGTCTCATAGCTTGTTGGCCGAGTGGGGATTTGAACCCAGGGCTGTCTGACTTCAAAGCTTCAAAAGTTCTTACGCTGGCATGACACTGACAGGCTCTTAACAAGGGAGGGTGGGAGGGAGGTGGGCTCCAGATCAGGAGATGACCCTTTAAGTGAGGGAGCTCTGCCTTGTGGAGATGTCGCAGTGGCTGGAGCCGGGAGTTCAGTCGGCTGGTCTCAATACCTGCCCTGAACCCTGTGACCCCAGCCAGTCTGGCCACTCACACTTGCTGATGGCGGCGGATACTGTGGGGGCCAGGGATCCTCTGAGAAGTTCCCAGGCCAGCAGGGCCAGGAGGGGAGGAGGGGTGGAGGGGAGAGAGGGGCCTTTGAAGTCCTCCATCTCCAGTTTCACGCAGGGATGGAGTTACCAGACCCCCAGCGGAAGCAGTGGAGTGGGCAGTGGGAGGAGACACCCTCCTGGGAGGGAGCAGGCCGGGGATCCCCTCCCCAGGTGGGGCTGGAGCACACAGACAGACCCTGAGGGCTAAGCCAGCACGAACTTGCTGTGTGACCTCAGGCAAGTCCTCACTTTCACTCTGGAGCCTGGATCCGCTCTCTTGTAAAATGGGCCTGACAGGGCCTGCTTCCGAGGGGCGCTGCGCGGGGCTGCACTGACACCTTGGAGCTAGCGAAAAGCTCACAGGGTTAGTGGGCGTCTGCTCACTAATCCTTCCCCGGGGAGCCAGGCATCCCGGGTCCTATTTCCCTGCTTTGGAGGCACCCTTGAAACCATTCCCAGTTCTGGGTGCAGATGCATGCAGCCTGCTGGCACCTGGTGTGTAGACCCCCTGGCGCTCCCTGCGTCCTCCTGAGTACTGACGGAGCCCTGCTGCTGACTCTGGGGTCTGGGGATGGGCCTGGGTGTGGGGAGGCGAGTGTCCTGGTAGCCCCCGTCCACCCTGCCCAGCCAGTTTCCTCTCTCTACAGGAACGGCGCCTTCGGACCCCCCGGGTGCCTGTGCCTCAGACCCATGTGCTCCAGGGACCGAGTGCCAGGCTACAGAGAACGGTGGCTACACCTGCGGGCCCCTGGAGCCCCGGGGCTGTGCCAGTCAGCCATGCCACCACGGCGCTCTGTGTGTGCCCCAGGCTCCAGACCCCAGTGGCTTCCGCTGCTACTGCGTGCCCGGATTCCAGGGCCCACGCTGTGAGCTGGACATCGATGAGTGTGCGTCCCGGCCCTGCCACCACGGGGCCACCTGCCACAACCTGGCCGATCGCTACGAGTGCCACTGCCCCCTCGGCTATGCGGGTAATGGCCCCAGCTCTTCCCAGAAGCGTGTGTGATGTCGACCCCATCAGTGGCTCAGAGTTGTCAAATCACGAATTCAGCTTTGACCTTAGAGGAGAGACACCCCCAGGCATCCTGGCAGCTCTAGGGTGTACCCACTCTTGGGCATGCTGCGGAATTAATGCTTCTCGGGCTAACCTGGCAGCTCTGGATAAGAGTGTGATGAGCGAGCGCTGGCACGGCGCCTGGCACACTACAGACACTGGACAAGTGTCATTTCAGTCCCTTGTAGGGTTCAGGTGGTGCTGGTAGTGGAGACACCCCTCAGGCATCTCTGGGACTAGAGTGTAGATATGCCTGGTTTGGCTTTAACGAGGACACATCTAGATAGACAGTACTTCTAGCATCGACTCACTCCAGACCCGTCAGGCTGTAGCACAGACATCCTCTGGTGGCTCGTCTGATGGTTCTGGAGCACGATACCCCGGTATGGTTCAGGTTGTCATGTGGACCCTCTCCCCTGGGGGGCGGGAGCCCCCAGAGTTCCTGCATAGAGACACTGGTGGACTTGCTCAAATTGTAACGTAGATGTACCCCCAGGGATCTCTGCTGTCTTGAGGGGGACAGTTCCCTCCTCCAGGGTATGGCCCTGTCCCAGTCCCATCCACCCTCCAAGGCGAGAGCATCCTGGAGCAACTGCCTGGAAGTCAGGAAGGAGGGCGCAGCTAGGGACAGGTCTGGGAGCGAGGCTAGGTCTAGGGCAGCTGGGAGCCTGCAGTGTGGACACTCCAGGTTCTATTCAACCCTGAATTCAGATGACTCTCTCTGAGGGCAGAGGGCAGTCTGAGGTCACCTCAGAGTAAGAGGTACAGACTTGGGGGCTGGGCTCCAGGAGAGGGGGCATAGAGTGGAGAGATGGATCTCAGCACACAGATGAAAATGAACTTTGGAAACGGGTTCCATGTACCTTTCTCATCATTTGAGAGTTCAGGTGTCTGGATAGATTAGTTGTGGATGTGAGTAGGTCACGTAAAGGCCTCTGTGTCTGCCAGTATCCACGGGTGTCTGGGATCCCTGAATGCGTTTGTGGGAAAGTCTGTGTGTGGGTGCCAGCAGGTGTGTGCGTGCCCAGATGTGCGGTGCTCAGACACTTTGGGTAATGCTTTCTGGGTGAGTTGTGGATGTGAGTGGGGGCAGCGTCTGCTGTGATTCATTTCCTCCTCCTTCCCTTCCTAGCCAGGCGGGGGAGGTTGGGATTCCAGGCGGCCTGGGCCTGTCTCCCCCTGGCACAGAGGGTGGGAGTGGGGCTGGGTCACAGGAAGGAGGGCCCCTGTTTTGTGCTCACTGAGCCAGGAAGGGGGGAAGGTTCCAGCTGGAGCCAGCTGGGTCCCCAGACCCCCACGACCAATCCCACTTAGGGGGTAGAGGCAGGGCCACTGGAGTGTACAATGACAAGCGGGCTCCACGATGTGCTCGGGCAGTACATTTCCAAACCCTGAGATCCTCCATCTCCCTTCATCTCCACAGCCCCTCCCCTGAGAGCCTTCCAACCGTCTTAGTTTTACCCAGGACTGAGAGGGTTCCCAAGACACAGGACTTCCAGTTGTAAAAGCAAGACAGTGCAGGGAAAGCCTGAAGGAGTTGGCTACCTTGGTCCAGCATCTCCCACCGGGTATGCCCCTCCTTGCTGGGGTCCCTCCTTACACCCTCCACAAAAAGCCAGCAGAGCGAAATGTAGAGAGGACTATATATCAGCTGCTTAAAACTTTTAGGATAAGCTCGGATTGTGTTACTTGGCCCCCAAGGCTTGACACTCCCCACTCCTGACCCACCTACTTCACTCTCCCCTTTGCTCCCGGACCCTCCATGCACCCCTGCCCTAGGGCATCATGCCCCTGCCCCAAGCAGGTCTTCACCAATAGTCTCTCTGGAGAGACTTACAGTCTCTCTGGAATCCAACTGCTCACACAGCCCCCTATCCTAGTCTAGCGAATGCCCCCTCATCCTTCAAGTCTCTTCTTCCAAGAAGCCTTCCCTGACTCTCAATACCCCAGGCTAAGACCCTGCCTCTTGCTGTCACAGCATCTAGCACGTACCCACTGCTGAGCTTATCAAAAGTAAAAATCAGTCCTCATTTACGTAATATTGACCTAATCCCCATCTCCTGGGCTAGACTGGTATGAGCTCAAGGGGGCAGGGATGTCTGTGTTGTTTCAACCCCACTGTTATTGCTGGCGCAAGAAACACCTGCTCTGGATGAATGGAACAACGGATTCTCTCTTTGGATCCTGACGTTCCGCTTCTGGTCAGTCTGGAGCAGGTTTCGGGTCAGCCTGGCTCGGCCTCATTCGCGCTCCCTCTGGGCGGCCATCTCTCTGTCTCGGTCCCTGTCCAGGCGTGACCTGCGAGGCGGAGGTGGACGAGTGTGCCTCGGCGCCCTGCCTGCACGGGGGCTCGTGCTTGGACGGCTTGGGCTCCTACCGCTGCGTGTGCGCGCCGGGCTTCGGGGGCGCCAGCTGCCAGCTGGACCTGGACGAGTGCCAGAGCCAGCCGTGCGTGCACGGGGGCGTATGCCACGACCTGGTCAACGGGTGAGCGGGCGCCCGGGTGCCGTCAAGCGGTGAGGCTGCGCGGTGGGCTGCGGGGTGGGGGGCGCGATGGAGACAGAGGGAGCTGGAGGTTCGGGCACGTGCTCAGCTCCGGTCGCGCGCCCCCCTGCAGGTTCCGGTGCGACTGCGCGGACACGGGCTACGAGGGCGCGCGCTGCGAGCAGGAGGTGCTGGAGTGCGCGTCGGCGCCCTGCGCGAACAACGCGTCCTGCCTCGAGGGCCTCGGGAGCTTCCGCTGCCTCTGCTGGCCAGGTGTGTGTGCGCGTGCGCGAGAGCGTGTGCGCGTGCGCGCCCGCACGCCCAGGGGGGCGGGGGCTCAGGCTAAGGAGGGCTGCCCTGGGACAACCTGGCCGTGGGCACACACCCTGAGTGGACTGAGCCAAGTGTGTGCCTGTGACTGCAACTTCTCTGAGCCTCAGTTTCCTGATCTGCTAAACAGGGCTAATCACAGCACCTGCTCCTGGGCTGTTCTGAGGAGAGTAAGAAGGTGTAGCGCCCATCAAGCCTTGGTACAGGGCCCCGCACGTGCAGAGCGCTCAGTAATGCTAGTAATAACAGTAACACGATGCTGACGCTGGTGAAGCCTGCACTGGTCGTTCCTACCCCCTCAGTGTGTCCCTCCCTCGGAATATCCGTGACCATATCTGAGCTGTTGTCCCCGCCTGGCCCTGGGTTGGCCTGGCAGCAGTGGAGGGGTGCTGCTTGGTGACCCCCTGTGACCTGACGCCCACCTGTGTGTGTCCCCAGGCTACAGCGGCGAGCGGTGCGAGGTGGATGAGGATGAATGTGCGGTGGGCCCCTGTCAGCACGGGGGCCAGTGCCTGCAGCGCTCCGACCCAACCCTCTATGGGGGCATCCAGGCCGCCTTCCCAGGAGCCTTCAGCTTCCGCCATGCTGCTGGCTTCCTGTGCCGCTGCCCTCTGGGCTTTGAGGGTGAGCTCCCTTCCCGGGAAGCAGGTCTGTAGTGTCCAGATGCGCGGGAGGGATGCCAAAGCTGGGTTCAAGCACCTCTCTCTGGCCTCAGTCTCCCTAGCTATAAGATGGGCCCTTTCCAGTTCCAGTCTGGCTCTGAGGGAGCTGTGGGAACCACAGCTGGGCTTCTTGCAGGGGACGACTGCAGTGTGGACGTGGACGAGTGTGCCTCACGGCCATGCCTCAGTGGAGGCCTCTGCCAGGACCTGCCCAATGGCTTCCAGTGCCACTGTTCAGATGGCTACACAGGTGCCTGGGGTGCGGTGGGCACTGGGGCAGGGCAAGGTCAGATGCGGTGGACCTGGGGCGAGAAGGTTCCTTCTGGCTGATGTGTGGAGGCTGGATTGATGGGGTCAAGGACATTAGGGAGGAGGTGGGTGTAGTGGCCAGGTGACAGGTAAGAGGACTGAGCTGGGACCTGGGCTTTGGAGGTGGGAGTGGGGGGAAAACCTTCTGGAGTGGAGGTTGAGAAATATTTATGAGGGGCACGCTACAGGCCCTGAGGGTTTTTCCAGGTGTGAGTGGGAGGTGTCAGGGATGCTGGCCGAGTTTCTGCCCTGGGTGACATTGGGTAGAGGATGGTGAGCTCAGCCTTGTCCATACTGAGCCTGACTGCCTGTGGAGCACCTACAGGGAGGAGCCTGGGTAGGGGCTGGTGATCTGGGGTCTGTGGCCCAGGAGAGGGGCCTGAGACTGGGGGTCCTGCAGCTGGAGTCTCAGGCAGCCAAGGTTATCCAGGAGAAAGTGTGGAGTGTTGGGCAGAGAGAGCCCTAGACACCTGACATCAAAGGGCTGGGCAGAGGCCGAGGGGCCTGCAGGGAGGACAGGGCAATTTGGCCAGGACAGAGGAGGTAAAAACGGTGGGTGTGTGGTGGAGGGAGTGTGGTGGGGGGGTGCGTGGTGGAGGTGGAGGAAGTGTGGTGGGGGGTGTGTAGTGGAGGTGGAGGGAGTATGGTTGGGGGTGTGTGGTGGAGGTGGGGGGTGAGGTGGAGGGAGTGTAGTGGGGGGTGTGTGGTGTGTGGTGGAGGGAGTGTGGTGGGGGGAGTGTGGTGGAGGTGGGGGGAGTGTGGTGGTGGGGGCTGTGGTGGAGGTGGGGGGTGTGTGGTGGATTATGGGGGAGTGTGGTGGGGGGGTGTGGTGGAGGTGGAGGGAGTGTGGTGGGGGGTGTGTGGTGGAGGTGGGGGGTGAGGTGGAGGGAGTGTGGTGGGGGGTGTGTGGTGGAGGTGGGGGGAGTGTGGTTGGGGGTGTGTGGTGGAGGTGGGGGGAGTGTGGTGGGGGGTGCAGTGGAGGTGGAGGAAGTGTGGTGGGGGGTGTGTAGTGGAGGTGGAGGGAGTATGGTTGGGGGTGTGTGGTGGAGGTGGGGGGTGAGGTGGAGGGAGTGTAGTGGGGGGTGTGTGGTGTGGTGGAGGGAGTGTGGTGGGGGGTGTGTGGTGGAGGTTGGGGGGGTGTGTGGTGGGGGGTGTGGTGGAGGTGGAGGGAGTGTGGTGGGGGGAGTGTGGTGGAGGTAGGGGGAGTGTGGTGGTGGGGGCTGTGGTGGAGGTGGGGGGAGTGTGGTGGGGGGGAGTGTGGTGGAGGTGGGGGGAGTGTGGTGGAGGTGGGGGGAGTGTGGTGGTGGGGGCTGTGGTGGAGGTGGGGGGGTGTGGTGGATTATGGGGGAGTGTGGTGGACGGCGGGGGCTGTTATGGAAACCTGTGGGCAGTGTCTGGAGAAGGATGAGCTTGACCTTTGGAGAGCTGGGCACACCTTTGGGGTGTGCTGGGCAGGAGCTGGGCCTGCAGAAAGCCTCTCCCTGCCTTGGGTACAGAGGATGCGGAGACACACAGACACCCTTCCCTGCGGATACTGATGAACCCGAGGACCTCCTCACACAGCACGTAGCGTCCCTGCCCCCGCTGGAATGCCTGTGACGCTTCCCCCACACCCGCCCGCATTCCTGCTCCGACAAGCTGCCTCCTCTCCCTGGCACGGCTGCTGGGCACAGGCTCCCCTGCCTGGGGGAAGGAGGTGGTGATCACCACCGTCCCTTCCACGCTCACCCCCCAAAGGTGCTGGGGGCTCAGCATCCCACTTCTGGGTGGCCAAAACCTCTGGGCACCCTGAAAACCCATCTCCTGCCCCCATGGGCTGAGGTTCCTTGAGTCCTTGCCCACTCCCAGGCACAGTGCCCCAGAAACAGTGGCCTCGTGGGTGCCTGGCACACACTGGGCCCACTGCAACATGCCCTGCATCTGCAGAGTATTCTCTGCATTGTTTTCCTCCTCACCAAAGCCTCACGAGGTAGGGTTCTAAATCCCCATCTTACAGATGAAGCCATAGAGGCTTTAGAGAGGGCGTGTCATCCCCCCAGGTTCGACAGTGTTGGCGGGAGCCCAGCTCCTCTCCAAGCTGAGCTCAGCTGATGGGTGGCAGGGAGGTCAGACCTCTGAGGTCAAGGACCCGGAGGGGGAACCCCGGCTGTGGGGCTGGTCCGCCCCCATCCTCCCTTGGGGTTGTGCTGGGCGTGGGGGAGGCCAGTGCCTGGCATTCCTGAGCCAGCTCTGAAGGAGGCGGCTGGCCAGGCGGGGAGCTCTGCTCCCCAGCCTTGGTGCCTGCCCACCACTCTCAGCCTGTCTGTGGGCAAATGCAATGGGGCTGCGGGCTCTGCGGACCTTCCTGGGGGTGTTGTGGCTCCTGGCAGGTATGCAGGGCTGGGGCCTTGGGCAGGGGGAGGTGGGACTGGCCGTTGGCAGGGGGAGGTGGGACTGGCCATCCCCAGAAGGAGGCGGTGGTGTTTGTGGGCTGACTGGTGCCAGGATTCAAATCCTGGTGGCTTCTCTGGGCTTGGGTTCCCCTGGCTGGGTTACATGGGCAGGGCTGGCCTCAGTGGTCTTGTGGAGGCTCTGGCTGAGCAGGGGTTGGGCTGTAGCCTCTTGACCCATGCTGGGGCCAGAGCACCTGGCGTGGGAGCCCCTGGAGGGGAGGGTGACCTCACAGCCAGTGCCAGGGCCCCAGGGCAGAGGGATGGGGGTGGGGGGTTAGAACCAGGGGCTACTCGAGTGCCACAGATGCATACATCCATCCCCACTCCCTCCTCCATTTCATCTCTCTGTCCACAAAGGCCATGCCAAGTCCTTTTCTGGGCACCAATGACATATCCAGGCCCCTGGAGGAGATCTCAGCTGAGTAAACAGATATTTTCAATACTGGGTTCTGGGGAGCTGTGCCTGGGAGTGGGCAAGGAGTTGGGAGTGACACAGCAGCTTGGAGTTGGGAGTCAGAGAAAGCCTTCTAGGGTACTGGCCATTTGAAGTTGGGCTTTGCAGGATGAGTCGGAGTTTGAAAGGCAGGATTAGGGAGAAGGAGGCATTCCAGAGAGAGCACTGAGAGCAAAGCCCCGGAGGCAGGACTTCCCAGGAAATGTCTGGAGGAACAGGCAGCTCAAGGTTTGCAGGGAGCAGGGCTGACATATGAACTCCTGGTAGGACCCAGGCCACGAGGAATCTCGAGTGCCAGGGTTAGTGATCGGACCTTAAGTAGCAAAGGAACCTGGCCAGGTGATGCTTTAGAAAGAGATCTCTGGCTACTTGTAGAGATGGATGATGGGGGCTGGTGAACTAGAGGACACTAGACTATGGCCTAGAGAGCTGGTGAGGCAGGGGAGGTGAGGTGGGAGGAAAGGGGGCATTGGAGAGTATTTAGGGGATTGAATCGACTCACAAGATATGGTAAAGGAAGGAGTACCTTGGATTCCAGCCTCTGGGGACTTCAGGGGACCTTGAGAAATCCTTTGGAAACTGGGAATGGGTTTGGTTGATAGATACTGAGGTCCCCGTCCCAAGAGGCAGCTAAGCTCTGGGTCAAGACTGTGCTTTTGGCCTTGGGTGCTGAGCCTTGGCCTGGTTTCTCCTGAAGGCCTGACATGTCAGGAAGATGTGGACGAATGCCTGTCGGAGCCCTGCCTCCATGGCGGGACCTGCGAAGACACCGTGGCGGGCTACATCTGTTGGTGCCCAGAGGCCTGGGGTGGACGTGACTGTTCCGTGCAGCTCACTGGCTGCCAAGGCCACACTTGTCCGCTGGCTGCCACCTGCATCCCCACCTTCCAGTCAGGGGTCCACAGTTATGCTTGCCACTGCCCACCTGGTACCCATGGACCTTTCTGTGGCCAGAATACCACCTTCTCCGTTGTGGCTGGGAACCCTGTGCGGGCTTCGGTGCCAGCTGGTGGCTCCCCGAGTCTGGCACTGAGGTTTCGTACTACGATACCTGCTGGTGCTTTGGCCACTCGCTCTGATACTCAGGGCAGCTTGGAGCTGGCACTGGTGGAGACCACGCTTCAGGCCACACTCTGGAGCCACGGCAACAATGTGTGCATCTTGAGGCTGCTGGACCTGCCCCTAAACGACGGCCACTGGCACCGAGTGGAGGTGATGCTCCGCTCTGGGGTCCTGGAGATGCGGCTCTGGCACGAGGGCTGCCCTGCCCACCTCTGTGTGGCCTCCAGTCCTGTGGCCCCGCCTCCTACGGCTTCCCTGGCCCCGACGCCTGCTGGGTTCTGCTCCACGCAGCTGGGTGGTGTGGCCTTTACGGGCTGCCTCCAGGACGTGCACGTGGACGGGCACCTCCTCCTGCCCGAGGATCTCGGCGAGAATGTCCTCCTGGGCTGCGGGCGCCAGGAGCAGTGTCAGCCTCCGCCTTGTGCCCACGCAGGGGTCTGCGTGGACCTGTGGACTCACTTCCACTGTGACTGCCCCCGGCCCTATAGCGGTCCCACATGTGCTGATGGTGAGGAACGAGCCAGGTGGGCCCCAGGGCAGGGGCTGTGCCTGCACCCAGCCCACAGGCCTCATGCCCGGCACCCTCTCTCCCTGCAGAGGTTCCTGCTGCCACCTTTGGCTTGGGGGGCACCCTGAGCTCTGCCTCCTTCCTGCTCGACCAGCTGCCAGGCCCCAACCTCACCATGTCCTTCCTCCTCCGCACCCGGGAACGTGCTGGCCTTCTGCTCCAACTTGCCAACGATTCAGTAGCTGGCCTGACAGTGTTCCTGCGTGAGGGCCAGATCCGGGCTGAGGTGCTGGGCAGTCCTGCCCTGGTGCTTCCCGGGCGCTGGGATGATGGGCTCCGCCACCTGGTGACGCTCAGCTTTGGGCCTGATCAGCTGCAGGGCTTGGGGCAGCAGGTGCACGTGGGCGGGAGGCTCCTCCCTGCTGACGCCCAGCCCTGGGGTGGGCCCTTCCGAGGCTGCATTCAGGACCTGCGACTCAACAGCCTCCACCTCCCCTTCTTTCCACCGTTGCTGGAGAACTCCAGCCTGCCCAGTGTGCCGGGCAGCAGGCGGTCCTGGAACCTCACCATGGGCTGTGTCTCCGAGGACACGTGCAGTGTGAGTGCCACGGGGAAAGGGTGGGTCCTTTTTCCGGGATCCATCCTGCTTCGCTGGAGGTTAGCATGTCCTTCTACTGGTCAGGTCGGCACCAGGAGGTAGAGTGCCCACCCAAGGTCCCAGTGCTGGAAAGAGACAGAGCAGGGTTCACTTTCATCTCCTCTCTGGCCAGCTGCTCTTGCCCTATGGTAGTCTCCATACCTCTCCTCTCAGTCCTAATCTGAGACAGACACCCTGACCCAGGCAGAGGGCTGCCCAAGCCTTTCTGCGGGAGTTGCTTGGGGCACAGGGACACCCAGGTTCATGAACAAAGCACCAACCAGCTCTAGGATTGGAATAGCCTGGGTGTGAACTCTGGCTCCTCTATTTACTGGCTAGGTGACTCAGCAAGTGATTTCTCCTCTCTGAGCCTCAGTTTCCTCATCTGTAAAATGGGAACGCTAGTTACTTTTCTGTTTGTTTGTGAGGAGGTAATGTATCTGTACTAGGTGCTCAGTGAAGAACCGCTGCAAGGATGGTTATGGTGGGGCGATGCTAGCCCCAGGCCTGAGCCAGTCCCTGCCCTGATTCTCCTGCAGCCTCAGCCCTGTCTCAATGGTGGGACTTGCCTTGTCTCCTGGAATGACTTCCACTGCACCTGCCCTGTTAACTTCACTGGGCCCACATGTGCCCAGCAGCTGTGGTGTCCTGGCCAGCCCTGTCTCCCGCCTGCCACCTGTGAGGAGGTCCCTGATGGCTTTGTCTGTGAGTGCCTGCCCTGGAAAGCCCACATGCTGGGTGCTGGACACTCAAGCTGGGTTAGATCCCACCCCTGCCTTCAGGACTCAGAGACAGTGGACCAGGATGCCAACAGCCCCAGCCCAGTGTGGTTGGGCCACCGCATCCAGAAGGACAGGCTTTTTGGAGGAAGAGAGCACTTGCTAGGTTTTCAAGGACAAATAAGACTCTGACAGGGCACAGGGAAGGACATTTCAGGAAGGGGGCAAAGCATGTGCAAAGGCATAAGGTTTATAAGAACTGAAACACAAGTAGAGGTATCAGCGTTGCTAGGGTCCTTGAATGCTAGGCCAGGCAGCTTGGGACTTTTTGCCAAGGGCAATGGGGAGCCATGGGAGGACCAGCAGGAGAAGACCATGGTCAGCAGTTT
This sequence comes from Phocoena sinus, assembly GCF_008692025.1. Classification (NCBI taxonomy): domain Eukaryota; kingdom Metazoa; phylum Chordata; class Mammalia; order Artiodactyla; family Phocoenidae; genus Phocoena; species Phocoena sinus. Next base: position 11,779,515 of record NC_045768.1, on the reverse strand, counting down.
TAAAAGATGACTGTGTTATAATATTAAATTGATTGCAGTGAAGAGTGAGCCACGGTGATGACACAGGGCCACTTCACTAAGGAGAGAAGGAGGCAGATTTTCCAAGGTGTTATCATTGCCTGGTCTGTGACCTGGAGGGCAGGGTGGGCACAGGAGGGTAGGTCTCCCCAGCCTGGAGCTGGTTCTTTGGCGGTAGAGAGTTATGAGGTGGGGGGAACGGTTCCTGGGATTAGATGATAGGTGGGTGTGTGTGCCCCCGCCCCCAGACCGCGGAGGTGGGGGGAACGGGGGTTGGCAGGCTGGTCCCCGCATCACCCAGGTGTGCTTGGGCTGGGCTGGGTACCGATAGGCCGTCCTCTGACTCTCTCTCTCCCTGCAGGTGTGGCTGAGGCCACGTTCCGCGAGGGACCCCCGGCGGAATTCAGCGGGCACAACGCGTCATCCGGGCGCGCGCTCAGCGGCCTCTCTCTGGCCTTCCGCACGCGCGACCCCGAGGCCGCGCTATTGCGCGCCGCGGGCGCCCCCAACACCGTCTGGCTGGCCGTACGCAACGGCTCGCTGGCGGCCGGCGTGCGCAGTGGCCCCGGCCTGCCCGGGGCGGTGCTGCCGGCGCCCGGGCCGCGCGTGGCCGACGGCGCCTGGCACCGCGTGCGCCTGGCCATGGAGCGCCCCGCGGCCTCCGCGTCGCGCTGGCTGCTGTGGCTGGACGGCGCGGCGACGCCCGTGGCGCTGCGGGGCCTGGCCAGCGACCTGGACTTCCTGCGCGGCCCGGGCGGCGCGCGCGTCCTGCTGGCCGAGAACTTCACGGGCTGCCTGGGCCGCGTGGCGCTCGGCGGCCTCCCGCTGCCACTGGCAGGCCCGCGGCCCGACGCGGCCCCCGGCTTCCGGGAGCCCTTCTCGGCCTGGCCCGGAGCGCCGGTTCCGCGCCTTGGCTGCCGCGGTGCGCCCGTGTGTGTCCCCTCGCCCTGCCTGCATGGCGGCGTCTGCCGCGACCTCTTCGACGCCTTCGCCTGCGCCTGCGGCCTGGGCTGGGAGGGTCCGCGCTGCGAGGCCCGCGCCGACCCGTGTCGCTCAGCGCCCTGTGCCCGCGGCCGCTGCCTCACGCGCCCAGACGGCCGCTTCGAGTGCCGCTGCCCGCCTGGCTTCGCGGGCCCGCGCTGCCGGTGCGCACGGCCGGCCGGGGGGCGGCCTGGGTCCGAGGGGTCCGGCGTTTACGGGGCAGGGGTGGGGATCCCAGGGGCGGGGGGTGGGTCAGACTAGTCCGGAAGCCCGGGTGCGGATGTGCTGGTTCCGTGGGCCAGCCACGTCCCTTCTCTGAGCCACCGCGCTGTTATCTGTAACTTCGGAACAGCAGCCCCCTAGACTTGCCAGAAAAAATACAGGACACCCGGGTAAATTTGAATTTGAGATAACGCTGTCGTCTGGGGGTCGGGGTGGGGGAACCCCGAGCTAGTGTCGGAAGAAAGCCTAGAGGCTCTCCTGCTGAGCTGCCCACCACGGATGCCCTCCTTCGTCAGTCCCGTGGGATGGGGACAGGCAGAGATGGTCCGCGTCTTGACTGCTTCCCTTATTCAGTCTGGCCATGACTCCCCACTCCTTTCGGAGCCAAGCTTACGGAGTGGCAGAGGCCTGAATCCCCCTCTCTACGCAAAGAATGTCAGAATGTCAGGCTGCTCTTGCCCCGGGGAGACTACTTACATTTCATCAGCTCCTCGGAGGACTCAGCCTCGAAGGGTTCAGCCCGATGTTGTACACCTTGGTGGGGGTAGGGCTGGAGTCACAGAGTGGCAGCCCTATGTCCCACCCCTTCCACCCTAGAAACGGCTTCCAGGACTGACGGCAGGGTCTCCAGGAAGTGGCTCTTAATTCCTTGGATGACAATGCAGAGGCTCAGGTCACCTGAGTGACCCACGGGCGTGGGGGTGGGCCAGGTCCTAGGTGTCCTGTCCCCAGGCCAGCCTCTGTGCTTTCTCCTCAGGTTGCCTGTCCTGCCAGAGGAGTGCAGCCTGAATGTCACCTGCCTCAATGGTGGCCCGTGTGAGGGTGGGCCCCAGAGTGCCAACTGCAGCTGCCAGGAGAGCTTTGCTGGCCAGAGGTGGGTCTGGGGTCCAGGGGCCTGGGAGGTGGGCTGCTGAGTGTGGAGAGTTGGGCAGGGCGGGCCTCTGGATCCCCTCCAGCCAGGGCAGGTGAAGTGGGGTATGGATCCTTGCTCACCTTCTCAGCCCTCACTGTCGTCACAGTGCCAGACAGTGCACCTCTCTTGCTTGAATTCTTTCCCTTTGGGGCTTCCAAGACCATCCTGTGTTATGCAGACACCTGCTGGGAAGTAGTTGCCTGGTGGTGTTTCTTAGAGCTCCGTGCTCAGCCCACCTCGCACTCCTCCACCTGGGGAGACTGTAAAAATGCAGGTTCTGGGCCCACTCCAGACAGAGTCAGCATCCCTGGGCAGGTGGCTTTACACAGGCTCCCCCCGTGCTTCTGGTGGAGTGACAGTCATTCTGTCATGAATGCTGGGGTGAAGGGGCGTGGTAGGTGATGGAGATCGCTTTCAGCATCAGTCACCTGGCAGGGCCCAGCCAGGTAGGGACAGTGGATGAATGAGCTTTGATGCCAGTGTGTGTAGGGGGTGGGGGAGGGTTTGAGGAAGTAAACGAGCTGGGGGAACAAGAGGCAGCCTGGGAGGGAGCAGCTTTCTCAGCCCCACCCTTGTCCCTGCCTCCCAGGTGTCAGATCCCCTGTGAAGCCAACCCCTGCTTGAATGGCGGCACCTGCAGGACAGCTGGTGGGGTATATGAATGTATCTGCAGTGCAAGCTTCTCAGGCCAGTTCTGCGAAGTGGTGGTGAGTGATGCCCGAGGGGGTGGGTGCCCTGTTTTGGACTTTAGTGAGATGATGTTACGGGGGAGCGTATACAGCACCTGTGGAGCTGTTCCTGGGCCAGGCCTGTCACGGGGTCGGGGGGAGCAGGGAAAGGAGACTCAGGCTGCTTCCACACTCTCACACAGGAGGGGCCCCCAGCATTCCTCTGGGGGCTGCAGTGAAACAGCTGGGCTTTGCCAAGTCTGATCTGGGCCAGGATTCAGGGCCCACAGGATCTTGGAATTCTGGGATTTACGTTGGTGAATATGAGAGCCTGTAATTTCTCTTCTCTGGTGGTTTCTGAGCCACCAGAGAAGGAAGGAAGCTCCTAGAAGGAAGGATTCTAGAGTAGGAAGATGTGGGGAGCCCGGGATTCTGAGCCAGAGAAGGCTTGGGAAGGCTTGGCTGCCGTGAACGTAGCCCCTGACCCCAGGGAAGCTCAGCTGAGGAGGGGTCCGAATAGATGGGGGCCAGCCGGAAGCTTAAGCTTGAACCTCCCTCTGGCCCCCTCCCCACTAAGGGGCAGAACAGACTCTGCAGGCCCAGCGGGAAGTGAGCCCAGAGTGGGCGCAGCAGCAAGGAACGAAGCCTGGGGAGGAGCCTTGATCTCCACAGGCTTCTGGCGGCCTGGGTCATAAACCCTAAACCTCTCTGCTTCTGGGGAATGTTTCCTTTCAAGTTGAACTTTACAGCCGCTGGCACACATCACCCCACCCCCGCCCCCCACCCCGTCCCCCGCCACCCTCCTCCTAGGGAGGAAATGGCTTTACAGCTCCTCCTGAAGTGCCCAGGGCCGGAGCCTGGGGAGGGCCCATTCAGGGCTGGGATGAATTTTTCTCTACAGTCTTGGGCACCTTCCTCAGGGCTGGGGGCTGAGACTTGGGACCCAGGTCACAGTGGGCTGAGAAGTCTCATGGGACAGAGGGAGGGCCGGTGAATCTGAGGCCCTGGGCCTCTGCCCCCTGGAAGTCTATGATTCTGGAGCTTCAGAACTCCAGGTCTGTAGAAGCTTTGATGGGGGCATCCCGGTGTCTGTGACGAGCCAGAGAGGTGGTTTCCTGGGCCCCCAGAGCCTGGTCTGAGTGTCCGGGGTGGGTGGGGGCCCGCCCTGGTGGATTCTGAGCTCGCCAGCAGCCAGGTCGGCCTGCTGCAGCTCATGCCCTGCACGGGCCCCCTGGCTGGGGAGCCTCTCCTGCTACTGCCTGAGATGCCTCCCACTTGGGGGTTGAGCATGGTCTCCACAGACACTTAAAAACCCAGACTGCCCTTTGAGTTTGGGAGGGATCAGGTCCCATCACTTCAGATTGGGTGTTTATTGAGAGAGGCAGGGTGGCAGGGCTGGGCACTGAGGCCCACCTTGGCCAGTTGAAGGAAGGACCTTCAGCTGGAATTTGGGACTGAAGAATGGTGGTGTGAGCTGGGCATGGGCATGGCGTTGGGGGCGGACAGAGGGCAGTGCCAGTCCCGGCTTGACACCCACTAGTCATGTGTCTGGGGGGATCTGGGCAAAGCCTCTGTTTTCTCCTCTAATATTTATCGAGTGCCTACTGAACAGGCTCTGCTGTGCGTTTTGGGATACACGGGCAAACAAAATAAACCAAAGGTTCCTGTCCTCACGGAAGAAAGGGGGTGTCCTCGCTTCCGCTTCATCAGGTCATGTAAGGTTTACATGAATCCCACACTCGGTGCTGAGCTCCTAGTAGGCATTCAATAAATGTGTTTTCTCTCCTCCTAGCCAGAACCCCTTTGCTGTACAGGAATCCCCTTGTGGTGCCTCTAATAGGTAGCTCCCAGGCACTTGCTTGCATACCTCTGGGGCCAGGTCTCTCACTACCTCACAGGGAAGCCTCTGCTCAGCGATGCTTTTTCCTCTCCTCTGAAGGAACTGGGGGGTCTCCCCGCCCCCATGGTCTTAGGCGTGTTACTGCATCTCTTCCAGAAGGGCCTATCGCTGCCGCCGCCGTTCCCGCTGCTGGAGGTGGCAGTGCCTGCGGCCTGCGCCTGCCTCCTCCTCCTCCTCTTGGGGCTCCTCTCAGGGATCCTGGCGGCCAGAAAGCGCCGCCAGTCAGAGGGCACCTACAGCCCGAGCCAGCAGGAGGTGGCCGGAGCCCGGCTGGAGATGGACAGTGTCCTCAAGGTGCCACCCGAGGAGAGACTCATCTAGGCCCACCTGGCTGTGGCTCCAGCACCTGGGAGGTCCTCACCTTCTACCTGGAGACCGAAGGAGGCCACCTTCGGGAGCCTCCCGGGCCTCGGGGAGCTGCTGCCGGGCCCAGGATACCTGCTGGGGAAGTGGCCCCTTTGCTGGGGGCCCTTGCCCCGTCCTGGACTGAGGGGAAGGGGCGCGCTCAGGGAAGCAGAGAGAGGCCTGGCGAGGTTGTGGACATGCTCCATCCAACCGCCCGGTCTTAACCTTGGCAGGCACACGGCTGTGCCGGGAGGAGCACCTGCGGGTGCACACGTGTTCAGGAGTGTGTGAGTGCGCGCGTGCACGTGTGTTTGTACCTGGGCCTGTTGATCTGCAGGGACCAGTGAGTGTTGCGGATGGGGCTCACGGGCACGCCCACGTCTTTGCTGTTTGTGCACGTCACTGTGTAGTGAGTGCAGGTGACCCCGCGGAGGGGCAGCTGGGCAGTGGAGACCACCTTCTCAGCCCCGGGGCAGGGGCAGCCCAGGGCCACGAGTTCTCCTGGAGGCCAGGCCAGGGCTTGCCCAAGGACCAAAGCCCCGGCTCCCGCAACTTCTCCCACCTCCGGAGGCTGCCCTGGCCCTGGAGGCAGCTGGAAATCAGTGGGGTGGGGGGCATGAGCCAGAGGTTAATGTGTGAGCTCCTGGCTCCCCAAACAAGTGCTCCCTGAGGCAGGTCTGTCTCTGCCCTCTGCAGCAGCCAGGCACCCGCTGGGATGCAGGACTGAGGGGCAGACCTGCAGGAGCGGAGGGGTGGGGGGAGGGTGTCTGGGCCACTGCAGTCTTCCTCCTGCAGGCCTGTCACTTACAGAATGGGGAAAGCAGCCCTTGCCTACCTCACGGGGCTGCTGTGAGGATGGGCAGGGCAACAGTGGGGAAGGAGCTCTGGAATTCGTTAAAGTCCAGTCCGCTGTGAGGGCTGCCCGGGTCATCCCAAGGTGTCGGGAAGGGAGAGGGTGAGAGCGGGGAAGGGGCCTCCCTGAGGGGTAGCAAGGGGGCCAGAGGGCGATGATGACAGAGGAGCAACCCTCCCTGCCCACCTTGTGGTTCTCCAGCCCCTCCGGCATCAGCGCTCTCCTCTCCAGGCTGCCTGGCGAGTCCGCTCTTTCACCTGCAGACCAGTCACCTCTCTAATGGCCGCTGGGAGGACTCGAGGAGGGCCTCGCAGGAAGCCCTCAGGGTTGTTTGCTGAGGCAGGTGCTTGGCAAATGTTGGCACTGTCTCTGGGTCGGGGCTGGTCCTGCGGACAGACACAGATGAAGGGAAGAACTGGCCGCTTTGCTTCCAGTCCCTTCCCTGGTGATGCCATCACACTGGGATCTCTGATCTCTTCTCTGAGGGGCACTTGCCTGAGGGCCTGGCCTCTGAGCTTCAGAGTCCCTTGGTCCCTGACCTGGAGATGTGCCCTTCGGTCCTTCCCATTTCCCAGGCCAGCACCCGCTGTGCCAAGGCCAGGAGACCCCTTTCCACTTGTCGACTGGAGGTGGACTTTACCCATCTCCCCTAGGGGTCTCAGCCAGCTTCCAGAGGCACAGGAGTCAAATGTGAGGTGGAGGCACGTGGTGATGGAGGCAAGGGAAGGGGTGAGCGGGCTGAGACTGGGATGGGAAGGGCCCTGAACACTAGGTTACGGGGCTTGCTTGGTCCTTATCCTGTAGGAGGTGGGACCACCTTTTCCCCCATCTTTCTCCCTGACTCCTGGAAAAGTGGGGGAGAAAACATCTGGTAGCAACAACTTAGCCCCAGCTGGTGCCTTGATTAGTTTATTAAGTCAGAGATTTGGCAAACCTGTGTTCTTGCAGACTCCTAAGACAAGACATTCTGGGTGGAACCCCAATATATAAAAGCTGGGCTGTTCTTCTTTGTCCTTCTCTTGCTTCTAAGCGTTCTGGGTACCTGTCATTTTCAAGCGCAGCCCAGGGAGGGGGACACAGCCCAGGGAGCCGAGTGAAGGGCAGATAGGGGAACGGGGTGTGTCTAACACCCTCTCTGGGTGCTTGGTCCAGGTGTCCCTCCCCAGCACAGCCAATAGAGGTGCAGACTCCAGGCTCTCCCCTTGTTACTGAGAGGTCTGTGGGAGTAAAGCTCCAGGTGTCCCCTTGAACTTCCTTCCTGGAGCCTGGGTGCCTTAAACATCGTTGGTGACCTGCAGCCCTGCTCCGTGGACCCGGCAGGCCTGTGCACACCTGTAACCAGTCCAGCCCCTGGGTCCTGCTTGTAAGAAGAAGGGGCTAAGCTGAGCTCAGAGGCCCGAATGGTAACAGGCTTAGGAGTGGGCCGGGCGTCAAAGCCTCCCCTGACTGCTCCAAGCCCCGCCTCTACCTCTACAAACAGGGATGCTGAAGACGCCTGAGGCCTGGCCTCCCCGCAGAGCTTCCTCAGGACACAGGGATACCAGCCTTCTCCCCAAGAAGATTTTATTGAACGCACACACACAATTCATCCTTGGATTTTCACATTCAATCCAGCAAGTGGAGAGACAGCAGTGCTCATGTGAACATGGAGCACTTGCCACCAGGCCCCAGCAAGCCAGGGAGACCAGGGGGTGGGCTCCGCTTCCCTGGGGCCACCTGGTACCTCTTGCCTTAGACTCTGCCCACTGGGTGGGCTACCCTATACCTGATGGGGCTCAGGGGTCCGCCCAGGGTGGGTGGATCTGGAATCTCTACTGAAACACCTGAGTGTCCTAGAGGTGCCCACATGGCCCAGACATGACACGGCTCCCCCTCTTCCAGAAGCCAGAGGACACTGCCGAGATTTAGACAGAAGACTTGCCCGAGGGGCTATGACTGACGGAGGAAGGGGCTGCGTGCTGGGCCAGCAGCTCTTCACACCCCACGTCAGAGCAAACCTGAGGGGGTGGTCTCCTAGCCCCTCAGATGCTGACCAGGCTCCCCGGGGTTACGAGGTCTCCAGGAACTCCCCTGCCCCGCCAGACACCCGAGACTGTATGTCTGACCATTCACAAATAGGAAATGAGAAATGAGGTCAAAATGCTCACAATTTCCTGCATGTCTCAGATGGTTGTTTTCTTAAATGGTTGGGCCACATTTTAACTTGGTTTATTGAAACTAGTCAATTTCAAGATTCATCAAATCAATAAAGTAAAAAGGAAAAGAAAGATAAAAGAAACAATAACAAAACGTTTCAGCTTAGCTTTGGGGATGCTGGCCTCCGGGGAAATAGGGAGGGGCGGCTCCAAGCCCTTCTCCTGCCTCCAGGCTGCAACAAGTGCAAGAGGCCAGGCCTGCCCACTCCCCAGGGGCCTGGAGAGGGGCTCGGTGCCCTCCTGCCCCAAGCTGCCAAGCAGCTGGGACTCCTGCACCTCTGTGGTGCTAATCCTGGTCTTCCAGTGGGAATGTGGGTGTCTGCTCCTCAGCTCTGCCCCCTTAGACCCACTCAGCAAGAGGCCGAGTCCCACTTGAGAGTAACTCAAGACCAGGAGAACCTGTGGGGACCAGAGGGAGAGTGCGGGGCGGCAGCCTGACCCCTCCTGGTGCTCTCAGATTTACCTGTTGCCGTTTTTGTCGTCTACAGATCAGAGTTGCTGGTGCTCTCGGGCCCCACGCAGGCCTGTCTGGGGCTTGCTTTGGCTACCGGGAGGGATTGCAAGGATGCCTCAGCCCCCAAATCCCTACCAAGCCAGAAAAACGAAGTTTGGGGGTTGGGGTGAAGACTCAGGAAAGAACGAGTGTGCATATTGCTAGAGAGGATTTGGAAATGCCTTGCCAGGTAGCTCCTCCAGCCTGGGACGGGGGTTCCTTACTGCAAACTCCAAACCATGTGCATCTCGTGCAGACGAGCTCATGCCGAGGGTACTGCCAACGCCTGCGCCCATCAAGGTGGGGTATGCAGGGCTGGGCTGCAGTTGGGGCAGGAGAACAGGGCTCAGGAGGACACATCCTGAGGCGGCGTGGGGCTCCTGGTGGGCAGTTTCCAGAGGGAAGCTAGGTAGGATGGGGTCTGGGGCAATCATCGGCCCAGATGACCTCTCTAGTGCAAAACCCAATCAGGGGTGCAGGGGACGGGTGGTGGCAGGGCGGGACAAGTGCCCAGGAGCTGGGTTGATTCCCAGGCTGGAACTGGTGCCATTCTCCAGAGATGGGCAGTGTGGAGAGGAGGAGGGGCAGCAGAGAGGGCTCCCAACCCTTCCCACCAGTAGAACCTGGACAGAAACAGAGCAGCAGGGGAAGCAGGGCCGGCCAGCCGCAGAGCTGCCGCGGTGGGCAGCCGGGCCTCAGCTCGCCCCCAGCACTCAGCGCCCGCTCACTCGAAGGTCTCCCACTGCTTCCTGAGCTGCTCCACTGAGCCAGGGGCTGGGGCCGGGCTCACATCTTGCTTGGTTTTCCGTAACAAATCCTCAAAGGGGTCTCTGGCCTCTCGTGGAGCAGATGGCTGCAGCGCTGGCTCCAGGCCCTGGGGGGCTCTGGGAGGAAGGAGTGGGGTGTCTCCAGGCCTTAGCGCCAGCCCTTGCTTGGCCTCGGCGGCCCTGGCACTTGAGCGGGCCAGGGGCAATGTTCGGATCCTTGAAGGGGCGACTGCTGGGGGACCCAGGGGCTGCAGGGAGTGGGCACCCATGGGCATCTGGCCAAAGAGGTTGGGCATGGAGAGGGCAGACAGGTTGGGCTGAGATCTCTGTGGGGCACAGAAGCCAGAACTGGACAGCAGGAGGCTGGGGGCAAAAGCAGGCCCCAGGGAAGCAGGAGGGGCCCCAAAAGGCCCAGCTGGTGTGGAGACCAGGGGCATGGCAGGCAGTGTCGCTGGCACAGATGGGACAAAGGGGTTGAGTGATGGCTGTGGAAATGGGGTGGGGGTCCCCATGGGGGGGAAGCTAAACTGGGGAGTAAATGGGGTGGCTACATTTGGGGCTGTAGGACCTGGTGGAAGGGTACTGCCTGACCAGGCTGTGCTAAGTGGGTCCAGGAGGGCCAGCAGAGCATCACTGCCTGTGCCCGCAGCCCCCGGGGCCAGGCTGAGTGGCTGGAGCAGTTCGGTGGGGTCTTGGGGGGCAGCGCTGGGGTGGAGCCCGGGGATCGCGGCTGAGCCCAGGGCAGCCCACCTTTCCCGCTCCGCCTGCAGCCGCTCTGAGGAGAAGTCGCCGAGGGCAGTGCCGGCAGCCTGGAGCTTGGCCGGGCGGGCAGTGGGGGGCGGGGGCACGATGCCCAGCTCCGGGGTCTTCCTGCCCTGGGGCCGGGGGATGGTGATGCTGCCCAGTGTGGGGGTGGGCACCTCCTCCTTGTCGGTGGGGTTCAGGATGCCGTCCCGGTTCTGGGGCCTGCTGGGCAGGGCCGGGGATTTCCCAAGCAGGGCCGAGGGCTTCTCGGGGGAGGTGGCAGGAGGCTTGCTGGGGACGGCCATGTCGTCCTGGCCCAGGCTCCAGAGCTTGCTGTGTGGGTGGGCGAGCTTCAAGGCTCCTGGCATTCCACGGCTCCTCTCACTCCTGCCTAGGTCCAGCCTCTGTTAGAGGGAATGAGGGAGGCAATGACCACAGGCTGACCTTAGACAGACTGGCAGGCAGCATGTGCCCCTCCCCCCCACCCTCCTGTGTGCCAGGTGGACAGACACTGGGACTGTGGTCCCGGGAGTGTGGCTGACTAGTCCCTGGGACCCAGAGCGGTTGGGGGCTCGGCCCAGGTCAGCGGCAGAAAGCAAGCCCAGGTCTGTCTGCACTCGAGGCCGGGATTCTCTCACTGGGTGGCACAAAGGGCCTCCAGAGAAAGCTCTGTCTTTTCAAACCAGTGCTGCCAAGTAATTTTAGGAAAAGGACTCCACCTACTGACCCTCTACTGGGGTGGCCCATTTTACTTTTCAAAGCGTGCGGGCACTTTCAACCACCCATTAGCCCAAGAGGGCAAGTGAGGCTTGGGGCCTGGGTGAAGGCACACTGGCTGGGAAGGAAATAGGAGGGCTGGGCTCAAGTCCCAGCTCTGCCACCTATAGGGCCCACGACCTGGGCGTCACATCCCTTCTCCTGGCCTGAGCTCCCTCGTGGTCAGCCTGGGAATAGCAATTTCCTGCAGAGGGGCAAGCGTGAATCATCAGATACGTGGGAGCTTTGTGAATTCCACACTGTGACCCAAGGACTGCAGAGTCAGCAGCCCCCAGTCACAAGTGAGGAAACCGAGGCACAGAGAGGAGGTGTGCCTGACTGAAAGTCACAAGGAAGGTCAGGGGTCACACGCTAATGTCCAGAGCCCAGGAACTTTGATTCACAGGCTCTCCAAGGAGCCTTGGTGGGGTTGGGATCATTAATCCCAGTTCCACCAGGGGTCATAGCCCTGCCCACCTCTGATGCATAAGCAGAAGTGGGGGGGCAGATTTCCATCAGGCTCCAGCATCTTCTCCAGTGATCCCTGTGAGCGGGGTGGGGGGTGGGGGGGGCGGGTCTGGCCATTGGCCGGCCTGGCAGGATTTGCAGTCAGAGTGACTCTGAGTGTTGGCTGAGGACCTCAGAAAAGTCGCTGTTTCTCCCTTGGTGTCTTTGACTGTCACATGGGGAAATCTACCTCATGTGCAGAAAGTGCCCCCAGCCAGCGCCCCCCGCACCCCGCCCCCGCCACAGCATACCTGATAGTCAAAGGTCCCCGGCTGCTCCCTCAGGTCTTTGGGGGGCCGAAGGTCCTCCAAGCTTTTGGCCTGGCCCAGCGGCTGCAGTGGGACCTCCATGTCGAGGCTGCTGAAGACGTCCTCCAGGAGGTCGATGCTGGCAGCCCGGTCGGGCGGAGCTGGGGTGGGGCCCACAGGCTCCCGCGCTCGCTGCTCAGGGCTCTCCGCCTCGTCTCCGGCGCTGTCTGACTCCTTGAGTGTCCGATATGGCTGCGGCCTGGGAGGAGGCAGAGCAGGCTGGATTCTCCTACTCAGAGCCTCCCCGGGAGGAGCAAGCAGCCCTCACCCCCGAGAACTTCCAGGCCTCGGGGAGCACACCCAGGAGCCTTGGGAGAGGAGAGCTGTCCTGGGTCCCTGAGAGTGTAGGCGTCTGGGCAGCGGCACTCTGACAGACCTGGGCTGAACATGGCTTCTGTTCGCTCAGGGACCTTGGGCAAGTTGCTCTGGCTCTAGCTTGCACTGGGGGGCCCACTTAGTTTCCTCCAAACCACAGGACCCACCGCAGAACTGGCTAGTGGGCTCACACGCCATTCACACAAGGCGTGAGGAATAGGACACGTCTGGAGAGGGAACAGGCAGGAAGACTCAATCCTGAGCCCACTGTTTGCACTCCCACCCCTGCAGCAGGTCCTGGGAACAGCTCGTGGGAACTGAGCTGGGAGAACTCTCCCCAGTGCACCCTAGGATCCTCAGTGGGGAACCATCTGGGCCTCAGCCTGTGCAGACCTCAGTTCCAGCCCTGGTGCCATCTCTTCCTGTGGGACCTTGGGTAAATCACAACCTCTCTGAGCCTCATACGCTCCCCCATTCCAGACTGCACTCCCCTGCAGCTGGTGGTGGAGACTACATGAGCAAATACAGTGCCTGGTGCCCAGCAGGCATGCTGAGGCTGTTAGCAGCATTCATGCACCAAAACCTTGCAGTCAACCAGGTGCAGGTGACACAGGGTACCTCTTGCTATCCCTTCTCACAAGCCTGAGCCCCGGAGTACCTGGAGAACGGTGCCCAGACCTCTAGTGGAGCCCGGGCCAGAGCAGCATCCCACCTCCTCCAACCATGAGGCTCTGGCTCCTGGGTCAGGCAGAAACTGCCCACGGCTCTGGTAAAGTGGGGGAAGGGTGCCACCTGCTGGTCCCGGAGGCCCACTTGCACGGACCTGGGCAGGGGACAGTTGGCAGAGGGAAGGGGCTCAACTAACAGCCCTGACTCTTGGCAAGGACTGCATCAGACTGTACTAACTCCCTGAAGCCACACAGGCAGCCCACGAAGTAGGACTCACACCCCCCACTTTATAGATGAGGAAACTGAAGCTCAGAGAGGCTAAGTAATGGAACGTATGTCACACAGCACCTGGCAAGAGATGGAAATGGAAGCCAAGTATGAGAGACTTCTAAAGCCCCTCACTTGTTCTGACTAAGCCATCTGACCAAGCTCCTTTAACCAAGTTTGAACACAGTGAAGGAGATAAAGAAAAGCCAGTGTGCTTCGTAGTTAAGGAAGTAGAGTTCTTTAGAAGGAACCCATTTTGCTTTGAGTTAAGATGGCCACTTCCCTTTTAAACACACAAAGCCTATGCTTTTCATAGATCATGGCTCAGGAAGTGAGCATTATTTTAAATAATTAAGGCATCAATTAATTTAAAAAGAACGTGACCTGCTGGACTCCTTGGTGGGAGAGTCCATGGACATTACCTGTGTGGGTGCCTTTACCTGCAAGGTGATTTTAAGTTGATACATGGATGAACTTTTCTTATTCCAATGATGCTATCTTTACTTTAATTAATAATACAAATAACATATATTAAGCCTATGATACCCTGAATATTATTGCTTAGGACAAGGCTTCTCTTCTAGTTTTAAAGAATAAGATTCACTGTACAGACCAGGTGGCATTCCAAGCTTGGGCAACACTGGCTTAGGCCACTGCTCTAGGTGAGGACATCAGGAGGGGACTGACTTGCCCATGGTCACAGGTGAGCTGGTGGCAGAAAGGGCCAGGACCCTCCTCCCCTGGGGGGCGGGCAGTGGCAGGAGCAGAGCTGTTGGGTTTATCAGGTGCCCCGAGGAACTCACAGGCCCAGCCTCGGGGGAGAGACTGGGAGCAGGGAGATGGTGAAGGGGGCTGGGAGGGGGAAGGTGGGGGAAGAGTCCTTCTATAATCTGGCTGTAACGGTTTACTCCCCGAAGGGTCGCTGTGTGTGTTCAGCAATGGGCAGTTCCCTTCCCCTAGAGGCTTCCATTAAAAACACCATGCAAACAAATACACACAGAACCAAAGCTGTCCCTTTGCTCAGTCCCAGCCCTGAAAAGCCTGTGCGTGGAGAGGCAGGAATTGCAAAGAAAGGGCGGCCACCAAAGCCCAATTCCAGGGGCGGCTGGATCGTGGTGAACCTTCTTTTTCTTTCTTTCTTTATTGCAATTTGTAATTAGAAGAAGGCTTAGGCTATAAATAACAATGATAAAAATTATCTTAAAGTCAGGCAGGTCAGTAAAATCTTTGGACATGCCAGCATTAATATATACATTCCTCATCGGTAACGTTGTTTGAAAACTTAAAATCTGACGCTCCATCTCCATGGCTTTCCAAGATGTGCTGAGATAAAGGAAGACTCGGGCAGCAACAACCAGGCCAACTGTAGCTGAAACCGCAGCCACCAATTCCGTTAACAGCCAAGTGCATTTTCCCCAAAGGAATGAGACCCATGCTCCTGTCTCACACCTCTAGAGCCCAGTCACTCTTGTCACCTCACCCCATGGTCACAGCCCCCATGGGGCTGGCACAATGACGCCCTGAGAGGAGGCACACAGAGGGGGCGTCCGTCCTGCAAGCTGGCACCGGAAGGCAGCAGCCCCAGACCCCCTCCCCACACACAAGCGCAAGCTGGCCACCCCCAGCCCTCCAAGTGGCCCCGGAGAGTCACCAAGCCGAGCTCAGGGAAATGGAAGAAGGAAGGAGAGACCATTCAAAGGGAGCGGAGAAGAAAAAGCTTTCGGTGAAGCCAGAGCTCGGGCCCTCTTCCCGCTGGCATTCATCGTCAGAGGAGTCTTCGGAGAGGAAGACAGCATAGTGTCGCAAGGGCTTTACGAGGCTGGGGCGGAGGAAGACAAGAGAGAAAACAGTTAGGAGGCACCTCGGGACTCCACGTGGCGGGGTGGGAAGGAGGCCTGAGGCTCCGCACCTGACCCTGGCCTCCCTCTGCCGGCCGGGGAGGAGGCTGCCTGGAGAAGGCCTGACGGGCCCCACACTGAGGAAGCTGGTCCCAAACAGAAAAGAAACTGTGGGTTTGCCACCTGTGTCAAGAGCCTTAAATACATCTATGACCTTGTGATTCCATTTCCATTTAGATAACCCCAATGTAGCAACAAATTATGCACAAAGATGTTCATTACTGCTATGTTTATAAAACATGAGACAACCTGAACTTCCGCGGTAGGAATCTGGTGAGGTGAATTATGGCATGGTTGGCTGAAGAGTATCCTCCCATTAACTATAATGTTTATAAAGAAAAATCTAGAAGCCAGTGTGCAGAATTGCAGTTATACTGCATTCTCTCTTATCTGCTTATGGAAAAATGCACAGAAAAAAGACTGGAAAGGTATGTGTCTAAATGTCAACAAAAGCTAGGGGACCCATGTCCCCTGCATTGGAGAAGCCACTGCAGTG
The DNA here is from genome assembly GCF_008692025.1 of Phocoena sinus. Classification (NCBI taxonomy): domain Eukaryota; kingdom Metazoa; phylum Chordata; class Mammalia; order Artiodactyla; family Phocoenidae; genus Phocoena; species Phocoena sinus. The sequence goes on along the minus strand of NC_045768.1, from coordinate 11,764,200 downwards.
AGAAGCCCACGCACCACAACGAAGAGTAGCCCCCGCTCGCCGCAACTAGGGAAAGCCCACTCGCAGCAACGAAGACCCAAAGCAGCCCCCAAAAATAAATAAATAAATAAATTTAAAAAGCTAGTGGATTATGGATTTTTTCCCCTCTGCCAAATTTTATTTTTGTGTCTTCTCCGTTTTCTGCAATGTGCATATCTACTTCAATAATCAGGAAAAAATAAAAAATAAAAAAGGTAAAGAAGAAAGTGAGCCACGTGGAAGTGCACTCGCGAGAAGGCCCTTTTCTGATTAGCGGCCGCTCTCTGGAGTCTCCCTCAGATGCCTCTTCAGAGAGTCTTTTTCATCTGTGATGTGGAAATTAAATATTCATTGTTATAAAAAATACATCTCCCTTGTCAGCCACCTGTGAGCTCTACCTCTATAAACACAAACACATACACAGCCCAGAGAAACTCCACGCCAGCTTTTATGAATTATACACTGACCAGGGCCCGCGAGAGGTGTGTGCTTGGGAGAGGGGAGCTGGACCCCACAGCCCCTGGTTCAAATCCCGGCCCCACGGCTGCTGCTCCGGCACGCGGCTGGGGAGCAGGCAGCCCACGCCTCTGCCCTGTACAGCGGGCTGGACGCACACCGAGGATCCCAGGGGCAATGGTGGACTTTGGGGAGGTGGGTGGGGTAGGAGACACAGGGGTAACTGATGGGGGGCTATCTCCTCTCCCCTCCACCCCCAACCAGAGCAGTCTCCTTTCTTTGCCTTATATGATGCAATTCCTTTCCGGTTTCATTTCAGGAAGAGGGAACATGTCCAAAAAAGTGCATGGGAACCAGGGCTGGAGAGTAAGTGAGGGACAGCAGCTATCCCTGTGGGGATTGGGAGAGTGGATTGTGATCGGCTGCTGCTATGGTCCACCATCACCAGTCATAAGCCAGTTGTTACTCAAATATATGCTGCCCTTTTAAAAGTGGAACCAAAGCTGGCGCCCAGGGCTGTGAGTTCCCCAGCACTGTCACACCTGAACCCTTCATTTCCTCGCATTGTCCCTGGAAGTTAGCCAGGCAAAGACTTTTGTCCTCTTACTGAAGGGGAGGTTGAGGCTCAGAGAGGGGAAGCCACTTGCCCGGGGGCTGCACAGGGAGGTCACAGCGTTCCTCTCCTCTCCCAGGCTGCCTTGCTGCGTGTCAGGGACAAGACGTATCTCAGCCTGTCCTGGACTGGTGGGAGCATGGCCTAGGAGGCTCATTCTCCTCTGAACTCAGGAGAGAGGGTGGGAGGATCTGACTTGCAGAAATGTGCCCTGGCCAGCACAGGGGCTAGGCTGCCCAGTTCCTGCCTCGTCCACTGGAGGGCCACTGGAATCCTGTTCTGAATCACAGGCCTGACCTCGTCACTCTCCCGCTTCACACCTGCAAGCCTGCTGCTCTGAACTGCGGCTCCACGCGGTGGGTAAAATGTCAGCGACACTAATGTTCAGGTGTGTCTGGAACGACTTACGCGTCTGTTTAAAAGTTTGGGGGACCCGCTCTCACTCGCCAGCACTGCACTGTTCTCCCGAGCAGGGGGGCAGGCACCCCGCCTCAGGCTGCATTCTGGGGAGCTCGTGGAACACACTGGGTGGGCGGGGTGAGGGCCGCCAAGTCCAAGCTCCAAGCAGGGCAGACACCGTGCTTTGCGCCTGGCCCCGCCCACCTCTGTGTTCCTTCCCTGCCACCTCCTGCCACCTGCCCTTGCCTTTGCCTGGTGCACTGATTGCCCTTGGCCCGCAAGACTCAGCTCAAACCGCACTCCTACAAAGCTTTCCTGGAGCTCCCAGCAGAGTTTTCTCCCTAGACAGAGCTGGCTTCTCCCTGGGCTGCGTGGTTTAGCGCTTCGTTAATACAGTTGAACCTCTCGCAATTCTACTTCTGAGTGAAGGTCCTCGAGGGCAGGGGCCCTGGCACGTTCTTCTTTCTCTCCCCACCCATAGCACAGCGTTAGTGCAGAGGAAAGTTTGCTAAGGGAATGACTGGAAGCCAGCGTACTGGAGAGACTAGACCCCGCACACACCAGCTTCACCCCTCTTCTGGATCCCCCGCCAGGCACATGCCCCTTTCCTCAGCTCGTGGCTGCAGTATAAGAGGGTCCCCTCTCTGGTGTGGAGAAAAGGGAACCCTCCTACACTGTTGGTGGGAACGTAAATTGGTGCAGCCATTATGGAGAATGTTATGGAGGTTCCTTAAAAAACTAGAGTTGTCAAAAAAAACCACAAAAAAACTAGAGTTGTCATGTGATCCTGCAATCCCACTCCTGGGTATACATCCAGAGAAAACTCTAATGTGAAAGGACACATGCACCCCAATGTACATAGCAGCACTATTCACAATAGCCCAAGACATGGAAGCAACCTAAATGTCCATCGATAAATGAATGGATAAAGAAGATGTGATACATATATACAATGGAATATTACTCAGCCATACGAAGGAATGAAATGATGCCATTTGCAGCAACATGGATGGGCCTAGAGATTATCGTACTAAGTGAAGTAAATCAGACAGAGAAAGACAAATATCACATGATATCACTTATATGTGGAACCTAAAATATGATACAAATGAACTTATTTACAAAACAGAAACAGACTCACAGACATAGAAAAACTTATGGTTACCAAAGGGGAAAGGGGGGTATAAATCAGGAGTTTGGGATCAGCAGATACAAACTACTACATATAAAACAGATAAACAACAAGGTCCTACTGTAGAGCACAGGGAACTATATTTAATATCTTGTAATAAACCATAATGGAATAGAACATGAAAAAGAATATAGACCTGTAGAACGGGACCACGTCTGGGGGTGAGCGTGTTAGGTATATTGGGGCAGGTGGGAGTCTCAGAAAAATGCTTAATATCCACAAGTAGGCACTGTGCCACGGGCTTTACACAGGTTATGTCTACCACTCCCCCCAGCAGGAAGCAGAAAGGCGTCGCTGTACAGATTTTACAGAGGATGAGGCTGTCATTAGTCCATCCATCCACCTGTCCGTCTGTTCATCCACGCACCCAACCGAGAGGCACCTCCCGCGTGCTTGTAGTGAGCACTTCATGGTGAAGAGGAGAGGTGTGACCAAGCCACCCAGCCAGGAAGTGATGAGCAGGGATTCCAGTCCAGGGCCCTCTCTTTCCTGTCCTCTGGGCTGGTCGTAGATGTGTATGAGGGGGACCCACACCTCTGCTTGGGTCAAACTGAATGAGGCTTTGGGTGGCCCTCAAATCCATCTTGAATGCCTTTCCAACACCCATCCAAGCACAGCCCCCTCCTCCGGCTTTGACAAGTAAGCAGAGAGCACGGCGTGGCACATTAGCCGAATGCCAGGAATGTCTGGATTCACACAAGGGCAAAGAGCCTTTGTGCTGGACTGGACCTTGGCTTCATCAGCTCAGGCTGCTGTACCTCCCATCACTTTCAAAATCCAGTGCCTCCCACATGCGAGATCACGGAGGGCGCTTGTGGGGGAGGTGGGGGGAGACAGGGAGCCTCACTTTACAGCGCACCATTTTCCTCTCCAGACAGCTCTTCTGGCCAGGCCAGGCTGGTCGGGCAGTCTTGACTTCAAGAAGAGGTCCAGGGTGTCTCCTGGATACACCATCTGTCTCTCAAGAGTGATGGAACACCCAGATGAGAACTCTGCCATGTGGTTTGATCAGAGTTTCTTCAGGTCCAGGCTTTGGACCACACGGATAAGGATGATGACACCAGCAGTATTTCCAAGTGTTGGGCTAAATGCTGTCCGTACAGTTTCTGATTAATTACTCATCACATCCTCATTTTTCAGATAAAGCAGCCAAGGCTCAGAGAGGGGGAGTCACTTGCCCAGTGTCACACAGAAGTTAAGGGTAGAGCATGGAATCCAGATATGCCTAACTCTGAACCACTCTGCGATCCTGCCTCTTCAGTTCTGTGGACCCGAAACGGTGAAATAGGGTGTTTCCTCTTCCGCTTTTGATAAAAGGTGAGATTTCAAAATAAACTTATTTAAATTCAGCTGCTCATGTTCTCCCGTGAAACATACAGTCAGATATTTGTCAGAGATAAAGGACGAACCATCGAATATGTCCAGGTTTAAATTCTTTATTACTTAAGGCAGAATATGAAAAAAAAAAAGCGCGTACCTCTTCCCTCATTAACCCAATTCAGCTACTACCCTGCAGTCTGCCACCCACCACTTGCCTGGATTTTATTATACACAAAGAGCTGTGAAAAGGCAGGTTGTGGCGAACTTGGCTACCCAGCAAGGACTGCCGGAGTCTCGGCGAGAAAGAAAGGCCCGCTGTCCATCACATTCAGACCCCATCACCTCCCACGGCTGCTCCCGCCTCTGCCCACCTCATCTCGGCACGGAGTTCCCATGCAGATGACTCCCCGAACCCTTTCTAATGTTTGGTTTAACGTGTCGCCGGCTAGCGTGCGCGTGTGACAGTGGTGACAGGCGCGGCTGTTCCTTTTTAAATACCATGTCAGAGACACGGCGTCAGGAAGCGGGGACGTGCTCTGTGGCTCTCTGCCGTGCCGGGATCGCACAGGCTTATTTTTTAATGAGGAAGATCTGCATCTCGAGAGTTTTTTTCATGTGTCACATCGCGTGGACAAATCAGCAGCACGTCACGCTGGCCCAAAATGAAATGCTGACAAATGTAGATATTTCAAATTTAATTGACATTTAAATGTACTTGAGATAAAGAAGGGGAAAAAGTCAGCAGGGACTTGGTCTCCAGAGGTAACGAGGGGAGCTGGCGATCCTTTTTGAAAGGATCATTTCACCCCTGCACAAAGGATCTTTACTTTTAAATGTCTTGGCCGCTCGGCATCCCTTGATTACAGGGCTCCTGTGGGGCTGACAGGCAGGAACAGGCCCCTGGACGAGGCCCGTCTGTCCAGCCTTCCACCAATCCCCACGTGCCAGCCAGATGACCTCAGGAAAGTCATTGTACCTCCCTGAACCTTAGTTTCTTAGCTGCAAAATGGGGATTCTATAGCCCTCCAGTTAGTCTTACCACAAAAGTTGGATGAAAATATTCGTAAAGGGCTTTGCACAGTGCCCAGTGCCTGTTCAGTTACTACCCAGATGCCACAGTCACCTGCCAACAAAAAAATTCTGGGCCTCTTCACCCTGAGCAGAGTCTCCCCTAGGTGTTCAAGGACAAATAGGGTGGTCCCTGCTTTCAAAGACCTTCCCAGTCAAAGTCACCGGTCCCCAGCTGGGCATGTCACAGCACATCAGAATGATCTGCGAGCACCCCCCGCCTAGCGACGCCGCCATGCCTCACCTCCAGCACCATTACACAGGGCTGACACTCTAGAGCACACCTTAGCACGTGCATGGGTTAAAAACAGAGAAAAAGCCTCTGAAGCAAGTCAGAGGGGTCTCTGGGGGAAACAAGCTTGGTGCAGGACCCACGGGGGACGCTCCGGAACTTGCACTGGAGCTATTCCCTGTGTGGCCTGGGGCCAGGCTGGGACTGTTCCCAGGGAGGAAGGACTGATGACAGATATGGGAACCTGTTGGACATGGGATCTTTGTACTCAGCAGTATGTGAATATCTACTTAAGAACAGTAATGAGAGAGTCACGGCTGTAATGAGTCGTGATCACCAATGAGAAGGCGTCTTCCTGTCACATGGACTGGTCCAGAGGGGACGGGTGAGTATGAGGCCAGGTCCTGCCCACCCTGTTAGGGACTTGCTCTGCCAGAGTGCAGTGGTGGGCGTGCCTGGCTCAGGGGCTGCTGGACAAGCCTCCATTTGGGAGGTGACACGAGGCTTTTAATGTGAGTCCAGTAGAAGCCGCACAATGGCCTGGAGGTGTCTCTGTGGAGGAGGGGGCACAGGGGCTTGAGGCTGGGGTGGGGTTTCAAGAGAAGAGGCAGGCAGGGTTGGCAGGGACCAGCTGGAGGAGGGCCTCCCCCCAGCGTGAGGGCTGAAGGCCACGTGCGAGGTCAGGGGGTGATGGGGGGCTCAGCTGCCCTGATCTCTGTCTCTTGGATTGGTGGTGCCCTTTGCCTTTGCAACCTTCGTTCATCTATCCATTTATTTATCAACCCATCTCTGTCTGTCTATCTTCCTTCCTTCCACAGAGATCACTAGTGTCGACTCTCCCTGTCCACACCCACGCCCAGCAGGCTGAGAAGCCTTTCCCAGGCGCTGGGTGGACACTCACGTAGGCGCAGAGGTCTGGCTTCACTTTCCCACCCTTCATGCCCTTTGCTGGAGGGAAGACGGGGAAGGGGACACCTTGGGGGCACTTTCCCTACCTGGAAGAGCAATTGTGTAGATTGTGAGGAACTGCCCCTCACCCCGAGGACAGCCTCTGCCTGCTGAGAGCCAAAGTCTTTTCTAGGGACCGTGGCAGCAGTCGGTGGGGGCGGCTGGTGAGAAAGCAGTAGACACGGACATGGGACCCAGCAGACCCTGGTATCTGTGCTGGACCCAGGGCAGGTCACGGCACCTGTCAGAGCCTTGGTTCCCCCGTGGCTGAATGGGCTAACAGTGCCTTCACTATGAAGACTTTTGGGGAGCAGGGGGAGGTTCACCAAGATGACATATATTGAAGTACCGGGCCTGAAACAGGCACTTGGGAAATGGTGACGTGAAATCTGGAATGGGGAGGGTGCTTGTTGGGGTGGCGAAGCCTTTTGGAGGAGAATGAGCTCAATGACACCTTGAGGATGGGGCACCTCTTCTGAGGGCTTCCTAAAGGCTTGGCTTTTCAGCTGGAACTAACTCGCCCTACTGTGACAGCTCCTGGGAGAGTCCCTCCTTCCAAGCGGCAGGCAGAAGTGGTGGAGACGAGGAGGTCCTGTGTTTTCCTGGGCGGCTGCACATCCCCGGAGGCTCTGCGGCAGCTCCTGCTTTTCCAGTCTGAGCTCAGGCTCCACGCCTGGCCTCTGGCTTGGCTTTGTCTCCGGGGCCCGAACCCCACCGTTGGAGAGGGGAGGGGGCCCGAGTCAGGTCAGGAGCCTCTCACCTTGTTAACTGGGTCTGCGCCCTTCTGCTTGGTGTCCTGGCGGCTTGCCAGGGGGTAGTGCCCAGACAGCTGCCCCTACCCCCTGGGGCTCAGGGCCCAGCTGGCATCTTGGAGATTTGCTCCCGGGGCTGATCACAGTTTCTGGCTCTCACAGGGCCAGGCTGGGCAGGTGCTGGTAGCTTCAGATTCACATCCTGATCACACTTGGCTCATAGTAGGTGCTCTTTACATACTTGCGGTTGTTAACTGATACCCTCCCCCAACTCCAGGACGCTGGGCTGTAAGCTGCTCTCAGTGATTCCTTTGTTCACTCATTCAATAAATATCCCTGAGCAGAGCTGGGCCAGGCTCTGGTCGGGGAGTCGAAGAGTCAAAGCTGAAGGTCACACAACCCTGCCCTGCTCATAGGCTACCGGGGTGGGCAAGCGTGTGTGGGTGCATGCGGGTGACTCACAACACGGCAGGTCACGGTTATGCCAGAAGTCCCAGGCACGGTGACCCTGTGAGGAGGGAGCGTGCAGCTCGTGGGGGAGGTGCTGGGGGGAGGGTCAGACTGGTGAGGCCGCCGCACCCACTGCTGCTGGGGATGCCAGCGTGGCTCCTGTGGGCAGTTTCCCAAATTGTGTTCTTCGAGATGTTAACAGGCATTGCGTTAAAAAAAAAAAAAAAAAAAAAAGGAAGGCAAAGAGACTTGCCCACGGTCTCAGACTGGCATCTGGTGGGCCAGGGTGCTGCCCAGATCTGCGGACGCCCAGCCAGGCCTGCGCACCAGGCCCCCACCCTCGGGCAGCTCTGGGTCTGTGCAGGAGGGAGAGGGGTCCGGCTGTGACCCCCCAGCCAGGGGGCTGTGCTGAGCGCAGGTCTCGAGGAGGTACCACTGCAAAGTGTTCTGAGACCTGGTCTCTGGGCAGAGCTCCCACTAAGTGCTTCTGGCAGCTCCTTCTGATCTTATTTTAATCTTCTGGGGCTCTGGGTGCTGGGGTCACGCAGTGCAATTCAGATGCAGAGCCGATTCTCCAATTCCTGAGGAGCGTGGGCTGGCCGTTTGGTGCGCACACAGCCTGCCCAGGCAGTGCAACCTGCAGGCGTTCTCCTGGGCCAGAAGGATTTCTAATGCCAGCCACACGTTCCTCTGGGTCTCCCAGACCCAGATTCCCAGGGAGTCCACAGTTCTGATGGGAGTGTGAAGTGGTACAATTCTTTCAGAAAGTTATTTAGTAACACGGAGCAGAAATCTGCCTATAAGACGTTAAGGGTTGGCCTTTGGCGTTAGAGGCGTTGGAAGCTCAGCTCTGCCACTAACTAGTTGTGTGACCAAGGGCGGTGACCACCTCTCAGAGTGGCAGCTGCTTCTATAAAATAGAGCTAATGACACCTACCCCCGCCCCCAGAGTTCTTGTGAGGATTTAATGAAACAACATACGTAAAGTGCTCAGTTAATGGTAGTTGTTCTTACAGTAATATAAAACTAGAAAAAACTTGGAGAACAAGGACATTCACTTTGGCATTCTTCACATTTGTGAAAACCTGGAACAATCTACAAATCCCATAAGAGGAGCGTGGTCAGGCAGACCACACACATACACACAGTGAGATCTTCCGTGGTCACCACCAATGGGGCTTAGAGGGACATGAGGCAAGTCTGTACTGTGGGATATTGCAAGGAAGCTGGCAGCTCTGCAAAATATATCTAGAAAGAAGACTGGACAGGAATCTGCAGAAATGCTCGTACATTGTTGAGCTGAAGTAGTGGGATTCAGAATGAACTTGTCTCTTCTCCCTAACTTCCAGCCTGCCTATAAGGCTATTGGGTTATTTTTAAAAACAAACAAAATTACTGGAAAAGAGCATGTTTTTGCGTGGATCTGGCCAGGGAGGTGACAGGGCAGTGGCTTACGGGCCCCTGGTGGCTGAATCTGGACCTTTCTCACTTAGTACAACGGACTCCAAATAACCAGCCTGCAGCCAGTCAGGACGCGGGTGACTGGAGGGTGTTCTGTGCGCCACCTTTAGAGGACGAGGTGTGCATTGCAAGAGCTTGGGCTCTGCAGCGGGCTGGGACTGGGCAACGTCTCAGATCCACACTGAGTACAAGCCCCGTCACCATTAGGACTTGGAAGACAGCCCTACCCTTCTGGGTTATTGCGAAGATTAAAGAAGGTGGAGGCTGCTTGTGACTATCTCCCTCCCAACTCTCACGGCAGTGAAAGAGTGAAAGAGAGAGGCACCTGGGGACCAGTAGGTCACCCCCCACCCCCCGCCCCCGCCTTTGGCCTCTGTCTGCTCGCTGTGTGTGGTCCTGAGGGGCGGGCAGTACTTAGCACAGCACTGCCTTTTAGGGCTTGCTGTCGGCTCTTTCAAAGTCTCACATTCGATGAAATATAGGGAAATTGCCCTATATCTAGCAAGCCGAAGGGAAGATAAGCTAGGGCCTGGCAGCCATGCACGCTCCCGCTGAAATAACCAAAGCCCACCTTTAACAGGTGGGGAGCTGTGACCTCATCGTGCCTGCTGCAGCCGCCATCATCCTCACCACTCAGAGTAGCTCATAGTCATGATTAGGTTCTTAACAAAAAGCCTGGATGCTGAAGAAGAAAGGGCCAGGCCCTCCCCACTTTCCAGTCCTGAGACCTTGGGCAAGTTATGGAAAGTCTCTCTCTGAGCCTCAGTTTCCCCATCTGTTAAATGGTAAAGCTACCACCTACCCTTCATGATCTTAAGCGATGTTCAGTAAATGTTACTTCTCTTTCCTTCCCCAGATAGGAACACTCAGGCACCAGGGAACACTGCCTCCTTGGCAGGAAGAGGACTGAACAGCTCTGGTTCCCGACCCCAGGGAACCTTCCCCAGAGAGGAGGGTGGTGTGCGGGGCAAGTCATCTCAGGACACAAAGCTGTCTCCCTGGGCAAAGCCAGGAGAACAACGGACCCCCATGGACAGCAGAGTGCAATGGAGAGAATGAAACTGAGCAGCATTTGGAGTCCTGGCCATGCCGCTTTCTAACTGGATGACCCTGGAACACTGGTCAATACATTTTCTGAGCCAGCGTTCCTGTTCTGTGGAAGGGACGCCTAAGAGGACCTAGGACACATGAGGTGCTCCACTGAACTCACTGCTACCTGGCTTCTGACCCACAGCCCGAGCTGTCTGATTCCTCCTAACCCCAACTCTTACCCCAGGGGATCCTCGGGGCGTACCATCAGCCCTGTTCTGAATAATAATGTAAGTAGCTAACACTTCTTGAGGAGAAGTAGTCACTGAATATTAATTAGCTAATGTTAACAGAAAAACAGAGGGAATGTTTTCCCCAGAAGTCTTTGTAAATTGTTCTTCCGATTGCTATCACATGGTTTTGAGGGGCTAGGACACCTACCTTCCACTGGGGAAGAAAATTTGACATGGGAAAAATTTCTTTCTGGGAAAATGCAAGTCAAAAGAAGTCGGCACTGGGATTCCCTTTGGGGCCTCCTTTAAAAGTCCTAAGAAGCTCACACCTAGTAGGTTTTAGAAGATATTTGCTGAATGAATGGATGCAAGAATGGACGTGAGCTAGAAAGCAAAAAACGGACCTCAATGGGTGGAGTGGTCTTAGAGCTGCTGGCGACGCTACTGGGCTTCGACGAACTCCAGATGCTGAGCTGCTGCAGGAGGCCGTGGAGACTGTCTAATTCTTAATCAGCTCCGTTTTGCTGTCCACAAAGTTAATTACTTAATGTGCTTCTTTGGAAGCGAGAGCTGGGGCAAGAAGTCGGGAGGACTGAATCCTTCCCTCAACTTCAAAGATCCTGTGTCTCTTTCTGCCGCCCAAATCCTCTAAGTTTCCGATGCACTTTGATATTCCCAGTGGAGACAAAGATCTGTGATTCAAGAAAATCCAGGCCAGATTAAAGGGCCAGGCACCGAGTCCGTGTGCCCAACACTGAACCACCAGCAACAAAGGCCCATTAGGATGTGGCTCCTGCCCGCCAGCTTGTCTTCTTGTGTCTCCCGACACAATGCTGACAGATTGGTGGGGCTGGTTTCTTCCTCCCCAAAACAATATTTTATGAGGAGTCTGTTTTATTAAAATATTTTCCGCTGGATGCTTCCTGTGTTTCAAGAAGTTGGTCTTGCCAGCTGGAGCTGATGACAGTTGAGAAAAACACATCCAAGTGCTGTTGTGACATGGCATTTGGAAGTGGAGGAGCACAACGGGGGATGGGCGGGGGGAGAAGGCAGCATGGGAAGAGACGCAGGAAAACATCGGGGTTGCACCAGAAATGTCACTGGCATTATGGGAGAACAGCTCTGCCGGCCCCCCATGCCCCCCCCCATCACATTAAAAAAATGTGAACAGAAACTCTCGGAATGATGTTCTAAAACATACCTCCCTATCTCCTGGTGGACCCGGGTCACTGTTAGGTACGATCACAGAGAACCTGTCATTTGTTTTCTATCACTGCCAATTTGCAAACCCACTAAACTAGCCACCGCTGCTCCCTCTGGTTCATTTCAACCCCAAATGTTTCCCAAAAAGAAATCTAAAACAAGGTGTACTGCAAAAAAAAAAAAAAAAAAACCCAAAACAAAAAAACCCACAAAAAGTGGTACTGACATAGTTCTGGTAATCTCCAGAATGATGGGGTTACCAGACACTGTCTCTCTGCATATACTGATGAAGCAATTCCCTGTCACTGGGCTGGAAAAGCAACAGTGTAAATAAACGTGGTGAGGGAGTCGGAGCTCTAATCGGGAACCGGCCACAAAATGGGTAATGCTTTTCTGTAGAATGGGAAGTGTTGTTGGTCCAGGGTGTTTTCGGTGCAAAGCAAGGCTATTCTGGATTTGCATTGCAATGTCTACAGGACCATGACCCTGTATCCCAGTACAGTGTCTAAAATATTTAGTCCAGTTTTAAAGAGATGGCTCTAAAGAAAAGTGACTAAATTCATTCCCCTAAGGAGAAATCTTTGGGGTCTGAGGCACTCTGAAGACATGCAGCATTTTCTCCACAAGGGGGCAATCATAATCCATGGCAGGGAAATAGTCCTCAAGATTCCCACCGTCCTATTGTGCACAGCAAAAGTTAAGCCTACACCCAACTTCTGGAGTCCGACTTCCAAATTCTGCATCACCAAGCATCTCCCAAGACACGCGGACACACACAGGTTTGAGGGCTGTCTAGGTAGGCTGGTTCTGTAACAACGTGACAGTCTCAAGTGATACCATCCTATAAACCAGAGAACCCGGGAAGAGCTGAAGTGGACTGCAACCCGAGCTAGGCCACAGGCTGACATTTGGGAATTATTCCTTCCTTTTGGCTCCTTTTCTGGCTAGGACGTGCCATCTCCCATCTCCCTTAACTTCCTTCCCTGAGAACTTTTCTGAAAATAAGGCAGACACGAGGAGCATTCCCCTCTTCACCCAAGGGACCTCAGGGTCCCAGGGGCAAATTTTTTTTGGTTCCCCCAACAACCCCAGACCAAGACGGTTTCATGCACTTTTTCAAGGCATCACTGGAAGCCAGTGTGTAGCTGCTGAGCTGTCTGGGCAGAAACCACCGGCCGTTTGCCTTGGGGATGGAGGCACATTCCTCTGATGGAAGCAGTGCTACCTTCTCCAGCTGGCTCTGAAGTCGGGGCCGTAAGCAGCTTTAAGCCTCCCACATTCAGACAGCTCAGCCTCTGGCCACTGCTTGCCCACCTGCCTCGTCATTCCCCTCATCTACCCAATGTCTACCCAGCAAGTGATTCTAAGCTGGGCCCTATGCTTGGTACTGGGCATAAAACCCAGCACCTGTCCCGTGGAGCTCTGGGCCCAAGGGGTGGTAGGAAAGCAGAGTCATAATAAAATAAATGCTAAGGCACAGGTGAGCAAAGGTACTGGTGGGGGAGGGGCAGTGGATGAGGATAGTCCTGTGTATAAATCTGAGCTCTGGAGACCCGGGGCAGCCCAGGCCTAGGAAGGTGATGGCCCTCGTTAAGTAGGTTGCCTCCTCGACCAGGTTCCTAACTCTCTTTTTCTGACCAGCTATCTTCAGCATAATAAAAGGCCTAGAATCTTTTTCTGAGCTTGTTTGAGTACCCCTTGGGCGTCACCACTCAAAACCCAGCCCGGGTGCCCGGCTCCCTGGCCTCTGGGGCCTCCTGCTGGCTGTGACAACTGCTAGCAGAACTGACACTGAAGATCAAGCCGTGTTCCCCGACCGACCTCTTTGTGAAACACCCGCTCGGGGCTCCAGGGAAGCCTTTCAAAGGCCGGGGCTGCCACATGGTCTCCACAAAGCGCTGGCCCCGCTGGGCTCCTGCAGACACAGGGGAGGGGAGAACAGGGTACTCACTGTTCGGGGCTCGAGACGGACGTCCTCCGGCCTTCCACTGCGATGTTGCTCTTTGGTCTCTTAATGACGTGTGGCCGGGGAGGGCGCACCTAGAATGGGCACAGGGGGAAATCCCCAAGAAGGGCTCAGTTGGAAAAGCCACATAGGAACATTCTCAAGATGCAGATAAGTGGCCCTAAAACAAACGCTGAGGAATTTTCACAGCATAGGTTCAAAGGCTCTGCTTATCACGGAGACACGGCCGTTGAATTTGCAGCCGACCCGGGAATTGGAATTCTGTGACCTACTCAAAGGGGAAATGTTCTTCTGAAGGGCTGGGTGCCTCATCTGCAGGTCGGGGGTGGTACCACCTGCCTCCTCTCAGGGCTGCCGCGAGGGTTCAGTGAGACACTGTCTGTGCAGGACCCGGAACAAAGAGGCTCTCATTAATGACGAGCCCCTCTTGCCTTCTCCTGGAACCCGGAAACCAGTTTGGTAGAACAAAAAGGTTTCACTTAGACTTTGTTTTTGGGGTACATATGCCTATTTTGTTCTTTTTACAACTGAATTACAGGAGGCCTATTTTCCTCTCTAAGTGGGAGTGGGGAGACGCAAATACTAACAGCTTTAGAGCGCCAATAAAAGTCCCTGGGCATCCCTGCGTAGTCCTCCTGAGCAGGGCTCGGCCTGGAAGCCACACAGCCTGTGTGGGCACTGCACTCACCACGCGGACCTAGCTCAAGGGCTGGAGGTGGGCGTATTGACAGTGAAGTACACAGCTTCCCTGTCCACAACCAGGCTGCAGCGGCAAGGTAGTTTTTTTCTGACCTGAGGCCTCCGAAAGCCAAGATGAGGGATCATATAAAAAGACACCCCCTTCTCCCACCAGAGCCCATGATGAGAGTTAGGCTAAGAATTTCTAGGCGTCCTTAGAAGGAAACTCATTTGGTCCAGTCAACATTAGCTGGCTTTAACTCCGGCACCATCATCTGAACACCAACCGGAGAAGGACTGGAGAAAGCGAAGAAAGCCTGTCTGTGAATTTTGCTGCCAATAAGTAAGAATGAGCAGCCCAGTGCGGGGGCCGCTTTCTCTCTGCAGATGAGGGACCACGGCGGGAAACGCCACGGACGCTGAGCTTAGCAGGCAAGACAGGGAACAGGAGCACATACTCACTCCAATCCCTGCCGCCCTCTTCCCTGAACCCACCCTCCCACCAGCCCCCAACCCAGCACTGGTGGGCGACACAACACAATGGCTTCGGAACACAGATCACAGAAGTTGGCTGTGTAAGAGACACGTCTTTAATAATCTCATCAAGCCCTCACGTCTCCACGTGTCTGACCTAACCAGAGTTTTTCCTGTGGAACGGCCAGTCTGATCTCAGCCTGGTCTGGCAAATCAGAGACGTGGTAAGAGCCAAGTGCGTTCCACCAAACTTGCTGTCTGCTCTGGGATTACTGTGAAGATCCAATGAGGGGATGCGGGGAAAGTGCCGGCACGGGGCCTGGCACACAGTGGGGGCTCAATAAACGCTCACCTTGTTTCTCTGTGACCTTATCAGTAACAAAAAGAAGACGGGGTGTGGGTGTCTCCAAATTAGAAGATGGATCTATGGTGGCCTACCCTTGCCTAGCACGGTGCTCACTGCCTGGTTTACAGTGACCCCTCAGCAAGATTTTTAGAAATGGATGTTGCTGCCTGGAACCTAAGAAGTGCGTAATAATGTTGCTATTATGATAACTGTTATTAGAACAGTGCCTGCCACAAAGCAGACATCCAGTCACCGGCTGCTGAATAAACGAATGGATCCGTCCCCGACTCGTGCGAACCCTGAACCAGTTTCCCGGCCTAGAGCCGGACTCCTCTTGCAGCTGGTAAACAGGATCACCTGGTTTGCACCTGACTTTGCACCACAAAGGCGGGGTGCGGTCAGGGCAGCGCTGCCCTGTCCCGGAGGTCCCGGGGTGGGGCTTTGGGAAGGTCAGACATTAAGGCCCATTCGCCTGTCCTCGCCCACAGCTGCTCCTTGTACAATAGAGGCAGGTTAGGAATGTGAACTTGTGGCTGAAATGGGGGGATTAAGTTTGTGGCAACTTCAACTGAACTTGCAACGTGGTGAAACATGGGGAAAAAGAACAACAGAGCTAATTAGACGAGCTGAGCTGTCAGAGCGCCGCTGAATGGCTCAGCGCCAACAAACAAAAGGAATGGGTTGGCAATCAGCAGGATCGATGGAGAAGACTGCTTCATTAGGGATGATAAACCAGACAGAGCAGGAAGGGGGGGCCGGAGGGGGAGGGAGGCGGCAAAGCAGGGGAGGGAGAAAGGCACGGCGGACCCAGAGACAGTCGCCCGCGTGGCTGCAGACACACCCAGAGTCACACACACATCTGACTGGTGTGGACAAAGCAGACACAAAATAGCAGACACAAAATTATACTCATGGACAGACAACCACCCAGAGACACGCACAGGCCTCGAGATACCAACATGCCCAGTTTCACAAATACACACTCACAGAGGCACACACAGGAGGAGAAGGCACACGCACAAATCTCTCTCTCTCTCTTTCACACACACACACACACACACACACACACACACACACACACACACGGCCGCAGACGTACAGCTAGAGCCGTAACCAGGCACAGACACACACAGACAAAATGGTTTAATTAAGCCCGAATCACAAGACGATACAGACAACTGGCCTGTCATATTTCAGCGATCACATCCGTCTTTCCGGGGTGCTTAGGAAGGGCGGGGGCTGGGGATGAGGGAAGAAACCACATGCACACACAACTACGACCGGCCCCACCAGTGCTAGGATCCCAGCAGCGCTGGGGGAGAAAATGCTAAACAGGGGTTTGGAGCTCTGTTCAAGGGGGACTTGAGGGGAAAGTTGGGAAACCAGCCAATTCCCCACTGGATTTAAAACCTGAGAAATCTAAGTCGGCAGGGTTAAATGTGTATTGAATACAAAAGCACCGAGTACATTTGATTTTAATGGTGAGCAAGAAATAATAAATACAGAGCTTATAAAGCGCTTCACATGCAGCCGACCACAGCCTGCCTCTCCCCTGCACGCCCCGGCCCACTCCCCTGGGCCCACCAGACACTGGCAAGGCTTTCTTCTGCTTTTTCCTTTTTCTTCTTTTTAAAAAGAAAATGTAAATCCTCTGGTCACATCTGAACTCCAGCCACAGGTGCCAGGCTACAAGGCTCCTTCCAGAAAGGCTGAATGGCTAGCCCCCATGCTCCCACTACCCTGGGCCGATGGCCACACTTCTGCCCAGAATGTCTGCAGCTAAGTGACCCGGCAAAGCCTGGCTATGGGCCAGTGGCTCCTGACATGGGAGCTTGTCAGGCCATCTTCTTTGAGGCCCTTGAGGGGTTCCATAGCCCACGGGCCCCAGGTTCACCCCTAGTGTGCAGTGGTGCCCACTGGAAATGCTTGCGTGAATGCACTCGGAGTGAACAGACCCTGGCGCACTGGGGAACGCAAGGCCGAGAAAGCACAGAACTTCTACGGCTCCCAAATTAGTCCCATAGTGACCCTGCTTGGCAGAAGGTGTTTGGGTTGGCAGAACTGGGGTACGTGTACCCACCTCTTGCCAGGGACTGTGCTAGGTGCTACACATATATGACCTCATACCCCACCAGGTAGGTGTAGCAAGCCATTCTACAGATCATGAAACTACAGCTCAGAGAAGGTATGCGTCTGGCCTAACATCACACAGTCAAGAAGTGTCCAAGCTGTGATTCAAACCAGGACAGGCCTCTCTGACTTCCAGGCCCAGGAGAATCAGTTCTGCTAGGTACCTGCCTCTTCAAAGTCTCACAACCCAAGGGGGGTGCAGCCCTGCGTGCCGGGCTGGTCACCTCCTGCACCAGGGCGGTGGCAGAGGTAGCTGCTGCTCAGGCTTTGCTCAGGGCAATACTTGCCTTTCCAAGTCCTCAGTCGCCAACGGATATGGCTGAATTCCAGCCCCCTCGCCTCCCAGTCTATACGAGTCCCCACACTGGTGACACAACGTGAGCCCACAGTAGCTGTCTCCAGTACCTGAGTTCTTCCAAGGGGAGCAATCCTGCCCTGGATCACACTTTCTAAGGGACTCCCTGCCTGTCTTGGATCCTAGGTCTCTCCAAGGACTTCTGAGAGCTACCCTCTGGATGACTTTGGCTTGGGAGAAGCTGCTTGGTGAGGAGTGGGGAGAGGCAGGGCAGAGAGGCAGGCCTGGGCTCAAGGGCCAGCGTGGGCTCTCGTCATCTCTGTGGTCTCGGCTGCCACTTGGGGAAACAGCATCTACCTCCTCCAGGCTGTTGTGAGGACGAAGGAGCAGTCTAGGCACGTAAAAGGTGCTCAGGAAATGCCAATCCCCTTCACCTCTGCATGCCTGCCAGGATCTAACGCTGCCGTAGAGATTCCACAGGAAGCCCCAGCCGGCTGCTGATGAATTTTTTCTCACCTGAAGGCTCTGCCCCAGTCCTTTCTACTCCGTGGAGATGGAGATGAAGGGTCTGGGGAGCTTGGTATGCTGAAAAGACCATGTGTTCTAGAGTGTGGTGACCCCTTTGTGTAGTTGAGGGACTTGGGGTAAGTCACTGGGCTTCGGTTTTCTCATCTCTAAAACAGGTGGAGGCAATGCCTACTTCATAGCGTTACTGTGAGGCTCAGCTGGGTTGATGTGGCCAAGAATGATTCGCTGACTATGAAAATCCTAGGTGAATGATGATTATTAAGAAACTGGATCATTCCTTAGAAGCTGTAAGATTTAGAAACCTGTTAAGAAGAGTAAGAACTGCTACTGTGTGCCAGGCACTGTGCTAGGTGCTTTACAAATGTCATCTATATCATGCTCACCAAAACCTCCATGAATGAGGGTGTATTCGAGAGAGAGGAGAGAGGCTCAGAGAGCTTCAGGACCTGCCCAGAGTCACACAACTTTGGTCTCAAGCCTGGCTCTGTCTACTCTCCAAAGCCATGTTGCTAATGACTGTACTGAAATTCTCACTAAATCACACAAGTTTTGACCCAGTAGCTGGCTTCCTGTCCCCCAAAGCACTTTCTTTTTGCTGTTTGTGACTTCCTTCCAATGACAGCGAGCAGAAACATTCCAGCCCCTCGACAGCAGTGCTGATCACGGTTGGACTGGGGTACAGGATGGATCTGTCACACGTGGTTGGAACTGCAGTGTCACGGCTGCCTCCACCCCAGCCCTCTAACTCCCACATGCGGTAGGGAAGGGAAGGGAAACAGTGCCACAGAACTTTCCAATATCCGTGCAGAGAGCGGCCGCCCAACCGATGCTGGGTACGTGCGCCTAGGATTCAAAACAGACACAGTTCGAGAGCGCTCCTAACCACTTCCGGTTTGGTGCTGCCTGATTCGAATCAATTTTTGCTCAAATAAACTCTTAAATTAAAAAAAAAAAAAAAGCAACAGATACAGTTCCGCCTAGTCAGCTGCACCCCTGGGCCACCACACCTTTCGAGATGGACGTGGACACCGCAGTGGGGCGGCGGGAGGGAGTGGGACTCGGGCTCATGGGGAAGTCTGAGGGCCGCTTTTGCTGGACTGCAAGAGTGGTGGCCGCTTTGAACAAGAAACAGAAACTCTTCTCTTGGTAAACAGCCCTCACTCAGTGGTCCCGGCAAGTTTCCTTCCCACTTTAAGGGAACCTGCTAGAGTTATCAGGTCTCTCAGCACGACCAAAGTCAGCCCACAAGAAAAAGGACGTCACCGATGCTGAACATGGGACGCACACCCCGTATGTTCCCAAGGTATGTTCTCTTGAGAAAACACGGGTGGGTCTCTTTCCCTTGCCCACCCAATCCCAGGCGTTGGTGGGTTTATCACATCTCATCCTGCTTTTCTGCCCTTACTTGGAGCTTCGCGTGGGAGGGTGGAGGCCCACGTGAGGCCCAGGAGATGAGGCGACCCGGTCTCCATCTGAGCCGGTTCAATATTCTCTGGGCGTAGCCTCTACCCCCCAGGAAGGGATATCAAATGCATCTGCAAACCGAGATCTGGCGGAACAGACCCCTGCTGCCAGATTTCTGCTTCCTTTGTGAGGAAGAGGCAGCTGCAGCCTTTAAAGCTCATTGGCTAGCAACGTGGCTCAACCCAGGAGATGCACTCGAACGATGCACACACGGCAAAAACACCACACAGCGACCCTACTGCCTACAGCTCTGACCTGCGAGTCACCAAACTGATTCAGAAAAAGGAGAGAGAAGCCCAGAAAGTGCAAGTCCAGGGACATGCCACACAGAGGGAAGCTGAATAACCCACTTCATGGCTTTCTTTGGCAAGGCAGCTGAGTTCAGACCCCCGAGGTTTAGTCAGGCGGGGAGACGGCTCAGGCAGTGTTAGGCGGGAGGGCAGTACCACCGGCTACTCACGGGCCTCGAGCGCTGTATCTTGGGAGGCGGCGGGCGAGTGGGATGGAGTCTCTGCGGCTGCATTAAAGTGGAAACTTAAGGAATCAGTACACACGGAGATGATCTGATGCATTTCCCCACACGGCTCCAAGCATTCAGCCCCCAAGGCGGGAGCCCAAGGGCCGTCCTCGACGCCTCCTGCTGTCTCGGCCGGTCACCGGCTCCTGCACATCCCGTGTCCGAGGCCCTCCTCTCCACTTTGAGCCTGGATCACTGTAATCACCTCCAAACAGGCCCCCCGCCGCCGGATCTCCTCAGCCATTCTCCACACAGGCCAAGGGGGATCTCCTAAAACGCAATGTGACCCCGCCGCACCCCAGCTTCGAGACCTCTGCTGTCCCCTCCTGTCCTGGGGCCACACACAGTTCAACAAGGCCCTGGGCCCTGCCTTCGCGCAGGTCAGATGCTGCCTTCAGTGCTCTGACTCGTCGCTCACTACCACCACGTATCTTCCCCTCCCCACCCCCCATTCTCCTTCAGATGTTCATTTCCTTAAGGGATTCATCCCTGTGCCTCGGGAAAAAATATCTGCTCAGTAAATGTCTGAGGAACAAATAAAATTTTTGCACAAAATGCTTGACTTTTGAACTCAGGACTTGAATAAAAATCAACAGAGCACAGACCTCTTAGCTCGCTCCTCAAACCCTTTATCTCGAAAGTCAAGCTTTGTTCTGTCAATGGCCTGCCCATCTAGATGCCCTGGACAGTGGGGCGGATGGGCAGACAGAGTAAGGAGAGGAAAGGTCCACACTAGACCAAGGTCACAGACGCTCGGTGAGCCCTGGGAGGCTTCCAGTTGGGTCCTCTGTGACCCTCGCGGTTCACAGAGGTCCATCAGTACGCCACAAAGTCCAGACCTGCGCCGCCCACTACAGGAGCCAGTGGCCACACCTGACGAGTCCAAATTAAGACGCGCTGTAAGTGTAAAATGCACGCTGGATTTCAGAGACTTAGTTTGAAAAGAGAATGCAAAATACCTCAATAATTTTTTATATTGATTATATGTTGACATGAAAATGTTTTGGATATTTCAGTTAAATATATTATTAAAACTAATCTCATCTGTTTCTTTTTACTTTTTAAATGCAGTTACTAAAAAATTTAGAATTCCGTATGTGGCTTGCATGTGTGGCTCCTGTTACGTTTCTCGTGGACAGCACTTCAGAGCTTCACTTGGTTGGAGTGGTCCTCCAGGTAGTAAACTTGGCTCAGAACTCATTCTCTACAACCGGCTCCCGGAGAGACGGGCCATGTTTCAGGCGTCCCTGGATCCCTGGTGTCAGCAAAGGGCCCGTCAGAGCGGCCTATGGAGAAAATTGGCCGACTGACTTGGTGGAGAATTGGGGTCCCTCATGGCACATCGAGAGCATATGTGGATGGAAATAAAGTCTGGCTTCCCAGATCCTGTGCCGTTAGGAGTGTAGGCCAACCCGTGCTCGGTGACCCTTCTTCATCTGGAGGCTATCTGGGGTTAGGATGCCACCCAACGAGATGAGCATGGCCACCCACAAGTGCATAGGCTGCTGCCCTTGTCCCAACCCCCCGACTCTCACACACAACCCCCACTTCCCCCATCACCCTCAGCTTCCCTTGTCCTCGGCCACTCTGCTTCTGGGTGACCTCCTTCTCTAGCCCCAGAGCCCTCACCACTAGTCACCTCTGACCTGCATTTCTGTCCCTGCTGGCGGGGGTGGCAGCGTTCAGGAGGTGACCTCTGGGGTCAATCTCAGACTGAACCCCATCCCTCCACTCATCCTGTGGCCCAAGATTTAACCATCAAGCCTTACTTTCCTCATTTGTAAATGCAGGTAATGGCACTACCTACCCAAGGGGGCTGTTAGGAAGTTTCAATGAGAAGATGTTCACCAAGATCTTTAGCCCGTAGACGCCAGCAACTATCATCATTATCAGGTTTGCCTGCCTCCAGCCTCTCCCCTTCCCAATCTATCTTCCATGCTTATTCCAGAGTGGACTTAAAAAAATACACACCCAATTATGTCATTTGCTAGCCTAAAGCATCTCAGTGGAAGGCTGGCATCTCCCAAGGTGTCTTCTGAGAAACCATCCTGGGAGATGCATTGTATGAAAGAAGAAGAGGGGGTTCTCCAGCCAGACAAGTCTGGGAAGTGCTGTGTCTTGCTCCATTTGGGGATTCACAATGCTGGTTAGCACAGCAAAGGCTGCCAACCCTTACAATAAAACACCTTACCGTGAACAGGCAAAACACTATTAACTCCTTTTTTTTTTTTGTAAAAGACCCATTTCCCACATTTATTTGGATATAGACTCACTTCTCCCATAACACCCGTTAATATCCCCTGGAAAATGTTAACTGAAGTGCTCAAAGCCCTCCGGATTCTGGGCCCCACCCATAAGCCTCTGCAATCTCATCTCTGGTGCATCTCCCCCACCAACCCCGCCCCTCTCTCAGCCCCTTGCTCTCCCTGAAAGCTCAGGTGTTTTTTTAATTTTTATTTACTTTTGGCTGTGCTGCGTCTTCGTTGCTGTGCACGGGCTTTCTCTAGTTGTGGCGAGCGGGGGCTACTCTTTGTTGCGGTGCGTGGGCTTCTCATCGCAGTGGCTTCTCTTGCTGCGGAGCACCGGCTCTAGGCGCAAGGGCTTCAGTAGTTGCAGCACGCGAGCCCTAGAGCGTGCGGGCTTCAGTAGTTGTGGCGTGTGGGCTCAGTAGTTGTGGTGCGTGGGCTCAGTAGTTGTGGCTCGCGGGCTCTAGAGCACAGGCTCAGTAGTTGTGGCGCATGGTCTTAGATGCTCCGCGGCGTGTGGGATCTTCCCGGACCAGGGCTCGAACCCGTGTCCCCTGCATTGGCAGGCGGATTCTTAAACACCTTGCATCTCCTTTTGTCACACTCTTGGTGCCTCTTATTTGTCCTTCACTGTCTGGCTCAAGCACTGCCTCCCCCAGGAGGCCCTCCCTGCCCTTCCCTGAGGAGCATGGGTCAGGTGCTCTGCCCCCCATGTATTCACAGCACAAAGGTTGTAATTATCAGCTCACTCATTGCATTTCTCTGTTTATCTAGTATGGTACTGGCTAAATAGGTGCTCAGCAAAGATTTTTGGCTGAAGCTTCCTGGCACATGTAGAAACTCAACACGTTAGTTCTCTAGATTCTGTGATTAATTTATTTTGCTTTGATTGTCATCAGGAAGTGCTAGTTCTTTTGCAACTGAATTTATAAACGGTGGAAGGAAAGCAGCCTCTTGACCACATCTAACCTAGAAGCTAGTAAACCAGGGGAGTTTATAGACACTAAGAAATGGTAACGTGGTACAACTGTCCTGAGTGTGGCTGTGAGGACCCACTGCAGGGATGCCGGGTATATCACGGCAGCTCCCTCAGGGCAAGGCACACAGTGGATACGCTGCTAAGAAGCTTCTGCTTCTTGGAGGGGAGGAAGTAGTAGGGCTGTTGGGTCATGGTGGTTGCAGTTTCCCAAATGTGCTGGGTGGCATGAGAGTGGGGGACACAGCTTGCGGAGAGCTGAGTACTCTGGGGACAGTTAGAACAGCCCATAAGGGTGGAATGGTGGTAACTTGGACGGGAGGAGGGGGTGAAGAGAGAAGCTAGGGGAGAATCAACTCAACATACCGTTTTCTAGAACGTGGCTCCAGTGCTGGGGAAGCTGAATCAGGGAGTAACTGAATATGGGGCTGTAACAGGGTGAGGTGAGGTCCGACACGACTGCAGAGCTGGCCAGATACAGTGAAAGTCACTTCCGTGAGCCGGGGTCCCCACCCCCGGCCGCACTCCTTGAGGGCCAGGGCCAGTGCGCGCTTGTCTGTCTCTTTCCACGGCTCTGGTGCCAGGAGCTTATCCTTCCACGGACAAGGAGACAGACTGGAGGGGGGGAAAGTGACCTGCTCCCAGGCCGCCTGACTGCCAACCCAGGGCTCCTCCCACTGCTGGAGGAAGAGGAGACAAAACCAGAGGAGCCTTGGAGCTGACAATCAAGAGGTCTGGGCACTTTTGCAGAGAAATCATGTCACGTGTGATCCTCAGTACCCTAGATACGCTGACTGCTGATTCTTAAGCGAGCTCAGAAAGGCTGAGCCTTTGGCCATCTTTGGCTAATAAGGGTTCTGTTCAACAATTCATCTGGCACTTCGTGAGCTGAGCTGTGGCAGGAGGGATGGGGCGCCGGCACATGCCTTCCTGAGGGTCACGTGTA
Organism: Phocoena sinus; assembly: GCF_008692025.1. Taxonomy (NCBI): domain Eukaryota; kingdom Metazoa; phylum Chordata; class Mammalia; order Artiodactyla; family Phocoenidae; genus Phocoena; species Phocoena sinus. The sequence goes on along the minus strand of NC_045768.1, from coordinate 11,740,260 downwards.
GTCGGGAAGAAGACTCACTCTCCCATGCAGAGTGAGGGAAAAACTACCTGGGGCCAGGCCCTGGGGATTCAGGAGACTAAGACAGACACAACCTGTCCTTAAGGGGTGTATGGTCTAATGGAATCTGACCCACATCACGGAAAAATACCCTTCTTAGAGTACAAAGAGCATTTGGGCTAAAACCCCAAGACACATACTTTGGTGGAAAGACTCACGTGCGTGTCTTGACTCTGTCATTTTCTAGTTGAGTTCAATACTGGCTCTGCCATTTGGCAAGTTATTTAATCTAAGCCTCAGTTAACCCTTCTGTAAAATGGAAATAACTCCTGAGTCACAAGCACTGGTGTGAGGGTGCTACAGGAGTGCATTACAGCTGTGGGAGGCTCTGGTCTGGCAACCTGCTGATGAAACAAGACCATCCAATCCTCTGTCCTTCCCTTAAACCCACCAGTCTTCCCAGAAGAGTCCTGTGAATGTGAGGACCTTGGTTTTTCAAGGGAGTGTGCTGTGAGCAGGGCGCTGTTGAAAGGGACTGGATTTTACTAATCTCTTCTATTTACATGATGCGTTTTCCTTTCAAAGCATTTCTACTTCCCTTCTTTCCTTTGAGCCTCACATTCCCTGGTGAGGCAAGTTAGAGGAGCGTTATTTCCCTGTAACAGAGGCAAGAAACAGGAGGCCCAGAGAGGCTAAGTGACTAGTATGAGGTCACAGAGCTAGTAGCAGGAACTAAAACAAGCAGGCATCCTTAGTCCATTGTGCTATCCTTGTCAACCAAAATTTCCAAAGTCATCTGGAATCCTTTCTGACTCGGTTCTTCTAACCCATATCCCTTCTGAAGTTGCACTATGTTGTTAAGAGATCTGTGCCTTAGAGAAAAGGCTGGTGAAAGAATGACTGACATCCTCCCTTTCCTTCCTTACTTGAGCATCTCTTTCCAGTGCTTTCCAAAGGAGATTCACGTGTTGATTCATTGAACAAACAATGCAGTATGCTTCGTACAGGCAAGAGGCACACCAGTGAATAAGACCCAGTCCTGCCCTCAGAGGGCTCCCACTCTGATGGTGGGGTTATAATACAGGTGGAAAGAGGTCTGTGGAGGCACCAAGGAGGGGCTCTTCTACCCGATGGGGGTGGTACAGAATTTAGGTGCGTGAGATAGGAACCCCAGTGATCCAACAAAACCAAGTGAGGGTGAATATGAGGATGGGGCAGGCCAGGAGGAACGGCTGGTGGGTGGGGTCACATAATACAAGGCCTTGACTGTCAGCCTAAGAAGTGTGGATTTCCTCCTGAGTGCAGTGGGAGGGATTTAGGCAGGGAGGGACATATCAGAGGCCTTGGAGTCAAAGATGGATGGGCTCCTGAGGACAGACACTCCCTTCCGGCCAAGGGGGCCCGCCCAGACCTCCATGCTGTCAACTCGCCAGCTGGCATGTGACTGCTGGGAGATGTGAACGTGAGAGGGTAAGCCCCAAAGTGTGATTGACATGGAAGTCCCAGAGAAGAGAGGAACTCTTCTGGCCTCTGACGGTCTCTGCCTGACCCTCGGCGTTTGTATCTGTCAGCCGTGTGGACCAGGTGAGTATGCTCATTGGATATGAAACCCACATTTATGAGGACAGCATCTGATTTGCAGTTAATTTGTTGATGCAGCAAAACACATTGTTTCCAAAAGGTCAGGGGGGGAAGCCGTGTTGGAATATCAACTTAATTACCTGGGTGGCATGAATGAACGGGCGCCCTACACGGGGCTGCAGGGCGGAAAATGCTTCACGGCCAGGCGTGGACGTGGGGCAGAGTGAAGCGGGGTTACAGGTGGGGGCAGCCTGCGAGGTGGGCAGAACCGAAGCTCCGGTGGCCCGCTGTCTTCTAACGCCTAACCAGCGCATTTGCTGTCCCGGGAATGAGGGTCATTATTCCATTTCACAGATGCGGGGAGGCAAAGACTTGCCCAGGGTCACACCAAGCAGTGGATGACAGGCCTTCAGAAGAGGGTCGAAGAGCTCCTCTCAAGTTAATTGTGCACTGGGGCAGGAGTCCTGTGATGGACGTGGGAGGGGCCGGCTGTTTGGGAACCAGTGCACGGATTTCCTCAGTCCCCATGGAGGACACACCTCGGACTATCCCTTTAACATCCCTTTAAGGTCAGAATCAGCCTCCCCTTTTCACGGCTGGTAAAGCAGACTCAGGGAGGGCAAACAGGCGCTACCTAAGGCCACACAGAAAGTGAAATGTCAAAGTCAGTGGGCGGACAGGCCAGACCCCAAGCGGGGACTGGTGGTGAGGGGAAGGGGGCAGAAGATGGGAGATGCCCGAGGCTACAGGGATCAAGCAGCTTCATTGAAGGCCGAGGTCTATGCATGCAAAGCTTGGGGTGGGGAGGCAACCTGCTTGAGGTGGCAGCCAGAGCCCCTGCCATTACCCTTTCTGAGGGCCAGAGAAGGTGGGGCATGCCCGATGGCGGCTGGAGGCATGAGAACGGTGGCCTCCAAGGTCAGCCTCAAAGGGGGTCTCAGGTCCTTTGGGTCTGAATGGTATTCTGAACTGTCCCTTTTCTGTCAGACTCCCATCTAGCTCACCTGGAAGAGGCCCTGGCATCCCCAAAGGGGAGGCTGGGTAGATGCTGCGGGCTTTTCTGTGCCAGGGATGTGCCCCAACCAGATACGCTTCCAGGAATGGAGAGGGTAAAAGAGAAAATTCACAATTAAACCCTGTTACTGTTTAACGAGGGAAGAGTTCACCTGGTTAATTTTCCTGGCTAGTAGCCACATCAATGCTCTGACCTGTGCATGAAACGGCCCTGGTTGGGAGAGGAAGACAAAGCTTTCTGTGGCTCTACAAAGGGCCTCTGGGCTGAGAGCAAGGCTCCTCTACTCCTCGGGAAGGGAGAGCCGCTATTATGCAAGGTATGAAAATAAAAGAGGGCTTCTTTTGATAGGCCTCCAAAAAGGAGTGTATTGAAGCTATATTTGTGTGGAGTGTCTCCTTTGAAATGCCCAACCAGCTCTCTCAGGCACAGCTCTCGCCTGTCCCCCAACTCCTGTCATTATCTTGAATCCTCCCGTCCACACTTGATAGAGCTGATCCTGCTTGTTGGGGAGGATCAAATGCTTGCCTCCGCTTCAGAGTGTCAGCAAGGATGCTGGAGAAGACTGAGCGCTGGTGTCCTACAGCACTCGCTCTGTGCCAACAGCACTGGGCAGGCCCTGGGCCCCCACAGGGGACCCTGGGGTCCTCGGGCCCTGCAGCATCCGCAGAGGTAACTCTCAGCTCCAGGCTGTCATCTGGGAGGGATGCTCATGGAAAGACACTGCAGGATGGACTTCTGCATCAGAGCTGAGGAAGAAGTTTCCATCCTGCCCGTACACGATGACAAGGTGCTTCTTATTGGGAAAGGGAGGCTGGGAGGGGCCTCATCCTGGAGCACCCTCAACGGGCCAGGTGTTACCCAGTATATCTCAGTCAGTCCTAAACCTCTGGATAGAAGCCCTGCCATAATCCCTCCAGCCCAAATTCGCACAATACATTAGGAAGCTGGCTGTCAGACTCCGGGGAGAGGTTCCCACATGCCTGCAACTCGCCGTCCTGAGGCACCCTCTGCAGGGGTGCTGGGGACTGAAGGTGGCCCTTGAAGAAAAGCTGTAGCACCTGCTGTCGGCTCTGTACGCCGTTGTCTCTGGAGAGGGGCTGCCGGGGACTCAGCCCCCTCAACAAGTCACCTTGCGAGGCCACTCTCCCTGCTGGGCCCAGGCACTCTTTGCGGCAGTGAGAGCTGAGCCGAGAGACGGTTCCTCCCGGTCCTGGGAGCAGTGCATTCTTCCCCGATGTTGACAGGAGTAGTATTTTGTAGCGGTGCTGGTTAATTTGTAGTGGCATTTGTGGTTTGAAGCCTTGTCAAGATCCCTGATTACTTCCCGTGCAAGGAGCTCGGCTGATGGGGAAGTTCACATGCTGAACAAAAGCAGCAAGGCAGCTGTGAGGGAAGGCTGCGAGGGGGCCGGGTGACCCCAGGCCGCTTGGGGGACAGAGGCGGGGGGAGGGAGGGGGACAGCAGTGGGGCGGGGGAGGGGAGCCCTTTGTTTTTAGTCAGGTGCAGCTGCTCGGTCTGAATAGGTGGCATCCCATTGGCGGCCCGAGGTCAGGCAGCAGATGCGGGCCGTGGCTGGGCAGGGGCAGGGAGCCTTGCTGACGCGTGCCATTCTCTGCCCAGACAGAAACAGGAGGCGGGGGCTTCGCTGCTACCTACATGGGGGCAGCCATCTGGGATGCCATCAAGGGTGCCTGGATGACATTCCCAGGAGGTGGGGGATGCCAGGAGGGGCTTCCAGATGTTGGGAGAGAGAATCCCCCTCTGACAGAGGCAGGGGAGCTGTTTTGAGGCACTTGCTATGTTCCAGGTTCTGTACTAGAAGCTCTACCTGTAAGGTCTCTAATGATCCCAACAACCCTGCAGAGAAGGTAAAACCCCCATTTGGGAGTTGAAGAAACTGAGTCTGCATGGCTCAGTGACTTGCCCAGGCCTCACCGCTAACAGGTGGCCGAACCAGGCTCCAGACCCAGGTAAGTCTGACCCCAAAGAAGCCCACACTCCTTCCATCAGACCCGATACACAAACGGCAGAAGGAAGATGCTGAATCTTATCCCCTTGAGAATGAGGGTGCTCCCCTCTCCCTGGGGAGTTCCTCCCCCCAATATCCTCTGAGTTTTTTGTCTTGCTAAGTCCATTCTGACCACACAGAAAGGTTTGTCTTTGCAGCCGCCTACATTTCACCAGGCCTGTGTCCTGACTTGGGGAGGGTTTGCTCGGTGCATTTAAGGGCTGGGGCCAGCTCAGCAAAACCAAGGCTAATTTATCATCTCTGGAATGGTGTCCACCCCAAGCAGTACTACCACTAGGAAATTAAAATAAAGATCTTCTCCCGATTTTGCAGTTGTACAGATAGGATCGCACAGCACCTTCCAGAAAGGGAGTCTGGTGATTACGACAGCTTCCACGCTGCTCTCCCTGCCACCAGCTCCCCCCACTCCGGTCCACCCGCAGCTCGGGGAGCTGGTCGTGTCCTGCAGACAGTTCTCGGCAGGCCATTCGAGACCCAGTCTCTGGCCCACCCACCCCATATTCCACCCTACCACAAGCAGCCCATTTTTCCAGCCCTGCAAAGACATGCCCTGCCACTCATGTGCCACAGCCCTTCACGACGCATGTGCTCGTCCTGGGTGCCCTTCCTGCACCTGCCTACCTGGTGGGTTCAGCTCATCCCTCAAGCCTCTGTCCCTTCCCTGGAAGCTACCCCTCTCTTCCTGGCTGGATAGAGCCCGGCTTCTCTCTTCTGTCCCTCCCCTAAAGACGAGGGGTTCCTCGAGAGTGCTGTGGCGTCTTGGTCACATCTGAATCCTGGGCTCTAGGCACACGGCCTGCACGCAGTCAGTTCAAAGTAAATGCTCGCCCAAGACTGTGGGACTAGACTCAAATGATCAGTAAGGCCGTTGCCCAGCATTCGACTAATGTGAACCAACTAGCTGTCATCCTATCACTGAGTCGCACTGTCCACAAGGCTGGCAATATTTCTGATCAGGAATGGCATGCTTCTGAACAGGAAAAAACTCCCAACCTAGAGATATCCTGGTCTAACAGGTTGAGCCCAAGGCCACCCTGAAGAGCAAGAGACTTTTCGAGGAGAATGCAAAGGTGGGAAGCTTAGATGTGAAATATCCCCAAATTTCCCCAGTGTCTGTTAAAGACAGTCAGGTTCGCCAGACAGAGGCTTTTTTTTTTTTTCCTTCCCTCAGAACAAATGGATGGAGAACCTGTTTTTAAAATTCCTGGACCCTGGCATACATTTCTATCTGTGTCAAAGTCTAGCCCTCCACCGCCTCAGCAGAGTTTAAAATCCTAGCTAATAGGTTAACAACTGTTTTTCTTCAGCTTCAAATGAAGAATATCAGAAGGCTGGGGGGGAATGCAGCTCTCCAATTTGTACGGACTGCACACAGCTCCCTGCAACGTGTGTTTGACAGGACTGACATTCTGTACCGCTGTGAGATGGGAAAACGTGTGACATTTTTATTCATGGTGGCGTACGCCCTTGTAATGATCAGCTCTGGTCGATGTGCTTACCGCAGCAGCCCCAGAGCCCTCCGAGAACAAACAGGAACCCAAGGTGCCAGCAGTTCGACTGCCTTATTAAACACCGCCAGGATCCTAACGAAGACCAACTGCTGGAAAATCTCACTGTCAAATCCTCAAGGACGTTGTCAGTGCACAGCTAACTGCATATATTTTTCATTTAAAATACTGAAATCCAGCATTGTGCCATTACAACCGAGGGGAGGGGCACCCACTCCAGCGGCCATTCTGTCGGCTGCCTCTTCGGAGCTCCAGATGCCCAGTGGGGTTCAGGGCTGAAAAAGGGGTGGTGGAGATGGGAAACTGACTTTCTGAAAACCCAGCCCAACCTTCAGGGTGAAAGGCTGAAAGTTACAGGGCTCTGGTGAGAGTCATTTTAACTTGGAAAGTCGATCCACTGGCTCCCTCCTAAGTCTGAGAGAATCTGCATAATGAGAAAATCCGTTTCCCCCAGCGGCCCTCTTCCTGTAGGTGCAACCCATCGCATCCTGCACCTCGGTGCTAATCAGCCTGCTGCTTGGCGGCAGACCTTCAGACATCTGCAGGAACACATGGCCGTGGTAGGTTTCACACCTTGGCAGCAAAGCTCTGGGTCAGGGTGCCCACCTGCAATCTCACCACTCGCCTCGATTCCAAGGCCTCAAGGTCAGTGTGCAGGAGGACCCCTCCCTTCGGCGGTCATTTTGAATCCGCATGCACACTGATGGATGGAAGCCAATCACATGGTAGACCCTGGAGCTTATTGTGGTTGTTACGTGGGGTGGTTTGGTTATGGCTGCACATGCTAACGTACTGTGTATTTACCTTGTAAACATGTATTATTTATGCAGTGCCTCTATTTCCATACTCCAGCCCTGATGCACCAAGACATACTCTGCTATTTATTTATGGGGTCCTTGGCATAACGGGCCTAACAAGATGCCCATGTGTGGTTCTTGCAGGTTTGCAACAAACCGTAAGTGGTTGGCTAAACAACTGGATGTTCTCCATCCATCACAGACAGAGGCTTGCATTTTAAGGGGCTGTCCGTAAAGCTGGTTTAGCATAATACTGTACATCATCCTTGGCAGAAATGCCCTGGGACGCTGAAGAGCTGGCAACCCAGCGAGAAGGAGCCCTAACCTTTCCTACCCTGGGATGGGGCATGGGGTAGATTAAGCCGTGGGTACCCTGGTTACAGGTCCCAGAGCAAGGGGGGAAAGGAAGGAGGATGGTAGACAGCCCCAGGGCAAAAGCAGGACAACGAGGGTGGAGGTGCCCTGTTCCTCTCAGCTGGCCATTCTGTCCTTCTGCAGAGCCTTTCCGCATTGACCCCGTATATCCCAACAGACACTCCTTTCATCATGGGCTGTGCCTCAAATCTCATTAAAGCATGCTGGTTAGAGGAAGAGAAATTCAGCCTGCGTCCAGCCCTGTGCCATTCCAAGGTGAACCTCAACAGTTCCCACGGAGGGCATCCGGCGGACCACGGCGTCCTGTCCCTTTGGTCCCCTGGACCTCTCTCCCATCGTTCCCTCATCCTCACATCCCACGAGCTCTCGTCTGAATGCTGGCAGCATTGTTAGTGGTCTCCTGGCCTCACCTGCTTCCACCCCTTCTAGCAGTGGCCCAGAGTGAATGTTCCCAGATGCCATTCTCTTGAATATAATCCCTCACTGGCTCCTGACACCCACAAGATATGATTCAAGCTCCCCCAGGGCCTGGCCCCTGTCTACCTCCGCCTACCTCACCAGCTGCCTCTACTAGCATTTCTCTTTCTGTATGGTTTGTTCACTGTGTCTCCCAGACAAAGAGTGCCATGAAGGCAGGACACACATCTCATTCCTTCGCGACCCTGGGGACTTGGACAGGGCTTGGAGTTCGACGTGCCTCCTAATATGTTGGATAAGTGAAGGAAGAATTAATGAAGGCATAAAAAAGTAACTCAGAGTTCTGCCTGGCAAAATACTCCAAGGCATCAGGATTTTTTTTTTTTTTTTTTTTTTTTTGTGGTACGCGGGCCTCTCAGTATTGTGGCCTCTCCCATTGCGGAGCACAGGCTCCGGACACGCAGGCTCAGCGGCCATGGCTCACAGGCCCAACCGCTCCGCGGCATGTGGGATCTTCCCGGACTGGGGCACGAACCCGTGTCCCCTGCATCGGCAGGCGGACTCTCAATCACTGCGCCACCAGGGAAGCCCAGGCATCAGGATTTTTAATCACAAAAAGCAGGGGAAGAATTCTTAGCTGGTCATCATGGTTTGGACAATGGAAAGTGTTTGGTAGATAGCTCTGGGGTGAAAGTGGCCCTCTGTCCCACCCTGTCTCTGTGGAGAGAACCATCCCCTGGTCAGCACACCTGGAGAGCCACCATCTCTGCTGATCGCTTCACTCCACCTGGCCTCCCGAGGCGCCGTCTTGCCAAGGCTCTATCTACTGCCCCTCTGGAAACATTCTCTATCAACCTCTCCAGAAAGTGCAAACAGGGATCCATCTAGAAGGCGTTAGGGAGTAGGGCATCCCTAGGAGGGCTGAGAGGTAGCTGTAACCATGGAACCATACCATGGTTATGGGCAGTAACATCTCAGAAATTCAGTTTAGACTGCTGCCAGGCAATGTTAATCGCCCATCACATTTTGCATGTTAAGTGGGATATAATCAGCGATCCCTTGGGAGAAGTCCCTTTTATACATTCTCTTTCAGTACTTTTATTACATTTTAAAATTCTTTGCAGTATGAACTAAATGTGATTCAATATTCTAGAAGACATGGAACTAAGCACACTGACAATAAAACTAAGCTGGCAAAAACAGTGACCCAAATTAGGGACACGGTCAGTGCCATCTCAGATCCAGTGTGCAGGAGGCTGGCAAGACAGCCTTTGCTGCCAGCGAGCTGCCGTCACCACCAAGCTGCCCCAGGTCAGCTGAGCTGGGCGGTATGATGGGAGAAGCCAGGGTTTTGAACCTGAATCCATCCTACCAGCCAGAGGATTAGGGCTGGACCCTAGTGAAAAGTGGGGCACTCGTGGTCCCTCCTGCATCAGCCTGGGGAAGATAACGTGAGAAAATGCAAACACCTGCTGAGCATTCTGCACAGCCCCCAGCAGGCGCTCAGAAGGGTAGCACCACTGTTGTTCTTACCCCTGGGTTAAGGAATCCAGAGCTCTGTTAGGCTTACTCTGGGGAGGAAGCAAAGTCTCAAATCCAGGAAGTAGCCATCAACCTTAGCCAGGAGTGGGGGAGAAGCAGAACAGTGACCTTGACCTCCCTAGCCACCCTAAGCCGTACTGCTGGAGTCGAAGCGTGCCCCAAACCACTGGCAGCCACAACCAGATACCCCAGGAACCAGAAGGAACTGAGGCAGAAGGCTCGATGAGAGGGGTACAGTGAGGGGAGGGCCTGGGGTCCAGCATCAGGTAGACCTGGTTTGGAAATCTTGCTCTGCCACTTACTGTGTGACCTTGGGCAAGTTGCTTAACTTCTCTGATCATCAGCATTCTCGGGAAAATAATAACTGTATCAGTCTCACAGGGTTGTTGGGAAGATGCAGTGAGATGATACTTGTGGAGGGGTTTGCATGAGAATGAAAACTGACCCGACCCATCCGATGCCTCCTCAGCCTGCCACTTCTCAGGTAGTCCTTGACACCCCTTCCCCCAGGCACGGCCAGGTTAATCATTTACCTCGTCCACAGCAGGGCTCAGGGACTGATGGGGGACAATGTGACAGGCAGCTCCGCGCACAGCGCTCCCGTGGCCACAGGGCGGGGACTCCCCACACCGGCAGCGACACTGAGTTGATTCTCCCGGAGGATTGTGCTTGTGGGATAGAATTTATTTTCAATATTTTATGTTTTATTTCCCCTTCCCTACTGGGATAAACTCTCCACCTTTGGCACATAGAATTCTAATCTGAGAAAATGCCTCCTCTGGTCTCGCTGAATCAGATTTCCTGCTCTTGTCCCGCTGGGCTCAATCTCTCCCTGGCAGGGAGCTGCATTCCGAGCTGCTCCAGCACAGACCTTAAAAGAAATGCTGTTTTTAGGCTCTGGTCAGTCCTCTGGCAAAGAGACCCTGCTGTCACACTGCTGAACGTAGACAGGCTTGGGGGACGCAGGAGGCCTGTCACGCACACACGGCACCGCACGCAGGGGTCCTCAAGTGAACTCAGGCCTGCAGACCAAGAGCCACCTCCCTTTTTTGATTTCTCCTGCTCTGAACTGACTGGTGGCTCAAGGGCAAGGGGAGTGCACAGAGCTGCCCTCACCCCCCACGACCCACCGCCTTCCGTGTATTCACCGCTCACCACTCGGTCGCTCCCCAGACTCACTGGGCAACTCATCTGCACCAGGCCCTGCAAGGGTGCTAAGGTCACGGAGATGAGGCCGACACGCTCCCTGTCTGGGGACAGTGCGTCAGGTGCGGGACGGTGCTGGCCCAGAGCGGGGACGGATGGCTCTGCTTGGAGGAGTCGGGGAGGGCTCGTGGGGCAAGAGGCGCTTGAGCGGGCCCTGAAAGGTTGACGGCATTTTGTCAGCTGGAGCAGAAGAAGAAGGCCATTCCTGGCACTGGAGACAGTAGGAGCCCATTCATCTCTGGGTTCCCCCAGCGCCCAGCACGAGGCCTGGCCTGGTGCAGACGCCCATGAGGAGCTGGTGAAGGAGTGAACACGGAATTGTGCTGGGCACTAGAGGAGAGGAAGGGACTCTGCCTGGGGTGGGGACACTTAGCAGAGTCTCACAGGGTGAGAAGGAACTGGCCAGATGTCAAGGACTGCAGGTAGCTCCAGCCCAGCAGGCCCAGCCGTGGGCAGGGGGCTGGGAGGGGGCCCTGGTGGCTGGGTAAATTCTCCTGATCATCCAGCAAGTCTGCGCCCCGGGGAGAGAATCCTGGAGAGGGACCCACATTGTGGAGGGCTGACGGGCCCTGCTATCTCACTACTTGCTGATGTCTTCTGATGCCCCTTGTGCCTCACAGACCAGTGGAGGAGAGCGACGGGTGACCCGAGGAATTTGAGGGATGTACGGGTGCGGTGCGGCGGACATCCAAGGGCAACTGGGGTGGGGCAAGTCTGGGGAAGGCCAAGGACAGACTAAGACATTGCAGCAAGTGGAGCTCATGAGGCAGGGCTGGATGAAAAGCGGACACTGGAGCTGCCAGAGCAAAGGTGGTGCTGGAAACCACAGGGGTAGCCGAGCTCCCCACTGAGTGGAGAGTCAGAGGGGACAGGCCAGAGCTGGGGAAGAGCTCTGTCCAAGGGAAGGAGGACCAAAGACAGCTCCCTTAGTGCAAAGTCCAGTTCAGACCTCCTGCCCTGCTGGACTCGACACTTCATCCATCCACCAGGCTCCCGCCGGCCAGCCCAATTTCCATGCCTTGATGTATTTTACTTGGACCTTTCTGGAGACTCTACCTTGGGCCAAAGGAGTGATTTAGAAGGCAAGAATTCTCTACTGCAACCAGCCAGAGAAAGCCATGGGGCAAGGTGCAGGGAATTCCACCTGAAGTCAGTTGCCACCCCATCCTAGAACAGGCTAGAACAGCAGCTCTGTTTGGTCTCTCAGGTTCAGAACCATCATCAGGTATCTGAGACACAGCCTGGAGAGGCTGCTCCCACCTGAACGAGGACAATGGGCTCTCTACCTAGTCCCTGAAGCTGACGGAGAGCAAGGGCAATAATTAAACATTGCATCTACTCTGCAGTGATCTCCAGCAAGTCAGCAGTGACGAGGTGACGGGCACCTCCTGAGCATGCTGGTGGGGAATCACCCCGAGGACCAAACTGGTTGGAGTTTAAAACAAACGAAAAGGGACTTTGAGATGCTCTGTGGCATGGTCATACAGCACAGGTCTGGACCTTTCAAAACCACCAGAGGGATTCTGTCCACCAGGATTAAGCTGAACCACTCACTGTGACACCGTGGTCTCCCTGAAGGCAGGGGCCTTGCGATCGTCACCGTTTTCACAGATGTGGCACAGAACAGGTATCCGTGATTATCTGCTGAACAAGTGACCTAGGTTCTTGGCTCTTTCTCCACCTCTGGGCCCTGGGTTGCAGCTGACTTGGCACACTCCACTCCCCAGAAGCTGTCACAGGCAACTGTGCCCATCTCTGTAACCTGCAAGCCCTGATTCGTACCTCCCTGCCATGCACTCACCTGTCCCCTCTCTATCTGGTGCCCTGGGTGACCTCTGACCTTGGCCCTCCACCATGTATACTCTTGATTTCAAGATCCCCACCACTCTGGGTGTGAACCTTTCTCTGCCATCAGACAAGAGGACAAGGGCCTGGGGCAATGTCTCCTGTTTGGCTTCTGTGCACATTTATCTGTTTTCCCTTCTTTTGATAATAGCCCCCTTATTTCCCTTCCAGGAACTACCCCTCCTGTGCTTCTTAGGTATGTGTTTCAGGTAGAGCCTTACTCGTGGCCAACAGAAAACCCTTGGCCACAATGATGGGTTCTAAGACAGGCAATATGATCAAAGTTGGTTCAATGAGTGAACCCATGTGGCAGTCACTAGGAAGCGACACCCTCCTGCTGGTCTCACCCCTGGAAGGATACAGTCTGGAGTTGCTGCAGCCAGGGAAAGCCTCCCTGAGAATGGTACCAGCAGAGGAGGCCAAGCCGGGAGAATGCAGCAAAAAACTGGGTCTGACTGACATGATTTAATGCCTGGATCAAGTCATACTTGAAGCTGGTATGAGTGAACAATTGTTTTTTTTTGGTCTCTTGCAATCCAAAGTAACCTAATTGATGGAGACTCCTAGTATAAGCCCTGCCCCTGGTCTCTGGGGGCTGGGCTGGCCCCTGACACCCCCAATACTAACTCCTACACATGCCCAGTTTCTATCCTGCATTCTAATCCCTCACACATATGAAGAGAGCACCCAGCATGCCTCTGGTGTCTAGTGGTGGGTTTGGTGGGCAGAGTCTACGCTGGGAGCAGAGTACTAACTTTCTTGTCTTGGTGCCAAACCGAGGCCCAGAAATGTTAAGGGAGGCCTGGGATCTGGAGGGAAGCCAGAAACAAGGCCTTACCTGTGCTCCAACATCCTGGGACCCTGGGCCACCTGCCAAGGCGCTGCACTGGCCCCATCACTGCGAGCTCAGCAGGGAACTGCCATGTTCTTAGCACAGAGCTGGAGCGTGAAGCTGGGGTCTAGTAACAGACAACATGGCTTTGAATCCTGACTGTTGCTCCTGAGCTGTAAACCTTGGCTAAGCCCCCAATCTCTCTCAGCCTGTCTCCTCTGCAAGAGGAGGTGATACCTGAGACCCAGTAGGCTGGTTAAAAGGACTCAGTGGACTCACTCGTGGGAACTGGCGTTGGAACACAGACCCCCTTTTCCAGGTCTCAGCACGGTGCCTGGCATGTGGTGAGCAATTCAGCCTCATGGCCCCCCTCCCCTCCCTCACTGCTCTTCAACCATAAGACGTGCTCAAACTGCTGTGAAGGTGCCCAAGACCTAGCAGGAGGGGGCTGGACTATGGTCCTTGGCCCTTTGCAGTCCTCCTTAACTTGTGCTGAATGGAGGTCAGGTGGTGGAGCTTAGAAAGCAAATTGCTATTTTGAACCTGGATTTTCATTTGGCCGCTGACATTTCTCAGCCCTTCCATGGCACATCAGGAGCCCCTGAGCTACCTGTGGCATCCTAGCTGAGAAGGCAACAACACACGCTTAATCAGAAATCGCCTGGATTTTTCAACCCAATCCTTATAACTGCCAGAATCTGATTTCTCTGTTTTTGACTGGCAAGTTTTTCCTCTTGAAATCGAACATGTCTGCTCTGCGGAGCAAAGCCTGGCCTTGTTAACCTGGCATCAGAAAGCTGTCTCTGGGCTACCTGGGCTATGAGAAAGTGAGGTCACCTGGAAAGACAGGATCAGCCAGCCACGCCCGCCAGAAGACCTGACAAACCCACTACCAGTTAGGGACCACACTGCTTCGGTATCGGCAGGGCACGAGTCAGAACAACTCTGCACAGCCACCAGCCTGCACTGAAGGCGGAGCTGCCTGCTGGCCACCCTGTAGGCGCACGCGGGAGCTGGAGGGAATGGAGCGGGAGGCCACCCCTGTTGTGCTCGCTTTCTCACGCAAAAATCTGGTTGAAAGAGTGGAAAAAGGGGCAATGGAAAAGGGGGCAATACGGTTTGAAAACAACAGGGCTTGAAGGAGCATCGTGCAGAGAGCTCTGCCTTGTGGCCTGTGAAGGCACAGCTGATAAGTTAGGCCAAGAAAACGACTTCGGATGGCAGACCACGACACTCACCTGCTCACTCACGCCTGGTGCCCCAACCTGCCCCCTGGCCCCTTCCCCTCACGTGTGTGAGTCAGACTTGGGCACCATCTCCCTGCCATACCCCCAGTGCCTCTCCCCCTGCCCCACGATGCCAGCCCTCCTCGGTTCAGGTGTTGACTTTCCCACAAGAGCTGTAGGCACGAGGGTCAGTTACACGTGTGCACGTGCAGGGGGGCTGCCACTGAGGGGTGTGTGTTCCGAGAGCCGCGGCGTGATGGGCGCTGGGAAGACAGGCTGACTGGGAGGCCATGTCAGCGGGTGACCGACATCTGGCTCTGCTTTTGCTCCACTGGAGAAAGAGACTGATGTTTACCGAGCGCCCATGTGTAGCGCTGATCCAGACAGACAGTACCTCACTCAATCCTTATAAAGACCTATGACGTGAGTATTATTATCCCCACCCTAAAGCTGAGAGAACTGATTTCACTAAGGTTAAGTTACGTAGTGAAGGTTACCAGCTTGTTAGTGCCAGAACTGAAATTTAAGGCCACGGCTGCCTGATGCTAAAAGCTGTGCTTTACCCTCAACCACACTGCTTTCATCAGCTGATCAGCCTCTGCCTTTCAGCAGCTCCATACTTGGGGGGATGGGGGCTGTATTTGCTTCCTCTCTCTGTGAATGGCTGTTACATATGTGCGTGCCTGTGCATGTGCATGTGTGTAGTTTTTTGGCCATACCATTTGAAAGCAAGTTTCAGACATCACCTAAATACTGCAGTGTGTACCCCTGAGGCATAAAGATAAGCCCCTAAGAGCCATGACATACATCAACAATAGCTCTAACATATCACCTAACACCCCAGCCCATCTTCAGATCTTCCAACTTTCCCAAGGATATCTTGGAAGCTTTTAAAAAAAAAAAAAATCCAAGTTCATACCTTGCATTTGGTTATATAGCTCAGTCTCTTTTACAGATAAAATCTTTACTTTTTTGATAGAATTCAAGGGACACCGGGCCTTTCCTTCCCTTGCCTGCTCTCTTCCCAACTTTCTTCCTTTCCAGGTCGACCCATCCTGGAAGTCTGGGGGTGTCCCAGTGCTCGCCTCTCTCCCCTCCCCTCCGTTCCTGGGGCATTTAGGACTAGACCTTAGGAGCTCATAAAAACACAGAATAAGACAGGATCTAAATTCCTATAATACAAATCTGTTTCTACTCGGAAACAGAACCCTTATTTATGGAAAGTGATTTGGAAGTAGATTTTGACCACTAATGGAATATTCATTTTCCTTTTTCAAATGAATGGAATTACAAGCATAGCAATGGAAATAAAACCAAGTAACCTGGACACACAACAAGTACTTAAACAATAATCAATTAATTATTAAGCAATTTGAAAATCCACATCAATAATGAAACCCCAAGACATCTACTGACTGCCAGGTCAGTGCCAAGCCCTATGGTGGATGTTCCAGGCTCACATTCTCATGGGCCTAAAGGTATAATTACAAGGCTGCGTGAGATGCACTGCATGTGCCAAGTTCTGGGGCAGCACAAACACAGGAGTGACCAAATCAGTCGGGAAGATTTACCAAAGGGACATGCTCTGAGGGTGGACAGGCAGATCACCCCGGGCCTCGCGGGCTCTGCCAAGGGTGAAGGTGGAATCTTCGGGGGAGACGGGAAGCAGGGAGGTGGCACGGCCACTTGTGTGTGAGGCTGTGTGGGGAATGCAGTGTGGGGGAGTCTGGAGGCCTGGAGGCCAGTTAGGAAGCTCTGGAGCGGTCCAGGTGAGTGATAATGCAGCCTGAACCAAAGCTGTCAGAGGCGCTGGAGAGGAGAGGGACTGGGCGGTGGCAGAGGGCAGAAGGGAGAGGCTCTGGGGCGTGGGGAGTGGACCTGAGCTTGTGGATGGACCTCGCTGTGGTGGGAGATGGAGGAGGGGGGTGAATGTGGCGCGAGTGCACATTCAGACTGCAGGCCTGTGGTGTGAGGCGTCTGGAAACATGTGAACATCTGTCTGAGGTGTTTGGGAGGCAACGGCTGAGTTGAAGGGAATCGTGTGTGACTTCCAGACTCTTTGGGACAGAAGGGGTTTCTCAGGTCGCTCAGAGCTGAGGGTGCTGAGAAGGCATTCGCTGGTTGGGCAGCTTCTCCAAAGCAGCACGAGACTGGCACTAAGTGACCCAGCTCACGCTTATAAAGCAGAACTCTCCGTATGCACAGACAAGCAGGCAACCGTATTCCAAGAGCTGCTTCTGGGGGTGTATCCAAACCACTCTGCCCCAGGTCCTGGAAGCCTGGTAGCGCTTAGTTTGAGCTTTGGTTTAACTGGCTTTTCAAACTTTATGTTAAAGAGGTTTAGAGAGCTTTGCTTAACCGGGAGAATAGACACCTTTCAATGCACACTTTTTGGAATCTAGCAGATTGGAAGACAGGCAATTACTTTGCTTGTAGGATCAACTCGGGGGGAACACGACGAAGGGGGCCTTGGAGTGGGTTTGCCCTGTCCTCCCACCTCCTGAGAAGGCCCAGCCCCTGGCCGAGGCCCACAGCATGTGGCAGCACGTGTGCAGGACTAGAATCCAGTGTCACTGGGTGCCGCTGCCAGTCCAGTACCTCAAGCCAGGGAGGGAGAGCTGCACTCAGCCGAGAGAAGCAGGGGTGCTGCTGGGGGTGGAGTATGAATTAGCTCCTAAATCAAGTAAATGTCTTCTGGGCCTGTTTCCCCAGCCGTACAATGGATATGAGGCCTTCTTCCTTACCAGCTGATGTCGATTCGATTAAACGAGTACAGAAGTGAAAGCGCCTGTCCTGTCCACGTATTAAACGCAGGGAGCAGAGCAGTTTCCATGGGGGTGCTGCCTCTTCTGATTTCTCACATGGGGAAGGGTCAAGCCAAGACGTCTGGCTGAGGGGCGCCCAGACCCTGCTGGGGAGGGCAGGGCTTCCTCACTCCTTCCCCAGCCACAGACTAGAGAGAATGTCCACTTCCCTGCCCAGGAGAGAAAAGTGTGGGGGGAGCCCTTAGCTTCTCTCTGTGCCCTCTTGCTCTCGGCTGCCCAGGGGAGGAGGAGTGCTTCCCTCTGACTTTGGGAGAAGGAACTGAGCAGGCTCTGTGCTCCCGGTGGCCCCGCCCCCACCCATCAGTCAGTCCACAGGCACCCTGGGCGCTGCCTGCAATTGTCCACGTCTCCTGTGGGGAGTAGCTCAGTCTTTTCAATTTGGAGGTGAGGTTTCAGCAAGCCCATTTGGCCTCAGGTCTAAAGCAGTATTCTCCTTTTAGCCTATTGGTAAAAAAGCTGGCATTTTTATTTCATTTGACTGTCTCCTGGGCCTTATTTCTCATTTGATTCTGAATTTGGGAGAATAAAAAAAGTTATTTATAGGGGGCTTCCCTGGTGGCGCGGTGGTTAAGAATCCGCCTGCCAACGCAGGGGACACGGGTTCGATCCCTGGTCCGGGAAGATCCCACATAACCGTGGAGCAACTAAGCCCGTGAGCCACAACAACTGAGCCTGCGCTCTAGAGCCCGAGAGCGCCGCAGCTGCTGAAGCTCGTGCACCTAGAGCCCGTGCTCCACAACAAGAGAAGCCACCGCAATGAGAAGCCCAAACACATTAGCAACCAAGAGTAGCCCCGCTCGCTGCAACTAGAGAAAGCCCGCGTGCAGCAACGAAGACCCAACGCACCCAAAAATAAATAAAAATTTAAAAATACCAAAAACACTGCTTAAAAAAAATAACAAAGAAAGCTATTTACAGCCTCCTAAACATTTTCCAAGGTAGGAACAGGTATTCTCAAGTCAGAGACTTTTTTAAAAAAAATTATTTATTTATTTATTTATTTATTTATTTGTCTGCACCGGGTCTTAGCTGCAGCATGCAGTATCTTTTAGTTGTAGCATGTGGGATCTTTAGTTGTGACACGTGGGATCTAGTTCTCTGACCAGGGATCAAACCCGGGCCCCCTGCACTAGTAGTGCAGAATCTTAACCACTGGACCACCAGGGAAGTCCCTCAAGTCAGAGACTTTTGAACTCTTTAAAGAAATCAGACATGATAAGGATGTAGAGGCCAACTAAAAATCCCTTTATTTGCCCTTGTCTGGAACTACTGACATGGCTCACGATGAGGTCTGAGGGGCGTTACGTATGTCTGCTTTAGAAAACAAATGAAATGCTAGTGAGTTCAGTTTGTTGACAAAATATCTTTCAGTTATAGGGTTCAGCTTAGGTCTACAGACAGTGGTCCTGCAGGTGAAGAGGCTGCCCCTGTGGGGCCCTCAGAGTGCCCTGAGCTTACCTCTCTCACTGTTGTCATCACTCTGAGTTGGGCTGTCCACTTGCTATTCTGTCCCCCTTATAACGCCCCACAAGTACTTTTTTTTTTTTTTTTTAAGCACATGGTAGGTCTCAATACATGGATGAATAGATGCAGAATTAAAGGGAGGAATGGTCATAGCCTTGAAAGAGGAAGCTCTGGTGCAGTAGAGGCAAGAGAGCACCTTTTCTCCCCCAGGGGGTCTGAAAAGGCCTCCCCTGGGCTCCCTGCCACCCTGCCAAACGTCTTCATGGAGTCCCCTGGCTGGCTCCATGGGCACTAGCTTTGCAAGGTGGAGGGATTAATGTAATAAAGACCTCAACAGTCTCTGCCCCGGTGGAAAGCTAACCGTTCTTAGGGAATGAAATCCGTGGGAGCACAGACTCAAGGTGAGGGTCCTTCTGAGGTCAGTGTGCACTGTCTGGCTGGCTGAAATTATTTTTCCAGGACACATTAGTTTTACTAGACATTTCAAACAGAAGCTGATGTCTCTGCTTGGTGACGGACCTGAAATGGGTTCTGAAGGTGAACTGTCCTGGGTTTCTGTGCTGGCAATGTGGCCCTGGGAAGGTCCCTGAGCTCTGGCTCTGGGTCCATAAAATACAGCTAATGATTCCTTCCTCAAAGGACTATGGCAGAGATGACACATGTTTTCCAAGAGGAGAATATGTACTGCTGGGGCTACATGAGTAGTTTAGGTGATACATGGATGGACACTTAAAAAAGTTGTTTTGGATACACCTTTGGAAAAAACTGGACCAGTACATCAAACTATGGTTTTACCAACAATCATTGCATAAGATGAGGGTAAAGTTGGTATAAATGTCAGGTTGGAGTCTGTTTAAAGAAAAATATCAAGTAAAAAAAATGGTACAGTTGGAGTACAGAGGAGAGTGTGGCAAAAAATTCTGAAATGGAACTCGAAGGACTTCTTTGAGAATACCTAGCCCCTAAAACTCATGTCTGCCGGTAGTAGGTGCTCTAGAAACGCTGCGTGTTCCGGTCAATGGCCCATCAAAGCAGGCGCCCAGGGAAGGACTGAAGGACAAGCTAGTACCAGGGCAAAGCTGGAAAGAGTTAAAAGAAAGAGGTCTGCGGTTTCTGTGGCCCGTCCCCCCTGCAGCTAATCTGTCACCTAATGAAGAAGCGGCCGGCACAAGTGAGCTGGCTGGCAGTTCACTTACAGCAAACTGATTAAGAATGTTCAACCAACAGCAGACTGTAGACCTTTCCAGAGAAAATAAATAGAGTGTAGACTGTATGCAAATGTGTTTGTCACTTTGACAGCACGTCTCAATTAAGGCATCTCGCGGCTGTGGGTAGGCTCTGCGGCTGCAGCTGTAAGGGAGAGCCCGCTGCATGGCTGATACTTGGGGCTTGACCTTAATCCACATGCATGCATTAAAAAAAACCCTGCCTTCCTGTACACTTGCATAATGCTGGCAGCCACGTGAGGGAAGTGACAAACTGGGGAAAAAAAGCCACTTTCATCCTCTCCAGTTTACAGACCTGTGAAGGCACAGACAGCTCTTATTTCAACAGAGTTTGGGGTGGCTTTTTTAATTGTTTATCCCCCACCCGTGCGCACACACGCTCTTATTCTGCATTTAGCTGGGAATGACATTAAAGCATCTCTACTTCTCGCTGAAATGGAAAGAAGGTCTTTCTCCATTTCAAATAGGGCCTCCTTTTTTGTGTTTCGAAAACGGAATGTTTAACACCATGAAATCCCTCCCCCCCCCCCGCCCCCTCTTTCTCTGTAATGGGCTCCAAACTCCAGAGAGGGGCTCTTTTCATGGGAAGGTTAGTGTGTGCAGGAATGAGGACAAAGGAAAGCAGGAAGCTGGCTCTGGAATGCCATGCTGGCGACGACCGAGGCTGTGCTTTCAGCAAACACAGCCAGGGAACTGGGGCGCAGATTTCTCCAGCCAGGCCTGAGCCCCAGGAGAAGGCAGCTCCTCAGGGGTGCAAACACTGACGCAATTTGAAGATAATCATTAATCAGATGAGCACTGCCCTGTGGATGTTTCTTTCTTGGGCTACATTTCAATTTTTATAACATCCCTTTTAAGTGTAAAATCAGAAAAGGGGGATGGATGTCCCCAAGTTTAAGACGTATGAATGTATTATCTAAAAATATCGATTACAGAGGAAGATTCTAATGTTTCAACAAACTCATCCCTCACAATAATAACCCACAGCAACAATTTCATTAGTTCCCTTCATTTCTAAATAGCTCAAAGCCTGGTACATAGCAGGCACTTGATAAATGTCTGCTAAAAGCAGGAACGTTTTAAATGCATGCTTCTAGATCATTTAGGTGATAAAATAGCATCATATTTAAGATAAAACCATGAAGATTATTTTAATCATGGGGATGGAATTCATCATCTAATAAATGGTTAAAGAATCAGGTGATTTAAGAATGAATAACCTTGCAAATTCTTGTTACAGTCATAGCTTGCTAACAGAGCCATTTCTCACAAATAAAAAAATTATGACTTTTGCTAATCAAGAGAGTTAATTCAAGAGTAGAGGAGGGTATACAACCTTTTTCAACCAAAAATATAACCACTGATAGGAAATGGATAAGAAAATTTTCAGTTTCTATATGTTTTACTTAAGAGCAAAAAATCAAACAACTGGACAATTTTTAAACGCTCAGGTCGAAAACAGTTGGTTACAGAATCGGATCATGAGAATCGTAGCGTGAGTGTTTACTCTGAGAAGCACGACACCCAGAATTGATTTTCAGGAAGTACATTAATAAAGAACTCCTAATTGATTTTTTTTAAGACTTTGCTTGTTACATTTTATTTGAAGGTGCAAAGAAGGGCCTGGGATGCTAAAGTGTTCTAATGAGATGCTTAGCTAACAGAGGCACCTTAAACGGAGTACCTTGGAGTGGGGAGGCAGCAGCTGCATTTAATGACTTCATTCAACAGTTCAGCTGGTTTACGACCAGAGCCATGCTGTCTCCTCAAAATTTCTGAAAATTCACCTTTTTGAAACATGTTTGCACCAAGCGAACTTTTGAGATGTGCAAAACTCCATGGAGTTGTTTTGTTTTGCCAGAGAGAGCCGAAATGAAAAACTGTTACATGTGCTATATCGTCTGCTGAAACATAACAAAAAGCCCAGATGGAAGGGCCAGGGTACATACCTGTCCAAAGTGGACTGTGATTGGCCTCCGGTCTTCTCGGAACTTGGGGTCCTTGGCCTCCACCAGTGGGGACGGCGCAGTCTTTGGCAGCTGCTCTTCTGTGGTGGGGACACAGCCATTCTCGGTGATGTCCTGCAGGGAGAAGCCCGGTCAGGGGGTTGGTGTCAGGGTCATGACCCCTGCCATGAGCACAGGGGCTCCATCCAACCCCATCGCTAAGAGGCCAGCCAGGGAACTCCCTCTGGGACATTCTGAGCCTATCCCCCCCACCCCCCGCTAAAGATGAAGGAAACGGAAGGCTAACTTGGCCCTTTGACTTTTAAGGAGTAGAGAAACCAAAATCATGCATATTAAATTACAAAGATAACATAATAATTCACAATAGTGTGTGGGGGGGAATGTTTCATCCTACTACCTTACATGGTTATTTTAATTTTTAAATATTCACTCTGTCCACATGCAGACATTTAAAAATTACTTGCAATCATAGCTCGTGCATAGTTTTACATTCTGTTTTTTTCTACTATAAGCATCTCCACGGTGCTCCATAGTCATTAGAATGATAATTAATGGATGCATAATATTTCACTGAGCAGATACTCAATAATTTAATAAACCATTCTTACTACTATTGGGCATTTAGATTGTTCCTAATTTTTTTTTAACTTTCTAAACATCTAAACATCACAGTGATAAACACTGCAGTCTTTCTTTCTTTTGTATTATTTCTCTTACAGAAATCCCTAGGAATGAAACTGCTTGATCAAAAGATATAAACATTTTTAAGGCTTTTTATTCATTCTACCAAACTGCTTTCCAATTTACACCAACCACCAGCAATGGATGTGTTATCCGTTTCACCGTGCGTGTTAGCCTCATCGTTTTAAAAATGTATTGCTAATTTAAGAGGTGAAAAATCAGACCTCATTGTTGTTTTAATTTGCATTACTTTGATTATTTGTGAGTGTGGACATTTTCTCCACATTTGTTTACTGATGATGTTACTGTTTGTGAAAACGATGTGTTTCTGCTCCCTCTTTCTTAGCCCTAGTCTTTCTGGCAGAGAATGAAGAAAGAGACCGAAGTCTAAGTTAGGATTCTATGACCTGGAGAGTATTTAGGGAGCCAATGTCATTTTTTTTAAATCAGAAATTTACATTTAATCTGTGCTTGTGATGAATGACGTCAAATTTTAAGGTAAAGAAAAATCCCAATGTGCCAAAGGCAGGTAATGGCTCCTTTGCCTAACGCTGGCAGCTGACTATACCCATGGGTTCTCTGGGACATGGATGGTGCCGAGTTGTGCAATATGGATCATATGGCTTTATTCAAGTCATGAAACTTGCTTAAATCTTCATTTAAGCAAGGCAGAGATTAAATGTACATGTAAAAAACATTTAAATCATTGTTTTTTTCTAAGTGAAAATAACAGCTAGAATAAAATAATAAATACAGTTTCCAATTATTTTCATTGCAAAAACAAATACACACTTTGGTCAACAAAACACACACCCTTAGTACTCATTAAATTCTGCACATAAAAGACAATTGGCTGTTCTTACTTAGTCAAATAGAGAGAACTGTGACACATGGATGAAAGTGATCCCTTACTAAATAATAATGCATTAAGGAAGAAACACATGTAACATCTTTGAGCCTCAGTCTCCTCATCTGTAAAATGGAGCTATGGCAGCTATGGGGAGTAAAGGAGATTAAACAACAGACGTGTCTTGAACATTTTTACTCAGTAGTGTCCTATATACAGGACTCAATAATAATAACTGAGTACCTACTAATAAGGGATTCAATAAACTATAGGGAGTAAATCAACTACACTTTAATAATAAAAATAAATAAACGATAGGGATCCCTCCCCCACCCCTCTTCTCTATATGTTCAACTCCACACACCCAGCTGAGTCTCTGCACTGCTTGGTAACAACACAGGGAAATGGTGACCTCTTGGTTGTGCGGGGAGGGCTTGCATCAAGTGGCCCCCCGAGTCTTAGCCTGGCTGAGGCTCAGTGATGAGAGAAGTTGCCGCCAGCCAATTAGAAACAGCTTTCTTGGAAAGGGGCTGCCCTAATGTGCTCAGGTCAAGTGGAACAAAGACGGGGAGGGGCTCCTTCTGTGTCAGAAAATAACAAAGGGCAAAAGAGGCATTTTGGATCCAGTGGGGTTACCGAGAGTACAGACATAAGAGGTTGAGTAAAGCCAAACAGAAAAAAAAATTAAAAAAAATTCACTTTTAGTTCAGGAAAAGTATTGCATGTGTGTATGATTGGTTGGGGGAAAAAATAAAGATGTGAAGCAGTAGGGTAATCTAGAAAGAAAATATTGATAGTAATGAAAACTATAAGATGATAACTATTTTTAAAAATATCTGTGGTAGTTTTGGGAAAAATGTCTTAGTTTAAGTTTTTAAGTTAAAATTTTAAGTAAAAATTTCTTAGGTTTTGTTTTTATCATTTAACTACCTGTCTGATCTTTCCAATTCACTCAACCTCTCTGCACCTATTTCTTTATTTTTGCAATGGACACCATCTGCTTGGCGAACTTCAAAGCTACTAAGAGAATGGGTTAAATGAGATGAGACGTGAGGAAGCGTTGAAAAATGTCGAAGTCCTGCACAAACTGAACGTTAGAGCCTTATTCCCTGCAAAATGGAAAAAGCACCATCTAAAAGGAAGAGCTTCCCTGTGCTGAGTGTCTACTACTTGAAGTCACTTTTCCAGACCCTTGACCTTCACTATCACACTTAGTTTCCAGAAGAACCACAAGGTAAATAGGATTATCGCTCTTTTATAGGTGACGAAACAGGGCTCAGAGAGGGCAAGTTACCCAAGGCTACACGGCTAGAAAGTGGAGGAACCCAGAGCAATGTGATTTCTGGCATTTATACCTTATCGACCCATGACCATAGCACAAGAGAAGGTGCTCAACAAATCATCAGGTGTGACCTCGTCCTCAGAAACCCCTTTGTCACACTGACCCCAAGCTGCCGTGCTGTGTGCTATCTGCACACTTATCTTATCCCTATAGACTGAATGCCTTGGGGTTCGGGTTCTCTGCCCCAGCGCCTGGAATATAGTACATGCTTTCTGACGAATCTTTGTTGAATTGAACATTTGGAGGGCAAATGTGTCCAATATACACACGTGCTTGTGCATCAGTAAGCAGCGCTGCATGCTAATTTTCTTTAGTTACAAGAGCCAAAGGTGCCCAAGGCTTCTTACAAAGTCCTGTAGATCGCCCCACCAGTCTGTTAACTTCTTCACTATTTCCTCCACCTGGGGAAGGATGGCTGCTTATTCCCAGGGTCCTAGAGAGCAGGGTGGGAGGAGCCCTAGTCAGGAAAGAAATAGGGCCCGTTTACGCCCTCTACTGTAGGTACCAGTAGAGACCTTACACACTGTAGGGATCCAAAACCACAACTCCTGGCGCTCACGATTAAAGAAATTGTGTTCCAAGAATTAACTAAGATGCCATCAGCAAAGAGTATGGGAGAACGGGCACTCTCATACCCTTCTGGTAGGAACACAAACTGCAATTCCTATCAAAACCCTAAAAGAGGTAAAGGGCCTTCGGCCCACTAATTCCACTTCCAGAAATTTATCTGGATGAAATAATTAAGAATTCCCGCATGGATTTACCTATGAAGACGTTTGCCTAGAAAAAATGGGAACTAAAGTGTCCAATAATGGGATTAATGAATGTATGTATGTCCATCAGATAAAATTATATGTAGCCATTTAAAACAACAACATGTGCAGGGAAACATTTAGTGGTCTGAGAAATGGTCAGGATACAGTTAGTGAAAATGCAGGTTATAAAATGAGGTTATTTTATTTTTACTTGCCGGATTTGTTGAATTTTCTCCAACAAACACGTTTTTCATTTGTAAATGTTCAAAGTGTCATTAAAAAAAAAAACCAAGGGCTTCCCTGGTGGCGCAGTGGTTGAGAATCTGCCTGCCAATGCAGGGGACACGGGTTCGAGCCCGGGTCTGGGAAGATCCCACATGCCACGGAGCAACTAGGCCCGTGAGCCACAACTACTGAGCCTGCGCATCTGGAGCTTGTGCTCTGCAACAAGAGAGGCCGCAACAGTGAGAGGCCCGCACACCGCGATGAAGAGTGGCCCCCGCTCGCCGCAACTAGAGAAAGCCCTCGCACAGAAACGAAGACCCAACAAAGCCAAAAATAAATAACTTAATTAAATTAAATTAAAATTAAAACAAAAAACAAAAAGAAACAAAAGCATGAATCTGGTGGGAAGTGTAAATCTGTTCCTTCCTGAAGAGTCACACAGGAGGAAGACACTAGACAGAGCTGCAGATCAGAGGCCACTGCAGGGCGGCCGATTTCTTCCCAGGAGCCTCCACAGCTCGGCTCAGAGCTGGGACACTATTAGTTCCCATCCCTCGGTAAAGCAAAGGAGTCAGAAAATAATCCGATTCGTATCACCTTCCCCAAGCTGGAATAAAAAATCATGACTGGGATCTAATTTCCACCTGTCTGCAGAGAAGGCAGGGCCAGAGTCCCCAGGAGAAGCCTGGAGGCAGGAACCCAGAGAAGGAAGGGGGCTCTGTGTGGCCTTGGGTGGGAGCTGGGGTGAAGGAGCTGAGGATGTGACTTCATGAGGCAGAGGTTCCAAGAGAATATTCCTGGCCCAGGGGAGGTAGGGAGCAGGGTGCCTGGAAGACTACTCTGTGTGTGGAGGACCAAAAGGGAGAGGATCCCACGCCAGCCATGTTCTCAAGGTTTGTGCCCACAGGTGTGTGGACAGATTGGTTGCTCCAGGTGTGGGATGTGAGAGGACAGATGGGATGGTAACTCCCACTTGCCGAGTGGCTACTACGTGTTGCTGTTTAAATCCATTACCTCTTCTAATCCTTACAACAATCCAGTAAAAATCTGTATTTCCCCTACTTACAAATGAGAAAAACTAAGTTCAGAGAGGTCTAGTAACTTACTCAATGTCACACAGTTAATATCCTACACAACCAGCACTGAACTCGGTTCATCCATCTGCCTCAGAAGCCTAAACACTACTCCACATTGCAGGGGGGAGCTTTAAAGCCTCCTGGGAGGCCGAGGCCTCCCATCTCTGACTCAGCTTGCTGGTCTCCATGTTCGGATTTGTGCAGTGCCCTTCTTTTCCAGTCTACTTCACACTACAGCAAATGCAAATTACAATATGAATATTGATATCGAAATAGTATCCAGAGTTGGAATGTCTGTGATTGAGGTTGCAGCGGAGACAGGGAGCTGACAGTTGTGTGATACGGTGTGAAAACGTCTGTTCTACAAGAGTCTACCAGGATCTCCCTGCCCCACACGTGCTTCCTCACTCTCTTCAATACACTAAGAAATGTTTAGCCGGAAACTCAAGCCTTCACTAACCCAACTGTGAGTTTGCTCCTTTCAATCACACAGACTCTAAATCAACAAGCTCAATTTATCTTTAAAAGATCAAAGATTTAAAAAGGGCTGTGAGGGAATTGCCTGGTGGTCCAATGGTTAAGACTTCGTCGGCCCTTTCACTGCTGTGGCCCGGGTTCAATCCCTGGTCTGGCAACTGAGATACTGCAAGCTGTGTGGTGCGGCCAAAAAAAAAAGGGGGGGCTGTGAAATGGACACAGTTGATTCAGTCATTTTGATTTTGACACTGAAGAAAAGAGATAATTTTTTAGGGGTTCCCCGACAGGCAAAAGAATGACATCCTTATGTAAATATCTTAACCTTTCCTGTAGGTGAGAAAGAATGTGTGTGCAGCCACTGCTTTTAAAACAGGGCATTCTGGTGCCAGCTGCGTACGGCGCTGCAATAGAATGCGATTTGTTGAGAGCCGCAAGCCCAGCCACACAGCATCCTCCTGCAGGCCAGCTCTGGCAGGGAGGTGCTCTGGACAAAAGCACTGCATTCTCCCTTTAGAAAGCGACGGCTGGGTAGCATTCTTTGCCATTTCTTCTTCTTCCTAATTTTGAGCAAGTTAAACTTCAAAGAAGGCCAAGCTATAGAAGAACTTGACCACCTTGTTCCATTTATCCAGAGAAATGTGTTATCCCTCCTTCTTTTTTTGTTGTTGGGCCGAAGCAGAGCAGGTATGGAATAAAGCCACACTACAGTCTCTATTAACAATTATTTGCCAATGGTCACACGGATACCCTGAAAGCGCCTCTTTCAGACGCTTTGAAAGTCTGCAGCACAAATGAACGAGGGATGGAGAAGGGGCCCTGCTCAGTCGTATTAGAGATGGACCCTCCACACACCATGATGACCTCTCCACAGGTCAGCCCCACATTTTCTATTTGCAATTCAAACCCAAGGCGAGAGTGAAGAGGGCAAGGTTGGGTTCTTGATTATACCTGAGGGGTCACCATTGCTATGCAGAGTGAGAGGAGGCCAGGCGGCAACCCAGTACATTTGAAAATTGGGTCTTTGTTGGAAATTGCCTCAATTTCATAGCAGAAACCAAACTTGAGATGTCTGTATTGGACGCATCTAGGGAGCCACACAGATATGTTGCCACGTAAAGGGGAAGGGGCAGAGGAGAGGAACAAAAAAGCCAAGGAAATATTTTCTACCGCACTGAGAGAGGTCAGACAAAGCCAAATCCTAAATTAGCTCAGGAAGGGGAGCTGCAGCACTGTGGAAGACCTGGTCCCATCTGTCCCAAACAATGCTAGAGTTTCAATTACAAAATAGCTCTTCCAAGAACAACTGCAAAATATCAAGTCTGAAGAAATCTGTAAAACCGAAGGGGGGGAAAAGTGAAAATTGAAAAGGGTGCACTAATAGATCTGTCAACAGTCCGATGGTGACAAGCCACATTTCTATGAAATGCCTTCACCATTTGTGTCACCTGAAATGTACTGACACTCTCTATAGAACATTATCTCCTGAAGCTATTCTTGAAAAGACTGGCAGGGGGAAGAGGAGAAGGGGGGAAAAGGCTCTGCCTCAGATACCATCAAGGAAAGGAAAGGGGGATGGCGTGAAGGAGAGTGATCTAGATTGTTTAAGTGAACCTTTGAACAACATCAAAAACCTGAGCTTAACTGGTTATCTGCAGAAATGTTACACATCATAAAAAGGGGATTTTCTTAAGGCCCGATGCTTACTCATACGAGGAGGGAGGCAATGGCCTGCAGAGAGTGGATCTGACCAAGGAGGCACACGTGTCCTCTGCTTGAGGAGGGACCCTTTCTTTGCTTACTTTAGGTAATATTCTAATACTAGCCCGATGCAGTTATCAAGGAGGGAAAACCTGGTGAGAGCTCCGCCCTCCCTGCCCCTCCATTTTATATCAGCAGTCCAATTCAGTTACATGTGACTGGGATAGGAGATAAAAAGGTATATTTAGGGACTTAAATAACATCCAAGTAAAGAATTCCACCTGCCAGTCTCTGGCAGGGTGCAACAGATCACAGTTAAGGTCTATGTGAATTTACATTAGCAAGATTTTAATTTCAGGACTTGAATCTCAGCTGCTAAAAATTCACTCTCAGCTGAAACTAAGCATTTGAAGCTTAGTCAGAACAAATTATTTTGCAATTAAAGTTAAGGAATCAATTCCTTTGACCATTTCAAGTTAATGAGAGGTCCTTTCTGACTTCCTAAAATTAAAACTGCTTTCAATTTTTAAAAAACTGCCGAGGCAGACGAAGGCCCTTATTAGCCTGGTAAATTTCGGGGGTGTGGGAATAATGAAATAAATGATCTCAAACACCTTTTGGAAAACAAAACACTTGTTTCAGGAAGGCAGTATGAAATACTATAGTGGTAAGAGCAAACACTGAGGTAGACGGATCTGGAATCGAATCCCGGCTCTGCCAGGCTCGAACAGCATGACCTTGGGCAAATTACTCCACCTTTGAACCGTGGTCCCCTTACACATGAAATGAGAATAAGACCCCCCAGTGTTGTTCTATGGATTAAATGTGAAAGCTCCTGGCCTGGACCATCCTTAGAAAGTGCTTAACGAAGGCTGGCAATGCTATTAATGACGATGATATTCATAACAATATAAAGATGCCCTCTCTGTTGTATGAACCTCTCTGTACAAGTCCAGAGAATCAGGTAGGGGGACTCTTAGTCAGGATGTAGTTTGTATGATTTTATACGATTTTACTGATGGTCCGAGAAGACAATCAGAGCCTCTCCCTGCCCCTCTGAGTCTCACACATGAACTGTGAGTAGAGCCCGAAGTGTCCTCCTCAAACCCACCCTCTGTGCCCTGTTCTGTGTGGCGGCCACGTGCATGCCAGAACCACAGCAGTCATTTCCTGGAGATGCTTCTTGGTTTTGGTTACAGTCAGCCCCAGAGCAGAGGTCAGCTGTAGGAGGTGGTGGTGCCGGGATGGGGAGGCTGAGCCAATTTGTATGGACCCTGGTGAAGCTCAGGCCCGGTGGGGCGGGCAGGGGACAGACTGACAGTGGTAACTCTGAACTTGCTTGCCTTTATGGGTTTAAGCCAGTCTTAATGTTATTTGAAGACAGTTTTTTGTCTGTGAATATTTATAACAGTGTGAAAACTCCCGGACAGCTGGTAATGCATTTTGAAGTGTGCTAACAACACTGTATCAAACAGCCTCTATTGATCACATCGTACTTTTTTGTGGCCACGCATTTCATACATGGTGCTTATACATTTTGAATAAGAACTTCAAGTACCTTTTGCTTCAAGCGGTTTTTCACCTCTTTTATTCCCATTTTTGCATGATCTTTTGCCTGCATGAAAAATTAATTTAAGTTAAGATTCCCTCTCTGTTTCCAGCAGGGACTATGCTTGATTTCAGTCCATCGTGAATCACCTTCTCTGATTACTAGAAAAAGGAAGGAAAAATGGGATCATCAAGTTGAAAACATAATGGCTATGAAAACAAATACAGTGTTGAAAGGTTAAAAAAAAAAATCCCTTAAAGAGGCTACAGAGATTTTATTTTCTGCATTTTGATGGGACTGATTTTTTTTCCCCTCCGAAGCCCTTCTTCTGCTCTCTGTAATTATTTATCTCCGCAGCCTGGTGACAGCTACCAGTAAGAGGAGAGCAGAAGCTTCTTCAGCTGCAAGATTCAGAATAGCTATTACACTTCACCAGGGCAGGGCCTCAGGACCAATTTTCTGTCCAGGCTGAACAGACACATCGCTGGGTTTCTCTGGTGCCATTTCTTAAATCTCATTTCGGCAGACACCCTGGCTTTTATTTTCTGTCATTCTAAGACCTGTGTGGTTCTCTTGGCAGCCACCCGCCCCATTAAAATAGCTACAATTTAAGCACAGAAAGGACTAACAAAATTAAAAATGGAAATAAAACAAAACCACCCCAGTTAAGTGGCTCAGAGTCAAATTAGCAAGCAAGAGAAATCATGAGAAAAAATACTTGAGGCCCGTAAAAGATGGAGCACCGGGAACTGGTGTGTTCTCTTATTTTCACTCTGCTGTGGGCACGAGTTTCACAAACAATGCATTTCCTATATAGGGCAGTGATGAGAGAGATGATGAAGAATTTGGGACAAAAATTCGGGGGTGTGTCCCACCAGGAGCACTCTTCAGTAACCTGTAAAGGAGCTGCTTTATTCTACCATTCTAACAAGGATACGTGTAGGAAAGGTCTGCCAGAACACCTGAGAGACCACACCTCTGGTTCTCAGGGATGCAGGCGTGGAGCAGCCTGAACTTTAGCCACCCTGTCTACATTTTAAAAGCTAAAACCAGTAGCCTCCCTTTTCTCTATTGCAGCAACTGTGTGTAGAAACATTTTAAATTAAAAATGTCACTGACCTGGTCATAAAACATCAATGCCAAATAATTCTAAGAGCATTGAGAGCTTTAGGAAATTACACAGCAGCCCCCGAATCATCTCTGCAACATAGGATCAGGTCTATTGAAGAGTTTCGTCATGCGAAGGAACAGATTTGTTGGGATCCTGAGACCAAGACCAGTACTTACGAACTTATAGACAGTCTTCATGGCTGGGTTTGCTTTCGTTTTTACAGTATTCAGAATTGCTCCACTTCCTTTCTATAATAAAAACGCCAGTTAGCAATTTGGACTGAAGATATAGTAGGCCAACACCAACAAAGACCTCTTCTCTTTAATCAAGTTAAGCCACATTTTGTAAGTGTGTAACTTAATTAGAGAAACAGCCCTAGATGGTGACTGGTCCCGGGCAATTAAGTTACGGCCACGGCGGAATCCCTCTGGGGGGGTATGGGAGCGGGTGGCGAATGAGGATGGAGATAAACTAGCTGAGCGGGGAAACCCCAGGCTCAGTAGTTTGCTTGGCGCCTGTCTGCTGGCTGGGAGGAAAGCTCGTCACAGGCTCTCTGAGGCAAGGGTTTCCTCAGAGTGATCTACAGCTTCTCAAGAAGTTCCAGTTACCACGGACAACATTAAGGGAAGTTTAATAACAATGGACTCTAACTAACACCGAGCCAGGGCAGGAAACTGGGGGCCCACTTGGGCAAGATTATCTGGCTACTGTGGCTACCTTAAGCCATGAACCCTTCTTTCCTCACCCTGGTTTTCTGTGTTGTTTTTTAAAAATCACTCTGGTAGGCTGCCTCCCTAACACGCACATCTTGACAAAGGGAAAGAATGAATAGCCACAGATGTTCATTGTTTATACTTTAGTATAAATCCAACACACCGATTCTTTGGCTCTGTTTTTTCAGGAGAGCAGGGGAGCAAAAGGAGGAGGGAAGGCTTTCCCAGTACACAGAGGAGGCAACGAATGTGTATGAAGCGCACAGGCTCTAGACGTTTTGTGAGGGCTCACTGTGGGGACGTCCTGGCTTAGGCTCTGAGGGTACCGAGCCACCAGAGGACCAGTCTCTGCCTTCAAAGACCTCCAGTCTGGGGGGTAAACAAGTGCAACCCAAGATGGTGAGAGCCGCACTGGCCGAGTGCACAAGGAGGGTGGTGGCAGCTCACTGTGTGGAAGGGCGGAGAAGGCTTTCGAGGATGAAATATTTGGTCCATGAAGGATGAGTAGGAGCTCATGGTGGGGAGAGGAAGGATAAGAACATTCTAGGGACAGGAAACAGCACATAAATAAGTGCAGAAGCTGCAAAGCCATGGTGTGTTCTGTGAGTAACAAGGGCCGTACATCACGGGAGGACTGGCAAGTGGGGCTGAGAGCCAGACAGGGTCAGCCCACAGAGGGCCAGCACAAGGAGTCCACACTCCAGAAGATTTTTACCAGATGCATCACACGATCAGATCTGTGGTAATTCCAACTGATTTGAATGGAGAGAGAGACCTGATCCAGTGCGTATACAACAGAGTAAGATACGCTATGTAATTATTAGGATTAACTTTTAGCACAATTTTTGGTAACTGCCTGCATTAGAAAATTTGAGCTTTAATTAAGAACTTCAAAATCTGACCTAGAAAGCATTCTCTGCTGTAGGATAATAGGAAATTTTCACCCACTCACATATTCCACACTGCTTTCCAAAATTACTCAGTATCCTATTTCAATGGTCCTTTAGAGTATTAAAACTCCCTTTATCAATCAATCAACAAGTCCTTATTGCTTGTCTGTGATTTGCCAAGTGCCATGTTTGGCCATATGAGAGGAACAAAAGAAGCCTTTCATTGAGGAATTGCTTACTCTCGGCCCACTGCAGACACTTCCAAGGAACCTGCCTTGGCAGTAGCACACTTGGCCCACAAGCAGGAGAGAATACTTGTCACACTATGTCGGAGCTGCCCGTCTATGTGCCTGCCTCCCCAGTAAGGCCGGGAGCTCCCCCAGGGCAGGGCCTGCGTCCTGCTCTCCACTGTCTCCCCAGCACCCAGCGTGGCGCCCAGCACGGCGCCCAGCACACAGCAAGCCCTTTGGTACACACTCACTAATGAACCCACGTAAAGGAAAGGCAAGCATCTGAATTCTTTAGTGGCTTCTGAAGCCCTAAGCACCTGGCTTCCAACACAATAAAAAACTGTTCACAACAACAGCGAGGGGATGAAAACTCTCAGGGATGCGCTTTCCATCCTCTCAGGAGCCTTTGCGGTGAAACACATTCAGAGCAGCAAGAGGGACGAATTTTTGGTTTTCCCAAGAAGAGTTCCCAATTGGTCTGGCCCTAGAAGGAGACCCCGCAAAATGCTCTAAGATGGCAACATCCTTTCAACACGCCTTGGCCTGCTTCCTGAGACACGGAATCTTCTCCTGGCTCTCATCATCCTCACCGAGGGATGGCTTTGGACAGTCTCATCCTTGGCCCCAGAACGGCCTGGCTTTACAAACAAAAGCATGTTCAGCTGGGAGAACAGAGTGCCCTGGGCCGAATGACAGCCTGGCGGGTGGCAGGGGAAGAGGAGGGCTGCCAGGAGGCTAAGGAGGGGCCCAGGTGGCTCTGCGGGGGTGACACTTACCCGGACTGTGGAGAGCCACTGGTGGTACAGTTTATCGCTCCCTGGGGAAGGAAGAAGCAGAGAAGCTGGTATTTAAGGAAGTCATGTGTATGCCCTCAGGAGTTCCTCAAGTTGCTTTCAGCATGCAGGACTTGGAAAGTTCAAAATCTAGAGAATCACGTGGAGGCTCCCATGTACCACTCCCCGAAGGAGTTGCTGCCACAGGTTTTCTTTCTCAAAGTGAGATCTGATCCTATCAGTGCCCCGAGTACAAACCCAAATCCTCCTCCTTGCCTACTGGATAGAGGTCGGGCCCCTTAGCAACCCTGCTCTCTTCCCCTGTCCTGTCTTGGCACTACCCACCCTCTGCCTCTCCATCCTGTGCTTCCATCCTGCACAACCTCAGGCTCCCTGGCCACACCTCCTCCAAGCCGTCCATGCCCTCGCAAATGCTGTTCCCCTTGCCTGGCCACCGTTCCCTGCTCTCTCTGCTGCAGGGACCAGCTCAGTCATTTCCTCTGTAAGTTTCTCTTACTCCTTCCTCTCAACAGCCCTCTAGAATAGGTAACACCCATTCAGAGGTCCACGTTCTCTAAAGTTCTGTGAGCCACGCCAGGGCAGGAACCACAGGGCCGTGTGTCCAGTGTAAGCACACTGCTGGACACACACTCGGCCCTTCTCATGCTTAAGCAGTGACAGGGAAAGAAAAAGGAGGTGCTGTGAGGAACTGATTCATTTTATCTGGTGGGATAAGTAGGTCTTATCAGCAGACAGCTTTTCTAGGAGTCCGAACGACTAGACTTAGTTTAGCAACACATAAAGCCTGTCTTCTCCCCAGAACCCACATTCAACTGTTAGAATGCTACTCAAAACCCGCCTCCTTTGTGAAGCCCTCATGTTATAGAGTGAGCATTAATAGAGCCCTACTCTACCTGCACAAAACCCCGTGTCTGCTCCTTTTCCTGCAGTGGCTTAGTCTGTATTTGTCTTTAGTTATGAGCTCTCCCCCATCAGTCTAAAAGTTCCCTGAGGGCAGAACTGGGCCCCCCGTTCTTACTGTACAGGGCTGTGGACACAGTAGATGTCCAGGAAATGCTCATCAACGACTCACACACCAGTTTTATTGATTACTGTGCTCTCCATGCAGCACAGGCTGGTAGGGCCTGACAAAGGGGTCTGTAGGTGAGATCACCCCTGGCTCTATGAGTTTATGGACTGCCAGTTGGATTATCAGCACAGTCGAGACCAGACACACGCCCAGCAGTAAGAGGGGGCTAGTACTGTGATTATTATTGCTTTGCATTTAGTTTTACTTTGCTGACAGAGACTGAGGCTTTGGGTCTTGGAAAGGCAGCCAGATTGGGATTCAGGAGGCAGGGTCAGCCACTAACATTTCTCTGGGCCTCAGATGCCTCCTTTGAAAAATGAGAGGATGATTCCTCTGGTTCTAAAGGCCTGCAGAGACAGGACACCCGCCATGATCTTCACATTTTAAAGAAACATCTTCTAAGCCGCGATCCTCTGCCAGGGTCTGTCCTGGGCGACTGCACAAACCTTTCCTTGGGGGTCTCTGATTTAATCTCAACAGGACTCCTGTGAGGTAGGCACTGTCACACTCCGTGCACAGATAAGAACACTTCAGCTGAAAGAGGTGAAGTGACTCGACCAAGTTCTCACTGCTGGGCAGTGAATCCTGGTCTCCTAATTCGATTCCTCATGTGCTTTCCACTGCATCGTGCAGGCCACTACGTTACCTAGACTTTGCCCACCCAGGAGAAGCAAGTGACCCCAGAACAGAGGACTTCAGATGGGCCAATGTGCCTCTCATCAGAACATGAAGAGGAATTCCAACACTTCAAGGCCAAGGTTGCAATCAGTCTCTCTAATCCCCGGTGAAGGAAAAAAGAAGTCATTGCCACTCCTAGCGAACACACCCCAATCCCACAGACAGCCCACAGCTCAGAAAGAAAAACGAAATGCCCTCACCAGCATACTCGCCCATGTTGATCTCCTCTTCAAAAACATCACTGAAGCCCTCACCGGAATTGAGAAGGTCTAATCTACCATCGATAAACTATACAAAGAAAGAACAAAAGCATAACAGCTAGTGCAAAGGAACGGGGAAAGGACGTTCAGCTGGGCTCCTCAGTAGATGACCAAAGAACCAAGACAGGAAAGGGTCTTTGGAATTGTGAGCTTAAAAAGGCGAGTTTCTGAAAAACTCGCTGCGTGTTTATGATAACTTATAAACCTGCACGGCATATTTGCAAAGGCTCCGTCTGGTGGCTGAGCTCCCTTCTCACCCGATCTCCCTCCCCAGACTCTGGGCCTCTCTGGGCTGAGGCCTGCGTTCCCCCCATGCCTGCAGCCTCAGTGCTTAGAGTGGAGGCAGCTGCAGAAACCCCACCAGGGACCCAGGTGCAGAACAGGCGAGGGTGCCGGGCACCTGTTTGAAGAGCTGCAGCTGTGTGGCGTTCTGCAGGAACTGCCTCATGGCTCCGGAGCGATAGTGGGACACGAAGGCTTCCTCGCAAAAGGTGATTGGCTCCTCCTGGGAGACAGAGATGAGATGGGGAGAGGAGGGTTAGAGGGATGGAGTGAGAGAGATCAGTGCTTGAACTCTGTTAGGTGGCACTTCTATATCTGCTGATTTATCTAATTCTCACTTACCTGTGAAGTGGCTGTTATGCTCGATGGCATTCTACTCTGGATGAGGAAGTTATTTCAGAGAGGAAAAGACATCTCCCAAGGTCGTAGGGTAAGAGGCAGGGTGGGAACCAAGGGCAGTATTCCAAACCCTGCCCTGCCCCTTCCATATTACCCACAGGCACACTCCAACAGCAAGTTAGTGGGATGTGCCCTTCGCGGGGGGCGGGGGATGATTTCCAAACTCTTCTTTTCACTTTTAGGAGAGGAACTCTTTCTCTGGACAGCACCTTAGGCAGAAGGAGACCTGCCGCATTCAACAGCCCAGCTGCTCTGGGAGGGCTGGGGGCAGGAATGGAGGCTCGGCTCTCCTTGCTGGATGGTACCCCGCCCCCCACTTGCCCCTTTGCAGTCCCTGAGGCACCAGCCGTGGAACGCGGTGTGGAAACTATTTACAGAGTGAGCTTAACCAGTAGCGAGTTATAATTTTAAAATAATTAATTATATTAAAAACCAGGGATGATCAAAAATAAGAGTTATCATCCAGTCAACTTTGTGCTTATGCTGCTTGATGAGGACTACATTTTATGAGTCAAGAAGAGACACCCTAAGCTTAAAAAAGCACCCATCTTTGTAGTCAGCACCTCACTCCTTCTTTGAAGGTATGTGGAGTACTCATCTACACAGACAAGTCTTTAATTTCAACAGTGTATTCTCAATTCTGAAAGATCAGACTTTTACATGTTGAACTAAATTAAAGGTACCTCTCCCTTCACAGACTTGGTGGCAAACACAGATGTTTGAAGCTCTACTTTTATCCTGCTTTAATGAGTTAGGTGAGTGTTAAAGTTACTGTGTAGCGGCTGTAAATTCCAAGAGTCCCTCCTGCTTAAATCCAGCCAATATTAGCTCAGCAACTGGGCAGACCTACTGCTCAAGGGTGATAAGGATGACCCTAAAATACTAGGGTGAGGGGAATGTTTATTTTTATACAGTTACACCTCACCTAATTTTACAAAGAATCTGAGGCAGCTTACATGAGCACCTAAAACAAAGAAAAAAAATCAGCGCTGGAGAATACATAAATATGTAAAACGTATTTATTTGGGAAAATAGTATCTGGATATGCAGATCCTATATGGTTTCTAAAATTCAGCTACAAAATTAGCTCTGAGCTTCCTGGCGGCCACCGAAGCAAGAAGGGAACAATGCAAATGTTATATTGTCTGTGAGGAAAAAACACATACCAGTTCCTCAGGAAAAAGGGTTTTCATGACATTTATTACTTTGGCATGGATTTATACCTTCCTTGCTGAACAGTGGAAAGATCAGCTGGTGAGAACCAACAGAAGCCCACCTGGAATTCCATTCCTGTGGCCTGGAAGTGTCGCTCCTCACCCTTGGAACCACAGCAGGGCAATTAATTCTCTCTCCAGGAGGCCTCATCCACGAGCACAGTGTCACCCATACACTGATCACTCCTGATAAACACTGTCAGCTCAGACGTCTCTTGTTCCAAACCCATAGGTCTCAATCCCCACCTGAATGGCCCACCAGAACCTCAAACTCAGAATGGCCAAAACTCCCAATTACTATCCCATCTGGACTGCACTCTAAATCTTTTTTTCTTTCTGAAGTTATCATTATCCATAGCTACTCACAGCAGACCTATCAATTCCCTAGTCTTTCCCATTTCCCCACTGCAACGTCTCATCTGTCTGTCCCCTGCTCTCTATCCCTTGGCAGGGGCCTGACTGCCATGGTGGACGTTCAGCTTCATGTCCCTCTCTTGTTTCGTTCCTCCCCGTCCACTTCAATCCTTCTGGCCAGAGTGATTTCTAAAATGCATATTGGATCACGTCACTATCCTATTCAAGAACTTTGATGGTGGAGATGTTACATTTGTGTGATTATTTAATTCTTCCACTAGACTATCAGCTTCATGGGGGCAGGAACAGTCCCCGTTTGTCTAACAGCAAGTGTCACACACGCGAGCTCCTGTGCGGGGGAGGAAAGAACAAGTCCTTGCTCCTTAGTCAGGCAAACAAACCTTTCCTAAGCTGAGAGAGTCCTTGCTTTTCCAGAGTCCTTTTGTGTCACTTTCCTATGCTCCCCCGTACACCTTATGCTTCAGAGGTATCTCCTAATCACAGGCCATGTCCTTTCCCACTTTCTTCCGTGCTTCTGCCAGTTCTACTCCTTCCACCTGGACTGTCATGCTTTAAACACAGGCCTGTGTGCGGCAGTCACTTACCCCTGCTCAGTGCTCCCACAGTGCCTTGTGCACCCTGGGTGCTGGGTAATCTTCACTGGTGTCCCTGTGACCAGAAGCTCGAGAGGGCAGAGGCCCTGCTGGATGCATCACTATACCCCCTGGGGACAGTGCAGCAGCCAGCCCCCAGGGAGAAGCTCGAGGATGTTGGTTAAAGAGCTGCAGAACGTGCTTGGCCTGGCTCCTGTCACATGAGCCCTGTGATCTCTGTGTGGCTGAGACACCGCTTAGTCTGATGGTGGAGAGGTCTCAGAGTACGAGGCCAGGCTGAGTGACGCTTATGTCCAGGGAGTTTAGAGCTGCTCAGAGGAAGTGCTCATTGGAGCTGTTAGCATTCACTCCTGGAGCTTTGGCCCAGTGTTGCCAGGAAGGAGAAATCTGCCGAGGGACCAATAAATTCAAGAGAGTTTGCAACCAAATTTGCATGGAAGAGTAGCCTGAGGCAGGCTTTAGCTGTAGGAGAGCAGAAAGAATCTCATCTTTGGGGAGACAAGAACATTTTGGGGCCTGTTGTCTACTTAATGGAGATGACATCCCCTGGTCAGATGTCTGCGCCATAAAAACGAACAGAAGGACATGGGCACGGATGGGAAAGACTCAGGGGAAACGTCGACAAGGGGGGCTCTTTCCACAGAGAGCTTAAAGAACAACATCAGCAGTGTCAGTTGGACATGGAAACGAGTACTGGCTACAGTGTTGTGCTGCTGGGCTGGGTGGCAAAATATGCACTGGAGTCAGAGAGGAAAAGGCTGGTCCTTGCAGGGCAGCAGGTGCGGACATATGACGAGAAGTCGGCACGTTCAGTGGAGTCTGGAAGGGTGAGTCAGTTAGGAGAGCCATTCCCACCCATTCAGGGCAACTGCTCTACCCTAACCCTGCACTGTCACTCAGAGTCACGTATAAAGGTCTGACCAGCAGCAGGCACAGAGGGCGCGTTCCCCTGCAGTACTCACCTTCTAAGGAAATGACAATGATCACGGCTCACCTGATCCTTACAGAACAGCAGGTAGGGTACCTTACCTGAGGTCACATGACCCGCACATGGCAGAGTCGGGGTTTAATACGAGGTGGCCTCCAAAGCTCAGCCGTCTCATGCATGGTCTGCTATAGACTTGGGTTTTCTCTGAGGCCTCAGCTTTGTTTGCTCTTGGACACCTGCTGGGGAGCACAAGCGTTCTCTTTAAAGTGGGAGCCCCTCATGTTCTCCTAGTGGACACTCAAGAGTACCAGCCCCTCAGAGACAAACAACTCCCGGGAGGGAGCAGGCGAGGCGTCGTGAAGGAGGTGCTCCTTCTGTCATGGAACCAACTGGACACCTAACCATCTGCACCCACTTGTCCACCTCCTCCTGCGGTTGAAATGGCTGCCCGCACTCTGCTCTCTGCAGCGGAGGGGAGAAGGCAAGGTGTCTCGTTAATTCCCTCCTTTACAAGAAGTGCTGATTTAGTTCTCCTGTTAGGCTCCTGTTAGGATTAAACCTTTTGTCTTCTTGGGCGACACTCTAGGCGCTGGGGTTACTGACTGATAGCGACATTAATTCAGGCAAGTCAGGCCGTGAGCGTTCAAGCTCAGATCGCATTAGTAGAGTTTTCCATCTATGACCCGAAGGACAGTTAAACACAGCTGCTTAACCCTATCAAGGACTTTGTTACGGAAAGACAAGTTTTACTCTTGGTTTATCCTCTTGACACATGGAATCAATTGGAAATTCCATTATTAATGAGTCCATCTACGTTAACAGGTGAAGTTGGTGATTCCAAAGGTTTTTGATACTTCCAGAAATAAACGGCTTTTATCCACAGCATTGTGGGTACTGGCATAAAAATAAAATCTCCCATCAGATTCCTTGGCATCTTTCCTTGTTCTGCTGATCCATACTCAAAGTATCAAATTCTTATTTTCCTTCACAAATTTAATTTTTATCAAAAATTTATGTGCACATTTACCCGGAAATTCTAAGGAAAAAAGGAGGTGTCCACTCTTTATGGACCTTGCTTAAATTTTAAAAAAATGATAATTTTGGAAGATTCATCCATCCAAACATTTTTAAAACACCTATTGTGTGCCAGGCTCTGAGTTAGGGGAATACAAAGATGAATAAAATACAGTTCCTACAAGTAATACCAATAATCAAATAACGGGTGGGAGTAGATGAAGGTATGTAGAGATGATACGAGAATGGCAGAATGTTATGTTTACAGCAGCATTATTCACAAAAGCCAAATGGTGGATGCAATCCGAATGTCTACAGATGAATGGATAAACAAAATATACATAAAATGAAATATTATTCAGCCTTCAAAAGGAAGGAATTTATGGCACAGGCCACAATATGAATGAAACTTGAAGGCATTACGCTAAGTGAAATAAGCCAGCAACAAAAGGGCAAATACTGTCTGATTCCACTTATCTCTAGAGTTGTCAACTTCATAGGGACTGAAAGTAGAATGGTGGTTGCCAGGGGCTGGTGGGAGAGACAGGGAGCTGTTGCTTAAAGGGTACACACTTCCAGTTTTGCAAGATGAAAAAAGTTCTAGAGATGGATGGTGGTGATGGTTGTACAACAGTGCGAATGTACTTCATGCCACTGAGCTGTCCACCTAAAAATGGTTGAAGTGGTAAAACTTATGTTATGTATATTTTACCATAATTAAAAAATTTTTAAATGATAGAATGTTTATGGTTGTAGAAGCTGGGCAGTGGATACATAGTTTATTTATTTTGTATATATTTGAATTTTCCGTAACAAAAATAAAAAAGAAAAGCTCCTGTTACCAAGGAACCTTGCTTAATTCAGGGAACAAATAAGTACAGTACAGCGTGACAACTGGCACACCAGAGAGCTGGTTTTGGTTTTTTTGGGGTAAAGTCATCTTTAAAAAATTTAAAAAAGAACTCTGATCCATCTGAGGTAACACAACATGGTGGGGAGAGAACATGTCTTGGGGTGAGAAAGACCTGGACTTGAACCTGGACTCTGATGATACTGGCCACGTGGTCTCAAGTGACTTGTTTTCCCTCATCTGCAACAATTACTCAAGGCTGGCCCACCTCTTAGGGTTGCTTAGAAGATTAAGACAGATGACAGCAAATAAATTTTGCACAAATAACCATTTCTTGAGGGCAGAGATTGAGTTTTACTGAGGCTGGTAACATAATTTAGGGGACCCAGTGCAAAATGAATATGCAGGAAAAAAGCACTGTTGAGTACTAAAATATGAAGCTTTCTTCTTTTTTTATGGTCTCTTTCTAGACCCTTTATGGTGTTTTTTAAGTTTGCTATTTAATGTCATTCCATGTAAAGAAAAAATAAGAATTTAAATTATTAGCATAGCTTTTATTGTTCAGCTTTTATCGTGCAATGCCAGTTCTGAATGCTAACATATGTGGAATCGTATTTTGTAAATCATATGTGCATTTGTATTTTGTTCTTACCAGACAGTGGAAATGCTGCGCAAAACTAACTCAACTGTTTTAATTTCAGTTCTTGATATACGCACATTTTATTAACACTCTCTGTCTTCGGCTTACTGATGAGAAAGGAAAAGGGACCACGGTTTCTCCACCTTTTCCTCTCCTTCCATGTCATCATTTTCGCAAGAAGCGGTTGGCTAACACAAGGATGAGTAAGGAATGTGATAGATTTCCGTGGTCATTGGTGCTTCCTAGAACACCACTGCCTTCTCTCAGTGTGAAGAAGTTCTGGTTCTGACGCAGAGTGAGGCCTCTGGGGGCTGTCAGTGCCCCGTGCCTCGGCCACAGACACTGACGCGCTTACCCTGCAAGTGAGCTCCACTCACACTGGGTGGGCTGGAGCAGCTCTGTGAGAGGAGGAAGGCAAGGCTCCTAGGAGGGTGTCTGTGCAGATCTCTGCTCCTGCACATGCTCTACTGTCCCATCGGACTTCATTCACAAAGCACAAGTTTGAAGGTAAAATTACTAAAAATTTCGAGACAGTGACGGCAGAGCATAAACCAGGCACGGGCCTTTCTGAGCGTGGGGCCCCAGTCGCACACCATACACCAGTGAGGCCCACCTGGCCTCACATTTCTCTTCTCCCCTCTCCCTTCAGAGGCTAATACTCCCTAGGAGCTCTGGTTATTGACTCTGTTTGCCATCTGATTGCGCAGGATAGAACAGCTTCAGGCAAGTTTGTGGGCTGATGGAGGTGGGGTTTCTACACTCCTGAGCATGACACTCAAGGTTCTTTGTGACCTTCCCCAGCTGATGTTTTTTTTGCTTACGATGCTGTCCACCTTTCTCCACATAACTCATTCCCTTCCAGAAATTCTGGACTGTGTCGATCACCCCCCAACCACTTTACACACTCTCACTCCTCTGGCTTCCTTCTTCACGTTACTTCCTGTGAGAACCTTACCTGATGCCCTCAGGTGAAGAGGGCCCCCCCCCGTTCCTCCTCCAAGCCTCCACACCAACACCACCTGTGCCTGTTGGCCACTCCCAGCCCACTGCAGACTCCTGGAGGCTCTGATCTACTCCCCACGGCTGGCATGCAACGGACAACAGCTGAGTCACTCCAGGAAGAGGCAGATGGGGGAGTGGGACACAGAGCTGGGTTCCAGTCCCAGCTCTGCCCCTGTGTGCAAACAGCTGCACCTCTCAGATCCCCATTCTCACCACTTGTCACATGGGAATAGCTGGGGGGGTTAAACAGGGATGAATGTGATAGTGTATTTAGCAATGCTCAACCTTGGCCATGCATTAGAATCACCCGGGGCACTTTTTCAGTAGTTTCTAAAACTCCCCAGGTGACTCTAATGTAGCCAAGGTTGAGAACCACGGGTGTAGGTGAAAGTGACCTGCACAGCACCCAGACCAATCAACACTCATATTTTAAGAATAAAGAAATATTATAAAGAAAGCCAGAGAATCTGGCCCCATTTATCACCAGCAGTCCCAACCCAACTGCATTTTATTTTTTTATACAGCAGGTTCTTATTAGTTATCCATTTTATACGCATCAGTGTATACATGTCAATCCCAATCGCCCAATTCATCACACCCCCACCCCCCCCAGCCACTCTCCCCGCTTGGTGTCCATATGTTTGTTCTCTACATCTGTGTCTCTATTTCTGCCCTGCAAACTGGTTCATCTGTACCATTTTTCTAGGTTCCACATATATGCGTTAATATACGATATTTGTTTTTCTCTTTCTGACTTACTTCACTCTGAATGATAGTCTCTAGATCCATCCACGTCTCTACAAATGACCCAATTTCGTTCTTTTTTATGGCTGAGTAATATTCCATTGTATATATGTACCACATCTTCTTTATACATTTGTCTGTCGATGGGCATTTAGGTTGCTTGCAGGACCTGGCTATTGTAAATAGTGCTGCAGTGAACGCTGGGGTGCACGGGTCTTTCTGAATTACGGTTTTCTCTGGGTATATGCCCAGTAGTGGGATTGCAGGGTCATATGGTAATTCTACTTTTAGTTTTTTAAGGAACCTCCATACTGTTCTCCATAGTGGCTGTATCAATTTACATTCCATCACCAACAGTGCAAGAGGGTTCCCTTTTCTCCACACCCTCTCCAGTATTTGTTGTTTGTAGATTTTCTGATGATGCCCATTCTAACTGGTGTGAGGTGATACCTCACTGTAGTTTTGATCTGCATTTCTCTAATAATTAGTGATGTTGAGCCACTTCTCATGTGCTTCTTGGCCATCTGTATGTCTTCTTTGGAGAAATGTCCATTTTTCCATTGGGTTGTTTGTTTTTTTAGTATTGAGCTGCATGAGCTATTTGTATATTTTGGAGATTAATCCTTTGCCCA
Organism: Phocoena sinus; assembly: GCF_008692025.1. Lineage (NCBI taxonomy): Eukaryota > Metazoa > Chordata > Mammalia > Artiodactyla > Phocoenidae > Phocoena > Phocoena sinus. The sequence goes on along the minus strand of NC_045768.1, from coordinate 11,695,340 downwards.
TTGATTTGTTTGCAAATATTTTCTCGCATTCTGAGGGCTATCTTTTCGTCTTATTTGTAGTTTCCTTTGCTTTGCAAAGGCTTTTAAGTTTCATTAGGTCCCATTTGTTTATTTTTGTTCTTATTTTCATTACTCTAGGAGGTGGGTCAAAAAAGATCCTGCTGTGATTTATGTCAAAGAGTGTTCTTCCTATGTTTTCCTCTAAGAGTTTTATAGTGTCCGGTCTTACATTTAGGTCTCTAATCCATTTTGAGTTTGTGTATGCTGTTAGGGAGTGTTCTAATTTCATTCTTTTACATGTAGCTGCCCAGTTTTCCCAGCACCCACTTATTGAAGAGACTGTCTTTTCTCCATTGCATATGCTTGCCTCCTTTGTCACAGATTAGTTGACCATAGGTGTGTGGGTTTATCTCTGGGCTTTCTATCCTGTCCCATTGATCTATACTTCTGTTTTTGTGCCAGTACCATATTGTCTTGATTACTGTAGCTTTGTAGTATAGTCTGAAGTCAGGGAGTCTGATTCCTCCAGCTCCATTTTTTTCCCTCAAGACTGCTTTGGCTATTCAGGGTCTTTTGTGTCTCCATACAAATTTTAAGATTTTGTTTTTGTAGGTCCTTTTCTTCTCTTGTGTTTCGCACTTAGAGAACTTCCTTTAGCATTTGTTGTAGAGCTGGTTTGGTGGTGCTGAATTCTTTTAGCTTTTGCTTGTCTGTAAAGCTTTTGATTTTTCCATCAAATCTGAATGAGATCCTTGCCGGGTAGAGTAATCTTGGTTGTGCGTTCTTCCCTTTCATCACTTTAAATATATCATGCCACTCCCTTCTGGCTTGTAGAGTTTCTGCTGAGAAATCAGCTGTTAACCTTATGGGAGTTCCCTTGTATGTTATTTGTCGTTTTTCCCTTGTTGCTTTCAATAATTTTTCTTTGCCTTTATTTTTTGTCAATTTGATTACTATGTGTCTCGGTGTGTTTCTCCTTGGGTTTATCCTGCCTGGGACTCTCTGCACTTCCTGGACTTGGGTGGCTCTTTCCTTTCCCATGTTAGGGAAGTTTTCGACTATAATCTCTTCAAATATTTTCTCAGGTCCTTCCTCTCTCTCTTCTTCTGGGACCCCTATAATGCGAATGTTGTTGTGTTTAATGTTGTCCCAGCGGTCTCTTAGGCGGTCTTCATTTCTTTTCATTCTTTTTTCTTTATTCTGTTCTGCGACAGTGAATTCCACCCCTCTGTCTTCCAGATCACTTATCCGTTCATCTGCCTCAATTATTCTGCTATTGATTCCTTCTAGTGTATTTTTCATTTCACAGTTATTGTATTGTTCATCTCTCTTTGTTTGTTCTTTAATTCTTCTAGGTGTTTGTTCTTTAATTCTTCTAGGTCCTTGTTAAACATTTCTTGCATCTTCTCGATCTTTGCCTCCATTCTTTCTCCGAGGTCCTGGATCATCTTCACTATCATTGTTCTGAATTCTTTTTCTGGAAGGTTGCCTATCTCCACTTCATTTAGTTGTTTTTCTGGGGTTTTATCTTGTTCCTTCATCTGGTACATTGTCCTCTGTCTTTTCATCTTGTCTATATTTCTGTGAATGTGGTTTTTGTTCCACAGGCTGCAGGATTGTAGTTCTTCTTGCTTCTGCTGTCTGCCCTCTCTGCATTTTGTTTAAATACCTCCAAATTCCTAATAAAATACCCAAGTCATTGGCCAAAGTGCGGCATAGCCAAAACCTTGCTCTGAAGTCTGAAGGGTGCTTCTGTAGCCTCCCCTGGGCAGCCAGTACGTCCCTACTGGCTCCTCCTCATGGGGTCAGCTGTGGTGGGGGCCAAGGAACCTGGGTGAGCTCCCAGGCAATACGGAAAAGGCTTAGTGCGATATCCAGCCTAAAGAATGCCAAATTCTTACTTACTGGAAGGCAGGGAAGGAGGGTGGGAGAGCTGGGACAGCAGGATTAGCAGGATCCAATCACTTCAAGTTAGCCAGAAGCAGGCACGAGTTTAGGGAGAGGGAGCCGATGCCAGCTGAGCACTTGCTCTGGACCAATGTGTACCTTCCCCTCCCTGAACCCTCACCAGAGCTGGGGGCGTCCATAAGTGACTCCCATTTTATAGATGAGGAAAGGACGCTCATGCAAGTGAAATGTTTTGCCCACGGTTCCAGAGCTGGTGGTCTGAATGACTCCCAAGTGCAAGCACGCTCTTCCCCAGCTTCAGAGGCACGCTGTGGTATGTGCTTGAGGGCCGCCAGGGGTACTGGAAGGTGGTCCCTGCATAGCCACGGTCATGGCTCTGGCTGGGTTGCGCTGAGCCACGTTTGGGGATGACAGGGCCAATCTGGCCTTCTGAACCATGGGTGTGGTAGTCCAGGTACACTGGGGATAGCCCCTCAGCCAGGGCCCCTGTGACTATATAATAAGCCCTAAACAAAAAATCAATGTGTCACTGTGAAGGCAGCTCACTATTGGGATGATTTAAGTCGGGGGAAATGTGGGTGCCCGACGAGGGCTGCTCGGATGATTTGCAGGGGCAGGAACAGCCGGGCTGACAGCATTCGCCCATTCAGGCGGGCCAGCCGCTCGGTACTGACAGAAGCCCCCCCACACACTCGCTAGATTACAGTAAAGACATTCAAATCACAGGCGCGGCGGCCCACGCCTGGCTCCTCTGTGCCAGCAGCCCCTTCCTTCTGCATTAACAGAGACAAACGGGGGGAAGTCAGGAAATCCTGATTAGCGCGGGATGGCAGACGAGCGGGGAGGCCGGCAGAAGCCAGCTGAGGAGACACAGTGAAGCAGGTTCTCGTGCATACCCGTGGAAGATTTCCTTCCCATAAGAATGCAGATGGAGGCGGCTCGACGGGGAAAGCAAGTGCGGCGATTAAAACAGAGGCTGCTCACTGAGCACCACCTGCCCTGGGTGTTGTCATGTGCATTATCTCGCTGACTCAAGGCAACCTGTGAGGTAGGTGTCGCCGCGACCTCCATTTTACAGATACGCTACTGAGGCTCAGAAAGGGGAAGTCACCAGCCTTAGGCTGCAGAGCTGGCCACTGACAGAGCCAGACTTTGAAGCCAAGTCTGACTGGCCCCTGAGGCTCATGTGACACAATGTTATTTAAAAGAAATAACCACGCGATAGTATTTGACCTATCAGCCGCCCCTGGGACTGTCCTAGCAATTCGGAGATGGAGCAGAAGGTGGCGATGAAGAGAGCAGGCTCTGGAGAGATGAGTGGGTTTGGGCTCCACTCCTTGCACGCAGGGGCCACCCATCCTGGAGCCTCCGTTTTCTTACCAATATGCCAGAAATAATCCCTATCGTCATCCTCTGAGCATTCACATCGTTATGTTGGCAGGTCCAGGGAGCAGCGGCTGGCTCAGTGAGAACTGGTGACCACCCCTCACTGCAGCGGAGCGCCGTGCTCTCCCCAGCAGGACACCAAACAGGGACAGGTCGAGATCTCTGTGTCAAACAACCTTTTGCTTGGCCACCAGAGCGTGCCTTGCTGTCACTGAGAGCCAGATTCTGGGTTTTTTTTTTTTTGCAATTTTTTTTTTTTTTTTTTTTTTTGCGGTACGCGGGCCTCTCACTGCTGTGGCCTCTCCCGTTGCGGAGCACAGGCTCCAGACGCGCAGGCTCAGCGGCCATGGCTCACGGGCCCAGCCGCTCCGCGGCACGTGGGATCCTCCCGCACCGGGGCACGAACCCGTGTCCCCAGCATCGGCAGGTGGACTCCCAACCACTGCGCCACCAGGGAAGCCCAGATTCTGGGTTTTAACACAATGACCCGTGCATTCCAAATCCCAGGAAAGGATGTGCCAAACTGACTAGAGAAGAGGATTTCGTTTCCTGAGAGTGAGGCGAAGACAGTTCGAGAGCGTGTACGGGAGAGCAGGTGGGTTTGGAGGGCCTGGTGGGCCCCTTTGAGAAATGTAAATCAATCTGAAGAGTGACCAGCACGAGAACCAATGTTAGCTGTGGCCATGGGAACACGGGACTCATGGATCGAAAGGTTTTTAAAGGACATGGAGATAAAACTGGAGGAACACAAATTAGTGTGTAGAGAGGAAAAATCCCAACCCCCTAGCTGAGTTAAGTGAGGGGAAAACAGACGGACCTCACGTAAGATACGCAGTCTGCCAGTGCTTGGCGACACGGCTCCGAGGGAGCTCAGCCACAGCACTGTCCACACGCTGGATTATTGGGCTCACTTACTGGGTCACTGATTTATGACCAGCCCTCTCCCGAATGTCACTTATTCAGGGCCAACCTCCAGTGTCTGGATGGGGTGTGTTGCCCAGAAGGCTTTGGCAGCAAGTTTTTAGTCATGAATAAATGGCAGCATTGTGAAGGGGAAAGGGCACAAAGAGAAGAGTTGAAACACTCGACTTGGCCTTGATTCCTTTTCCTTGTCTGGGCCTCAATTTCCTCATCTGTAAGATGGGAAGGTGCTGAGCTAACATGTGCTGTTTCTAGACACCCAACTAGGCCTTTCTAAAAAGGGCCTTTCTCTATGAGGTCACCGACAGCCCCTCACAGAGAATGTGTGCAGAGCCCTCGGTGCAGAGTTGGGAACAGGGAATGAACTCGAGTGGGAATGACCGCTCTGCCACTTACTACCTTGAGAGCACAGTGGAAGGCCCTGAGCCCTCTGAGACAGTCTTCTTATTCCCAAAATGTAAGATATGCTTCTTACCTCCTGGGGCTATGTGGGGATCAATAGGTGATTCATGTACAACAGTTAGCTCAGGGCTTGACTCCTAGAGGGGTAAGAAAAACCTGGTGTTCTACCCCAAATAGTTCTCTGCCCAGAGCATGCTTTCTGTGATTCACATCAAGGCACGTGACGTGCACTACCTGCCCAGGACATGTGTTGGGTCAGTGGAGTCAGGACCATGACGTGGAGCGAGGAGAAAAGGGATCACCGCCGCCCCGCCGCCCCCCCCGCCCCGCCCGCCCAGCTGCCTTCTGTGGATGGCGCCCCTGCCTGGCCGAAGGCTGGATCTGCATAATAACCCTATTAAGAGAAGCTCTTTATCCTCATCTTACAGAGGGACATGACTTGCCCAAGGCCACAGTGCTGCAAAGTGCCAGAGCTGTACTTGAAGCCCCTTCTACCTGCCCCCAAAGCCCAGGCAGGCTCTTCCTACAACACCCCAGGGCACTCTGAGCATGCTCAGTTGCCTGAACTTTTTTTTTTTCCCCTCTGGGTTTCTGGGGGAATTTGAGATACAGAATATGATTTCTCACACAACAAAAATCCTTTCCCACGTACTGCAGCCCCAGCCCAAGGAGTCTGGAGTCTCTAGGTGGGGATTATGTACTGCCCGGGGATTCAAAAGAGGCTCAGTGCAGCCCAGAGCTCCATGAATGGGGAAGCAAGTGAGCCTCTTTGAGCCCCGCTTCCTCATCTGTGAATTGGGGATATTACCTACTCTATATCAGGAGGTTTGAAATGGTATAATATTTGTCCAGGTGCCAATTCTGAGGGGCACACAGCAGGTGCACAATGGCAGTTCAGGTCCTAACAGCACTTTTCAGATGCCCTTTGAGAGCTGGGTGTTTCGTCTTGTGCGGGACCTTCTACCTCTTTCCCTCAACAAATACCTTTGACGGGGTGCTGGGAGAGCACAGACAGGGTGCCTATGCTGTGGCTGGGCGGGCTCCGGGGTGTGGAGTGGGGCGCGGCGCTGATATAAAAACCAAGCTCCAAGGAGGAACAGGCACTAGGTAGATGGAAAAGCGGAGGAGGCCACGAGCAGGGGAGCGGGGCCGTGACGAGGCGGTGCACATTGAGGAGGTGAAGTCCCTGGGGCTCAAGGGGCACGTCACAGATGGGGTGAGTGAGAGAGGTGCTGACTCTCTCCTTCCTTATTTGGGGGCATCTTCCCTGAGAGCCAGAGATCTGAGGAGTGGTGAATGCTGGACCCCTAGAATACACAACTGCCAAGAAAGGTGCAAAAAATAATTACTCAGCACATGCTGGTGGCTCGCCCCTGAGCAACCCACCCAGCCCTGAGCTGAGCTTCCCATGTCCGAGGAGCAGACTTCATTCACAGGGATGAAGGCCTTCATTTTCTCAGAGCCTCATCTTCGAATCTACCCCCTACACGCCAGGCTGCGGAAGTTCCCCCCTCGCCCTTCAAGGATTAACTGGGGGACAGCTGCCCTGGGACACTCCCCCTCGCCTTCCTTCTTCCTGCCTTGGTTGGGTTAGGTGTCCCTGCTCGGGGTTCCACAGCTCCTGTGCTCGCCTCTGCTATAGCCCTTCCTGCCATTTTTGCACTCCTGGCTGCCCGGGCGTTCCCTCGCTAGATGTGGACTCCGCGTGGGTACAGGCTGAGTCTTACTTGGCTCTGCATCTCCAGTTCCTAGCACAGTGCCTGGGTCAGCTCAGACACTGTCAGGCTTGTTGAATGAATTATTCACTGCAGATAAGGCAACAGGAACATTTCTGAGAAAGACGCCAACGGGGTGGAGAGCAAGACAAACAGACTGAGGATGCGAGGATGAGGGTTAGCAGGAGGAAGGGAAGAGAGAATGCGGTGTGTATGCTGGGAGGGGTAGTGGAGGGAGGCGGGAGGCCGGGAACACCATCTAATTAGACCACATGTGCAGAGCAGCATCTGGCTCAAAGCGCAGCAGTTTACACCGCTCCTGGAGTTGTCGTGGAGACAAGCACATGACCAGCCTGGAGCTGAGACTCAGGGGCAGCGATCCAGATGCACTCCTAACATATTCTGACAGAGAGCAGATGGGCAGCTATTTGCAGGGCCAAAAAATGCCAACTCCGCTCCCCTCCAGACCTGTGTGCCCTCACTGATCATTTTCATCTTGTAAAGTCATTCTTATCTGCCCTGGAACCACCAGTTCCTCCCGTGTAGGAATCAGTGTGAAAGCTGCTATTTCTGTAGTTCTCTGACCATCACAACTTCCAGCCTGCTCCTGTGGGTGAGGAAATGTCGCCACCTTTAATGAAGGGGTCCTCTACGCTGGGCTCCACTGCCGCAAGGCTCCTCCCCCTTCCAATCTCTTTCTTAGTGAAAAGTGTCTAAATTCCTCACTCTTTAGGCCCCACTAGACAGATCCTGGCTCGGGAGCAATGCTGAGCAAGTGTGGGGAGAACACAGGCTTTGTGGCTGAGCTCCTGCTGGGCCGGTACTCACCTGGGGAAGCACTGGGCCTCTCCAAGCTCCGTTTACTTCTCTGTAAAGTGGGCTTTGTAACACCTACTTTCACAGGGTTATTTCAAGGATTAAATTAAATAATCATGGAAGATCCCTGAAAATAATAAAACCTTATATACAATTTTTACCAGGATAAAAGTTCTTTATAAACTTCATTTTAGGCAGAAAGCTCATTATCATCTGAGGAGCAGAAAAATGACAAAACCTTAGGTTCTATATGACGCTTCATTACCCACGTATACGGCAAATTTCTCATTTATGTCTTTGGCGAGGTGGGAAAGCATCTAGTGTTGGAGAATCAGGTTGGGTTTGAATTCTGGCTCTGATGCTTACTAGCAGTGTGGTCTTTAGGAAGCAACTGAGAATTCTCTAGAGGCTCGGTTTCTTTATCCATTAAATGGGAATCATCATTTTTACCTCCTATGAGCTAATTCCAGTTGGGACAATATATGTAGGCACATAGTAGGCACTCAATAAACGTTTCCCTTCTTCCTGATCATTTAGCAGCATCAAGTAAGACTGAGGGTGAGAAAGAGTGTAGTGAAAAGCGTGGGTTCAGTTAGAGCAGGCTGGAGTCCCACCCCCTGGCTGTGTGGCCTTGGGGAAGCAGTCATCTTTTCTGAGCCTCAGTTTCCTCTTCTGGAAAAGGAGGAGAACAGGACATACCTGTCACGCTGTTGTGTGGTTTAACGGGAACAATGAACTTAAAGCAGTTAGTATCCAATAAAGGTAGTCATGATCCTCTCACTCTTACTGGAGAAATTCTCAACCCTTTTGGGAAAAATTACACCTTTCATGTGGGTCTAGCCTGGGGCCCATATTGCCATGCTATCTCAGGAGAAATGAGTTTCCTTTTCGGTGGACGGGGCACAAAGTGTAGTGAGGACCCGGACTGGAGGTGTTGGCTGCTTCGGGCTCCCATCAGGACGCGTCCCGGCCCAGCCTGCCGCCTGAGTGGCGTGTGGGGAGGGCTTGTCAGGTGCGTGGAGGCTTATTTATAAAGCACCGCAGGGCTTCCTGCTGCCTCACTTGCCTGCCATCGCAGGTGTGGGGAAGACCCGGCTAAAAATATTGCTAACGTGGGTTTAATGTCGCCCAGCAGAGACTAATGATTGTTTTAAGTAAATATTAATTATAAGAGTCACCCAGATAGAGTGCTGGAGTGGCATGAATATTTCTGCATCTACATATGCAGGTGAAGAGCCCATGTGGGGAGATAACTTCTCACACACCTCCTCCAAGGAGTTATTGAATGATGGGAGGACTCTAAATATTTGGGTGATTCCTGGTTAAAAGAGTTGGGAAATGTCTTAATGTGTGAGATATAGGGATTTTCCTATTTGAGAGATGGTCTTCTCCAGACCAAATAGCTGATTCAGTTCTACTGGACCCTCTACCATGAAGAATTGTCACAGTGGTGTGGAGAACCCAGATTTGGTTCAAGGCCCAGCACACTGGCCACCCGATCTGGGGCAAGTATCTGCCCAAGAGCCTGGAGGTGGGGGTCACCAGTCTGAGACGGTGTTCTGGTTCTAGTGCTTTACTACCTGTGTCCCCTTGGGCATGCTCCTTCCCTCTCTGAGTCTCAGTTTCATCACCTGTATGGGGAGCTAACATTTGTTGATCACTTTGATCAATGGTTCCTACATCCGGTATTGCAAGAAGACTCACCTAGGGAGGGTCTTTTTAATGCATATTCCTGGGCTGTGGCTCAGACCTTTACAAAGCTGCTCAGATGATTATAACGCATTTGGGAACCTGGGTGGGGAGTGTAGCAGTTAACAAGAGTAGTAGACACTTACACTTGCTTACCAGGTGCCAGGTACCTTTGTAAGCGTTTTACATGTATGCACTTATTTAATCCTCATAACAACCCCGTGAGGTAGATATTGCTGCTGTCCCTGTTTTACAGTTGGGAAATGGAGGCACAGAAATGTGAGTTAACTTTTCTAGGTTCGCACAGGCAGGATTTGACCCAGGTGGTCTGGCTCGGGTCTGTGCTTGACCTAGACTGTAAGCGCTAAGGGAAGAGCAGCTCTGCTTCTCTTCATCACCACCCTGTCCTCAGTGCCCAGTCTCAACCTCCATTGTCTCAGTTGGGTTATTAAGTCTTCCAAAGGCTTTTGGAGGTTGTCAAGGGGATTTGCATCCAGGGGATGGGCTGAAGTCTGTGCCAGGGGCACCATGGTGGCTGTGACTTCCAGCCATTTCCCTGCCTGAGACCAGTCCACAAAATAAGGACAGTTTGGTTCCCAGGAAATGGCAGGCCCCTCCCAACATGTGGCTAGCAGGTGTCTTACCTTTGGGAATATCAAATCACCATGACTGTCTTTCTTTCCTGAATAATAATAATAATTATAATTATAATAATAGTAACAGCAGTAACCATTTACTGAGTGTCTGCTCTTCACAAACAGTATTATTCTAGTTAGCGATTAACAGGCTGAATTGTTTAGGGGAAACTGTACTGATATCCGCAACTTACTCTGAAAATGCATCAAAAAACAGATGCAGGGCTTCCCTGGTGGTGCAGTGGTTGAGAGTCTGCCTGCTGATGCAGGGGACACGGGTTCGTGCCCTGGTCCGGGAAGATCCCACATGCTGCGCAGCGGCTGGGCCCATGAGCCACGGCCGCTGAGCCTGCGCGTCCGGAGCCTGTGCTCCGCAACGGGAGAGGCCACAACAGTGAGAGGCCCGCGTACTGCAAAAAACCCCCCCCAAAACAAACGAACAAAAAAGATGCAGTGATAGATGGACAGATACGTGATAAAGCAAGCATAGTAGAATGTTAATGGTACAACCTAGTTGGTAGGTATGTAGGTATTCACGGTAAAATTCTTTTGATTTTTCTGTATGCTTGAAACATTTTGCAACAAAATGTTGGGGAAAAAAACCCCACAGGGGGACATGAAATATCAGACTTCAGAGGGGCAAGGGTGGTGGCAGGCAGGATGTATTATTCCACAATCAACTAGTCTTGAGGGGACACCAAACATGACATTGGGTTATCCAATTTATTGCTGACCTAGTGACAGGGAAGTCTTTATTTATTTTGTGCGGTACGCGGGCCTCTCACTGTTGTGGCCTCTCCCGTTGTGGAGCACAGGCTCCGGACGCGCAGGCTCAATGGCCATGGCTCACGGGCCCAGCCGCTCCGCGGCATGTGGGATCTTCCCGGATTGGGGCACGAACCCGTGTCCCCTGCATCGGCAGGCGGATTCTCAACCACTGCGCCGACAGGGAAGCCCGACAGGGAAGTATTAAAAGTGAGTTATAAAAAAAAAAAAAAAAAAAAAAAGTGAGTTATAAATGAAAAACAAACTATTTATTGCACATCTACTATGAGCCAGGCACTGGAAGAGTAATGATTAAACTGGTCCGTCTCTCTCCCCTCGGAGAGTGTGGGGAGATTACCTCCCTCCCCGCCCCACTCCCCACCCCGCACACAGACGTGTACGTGACAGGCACGTGAAGGCACCCATCCTCTTTTTACAGATCTGGAAATAAAGCTCTGAAAGGTCAAGTGACTTGCCCAAGACCATGTAACAAGTAGGTGGCGGGTGAGGATTCACATCTAGGCACGTCTAAGTGTAAAGGCTCGGTTCCTTCTGCCACCTTTCAAAAGGTCGCTAACATCATCGAATCTCATCTGCTCTTGATGAGAGGAGCTACACAGAAAACTGACATTCCAAGATCACTTACAAGTTTCATTCCAATTATTCTTTTCAACCCTGCCCCTCATCAGACTGGGTCCCAGATTATCAGCAACCAACTTTTAATTCTCTTCACTTGGGAATTCTTTCGGCTTTTAAGGTGGCTTCCCAATCGTTACCTTATTTAATGCTTATGTGACCCCGAAAGATGACTCTGGAATTCCATTTGACCTGCGACAGGCTGTCTGCTTAGCCCTCCCTTCCCTCTGTCCCAGGGTTAGTGGGGGTCGGTGAGTTTGGCAGAAGGAAAAGAGAAGCTGCCCAAAGAGAGCATGTGGATGACAGAGTTTTGACTGGACAGTTCCAGGCCCTTCACTGCCCACTGGCCTGTCTGCCCCTTCAGGACCCCTAAGGCCTTTTGCCAATAACCTCTTCACAGGGACCAAACAATTCTCCCTCTTGCTCTGGTGGTACACTGGGCGCCTCTCACTTCTTGCTTCCTTTAGAAGATAACTGCAGGGTCATGTGTGGTTCCAGCCAGGGGGACTGTTAAAAGACTATCCCAAGAACCCCTGGAAAGAGCTTTTATTTGGTAATGATGAATGGGGAAAGCAAGTGTCAGCTAAGTTCATTTTACTAGCAATACATTCCCCGTGTCAGGATAGACAGGGAGAAAAGAAAAAAAAAAAAAAAAAAAAAAGAGAGCTGGTAAGCTGAGGTGCTTATGAACAAAGTTGTGTTAAGAGAAACACAAGATAACAGACTTTCTGCTGCAGGGCTTTACTTCCTAAACATCCCATCCTGCTGACCACCACCCGGAGGTGCACCACTCCCACCATCTGATCACATCACACCCGCTGAAAGCACTGCCCTGCTCCGGCTGCCTCTGTGAGGGCTCCGAGGCTCCTCTCAATCGGGCACGTGCCCAAAGGCACCTCCAGCCACACCTCCTGATACTTCCCCCTGCAGACCAGAAGTCTCAATCACTGCAAGCTGCCCGCAGCTCCCCTGCACCGACCATACTGTTTCGGACCTTCCCGCTCTTCTCTTTCCTCCCTTCTTCATCAGGCTAACTGCTACTCATCCTACAAGGCCAAACTCAGGTGTCATGGTCTGCAGGAGCGGCCCCTGTCCCCAGGGCCCCCCTCTCTGGAACTTCCGTGGGCTCCCATGGCACCCTAAGCCGACCTCTATCACCTCATACAGTTCCCTGCTCACCCACCGGCCTCCCCTTTGGGGACGTGAGCTCCTTATGGGTAGGCAGTGAACCGCCTTATTGGCCCACAGTTCCCTTAGAGAGCCTGGCACACAAGTGGCACTGAATACCTGTGTGTTAAATGAATGAATAAATGAATGAACCGTCTACAATCATATATGGGAGTGAGTCCCATGAAATGAAGCCGCTTTCTGAAAAGTAAAAGAATACCAAGATAGTTCGAAACAGACCCACACCATCCCAGAATTCTTCCTGGAGCAGACGGCTGCACAGCAAGGCTGCAATTATAGACACGCACACACACACACGAGCACACATTGTTTAAAAAAATTCATAGAATGCACTTAACACTGACTTTTTTTTTCTTATTGGAAACCTGTTTACAATCTTGTCCACTGTCAGTCTTAAATGTCACTTTTCAGAAAGATGGCTGCTGCCAGGAGAAATTTATTTTCAAATGGAATCACAGCATGTTCATGCAGAGAAGCACCTCTTTTGAATCTCTAAATTGGAGGGAATTCAGGGAAGAGAACGGGAGGTGATTAGAATCTGCACAGGCTGATTCAGGAAGAAAAATTATGAGGCTAAAATATGCACGGGTGAGCTAAACAGCAGCTATTAGTTGGTGGAAATGGTGAAGGCAGGACAGCAACTACCTAGAAACCTACCAGAACAGCGAGGATGCACAGGAAGAAGTGGAAATAGGGCTGAGGGAGTGGGAGAATGAAATGGTGGGGGAAGTCTAAGCTTCCTTCAGGAAGGAAGCGCACGTTTACTGATGCCCACCCGTGCCAGGTACTGTGCCAGGTGGCCTTGCTTGTTCAGCCTTTGCCCACTAGCTACGTTATTCCTGTTGTAAAGGTGAAGAGACTGAGCTTCCGAGAGAGGAAGAAACCCAAATAAGGAAGCGGGGGTGTGTGTGTCAGTGTCTACCAGCCACTCTGCCACCAGCTAGTGACTAAGACAAGTTTGCAGTAGGCATCACTGTCCTTGCTATTTGCCAGAGGAGGGTGATCAGGGAGGGCTTCCTGAAGGGGGAACACTTTAGCTGAAGCTGATTATGCTTCTTTGTTGCTGCTCAAAAGAGAGTTGTCAGCTTAGGAAAGTGAGCCGGACCTCAGCAAAGCCTCTTGAGCAGACCCCCACCCTGGGGTGTGTGAAGTACCTGTCCTCCACGGCAGATTCTGTGCCCCTGCTGAGCCAGCCAGCAGGTACTCTGCATCCTGGCTCTTGTACCTTTAAGCCAACTGAACTTGGGCCAGTCTGAGCCCAGCTACCTCCCCGAGAAGATGGAGCTGATGCCACCAGCCTCATGGGGATGCTGTGAGGATGAAAGCACTAGCACGTGGTTGGAATCCACTGTGAACACTATTCTTCCTTTTTTTTTTTTTTTTAATTTTATTTATTTATGGCTGTGTTGGGTCTTCGTTTCTACTAGAGAAAGCGAGGGCTTTCTCTAGTTGCGGCGAGCGGGGGCCACTCTTCATCGCGGTGCGCGGGCCTCTCACTGTCGTGGCCTCTCTTGTTGCGGAGCACAGGCTCCAGACGCGCAGGCTCAGTAGTTGTGGCTCACGGGCTTAGTTGCTCCGCGGCATGTGGGATCTTCCCAGACCAGGGCTCGAACCCATGGCCCCTGCATTGGCAGGCAGATTCTCAACCACTGCGCCATCAGGGAAGCCCCTATTCTTCCTTTTTAACACAAACATTATACACGTTTTCGATTGTTCCCTTGACCTGGCAATTGTGTACTCATCCATCAGGACCCAGCTCAGGAAACTATGCCTTTAAGAAGCCTGTCCCACACCACTGTAAAGCAATTATACTCCAATAAAGATATTAAAAAAAAAAAAAGAAGCCTGTCCCAAATTTGCACGGTGCTCCCGCCATTCTGAGAGTCCCGCAGAGGCCTTGAGTCAGGACTATGTTTTGTTCACCACTGAATCCCCAACCCCAAGGGCAGGGCCTGGCACACGGAAGGTGCTCCAGAGCTGCCGGTGAATGCCTGGCTGAGGGGCTCCTCAGCCTCTCCACCTGGCTGCTGATGACCCCCCAAGGCGGCCTCCAGGAACTCAGCGAGCAAAGCCTGGGCCTTGCAATGCCTGCTTCTGCGTGCAGACTCTCTATCTGGAAAGCTTAGGATTCCCAGCCCAGACCCGGGGCTCTGTGGGTTCCCCAGCTTTTAGCTGACCCGATACTTGAAAACTGGTGTTTGTCAGGGTCTGTCCTGCGCTCCATCTGTCGTGAAGGAAGTGCCCTCTGTTGACTATGTTCCACTCTGATGGCCTCTGAGGGAGGGTGTGCTCTGGCGGTTCAGGCTCCACAGGGGGCTGGGCGGGGCATCCCGGCTCTGTCACTCACTCTCCATGTGGCTGCAGGAACATTTTTAAGCTAACCAAGCCTCAGTTTGTAAAACGGAAACAATGCAACCTACCTCACAGCGTTGTCATGGGGAACAGACAGTTCCCCAAAGTACTTGACTCAGGGCCAGACATGTAATGGAGACTCATGGTTGGTAGTTGTTATTAATGTCCTATTCATTCCCAGTCTCCTAGGACTGCACAGTAAACGGGTCATCTCCTAGTAATTGTGGTCAACCAATATAAGCTATTAAATATTACTTTATTCATTCAAAAATCTGTCTAAATCTGGTCAGAGTGACTTGGTTGAGTTGGCAGCTCTGGTCTTTGGGAAGCCCGAGTGTCTATCCTAAAAGTTCCCTATTCAGAATCCAGGGAGCCCACGCCAGGAAACTCTTCGTGTCCCCATTCATTTAGTAAACGTCTATCTAGCAGGCCACACGGTGAAGGGAGTGGGCTTGGTTTCTGGAGACAGATGGATCTAGGTTTGAATCCCACCTCGACTCCCTAGCACCTGGGCAGCTTAGAGCAAACCTCTCATGTGGAGGCAAAGGGCAGTGATGAGGCCTTGACCCTCGGATCCCAGTGTCATCTGACCCATCAGAGCATGTGCAGACAGTGCCACCCAGGGATTCTTCCAGCCAGCCCTCTGATACTGTCCCTCCCCTGTCGTTTTTTTTTTTTTTTTTTGCTGTATGTGGGCCTCTCGCTGTTGTGGCCTCTCCCTCTGCGGAGCACAGGCTCCGGACGCACAGGCTCAGCGGCCATGGCTCACGGGCCCAGCCGCTCCGCGGCATGTGGGATCCTCCCAGACCGGGGCACGAACCCGTGTCCCCTGCATCGGCAGGCGGACTCTCAACCACTGCGCCACCAGGGAAGCCCCCTACCCTGTCTTTAACTTTCAGTGATTGTCCCGCCTTCATGGTGACTGTCCCTCCATTCACCAACACTGATTGACAACCTACTATGTACTGGGTGCTACCTAGGTCCCAGGGAGGGTGCAGTGTCATGAAGTCCGAAGTCTTCACCCTGCATCTGAGGGCTTCCCGCTCTGGCCCCTGCCTGCCCTTCCTGCCTCGCTGCCCCTCGTTCCCTGCTCCGCGGCCGTACTAAGTGCCTTCGGGTCTGTGAATGCGCACAGGGTTGCTCTCACCACTGAGTCTCTGCCCAGGTTCCTTCTGCTTGGATGGTCCTTGCACACATCATCCACCTGCCTGCCTGACTCCTGCCCCCTCTGGGGCCCTCAGTGAATGGTATGGCACGAAAGGGAGACCCTGCGCAAGCGTGGGGAGTCCACCGGCCATAGCGGCCAGCAGACCTGGCCCTGCTCAGCTCCATACCTTCCCACCTGTGGCACCTGGGGCATGTGACATCACCACTCTGCCCCCAATCTCCTCTTCTGTAACACAGAGGTGGTAATGTCTGCCTCAAAGTTTCATTTCAAGGATCACAGGAGACCCGTGCTAGGGGTGTGGTAAATGGCAGCCACTGTTAAGTGTCTCCGTAGTTTCTTGCCTGTCACTCTAAACCCTGAGCTTCCTGAGGGCAGGAGCTGTGCCTCTGCCATCTTGGGACACTCCATGTGAGGGGCAGAGTCTGGCACACTTGAAATGAGCAAGTGACAAGCCTTGGGGAAATGTGTCTCTTGACATCAAAAGCCTCTTTGGTGTTGAAGGAGTTAAGATCTGCTCATGCTTATAAACAAGCCCCACTTCAGCTCAGCACTATCACTGGGTGTGAGTCACAAGGCTTAGCAGGTGTGGGCAATAATTAAAGGCTTCAGCAATCTACCTGGGCAAGGTATTTTTGCCTCTTATTCCAAAGAGGAAACTCTCTCTATGGAGAGCAGAGGAGCTCATTAATGAGACTAATTAGGTGTAAAGGGGGTAGAGGCTGGCATCAGCTGCAGCTTGAAGGAGCTAATCATTAAGCTCTGTAATCTCCTCCACTGAGCACAAGCAGATCAGGCTCAGGGGCTGTGAGCAGGCTCCCACACCTGAGTACCTGACCACGGCCTTTGGAGAGGCTGGAAGGCCTTACCTCTCCCCCTGCCATGCTCCACCAGGAGATCACACACAGACACAGACACAGACACACACACAGATACACACAGACACACACACACCCTGCCCCCGTGGGGTCAGCTTCCAGGGAAAGGGGCCAGCTCATCCAAGAAGAGGCTTTTCTTTCAGTGTTCCCTCACCCCTGAGGAGCATGTGCTGGGAAGTTGTGCCTTGGGTTTTACAAGTTTTCCTGGATATAAGGAATGGATCAAAGAATCTCCTTCTTGGCCTCCACATGTGGAAGATGAAACTCTCATGCCTAGAATTCCAGATTTTCCAGCCACCATGAATGTTTAGCTGGCACCGGGAGGATTTCTCTTTCTGTATCCTTCTCCTCGCTGGCCTGTGAGCTCAGTGACCTGTGGGCCGGGGGCTGCTTCCCTGGGATCTTCAGTGGCTGGCACCCCAAGGTGTCATGGATACATTGGATGCGTGGTGGGATGGACGGCAGGGAGGGCAGTGGGGAGAGAACAGATGGATGGATTGTGGCACTGCCACTTTTCTCAGCTCTGTGGCTTTCGTCAGGTCACAGCCCTGAGCCCTAATTCCCTCATCTGTGAAAGGAGTGTAAGAAGATCATGGGCACAAGAGCATTTTCGAAAGTATAAACCACGTATAAAAGTAGTTCACAGGGCTTCCCTGGTGGCACAGTGGTTGAGAGTCCGCCTAACGATGCAGGGGACATGGGTTCGTGCCCTGGTCGGGGAAGATCCCACATGCCGCGTGGAGCGACTGGGCCCGTGAGCCATGGCCGCTGAGCCTGGGCGTCTGGAGCCTGTGCTCCGCAACGGGAGAGGCCACAACAGTGAGAGGCCCGCGTACTGCAAAAAAAAAAAAAGTAGTTCACATATAATTATTGTGTGTTTAAAATTTCGGTAAAAGAAGAGAGAGGCTGATCATCAGGGGAGTGGGAAAATAATTCCAATAAAGTCCCCACTCTGGGCTTGAGCTCGCCAAAGGGCAGGGCATCCCTGGGCAGGGCCATAGGGGCACAGAGGCTCTCACCTGGAAAACTGGGCTCTTGGATGCTGGTGCCGAGGAGTGTCTGCACTGTTTACAGAGCTCTCACCGGCTTCGGCCCGGCTGCCAGCCTCCCAGGAGGCTCTCCATCTCAGTGACATGCCCTCAGAGACTCCTGAGAAGCAGGGAAGGAAGCAGCTTGGCTCCTTGTCTCCCCCATGAGACCCACTCCACACAGCCCCCCTTCAACCTTCTACACCTGCAGCCATGTCCAACAGGAGCCCTCAAAGCCAGCGCCAACCAAGCAGCAAGTGTCCAGCCAACACACCCTGAGGGTCAGTTTGCTGGTGACACCCTCCTGGCCCTTAGAACCTCAGCTCTGCTATGAGCACCTTGGTGAAGTCTCCCCTGATATCCAACTCCATCCCTCTCCCAACCAATCTTCTGTAGTCCTTCCATCTTCTGGGCACCCTCCACCCCACCACTGACCACTTGTTCCCATGTTTTTCTCTCCCATTCCATCGTGAATGGGAAGTAAGAAAACTCCTTCTGGGGGCTTCTCTGGTGGTGCAGTGGTTGAGAGTCCACCTGCCGATGCAGGGGACACAGGTTCGTGCCCCGGTCCGGGAAGATCCCACGTGCCGCGGAGCGGCTGGGCCCGTGAGCCATGGCCGCTGAGCCTGCGCGTCCAGAGCCTGTGCTCCGCAACGGGAGAGGCCGCAATAGTGAGAGGCCCGCGTACCGCAAAAAAAAAAAAAAAAAAAAAAAAAAAAGAAAAGAAAACTCCTTCTTCCTAATGGAGCTGATCTTGCCAACCCCCAACCAGCCAAGGGGCAGGCATGTGACCTGTGTCTGGCCAACTGGAGGCCCCCATCCTCTGGTCAGTGATTGGCTCAGGGTGGCCCAGATGTAGCCAAGCTGGGCTAAGCAGTCTCCTCTGAGAGTTGATGCACAGACACAAGGGGTGGAGACTCATTTCAAGCTCTAAGGACCACACAGGCCCTCATGCCTCTATTGCAAAGCAAGAGAACGTCTGAAATAAAAACTAACAGGCAAAGCCAAGCTAGGCCAAGCCAAGCCAAAGAGTGATCGATGAGAGATGAGATAACATCATCTGAGCTCCTGAATCCAGCCATGGCTGTAGCAAGGGAAGACTTGGGGTTCTCAGCTATGTGAGCCAAGAAATTCTCCCTCCTGACTTTTTTGCCCAAGTTAAAGTTCTACCGTCTACAACCAAGAGAGGCCAAGCCAGGGTTTAACCAGGTCTAGGGCCGTTTTAGTCAGCCTGCAGGGTTTTTTTCCTCCCCAATATTATTGCTGCTATTGTCGTAACTAGAACAGACTCCATATACATTTCTCCCCCTCTTGCCTTTTAGTTATGAGGCAAGATCACAGTTCTAGACCAGAGACAAGCAAAGACATGGCAGGACCCGAGGCTGCTCTCAGACCAACGCCTGCGGCCTCCAAATAGCTCTCCTGTGGACATTTTCTGGCTCCACATGCTCCTTACAAAAACCACTGTTTGTTTCTCAGAGTTTTTCCCTGAGATCCCTTAGAATGTTTTCCACCATTTTCTCGGTCTGAACAACAAGTCACGAAAATATCAATAGACACAATGTCCCGTAAAATCAACAGCTTTAAAATAATTGGAATTAAAAAGGGGAGCAGAGGAGCCCAAAACCTGTTCCCAGTAACAGTATATGAAGCACTCTGAAAGGGGTGCTGGTATGTCTGGAGCTCTGGTGCTTTATGTACATATTATAATCCCCATTTCACAGATGAAGAAACTGAGGCTCAGAGAGGGTGAGTAAGTTGCTTCCCATCACACAGCTTGGCAAATGCCTACTTTTCCCCGTTTATGGCCCAGCTCGAGTGTCGTCTCCCCTGTGACCTGAAGCATTCTTCCTGGCGTCTCCAGCAGAGCTCCCACAGCCCTCCATCCAGCAGTTACCACGGGGTGTCCTCCTCATGGTTACAGGTGGGCCTCCACAGTAGGTAAGATCTCGAGGCAGAGACCTTTTCATTCATCTCTACACTCTGTCCATCAGCACAGGCCCTGGCCCTGGGCACGGCTGAAATAAATCTTTGCTGGAGTAAATGAATGGCTGAAGGAGTCGTGATTTGAACCCTGCCTGTTCAACTGTAAGCCAGACAGAGCTTTCCCTCCCCCAGCTGCCTCCGTGACTGCCTCTTGTTCTCCCTGGAGGGAGTCAGGCTGGGTAGGAGAAGTGGTTACAAGACTAGAGGGAGCATGGACAATGGTAATAAATATGTAAAACCCGGAATTCATTACATCCAGCTAATTCCAAATGCAAAAGACACCACATCCTCTGAGACAGACCCAAATGAAGGAGTCTGGTTTCTGGCTGGAGGAGTGGACCAGAATTGTTTGGTCCGACTTAAGAAATCATTCTCTTCTTGATGGGCAAGGTATCCACAAGGCTCTCCATCCTCCACTAATTCTGTGCCCAAGGGATCATGCCCCACCCCATCTCAGTTTCAGTTCTGTAAAAGACCCTCCTTTTGGTCCCTGAGAGGTCTCGCCACCTTATGGCTGTGAACTAGAGACTCTCTGGTCAGGAATCTCAAAATCTGCAAAGTGGAGGATGTTAATTCTCTTAAAGAGACAGTGTTACAGCAAGATGTTAACATTACACAAAGTAAACTCTGTCCTCTGGGGGGAAAATGCTCCATAAACCAGAAATAAAGTGAATATCCCTCATGCAGTGCACTTGAAAACAGGCACCTTCGTGTGGTGCCTGCCTTCATCTGTGAGCCCAAAGAAAGGGAGAAAGGGCCTGGCGAGCCACCCAGGAAAGACAGCTAATGCTTACAATTCAGGCAGGCAGGAGGTCTGCAAACGCTCCCCTCTAGCCTCCCACACTCAAAACATTTCCTATAGTGAGGGCTTCAAAGGTAGAAAGGGGAAAAAAGATTTCCCCTCTGCCCTACGCCAGCCAAGAGAATATCTTTCTGTTCCCTCTGACACACACACACACACACACACACACGCACACGCACACGCACACGCACACGCACAGACACAGCTACAGGAGAAAACCAAAACTACACACCTTGCTAGAAAGGAGGGGATTGGGTTTGAGACCACAGATGAAAGTCATGCCCAAAGCACGTGATCTAGAGTGAGAGGTTCAATTCCTATTTCTGAAACTTACTAGGACTAAAGGAGATTAAGCGAGAGTGTGGGAAGAGGCACTCCACGTGAACTGCTAGCACAGCAGTGGGCATACACACCTACAGATCCTGGCACTCACTAGATTGCATTGACTGGGTCTTCACTACCAACTGTAGGAAAGACCATTCTTCAGTAACAACTAATGAGGAAAGTCTTGAGGGGCACTGGACAAGGCCCCATTCCTCCTCCCCTAAGGCCCCAAACTTCTTCCCTATTGACTCTGCCTCAGTGGTATGGCTCCAAATAAAGTTCTCTGTCTGCCTGTAGTACTGAAGGTCCCAGTTAAATGTTGTATGCTCTCTTTTAAGAGACAAAAGTCATGTTCAGCCCCTATTAGTCGCTAACACTTTAGTGAAAATTAGTTAATCCATTTGGTGTCTAAAAGCAGGAGAATAAGTCATATCAGATTTTGTGTTTCTTTTCCTAATAGGTGGTGAGGTAGCTTGGGGGTAAGGCTGGGGCAGAAGGGGAGGCGGCTACTTTAGGTACAATACAGGCTGCAGTTAGTGAGACATTTGGAGAAAATCAGTCTCCATGTGGGCAAAATGGAGAAACATGGGCTGAACAACCACAGCTAAATGGTGGGTTTGTAGCTGTTATCAAAACTGTTGGCCAATGAGCTTTGTGTGTGGTAGAACTCTCTACTTTGTTCTGATGCCAACCAACATCATCAATAGCGACTTAGATAGAAGCACAGAAAACGCTGATCAAATCTGTAAAGGACATGGTGACAGCAAGGATTGAAAAAAATTCTCAGGAGACAGGAACAATGGGCTGAAACTAATAAGTTGAGATGTATTTGGGACAAATGTCATTTCCTACACTTAAGTTCAAAAAATCAACTCTACAAGTACCAGTCAAGGCTGACCCGTTTTAAAAGAAATTTGTATGGCAGGTGTAAAAGTGGCAGAATTTTATGTTCAATACATGTTCAGCAATGGCCGACAGCGTGATATGGTTCAAAAAAAGAATAATGCAACCTGCTACATTCACGGAAGTAGAAAATCTAGAGCTGCACTCAGGGCAATAGAGTCCAATAGAGATACAATGTCAGTCACACATGCAATTTAAAATCCTCTAATTTGGTTCTGGGGCAAATTTCTACCTCATCCTGCGACAAGAGAAATAAACAATTGAAAAGAAAAAAAAAATTCTCTAGTAGCATATTTAAAGAGTAAAAAAAGAAACAGGGGAAATTAATTCTAATAGTGTGTTATATTTTACCCAATAAATAAAGTAATTATAATTTCAACATGTAACTAATATGGAAAATCGAGTTTTACATTCTTTTTTCTTACTAAGTCTCAGAAATCTGTTGTATATTTTGCTCTTACAGCCCATCTCCTTTCGGCTAGTCACATTTCAAGTGTCCGAGGGCCGCCTGTAGCCAGTGGCTACTGTATTGGACACCACACGTCTTGAGTAAGAGTGGGGACAGGCCCACCAAGTTCTCTTCTCAGCAGACTGCATGTGGAATATCTGGTATTTTAGGCATTTAGGAGGGACAACGACAAACTAGAGCCCTCCAGAGACTAGCTGAAGAACTGGGATCAGAAGGCTGAGTGCAGAAGGACTTTTAGGACTGGTAGGAAAATCACAACCAAGTGATACTAGTGTTATGTGGCTACAGAGCATAAAACTAGGACTAGAGGATGAAAACTGTGATCAGAAGATCTGGCTCTTTAAGAGCGAGTTTTTCTGACACCAGGAGTGTGTAAGCACAAGCCAGCTGACCTGCAGAAGAGGATGTACATAGAAGTGGGTATCCTCTAAGGTCCCTGTCAACTCCGAGATCTAAGTGTGACCGTCAAGTAGAATGGCTGGCTGTCTAGCTGACAACCCAGAACGTACACTGCCAAAGCTGTTTTCTCCGGCGAGCAGTCTTCTTGGGGGTATATATTTATTCTGGCTGACCCTCACGGGCTGCCCGTGTGGTTCTGGTTGTCAGATGAAGGCACTGGCGGGCCTGAATTCGCATGGTCCCTGCCATCAAGGAGCTTACAAGTGAGGGTGTGCAGTGAACATTCCTCGTTAATGTTGTCAACTTGCTGGCTCCCAGCTGACTATGGTGAACAGAAGTACCGCCAGAAGGGTCTCTGTGTGAGCACTCCATCTGCCATGTCATGGGAAAAGGACACCTCCAGTTCCCCATGGACACCAAGGCTAGAGAGGCCTCCAGCCCATGGAAGATCCTGGAAAGCCCAGAGCTCTGCTCTGGACGTCTCACTACCCACCGGTCGCCTCTACCTGCATGTACCGTGGACACCCCAACATCAACATGTCCCCAACTCAACGCTTTATCTCCTACCCCCACCCACACCCTATTCCTCTGTGAGCCCAGATTTGGCTGAGTTCTCTGCTGAGCCAGTCGGCTGTCTCTGACCTGGGTACTGGCTCTCACAACCTGGTGGGAGAGGCACACGTAACTCTAATATAAAGCAAACTGGCTGGAAGAGAGGGCTTCCTTTCCTTCCCCTGACGTTCATAGGGGAACGTCTGTCAGCTTTGTACTGGACACTGGGCGCCGCCAAGGACTCTGATGGGGCTTCTGCCCTTGAGGTGACTGCAGCCTCCTGGGAGAGACAGGCACACAAATAAGGGTGCTAAAGGGTTTAGGTGAGGGGACACAGGCTTGCCTGGGCATAGAGAAGGCCTGGAAGAGGAAGGGATGGATCCCACTGGGGCTGTCATGGAAAAGCGACACAGAGGAACAGAGGGTGGGATGTTCATGCTGAGCCTTGAACCTGGTCGGAGGGAGTCTGGAGGGCGTTCCGGGCAAAGAGTGCACGAGCCAGAGCATGGAGCAGAGTAGCCCGGGGCCCAGGGCCCCAAAGAGCAAGTCCCTCCACAAGAGGATATGCGGGAGAGAGGAGAATGTGAAGGGAAGTGAAAAGAGGCAATCACCGGCCAGATCGTGAAGGTCTTAGATGCCAGGCCAAGGAGTTGAGATGCTATCCTCTACAGACTGGGGGGCACAGGAGGGTTTTAAGATCAGATCTGTCAGGAGTAAGTGTACATTTTTTTAATGCAAGAATTTTTTTTGCTCTGCCTTCATTTTAGTAAAAATGAAGCATTATGGAGCTGGCAAATCATCTCTGCATCCCAAAGACAGTGCGACATGTGATAATGACTGTGAAGCGAGGCTGGGCCTGTTAGCAAGAATGACCAGGGAGTGAGAGGCAGGGGTGGTGCATTACCCTCCGCCATAGTCTCTTTGTTTGAGCATCATTAGGAAAGGAGCCATTAGAAAAATACCAGCCAGGTAATAGGAGGGAAATAGGTCTTGGCAGGGCTGTGTTACCCATGGAGAAATTAGCAAATAAAATTCAGAGAAGGCAGGGGCTTCTGTGCTTGCCCATTGAGTTTCTTGGGGAATAACAGCACTGCCACCCGACGAACTCTTGATGAGACCGAGGACTTGCCCGGCATTCTGCAGCAGGCTTCAGGTGGGCAGAAGCAGACTTCCCAGGCAGGGCCGCGAGCCCCAGGGCCCTCCTAAGGGTTGGCCTTTCACCCCCGAACCACTCTCCCAGCCACCAGGTGATGCACCAGGGATGGTGTGATGACCCAGGAAGCTAACACTCCTCGATATGGTGGCATTTGAGCCTTGAGGGAGGCAGGGCGGGCCTGTCATCCCCATTCCACCACTGTGGGCAGTAGGGAGGGAGGGACTCGGGTTAGTCATGCATCCGTTCCCTGTCACTTCGCTGAGCCCCAAGTTCCTCTTGTTGAAGCGATCACTCAGAATACCAAGAGCGTAAAAAAGGGGAGGTGACTCACTGGTCAGAATGAAAACTGAGGGTTGGAGCTGCCAACCCTGTTTGCACGGCAAAGAGGGGTGACCCAGAGGGTGGAGCCATCACAGTGATAACTCTCTTCCCTTCCTAATTCTCTTAAGTTTCAGATACTCCTTCACCCAAGATTTCATGGAGTGCCTGTGTGACAAGCCAGGAGCCAGAGAAGAGTCACAGCCTCTGCCCTACGCCGTACAGTCCAGTGTGGCGCTTCTAACAGGGGTATGCATCCCTGAAGGAATTCAGCGGGGGCCAGGGGCCTGAGTTCTGGGGGTCAAAGTTGGGCATTCTGCCTTAGGGATGCACTGCCTTCTGAGAAGCACTGCTGGGTGATGAGGAACTGCTTAAGGGTTACAGGTGGGAGGAGGACAGGGTGTGGAGAACAGCTTGTGGGGAGAGAGCGGAGGCCGGGGGACTGGAGGGTGACTGCTTCATGAACAGCTTCTGGTTCTCTCTCCTGACAGCAGTTTGAAAGAGAAGCAGACATCTTGGCGGGGGGTGGGGGTGGGGCGGGTAGTTGGGATAATCTGTCTCTGGGACTTTAAAAACATTCTGCAAAGGTTGCTGGGGAAATCCCCTCCACTAAGGGTGCTATATCCCGGGAAAATGAGGATCTTGACATGCAGCCAAGCGCTCTTCCCCTTTCCTGGTGGGATGGTAGAGCGCATTTCTGAGTGGGCCAGGCCTGAGAGTCTCTTAGCTGACAGCTGCTTCAGTGCCAGGAATTTTCGTGTCACCTTGTACTACCTGAAGCAGTTCCAAATATGAGGTTAGGTACCCTAAAGCTTCCTACTTAGCCAATAATACCAACTTTTTACCGCTGCTTCAAAGGAAGCTGGAGCCGCATGGTGGAGGTGGGCCCTGCAGCTGGCCTCATCTGAGTGTGGCTCTTGGCTCTGACACTCCCCAGCAGCTGGGGGAGCCTGGGCAGATAACTGCACCCTCCTTAATCAAACCTGATCCACCCATGAGGCTGGCAGAGTTGGTGGTATCTCAGTTTCATTGATGAGAAAACAGGCCAAGTGACTTTTGGGGGATATACACAGCTTTTAGGGGTAGATTTAGGGCTAGAATCCAAGACTCTTGATACTGAGTTCAAGATTTTTCCATAGCCTCTGGGGAGCCTTGGCAAAGGTGACTCAAGGTTGAAGAACACACCCTCAAGAGAGCAGCTAAGAATACTATTTCAGTTTGGTCCTTGGACAGGTCATCAAGCCAGATCCTCTCTATTAAGGACACACAATCTGACAATCCCATTTCCTAGCCTCTGCATAGCTGCCCTCTCTCTAGAAGCTCCACCTCACCTCCTAACTTGTTAGCAAACGTCTACTTAACTTTTAAGGCCCGCCTCATATGTTACCTTCTCTTCAGACTTCCTTTTTTTTTTTTTTTTTGTACTTCTTCTATACATCCATCTACTCCAACCCATCACTGGTTTACTCATGTATTTTTTAAAAATGTCTGTTTCCCTCACAGGACTTGAACTCAGGGACAAGGTGCTGCACCCTATTCATCTTTTTACTGCCAACAGCCAGCAGTGCTGACACACAGTAGGAGTCAGCTGAGTGCTTCTCGAATGGACGGTCTTAGTTAGGCTGGGGTTCAGGGAGCTATAAATAGCCCTAGGAGGACATACTTTCATTAATACCCCGCAGCTCTTCCCTCCACGGGTAGACATTTGAATGGCCCATGTGGCTAAGTCACAACCCCCCAAGACAAGGCCCCTTTTTCTCCTCAAAGGAATAATTTAATAAACTATGGGCGTTCCAAACGGTCACTTTCTCCACTTTATGAGAGACACCTTGAGGAGGGGTGTTGGGGAGGAGGCAAAGGGGAGGGGCAAAATATCAGGTCTGTGTGGTCAAAGACCATGATTTTTACTTACCCTGAAAGAAGCCCTGGCCAATATTAAGCAAGCAGTGTCCCAAGAGAAGGACAATAGGTTAGACTTTTGGATTCTTTCAAAGACAAGCAAAAGTCATGCTATCAGAGACCCCTCCAGTTCCCATCCATTTCTTTCCTTCTAACTTCCCCCTCTGAGCCATCTTGCTGGCCCATGACAAGTATGGAAAGTAACTCTCTGAGAGTTTTTAAGCACTATGTTTCTATTGTTTTAATGGCCCCACTAAGGGCACCATTGTTCCTTAGCGGTATACACGCTTCATTCTATAATTAGCTGTCAGAGAGGACCCAACAGCAGCCTAGTGTTGTCCCCTCAAATCATATTAATGAAATGCAATCCACTCAAATGTCCTGAATGCATATCTGTAATTGCATTAAGCAGAGAGACTGGGGACATCAGGATCAAACTTCAGTCTCTGAACAGACCGCTACGATCAAGCACATTAATCCAATATTTCTTTAGAATCTGACAGCCAATTAATATACCAGGCCTTCATACACCAGGCAAAGGATTGATGTCCCTGTCATGATTTTGTTTTTTAAAAAAATCATTAAAATGACTGTTTGTACTCTGGGATGTCAAAGTAAATGCTGGGTGTAATGTTTCTAATCAAAATCAATTGTTCAAAGGTGGAAAGGTAAGAAACAAACTTTAGAGAAGCACTGTCATCTCTCCCAGAAAAGGAAATTTAAAGATCTGAGAGCCTCACTGCTTTCCCTGGTGTTTTTAACAAAAAAGTAGCTAAAATTAAGTACTAGTCAGAGTTCAAAAAGCTCAGCTTCATCAAGTGATTTTGAACAGGACAAGTTTGGCATGGACTCTTTTTTACTTTTAACGCAAACAGGTCTTCATTTTAAGGATTTCACTAGTATTCACAGCTTAAATGCATAAGTACACAGTGCGAGATGGCCCAGTCCTGAGTTTTCCTGCTTCAGTCCCCACAACACACTTTGTTAATTATCAAAGCTGCCTTACACACATTAGAACTTCTGCCGGACTGGGAAGGCAAAAATGAGAATAAATACCTCTTCAAATCTGCAGAATTGCACAAATGTCCTATGAATCAGACCTACTTGGAAGAGTGTGCAGGTCACTGGTGCATTCAGGACTGTGATAAAATTTAATTAGAAGCTGCTATTAGGACACTGTTACTGATGTGCTAGAGCAAGCAGAGATAAAACTGCAGCCTGTGTATTGCCTGTGCCCTTGGCGAGAACCGTCTTGCTGGGGCTGACTGCACCACGCTGAAATCAAACTCATTCTGGGTTGAGGACCAGAACGTGCACACCCCGCACGCCCCCGCCTCCTCTGGTATGTTCCAGACACACAGCAACCAGTGCTGCTCAGCTCCATGCTGGGTCCCTCTACCAATTTTCTTTGAGCGACAACCTTCAACACTGAGCCCGGCATCCCTTTCTCGAGCCGGGGTTGGTAAGCTTTCTGTGGGGCTCCGTGACCCCATGCTTCCCGCTAGTGCAGCACCTGCCAACACTGTTGTGGGAAGTGCCTGCTCCCAGGCTGACCTCCTTTACCTGAG
Organism: Phocoena sinus; assembly: GCF_008692025.1. Classification (NCBI taxonomy): domain Eukaryota; kingdom Metazoa; phylum Chordata; class Mammalia; order Artiodactyla; family Phocoenidae; genus Phocoena; species Phocoena sinus. The sequence continues at coordinate 11,667,480 of NC_045768.1, read as the reverse complement.
CGTGCGCAGCTACAGCGTAGAGATGACCACCTAGTGTAGGGCCCCGCATGCAGCAGTGACTCAAGAAAAGCTTGCTGAATCCAACAGAGCCTGAGTATCTTTAAAGCTCTTGATGTAAACTGCCACGCTGCTTCCATGCTCCTCTCAGCAGCATAGCAGGGTGCCTTGTGGGAATTATTTCAATTGTTAAAAACTGGGTGTGCTGACTCTATCTTCTATGGCTCACCTCACAAATACTGGCTGTTTCTAGTTTTATTTCCATAGACCCATCTCCCTTCCACCTAAAACAAACAAACACACAAACACCTCCCCCCCACCACCAACTCCACCTCTCAAGTTAAGTCTCACCCAAACCTTGGGGAATGGGACACTGGTTTTATAAGCAACACCAAAAAAGTAGCAGTTGCCTCATCAACCCAGACCCCGCGCTGGGAGAGGGAAAGGTGGTAATTACTGTGCAAGGAGCCGTAAGAGTGGACGTGGTATGAAACAGGGTATGAAACAAGATGTGTGCAATTTTAGGGTTCATGTCAGAAAGACACTTTTAATAGAAGAATTTAAATGCTGACAACTAAGAGATGGTTTAAATATGCAAAGCCTTGGGTGAAATAACTGCTGGGAAGTTCTGATTATAAAGAAGAGTTCTGTACAACACAGGAGGGTGGGGAAGGAGAACACACCATTTACGTAGTGGCCACTAGGTGATTTTGCACAGGCTCACATTACATGCATCTCTCAGTCAGTCTCCACGACCATCCCTGTGAGGCAGGAATGACTGTCCCTGTTTTACTGAGGAGGCTCAAGGAAGTAAAATACCTTGTTTAAGATCCCCAGTGTGCTAGTCAGGGGCAGAGCTGGGATCTGACTTCAGGTCTCCCTTGTTCTAGCCCATCCTTTCTCTCCATGCCACGTCTTAGCAAAGGTCAACGATTTTTCTTTTGTGAAAAGAGTTTTAACCACCATTAAAGCAAAACTACTACTCAAAATATCCAGGAGCTTGGAAGAAGAAGCTACACAGTAAAGATGTGAGCAGAAGCTGTAACGAAGGGGGCCAGGGCTTTGAGGCCCAACAGGTTGGCGTTCAATTCCCAGCTCAGTCACTTACTAGATGCATGGTCTTGGGCAAATCACTTAGCTGTTTCCAGTACTTCGTTTCCTCACCTGAATTATGGGCATAAAACCACGTGTCATAAGGGGATCCCTATAATTTTATCCAACCACTTTCTCCTGCTTACAGGTTGATGGACGGTGGTAATTCATCCTTCAAGGCTCAGCTCTGTCACCTCCTCAGGAAAATGCCTCAGGGCACTTCTTGCCCACAGTAAACACCTCTGACTCCTCTACTCATCTCTGAGCACCAGGCAAGCATGACCTGGGTCCTCCCTTCTCTGCACCCTCAGAGCCCAGCATAGAGCAAGCATCCTCCCTTCACACCTGGGCAAACAAAAGCCCCACGCTTATATCAGCCACGTAGCCTACATGGGAGGGGAAAGTTTAATTAAAAAGCAGAAAGCCTGAAAATTTACTTATTTTTCCCCTTAGGTTTCATCATTTGTATGATTTTAAATGAAGCAGGTCACCTGGATACACCATGGTCTCTGAATGAATAAACATTTGTAAATGCCACTCAGAGAAGACAGAGGCAGAAGGCCTCTGCAGGTTCCTACATCTCAGGATTCCAATCATGTCAGGTTGGCAGGCAGGGTGGGACTAGATTTTCTTAAAAGCAAATCAAGACACCAAGAGCACCAAGAGTACCAGTTTCAAGCTCTCCATGAATTCTGCTGTTGTTCCTAAGTGGATCATCAACATTCAATCCAAGAGAGAAAAATAAGCTCAGACACGTTCCCCCTTCACAGTTTTGCAAACTCTATTTATCCTTTAAAACCCACTGTAGACACACCTCCTGTGAAACCTACCCTAACCCCTCTTCTGGGTTCCCTGAACAGCCTTCAATAACCACACTTAACATGCCGTGCTGAGAGTCCTCCACATGTCTCTCCCACATGACAGTGAGGGCAAAGGCAGGGTTCTGCTCGTGTCCGAGTCTCCAGCTCTGAGCTCAGTGGCAGGACTAGAGTAGGGGCTTGATAACATGTGCTGAATTTAATGTAAAAAGTCTTCACTCAAATCTGGGTTTCTCATCTCCAGCATCAAGGTCAGGATCTAACCATTGGGCTCAACTCAGCTCAGAGCCAGAGTACTGCTGCACCAAAAATAAAGCCTACCAACTTTCTAATATGTCTACAGAGAAATATTTCCGAGCAATTTCTTGAACAACCTCCTCAGAATTATTAAGGAGGAGTAGTGCGCAGGCTGACTGAAGTTCAGTACCTGGCTTTGCAACATCTAGTTGTGACCTTGGCTACTAAGCAAAGCCTTAGTTTGCTCATCGATTAAGCAGGGATAACACCACTTACCTTGTGGCGCTGCTGGGGAGAGTAAATTAAATAGTGCATGCAAGGTGATTTGCACAGTGCCTGGCAGTTGGTCAGGGCTCTTACATGGAGGCTTTCTGGGGCAGGCAGTACAGCTCAGTGTTAAGATCATGGACTTGGGAGTCAATTGGATGGGTTCGAGGCCTATCAGCCACGTGACTTCGGGACAGTCAACCACCCTCTCTCTGCCTCTTTCTCCTTATTCATCAAAGTGGAACAACAGCAATACCTGTCAGATGGTTTCAAGGAATAGTCGGGGAGTGTATGTAAAAGTACCTGGCACAGTCCCTGGCACACAGCAGGCCCCCAACAGATGGCTTCAGGGGACCAGGGAAACCTTCAGCATCAGTCTTTAGCAGAAGTCTTCATCTTCTGCCTCCAACCTCCTAACCCTGAGCCCATCCTGTGTCAGTCACCAATTCTATCTGCGGGCTCTGGCAAGGCTGCTAGGCAGATGACTTTGACTATCACCATCTGGCCAGCCTCCTGCCTGTAGGACTCCCGGAAGGCCCACATCCGTGGAGAAGGTGTGGATTGTATCCAAAGGGGGCTCTCCTTGAAATGCACCTTGAACACCTCCAGGTGTAACCAGGTGTCTAATCAGATACTGGTGATGCTCCCCTGCCATTCTCCCCCAGCTCCAGTCCCTCCTCCAGGTCAGAGTGATCTTTCTAAAATGCTGACCAGATCTTGTATTTCTACCAGCTGCAGCTCTCCGGTGGGACTTCCCATCTCAAGCTCTATGTCCTAAAGTTAGCTCCGCAGCATCAATAGGACTTCTGCCTCAGAAGGGTTTGATGGTTAAAAGTTTGAGAAATACTGGGTTAAACCAAATTCAGTATGGGTCATTGCTGAGCACACATAGAGTCCTTATTGTACACGGTGTACTTCCAAGAGGTGAATCAAGTCAACTGTATTCCCAGAGTCTGATGGTCACAGAACCCTTTTTATTGCAAGAACACCCATTACCACCAGTTTGAAAAACACTGGGCATACTCCTTGGAATGGAACTGCTAAGAGTCTGAGACTTTTCACAAACCTTCCTTTCTATTTTTATCCCTCCCTCTGGCCCTTCCTCAGCCCACCGCCATGTTTCAATACTGCAGAACTCATTGCTTTGCTCCAATATGTTGCACCCTCCCTTCCCTCCTAGAAAGAGTACCCCTTCCCCATTTGGTAAAACTGCACTTGCCTTTCAAGGTCCAGCCCAAATATCCCCCCCCTGTAACCCGTGCCCCTCCCCACCGAGTATGCTATAGGGATCCCTTTTAACAAAGGGATGACCTCTTTACTTGCTTTTCATACAACCCCCAGCCCCCCACCACAGGAGATAAGCTCCTGCAGGGCAGGGCCATGAATGATACAGCTTTGAACACCTGGCGCCAGGCCTACACAGGATAGGTGCTCAATTATGCTGAGTAAATACTTGCTATTCAGTCAGAAGGAGCCATTGCATGCAAAGTAACAGAATTTTTTTAATGTGGTTTAAGTGCCTTAGGTTTTATAGACTTAGACTTTTTATTTCTCAGAACATAAATCCTTAGCATCTGACTATAAATTCTTAGTGGATTTAAAAGCATCATGTACTTTCTGCTCTACTGAATACAGAATCTGAGAAAGGCAGAGCCAAGGGGCCTTCAGAGATCTGCTGACTCTGCTCTGTCATTTTAAAGATGAAGAAACCGAAGCCCAGAGAAGGGAGGGGCTCTCCCAGGGGCAGCTCTCCTGATGCCCATGCCAGCCCTCTTTCCCTGCAGCTCCGTGGACTATACAGGCAATTCCTTGGGGGTATGGAGGTGACCAATCAGGGTCTCGCAATCCAACTGCCTCCTCATGCCTAGCTGAGCTGAACTTCTCTGTAATGACACCAAAATGTGCTGCCTGGTAATTACGGACTCAACAGTCATGATAAGCTGTGGCACACATAGAAATGGCTACAAAAAAGCAGTGACAGCACGACACAAGAAAAGCCAACCCCCACCCCCGACTCCGCACCTCCAGAAAAGTTGGCTGGTGTTCACTCTTAATGTTAAATGATGGCAGTCACATATTTCTTCAATGTAACTCTGAAGGAACTTTGTGATAATTTGGCATCAATATCCAACTTATGTTACCTAGCATATTTTAAGAGCTACAACTCCTTGCATGAGATATTCTATATGGACAGATGTATGGTGATTGGTAAATTACAATATGTACAAGTACAAATGCCTCTAAGGAAACAGAACTTTATGTAAATATGTGATATTTTATACAGAATCCATGCTACCTACATACACAGGTTGCTGTAATAGATGTGTAAACAGACATATGTTGGAGAAGATAATGTTTGTCTTCACCATGACTTGGGATTATTTCTTTAAACAATGGATTGTGAAGTGGGATTTACAAGTACCCTCTACTTCGTGAGGCATGTAAGCGACACAGCTTTAAAAGAGTTAACATGTCTCTACCAGAAGTCTTAACAAATTGAATCTTATTTAATTAGATAATGTATTTGGGAGGGGGGGAATGAAAAAATTCTTTCATTAACTAAACCAAACTCCCTTAAAGGCAACAATATGTTCCTCTTTGTCAGGACAGAATGGAATGAAATCTTTATTTTAATTGGGGTCAGATGAGGAGCCATTTGGATTCAGATGCTTTGTTTATCAGCCCTGAGCTTTATGGCTGAACCGGAATGTGAAATATTCCATTACACAACCGTTCCACTTAAAAGCCCACTTTCCCAACGATTTTTCATATGTTAAATGCTGTAAATATAGCCTAAGCTTGCTTTGAAATTTAGAAATAGAATACTTAAAGATTCCCCAGCAACATGATGATCCCAGATGGCCCTGGGTCAGAGGTGCTAGTTCTTCTATCTAGCAATGTGGCTTCCCTTAGACAAGGGCCCTGTGGTGGAGAAGAGTAGGCTAGGAAGCCGTCACTGTGCCACTGCCCCTCAGCGTGCATGAGTGTGTGCCCTTCAGGCACCTGAGCTGACAGGTTCCAGATTTATCAACGAGCATTTACTAAACACGTACTACATGCCAGGCTCTGAGAGACAGCACAGTATGGTGATTAAGAGCTAGGACTCTGGAGCTAGACACTAACACTGTGTGACCTTGGGCAAGTCATTTAGTTAGGCTTTCCATGCTTCAGTTCTCTCATCCGTACAAAAGGAAAAAGAACATTATTCACCTCACAGGGTTGTTGTGAGGATAAATGATAACATGTGTCAAGTGCTTTAAGAGTGCCTGACACACACACACACAAAAAAAAAAAAAAAAAAAAAAAGAGTGCCTGACACAGAGTAAGTGCTATTATTATGATTACTGTTAATAGATATTTCCACATTTGCCCTCATAACAACTTACTGAGGTAAGGGTAAGCAAGGCCCTTTCACAAATGAGGAAACAGGCTCAGAGAGGGTAAGTTATTTGTCCAGGGTCACATAGCCACTTCAACCCAGGCTTGTCTTAAGTTCAAGGCTCTTTCCACAAAGAGATGTTGCTTTCAGGACAAAGAGAATAAACACACATTCGAACTTTAGAACCCAGAGGTGGCTCGAAATTTCTATATACTCTCTGAAAAGAAACACATACATTTCTGCATGGGTAACTGGGAAGAGGAGAACAAATTTGTAACCACTACGATTTTTTCTTATAACTTGTGTCTCAAAGGGAATTCTAAATAGATATTATCATCTACAAAAAGATGACCTACGTCATCTAATACAGTAAATGATTCAAATTTAAAAATTGGCATCTTTATTATAACTGAGGATAACATTAGTTATGATTAAGTGTATTAACTCATTCATTATGTGTTTATGTGCAAGGTTCTAGGCTGAGAGCCATTCAAGTTGATTATGTGAGATTATGATTTCCCTCCCCGCAAACAGATTAAGGCAGGAAAATATTAATATAGAAATACTACTTCTTGTCTTAAAGTAACTTAAAATAATAGTGTTCAGAGAGTCAAAAGACAGTTTCCATTTCCCCTGTGAAGTTTCATTTGGCTTTACTCAGTTCCCCATAAAATGTATTCACTCAGAAAACAACTTGCTTTTCATCTTTTAACTTCTAGCATAGAAATCCAGCTAGAGTTTCAGGATTCTTTTTCAAGCACATTGGCAATGGGTTAATGATGACATTATCTGACAGCTCCCAAATAACACAGGCAGAGAGATGGAACTAATCAAGAAAATACTGCCTCAGCTAGACTTGCCAAGTCCAGAGCCAATGTTACACTCGACAAGGCTCCTAAAATGAAAGTAGCAAAGTTTGGCAAAAGGCACATTTTTAACTTTCATTTTCAGTGTCTGCACCTGATAGGAGCGAGTCAAATTCCAGTATGTCTTTGAAATTTGCATTCATACATGCTTACAGAAAATACAGCTATTTCAAATTAAATGCATCATTCATGGTTCATAAATTCTAAGACGACACCTACGAAGTTCTCTCTCTACATTTTCCCATCTTCTGTGAAATGCTCTGCTGTGGAAAATGAAATAAAATGAGCTGTTTCTGCAACTTCACAGCAGGTAATTTAATTTGATGGCAAATCACTTTCCTTTACTATTTTCATATAATTGTGCCACAATCTTTGGACAAATAAAAAAGATAAGTGGACATCCACATGTATGTAATTCACTAATTGCACATCTTCAGTGAGGGAAAATGTTTATTTTAAAAGTTACTGATTCTCTTAACCAGAGTTCAAAGCGAAGGTGCCATGAACATCTAAATAAATGTCAAGGGAGGGTCAAAGGCAACGAAGGTGGAACCAGGTGAAGTGTGAAGTGTTAAACTGTATCTAAAAAAGTATAAAAGAATAGAGAAAAAAGACTGAATTTCCAATTATCATAATGTTGTCTTATTCCTAGCACATTCTCAAACTTGAAGAAAACACTGAAACCAGAAGAATTCAGAGGAGGGTGCCCCCGGCTGCAACCAACTACTGTAGCGGTAGTAGCAGTGCAGGAGAATGAGGCCCGGCTTCAGCGCAGACCTGGGTCTGGTCCCTGCTTGGCTGCTTACTAGCTCTGAACACTGGGAAAGTCACCTCTTACGTCCAATCCCCAGTTTCTTCAATTGAGGATGTGACCAATACTGGTACTTGCGCCTCCTCCCTGACAGTCGGCTGCATGTGTTAGGAGGGCTTTGTGAACCACAGAGCCCAAGCCAACACCAGTGATGGGTGCTGCAGGGTGAGGCTGGGATGGGGACAGGAGAGGCAGAAGAGCTGCAGTGCAGCTGGGCTGGGGGGCTGGGGGCTGGCTGTGGTTTGGGGTCCTTGGCTCTCACAACAAAACCCAGCAGTTATTGGGGCCTTGTGACTCGAGGGTCTCTGCTTTGCTCGTATGTGGAAGCTGTGTGCGGTCAATCACACGGGAAACCAAAATCAGAGAGGAAAATGACAAAGGGAGAGAGAGAGAAGAATACAGAAGATCGAGGAGGTCAAAGTGTTCCTGGAAAATAAAAGCTCCAAACAAGAGCCAGCAGAATAGCAAAAAGGCAAACAGACGATCAAAAGCAAGAGAACAAAATGCAGGCCGGGAAGTCAGTGCCAAAGAATTGATTAGTCAAACATATGAATCTCTCACGCTGAAGCAGAAATATCACAGCCCTGGCTCCTCACTGTGGAGCCCTCTCGGCATAATGGGAGCTATGAAGAAACCGGGGAATAAAGCAACTTTCATTTTTCCTCTGTGAACGCAGAGGGCCCGGCCCCATGAGGACCTCGCCTTGTGCTGGCTTCGAGGGGGAGCGTGGCCCCTGGCCACGGGAGTGGGGTGCGAGTGAATGGGCCAGCACTCGGCTCACTTCACTTGAAAGCTCGGAGGCCTCTATAGACGCAGATCTCGGGCAAGAACAGCATCCTGGGACGTGGACTTATAGATTCAAATGAGGAAAGGTGAGTGTCCTTCTTAGCACCATGGGGACTAGAGTTCCTTCGCTTCTCTTTTCAGTGCTCCTTCCTTGCTGCACGGGCCCACTGGTTACTCCAGCAGCCGGCAATGACAGAGCGCTGCAGATCTCTACAAAGCAGAAGCCAGAAACGTAGCAGAAATGATGCAACTGGAAGACTCCCAAATGTGTGGGGTGGCCCCAGAAAGGGTGTATATAAGTTTGGTTGGCAACAATAAAGAACTGTAGGCAGCTTGGAACAGTGGAAGGAGCAGCAGATTTGGAGCCAGCAGATGTTGGTTCTAATACTAGCTTTGCCATTAATGGTTATGTGATCTTGGCCAAATTACCTCATCTCTCTGAGACTCGGTTTCCTAAACTGGAAAATGGGGATAACGAATGATACATACCCTAAGGGATGCTGTGAGGATTAAATTAAACGAGATGTGAAGATGCCTCGAAGTGTGTTTGCCTCACTGCTGTGCAATTTACGTAATCTGAAGAAGACTTGCTGCCATATTTTAAAACATTTCTGGTGTTCTGGAAACTAGAGAATGAGCTACATATAACTTGTGGCTCTTCACTGAATGGGCTACAGGAACTTGGATCATTCAAGTTTACATCCATTGAAATGTCACTCTGAGGCCTGTTTACCTTTGGCCTTTCTTCTCTGGTGACCTGTGAGGCGGCCTGGCCTGAACTCTGGGATTGGAAGAGCTCAGGGCTCGCTTCTCTGTTGACTCTGATTCTCATTGCAGCCCAGGCCTCCTTGTTTACTCCACACCCAGAATGAGCCTGGCACAGGGGAAAAAGCTCAGGCTTTGGGGTCAGAGACTCAGGTGGGAAGCCCAAGTCTATCACTGACTCAGTGGTAAAGGTGTTTCTAAGTTGTCTATACACCTTGTATGCATGTGTTACTGGAAAGTTCAAGAAGGAAATACATTTTTTTTTTAGGGTCAGTCCCAATGGGACAAGTGAGATTCAACAGGACTGATGCAAGTGGCAGATTCTTTATACACCTCAGTGCTACACTGTAATTTTCTGTCAAGATCTCCACGTTTTTCCCTGCTTGCCAGGAAGCCAGCTAAGGCCCAGGGTCTGAGGACATCAGAGCTGGAAGAGTCTCTGGACTACATCCAGTCCATCTCTTCCTTTTACTGTTGGAGAAACGGAGGCCCAAAAGGACTAGGCAATTTGCACCCAGGTTACACAAGGAACTGCAAGTACTGCTTTCGGTTGGTGCCGCCCTGAGCTGGCTCCGAAGTCAACACATAGAGCGTTGCCCTTGACCACTGGTAGGAAGGGACTAGCTGGCTGCTTCATGGACAGGATGGGTTGGTCAGTACAGCTGAGCTTGCTGCTGCCTGGAAGGCAAATGACTACAGAGTAGTGGGACACACCCCTGTTGATAATTGCCTGCACTACCCACTAGGGTGTCTGCTTGAGATATATCTTAGATGAAAACTCAAAACCTTCCTCATCTCATTGCAGCCTTGCCCAACACCTACTCCCAAAGCCTCTATTCTCTAGGATGAAAAAGATAGGAAGGAATCAGCTGGGGACAAAGAGTATACATGACACTCAAGAAACTAAATGTCAAGAATCATCTAAAAGATTCCCCGACTGAAAAAAATATTTGTAAACTATATCATAAACAAAAGGCTTATTCAACCCAATACATAAAATGTTCCTAAAAAATCAAGAAGAAAAAGAATAATTACCCAATAGAAAATAGACATATAGTTTATAGAACCCCCCCCCCACAAATTACTCTTAAATGTAAGAAAAGATATTCAACCTCACTTGTATAATAGGGATGTATATAAAATTTCACTGAGATATCACTTCTTACCCACCAGATTGGAAATAATCCATAAGTTAGCAATATAGTCTACTGGTGAAGCTGTGGGATAACAGGATAGGAATGGAAAAAAATTACAACCCCTATGGAGGGGAATTTGGCAATATCTAGCAAAATTACATGCGCAATTACCATTTGACCCAACAACCTCACTTCTAGGACCTAACCCAAAGATATACTTAGAAAAATACAAAATGGTATATGTACAAGGTAATTCACTGTGACATCTAATAGCAACGTCCAAACAACATCAACATGGTACTGGCTGAAAAATACTGTGACACATCCATTCTATGGAGCATTAGGTAACTGTGAAAAAAGAATGATGACGATCCTTATACACTGTGATGGACTGATTTCCAGAAAAGATTAAGTGCAAAAAAGGTAAGATGCAGAACAATGTATGCAGCAGTTACTTTTTTTAAAGTAACAAATAGAAGTTATGGGGGAGGGAAGTATAAGGGTAGAAGGAATGGGGATGAAAGCCTGATTTCTCTGAATGAATCTTGTTATATATTCTAAATTATGTAAAGAGTTCCTAAGATTAAAAAAAAATTAAATTTAAAAGAATTCCTAAGAATTGAAAAGATACTGAAACAAATGAACCTAACTATATATTACATTGGTGACATAACCACTTGGAGAAAAGAATTACTGCAACAGACCCTACAGATAATATTCTAACTGTATATCCTCAAGGGGCATTCTTTTTTTTTTTTGCGATATGCGGGCATCTCACTGTTGTGGCCTCTCCCGTTGCAGAGCACAGGCTCCGGATGCACAGGCTCAGCGGCCATGGCTCACGGGCCCAGCTGCTCCGCGGCATGTGGGATCTTCCCGGACCGGGGCATGAACCCATGTCCCCTGCATCGGCAGGTGGACTCTCAACCACTGTGCCACCAGGGAAGCCCAAGGGGCATTCTTTAATGACGATAAGAACCAAAAAAAAAAAAAAAAAAAAAAAATCATAATTTGAAAATTATTGGCAGCAATAAATTTTATGTTTTAGTTTTAAAACTATTATCTAAATATTGATAAAACAAATAATTACATTGTATGAACATTTTTTAGGAATGAATAATTTCAAGACAGAATAATCATATAAGTATAAAATTTAAAAAGTAAAAATTATGAAATTTTAAATTTGAAAAGAAAATCAGTATGAACTCATTTTTTTCCTTCTTTTAAAAATATACATCTAGGGACTTCCCTGGCAGTCCAGTGGTTAAGACTTCGCCTTCTGGTGCAGGGGATGCGGGTTTGATCTCTGGTTGAGGAGCTAAGATCCCACATGCCTCACGGCCAAAAAACCAAAAGGAAAACAAACATAAATATATATATATATATATATATATATATATATATACATCTAGACTCTGTCCACTGAAAAGCTCTAGAAGTAATGACAGACCAGTAGCAATGACTACCCCCAGTATTCAGAAAATGGTCTCTAAATGCCACTCCCCACTAATAAGAACCAGGGCTCACTGAAGAAAGGACTGATTCCAGATCTGGGACAGGACATTTACAAGGTGAACCCGAGGCATCTTGTCATGCTGGAATATAGTCATGAGTTAACAATCAGAAAATCCACATTATGGGACATTCTATAAGACAAGTGGCCTGGAATCTTCAAAAATGTCAATGTCACTGAAGACCAAAACAAAACAAACAAAAAGCAAGGGGACCCTACTAGATTCAAGGTCACTAAAGAGACAATAACAACCAAATAAGTTTTGAGCTCAGGTATATAAAAAAAGAAAGACAGTTATAAAAGATTTTGGTGCCAACTGGGAAAACTGAATATAGACTGTATATTTGATAATATTTTTATATCGATGTCACATTTCTTGAGAGTAATAATGACTGTGTAGTTATGGTACAGAATGTACTGCTTCTGAGGAGACAAAGGCTGAAATATTTAGGAGTGAAGTATCATGACATCTGCAACTTACTTTCAAATGATTCAGCAAAAAAATAAACAAGAAGTGAGGTGTGTATACATATTTAGAAAGGTTATGTAAATGTGTAAAACATTAAGTGTTGGTGAACTTAGGTGAAGGGTTAAATGGGTATTCATTGTACTGTTCTTTCAGCTTTCCCACAGGATTGAATTTCTTTTAAATAAAAAAGTTGAGGGAAAAAGAAAATGCCAAATTCTTATTTTTTTTTACAGTGCTTACTAATATAACTTAAAATGAAATACAATACCTGAATTTGTCTTAAAATAGTTCAGCAAAAAGAGTGGGCAGAATAAAAGAGGAAATAAGTGAAAAAAATAAGACAAAATGATGGCTGTTGAAGCTGTGTGATGGATAGATAGATGAGGGATCTGTACTCTGTACTTTTGGGTATATTTGGAAATCTTTACATAAAGAGCTCACGTAAATAAAAAATACAAAACAATGAGAGCCCAGCAGATAAATGGGCAAAAGGCAGGTTTCGTAGCAGAAAAATAAGTATCTGGCTCATACACATGAGCAGAAGTTCAATGTCACTCGTAATCAAAAGAAATGAAAATTAAAACAGAATTCAATTATTTTCACACATTAAATTAACAAAGATAAAAAATAAAGACTCCTAGTTGTAGCCCAGGGTACAGTGTAGATAAGAATGGACAACAGTAAAACATTTATGAAAAGTAATTTGACAAGTATATCAAGAACCTTAAAAATATGCATATCCTTTAATCTGGCATTGAAATTGCTGGGAATTTAGTTTAAGGAAAAACTCAAATGCCAATGAATCTCTCTATATAAAGTTGTTCACATCAAACCACCAACAACAAAGATTTAAATTTCCCTCCAGAGGGGCACAGTTAAGTAAACTGTGGCAAATCTAAGCAAAGGAATTATATAGCCATTTATAAAGACACTATCTCATGGCCTGAGGAAAATCGGTATGATGAGGATCACACGAAAAAAGAAGAAAAAAAATGTACTGACTATATGAGCTCAATTATGTAAAAAGGCATAAAGACATTTGGAAAGAAATGCACCAAAATTTAACGCTGGTTGCCTTAGGGTGGTGGGAATGTGAGTGACATTTTTCCCTCATGTTTTTCTGTTTTTTCCAAATTTTCTAAAATGAAAATACATTACATTGACAATCAGAAAAAACAATATACATTACTATTTTTTGGATGTTGTTTCAACCTGGCCCTTTGCCCTGGTGTAAATTTTTATGGTTGCTACTGTTATTATAACAAGAAGAGAAACATCGTGACATGGGTAGCTCTGAGTGGCATTAGGGATTCACCTTCGTGGGTTGGATTTTATCTAGCACAAAGGACCCTATAAGTAGGAACATTCAAAGTCAATTAGCTGGTAACAATATTATAAATAGAAAAGCAGGCAAATAAATGTTTGCTGGATATCATTAATTTAGTTGTAAAATAGATTCAGTTACTCTGATAACCCCATATAAAGAAGGCACTCATTATAAAGACAGCCATGGGTTAAACAAGAAAATGTTAGATGCAGAGATGGCTCTGCTGTACACAGCTAAGATATTCCCACGGAGACAGCAGTTCTCAAAATATCACCCTCAAAAACAAAAGCTTCATCTAGGAAAACAATCCCAGTGCAATGCTAATTCAGTTGGTCCTGCCTACTTCTCTCAGAATCCAGCTCTCTTCCTCCTCGCTCTGGCTCTGTCTGAATGCTATGACCCAGTGCAGGCCACTTTTTGGAACTTTCTTATTTATAAAGTGGGTATAATAATCTACTTTACAAAAAAAATTTTATTGTATAGGAGTACAGAGAAGACTGGACAGGAGGCATGGGGACGCACCTAGCACATTGCCTGGTAAATAACATTGATCCCATCTCAAAAGAACTCATTCCCCTCCATTCCTACTGCCACCATGCAAGTCCAAGTCACCCCCATCTCCTGCGTGGGCGATCACAGTGACCTTCTAATTGCTCTCTGTGCTTCCGTTAAGGTCCCCCTCCCAGCAGCCAGCATGATTTAAAAAAAAAAAAAAAAGATTGGTTGTGTCACACCTATCTTAAAAACCCTTCACTGGATTTCCACTGACTTTAAATAAAATCCAAACTCCTTTCCATGGCCTCCAAAACCTGTGTGATCTGGCCCTGCCTAAATCTCCAGCTTCAACTCAGGCCACGTGCCTCCTCCACTGCTACATCCTGGGCTCCCTAGTTCCTTCTGGTTCAGTGCAGTGTTAACCCCTTCACTGTGCCTGGAACATTTTCTTGCCCCTACTCAACCTGGTTGGCTGATTCTTACCCTTCACCTCTCAGGTGAAAGGTCAGCTCCAAGAAGACTTCCTCAGCTACTCCATGTGAAGTAGAAGCACTGAAGTACAACTCAGAGGAAACATTTTAAATGATATAGATGTCCATCTCCTTGTTTACTGTGTCCATTTCACTAGACTGTAAGCTTCTTGAGGACATCTATCTCTAGTCACTACTATTGGTTGCCTCACTCCCTCCTCTTCTAACACAAACCCAATTTGTTCATGCCCCCATCCTCCTCCATGAGGACAAGTGTTTCAGGCCCCATCCCAGAGGCAGGGGGTGGGTCCTCACATTTAAGCCAATCCCAGTGGTCTCAATTTCCTTATCAGTGATTGGTTAGGGCATGGGCATATGACTCAATTCTGTTCAGTGATGCATGAGAAGTCACCAGGAGAGCTCTGGCAAAGGTTTTCTGAATCTTAAGAGATGCCAGGAAGAGAAGGTCCTTTTGCTGCCTTTTGAGATTGTTGTGAGGATGTAACGCCTGCAAGTGACACAGTCATCTTGAGACCATGAGGGAAGCCATCTGGTGGCATGGCCAGTAGGCTGGAATCAGCAGCCTCAAGAATGAAAGAATGGGGTACTTGATATCATCAATGAGTTGCTCAATTAGCCAGTCACAGAACTGCCTACCTCTGAGCTTTCTATGATCGATAATAAATTTCTTATTATTTCAGCCAGATTTCTGTCACCAGCAGCTGAAAACTTCCTGGTACATCAATCTGTTCTCTCCCGCCCACAATCCAGTGTAGTGTTTAGCACATAGTAGGCCCTCAATAAAACTTATTTGAATGAACGAATGAGAGTGTTTGTTGTAAAGTATTACCAAAAAAAACTCACTTCTCGAGTAGGATTCATATCATTTCTATGAGAAAAGTGTTGTTTTTGTTTTTTCCCTCTCCCACTTTTTTTTTTTAATTAAACAAACTACATTAAAAGAAAAAAGAGACAAAGAAAAAATTTTAAATACAATTCTACCATCCTAATGTAGTATAGGATTGAGCTGTTATAGTAAAGGGTTCCTACCGTAAACATGGACTCCTTGCACCGAGGCAGCTCACAGAGATGCAGTTCCCCAGTTCCTTTAGGCACTAGTGCAGTGGGAGTTAAAATTTTTTTTACATTTCTCAGGAATAGAAAGAAAGATTTCCATTGGCTATTAAGCTTCCTGGAATATTCACAGGAAAAGTTTTTAATGTATATGGAACATCCATTTCCAAATAAGCAGCCCAGTGGTTAAGAGGCTTTGGAGTGAGACCTGGATTTGAATCCTGGCTCTGCCACCCCAAGTTGTGTGACCTTGTGCAAGTCACTTACCGTCTCTGAGCTTCAACTTCCCCATCTATAAAGTGGGAATAATACCTAATTCATAGTTTGTTTGATTTTTGGTAAGATTAAGTATGATACTCATATAGACCTTAGCTTGGAGTTTAATATATTGTTAGTGCTCAAAATTAGTTATAGTTATGATGAAATTGTTCCTATGATCGTCCTTAAGTTTCATGATTCCTTAAAAGAAGCGCCTTTCATATTGACACAGGTGTTGCCTAAATGCCATGTGCCACAAGTCAATTGAGATCTGGCTTTCCAGGGTTGCCAAAGGCTGGCCACCTTCCTGGGAGACAGTGTGGCCCACTGAAAAGAGCACAGGCCTTGGAATCAGTGAGAACTGGGCTCCAGTCCTAGCCAAGAACTCAATGGCTATAACCTTAGGTCTGACATGAAATCTCCACTCTTCAGTTTCCTCATCTGTAACTGGGGTCCTACTATTCCCATCCGTACCTCCTGCCCAATGTCTTTGTGGACTGAGTGACAGAGCACATAGAAATTGTCCTGTACCTGGCACACAGGAGGGACACAACACACACTAACTCCCTTCATGTCTTTCAGTATCAGCTCTTCCTAATCAAATTCAGGTTGAAACCAGAAGTTCTCACTACACAATGAACTGGGCCCCCCCCCGGCAGGAGGGCGCGGGACTGGTAAGTTGGCTTTAAAAAGATGACTAAATTGCCCAACAATGGCACATACGTATAATAAACCTATCCCACAAAATGTTTTGTTTGGTTTTAAGGCCCTGCTGTGCCTGCATCCTACTACCCCCTTGAACACAGGGGTCTCTACGGCTCACTCACACAGGGAAAATTGGCAGACTGCTCTCCCCTACCCAGAGCTGCTTCTTGTGCCCTCTACCCGAGGATGGCAATGTCACAGGAGCAAGGGAGCTGCACAATGCCCAGAGATTTATGAAAATACGCATCTGAAAAAGGGAATGCTGTGCAGAGAGTGGTCGTGTGGGCAGGCCTGGTGCATGGGAACAATTAGAGCAGGTCTGCAACAACTCAGGGCTGTTCTATTCGATTGCTTAAAGAATTGCCATAGCAACAGCAGGCACACATAGTAAAGGAGCAGCAAGATGGAGCAAACACTTGAAAAAGACTCTCTTGTTAACCCTCCTCCCCTCCCCAAAATGAGGAAAGGGCCATCCTGTTTCTCTAAAATAGTCCTCCAATCGATGTCCATACTTCATGCCAAAGTGGGTGACTAGGTGCCCATCTTTCTTCTTCTTCTTTCTTTTTTTTGTGTGTGTTAATAACAGCAGCTACCTTTTAATGATCTCCTACTACGTCCTGGGCCCTGGGCTGATGAAAACTTCACCTAATAATTCTAGCAACTGGCATTTACTGAGTGCACACTATATCTGCACTGGGGACGTGAGACGTCCTGGACATTGTCCCCGCCTGCAAGTGAGATGGAGCCATATGCAAATCTGTTTATGAGTTGGGGTGGCATCTGAGCCAAGTCTTGAATGAACACTCAGTGGCCACTCTATGTGCTAGGGATATAGAGATGAATAAGAAACTCTCTTTTTCTTCAAAAACCTCACAATCTAGCGTGGGGGAGAAATATGGAGGTAAAGCATTAATGTGAGGCCACATCTAATTGCTTACATATGGAGTTAGGAGATCACATTCAGTAATTGACAAAACAAAACAGATTTCAGGAGGGGTGTGTGGGGAAGGTTGAGCATTTAGGGAGAGCTGCCTCCTGACAGCTGATGGGCTAGGTCCCTTAGCTACGTTACACATGGACAATATTATAACCCCTTACATGACCGGCAGATCCCCAACTGCAGGCCACGTGCTCTTCCTCGCCCTGTTGATGAGATGCTCCTCACCCAACAAGAACCACGGGAAGCGGTAATTCCAACTTCATGTGTACAATAAGATGTGGAACCAGAGCTCAACTAGCTGTGACTTGCTTTTAGGCTCATACAGCTAGTAAGTTAGAGATTTGAACCCAAGCCATCCTGATTAAAAAACCTGTCCTGTTTACTTGGTATGCTGAATAGATTCAGATTGACAGGTCACTAGTTGGAAAGTTCACAGCTAGTTCTTGGAATAGTAGAGGTTGGTACTGGAACCTAGACAAGTGGAGCAGTCTCTCTGGAGAGATTCTATGTAGAAAGGGGTTCTTTCCCCTGCTCTCAGGGCCGCTGTCAGGCACAACCTGGCCTGCTGGGTTCAATTCACCCTCACTGGCGACTGGGAAGGTGACTAAAGGAAGGAGCATAGCAAGAATTCCAGCCTCATTTTTTGAGGCCTTCCCTGAAATACGTGCTAACCGTCTAAATTCCACGAGAGAAGACACTGTTTGAGAGTTTGCCTCAGTCACCTGTGTACGTAGGTGGGTGGCAGACAAATGCCACAAGCCAGGGGGCAGAGAGAAGACTGCTTTCACCGGATCCTTCTCTTTCCGATCGATAACTCACTGGACAATAATCAGCTGGCATTATGACCCTTCTCCACAGGAGTCACAGAGGAAAAGCATTTAGGAACATCCTCCAAACACAGGACAAAACAGGCAGACCGTGGAAAGTCCACTTCCTCCTCACTAATGGGCAAACCCCCCAGCATTAGGTCAAAGAAAACCATACGCCTTCCAGGTTCACCCAGTGAGTGCTCTCCATCATTCTCTGGTCAAACCTTCTCTCCTCTCTCCAGCTGCTGATCTGTCCCTCTTGTCCCCAACCACTGCCCAACACACACACACACACACACACACACACACACACACACACACACGCCTGCCTGAACACTGCAGAGAGAACATCGCAGAGAACGTTAAAACCATCAGATGGACCCCCTTCCCCTCCCCCTCTTCCTTCGCCAGAATCCCCACCCCTCAGGCTTCCTTCCCCACTGATACTCAGGCAGAGGGCCTGTTCTCTGCTCCAAGGCCAACCTAACCACCCTGCTTTGCCAAATTCCTTCCTTTTCAGGGCCTTGGTTCTGTCAAATCCCCTTACCTCCCCTTCCTTTCTCATCAGCATTTCAATGTGCTCATGTTTCTTCCAGTGTTAAAACAAACAAACACTCTCCTCCTTGTCCCCAGTTTTCCCTCCTTCCTATAAAGCCATCTGGCTACCATGATCCCCTCTCTCCACTTCCTACCGGCCAAACTGTCCAGAGGAGTTGTCTAATCTCACCCAAGACTCCCAAGACCTTCTTGTGGCTAAAACCCACAGGAGACTCTCTGTCTTTATCTAATTAACTTCTCTTCAGTGGCTAGACACGTTTACTAAGCACTCTCATCTCTGGGCTTTGCTGTGTTAGCCTGGTTTTATTCTCATCTCTCTTGGATGTGCCTTCTCTGGCTCCTTCACTGGCTCCCCTTTTTTTGTTAGCCTCTTACATACAGACGTTCTTTGCCTCATGCTTTCTTTATCTCTTATGCCATATACTTCCCCTGGTTAAATATTTACCACCCACATATTGACATCTCTCAAATCTCTATCTCCATCCCACCCCTCACTTCTCATCTCATGGACGTTTCTTGGATGGATGTCCACTGACAAGTCAAACTCAACATGTATAGAATTAAACTCATTTTCCTTCCCAAACTGGTTCTTCCTTCATCCGAGGGAACAGGAATAGCCCTACCCAGTCACCTGGCTCAGCCTTGCTTTTCTTCTCTCTTCTCTCCATTCACTCAATTACCGAGACCTGGGGATTCTACCTCATCATGTTTCTCAAGCCCATCCACTTCTCTCCACCCCTTCAGTCCCTTCCCCAGTCCAGGTCGCCATCATCTTTCCCCTGGGTTATGGTAACAGCCTCCTGGGTGGTCTCTGCCTTCAAGCTTGCCTTCCTATTAATCGGTTCTCTTCTCACACTACCACCACAGTTGCCTTTAAAAAATGCCTGCATAGGGCTTCCCTGGTGGTGCAGTGGTTGAGAGTCCGCCTGCCGAAGCAGGGGACACAGGTTCGTGCCCCGGTCCAGGAAGATCCCACATGCTGTGGAGCGGCTGGGCCCGTGAGCCATGGCCGCTGAGCCTGCGCGTCTGGAGCCTGTGCTCCGCAACGGGAGAGGCCACAACAGTGAGAGGCCCGCGTACCGCAAAAAAAAAAAAAAAAAAAAAAAAGCCTGCATATTCATGCAGCTTCCTTGCTTTAACAACTCTTCCATCGCTGCCCCAGTGATACCAGAATTCATTTTAAGCTTCCTGACATGGCTTATAAGGTCCTCCCTGATCTGGCCCAAACCTGCCTTTAAATTTCACTTCTCACCACGCCGCTCCCTGTGCCAATGTCTGTTACCCTCAGAGGATGCCTCCCTCTCTCCTTTCCCTGGCTAACTCTCACATCTCAAGTCTCAGCTTGGATATCACTTCTCCTGGGGCACCTTCACTGAGCCCTAGTTCCTAGCTGGGTGCCTCTCCTAGGGTCCAACCTCATCCTCTACTTCCCCTTTGGAGCACCCATTAAACTGTATTATAATTGCCTATTTGCTTGTCATTCTTGCCACTCGTCTGTCTCATTCCCTGTTGCTAACCCAGTGCCCAGTGTGATTACTGAGGCATAGGAGGGGCTATTTGTGGTTAAAACAACGAACGGATGAGTGAATAGAGAGCTCAAAGAAAGGTGCATTTGTTTTTAAAAAAAGTTCATGCTGTTAAGAGTGGACGGGGCTTCCCTGGTGGCGCAGTGGTTAAGAATCTGCCCGCCAATGCAGGAGACACGGGTTCGAGCCCTGGTCCGGGAAGATCCCACATGCCGTGGAACAACTAAGCCCCTGTGCCACAACTAATAAGCCTGCACTCTAGAGCCCACGAACCACAACTACTGAGCCTGCATGCCACTACTGAAGCCCGCGTGCCTAGAGCCCCTGCTCCGCAACGAGAAGCCACCACAATGAGAAGCCCACGCACCTCAATGAAGAGTAGCCCCTGCTCGCCGCAACTAGAGAGAAAGGCTGTGTGCAGCAACGAAGACCCCATGCAGCCAAAAATAAATAAATAAAAATTTAAAAATAAATTAAAAAAAAAAAGAGTGGACGGCCATAGGATGGTAGGGAAAAAAACACCAGATTTCTGGTATGAATCAGCTTCTAACCTTGATTCTGCAAGTGACTTGCTTTGTGACCTGGATTGATCGTTTAATGTCTTGGAATCTCAGTTCCTCATCTGTAAAACTGATGTTACCACCTATCTCTCAGGTTGCTGTATTAAATGAGATGACATGTAAAAGCACCTGCCACCACGCAGGGTGCATAACAGGCATCAGAAATGTTTTTTAAAATTAAGTGAATCAGTCTAATTATTCAAAAAGAACATTCGAGGTACATGACAATAGAGCTGGCTGGTAAGACACATGACCAGCACTCTATCTGCAATGATGAAAGAGAGCTAAAGGCAGGAGTCACGAACCCAATATCAAAGCTATTCTGTGCAAAGGAGTGGATTCCTCCAAAGACGTTAAATTAGAACTAAGCTTCCACACGTTGTTCTCATTACTTTCCTAGCAAGCTGCTGAGAACGTGAAGCCACTTTTCTTGGGCAGCTTCTCTAGTACACTGTTCTTGCAGAAAACCAACGTTGGTGATTTCCTCCAGGATTGGGGGTTGCTTGACAGAAACCAAGATGAAAAGAAATATTTGCCATATTCATTGCTGGAGCCTGATGGTGTGAAAAAACTCTCCATACAGGCTCCCAAGCTGGGAGCCTAGAAGTCACCCTAGATCACTCCCTTTCCAGCTAGCCCTACATTTTTTTTTAAGTCTTTATTGAATTTGTTACAATATTGCTTCTTTTTCGTGTGTGTTTTGGTTATTTGATCACAAGGCATGTGGGATTTTAGCTTCCCGAACAGGGATCGAACCCACATCCCCTGCATTGGAAGGCGAAGTCTTAACCACTGGACTGCCAGGGAAGTCCCCAGCCCTATATTTTTTTGACTGACTGATTCTATCTCTTAACTCTCTCTCAGATTTGTTCTCTTTGCTCCATTTCCACTGCTTTAGAGTTCTGAGTTCAGTTTTTCTTCCCAGAACTATTAACAGCCTTCTCACTAGCCTCTGCTTTGGTCTCATTTCCTTCCAGCCAACTTTCTTGATGCCTTCAGAAATGCAAATGTTCCCTGCTTCAAATCCTTAAGTGGCTCCACTGACTGACTGACTGCAGGAGGACACCCAAACCTCAAATGAAGCAGTTAAAGGATTCCACAAACTGGCCCCTGCCTCCTAGCGTTATCATTCAGAGACACACCCTATAACCCAGCCTATGCGCCACGGTGAACCCATGCGTTCCCATGGGTCATGTGGAACAAATAAGTCTTTTCTAAAGGGTTACTACTCTCGCTGTTCCATCTATTTAAAGTAATCTTTTGCTTTCTGGAAAACTCTTTCAAGACCCATTTCAAGTGAGTAATCTACTCCCCTGGGAAGCCACCCTTAACGTATCCTGGCAGAGTTAATCACATCTTCTTTTGTGCCATTCCCTTATCTAGAACTTTCCTTCATGTTACTGCATTACAACTGTTTTTCATGTTTGTTTCCTCATGGGCCTTTGAGTTCCCCTGTCAAATAACATGATTAATATAATATTTTTAAAATGAATGAATGAATGACAAAATAATGTATGTGTCACCCTCATCTTTGGCTGTAATGCCCAAACTGGGTGATTGTGAGCTCCTACAAAATGTTACTGAGCTACTCGAGATAAACAGCAGATACAATATTACAAAGAAATTACAAGTGATGTGATTTGCACATAAAAGAATCTGTGTGAGTTTGGATTCTTCCTTCCCCCACTATAGTGATACTCAACACCCAGCATTCTGTGGGTGCTTAAAAAATGTTGAAAAATAACAATAGACTTTTCTTATTTATAGAATAACATTGTAAACATTTCAGCACTTTCCAGTGGCTGAAAAATTCTAAGTTTAACAACATCTGCCCAATAAAACAAAAACCAAAATTCTGCTACTGAGAAGAGATAAGTGGTACACAAACAAACCTTGGTGAACAGTCTATGTAGACAGCCAAAAGAATGGGAAAGATGGAAAATTTTGTGCACCATGAAAGATAAAAAGGAACTAAAGTTTCCTTTCTCAGAAACAACATAGGATGAAAATGGAAAAGAGGCCAAATATAACTCCTGACACTTCTCAGGTCTTCTAGCATGTGGTATCCTGCACAGGCTGAGGCTGAAGTCATATTCATCCTCCCAGTTACATCCACCCACATGACAGGAATAATGCAGTGATCTGAAGCTATTTCACTGTTTTGGGGTTTTAACTTCTGGGATGAACTCATTAATTCACAAATGATTGGACCCAGGTCAGAAGTTATGCAGATCTGGGTTCAAATCCAGACTCTTACCTCTTATTGGTTATTTTACCTAGGGTAAATTCCAATCTCAGTTTTTAAAAAAAAATCCATAAAATTAGGAGAATATCACCTATTCTGGAGATAATACTGAGGAGTTCAGTAGAATAAAGCAGAGAGAGATCAAGAGTAAAAGAAGATGAAAGAGTAGTTGGATAATAGATTGAAAAGTACCAACATATTTATATAGGAGTTTCGAGAATAAAAACCAAAACCAACCAAACAAAAGAAACTCTAGGTTTGGCAGAGAAGTAATATTTAAAAAGATAAGGGCTGAGAATATTCCAGAATTGAAGAAAGATGAGCCCTCAGACTGAAAACTGTGAGTACCAAGGAACATGAATAAACCCATCCCTAGATACGTGATAGTAAAATTGCAGAATATAAGGTGAAAGAAGTTCCCAGAGAGAAAAGATGGATTTTTATAAAAGAATGACAAGTGATTGATCACAGACATTTCACCAATAAAAACAGATGAGAAAAGACAAATTTTTCAAAGGAAGAAGGAAAATTGTCAATGTACAGTTCCATATCCAGATAAACTATCCTTTAAGAGTCATAGCAAAATA
The DNA here is from genome assembly GCF_008692025.1 of Phocoena sinus. Taxonomy (NCBI): domain Eukaryota; kingdom Metazoa; phylum Chordata; class Mammalia; order Artiodactyla; family Phocoenidae; genus Phocoena; species Phocoena sinus. The sequence goes on along the minus strand of NC_045768.1, from coordinate 11,643,790 downwards.
AAGATACTTCAGACATACAAAGATGAAAGGGGTTTGAAGATCCTCACTGAACAAAACATTAAAGATACGATTCAGCAAGAAGAAAAGTGAACCCACAGGGAAACAATGGTAAACACAGATGTTGATAAATTGTAAAACTACAGTCTGTTTTACTGTTAATGTTTTTTTTTAAAAAGTTAATATTCTAATAATGTTAAGATTTGTAGATATAGGTGCACGAGTATATTAAAATCCTTATATTGTTTAGGAAGAGAAAAAGGATGCTAAATAATTTAGAATTGTTAATTTATGTAACTTCCATATATGTAGGTTTTTCAGTATTCTGGGCTAGACTCCCAAAAAAATCTTCCTGGAAAAGCAAAATGTCTCCCTTTTCCATTTTGTAGATGTAGTCTTCCTATCATATTTTATAAACAGCTTGCCTTAAACTAAGCTCATGTTTCAAGCTACTCTGTAGAAGTTTTGTTTAGGATCTCTCTCCCCCTCTGCTTTGGTCTTTTTCCCAGCTGAGTCACTTCCCTTCCCTTTTAACTTCCTTCATTTTTCACATTTGAACTTCAATTAAAAAAATAGCTTCCCCAACCCTCTACTCTTTTTTTCTTTTTCAACTTTTTATTTTGACATAATTTCAGATTTACAGAAAAGTTGCAAGAATAGTATAAAGAACTCCTATTTACCCATCACCTAGATTCCCCAAATGTCAATATTTTACCACAATGGCTTTACCTTCTCTCTCTTCCCACACACATCTTATTATATTACATGTATGTTTTATCTGTATAAAATGTTTTTCTGAACCATTTGAGAATAAATTTAAGACATGATGTCCCTTTACCCCTACATACTTAAGTATAGTCAGTTCTGCTATAATGTGACATATATCTTCCTAAAACTCACCATACTTGGGGCACAATGCTCAAAAACTTCATCAGTGATATGTTAGAAATAAGACAGAAACCTGATAAAAACAGTACACCATTTTATACATGTTCAGTGGGTAAGAAATATATAAATACTACAATAAATGTCATCTTTACCTTTAAAAAACCTGAAATTTGCTGTGGAAGTGGGCATCAGAAGGACTACAGCACATGGGTAGATTCTGAAGTGGCGGAAGAAGGATAAAGAACTGAAAGACCACTGTGGACAGAAAGCGTGTGGCTCATCACACACATGGTGAACTGAGGTAGCTGTTAGAGGTGTGTACATGTGTGCATTCTGTGTACTGCTACATGTCTTGGTTAATTTGAAATTTTGGTTAATTTGGGTGCAGTTTTCTGCATTCACCTAGTATTTCTCATGGATATCATGCATAATCAAACATAATTGAACACGTTATGCTCAAATTGTTCCCTAATATATCAACTGCATTCGAACAACCTTGTGTTGTTAAAACAGGCATTACAGGGCTTCCCTGGTGGCGCAGTGGTTAAGAATCCGCCTGCCAAAGCAGGGGACACATGTTCGAGCCCTGGTCTGGGAAGATCCCACATGCCGCGGAGCAACTAAGCCCGTGTGCCACAACTACTGAGACTGCGAGCCACAACTACTGAAGCCTGCGAACCTAGAGTCCATGCTCCGCAACGAAAGAAGCCATCGCGATGAGGAGCCCACACACCACAAAGAAGAGTAACCCCCACTCACCGCAACTAGAGAAAGCCCGTGCGCAGCAACGAAGACCCAATGCAGCCAAAAATAAAATAAAAGTGAAAAAATAAATTTATAAAAAAAACAGACAAGCATTACAGCAAACTGTATTTCCTAAAATCGAGAACAGTGTCTTATATAACCACAGTATAATGATCAAAATCAGGAAATTAACAATGGTACAGTAAAAATCTAATCTACAGACTTTACTCGGAATTCACCAATTGTCTCAATAATGTCTTTTTACAGCAAAAGAAAATCCTGGCTCATATATTGCATGCAGTTGTCCTGTCTCTTAGTCTCCTTTAATCTAGAATAGTTCTTGGGTCTTTCTTTGTTGCAAGACATTAACATTTTTGAAGAGTACAGGCCAGCTATTTTGTAGAATGTTCCTCAATTCAGGTCAAACCCTCTACTCTAACTTCAATCTATCACTGTTAGCTGAAGCACTATTAACGTCTGAAATCTTCCTGAATGCAATTCAAGTGCGGAGGTAGGGTCTGCGTCTTTTATCGTAGCTCCCTTTGAAAAGTCAAGTAAAATCTGCATTGGGAAACCTAGACAATGGCAGTTATCTAACTGTCCTTAAAATAAAAATCCTTTCTTTTAAGAGAATTTAAAACTAAAAGACACATAGAAAGCCCATCTACCACAGAAGGTAATTGGCTTACCATAATCCGAAGTACAGAAGTACATGTCACTCACCGAACAGTCATTTTTAGAAGTCTGACATTCACACTAATATTTTAAGAAGGCTATTGTGACTGGAGGAGGAAGGTTGGGAACTAACATTTTTTTGAGCATCTACAATGTGGTAATTATACACATTATGGTAATATGCATTTAATCCTCATAACAGCTCTGTAAAATTGGTATTAATGTTCCAGTTTTACAGATAAGGAAACTGAGCCTAGATATGAACTCTTGCCTAAAGGCAGGAGGTATTGACATAAAATCCTACATAAAGGCATTGAGGTAACATCCTCCCCAAAGTTATAAGAAAAATAGGGGAAAGATATGTCCACAAAAATATATACTGAAAGATATGCCCACAAATAGATTAAAACTGCAAAAAATAGATTAAAAGATTTGCAAATGAATCAACAAAGGATTAATCTCCAAAATATATAAACAGCTCATGCAGCTCAATATTAAATAAACAACCCAATCCAAAAATGGGCAGAAGACCTAAATAGACATTTCTCCAAAGAAGACATACAGATGGCAATGAAGCACATGAAAAGCTGCTCAACATCACTAATTATTAAAAAAATGCACATCAAAACTACAATGAGGTATCACCTCATGCCAGTTAGAATGGGCATCATCAGAAAATCTACAAACAACGGATGCTGGAGAGGGTGTGAAGAAAAGGGAACCCTGTTGCACTGTTGGTGGGAATGTAAATTGATAGAGTCACTATGGAGAACAGTATGGAGGTTCCTTAAAAAGCTAAAAATAGAATTACCATATGATCCAGCAATCCCACTACTGGGCATATACACAGAGAAAACCATAATTCAAAAAGACACATGCGGGCTTCCCTGGTGGCACAATGGTTGAGAGTCCGCCTGCTGATGCAGGGGACGCGGGTTCGTTCCCCGGTCCGGGAGGATCCCACATGTCACGGAGCGGCTGGGCTCGTGAGCCATGGCCACTGAGCCTGCGCGTCCGGAGCCTGTGCTCCACAGCGGGAGAGGCCACAACAGTGAGAGGCCCACATACAGCAAGAAAAAAAAAAAAAGACACATGCACCCCAATGTTCATTGCAGCACTATTTACAATAGCCAGGTCATGGAAGCAACCTAAATGCCCATCGACAGACGAATGGTTAAAGAAAATGTGGTACATATATACAGTGGAATATTACTCAGCCATAAAAAGGAACGAAATTAAGTCATTTGTAGAGACGTGGATGGATCCAGAGACTGTCACACAGAGTGAAGTAAGTCAGAAAGAGAAAAACAAATATCGTATATTAACGCATATATGTGCAACCTAGAAAAATGGTACAGGTGAACCGGTTTGCAGGGCAGAAATTGAGACACAGATGTAGAGAACAAACATATGGACACCAAGGTGGGAAAGTGGTGTGGGGTGGGGGGGTGGTGGTGTGATGAATTGGGAGATTGGGATTGACATGTATACACTAATGTGTGTAAAACTGATGACTAATAAGAACCTGCTGTATAAGAAAAAAAATTAAATAAAATTCAAAAATTAAAAATAAAATAAAAATTGAGCTATGAAAAACCCCCCTGCAATCTACTATTTCAAAATGAGCTGAAGATGCTAAGAAGATTATACAAAGTATGAAAGAACAACATACATACAAATTATAAAAACTTAGAAATGAGGGGATAGAACTCAGGAAAGAATTAGAAACAAAAGAAAAACTTTTCTGAAATGAAGACTAAACTAGAGGGAATACAAGAGCATATCAACTCAAAAGATGATGCTTTAAGAAAAACAAAAGAAAAAGAGAAAAACTTCAAAAATCAAAAAGAAAGATGAGGGGCTTCCCTGGTGGCACAGTGGTTGAGAGTCCGCCTGCCGATGCGGGGGACGTGGGTTCGTGCCCCGGTCCGGGAGGATCCCACATGCCGCGGAGCGGCTTCGTCCGTGAGCCGCGGCTGCTGGGCCTGCACGTCTGGAGCCTGTGCTCCGCAACGGGAGAGGCCACCGCAGTGAGAGGCCCGCGTACCACAAAAAAAAAATAAATAAATAAAATAAAGATGAATTCCATCTCAATAATAATATAAAGTTTAAAAAGCAATTGAGATAAAGAGATTTTAAAGAAAGTGAAAAATATTGAAGATAGGCAAAGAAGATCAAATACACAAATAATTGGAGCCCCTGAAGAAGAAAAATAAAGCAAAAGAATGGAACCAATGCTAGAACCTATCATTCAAGAAAATTTTCTTGGTATTAAAAAAAAGACTTGAAATTGTATGTTTCATATATGTTGAAAGACCACATTATATACCTGAGATGACAGACCCAAAATGACCACCCAAGACAGTCTAATAAAATTACTGGACTTCAGAAGAGAAAAAAATACTTAGGCTCTAATATAAAAAAGAACATGTGATTTATTAAAGAAAGAAAATTAAGGTTATCATCAGACTTTGACAGCAACACTTTTTGCCAAAAGAAAATGTAGTAACACATTTAAGATATTCAAGGAGAGAAAGTATAAGTCAAGGATTTTATATCCAGCAAAACTGGCTCATCTAGAAAGGGCACAGAAAAATTGTTATCAACCTTTAACTACAGAGGGAATATTGTTCTCCTGAGCCTTCCTGAGGAATCTACTAGGGAGCCAGCTTCAGACAACCAGAAATGGCCAAAGAGTTATCACCATTAGAACTGGTTACAGTCACCTGAAGCCTGAGACTAAATGAGGGCTGAGAGGGAGACAGTCTAGTGTGTAATGGCTGTGTGTTCTAGCAAAGTAAATACAGTTCAACTAGCCAAAATCTACTGGGAGAATAGGGAGAAAATATGCAAAACAAAGTTAAAAGATAATCTGTAATCATGCTGGTGGTAACATTTGCAGTGTTTACTGAAGCTGCTGTATATGAAAATAAATGAGTAATTATGGGATATTGTAATTCTATTATCCCCTGTGCCCTTTAGAACCAGAATCCTCAGCACAGAAGAAAGGAAGTACCAATGTAATAGGGAAGAGGTTAAGCAAAAGGTATGTAATTTTGAATTTGGACTGGAGGTAACTATATATATATATACACATATGCACATGTATACATGTATATGTGTGTGTATCTCCCTCCTCTGTCCATTGAAAACGCCTGGAAACAATGACCAACCCAGTAGCAGTGAGTATCCTAAGCACCCAGGTTTTGGTCTCGAGACATTACTTCTCACTAAAAGAAACCAGTGCTTCCTAAAGAATTGTCTGATTCTAGGTTTGAGGGCAGGAAAGGTACAAGATGGGCCTGGAGCATCTTGTAATTTCAGATAACAAGGGAGCTAGGGTCACGTTAAAAAAAACAAAACAACTCAGGGCCAACCTGAAGAAATTCTCGCTGACCAAAATGGTACAGTGTGAGTTTCAATAACAATAATAATTGCAATGAACCCAAACCCATAAAATATGTTTAAATCCACCAGGTTATAATAATACACATACAAAAGAACTGTCATGTTTTGAGGGTGTTAGGGAACTAATTCTTATACTAAAAACTGGTAAATATAGGAAAGAATCAAGCATTTATCTTGTCTTTGCTATATGAACTGTGACACTGGGTAAGAACATATATAATAGTAAATGAAGGAAAGTGTCTCTTTATAAAAATATTCCAACCAATAGATGAAAAATAAACAATAAACTGAGAACATCATCATTTTACAACTCCCAATGAATAAAGAGATATAGGTATCAAGCATCACTGGCTACTAAAAATCACCAAAAAAAAAAAAAAAAAATGCAACCAGACTTAATATGTCTCACATAGACGTACCAAATACCACTTGCAATCTCACCAAAAAGACTGAACCTTAGTCTATCCAATCTCAAAACCCAGTCGCCAATTAGCAGGAAATATAGAGGACAGAGGAACATGGTGAAGAGCACCATGATCACGCAATCAGCATGAAAGGGCGGAGGAGGAACCTATAAGTTAAAAGAGAATTTTAAAAGCCATATACTTTTTCTTAAATGGATAAGGCTAAACTATAGCATCTAGGGATACACATTTGGGTAATAAAACTATTTTTAAAAAATTCTAAAGTCAGGATGGTGGTTACTTTTGGCAGGAGGAAAAGGATTTTGATTGAAGGGGTTTCCGGAGAGGGTGGTAAAACTCCACTTTTGTCCTGGGTAGTGTTGGTCTTTAGTCGTTTAACTGATTAAGGCAGTTTTCTTTATCTGTTTTACAATTTGTTGTACGATAGAAAGATTTTTTAAAATGTATAATGATACCTATCTAGTGGGAAATATTGTAATGATTGAATGTCAACATTTCTTTGTAAATATTGTCGCCATGATGAGAACTCTTACTATCTTTTTCATTAAAATACGCTATCTTGACTTTGAAAAAGAAACTTTCATATCAACTCCACTGTTTTCTCATAGGATAGAATGTAGAGAAAACTCAGCTATAAATTAAAGAGTTATTTTTGTCTACTTAAAAACTATTGTTGATAATGGAGGAAGCTCTGCATGAGTGGGGACAGGAGTTTATATGGGAAATCTCTGTACCTTCCACTTAATTTTTCTGTGAACTAAAACTGCTCTAAAATACGAAGTTTTTTTTAAAAACACGCCTAATATTAAGCTCTTTCCACGTGTGAGGCCCCATGCTGTATTATCTCATTTAATCTTCACAACAATCCTATGAGACAGACTACATTTGTACTCCCCCTTTTACAGATAAGGAAACTAAAGCACAAAGGGGTTAATAAACTTGCTCAGAATTACATCAATAGAAAAGTAGAACCCAGGTCTATATGACTCCTGTGGGCAGGTTCCATATTTGATCCATCTCTTGGTGCCCAGTCTCAACTTTTGGAATTAAACTGACTTACTGAATACTAAAGATCAGGAAACAGATATTAAGGTTACATAGGCTACTACCTATAGCATCACCTCTTGGAAGTGGAGAGAAAAGAGGCATGGGCTCCTTTGAGCCCGGTAGTCACAGAGAACCTCTTCTAGGACAGACTGATCTCCCCAGCACGAGGGCTTGAGTCCAAGCTGGCAAGATGCTTTCTGCATCAAGATTAAATGTGTTTGGGAAACCAGAGAGATGAAAGAAACAGCTCCGTGCTGCTGACAGCAGGGAGTGCAGCAAAAATGTTTTCTGTACCCTAGGAATGCAAAGTCACCACCCTGAGACATTGAATTATCAACTCCAGACTAAGAGGCGAGATGTTAGAGTTCACGTTTCTTCACTAGATGCTGTAAACCATCACCAAAGAGGATCAGAAGCAGCATGGGACCAGTGGAGAAAATGTTGAGTTCTAGAGGCAGACAGCCAGGGCCCCCAATCCTGGCTCCATCTCCTACCAGCATCTACCTCACCTGGGAGCTCTCTTTATCCCTTTCCTTGGCTTTCTTTTTCTGAACAACACTTATCACCACCTGATACAGTATATATTGACTTTCACCTTTGTTTCCTGTCTGTGTCTGCCTAGAATATAAGAGATGTGAGGGCTGGAACTTTATTTTGTTCACTGCTGTGTCTCCGAGCACCCAGAACAGTGTCTGGCATAGTAGGGTCTTGTTAAATGTCTGTTCAAAGTTGTTGGTTTAAATTATTTCAACTCTCTATGCTTTAAGTTCCCTATCAAACCGGGGATACATACCATGCACATTTAACCAAGAAAATATAAGTAAAGGGCAAGAAGTAGGGGCTCAGTAGATAGCGGGTATTCCCTCCCATATTTCTTTTGCCTAACATTCCAAAACGGAGGATAAAACTAATCAACTCAGGAGAAAAGTTCCCTTCAAAGGAATAGATAATGACCTTTTAAGCTGGCAACTGACTTGCTCAGGACACCCTCAAACCCACAGACCATTTTTAATGCTGTGAAGATGAGAGTAAAAGTGCATCACAGTAGGAATATGGGCAGAGAAAAGTCTCAAGCAAATGGCTCATGAATAATGCCAATGAGCTGTGACTGAGGAGAGCAGGGTGAGTGGAGATCTGCCAGGTCACATCACTAACAGGGACCAGCAAACCAAACATAAATAATCTCCAGTTAAAGGCTTTCCAAAATTCCTGCCACACTTCCATGGAATGTGACTGCTGGTGAATTGGGCATTCACTGGATAAAAGGGAAGCTGCCTCCGTAGTCTGTTGTGGATGGTGTGTGGGGGGGGATTAATAGAGAACAAGTGCTTTACATCCACCATCTCATTTAATTCTGAAAGTAATTTTAGGAGGGTGGCATTTTTATCCCCATAAAACAAATTAAAAACCTGTGGTTCAGCAGGGAAGGGCTTCCAGAGGTTTCACATCTCTTAAGTGGTGGCTTTCCTGGAATCGCAACTTTCTTTAGCCTGTACTGAACTGATAACTAACTACAACATATGCGGGGTACCTGGCCAACACTGGAATATTCCACTGCACACTTTAGAAGCTGCCCCCCACTCCAAAGCCCCTAGGAAGTGAATATATTAAGAAATTAGACATCTACGAGATAATAGTTGCTAGCTAACAAAACACCAGCCAATTCACTGAAGTCTGGAGTAGTCAATCAACATGTGCGGATTTCTAATACTCCTGTTAGTTCCAGGCTAAATCCCAAAAGTTTTAAATACCTTGTTCTTGTTTCATTGTAAAATAGGAACCAGCCAGACATATGTCAAAGATGCCCTGTGAAGGTATCATTTATGTAGAGATTCTCCTTCCTATTTTACAATTCAGGAACTAAGCTTCTTGAAAGTATAGTAACTTGCCTAGAGTCACACGGCTGGGAAGAGGCAGAGTCCAGGTTGGCACCAGGTCTAACTAGAAACCAGGTTTTTCTTTAACTTCACCATGTTGTTTATTATTTGCCAGGGGTGGGGGGTGTCACTAAATAGCCTTAATATCCAGGATCTGGGAGTGCTGATTCTGAGCCCGTCTGACCTCAGACCCACTCTCCACTTCTCTCTATTCTGTACAGAGAGCAGGCTGAGTTCCCTGGGCTCCCGAGTCAGCTGGCTTCCTGACTGGTTTGGCACGTGTGAGGTGCTGGTGGGAGATGAAGAGGAGGAGAAGAGGGAGAGGCTGAGTGTTTCTCCTCTCTACCCTGCTGGGGTGGGCTGTCCAGCAGTGGTTCACCTCCTCTCTGACCCAAGCGCCCACAACACGGACCCACAGGTCCCAGCTTTCATCAGGTGACCCTGGCCCTGGACACAGGCCACCACCTCTGCTGTTGCTAATCTCTGGATTACCTCTCTGCTCCCCTGTCAGCTGGATAACCATTTCCTTGTTTTCCCTCCTGTAAACATATGAAGGGGTTCCTGTTGTCCTGGTTAGATCCTGACTGATACACGGATCAAGTAGCTGAACTGAGGGGACAGGGACTGGTGGCCTGCGGCCCTGCGCTGAGAAAGCTGAGTGATGGCTAGGCTCTACGTCGCAAGACCACCTGTTGTCCACAGTCCTCTGTCTGACTAGACAAGAAATGCTTTGGAAAAGGAACATGCATTTTTTCCCTGAGGCTCATGGCAATGAGACTGGGGTGAAATGAATGCATTTGGTATCCTAATTCCATGGCCTAATAGCAAGAAAAATTCATCATCAATCTTTAGCTACAGCAGTGTTTTCCAAACTGTGGTGAGAAGTAGTAGATGCATGGAATGTTAATAGGTAGTCTGTGGGGAAAAGGGTTTTGAAAAATGCTGGGTTAAGCAAAGTTAACCTGATTTCTTTACAGCAGGGCTGTAGTAATGTACATTGTAAATATCTTAAAAAAAAAAGTTATAGTATGCAATATGTGACGATCACAAATTTTATGTGATCAGAAAACATATCAATATCTTGTGGATCTAATATTTCAAGGACCACTCTTCTAGAAATGCTGGTTTACGGTATTAATGCTAAACCCCTTTGTGGCCTTCGACAAGGTCTTTCACGGACGACCATGCCATGTAGTTTCAACGCCCCTTGCCTTTGCAAGGGCTACTTTCTGCCCCTGCTCCTGGGGAACTGCTATGCCTCCTGCAAGGCACCATCCCAGGTGCATCCTTCCCTGGGAAGCTTGCCTTCAGCATCCAGGTGGAAGAGACTGGTCGTGCCTTTGGATGTTTACCACCTTGTACAACGTTCCACTATAGCAGTTACCACACTTGGCGCAACTCTCTGCTTACCTTCTATCTCTGCCCCTCACGGCCCTTAAGAACAGAACCGAGTCTTACTTGTCAGTGTGCGCTAGCCAGTGCCCTGGGCAGGTGGTCTCCAGGTCAGGTTTGTGGGGTGAACAAGTACACCAAGATTTTAAATACTTGTAACCACTTCCCGCTAAGGTTTGCTTATAATTGACTTAAAATTCATGTTAAATCAAATAAAAGTTCCATTGTTATGATGACCCATAAAAAATTAACCTTATATTAGTGTAGCCTTTATTATGATGAAAATAATTGATTTTCTTAAAAATCCTAATATCAATTGAAAAACTACCACCATCAGGAATATTTAGCACCTGGATTAACACTGCTACCAGAAAGCTCGCCACTAGGTGTCAGCCAAGGAAAAGAGGAGGAAGGGCTGTACCTAAAAATGTTACTTTTTCATCCAATTATCGCCGTAAATATCAAATATTTAAACAACAAAATATTAGGCAACTAAAATTATCTATTAAAGCGATGTTTTTAAGAATACATCTAAAATTTTGAAATTTCCCCTTTGTAAAATTGTTTATAAATGGTTTTAGTTTACCTGTATTTTCAAGAAACATTTGCACAGATTAGAGACATTGACTCCTAAGAGGAGACCAGCTCAGTATTCTTCTGAAATGACCTCAAATTGTACATAACACAGACTATATGGTAATCACCATTGGGGTGAGCGGCCAGAGGAAAGAGCATGGTTGCTAGAATCAGACAGATGGGAGACAGCCAAATCTTGGCTCTGCCACTTCTTAAAAAAGTGACATAACCTTTCCTAGCCTTGGTTTCTCATCAGTAAAATGGGACCACACCACTTCCTCCATATGAGGACTGTAAAAATCAAATAAGGGAACATATATATAAAGAATGTAGCATAGAACAGATGCTTCATATTGTTTTCTTTTTCTTAGTATTTCAAGTCTCAATGATTTATTTAACAAAACTGTATTTTAGCTCCCAAACTACTAAGGACACTGTAACTAGGGACTATTCTAATTTCATTCACTCCACAGAGAGTTATCAAGCACCTTCTATGTACCAGGCTCCGTGCCAGGGATACATGAGTAATCACGACACTCCACTGTGGCTTCCATTCCTTTGTGAAAGGGTAGCATAAGGCTGAGTGTGACTGTCTATTTCTGAGACTATACCCACACCTCATAGAAGATCAGTGTGGATGCATGTCTGAGGGGTTGCGTGGTGGGGGAAGGAAATCTACAATTTTATCCCCTAATCACCATAAATACCATAATGTCCTCCACAGAAAAAACCCACTATCACTCCTCCTTACGTTACTGAACCTCTACTGTGTGCTGGGCGTATAAGAAGGAATAAGACAAAATCTTGTTCTCAAGAAGCTCACAGTCTAGCTATGTACATGAAGTCATGTAACAGTGCTTCAGGCTCTAAATTGTCAAATGTTGTAACTGCCTGAAAATGGATCAGAAAGGTTTCTTTTTCAGAGTCTCACTGAAAAAGTAAGAGACCCTAAAGCGAGATCATTTGACTTAAAACACTGGTAACAATAACCATTTCTCTTTGCCACTGCTTCCACAGAGATACAGTATTTAAAACTGTAGCTGGCGCAGTGGTTAAGACTCCGGGCTCCCGATGCAGGGGGCCTGGGTTCGATCCCTGGTCAGGGAATTAGATCCCACATGCATGCCACAACTAAGAGTTCGCATGCCGCAACTAAGGAGCCCGCCTGCCGCAACTAAGACCTGGCGCAATCAACCAACCAAATAAATAAATATAAAAACTATGTTAACAAAAATAAAACTGCCAGGATGGATTCAGCTTACTCCATTAATATACTCGCCTTGTGTATTTTCCTAACTAGAACTGAATATTTACTGCACGTGGTGATTTCACAGAGGATGATCCTCTCCAGATCCTAACTGCCTGGGGTTAGCTACCATGCAGATGCTGGTTGTGCTCGTTTTACATTTACATGTTCACGGTGTGGCGTTTGTGTCAGATTCTTCTTCTCATGCTCTACGATGAAGCTGTGGATGGATGATTTTTTAAAACTAAGTATCTATATTGTGCAACACTGAAATATGACCACCAGTCTTTCTGATGCATAGTATGAGGAAAAAGGGTATTATTCATTCATCTGTTCATCCATTTATTCAACAAACATTTAATGAGCACTTACTAAATATTAGACTATGTAAAGGACACCAAGGAGTACCAAACATGGTCCCATCCTATAGGAACAAAGTAAGGAAGGAGCCAGGATTGTTAAATGAGATCAAGTTAAAGCCTGGAATTCCTCCTGGATAGTCTAAGATACACTAGCTGTGTTTTATTTTTCAAGTATTTTAGAACATATGGGGATTTCATTTTGATCATATTCAGTGATGCTCTTTGAAATCATACAGTTAAGCTTGATCATTGTGTTGAAGCGGATTTCCTGCCAGTTCTCATCTTCTCTCACCTAAGGACCGACTTCTTACTTGGGCAGTCTACTTCTAGAACAACAGCTCTTAGTTCAGTGAGCATTCACTGTGGGGCTCAGGGTGCCAGGACTCCCAAACTGTGTTCCCAAGCCACATCAGTGTCCCTGGGAAGTAGACAGTGGAGATTTCGTGCCAATATCGAACAAGGGTCATCTCCCAATAGGCAAAAAAGGTTTTGATGAAATAGGAAAAAAGATTCTCAATTATATTTTCTCTTATGCATTTTAGAAATTAATGCATTTCTGAATTTTAAAACCTTGGTACCACCCCTCCCATTTGCCTGTAAGTGCTGGTGAGTAGTATCATGAATTAATAAATATAAAATAAATGCTGAAGGAAATAATTAAACGGGATTTCTTATAAATCCTTTATGCGTTATTTGAGATAAAAGCTGAACTTTCATAGTTAATTCAAAAGACAGGAATAAACGGGCCAGAATCTCGTGTTTCCACTGGTTCCAGGTAGCCTGACACCTGCTGAACAACTATGGCCACCACCACTGTTCTAGAATGTGGCAGTCTCATCTCCTCCCCTTCCTCCTTTACCTTATTGTCACCCAGGAAAGGTCATCCTCATTTAGTTAAAATCTCCTATCAGCAAAAAGCTACATTATTGCTATTTTTCTCAAGAGTCCTACAAGGTAGGCCTTATTTCCATTTTACAGATGAGAAAATTGAGACTCAGGTCATCTTCGGGCAGATGACTGAGCCAGGATTAAAACTCAGGTGACTCCAAAGACCACACTCTTTCCATCACACTCAGGAGCCTTCTTAGCCACTCGGAGGCACAGAGCTACAGTGCTGCTCCCCGGAGCCCTGGTGTTGGGAGCCCATCCCCTTAACCCTGCTTCACTCCCAGGACATGATCTTGACTTGGGATGAACACTGAAATGAGAAAAAATGGTAACCAGTAATTCACCAGCCCCTTCTCTAGTCTACCATATACTCCTGTGTCAATGCATCTATTTAGCTGAGGCCTGTAGGTTTTGGCTATAATACCCTACCTACTTGCCTAAAACAAACTGGGAAATAAGAAAATCTTTCACCAACTTTTCCTACAGAACATTCATGGATGGGTACCTATCCATGCTTCACAAGCATACCACTGTCCACTTAAAAATAGCATGGGCTCTGCGTGGAAACAGTTTGGTGGTTCCTCAAAAAGGTAAACATAAAATTACTATATTACCCAGCAATTCCACTCCTAAGTATATACCCCAAAGAATGGAAACCAGGGATTCAGACACTTGTACAGGAATATTCATAGTGGCATTATTCTGAATAGCCAAAAGGTGAAAACAATCCAGTGTCCATTAACAGAAGAATGCATACACAAAGTGTGGTATATACACACTTATGGTGGAATATTATTCAGCTGTAAGAGGGGATGTAGTTCTGACAGATGTTACAATGTGGATGAACCTTGAAAACATTATGCTAGCTGAAATAAGCCAGACACAGAAGGACAAATATGATATAATTTCCTTTATATGAAAATATCTAGAATAGGCAAATTCAGAGAGACAGAAAGTAGATTAGAGGTTACCAAGGGCTGGTGGAATGGGGGAATTGAGAGTTATTGCTTAACGATTCAGAGTTTCTGTTTGCGGTGATAAAAAATTTTGAAAATACATAGTGATTGGTGGATGTACAACATTGTGAATGTAATTAATGCCACTGAATTGTAACTTAACAGTGGTTAAAATGGCAAATTTTGTGTTATTTATGTTTTACCACAGTTTAAAAAAAGAAGAAAAGCAAGGGCTCTGGAGAGACAGACATGGATTTGACTCCCAGTTCGACCATTGCCAAGCTGTGTGGAGAATCTCAGAGCCAGCCCAGGGGCGTGCATATCAGCCCCTTCCAGGCTTCATCTAATTTCTCCTTTCCCTTGGTCACTTCCTTATCTCATCTTGTTTTACTGTACATATTGCTTTAAGGTTCCTCAAGCTTTTTCTTTTTTAGCACAAGATAGAGGCACAGACAAATTAGTAATATCCTTTATATGTGTTCTGGGTATACTCTGCTTGCCTCTGTGGAGGGCAGGGAGCGCACACCATGAAGCATTCTTAATTCTTTCCATTTTGAGCTGCTCCTAGGCTGAGTCAACAGAAATCTGCTTCCTAACCATGTTGTGACAAGTTAGCACCCAAAGTCAGGCTCTTGCATGCAGACTTGTATTTCTTCTACTCAGAAGACATCGAAATAAAGCATATCAAAGCTTTATTCACAAAGATGTTTGGTGGAAATATTAATGATAATCTCAAAAAACTGGGAACGATCTAAAGGTCCGACGTGAGAGAGTGTTTACAGAAATTAAGGCAGCTGTACTTGATAGACTATTCTGCAGCCGTGTAAAAAAGCCTAGGATGTAATAATGTTAAATGGAGGAGAAAAAAACTTTTAACTTAGATTTGAAAGCAACTTTGTAAAAACTTGACATAATGAAAAATAATAAGAATACACAAACTGCAGTTGAGGTAGTTGTGTTAGTTCAGTGGAACTACAGTGATATTTTAATTTTTCTAGTTTGTACATATTTTTCTACTTCTGTTACACTAAAAACATATAAATACAGTTTGGGTTTTTTTTTTTTTTTTTTTTTAACCATGAGATCAATGGTGTTACTCAACCAGGAGAGAGATATATATAGTATTTTTCTGACCTGCCCCAACATAACCCTGTCCATTCATGCTTGCAAGCCAGGCTATCAATCTGCTTTTATCTTAACTTCTCTCTCTTCAAGGGTTTTGGGTGGATAAATATGACTCAGCAGAATCATGTGACAAATCAGGGGCTGTATGGTGGATGAGGCCAGTGTACCCACAGCTGAATCTGGAAGCCGGGCCTCTTGGGAAGGACTAAGCAAGCAGCACTGGAGAAGCTGGCTGCTGCCTTCACAGCCTCCTTCGCGGTACTGATGTTGACTGCCAGTTTACTGTCCCCACCTCGGCCATCGCTCCCTGTGGGAAGGGCTGGGCTCCATGCATCCTGGGGAAGCCCAGCCAGCACACTGGCCCAGAGAGAGCCACACGAGCTTGTTGAATAAACAACTCTCACAGTGCTCCATCTATACTGGCCTTTCCACAGCTACTGGCACAGAAGAGGATGCATCTTAAAGCACCAATTCCCATCAGTTTTGCTCTTTGATCTAACATTCACCAGGGACCTGCAATGGGCCAGACATGGGAAAAGCACCTTCACAGGCACTGCCTTAAGATGATTCCACGTAGCCATGAGCTATGAAATAAGAAACTATGGACAGAAAAAAGGATGCAATTAAAGCACACAGTTCTATTTTTGAAAGTTCTTTAAAACTGAGGGCACTGTGTCTTCCAAAGAGAGGGTGGTGGTTTAGTTTTATTCAGATTTCAAGATGATATAATTTTAAACAAAGGAGTGAGGTAAAGTAAGATTCTTTTTAAAATTCATTCGTTCTCCCTAGGAGGGAGAAAGGGGACTCGAGGCAAATTCAAGACCCACACTGCTATACACATCCTCCCAAAGTTGCAATCTTCTACCCAGCAGAGAAAGGATGCTTGGCCTAGCAATTAAAATCATTTGTCTTTTATCCCCTTCCTGCCAAAAAGGACCCCAGCCCTAACTAGTTAATCCCTAACACACACTGCTACTCCCAGAGTTGCCTGGCAACTGCTAGGAGGCGTGTCAGAGAGCAAGAAAGGCCTAAATAAATGAGCTGGAGCCTGGGCTGTCGCTTGACACGGATAAAGGGGGTTTTTCCAAATGGAGCTTCCTGGCTGCTTGTGGTTCTGTCATTTAAGTGGAGAAGAACAAGTTGGCTTGGCCGATATTGTTAAATACCTTGGGCTTTGCACCTGATATTCTCTGAGTGATTGAAAAATGGGTCACATGCCCTTCTGATTTGCCTACACTCTCCCCTCTGCCAGGCAGGACCAATCTCCAAAGCCTAAAGACAGGGCAGGAGCAATGTGTATGTACTGAACAGGGGTCAAGGGCCAAACCCGGCCCCACACACTTCTCTGTTCTTCCATTTCTTTCACTCATCCTTCCAACCACTGTTCCAAAATACATACATTGATGCCTCTGCTATGCTATGACCCATGCCCGGCGCTGGAAATGCAGAGAGAGAGTTGTTAACGTGGAACACCAGGAAACCAGAACAAAGGCAGGCAAGAGGGTGGGGTGGAAGAAACCTGGGTTTTTGAGTCAGGCTGACCTGAGTCCTATTCCTGGCCTCTGCTACTTGCCAGGAAGTCAAGGCAACCTCAGGCCCTCTCCCAAATCTGTAACGTGGACAGCAAGGGGCAGTCACGGGGAATTACTGAGACTACGGATGCAAAGCAACTCAGGGGTGAAGCCTGTTGGAGGCCGCCGAGCAGGTAGGAGACTCGGCTGTGGTTGGACACCCTGGCGTCTCACTTTCTGATCCTCGGGAGGAATAGGTCACTTGGCCCTGAAGAGAGACCCTACCGGGGAGCCCACAAAGGTCCTCTGGCTCTGGGACAGGCACACGGCAGAAGGCACGGACGGAGAAGAGAGCAGCCTGGCACATGGCCGGGCCTCAGCAAGGGGGCCACCTTCCTCTTCTCTTCCAGGCAGGGGAAAGAAAATAAAGCTTGAGACTCCCCAGCCAGCTGCGTTTTAAATTTTTTCCAGTAGGAGAGAAAAAAAAGGCCAAGGAGTTGAAAATCCCAAGCAAGCTCTGGGCCGCGGAGGAGCTGTGGCCCATCTCTGCTTCTTGGGCTGGGGCTGGCTCCTCCTGAGGGGTCCTGCGGGAGCCGAGCAGAAATGAGCACCGTCGAGTCTGCGATGTTTCATGTTTTAAAAAACCCAAACCCTGTGACTTTTCAGTGACCCAGGTCCCATGATGGCAGCCGCTGGCCCAGGTGGGAAAAGCCCCCAGGCTGCACTGTGCGGTGCCCCTGCAGGCAGTCTTCGTCCTCAGCCACAGACTGTTCTCCACTTGACCTGTCCCAGAGTCTCCCCTCAAGGCTACCAACCACTTCTGGCCACCAGCTTTCTCCTTTACTTTATGAATCGAAGGCCTTAAGTGTACTCAGGTCCTTTGACCCAGTAAAACCACGTTGGGGATGCCACCAAGGGAAATAATTCAGACCATGGAATGAAGGTTTATATAAAGATGTTCACCACAGTGTGGTTTAAGATGGTGAAAGGTTACTGACAATCAAAAGGACCAGTGCTGGGATAATGTGGTGGGCCTCGGCACTGGTTTCAG
The DNA here is from genome assembly GCF_008692025.1 of Phocoena sinus. Classification (NCBI taxonomy): domain Eukaryota; kingdom Metazoa; phylum Chordata; class Mammalia; order Artiodactyla; family Phocoenidae; genus Phocoena; species Phocoena sinus. Next base: position 11,625,622 of record NC_045768.1, on the reverse strand, counting down.
ATGGCAAGAACCTGATAAAAATCTCTGTGAGTAGGGCCCAGACATCTGCCTTTTTAAGAGCCCCACAGGTGATTCTGATCCACAGCCAGAGTTGAGACTCACTGGGGTCACCTGATGGGAGATGTGCAGCCAATGTTTAAGAAGAGTTTTTAGGGCTTCCCCGGTGGCACAGTGGTTGAGCGTCCGCCTGCCGATACAGCGGACGTGGGTTCGTGCCCCGGTCCGGGAAGATCCCACATGCCGTGGAGCGGCTGGGCCCGTGAGCCACGGCCGCTGAGCCTGCACTCCGCAACGGGAGAGGCCACAACAGTGAGAGGCCCGCGTACCGCAAAAAAAAAAAAAAAGAAGAGTTTTTATATGATATGAAAAAATGCTTACTATACACTAAAAGACAAAACTAAATAACAGGGAACTGGATTTCTTTGCCAGGAATATCTCAACTAACTAAAAGTAAAAAATTAAAACCCCAAACCAAAATGAAACAAAAACAACCCCAATCTTCCAACTTATCCCCCCTCCCCCTTGTATATAGAAGAGATAATAAGGACCTACTGTATAGCACAGGGAATTCTACACAATACTCTGTAATGGCCTATATGGGAAAAGAATCTAAAAAGAGTGGATATATGTATATGTATAACTGAGTTACTTTGCTGTACACCTGAAACTAACACATTATAAATCAACTATACACCAATAAAAATTTTTTTAAAAAGATGAGGAAAACAGGCTCAAAAACAAACAGACAAAACAAAACAAAATAAAACCCCCCCCAAACCCTAGAAGCTTGGTAGAAACAGGTTAACATGTTATCTCAACTCCAGATGGTAGGATTATGGGTATTTTCTCATTTCTAGGCCTGTTGCTTTATTTTATTTTTTAAAAGATTTAATTTAATTTAATTTTTGGCTGCGTTGGGTCTTCATTGCTGCATGCAGGCTTTCTCTAGTTGTGGCGAGCGGGGGCTACTCTTCGTTGCGGTGCACGGACTTCTCATTGTGGTGGCTCCTCTTGTGGAGCGCAGGCTCTAGGCGCGTGGGCTTCAGTAGTTGTGGCACACGGGCTCAGTAGTTGTGGCTTGCGGGCTCTACAGTGCAGGCTCAATAGTTGTTACTGCTCTGTGGCATGTGGGATCTTCCCGGACCAGGGCTTGAACCCGTGTCCCCTGCACTGCAGGTGGATTCTTATCCACTGTGCCACCAGGGAAGTCCCTAGTCCTGTTACTTTAAACCTTTTTTTTTTTTTTAAAACCAAGAGCAGGGTTTTTTTTTGGTTTTTGGTTTTTTTTAAATAATCAGAGAAACAACTAAAGACAATGTGGTCCCTATGCCCTCAGCACTGTGCTGCCTGTCACCCCAGCAGGCTCACCCAGTCACCGTTCCCCAGGCACCACCCCCACCATGTGGCCTGACTCTAAAACCCCTGACCCCTTCTTGAGCTCACATGCACTGTGCAGTCATTATTTTAATTAATCTCACAATCTGGCATTGGAAGTGTTGTTATTCCATTTTTTAGATGAGGAAAATTGGCTATAATTAAATCTATGGTTTAAAAACCATCTAGATAACATGGTGAGGCTTGGTCAGAAACTTTCAGGCCCTCTGGCTTCCCTCTTGGCCTTACAGAAAAAAGCCATTCTAGTACAGATAAATCAGACCAAAGCACGACAAGTCTGCCTTATTTCACTAATTCTAAGACACAAATTTCTTCACACTTTAACATCTCTGAAATCTGGATGTCTTACAATTGACGGCATCCTTCAATTATAATTGGCAGCACCCTTTCTTAATGATACATGCAATAGTGGTACATCTTATGATGGAATGACAGCTAAAATTCAATGAAATGTACCATGTTTACAACCAAACTCATCAGCCTATCCTCAAAATGCTACTTTTAATGGCTATATAATATTCTATCATATGGATATACTTTAATTTACTTAACCAGTTGTCTATCATTATGGACACTTAGTCCATTCCATGTTTTTATCATTATGAATCTGCTACTGGGGACACCTTTACTTCAAGCTTTCCCTTTTTCTACTATGGGCATCATCATTCTCTTCCTGATCCAAATCTTGGGAGATATTTTGACATTTCTTGCCCCTCATCTCCCATATTTTTTCTATTTCTAGACTCATCTAGCCATTTATTCTTCGTGGTACCTTTTCCTGATGTAACCACTGGAGGGCTTTCTTCTGAGTTCCCCAGCCGTCCCCCAGTCTCTGCTTCCAGTTTCCTTTTCAGTCCAGCACTGGATTACTGGTCAAACATGACTTCAGTCACACGTCATCTCTGCCCACACTCCTAGCCCACCATCCAAAGCTCTGTCAAATCTGGCTCCAACCTTTCCTGCAGCCCCACCTCCCCACCCAAACCCATGACTCCAGACAAAGGGGCCATGAAGGGTCCTGCCTCCAAGCCTTTGCTCACTCAGATAACCCCATGCCCACCACAGGAAGGGATGCTGCTGTCTTTCTTTCTCCAAGTTTCAGCTTTCCTATGAGAGGTTCTATGGCTCACTAGCTCCTTATAACCATCTGGAAATGCAGAATGATAGGTATGCTTATTCTCATTTCACAGTGAAGAAGCTGAAGTTTAGAGAGATTAAGTGCCCAAGTACAGAGCCAGGCTTTAAACTCTAGGACTTCCATCCTTAAATCCGATGCCTTTGAGAGCCAAGTGCAAGTACAACCATAAACGTCTCTGGAGGAGCAACTTTTGCCCGGATCACATACCCAGCAATATGTACCAGACTCAACAGCCTCTGGATTCTAGACGTATACATGACAACAATGATGTCATTGTAAGAGTGGAAATACTTCATGTCTATCAGTTCCCAGCAGCCTAAGGAAAGGACTGGGCCAGTTGTCCCATTCTCACTTTAAAGATGGGAAGAAGACAGAATTTTCCTTGAATTATACCAGCTCTCAAAACAGCACTGAACCTGACTGGTTTGGATGGGCCCAAGGTCAGGACAAAGAATCAGAGCCACCTGTCTTGGAGACAAGCAGGATGTGAGAAACTTGCTTTAAGCTGAAGGGCTTTTTAGGACCTAAGGGAAGTATTTCTTAGGAAGCAAAGAGAGTGCATCCCTTCTATTATGTGACCATGACATTGCCTGAAGCTGAGGCAGCCTAGCGAGTCAGGCCCAAGTGTTGGATGGAAGACAAGGAACAAGGGGGCATTAGGCTGCTGCTCCCTGAGCAGCCACTGCCCCAGCCACTTCACAGAGCATGCGCCCTGGGTGAAGGGAAAACAAGGTGTTTGCTATCACTCTGTGCTTCACTTACACAGGCAATGGACTCAAAATAGTGAAAAAGTACTTAGCAAGGTATAACTGTGGCTTATGAGGAAGCATGGTCAAGATTCACTGTCAGAGTCTGCACATGAAATGCACTGCCTGATATCTACTCATCTTCTGTCATTTAATCTAATAAAATGCTATGGGTTAAAACAAAAACAAACATCCTGACCTACAGGCAGTGTGACCTGGGCTGGTCCCTCACAGCCACTGTGACTAGGTTGGGTGTGGCTGCCATCTCCGCCTGTTCAGGATGAATGGAGCTCCGTGCTCCCTAGAGAAAAGGGCTGTCAGCAAGGTCCCCTCCAATGTCCTCTCCTATGCAGCGACCCAGGTCCCTGGGCCAATTTCTCCATTCTCCTTGGCCAAGAGGCTACAAGGAGGCAGATATCCGATGAAAGCTTCTCACTGAAGCTGGGAGAGCTGGTAGCTTCTTTGGTTTTAGGGATGACCTGGTGTCTTCATATCCACACTATAACTAATCACCTCACGGATGAGGCAACAGAGGCTCAGAAAGGTTGACGGGCCATGGAGGCAGAAGACATTTTTCCCCAGTCCTCAGTATACTTTGTAGTCAATACATCAAGACCACTCTGGGAACCTCTAAGAAGTGAGCCCCCTGGATGCCTTGCTTTCTCAAGTGTGGAGTAGAGGTCCCCGTGCAGGAAAAGGGAGCTGAGGCACAGTGGGAAAGCATGGGCACTGGGCCAACCTACCTGGCCCCTCCACTGGTCAGCAAGTCATTGCTTCTGTGAGCCTTGGTTTCCCCATTTGTCAAGTGGAGATGATCACTGCTACCTCAAAGGCTTACTGGACTCCTCAGTGAGAGCAGGTGTGTGTGCAGTGCTGAGCACTGTGACCCACAGAGGGTGCTGCTGACCAGGGAGGGGAGGGGCCCTAACGTTCACAGGAGCAGAGTGCGCTTCACACAGGGCAGCTCGGCTTCCTTGTGCTAAGAGGTAGCTCGAGGGGAGGCCACTCCCCCAGCCCTCCAATACACACACACACACACACAGAAACCTCTTTTGGTGAATTCAACAACCAGATGAATAGCAGGTTTCCTGTGGCCCTGACCAAACACGGATTTGTGACATGCCAAGAAGCTACTCACCGGCTCTATTTTCAGAGCGTTTCGGTAGCTGCCGAAGAAAGCGGCCTGGGCCTTGAGGAAGGCTCTGGCCACACCATCGCCAGTTGTTGTGGAGACCTTCTTCAGCCGGTTCTTCAGTGAAGAGATCTGGTGACACAAAGGAGAGAGAGGCTGAGGGCAGGGTCGGAGGAGGATGGCTGGCTACACCCAGCACACACAGAGCTCTAGAGAACCCCCAGGATGGGGATGGATTTGACACATCAACTGCTGGGAGAACAAACACACATTCAGTATTGGGGCAGGTTTTTGAAATTTAAATAAATCTTGCTCCTATTAGGGAGTATCTAATAAAAACAAAAACAAAACCACTTTCTAAGCAGTTTCAATGTGCCAGGTTAATTGCTTTCACATAAATTTTCTTACTTAATTCTTTCAACAATCCTGTAGGAAAGGGATTGTGCTCCCATCTTACAAGGGTGAAACAGTCTCAGAGAGGTAATATTACATGCCTAGTAACAAACCCAAGAAGTGACCAAGTTGGAATATTAATTGAAGTCTTATAATCTGAGCCCAAACTACACAAATTTTTTTAGTTCCAATTCCATTTCCTCTTCAGATTACTGACAAATATTAGAAATAAATGGCTTATTTATAACAGATTATAATATACCTCATACTCTAAATATGTATTTATTAAATGTACTATAAATTATATATTTATTAAATATATAAAGTATATATAATATGTATAATATATTATTTTAAACCTCATATTCTAAAGGAATAGTCATTATATAGACTTACAGAAACACACTTATATAGCTTACAGATATGCCACCCAACAGATTAAAACAAAATAGACAAGAAAGTCACGGCAAAGCAAAAAGGGAAACATGAGAAGTTGTGAGATTCTTTGGGTCCAAAGCAGTTGCACACATGGACACAAAATTTCCTGAAAGTGAGAATGAAAAGAGATTTTTTCCTGTGAGTCCTCAACGTAGGAAAGATTGTGTGACATGACGGTTGTTGCCCTCAACGTCAGAGACTACATTAAGCTTCCTGGTCTGTTTCCAATATGCCACCCATCTCAGGAAGCCATATTGCACAACTTCTGGGCACACCACTCACACTATGTTCCATGTGAAAAGTGTCCCTGGAATTGTGCAACTTGGTAGCCTTGAGTCAATGGTGATACAATGGTGAGCAAAACCAGACAAGGGTCCTCCCCTCATTAAACTTATATTCTCGTGAAGAAAATACCAATACATATGACATTGCTACCATGACAAGCCTGTGACAGAGCTCACCAAGGAGGTCAAGGAAGGCTCCCCGGAGAGAAACAGGCTTAGACTGAGATCTGAAGGATGAGCTGAAGTAATTAACTTGCAAAGAGGGGAAGGAACAGTGTACCAAACACGGGGATCAGCATTTGCAAAGACACTGTAGTGAGGAGGAGTTCAGAGACTAGGGAGAACTGTGGCTTCAGTGGAGAGAATGGAGAATATGGCTTAAAATGAAGATAGAGGGAAAGGCAGGGGTCAAGAGCTGTGAATACATTAAGAAATTCTTTCCTTCATTTTGAGATAAAGGTAAAGCTAATGACTGTTTTTAAGCATGTAGGTGACATATGAAGAGAACATTTCAGGAATCTGTATGGGGCTTAGATATAGGACTACTTAACGGGCCTGATATTATTTAAGGATAAAATTTAGGGTAAAATTTAAAGATGAAATAGGAAATTAGATGCAGGTGGTCCATGAATCATCTACAAATTTTTAATATGAATGAGTAATGATCATTTTTCTGGGTATAGGCTGTATAGCTATCCTCAGGTTCCTAAAAGTGCCTGCGAACCTAAAAATATTAAGAATCTGGGATGGATTACATATACTCTTTTTTTTTTTTTTTTTTTGGGGTATGCGGGCCTCTCACTGTTATGGCCTCTCCCGTTGCGGAGCACAGGCTCCGGACATGCAGGCTCAGCGGCCATGGCTCACGGGCCCAGCCGCTCCACGGCATGTGGGATCTTCCCAGACCGGGGCACGAACCCGTGTCCCGTGCATCGGTAGGCGGACTCTCAACCACTGCGCCACCAGGGAAGCCCGGATTACATATACTCTTGAAATGCTCCATGGACATTATTTCTTATTACCAAGCTTCTGATAAGGGAGGGGTTTGTGATAGCTTATTAAGATATATTTTACATATCATAAAATTCATTCATTTAAAATCTATAATTCAGTAGTTTTAGTATAGTGACGATGTTGTAGAACTATCACTATAATCTAATTCCAGAACACTTTCATCACCCCAAAAAGAAAACCCATCTTACTGGCAGGTACTTCTCACTCCCCACGAATCCTGCTCCCCTCCTTCCTCATCCCAGTCCTAGGTAACCACTGATCCACTTTCTGTCTCTATGAATTTGCCTATTCTGGACATTTCTTACAAATGGAATCATACAATAGGTGGTCTTTTTTTTGTGACTGGCTTCTTTCACTTAGCATACTGCTCATTATAAACATGTTTCATCCACATTGTAGCACTTATTAGTACTTCCTTCTTTTCCACAGTTGAATAATATTTCATCCTATGGAAAGACCACATTTTATCTCTTCATCAGCTTCATTATTAATAATATTAATTAATAATAATAATTAACGCTGCTAAAAACATTCATGTATATGCTTTTATGTGGAGACAGCAGAGATTCTGAGGCAAGAAACCAAATGGCAAGAATCCTCTGTTACCAGATCTTTTAAAATGAAAATAATCCGTGTTTACTGAGCGTAGGGGAAGAAACCCTGTGCTGCTGCTCAGGGGCGCGCCACATGCTTGGACAATCTAGTGAGTGAAGGTGTGATGATCTACTTCTTGGCTAAGTCAGAAGGGACGGGAACATGCGTTGAGGGGGCAGCCACCCCATCTTCACTCAGACGTGGGCCAAGGAAAACAATTTTCCTCTGGAAGCAGCCTGGAGTCCCGCCCCCCGATTCTGGCACACATGCGCCCCAGCACCACAGTGGTGAGAGCTCACGAGAAGCAGCACAGGCCACTCAGTGCCCTGGCAGTCTGTCACGGACCTCCAACTTGAAATAGCAATGTGAAAAAGAAACATGCTTTATTAAAATGTTAAAAATATTGCCCACTTCCCACCCTCCAAATAATAAAAGTCCTGCCTTTCCCAGGACGAGGGTGACATTTCCATCCTTTGAAACAGTACAAGCCAGTGTCTCTCTTTTGTCTCCTCAAAGCCCTTGGGCCACCTGTGCCGCAGATTATTCCTCACTTAACCTTCCTTGGCCTTTTGCTTTCATTCGGGAGGTGTTTAATTACCTTGGACTCACAAGGCTGCACTTCAGGTGAGCCTCTCCTAATGGCCTCATTACCATTTTACACAAAGAAGTCGCTGCTGATTGTAACTAAGCAAATAGGAGTGTGTGCCTTCCGGCCTGCCCCAGCTGCTCTGAAACCAGCCAAGTGGTCCTGGGCTCTTGGTGCCCCTGTGACCACTCAGGCCAAGACTTCTGAAGACCTCTCCTCACCCTACAACAAGGAGAAGCTTTTGTCAGCACTTCAAACTTTGAAACTTCAAGTATATGCACAACTGATAACTGGTGATAGCATACTGCCCTTTATATAAAAGTGAGGAAGGAAAATCTAAGGCTTAAATAACCCACAGTCATACATCTAAAACCCAACTTGCTCTGAGTGCTCCTGGGGGTGCTGGTCAAGTCATTAACATCAGGGATCATCAGGCATAATTTGAGGGGACAGAAAAGCCAGCAAGGGTGGTTTCCTCCTTTAACGAGGTATCAGGAGGGAGACAGAAAACAAAGGGAAGAGAGTACAAAATTGAACCTGTCAGCGTCTTAACTTCCCTCCTCCTCCTCTTTTCCCATCTTGGATACCACAGCATCATCCAGCCAGTCTCCTAGGCTAGATTCAGATGTTAGATTCCATTCTTCTCCTTCCCTTCCTACAGCCATTCTCCACATCTTACCACCCTCCTGCCAATATATCCTGAATCTCTCAGTGCCCATGACCTTGGCCCTGTGCTGCTCAGCTCTACCCATCTTCTCTGGCCCAGATCAGTGGAGTAGTTTCCCAGATCAGATAGGCTCTCTGTCTTTAGTTTTCCTTCAATGCCATCTACCCACAGCTGTCCCAGTATTCTTGGAAATATATGAATCTGATCTCTATCAAAATCCTTCAGTGCCCCTACCCTTGGCCATCACCACCTGCAGGAAAACATCCCAACTCCTCCGAGTAGTCTGTGACGCTTTCCTCAGCTGGCCTCGCTTCCCTTGGCCCCCCGTAATGGGTATTTGATTGATACTGAATTGCTATCTAGAAGCATATACTACCCTCCAGGCCAAACACATGCTGACAACTCAGATGGAGTTGTCCCTTGTCCCTTTCTGCCCTACTTGTGAACATCTATTTACCCTTTGAAAGACCATCCAAGTGTCCATGAGTAGGTGCCTATTAAGTAAATTATACCACATCCTTGAAATATTGCATAGCTGCTAAAAAAAAAAAAAAAAAAAGTGGCAGTACTCTGTGAACTAACATGAAAAGATGTCCACACACTACACCCAAATGGGGAGAAAACACAAGTTACAGAGCAATATATATAACGTGAATCATTTAAAAAAATATATATGTATAAAAATCATTTATATATATACGTAGTAAGAATCTAAAATGCCACATATCAAACTTTAACCATGTAGGGATGCTTTCACTTTCTATTTTATGCACTTCTGATTGTTTTGATTATGCTTTATAAAAAAACATGTTACTTTTATAATAAAGAATTTAAATGAGGTATTTTTCTTTAATAGTCAAATTAAACATTGCCTTGGGTTAAGGGAAAGAGGGAATCCAAATGACCCCTCCTTTGTGAAGCATTCCCTGACCACTAAGACAGGCTTAATGACGCCCGGCCTGGGCCGCCTTGGACTGCAAGTTGTCAGTGAATTGTAGTGTCTACTACCTTTCCTGCTAGACTGTGAGTTCCTAGAAGGGCCAGCAGTGGTCCAGCAGTACTTGGCCCAGTGTCATCATTCAGCACTTTTTGCTAAATAAAAGAACAGATGAGTGAGTGTTCTGACATCTTAAAAGGCATTTCCAATGGCCGAGCCTCCGTGCTTGGAGGAAAGTCTAGGATTACATTCTTCAGTGAATGATCATTGGAAGAAACAGTCTCAGCTGGGAAGGACTGGGGGAGAAATTGATACTCATCCATTTCCCTTTTGCAGAGGGTCATCACTAAGATGCAACCAAAACTGCAAGGAAAATGAAGCTCTGGTGGCTGAATGAATTAAAGTGGACAACGGGGCCAGTCTTACACAACACTGCACGTGCCACATGTCCAGTAACATATGCAGCGTTCCCCACCCCGTCCCGCACCCTCTTCCTGTTTGCCCTGGTCACTACAGGCTCTACCTCTGGGGTCTCTTGGCTTCACTTGCTCCTCTATCCCCGCGCACTCCTCAGGCAGTAGAGTGTAGAGCTTGAGTCATAAGCGCCAAGTCTAAGATTAGAAATCAGTCTTCCTTACTTTCTTAACCTTTCTGAGCTTCAGCTTCCTTTGCTGTAAAATGAGGTATTTGTAACATACATACACTGTGAGGATTAAAATATAATGGATGTAAATGGAGAACTGACATAACAAACTGCCTGGCTTTGTGTTTTGTTTAATTAGTACCTGGACTAATGCACCCGTCTTTCAACTGGTGGCCCTTCTCCTGTTTTCTTCCTGGTCTAATCCATCCTTTGCACTTTGAATTATCTTTCTAAAACAAGAGGTTGAATCATATCACTTCCTTCTCCTAAAATTTTCAGTGACTCCATGTTGCTAACATATAAAGTCCAAGTTCCTTAGCACAATATTCAAGGCCTTCTATGGGTCTGGCTCCAGCTCTGTTTCCAACTTTATCTTCTACTCAATCTCAGAGGCCTCAAAACTATCCCTAAGCCTGGGATATTCTTTATCTCATTCTCTAAAAAAACTCTTCTATTAAAAATTTTTTAAAAAGCCGCTGACTTTCTGTGATGCCCTGTCACAACAAACAGTTCTTTCTCCGGGCACATTAGTTCTGTTACTTTTGTTCATGCCTAATCTTTGCAAGCCCCATGCTGGAGATGTGCTGGGAACAGAGCTGCATATGTTCAGGGCCCAGCTCCTGAGGGCTTGCAGTCAAGCTCCCCCAGACCAGCCACAAGTTAGCTTATTACTACTTCAGAAGGGGCTCTCCCATTGTATTCATCATCATATTTAGCTTTTTTTGTATAACCAGCAGCTTACATATCTTCCTTCCCGCTACGGTGAAGACAACCCTTGCAATTTATACCACTCAACAAGTATAAGATTATTTCTTCATCACTTGGTTGCAACTTGTAGGGGGAGAGGAGAATAAGGACGGCACGCTATTCACCTAGTCACCTCTGAGACACTCCTATCCACCTCTTTCCATCAGTGCTGGCACCTTAAGATCTTTCAGCAGCTTCCCTGTTGCTCTGAGGATAAAGACAGTCCTAGCCTGGCCTGCAAGGCTCCAGCCTTTTTCAGATCCGAGGCTCCTGTACCCCCTCCATGGCGTCGGCCACACCAACCGGGTTCCAGTTGCCCTGGCCTCTCTTATACTCCAGGACCTTTGGATAGGCTAACTCCTCTGTCTGGAGTGCTCTCTCCACCGTCGCCCGCTTGCCTAGCATTCAGCACCGTGCAACAGGCCTTTCCACAGATAATCGGTCACCTGTGTTGTCCAGTGTGGTAGCTGCTATTGAGCACTTGAAATGTAGCTGCTTCGACTGAGGAACTGAATTTTATTTCATTTTAATCAATTTAAATTTAAATAGCCACGTGTGGATAGTAGCTACCATACTGGACAACCCAAGGCCCTAGATCAACTACTATTCATCCTTTAGATCTCAGCTCAAATACCACTGCCTCGGCCTGACCCCCTCAGATTAGGCCAAGGTTCCCTTGTCATATACTCTCCCTGTACCTTTCCTTCAGGGACAAACAGCAAAGTGATGATGTATTATGTGGCAGTCCATTAACGTCTGTCTCCTCCATTAGACTGAAGGTTCTAGGGAGGCAGGGACCATGGCCACCCTCAGTGCTGGCACAACACTGCAAGTAGAGGTACAGTTCTTCTCAAAATCTGACTCAAGTCATCCTGGGCAGGGGGTCCACTTGCATTAACTGCTCAGTGTCAGAACTGAAGTTAAAAGTTTTTTTTTTTTTTTTTTGATAAATCAGACACCTGCAGCAGCTGGAAGGGGGGCAATAGAATTACTTTCTCTCCCCCTTTATAAAATAGCCCTTAAGGACTAAGGCAGATTGATTCTTCCTTTTGTGAATAAACTAGACATCAAGGCTTTGTTATAAGATCTCCTGGGGAACGTCTGGGTCTGGAGAGGGGAGGAGGAACTTGCCTTGTTTTCCCATCCTCAGGGGCATGTGTATATTGGCTCCTCTGCTACCTTCACGTGGGCAATGAAATGGCACGGTGCATCTCTCTGTGCCTTAGTTAGTTCTTGCCTAAATTTGAAGCAAAAAGTCTTGATATGTAAGGGCAATCTCACCCCACTCTCTTTCCCAGTAATAGTTTCTGAGAAAACCAGGAATTCATCAGGAAAAAGGAACAGGAACTAGTATTTATCAAGCACTCTACTAGGTACCAATAGCCATGGTAGGTGTTTTCATGCCCAGCACTGTATTAAAATTTCAGAACAAGTGGGCCAGGCAGAGACAGTTATCCCCACTATACAGATGAGAAAAGTGAGCCTCAGCCCCATCTCACACAGATAGTACAGCAAGGGGCAGAGGCTAAAGCCAAGCACAAGTCGGTCTTACTCCAAAGTCTGTGCTATTCCATTAATTCTTACTGCTGCCAGGATTTCTCAGACCAGCAAATTAGATTTGTCCACGATACTGGTTTATTTTTTTCCACAACTTAATATATCTCCATTATTGCCTCCTTTCATTCCTTGCTTTTCTGTTTCTTACTTGAGAACATGGTTGTACCTTGACCTCGGTTGGCTTTAATTGCTTCTTCTGCATCCGATTTTCCCCTCAAAGAGCCTGGTTCTCCATGGGGGAGTGGGGACTGTGCTAGTTACGCGGAGCTCCAAGCTGGGGCCGGCTATGACCCCAGCGGCCCAGGTCTTTGCTCCCTCTGTCTCTCCTGACATCTTATGGGCCGAGTATTAAGTCGGAAAGTTAAGAGGTGAGCATTACAATTCTAAGCAGCTTTTTGTCAGACAAAAGGATCAATTTTCATTATATGAGTGGCTACTTAACTACATGCTATAATGGCTTTGTTGAGCATCCTGAGAACAAACTATCAAGTCCTCAGGATGACATTCTTGGAGTAAAAAAGTACAATTTAAAAACAAAAAGGTCCATTTCTACTATCTGCCAAATAAAGCTCAGGAGGAGTCTTGCACTCACAGTGCACTCCAGCCCCCTCCCTGCCTGGTTAATCCCAGTACCTCCGCATTGTGAATGGAAACACACAGGAGCAAAGATTTTTGCATTTTCCTATCTATTTGTAATACTCATCTTCCTCCAAACACATTTTTTTTTTTTGCCCGAAGTGAAACTGTCTTTGTTTTCCCTAAAAAACAATTAGTTTTAACACACCACACACACACACACACACACACACACACACACACACGCAATTAATGCAGCTGAACACTAAAGAAGGTTACAAGATTTGAGCTCAAAGTAAATGTGTATTTATAATATTAGGTGGTCATTCAATAAAGATTATTTCTATCCATATATGTTCATGCACGTATGCCTGTATATGTATGTATCCATAGAGTATTTTCAAAGAAGGGTTTTCTCCCCCATACTTCTGGCAGTTTAGGTTTAAAGGTCAGATTTAAACTATCATCATGTTTCACAATGCAATCTGTGCAGTGCTGGGTAATGAAATGGTTCAGTAAAGGTGCTCGTGGAAATTCTTTTAATTAGGTCTAAGGCTTTTCAGTTGTCAACATGAATAAACCAAGAACCAGTCTCTTGCAAACACAAGGCACAAAATACAAATGTAAGTTACCTTTGAAAAGAGAGATACACTCTTGTAAAAGGAAAGTTATAAAGCATGTTTTTTACAACATATACTTCAATTAAAAAAAAAAAATACCAGCATCTTTCAACAACAAAATGGACTGCAGATCAACAATAAAGCAGTTACTCTATTGCTAATGAACCAGGACACTAATGCTTGCTTCTAATGAAAAGTATTTGGAGGAAGACTAAAATTTTTCATACCTAAAAATTTTTATCAGGAGACTGACTTTCTTCATGAGCAAAAGCCACCTCTCCATTTAACTATCATTAATCCTACAGATCAGCGGTCTTTCACTCAGACATGTGAATGTCCCATAATGACTCCTGCAAATTGAATGATATCAATGAAAAATGCACTAGAATGCACTTTTGCCTTTAGCATTATCTGAGGCCCAAAAGATGAGCATATCACAGTAGGAACATCATCAAGACTCCTGCTTTTCAAAGCTGTGTTGACACACTAAACTATTTAGATTTGGAATTTTCAGCTGTCAGCTCAAAGCTGAATCTAGGGATTGAAATTCACAAGATGAAAACTGCAAGAAAATGGTAGGTTGCTTTGGGAAGTTGGATTGTATTTGCATTGAGCTTGATGGAAAAAGCAAAACTAAATAAATGATTTCAATCACCACCAATAGTTCATATTCAGATGGATACAAAGGTGTTCATAAAAGCCGATCAGCTGGCCTGAGACCTGACGTGGAATGGGACAACCCAAATGGAGCAATGGCTGCATGTAACGAACATGTATAATAAATCCATGCATCGATCAACCAATGAATGTATGTCTAGCAAACCCTGAGTTCAGATTCTGACTCAGCTACTTGCTATTAGCTGGATGTCTTTAGGCATCTTATTTTCTTCTCTTCATTTAACAAAAAAGGGGTAAAGTACCTCCCCTTCCCCTCAGGATTATTATGTAGATTGAATGTCAAGATTTTCAAAGCCTCTCACACAGTACCTGGCACACAGCAGGAGCCTAATAGATGCTGATTATTCTTCCACATTAACCCAACTCCAAAGCCAAAACTACCCAAGCCATTATTTTAGCATAAAAAAGAATAATGGGCTCACAATTAACATTTTCTGGGGCATCAATGACTGAAATGTCACTCATTATGCTAAGCCTAGTGGGTTTATCTAGTGACCCAAACTTATGTGTATTTGGGAGTTAATGAAGTGCTTGGTGTTTACAAAGATAAAAGCAGGATTCGGCTCAGCAACAATCCTGGGCTGAATGGATATAGATTTCCAGGCTTAGGGATGTAGCCAGGCCGGATCCATGGTGGATCACATGGATACATCCACACAGAGTGAGATATCTCCCAAGGGGATCTGGGCATCTCCACCTCCTCAGGGGAGAAAAAAAAAACAAAACAAAACAGGAAGGGGGGTGGTGGGAAGTGTGTATAATAGATGTGTTTCACAGTGTCCCTGCTGTGATGAACAACTTGATCCACTTACAGTTCCAAACACATGATGCATAAAAGAGCTGACAGAAATTCAATTCTTGCAAAGAAAAGCATCTGCTCTCTAGTGGGAACGGCCAAATATTAAGCAGTTTTAAGGCAGGGCAAAGACCTAGAGGAGCACACTTCATTATCTAGATAGCCAGAGTCAAAAACGCAGATCACAAATGAATGAAGAAGTAGCCGAGATTCCAAGCATTAATTACCCAGAGTAAAACGATTCAAGTTAAATCTTTGTTACGACAAATATTAAACCCAGCTGTGTTTATGTAGCAGTTGTGAAAAAGAAGGAAAAAAAGAAATCCGTGTATAATATCTGTGAGCTCTGCCAGTTAATTGAATTCGCTGGCAGCACTTCCTCTATCAGGAGCCAAACATCCTCAAGGATAAAATGTAGCTTTTAAACAGACCTGGGGAAAACGGAATCAAGAAATTTCAACCAATAAAACACAACTCTTAACTGGTATAAAAGTAAAGTAAAATTCAGTAATGAATGGAAGGAAGTCTCTTAAACATTTACTGCATTCCAGAGCTTGGAGTTGCGGTTTATTGCTGAGGTCTCTTCTGATGTCCCACAGTGCTTCTGCTCCAGCATCTTTAATGAAGTCCCATAAACTCCCATAAAATACTCGATTGTTGACAAATCCTACACACACACACTCAGGGCAAGGCACACTGGATCATGATGCTCCTTTCCTTCCTACATGAAATTTAGAAGTCACGGAGTGGACACTGTCATGGAGAGTGGTCCAACACAGAAGAGAGACCTACAGACAATCCCCTAAAGCATGAGGGACGAATGACTGGATAATGGTGATAGGTGATACTGAAAAGAATTCTCTTCAGCAAACTGTCCCCTGACCCAAGTCCAATATCAGATTTGGGGTGGGGAGAGCTTGGCTAGATTCTAGGAACCAGAGAAGCAACAAGAGGTTGGGTCCAACATTCCACCCTTAGTCTAGTCATTACCTGACCTAACTACCTTAGTTGATTCCCCACTGCCCAAAATATGAAGTCCAGACTTGTTTTTATGACAGAAGACCATTTCCCATCTGGTCCTTCCCATCTACTTCTTTGGTCTCATCTTTTGTCCCTCCCAAACACACACCCTGTGCTCCAGCTGGACTAAACTATTTTTCCCTGCCCAAACGCATTATACTTTTTTTGTTCACACCTCCAGCCTCAATGCATTCCATTCCCGCTCCCAGTATGCTCATCTCTCCTTTTCCAGGAACAGTGACTGTTTCTTGTACATCTTTATGTTCCTATGGTCCAAGACACTGAGCACACCTCCAGAAAACTTTGGCTGGATAAATAACCTCCAATCCTGAACTGGCTACTGATCTGCCCTTTGGGGACACTCTGAATGGTTCCTGTGGATGGAAACAAAGCTGCTGGTATAAGTGGGTAGGAGAGCGGCAAGAGATGTGCCAGGAGAGGCAGGCAGAGACTAGATTATAAAAGGCCATATTATGGAGCTTGAATTTTACTCAGAAGAAAATGAGGAACCATTAAAGGGTTTTAAGTTGAACAGTGACATTCATGTTCCAGATTATGCCTTCATTTACAGCAACAGAGAATGGTCTGGGATTGCAGAAGTGGGGGCAATACTGGCAGCCCAGCCTTCTGTTACTTCTTTTACTAACCAGCCAGTGACCTCACTGGGAATAAGGTGCATGTCTTAATCATCTCTGCATCCATTATACCCAAAACAAAGCCTGACACATAGTAGGTGCTCAGGGAATGCCTGTTTTGGTTTCTTTTGTCTTTTCTGGCTTTACTGAGGTCTAATTGACAAATAAAATTATACATATTTGAAGTGCACAAGGTGATGATTTGATAAATGTATATATTTTGAAATAATCATCACAATTAAGTTAATTAACATATTCATCACTTCACATAGTTACTTTTTCTTTGTATGTGATAAGGACACTTAAGATCTACTCTCTTAGCAAATTTCAAGCATGCAATAGAGTATTACTAACTACAGTCACCATAATGTACATTAGATCCTTGGAACTTATTCATGTTATAGTTTGTAACCTTTGACCAACATTTCCCCATAGGAAATACCTGTTGAATGAATAAACATTCTATTAGAGAATACTAACAATACATGTTTTACCGTGGCAGAAGGATCAATTCCACAAGGGTACTAAGTCTACAAGGCCTATACACATAAAGAGTTACATAAGATACTCAAGACAATCAGAGCCCGCCCATCTCCCCACTCGGCATTTTTCTTCCTATTGGGATTTTAAGAATGGGTTTTTTGCAAGGTTTACTATTAGTTCAGACATTTCCCGGGCCAGACTACTAAGCCAGACAGCCTGTGATGTCTGCTCCCTTGCTTCTGGGATTAAATGCATTGTTGACTCACAAGGTAGGATGGCACACCAGCACCTAGGAGGCCCTGTAGCAGCATCCCTAGGGTCTGAAGTTTCCGGGCCTTTGGAAAAAACATGGCATAGAGAAGCTCCAGCCAACAAAGCTGTTAGCAATGGCCTAACAAAGCAAGGCCATCTCTGAGCAGACTGCTCTCTCTCCAACCAGCATTCTAAGCGGGGGTACTCCAGAGAAGAGGCAGCAAGCAGACTCCGGGCTTATTTTTTGTTTTTTGGTTTTTTTTGCGGTACACGGGCCTCTCACTGTTGTGGCCTCTTCCACTGCGGAGCACAGGCTCCGGACACGCAGGCTCAGCGGCCATGGCTCACGGGCCCAGCCGCTCCGCAGCACGTGGGATCTCCCCGGACCGGGGCACGAACCCGTGTCCCCTGCATCAGCAGGCGGACTCTCAACCACTGCGCCACCAGGGAAGCCCTAGACTCCGGGCTTATTTGAATCTGGGCCCTCCTGAACCAAAGTTTTGCCTTTGGACTCCCACAGACAGTCACCTACATGGTATAGCCCAATTTTAATGTGATTTGAACCAGTCCTGAGGTCACAATTAAACAAGATGCTGTCATTCACTCAGTGAAAATTTACTGAGTACATGCTATATATTTAACTCAGGGGTAGATACAAACGTAAAGAAGGAAGAGTTTTTAGTCCCTACCCTAGAGGGGTTGGAAGAGAGGACACAAGAAGCCAAAAATAATTCCGATATAACATGACGAGCGCTGTAACAGAAGGATGTACCATGTGCTTTGAGAATACAAAAGATAGAGCAATCAACTACTGAGGGAGGGTCAAGGAAGACTTTACTCTAGAAAGACCAGAAAACTGATTGGAGTTAGAAGAGACTGAAGACAGGAATGTAATTAGGAAGCCATTGTCCATTTTCCAGTTTCACAGCACAGAAGAGAAGTACAGGGTCCAAGTGACTGCTGGGCCTCACACAGGTGACTGGGATAGCTACACATGCATATAGTTTCCAACAAAAAAAAAATTATATGAATTTTAAACAATTTTTCAAGAATAAGTGCTAACTTTCATGTTACTGATAAAAGTGAAAACTGGTATAATCTTTTGGGGGAGGTGGTGGTATTTAAAAGTATGTATCAAAAGCCTTAAATTTTTATATGATTCAGAAATTCTATTTCCAGCAATTCATGGAATTCAAGTAAGTGATATAGAGATTTAGTTACAAACATGTCCATCATACTGCTGTTTAAAAGAATGCAAGGGCTTCCCTGGTGGCGCAGTGGTTGAGAGTCCGCCTGCCCATGCAGGGGACACCGGTTTGTGCCCCGGTCTGGGAGGATCCCACATGCCGCGGAGCGGCTGGGCCTGTGAGCCATGGCTGCTGAGCCTACGTGTCCGGAGCCTGTGCTCCGCAACGGGAGAGGCCACAACAGTGAGAGGCCCGTGTACCGCAAAAAAAAAAAGAAAAAAAAAAAGAATGCAAAACTTGAGGGACTTCCCTGGTGGCTCAGTGGTTAAGAATCTGCCTGCTAATGCAGGGGACATGGGTTCGAGCCCTGGTCTGGGAAGATCCCACATGCCGCAGAGAAACTAAGCCTGGTGCGCCACAACTACTGAGCCTGTGCTCTGGAGCCTGTAAGCCACAACTACTGAAGCCCAAGTGCCTAGAGCTGTGCTCCACAACAAGAGAAGCCACTGCAATGAGAAGCCCGCACACCGCAACAAAGAGTAGCCCCCGCTCGCTGCAACTAGAGAAAGCCCGTGCGCAGCAACGAAGGCCCAACACAGCCAAAAACAAATAAATAAAGAAATTTATTTTTAAAAAAAAGAATGCAAAACTTGAAATTATCAGGCCGAATATATTATGGTGTATTATCCATACAATGAAATGGTAGCTCACACATTAAAAGGTATGAATTTTAATGATTAAAATGGTCACAATATATCAATAGTTTTCCTTTTTTTTTTTACTGTGTTGCAGAGTAATGAACGTATTATATTTTGTAAACCAGTATGATATGTATATTATGTATATTTAAGAGTTTCATGAATTGATGCTTACCCATATTATTTGAGATATACTCTGATATTCCTTGTTCAACTCCATTAAAAAAAAAAGCTTGCTGTGACCCACTAAGTTGATTTTATGGTTTCACTAATGGGTGACTACTTGCAATTTGAAGAAATCCATTTTTAGGGTGTAAAGTAAAATCCCAATGGCATTTAGTAATCATGACCAAAGAGTCAAAATGCTTGGCACTCAATTTACCCAGTAAATTGTAGCTGTAATGTACACTGAATTTCTCCTGTCTTTTTTAAAAAGGGAACTCTGATCTTTGCAGATCTTTGCTCTTCCAGATACCTGTACAAAGTGAAGAGTCAAATGTTGAATAAATGAGTTTTCCAAGATCTAGAGTTCAAAGCAGATTGCATATTTTGCTCACTCTTTCATTCATTCACTCATTCCACAAACACTCATTGAATGCCCCAGTGAGTCATGCATTGTGCCAGGGCTGTGTTCACAACCATGTAAAGCCCAAATGCTTAGGAGGGGAAAGAGTTATTATATAGTACATGGTATAAAAGTAGTATGGGAAAAATGTTATGAAATCCCAGTGCCGAGCTGTGGAAGCATCACAGAAGTGACAGGTGAGGAGTGCCCTATAGAGCAAATAGGTTTAGCCAAGTAGAGAAGGAACGGTATCCTAACCAGAGGGAATAGCACGGAAAGAAGCAGAGAGATGTGAAAGAGCATGAGGCCTTGGGGAATGGGATCACTCTCCTAGTGGCTGGGAAACGGGGTATGAGTACTGAAGTGATGCAAGATGAGGCTGAGAGGTTGCCTGGGGTCAGCGTCCAGCTTGTGAAGAAGCTTGGATGCAGCATAGAAGGACTGGAAACTACTCTGGCCTGGGGCACTGCAGGTGCTCTGTAAACAGTATCTTTCTTCCCTTGCCTTCTCCCCCTTCTCACACCAAGGAAGACTGCTCAAGATGGTTTCTCTCTCTTCACATGGTTAGAAACCTCTTGGATATCCCTCAAAAATTCCACCAAGGAAGAACAAGAAGTTTAAGTGATTTAAAACGCATCATTAAGTCATCTGTGATCTTTTTAAAACCAAAGTATATGGAGAAGAAAGAGAAACTACAGTCCTGAAGACATACAAACCATAAAGCCAAAAGCCAAGATTCAAGTGCTTCAGGAAAGAGGAGGAAAGATGAGTTTTCCATCATAAAACTAGTAATAATCGTATCACAGAAAATTTAGAAAATGAGAGAAAAAAATGTTAACTCATAACTTTACTATCCTAATATACCACTGTTGATAATTTGGAAGTTCTTTTAAAAATCTTACTTCTGAGTATCTGGCTGTTTTTCTTAATTGTAGTCATGGTAGATATATCATTCAATATTCTGCTTTTTCCACTGAATTGTATCCTTAGCATTTCCTGTGTTGCCCACATTCTTCATAGCAATCATTTTTAGTGACTGTGTATGGTACACTCCATTGAATAGCAGTGGAATAGATCACCTTAAACAGTCCCCTTAATTTTGGATATTAAGGTTGTTCCCAACTTCAGTTAACATAAACAATGCTATTTGGTTAGGTGGCTTTCTCCATTTAGAAGGATTTGCCAGAAAAAAACCCTTAAAAGTAGAATTATTGAGTCAAAAGGTAATACGTATTTTAAGGTCCTATTACATATATCACCACATAAGAAAGTCTGATTTAGAAGAGCACTGATCAGGTTACAGAAAGCACGAAGTAAAAGAAAGGAGAGTGTAAGCAGATGGTAAAGATCTCCACATACACGTGCATACACAAAAACCTGTGAGTTTCAGGCCAAAGAATATTAGAAAGGGCCCCGACTGAGCTCTGGGAAATCAGTGATGAGGTGTGGTATGTTCACCTCACTGGAAGCCTGGAAGCGTCTGAGCTCTCTTTTGCCAAGCTTTTAAAAAGCTCTACAAATTTTACCCGTTGGCTAAACAGTGTATACTTAACACTCTTGAAGGAACAAGAGATGTTCTTTAAATTTTAAGAGAGAAACAGATGAAGAGTGCTTGGTTAAATGGCTGCGGAGGAAGGGACATTATGTTTCTGTTCAAAGCATCCACATGGGCTTGAGATAAACATCAGCAACGAAGACCCAATGCAGCCAAAAATAAATAAATAATAAATTTATTTAAAAAAAATGAAGTCTGTAAACAGGCCTTTACACCAATAAAAGATGGACTATTCTTGCCATATTCCTTCCCCCAAATCCACAGCTAGGGAACAATACAATATTGTCAGTGAAAGCAGTACATTGCAAGTTTCATGGAACCCAGCAAAGTACAACAGTATTAACCTTGCCAACTCTTTTTTTTTTTTAATGGTACAAAAAGCTAACTAAGATTACAAAATTTAAGACTAAATTGTCTAGGTAACTAGTAGAAAGCCAGAGCCACCCTGCCTCCAAAGTTACCCCTTAACCCATGTTCATAAATCATGTGAAAATCAGCAGAGTTGTTCTGAAAGCTAATCAATATTAGAACTTCCTTTTTAAAATTAATTTCCAAGTCCTCTTCCTTTTTAAAATTTACTTTATCAAGTCATAACTAATATACAATAGAATGCATATATTTTAAAAGTACAGTTCAATGAGTTTTGACAAATATATACATCTGTGTAACCATCACCACAATCAAGAAATAGAACATTTCCTTCACCTCAGAATGTTCCTTCCTGCCCTTTTCAATCAGTTCCTGCCTTCTCCATCCCAGGCCGAGGCAACCACTGGCCTGCTTTCACCCACTCTCTTTTAGATTTTAAGTACATGAAATCATATAGTACATTCTCATGTGTCTGGCTTTTTTTGCTCAGTGTAATATATTCAAGATTCATCCATGTTGTTTTGTGTATCACAAGTATGTTACAATGAATAATGACTCATGTAGTAAAAAGTAGGGATAAAATATAGTGTTTCTCCATCTATCAGCTGATGGACATTAGGTATTGTTTACTGTGAATAAAGCTGCTATAAACACTCGTGTACAAACCTGTTTGGATATATATTTTCATTTCTCTTGGATAAATACCCAGGAGTGGGGTTATTGGGTTATATTGCTGGTGTACATTTAACTTCAGAGAAAACTGCCCAACTGTTTTCCAAAGTGGTTTTCTGTTTTATGCTCCCAATACCAGTGATGAAAGTTTCAGATCAGTTGTTCCACATCCTTCCTAACACTTGTTATTGTCAGTCTTTAAAAAAAAATTTTTTTAAGTCAGGTATGACTTACATATAGTAAAATTTACCACTTTTGGTGGCTAGTTTTATGAATTTTGAAAGATGCACATAGCCATGTAACCATCCCCACAATCAAGATACAGAACAGCTCCGTCACCCCAAATCCCCTCACACCCCTTGATAGTCAGCTGCTCCTCCCAGCCCTACTCCGGACAACCGCTCATCCGAGTTCTCGCTCAACAGTCTTGCCTATTCCAAAACGTCAAATAAATGGATTATTTCACTTAGCATAATGTGAGATTCATCCATTTTGTTGGATAGATCAGTACTTAGTTTCTTTTGATTGCCAAGTAGTATTCCATTTTACAGGCACACCACTGTCCCTCACCAGTTGAAGGACATCTGGAATGTTTCCAGTTTTTGGCAATTATGAACAAAGCTGCTAAAAACATTCACGTACATGTGTCTGCGTGTACATAAGTTTTCATCTTCTTGCGTGTATACCTAAGACTGAAATTACTTGGTCACAGAGTAAACATTTGTTTAAGATACTCATTTATAAGAAATGCAGTCTTTTTATTTTAGCCATACCAGTGGGTATACAGCAGTACCTTCCTTGTGGTATCAATTTACACCCTCATGGAACATCTTTCCCTGTGCTTACTGGCTATTGTTTTTCTTTTTTCTCTCCAAATCCTTCCTTTAATGTCAGGTAGTGCTTCAACCTAAACACACACAGGATACATACCGTAGAGAAAACGGACCTGAGGGCATCCGAGTCATGGACGGTGTGGTAGGTAAAAACCTTGGCCCAATGCAAAGGAGCAGTCAAGGGCCTGGAAGAAGGATGGTACTCTCTTTCCCCTCTCCATTTCTCTTTCCTACTGGGCTTAAACTAAAGTTTGTGGAAGAGAAAGAGCTTTCAATTAGTGGAACCAATGAGGCCCCAGGGCCTTGGAGGGTAGATTTGGTTGTACAGTATTACAAAATATATTTAAGAAAAAAAAAGCCCAGGCCTCCCAGCAGCCCAAGTGTCAGCTGGTCCAGTGGCCCGACCTCTATATGTAGGTGTTGGACCGGGAAGGGGGAGAGAGTGATTGCTGGACACTGGTGCCAGTTCATGATGGAGCAGCATAAGATTTTCCCTGCTCTGTGAACGTGCACATAAACATAGCCCCCTGCCCTCAGCCCTGCTCTGCTGCAAGGAAGCCACTCAGAGTAAGTGACAGCTGGGCACAAAGCGTTCAGTAAGACCAGTTATGGGGTCTAGTGCAGTGAAGTCAGTCATTCATTTAGGACCTATTTTCACACAGGGGCAAGGAAAAACCAGAAACTTCTATCTCACCCTTTAAACTGGGACATTCCAACCTACACAATTACCTGTAACGTGTCTCAGCTCAAAACAGGCCTTAGCGTCTGCTGAGGTCTGAAGCATGGAAAACATACAGTGCAGCTCTTCTCTTGGTCCAAGATCTAGCTTTCGGCAAGAGTGTTGCCGAAGATTTCTAACTGAGAGGCAGAAGCATCTGCGGTGAGGAAGGCAGCTATTGAAGGAATTCCAGGAGCCTGAGGCTGAGTTTGCAGAGCTGAGTGCTATCAGTTTCCTTTTCTACTGGTATCTTCTTCCTTCAGAGCAAACTTCCTCCTTAGGACCTCAGAGGTAAGCATGGCAGGGTCTTCCTCCTTCAATAAACTCCAGTTCAGGTCTTGGCTCTGCTTCACTTGGTGGAAGTCCTTTAGGATACCCATCATATCTGCAAAGCTGCTGGCCTTGGACAGAGAGACGCAGTCATCTTCTTCAGACGAGCTGCAGGTAGCTTTGTGTTCTGGTTTGCAACATTCAGGGCTGGCAGAACAAAGCAGGGGGACTGATGGAAGCTCAGGGACCTGTACCTTGGTCTCCTTGGTGATGTCACTAATGACAAAGGAAGTTGTAGAGTGGAATGAGGATCCAAAACAAGGTAAGGGAGAAGAGACATTTGAACTTCCTGCATCAGCTGACACTATTTTAGCAATCTGGCTGCGCAGGTGGCTCAGCTCATCCTGCAGCTCTTTGGTGCAGCCAAGGGCTGGCAGGGCTGGCTTCTTCAAGGCCAGAAGCCTCTCCTGCGACCCACGCAGTTTGGGCACTGAGGCATTGTGCTGAATGACGATCAGAGGGCTGGGCTTGCAGGTGTGCCTCAGGGGGCGTGTATGGCTCCTGACCAGGACATAAGTCTCCTCTACATCTGCAGGAATCCAGACGATGTCAGCCAGAGTAGGGACTGGCAGTACATGCCTCAGACACAGGTCAGAGATGTTGGGCAGGGTCTCAAAGGATGCCCGGGGACATGGCTTCAGGGGTAGGTCGGTCCCGATTCTTCTCACTATACTTTGAGCAGCCCCACGCGGCTTGTTTTGTCAGATTGGGATGGTTACATTGGCCTCCATTCCTGACATTTCAACTGGCTCCTGCACTTGAAGCACAAGGCAAGCCACAGGGCAGCTCTGGAGGCTTGGAATGGCAGGAGGCGTGAAGCCTTCGTATCAGGCCATTTTAAGAAACATCAGACTTATCTTCCTCAGGGCCCCTCCTGCCACAGCCTTATTGGCCATTTGAATATCTTTTATTGTTGAGTGTCTCTTCAAGTCTTTTGCCTACTTTTTAATTGGGCTGCTGTCTTATTATTCAGTTTAAGGGTTCTTTATATATTCTGGGGAAAAAGTCCTTTTGCAGATATAAGTATCAAGAATATTTTCTCTCAGTCTGTGGCTTGCCCCTTCATTTGTAAAACGGTGACTTTTTATTTTTTTGGCTGCATTGGGTATTCGTTGCTGCGCGCGGGCTTTCTCTAGTTGTGGTGAGTGGGGGCTACTCTCTGTTGCGGTGTGCGGGCTTCATTGCAGTGGCTTCTCTTCTGGCGGAGCACAGGCTCTAGGCGCGCGAGCTTCGGTAGTTGTGGCACATGGGCTCAGTAGTTGTGGCTCGAGGGCTCTAGAGCTTAGGCTCAGTAGTTGTGGTGCATGCGCTTAGTTGCTCCGTGGCATGTGGGATCTTCCAGGACCAGGGCTCGAACCCATGCCCCCTGCACTGGCAGGCAGATTCTTAACCACTGCGCCACCAGGTAAGTCCCTGTGCTTTATGTCTTAACTAAGAAAACTATGCTTACCTTAAGTTCATGAAGATTTTCTCCTATCTTTTCTTCTATTCATTTTATAGTCTTTGCCTCTAAGTTCAGGTCTATAATCCATTTTGGGCTAATACTTGAAAGAGGTAAAAGTCAACACTCATTTTTTTTCCATATAGATATCCAGTTCTTCCAGTAGCATTTGTTGAAGAAAACTATCCTTCCTCAATTGAATTACTTTGGCATGTTTGTTGAAGGTCAATTAACCATTTATGTGTGGGCCTAATTCTGAACTATTTATTCTGTTCTATTGAACTCTATGTTTACCTACAATGTTGATCTACATTTACTATAACTTTACTGGAAGTCTTAAAAGTAGGTAATACAAGTCCTACAACTTTGTTCTTTTTCAACATTGTTTTGGCTATTCTAGATCTTTCGCATATTCATGTGCATGTTAGAATCAGCTCAAGTTGTTTTTTTTTTTAAGCCATCTGGAATTTGGGCTGGGATTATATTGAATCTATAGATCAATTTAGGAAAAATTAACATCTTAAAAATATTGAGTCTTCCAATCCAAAAAGTGGAGTATCTCTCCATTTGTTTAGGTCTTTTAAATTATTTTCTGAGAAATGTTTTATAGCTTTCAGTATACAAATCTTGCACATATTTTGTTAAATGTATTCCTAAGTATTCTGTGTTTTGTATGCTATTTAAAATGGTACTTTAAAATATTTCATTTTTCAATTGCTCATTACTAGTATATAGAAGTACATTTGGTTTTTATATACTAACCTTATCCTGTACCTTTGCTAAATTTGTTTATGCAAATTTATGCAAATGTTTATGAGACCCCCTTTGGATTTTCCATATACATGATCATGTTGTCTGAATAAAAACAATTTTTCTTCCTTCTTTCTAACCTTTAGGGCTTTTATTTCTTTTCCTTGTCTTAGTGAGTGGTTAGAACCTCCAGTACAATGCTGAATAGAAATGGGAAGAGCTAACGTCCTTTTTTTGTTCTCATTCTCAAGGGGAAAGCATTCAGTCTTTCACCACGAAGTATGTTGGCTGTAAGTTCTTCCTAGATGCTCTTTATCACTATGAGGATACCTAGGTTTGCTAAGAGCTTTTATCAAGGACAGATGTTGAATTTTTCCTAAAATACTTTTTTGGCTTATGTTTTGATATAGTTTTCCTTTTTTAGTCTGTTGATATGGTAAATTACACTGATTTTCAAATATTTAACCAACCTGTACACATTTGATCATGATGTATTATCCTTTCTATATTGCTGGATTCAATTTGCTAATATTTTGTTAAAGGTTTTTACATCTATATTTATTAGCTATATTGATCAATATTTTTTTTTCTTGTAAATTCTTTGTTTGATTTTCATGTCAGGGTAATGCTGACCTCATAAAATAAGGTGGAAGGTGTTCCTTTCCTCTCTATTTTCTTAAAAAGTTAGTGTAAGATGTACCCTAAAATATATGATAGAACTAATCCGTGAAGCTATCTGGGTCTGGAGTTTTCTTTGTGGGAAAGTTTTAATTAATTACAAATTCAAATTTCTTTAATAGAAACAGTACTATTTTTCAACTTTCTATTCCTTCTTCAGAAACTTTATGTTATCTGTGTATTTCAAGGCATTTGTTCATTTCAATCAATTTGTCAAAATTATAGGCATCAAATTGTTCCTAATACTCCCTTAATTCCTTTTTTCTGTTTCTCTTTTTCAAAAATTATACATTTTGGAATATTCTTAGATTCACGGAAAAGTTGCAAAGATAGTAGAGAGAGCGCCCAGATACTCCTCAACGCAGTTTCAGTTTCCCATATCTTACATTACCATGGTGCATTTGTCAAAACTAAGAAACGGACACTGGTACATTATTATTAACTAAACTCCAAACTTTATTGTGATTTCACCCGTTTTTCCATTAATGCGTCTTTTCTATCCTAGAATTCAACCCAGAATTCCAATTAAAAAAAAAATTTTTGGGGGGGGCAGGGCTGCACTGCGCGGCATGCAGTATCTTAGTTCCCCGACCAGGGATTGAATCCGTGCCCCCTGCAGTGGAAGCACCGAGTCTTAACCACTGGACTGCCAATGAAGTCCCTGACCTTGATAGTTTTGAGAAGTACTGGTCAGGTATTTGATAGAACATCCCTAAATTTGAGTTTATCTGAAGGTTCTGTCATGATTTTACTGGGTTTCTGGAAAGAATAACACAAAAGTGACATATCCTCCTCATCACGTCATATCAAGTTTACAGTGATATTCACATGACATCACTTGGTTAAGGTAGTTTCTGCCATTTCTCCACTAAAGTTACTCTTTTTCCCTTTATATACACTAGTTTTGGAAGTGAGACACTAAGTCCAGCCCACACTCAAGTGGTGTGTGTGTGTGTGTGTGGGGCTGCGGACACAGCGATTAAGCTCCTTCTCCTAGACAGGACAATATCTACAGATATTAATTTGAAATTCTTTTATAAGGAAGATTTGTCTCTTCTCCCCTACCAATTCTCTTCATTAGTGTTTGTATGGTATATCTTCTCTACCCTTTTACTTTTCATCTGACTCTTTAAAGTGGAATTCTTGTAGACAGCATATAATTGGGTCTTACTTTTAAAATATAATTTAATAATCTCCAATAAGTGGAGTATTTAGACCATGTACATTTAATGTAATAATCACTATAGTTGGGTAAATCTATCATCTTGCTAACTTTTCTATTTGTTCCATCTGTGTTTGGTTCCTTTATCCTTCCCGCCTCCAAAATCTTTTGGATCTTCAATCTTGGTTTATTAGCTATATACCACTTTTTTTTTTTCCTTAGCAGCTCTTCTAAGGTTTACAATATACATTTTAAAAAATTTTATTTATTTTTGGCTGCGTTGGATCTTCATTGCTGTGCACGGGCTTTCTCTAGTTGTGTCGAGCGGGGGCTGTTCTTCGTTGCAGTGTGCAGGCTTCTTCTCACTGTGGTGGCTTCTCTTGTTGCGGAGCACAGGCTCTAGGCGCACAGGC
Organism: Phocoena sinus; assembly: GCF_008692025.1. Taxonomy (NCBI): domain Eukaryota; kingdom Metazoa; phylum Chordata; class Mammalia; order Artiodactyla; family Phocoenidae; genus Phocoena; species Phocoena sinus. The sequence continues at coordinate 11,596,920 of NC_045768.1, read as the reverse complement.
TCAGTAGTTGTGGCTCATGGGCTCTAGAGCACAGGCTAAGTAGTCGTGGCACATGGGCTTAGTTGCTCTGTGGCATGTGGTATCTTCCCAGACCAGGGCTCGAACCTGTGTCCCCTGCACTGGCAGGCGGATTCTTAACCACTGTGACACGAGGGAAATCCTACAATATACATTTTTAACTTAATAGTCTACTTTCAAATAATATTATAACAGTTTACATATAATTTAAGAACCTTAAAACAGTATACTTCCATTCTCCCCCTGTCCTTTGTCCTACTGTTGTCATACATTTTACTTCTACGTATAGCACATAATACACTGATATTATTTACTTTAAATACTCATTTATCTTTTTTTTTTTTGCGGTACGCAGGCCTCTCACTGTTGTGGCCTCTCCCGTCGCGGAGCACAGGCTCCGGGCGCGCAGGCTCAGCGGCCATGGCTCACGGGCCCAGCCGCTCCGTGGCATGTGGGATCTTCCCTGACTGGGGCACGAACCTGTGTCCCCTGCATCGGCAGGCGGACTCTCAACCACTGCGCCACCAGGGAAGCCCTTGCCTTTATTTTTGAAGGATATTTACACTGGATATGGATTTCGAGGTTGAAGAAAATTTTCCTTCATTACTTTAAAAGTGTCATTCCATTATCTTCTGGTTCATGTTGTTTCTTACAAGAAGTCTTCCGTAATCACTTTTTTCTTTTACATAATGTGTCTTTCTTCTTTAGCTAATTTTAAACTTTTCTTTGTATCACTTGTTTTGAGTAATTATCATGATGCACCTTTGTGTGGTTTTGTTTGAGTCTATTATGCTCGAGGTTCATTCAGCTTCCTGGAACTGAGTTGATTGTTTTCATCAAAACTGAAAAAAAATTGTCTATAATCTCATTAAATATTTTTTCTGTCTCTCTCTACCCTCCTCTCCTTCTAGGATTCTAATTACATGTATGTTAGTCCTCTTGATATTGTGCTATGGGTCCTCGAGGTTCTGTCAACCTTTTTCAGTCTTTTTCCTTTCTATGCTTCATAATGGATAGTTTTTATTGCTATGTCTTCGAGTTCATTGATCATTTGTGCTGTAGTGTCTAATATCCTTTTAATCCTATCAGTGAAATTTTCATTCCAGGTATTACATCTTTCACCTCTAGATATTCCCTTTCATTCATTCTTTTTATATCTTCCATTTCTCTCCTCATTTAGTTCTAGTCTTCCTTTAAATTCATGAGCATACTGATAACTTTTATAATGTCTATCTTAAGGTTCTCATCTGCTAATTCCATCATATTGTCATTTTTGAGTTTGTTTCTGTTAACTAATTTTTCTCTTGGTTACGGGTTACATTTTTCCTGATTCTCAACATGTCTAGTATTTTTTTTTAACATCTTTATTAGAGTATAATTGCTTTACAATGGTGTGTTAGTTTCTGCTTTATAACAAAGTGAATCAGTTATACATATGTCCCCATATCTCTTCCCTATTGCATCTCCCTCCCTCCCACACTCCCTATCCCACCCCTCTAGGTGGTCACAAAGCACTGAACTGACCTCCCGCTGCTATGCAGCTGCTTCCCACTAGCTAGCTACTTTACGTTTGGTAGTGTATATATGTCCATGCCACTCTCTCACTTTGTCACAGCTTACCCTTCCCCTTCCCCGTATCCTCCGGTCCATTCTCTAGTAGGTCTGCATCTTTATTCCCGTCTTGCCCCTAGGTTTTTCTGACCTGTTTTTTTAGATTCCATATATATGTGTTAGCATACGGTATTTGTTTTTCTTTCTGACTTACTTCATTCTGTATGACAGTCTCTAGGTCCATCGACCTCACTACAAATAACTCAGTTTCGTTCTTTTTTATGGCTGAGTAATAGTCTGTTGTATATATGTGCCACATCTTCTTTATCCAGTCATCTGTTGATGGACACTTAGGTTGCTTCCATGTCCTGGCTATTGTAAATAGAGCTGCAATGAACATTGTGGTACATGACTCTTTTTGAATTTTGGTTTTCTCAGGGTATATGCCCAGTAGTGGGATTGCTGGGTTGTATGGTAGTTCTATTTTTAGTTTTTTAAGGAACCTCCATACTGTTCTCCAAAGTGGCTGTATCAATTTACATTCCCACCTGTCTAGTATTTTTTTTGATAGGATGCTAGATATTGTGAACGTTACATTGTTGGGTGTCAGATTTTTTGTCTTTTTTAAAAGAGGGTTGAAGTTTACTTTGACAGGTTAATTTTCCTGTATATCAGGTTGATCCTGATAAGGCTTAAAAAGAAATGGTTTTGTTTAAAAGTTTTTACTGAAGTTTAACATACATACATAAAAGTACACATATCATTTGTGTACAGCTTGATAAATTCTTGCCCACGTACTTGGCACTCAGATCAAAAGCCAGCACATTACCAGTATCACAGAAGATCTGTCTTGTGTTCCTCAAGGCTTGATTTTAAGCTGTGTTAGGGCAGGCCTAAAATCATCTTTACCCTAGAGCTAATTTAGACTACTACACCAAGGCATGGCCTCTGTGGGTCTCTAACGACTGCCTGAGTGATCAACAAGGTCTTACTCCGGCCAGCTGGAGCTTGCATGGCTCCTACCCTTAGGAGCTCCCCTCTACACACGGGCAGATCAGCCTACAGACTCAATTCAGATTTTTGCTGAGTAGCTCCCTCCTATCTGGTACTCTGACCGACACATTTAAACCACCTCTCCCTCAAACTCAGATCTCTACCCCCTTGATTCAGCAAGATGGTGTGCTTTGCTGGGGAGTCCCCTCTGGCAACAGGGTCCAGAAAATGCCTCAAGGCAGAAAGCCAGGGGGATCACAGGCCTCATCTCAATTGCTTCCTTTCTCTCAGGGATTATATTCCTGCACTGCTTGTTGTCCAATACGTGAAAACAGCTGTTTTCATATTTGCCCAGAGTTTTATTTGTAAATGGAGGGAGGAGAAATTCAGTTCCAATTATTCCATCATGGCTAGAAGCAGAACAAAGGCCTCTTTTAATAAAATTTCCAGCATGGATGCCATGTTTTGCAAGATTTCATCTACCAAAATAACCCAATCCACATGTCCCTTCCATCCTTCCATCTATCTATTCAGTGGCTGCTACATCCCTCGGAAACAAAGGGGAATAAAACTTGATTCCTGCCCTCAAAGAACTCACAATTAAAAGAGAAAGCCAGAAATGTGTAATAAATTATACCGCTGGATGGTAAGTATAATTTTATAAGCAATAGAAGGGTTTGAGAGGACAAAGAGAAAGGTACGGTCAAATCTACTTGGAGAGGTCAGGGAAGGTTTTTACAGACTTAGGTTTAGCCTAAGTTTTGAAAAATGAGTTTCATTTTTCATTAGTGATTGACAGATGGGGTAGGACATTTGGGACAAAAGAAACTGTATGCAAAGTATAAAGTCATGAAACAACGTGTAGGCTTGGGAGAACTACTAATTCCAAACACCTATAACATAGGGTTTGAAGCAGGGACAGGAAAGAGCTAAAGTTATGGGGAAAAAATGGGAGGATCCTATCATAAAGGAGGGCCCTGCATGCCACGCTAACCATCATCTGCATCCGTAATTCATCATCATTGACTACCACCTACAGAGCTCATAGGATAACTGCTTTATACATATTATATTCATTACATTTAATTCACACAACCACATATTGTAAGGAAACTAAGGCTCAGAGAGCTTACATAATTTTGCCCAAGATCACATGATTAGTAAGTGAAGAAGCCAGAATTTAAACAAAGGTCTGATTCCAAAGCCAACAAAAGGAACTTGCCTCTAATCTTTAGGCACTGGGAAGTTATAGAAGGATGTTTTTGTCTTCAGAACTTGTTTTTCGTTTTAAAAATTATATTGATTGATGAAATGGTTTTCAGTAGGAAGAAATAAAGTTAAATTTATGTTTTGGAAAGGGCTCTCTAGTACATGAGGAAGAAGGGCTGGAGTCTGAAGAACCAGTTCAGAGGCTGCTGGAAACAGTACAGGCGAGAAATAAGAGCTTGGACTAGGTGGTGTTTAGGAGGGATGGAGACAAGGATTTGGGAAAGTTTAAGAAGCAGAATCTGTCAGATGCAGTAAACAAGTAGCTTTGGCAAAAGGGGAGATTGTGAGGTCAACTGTGGACATGCTGATACACTGAAAGGACCTGGTTCTGTACCACGAGCAGAGGATGCAAAGGTGTACCGGACAAGATTTCCCCTCTCAAGGACTTGACAGCTCATGTAGCCTCAACGAAGGCAAGCACCTTTCAACACTAGATGGTGTGGACATCATCAGCGCCCCCTGCTTCAGCCCCAACAGACACTGGCTCTGCTGTCACAGGCCCAGCATCCAGATCTGGGACTTGAAGGGCAAGGTCATGGTAGATGAACTGAAGCAACGAGTTATCAGTACCAGCAGCAAGGCACGGCTGCCCCAGTGTGACTCTCTGGCTTCGTCTGCTGTTGGCCAGACTCTGTTTGCTGGCTACACGGACAATCTGGAACGAGTGTCGCAGGTGACCATAGACACCCACTAGAGATACATGGCAGAGCTTTAAAAATAAAAGACTGGCTTTCTGAGTTAAAAAAAAAAATCAAATCTATGAATTCCACTGAAACACAGTAAGTACTATATGGACCATATTCCCTCCTCACTACTATCTTGGAATCTTTGATGAGTCTAAAGCCCCAGTCTGGAAACAACTGCTGTGGAACATTCTCAACCCTCCACAAACCAGCTTGCAAATGGGAGGTCCTTTTCATGTGGGCTGAGAACTGTTCGGACATGGAGGGAACCAACTGTCCTCTAACTCTGGCTGTAATTATTGACAATGATTTTATTAAGAACAAATGCAGCACCATTTATCCAACACTGACAAGTGAGCACGGTGTCAAGCACCTGATGAACACCCCCATCTTATTTACCTGCCACAACGATCTAATGACAGGCCTAGCAGTCCTCTTTTGAGGATGGGAAACTGAAGCTCAGAGAGGGAAAATAACTTGCTCAAGTTTCCTTGGTTCCCTGAGGCTACCTCACTGATCACCTGAAAGGCATCTTGGAATGTGCCATCTTCAGGAAGCCTTCATTACCCTCTCCCTGGGCTCCTCTGTGCCTGATTCCTATTTTCTTTGTGGCCCCTGTTACGCTATACCCTGAGATATATGTGATTCACATGTCTGTTTCCGCCACTGGAATATGCTCTTTGAAGGAAAAGGACTAGATCTGCTTCATCTTTGCTATTTGATGCCCAGCCCTGGCTCAGAGCACTGCATATGGGATAGTCAGTCCACTCCATGGTTTCTGAGCCATCAGTCACTCATCTTGGGCTGCCTGGGGCCCCTGGCCATTCCTTGTACTTCAAATACCCCAGGCTCACTTGCCACATTTATTCAGCACTTGCAAGGTCCATACCTAAGACACCCATAACTTAAAGGGAGAACTTTTCCACTGAAAGGGAACCGGAATAGAAAGCTCAAATTCCTTGGACCAAAAAGAACTCAAATTACAGCCCAGAGGCCCTGAGACACCAACCACGTACCCTGTCCTGACATGATCAACAGCAAACCTCATAGGGTCTGGCACTTTTATTTTTCCTACGCTGTCATCTCTCTCTGCCTCAGAGTGGGATCGTGTACACGGATTGGAGGCAGCATGGGCTGGGTGTCATCCAGACTAGGCTCCAATCACAGCTCTGCCCCCACCAGCCTTATGATCTGTGGCAAGACACGTGCTCCCTGAGGTTCTTTTCTCCCTCACCTACTCCATGGGGCTAGGATGCCAACTGAGTGAGACCCCGAATGCAGAAGGCACCTAGGGGGTGGCGGGGCTCGGGGGTCTGTGGAGTGACAGAGCTGGGTTCACTTCTTGGCTCCCCCTCTTTTTAGCTCTGTGAGGTAAAGTGAGGATAAGAGAAATACCTTCCTCAGAGTTGTGTGAAGAGTAAATGGGAAGTCAGTGATGAGTGTTTAACACATAGAAGTCAATGAATTGTAACCACTGTTTAATTATGGCACAAAGGACACATCCTTACAGAACACAAAGGATCCCCCAAAATCTCACAGTGAGTTAAGAGCAGAGGAGTCTGAAACCCTGCTGCAAACCATTCACCAACAAGCAGCAATCTCTCCCAGACAACTAACCCCCAAGTGCCACTGGGACTCCTGGCAGTAATGCAGCGGCAGTGGCCACCTGCCACCACGCAAGCCCAGCCGCGCATCAGCACACACGGCCAGGAACACCCACTCCTTCCAGTCTGTAAGCCAGTGTGACTTTACAGACTTTCTCGCAAGCAGAGTTTTGGAGGCCAAACCACAAACATCAGAACTGTACTGCCCAGGGAGCCCCGACCCTCCTCATCCGTGTGAACAACGGGGGAGGCTGGGTCTACGTCGCACAGCCACCCACAAGGCAGCTCTGAGTGGCAACATGAGGCAGGTGTGTGGTCAGATGGCAGTGTGGCAAATGTGGCAGCCAGCTGCTTTTCGCTAAATAGGCCCACCTTCTGTCTAGACCTGAGGTAACTAAGAAAGATTTAGGGCACGTGGAGCCACATTCAGAGCGCTGGCAGTAGACACCCTGCTGCGTGGGAAACAGCTGCGTTTCATGATGGCACAGGAAAAAAAACGTAGGTCTGAAGTGCCCCAAATTGCTCACACTGAAGCCCTTCCACCCGCCTTCAGTGGGGTTACCCCGGGAGGCTGTCCTGCTCTCTGGACACGGCAATGGCAATGAGGATGGCAAGACCCCCAGGCTCCACAGAAAGAGGGGCCGTCTAGACCCTGGGGTCACTTCAGATGAGGGTTATGAGAGCAAAACAAGACTAAAAAAATGAACCACCTCCCAACTTCCTTCACTGAGACAAAGGTTCCAGAGGTAACAGAAACCAACCGCGGTTCTTAGGCTACAGGAAAACCACAGCTGTATCCATCCCTTCTCCTCCCCAAAGGCATGTTCACGTCCACTGCATGAGCTCCCGGGAGTCAGAACTCAAGGGCTCATTACCCACCACGTCATTTGGGAGGCTCTGGAGGTCATCAAAGGGGGTTTCCAGGGTGTTGGTGTCCACATTCAGAATCACGACATCATCCAGGGCCATGTTTCTGACTTTCTGCAAGTAAGAAAAAAATCCAGAAGAGAAAATCATTGAAGCCCCAGACATTTCTCTGGCTTTCTCTGGGAAAGGGGAGTAGGGAAGAAAAGTGACATTTGACAAAGGTATACTCCGTGGCAGGCTCAGTGCCAGGCAGTTCACATGTGTGAGGCCATTTAACTGTGACAAAAACTCTGTGAGCTTGTATGGTCATCCCCAAGCCCCAGGAGTAGAAAGGGTTTCAGAGACTAAGTTAACATGCCCTAGGTCACACAGCTAGGGGGAGAGATCTTTACACCCCAACATGATTTCTTTTCCTATATTTTCAAATTAAAAAAGAAGAAGAAGAAGAAGAAGAAGAAGAAGCTGAAGTCTAAACCTCTGGCTCCAGGAACTCTGATATACAGCTAAGGTCTTATGACAGCCCCATTCAATCCATCCCCTCTCATTTACCAAAGACTACTTGCCCATCTCTGTCGGCTCTTGGCATTTTGGGGTATGGAATACGTTGTACAGCCTAGTGTTAACACATTAACATTTCTCTTTAACATTAAGTAGAAAGGTCACACTTTCAAACTGGTTCCATTTTCCATAGAAATCCAGCTAGTGAATCACGGCTCCGAGGCTCTGGCCGTAACTCGTTATTCTACTGGTACAGTAGTAGGAAGGGTAAGGGAGACTTGTGCCTACTAGGTGCTCGTGTTTGGTGAGAGGATGAAGGTACAGTATGGAGAAAAGAAGAGCCCACCATCTGGGAGCAACTGTCCATCGTCTGTAGAAGTATAAGACTGTATGTAAGCTAGTTTTCAATCACACTGTTTACCCACCGCTAGAATCCATCTCTACTTCCCTCCTGCCTACCTACCACTTCCAATCTCATTCAATCCTCTTACCCCATCATATATCAAAGCTCATTTCTTTAGAGTCTAGAACTTTCATTTTGTCCTGATTAAGCAGAAATACCCATTTGCTAATGCCCTGGAAATGGACAACAATTAAAGTGTAGTAGATGCCTACTAGTGCTTGCTCTATGTTTTACTTACTAATTCTCATTTAATTCTTATCAAATCCTGCAAAGTGCACACTATTACCTTCATTTTAGGTAACTTGAGGAAAATGAGGTTCAGAGAGGTGAGGTGAGGTGCGTGGCAGAGGTAACGCAGCACCGGCCACCTCCACAGCTCATATTCTTGCACTGCACCTCAACCTCTTCGTCATCAGACACCCCCAGTGAAACTGACCTCTGCCATCCTTGTTGCTCTGAGCCCTAGTACCCCTTTGCCTGCCTGCCTCCCCCTGCTGGCTCCAGGAGCCCCCTCCCTCAGGGGCTCATCAGTTTGGTTCAGCACCGCATAATAACCAGCACCCAACAAAATGATTGGCACGGGCTTCCCTGGTGGCGCAGTGGTTAAGAGTCTGCCTGCCCATGCAGGGGGCACGGGTTCGTGTCCCGGTCCGGGAAGATCCCACATGCCGCAGAGCGGCTGGGCCTGTGAGCCATGGCCGCTGAGCCTGCGCGTCCGGAGCCTGTGCTCCGCAACGGGAGAGGCCACAACAGTGAGAGGCCCGCGTACCGCAAAAGAAAAAAAGAAAAAATGATTGGCACTTGGTAAGGGCTCATTAATATTGGTTGATGTTTGTTGTCTCAAATCCCAGCCTCTAGGACAGAATTTTCATACCTAAGTAAACATTTTGAGATTCTTGCCAGCAGGAGGGTTGGAACCATGCTGGTCAGAAGCCTCCTAGGGTTGAAATAACACTCCCAGAGGGCAGGATCCTGGAACCCTTCCGCTCAACAAGACCAGGAGCCTCAAATTTCTTCTGCTGTTGACTTTTCCAGCGGCTAGTCAGTCCACAAACCTATCAATCAATGCATACATTTACTAAATGCTTCCTGTGGGCTGAGAGCCACAGGGGAGGGACAGGTTTGCCTACTTAGAAGTTTAATCTTTCCTCCAAACCCCAAAACTGATATTACCTGACTGCTTTATTCACAGGGTAAAAAGCTATCAGCAAACAGCATTGATAGCTAGTGTTTCACAAAGCACAATCCCATTTTGCAGTTGAGAGCATTAAGCCTCATGGTGAATTGTCCAGGGCTCCTTAGCTGCCTCACTTTGCAGTCCAACAGGTTAAATACTTCGCAGTGCACGAGCAGGAAGTTACAAAACAGCCTCAACAAGAACCTTTTTCACTTACATCACACTTCAGAGCTCTCAGAGTACTTTCACACAGATTCTTTCATTTTCAACAGTAGCTGGAGGTGAGGAATCACCATTTCAGAGACGAAAAACTGAGGCTCAGAGAGGTGAAGTGGCTTGCCCAAGGTTATGTGGCTACTAACTGGCTTCTTCATCTGTAAAATCGAGAAGATAACTGTGACTGCTCACCCCACCCCAGCCCTCTTCCCCGGGGCTGCTGTGCAAATTAGAGGTGGTGTTTGCACAGCACAGGGCACACAGTAGGCCTTACAGTCGCTATTATTATTGCTTTTATAATACACACGTCACCCACGGCCAGTCTGGAAACTGTAGCGGCAGTGGCCTAAGGGCAAAAATCCTCTGGCCCCTCTTGGTAACTGCTGGGCTCTCACTTCAAAGGCTGAGACTGGCACTGGACACGGAATCGGAGAAGGGGCCACGAGGGACTCCGGAACTCAGCCGGTGACTCCAGGCCTTGAGGACTGAGCTGAGGGTCGCTGCACCTCACAATCGCCAATTTTGCCTCATCCGACCTCCAAAGAGCTCCAGAGAGCCCCAAACAGATGGAGGCAAGGGGCCCGGCCATTGGAGAGAAGCCTCGGTCTGAAAGGCCCAGAGACAGGGCTGTTGATTCTGGACCAGAATTGGGTGTTGTTTCTGCGTTCCCAGTGGGGGCCCAGTGACACAGACCAGCCCTTGTGGGCTCTCCACGGCTGGGCTGGAATGGGCTTTTGATTTCTTCCCACTCCTGGTTGGAGGACTTGCCGCTTAAGCTGTGTGGAGTGTTTACTTTTTGAACAATGGCAGCAGGCTGAAGAAGAGGAAAAAACCTGGCTCTTTCTTCTGACTTAGCAGGCCAGGGTCCCCTTAGTAACCAAAATGCCCGTGCACCAGGCTCCAGGAGGAGCTGGGTCGGCACAGTTTCCTCTCATAGGACAATGCTGCCCTCCTGGTGGTAAGGCCTCTTCCAAAGGGGCTGGCGTGGACTCAAGGGCCTTCCTGAAGCTCATGTTCCCAAGGAAAGAATCGGAGGCCAGCTTGGCCGGATGGTGCCCTATCCCTGAAAGGCTCAAGGAAACAAGAGGAACGAAGAAAGGCAAAAAACAAAACAAAACCCCTCAAACTGGGGGATGGAGTGGGCGGTGCTGATGGAGAAGGAAACTGGGCCATTACTGGGTGACCGCATTTAACCCTGACCATGCTATGAGGGAGGTATCACCAGCTCTGTGGTAAGGAGGAGGCTCAGAGAGGTCAAAGAAACTGGTCCAAATCACACAGCTAGGGAGTGGCAGAGTTGACTTCTGAACCCAGTCTGACTCTTCTGAAGATGTCCTCAAACCAGCTGCTCAGACTTCAGAACAAGTGTCTACGTAGGGAGTGCAGCTACACCAGCACCCTGAGGGCTTGCTTTCTCTCACGCAAAATGACACGTCTTTTGTACCATAAAAATTACATATGTTAAAAAAAAAATGGGAAAGACAAAAAAGTTCAAAGAAGAAAACTGTGGTTATCCTAATCCCTCTACCTGGAGATAATGTTTTGGTGTATTTCCTTCCACAACCCTCTGCCCCAATACCTACTTTTTAAAACACAGTTGAAACAATTCGTAATGTTTCTTTCTGATTTTCTCATTTATTACAATATAAGCAATATTTCACTTCACTAAAAGTTTTGTAAAGATCATTGCTAATTGCTACAAAATGTTCCACTTCATAGAAACAAACCCAATTAAGCCCCTTTTGTTGGCTATTTCCAGTTTTTAAGAAATTATTATAAATAATATTGTTGTGAAATCTGTAGGCATAAAGCCTTGTGCTTTAGCATGGATTCCTAGAAGTGGAATTTCCTTTCCACTTCTTAAAGAAATGTCCCTCTCAAATTCGACTTTGAGAGAGATATCTTTACTTCCAATTATTTTAAAGTCATTTTATCCACAGCTTGTGTTTCCTACTCTAAGTGAAGAAAAATCAGCAAAGACACGAGCAGATGTCAAAATAGTCCTCCAAAAACCCTACCCAATTAAAACACTTACTAGTACCGCAGCACACCGAGACAGCTCTCCGGTAGCTCGTCCCACCAACACATTCCCTCTCTTTTTAGTTACAACATATGCCAAAGCTCCTGCCAGCTGCAAACCCTCCCCCCACCAGACTCTATAGGCTTTTTCTCAGAATGAAAAAAAAAAAAAAAAAAAATGATACTGACATGCACACCAGCTTTCCAAATGGCATTTCTTACACAGAGAAACACACAAAAATGGCATCTTCCCATAAATATTATTAATCAAAAATGTCTTTCCCTTTATACTTTGTCACGGACAGACTTAGTCTGACCTCTGCCTTTCGGGACAAGAAAGGGAAAAATCAGAATATGGGAGGTGGTCAGGGCGGCTGAGTGGATACAGGCTCAACCTCATAAATTCTCCAGGTTTTCATCTGTAAAATGGGGATCACGATAGTACCCACCTCATAGAGTTGTCGTGAGGATTAGATAAGTGAATGTACGTAGAAGAGTTAGCAAGACTGCCAGGACATCCATAAGAGGCGTTCAACCAACAGCGGCTCTCCTGCCCGTCCGTCCCGTCTCCCTCAATGTTTCTCGGAACCTCAGTGGAGCCTGGCTAACCTTATCCCAAAGGGCCCGAGGGAGCAGAAAGTTTGCCTTTCCCCATGGTAGCCTATGGTTTACTCCCACAACCAGAAAAATACATCAATCTAGAGTCATTAATACAGGCATTTGACTCCTTCCCTGGTCTGTGGGCTTCTTGGGGCCACCAAGACAGATCTCTGTATTCTCAGCTCCCACCTCAATATTTGGCCCACAGCAGGCAATTTATGAATGAATGCATGAATGAACGACAGGAAGTAGAGCCTAGAGAGGAAGCCCACAGGATCCGGAAGCCAGTCTGCCTGAGTTCTCACTTAGCTCCGCCACTCACCAGCCGTGTAAACTTGGGTATTTCACTGCATCTCTCTGTGCCTCAGCTTTCTCCTCTGTACACAGTGCTTACACCTCATGTGTGTGATGAGGATTACATGGGTTAACATTTTTAAATCATGTAGACTAGTGATTGGCACATGAGGAGCTCAAGATAAAGTAAAATTTAAACGAAAGTGAATGGGGCTTCCCTGGTGGCGCAGTGGTTAAGAATCTGCCTGCCAATGCAGGGGACACGGGTTCAAGCCCTGGTCCGGGAAAATCCCACATGCTGCGGAGCACCTAAGCCCGTGCGCCACAGCTACTGAGCCTGCGCTCTAGAGCCCTTGAGTCACAAATACTGAAGCCCACTCGCCTAGAGCCCGTGCTCCGCAACAAGAGAAGCCACCACAATGAGAAGCCCGCGCACCTCAACGAAGAGTAGCTCCCACCCGCCGCAACTAGAGAAAGCCCGTGTGCAGCGACGAAGACCCAACGCAGCCATAAATAAAATAAATTTATTTAAAAAACCCCAAAGCACTGCAACAAAATATTTTTTTTAAAAAAAGGATGGGGCTTCCCTGGTGGCACAGTGGTTGAGAGTCCACCTGCCGATGCAGGGGACACGGGTTCATGCCCCAGTCTGGGAAGATCCCACATGCCGTGGAGTGGCTGGGCCCGTGAGCCATGGCCACTGAGCCTGCGCATCTGGAGCCTGTGCTCCGCAAGGGGAGAGGCCACAACAGTGAGAGGCCCACGTACCACAAAAAAAAAAAAAAAAAAAAAAAAAAAGGTCTTTTGAGGGTGATGGAAATATTCTATATCATTATTGGTAATGGTTTCATGAATGTATAAAACTCAGAATTCATTGAATCGTACTTTAAATGGATGGTTTGCTGTGTATAAATTACAGCACAATGAGTTGATAAACATATTAGTGTTATGTCCAGAACACAGAATAAAGTCATAACAGACAGTGAAAAATAACAACGCATGAATGATGGTGACCAAATGCCACACGACAAGGTAATTCTGCCCTGAACCAACACCGATGTAAATTCTGATTTGCAGCTGTGTTTGGCTCCCTGCTTCCTTCCTTTTTTGTCTAGCCTAAGGTTTTTAAAACTTTTTTTTCTACTCATACCCTTCTAGGATAAATACAGAATCCAATGCCCATGATATACATCCCTATGTAAAAGTGGGGTCCACTTGAGGATCACTATACCTTCAGTGTATCTTCTCGAGTCAAGAAGATTCTACTGAACCTTACTTTCTAAAGTTGGTTGTATGAAAACAATGGGTCCCCTCAACTCCTGCGCTAAAATATAAAGTATCAGCTGTACTTTTTCAAACCACACCAGTCCTCTGCACAGATGGGGCTCACCCTGCCTATCTAGGGAGGGGATTGGGCAGCTAGTGACAAAAGACAGGATTTAGAACCAGGTCATAAAATGAAGAGCAAAGACTCGTGCTGGTGATGCAATCCAGGGGATCCAAAGAATGGTCAGAAGCATGTGCTGTCTCCCTGGCTGAGGAAGCCGGGGGCTGCAGGTGGAGGAAAGAAGCTGGTGCTGGACCTTGAGGAGCAGGGGCCCAGATCCACCTCCGCTGCCTCAGCTGAGAACGGGGGTCCTTATCTTGTATGGGAGTTGTTGGGGGGGGGTTGTCAGTGAGGTGGCATGCATGGAATAAATGAGCCAGCACACGGTGAATCTTTTCTGTTGTCCTTTCACCAGGACCATCGTGAGGGCAGAGCTATGTCTTATTTGTCTCTGCATCCCTAGTGCCCAGCACAGTGCCTGACACAGGGCAAATGCTCATTAATTGGAGAATGAATTAAATATTGTGGCCTCTCACTCTACTGGGAGGCAGGCCTGGCACAGATGTCAATGTGAGCCCAAATGGACAATGTAAGCCCAATGTAAGAGTCTGCACAAGGAAGTGTGATGGGAGTAACAATAATAATGACAATGACAATAATCACATAAAATTATCATGATTAACGTGTGTAGAATTAATTCACAGTTGACACAGAAAGTAAGATAGGCATTACCATGGTAGCTTAAGACGTGGGTTCTGGAATGAGACAGCCAGATTCAAGCCTTGCCTCTGCCACAGGGTATCCTTCAGTTAGTTCTTCACTTTTGAGCCTCAGTTTTCTCATCTATAAAATGGGGATAATACTACCTACTGTCCAGCTGTGTTTGGAGGTTTAAGCGGGATAATACATGTAAAGAATTTAACACCGTACCTGACTGCAGTAAGTACAATGAATGGGAGGCTCTGAAAAGCGAGTTTCTATCCTTGCGATTTGAAAGTAGGATTAGAGTTCCAAGACTATACGAATTTGAACAACTGATTTTCAGACTAAAGGCAAAGGCTAATGACTCCACTATTATGATTCTGTGCCACTGAAAACTACCACCAACCTATTGTTTTTTCCTGGCTATGTCTCAGGGACATGAGCACATTCTCTGGAGCCAGACTGCCCGAGTCCGAATCCCAACTCCGCCAGTTATAATTGTGTCATTTTGGGCAAACCCTTTAACCTCTTTGTGCCTCAGTTTCTGCATGTGTCTGATGAGATTAAAATAGTACTGACACCCAGGATAATGGTTACTCTTGGGTCAGAGGGAGAATGACTACAAGGAGGCACAAGAGGGGCTTCTGGGGGCTGGTAACATTTTGTTCCTTGATCTGGTGGTGGTTACATGGCATGCCTGCCTTGTAAAAACTCACCCTGTTCTATACTTTGGATGAGTGTACCCTTCCCATAAATCTCATATTTCAGTGAAATGTTTAGGAAAAGCAAATAATGTAGATTTCACTGGATTGTTATGGTGGTTAAATGAGTTAATATATGTATAGTACTTAGAATAGTGTCTGGCATATAATAAGCACTGGGTATTGACTATTATTATTATGAAAACAACATAGCAATAATTCTATGGATAAAAAGGATTCAATCTAGAATATATCTCACTGTCAGAAAATTTGTTTGCAAAGGTAGACCCTTCCTGGACACCTACTGTTTCTCCAATCAGTCCTGTCCCCTTCTCCAGTTGAGGAGCAAAGCAGCAATATTACTGGGTACCTTCCGAGGGACATTTGCAGTCCTGAGTCAGCCTGCTTTGGGAGAGCAGCAGAACTGAGTAGGAGTCAGATTGGGCTTTGAGTTTTATCTTCTTTAATGCCTACTTACAGGACCCAGGGCAGGTTATTTAAACACAGCTGAACCTCAGTTTCTTCCTCTATAAAATGGGGCTATGACCACGTGCTACATAGGGTTGTGACAGGACTAAGTAAAAAGAAAAAAAATGAAAAAATTCATTTTATACTTATGTGGCCATGTTCCCATCTGCCCAGGGTACTGTTCTTGGCTACAGGCAGGCCCGTGCTCAGTCAGGGAGACAGCACATGCTCCTGACCATTCTTTGGATCCCCTGGATTACATCACCAGCCCAAATCCTTGCTCTTCATTTTATACAGGCAGGCCTTCTCCTTGCTGGAGTGACCCCTGAGGCCTGTAAGGAGTCTCCTCTCCTATGGCCGCGCCAGCACCTAAGGCAGCACCTCTGACACCAGCATCTAGACCACCAAGCAAAGGGCACGGGTCTACAATGACTTCCTGCAAAGACACTTTGCTTCAAGAGGAGCATTACGAAGTCCACAGAGTGCTTTGCTTTGGCTCAGAGAAAGTCCAGTGTTTGTTTCTCTCTGAAAAAGGCACACTAATATGGCTCCTGGCATTATAGTTTATGTCTCACTTAAGTATGACTTCTTGGCAGGTTTTTTTTTTTTAAGTTTTGAAAGGTAGGGAATATGGTTAAAACAAAACCAAAAATTACATCTTCATAGTTTGTCCATTTAAACTTTACCCTAAACGACTATTGCTGGCCTTCACACAGTCACCTCTTAGGCTGCCTATACTCCTGGTTACGTGTGGGCTGAGGCACAGCTAACTTCCCAGGGGCCTGCACGGCCCGGAACTGTGTTACACGCTCCGCATCCATCACGTGCCTGACGCCCACAGTAAGAAAATTAGAGCTGCTAGCTGATGTGCTCCTCCCGCAGCCCAGCCCTTACATGCCATACCATTTAACGCAACCCTCACGACACCCTTGTGAAGAGACAAGGAAATGCAGGGGCAGAGAGGTGAAATAACTTGTCCAAAGTCCTATGGCTTAGCAGCAGTGGAGCCATAGCAGTTGAACCCAGATGGACACCAAAAACTGTATTACCCAACGCACCTTACTAATTGCTCTGACACGTTGTTTCCATCACAAACATACTGAGCAACTGTAATTTAATAGATGTTTGTCAGGGACACACCAAGTGGCTTGATGGTTGGTCCGGACTCCATTAAAATTCTCAAGGGAGAGGGTTTCCTATGGAATACTGTACCCATTGGATGGATGAGGACACTGAGGCTAAAGAGATTAAACAGTTTGCCCATGTTCTCACATGCTTGTGAGAGAAAGGATTTGAATCTGGGTTCTCTCCATGTCAACGTTCTTTCTTTCCACTATACAGCCCACATCAAATGTACTCAAATGCATGCGCATGTATATGAGAACATAACAAAGAACAGCACGGGGAGCTGCTGGCCTCCTAGGAGGAAGGGAAAGAGAAATCAGAAGGAAAGTGGAAAGGACAAGAAGAGGAAAGGCAAATATGCAGGTAGTCTAAACTCTCTATTCCCTCTTGAAATCTCAGATACACACAGAGGGAAGAGTGACATTTTCCTTCCCCTCCTCTGGCCCCAAAGGTCACTGAGCTGCCAAGCAGTTGATAAACGTAGTGGCTTTTCTTTGGAGCCAGGAGTCACTGATTTGCTCCTTCCTGCTCTGCAAAATTAAAAATCTAAGCCTGACAGTTCAGAGGACCCCTGAAAACACTGCTGGAATTTCCCAGTGTGCTTTAAACAGAAACAGAAGCTTGGCAGGGGAGGGAAGTGGTGTAAGCGCCTCACAGGTCAGGCCAAATCCACTCCTCACAAGGTAGTAAGCACTGACTCTCATTAACAAGTCCAGAGATTTTCAACCCAGGTCAGCAAAGGGGCTATTTCTTCAATAGTGCTTTCCCTCCTTTCCTGACCATCCATCCATTGGACATTCATTCATTCACCCATTTAGTTAGTCATGTCAAACTGATGGATGACTAAAACATGATCTCTAAACTCAAGGGGCTCCCGGTCCACTTGTGTGTGGGAGTGTGGATAGGGGTAAATTATAATCAATAAGAAATTATAAATCAATAAGAAAAGGCACAGTCATATGGAGTGGAAAAGATCTCAATCTGGTGGAACATCTCCATTCACACAGAGCTTGCCCAGCTGCCTCCTCAGGATGGTCATGGCCCAGAGCTGCAGAGTCCCAAGGTTGGTGTCCTGGCTCACTCACTTACTAGCCAGGCAGCTTTAGGCAAGGCCCTTTGCCTCCTCTAGCATCAGTTTCCTTCTCTGTGAGACTGGGTCTTGATCCCCACCTTCAGGATTGTTGAGAAGATTAAAAGGAGTTACGGTAGGACATGTGCTTCCTAAAGGGCCAGCCACAGGGCAGAAGCTCAGTCAGTGCCAGCCAGCCTCCCTCTGAGATTTTGGTTCTGCCAGCTCGGCCAGCTCTGGGGCTCACTCTACAAGTCCACCCAACACAGCACCACCATCCACTCTGGCCTCCACTCTGGCCCCCAAAATGGAGGGGTGAGCCCATGTACATGCCTGACACTGCTGGGGTTTTGCCCCAAATTGAAACACCCTTCCTGCTGCTAGAGATTCAGTTTCCTCATGTGTAAAAAGAGGACAAGGAAGGTGTCAACACCTTTCACCACTGCTGCAAAATGCAAACGAGAGATGAGGTGGCAGAGCACTTGGTAAGCTGTGAAGATGGCCCAGACATGGATCACCATGATTATCTCCATCCTGCAAAACCCTGCTCTTCTACGAAACCTTCCTGACTATTCCTGCTCCCACAGCAAGTGGCCTTCTTTGGTTCTAAGCAAGTACAGTGGGCAACACATACTTGGATCCTCAATTAAAACCTGATTAGTGATGTTTCTAATTGGTTCATGTGTACCTGTCACTTTTCCCTTAAAGTAACTGGTTTAGCCATACTACATTTACACACACTGCAGTAACACTCACCACTGTCATCTATAAAATATCGAGTTTGAAAACACTATATTTTTAAATACCTGATTTCATTTGATCCTCATGGAATAGGCGTTATTATTCTCATTTCACAGAAGAGAAAAATGAAGCTCTTGTTCCAGGTCCAGAGTAATAACAGAGCCAGGACTTGAGCTTTGGACTGCCACTCCCCAAAGCCTGGGCCCCTTCTCTCTGTGGAGCCCCGTCTACATTCCTGGTTTAGCAAATACTGAGGACAGTGACCAGATCACATATTTCTTCTGTAACCTCCATACAGAGACTTATCATAGGCTAGATATATAATAACAAAAAGACCCTAAAGGCAGGGTCTTATTATTATTATTTGTACACACTAAAATATTTCATACAACAAAATAATTGGGTTTGAATCCTGGTCCTGCTAATTATTAGCTGTGTGACTTTGGACAAGTTACTTAACCTTTCTGTGCCCAAATTTCATCATCTGTAAAGCAAAGCCACCACTTCTATAGCACAGACTTGTTGTGAAAATTAAATGATGAGTGTAGTGCGTCCAGCAGTATTTCAAAAATAGTATCCATCCAATTTGAAATGACGGAACTTGAATTTAAGAGTTTCACTTGGGGTTTAAGGGGATGTTGATTCCCTAGTCCCAAAATGGTTTGGAGTCACCCTCTCATAAAATAGGGCCTTCCTTCCTCCCCCACAACTGCCACTTGCCATCATCCATTCATCACAAGCACAGCAAACCTGGACTCCCATCTCCACCTGCCTTTTATTTGAAATGTCAACTTTTAAAGAGTGGAGAGGTTGGAAACCCAATT
Source organism: Phocoena sinus (assembly GCF_008692025.1). Taxonomy (NCBI): domain Eukaryota; kingdom Metazoa; phylum Chordata; class Mammalia; order Artiodactyla; family Phocoenidae; genus Phocoena; species Phocoena sinus. Next base: position 11,577,771 of record NC_045768.1, on the reverse strand, counting down.
TAACAAGCATGCTGAAACATTGTTTATTGCCCCCATAAACATGGCTTAGTGAGAATTACGGACTTAATCAGAGTGAACTTATCTCCCAGTGAAAAGGAACACTTTAAATTTCAGAAATGGCACCTTCACTGTGAAAATCTCTTAACTTTTCAAACAAACTACAGGGGGTCTTAAACATATGGGCAGTAAAGGGGCAGCCATTACTGTGATTTGTCTTGCCCGAGAGCCAAGGAGCCCTAAAGGTCCATAACAACTTTAAGATCTAGGAAAAATATTTGGAAAATCATATTCAGGAGACATGTCTCTCAAAACACCTGAAAGGTCTGCTGAGTGGGAAGTAATATCTGTATAGTTGCTTGGGGCTGCCTAAAAGAAAGGACCCTGTGGTCATTAGAACAGGGCCTGTTTAATAAGCAGCAGCACTGGGAAAGCTCACCTCTCATCCTGTTTGTACGATTAAGCATTTAGCAATAGGCAATATTTGGGGACCAGCTTTTCAGAAGAGAGGTGCTACATAAATCCCAAAGGCTGCTAAACAGTTTGTGTGATTTTTTTTTTTCTTTTTAAAAAACATGAGGATGAGGTCCTAGGAACCCCAACTTCCTAATTTGAGGGAGGCTTCATTAAGGCTGCTCTGATCCTTCCAGGAAAGGTTTTCATAAAGATGCCCCATTTTGCAGAGAATGTATCAGCCTGGCTGCCAGAGGCAGGAAAGGCAACAGATATAAAATTTTATTATTTCAATGCCCCAGTAGCAGCCAGGAGGACTTAATGAAATCGCCAAGATTTACAATCTGAAATAGCTATTGCACAGACAGATATGGTTAAGGAAGCTGTGCCTTCTGACCTTTCAACCCTTTGATCCTCACACAGCAGGTGGCCTGGAGCCCCCTCCTGGGCATCTTCCTTCTCTTCCGACACTGCTGAACCTTGATGTGCAATAAGCCTGACCCTACACAGGTGACTCTCACAGTGCTTATCACCAGCAGCTGCTGCTAATGGAATGGCCCAAATCACTTGGCCTCGAGATTCTAACTCAGAGATGAGGGGGAGAGGGATCTGCTGTGCAGTGTCCAAACGGTGCTGAAATGATGCCCAATAGTTCAGCCCCAAGTCCAGTTGTTTGGAAATGCTTAACGATGTCATTACCAAAAACTGTCCTAGAAATGGAACTCTGGTCTCCTCCGATTTATACTTTGAGTTAGAAAAAAAAATCACCTTTTAAAAATAAATCGCAAAGCTCAAAAAAAAAAAAAAAAAATCAACCCCGAAGTCCCAAATGCATCTCTCAGAACTTCCCTAAAACCATGTGCAGCAAATTTATACCAATGAAAATCAAAACAATTTTTGGAAACCTAAAATTGACTGTTTTCAGTTCCATGAAATTTCATTTAAAAAACCCCATATGCCAAAATGTCCAAATTCTCTTATTTTTAAAAATTGGGATGACTTCCAAAATCATAGCTATCTTTTTCTTCCTTTTTTTTTCTTCTAAAGCTAAGGATGGGTAATGTGCATATGTACTTATCAAGCTTCATAATTTAACCCGTTCGGTCAGTACAAAATACTTTCAATAAAATGCTGAAGAGGCAGGATATAAATTTATTACCACTGCATCTTTTAAAACAATTGACTCCCAGGCACCAGGGTTTAACAGATATTCTGTTTGGTTAAGGACATGTCCAGGAGTCTAGGCAGCCCTAGTTTGAAGCTTTTAGTTTTTGTCAGGTATTTGGGTTTATGGAGGAAAGGATTTTAGGCAGGGCACACAAACCATTCTGTGGGATGTTGATAACGTCCAACTTAACTGCCACTGTTGATCATACTTAGGAAAAGCCCTGAGCCCATGCCTTTGTTTCTAAACAAAAATAGTACGGTGGCCCCATTCCTTACCTGCAATGGCCTGAGCTTAGGTCAAAAATGTCTGAACCCAATGGGCAAAGAAAAAACCCACTTCTTTTGTAGCCTAAATGGCATATATTTTAAATATTCAACTTTAAATTCATTTTGAAATCAGCTGAGAATCAGACAGTATGTAGAGAGAGGTTTATAGGCTCCAATTTTAGTCACATTTTTCTCTATGGATGTTTAAGTTTAGTACGGAGAGCAGTTTATGGAGAAATCAGTTTAGTAAAGGGAAAAAAAAGGAATAGTTACTATATCACAGTTTGACCACTTTGTATAAAATTATTATTAAGTGCTCTTCTTCAGAGATGCCTATTGGAAATACTTTATTAATAATAATAGCTACCATTGGGTGAGGGCCTACTAATGTGCCTGGAACTTTAGCCATATTATTTCTAATTGTCATCACTTTGAGGCAGGTGACCCCATTTTGCAGATGGAGATGTTAAGCATACACTCACAGATGCTCGGCGACTTGCCCAAGTTACAGAGGGACAGATAGTGGAGCTCGAATTCAAACTCAGGATCACTGCCTGCCTTCTCAGCCCTTGGTCCAGCCACATTTTTCCCAACAAAAGCAAAACAAACAAAACAACAATATGCAATACCTTGTGCAGAAAATGCCAGGTTTCAGCGTGCTTACACATCGCCATGGCCCATTTAAAGGCCTTCCGAATCAATTATTTTAGGTCATTAAGAGGAAGTTTAATTTGGTTGACAAACACCCCTACTGTGGTGACCTCACATATCAACAACAAATGTCTCATGGTCACAAACCTGTACCATGAGTCTGCTGAGCATGGTGTTAAACAAAACCACATGTGCCCTGATTCCAAGTGGGATTTGACTAGGCCAAGGGCACTGCTTTTCAATCATCATGCTGCTGGTCTCTGAGCGCCCACAATGGCCCCACCCCTAATCACTTGCAAGGAGTTTGAAAAGAAGTCACCAGTCCCATGTGGCTGTATTCAGTTGAGAGTGTCTTTAAGCTAATGTTGATTTAGAAAAAGTCACTCAATAAAAACTACAAAAGGAGGCTGAAAAAAAGGGCAGGGCCAATTTTAGGTAGATGTCTCAGCTTATTTTAAAGAAAATTTACCAGTTCTAAACACACATAGTACTGATAATCACTTCCAATTACTTGGCGCCTACAACGTGTCAGGTACCGATTTTCTCATTTACTCCTCATTAAAAAACCCCTATGAAGTGGAGAATCTACCCAAGGAGTCTGAAGCTCAGAGACACCTTTACATCCCCATCTGCAAAACAGGAGCACCCCTCACAAAGGCGTGACAATGAAAAATTATACAGCTGAAGTGCCATGTATATTGGTAGAAGCTCATTCAATGGTTGATATTATTATTAAATATTTCCAATAGGCATCTCTTCAGAGGATAACATAATAGTAGTTTTGTACGGAGTGGTCGAACTGTGAGATTTAGTAGCCGTACTTCTCCCGCTGCTAAACTGATTTCTCCTTTAAACAAAGGAGCTTGTTTAAAGTCTCCCAGTAGCGGCGGACCTAGAATTCGAATCCAGGTCCCCACGATTCTAGAGCTCAAGAGCTCTTCCGCTCTGCTCCACAGCCTCCTGCATGCTGCTCCTTGTGTTAATCTGACAGGAATTTGGTTAGTTTAAGCTCCTCTTAGTAACAATTTAGAAACTTTGGGTCTTCTTTGAAGTCAGTTTTAACGTTGCTAAATTGACTGGCTAAGTGATGATAGGAAAATTGGAAAACAAAAGCATCAATGATGGTTTCACATTTTCTACTGGGACTCTCCCTCATAAATTACTCAATTTTTCTAATCTATAACAGAGGGCTATCTCATCTCACAAGAGAACATTTCAGTCACGACAAATTAGACTGAAAATGTACTGACTGCAAGAGATACTTAAATCAGCCAGAAGTACTTGTTCCCTTTGATAACATAAATTACTACTAGGGCTTTAAGTTGTTTCATATTAACTAATTCCAACATTAGGCTAAGTGCCATTTAAGAACCACACATTTTAAAAGCAGACGCCACATGAGGAGGAGAGAGCTTCCAGGGGGAATCCATCAGGCGAAATCCAGAACATTCTTCAGGCCCTAAGTTGAACAGAGCTGCTGAATTTTCACTCTGAATGCACTGGATGTGACAGATTCACATGTGATGATATCGCTTGATAACAGCACGCTAAGGAAATTCCAGCAAGACCAAGCTACTGTCCAAGTACTTTTCTCTTTATATAATTAAGCAGGCGTCAGGGTTTCATTGATCTAAACTTTGTCTCTTGTTTTTACTACTCACTATGAAGAATAATGTTTGGTAGAATTTTTTAAAAAGCTCTTCACATCCATTATATCCGTTAGCATATTATCTGAGATGGATAATATTACCTTAATTTCACTGATTAGAGAATGGAGCCTCGGAGAGGCTAAGTAACCCAGCCCCAGTCGCAAGTGTACTCAGAGCTTTCCTCTGGAGAAATATGAGGCTGCCAGACGTGAGCCCTCCGTCCCCTCACCACAGTGCTCAAGGCATGGCCTGGAGGCCGCGCCGAGAAGGAAGAGCTCAGGCAAAGGTCCTGGGAACCTCTGCCGGGACTGCGGCAGGGTTAGGCGTAACCCACACAGCCTGATCCAGGCTGGGGTCTGACAAACCCAGCACAGCGGAGGGACAGGATGCAAATTACTTTCTCTCTCTGAGCCTCAGCTTCCCCATTTGCAAATATGGATGTCTCCTCCTTGGCAGAGAGATTCTTAGGATGTGCAAAAGTGAGAACAGGTACAGCACTGGGCACTGTGTCTGGCATGGAACAAGGACACAGAAGACAGCAGTTTCTTCCCAACCTTCTCCCTTTCTTGCTAAATCTCTCCCCATGAACCTATGACTGAAACTACCAGGTGGAATTTTTCATGCAAATATCACCGTCTTACAAAGCAGGACTTTGATTACTTATCACTAACAAAGAGATCTCACATGGAGTTTCTCAATTCTCGTGAGAACACATGCACAAGTCACCACCTATACCTGCATATAATTATGGCTGAGAGTTTTGCATGAATCACAGTATTAACAAAGGCAAACTACATCTTATACTGTCTACCTGTGGAGTCCTGTGAAGAAGCAAAATGGTACAATGGTAAACAGGAAACACTCTTCTACACTGACCGTGAAACTTAAAAAAAAAAACATAAAAAAATGAACAAGGGATTAAAGACTTCCTATGCCAGAGAAAAATGAAAAGAAAAAACTAGTTAAAATGGCACCAGTTCAGCTGACAACAATTCAAGTTCTTTTAGAGGTAAAGGGGAAAAAAAAAAGTTATTTTTCTTTGTCTGTAAATAAGTCAATGCTGTTATTTTGTGTAAAAGCTCCACAGTTAAACCACTGCAGACACAGACAAATATGGCCTCTGGATCCCGGAGACGGAGAGGTGCTTCAGTGTGGACAGGGATGTGTCCCTGGAGTGGTGGCTCAGCGCTGCCCCCAAGCACTTGGTGCATCTGTAAAACCAGGCTTCCATGCGCTCCAGCTGAGCCTTCCTACATAAAGGATGGTGAGGAAGAGAGGAAAGCTGTGAGCTGGGCCTGTCTCCTCATGCCCCCATCACATGTCTCTTGAAATTGCATTGGTGGGAGAGGTAGGTAGACCCCTGTGGTACCTGGATCTCACTCCCCTGTTCCTACTGCCTGGAACTTAGCACTTAGTATATAACCTAAATTTATCCTCTCAAACTGCACTGTAAAAAGATTATCTAATTCATAAAAAGTACTTGGAAACAGAGAGGAAACAAAAATCTAGTTAAAATGGTGCTTGAAACCTCAAAGTAAGTCATCACTACAAACACCTCTGCCACAGTTTGGTAGTTTGGTAGCAAGGAAACCATTCGGAAGCTTGGGTTTGGGACGTTAACACATCTGAATTTTATGTACATGGTTGTGGTGTGTAATTTTTTTTTTTTTTTTTTGTGGTATGCGGGCCTCTCACTGCTGTGGCCTCTCCCGCCGTGGAGCACAGGCTCCGGACGCGCAGGCCCAGCGGCTATGGCTCACGGGCCCAGCCGCTCCGCGGCATGTGGGATCTTCCCGGACCGGGGCACGAACCTGTGTCCCCTGCATCGGCAGGCGGACTCTCAACCACTGCGCCACCAGGGAAGCCCCTTGTGGTGTGTAATTTTACTTAAGGATTACCTTGATCCTTACAATTTATGAACATGGTTAAGCCATTTCCAAGCATTTTATATGGAAGGACCGTGTTTCTAACGGCCCAGGAGGAGGAGGCCTGACCCTCCCCTATTTACACCCTTCAACGGCTCTCCATTGCCCTGTAAAGTTGAAACTCTTTAACACGGCTTACAAGGCCCTGGATGGCCTGGCCCTTGCCTGCCTGCCTCAGTGCTCCTCTCCCCTTCAGCTCCACGTTCCTGTCAGACACTGAACTGCTCATACTTCCTGGGAAACACCATGGTCTACACTCTAAGTCTTTGTAGATGCTGTTCCCTGTCCTCCTGGTGGAACTCAAATTTATCTGCTAGGTTTCCATTTAGGCATTCCTCTCCTCTGAGAAGCAGAGCCCACAAGGCTCAGTTCACTGTCTTCCCTACCAGAGCCTATAGCCTCTCAAATTCCCTGCAATTACTTTCTCCTTGTCTGCATATGTTCTAGACAGAACTCTGAAGGCACAGATTATGTCACATTCACCATTTTATATAGAATGCCTAGTGTGATACAATGCCTGGTACACAGAAGGCTACCAAAACATTACTATAGAAGGGGATGTGTATTGTGTACCGACCACAGGTCAGACACTGGGATATGCTGGACATATACAGGACTCATTTATTTAATCTTTACCACAATCTTAAGAGATGGGGACTAACCACTCCTATAGATGAAGAAAGTAAGATACAGAGACAAAGTACCACACCTGAAATTACTACTGTAAGGGAGTGGTCAAGCAGGGAACTGGAAGTGCATTTATCAAGTTCCTTAAAAACGCCACTCCCATCCCTGACACACTGCCCCCAGCATCGTCAACCAGAAGAAAACAGCAGGCACAAGCCAATTCTAGTGAAATTCTTTCCCTAGGGAATGAAGGTGATGAGCCCTGGAACCCAAGAGTCCCTAAAACACAATTTCAAAGGCATCAACTTAACAATGTAAACGGCTTTAAGGCCACTGAGGAAATAAAAATGGCAATGGTTGCTGACCTCTGTTGAACTCTTTATGTGCCAGGCACTGTGCTGAGTACCTGATAAGCATTATCTCACTAGATCCCTCAATGATACTATAGGGGGGAGCTATGGCCATTGCCCTTATTTTACAGGTGAGAAAACAGAGGTGCAGAGGTCCATCACCTTGCCCAAGATGAAACAAGCAGGAAGTAGGGGAGCCAGAACCCAGAGCCCACATTCTAACCACCACACTTTACTGCCTCTGTATATAGGTGGAGCTTCATTTGCAGTCTAACCTGAGCCTCTGTCTGCACTGTGTCACTGCTATAACCTTTCCTTCCTCCTTCCTGACCATTCCATCACCAGGAATGATACAAAACACCTTCTGCATGCATCCCTCATGTGGCTCTGAGGTCTGTACACAAAGCATTATTTGTGAGGCTTGGAGAGGAAGGTCTTCATTTATCAAAAAGGAAAAGGAACCCATCTACCAGAACTGACCTGGCACCTGCTACCAGACGTGGCACAGAGGAGGAGCTGCAGAGCATCTCCTGAACTCAACTGAGGTGGAGGGAATGAAAGGAAACAGTCACTGTGTAATCTGGCCGTGTTTTGGTGTTTCCTAGCTGCCAGCTAACATGATCACTCTCTCCAAGAAGAAACTAGGTCTATGCCAAAACCCTTGGCTATCCTGCTAACTTACCACCAGCCTCAAATTAGTGTTTGCTTAAATGAGAGAAAGGATATAAAAAGGCAGTGGAGGTCTAAGAATGACGATCAGCTAGAAACTTGTCACTTTAGAAGGAAGGTATACTCTTTTAGGTGACTAGGTTACCACTTAACAAATAGGACAGCCTATAAGAGCTTGAAGGCTAGAATTAGATCTTCCCCCCAAATAACCTTCTTTCAAATGAGAACAGTAGGTTATAATTTATATTTCTTTTTGTGCAACAAATTTGAGTGTCATAAAAATGGTTAAAAAGTCTTCCTATGGTAGCTTTTTCTAAACTTTTATGAACATCTGCCACATTCATTTGAAGTTTAAAAAATTCTGGCACATATGCAAAGGCATAATAAGGTGCCTATAGCTTTCAAGAAAAAATAACAAGACAGTCAAAAATAAGCCTTTTGCTGAATTGCCAGTAAGAAAACTAGTGTGCGAGAGGAGATGGGCCTTCCCAATCTCCTTCCCTAAAGAGTTTTCCTTTGGCCCCAGGTATGAGCTCCACCCCCAAGCATTATAGCCCATGGTTCCTGGAAGAAATCTTAGGGAACCATCTCTCTCACTTGAAGGTCTAATAGAACCAGATAAGCCCAATCAAAAAGCATGACCGGAGGACTCCGAGTCTGAGATGAAATCCATGGGAGGAGATCAGGAGACTGTACTTCATGACTTGGTAGTTCACAGCTGCCTCACACATGCAGGAAACGCTATTTTGTTTGGAAAGTGTCTTAGCTGGCTTCAAGAGTGGGGTAACTAGTATTTTTGTTTTTCTTTTAGTGCTGACCACATAGTAGTTCAGCATGGCAAACCCTCCCTAATTTAAATCAGCAGGGCTAAGATTTATCTTGGCCAGTGCTTCCCAAACCTTCTCATTTAAAACCCTTCAAAGGCCAAGGAGAGTGGACTTGCACCCATTCACGTAAGTGCAAAACTCTGTCTCAAGTTTTAGCTTCAAAATTTATGCCTGTTGTGCACGGCATGTTTTACTACAAAAAACCCTTGTTTTAAATTACTTACAGTCACATAAAAAGTAAAAAAATTTACTCCCTCCACCTTTAAGTAAAATTATGGTGCTGGGTTCCCTGACAACAGCAATGCCTACTGGAGGGCTCTAAATGTGTTCCAAATTCCAGCTTTCCAAGCACTCACTCAATCCTTCTTTTCAGAACGCACCTGCTGGGTATCCTGCTAGGTGCTGAGGACACCACAGTGAATGAAGCACAGTCCTTGTTCCCAAAGAGCTCCTGCTCCTAGGGCTGAAGGAGAGGGCAGGGAAGCAAACAGCTGTCATCCTGAGCAAGAGGTACATCAAGCAAAGACAACGGCCAACGGGAGGACTTCCTCCAACAGCTGGGGAAGAGAAGGTTTAGCCATGCAGGGGCGTGGGGATGGGGGTGTTTTAGAGACCAGCCAGAGCACTGGCTAACAAGGGACAGCGAGAGGACAGGAGGCTTGACAGCAGCGGGGAGCCTGAGCAGGACTCGGGGGTAGGGCAGAGGAGGCTGGAAGGCAGGCTATTAAAGGCAGAGTGACCAGAATTTCATACTCATCTTCATACCTCCATGACCTAGCAAAACGTTCGGAAAACAAGAGGCCTTGATCCTGCTTCTCGAATGAACGAATAAGGCTTTGCAAAAATCTAAGACAGCAAGGTAAAATGTCAACAAAGGCAGCGAGGAAGGAACAGGGCGAGAGACATGTCAGAGACTTGGTGACTATTTAGAGAGAAAGAAATGAGAAAGAGGACACTCAGCCATGCTCAGCGTGACCCACTTTGGTGCCTTTTCAGGCAGTGGTGCCACTCACGGGGACCGGGAACAGTGGAAGGGGAGTGGAGTAACTCGACGGGTGTGTGTGTACAGATAATAAGGGGTTTGGGGAAGACTGAGTTTGAGACATCGACAGTACATCTTGGTGACCTTCCACTGGCATTTGCAACTCTGGGCCTTAAGTTCAGAGAGAGGCATGCCAGTGTTAGAATCACAGTTGGGAGTCACTGACATTACCCTGGTGGCAAAAGCAAAAAGCCTTATAAAAGATGGCCAGAGGGCATATGGAAAAGAAAAGCAAGCCAAGACTAGAAACCTGGACAATCCTCAAGGTAAAGGGCTGTGAAACGGAGGCTGAAAAAACCCGTGCTAGAACAGCCTGGAAGGCAGAAGAGGCAGGGAAGAGCCGTGGATGCCGATAGACCAAATGGTCTTTAGATTAGAGTTTCCAACTGTACAACAATTGACACGAAAGTTCTATTAGCAAGTATTCACTTTCAATTTTTCACACAGGAGCTTTGAATACACCCCCAAACTTGACAAACAAAGGTAAAACACAGAAGAAATCTCTTCAAGCTGATCTAAATACACCATCCAAGATAGTCCATAAACTGTGTACTGTATGTGCTCAGGGCTGGGTGATGACAAGGAGGAACTGTTAACAGAATGTAGGAGCCACATGGCCGTCCTGTCAAATTAGAAATTTGAGCAGATTTCTGTGGTCTATTTTGATCAAGATTCTCAATGTCAAACAAACAGGTTTTTCGATAACCAACTTGTTTCATTTTCGTAAGCACAATAGCACAGTGTGCAACAGTGAAGAAGCAGGTGGTCCTCGTCGACGTGAAATGAAGGCAACAGAAGAAGAGAAGTAGCACTTCCTTTAAGACATGCAAAGCATCATCACAGACGGACATGGCTTTAGCTTTTCCCTCTGAGAGCTTATCTCCTGTGCAAAACAGGCAAGCCCCCTACCTCCTGCCCCATTTTGCTCTAGTGCAAATTTCAGCTCTCTCCTGAGGAGGGAAAAGCTTAGGGTTCATGTCTACAAACCAGTGGCACTTACAAAAGCACAGAAAAGTCCCTTAAAAGAACTGCTATCTAACCGGTACAGCCATGCAGAAAGCAATCTGGCCTTAGATTCATAGCTTTGACCAAGCATTTCTACTTTAGGGGTTCTACGCTAAGGAAGTTAAGTCAAGATGCAGACTAAGCCTTATGCATAAAGATGTTCACTGACATGCTATTTATAATAGTGAAATATTATAAACAGCTTTAAGTGTCCAACAGTAATAGGAAAATGGCTAAGTTGTGGCATATCCAAACAGTGGAAGGACCGGTAGCAAATTAAAAATTATTACTGAGAGTAGACAAAAGCATGTAGAAATCCCCATGCCATAATATTAAATGAAATAAAGACATAAAATTCTATACCATATCAGTGAAGTACATTTATACAAAATATATATTCACAGAATAAAGACAAGGGTGAAGAAAAATAAAATGCTAACAGTGGTTGAATCTGGAATAATGGTATTGTGGATAATTTTAATCTTCCTACTTATACTTCTGTATATTTTCTATACCACATTTTCTACAGAGAAAAAATGTAATATAATATTGTTGCAGTGTTTTAGAATAAACATCATTGTGAAAAGTGAATCATTTTCCTTCCCTCGTTCAAACCCTTAAAGAACCCTTTCCTCCTGCCTCTTTGAACCTCACTCCCTCACCCATGAAAATTGACAATCTCCAAACAAAGTGGAAAAACACTGGAAACAAGAGCCCAGTGGAAAGGGTCTAAGCTGAACGCTCCGCTCTGTGCACGAGGCGTTGCTCTGACACGCTCCCGTGTGTAGAGCTGTGAATCCAGAGACTGCGTCTTTTCCACTGCCACATAGCAAAACACAACCGCAAACAGAGGTATCTGGGGAGGAGAGGAGCCCACTTACCTCCATTAAACTTAAATGGATTCCTATGAGGTAGGGCATGGGAGCGCTGTGAAGAGAAACAGAGACACACAGCTGCTTTAATGTCTGTTGCTTCTGACAGAAAATTACACATGGTTCACTATTTGGAGAAAAACTGTTTTAATAAACGTATGCACAGTTACATTTCCTTTCACAACAAAAATCCTAATGTGACATTTTGTTCCCAAGCCTAGAAACTTCGGAAGAATTTCAACATGTGGGCAGCCTTAAAAGCATGGGTGGCGGGAAGAGTACTGACCCTGGCGTTAGTCCCTAAGTAGCAGCCATGCGATTGCACAGCCTCAGTTGCCGTATCTTTAAAATGGCACTTTGGAATCTAACTGGCAGCTTGCCATCAGAATGGGAAGATATATGTCGAGTGATTAGCACAGTTCTTGGTACAAATGGGAACCACTGTTGCCATGATTACAACAGAAAAAGCAGTTAACAATGTCAGATGGAGGGCATGATGTGCTTCAAAGAGGAATGATTTTTTATTTGCTGTTTCCTCCTGCCATCAAGAGATGTGATCTAACTGTTCATTCTGATTGGACAAAGTGCATCAAAGCCAGCAAGCATCTCCACCCCAATTGCACACATGCCATCTGATGACACTGTAATTCAAAAAGCCCCTTCCAACTGCTTCATTCCCAGAGCAATGGGCTCCCTTAGTTAGTGACTGAGCAGGAGATGAGAACCCAACTCCAGGGGCTTTAAAACCTGGGCATTATGGATTGACTTCCTTTGGTTTCAGGGGCACACATATAAATTATCATTATGATGCTACTTACCAACGATAAATGGGCTGGCCATTATACAAGGAACTTGAAATTCATCTTTCCTAACCCACACAACCTCACAAGGTAGGTATTATACCCATTTTACAGAGGAGGAAATAGGCCCAGAGAGCTTAAATCACTTCTCTAATGCCATAAAACAAGCGGCAACCCTAGGATTTGACTCCAAACCTTCTTCCTCCGTGCCACACTGAGTTTGTAATATTGGACTTAAAATCCCCAGGCCCGCCTCCCACCCAGTGTTTTTCCTTCAGGTAGGGAGGTCAACGAGTAGAGAGGAAGCAAGACATTGACAATGTTTCCATCTGTCTCTCCAGCACGTGATACATCCTGAGAAAGGTACAAAAAGGTATTTTATGAGCCCAGTGGAAAGATACCTGGCTCAGACTTGAGGTGCCCAGGTACCTTTCCTCTGGGGCAGCTGGTGGTGTGGAAGTGGACCTAGGAGGGTGGCTTTCTTGGGAACAGGGTAGGGAAATGAGGAGTGGTAAGAAATGAAAAAGGAGAGGTTTGCTTTCCACTGAATGCTGAGGAGTTTAGGCTTTATCCTGAAAGCAATGGATGGGCAACGAAGGTTTTTTAAACATCATATGTGCATTTTAAAATTGCTCAAACATTTAAAAATAAGAAAGAGCACAATTCCCTCATTACCATTCAACAAATAAAATTCTTCAAGCAAAAATCCTTCCCCAGAATATAAAATGTTCTCCTTACTACAGACCTCTGCAGTAATATATCTTGGGAGCCTGTAAAACAGTCTTGAATATTAGCAGCACAGTTTGGCAACTATTCTTCTAGAAGATTTTTGTATTTGATAATAGCCAAAGAAAGAATTAGACACAAAACTGCAGTGAAAGTGGAGTTGTCTTTCCTTTCTTCTTCTTCTTCTCTCCTTTTTAAAAAAGGTATCTGCTGTGCACATTCAGCTTCCCTTCGCTTCCAGGGGCAAGGAAATGCCCTATGATATTCTTTCCCCTTAAACTGTAAACCATTAGTTTAGCTGCCAGCTACACAAATGCTCAAACTTCCCAGTGTGCCTGGCTCTGCTGTCCAAGCTTTCTCCAGTGTACATTGAAATGAATGTGTTTCTAATTAAGTAGCTTCAGGAACACGACAGCTTCAATGTCAAAAATACAAAGTCTGAACCCTGGCAGGAAGTCTTAAGACTGCAAATGCCTCATCTAGTGGAACCTTGCCTAATGTAATGAAAGGAAGCAGGAAGAGTGCAGAATTCCAGAAAAATGGCCACTTATTAATGTGTCCAGAAGTACAGCCAAACACATAGAAGGGAGAAAACTCAAATCCATAATATTTAACCAAATCTTATAAACTTTCCCAGCTCCTACCAGCACTGTCATGCAAGTGACAAATGACCCTGAGTTTTAATTAGAATTTCTGAACTGAAACTCCAACAAATGAATTAATGTATAGAAAAGGACATTCAAACAACTGTGAGAAAAAGGTAAAAATAAATACCTACAGCAAAAGCCTCTGTATAATTTAGGCTCTTATCTGAGACTATAGGCTCTTATCTGAAAAAAAAAAATTTCTAGAATTTTAAATATCTAGGTTTTAATGCCATGCCCTTTTGTCCTGCAATAAAAATCAATGAAAGAGAGTAAAAAGGAGTCTTAGAAGTGATGGCAGATGTAGAAAGGGACAAAGTGAGACTCACTCTTCAGGTACCATTAGGTAGGCTATTTTTTCTTTTATTTAAGCCCAATAATTTACCAAAGGGTAATTATGGCCTGTCATAGAAATGTAGTTTCTTAGCCAACTTAGGGCGGCAACAGCTCTGTATTTAGAAAATATTTAAAACACATTTATTCTGAAATCACAGCACACCATGTTTTGTATGAATGCAAATTTGGACAAATACCTTTTACTGTGTCATCATTTGCTTACAAAACCTCAAATGTGTCCCTGAATCTATTGCATTTTTGCTCTGCAAATACAATGATTACAAATTTCAAGTGGGGAGAGGGAGAGAGGAAAAAAAGAAACCCCAGAGACTCCTTAACATCTGAATGTAGCAAATATGTAACTGGGTAATTCTACCTGCATTCTGAAAACAATTTGTATTCTCAATATACCTCAATAGTTTTTGCAGCTACTGAATCATTCTCTTTTGTTTGTTTTTTCTTGTTATTGTAAAGAGAAATTTGGGGGGAGGGGACACTCACCCACGATCAAGTCATCTTATCACAACTACTTTTATTTTTGTATTATTCTCCTCCAATATTAACATTAATATTTAAAAATATCTTTGAAATTATAGAGTGCATATATTTTATTGTTTTCTCACTGGCTACATTAACATTTCCCATATTATACTGTAAACTTTGTGATTATTTTAAAGACTATGTAATATTCAACCAAGTATGGATGTCCCTTAATTTGCTGAAGCCTATTGCTAGAGTTAGACATTAAGCCACTTCCAACTTTTCACTGTAAGCAACATCGTAATGAAAATGAACAACTTCATGTGTGTGAATTCCCAAATACGGAATTACCAAGTCAAAGGGCAGGACTGTTTTTAATATCTTTTGTTATATCTTGGCAAAGTGTCTTTTAAAAGGGCAGTACCAGCCCCAGTGGAAATCTTTCAAGATTGTTGCAAGGATTAGAGAGAACCCATGAAGTGCCTAGCACAGGAACAGCACATGGTAGGCTCAGTAAGCTATTATGTCCAAGTGGGTTCTCTTCACAGCCCTGGCGTGGCTGGTATGACTGGACCCATTCTCTTAGTGCCCAAAGAATGGTTTCTTGTTCCTTCCCTGGTTCTGAAGGATACCTGGCAAAGTGTTGGTGAGGACAGTCGAGACTCCGTGATGAGCGTGAGGTGTTTGACATGCATCACCTCTATACATGAGTTTCTGACCCCAAGCACACTCCCTTGTCACTTGTCTACTTACTGAGCTCAGTAGGGTTGTTTATCACTTTCTTCAGAGGGTAACATTTAAACTTGATTTTATGTACCACCCAAAATGCAAAAACCACCAAGTAAACTATGACTCATTACTTGCTTATCACACAGAATGACAAATTTGTAAAACCACTCATCACGCTTTCTTAAAAAGAAAACATAGCAAAAAATTGGTTAAGCTAGTCCTAAAAAACTTCACATTCAGAACCTGACTCTTCTGAATCATTTTCTGATTCAGAGTCATCAATGCCCTTGTTTTATCCAAGGTATGTCAGTAACAAAACATAATACTTTATCTAGATGCTATCTTCATTTGTTAGGTCCCAGAAAGAACCTGTTTATTGCTTATCAAGAAAATATCAACGCAAATATCTGTTTCACCAATAGTAAATGAACACCATGCTTCTCTGCTCTGGTGCCTTTCACCATTCACACTGACTTTACATTTCAGTGCTGAATCTGACTGCAATTTGGAAGACATTTTAAATGGCAATTAGATACAACATGTGCAGAACCAACAGTGCACATGATTAAATTAAAGGGGTGATAATATTAACAGCTACGACCAAGTTCATGCATAGGTGGGCCATCACAACCGTGTCACAACTGCCCTATGGCTGACGGCGATTGTGGGATGCCACTGTACATCTCTGAGTAGCGGGACAGGGTGTATCTGCCCTAGGCCTTTGTTCTCTGGGAATTACGGCACTATCTGACTTCATCACTGTCATCTTGGAAGAGTAAAAGCTATTCTTTCTTCCTTCTCCCCTGAAAAGGAGAGGGGTTATATTGCTAGTGTCAAGGCAGTGACAACATAATGACCTTTACCTGAAAGGTATGTTTACTTTGAATCCTCTTAAGGGGAAAAGGAACTAATATCAATTGAGTTACTATAACCCAGGTGCTTTTGTGCATCACTCATACATAATTCTTAA
This sequence comes from Phocoena sinus, assembly GCF_008692025.1. Taxonomy (NCBI): domain Eukaryota; kingdom Metazoa; phylum Chordata; class Mammalia; order Artiodactyla; family Phocoenidae; genus Phocoena; species Phocoena sinus. The sequence goes on along the minus strand of NC_045768.1, from coordinate 11,561,585 downwards.
GGCAACTCTGCAAGGTATCACTGCTATCCACATTTTCAGATTGGGAAACAGGCTTGCTTGGAAAGGTGAAGTAACTTGCCCCAGGGTCACAAAGCTAGAGTGAAGCTGTAATTCAAAGTCAGGGCTGTTGGACTGAAAGCCTATACTGTCCCACAGCACATACTCAGAACTTAAGCCAAAAGAAAAGGCGTGCTGGAAAACCAAGGGGGCTATTCACCCAATCCTCTCACCAACTCCAGACCTGCAATGCAGAGCACTGCTCTTATAGGTAAGTCCTGCAGCATGAGCTCATTCCTAGCAATGGACAGGCATGAATATGGATACTGCAGACTTATTAATGATCCTAGAGTCCCCGTTCATTATTACTGCACTTTCTCAATTTGTTAATTCCTTTCCCCCAGATAACTAGAGCCCTTTTAATTATGTTCCCCTGAGGTGAGCGGCTACTAATTGGAAAAGAGTCAGGTGAAATAAAGGAACACTGGCTGCTCAAATATATAAAAGGCAGCTTCCCAAGACAAAGAGGGAGAGGAGGGGAGGGGAGGTGAGATGAGATGTGAAGAGAGGTAGGAGGGCCCCCACCCCCCCCCTCCCCAGGAGCAACACCTCTTTGACCTTAGTAAGGATACAGCGTAGAGCTACCCAGGGGTTTGGAAGGTCTACTCTTTTTCTTTTCCCATATTAAAGCATAGTGAGCATTACAGTGTACACATCACAGCACCCATCTCGCCTCTCAGAGGCACTCAACCTTTTTAGCCAAATACCCAGATCTGCAAAGGGAGCCCACAAGTCTTTCCTCAGCTCACTGTCTTTAAAGGAAAGGAAAACTCTTGGTCTTACTCATTTGAGCTTTCCTTCCTTCCTTCCTTCCTTCCTTCCTTCCTTCCTTCCTTCCTTCCTTCCTTCCTCCCTCCCTCCCTCCCTCCTCTCTCCCTCCCTCCCTCCCCTCCTTCTTTTTTGAAAAGAAACAAACGTGTAAACACAGTTTGTCTTACAGTTTAAAATTCTGCTCTGAAATAACAAAGCCTGGCATTGCTAGAGAGGTTAAAGGACAACAGAACGGGGGAAAGAAAGCGAACAAAGACCATACAACACACCTTGCTGGAGAACACAGATAATCCTAGTCTTCATCTTCCTGAAAGTGGCCAGACAGATGGGCCGCAGGCTAATGCGATGGCCAGTGTCGCACAGGGAGCCAGGAAGAGCCAGTGCCGTTCATGGTGCACTTGCCATAGCCAGCACTAGGCTAAGGGCTTGACAGGCACTTTCTCACTGGACCCTCAGGACAACGGTATGAGGTAGGTACCAGCACCGCCCCCCATACAGATGAGGAAACGAGGGCTGGGAAGCTAAACAACTCACTGAGGTCACACAGCAGCCCTGAGGCTAGAACCCAAGTCTGTCACACTGAGAGAGAGCAAGCTCACTGCTTCCCAGGAGCCCAGCACGTGCCCGGCTGTGGAAGAAAAGTGGAAGGAGGTTCGGAGGTTTGCTCTAACCTGCTCCCTGGGGACCCGCCAGCGGCTGTGCCAAGTCCCGGGCCCCTCCACGTTCTGTCCGAGACTCCGGCCAGCCCCTCACCACAGGAACCCCAACTTGCCTCTGAGCTGAGCCACGAGTGTCCCCGTGGGCCCCAGTCCCCGCCTCCTCTAAGTCCTACTGAACCTGTGCTGTCCGCCAAGCACCACTTCTCAGATCACGCCGGGCTTGCTAACACCTCCCTATTCAGAGGCTTTTGTCTGGGTTGCCCATTTGGCATAAAGCACACGCTAATTTGTATGGTTATTCCAGACTGTCAGTCACAGGAGAACCAAACTTTGTTTCTGATTCCCTAGAGTCCATGGCGGGGCTGTGTGCAGAGCAGGAGAATAAAGAGGCGGGTATGTGCCGATTGCTCACCAAATACCAAGGGCTGTGTGGGAGCCCTTATCTCATTTAATCCTCAAATAATACAATTTATACCATCCATTTTATAGATTAAAAAAGGGATTCTCAGAAATTTGCCCATGGTCACAGTTAATGGTGATTCCAGCCCATATCCTCCTACTTCAAGAGTCTCTTATACTACTGTTGCTTTACAATAACTTTTTTTTAACCGTTATGTTACACTTAAAAAAGAAAGGGTATTTGATAATTACAGCTGAAAAATAAAATAGCAAGTGGACATTTTGTAGCCAGAATAGAACTACATTTGCCAACTAGCTTAAATGAATTGACACCCTTTCTTGTTCTAAATAGAATTTACGGCAGTTTATAGAAATATGTTCAATACAGCAGCAAAAATAGGAAAAAAAAAATAGGGGCAAAGGGAAAAAGCATAAGCCGGAGTGAGTGAGCACTTCTATGTGTGCCATGAGGTGCTGCACACCTGCTGGGGCGGCCACAGGTTTGGCTCTGAGTCCTCCAGCTGCCAACCCAAAGAGGGAAACAGGGCTGTAATGTGATTCACGGTGTCCATAGAGAAAAATAAACTAGTCTCTCAGGAGCTTCCATTTTAAAAAGGCAAGCGGGGAGGGGAAAGAGAGAAAACGAACAACTTATGGTGCATTTACTATGTGCTCAGTGTTTTCCGTGTGCTGGTCAGTCAGTCAGTAAATATTACTCAGTCAGTAAATATTACTATATGTTGGGCACCACCTTGGGCTGAGGATAGAGGAGAGAAAAAAATAGTTCTGATCCCTACCTATTTGGAGCTTAACAATTAATAGCAGACAGCCAATAAGCATATTCTTGTATGTGTGTAGGCTGCCGTGAGGAGACTTACAAAGTGCTGTGGGGCGGACCTAAGATGACCTCATCTCGTTCCCACAGCAATCTTGAAAGGCTGATCTCCGTAATTCACAGAGGAACCCATGGCTCCAAGAGGTTAAATGACTTGACAAAGGTCACAGCTGGTGAGAGGCAGAAAATATGACTTGAAAGGTAGAAGGGGTGCGAATGCCATTAGTTAATCGAGGTTTTCTTAGGGGAAAAAGTATTTAACTTCTTGCCTGGTTTCCAACCGGCCCTCCCTGATTTATGAGCAATAGCAGAGGAGGAGGATCCCTACGTACGAGGACAGGAGCAACCCCAGATAAGGAGAGGCGGCACAGACTGCCTCATTTCCATCCGTGGTTTCGGCAGCCAGAGCATGGGGCTCACAGCAGTGGAGGAGCTGGGCGCGCTGGTCACTGGAAATGGCCTGCTAATGCGAGACACGTGTGTATCTGAGCTGAGGGTGAAAGTGGGGAGTGGGGGACGATGCCCTCCTAAGTGTGGCCCTGTGGCTTCCTGGGGTAACCTTGGGGGTTGGGAAAGCGCTCCAAGCCACCAAACCCAACCGAAACAAACACAAAAGTTATAAAGATAACGCCTGGATGAAAACCGAGAGAGGTCAACATCAAAGCCTAGAGTAGTCCGCCCTTTTGTGCCTCCTCAGTCCACCGGAAGGAGACAGACTTGGAAAACATCAGGAAGGGCTCCATGGCTAAGACCACTGCAGCAGGAGAAGTTAATCACAGAGGAAAGGTCAGGAGACAGGGCTCTCTATCGCCCCAGAGAGTTCAGTGAGAACCGTTAACAGCCAGAGCCAGGTCGCAAAAGGAAGTCTCAGGTTTGAGCCACCAGCAACCCATGAGACCCTCGTAGAAATCCAGGAAAGAATGATGTACAGAAGAAATAAGAAGAGAAAAAGAGGTTTATGGATAAATAAACCAAGAGAAAGTAACCCCCCAAAAGAGTGTAAACGTTGAAAACCCAAGTGGTAACAAGGGGGAAAAAAATCTCTTCTTGTTTTTCCAGGACTAAGATACGTCACATGCCAAGGTGCGCAGCGTCCAATTACCTTCTTAGCCTAGTCTCTCATTCTTTCAAATATTCACAGGGAAGACAAACCCACATTTGTTGAGAGATAACCCTGAGCCTAGCACTACGCTGGTGCTTCATGGATTCTCACTGTGGGAGAGGTAGCGACACGACCGCAAATCCCTGCCGCAAGGTAATCTCCTCCACAGCTGAAGCTTCTCTGAGGATGACATTACATGGTCTGTGGCTCCCGCTCTACTGGTGACCATGAACATGTGTAGAATGTCTTTGCTGCAGAGACCACTACACTATCTCTTAGAAGTTCCAGAGTTTTCTAAGTGTTGGATTCAAGGCAGGCTCCAGGTCAGGGAGGAGTGAGGAATTACATACAGGATGTATCACAAGAAATGGAAAACCAGGCCAAGGCTTGGTCATACAAGAACAGATAAGAGCCAGCTATGTCCCATGGAGGCCAGGCAGAAACTGGGGCAAGGGAGGCAGGCTGCTGCCCCTTACCACATCAGGCAGCAGAAAGGGGACTGGCAGGGTGGGACTGGCAGGGTGGGTCCAGACACTCAGATGTAGATGCTGCGGCAAAGGATGTGAAGGACCATGGGGCGGCGGGCTGCAGTCAGGAGAGCGCCCGGAAGGGTGGGTGGGCAAGCCAACAACCACCATCCCCGACTGCGGAGGGGTCACTTCCATGGTAAAGGGACACTATGTCTTCTCTAACCCTGCAAGCCTCAGCACCCTCACAGGAATGTCAACGCTGAGGCCGAATGAGCATCGTCACACACTGTACTCTTAGCATCTGTGCCAGCAGGGGCACCTTGGAGGGATCAGATTAAGGGTCTGATGCCAACCATCTACACAGACTACTCATTTTTATAGAACATTTGCTTTTTGCTTCTGAAAGGTTAAAAAGTATTATTTTAACTAATAAGGGTGGATTATTTTAACTAATAAGGGTGGATTACTTTACTAACAACGATAAAAATTAGGTATTAAAAACCTAATGGATCTGGAATTAGTGGTGATGGCTGCACAACCTTGTGAATACACTAAAAACCACTGAAATGTACACTTTTAAAAGGATGAATTTTATGGTATATGAATTACATTTCAGTTTTTTTTTTTCCCGGTACGTGGGCCTCTCACTGTTGTGGCCTCTCCCGTTGTGGAGCACAGGCTCCAGACACGCAGGCTCAGCGGCCATGGCTCACGGGCCCAGCCGCTCCACGGCATGTGGGATCTTCCCAGACCGGGGCACGAACCCGTGTCCCCTGCATCGGCAGGCGGACTCTCAACCACTGCGCCACCAGGGAAGCCCTACATTTCAATCTTTAAAAATCAAATGGAGAACTTGAAAAGGCAGTTTTCCTATAGAACCTATATAGTATAGATATAGATTCCTACAGAATCCACAGCGTAGATAATGCAAAGAGCCATCTCTTCTCTCTCCCATTTTTCCACCAGAGAGACAGTTTACTCAGAAATTGTCCAAAGCTTCCTCCAAAGGCTCCTGGCATTTTCAGTTTTAGGTGCTGCTGAAGAAAATGAAGGTGCATCTCAATATAGGGCTCAGTGACTGTCATCACCTAACAGCTTCCTTTTAGGTGCCTACTTGATGCCAGGCTCTTTACGGAGAACTATATTTTTACCTATATTCTGTGGATGAGGAAAGAGAGACTGTGTGATTCACCCAAAGACATAAATTCAGTAGGACCAGAGCCAGGATTTGGACCCAGAGCTTTGACTTCCAAGCCCGAATTATTTTCTACTCCTTACCCTCTCTGCTCAAATCTCAAGATCAAGTTCAGCCAAATCTTACTAAGGGATTTACCCAGGAATCTATAATTTCACTTTGTTCAACCAGCACACATTGTGCACTTTCTAACCATCAGGCCCAGCACAGACCCACCTTACCTCCTCCTTCTGTTTCAAACTGAAATCCTGGTCCTTATCCCCTCCTGCCTTCCCAGATGAGTTCCTGTTGCAGTGGTTGTACCCCCAGAGCAATGGACCTATCATGGCCCCTTGATGCCTCTTAGCTTAAAAAAAAAAAAAAAACCTCCCAACTCTTGCCTGGACACCTGAGTTCTTTTGTGAAGCAGTGCTTCCTCAGATCCGGAGCCATCTATAAGTTCCTATTTCCCTATGTCCAATGCCAGGGACATAAAAGGCACTCATAAATACTTGCTGCAAAATGGAAACGACACAGTTTTTACTTATGTGTTAGAATTCAATCTTGAACAAAACTTGCACAGCCCAGAGTTTGATAAATAGAAAAGAATTTCGGTCATACCTGTCTACCTAATCCACTTCCACCCTACCTGGGTCTTGTGAACTTGAATTGGATTGTTGGTTCATTTTTATATATACACATATACAAACACATACACGTTAATATATATTGACTACAAATACATACACATAGTCAGTAATAACAAAAATAGTACCTACTATTTATGGAACACCTGCTTTTTATCAGTAGCTTATTACTATTCACATTCAACAGAAGAGAAAACAGGTTCAGGGGTGTTCAGAGACCTCAAAACTAGTAAATGGGGAAGCCAGAACCGAAGCCGGGTTTTCCTGTTTCCACCACACCACACTTTGTTGATTTCTATCACTGCCACCAAGAATATCAACAATCCCACTTACTTTAGCATCAATCTATTCCCTGCGCAAAATTTCATGGCATCAGTGAAGACAGAGATTAGAATGGACCCAGCTCTGATCATCCAGCTGTCACTTCACAGCTGTGTCTGGACTGATGCCCCATCACCCACATGGACTACGCACCCTGTGAAAAGGCATATTAAGACTGTTTGCTAAAAATCCTAGGTGGAATACATGATGCAGCCTGTGGGGGTTGATTCAGAACCCCACATACAGCACAGATAAAGAGGCTAGAACTAGTACGTCTTACAGAGAATCTTCCACTCTGGGTGGAAGAATGGACTCCAGAGGCACCTAGAAATGTCAGAAAATATGAGGTGTTTTACAAAGTCGAATACAAAATCCAAACCTTAATTGTACACACTTGATTTAACTTTTCGGTTCAACCATGCCCTCAGAGAACATCAGGAGTTCGCTACTAACTTGGCTCTTGGCCTGGCTGCCTTTTTTGGGGTAAAATATGAACCTGTCCTGATCTGCTTTGGAAATATTTTATCACATACTTGAAAATATGTTAACAGGTGTCCAGAATAACCCAAATGTACAATTCAATTTGGGAACTGATTTGTGGTCCTCATTTAGGACTACTTCTGAAGGAGCAGGGAGAAAAAAGTATTTACATGGGAAATACCATATGGCTTCTACTGGGACCTTTTATTAGCAACATTTAATTAGCATAGCACAGCATAGTGCCTGGTACATATTAAGTGCTCTATAAATATTTGTTGAATGAATGAATAATGAATGATAACGTAAGTCCGAATTATTAGCAAGTCATCAAAAAGCCTATGTAAAGGATTTTTTTCACAAAATCTTGGTGATAGGTACAACTTATTCCATAACTCTTTAAAGGATATTACTAAGGAACACTTTAACATGAGATGGCCTTGGATTTCAAGCAGAGGCTCTACCATTTCTTAGTTGTGTCATGGTGGGTAAGTCACTAAACCCCTCTGAGCTTCAATTTTCTAACCTATACAATGGAGCTAGTATTTACCTTACAGTTTGATTTTAAAGATTTGCAATCATGTTTATAAAGAGCTTGACTTGCACGCTGTACTCGATAGATGGTGATTATTATTATGAAAGGGAACACTGATTTTCATCAGCAAGTTAATCCTTTTGTCCCAGAAATGGGAAAGCTCTTCCAACACTGGCCAAGGTCAGGGCTGCCATCAGCCAAGGTAGGGAACATTCTCATTTTCACTTTCAAAATCAAGAGAACGGCACAGATCTAAGTAGAAAGGAACCAGCAGCACATGTTTTTAAATATTCATAAGGGCTGGAAATGTCTTACTCCTTTCGTTTTCTCTGCCATCTGCTTTTGTTTCTTTTCTTTTCATTCTTATGCCACAGCTGCAAATGAAAACAACCATACAATAACCCAAGTTAAATAAAAAAAAAATCAAAATAAAAACAATCTGATGGGTAAAAAGAGAAGATGAATTATAAAGTTTTCCCTTGAGTTCACAAGGCAGCAGAAGCAAGAAGAACGTTTGATGTGAGTTAGACCTTCCGGAAACCAAAATCCATGCCCCATGTTTATAATAACCATAGTAAGAGCAACCACCATTTATTAAATGGCCCCTGTGTGCCACTTGATGATCAGTATCTCTAATTCCTAAAGCCACTCTTCAAAGTAGGTAAAGCGAACCCATTTCACAGAAAACGAAATGGCAGATCAGAGAGGTAAAACAAACTTTTAATGGTTACACAGCTAGTAAGAGATGAAACAGATTTGAACTTCGGTGTGTCTGAATACAAAGCCCAGGCACTTTCTTGACCACCCTCTCCAAAAATGGGAAGGAACATGAAAAAAAATTAATTTGGGAAATATTTAGGGCAGACTATTTGTATTTAATGGATTTATTCAGATAGTTAAAATCTGTGATTATAGCTCTAATTAAAGTTAACTTAAATAATTGGTTGTTGTATTTGTGAATGTGCAATTAGTCTTCCACATAATTGCAGGGTTTCAGCATCATACTTTCTATTTATTCACTGCATCCCAGAGCTTTGCTACACTGACTTCTGTTCTACCAAAGGCCGCATTACAGCTCTCGGGGTCTCTGGGTCCAAGGACCACGACCTACGATACCAATAGTAGGGTCTAGGCTCAGCCCCATTTAGCATGTCTTTGTCCAAAAGTCAATGAACACCTCATCTTCAATTGCAATGTAAAAAGCTCTTACAACCTACACTGTTGTCCTGAAAACTCCTAGCACCATGTACCTGAAGAAAAACTGGCAGCAGTGGTCTTCATGTGTTAATTACACTTGCGAAGTCTATTATGCATAGAAAGGGCACCTGCTGGCAGTGAAAATGACTAGAATCTGCCCTTCCTGTGCAGTGAGTAAATTGAGAGTTCATTTCTACAGGAGATAATAGTTTTCAGATTCCATCTCGTGTATCCCCTGCGTGGGGACGTACTTAACATTTAAATCATCTGCAGAGGAACAAACCTCCTTCAAATCTACATGTTTCAGGCTCCTAGCACATTATTTAAAATGCTAGTTATCCCTGCTGGCTCTTACCACCAAAGATTAAACTCAACGGTGGTGAAAGTCACCGAGCACAACAGAATAAAGTTATTAGCATTGACTCAAATTTCATGACATTTGTAGTTTCTGACCAAAGCAGTGGTAGTAGGCTGAAGGTGATCAAATCAAGCCTTGAACAGAGGATCTGTTTTTTCTCTTGGGGTCTTTTATTTCATCATTCCTACATCTTGCAGTTAATAAACAGATACCAATCTCCACAGGCCTGTAATCATCCTTATGTCAGATGTCAAAAAGTCCTTTCATGAAAACAAGAGATCAGGAGAGAGACTGCTATCACACAAACAGAAACTGCCAATATGGAGCCTAATCACAAACTCCACTCAGGCTCCAAAAATTACCAGCCTTAACTCTGAGTTTCTGGAGTGAAAGTTTGGGGTGACAAGGGCTTCACAGCCGTCCTTGCCAAGTCTCCCCTTCTCGGTTAGAGCTGTCAGCACCGTTGCTCTCGGTCAGGCTGGTGACAGTTCTTGAAAGGGTTAGAGTTTGAGAGGAAGTTGAAAAGAGGATCTTGGGTCAGCTTTCACGGGAAAGAGTGAAACAGCTAATAAATCCTCTAAGCAAACAAGAAAGGAGGGCTGCGACCCGAGATGGCAGCTGGAAAGAACAACTGGCCAGAATAAACACTGATTTTTTTCTTAAATGAAACTTTTCAATTATAAAAAATCTATACTTTTTCATTGTGTCGATAGAAATATTTGAAAGCATGGAAAATAAAGATCATGTGGAATTCCTCTCCTCCTCCCCAACACAAACCACTGTTAACATTTTGGTGTGTTTCCTTTCAGATTTCTTCCTCTCTATATGTATGTATGTATGTATGTGTGTGTGTGTATCTAATTTTTGTGTCATATATACACATAATTTTTGTTTGTTTTTGTAAAAATGGAATCATACATATATAACATCTATTTTAGGGTAAGTTATTAAGCCTCTAGGGGCCTTGGTTTACTGACCTATGAAATGGAACTAATAATACCTGCCTTACAGGGTTGCTGGAAAAATTAAATGAGATCACAGATGTAAGGAGATGGTCCAACGAGTGGGGGCCAAAGGAGAGATTCAGCAGTGGCAACTATTGTTATCACTGATGTTACTGACAGAGCATTTTCTTCTCCATAGTTCTGGGGCTCTAAGCTGCTGGTTTTCAACTAGCTAACAATTTGGCAACTGAAACCTTCCAAATAATGGAAAGTGAAAGCTGTACCATTAGGGAGGCAGAGGGACTCCAATGACTTTCTCAGCTCCACCAATCCCTGCACACAAAAGCCCCTGGGTGTTCCTACCTGAAGCATCAAGACACACAGGTGAGTCTCTTCCAGAGAGAACTCTAAGGTTTCCCTGTAGAGCACATGTCTGGGGTGAGGTGTGTGGGGAACCCTGAGGCACATGTCTGTAGGGAAGGGACCTCTGTCTGTGTGTGTAAGTATGGGGCCATGTATTGCGGAGGCGGGGGGGGGGTGGTGCCTGTGAAGGGTGCTGTATGTCAGGGCTGGGGCACTGTGTCAGCAGATCCTCTGTGCTTAAGGGGACTGGGTGTCACTGTGTGAGTCTGTCTTAGGGGACATATGTCCCCTTTCCCACCTCTTCTTTCTATCTCCCTTCCACCTTCCCTGGGTATGCTTGTTCTTTCTCTCCCCTTGCCTCTTTCCTCCTCTCTGGCGGCTGTGTCTACCTCTGCCCAGCCCCCCAATCTTTCATTCAAACAGAGAACTGGATAGAGAACACGGTCCTTTCCTTTGAGATACGTAACAGCAGAAAAAACCAATAGAGTTGGTTCAGAAGCTCAAAAGAAGCAACAAATCTATACAGAGAAACTGCCCTTTAATCTCATGAGAGGTAGGAGAAAGGCATGGATAAAGAGAACCACCTTGATAAGAAAGATACACACTAAAGAGAGAAATGAGCCAATTCACTTAGTGCTATGCACTAGAGAGGGCCGCTGATCTTCACTTCACGGCCCTGAGCTACAACTTTGCTGAACCCATGGCTTCTTGGGATGAGGATGAGCCCAACACATAACATGAGAAGGACTCTTGAATACCTTTAAATTCCCAGGATAATTTGGCTACCTGGGTGAACCTTTTCACTGAGAGGACTGCAAAACGGGCTAGAGATCCTGGCAAAAATTATGCCTGACCTGGACTCAATCTCTATGAACCAATGGTAAATGTCCTGAATCATCTGTTCTTAAATAACAGGGCTGTGACCCCTCAAATGGGGCCCTTTCTCCTGAAGCTCTCAATTTCTGGCAGACAGTGCAGAGCCTTTTCTATACATGTGTGTTGCTCCCTTATCAACTTCTGCTGACTTGAGCTGTACGGAGATAACGTCTTTAATCATAATACACTGGGGAAAGAAATTATTTATAAGGACATTAGATCACACAGTCTTTTTTGTTAATCTATTGGAGACAGATAGTGATGAAGATGATGATTCTGCAGAAACATTTACTGAGCATCTACTACGAGACAGCTTTTCTACATGGTATCCTTTCACGTTATTTCATTTCATCTTCACTTAATTATGTATAGAACAACTTTATTTTGCAGATGAGAAAACAAAGCTTTTAGCCAAGTGACTTGCCCAAGTGGTTAGCTGACTCTAAAGCAAGTCAGCCTCCCTCCCTCCCTCCTCCCCTCTCTCCTTCCACTAAAACACATTTCACTGAATAGTGAAATTCCCCTCAAAAGACTTCAGAGAGTTTTGAAGGCTGGTTTGTGCTCTCAAAGCACAGCTGAGGGCAAGTCTTACAAAACATGCCACGGCACGGCTGAAACTTGAAGACCTTGGGGATCTCAATTGTTCTTGACACCAGTTTCCAATGTGTCTTAGGAAAAAAAAGAATCACACAACTCCTTGGTTTCCCTACACTGAGGAATGCAGAAGGTATTATCTATCCACTTGAACTCTTAAGAATGCCATGACATATATGAAAAGCTGTTTGGAAACAAAGAGGCCATGCAATCAGGTGATCTAAAATTCAGATCACTTTGAAGTTAGTATTTTTAATTTAGAGTCACCAACTGCCTTACAAGTTATAGACCTAACTTGCCTGGTCATTCTCTGGAGAAGGAAAAGCAGAGGACAGGGTAAGCAGTGGCCTTACCAGCAGTAGTCCAGCAGATGTGGAGGCAGGACGGGGATGTACACGTGCTGCCAGAACATGGGGTAGAGCATCGCAGCAGACCCATGGATGCAGGCAGTCAACTGCAACGGAAACAAATTAGAGATTCAGAGCTAAACAATTAAAGTCAGGAGACACTGTCATTTGAGTTCAGCAATAAAACTAAATACATACTTATCAATATATTTAAAATTATAAGTTAACTCAATGACCCTAATTCAAATTTAATAAGAGCTTCCTTTTCCAAAAAATGTATTTTTTTCATGATTATGAAGCTAATTCACAATGACGGTAGAAAAATCTAGAAAATGGAGAAAGGGATAAAAGGAAAGTCTTCACCATCTGAAAATAATTTAACATTTTGGGGTATTACATGCATATGGATTTTTCTAATAAAAATCAGGATTACTGTAAAGACAGTGTTGATTTGCCCTTAAGTTAACATTATTTGCCAGCATTTTCCCCATATCTTTAAACATTCTTAGAAAACATGTTTTCATGCCACTCAATGAATTTCCCATACTATATTTAACCACTCTTCCATCATTAATTCATATAATCGGATCAGGTCAATAATTTTTATATATGGTTCCTAGATGCAGAATTTAAAGACAAAGGTTATAAATATTTTAAGGCACTTAATAAATATAATAATTGTATTAGTATAATAAATAGAGAAGGACTGAGGCTCCTTCTACCCCCCCATCCATGTACTGGAATGCTGGCCTCCCTGCACCTCACTGTACGTATCTTCATTTTATTTTTATTTCTCTGATCATGACTGAAGCTGAACATCTTGTTATATGTTCTAAACTATATTTCTTAAGTAAATGGTCTGTTCATATTCTTAGTCCACTTTTTCTAATGAGAACTAGCATTTTTTAATTGATTTAAAAGCAAATACTGGATATGCAAAGCATAGTAATCCTTTGCAATGTTTTTGAAAATAATTTATCCTTATTTAATTTTCTTTGAATTTTTGGCTAAAGAGAAGGCTTAAATAATTACATGGGCAAATATTTTCCTTCTTGATGGTGTCCACTGCTTTTATACTAAGAAAGTCCTCCAAATTTTTCCTCAGCATTTAACTCTTTAATCCAGCTGGAATTAATTTAGGTTTAAGGACTGAGGTGAGAATTTATTTTTTCCATTTAGTTAATCAAGTGCTCCAGCACTGTTTACTGACTAATCCTTCCACTCCCTCCTCTTTTGACTTGTCCCTATTTCATATTTCTTTATTTTCTTAAGAGCTAGACACTTCATACAATCAGTATTTTATATAACAGAAAAATTAGGAAACAAAGATACAATGGAATAAAATTGCTACAAAATTCAATATAGTGAAAGAAGGAAAAAAACCAACACCTTTGGAGATAGGACTATGAAGTGACAAAAGTCAACAGCAAATGTTTCTTTCTGCCTTTTTTCTTTAATGTTTCTTTGGTTTCTGGGAAGCCTGTTCCCCTGAGGACTTTGCTTCTTTTGGAAGCTGTTAACTGGCCTTTGCTGACAGAAGGACATTTACGTGGCAAAAGAGTGACGCGCCAAGGCCCAGTTAAAAGAATCCCAGAGGTTAGTGTAACATGAACAGCTTTAAACTGGATATTCTGCTGACGGTTCACAGTTGTGAGAGCTGTGTATTAAATCCAGGGCCTAAATTTCCCCCTCCTTTTCCCTCCAGACCCTGTTCTTTAAATCAGGTACATGCCATGAACAGGACCTTATCCAACAAGCTCGCAAGAGCAGTTCCCAGTGACTCTGCCAAGGCTTGTAGGTTTAATACATTTTTTCTCAACTCATTTCAGTAGGTTACAACATAACGGAGGCTGTCTGTCATAGTATACATGACTAATCTCTTTGGGCTTAGAAGAGATAAAAAATCTTTGCTGGTATTGAGTGAATGGAAAATGAACCAACTTTACTCCAACTCCACCCTCAAGTCAGGCTGGAGGGTTACCCTGGCCTTTGGCCCCAGCTCTTCCTCCCCATCCATTAACCAACTGCCAAAGTACTCTTACTAAAGTGCAGGTCCAGTCATGTAACATCCTGCTCGGAAATGTACTTGGGGGCACACCTGGAACAGGCATGTCTTCATGTCTTCACCAGTTCCCTGACTACCTGTAGAGAAGCATCTCCAGCCACAATCTCTACTACTTCCTCCAAGTTTATCCTTGGAATAAATCATTTGCAGATTTAGGAGTAGTTATGTACTCCTTTTCCTCCCTTCTGTATTCCCACTGGCCCAGATCTGTGCCCCTAGCAAACTCCTCCTGCCCCGGGTCTCTGTGCACTACCTTCCTCTGCAAAGCCTTGCATGGCTCCACTGGGCATGTGCCCCCATTATTAATGGGACTATGACTCTATGTTTGTCCTCTCACTGTAAAGTACAGAAAGACCCTGTCTCTCTTTTGCTCAGTGGCACAATATATATATACATATGCATGTATGTATATGTGCTAGATAATGCAATGTTTCTTGAGTAAATAAAAAACAATTCACACTTAGAATATATTCACAATATAAAGATAGTCAGTGGCTTGGCTTTTCATAGTACTGGACCAACATTTTCATTGAGTCTCACAGAGTAGGGTATATATATATATATGACTCAAATTCCAAAACGATAACAGCAAGCTTAGAAATACAAATATGCCACTTCTGGAAAATCAAGTCAACGGATTCATCCATCCATTTATTCAATAATATGCCTACTCTGTAACTCTACAACACAATAAATAAATAAATAAAAGCACTTAAAAATCTATATGGTGCCATACAAATGTAAGGTATCATCATCACATGTATTCATTGGTAATTCTCTTTGAAAAAGTCATTCAATAGAATGTTCCTGGTTGAGAGAGAACTTGAATACCTGCCTCTTTTTAGCTTAAATTGGTTTGAGTCAAAATCCTATTTCAAGCGACACAGTGGCAGAGATCTTATCTTCAGACAATGTTCTTTTCATGTCTCCTTAGCCTCAAAAAAAAACCCTAGCAAGCTAAATGACAAGGTTTTAAAATTACTTATCCCTCATAAAAATCAAACTTTTAAGATGACTGATCATCATTTCCATTGTGGGGTTTCTGAGGGCCAAAGCTCTGCAATTGGAGTAAAATGCTTTTACCCATTTGATTAAGAAAACAAACAAGGAGTTGTTTGGCTCTTTTCCAAAATACTAAATAGCACAAACAACGTGCATCATTTCTTGGAAATAGTGGCTAAGTGGACCACAGAAAAGTGTTATGACATACCTATGCTTAATCAGAAATAACATACATCCCATAAATTATCATTAGCCACTTACTTAAAAAAAACACAACAAAATTCTAAAACCAACCCCATTAAGAAAAAAGAAGGCTCCTAAAGGCCTATGCTCATTCCTTACAGAATACAAAATTTAAAAGTAATGAAAGTATACAATTTGGATTGTAGTCAACAAAGGAGTATTGTGAATATTTAACTGAAGTGCAAGTTGAGGAAAATGATCCTATCAAAATCTCACTCAGTGGGAGAATAGAAAGATAGTATGTGTAAAATTTGCCCAAAGTCATTAGTCACAATGAATATTCATCAGAAGCCAATTATCAATCCCATTTAATGACACCCCAAAAGATTTTGCCCTGAAGCAGCTGAATAGTCTAAGACTCCAGACAAAACTAGACAAATTACACAGCCAACAGCCAGTCTAGCCAGGACACAAATTGTAAAGTAAACCACTGGTGGGTTTTTGGACTCACTTTTCGCAAATTCTGTCCTCAATTAAAGGTACATAAGGTCAGTCTGATTTTGGAACTTTCTATATGGCTCCATAGTTTCCTCTGAGGCAAAGGGAGAGAAAGGAGAAGGCAGTGGAGGTAGGACATGAATGGAGAGCCATCAATGATAGGGTTTGAAAAATCACAAAGACACATTATTTTTTTCAGTTTGAGGTATTACTTAGGGATAATGCCCAGACTGTCACAATCTTACATACCAATTCAGCTGATTCCTCAGAGTAACTCTGCAATTAACATGGGAAAAGAAAAAAAAAAAAGGAATTTCAACAGAGCATGTGCCACGCACCACGCTGGGGGTTAGGATCTTGCAAAGTACTATTTTAGAGTTAGGCGTGTGTGTGTGTGTGTGTGTGTGTGTGTGTGTGTGTGTGTGTGTGTGTACGCACATATACACTCAACACCACATTTCACAGATAAGGAAACAGTTTCAGAGGTGAAATAACTTGCCCAAGGCCACACAGCTAGTAAGTGACAGAACTGGGACTCATATCCAGGTCTATCAGACTATAATGGCCATCTCCACAATGCATAAGTTAACTACTGTGTTGAGTGCCTATGCTGTGCCAATACATTATGCCCAGGATTCTGAGCTAGGTGAAATATTGTCCCTGTTGGCATGGCCAAATTATGTAGAAAATTATGTAGAATTTGCCTTGCTGTTAGATGACCAAATATCTAAAGCAAAATGCCAATTAACAGAAAATAATCATTTTAAAACAAACACAGAGCTGATCACTTCCTGAGGATTAGTTACATTTAAGTAAGATGGTATAGTATCTTTAATCCATAGGAAATTCTAGACAATGAGGTAACGAGTGTTAAAAGGTTTAGATTCCAATGTGGGCGCACCTACTGGAAAGTCTGGCTTTCTGTCATGTTCCTTTTCACATACTTTCATGGAGCTTCCACTAAATCTCTTTTTTTTTTTTTTTGCGGTATGTGGGTCTCTCACTGTTGTGGCCTCTCCCATTGCGGAGCACAGGCTCCGGACGCGCAGGCTCAGCGGCCATGGCTCATGGGCCCAGCCGCTCCGTGGCACGTGGGATCTTCCCTGACCGGGGCATGAACCCGTGTCCCCTGCTTCGGCAGGCGGACTCTCAACCACTGAGCCACCAGGGAAGCCCTAAATCTCTTTTTGATCTGAGCAGGTCACTTCCTCTCCTGGGTCTCAATATGGAAAACAAGAGACTGGACTACATGATCCCTGTCCCCCCTTCCAGCTTTGACAACTTTGATCTACAGCAATTGCCATCCTTTGACATAAAGAATTCTCCTCCCCTGCCCCAGCTCCCTTCCTCAGCCATACTTGACTAAGCGTAAGTACAACAGACTCAGTCTCAAAGTTGGTCTTGCTTTCTCATCTCTGCAGTCACAGGGGCGCACCTGAAATTCATGTGCTATCCAGGAACCACCACTGTTCAGCCACCCCATCTCCATCACCTGACTGTGGAGAGCACAGCCTTCCTCCATGCTTGGTCCCTGACACTCTAAGGATCTCAGAGGTAGATAATCTCAGGAGACCAAGGGCATGAGACTAAAGATGTGAGCTCCACAAGGACAGAGACCACATTTGATTCTCTCCTTATCTCTAACTATGCTTGACACAAAGCAGGTGCCGAGTAAATGTTTGGGGAATGCTAGAATGCCTCCAGCCTAACATCATGAGGAATGGTAGACAAGATTATCAGACATTTAACAAATCGCAATTGCTTAACAGATCACAACTAGAAGCTGTAAATTCTGAAGAGGTATGAGATTCCAGGTTCCAAAAGTTGAAAGAGGAAAAAAAAAAAAAATCAGAGGTCAGAGTCACTATTCACATCCAAGAACTCAGAATGTTAAAAGATTAAACTGACACCTGCTTCATCACAGAGTTAGAGCCATTTGGATTTCTCCTCTGAAAATAAACATCAGGAAACTGATAAAACAAAGAATATAGAAAGAGTACCACATTATTAACCTTAAAGACGGGTCACTTTTCAATCTACCCATTTCAACAAAAAATAATCCTATGTAGAACAATTGTAGAAAACCATATGTGTCTTAGAGAAGTTGTTAGCTTTCTCAGTTTGAGAACTAGATTCTTCTATTTAATCATAAACCACCCTTGTAGTCATAAGGAAATAAATGGTGCCATGATTCAGACAAGTGATTCAAACAGTGTTTTGATTTTTATTTATTCGTACATGTAAAACCCACTATAAGATCAGCAAAAAGTTTTAAGTAAAACCTTCAGGGACTCTGAAAGTTAATGTACTCAACCCTTTGAAGAGTATGAGAAAAACCTTTAATTATAAATGGTTAAAATTGTGTTTACTATAGTTAGTGAGGGAAGAGTTGGCTTTTTAAGAAACTACCAAAGATGCTTTAGCAGAAAGAGAAATTAGAAAGCCTCAGAAATCAAAGGCCTTCAGCTCTTCTAGACAGATGCCGGACATGTGAGTAGAAAGAAGGAATGTCCTGCTTTTTTTAGAAGTTGAAATGTAATGCTTTCTGTATTTATTTTTTGTAGGGTGGGAAGGGCAATCTATCTTCAAGTAGTTTTTCATTCAGTTGGGTGGAACTCATCATACCTCTTGCTTCTCCACTATTCTCTGGGGAAAGGGAAGGAAAAAATTCCCACAAAAACCAACACAGCAACATGGAGTCAGTCGAGTGCCCTACACTAAGAGAAAGGTCATCCAGGCAAGAAGGAAGCTTTTCCAGGCAATCACCTGCCTACTCAATCACTTCTCTTTCCGCCTTCTCTTCTTTTTTCTTAAAGCTACCTACTAACTAGAGTAATCACAGTAAGTTATTAACAAGGGTAACAAGTTTTGTGCCAAGATCTGACACTTCAAAACATCAAAGCAAATAAAACTGCCAGAGAAAAGCTTTAGCTACCAAAGCAGAGGCAGATACTGTGGTATAGTAAACTGCAGTGTAAATAAGCCTATAGCACCATACATGAGGAAGCTGCAGACTTTTTTTTTTTAAGATGAAAAAGAA
The DNA here is from genome assembly GCF_008692025.1 of Phocoena sinus. NCBI lineage: Eukaryota > Metazoa > Chordata > Mammalia > Artiodactyla > Phocoenidae > Phocoena > Phocoena sinus. The sequence goes on along the minus strand of NC_045768.1, from coordinate 11,542,671 downwards.
AAAGGTAAAATTACATTGGGATTGATAACAATTCATTTAAATACATGGACAGCTACTTCTCCATTCTGTGCCTATGACAGATACTCTGACTGTGGAGTGAGGACATGGCCTGCGGATCCCTCTGAAAGTGCAACCATTGGCAGTGGATCCAAGCTGGCACTCAAGAAGAAATCTATTTTCATCCCCAAGTCTAGTATAAGTGGATATTTACATTTCTTTGAAAATATTTCTAAGATCATAATTTATGTTTAGCTAATTTATATATTGCTTTAATAAAGAATCTCATTTTTTAAAAGAAAGCAAGCATAACTGAACATAGAATCATGAGAACCTATCTGTCAGGCATCCACATGTGAAAAAGAAACTAAGAAACCTTCAGGTGGTAGGAGTTACTAGATTTGAAGGCATAGGGAAAAAAAAATTTCCCCTGCATAGTTTTGTCAGACAAATCCAACCTCAGAAAGTGACAGTAAATTCAGAAAGATTGAAGCTATAAACAGACACCACCATGACCACTTACTCAGCATTTACTATCTGCCGAGCACTGTTCTAAGTGCTTTACATGTACTATTTAACTCACTTAATCTTCACAGCAACCCTATAAGGTAGGTAGCATTATCGTTCCCATTTACAGATGAGGAAACTAAGATTCCTAGATGTTAAGGACTTTGTGTAAGGTCACAGTAGTGGCAGAAGTATGCTCTAAACCTAGGGAGTCTAGCTCTGGAGTTCGTGCTCTTAGCTCATAGGAAACTGCCTCAGTGCTATGATCTGTATTAATCCGACAATTACGGAGTATCCACTATGTGTACATGCCACGCCCTCAAGCAATTTAAAATAGAAAAAGATCAAAATGCGAATAATCAATTTCAACACAAACGCATTAGGAAAGAGGTGCTGTAACAGAGGTTCAACTGTGCTAGTGTATAAAGAAGGAATCGTTAATTCTGCCTGGGGCAAGAATCAGGCCTGCTTCCCAGAGAGAGAGGCAGGAGAGCAGAGCCTGGAAAGATGAAGACAGGAAGCGGTTAGTCTTCCTCTCTGGGAGGCTGGTCAGGTGGTAATGCTAGGTCAAGTGAACATAGCAGCTTCTTAGGCCACTCCAGCTCTACGTAGTGATGACTGGAGACTTGAAGAAGAAATGACAATTTAGTCAATGACTATGTGACTAGTGAGAAGTGGGTGGATATGGAAAATCTCATACGAGTTGCCATGACTATTCTCTGTTTTTTGGATTCATTCACCATCCACTCTCACCAGTTGTACTAATTAAATCTTCAGAGCTCTTCCAGGATCTCTATTGCCTTCTTTGCTTCTGAAAGTCAAATCAGACCTTACTGCCCTGACAAGGTAGGATTCAGAGTCAACATTTACTAAATGAGTAGTATGTGCCAGCAGTGGGCTACCTGCTTTCATATCTATGGCCACTGAATCCTTTCAACAACCCTGAGGCGCGTATTACTACTAACCTCTTTTTACAGAAGAGGACAGAGAGTCTCAGAAGGATTAAGTAAATTGCCCAAGGCGACGTGGCTAGGGAGGATTAAGTTACACAGGTAGAAATTGAACAAAACCATCCTGACTTGAAGTCTGGTGCTCTCTCCTTCAGCTCTGCTGTCCTTTTTCTTGGGAAAACACAGCAGAAGCAGGGCTGTCTGAATCATCTAGCTGGGAGAACACACAGATATCGAGATAGCAGAAGAGAAAAAATGTGAACTTTCACAAGGTCTATACTAGCCCCTAACTACCTAGTCTAACCTCACATCACACGACACTTGCTCACCAGTGACCACACTTTCAGTTTGCAGAAGCCATAGGAAATTACGAGTTCTTGTTCTCACTGACTCAGCACATAGTACAGCACAGCTCCAATTCCTTTAACGAAATCCACACAGATGCCTGCCAATGTGAGTGCCATTTAGGGCTTTTGCAAGTATATTAAGATGTCAGTGACTTGAATATTACCTGTTAGTGTTTTTTAGTAGAGATTTGATTCATAAGAGTCATATAAAAAAGCTATCAGTCTTATAATCTGAAGAACATACCATTTGTTTTACAAATTGACCACACTACTAAAATAATAAACAAGATACCCTGCCAATGTTCTCAATGCAATGGCTAAAAAGAAACATCACCTCTCTAGATCTATTTATACACATGTATCTAAAATTACACTGGTGGACTACATCAGCACCCAACATTACTGAGACCTTAAATAGGATATACTTAGCTCTGTCCTGTTCTAGACCTGCCAATGTCAAAACCAGAGGTCTCTCAAAGAGAAATATGGAAACAAAGGATTTTTTAGTGCTAATCTGTACTCACAAATATTTTCTAAACAAACTTAATCAGCCTCTATTACATAGTCTCAAAATGAAAAGAACTCTAATGATGCAAAATAATCAAAGAATAAATACTGTCTTAGAGAACTGTCTATTCACTGGTTCTGAATCTGCTTGTGTATCAATCATTTGGGGAACCTTAAAAAGATAGACATCCCACAGTCCCATGTTAGATCTTTTGAATCAGAATGTCTGGAGGTGGTGCCCAAGAACTTGAATTTTTAACAAATTCTCTGAGTGATTTCTAACACAACTAGTCCATGGATCAGAACTTGGGAATCACTAACAATCTGAATCCTCTGGCTAGTCCAAAACATGTGCTCAATGTGTTGAAGCAAGAGGCAGGAGAGGAAGGTAAGAACTAGTAGGGAGACCATGGCTGGTTGATGTCACAACAATTTTTAAAGTATTGCAAATTAAACTGTTGTTACTCTATATATTACATAGTTTATATAGTCTCCATAACATCAAGGTTCTTCATTCTAGTTACAGTTCAACATGAACAAGAGAAAACGAACTCACACATAATTACGTGGAGAACATAGTTCAAAAAGCAGTTAATTGTATTTACATTTAAAAACCACATAAATAAAACATACCAATCTTTACTCCTATTTCCTGCCAATGGAAGTTCCTTTCATCCATTTCTAAGTTTTTAATATTCTCTGAGCCACAATAAAATTTTATGTGATGGAGATTAGACAGGCTATGCTATTTGAAAGTTTGGCTGCAGAGTCTGTGTTTCATGCCACTTCATTACATTTTGTTAAGGATTTCCCTCTTCACCAAAAGGGATTAGTTTTCTTCTCACTTCTTTGAATACTCTTCTTAGGTTGTTAGTGTGAACTAGGTTAATCTCTCTCTTTTTTAACATATAAAAGATGAACAGACAAAATGTTCGATTTATTTTATTTTTTAAATGGAACACTAAATTTAGTCTTAGAATTCTCTGTTTGGTAAGTTTCCAGTTACAAGGTCTTGGCTTCCCTTGAGCACAGTTTGAAACAAAATAATGCAGTTTGTTCCTACGGCTGGAACATGCAGAGTGGAGTGCACAGGCAAAGAGGCCCTGGCTCTAGTCCAGTATTTCAAACCTTCTTAAACTGCCACTCTCATCTAGGCTTCAAGGGCTGCAGATAAGCAAACAGGATTAGTTACTTCTAGCCCAGAAGAGCTAGGAAAGCCTTACACACATCATTTAGATACCCAACCCACTACACAGGCTGGGGTAGTCACAGCCAGGTGGAGTTCATCAGGAAAGAAGTAAAGATGAAGCTAAATCTGAAAAACTCCCTAGCCCACAAATTGGCCCTTCTTAGGTCACAAGACCAGGTGGTGATAAGATAGTGGATGCTGTCAGTGGAAGTGGATGGGACAGGACTGGAGCAAGGCTGGGAAGTTACTCATCCCTTCACGCCAACACTGAAGTGTCTACTAAGGGTCAGACCTGAGGGCGCGGAGGGTGGGGTGGGTGGGGGAGAGACAAGTATCACCCACCACTCTCCAGGCCACCAATGTCCAAGACCTGCCCAAAGCCCACATTCTCTCGGACTAACAGGAAGACACTGACAGGGAGAAGATATTAGGTTTTTTTTTTTCCTTCTCTACATGACGTACTATCAGAAAAGTAGTAATTATTTTCACAGTTATGGGTACCACACAAATAATTAGGTGTGGAGGCTCAATTAATTAGGTAACAGTCTTGCCACTAAACTGTGCTTCCTTCCTAAGAACTTGTTTTAAAAAGCACCTGCTGAATAAAACAAATACACGTTCCTTTGTAAAGTAAATATGCTTTTGTCATCATTTAACTGGATATTCTTAGTTTTCACTTCTTGCAGCACCCCTATGTCATAGAGGGAGAGATTAGGGCCAAGACACACAGGGGCTGAAAGGAACTGCAGTACACAAAACCTGAAGCCACAGTGAGCTGGGGGAGACATGCCCCAGGGACGCACCAACGCTGGGCTCACAGCAGAGGAGCGGCACAGGTGGGGCTGGGAGAGTCTAACAACATGCAGACAGAGTGGACTGAATCTGAATGGTGCTCATGGAAATGGGGCTTTGGCCAATAGGGTCAGTATGCCAGTTAGAAATTCACATATTGGCCTTCCGCTTCCCTGGTGCCAGGCACATAGAAAATGTTCACTAAATCTGAAGTGAAAAGCTTAGGTGTGCATTCCAAGGCAATATCCAGACTGAAATTCTTTCTGTGATTTCAGATCCATGGTCAACAGAATCATACCAAAAATGTTTCTCTCGGTACAAGTGTCAAAGGGAACTCATGACAAACGAGCTACCAAGGGGGCAGTATGAGATAGTAAGAAGGGGGTTGGCTTGGAGCCAAGAGAAGGGGGTTTTAATCCCATCTCCGCTGCTCATCTTAGACAAGGCACTTCAACTTTCCAACTGCCAATATTCTCATCTGAAAAAGGAAAATAAAACCAACTAGTTCTTAGGGTTCCTGCAAGAACAAATGGGGGGAAAAAAAGATTAGCACAGTAACTGGCACATAGTAGGTGGCTCAAAAAGGTTAAGAGAATTTTTAAAGAGTGTGGGGGATAATTGGGGACCTGCCATATAAAATATAGAGCAAATCTAAAGAAGGGTGTCCTACATGCTTAATCTACAGATGCTGTCAATACGCCTTTGGTAGTCTTGGAGCTATGTACAGGCTACATAAGAAGCTTCCCTAAATACTACACAATCAGGATATACCTTTTACCCAAACCAGCCTTACCAGCTCCACCAGCCACATTATCCACCAGCTTTGACTCAGAGTATCTTTTTGGCTGTTTATGAGAACTTTCAGATTCCCTCAAGTGTGACAGATATTCTTAACAATGTGTCTCTGGTTCTTGTGACAGTTCCCACACAACGATTCTGATGTTCGTTTGAGAGGTGGCACCTGATAAACATAACCTGGTCTCCACAGCAAGCACTTTGAAGGGGCTAAGAGTCATTTGTACATGTAATTATTGCTTGGTTCTCCCTTTCCTGAAGCCGAAGGCTCCCTTCCCCTGACACTGCATCATAATGACCCACCTGCATATCTGTCTCTTCTATGACTAGGACGTGACCTTGGGCAAGTTAACCCATCTCTTTGAGTGGATGGGCCAGTCTGTAAAATGGGATAATATTGCTCTTCTAGGACTTCTGTTGCAATTAGATGATATTATCGCTACAAAGGTCTTATTTTAGACCTACTTGCTATCCAGAAGAGTTATCAAAAAAGCAATATGAGTTAAACTCAGATATGAAAATCTGTAAGAAAAATAGGACCTTTGTGTTAGAAGAAATCTCACTGAAGTATTTACATTAGAGAACAAGATGTAGTTAAGCCTTCCCTATTTATCATTTATAAAGGAAAACGATCAATATACATTAACTGCACAAAAAGAACAAAAACTTAACATTTTTCTTATACAGAATATGACAACATTATTGACCGAGAAAGCCTGAAATGAATATTACCTGACTCTGGACTAAATATGGCTGGGTTTGTCTCTATTGACGCACAGTCATTTTTATGGAAGACGGCACTCTGGGGTGTTCAACAGCTTTTATCTTTCAGATTCTTGATGGCTCTGAGAAGCATTAAGCCTACATCTTATCAAACAAAATTGAGAAAAATCTGGTTTGTCAAGGTATGACAGGCCACATCTGGATCTGTCAAGAGAGGGTCATCAGAAACTTCAGGCTAAAGTAGCCTTTGCATTCTCCTTCATCGAGAAGATAATAAAAAGCCAGTATTAAGGAAGTAAAAGACAACAATTAGAAAACTTCTTAATTCTGAAGTTGAAAGGGTCCAGAGGCTTGGATAAAACTGATGTCTGAAAAAAACCAAAAAAAACACAACAACAAAAAAACCCTGATGTCTGCTCAGCTACTTATCCCCAGAGAAACTGCACGTAACTGGTCAGGATGCTAATGATCCCATGTGAGGTACAAGGAGACCCCTCCCCTTCCCTAAAGAGATTTCTACCATCAATTAGTAAAACTCAGAACTCAGTTAAGAATCAACTGTTTGTTAAAAAAATTTTTTTTGAGTCAAAGTAATGTGTTTATAGTCTGAAAAACAAAACAAAAACTGCTAAAGGCTTATACTACTGGCAAATAGCAGTCCATCTCATGATTTCTTGATTTAAAATTTTAAACATTAGGGCTTCCCTGGTGGCACAGTGGTTAAGAATCTGCCTGCCAATGCAGGGGACACGGGTTCGGGCCCTGGTCCGGGAATATCCCACATGCCGCGGAGCAACTAAGCCTGTGTGCCACGACTACTGAAGCCCGCGCACCTAGAGCCTGTGCTCCGCAACAAGAGAAGCCACAGCAATGAGAAGTCCGCGCACTGCAACAGAGTAGCCCCCGCCTGCCGCCACTAGACAAAGCCGCGGGCAGCAATTAAGACCCAATGCAGCCAAAACAAAAAAATTTTTACACATTAACATTTGACTTCCCATTACAGATGTTAATAATTTGTCAAAAACATACACATACACCTTATGCCAGACTCTGTTCTAAGAGTTTTGCAAGTATTAATATCTACTCGTTTTATTTGACATGAGGTCACTGGTGACTGAACAAAAGCCGTTTCAGTGGAGGTGGGGGCTAAATCCTAACACAAGACAGAGGAAAGAATGAGAGGAGAGGAATTAGACAGGAAACAGAAATATCTCTCGAGGAATTTTGTTCTAAAAGGAAGAAAACAAATGGGATAAAAGGAATGTGGTTAAGGATGTTTTGTTTTGAAGTTTGGGAGACACTATACCGTGTTAGCAAGTGCCTACGAATGTACCAGTAGAGAAGAAAAAAATAATGATGCAGGAGAGAGGAGCTCAGTGCTGGAGGAATTTCCGTTAAGGTAACAGGAAGGACGCTGAAGTGTTACTTTCTCTATGAGGCACTCCTTGGCCATCTATCTGAACTGCAATCCCTGCCACCTCACCAGTCCCTATCCACTCTCCTCCTCTGCTTTACTGTACTCCTTGTACTTAGAACTAGCTACTGTACCATATATATATATTTATTTTTTTTGTGGTACGTGGGCCTCTCACTGCTGTGGCCTCTCCCGTTGCGGAGCACAGGCTCCAGACGCGCAGGCTCAGCGGCCGTGGCTCACGGGCCCAGCCGCTCCGCGGCACGTGGGATCCTCCCGGACCGGGGCAAGAACCCGTGTCCCCTGCATCGGCAGGCGGACTCTCAATCACTGCACCACCAGGGAAGCCCTACTGTACCATATATTTAATTCACCTCAGTTATTGAAGATCTACCCTACTAGAATGTAAGCTTTATATGAGGACAGGGATTTTTGCCTATTTTGTTCACTGTTGCATCACCAGTACCTATGAAAGTGCCACAAAAAATATTTGTTGAATGAAATCAGGTGGACAAGCAGAGTGGCTGGCCTAGAAAGGATGGACAGTACATCCACAATAGAGAAGGTGAGTGGAGGACTAGTGACGACAGGAGGTTGACAGGTGTGGTAGGGGCTGGTGCCACTCTCTCCTGAGCACTTCCATTAGATAAGGAGAGAATTTCAGGTTAGAAATAATTTTTCCTTAGAAGTTTAGACACTGTTTCACTATCTTCTGGTTTCTACAATTGCCATTGCAAAATCTTGTGCAAGTTTGATTCTTAACCTTTGTACAAGAACTATTTTGTCTCTATCCCTGTATTGTAAAATTTCATGATAAAATGGCTTGGTTGGGCTTCCCTGGTGGCGCAGTGGTTGAGCGTTCGCCTGCTGATGTAGGGGACACGAGTTCGTGCCCCGGTCCGGGAAGATCCTACATGCCGCAGAGCGGCTAGGCCCGTGAGCCATGGCCGCTGAGCCTGCGCGTCCGGAGCCTGTGCTCCGCAATGGGAGAGGCCACAACAGTGAGAGGTCCGCGTACTGCAAAAAAAAAAAAACCGGCTTGGTATCTTCTTTTTTAACTTTTCAAGAATTCTAAAAACTATATACATATGAAAGTATGTAGATCATATAAGTGACATTTAAAGGAGAAAAAGTTAACATGCCAAAACCCAGCACCTAGTTCAGGGTTGGCCAACTACAGCCCAAAGGCTAAGTCTGGTGTGCCTCCTATTTTTGTAAATAAAGCTTCTTGGAACACAGTCACACTCACTAGTTTACTGATTGTAAATTACAAGGTCAGAGTCCAGTAGTTGCAATATTGGACCCTTTACAGAAAGGTTTGCTGATCCCTAACCTAGCTCAAGACAGAAAATAATACTTCTGATGTCCCACATATGCCTCTTCCCAACTATACTCCTTTCACTCCCTTTGAGGAAACTACTACCTAAATTTTCTGTTAATCATTTCCCCCCTCCGTAGTTTGTATGCATCCCTAAATAACATACCATTTAGTTTTTCTTACTTGAATTTTATATTGATGCAATCATACTGTATATTCTTCTGTAGCTTGTTTCTTTTACTCAGAGTTCTGTATCAGAGACCCCACCATGCTGACAGTGTAGTTCACCTTCACTTACACAGTGTTCTACTCTATGACTATGCGACAATGTATGAGTTCTCTGTTGATGGTCATGTGAGCTCTTTCCAGGTTTAAAAAACAAAACCCAAAACAATGCTGCTATGAACATGCTCGCACATGTATCCCACTATACATGACCAAAAAGAGCGTGTAGGTATGTGTATGTACACACACACACACACACACACAATTCCACCCAGGAGTGGAACTGCTGAGTGTTGGGCATATGCAAATAGTTCTATGCCACATACTCTTCAAAGAGTAGTACATGAAATTCTCCAATACATCTGCAATATAACACTTGGCTTTATCAGACATCTAATTTTTGCAAACCTAGTGTTTTAATTACTGTAGTTTTAATTTGCTTTTCTGTGGTTACTAATGTGGTTGAGCATCTTTCCATATATTTATTAGCCATTTAGGTTTCTTCTGTGAAATGCCTATTTGTGCTTTTTGCCAATGTTTCTATTGATAGATTTGTCTTCTGCTTTTTTTTTTTTTTACTGTAGTAGTTCTTTATATATTTTAGATATTAATCCTCTGTCAGTTTTATATATAGCAAATACCTCATCTCAGCCTGTGCCTTGTCTTTCCATTCTCTGAATGGTTTTTTTTTTTTTTTTAAGATGTTGGGGGTAGGAGTTTATTAATTAATTAATTTATTTTTGCTGTGTTGGGTCTTCATTTCTGTGCCAGGGCTTTCTCTAGTTGTGGCAAGTGGGGGCCACTCTTCATCGCGGTGCGTGGGCCTCTCACTATCGCGGTCTCTCGTTGCGGAGCACAGGCTCCAGACGTGCAGGCTCAGTAGTTGTGGCTCTGTTGCTAGTTGGGGGCCTAGTTGCTCCGTGGCATATGGGATCCTCCCAGACCAGGGCTCGAACCCGTGTCCCCTGCATTAGCAGGCAGATTCTCAACCACTGCACCACCAGGGAAGCCCCTGAATGGTATTTTTTAATGAACAAAATTCACAATTTTAATCTTTTCCTTTATATGATGCATATTTTGGATTATTTAACTGAATCCATTTCCACTCCAAGATCACAGAGATTATTCTCCTATTTTGTCTTCTAAAGTTTAAAAATTTTGCCTTTGACATTTAAGTCCTTGATCCATTTGGAATTCAGTTTTGCAAGTTGTGTAAGATATAAATTATCTCCCTTTTCTTCCCCATGTGGATTATCAATTATTGAAAAGTCCACCATTCCCCCAGATTTTACAATGCCACCTCTGTTGTATATGAAGAACCCCCACACATGGTCCGTTTTTGCAATCTCTATTCCATTCCATCAGTCTATTTGTGTATCCCTATGCCGTTACTAGCATCTTAGTTACTAGAGGTCTAGAAAAGTCCTGATGTCTGGTAAAGCAAGCTTTATCACCCATTCTTTTTCTTCAAGTATATCTTGGCTCTCCCTTTGGCTTTCCATATTAATTTTAGAATCAGATTGCCAAGTACTATGTAAAACCCTACTGGGATTTTGAATGGAATTATATGTAATCTATAATATACATCATTTATACCTTTAATATAATGAGTCTTCCTATTCATGAACATGGTCATGCTTTTTCTCTATTGAAAATTCATATTGAACATTTGAATTTTCCCTTTCAATATGTTAATGTGGTGAGCTATAGTACCAGATTTTCTAGTATTATCAGCCTTACATTTCTGGAATAAAGTCAACTCAGTTATTATGAATTATATATATATATTTTTTTTTTTTTTGCGGTACGCGGGCTTCTCACTGCTGTGGCCTCTCCCGTTGTGGAGCACAGGCTCCGGACGCACAGGCTCAGCAGCCATGGCTCACGGGCCCAGCAGCTCCGCGGCATGTGGGATCTTCCCGGACCGGGGCACGAACCCGTGTCCCCTGCATCAGCAGGCGGACTCTCAACCACTGCGCCACTAGGGAAGCCCTATGAATTATATTTTTTATGTATTTGCTACTGTTTTGTTTAAGATTTTTACAGCTATGTTACTGAGTGAGATTGGCTGATAACTTTTCTTTCTTGTAGTGTCTCTTTGTGTAGTTGAATGTCAAAATTATGTAAGTGTCACAAGAAAAGCTCAGGGGGTATTCCTTCTTTTTTCTGGACTCTTAAGGAGTTTGTCTAAGATTGAAATTACCTGTTCCTTGAGATATTTGATAAAACATACCTGTAAAACCATCCGGGCTAAGTGTTTTGGAAAAAAAAATTATATATCGATTCAATTTCTATAAGTTAAATGACCTATTCAATTTTTATATTTCTTCTTAATTCAATTTTGGTAAATTATATTTTTCTGTTCATTTCACCTTAGTTTTTGAACATTGGCATAACATTGATAACAGCATTTTCTTAATATCTAAGATTTCTGCTACATCTGCTCTTTGTGCTTGTTGATTTACTCCTTTATTTCATTTTTGTTTTGGGAAGGAGCAGAAATAACTGTGTGTGTTTAATCCCCTACATTTATCTAAACAAAATCACGCAGAAGATACATTCTTCCTTATCTATTACATGGAGAAATAACAGAACCTACTACAAACTGTCGTAGTGACAATTAAATGAGTTAATAGATGAAGAGGGCTTAGCACATTGCCTGGCACATATTAAAGGCTCAAAAACACCATGGGAATTCAATTCCACTGTTATGATGTCCTACTTTTGTTCTACTTAAGTTTAATTCTTCAAAGCAACAGTAACTGGTTAGGGACTAGACTCTTTCAAATGTACTCTTAATCTATCCAGCCTCATAAAGAGGCAATGATAAATCTGGTTGGTAATATTCTCATTCTGAACCTCAGTCTGGGTGTTCAGGCCCTGAGATTACCAACTACACTTCCGAGTTTAAAACCAAATGCAAAACAAAGCAAGAGGTCTATTATGTGCTGTTTTTCCCTTGAGGGCAAGGGCCATGCTTTTATCACCTAGTATGCGTCGTAAGCCTAGCACCTAGCAGGCAATTAAAAAATTGTGCATTCTTGACAAGGAAACAATACCAAAAAAATAATAAAATTACAATGAAAACCATAAAGAAAACTCTAATGGTCTCACTAAGTTTGCATTATTAGGTGCCTTGAATTCATAGGTAAACACATTGGTAAATCATAGGCCTATGATTCTATCCATAGGAACTTCAATAGGGAAATTTCCACCATAAGAAGGTCTTTCTACCCTCTCAAACAGTCAACTTTTCCTAGTCAATATCTTTATGTAAGTTTTACCTCAAAAAGAAAAAAAAATACTGTAAACAGATATTGAACTTTAGTTAATAACAAGTTAATAACAAACATACGCAATTATTGGGGGGAAGCATAGTGATGTCTGTGATTTACTTTGAAATGCATCAAAAAATAAAATGGCTTGATGGATGGTATGAGGGATGGATAGATGGATAAAGATGTGCCAAAGCAAGCATAGAAATATGTTAATGGCAGAATCTAGATGGAATTACGTGGATGTTCACTGCAAACTGATTTCAATTTTCTGTGTTTGAGAATTTTCATAATAGATACTGGGAAAAATATAAACTCCTATACTTAGCAAGTTAAAAAAACTAACATAAAAAGAATAAGAAAAGTATTTATATTATATAGTAAAAGTTTTTACAATATAAAAAGAGCTCATTCCAATTTATTTTTTTTAAATCAAGAGCCCTATAAGATAAATGAGAAAAGACATTAACAAAATGCAAATGGGGGGGGTGGAAACGCATGGAAAATGCTGTTACCTTTAACCAAAGAAATTAAAAATAAAGCAAACCTGCAATACCATTTTATGCCTATTTTGTTAGGTAAATTAAAGCACATGTCCACGAGCACACACACACAATTCTGGCAAGGTTGCAGTGCAAATGGTACACTCATGCACAGCTGGCAGAATCCACTATAAAAAAGCACAGCCTGTTTGGGAAGCAATTTGGCATCCATAAGTCATAGCACTTATTCAGTCCTTTGACCCAGTGGTCCCAATGCTTAGAATACAAACTGTATCAGTCAAATGCAGCTGAAAGATGTTCACTGCAGTGTTAGCTACTAAAGGATTAAACTACGAACTACCTAAATGGCCATGAAGAGAAGAAAGATTTAGCAAGCGATGACACATCAGTATAATGGAATATGATACAGACATATGACAAATGACAATAATGGAAGAATGTGGAAATATGTAAAGTGTTCATAACACACGATCAAATGGGAAACTATTTATAATTGATTGTGAAACTACAAGAATAAATGAAATGTGCATTGACACTGTGAAGGAACATGAATAATTAATGAAATGACATGTTACTACCTGAGAGGATTGTGGCTGATTTCTTCTTCTAAACTCTCCTTTAATCTTTACGATACATCTTTCAATTGAAGTAAAATTCAAAAGCCCGCCTCGACTGTCTACTCACAGTGCTGAGCTTGCTGCAGATGATGAGGATCCGGCGCTCGCAGAGCATGCTCGCGTACAGATGCAGCATGTTGTTTACATCCACAGCCACGAAGTACTCTGTCAGATTTCTCTAGGAGAAAGAAGAAGGGAGGTTTGGGGATTACTTTGTTTGTTCTTATTAAAAACGGTATCTAACAGAAGCACCCGAAACAGAAAATGATCAGAAAGTATACTCCCCTCTTCCCCAGTCCTATGTTTTCTCCCTGGGAGGCCAAATCTCACTCACATGTAAAGCATGAAACGTAAAGCTGGAAGAGACCTTAGAGATGAAAGAGTCTGAGCAATCACACCTCTGGGTGGTGATTACAGTTTGCAACGTGAAGTCACATGCAGCACTGTGCTTGCTCTTCAGGTCAGCTCCGAAAGGTGAGCTGGACAAGAAGTCTGCGATCTTAAAAATGAGGACACCAAGGCAAGAGAGAGATGCCAAGATCAAAAAACCTAATGAGCAGTGAAGATGAGACCGCAGCTCATATCCTCTGACCCTGGGTCCTAGAACTTTCCCAATGCACTGTGCCATACGTCTAAGCAAAAGAAAGTACCCAGGGACCAAAATGCTTCTGGCACAGAGCCCGTTTCTGTCCAACAGGTCCCACCTGCAAAGGCCAGGCATGCTCCTCTCCTGTCATCACTGCTGGGGTCCCCTCCTCCACAGTTTACATTCTCTAAAATACCTCGGCTGGAAGTAAAGCAATTTCCAAGATCTACAATTTCCAGGTATTTCACTCAAAAGGGGGAAAAAGCCATTGAAGACAAGCAGTAGCAAGTCGTGACAAAGCAGTGTTTTAAACTAGCTTTTGTGTGTAATCCTTTTATTAGTACTGTAGATCGGTACTCTTCAGATTTCAGAAAAAATGTAATGTGTTTCATTTCTGCAACCTTTTCTATACCCACCTGACTTTAATAATACACATGAATATGCTAATTTCTTCAATGCTACAGGTTTTCAATGCCATACAATATAATCCTCTGAAAATGAAGGGGGCTGGAGAGGGAAGGATGGCTATCGCCAGGGGTTGCAGTTTATAATGATGAAAGATCCATAACCCACAAATTCAAGTAAACCAGGTGGATTTTATATGCAAAGTAGCATAAAGTGCTTTTTGACAATATTATGGGTTGGGAATAAGAATGAGCACTTATGATTTATTATTGCTTGATTTGAGTACCAGGTTAACTATCGACCTTTATAAATAAAGCATGAGTGAATTAATAGGTCTGCATACTGACTACCTACCAAGTCCCAGGCACTGGACCAGGTACTCTTAAACGTGTAATTTTAAGCAATCTTCACAAAAATCCGATGAGCTATTATTCTTTCCAACATATAGGTAAACTAAGTTTGGGAGAGATTCAGTAACTGGTACAGTCAGATTTTGGACACAGATGCAACACCATAGCCCTATACTTTCCCTTATATTACATTCTCCCTCTTAAATACTTTTAAATATCTACAATATATGAGGCTTTACATATATTATTTCACTCATCTTGAAGCCACTCCTTGAACAAACATTATCATCTCTATATACAGATAAGAAAACAGAGGCACAGAGAAGTAACTTGACCAAGGTCATATAGTAAGCGGATAAGGCATTGCTCAGTCTTGGGTGGGTTTGTCTTTAAACCTGTGTTGTTGTTGTTGTTGTTTTTCTTTTTTTTAACCACCACTAAAAATAGTAGATGAAACTTGTATTTGGAAAGAACATGCAGGATCAAAGTATGGCAAAAGAAAAAGTGTTTCTGTTAAAAATTGTTATTCCATTTATTGAGTAATCCTTGTGGGCCAGAAAATAGGTACTTTACCTGCGTTCTCTCTAATCTTCTCAACAACCCTGAGGAAGGCATTATCATCTCCATTTTATAGATGGGAAAACTGAGGCTCAGGAAGGTTAAACAGTCTTCCAAAGGTCACCCAGCTGGACAGGGCCAAGTTTCAAAACCAGGTTTCCTGAACCCCAAACTCTTGCTCTAACCGCCACACAAACTTGAAAAACAAAACTGAGCAAACAAGAAAGGCAGTATAAATTAGTCAACAAGTGTACCTCTGGCCCAGTGGACTGAGGAGTGCTGAGCTAATGAAGTCAGGGTGGGGTTTGTTCTGAAGACAGTGACATGGCAGAGTTATTCTCGCAAACAAAAATACAAGGCCCTCAGCTGAGCATTTCAGTAAAATGCTTAACTGCTGATGAATTACATGAATTTTTCTTTTAGGAGAGGATGGAAGTAAAAAGAAAATAGAAATGAGGAGCTTAAAGAAGGCCAGAAAGCCCATTAGCACTTTTGACAGATCCAAAGATAACTCTGAAGCCACCAAAACGTGGCCTCAAGAGTCTGCCAAGAAGCTTCACGCTGGGTAGAAATATGTTACACAGCTTGCCGTCCAAATAGGGAGACACAGCGTCAGAGACAAATCCTGCGCCTTATTTTGGTGGGAGAAAAAAAAAAATCACAAGGATACTTTTGTGGATGGGAAAGGGAACATTTCTGAAATAAAAACACCACTTGGTTGAGGCATAACCCCCAGGCCAACCAGGTTCTGAAGGATTCAGGTGCTTGGTCCAAAAACTCTACACAGGTATGTTAAAAATATGTAACATTTAACCAAATTCTCTCTAAACTGTCATGTACTTTTTTTGGTATTTCTCATCCCATCTGTGCTGATTACCAAGATATTTGTGTCTAAACAGAAGCTGTCTTTCTTATCTGCTTCCTCCCTGCCTCTTTCCTTCTGGGACGCCACCCGCCTAGGCAGTGGGAGTGGGTGGGAATGGACTGGAAACCTCGATCAGCCACAGGAGCACCTGTGGGGCAGAATGGACCCTGGGAACACCTGGAGGGAGCCCCTGCAGCTCCCATCAAGCCTTATCTCAGAAGAAAAGCCCTCAGAGAGAGGGGCCTCCTTCCCCCTGCCTTTAAGAATCCGGTAGCTTAAGCTACAACCACCCTCAATTTCTCAGACCTGCCATGCTTTTCACACCCCCAGGCCTTTACTTCCTCTGTTTCCTCTGCCTAGAAGGCTCTTCTCTTCCTTGAGGACACCCATTTACTTTTCATGACTCAGCTCAAATGTCACCTTCTCCTGAAAGGCTTCCTCAACTCCTCATTTGTCAAGCTGCCCTTTGTGATTCCATGACAATTTGTCTCTATCTTATAATCACTCAGTTACAAGTATGTTTTTGCCACCAGACTGAGATCCCTTTGGGTAAAATGATGTATCCCATCATCTTAGCAGTTTGATGAAAGAGAGAATCAATGAGTGGAAAAAGCAACTGACTGAAGACTACTGCTCGTTAGCTCAGGCGTGAGCAGGGTGGTATAAGAGAAACACGAGGGCCTCGAAGGGGGACAACGTGGTATGTTAGGAAGAATGGACCACTTGACTTCAGAAAACCTGGGTCTGAGTTGGATGAAGTGATCAATTACTTAGTAATGATGAAGGGCCCACAGGAAAAGAACTGACATTGGAGACTCACAAAGTCAGGTAAGGTAGCTGGAGGAGGGAGAGCTTTTAAAGGTATCAGTGGCTACATTCATTTTTGTTTGTTTATTTATTTATTTATTTGGTTGTGTTGGGTCTTAGTTGTAGCAAGCGGGCTCCTTAGTTGCAGCATTCAAACTCTCAGTTGTGGCACGCATATGGGATCTAGTTCCTGGACCAGGGATCGAACCCGGGCCCCCTGCATTGGGAGTGCAGAGTCTTAACCACTGTGCCACCAGGGAAGTCCCTACATGCATTTAAAATGTAAAGAAATAGGTGGTTTGTTCTTCAGGTAACTGGGGCAGGGGGGCAGGGAGAACTGTACACAGAGGCAGGTGTACATTTCACAGAGAGGTCAGGGGACGAGGAATAAGAAGAGAAGGCTTCCATGGCAAGTTGTCCTAAGTTAAGACTGTAGCCAGAACACACTGTGAGCTTATTATTTGTTAAAAAACACAGGTATGCCACTTTCTCCCAGCACTTGGCTTCAGTGGAACTAAGTCTTCAATCTTCCATTTCTGTCTCCTATAATCAGCCAGTCAACAAACACCTGTTTGACTCCTACTAAGTGCTTAGTACCACCCTGGGAGCTAGGCCTGCAGAGATTAACTAAACATGATCCCCATTTTCTAGGAGCAGCGTTAGACCCAGAAACCTCATATGCCAAGAACTGTGATCCAGGCTAGACATGCGCCAGGGCTGGCTGAGAAGGGAAGATTCAACTCTGCCAGATGGATATGGGGGGAAGGCTGGGGAAGACTTGACAGAGGAGAAGATACTTCTCTGGGCCTCCCAAGAGGGGCTTCACTTAGGGGACAGGGGGAGAAGCGTGTTCCAGCCAGAGGCAAGGCGGAGAGAGCAGCTCTATGCAGGTCAGTGGAGTGAAGGGCAGGGTGCAGGGGCAGGGGAGCTGAGTTCAGATCCTGTGGGAGCCTAGACTTGATAATAACAGGGAGGGAACAAGGAGCTGCTGAAGAATCAGGATGGTCCTATCGTGTTGCGGAAAGATCTTCCTAGAGGTCCTGTAGAGGATGCACAAGAGAGGGCAAGCAGGAGGCAGGGCAAGCAGCTAATAGGCTACTGCCACATTCAGGGAAAGAATGAGTACAAGCTATTCAGACAAAAGCTTTGAATATGAATGTCACAGATCTCTGTAAAGTGGAATCACAGGACCTGACAATGGATCAGACTCCGAAAGGGGGCAGGAAGCATGTGGGACAAGGCCCAGACTTCCAGGTTCCTGTGCTCCACATCTGTCCACCTGCCCAACAAGTTTTTTTTAAAGGGAGAGTCCAGTCTTTTAATGAAGGATCAATCCTCCTTCTAAAGAACCATCAATCCTGTCAGACATGGTATTGCTGTCCACCTAGTCTTAGGCCCAGTGTCCTGGGTTATAATGCCATCATGGCGAAGCCTAAATAACCATAACCACCCTCTATTCCCTGACAATTACTCCTCCATGTGACTCACTTGCTAAAAAGGAAAACCTTGCTTAGACGGACTACTTCCCAGTGTCCATGCTCAAAAGGGCTCAGTTTTCTCAGTGTTAGTAAGTTTTTAGGCTTAAGGAAGAACATTCCTTTTCTATTCATGGAGTTTAAGCATATTTTCAGTTACATATAGTTATGTGCCTCTGAGCATCCTCCTATATGCCTAGTAATTATTATTTGGGCCCACTCTGTAGGGCTGGGTAGCAGGGACACAAAGCTGACCACTTTCCAGGCCGAACAGGGCTCAAGTCCGAGAAAGGTCTCTGGTTAACAGAGAAAGAGCAGCCCGGAAGTTGAGCTTCAGAAGAGGCACGTACAAGGCTCTCCAGGCTTTTCATTTCTACAAAAGCAACAGCGCGGAAGAACACTTCCAGCTCTAACTCTCTGTGGCTCTAAATCCAGACAAAGAAGAAAGGAAGACACTTGGCAAAACCCCATTTCCCCCAGGAGAAGCCCCATAATGGCTGCTCCCTTTTAGCTGTCCCTGCTGGCTCCTGTGCCGATCCAGGTGGCTGGGGACTTCAGGCTCACTGCGATCCACGCCCCGGGTGAGGAAGCAGGTGGGGGTGGGGGTGGTGATGGGAGGTGGAATGGGCCTCGGAAGGGAGGGGATACAGTGGGGCTCAGAGAAAAAGGGTCTTAGGTTCAGTACCTTAGGGAAATGAGATAATCCCCAAACTAAAGAACTGACTCTAAGCTGGGTACTCCTTGGAGCCTTCGAAACAGATGCTAGTCCGCCCCACGGTCTGTCATTTTATTAGTCTTTGTCACTCTCAGCTTTATACACAGTATAGATGATAAAGACTTACTGTACTGTGTCTGGAGGAGGTTTCTAAGGCAAGAGGCTGGTTTTGTCCATGGGCCTTATTTCCTGAAATAACTCTTGCTCAGATTATTTTACCATAAAGTAAACCTTTAAAATCCTCAATTAATTTTTTAAAATAAGAATTTAGGTCATTTTAGTTGTGTAGGATTCTTAAAAAGAAATTATAAATTTGGATTCTAAAATAATCTGTTTGAGAAAGAATCCCACAAACTCACATAAGCAATCAAATCAGAGAAGTATCTTATAGGAAAGAAAGCAGAGTTTACCCGGAGGTCAACTTCTATCCCTCTGTATGAATGGAAAAACCATTAGAATAAACAATTACCTGACAACTCTTAACAGCAACAATGGAATTCTCTATAATCTCAGTACTTGAAAATAGGTCTTCTACTGCCACTTCAACTTTGTTTATTTTTGAAAGTCATGATGAGTTCATAAATCTTTTCTATATCATGGTGCATCTTTTGACAAAGTGGAGTCTGGGCAATGTTATATGTAACTGTCCATTCTAAATGCTTTCTTCGCATCATTAACCACTTGGTATGACACAGGCCAGATAATTAAGACAGGTTTGTTTAATATTCTAAAAGAAGGTCTATATGATTATCCATTAATCAAAAGTAAACTTCAAACCCTGGACACTAAAGAAAATTCCTTATAGAGCCAGTTTACAATGTAATTATGAATACATATCTGTTCATGATCTGTGACTTTTTTTCTAAATGCAGGTCAACTGTTTATAGAGATCTATGCTCATTTAATTATTGCCTGTATAAAATTCACTCCTACATGTGTTAACTTGATAGACAGAAAAAACCCTGAAGAGCAATTACATAGTGATAGTTTTTCAGTGAAAAAGAAGAAAATATTTTTACACAGAAATTGTAGAAATAATAAGAATTAAGTTCAACAGGGATCTGAAAGTGGAAAGACTTAATTTTCTCCATTTGCTTTTCATTAACATCTTGCAGACCCACTGGCTCAAAAGCCAAGTGAAAGGAACTGTTATTTTTCCTTCTCCTGAGAGTGAGTGCATTGCTAATTCATTCATTCATTCATTCAATCATTCAGTCATTCCGTAAATACATACTGAACATCTACTCTGTTCTAGGTACAGTGCTAATTACGGAGATGCAGTGATGAAAAAATCTGATCCCTATCCTTATGGAAGGAGAATTGATAAAAACAGTCACACAATTAATTCTATAATTTACACTTAGGATGAGTGATTTCTTAGGAAGGTACTGGGAGCCAAGGAGCAGAGGGCCAGGACCCAGCAGCGTCTTGGTGATGGAATCAGACTGACCTGAGCGTGAATGCTGGTTTAGCATTTACTGGCTGGGTGGCTAGGGGTAAGTTACTTCATGTCTCTGGGCTCTATCTCCTCTTCAGATCAGGGATAACAACCATACTGTAAGGCTGCTGTGAAGATTTCATGATATAGCAAATAGTACCTGATCTGATCCACGGTGGGTGTTGAATCAATACTACCTCCTTTCTCTCTCCCACATTAACCCTTCTCTGAAGCTGTCCAGAAGAACGTAATTATCTGCTGACAGAATCAAGTTCCATATCCCAAAGTCCTTTTACCCTTTTCTTTGCTTATTCTCTTAGTTCAGAAGTCCTTAAGAGGAGATAATCAATAAATGTGTACACAACATCTCCCACATGACAGGCACTAGAGTCCTGGACTCTATTTCTTGTACCATTTCCAGTCAATGGTGGCTGCTAAGAGACTTCTGTGGCCAAACATACACTCCATGAAAAGTGTTGCTCTTCACAACCAAAAATGTCAGCAAAAACCAAGAAAAGATAAGCTCCAAGAAGTAATGCTCCCTAGCCCTTGGCCACAACTCAAGAGAGGTTAAGACTAGAATTTTAGGAAAGCTGAAGGACAAAGCGAAAGAAAGGACCATCAAAAGCAGTATCTCTGTGGCACCAGGCATTGAACTTGGAACTTTACATGTAATAGTTCACTTGTTCCTCCCACTTTCCTTTATTAGATAAGGAGGCTTGAGAATATAAGTAAGTATCTCAAGGTCCCAGAGTGGTGGAACCCAGTGTCTGGCTGTCTCCAAAACTCATGTTCTCTCCACTACAGCAGACTATATCATATTAACAACCCCTTCGTTATTCCTTGTTTCAATTTGCAATGCAGCAATTTAGTCATTTTAAATTAATCCTTGAAAAACTGCCAAGAGATTAAAATGCAAATTTCAACATGGCTAGAGCTCAATAGCGATTCTATGTCAAAAATCACACAAATTGGTCCTACAAAAGTTCAGATTCTCCTTAGAGGAAAAGCTTTCCTGCTTCCTTTCATACTTGAAATATGAAAAATCATTTCTTTTCCTTTTTCCATTCCTCATGAATATCAAAAGTCAACTGTAGGGATGCAGGGGGTTGTAATGGAAACAAAATGTTTCGGTTCCTTACAAACCTGGGTCACTACACCCCATTTGGAAGCAGACCTTGTGCTATAACCTCAGGCCTGTGAGCCCTGGGTCCCAACATGTAAAATGAGGCTCACGTCTACCTCTCACAGAATAGCTGTAAGGATTTAAATGGAACCATGTATGTTAGGAGTCTGGCAGATTGTTTTTATTATTCTCACTTAGAAACAAACAAGGCCAGCCTTTTACTGGTCTGCAAAGGAAGATTTAGGGGACAATGGGTCATACACGGGGAATTGGTTCATTAGTGGCAAAACCAGCAGAGGGAATGCAGATTTTTTTTAAATGGCAGGGGCAGGGGAGGTGGCTTACAGTGCAAACAGGAATTGGAGGTGGGGTTATGAAGAAGATACATTTTTTTTTCCTACACTATTTCTAATCTCAGTAATTGTGGTATTGAAAATTGAGAAACTGTCAGGACTTTCAGGTACCTTAAAGTTCTTGAGTAATTCTCAGTCCTTAAAATTAAAAAATAGAAAGATGAACTTAACCTAGGCAATAATTGTTATTATAACATTATTATAATAGCAAAACATTAGAGACAATCTAAATGTCTGTTAGTAGGTGAAACACAGTTAAAATATGTGGGGATTTCCAGTAAAATATGGTGGATTAAACATATGTATTTGTTTAATACATATTTTCTCTCTCTTGATACCATGCAATCCTCACCATCCCCTGCCAGGAAAAGTCACAATGAAATAATTTTAAAAGATGTAAACCTCAAAGAACAGGAGAAAAGATAGTAATGGCAGAGAGATGTCAAATTTTTTGGAAGCCAGATGTTATTAAAGAAGTGGTTCTCAACCTGGGTCATTCGCCCCAGTGGACTTCTGGCAATGTCTGAAGAGATTTTTGGTTGTCACGCCTGGGGGGTGGGGGTGGGTACCATCTTACAGTGGGTAGAGAGAGCCCAGGGATGCTGTTAAACACCCCACAACGTACAAAACGATCCTGCACAACAAAGAATGATCTGGTCCCAGGTATCAAGAGTGTCAACCGAAACTTTAGTTGAGAAACTAAAGAAGAATGACTTGGCAGCCCAGAAAAGGCTGGGCCCAGGGCACAGGGCAGCAAGCATCCAACCCAACGCACACCACAGAGCTCCAAAAAAGTTCAGGAACTGGAGACACCGAGCACCTCTAAAGGCTAGGGGAAGGGTGCTAATAAAAAGAAGAGTAATTCGATCCCAAGATTCTCCTCTCCCAGCTTACTCAGCTAGTCAACTGGCCTTCTGGCACCCCTCCTGAGGAAAAACTGTTTACATTCTAGTAACCAGAAAGGTTTGGGAACACTAGGTACAGCTGAGGGCAGGGGATAAAGAATTAAACAAAAAATGGGAGGGGAGCTTAAAGTATACATGCTAAATGTTCATATCCTATAACTTACCAGCCACTCAGCTTCCAGAACACGTGTTATGAAGCTTACAGTCACTGGCAAGAGAAAATTGACTAATCCAAAAGAAAAGATTCTGATATTGACATTTAAAATCCTCCCCTCATCCCCAGTAGCCAGGCCTCTAAGCCATGATCTACAGTAAAGCCCACCAGGTAACAAGCCCCATTCATGAACACAGAGCTTCCAATTAGCTTTTTAAGGCCTCACGCAGATAGGATTGGGCAGCTATTTGAGGAAAGGCCTCTACAATCAAAGATACAGAACAAAACAAACAGAAGAGAGGACCTCTAAGGAAGAAAACAATGCAAAGAGAAGAAAAATTTTTTTAATTTATGAATAACAGTGTCAAAGAAATAAGAAGAAATGTTGCACCCATGAAACAAGATGCCATTAAAAAATGAATAATCTATTGTATAACACCAAAAAGCTCTTGGATATTAACAGTGATGGCAGAAGTAAAGAATTCAAAAAGGTGGAAAGATTAGTTGAAGAAAGTAGAAAGAAGACCAAAAGAGACATGGAAAATACAAAAGTTATGAAAATTAAAGGATCAACACTAGGAAGCTTAACATGCCACCATAGAGACCCCAGAGAAAGAAAAGAGAAAAAAATAAAGAATTTTTTCAAAGAAATAATGTGAGAACACTTCCCAGCTCTAAAGGACATGAATTTTCAGACTGTACGGGTCCACCAAATATCCAGCACAGTAGATGAAAATGGACCCATAGCAAGGCAAATCACTGTACAATTTCAAGATACTAGAGACAAATAAAGGATCCAAAAAAAACCCCACCCAAAATAAAAAACAAAAAAAGACCCCAGCAATCAGAATGGATCAAGACTTCTAAGCTTCAACGTGAAATCTAGAAGTCAATGGAGCTATGTCTTCAAAGCTCTGAGGGTAATGCCCAACCCTATCAAGAGTAGAATAAAGTCATTCGCAGTCATGCAAGGTCTAAACATGTTGACCCAACACTGTCAGGAAACTACTGGAAAATGTTTCACCAAAATAAAGGAATAAGATAAGCAGTAAGATGTGAAATCCAGGAACTCTTATTTGACTAATGTATAAGAAAGAAAACATATCATAATCTATCGTATGATTCAGCTTGCTCATTGAAATGTAAACATTAACTTTTGATTTAAATTTTTTCCTGAAGACAGAGAAAGGATGGCGGAGGGGAAACGTGAGTGAGAAAAGGATACTTTATGTATATGTGTGTTTCTGGGGGAGAGGGGATCAGAGGTAATAAAGACCTAAATTCATCTTCCATGAGAAAGTCAATAACTGTTATCCGAAACAGAAAAATTAAGAACAGCAATATGAGCATGTCAGGAAAAAACATGGAGAGAAATACTACAACTGCCAAAAACCTGAAGGTAGCTGCCTCTGGGGAATGGGAATAAAGGAGAATTTGGAAATTTCATCAACAATTATGTGATATTACGTGTTTGTTTAAGCCGTTAATATGTATTACTTTCATAAGAATAAAATACCACTAAACAAAAATATCACTTAACATAGATGAAAGATATGAACAGTTTTGAGAGTACAGTAAAAAAATAAGTTGCCAAACAGTATGAATAGTACTGTTTTATGTCTAAAAAATGTCTACAACACACAAGGATTCATACATTTAACATGTAAATTCATAGAGAAAGGTCTGAAATGACACTCATCAAACTCTGGATGGAGAATGGGATTAGGGCTGGGGGAGGGATGGTGGGGCTGGGATGGTGGTAATGTGGGACCTTTCACTTTTTTTAATATGTACTTCTGAATTGTTTGATTTTTTTTACAACAAAGATATTTGTAAAGAATTTTTCACAGGTAAATGTTCGTAATACATTGTCATAGAAAAAGCAGGTATAAAGGTATATAATTGATATGATCCTCCCCCATTGTGTTTTTTAAAATGTAGCTTCCAAGCTTTAAAAAAATCAAAAGAACCCTTTTATCTCAAACAAAATATTACCGAATTCCCAATTTAAGTAGATAGAAATGAACCTGCTCTGAATAAAGCAGAAGCATCCATGCCCTGGTGGGTCAGCCGTTTAGCTCCCTCAGTCCTTCCCATGTCCCAAAGAACCTCAGGCAGGGCTCCAGGCAGAACAATTTGAAAACTACTACTATCACAGAAATGAAGAAAAGAAAAACTCAGAACATGACTTTCTCAGGGATTACAACGATTTTTTCTTTTGCTTCTTTTTTTTTTTTTTTTGCGGTGCACAGGTCTCTCACTGCTGTGGCCTCTCCCGTTGCGGAGCACAGGCTCCGGACGCGCAGGCCCAGCGGCCATCGCTCACGGGCCCAGCTGCTCTGCAGCACATAGGATCCTCCCGGACTGGGGCACGAACCCGCGTCCCCTTCATCGGCAGGCAGACTCTCAACCACTGCGCCACCAGGGAAGCCCTCTTTTGCTGCTTATAATACACATATATACATACCATTCCTATGACTTGGAACAGTTTAAACAGTAATAATATCTGTTCCTTACCATGCCTATATAACCAACTAAACCTGACACATTCATAGCAGCGAGGGGTGGAGAAGGTCAATAGAACTCCATTAACCTTTCCAAGTTATGATTCTATACTCATATTTCCTATTTCTTAGGGTGACTTTGATCAGTTACATTTTTCTAGAAAATTTTATATTATCACAATTTTCAAATTTCAAATTGGCTACGTCCAAGATTATTTTGTTGTTTTTAGAAATTTAGTTTTTAAAAAGTCTTTTTTTCAATTTTACTTTAACAATATTTTCTAACTAATTACATTGTAACTTATTGTTCAAGTTTGGATTTTTTTTATTGCTATCCTTCTTCTGGCTTCTTGAATTGCAAGTCAAGTTCATGATTTTCTAAAGTTATTATTTATAATGAAAGCATCCAAAGCTATGAATTTTCACAAGAGTAGTTTTGGCCAAATCTGTTAGGTTTTTGTTGTTCAGTGTTCTAATTATTAGATAATTATTATTATCTAAATAATATCCAATTTCAATGTTTTATCTTCTTTGACCCAACCACTCCTTCAAGTAGATGAATCTTTTAAAAATCTTCATTCATCATTAATTTCTAGGTTTATTTCATTGTAATAAAAGACAGTGGCCTGTAAGAGTTTGAATTTTCCTATTTTGAATTCTTCAGTGCAATCTAGCACATAATCAATTTTTTTTTTTTTTTTTTTGTGGTATGCGGGCCTCTCACTGCTGTGGCCTCTCCCATTGCGGAGCACAGGCTCCGGACGCTCAGGCTCAGCAGCCATGGCTCACGGGCCCAGCCGCTCCACAGCATGTGGGATCTTCCCAGACCAGGGCACGAACCTGTGTCCCCTGCATCGGCAGGCGGACTCTCAACCACTGCGCCACCAGGGAAGCCCCATAATCAATTTTTATAAATGTTCCATGCCACAGCCCTGGCTTCTGCTCTTTCTGCAGGACTTTTCCAGTTCTTTTTGGGTTCCTTCATTGTCTACACCTTCTTGACTGCTCAATAACCATCTCCTTTACGTTGCAGAAATTCCTCAAATTTTCTAGCTCATGGTGGCTCCTTCTGCCATTACGTGGACATTTTTCTCCTTAATTTTATAGTTCTCTTATCATTTCAATGGAATTTTTTGAGAGATGAAAGGTAAAATTATGGGCTCAAAGTGTAGCACAATATACGAGAACTCAGTTTCTAGTATCAGAAAGATCAATGTTTGAATTCCAGTTCTACCATTTCTGTGCTGTAGGACCTTGAATATGTTACTTAAGTTTTCAGGACCTCTGTTTCCTTATATAAAATAATAATTAGGGTACTGACTACCTAAGCTTATTACGAGAGGTAAACGAGAAAATACAGGTAAAGCACTGAATACCTTATTTGAAAAGCACTAGTACTCAATGAACATTAGCTATTGTTGTTAAAATGGTAACTGTGGTGTGGATTTTTTTATTACTTAATGTCAAACAAAAAAAAAGCAATATTTTCCACCAGAGCCTAATCACGTAGATAGTAAACTTTGTGAATATCTTCGACAATCCCAGTTTATTAAGACTGTTACCTAATCACAACACTATAGCCTAACTTCATTAATTAAATGTGATTACCTGACTTATTCCAGTACTTTAAAAAAGTAATCAAGTACATACCCAAAAGAATCAAAAGGATTGAACACAAAGTTCAATCTGTACACCAAAGTTCAAAGCAGCATTATTCACAATAGCCTAAAGGTGGAAGCAACCCAAGCGTCCATCGACCGATAAGTGAAATGTAGTATGTTACGTATATATAATGAAATATTATTCAGCCTTAAAAAAAGAAGGAAATTCTGACACATGCTACAACATGGATGAACCACAAAGGCATTATGCTAAGTGAAGTACACCAAACACAAAAGGACAAATATTGTATGATTCTACTTAAATGAGGTGCCTAGAGTAATCAAATTCATAGAGACAGAAAGAATAGTGGTTGCCAGGTGATGATGGGAGGAGGAGGGAAATGAGTTGTTGTTTAAAGGGTTACTTAATGGCCACAGAGTTTCAGTTGGGAAAGATGAAAAAATGGAGATGGGTGTTGGTGACAGTTGCACAACAATGTGAATGTGTTTACCAATGAAATATATACTTAAAGATGGTTAAAACAGTAAATGTTACATTATGTACATTTTGCCACAATTTAAAGAGCAACCAAGTGCCTTAGTGGTGGTGATTCTATATTTAATTCTACGTAGTACTATTTACAATCCGAGTAAAACATTTTGAAAATACGTCTTAAGCCTAGGCTAGATAACATCATTCGGCTTGTTCAGAGGGCAAATATTACCCTCTGCTCCCTCAGACTCAAGTTCACTGCTAAGTCTTTAAGAGGTGGGGATGGGGGTCCTCACACTTCTACCCACAATTACTTTTACTTTCTTAAAAGTCAATACAGAAATGTAGTAGGAGCATAATTTTACTTGAGTATATCTACCCTAATAAAGAAATCTTTACATGGCAAGTTCTTTACATAGAAGCATTTTATTTACAACAGCAAAAACTAAAAACCCCTAAATTCACAACAGCGAGGAAGTAGCTAAATAAGCTACATAGCAAATTGAATATTATGCAGCCAACAAAAATGACTGTGAATGAAATGGCAAAATGCTTATGTAATAGGTGATTCTAACTATGTAAATAATACATTCTCAAAAGACTACAATCAGACATCAATATGTTAATAGGTGATTACCTTTGAAAAGTATGAATAATGATCTTTCCTTGTCTTTATACTTTCTACATTTTTAAAATATTCTCTATTTGGTTTTACTTTCATAATGCATTATTTTTATAATGGGAAAATATATCCTTTTATTTTCTTTCAAAATTAGTAAAAAAAACAAAGAGGAATAAAAATTTAATCCACCCCTGCCCAAGTACTCACATTCTCAGGGATGCTGGGAAGTTCTCTGGTGTCAGGCACAGTAAAATAAGAATGCTGGAAAAGAAAAACAAAAGCTATTTATTTCTGCAAAAGCATGCAACAAGCACATTATTCAGAAATCAGGTAAATGATCTGAAGATAATTCCTCACTCAGATGAAGAAACAGGGTTTCACTCATAGAGAACAGTCTATGGAATATTTCCTTAGGATAATGTTGGATTAAAGCCAGATGCATTAAATCATTCATTTGGTAGATGGAGTTCTTTTCTATGAAAGAGGAACTTCTTTGAGATACAAAAGAACAGCTCAAGGAAGTTAAAGGCCAAATTCTTTTACGATGTTTGCAGGTTTCTGAACACATGAAAGCTACAGACGTCATAATTTACTGTTCAGTGAGGCAAGTGGACACTAGGGACCAAATATCACTAGGTTCACTCAGGAATGGTCTTTACCAACCAAACCTGCCATTTCATTTCAGCACCTGAGATTATATCCATCTACAAGCTGCGGGCCAAATCTGCCCCGAAGGCCCAAGGGATGTTAAGGACAGCTCCAGCGGAAGGACTGCTGCCCTGAGACACTGCAGATGGCTAACAGTGGAGAAAGTCTCTCCACTATGCATGCTCTGCAAATAAGCCTCCTGACTTCCAGTGCAAATTCCAGTGAAGGGAGCTGGAGACTCAGTGGAGTCGAAAACCTGACCTGTTCAGAGAACTTTCAAGGAGGCATCTCCATGTTTGTAACAAGCATGTGTCTCTGAGTTAAATGAAAACAGGCTGAACTGATGACACCTCCTCCGTGCTACTAAAGACTCAGAGAACAATGGCAAGCAGGAATGGAAAGAGCCTGGTGCTGCCCAATTAAAGAAGGGATTGTGCAAAGGCCAGGAAGGGTCACATACAGAGAAAGTCAGCTTAGCCATGGTCAAAGTTCAAACCTAGACCCCCAAGTGACATTTCAGGAAGTTCTCCCCACTCCCCATTCTTGGATAATTGCAAAATAAGTAGGTCTCTGGAAAAATGAGTTGTACAGGCTTCCTGAAATGAAAGGCCTGGAGGACAACTGCAATAACGAAAATAGCAACAATAACAGTATAAGCTATTTGTCTAATATTCGGCAGATATTTATGAACACCTGCTGCATGAAAGGCTTTATATCAGGTACTTTATAAATAGTATCTCTAATTTCCACAGCAAAATTTAAGATAGATATTATGTCCATATTACAAATGGGTAAATTAAGGCTTAGAGAGGTAAAGTGACTTAAGGTCATACAGCTAGTAGGTGACAGAACTAGGATTGAAACCAGGTCTGCATAACTAGAGCTATGCTCTTTCCACGATAACAGACTGTTATACCTGTGCTTTTTAATGAGCAAATTATAGCTAAAGCCATTTGAATTAAACTAATAAAACTGAAAAGTAAAAAGAAAAAAAAATTAAAAGATAACTTAAAAAACACCCCCTGCAGTGCACTATTCCAAAATCTGTGGGTTTGTGTCAAAACATTATCTATGAAGAATTATGACAGAGATTATGTAGCATATTAGTTATGGGAAACTAACTGGAAACTAGTTAATTAATTCAAGTCAACGATGAGGATTAAAATAATAAAAGCAAAATACAGGTTAAATTTGATGCCATGAGATACCAAATTCTATACCAAATGGCTAGAAGGGAGTCCCAGGAAATGTTCAGTAATGGAAGTCCACATGGTGATGGAGTCACAGAATAAGGATCGGCACAGTGAGGGAGAAAGGACAGGGACCACAGAGTCAGACACTTAATAGTTATGTGATCTTAGGCCACTTCACTTAATAGCTCAGAACCTCAATTTTTTAACCTGTAAATGGGAATTGTAATATCTACTTCAGAACTGTTGTGAAGAATAAATGTTATATATGTGAAGTGCCTAGCATTCCATAAATGGTATTTTAAAAGAAAATTATTACTCTCTCAACTGTTAGTTTATATTCCTATTTTTCTCAATCACCTATAGAAGACACACAGAAACATTCTCTCGTGACTCAAGACAGAAAGTCCAAGACTGCATTTTATCAATTTTTCAGGCTCTATAATACAGTTGAGACTGACCCTTCAGAAATGCAACATGGAGAGAGGAATTCCTTGTGAAGAGGAAAGAAGAAAATATCTGCCTTTACAAATGCAACAGATTGTAAATAGTGAGCCTACTCAATCCCAAAACCAACTACTCCCCGGGCTGTCCTTTGAGATTCTGTCCTGCTCCATCGCCCATGAAATGCTGGGACCAGAGGAGGTCAGAAACATTCCTAGAAACCACTGGCATGAAACAGCTGCATGTCCCCCCACCCCCCCCGCAACAGTTCTTCCTGCCCCTGCGATGGCTTGTCCTTGAGGCCTGGCAGCCACTCAAAGGAAGGAGAGGCCCTTCCTCCCCAGTAGCTGGTGACCCACCCAGGCTACTCCCCAGCTACCTGTCAGATGTCATTACAGACTGAAACGGTGAGATCAAGCTGCTTAGGAAAAGGGACAGAGACAAAGGCAAAGTTGCTTCACTATGAGGCAATGACTGGGGCAGGTTTAAAGCTCATTTCTTCATCTTTTCCAGACACTCTTCCTTACACAAATTTCTGGAAAAAGGTTTCTTTCCTTCCTATGCTCCATTAAAATGAGCAAAAACCTCTACCAGTTCCTTCTTTCCTCCCTTTCTTTCAACACTCATGGCCTAGTGGAAAGAACATAGGCTTGGAAGTCAGCCCTGGGTTTAAAAGCCCCGATCTCACTTATTAACCACACGACCTTAGATGGGCAAGAATCTTTTTCTCTCTAAGCCTCAACTATGAAATGAGAATGCTAATATCTATTTGTAGAGTTGTTTTGAACACTAGAGATGCATACTTGGCATAAATTAGGAACTTAGTATATAACAGATCTATTATTAGTTATTGGCAATAATATTGCTTTCAATGTGATCATCATGAAAAAAAACCCCTATATGTTCATTTTCTTTAAGAGGGAAAATACCAAGTTAATTACCACTGAATACCAACACTGTACCTGGTTCTACTGAAGCTGAAAGACAAAACTTCTTAAACATTCAGACCCCACAACATGGGGGAAATAGCCCCTGGATAATCAATAGCTGGTCAGAGGGGATCCATCTGAGAATTCTGATGAAGGTGGTGACAAGGGTTTGACCTAGAGAATTGCAGTAACTGAAATATGGAAAAGAACTCCTTATCTGATGCCTTATCTGACAGATGAGGAAATTGAGACCCACGAAGTTAAAGGTTTTGATTAAGATCACTCAGGTCATTGGCAAAACTATGACTTGGGGATTGAAATCTCCCAATTTGTAATTCAGAGGCTTTTCCACCCTGGCACACTACAGACCACATAGCACGTACATAGAAGAGTTCAAGGAAACGATCTGGCCAGGAACTGTGCTAGACAGTCTCTATCCCTGTCCTTGAGGGCGTACAGTCCAGTGGCGGAGACAGGAAAACAGGTTGTTCCAACGTGTTTTGTGACTAAGTACTGCAAAGTGTACAAGCTGCTTGGGGCAAAAAAAGAAAACCTTAGCTAAGGGGGGTTACCCTGGTAAACAGGGGAAAGGCGGTGTTGAAGGTTCGGGGGTGGCAGGATGGGCTTCAGTGAAGGGGCAGACACAGCAGTGCTAGGGGGCTAAGCATGAGGCAAGGAGCCCCACAGGGGCTGAGGAGGCAGGGGTCAGCCATCCCATTCCAAGCCCAGCATCTGCCATTCAGGAGATGATAGCGATGGGATGACAGCCAGGAAGAGAGGAGCCTGGGGGCATTTGGGATCCATTTCTCATGGAATCCCAGAGAAAGAAAGAAATACATCTCCCTGGCCTGTCTTGAGGTCTCAGAGTACTTGGAGGTGGGGAAGGTACGGATGACAGAAGACAATCCCATTTGGCTCTTTCTTACTGTTAATTATGGAAAGGTTTCTCAGTGATTGCTAATATTCTGCCGCCACTTACCACGCTGAGATGAACAGATACTCCTGGGTCAGGGATAGGAAGTTTGTGCAGAGTTTCAAGAAGCTCATTCCACTGACTCTCCTGAAAGAAATAAAAGGCCTAAGTAACAAAGGCAGGGCTGAGCCCTTAGTCAGAGACCTGCAGGGAGGTCTGGGCACACAACAGAAATAGGTTTGATATTCAAGTAGGGTTGGACAAAAGACACTGCTTAGGCTCAATAAAAGAGCCAAACAGATCCACCCACACCAAGTTTGACATTTTCTACCTAGTGAGACACCTACCATGACCGCCTTTTATGGATCATATACCATAAGTTCTCAGCAAATCTATCCTCTCAACTCCATAGCAACAACTTTTAAATGCAAACAACCCCAGCTTACAGGGCGGGGGTGGTAGGGAGAAATAACGATGACACTATAGATCTTGTCTTCATCATCATTACCCTCAATTAATTTTATTGAGTGTTCACTGGATACACAGCAGCCTCCAATTATGGAAAGTTAAAAATGAACTACTACAACAGCATGGAATACAGAATGGTGGCTGTGCATTTTAATTAGTGAAACTGAGCCACAAAGTGAAATGCAAAGCAGTACAAATTCTTCGACGGAAAACAGGTTCACCTTTAAAATGCTCAAAAGAACACTGTTTACGGAATTATCCAAAAGCTATTTCTCCCACCCTGTGGAATTCTCTGTGCTGATAAAACAGTAATAAGCTTACATTTGTACCCATTTGGTAGGTGTTTGAGCCTCACAACTACCTCACTTTACAGGTTGAAAACTAAGGCTCCGAAGGATAAAGGAACTTGACTCAAATCATCCAGCTGGTAAGTTGCACAGCCAGGAGCTAATCACAGGTTTTCTGTGTTCAAACCCAGAGCCCTCTCTGCTCTTCCACAGCTGTCTTTGTTAGTGAATTTAAAGGAGAGGGAAAAGAGGATGGGCCCAAAGTAAAATCCTGTTTCAATCTGAATTCATAAGTTACTCAAATTTCTCAGGGGGTAGAAATGAACGTGTGCAGGTACACAAGTTTAATTTTGCTCTGAAACAATCTCAAATTTACAGAATAATCACACGACAGTACAAAAAAACTTTATTTCCATTTGAGAGTGAGTTACCAACATTATGTCCCAACATCCATAAATAAAAAGGACATTCTCCTACATAACAACAATTAATCATCAAAATCAGGAAATTAACACTGAAACAACATTACCATCTAATCCTCAGATCCCACCAAGTGTTGCCAACTGTGCCAATAATGTCCTTGAATAGCAAAATTATCCAGTTCAGAATCACATGTTGCCTTCAAATGCTGTGACTCTCTAGTTTTCATCAGTCAGGAACAGTTCCTAAGTCCTGGATTTGTATGAACCTGACAGTGAGACCAACCATTTTGTAAAATAACACTCACTTCTTTGATGTTTTCTATTGATTCAGATTTCAATTCATCCCATTTCTGATGATGTTCACTTTAATCATTTGATTAATTCACCTGAGGTCTCTATTGTGAGATCACTCATTCTCCCTAAAGTGAACCAGCTATACATATACATATATCCCCACTTTTTTGGATTTCCCTCCCATTTAGGTCACCACAGAGCATTGAGTAGAGTTCCCTGTGCATAGGTTCTCATTAGTTATCTATTTTGTACACAGCAGTGTATATATGTCAATCCCAATCTCTCAGTTCATCCCACCATCCCTTCCCCCGCTGGTATCCATTTGTTTGTTCTCTTCATCTGTGTATCTATATTTGCTTTACAAATAAGTTCATCTGTACCATTTTTCTAGATTCCACATATAAGTGATATTATATAATATTTGTTTTTCTATTTCTGACTTACTTCACTCTGTATGAGTCTCTAGGTCCATCCACGTCTCTGCAAATGGCACGATTTCATTCCTTTTTATGGCTAATATTCCACTGTATAAATGTGCCACATCTTCTTTATCCATTCCTCTGTTGATGAACATTTAGGTTGCTTCCATGTCCTGGCTATTGTAAATAGTGCTGCAATGAACACGGGGGTGCATGTATCTATTTTTAGTTTTTTAAGGAACCTCCATACTGTTCTCCATAGTGGCTGTACCAATTTACATTCCCAACAACACTGTAGGAGAGTCCCCTTTTCTCCAAACCCTCTCCAGCACTTACTGTTTGTAGATTTTTTGATGATGGCCATTCTGAATGGTGTGAGGTGATACCTCATTGTAGTATGTATGTATTTATGGCTGTGTTGGGTCTTCGTTGCTGTGCGCGGGCTTTCTCTAGTTGCGGCGAGCAGGGGCTACTCTTCGTTGCGGTGTGCGGGCTTCAGCAGCTGTGGCTCAAAGGCTCTAGAGGGCAGGCTCAGTAGTTGTGGTGCACGGGCTTAGTTGCTCTGTGGCATGTGGGATCTTCTCGGACCAGGGCTCGAACCCATGTCTCCTGCATTGGCAGGGGGATTCTTAACCACTGCGCCACCAGGGAAGCCCCCTCATTGTAGTTTTGACTTGCATTTCTCTAATAATTAGTGATGTCGAGCATCTTTTCATGTGTTTGTTGGCCATCTCTATATCTTCTTTGGAGAAATGTCTATTTAGTTAGGTCTTCTGCCTATTTTTTGATTGGGTTGTTTGTTTTTTTGATATTGAGCTGCATGAGCTGTTTGTAAATTTTGGAGATTAATCCCTGTCAGCTGATTCGTTGGCAAATATCTTCTCCTATTCTGAGGGTTGTCTTTTCGTCTTGTTCATAGTTTTGTGTGCTGTGCAAAAGCTTTTAAGTTTAATTAGGTCCCATTTGTTTATAATTGTTTTTATTTTCATTACTCTAGGAGGTGGGTTGAGAAAGATCTTGCTGTGATTTATGTCAGTGTTCTGCCTATGTTTTCCTCTAAAAGTTTTATAGTTTCTGGCCTTACATTTAGGTCTTTAATCCATTTTGGGTTTATTTTTGTGTATGGAGTTAGGGATCGTTCTAATTACATTGTTTTACATGTAGCTGTCCAGTTTTCCCAGCACCACTTATTGAAGAGGCTGCCTTTGCTCCACTGTTTATTCTGGCCTCCTCTGTCATAGATTGGGTGACCATAAGTATGTGAGTTTATCTCTGGGCTTTCTATCCTGTTCCATTGATCTTTCTTTCTGTTTTTGTGCCAGTTCCATACTGTCTTGATTACTGTAGCTTTGTAGTATAAAGTCGGGGAGCCTGATTCCTCCAGCTCCATTTTTCTTTCTCAAGATTGCTATAGCTATTTGGGGTCTTTTGTGTTTCCATACAAATTGTAAAATTTTTTGTTCTAATTCTGTAAAAAATGGCCTTGGTAATTTGATAGGGATGGTACTGAATCTGTTGATTGCTTTGGATAGTATAGTCATTTTCACAATATTGATCGTTCCAATCC
The DNA here is from genome assembly GCF_008692025.1 of Phocoena sinus. Lineage (NCBI taxonomy): Eukaryota > Metazoa > Chordata > Mammalia > Artiodactyla > Phocoenidae > Phocoena > Phocoena sinus. The sequence goes on along the minus strand of NC_045768.1, from coordinate 11,506,974 downwards.
AAGAACATGGTATATCTCTCCATCTGTTGGTATCATCTTTAATTTCTTTCACAGTGTCTTATACTTTTCTGCATATAGGTCTTTTGTCTCCCTAGGTAGGTTTATTCCTAGATATTTTATTCTTTTTGTTGCAGTGGAAAATGGGAGTGTTTCCTTAACTTTCAGATTTTTCATCATTAGTGGATAGGAATGCAAGAGATTTCTGTGCATTAATTTTGTATCCTGCAACTTTACCTAATTCATTGATTAGCTGTAGTAATTTTCTGGTGGCATGTTGAGGATTCTCTATGTATAGTATCATGTCATCTGCAAACAGTGACAGTTTTACTTCTTTTCCAATTTGTAATCCTTTTATTTCTTTTTCTTCCCTGATTGCCATGGCTAGGACTTCCAAAACTACATTGAATAAGAGTGGCAAGAGTGGACATCCTTGTCTTGTTCCTGATCTAAGAGGAGATGCTTTCAGTTTTTCACCACTGAGAATGATGTTTGCTATGGGTTTGTCATATACGGCCTTTATTATGCTGAGGTAGGTTCCCTTTATGCCCACTTTCTGGAGAGTTTTTATCATAAATGGGTGTTTAATTTTGGCAAAAGATTTTTCTGTATCTATTGAGATGATCATATGGCTTTTATTCTTCACTTTAATATCATGTATCACACTGATTGATTTGTGTATATTGAAGAATCCTTGCAGCCCTTGGATAAATCTCACTTGATCATGGTGCACGATCCTTTTAATGTGTTATTGGATTCTGTTTGCTAGTATTGTGTTGAGGATTTTTGCCTCTATGTTCACCAGAAAATTATGGTCTGTGATTTTCTTTTTGTGTGTGTGATATCTTTGTCTGGTTTTGGTATCAGGGTGATGGTGGCCTCATAGAATGAGCTTGGGAGTGTTCCTCCCTCTGCAATTGTTTGAAAGAGTTTGAGAAGGAAAGGTGTCAGCTCTTTAAATGTTTGACAGAATTCACCAGTGAAGCCATATGGTCCTGGACTTTTGTTTGTTGGAAGATTTTTAAATCACAGTTTCAATTTCATTACTTGTGATTGGTCTGTTCATATTTTCTATTTTGTCCTGGTTCAGCCTTGGAAAGTTGTACCTTTCTAAAAATTTGTCTATTTCTTCCAGGTTATCCATTTCATTGGCGTAGAGTTGCTTGTAGTACTCTCTTATGATACTTTGTATTTCTGTGGTGTCAGTTGTAACTTCTCCTTTTTCACTTCTAATTTTACTGATTTGAGTCCTCTCCCTTTTTTGCTTGATGAGTCTGGCTAACGATTTATCAATTTTGTTTATCTTCTCAAAGAACAGCTTTTAGTTTCATTGATCTTTGCTATTGCTTTCTTCGTTTCCATTTCATTTATTTCTGTTCTGATCTTTATGATTTCTTTCCTTCTACTACCTTTGGGTTTTGTTTGTTCTTCTTTCTCTAGTTGCTTTAGGTGTAAGGTTAGGTTGTTTGAGATGTTTCTTGTTTCTTGAGGTGGTATTATATTGCTATAAACTTCTGTCTTAGAACTGCTTTTCCTGCATCCCATAGGTTTTGGGTCATCATGTTTTCACTGTCATTTGTTTCTTTATTTCCTCTTTGATTTCAACAGTGATCCACTGGTTATTTAGTAGCATGTTGTTTAGCATCCATGTGTTTGTATTTTTTACAGTTTTTCTTTTTCCTGTAACTGATTTCTGATCTCACAGTGTTGTGGTCAGAAAAGATGCTTGATACAACTTCAATTTTCTTAAATTTACTGAGGCTTGATTTGTGACCCAAGACGTGATCGATCCTTGAGAATGTCCCATGTGCACTTGAGAAGAATGTGTATTCTGTTGCTTTTGGATGGAATGTGCTATAAATATCAAGTAAGTCTATCTTAATTGGTCTACTGTGTCATTTAAGGCTTGTTTCCTTATTAATTTTCTGTCTGGATGATCTGTCCATTGGTGTTAAGTGGGGTGTTAAAGTCCCCCACTATTACTGAGTTACTGTCGATTTCACCTTTTATGACTGTTAGCATCTGCCTTATGTATTGAGGTGCTCCTATGTTGGGTGCATTAATATTTACAATTGTTATATCTTCTTGGATTGATCCCTTGATCACTGCAGAGTGTCCTGCCTCAGCTCTTGTAACAGTCTTTATTTTAAAGTCTATTTTGTCAGATATGAGTATTGCTACTCCAGCTTTCTTTTGATTTCCATGTGCATGGAATATCTTTTTCCATCCCCTCACTTTGTCTGTATGTGTCCCTAGGTCTGAAGTGGGTCTCTTGTAGACAACATATATATGCATCTTGTATTTTTTATCCATTCAGCCAGTCTGTGTCTTTCGGTTGGAGCATTTAATCCATTTACATAATTATCAATATGTACGTTCCTGTTGCCATTTTCTTAATTGTTTTGGGTTTGTTTTTGTAGGTCTTTTTCTTCTCTTGTGTTTCCTGCCTAGAGAAGTTCCTTTACCATTTGTTGTAAAGCTGGTTTGGTGGTGCTGAATTCTTGTAGCTTTTGCTTGTCTGTAAAGCTTTTGATTTCTCTGTCGAATCTGAATGAGAACCTTGCTGGGTAGAGTCATCTTGGTTGTAGGTTTTTCCCTTTCATCACTTTAAATATATCCTGCCACTCCCTTCTGGCCTGCAGAGTTTCTGCTGAAAAATCAGCTGATAACCTTATGGGGATTCCCTTGTACATTATTTTTTGCTTTTCCCTTGTTGCTTTTAGTTTTTCTTTGTATTTAATTTTCGTTAGTTTGAATAATATGTGTCTTGGCGTGTTTCTTCTTGGGTTTATCCTGTTTGGGACTCTCCGTGCTTCCTGGATTTGGGTGACTATTTCCCTTCCCATGTTAGGGAAGTTTTCAACTATAATCTCTTCAAATATTTTCTCAGACCCTCTCTCTTTCTCTTCTTCTCCTGGGATACGTATAATTTGAATGTTCGTTTGTTTAATGTTGTCTCAGAGGTCTCTGAGACTGTCCTCATTTCTTTTCATTCTTTTTTCTTTATTCTGCTCCGTGGCAGTTATTTTCACTATTCTATCTTCCAGTTCACTTACCCATTCTTCTGCCTCAGTTATTCTGCTACTGATTCCTTGTAGTCTGTTTTTCATTTTAGTTATTGTGCTGTTCATCACTGTTTGTTCGTTCTTTAGTTCTTCTAGGTACTTGTTAAGTATTTCTTGTATCATCTCGATCTCTGCCTCCATTCTATTTCTGAGATCTTGGATCATCTTTACTATCATCACTCTGAATTCTTTTTTGGATAGATTGCCTATTTCCTCTTCATTTATTTGGTCCTGTGGGTTTTTACCTTGCTCCTTTGTCTGAAACATATTTCTCTGTCGTCTCATTTTGTCTAACTTACTATGTTTGTGGTCTGCTTTCTACAGGCTGCAGGGTCTTAGCTCTTCTTGTTTCTGTTGTCTGCCCTCTGGTGGGTGAGGTTGGTCCAAGGGCTTGTGTAGGCTTCCTCGAGGGAGGGACTGGTGCCTGAGCTCTGGTGGGTGGAGCTGAGTCTTGTCCCTCTGATGGGCAGGGCTGCGTCAGGGGGTATTTTTTGGGGTGTCTGTGAGCTTAGTACGACTTTAAGCAGGCTGTCTGCTGATGGGTGGGGCTGTGTTCCTGTCTTGGTGGTTGTTTGGCCTGAGGCATCCAGCAGTGGAGCCTGCAGGCAGTTGTGAGATCTTAGATCTTGGTGGAGACCTCGTGAGAGCTCACCCCAATTAATAGTCCCTGGGGCCGGGAATTTTCTGGCAGTCCTGGACTTGGCGCTCCCACCCTAGGGGCTCAGGCCTGACCCCTGGCAGGGAAACTAAGACCTTGCAAGTTGCATGGCGTGGCCCCCCCCAAAAAAAAGGAAAGAAAAAAAGGAAAAGAAGAGAAACAGACAAACAAAACCCAAGACAAATGATAAGCACAAAACCAAACAAAAACAAGCAAAAAAAAAAAGGCCAAAAACCCCCCCAAAACAGGAAAACAACTGAACCCCAAAATGAAAACAATGAAAAAAAAAACTAATAAAAACAGAAAACAAAGAAAAACAAAACCAAAGAAACACAAAAGAGTAAAATATAGAAAAATAAAAAATATATTTTAAAACGTTTTTCTTAAAGAACATATAAAAATAAAAACAGGGAGAGACCTTCAAGATGGCAGAGATGTAAGAGTGGAGATCACCTTCCTCCCCACAAATACAACAGAAATACATCTACACGTGGAACAACTCCTATGGAACACCTACTGAACGCTGGCAGAACACCTCAGACTTCCCAAAAGGCAAGAAACTCTCCACGTATCTGGGTAGGGCAAAAGAAAGAAGAAAAAACAGAGACAGAAGAATAGAGACAGGACCTGCAACTCTGGGAGGGAGCTGTGAAGGAGGAAAAGTTTCCATACACTGGGAAGCCCCTTCACTGGCAGAGACAGGTGGTGGACAGGGGGGAAGCTTCAAAGCCACAGGGGAGAGTGCAGCAATAGGTGTGCACAGGGCAAAGCGAGAAATTCCTGCACAGAGGATTGGTGCTGACCAGCACTCATCAGCCAGACAGGCTTGTCTGTTCACTGGCCAGGGCGGGCGGGGGCTGGGAGCTGAGGCTCTGGCTTCAAAGATCAGATCCCAGGGAGAGGACTGGGGTTGGCTATATGAACACAGCCTGAAGGGGGCTAGTGTGCCACAGCTAGCTCGGAGGGAGTCCGGGAAAAAGTCTGGAACTCCCTAAGAGGCAAGAGACCATTGTTTTGGGGTGGGCTAGGAGAGGGGATACAAAGCACCGCCTAAAGGAGCTCCAGAAATGGGCGCGAGCTGCGGCTATCAGCGCAGACACCAGAGACAGGCATGAAACGCTAAGGCTAGTGCTGCAGCCACCAAGAAGCCTGTGTGCAAGCACAGGTCTCTATCCACACCTCCCCGCCCAGAAGCCTGTGCTCCCTGCCACTGCCAGGGTCGCATGATCTGGGGACAAGTTCCCCGGGAAAACACACAGCATGCCTCAGGCTGTTGCAACATCACGTCGGCCTCTGCTGCCGCACGCTCAGCCCGCGCTCCATACCCCTCCCTCGTTCTGGCCTGAGTGAGCCAGAGCCCCCTAATCGGCTGCTACTTTAACCCTCGCCTGTCTGAGCAAAGAACAGATATGCCCTCAGGTGACCTACATGCAGAGGTGGGGCCAAATCCAAAACTGAACCCCAGAAGCTGTGTGAACAAAGAAGAGAAAGGGAAATTTCTCCCAGAAGCCTCAGGAGCATCAGATTAAATCTCCACAATCAACTTGATGTACCCTGCATCTCTGGAATACCTGAATAGACAAAGAATCATCCCCAAATTGAGGTGGTGGATATTGGGAGCAAATGTAGACTTGGGGTTTGCTTTCTGCATCTAATTTATTTCTGGTTTTATGTTTATCTTAGTTTAGTATTTAGAGTTTATTATCTTTGGTAGATTTGTTTATTGATTTGGTTGCTCTCTTCCTTTTTTTTAATATATATTTTTTCCTTTTTCTCTTTTTGTGAGTATGTGTATGCTTCTTTGTGTGATTTTGTCTGTATTGCTTTGCTTTTAACATTTGTCCTAGGGTTTTTTTTCTGTTTTTTTTTTAGTATAGTTTTTAGCGCTTGTTATCATTGGTGGATTTACTTTTTGATTTGGTTGCTCTCTTCTTTCTGTTTTCTCTTTTCTTTTTTATTACTTTTTAATAATTTTTTAAATTTTAATAATTTTATTTTAATTTTTTTCTTTCTTTCTTTCTCCCTTTTCTTCAGAGCCATGTGGCTGACAGGGTCTTGGTGCTCCAGCCAGGTGTCAGGCCTGTGCCTCTGAGCTGGTAGAGCTGAGTTCAGGACATTGGTCCACCAGAGACCTCCCGGCCCCACATAATATCAAATGGCGAAAGCTCTCCCAGAGATCTCCATCTCAATGCTAAGACCCAGCTCCACTCAAAAACCAGCAAGCTACAGTGCTGGACATCCTATGCCAAACAACTAGCAAGACAGGAACACAACCCCACCTATTAGCAGAGAGACTGCCTAAAATCATAGTAAGGTCACAGACACCCCCAGAACACACCACCGGACACGGTCCTGCCCACCAGAAAGACAAGATCCAGCCTCATCCACCAGAACACAGGCACCAGTCCCCTCCACCAGGAAGCCTACACAACCCACTGAACCAACCTTAGCCACCGGGGGCAGACACCAAAAACAACAGGAACTATGAACCTGCAGCCTGCTAAAAGGAGACCCCAAACACAGTAAGTTAAGCAAAATGAGAAGAGACAGAAACACACAGCAGATGAAGAAGCAAGGTAAAAACCCAGACCAAAGAAATGAAGAGGAAACAGGCAGTCTACCTGAAAAAGAATTTAGAGTAATGATAGTAAAAATGCTCCAAAATCTTGGAAACATAATGGAGAAAATAGACGAAACGTTTAACAAGGACCTAGAAGAACTAAAGAGCAAACAAACAATGATGAATAACATAATAAATGAAATTTAAAATTCTCCAGAAGGAATCAATAGCAGAATAACTGAGTCAGAACGGATAAGTGACCTGGAAGATAAAATAGTGGAAATAAGTACTGCAGAGCAGAATAAAGAAAAAACAATGAAAAGAATTGAGGACAATCTCAGAGACCTCTAGGACAATATTAAATGCACCAACATTCAAATTATAAGGGTCCCAGAAGAAGAAGAGAAAAAGAAAGGGACTGAGAAAATATTTCAACAGATTATAGTTCAAAACTTCCCTAATATGGGAAAGGAAACAGTCAAGTCCAGGAAGTATAGCGTCCCATACAGGATAAATCCAAGGAGAAACAGACCAAAACAGATATTAATCAAACTATCAAAAATTAAATTCAAAGAAAAAATATTAAAAGTAGCAAGGGAAAAACAACAAGTAACATACAAGGGAATCCCCATAAGGTTAAAAGCTGATCTTTCAGCAGAAACTCTGCAAGCCAGAAGGGAGTAGCAGGACATATTTAAAGTGACGAAAGGGAAAAACCTACAACCAAGATGACTCTACCCAGCAAGGATCTCATTCATATTCAACGGATAAATCAAAACCTTTACAGACAAGCACAGGCTAAGAGGATTCAGCACTACCAAACCAGCTTTACATCAAATGCTAAAGGAACTTCTCTAGGCAGGAAACACAAGAGGAGGAAATGACCTACAATAACAAACCCAAAACAATTAAGAAAATGGTAATAGGAACGACATTCTCCAGGATAGATCATATCTTGCGTCACAAATCAAGCCTTGGTAAATTTAAGAAAATCGAAACCGTTATCAAGTATCTTTTCCGACCACAATGCTATGAGAGTAGACATCAACTACAGGAAAAAAGAAATCTGTAAAAAAATACAAACACATGAAGGCTAAACAATACACTACTAAATAACCAAGAGATCACTGAAGAAATCAAAGAGGAAATCAAAAAATACCTAGAAACAAATGACAGTGGAAACACGATGACCCAAAACCTATGGGATGCAGCAAAAGCAGTTCTAAGAGGGGAGTTTATAGCAATACAATCCTACCTCAAGAAACAAGAAACCTCTCAAATAAACAACCTAACCTTAAACCTAAAGCAATTAGAGAAAGAAGAAAAAACCCCAAAGTTAGGAGAAGGAAAGAGATCATAAAGATCAGATCAGAAATAAATGAAAAAGAAATGAAGGAAACAATAGCAAAGATCAATAAAACTAAAAGATGGTTCTTTGAGAAGATAAACAAAATTGATAAACCATTAGCCAGACTCATCAAGAAAAAAAGGGAGAAGACTCAAATCAATAGAATTAGAAATGAAGAAGGAAAAGTAACAACTGACACTGCAGAAATACAAAGGATCGTGAGAGATTACTACACGTAACTATATGCCAATAAAATGGAGAACGTGGAAGAAATGGACAAATTCTTAGAAAAGCACAACCTTCTGAGACTGAACCAGTAAGAAATAGAAAATGTGAACAGACCAATCACAAGCACTGAAATTGAGACTGTGATTAAAAATCTTCCAACAAACAAAAGCCCAGGACCAGATGGCTTCACAGGCGAATTCTATCAAACCTTTAGAGAAGAGCTAACACCCATTCTTCTCAAACTCTTGCAAAATATAGTAGAGGGAGGAACACTCCCAAACTCATTCTACGAGGCCACCATCACCCTGATACCAAAACCAGGCAAAGATGTCACAAAGAAAGAAAACTACAGGCCAGTATCACTGATGAACATAGATGCAAAAATCCTCAACAAAATACTAGCAAACAGAATCCAAGAGCACATTAAAAGGATCATATACCGTGATCAAGTGGAGTTTATCCCAGGAATGAAAGGATTCTTCAATATATGCAAATCAATCGATGTGATAAACCATATTAACAAATTGAAGGAGAAAAACCATATGATCATCTCAATAGATGGAGAAAAAGCTTTCGACAAAAATCAACACCAATTTATGATAAAAACCCTCCAGAAAGCAGGCACAGAGGGAAGTCACCTCAACATAATAAAGGCCATATATGACAAACCCACAGCAAACATCATTCTCAATGGCGAAAAACTGAAACCATTTCCTCAGAAACAGGACAAGGTTGTCCACTCTCACCACTATTATTCAACATAGTTTTGGAAGTTTTAGCCACAGCAATCAGAGAAGAAAAAGAAATAAAAGGAATCCAAATCGGAAAAGAAGGTAAAGCTATCACTGTTTGCAGATGACATGATACTATACATAGAGAATCCTAAAGATGCCACCAGAAAACTACTAGAGCTAATCAATGAATTTGGTAAAGTAACAGGATACAAAATTAATGCACAGAAATCTCTGGCATTCCTATACACTAATGATGAAAAATCTGAAAGAGAAATTAAGGCAACAATTCCATTTACCACTGCAACAAAAAGAATAAAATACCAGGAATACACCTACCTAAGGAGACAAAAGACCTGTATGCAGAAAACTGTAAGACACTTATGAAAGAAATTAAAGATAATACAAACAGATGGAGAGATATACCATGTTCTTGGATTGCAAGAATCAACATTGTGAAAGTGACTATACTACCCAAAGCAATCTACAGATTCAATGCAATCCCTATCAAACTACCAATGGCATTTTTCACAGAACTAGAACAAAAAATTTCACAATTTGTATGGAAACACAAAAGCCCCCGAATAGCCAAAGCAGTCTTGAGAAAGAAAAATGGAGCTGGAGGAATCAGGCTCCCTGACTTCAGACTATACTACAAAGCTACAGTAATCAAGACAGTATTGTACTGGCACAAAAACAGAAATATAGATCAATGGAACAGGATAGAAAGCCCAGAAATAAACCCACGCACATATGGTCACCTTATTTTTGATAAAGGAGGCAAAAATATACAATGGAGAAAAGACAGCCTCTTCAGTAAGTGGTGCTGGGAAAACTGGACAGCTACATGTAAAAGAATGAAATTAGAACACTCCCTAACACCATACACAAAGATAAACTCAAAATGGATTAAAGACCTAAATGTAAAGCCAGACACTATAAAACTCTTGGAGGAAAACATAGGCAGAACACGCTATGACATAAATCACAGCAAGATCTTTTTTGACCCACCTCCTAGAGAAATGGAAATAAAAACAAAAATAAACAAATGGGACCTAATGAAACTTAAAAGCTTTTTGCACAGCACACGAAACCATAAACAAGATGAAAAGACAGCCCTCAGAATGGGAGAAAATATTTGCAAATGAAGCAACTGACAAAGGATTAATCTCCAAATTTACAAGCAGCTCATGCAGCTCAATATCAAAAAAAAAAAACAAACAACCTAATCCAAAAATGGGCAGAAGACCTAAATAGACATTTCTCCAAAGAAGACATACAGATTGCCAACAAACACATGAAAGGATGCTCAACATCATTAATCATTAGAGAAATGCAAATCAAAACTACAATGAGGTATCACCTCACACCAGTCAGAATGGCCATCACCAAAAAATCTACAAACAATAAATGCTGGAGAGGGTGTAGAGAAAAGGGAACCCTCCTGCACTGTTGGTGGGAATGTACATTGATACTGCCACTATGGAGAACAATATGGAGGTTCCTTAAAAAACTAAAAATAGAACTACCATATGACCCAGCAATCCCACTACTGAGCATATACCCTGAGAAAACCATAATTCAAAAAGAGTCATGTACCACAATGTTCATTGCAGCTCTATTTACAATAGCCAGGACATGGAAGCAACCTAACTGTCCACCGACAGATGAATGGATTTGGCACATATATACAATGGAATATTGCTCAGCCATAAAAAGAAACAAAATTGAGTTATCTGTAGTGAGGTGGATGGACCTCGTGTCTGTCATTCAGAGTGAAGTAAGTCAAAAAGAGAAAAACAAATACCGTATGCTAACACATATAAATGGAATCTAAAAAAAAAAAAAAAAGGTTCTGACTAATCTAGGGGCAGGACAAGAATAAAGACGCAGACCTACTAGAGAATGGACTTGAGGACACGGGGAGGGGGAATGGTAAGCTGGGACAAAGTGAGAGAGTGGCATGGACATATATACACTACCAAATGTAAAAGAGATAGCTAGTGGGAAGCAGCCGCATAGCACAGGGAGATCAGCTCGGTGCTTTGCGACCACCTAGAGGGGTGGGATAGGGAGGGTGGGAGGGAGACGCAAGAGGGAGGTGATATGGGGATATATGTATAAGTATAGCTGATACACTTTGTTATAAAGCAGAAACTAACACACCACTGTAAAGCAGTTATACTCCAATAAAGATGTTAAAAAGATAAAAATAAATAAAATAACAGAACAAAATGAAACCAAAACCACATATTTTCCTGGGGCCTCCGCGGTCAGTGTCTTTGCCCCCACAGTGAGCCACAGTACCCCGCGCCTCTCCAGGAGGCCCTCCAATACCTTTAGGCAGGTCTCTGGGCCCGCTTTGGGCACAGTGGGGGCAGCTGAGACTCTGACCTGGTCCAACTCCCGCGTGTACTTGCCCCCAAAGTCCACAGCTGCTAAAGCTAGACCAGTCTTAGCTGTGGGAGCACTCGTTGTCCCTTCAGATATTCCACAGACGCAGGGTATACCAAGCCGATCGCGGGGATTTAATCTGCAGCTTGTGCACTTGCAGAGAGAGATTTCTGTTTCTCTGCCTTCGTTGCACAGCCCCTGGGAGTCAGCTTTGGTTTTGGTCCCACCTGTGCCTCTGCATGTGGGCTACCCTCAGTCATCTGGTCCTCGCCCAGGTGAGAGGGGGAAAAAGCGGCAGCTGACTGAGGCACACTTGCTTGGCTCAGGCCGCGGAGGGATAAGGCGGCCACAAGTGGGATGCAGGCGCTTCCTCCAATGGGATCCTCTTCTAGTGCCTGCAGGGGCGGGACTGGCAGGAAGTTGCAACAGACTGGGGCATGCTTGCTGCGGTGGGAGTCCCTCCCAGTTCCTGCAGAGGCAGGGGCTGCCGTGTGGGGAGAGAGTCCGAAGATGGCGGCGCCGCCCATTGTGTGCCAGTCAACAATGGCGCCTCGCTTCCAAGGCAGCCCACTCTTCCTCCAGAAGTGCTCCTGGCCGCGGAGCCCCTCACTGCCATCCCCTCAGGTTGTCTCCACACAGCTGAGCTCCTCACTCCAGTCCCTTCCGCCTGTCTCCACTCAGCCAATTGCCGTTCTCACCCTGGGTCCGCTCTCCTAACCCCACGCTTTAGGACTCAGCCCCTGCCTGCCTTGGCCGATTCCTGTCTCAGGCTGGGGCGCCCAGGGCTGATTCCCGAGGCGGCTTTGGTGGGGGCAGCGCTCAGGATCCCGGAGCCTGCGCGAGCAGAGGTGACCTTGGCTTGAAGGAAGGGCAATCCTGCTCAGATGGGTGACCCTCCCAGTGCCCGTGGAGGCAGGGGCCGATGGGTGGGGAAGGGGGTTGCCCTGGCTGCCCCGCCCCTTGTGCACCACTCAACAGTGGCGCCTTGCTTCTACGGTGGTCTGGGCTTCCGCGAACTTGCCCGGTTGTGGAGTTCCTTACTCCCGTCCCTTCAGGCTGTCTCTTCACAGACAACAGCTGTTCCCTCCGTGGGTCCGCTCTCCAAACCCCACTTTCCAGCACCCAGCACCCCTCCATACCAGGAGACACACGACTCAGGCTGGGGTGCGCAGGGCTGCAGCACAGACCACGCACGCACATCTTACTCTCTCCTGCCTTCCACAGACCGGTTGCTGCATTCCCCTCCGATGCCCTGAAGCTCCTTCTCTGTCCCACCTGATTTACCTCCTTGAGGGGGTTTCTCTGAGTGCAGGAACCTCTCCTCACCTTCAGCTCCCCACCAGGGGTGCTGGTCCCTTTCTGTTTCCTCTTTTCTTTTTTTCTTTCTTTGGTCCTACCCGGTTGCGTGGGGATTTTTCTGGTCCTTTTAGGTGTCCGAAGTCTTCCACTAGTGTTCAGCAGGTGCTCTGTGAGAACTGCTCCATTTGTAGATGTATTCTTGATGTCCTTATGAGGAGAGGTGAATCTACGTGCTCCTCTTGCGCTATCTTGATTCCTCCCCTCTCTCCATCATGTTTTGAGCACTACATTACTTTTAGCACAAAAAGATATTACAGACTCATACTTTTCCCTGCCTCAGCTCTGGAACTAGACATTTCTTCAGGGAGTCCTGGCTCCTTTTAGTAGGAAATGAATTTAGAAACCAAGATTTGGGCACTTTGGTGTGCCCATTGCTACTTGTGTATAGTTGACCCCAGACCCTTTCCGTGGATAGAGACAGGGAATATATCACACACACACACACACACACACACACACACACACACAGACCTACAATACACAGTTACATCTCCGTTTTCTATATCACATATGTTGAAAGCCATGGGTTCATACCCATGGCTCTAATTCTAATCCAACATGGGAATCATTCTAGTTTCCTCCCTTCACATATTTGTAACAATAATCTAACAAAAGTGAAAAATCCTGCCCCTGTTTTCTTAATATATCTACTTGCTTGTATGTAAGCAATCTTTTTTCACTGCCCCTACCTCCCTCTCCATCTAGATGCCCTCCTTGCCCTGCTCGAACATTGACATCCAATGCTAGGCCACCAATGTCTGCCTCCCTCCCTCAGACCTCCCACCAATAAAAAATGCCCTCCTCACCCCAGGCTCCAACACCCTAGTGCTGGGCCACTGCTGCTGTCTTCTTTCCCACGTGGCTCATCTAGATCCCACTGAAGTTCTGATATCTGGTGCCCAGATGATGCCAAGCCACTGACACCACTGTTCCACAAAAATAAATGCCTCACTCCTCAGCCTCCAACACCCTCAGCCAGGTTGCTCTCTGGCTTAGATGCCCTCCTCACCCTCTGCCATCCCTTCCACAGGGATGCCATCATTGCCTTACTCAGGGCCTGATAACCCTGTTGTGTCAGTGAATTAAACAGACACTCTCATAATGTAGCTTAGGCTCAGGCACTCCATGCTGAGCCATCATGGTCACTCCCCACACCTCCAGCTGAAGCCTACCTACCCTGCCCAACTTTCCCAGTGACTTCTGGACTTGGGGAAGGGATTCTGTTTTTTTTAATGAAAGCTCTTTCCTCATGTTCTAATCTGATAACCCACACCTTGCAAACAATTAAGCCAGTTGTAGGCAGACTACCTATCATGTGTGTCATAATTCCTTTAACCAGAAGAAATTTAATAAAAAGAGTCCTTTGTAGAAGGGAAACAGACTTCACTAAAACGCATCACTAATCTCAGTCTTTAACACTCCAACAGGCAGGGTCCTTATCTGGGGCAACAGCGCAGAGTATGGATACACCAATTTTACAGGGTAATAATCCTATCTCTCCTATGCATAGTTTGTACCTACCCAATCTTTCCTGTATCCCAAGACATATTTTCCAAAGTCTAGTAAGTTGTTTTTTTTTTTTAACTGACTGGAGCTTATATATGGGAGAAAAAAAATGTGAGTTAACTTCCAATTCTAAGACTGTTAAGAGCCTACATGCTATATAATTTTATTTACTAAAGACCTCTTTTAATTTTGAATGAAAAACTGAATGTCTGACAAAAGTGAACTGTGAATCAGCAATCAATGAACAGACCCAAGGTGGCCTCTTGACTCATTCATCAAAGAGTACATCACTTCTTTTAGGACAGAATTCCCTGGTATCTAAGCATCCTTTCAGAGTGAGTGTAGTGATCTAGGGAGCCATTTCTATTAGTTATTCCTCACATTTACTGTGGTCTCTGGAATACATTTGCCAGTAAGTCAATCTAACTTAAAGATTTATCCATTATTCACACAATTTCCAGCTTTTCTCCAAAATTAGCATTTCCCAAAGTGTGTTCCAGGAAACACTGGCATCTCAGAATGTTAATACTTGTCATGGAATTAAAAGTATATGGGGCCAAATAAGTTGGGAATATTTGGGTGACACAGATTTCTCCACTGTAGGACTTTTCAGAGCCTATATTACATGAATCTTAAGGAGACAAAGATGAGACACAGCTTTCCCTTTCCCTGACCCAATATCACTCAACTATAGTAACCTTTTCTTTTTTTTTTTGCGGTACGCAGGCCTCTCACTGTTGTGGCCTCTCCCATTGCGGAGCACAGGCTCCGGACACGCAGGCTCAGTGGCCATGGCTCACGGGCCCAGCCGCTCCGCGGCACGTGGGATCTTCCTGGACCGGGGCACGAACCTGTGTCCCTTACATTGGCAGGCGGACTCTCAACCACTGTGCTACCAGGGAAGCCCTGGTAACCCTTTTTGAGTGGAGCATTTCTTAGAACTAATGTTCTGTAGAAGATATGATGAAAAAAATTCTCTTAACAGTTAATAATAATATATCTCTTTAATTAAAAATCTTAGGCCATTTACAAAAAAAGGAAAATATAAGAAGTTAGATATATGGACAAATATTCAACTTACTAATAATCAAAGGAATGCAATTAAAACAATGAGAACTGTTCACTTGTCAAGAACACAATGAATTCAACAAATGATACTGGTGAGAGTATGGTGACCCAGGCACTCTTGTACATTGCCAGTAAAGGGTATCTGTCTTTTAAGAAAACAGTACAATTCTTTTGGAAAGCAGTTTGGCAAATGTTTTTGAAATGTTTATGTCCACTAACCTTAAAATGGCCCATCTGAGATTCTCTTCTTAAGGAAACATTCCAAAATGAAGAAAATGTTTTATGCTCAAAGATGCTAATAGCTATACTTATAATAGTGAAAAAAAATCCCAAATAATGAAAATTTCCAGTAATAGGAAATGTCTCAGTAAACCAAGGTACATGGTATGCAGCTGTGAAAAAGATTTACAACGTTTTTATTAGCATGGGGGAAATGCTTCTATTATTATGGTACCTAAAAACTGTGGGCGTCAAAAGTCTAAATACAGATCCAGTTGCCCCTTGACGCCCATGGAGGATACTTCAACATACCATTTCTTCCAAAAGTACAGTGAGGTAGAGCTGAACTTTTAAAGTGATTTTCAGACCCTTAAAAAAATTACTGTAAAAGCACAAGAAAGCCCTACTGAAATGGGAAGTGGGACAGCTGGTTAGGTCACTTGCCAGTTAAGTGTTTTACTCACAAATCCCAGCAATTCAAATGTGTGCCTCAGCAAAATTATTATTTAATACATACGATGAACTTGTGGAGCTGCTTGGGAATGTAAGATGGTGACTATTAACTCCGAATGCGAAGGGTCTATTTATTACTTATTTAATTCAAAAAGTAAAGGAAGAAAACATCCCAAAATGCTAGCAATATTTATCTGGTCGGGGGGAGGGGGCGGGGGAGGGACACGTATTAAGAGTGATTTTTCTCTTCCTTCCTACTGCTTTCTGAATTTCCCAAATTTTCTGTAACGGGAATGCATTACTTTTTTAGTAAATGTTTTAGTGAAATACAAGGCAAGAAAGTTAAAGTTTAGTTGTTAAAAAGAATAAAATAAAAGGCAAATACCTGTCCTTTTGTCCTGTAATCTGCCAAGATGTTAAGCAGCTTATAAAATACTTCGAACCAGGGGAGATAGCTGGGGGAAGAAGAGGAAACACATGGAATATTATTAGTACGCAGGTCAAAAACTTTAACCAGGAGCTAATTGAAGATGGTACATTTTGGTTTCTCTCTACATCGTGAAGAGCCTTCCTGTCGTAGGCTGTGCTGGAAACGCAGACTGGTAAAATGTTAATTATTTCTGAGATTTAAAAAAATTGCCTGTGTAAGGCAGAAGATTGAATGTCCATTATAAATTATTCCCATGCCTCAGAGCTAGAACAGGTTCACAGAGAAGAAATTCAAAGCAGACTCTGCAATCAGGAACCATCTCTGAATAGCCCCCCAGGCCCCACACCCACCCCTTCCAGGAAAGCTTCTGTTCAAGTTTCTCATCATTGGACACACACAGCCACACACACATACAGCACTTCCACTGCTGCCATGTGCAAGGTGTCCCAAAGGCCCCATGAGCCTGTAACCACTCATTAAACCTTCTATTACAATGCACACTTCCCTGTACTTACTGCAGAAAGAGCTCTAACTCTGCACCCCACCCTGCCCTCCACCGGGTTCTGACCATCATGTCCCTTAACTCTGATGACAGCCTGGTCCTGACCTTACTCCACCCTCTGTGTGGCTCATAGAATGGTCTTTCTAAAGTGCGAATCTAAGCAGCACATTGGATTGAATTCCTGCAGTGGTGCCCCATCACTACGGGACTTCTTAGGACAGTGTTTAAGGCTCCTCTGTCAGGTCCTTGACTATGTCTCCGGCTGTCCTCGCCCTGCAGCCCCACATACATACTCCTCTCACTGCAGCCACGCTCTGAGGAATGTCCAGGCATCCTCAAGCCTGCCAGAGCTTGCACTGCATACACTCGGCACTTTTCTCCCTTTGACCTTCATGATCTAGTCTAGCTGATTTCTACTCATCCTCCTAACAGTTCCCCACCTCCTCCCCATCCCCACCTCTCATGCCCTAATTCCCTTTTTTCTGTGCTGCCCTGTCACGTGCAAACTCCTGTTAGAACAGTCCACACACCATGTGGCCCTCAATGGCGTGTCTGTCTTCCCAGCAGACTGAGCATGACGAAGAGGAAGGATCACATCTTTCTTTACTTTGTCTTCCTAGGACCAAGCATGGAGCCTAGCAGACCCTCAGTGCTCAGTGTTGATAGAACAAACAAAACCAAAGACTAACAACGAAGGCGCATTGTTGCTACAGAATTATTGTTGAAACATACCCCTACTCCCAAGAAGTTTTTTCACTTAAAATTTAAATGGCTTTGTTCTCCATAAGAAACTTTTCCAAAGCAATATCAAATACTCATGTGGGAAGAGCGTCATACCAAGCGCCTGCCGACCTGCTCACATCTGCCCTGCTGCGCTAACAGTATCCGTTACTGATAGAGTGGAGCACTGACTCCATCCTGCCAAGCAGAGGGAAATCAGCGCCCTGGACAGATTACCAGCTGTACCGTTGAGGGTAATAAATGAAGTGAGAGGCAATAGAGAGGACAGATAAAGCGCACAGTTCTCTGTCATTAACGTCTGTCTGAAGCCAGCACATGCTACTGTAAAATTTAAGTAGCTTATCACAATATACTGATAAGCAACTTAACTTTTCACTTCTATGACAGTATTATCACTTATGTTAATATGTTTCAATCAGCTCTGGCAGCTGCATATTGATTATTACAGAGCAAAGGACTGCTGCCACTTTACACAGCATTTACTTTGGCAAAGTAATGTAAACATTCAAGAGGGATTAGGGAGGAGATAAGTTTCTCCCTTCCTATTCTGTTAAATAAACCTCGGCTGAGTTAAAAGCCATTATAGAAGGAACAGTAAATCCCCTCAGAAGAAAACTCCTGCCCAGATTAGAGGACTGGTAGCAAACAAATTCAACCAAGGATTACAAATATCTTTTTTTTTTTCCCTGAAAGAAAAAAATACCACTAGTTAAATCCAGCAGGAAGGGGTCGAGGGGAAGCAAGAAGAGAAAATATTTTCTTGTAAGGAAACCATGGCTTCAAGTAAATGAGAGAAAACCTGAAGTTATTTTAGGAAGTCCTGATCAAGTGACTTGGGACAGGCTGGCTTCTCTGATAACTTAGGACTGTGGTATATAGGAAGCAGTTTTGGCCACTAGGTTCAACTGACCAACATAGTTTGGGCCCAGAACCTCACACCTCCGCGTCCTGCCGGGCTGTGAGGATGCAGGAGGTTGACATGGTACAGCCACCCAGCCCACAGCAGACTGTGCCCAGGTTCTCACACTCAGCCTCGACCTCACCAAATCGATTCTTTTTGGCTACGCTAAGCAGAACCCTCAGCCATGGGCGGTTTTATAGTTACCCTGGAAATCAGCCATCTCTTTCTTCCTTCAGCCTGACTGGACACAACTGTTCCCCACATGTTGTCCCCTGTGCACTGACAGATGAATATCTAGTGATGGCAGTGTTAAGGTCTTGAAACCAAAACCCAGCTGTCTTCTTCAAAGGATCCCTCTCTTCCCCTGTTGGGAGGCCAGGGTTCACAGCTGAACTTTATCCAGTGGCGTTTCCTGTACTGCTTCATTAGTGCGGACACAACAGCTTCACGCTGCCTGCAAGGGTGCAGGTGAGGATATGGAGACCCTCCACTCCATTTTGTACTTGTCTGTCAGCATGGAGTAAACACTACTTCCCAATCCAGAGACAGGAAACAAACACTCCATTACACTGCTCCTCCCGGGACGGCTAAAGGACGGCGCCTGCTCCACTTGCTACCTTAATGCAACTGCTCGAGTTTGCAATGCAAAGCATCAATATGTGCTGGGCTCAGTCCAAGGCTGGGGCCAAAAATCCCAATCACAAAGGGTCCCTGCACTCAAGAAGGCCACGGTCCCACGTGGTAAAAAGACATATACAACAAGGAGTAATAGTTTAGGTGGGGGGTTGGAACTCTTTCCCAAGTGTTTTATTTAGCGTAGGCTTTTGCATCAAATTATTAAACCAAAAGGAGCATTATCATGACCCAATCAGCAGAGACTTGATGGGAAAAAGCCAAAATGGGAAAAGTCTGCTTCCCCGGCACCGGCCTTGATCCAAGCTTCTCTTGCCAAATCATAGGTCAGGTAACTTTGTCCCAGGGTCTGTCCTTACTCCCTGACCTGACAGTCAAATGAAGAGGCTTTTGTTTTGTGTGAGGCAATATAAATTCTTAAACTTGAGAAGAGCTCAGGCAGCACTCAAGTATTCCTACACACATGACCTCACTAATGTGGGCTATCACAAGCCTTTGTGTGAAGTGCAGGGGCAGGTCCCAGAGATTGCACATAGAGTCAAATGGCTCACAGTCAAAATCACCTGTAAAATTCCCTTAAGATGACTCCAATGTACAGCAGACTTGGTTTGTATAGAAACAAAGCAGATGGCCCAAGTATAGGGGACCTATTGAATGAAAACTGCCTCTGTTCAAATCTGTCAGCTTGGTGAGCTGCTTACCCTCCAGGTGAACTTAGGAACTGAGTCCAACAGAGGATAGATAGATGACTCACTTTTCTAATCTCACTCCACTGAATGGACTTTCAGTATAATCATTCCCACACATGTACGAGTGACCTGGAATAGTGTGTATATGATGGGATTCCACTCCAGTGTCTTAAGTACTAAAATAGAAAACCATTACAAATTTTAAAAAGCTCTCCCACTTCACTTGCTAATAGTTCAGTTCAAAGCCATTAAATGAGCCCAAGCAAGGTAGAGGTGTGTGTGTGTGTGTGTGTGTGTGTGTGTGTGTGTGTGTGTGCGCGCGCATTTGTGTGTGTGTGTGAGAGAGAGAGAGAGACAAAGAGAGACAGAGAGAGAGAGATGGGGTGCAATGGTGGCAGAAGCGGATCAAGTTGAGAAAGGTGACCACCTGCAAGAAGAGTAGTCGTGAGCAGGACGTCACAGCACAAGCATGGAGAGGACGATATTCCCCAGATGGAACAAACTGGCACAGAGTTTTGGAGCCCAAGTGGGGGGAGGAGGGTTCCACGGTAAGGGAAAATCAGGGCTCCAGGAGGATAAGGAGGGTGTCTACACAGGAGGTGGCCTGGCTTGGAGGGTCAGAACTCAAAAGGGGTAAGAAGGGTGTATAAGTAGGGGAAAGGCCTGGCACTGGGTAACGAAAGCATCTATGTCAGTAGAAAGAAGTTGACTAGAGTAGTATTAGAACCCAAGAGGATTAAAAAAGAGCATCTGGAAGGCAGTCCAGTGTGGGATGCCAGAGCCTAAGTGGACAGGAGGGCTTCTATGAAGGATGGCCAGGCAGAGTTCAAGCAGTTGAGAAGGATGTCTATGGCAGGAGGAGACAGCAGTGACTGCCTTGCCTACAATGTCAGAGTTCAAATGGGGTGAGAACGGCAGCCACAGAGGAGGGGGGCTACAAAAGAGGGAGACTGGTTACACACAGGGGAATAGATCAAGACTGATCAAGTAAGTAAATATATAATGAAAACCAAGCTTATTACTATTAGAGAAGAGAGTTACTAATATGAATAGGGAGAAAATAAGAATGAACCCTACCACACTGAACTGGAATTAGATGTAACTATGTGAAATCATGGAGAGAGATAAAAGAAATACAAATGTATGTATGTACATTATTACAGATATTACAGATACATATATTCTCTAGCTGTAGCCACTGAAGGGCCTGGCACAGACATCCCAATTATAATAAGCACACTTAATGCCCAAATCCTGGCTTCTAAGTACCATTCTCCACTAGAAGGAACCAGGGCTCCTGGAAGAAATGTCTGATTCCAGGGCCAGGGCTGGGAAATACCTTGTGCTAGAAAAAAGGCAGTGCTCAACATATGCTTAGGGCATACCAATGGGACACAAAAGCTAGTATGGATGGGTTCCTACTGACCGTATCTGTGACAATTTGAGCATCAAAACAAATAAGGAGAGAAAGAGGTCATTTAATAATAACTAAAAAAGGAAATCATGAGTCTATGCTGGAATAAATGAGCAAATTAAAAGTTTGGTAAGGATAGGATGAGGATATTCCTAGTATACCTTTTAATTAAAAAGGGAAAAAGAATGGAGAATCCTAGGAGATATGTCCTCAATCAAGTAGTGGGACAAATTGAAATAGTGTACCACCTGGAAGAATGCAATGAAAAGAACGCAGAATACTATTATATTCCTGCCACAGAGTAGAACTTAATTCCTACGGAAACATCAGATAAATCCAAACTGAAGAAGCTTTTACAAATTAATAGCCTAAGTGTCAAGTTCATAAAAGTCTAGGAAACACTGAGGAGCTATTTCAGAATAAGAAGACTAAAGAAACATGACAACAAAATGCAACATGTGATCCTGAACTATATCCTTTATATACACTCACACTTACACACAAATGGGAGGTCCAAGTATTACATGGTAGTACTGCATCAAAATTAATACTAATTTTCTGATTTTGATGATTGTAATGTAGCTATGTAAAAAAAAAATCTTTTATAACACATACTAAAGTATTCGAGAGTTACTGGGTATTATTTTGGCAACATCTCCCAAATGAGGCATTTGTATTATACTCACACTTTTCTGTATGTTTGTTATTGTTTCAAAATTAAAAATAAAATGGGGAGGAGAGAATCTAAAGAGTCATTCTTCTATAAAAACTACCATAAGTAGGAACTTCCCTGGTGGTTAAGACTCTGCACTCCCAATGCAGGGGGCCTGGGTTCGACCCCTGGTCAGGGAACTAGATCCCACATGCCACAACAAAGATCCCGCATGCTGCAAAAAAAAAAAAAAAATTCGCATGCCGCAAAGAAGATCCCATGTGCCACAACTAAGGCCCAGCGCAGCCAAATAAATAAATAAACGGTAGACCAACTAGAGTATACAGAATAATGACATGAGTTGGGAAAATAAAATAAAAAATTTAAAACCATGGCTATAGGGAGGGGCATGCAATGGAGAGAAGAGCTGGTTGCAACTGTGAGTGGGAGTCAATACGCATCACAGAGAGAAGGTTGGGCTTCAGCTAAGTCTTGAAAGAGGTTGTTCTCTGCCTAAGGGAAGAAGGTTGGAATGGGTGGGGATAAAGAGCATTAGAGGCAGGGAAAACTCATGAGCAAGGGCTTGTAGGCACAAACCACTGGTGCAGTTGGAATAGCCAGAGAGTAGGGTGTGCAGGCTGCAGGAGGACAAAGATGAGGCAGGGGGCAGAAAGGCCAGGCTCTGGAGGGGCTCTCATATGCCAAATGCACGGGCCTCCCTTTTATTCTTGAATCGGTGGGGAACCAAAGGGCCAGTTAAAGAGAAGTAACATTCTGAAGATGAGTATTTAGAGCCAGGCAGAAAGTGATTATCTCCCCCTCACCACAGCCCAGTGGGTCACCTCAGCCTTACCAGAACCACTGTCCACTTTGCTACCCTAAAAAGAAAAACTTCGATAATATGATCTAGTTATGGGCTTCCCTGGTGGCGCAGTGGTTGAGAATCCGCCTGCCAATGGAGGGGACACAGGTTCGGTCCCTGGTCTGGGAAGATCCCACATGCCAAGGAGCAACTAAGCCCATGCGCCACAACTACTGGGCCTGCAGTCTAGAGCCCGTGAGCCACAACTACTGAAGCCCTCATGCCACAACTACTGAAGCCCACGCGCCTAGAGCCTGTGCTCCACAACAAGAGAAGCCACCATAATGAGAAGTCCGCAAGGAAGAGTAGCCCCTGCTTGCCACAACTAGAGAAAGCCCGTGCACAGCAATGAAGACCCAACAAAGCCAAAAAAATATATATATATATACATATATATATATATATATATATATATATATACACATATATATGATCTAGTTATACACATAATTTGAAAAAGATCAACAAAATGCCCTGGCTGTAGTATGAAAGTGAAATGAAAAAGTACTTTATAACAAAGAGTTTAACATTTAAACACTCAGGCACCATTATATTAGAAGATATAATGAAATAGTACCTCCCTGAGGGCTTGCCACAGATGTGCATCTACTCATGTTTGGAATGATGAGTTTAAACTAAGAAGAGTGACATGCAATACAGTCTTTCAACTTTTCTTTGTGATTTCCACTGCCTAAGAAGCTCTTAAAACTTCATTGCAGGTACTCTAAAAGAGGTATCCCTTCTTTTCTTACTTCCTGCCAGCAGATTTTGCCAAGATTCATTGGATGACAAAGCATCCCTTGGCTAAGGCTACTTGGCATATTACCAACCCCCAACCCCCAAATTTAAACAAGCAGAGCAGCATGGGACATCAGGAGAACACAGACTTGAGTCGAATAACCTTGTATGAATCTCAGTTCTGATACTTAGTAGTTGTGACACCTCAGGGAAGCAATCTCTCAAAGACTCAGTTTCCTCTTCTACAAAAAGATACACACCATCTAACTAATGTAACTGATGTATACAGAGACACCCAACCCCGAGCCTGGAATACTCTTCCTGTCCCTCTCTGCCTAACATTCCTGGTGTCTGCTTCAGAGGTTCCTCCAGGACTCTGTATAGGAATTCATCAGGCCCCGCAGTCACCAGAGCAGACAGGAAATTACAACCTGTTATAAGAGGAAGATACTCACAAATGATATGACCCCTTAAACCAGTAAGTCCCCACTTAGCCCTTCCAGTTTGACTAGCATCTATACCTACTCCTCTGTCAGTGTCTCGTTGGTCAAATGTCTACAATAAAATGCAAATAAAGGACTTCCCTGGTGGCGCAGTGGTTAAGAATCCTCCTGTCAATGCAGGTCGGGACACGGATTCGAGCCCTGGCCCGGGAAGACCCCACATGCCGTGAAGCAACTAAGCCTGTGCGCCCCAACTACTGAGCTGCACTCTACAGCCCACGAGCCACAACTACTGAGCCCGTGTGCCACAACTACTGAAGCCTGTGTGCCTAGAGCCTGTGCTGCACAAGAAAAGCCATGACAATGAGAAGCCCGTGCACCATAACGAAGACCCAACACAGCCAAAAATATAAATAATAAATAAATTTATTTTTAAAAATGCAAATAAAAGTTCAACCTTTGCAACGATGCAGGATTTTATGAAGCCCTTGTTAGAGATGCTGGACAACCGCTCAGAGCTAAGGAAAAGTGACTGATAAATAAAGATCTGGCAGAATTAGACCAGGTAACAAGAGACGAAGAGAAAAATCAAGAAAAACAAAGATGGTGGCACATCAAAAGAAAATGAATTCAATATCAAACGGTTAAGAGAGGCCTTGAGGAAATTGATGACGTCCTCAAAAACTTTTGGAAAAATGACTCCTTTTATGATTATGCTATGAAAGTCAAACATGAAGTGTTATTATGTCTGAAAAATCATACCACCACCGACAAAAATTCACTTGACTCATTATTCTAAGAATTAATGTGTTGTTGGGATAAAGGCTAGATTTTGTCAAAATGAATTGATTTTCAAAGTTTGTTTCATTTTTTCTAGATAAAAATTCTAAACAACTCCCCCATTTTTACTATAAAATTTTGGTCCCACTTAAATAAATGCATTTTAGCCCCAGCATATGAGGCCGTCCTGGGCTTACCCTATATGAAGACTCACCTCAGTTCTTGACTAGTATCAACTCCATGAGAGCAAGGATCATGACCGTATATTGACTGTTTAATCTCTAATGTGTGCCTGGCACATGTTAGACATCCACTAAGTCAGAACTTCCCTTGACAGATGTAACTCATCCCTATAGTTTCTACTAAGGCCATTACCACTAGAGCCACAGAGAAACAGTCAACCAACTCTTATTGGGAGGTGGGGCTCCAAATTTAGGAGGCAGCATTTTGATTAGAAAAATGATCCAGAACCAAAAACAATTCCTATCAATGGACTGCTGGAGTGACAAATAATTTAAAATAGAGTGAGCAAATAAATATTCTAAGCAGATCAAGAAGTACCCACAAACTTAAGATTTCTTGCTCCTTGTCTATCCCTTCAACGCAAGTAAACCCTGCTATCTACTTTTTTTTGTTTCTACTTCAAGTACTATGGGAAGATGTAATATGGGAAAATGTCAAAAACCGAGCTCAGGGCTTCCCTGGTGGCGCAGTGGTTGAGAATCTGCCTGCCAATGCAGTGGACACAGGTTCGAGCCCTGGTCTGGGAAGATCCCACATGCCACGGAGCAACTAGGCCCGTGAGCCACAACTACTGAGCCTGCACGTCTGGAGCCTGTGCTCCCAACAAGAGAGGCCGCGATAGTGAGAGGCCCACGCACCGCGATGAAGAGTGGCTCCCGCTTGCTGCAACTAGAGAAAGCCCTTGCACAGAAACGAAGACCTAACACAGCCAAAAATAAATAAATAAATAAATTAAAAAAAAAAAAAAAAAAAAAAAACCGAGCTCATTATTGTAGTTTGGCAACTTAATTTTTCAAGCACAGGTGAACCTCTAAAACTGCTCAAGAATCCTCTAATCCGTAGTGTATCAGGCCCCATGTTCCCACAGAGTCTGCTCTAAACTTACTCTTTTTCTCCCATCTCTAATCCATCTCTCCTGCTCTTCAGAAGATTTTCTTCTCTCCAAACTTACTGAAGAGAATAGCTCTAACATGAGCGTCCCTTTCTCCTACTCCTACACCTCTCATGCCCTCCCCTTTCCCTCCCAGTTGGAGATGGAAAGTGGGAAGACCCTAGTCTCCAACCACACTGCCTTCTATAAGACTCATCTTCTCTCTCATTACACTCAGCCAACAAGCATTCCCATCTTTAAGCCCAACAAAAACCACCCTTGTGTGCTAGTCTACAGTTCTCAAACTACAGCCTTGGCACCAAGGTGCACACATTCCTCCCTGTGAGAAAAACATACCACAACCTCCTGAGCTAACCACACTAAACTTCAACGAACATACTCTGGAATTTAAAATTGAGGTGACGCTTACAGTCCAAACATCACACATTTCCAGATCATTCACTTTTCAAATGTTGCAGTCAATCATCCATGAAATCACATATTCCTCCATATTTATTAAGCCGCATCCAATATATGGCTGGCACTGTGCAAGGTGCATGGGGAATGAGACCCAGGACCCAGCATTTGGAGAGCTCACTGTCTCAGGAAGGAAGCAGACACACTGGCAAATACTGTCGACAGCACTGGGTCAGTGCTATGACAGAGGTTCATAGAGGGAACAGAGGAGAGGTTCTGGAAAGTCTTCCCACAAGAAATGACGCTTCGCTGATCAACTTCACACAGACTGCAAAGTCAGGAGACCCACTGTTCTGTCACTAGCTGTGGCCTGAACTGTGTTTCTTCTGCCCCACGTGTGAAATGGGAATATACTATCTACACTCACATGGCTGTTGTTAGGGGGAAACATGCACCCACCATTGAGCCTGGAAGAGAATAAACAATGGTTTTCCCTGATGAAATTGTACTCTTTTGCCATTAAGTTTAAAAGTTGGAGGAACCTAAATAAGAAAAAACGAACAATCCCCTTTGGGAGATCAGAGCAAGTCTCACTCAATCTGAGCATTCTGCTTTGCTCACAGTTGCTGATCTCAAATTGTAAATTTATTATGGCATCTGGTTAAGCTCAAGAATCTCTGACTTGTGTCCATAATTAACATCCCATTGTGATACCTATTACATCTATGCAGGAAAATATGTTATATGCACTGCATGAGCAGAAATATTAATTTGCATTAGGAAAAAAACCAACAAGCTCCCATAAAACATCTGTGCTTACATAAATCTACCCAAACATACACTTGGATTTGATTTTGGAAACAAGGCTCTTTTCCCTCTTGATGGGTATTCAATAATTGTTGCTTTTAGACAGCGGATGTGTCGTCTTCTTTTCTATGACAGTATTACTATGATTGAGGGAGATGCTCAGGAGGAAAGCAAGGAGGCACTTTTCTGTTATCACCAGTGAAGTGTTGGTAACAGAAGATCTGTGGAGTAATGACACCTGCACTGACAATTCAGTGTAATTCTCTGATATTTTCCATTGAGCCTAGAGAGGATGAGCACATAGGCCTTTCATCATTTTCCTAAGAGAGTTTATGATGCAGCCCACTCCTGTATTCACACACCTGCAAGTTTTTTCCCCATTCAGAGCATCTTATTTTATGGTTTAAATTACTACTGTAATATAATATAATGGGTTAGGGAGGGTCTAACCATGGCCTACCTTACAGGAGCTTTCACAGACTAAAAGAGAAACACATTGTCTCTACTGAAAATGAAAAACACAACAAAAGGAAGAAATGGCTACACAAGAAGTCCTGTCCTACTTTCAGTAGTAAACAACAAAATTAATTATCCCACTGAGACACCATTTGATATTATTCTCATTTCAGAGCTAGGAAGTGGAAGCTAATGGAGAAAAGTGGGAAATTTAACAAGCAATAGGTGCTTTGAACTATTATTCTTTACAACAACTCTATGAGATGAATTATCATTCCATTTTACAGATGAGAAAACTGAGTCTCAGAGAAGTGAAGTAACTTACCTAGGACAGCACAGTTACTAAAAGCACAGCTCAGACACAAAACTAGTCCAATGTGATTTCTATCCTACTCACTCTATACAACACAGTATCAGTTGTACAACCTGATCAAGTACAATAGTCAATCCTGAGATTAGGATTTTAAATCCTTACCTTGCAGTTCTTACTGTAATGCCCTGATAAAATGAAAGCTTGCCTCCAAAGGTCCCTCAGCTCGAAGCGTTCTGAGCAATCCAACTTTGGCTGCCTCCCAAGAGTTCAGCATGTTTTCTTACTTTGCCAGCTCCAGGGACACTAGTCATGTGTCAGCTCTTTATTGCTTTAGGAATTAGCGTACATGTTATATTCGGAAACACAAATATAAATAGCTCAATTTAAAATGTTTTAATCAAGCATGGCAAAAGAGATATTTCAAGTTTCCAGTGCTGCGTGTCAAAACCCAATGCCTCTGCTACCTTAGAGGTGTATTTTTAAGAACTTATCTAAAAAAACAATGGCCTGTGTCATAGATTCTTAAACAGACTGTTGCCTTTTTTAAAATTTAAAGCATAAAGCTTTAAATGTATGCTTATGGTGACAATTAAGGAAATGCTAGATTAGACAGGGCATCAGTTTTCCACGAATAGCACTCATTTAAGTTCATTTCCACCCCAGATCTCTGCAGATCTCTGTTACGTCATTCAATCACAAATCTCTCTATAAAAGTGTCTGGCTGTCTCTTAAAACCATTTATGCTCTATGCTTCAATGCCTTTCCTTGGCAACTTTTTCCATATGCTTAACTTCTTTCAGGAAAGCAGTTCTGTCTCAATTCACAGGACAGCACGCCAATCAACACAAGCAAGCAGGCAGGTAAAGAAAGGAAAAAGGAGAGACGGGCACATAGAGAGAAGGTAGAATATAAATGTAGCTGGTCCAATAAAAGTAATGTTTTAGAAGGCAAAGAGTTTTAGGCCAAAAGAAAACTAACCAACCACCTACCCGCAAGCAATCAGAGAGCCCTGAACTTGAATTTATAACCCAAACACCCTGTACCATATGCAACTTGAGACACAACTGGTAGCACTACTGGGGATTTATGACTTATGACTTGTTCATATTTAATTTGTAACCAAACACTTCCCCTTCCTCTCTGCTACCTTAGAACTCTTGATTAACTCTTGTTTTCACAGGTCAGAGGTTAAATAAAGGAAGGGAAGCATTCTGGGGTGAGATTGCCCAGAGCACCACATCCAAGAGTGACCTGTGCAAGGAACATTAAAATAAGTGATAAGACTAGAGATTGTTCAAGACAGCTGATGTTCAAAGACTCCTTTGGGTACAAAGCAGGATCTTGTGACTAGAGAGCTGGCAAGAAAGGTGGACAGGAAACTGCTCTCAAGTTACCTTTCGTGACAGAGCAACTCTCTCACCAAGAGGTTTCTCCCAAAATGTTTTTGGAAATGAGACTGAGGTTTTAAGGGAAGGTAAAACAGGAATTTGTATAAGCCAAACAACCCTTCTCCTCGCTTCATTCTGCCACAGGCATCTGTCTTGCCCAGCAGATTCTCCTACTCCCAAAGAAAACCTCCATGGCTAACACAAGGGAAGCAAATTTCTTGTACACACAGAGGCACAGCTACCCTGCTGAACAGGGTATAATCTGTCCAACTGCAAGATCCACCTTGTACCAAGTACCTTTACCACTCATCATGTTCCAAACTGATTAAAAAAAAATAATAGTAGAGACCACCATTTATTCTGGAATACCAAATGCCAGGAGCTTTACATGCATTTGTTTATTTACTCCTCATAGTAATTTATTACGTAGGTACCATTACATCCCCAGATAACATATGAGGAAACTGAAGCACAGAAAAAGTAATTTGCTCAGACTCACACAGCCACAGAGTAGATCAGGGCTGGATCCAGGTCTATGTGACTTGCTATACCAGTAGGTACTTTTCTGAAAAAAATCTTCCTCAGGGAACAGTATCAGTGAAGTACACACTAGACAGCACACACACTTTACATGTGATCAGGTGTTTTCAAATTGTCAAAATGGGACAATGCTCATTTGTTTTATAGCTAGCTCTCGTTTGTTCGTTCGTTCGTTCCTTCTTTCCTTCATTCATTCATTGCCTGATATAAGCCAGGCACTGGACAGAGAGTTGACTAAGGCATAGCTTCCACTAAAGTAGGTCCCTGATTTAAATTTGTATGTGAAACCATTATGGCATTAGGAATGATCTGATAGAGGCAACAAAAACAAAACTTGGAAAATGTGGGAAGCAATGGCTGGGCCTCCATGCAAGGAGCTAAGGCATGCGTTTTCTCTGCACCATAATCACAGAACACAGCCAGAGCCTGGAGCAGTTTCCTCAGCTGAGCCCTTCAACAGGATGGAGGAACCCAATCCTGAGCAACCTGAGAAGGTGGGCGTCCACTACTGGGTGATCAGATTTGAAATATAAAGTGCCGTTAGTCACTCTCTGTTGTTTCCCTGACAAAAAATCCTGCCCCTCGGCCACGCCTTAGTTTTAAAACAATCTTTGTGCTTATGGCTTATGTTTTATTATAATCCAGGAGGAGTCCGTAATGCTAAAAAAGTCTAAAATTGGTGTTATTAACTCTCTTAAAGTATGGTAGGTTAGAGGAAGGTCAAGTGTTTGGTTAAACAAGTCATAAGTCAGCAGTCCCCAGCAGCACCACCAGTTGTGTGTCTCCCTCAAAAGAAACCCTAAAAACTAATTTTTAGAAAAAGGAAGCTTGGCCAGCAAAGCTGGCAGAAACAGGTTTCTCTGACATAAATTCTTAAACTCATATAATATGAAAGAGAGCAGGAAAATTATCTTTCAGTAACCATTAAAAGCAGAATATGGGGACTTCCCTGGTGGCGCAGTGGTTAAGAATCCGCCTGCCAATGCAGGGGACACGGGTTCGAGCCCTGGTCCGGGAAGATCCCACATGCCGCAGAGCAACTAAGCCCGTGAGCCACAACTACTGAGCCTGTGCTCTAGAGCCCATGCTCTGCAACAAGAGAAGCCACTGCAATGAGAAGCCTGTGCACCACAACAAAGAGTAGCCCCCGCTCGCCACAACTAGAGAAAGCCCACGCACAGCAACGAAGACCCAATGCAGCCAAAGATTAATTAATTAATTTTTTTAAAAAAGCAGAATATGAAGGTTAAAAAAATGTATGCAGGAATTATTTTTACTTTATTTCCACCAGCATTAAATGCTGTAACAATTTTTTGGTACTATATTGTAAATGGAAGTTCTTTACCATGTATATAATAGCGAAACATATGTATCACATCTAAGTATGTACTAAGGGAATGGCTAAATAAATTATGATAAATCCAGGCAACAGAAAATTAGGGTTTAGAATATTTTTAGTAATATTATAGGAAAATGCCCATGAAATAATATGAAATTGACTCAACTGTGCAGGTCCATTTATACATGAATTTTTTCCAATAAATACAGTACCTGTATTTTCATTTTACAGATCTTTAACTAACTGAAGGGAAAAGTGTGCATTCAATTACTGATCATAGTATGTGGAATCAAAAGAACTAGGGTTTGAACCCTGCTTCTAACCAAACTGTTTCAGCTTCCTGCCCTTGGGTGAGTCTGTTATCATTTCCTCTGTTTTTGAGGCAGTATGTGGATCTTCAACTTGCGATGGGGGTTGCACCCCTAACCCCATGTTGTTCAAGGGTCAAATGTAGATTGAAAAGAAGCAATGTTCGCAATTATAGAAAGATTATTAGATGAAAAATTAATAGTGGTTATCTCTAGGTTGTGGGATTACAGATAATCTTTGTTTCCTTCTACATTCTTCTCTACATTTTCTAAGGCTTATGTATTGAGCATGCAGTGCCTTAAAAATTAGAAAAAGGTTGTGTTGCATTTTAAGTACTTTATCTTATTCATGGTTGCAAATACTTGGAACCAAGCTAAATGTACAATAATAGTTCACAAATTTGGACTATCAAAATAATGGAATATTTTTTAAAACTTTCAGGTGTAAAATTTATTTTTTTTAAAGTTTGAGATTATTAGAAAAAATCACAAGCTTATAATTATAAGCATAAAATTTTATTTTTTATTTGTTTTTTATTGAAGTATAGTTAATATACAATATAAGTTCCAGGTGTACAATATAGTGATTCACAGCTTTTTAAGGTTATGCTCCATTTATAGTTATTATAAAGTACTGGCTATATTCCCTGTGTTGTACAATATTTCCTTGTAGTTTTGTATATAATAGTTTGTACCTCTTAATCCTCTATCCCTATACTGCCCCTCCCCCCTTGGAATATTATATATTCATTAAAATCAGACTACAGAAAAGTATTTCAACACAGAAAACTATTTACTATATATTTAGATATAAAAGCAGGCTCTATAATATATATAGATGATTTTTCATTTTGTGTGTTTTCCTTTATTTTCCAAACTTTCTACAATAAATATGCATTATTTTTAAGCACTTTTAAGTTTAAAAAAAAGCAACATGCGTGATCCTCCCTGCCTACCAACTTCCAAGTCATCTTGTTTGGTGGTAGGGAGGTGGACTGGATAGGGAGAGCAGAGTCGAAAGCCTATCCTCTTGTTTCCTTAAGTGTGCTTAATAAC
This sequence comes from Phocoena sinus, assembly GCF_008692025.1. NCBI lineage: Eukaryota > Metazoa > Chordata > Mammalia > Artiodactyla > Phocoenidae > Phocoena > Phocoena sinus. Next base: position 11,474,865 of record NC_045768.1, on the reverse strand, counting down.
TGTGATGACTCAGTTCCCAAAGAGGTTCTCTAGCTGAAATGGAAGTTTGCACTCTTTAACAAACTGATCACACCAGTCTCATGCTCTTTCCACTGCACCACGCTTAACATGGATCTCAGCTCCAGGTTGGTTAATAAGGGTTTCAGTGACCTTCCTCACTGTGGGAGCAGTCAGTTTCCATAAACCCTGGTGGATCTCAGAAAGGAGGCACACTCACTTGTGCAAGGCCACCCTAAGTTGAGAGGGGGAAGAAAAAAGGGTCAGAGTCTTTTTTATCCCTGTTAGATTTTGAGGCCAAATCCTCAAGGCTGGATGGTTCATATAAACATTTAGCAAGCATCAATACACACCAGCCTGTGCTAGACAGCCAGGATAAATACATGAGCGAAACACAGCACTGTCTGTCCTCAAGGAACCTAGGTCTCTCAGGGTAAGACAAACGTGTAAACGGTTAATCTCAATGCAATGTGAGGCTGCTGTGATACAACGAGGCATTGACAGCTGTGGGAATACTGAGGAAAAGCGTCTCAACCAGACCGGGGTATTAGCTAAATGAGGAAGAGTAGTTAGATGAAAGAAAAGTGCACTTCCATCTGGAGGGGACAAAATATTCCAGAGGCATAGAGACAATGGACTACAAATGGCTTGGGGTGGCTGGTTTCCACTTAAAGGTAAGGGCAAGATGTTTCTCTGTGTGATTTTGGGGCGGGGGGAGGTTCTGTTGGGGGTGCAGATGGGATTCTTGGCAGAAGAAGCTGAGACTAGAGAAATCCAAAAAGACCGGCTTGTGAGGAGTTTTATGTGTAAGACTAGGGAGTTTAGCTCTTTTCCTAAAAGCAAAGAAGACTTTTAAGCAGAGGAGGGATTTGATCAGCTTTGTCTTTTTAGAAGCACACTTTAATGGCAGAGTGGGAGGTGAACTGAAAGGGGAAGTCTGGAAGCAGATAAACTCAAAGGTTCTAAGACCCAGGTAGCTGGCAAAGTCCTCTAGGAAGAAGGTTCTAACAGTGAAGGCTTATGTCAATGCTCTTTTAATCACTTAAAGAGACTACTGAATGCAATTAAAAAGAGGGTTTGGCTCCAAGAGAAGAACTAAAAAATGAGTTCCTATTAGGCAAAGGCTGGCCTGAAGAGCGAGACTCTTGCAGAAGCAGCATCCACTGTGTGATATGGTAGGAGAAGAGGATAGCCCGGAGCAACAGGTGTGCTTCCCCAACTTATCAGAGGGCTCCCCCGAGCTGTGACTTCATCTCTCCAAGCCCACTTTCCTCTGCCAAAGGGCAATACTTCCTATTTACCTAACAAGGCCATTGGTATGGAACGAATTAGGCAACTTAATACAAATTTACTAATAACTTTCTAATACAAATAATACAGAGTGCCCATCAGAGTTCACAGACCATACCAGGCACTCACAAACAGACGGCTTCTGTTATGATTGTTAGGTAGGAGATGTCTACCTGCTCTCTCAGGAGAACGAGTGGTTCTAAGCCATATTTTGGATTATTTTAAATGCCTTTAAAATGCTGAGCACCACAGGCATATGTATATTCCTTACAATTACTTTTCACACTGTATTTGTCATAAAAGAGGGAACTAGGGTCAATAGAAATTTTATTAATATTTACCCACTTGAAATACTACTCAGCCATGAAAAAGAATGAAATTTTGCCACTTGCAGCAACGTGGACGGACATGGAAGTCATTATGCTAAGTGAAATAAGTCAGACAGAGAAAGACAAATACTGTATGATATCACTTCTATGTGGAATCTAAAAAAATACAACAAACTAGTGAATATAACAAAAAAGAAGTAGACTCACAGATATAGAGAACAAACCAGTGGTCACCACTGGGGAGAGGGAAGGGAGGGCAATAACGGGAGAGGGGATTAAGAGGTACAAATTACTAGGTATAAAGTAAGCTACAAGGACATACTGTACAACATGGGGAATATAACTATAAATGGAGTATAACCTTTAAAATTGTGAATCACTATATTGTATACCTATAAATTATATAGTATTATACAGCAACTATACTTCAATAAAAATACACTATCTCTCCCCCCAAAAAAAGGAAAAAAATATTTATCCACTTGATACAAGATGATTTCATTTCAAAGACAGAATGAAAACAAAGGAAAAAAGATAGGGATCATAAATGTGTCACCAGTATTTTTCCAATCATTCCTCAATGAATGACTCTTTTCAAGATAACACTGTAAATAGTTCCTTAGGCTTTCCTGACTGAAGGAATATTACGTATTGTTCTTGACTAATTAAATAAGACTTAAGCCTAGAAGATTTAGTATGCTATAATGATATAAAAGACAGCAACAGTAATAAGACTCTAAGAGCTGTCGTTAAACATATGGATGTTAACATTTTTACCTTTCACAAATGTTTGAACTTAACTTCTATTCTAAAATAGAGCAACTTCAGCTAATTTAAAGATCAGTTCTCCACACTGAGCCATTCACAGGATGAAAATATCTAGTCCCTCAGCTATGGCAGGCAGTGACCCAGCAGTTCAAGGGCATTATCTCTACTCCCCATCTCTACTCCTTACCTGAGCTACATGACATGGGGAATCTTCAGCTATAACTAATAGATGAAGAAATGGAGGCTCAAAGATGTACAGCGACTTGCTCAAGATCACCAAGCTAGTAAAGCAGCGGTCAGGATTTGAAGTAAGGTCTTCTGGTTCCAAAGCTCATGGTCCTTTTTCTTTTTCATAAACCAACTTTAAATTATAATTTACATACAATAAAGCCCACCCATTCTATGTGTACGTTTAGAGGAGTTCTTTTTTTTTCCCCCGTACACGGGCCTCTCCCTGTTGTGGCCTCTCCCGTTGTGGAGCACAGGCTCTGTATGCGCAGGCTCAGCGGCCGTGGCTCACGAGCCCAGCCGCCCCGCGACACGCGGGATCCTCCCGGGCCGGGGCACGAACCCGCGTCCCCTGCATCAGCAGGCGGACTCTCAACCACTGCGCCACCAGGGAAGCCCTAGAGGAGTTGTGATAACCATATACATCTGTTTAACCACCACCACAATCAGTATATACAACATTTCCAGGACCCCAAAATGCTCCCTTGTACCCCCATCAATCCCCCTCACCCGCTGCAGGGTGTCTACCACACTATACTGAGATCACCTCTTTACCACCTGTTTTTCCCACCATTACCATTTTAAAATTTACTTCCTTTTAACATCAATTAAAATTCACTCTTTTGGTTGTATAGTTCTATGAATTTTGACAAATGCACACAGTTGTGTAACAGCCACAGACAATCAAGACACAGAACACCTCTATCCCACACCACCCAATTTGCTTATGCTGCCCTTTTCTAGTCAACACTTCCCCACTCCCAGCACCTGATCTGTTTCCTATTCCTATAATTATGCCTTTTTCAGAATGCCATATAAATGAAGTAATACAGTATGTAGCCACTATCATGATCTATCATGGCTTCTGTCATGACTTTTAAGTCACACTGTATATTTTAGCCTTTTCCCCACTGCTGACCCATGAAAGACAAATTTTTATAGTGACATATTCCCATGGACATTCCGATATATCACAACACCAAGGCACTAGCTATTGCTCTGCCCCAAGTGAGGAAATGTTACAGGAATACCTTCAGTCCACCTAATGCATTGAAACAGTATGTTATTTACAAACTTCATTAGCTATGTTATTTAATACTAATAAATTACTTAAGACACATCTCACATGTGAATGAAAGAAACTAATCTGTCTACACTGGGGTTGTAGTACATCCTACCTCTGTAGCACCATGCTTTCTCCTATAGCTATGAAACCATGCCCAGCCTGGAGGTCTGACCATAATACTATGGGTAGTGCCAAGGGTTTGCTCCATGACCAGAAAAAGCAGAACCCAAGCTCTCTGCCACCTGCCCAACCAGATGAGGCAAAGGGGGTGTGAGAGCAGCCAGTTGCTCTAAACTGTTCAACCTTCTCATTTTGTAGCAGAAGGAAGGGAAGTCCAGAGAGTGGAAGGGATTTACCCAGAGCCACCCATTTGCAGAATCAAAAGGGTATCTCAACAAACCCAGAATGTTATCCTCACTGAACGGATTAGCAATCCCTCAGTATTACTCTCTCGTTTCTTTTTCTGCTATACTTTCTTACCAACTAGGGTGCAAAAGAACATGGCTTCTCTTGTGTGAGAGAATCTAGTGTAGTTGCGGTCTTCAATATCTAGAATTGTCCTGAAACATCAAAATTTCAATCGGATTCCACAGAGAAGTCCCAAAGTCCCTTACTAACCAGGATTTGAAATAATGTCTGTTTAGCTCCAAACCTGATGATCTTTCTGTCTACTGTATATTTTGATATCTGTTCTGACACACATCTGGTTTTAGTATTCTATGGCTCATATCGACATCAAAAATGTATTGACTGTGAGGCCCTTTGCTGGGTCCTGGGGCTAACAGGTGAATCAGATGTAGTTTCTAGTTTTAAGGAGCTCAGTGTCTAGAGGGGAAATAAGACATATAAATCAACAAGGGTAATTACTGAGATAAGTGCTATGAGAGAAGTGTGCATAGGCACCGATTATCTGTTACAGGAGCTTGCGTGCGTGCGTGTACACACACACACACACACACACACACACACACACACACACACACAGCAGATGACCAGCCCCATCATATGTGACAGAATTTCTTTAAATCCTAACAGGGCTTAATAATTCTAAAATCAAATAGAAATGGTCACATTATAAGAAACTTTATTTTACAGAGAACAGTTGAACAAAGGCTACTGGAGCTCAGGTTCCAATAGTGATCGCCAAACAGGGCCACTTGATTTTTATGAACAATTTTCTTCTTCCTTTTCCTGTTAATACAGAAAAACTGGCACCTTTGTCTGGGTCCAGAATGTAAAATCAGGAAATAAAATGGCAAGTCTTACAACTGGGAACTTCAATCAGCTCATTACAAACCAAAGGGACATATTTGAATGCATGTTGCTACATTCATTTACCTATTCTGCCAAGCCATTCAATTACACGATTTCAGATTTTGTATAAAAAATACAGCCGTGTTTCTTTCAAAAGCTGGTATTTAGAGAAAAGTGATTAGAACAGCATGCTATGATACGTTAATACAGTGGTTTCATTTAATGGACAATGGCAGTTTCTGAAATGCTCCCTGTACTTTAAATTATTACACTTAGAATTCATGACTACAACATGTCTCAACTTTTTTCTTACTGCTGTACAATACACTCCATTGCCACTGTGAATGCAAAAAAACCCACATTATCAGAAGAGTTTTATTAGCATTTATAATCTTAACGAAAGTCATTTTTAAGGGTGGGGGGTGGGTATAGTGGGTTGTGAACACTGAGGAGGATAAGGCATCATAATTGAGAAAGAGTGAAAAAAGGGAGAAGAAAAGCTAAAGCAGGAGAAAAATCTTAAACCAAAATTTAACTTCTCCTTGGAGAGAGAGGGCACAAAAGAGACGGAGTTTATTCTAACCAGAAGCAGCTGTTGCTGTTCGAATTAGGAAGCATTCCTAATGAATCAGCAGTTCTTATAATAAATATACTCCCCTTTGAAATGTGAGGATTCGCTATGAGAATTTCTTTTGATATATTTTTTACACGAACTCATTAGACGGAGAAGAGGCAAGGATCGAGTATGTTCCTTTCTAAATTATGACGGAGATCTTATCCATATCATATCCTCCCAAGGTTAGTTAGGCGGGGCACAAGAAAACAAAAAATAAAAAACACAAATTTAAAACAGTTTCTACTGACCAGCACCCTGTTGTCACTCACTCCAAACAAACCTTGTAAGATGCTATGTTAACAGCACGCCTTACAAAATACCTGCTACTACACTAACTTAACAAGTGCCAGTTAAAGTTTAAAATGAAATCAGAGCTATACAAACAATGAAAGAGGCATGTCTTTTGCATTCATTAAAAGGAATCCCCAAATTCCATCATAGTGAAGAGCTGCTTGCAGAGTATATCCTGTTCCCCAGATATCCCTCTTGGCATTTTAAGAAGAGAAAAGGAAAAAAATTATGCATATTTATAAATACGTACACATACATATTTATTTCATCTCCACCTAGGTTCCATATTACTTTTTTTTTTCTTGCATTTAAAAACAGCCATTTTAACAGAGGTTTCTCCAAGCAAAACTCACTGTGTTCCTATCAATACAGACAGAAAATTTAAAGGGACATCTTCCCATTAGCAGAGGTGAGAGAAACTGGATGGACATTATTCTACCCACCAGTTTTCTCCAACTTTTAATCTATCAGTCTTCCTCCTCTTCTTCGATGGTGGGTTTCCAGGATTCTTGGAGCCTCAGTACTCAGTATAAAAACCAAGAACCACCGGAGTTGTAGAGTGACACAAGGAATAACATAGAGACTATTAAAGCTGCTTCGTCTTTCTCCCCTAACACCAATGGTACTTAAGCCTTAAACTTGGAGATGAAAATGAAAGGACATTCTAAACATAAACACCATCTTTAGGCTGCTTAAAAACAACCCTTTCACAAACTTAGGCATGACTTCCTATCTCAGGTCACTTGTGCTCTCAACAACAGGTTAAGAGAACGCAACGGATAGGTAGACCTGCAGAAGACAGAAATTAAGGACCAAGATGATTTAACTCTATCATTACCAAGTCATACAGAAGAGGTGGAACTCAGTAACTCCTTAGAGGAAAGAAGACTTGAATCATATGAGTGGGAGTGGTAGATTACCCTGCTTCTTCTACAGAATCAAAGCCCTAATAAGGATGAATCCAGGGAACAAACAGAGGAGTTTTGAGAAAAGATCCCTTTGCTAAAAGATCACTGTGCGCGCACGCTACATTCTAAGTAATTAGAACAGGGGGGCTCAGAAAGGCTCAGATCACTTGATAAATGTTAAATATTTGAACCCAAGTCCCTCCAAAGCCACAAGACCTTGTTGCCTCCCTAGTGACTTCTAAATCACAGAGAAGAGTCTGTCCACTGGGCTACACTACCTCTTTAGAACATTTCACTTGGCCATAAACTTAGTGGCCTTCTCTGCGGTGGAGAAAACAAGGTAGAGAGAGAGGGGTTGAGTGACTTGACCAACATTACGTAATTCCATTTTAAAGTGGGACTAAATGTCCTAGGGGGCAGACTACTAAAAATTATTCCCCCTTTGTTTTCCAAAAGGAGTAACCACCAGATAGTTCCAAATATTTAGTTAGATCCGTTCCCCTGCAGATTTGTATTCCTACAGAAATGCCTGTCCTGGCCTGGTGCTTATTTGGCCTCGGCCTTCATCAACCAAAAGGACAGCTCTGCAGTTTGTACACTGTTTCGCCTTGCGTGCTATGTTGGAAACCACACTGGCTTTGAAAATATTTCATTAGATGAGGATGGATAAACTAGATGAAGGATTGGCAGGGGAAAAGAAGTTCAGATGTCTGAAATGCAGACAATGATTTTTACACAATGATATCTACCTCAGAGCTACTTATGACAGCAAAAAAATGTAAAGAGCTTAAAAATTAGCAGTGTGTTTTTCTTAGGGACTGGAATAAAAGACATGTGATTATAAAACCCAGCTTCACACATTAGAGATATGCAAGTTACTTAAAAACCCTTGGTTTCCTTTTCTTTAAAATGGAACTAACTGCCGGAAAGAGTTGTCATAAGGATTCAACAGTATCATTCATGTGACGCTCAGCACAGTTTCCACACGGAAAGTAATCAATAAATGGCAGCTACTATTACTATAATTATTAATTCCAATAGTAAAGATAATGAGATTAAGTATGGGCCTCCTTTGCGATTTAGTTTTATGTGGCCATTAAAATGTCCTTCAGGGAGAAAATCGTAATGTTACAAAAATAGGTAAAAAGAATATCAAATAAAAACTGTATATGATCTCAAATATGTAAATTTTAGAATATGTGGAGGAAGGGGCAAGTTAGGCGTAGAGGATTAAGAGGTACAAACTACTATGTATAAAATAAATAACAAACAAGGATGTATTGTACAACACAGGAATACAACCAATATCTTATAATAACTTTAAATGGAGAATCTATAAAAATATTGAATCACTATGTTGTACAACCTGAAACGAATATATTATAAATCAACTATTATGTCACTTAAAATTTACTAGTAGCCACATAAAAGAAAGTGGAAAAAAGTTTATTATGTGCATATGCATTATATGCGTATTGCATATATTATTAGTAAAAGACTAAAAGGAAATGCACCACAATTTCTACTTTTGGATGGTGGAATTAAAGATATTTTCTTCTTCTGTACTGAAAAACACAGACATTCAGAAGTCAGCTGCGTTTTTTTCCTGTGGATATCCAACTGTTCCATCAACATTTTTTCCTAATAGACAATCCTACCCCATCCCTTTCAATCATCCTGGCACCTTCATTAAAAAAAAAAAAAAATCAATTGATTCTCTATTCTGTTCCATCGGTCTATACATCTATCCTTGTGCCAATACCACAATGTCTACTATTGATTACTATAGCTTTACAATAAGACTTGAAATCAGGCAATATCGTTCTTCCAAACTTATTCTATTTTTTCAAACTTAATTTGGCTAAGTCCTTTGCCATATGAATTTCCATACAAATTTTAAAATCCAGCTTGTCAAATTCTATTTAAAAAGCCTAGTGGTATTGCACTGACCCTGTAGATCAATTTGGGGGAACTGACATCTATACCATTAACGGTCTTCCACAGAAACAGAATCAATAGGACATATATAAATAAAGACATTTATTTTAAGGAATTGGTTCAAGCAAGTCAAAAATATGCTGGGCAAGTCGGCAAGCTAGAAACTGAGGCAGGATTTCTTTTTTTTTAATTAATTAATTTATTTATTTATTTTTGGCTGTATTGGGTCTTAATTGCTGCACATGGGCTTTCTCTAGTTGCAGCGAGTGGGGGCTACTCTTCACTGCAGTGTATGGGCTTCTCACTGCGGTGGCTTCTCTTGTTGCGGAGCGCGGGCTCAGCAGTTGTGGCTCGCAGGCTCTAGAGCACAGGCTCAGCAGTTGTGGTGCATGGGCTTAGCTGCTCCGCGGCATGTGGGATCTTTCTGGACTAGGGATCAAACCCATGTCCCGTGCATTGGCAGGCAGATTCTTAACCAATGTGCCACCAGGGAAGTCCCTCAGGCAGGATTTCTCTTACAATTGTGAGGCAGAATTCGTTCTTCTTTGGGAAACCTGTTTTTGGCTCGTAGGCCTTCAACTGATTGGTTGAAGCCCACCCACATTCTGGAGGGGTTTCTCCTTTATTTAAAGTCAACTGATTATAAACGTTAATCACAGCGTCATCTATACTAGTATTAGACCAAACAACTGGGCACCAGAGCCTAGCCAAATTAGGCATCACAACATCCTGACAACAGTGAGTCTTTGAATCCAGGAGCATGGTTTATCTCTTTACTTATTTAGATCTTCTTTTAACATATCTCAGCAATGTTTTATACTTTTTGGTGTCCAGGTCATGAAAATATTTTGTTCAGTTTACCCCTAAGTATTTACTATTTTGATGCTATTATAAAAGCACTGTTTTATTAATTATAATTTATACTTTTAATACCAATTTCCTTAACTCACATCATATACAAAATTAATAGAAATGGATCAAAGACCTAAATATGAGATAAATCTATAAAGTGTCTAGAAGAAAATATAGGAGAAAATCTTTGTGCTCTTGTATTATGCAAAGATTTCACAGGACACAAAAAGCATGAACCATAAAAGAAAAAAAATCAATAAACTGGACTTTGAAATTAAAACCTTATGACACGTGAAAGATGCTGTTAAGAAAATGAAAGGGCAAGCCACAGACTGGAGAAATATTTGCAAAGCACATATCTAATAAAAGACTTATAGCCAGAACATATTAAAAAAAAACTATCCTAGTTCAGTAATCATAAGGCAAAGAACCCAATCTTAAAAATGATCAACAGATTTAAACAGATGCTTTACCAAAGATGATATGCAACATCTTCTAGTAAATAAGCACATGAAAAGACTTTCAACATAACAAGTCATCAGGGAAATGCAAATTAAAGCCACAATGAGATACTGCCATAATTCAGTAGGAAGACTAAACTGAAAAAAAATGACAGTGTCAACAGTTGGTGAGGAAGAGGAGTAATTGAAACTCTGTATATTGTTGGAAAACAATTCTGCAGTTTCCTATAAAGTTATCATACCATAACACCCAGAAAAATCATATGTCCGTACAAAAACTTAAACGTGAATGTTTCCATCAGTCTTATTCACAGAAACCAAAACCTGGAAACAACACAAATGTCTATCAAGAAGTAAATAAACTGGGATACATCCATACAACAGAATACTACTCAGCAATGAAAAAGAACAAACTACTCATAAATGTAACATGGATGAACCACAAAATGTTACGCTGAGCAAAAGAAGCTAGACCTGAAAGAGAACATAATGTATGATTCCATTTATGTGAAATCCTAGGAAAGACTAAGCAAATCTATAGTGAAGGAAAACAGATCCGTGGTTGCATAGGGTTGCTGGGGGTGACTAAAAGGGGAACAAGGAACTTCTGAGGGAACAAAAATGTTGTATATCTTGACTATAGTCGTGGTTACACATTTGTATACATTTGTCAAACTCGCTAAAGTATACACTTAAAACTGGTAAGAGAGAGAGAGAAAGAGCGTGTGTGTGTGTGTGTGTGTGTGTGTGTGTGTGTGTGTGTGTGTTTACATTTCTTTAGATCTTCCATTTTGGCATATGGAGATATTTTGAAAAACCGTCCCAATCAATACAATTGAAATCACAGATTATATATTTATACCGACACAGACACAGTACAGACACACACACACACACACACACACACACACACACACACACACAAACTTTAAACACACTGCTAATCTGGCAAAAAGTAAAGGCTCCAGAGAGCAAAATAAATGAAATGGAAACTCGAACTCAGAGACGAAAATTAGCAACCAAGTTGGCTTTTACCCTGAAGCTCTTTGCCAAACTATGGGCACTCTGAGCTCCCAAATAATACAGATAGAAGGCAGAATTGAAACGAGGTAAAGCCTAGAAACCTCCTAAGGACACTACAACCTAAAGCTTGTGGACTACATCTTTAGTGGAAGGATAAAAAATTTGAATGCATTCTGCCAGTAGAGAATTTTTCATTCTTGATGCTCTCACAGGGTGGAAGGCAAACATCTCCACTGACGGGCTTCCACTGATGGTGGTGCAGTGGTTGAGAGTCCGCCTGCCGATGCAGGGGACACGGGTTCATGCCCTTGTCCGGGAAGATCCCACATGCCGCAGAGCGGCTGGGCCTGTGAGCCACGGCCACTGAGCCTGCGCGTCCGGAGACTGTGCTCCACAACAGGAGAGGCCACAGCAGTGAGAGGCCCACGTATCACCAAAAAAAAAAAAAAAAAAAAAAAAAACAGCATGAGAGGATAAGTGATTTCATTTAAGAACAACAATTAGATATAACATTTGTAGCAAGTAAATTAAACAAACAAGTAAAAGCAAATTAGAAACACCAATGGACCTCCATAATCTAATAAAGAATAATATTTAAGACCCATCCTACTGGAAAAATGTTAAAATACTTCCTTTAAAATCAGGCACAATAAAAGGATATTCACTATCTGTTTCTCCTCAACAATGCCCTGGAGATACAGGGCACCACAACTGAACATAAAAATAAAATAAAGGGTATAAAGAATACAAAGGAAAAACAAGACAAAACAGTCATTTATAAGTTACATGATTTTCTATCAGAAAACCAAAAGAAACTATAATAAATTACTAGAATTAATTAGGTAGCTGGGCAAAAAGATCAATATTCAAAAATCAATTGAATTTCTAAACAACAGAAGACGCCACTTGTAAAAGCTATTAAAAAGTTCTTAGGGGAAAAATGATACAAAGATATGCAGGATCATTATGGAAGTTTTTTTTTTTTTTTTTTTTTTTGGCGTGCCGCGCAGCTTACAGGATCTTAGTTCCCCAACCAGGGATGGAACCCGGGCCACAGCAGTGAAAGCGCCAAGTCCTAACCACTGGACTGCCAGGGTAGTCCCAAGAAACTTTTAAATGTTACTAAACGATATTAAAATAAGACCTAAAGAATCTTACATCATGTTCAAAAATTGGGTAGGAAGACTCAATTACAAACGATGTCAATTCACCTCAGACTTACCTCTGTATTCAACAAAAAGTCCAATCAAAATATCACTGTGGGGCTTCCCTGGTGGCACAGTGGTTGAGAGTCCGCCTGCCGAGGCAGGGGACACGGGTTCGTGCCCCGGTCCGGGAGGATCCCGCGTGCCGCGGAGCAGCTGGGCCCGTGAGTGGTGGCCGCTGGGCCTGCGCATCCGGAGCCTGTGCCCCGCAGCAGGAGAGGCCACAGCAGTGAGAGGCCCACGTACCACAAAAAAAAAAAAAAATCACTGTGATTTTTTATGAAACTTGATAATATCAGTCTAAAATTTACATGGAAGAATAGAGGAACAAGAAAACCAGGACATTTTTTGAGAAAAGTGAGGAAACTTTCCTGACAGGTACTAGTTAAGACTATCATAATCAACACAGCAAGTTATTGGCACAAGGATAGACAAATTAACTAATAAAACAGAATGAAAAGCCGGAAATAAGACCATGCATGTAGGAAAACTTGACCTATGACAGGACACTGCAAATCACTAGGGGAAAGACGGGATATTGAAGACATGTTACAGGGAAAACTGGATATCCAAACTGCGCACACGGTGGGGAGAAGAAAATGGATCCCAACTGTACAGTATCCGTAAAAAGCAATTCCAGGTGGATTAAAGGTTTAAAAGTGAAAGGAAGAAATGTCAAACTTTTGGAAGAAAAATAACTCTGATAACAACAAAGAACAAAGACATTATAAAAAAACATATAATGTAATATCTCTCATGAACACAGACACAAAAATTCTAAATCAAATATTAGCCAACCAAGACAAGTAATATATAAAAAGAACAAAATATAGTTACCAAGTGGATTGGTAGAACATTAAAAAATGAACGATAAGTTACCATTTTAAAAGAATAAAGGCAAAAAAGATATGTTTATAGCAATAGATGCAGAATAAACAACAAAACTCAACATCCATTCATGACAGAAACCATCAGTAAACTAGGAACAGAAGGAAACCTCCTCAATTTAATGGCATCTCTAAAATAATCTACAGCTCTTACTTGATGGTAAAACACTGTTCCCCACTAAGACTGAGAACAAGACAAAGGTATTCTCTCTTACCACTTCTGTTTAACATTCCACATGGCACTGGAGGTCCCAGCCAGTGTAATAAAGAAAGATATAGAAATGGAAGACATAAAATCCAACAGGAAGAAGTAAAACTGTTGCTATATGTAGATGACATGATTGTTTACTTTACCTAGAGAATCTATAAAAGAACTATAAGAACTAATAACTGAAATTAGCAAGGTCAAAGGATATAAGGATACAGGCTCAATATACAAAAAGTCAATTGTGTATTATATACAGCAATTGGCAAATACAATAAAATAAACAATTCTATTTGTAGCATTGTAATAAAAACATAAAATACATAGGAATAAGTGTAACAAAAGACAAGCAAGCCCTTTAAACTGAAAAATAAAAACACTGCTGACAGAAATTACAGACATAAATAAATGGAAAGATATGCCATGTTCAAGGATTAAAAGATTCAATACTGTTATAATGTTTTCTCTCTAAATTGGGCTACAGATTCAACACATTTCCAATCAAAATCCCACCAGATGTTTTTATAGAAACTGGCAAGCTGATTCTATAACATACATGGAAATGCAAAGGATCTAAAATAGCTAAAGCAATCTAGAAAAAGACCACAAAAGTTGGAGCATATTTACTACCAAACTTTAATACTCACGTTAAAGGTATAATAATAATCAACATTCACAGAAAGATAGACAAGACGAAAAGGCAAAGGGCTATGTACCAGACGAAGGAAAAAGATAAAACACCAGAAAAACAACTAAACGAAGTGGAGATAGGCAACCTTCCAGAAAAAGAATTCAGAATAATGATAGTGAAGATGATCCAGGACCTCAGAAAAAGAATGGAGGCTAAGATCAAGAAGATGCAAGAAATGTTCAACAAAGACCTAGAGGAATTAAAGAGTAAACAAACAGAGATGAACAATACAATAACTGAAATGAAAACTACACTAGAAGGAATCAATAGCAGAATAACTGAGGCAGAAGAATGGATAAGTGACCTGGAAGACAGAATGGTGGAATCCACTGCTGTGGAACAGAATAAAGAAAAAAAAAATGAAAAGAAACGAAGACAGCCTAAGAGACCTCTGGGACAACATTAAACGCAACAACATTCACATTATAGTGGTCCCAGAAGGAGAAGAGAGAGAGAAAGTACCCAAGAAAATATTTGAAGAGATTATAGTTGAAAACTTCCCTAACATGGGAAAGGAAATAGCCACCCAAGTCCAGGAAGAGCAGAGAGTCCCATACAGGATAAACCCAAGGAGAAACACTTCGAGACACATAGTAATCAAATTGGCAAAAATTAAAGACAAAGAAAAATTACTGAAAGCAGCAAGGGAAAAACGACAAATAACATACAAGGGAACTCCCATAAGGTTAACAGCTGACTTCTCAGAAGAAACTCTACAAGCCAGAAGGGAGTGGCATGATATATTTAAAGTGAAGAAAGGGAAGAAGCTACAACCAAGATTATTCTACCGGGCAAGGATCTCATTCAGATTCCATGGAGAAATCAAAAGCTTTACAAACAAGAAAAAGCTAAGAGAATTCAGCACCACCAAACTAGCTCTACAACAAATGCTAAAGGAACTTCTCTAAGTAGGAAACACAAAAGAAGAAAAGGACCTACAAAAACAAACCCAAAACAATTAAGAAAAAGGTCACAGGAACATACATATCAATAATTACCTTAAACATGATGGATTAAATGCTCCAACCAAAAGACACAGCCTTGCTGAATGGATACAAAAACAAGACCCATATATATGCTGTCCACAAGGCACCCACTTCAGACCAAGGGACACATACAGACTGAAAGTAAGGGGCTGGAAAAAGATATTCCATGGAAATGGAAATCAAAAGAAAGCTGGAGTAGCAATACTCATATCAGATAAAATAGACATTAAAATAAAGAATGTTATGAGAGACAAGGAAGGACACTACATAATGATCAAGGGGTCAATCCAAGAAGAAGATATAACAATTATAAATATATATGCACCCAACATAGGAGCACCTCAATACATAAGGCAACTGCTAACAGCTATAAAATAGGAAATCAACAGTAACACAATAATAGTGGGGGACTTTAACACCTCACTTGCACCAATGGACAGATCATCCAAACAGAAAACTAAGGAAATACAAGCTTTAAATGACACAATAGACCAGATAGATTTAATTGATATTTATAGGACATTCCATCCAAAAACAGCAGATTACACTTTCTTCTCAAGTGCGCATGGAACGTCCTCCAGGATAGAGCACATCTTGGGTCACAAATCAAGCCTCAGTAAATTTAAGAAAATTGAAATAATATCAAGCATCTTTTCTGAGCAAAACACTACGAGATTAGAAGTGAATTACAAGGAAAAAAACGTAAAAAACACAAACACATGGAAGCTAAACAATACGTTACTAAATAACCAAGAGATCACTGAAGAAATCAAAGAGGAAATCAAAAAATACCTAAAGAAAAAAGTTAATGAAAACACGACAATCCAAAACCTATGGGATGCAGCAAAATCAGTTCTAAGAGGGAAGTTTATAGCTACACAAGCCTACCTCAAGAAACAAGAAAAATCTCAAGTAAACAATCTAACTTTACATCTAAAGGAACTAGAGAAAGAAGAACAAACAAAACCCAAAGTTAGCAGAAGGAAAGAAATCATAAAGATCAGAGCAGAAATAAATGAAATAGAAACAAAGAAAACAATAGCAAAGATCAAAACTAAAAGCTGGTTCTTTGAGAAGATAAACAAAATTGATAAACCATTAGCCAGACTCATCAAGAAAAAGAGAGGACTCAAATCAATAAAATTAAAAATGAAAAAGGAGAAGTTACAACAGACACTGCAGAAATACAAAGCATCCTAAGAGGCTACTACAAGCAACTCTATGCCAATAAAATGGACAACCTGGAAGAAATGGACAAATTCTTAGAAAGGTATAACCTTCCAAGACTGAACCAGGAAGAAAGAGAAAATATGAACAAACCAATCACAAGTAATGAAATTGAAACTGTGATTAAAAATCTTATAAAAAACAAAAGTCCAGGACCAGATGGCTTCACAGGTGAATTCTATCAAACATTTAGAGAAGAGCTAACACCCATCCTTATCAAACTCTTGCAAAAAATTGCAGAGGAAGGAACACTCCCAAACTCATTCTATGAAGCCACCATCACCCTGATACCAAAACCAAAGACAGTACAAAAAAAGAAAATAACAGACCAATATCACTGATGAATATAGATGCAAAAATCCTCAACAAAATATTAGCAAACAGAATCCAACAACACATTCAAAGGATCATACACCATGATCAAGTGGGATTTATCCCACGGATGCAAGGATTCTTCAATATATGCAAATCAATCAATGTGATACACCATATTAACAAATTAAACAATAAAAACCATATGATCATCTCAATAGATGCAGAAAAAGCTTTTGACAAAATTCAACGCCCATTTATGATAAAAACTCTCCAGAAAGTGGGCATAGAGGGAACCTACCTCAACATAATAAAGGCCATATATGACAAACCCACAGCAAACATCATTCTCTATGGTGAAAAACTGAAAGCATTTTCTCTAAGATCAGGAAAAAGACAAAGATGTCCACTCTCACCACTAGTATTCAACATAGTTTTGGAAGTCCTAGCCACAGCAATCAGAGAAGAAAAAGTAATAAAAGGAATACAAGTTGGAAAAGAAGAAGTAAAACTGTCACTGTCTGCAGATGACATGATACTATACATAGAGAATCCTAAAGATGCCACCAGAAAACTACTAGAGCTAATCAATGAATTTGGTAAAGTTGCAGGATACAAAATTAATGCACAGAAATCTCTTGCATTCCTATATACTAATGATGAAAAATGTGAAAGAGAAATTAAGGAAACACTCCCATTTACCATTGCAATAAAAAGAATAAAATACCTAGGAATAAACCTACCTAGGGAGACACAAGACCTGTATGTAGAAAACTATAAGACACTGCTGAAAGAAATGAAAGATGATATCAACAGATGGACAGATATACCATGTTCTTGGATTGGAAGAATCAATATTGTGAAAATGACTATACTACCCAAAGCAATCTACAGGTTCAATGCAATCCCTATCAAATTACCAATGGCATTTTTTATGGAACTAGAACAAAAAATTTTTTTAATTTGTATGGAGATACAAAAGACCCCAAATAGCGAAAGCAGTCTTGAGGGGAAAAAGCAGAGCTGGAGGAATCAGACTCCCTGACTTCAGACTATACTACAAAGACAATATAGTACTGGCACAAAAACAGAAGTATAGATCAATGGAACAGGATAGAAAGCCCAGAGATAAACCCACGCACCTCGTCAACTAATGTATGACAAAGGAGGCAAGGATATACAATGGAGAAAAGACAGTCTCTTCAATAAGTGGTGCTGGGAAAACTGGACAGCTACATGTAAAAGAATGAAATTAGAACACTCCCTAACACCATACACAAAAATAAACTCAAAATGGATTAGAAGCCTAAATGTAAGACTGGACACTGTAAAACTCTTGGAGGAAACATAGGAAGAACACTCTTTGACATAAATCACAGCAAGATCATTTTTGATCCACCTCCTAGAGTAATGGAAATAAAAACAAAACTAAACAAATGGGACCTAATGAAGCTTCAAAGCTTTTGCACAGCAAAGGAAACCATAATCAAGATGAAAGGACAACCTTCAGAACGGGAGAAAATATGTGCAAACGAATCAACGGACAAAGGATTAACCTCCAAAATATATAAATAGCTCATGCAGCTCAGTATTAAAACACCAAACAACCTAATCCAAAAATGGGCAGAAGACCTAATTAGACATTTCTCCAAAGAAGACATGCCGATGGCCAAGAAGCACATGAAAAGCTGCTCAGCATCACTAATTATTAGAGAAATGCAAATCAAAACTACAATGAGGTATCACCTCACACCAGTTAGAATGGGCATCATCAGAAAATCTACAAACAACAAATGCTGGAGAGGGTGTGGAGAAAAGGGAACTCTCTTGCACCGTTGGTGGGAATGGAAATTGATACAGCCACTATGGAGAACAGTATGGAGGTTCCTTAAAAAACTAAAAATAGAGTTACCATATGACCCAGCAATCCCACTACTGGGCATATACCCAGAGAAAACCATAATTCAAAAAGACACATGCACCCCGTTGTTCACTGCAGCAGTATTTACAATAGCCAGGTCATGGAAGCAACCTAAATGCCCATTGACAGACTAATGGATAAAGAAGATGTGGTACATTATATACAATGGAATATTACTCAGCCATAAAAAGGAACGAAATTGGGTCGTTTGTAGAGAAGTGGATGGATGTAGAGACCATGATATAGTGAAGTAAGTCAGAAAGAGAAAAACAAATATCGTATATTAACACATATATGTGGAACCTAGAAAAATGGTACAGATGAACCAGTTTGCAGGGCAGAATAGAGACACAGATACAGAGAAGCAGCATATGGAAACCAAGGCGGGAAAGCAGCGGTGGGGTGGGTGTGGTGGGGTGATGAATTGGGCGATTGGGATTGACATGTATACAGTAATATTTATAAAATGGATAACTACTAAGGACCTGCTGTATAATAAAATAAAGTTCAAAAAACAGCTATAATAATCAAGACAGCATGGCATAAGGATAAATAAATATATCAATGGCATAGAATAGATTCATACTTAACACAATCACTACAAAGGCACCGAAGTAATCCAACAGGGGAAAGAAAGTCTTCACAATGAATGGTGCTAAAATGACTGGATAACCACGTGGGAAAAAAATGAACATTGACCCCATACCTTGCACCATGTACAAAAGTGAATTGCATATAGACCACAGACTTAAATGTAAAAGGTAAAATTATAAAGTTTCTAGATGAAAACATAAAAGAACATATGTTCTAAATGAGAACATAAGAATAAACATAGGAGTATGACTTGGGGGTAAGCAAAAGTTTCTTAGGACAGTGAAAGCATTAAGCATAAAAGGAAAATATTGGTAAATAAACTTCATCAACATAAAAAACTTCTGCTCCCCAAAAAGGCAGTATTAAGAAAACAGGCAAGGGACTTCCCTGGTGGTCCAGTGGTTAAGAATCCACCTTTCAATGCAGAGGATGTGGGTTTGATCCCTGGTCAGGGAACTAAGATCCCACATGCCACAGGTCAACTAAACCCGTGCGCCGCTACTACTGAGCCTGCGCACCACAACTAGAGAGCCCACATACCGTAACTATAGAGCCTGCACACCACAACTAAAGAAAAGCCCACGTGCCACAGCTAAGACCCAACACAGCCAACAAACAGATAGATAAATATGTTTTTTGAAAAAAGAAAGAAAATAGGCAAGCTCTAGAATGGGAGAAAATATTTGCAAGACGTATATCTGACAAAGGATCAGTATCATTAAAATATATAAAGAATTGCTACAACTCAAAAAAATAAATCAAAGATTTAAACATTTTCTTCATGTGCCAATAAACACATTAAAAAATGCTCATTAGGACTTCCCTGGTGGCGCAATGGTTAAGAATCTGCCTGCCCTCTCCCATCCAAGTACTAACCAGGCCTGACCCTGCTTAGCTTCCGAGCAGAAACTAACACACTATTGTAAAGCAATTATACTCCAATAAAGATGTTTAAAAAAAAAAGAAAAGAATCCGCCTCCCAATGCAGGGGAGTCCTGGCCCAGGAAGATCCCACATGCGTGGAGCAGCTAAGTCCGTGTGCCACAACTACTGAGCCTGCGCTCTAGAGCCCACGAGCTACAACTACTGAGCCAGCATGCCACAATTACTGAAGCCTGCGTGCCTAAAGCCCATGCTCCGCAACAAGAGAAGCCACCACAATGAGAAGCCCGCAATCTACAACGAAGAGTAGCCCCCGCTCGCCACAACTAGAGAAAGCCCACGTGCAGCAATGAAGACCCAACGCAGCCAAAAATGAAAATAAATAAATAAATAAAATTTAAAAACTGTTCATAAGTTACCAGGGAAATGCAAATTAAAACCACAATGAGCTACACCCACCAGAATGGCTAAAAATAAACAGACTGACAACATGAAATATTGGTGAAGATGTAGAACAACTGGACCTCTCATACGTAGTTGGTGACAGTGCAAAATGGCACAATCATTTAGGGAAAAGATCTGGCAACTTCTTATAAAACTAAATATACAACTATCTTATGATCCAGCATTTTTACTCCTGCGTTTACCTAAGAGAATGAAAATTTGTGGTCACAGAAAGATTTGTACAAGAATGTTCATAGCAGCTTTCTTCATGATAGCCAAAAACTGGAACTGCCCAGCTGTCCATTAAATAGGAGAAAGGGTAAACAAACTGTGATATAATCATACAATGGATGGATATTCATCAACAAAAAGCAAAGAACTATTAATAAACCAACAACCTGCATAAATCTCAAAAACATAACACTGAGTAAAAGAAGTCTTGCACCAAAGAGTACATACGATTTCAGTTATATGAAGTTCTAGAACAGGGAAAACACCTACTGAATAAAAATCATAGAAGTAGCTTCCTTTAGGGGACAGGCATAGGGACTGACTGTGAAAGACCATATAGGAACTTTCTGGGGTGACGGTAATGTTCTATGTCTTGATAAGGATTTGGATCACACAAGTGTATGCAATTGTCAACTCACCAAATATATAACTTTTCTCTAGGAAGGGAAAGAAAAAAGAATGGGAAACAAATACTGAATTCTAGTTAATAACATTCAAGTAGAAGTGTTTAGAGGTGAAGTGTACTAATGTCTGCAACTTACTTTTAAATGCATTAAAAAGGATATATTGATGGATAGATAGACATGTGATGGAGCAAGTATAATAAAATGTCAATTGTAAAATCTAGGTGATAGACATGGGTGTTAAATACTGGAAGGAGAAAGACAACGCTAAGTGAAGAGGTAAGTGGTAACAGGGAAATAAAATTTCCTAGGATAATGAGAGCAAATGAAAGGAAAAGAAAAAGAGAAAATAAAGATACCATTAAACAAATAAATCGGGGCAAGGGGATAGGGGCATTTGTATAAAGAGGTAATTTTAAACAGGTGGGTCAGAGAAGGCCTCACTAAGAAGGTGGCATTTTCAGTACCCAAAACTGAAGAAGAGGAGAGAGCGAGTAATGTATCCGGAAGAGTATCCAAGCAGATGGAACAACACAGAGGTCAGTATGGCTGGAGCAGAATGGGTGAGATGAAGAATAATAGAAATGAAGTAAGGAGAGGTAAATAGGCAGCCAGATCGCCTAGGGCCTTGTAATGGGAAGACTTTTCCTTCAGAAGGAAACCACTGGAGGACATGGGGCCAAGGAGTGGCCTAGTTTTGACAGCCTTTTCAAAGGCCCCCTCTAGATGCTATGCCAAATACAGACATTATCATTCTTTCTCAACCAGGATTTTAGGAAAAGAATTACGCCTCAATGCACTGTGATAATCATTTCACAATACACACATATGTCCAATAATTATGTATGTCGTACACCTTAAACCAATACAGTGTCACAAGTCAATTACATCTCAGTAAGACTGGGGTGGGGGGGTGATAAGCTTAACGCCTTAAGTATTCCTTTGTATGTAATGAACTAACTACTCTCTTATACATCAAGAATAATACAAGTTATGACCAGCCTTGGGAGAACTGAGAAAACAGTCATTTAAATCCTTTTCTGTGTTCTGGGATCAAATGAGGAATGCTGTTTGAGAAAAGTCGCATCTGGGAGGTTAAGACTGGAGTCAGGGAGAACAGCTGTAGCAATCCAGCAAGAAACGGTGGTGACTTGGACTAGGGTGGTAGCAGTGGAGGTGAAGAGAGTGATCAGGTCCTAGATATACTTGAATATAAGCTAAAGCTGACTCTGCCAAAGGATTTGATACACAGCATATTGAAGAGAAGTCAAGGACAGCTCAAGGTTTTTGGCATGACTGAATGCAAAGATGGCATTGCCATTAACTGAGATGGTGAAGACTGAGAAAATGAGATGCTCAACTTTGTTATGTAAAACTGCCTTTCGGACAGCCAAGAGCTGCTGCAGACAACTGGAGATCAAGGGAAAGCCTAGGTTTGAGGTTGTTATTTAATTTGGGGAGTTGTCAGATGGTATTGATAGCCATGACACCACACTGTATGTAATCAAGGGAGTAAATATATTTTAAGAAAAGACGACAAGGACTGAGCCCTGGAGCACACCACTGTTAAAAGATTTGGGGACCTAGAGAAGAACCGGAAAAAGGGACAGAAAGAAAAGGCTGGGAGATAGTAGGAAAACAGGAAAGTAGAGTTCCCTGGAGATGATATGATGAAATGCATCAAAAATTGGTTCAACAGAGTGGTTTCCTACTTCCCCCTCTAAGATGGGAGAAACAGCCACATGCTTGAACAATGATGGGAAAGATACAGGAGAGGGGGGTAAAATGACAATCCAGAATAGAAAGAGAGGAGTTAATGGAATCATATCTTGAGTAGGTAAGAGGGGATGGGATCTAGTATACAGATGCAGGGTTTTGTTCTTGCTGAGAATCTGGAAAGTACATCTGATAACAGGAGAGAAAGCAGAAAATATGGACAAACTTGCAGACAGGTCAGAAGATGTGGTAGCAGGAGCTCGCAGAATTTATCTTCTGATTGTTCATAACAGCAGTGTTTATTCTAGTAAACATACACACATACACACACACACACACACACACACACACACATGGAAATGACACGTGTCCATCAACAGGAGTACTTTTAATGCCATTGGTCATGTTCTCAAGTAAGGCAGTAGATTCTCAGGTGTTCATTTGATCATTCCTTATATATATATGTTTTATTCTTTCTTGTGCATCAAATAATACATACAATAACTATGTAGTTCTGTTCTGGATAGGGCACTGGAATCGAAGGGCAGTCAAAGGAGACTTGCATTATGTCTATATTATTTAAATATTTATGCATGATTTAAATGATTTACAAAGAAAACGCTGATATATTGCTTGTATAACATTTCTGAACACCTAAGTTTTCTGGGTAGATGACATTATGGGTCATTTTCTTCAATTTTCTGGTATGCTGTACATTTGCATCAGAGCCTAAATATATTCATGGCTGGAAAAATAAAATTTCAATAACCCTATATAAAATATTGTAAGTATGTATATGAAAAAACCCTAAAAGAATAATATGCCATAATTGTTACACACAGTAGAGGGTTATGTGGGCGGGGGGGGTTCCCTTCTATTTTCTTATAGTACCTTCACTTTGGCAGGTGCAGTAGGATGAGCAATCAGCATGTACTGATTACATAATTGGGAATAAAATTTTAAAAAAGAAAAACTCCTGGAGACTTCTGTTTTCCATCTCTTTTAGCATTCTCAGTATCCAAAATTGAATTTTGTTTTTAACTGGATTCTAACCTCTTAACAAATGATCACTCAATTTCCTCATGATGTCACTGGCTCCAGCACTCCACTTTCAGGTATTACCTACTAAATGGGTGACCCTGGGTTAAACACATGACTTGAATTTCATTTACAGCATTGGGATAACCACTCCTGCCTCAGGCCCTTTTGGCTATCGGTAGGTTGCCTTCTGTTCCTCTGGAATCGACCTTAAGCCACCTGATTAGCATGTCAAGAGCTATCACTCCACAAACCAGCAGGTTTTAAATGGTCAGGTCTGTTCTGTCTAAAAGTGAAGATGCCAAGCATTTATGCAACCAGACCAGGGAGAAGGCCTAAATGGTGCAGACAAGTCTCCTGGTGGCTCAGTGGGCCCTCTATATCAGCCTCCTCAATTCCTGGGACTTCTCTTCCCCAGCCCTATCCCCGCCTCTGGCCCCTCTCTGAGCACTAGTGCCCCAGTTTCCAGGTGAGAAGGTATGCTCTTTGTTCTGGTGCCTTTGGGATGGATTTCTTGTATTCATCAAGCATCAATTCTCATATAGGGATCAGCTCTGCTCCGAAGGCTTTGCTGCCTCATTCTCCCCAGACTAGATTACCCTCAGGTCTCTATGATTGGCTGGCACTGATTCTGCTTTGCTAAACTTCTGAACTTGACCTCAGAAAGCCAGAGGCCTCTTCCGCCCCACCCTCCTCCCCCTACCTCCAGGCACTTTCCCATATCCCATTAAGTTTTCTGCAAAGGCCCGCCTTCCGCTAGCATCAAAACTTACTATGTCCTTGGTACATGACCTACTGCTCAACAATGGCTACTGTCCACCCACCAACTCTGCAGGAGCCAGTTCTGCCAGATATAATGTACCTACATTGTGGACTGTATTTCTGATAGTACCTACTGAAGTTTCCCCTAAAACTTGGCCATACTCAAGAGAGCTAGAAAATGTATGGCAAATTTTCCACCTAGAATCTAAGGAACCTGAAACCAAGGTTTCCTCAAGCCAAACGATCTAAAATTCAATGGAATATGGGGAGAGAGGTATTTTAAAGGGAAAATTAGCATTTGTTCAGCAACTACTATGTGCCAGACATTTACCTATACAAGCTATTTAATCCTTGCCACAATTCAATGAATTAAGAATTACCACTAGGGATAAAGAAGCCAACACTCAGAAAGGTTTAATAACTTTCTCAAACTTACCAGCAACTGGTAGACAATGTTTTGAACTCAGGTCTTTCTGATTTCAAAGTCCAAATTCCTTAACTATATAAATAATTCCTTAGCTATATAAATAATATTCAGATTCGTACATTTATTTTTGCTAAAAAGCATTCATCTAAAATTATAAAAACGGAGGAAAGGTAATTACAGAACAATATAATGAAAGAGTTTGTTCTGTTTTGTTTTTTATACTGCTAAACAGATTTCGTAACAGGGTACCATGTATTAAGAGTTTTGAGGGCCTTTTGTTTGGTTACAGGTAACAAGCAATTCGGAAATCACTATCAGAGTTTGAATGGCAAATTCTGAAGGCTGAGTTCAACAAAACTATCACTCTAGGCAATCCTTTCTGATCACTCACCAGGCAAGGAATGATAACCCAAGTGCAGTTTGACTGTCAAGTCATGTAAAGGTGATTTATCTAAAGAAAATTCAGCATCATACAAATTTGGTTTGTGCTTTTAAGAAATTCTGATAACTTAAAAATGTTGCTAGGGTCCTCACACCCCCTAAAAATTATAATGTAACTAAAAAATCTTGAAAGAGATCATTTCAATTTATCTCTCCCATCTACCTTGGATGAGTAACAGGTATTTGAGAATGTTTATACAAAAAGGAATAAACAAATATCCATCAATATTTGTACATGAATTAAAAAAAATTATGTCTTCCAACTCCACTGCTACTGTGAAATACCGCCAAAACGCAGAAATACCATTTGTACATCTGACAAAAACAGACATCCAGCACCCTGGCCTTTCAGGTATTTCAGTGACCTGTCATCTTTCTGACCACCTTCTTTACTGCACCTCAGCCATCTCTTCCTTTGGTCTCCCCTTGACCTTCTCATTGCCAAATTAAGACTTCCCAGTTCTAAACCTACTTTCCGATCCTTGGTGTTTGTTCACCTTACAACTCCTGCTATACTCATTCTTAACCCTCATCACTGATAGTCTCTTCATTCTCTCCCTTTATCAGACCCTATCTTCTTCCCTCCTGCCATGCCCGGGAGGTCCATCACATCAACACCCTAAAGGTCCACGTCTCCTGTCCTTTCATCACGTATGCATGGAAATGCCTTATCCCTGAATGAATCCAACTATCTACCTTCTCTGTACCTATCTACATTTAGGCTGATATGCACAGCTGGGAAAAAATTCTCCACCAATGTTATACCTCTAAAAATTCTACAGCATCAACTAAGCCTTCAACACCACCCAGCAATTCTTTTTTCACTAGTCAGCCTACATTTTTTTTTTTTTCCCGGTACGCGGGCCTCTCACTGCTGTGGCCTCTCCCGTCGCGGAGCACAGGCTCCGGGCGCGCAGGCTCAGCGGCCATGGCTCACGGGCCCAGCCGCTCCGCAGCATGTGGGATCCTCCCAGACCGGGGCACGAACCTGTGTCCCCTGCCTCGGCAGGCGGACTCTCAACCACTGCGCCACCAGGGAAGCCCCCTACACGACTATTTTAAATCTTCTCCGTTATCTACTCAAACATCTACTCTCCATATACTCTCCTCCTTACTCTCAGTATCTGAGCTCACGATCTGCTTCATCAAGAAAGTAGAAACTAACAGACAGGAGTTGTCTCAACTTTCCAACAATAGTCATTCATTCACTCATTATTTATTAAACACCACTGGATATCTGGGCTCTGGAACCAGATCACCTACATTCTTATTCCAGTTTTGTCCTTTGGAGAAGTCACTTAACCTCTCTGTGTTTCCGTTTATTCATTTCTAAATTGGAGATAAGAATAGTACCAACTTCACAGGGTAGTCGTGAAAGTTAAATAAGAAGCATGTTTAGAGCTTTTAGAATGGTGCCTGGCACAGAGTAAGTACGCCATAAATTTTAGCCATTACTACCACCATGATGACAACTACATGGGCCAGGCACCAGATGTATACAAATCTATACCCAATCTTTCCTCTTCCTCTTCTGTTACAACATAAGAAATGTCTGTGCCTCCTCTATCTAAGGCCAATACCTCCACTCTCTTTCTTTCAACTGGGTTTAGAATAGGATAAAAACCAAAATAAATACAGCCTAACGTGAGAAGACTTGAAAGGCAAAGTAACTAGCCCAAGGTCATAAGGCTATTAAAATGTAGAGCTGGGATTAGAAATCAAGTTCAACTCTGTGACTACATCATTCTGCCTTCCATATTTCCTTCAGATTTGACAGAAAGTTCTCCCTAAATACTTCAGCTCCTGCTACAGAAGTGAAGCTCAGATCCGACAAATGAGTATTTCCTCCAAAGTAAATATGGGCCTTTAAAGGCCTGAAACTACAAGTATGCATAAAACACTCTAAATTATGGAAGAGGGAGTACTGAATCTGAAGGTGGTCAGGGAAGGCTTCACAGTCTACAGGATGCCAAGGGGAATACTGTGTGTTAACAGAAGTATGCAGAAAATCCCTGGCTGAGTGTTAACAAGGGGCAGGGAATGCCTTGATGGTGAGAAAAAGTTAGAGCTGCTACCAGCAGGAAATCTCCTGGACATGACAAAATCTGTTTAATAAAAAAGGAGAACATATTAAAACTATTTGGCATGTGGGCCCGAATCAAACGGTAGAGCATGAAAGTCTGGAGATCACCTGAGGACTAAAAGCGGCGTCCCTTCAAGTAGGGAGTTAGAGTTCCAACAGCTGTCAAGGAATCCCGATCCTTCAAATACTATTAAAGAGGTAATATAAAAGAACTTTAAGGAGTAACTGTGGAGGTGGCGGATAAGAGATTTCACTATGTTCAGAACACCTGGAATCACTTAAGAGACATCTGTTATCATCTGGGAATCAGAGATTAGAGCGCAGGACCACTGGTTTAGGTCAATTCAGAATAGCATTTCCATTTCTCCACAGAAACTGTTCATACGAGTAGGGCTATGGGACTTCGGGCTTTTCATCACAGCTTTACACAAATTCCTTATTATGGCATTTAAAACTATATAGTTCTCCCACAAATCAGGGTAAATACAATGAATAAATTTTAAAATTAAGACAAAGAGTGAGAATATAAAGAAAACTAGACTATGTTAAACATCCTGATATGCCAGTAATTCTCACATATAGTATATTTAATTCTCACAATGAGAGGATAATAATTATTTAGTTGATTAATTAATAATGGTATTATCTCTGAACTGACATTCGGAAGTGAAACATCTTGCCCAGAGACATATAGTTCATAAAAGATGAGCTGAGATTTGACCCTTGATCTATCTGGCTTTGCCACTATACCTTTCCATATAGGGAGAGGAGGGGGAAAAAAAAGTCACAAAATGATGTCCCTTTATAAAGCTAAACCAATGGCTTACAGACAAAAGTCATCTAAAGACTGGAATTTACTTTTAAAATTACTTAAAAAGTAATGTGTTTAATTAGAAGCATTCTTGCCTAGCAGGCATTTTGGAATTGATCAAATAAAGGAAAGACAAAGTAGTGGCATTTTATGCTGGACAATGTACAGCTGGCTGGATCAGCCTGGGTGGTGGTGACCAGCACTCTCACCCTCAGCACTGTTTCATTAGAACACTCCCAAAAGTGATTCTGATGGGCTGGGACTGGTGTTCTCTTCTATACGATGCTTCAGTCACAGATACTAGCACCAGTGGTGGGGGAGGCTGAGAAAGTGTTCAAGTGGCTCCCTCCAGGCCACCTTGTTCCTGCCTTGGCGGGACAAAAACCCTCAGAGCCAGCACTCTTATAAGAGAGCACCATAAGTGCGCTGGTATGAAAAAAGCAGCACAGTTTCACACACTTTTACATGCCTGTATATTACCATAACTATAAAACAATGGGGGAAATTGTGGAGAACAGATAAATTGAAATGGATTCCACTCTAGGCTCTCTCTTCTTAATTAGAGTCCACAGGTTGGTTGCCAGGAACAAACATTTCTCAGTAACAGATTTCACTGACTTCTTAAAAATTATTTTTTACTGACTTCCAATATATGTTTTGTTCACAGCTTAACTTTTCTGGATTAGCAAGAGAAATGAGAATACAACATTGTTGCAAAAAGTAACTCTTTGAGGTTCAGAGACCCTGGGTCAGCAGTATATCACTGGCATGAGGTTCTAAAATTCACTCATATAACACCTGCCTTGGTCAGATGATCCTATCAGAGACGGAGCTGCCTGAAGACAGAAAGCACAGCTCCTCCATTCTTCATTCACCCTTATACTAACTTACTTCCTTCCCCTACAGAGACACCTGAACAAAAGAGGTGTTCAACACACGCTTGGTTAGTGGGTGAGTGAGGAGAATTCTTTAGCAAACTACCTAGGGTTGGTTTTCAGAGGTTAAGCAGCATTTCTCTGGATTTAAACTCAGCTGATTCTAACCCAAGGTATCCAGATTCTAGGGCCATCAACTTCAGGACTGGAGCGCAGGGAAATTAATGCTCCAACAACTGGATTTTTTTAAAAATTTATTTATTTTATTATTATCATTATTATTTTTTATTTATTTTTGGCTGCACTGCGTCTTCGTTGCTGCACGTGGGCTTTCTCTAGTTGCGGTGAGTGGGGGCTACTCTTTGTTGCGGTGCGCAGGCTTCTCATTGCAGTGGCCTCTCTTGTTGCGGAGCACAGGCTCCAGAGCGCAGGCTCAGTAGTTGTGGCTCGCGGGCTTAGCTGCTCCGCGGCATGTGGGATCTTCCCGGACCAGGGCTCGAACCCGTGTCCCCTGCATTGGCATGTGGATTCTTAAACCACTGCGCCACCAGGGAAGCCTGACCAACACTGGATTTTAAAGCCACAACAACTGTCCCTTAAGAGCATGCCTTCTGCTGCCCTGGACCACTCTAGGGAGAAGCCTCTTTCAGGATATATGTGATCTTGGTCACTACCAAAAGCACCGCAGAGAAAAGCATATTTTCATGTATTCCCTTAACAAAGACACCGTAAGAAATTCTAGCGAGTGATGGAAAGGCACAGCATAAGAACAAGGGAAATTACCTTTCCTGCAATCATTGTTTCTCAGTTAGCATCTTCACAGATCTCTACTCCTAGGTCAAATTAGATCTGATCAAGTAGAGAGTGGACCCATGGACAACACTTACCTTCAAAGAGGAAAGAACACTTACGATGCCCATTTGTGTTTTAAAGGTTCCCATACGGTAACAGTATTAAGCTCTCATTTTCAGCATTAGATGAAAGAGTGTTCAAAGCCTTAAAAGGGAGAAGGGCGGAAGGAAGGGAGCCTGCCGAGGCATCACAGCTGTTTTGAAAGCTGGAAGACCACTGTAGTCACAGTCCATCAGTTTCATGCCTGTGGTTTCCTTTCATTCTCAGAGTCAATTTAAATTACTAATAATCAGAAAACGCACATGACAAGACATCTATTAAAGACAACTACTAATAAAATCAAAACTAAATATCAAATCGGATCATGGTATGGCTGGCTCCTGGGTTATAATTTAAGCTTGCATGAAGTGCAAACTAAGTCAGTGGAGGCACTGCTCTGAAGAACAAAATTAATTGCCTTTGTGAGTTCTCCCAACTCACAAAACTCCTTCAGGGAAGTTACTGCTTTGTTACAAACAGTAGCCACTTAAAATCCCAGATGCTGTTAGTATCACATATATTCTTGGTGGGACAGAGGAATAAGGAATAAATTTCTGTTCTCAATAAACTATGCCAAGATTTTAAAGTGGGGACCACCTTACCATAATCACATGAACCATAAATACAAATACATAATCTAGTTTTTTGCTTTTTTTTTTTTTTGTTTTTTGGCTGTGTTGGGTCTTCACTGCAGTGCGCGGGCTTCTCATTGCAGTGGCTTCTCTTGTTGCAGAGCACAGGCTCTAGGTGTGTGGGCTTCAGTAGTTGTGGCTCGCAGGCTCTAGAGCACAGGCTCAGTAGTTGTGGCACACGGGCTTAGTTGCTCCGCGGCATGTGGGATCTTCCCGGACCAGAGATCGAACCCGTGTCTCCTGAATTGGCAGGCGGATTCTTAAGCACTTACCACCAGGGAAGCCCCCATAATCTAGTTTTTAAGTCTGATACAAATAACTCTGTCTTGGTGAGTGAATATGCTACTTCCTATTTTACTTTTCCTTTTGCCTGCTAAGGTTACTATGTAAAATATACCGAGAAAGAATAAATATGCAGTTACATTACAGCCCAAGAAACTTGGCAGTGGTTGGTGGCAGTCTACATAAGATTTAATTGAGAGACCACCAGATGAGTCAGGTGACCCAGATACCACTCTCAGCTCTTATCAAACAACCTTGGACAAGTAACACCTTCTCTGGGTCTCTTTGGGAAACTGAAGGACAAAGAGGCTCTGATACTAAGTGCGGCTGTAAATTTTACGAGCGTGGAGATTTTCTTGATTACCACTGTAGCCCCAATAGTCATTTGTTGAAAAAACGAACAGAGTCCATACCATGGGCCAAATCCTGACTACAAGATGTATATAGTGTAACTCATTTAATCCCTATAACAACACCATGAAGGGAAATGATTATCCCCATTTCACAGATAAAGAAATGGATTTTAAAAAGCAAGCCAACTGGGCAAGATCACACAGCCACTGAGCGAAGCGGGGGTTTGTCTAACACCAAAACCTAACTTCCCATTTTTTTTTTCCCACTAAGAGAAAAATAAGTATTTCTGTGAACTTGAATTATTTCGCCTATACCACACACGTCCCATATCATTTTAGTCCACTCAAGAAAACAGGATATGCATCATTTTTAACTCCTAAACCCCATTTTAATTTAGGACTTTTACACTTTGCTTACATTTATGGCGTTGTGAGTAACCTAATGGACAGAGCATTGCAAGAGCCTTTCACACTCTCCCACAGGTTGCCCTCTGGCCACTT
Source organism: Phocoena sinus (assembly GCF_008692025.1). Lineage (NCBI taxonomy): Eukaryota > Metazoa > Chordata > Mammalia > Artiodactyla > Phocoenidae > Phocoena > Phocoena sinus. Next base: position 11,443,043 of record NC_045768.1, on the reverse strand, counting down.
CATTTCCTCCAGCTTTTGCCAGAGTGCATAGTTTCTTTCCTACCATTCTAATCCATTGCTGAAATGCCAAACACTGTGCTGTTGGAATGGCCCTATCGCTCTAGCATGCACGGTCCAAATTTTTGCAAAGCAGCTACAAAAGCAAATTTGGAAACATACAACTCTTAACAACTCTCCCATCTGGTTTTCACACCGGCTCCTTCCTCCATAAGCCCGCAGAAGTCACAGGCAGCTCCTGTTTTCTGGGAAACTAGCTGTCTTTTCATCTTGCTGGGTGTCTGCTATGTCTGTCTGTCAGCAAATTGGGAGATGGCCTCCATCCTGACAGATACATTTCGCAAAGCCTTAAAAGCACATACACTAATGTGAAGAAAAAAAAGAAAAATTTTCTGGTTTTGGAATCTGGCTATTTGCTCTTTACAGCTTATGTGTCAAGGGAATGGGATTTCCCAGGTAGATGTACTAATGTAAAATGCATTAGTGTTAAGGTGGGGGCTCCCAATCCACCCAGGGCCAAAGGGTTAATACAAAATGACAGAATTTAATGACTGCTATTACGGTTGCCAGGCAACCAAGAGAAGGTGTGCCATAAAGGCCTAATTAATGAATGAGGTAGCAAGAGTTTCTGTTAACTTGGTAAGCAGTTCACAGTTCACCATTGGTTGGCTTTGCCCAGATGGTAATACTCTTAAGCTTTCTTAGCTCCACTGAGTAGCAGCAAAATAATGTGATTATACTTGCAGCTCTGGCTAAAGTTTTGACATCCATTCCATACTCAGGGCAATTTCTCAAGTCAGTTGAAACAAGAGTCTCCTACAAAGATTCATATTGGGGATTATATGCTTGCATTTGATTCCTCATACATTCCAGGTCCAGAGGAACACTGGGATGGTTATTTTCTGAGCACTCTTCTGCTGCAGTAACATTAAAAGTAATCAAAATTTGGGGTCAAAATTGAATGCCACTGAAATTAGAGGCTTTGTTGGGAAAATGTTCTTTTCAGATGACAGTAACAAAGGACTACAATGGGAGTGTCCACGACTTGCCGAGGGTCTGTACTAGTGCTTTACATTCATTATCTCTACTTTCCACAGCCCTGTAAGGTAGAGATCGCCACTCTCACTTTATAAGCTAAGGCTCTGAGACACTAAGTACCTTGCTCAGTATCACACACACTGCCAGAATGTGGCTGAGCCAGGATTCAAACCCTGTCCTGACTCCCAAGCCCATTCTCTCCACAGCATGCTATCCTGCTAGTGCTATGGATGACATCATGATGGCAACTGCCCTCCTGAGAGTACTCGCTTGGTGTCAAACACAGAACTAGTACTTAACATCTATTATTTTATCTGATCTTCATCCTTATAGCAACGGAGATTCTGCTGGAATTATTAATCTCCATTTAAAGAGAAGGAAAATGAAACTCAGGTATCCGCCCAAAGTCACAAATCTGGTAAATGGGGAAGCCAACACTTGAACTCAAGTCTGCGGGTTCAAAGCCGCTCTGCTTTCACTGTGCCACACTACCTCAGCTCTTAATTAAGGGCTGGCTCTAATTTCCATCCTGAAAGTGGACAGTATACTCAATTACTCTGTTCCCTCCATGCCATGATCATCAATTAAATATGTGAACGTTTCTTTAAAGAGTATACCTTCTACACCAGAATGTAGCTCAAAATCACCACCTATTCAGACAGGGGAAGGTCCCTGAAAGCAGGTGTAATGGATTGGCACGAGAGAAAAAAAGGTTTTTCTCCCCGCAACCCACAACTAAGTCTTGAAGGAAACAGAGGAAACAAGAGGGGTTGGTAGGGGGGGGAACAGAAGAGGCAGCAATCTCCGATGGCCTGAGCTCCTAGAGGAAATGCTCTTATTCTTTAAGGGAGGAAGGTTTGTGCATGCTGAGGGGCCAAGGTAGTGTTGGGAGGGGTTGGGGGGCAGATGGACAAAGGTGAAAAGAGGAGGAAGAAAGGCTGAGACCAGTTACTCTCATTAATGGGCCTGCAACTTCAAATGTCATCAAAGTAGAGGACCAGCTCAGTCTAGCAAAAGATCAGAAGAATTGCCCCTCCAATCCTTTCAGTCACCAAAATACAGTCTTTTCACCTGGCCCACAACTAGTACAAACGTTTTGCTTTTCCAACTATCAGGGCTATTTAAAATACATTCAAACCTTTTCGGACTAATCACGGCAGAGTTAATTTCACTTTTTTTTGAAATGGTTTGGTCCGTGGTTATTTACAACTAACTCGTGCTTATCTATGGCAAGTTTTAAAATCCAAGACTGGCTTCCTGGGGCCACTCAGTATCCATGTGGAATGCCTCAGTCCTGCTGTTTGTGAGTGTACACTTGGGGAAGACAAACAATACTAGTTCAAGCAAGATGGAATCAGAAGACTGAATTAATCGCCTTTGCCCAAAAGAAACGGCATTCATTCATTCATTCAACAAAACATCCCATGAGCATTTAAAGGCAAATGCTAGGGATTTAAGTACAAAAAATAGGCCTTTTAGATTACAAGCCTTCAAGATTGAGATTATAAATGATAGTCCTTCCAACTGTATAACTAAGTGAGAACTATCTTCTGCCTTAGACTGCAAAGCTCACTCACTTGCTCACTTACTCTGCCCTAATGCAGGCCCCCAGAGCTTCCCTTCTGCCCTATCAACTAATTCCTCTAAAATGGAGCCAAAAGAATTTCCAACACACACGTCTGATTTTGCCACTGCCCCAAGATTCTCCGGGTCATGCTTCACTGACGTCAGGCTCAAGTCCAAAGCCACACATGGCATGTGAGGTCCTTGTTCTCTGTTCCTCCCCACCCTGGGCCACTATGCTGCAGGCACACTGAGTGACTTGCTGCTCTGCAGTAGCACTGTGGTCCCCTGGTTCCGGTCCTCTGCTTGCTCTTTCTAATCTCTGTTCCTACCCCAATCCCCACCTACCTGGGTAACACTCTCACTTGCCCTTTTCATGTCATCTCACTTCCTGACTTCATCAAGTTAAATGCCCTTCCCTAGGGCTTGGTTGTTTTATACATTTATGACACTCAAATTGTTAGCTTTACCATCTTCTCCCACAAGAACACCCCATCTTTGCATTGCCCCGTTCATAGTAGAATGCAGTAAATATTTATTGAACTGATATTTATTGAATGAACGAAAGGACTATAGCTAACTACAGCATATGTAACTATAATATACTATCAATTTTATACAGCAATAACAGACTACTCTAGTTAGACCTTTGCTTGCTGCCCAGATTGTTAAAAAAGAAAATTCCAAATTTTCCTTCCTTCCTTCATTCTTCTTCCTTCCTTGAACGGGTCCAACCTTTGTAGTCTTAGCAGTGGTGCTCACTCTCATCTTTAAAGTCATTTGAGATCTTCCACTGAACCTGCATTTCTCATCCTTACCCCTGGAGTTGGAAATTGAGAGCCACAATATAAAACAAGCACCACCCCTCAGAAGAGAGGAAGGATCCCAGAGATCACACATGTGGAACATCTAATCAACTTCTAAAATCACACATACCTAAACTTTCCTAACGAGACATTAGTATGAACTTCATCCTTTGGAAGTACTGAAAAATAAACACTGCATTCTCAATGCTGGCTCCAGGCCAAATCTGTCCTCAACTTTGGCACTGAGAGTTCACCACTTGAAGTGAGGAGGAAGAAAGGGGAGGAGAAGAGAAAAGGAAAAGAAGCAGAGGACCATAAAATTGCAAAACTATCCACTGAGCACATTTGAGAAGAAAAGCCTGGTTGATTTAAAATGAAAGCTAGGATGCAGACAGGAGGTGGCAGCATGGACTTGAGGTCTGAGCAGCAAAATGCCTGGCCAGGCCTCTCTAGCCTTTTCTTCAAGGCTGTGCCACTGAAGCCAGAGCATAACCTCTCTGAGCACAGGTCTGTCCTCTAAAAAAGGGAAGAGCAACTCATTTTTCTTAGTCTAAAGGATGTTCTAAGAATAAAATGACAAAAGATCGTTAGTAATTCCTGTAAGAATCAAGCTGTAAAAATACAAATCCACTTCCAATGCTCTCACAGCTGATACAAAATTGTCAAAATCTGAACTTGCATTCTAATTTTGACTAATATTCTAAATTGATTTCTAATGACTCAAAAACATGAAATTGGCTTTATTGTATACCATTTCAATCTGGCTCAAAAGCCGTTAACAAATCTATCTACAAGAAAATTCTTAGCAAAGAGAAATCCAAAAGCAACTCTTAGTCATTTTTGAGATCTCAGTTTCAATGAGTTCTCTAAGTCTATAGTAAAACATCCCTGCAATTGTAATACCATTCAGAGAGCAATGACACCAATTAAGTATGCCCCAAGCCTCAGTAATTGTTAAAGATTTTGATATGGCTTAAAATTTAAAGAAGTTGAATATAAAACTCTCTCATGACCCTCATTATATTTTTCTTCAGAAAGTTTCAATATTAGTAGCATAATTGTGAGTTAAATGCTAAAATTCAGCGACATTCAGAGACAGAATTTACAAAGCCTTTTAAGACACTTAAAAGCTGAGTGGCTCAGGTCTTTGATGTGACTGAATGCTTTGCAAACCAACTGGAGAAAAGTTTCCTTCTCTCCAGTATGCAAAGGCAGCTGCCCATGACTACAGGTTCTAGAGTGTGATTTGGAAGCATTTTAGCATCACACTCCTCATAATTCAAACCCTGGTTTGTGTCTGTCTTTATAGGTCATGGTTGGCCAGATAGAAAATATTAAGGACAAGATATTACAACAAAACCAGAGGCTGTGGTACACAGTTGCAAGCCCCCAGTTAACCACAAGCAGACCTGCAGGTGGGCTCTGCTCAGCTACAAGCAGAGCTCTGGCGCATCCTCTCTGCCCAGCAGCAGGAGGGCCCCAGGCCAGCTGAGAGCAGCCACTGTGCCAAACAGACTGTGCGAGTCTCACTGCTCGGATGCTTCCAGAGAAAGAGGGAGAATCGATGGGCTCCTTTGTAAACAACTTCTTGTGCTTTCAGGCTGTGACTGACTTCAAAGGTGGCATAACTTAATCCTGTCACAAATTATGCCATGGAAATCCTGAGGCGGTTTTCCTCCTGAGGAAATAAATACCTATGCGGTCGCTTATAAACTGGATTCTAACAGGTAAACAGCAAACAACAAAAGAAAAACAAGCACAACCTTTAGCAAGGAAGAAAAACTGCACAGCCAAGTATAATTTCTACTCACTATTTAAACCAATTTTAAGTAAAATCTTGCTGGATATTTTTATTAGACCTCAAATTTAAAAAGTTTCGGTTGCACTATGACATTTCTTTCTATGTCTGTCTCCATTAACAGGTCCCGACTCACAGCATTCACTCACCCTCAAATATTTGTTGAATAATAAGTTTTAATTGCTAATAATGACTAAACTTTATTAAAGGCTTAGATTTCAACAGGCATTCTTCTGAAGTCTTTATGTGTATTAAATTTCTGGAAAAAGTCATTTTACCAAGAAAAGCTCTCATTTAGAAATGATGTAAGACAGGTGTTAATATCATTATTCCCTCTACACAAAGGCCTAGGATAATTCAATAATAACTAGCCTGAGATTTAATCTAAGTCTGACTACGAATCCAGATTGTTCCACCACTCCGTGCTGCCACTCTACATCATTTGAACGAACTTTAGCCATTCCGAGCATGGCTATTTCCGAAATGCACTGGACCGTGAAGCCCTTGAGGACAGGGATAGGGCTTTATTCATAGCTGAATCCCCAGTACCCAGCATGAAAGGATGAAAAGAATGAATGAAGATTAGTAGAAGGAAGAGCCTCATATGCCCATATGCAAGCACCCAGGATAGGTAGTGTTGACTCCAAGTGTCAAAGGAGAGAATACAGTACTGGGTGGTTCTGATAACTTGGGGGAAAAAAATTAGTGCATAAAAAAGAGGTCTTGGGCTTCCCTGGTGGCACAGTGGTTGAGAGTCCGCCTGCCGATGCAGGGGACACGGGTTCGTGCCCCGGTCCGGGAAGATCCCACATGCCGCGGAGCAGCTGGGCTCGTGAGCCATGGTCGCTGAGCCTGTGCTCCGCAACGGGAGAGGCCACAACAGTGAGAGGCCCGCATAGAGCGCAAAAAAAAAAAAAAAAAAAAAGGAGGTCTTGAGTATGGATTTTTAACCTGGGCTCCAGAGACCATAGAAAGGGTTTTGTGAAAAGCCTTAATGTCTATAAAACTTTATAAGGACATCCAAAAACTTTTTTTTAAGATAGTTGCTGGAGCTTTCAGCAGATTTTCAAAGGATACCCATCACTCAAAAAAGTTAGCCCTGTGAGGTAATAAAAATGGAGAGGGGGCTTCCGTGGTGGTGCAGTGGTTGGGAATCTGCTTGCCAGCACAGGGGACACGGGTTCGAGCCCTGGTCTGGAAGGATCCCATATGCTGTGGAGCAACTGGGCCCGTGAGCCACAACTACTGAGCCTGCGCGTCTGGAGCCTGTGCTCCGCAACAAGAGAGGCCGCGATACTGAGAGACCCACACACCGCGATGAAGAGTGGCCCCCACTTGCCACAACTAGAGAAAGCCCTGGCACAGAAACGAAGACCCAACACAGCAAAAATAAATAAAATAAATTAATAAACTCCTACCCCCAACATCTTTTTTTTTTTTTTTTTTTTTTTTTGCGGTACGCGGGCCTCTCACTCTTTTGGCCTCTCCCGTATGCGGAGCACAGGCTCCGGACACGCAGGCTCCGCGGCATGTGGGATCTTCCCGGACCAGGGCACGAACCCGCGTCCCCTGCATCGGCAGGCGGACTCTCAACCACTGCGCCACCAGGGAAGCCCCCAACATCTTCTTTAAAAAAAAAAAAAAGAATCTTTTACTTGCTAAAGACCCTAAATGATGGGAAAATACCTTCAGAAAACAAAGACTATAAATCAGTGGGAAAGTCATGAAAAATTAGTATTTAATTTTTTCACTGTATCATTTACATTAACAACAACAACAAACAGGAAGGAAACATTTAGGTATAAAGCTAACAATATATTGTGGGAGTTGTACACTGAAAACTATAAAACACAAAAGAAAGAAATTAAAGAAGTCCTAAAGAGAAAAATGATTGAAAGACCTGAAAATTTTGTTAAGATGTCAACTTTCCCCAAACTGATTTACATATTCAACCCAGTATTAATCCAAATCCCAGTAGGATTTTCTGTAGATATCAAAAGCCAAGGAGCTAAAAGAGCAAAATTTATGTAGTAAGGCAGAGGAGCTAGAATGGCAAACACAATTTTGAAAAGAACACAGCTGGAAGACTCACGCTGATTTCAAGAGTTACTGCAAGGCTAAAGTAATCAAGACAGTCTGGTGTTGATAGACACTTAGACAGGATTGAGTTCAGAAACAGATCCCACAAATACAGTCAATTTTCGACAAAGGTGCAAAGGTAATTCAATGGAGAAAAGATGGACTTTTCAACAAATGTTGCTGGTACAACTAGACATCTGTATGCAAAGAAGAAGAAAAAAAAACCTCAACCTCATACCTTGAAAAAAATAACTCAAAATGGATCATAGACCTAAATGTAAAATATAAAACTATAAAATTTCCAAAAAAGAAAAATAGGAGAAAATCTTGTAGCCTTAAGTTAGGCAATACATACGACACCTAAAGCATGATCCATAAAAGACTGATGTATGAAGACTTAATCAAAATTAAAATCTTTGAATAGACAAGCCACAGACTCAGAGAAAACATATGCAAATCGCATATCTGACAAAAGGTTTGTTATCAAGAATACTTTAAAAACTTTTAAAACTCAACAGACACTTTACCAAAGATGATACACAGATGGCAAATAAGCACCTGAATAGATGCTTAAAATAAACCACTCATTAGGGAAATGCAAATTAAAACCACAATGGATCCCACTAACACCTAAGAGAATAGCCAAAATTTTAAAATAGTGATAATACCAAATACTAGTGAAAATGAGGAGCAACTGGAACTCTCATCATAAAAACTAGGACAACCCAAACATCCTTTGTGAATAGATAAATAAACTGTTGTAACAGCCATACAATGGAATACCTACTCAACAATAAAAAGAATGAGTCACTGATACACACAACATGGGTGAAACTTAATCGCATTTAGCTATGTGAAAGGGCCAGTCCCCAAAAGATACAGATCATATGATTACATTTTGTGGCATTTTATAAAAGACAAAACTCTAGGGATGGAGAACAGATCAGTCATTGTCCAGGGCTGGGAATAGGAGGAGGGTTTAACTACAAAGGGAATTTGCAAGGACTTAACGGAACTCTAGTTTGATTACAGTAGTAGATATGTGACCCTGCATTTGTCAAAACTCATAAAACCGTATGTTACAAAAAGTGAGTTTTCTGTAAACTAAAAATGACAAAATAGGATTAAAAGTCATGGTATCTCTTAATTTTGAAAAAGAAATAGATTTAAACTTTTCTAATACATACACTTATCTAATTGAATTTGTTTAGGAATGTAGGCTCTGGAATCAGAAGATTTCTGCCACTTTTTAGTTGTATCACTTTAGGCAAGCAACTTAATTTCTGCAAGCCTCAGTTTCTTCATCTGTACCATGGGGACCATAGTGCCCTCTCCCAAGGTTATTATGAGGATTTAATGAGAGCATGCATGGAAAGCACTCAGCAAATTGTAAGCATTTAATAAATATGAGCTGTTACTTACTTTTATGCATATTTTAGCAAGTTTTTTTAAAATTATGGAAATAAACGATGTTACATTCACCCCCAAGGCAGAACTACTTTAAGATTATAATGTGGTAAGATTATATCGTGATACCTGAAACCAAGAGAAGTCAACTATTCAGAGGAAAGTGTTCAATATACACAGATGATGAACCATTTACATAGCCATCTAATATCCTGTGTTTTCTTTAGCAGGGCTCAATATTACAACTTATTGCTTAATTATGTGTCTGCCTTCAGACCCTGGGCCATGTGAAGATGGTTAATGTGAGTGTCTTGTATAATACTGCATCACCAGTGCCTACAGTGCAATACTCAGCACGTATAGACACCCAATAAATGTCTCCGTAACCTAAGTCAGATAAGGCAGAAAGTATGTGATGGAAGCAGCACATAAAAGTAGGAGGAATATGGATTTTAGAATCAGATGAGCTAACTTCAAATACTGACAATATAATATTAATAACTAATATTAACTTATTAGCTAGTAACTATTTGCCAAGGCTCCCTTTCCTCTTCTATAAAATAAAGATAATGTTTCCCTTGCAGAACTGTTGTAAAGGCTGAATAAGATAATGTATGTGAATATACAGAGCACTCAGTTCCCTAAACTCGATGGGCTTCTACTATGGCAAATCTCTGTCTCATTCTCTTATGTTAACACATCCCAAGAAAGGGAAGGGCTTGGGAACAAAGCTTGAGAAAGTTTAAAAAAAAAAGCCCTATTAGGTTTCAAGTTGGTCACCAGGTAAAACTTGTATAGAGATCAATTCAATTCTTACAAAGAAGTGTCATGTGTTATTTATCTGATACCCATAATACTTTGAAGGACTTATGATTGCCCTCATTATATAGATGGAGGAAAAGAAGTCCAGAAAAGTTAGGATATACTCACTCATGGAGATGTAGCTGGAAAAATAAGAGCTGGGACTTGAACCTTCTGAGTTTATATTCTGGGCTTTTTTCCCCAGGAGGATCAAGGGACAAATCAAAGGACACATTCATTTAAGGGCTCAGTGACCTTCACAATATTAACCAGTTGATGAAAATTAAAATACTCCAATCCTACTATAACTGTTTCTAGATGCTCTAAACCTGTTCATCCAGGGAGGAATGAGTAATTACCACTCACAGAGAGCCCCTACTGTTTACCAGGACTCTGCTGATTTGCAAACACTATCTCATACAACAACACTTCGAGGTGGGTTCTTATATCTGAATTTCAGAGATGAAAAAAAAACTTAGTTTCAAGAAGCGAGGTAACTTAACAAAGATCATAAGCTGGCAAGTGGGCAGCTGGCAAGCAAACCCAAACCTGTCTGATACCAAAGCTCCTCTGTTTCTACTCTATCACAGCACTCACTTCCAGAAGCTTTAAGATGCTGCAGACTTTTGAGAAGCTGGCTTCCTGATCTCCTCTCATCACCCTCACTGCATACATAGCACTCGGTATTTACCTGAACTTCTATAAATTATCCTTTCAAAATGGTAAGTGTTGAGGTATATTTCCTTTTAATAAGTTTTATTATTAACCAAGAATTCTGAATTCCCAAAACAACCTTTTAGAAAAATCACTGAAGACAGTTAGAACACACTTTTTCTACAATTATACATACTCATAGCCGCACATGTAGTTCTGATGAGAAATAAAATTCCTTACAATAATTATACATACTAATAGCAATTTTGTCTTTATTGAGGCTAAAAGCACAAAGAAAAAAAATGAAAAGGATGTCTCAGTAAATATTTGAGAAAAGATGATCTGTAAGAGCTGTACCGTGAGCTTGGAAGGGCTAACATTATCATTTACCATTTTAAACAGGGAGAAAACCCCAGCACCTTACCCAAAGGCACATAGTGCATGAGTCTCAGAGTGGGGTCCAGATCCAAGGTCTTTCCTCTCCTGATCCAGTGGTTATTCTCTTACTACGCCAGGGTTCCAGGCTAGGTCATTCTACAACATTGCAAGAAAAAAGTGCCCTGCCCTCTTAGTTTCCCCAGGGAGAGCTATTAGGGGAAAGACAGTAATAGCGTAGATCCACTGTCCCTACCTACTTTAAGAATGAAAGAGGTTTCATATTTAATGTTCCATCTAGAAGTGACAAAAATGCTAAGAATCAAAAGCAATTTAAGGGGCTTCCCTGGTGGCGCAGCGGTTGAGAGTCCGCCTGCCGATGCAGGGGACACGGGTTCGTGCCCCGGTCCGGGAAGATCCCACGTGCCGCGGAGCGGCTGGGCCCGTGAGCCATGGCCGCTGAGCCTGCGCGTCCGGAGCCTGTGCTCCGCAACGGGAGAGGCCGCAACAGTGAGAGGCCCGTGTACCGCAAAAAAAAAAAAAAAAAAGCAATTTAAAAAAATTTTAAATACGTCCATGCATTGGCAAGACCATTACTAAAACTTCTAGAATCCCTCTGATCATGCATCTCAAAAGCATTCAGGGGAATAAGGAAAGAATCATCCAAGAAACATGAATTATAGCAATAAAGCCCTAATGAACTCCCTGGAATTTAATAAGATGACTTGACTTTTAAAAAAAAAAGGTCACATAAAATTTGAGTCTCAAGGGACATTGACCACTATCTAGTCCAACTCCCTCATTTTATAGATGTGGTTGATACAGGTCAGACACCTTGCCCAATGTCACCTGGCCTAGCAGAAGTACATACAAAACTTGAACCCAAGTCCTAAAACTAATCTTTCCTATAGACTACACTGCTGCCAATGAAGACTCTCTTAATTAACTACCAATGCTGTGATGCTATTGATCTTAAAGTTATAGAATGTCAATGTAATTTATTGGCATTTTTAAGACAGACAAAAATTTCATTAAAGCCAGTGAGGTGAGCTAAGGGAGTATAGTAGTTAATCCTGCCTGAGTTAGAATTATTATTATACTAGGTTAGAATTACTGTTGGCATCAATATGGAAAATATTTAAAAATTTAACCTTGAATTGAAATCAGTCACTATGTAATTGTGTAGTTTGAATTAAATTTACTAAGAAAACCTAGTTGTGTTTGGAAAAAACATAACAGAAGCAAAGATTTTTCATGTGCATCCCTTGATCTTTAAAATACTATTATGATAACAGGATGTCCCAGGAAGAGATTTCAAACTCCATTTTCTTCAGGGGATTTAGCAGCCATCATAGCACTTCAAAGGGGGCAAACAGTGGATTGAGCAACTCCCATCCTTTGGAAATATTTTGAAAACAATACTCTTAAAACAAATACACCTGAAATCCAAGTGACTAAATGGACTGCTATTTGGTAACTGTTACTGAAGTTTTGCCATTTACATTCTAAGCTATTATGTAACCAGAAAATACAAATATCCTGGGAAATTAACATTCTGAGAAAATTTTTTCCAAGACCATTTAAAAGAGCCCACTAGGGCTTCCCTGGTGGCGCAGTGGTTGAGAGTCCGCCTGCCGATGCAGGGGACACGGGTTCGTGCCCCGGTCTGGGAAGATCCCACATGCCGCGGAGCGGCTGGGCCCGTGGGCCATGGCCGCTGAGCCTGCGCTCCGCAATGGGAGAGGCCACAACAGTGAGAGGCCCGAAAAAGAGCCCGCTACTTTGACGGTCTTACCTGAGAAAACTTCCTAGAAGAACGAGAAACTGAAATAAGAGGAACAATATCCAGAATGCAAAGCGCTAAACATGCTAACATTTATCAGGGGACTCGTAACCAGCATTTGTTACAGAGGATTTTAAGATTAATAGCTAAAATGAAATTACATTTAAAGCATATTTAAACTAATCTACGTTAGTTTGTACACACACACAGAATCTCAAAAACAGTCACTGAATAAAACTTATGATGCTAAACAACTGTTTGCTGATTCTCCTTTTACAAAGTAAACACCTGAAGATAAATAATCATCACAAAGCTGCACACTGCTGACATCTGGGCCAGATTACATCAAACACTGCCTTCCGGTTCAACACAGCACAAGAGAATAAAAAAAAATAAAAAAAATAAATAAATCCCAATTTAAACCTGTCCCTAGAGCCATAAAGAATGAAAAACTGCCAAGTCAACAGCTTCTGGGGTTGTGCGTGCGTGTGTACGTGTGTTGGGGGGGCAGGGGGGAGGTGATGTTTTTGTTTGCTTGCTTTTCAGTTTTTACTTCATGCATGTTCAATCCATCTATATACTTTTCTGTCCACCCCCCGCCCCTCCATTCATTGGCTTTGTAATGCTCTGAAAACTTGCACTCCAAATTATTAATGGAACAAACCTCATATCCTAAAGTGCCAAAAGAATTGGCTACTGGTACAGAAACAATTTGAAGGACACCAGCAACTTTTGTTAAGGCTATTGTTTTATAGTTAAATGCCATTCAGAGCAACTTGAACTAGACCCTTCTACTATCAAAGAGAGTAATTCACTGGGTTGCCTAGGATTTGGCAGGCAGGCCATCCTAATATTTATCTGAGGACAACTTTCACCTTTGGCTAGAAAATACTAACACAGAGCTTGAAAATGACCAAAGTAAGGAAAGTAAATACTATGGAAAAAACATAATCTGGATTTGCTGTGGCTATTACTCAAATGATGAAACCTGCAATATTTTGTTATAACACATTCACATGTATGCTTGTGCACATATAAATATAAAAGAGGCTGAAAACATTTAGTATGTCTTTTAGCTAGAGTATAACATTCCAGCCTTCACCCTAATCTAGAAATGCTTTCAAAAATAAAATCTGAAGGACATAACCAGTTTTCTGCCATATTCTCAAGAAATCTGTTGAATAACTCTGATTTCAGTGTTGCTTTTCATTAGCAAAAGGTAGGAAAAGAGGGATTTGCAGAATTTTCAGAGCTGACTTAAGTTTCAAATTAATTCCCTTATAGACCCTAGAGCAGTTAGTGCAGTGAGGGACTCTTTAAGAAGGCCTAGCACAAAACACATGTAGGAGAGGAGGGAGAGAAAATAACAAGCAAACTTCGGGCTTCCTTCCTAAGTGTGAGGATTCTTTATTTTCTTGTTAAAAATAAATTTTAAAGCATTTATCTTTCCTAAGCCCTACAACTAAGTTCCTAGTCTGAATAAGGATAATCTTCAGATATAATAAAACCAAGAGAGAAAACCAGACTTTCAAGCATCTGGGAGTGACAAATTGAGAAAAGAAATGTGGTAAACCACGGAAAAATCTCACTCCAGCTTAGATAGGACCTGTAGCTGAAAGTTATCTTAGGTTTTTAGGTCCCACTCTTCTGAGATGATGAACTCATAGTATCTTTTAATGAGAGGCTCATATCTGCCTTTGATGTGTGAGAGACACTCCCAGCTGGAGGAGAGTACAAGAAAGATCTAAAATATTTGCTTCAGCTGCAAAGAGCTATTAATGAAAGTTTGGAAAATGAGGTAGCATTAGGGGGAAAATCTTTAGAAGAAAAGATGACATACTCTCATTTTATGAACTCTTAGGGGAAAATATTCCCTTAAAATAAAACCTGACAAATAATCTTCCCTCTTCTACACATGAGAGTTGTTCACCCTCCTCCACCTTGTTCAGAGCACATTCTTAAATGCCTGGGATGTAGGAGACAGAGAAAAGGGCTTCATATAATTTGCTATTCACACAAAACACCAAGGTTGAGACTCACATAATAAATAGAGAGGTTATAAAAACCAACGGTTTCATCAGCTCAAATGGGGGAGAGCTTCAGAATTAATACTTGTAAAACAACCTTTAAGTGTGGTATAAGAATGAGAGCACTTACAGTGAAATCCTGTGTGAAACGGAACTCAACACAAGTTCAAAGAATTCTATGTAATTCTCTGTACTGTGTAACGTTCTAAAATTACTAGCAATTTCTTAACTGACAAAAAGCAAGGAAAAATAGAATCTGGCTTTCTTAATCATCTATTTATCTAAATATATTTTCTAACAATCTAATCTACTCTTAGTATAGCGCATAGGCACAGAAAACAACCATCATTTCCATAGGCTAATAAAGATTTTCTATTGTATTTAGAGTTTGGGTCTTCAGAGTAACTACGTTCCCTGTATGAGCAGGGAGAGTCTTAGACTCAGCAAAGTATCTGAGACCTTTTCTTACGACTCCCTCTGATAGAGGGTAGGAGAGAAACAAATGATGAAAATAAGTTCCTTTCTGAAAAACAATTCTGTGTTTCTAACGCCTAAATCAGGTGTTTCAGCTAACATTTTTACCTATATGTTAACAACTTTACAAAGTAGATCTCATTATCTTTATTTTATAGATGTGGGAAATGAGGATCAGAAAAAGTTAAGTGATTTGATTTGTCATGTGGCTAATTTGAATCTAGTTGTGACTAAATCTAAAAGCTTTGTGTTAGAACTTTAGGTAATTAAAATATGAGGGCATCATCTACCTTCTGTGGGAGTAATAAATGCTCTAAGGTAAGGGTTTTGAGGAAGAGATATTATATGTGTGTGAATGGGCAAATACTGAGACTGGGAAATAAGTTTCCTTTACCAATTTTATTCATTCAACAAATACTTATGGAGCACCTACGATAGATCAGGTTCTCTCATGAGTTCTCTTTTAATCATATCTAAATTCTTATAAAGTCTCTAGGAAATTATATAATTTCTCTTCGTAGAGTTTCCATATTCCTAGCCTATGTGCCATCGATTCTTAGGCCAATGTGACATTCCTTTTTCTCCTCACACATGCCTGATTGAAATCACACCGAACCTCAGCAGCTTTTAGAAGTGATAAGTTTGCTGGAGTATTTATGTTAAAAATAACAACTTCAACAGCATAACTGGAAATAAATATTATATTCCAACAACCAAAATTTTACAAGTAGTCAAGTAGACAGAAATATAGACTGATATGATTGTATATCTCAGGATGACAATTGATAACCAAGATAGCTTTCCTAGCCACCATCAACATGTTACAGTATTAAAATAAATCAACTTTGTAAGCAGAATAACTGCTTTCTCTTTCTAGTCTGATTAACTTATTCATTTTTTTCTAAACATTCTGTTTGCCTCCCTGTCTTTAAATTCACATAATGTAGTCTTTGGATTAAAGATGAAAACCAGAGAAAATATTAGTCTCTAGTCTCAATTACTATGCTGCTTTGCAGGGGCAGCAAATCATTTAAGGACTTTTCTTAAGATTCCTTTTGATAGAGAGCAAGGGAGAAGAAACTGCTTAACATCCTCATGCCTCAGTTTCCTCAACCAGTAAAATGAAGAGATATCCTGACTATCCCTTCAGCTTGATAGAAACTGAAATTTGTTAAGTAAAACTCCAGAGTGGATGCTGAGTACCATCCAAAAATGTGTTGTTCTATATTTGAGCAACACAACACCGATGAAAAGATTAAAACAAGGGTTTTGAGGAAAGAAGGGAAAGGCCAGAATCATCGCCATCAAAAAGAAAGTGCAGGGCTTCCCTGGTGGCACAGTGGTTGAGAATCGGCCTGCCGATGCAGGGGACACGGGTTCGTGCCCGGTCCGGGAAGATCCCACATGCCACGGAGCGGCTGGGCCCGTGAGCCATGGCCGCTGAGCCTGCGCGTCCGGAGCCTGTGCTCCGCAACGGGAGAGGCCACAACAGTGAGAGGCCCGCGTACCACAAAAAAAAAAAAAAAGAAAGAAAGAAAGTGCAGTCATTTTCTCTTTTTCCTTACGCTGAGAAAGAATTCTGAATTGTCTACCCCAGCCAGAACACTAGGAAGATGTGTCCAATTCAGGCCACAGTGTTGCTTTTGGAGTGAAGGGGTATCGCAGTGCTCTGGAGTTCAGTTTCCTCTGCACATACACAAACACAAGTGCACAGCGCCCCAACGCTGTTTGTCCCCTCGGCTTCACAGCCCTGCCAGTTGGCAAACCCAAGCCAGGAAGTTGTCAATTCCAATTGCGTTTAAGGCCATGTAGTCTTATTAAAGAAGCCTTGCTGGTTAAGGGGCGTCCTCTGTTTCCAAAGCATGGGAAAAAAAAAAAAAAGGGCTCTGCTTAGATTGGAGCTGGCAACTTTCACTGACTAGAGTTTTCAAAGAGCTATGAATGAGTTTAACAAAGGAGGTCTGTGGCTAGTTTCTGGCTGAAGTCCATGTCAACAGTTTTTAAGGTCACAGGCCACACTAACTAACATTTATTCCCAGCAGACCCTGTTCTAAACACAAGCTGTAAGTAGTACAAATTTGGAATTTTTCTGTAATCCCTTGAGATATTCCTGATCCTTCCACATGTTTCTGCTCAATTAGAAACAATTCTCACTTTGCACCACAAGAGAGGCCGTGCTCAGCAATCTCAGTCCATCCTTAGGGGAGATGAACAAAAACCTGGCAAATCAAAGGGCTCAAGTGGGGAAGGGAAGGAATTCAGCTGGATCACACTGAAAAGTGCAGACAGCTCCCCAGGGGCTCAGTTTGTGAAAGCATAAAACGGGTTATGACAGAGATCCTGAGGCCATAAAAAGCAGGTTTGAGGCACGAATTGGGAATAGGTTCCTAGTCCTTTCACACAAATACGACAGAAATTTCTGAGAAAATTAAAAGGTCAACTAGGTGAGTGTAAAACAATGATAATCTATAGGATAGGTGCTAAATATCCCACTGTGAAATTAATGCAATCATTTCTCAATTAAGATGAACTCTTACTCATTTTTAATGTTTCTAAAATCAAGATGCTTCGTGAAATCAATCTGAAAATTCAATACAGCCCCTTTTTTCCCCCTGAAATCTGTTTTTACCTCTATGGTACACTTTATAGCTGATAGCATTTTTAAATCTTGCAAGGCAACATGGGAATAATTACTTGGAATTGAGCACCAAAAATCTCATTTAATCTTCACGGCTACTGTGGGAAGTATTTTCTGTTTTACGGATGAGGAAACTGAGGCTCAGAAAGATGAAGTGACTTTCTTCCATTCCTATGGCTAGTAAGTAGTAGAACGAAAATTTGAAACACAGGTCTTATTCCAGAGCTCAAGTCCATTCTGCAAACTTAGGAGGAGAAAAACACATACTAGAGAAATCAGTGGTCATTTTGGTAGTTAAAGTACTACCATGTGTGGCATCCTATACTGGGAATCATGTTCTATATGAAGGTAGTTATCATTTTTCCAAATTAAAAAACACATAAACTGTGGTGCAATAAATATTTGGATTGAACTTGACAGGATAAAACTGCAAGAACTACTTCATTAAAAAATACAAAGAAGAAAATTTAAAACACCCGTGATCCCATTACCTAACTAGTCTCATTGTTAATGCTTTGATATTCAACCACCAGGTTTTTTTTCTATAAATTTCTTACAAAATAGAGATATCATATATGAAAATTCATCTCTTGCTTTTTTTGCATAACACTATGTCCTAGATATTTTCCATGTCATTAATCACCGAAAACATAATTTTAATGGTATTAACCTAGCTATCTCCCTCCATTAATTGTTTCTAATTTTTCATTCTATGTGCTATAATAGACATCCGCATACATGTATCTATACATATATTCGAGTTTTCCTTAGGAGATTCCAAAAATGGGAATAATTTTAAAAGTTTTGAATATACATTGCCAATTGTTTTCCAGGAATGTTGCATCATTTTCCACCCTGACCCACAGTGTGTAAGTGCCCACCTCACGGTCACCAAGTATCATCTTCAAGTTGATGTGACCAGGCTCACATAGATTTGGTTATGTACATGCCCACACAAATCACATCTATGACAATGACATGTGTATGTTACAACTGGTCTATCCTTCTTTTGATAACTCCTGCACTATGTAATGTTGTAAGGTACCAGTGACTACCTTACCAAGATTTTTTGCCTATATTATCTCTAGTCCTCACCCCAAAAAAAGCAGATATGAGGAAATTAAGGCTCAAAAAGAGTAAATGGAGCACCTAAAAGCACACCTCTACATCAGCTGGACTAGGATTCAAGTCCTGCTCTGATTCCAGACCATGCTCTTCATGCCATGCCACCTTACAGCTCATTTTACGTCAGAGATGATCAACTTGCCTCTTCCAACCCCAGCACTGTCTCTTTCTCCAGCAATGCCTCTTCAGACAATGAGGCCAGACTAATCTTTAGGGAAATAAAGAGGGACAACACCTAGACCTCAGACTTTGTGAAAGGAAAATAGCAAGCTGCATGTCTTCTTTAAAAAGCAAGATGGGGAAGCAGTGTAGGACTAGAAGCATGCTTATACACAGCTGGCAGAACCATAAAATGGCAGAGCCACTTTAGAAAACAATGTGGCATTATCCAATAAAGTTGAAGATGTATGTACCCAAGACATTTGGCTATTCAACTCCTAGGTCCATACACCAAAGAACCTAGTGCCTTTGTGTACCAGGATATCTGTTCAAAAATGTTCATTAAAGCCATGAACTGGAAACAGCCCAAATGGCCACCTACAGTTGAATGTATGAACAAACTGTAGTATGGTCATACAATATGGAACACCTATATAGCAAAGAAAAGAAACAGCATAGATAAATCTCAAAAATTAAGCAAAAGAAGACTTAAAATAACAATTCCAAATTGTATAATTCAATTCATACAGGTTCCAAGCCAGACAAAACCATACCATATTACTCAGGGATACATACATAGGCGAAAATATTATTCTGGGTGCTGGAAATTTCTTAACTTAGTGATTACTTGAGTATTTGCTACGTAAGTCTGTACTTATGTGAGTACATATAATATATATGTACACTTATGTATACATACTTATGTGTGTACATATAGTTAAAATCAGTGCTCTTTCTCTTTTCAGGTTACAGTTCACAGTTTACAAAAGAAAGACACAGGGTTGTAGTTAAACACTTACACAGTAGCTGTAACACACAAAGAACTTTATCAAGTGCTGTTTTATTAGTCATCACAACAAAATTCTCAGTTAGTACTATCCTCAATTCACCATTGAAATAACTGAGACAAAGATGAATGATGGGGGGACTCCCCTAGTGGTGCGGTGGTTAAGAATCCGCCTGCCAATGCAGGGGATGCGGGTTCCATCCCTGGTCCGGGAAGATCCCACATGCTGCGGAGCAACTAAGCCCATGTGCCACAACTACTAAGCCTGTGCTCTAGAGCCCGCCAGCCACAACTACTGAGTCCACGTGCCACAACTACTGAAGCCCACGCACCTTGAGCCCGTGCTCCGCAACAAGAAGCCCGCACACCACAACAAAGAGTAGCCCCCGCTCACTCAAGCTAGAGAAAGCCCGCGCGCAGCAACAAAGACCCAACACAGACAATAAATAAATAAATAAATAGATAGATATTCCTTTAAAAAAAGAAAAAAGATGAATGATGGGTAAGTGAAAATATATTATTAATCCAATTTTTAAGAAGATAAAAAGAAATCAAATATAGTACCAATGTTCATTCCAATTTAAGTACTAAATCTGAGGAGAGGACAAAGTCAGGGAGTCCCATTGTATGAAAGTTAAACTATCTCTTCAAATAAAAAGACCTGGAATTATAATCTCTGGGGAATTTTAATAAAGAGAAAAACGATAAAAACAAGTATTGTTTCCAGTAGTTAGGGAACAATGGCTACCTTTACTTAATGAGGATAATCAACATTTAGTATATTTCCACATACTAATAAAAAAGAAAAAGTACAAATTAAAAATTTCTTTAAAATGATAATGAAAATTACTATATATGTTTTTTTTTTTAAACAGATGATGATAAAAATCCTAGCTCAGCAGAAAACTGGACACTAGCAAATATAGTTTCTTTAGAGTCTTTTTGACTTGGGTTTTTTGTGTGTGTGTGTGTGGCTTTTAGTTTTTTATCCCCCCAAAAAACTTGTCATTTTCTTATAGGACTAGAATTTAAAAAATAAAAAATAATTTTTTAAAGGAAACCAGTCATTAGGAGCTCAGGCAAAAAAACTACAGGACACTGAATTTCACTCAACTTCTTTTTTCACCACACATTTAAATAAGTTTTAAAATGTCAAGTTTTTTTAGAGCCCAGCATTTTTGCTGCATTTTGGGCTCATTAATACACATAAAGAGCTAGTTAAAATACCAGACTGAATAAATGAACAATGGGACAATTAACCCCACATACAAAGCTCCACCCACCTTACTTCAAAGACATCTGAAATACAATGGATTAGAAACCATAAATAATGCCTCTCAGAATTAATTTTGTAATAAATATTGTTTTATATTATAGATAAGGGATTAAAAGTCTCCATAGTGGCAGTCTAACTCTTGTGAATTGAGTTAGAGGACAATTGCCTTTAGTTTTGCTGAAGGTTACTGGTAGTTACATGTCCCATGAATGAGAAATAAACACCTATTCAATTTCCATTGCATACTACAGCACAGAACTTAATTTTACCTACAACGTTTAAAAATTCCCTAAGTTATCTCTACATAAAGTTTTAAGATGCATATACTTTCTTTTCATTCAGAATGTAATATATTAAAAATCAAAATTTATATTGCTATGTAACTTTAAAAGTATTCCCTATATGCTACATTATTTTTGCAATTTACAACACAACTCACACTAATAAAAAGGATTACTTTGAAGATATGTCAAAGTGAAAATAGGAAAAGGAAAAGTGAACTAAATACATTATTTGTCATTTGATTTAAATAAGACTTTTGATACTATTTCCATACTTTTATGTTCACTTTTCATAAGTTAATAATTATTCTTCATTGTCAAGAATTGGGTAATAGCTCACACGTTAAGATAAAAAGTAGTTGAGCTTTTCTTTTAAACAAAAATACCAAAGTAATTAGCTGAATGACAAATTCACTGGAACAAATGCATTTTTTAAAAGCATGTTAAGTCTTAGCAAGAAATTTTTTTTTAAGATAACTAAGAGCTTCTTCCCTTATAAATCAATCTCACAAAAATAAGTTATACAGTCAAAAAGATTCTCAGGAAAGAATATTTAATGATATGGAAAGATGCTTGCTTACAATATGATAAATGGAAAAGCTAGGTAGAAAACTATATCTACAGCATGATCCCAATCCAAGGAAAGAAACACATCTAGTCATTATTAGAGTCATAAGATGATAGACTGCTTTTCTTACTTTTCTGAAATTTTCTAAAGTCTTCTAATGAGGAAGTATATCTTCATAATCTCAAAAAAATTACAGCTTAAAAATAAGTGACTCATAATTGATTGTAAGAATTGTGGGCTCTTCAAACTTCAGATGGCATAATGAGTTTTCTGTTTGAAATGATGTAAAGAGGTACACTATTATCTCAGTCTTCCGGGGCCTTTCCACGAGGGATAAATGTTAGGCCTCCTACTGCTTCTAAAACTGATCATTGGAAGGGCCAGAAAACCTAAATTCAGACTCTTCTTTGTATTCACAAATCTATCTTGCTCTTAAAATAAGAGTGCAGCTTAGATCCAAAGGGCAATTTTAGGTGTGAAGCATATTGAGTTATTTTCCTTTCTACCCCCTGCCCAGTGAAAAGCAAAGATAAGGCTCAAATAAATACATTCTGCTTATTGTTGCTGTTGTAGGAAAGTGGTTTGCTTGCAGGGAGGTCCAATAAAAATTGCTGACACTCAGACTCAACCAAAAAGCACCAACTGGCCTCTCCTATAGAATGTTTTCCCTGTCTCCCAAAAAGCGTCCCTCATATGGAATTCTTAAGACTCTCTTTCTCTCAGAAAGCAGGATCAGTTTTACTGGTTTTCCATTCAAACATACCCTGCGTCAGATTTAAACAAAACTGTATCATTTTCTTTATAATAGTATGGTTGGATTGTCCACACAGACTGCAATGACGCTGGCCAAAAGCGGATGTGACTTTTTGATGCTAACTGGAGGTTACTGAGTCCTGAAAAACCTTAGTCACAGGTGGTCTCGGGCTTATTCTCCTGAGTTGGAAAAATCATTGCCATATCCTGGACAAGACTCTGGATTGGGGGTCAGAAGATTGCTATTAGCCAGCTAAAGAACTTGGAACAGGTCTCAATTTCATCATATATAAAATGAGGATGGGCTGTAGTACATTATTCTTAAGAGCTCTTTAAACTCACCTCTGAGATCATTCTGCAAAGGCAAACAACTGATCATGGCTCTTTTATCTAAATATATATGAAGAGAAACAAACTTTTTTCTTTTTGCGGTACGCGGGTCTCTCACTGTTGTGGCCTCTCCCGTTGCGGAGCACAGGCTCCGGACGCGCAGGCTCAGCGGCCATGGTTCACGGGTCCAGCCGCTCCGCGGCATGTGGGATCCTCCCGGACCAGGGCACAAACCCGTGTCCCCTGCATCGGCAGGAGGACTCTCAACCACTGCGCCACCAGCGAAGCCCGAGAAACAAACTTTTGAAACCCGTAGAGCTTGCTTGGTGGCAAGAAAATAAAACTTGAAGTTTTGAATCAGACACAAAATAAAGGTATGGCAATAAGCCCAAAGCAGTTGAGAGTATGAGCTCTGGGTTGGATTTTAGGTTCCGAACCAAATTCCTTCACTTACTCTTTGTGAGATCTTGGCCAAGTCACTGTATCTCTTTCAGTCTCCAGCCCTTTATCTCTACAAGGGAGATAATTTCATAAGGTTGCAATAAGAATAAATGAGAATTATATAAACCACCTGGCATATTAAATAAATGCTGATTCCTCCCTTCCCTTCCAAATCCTCTATAGTGAGCTCTCCTGACTTAACTCTATCCATCTACAAAACGGTATAACATTAGCCATCAGCAGCAGTTGCTAGAGGCAGCAAGATGAATAAGCTATGGAGGGGAAACAACAAAAAAGTGCACTCCTGGAGTTCCTAGGGCGGTTTCACTTCCTGCCCTACACTAAGCTTCGTGAGCATTAGGAAAAGGAAGTGCTCCGCCTTCAAAACAGAGTGAGAAGATACCATGTCTATTGTAATGCCCAACTCATTCAATCTCAAAATGAAAATTTTCTTTTAGCCAAAGTCTTGGATTTGCAAATACTCACAACTCACAGGCTGGTTTCCTTTGTAAAGGACCAGGAGGAGAAAAGAAGCTTTCTCCTATGGTGGGTGGCCCTGAGGCTGGCTGCTGGTGCAGAAGACACACCTGTCCTTCCAACTGTCCAGCTTCCCAGCCCCTCAAACAGCAGGCTGCTAGGAGAGCAAGGGCAATTTTATTTATCTTCCTTTCTCCTCTTTAAAGGTGATTTTCTTAAAACTGTACAGCTTGTTACTATTGTTGAGTTGTGACTCCCTAGAGGATTATACATTTCTAAGCATGAAAGCATCTGTGTGGCAGTAAAACATGCAACATTCCCCAACCACTTCATTTTTTTTAATTAAGAAAGAAAAAGTTACAGCCTCCCACAAAGTGATGTTCTGATGAGCACATCCCCCTGCAAGCCTTTCAAAATACTCTGAGAAAGGGCCCTGGGCCTAGTAAACCAGAGCCTCTGCAAGCCCCATCCCGTGGGTTCAGTTTCTGACAGAGCCATGTGCCAGGACCCACAATGAGTGGAGTTATAATCTGCGTAGCAATCAGGCCTTCTCCCAGTTGACCATCCAGAAAACAACATTGTACCCATCGTACTTTTAAGGGAAGGAATTAAAAAGAAACCAAACAGCCCCAGAGAGATGGAAACACTCGAAAACCAGAGGAAAGTCTTCTGTTAAATAGTATGAAAGATCCAGGTTTCCCAAATGGCATTTAAGGCATTGGGAAGAAAGGCTGATTTCTCCCAGAGGGGCCCCAGCTTTGATGCCCAAACTGCCCTCAAACATCAGGCTGTGCATTGTTGTATAGCAGGATACCCTCAGGCGAGACAACCATAAATAGCTTAAAACAAGAATAGGAGGTTCCATCTGTTTCTGGAGTATTTCAGCAGCACCTGCTTTCAAGGTAAAAATCTGGGAGCTGTCCCCACAGCCTTCCTTCCCAACTCGCTTCCCCATCCCCCATAGACTTATTTTAAACCAAAGCAGCTAAAACACAATCCAAAAGGGCTTCTGCCACTGCACCTGCCTAAGGAAAGAGTCCTTTGATTTTTCTCCTAAACTGTATGTGTTGGAACAGTTAGAGAAGCCAAAGTTCTCAAAACCAGACTCTATTACTTCTAGCTTCTTTTTCTCTGTGAAAACTGAGCTTTCCTGTTTATAGGAGAAATGAGCACAATACAGATGAAAAAAGGATGCAACAGTTGTTCCTGCCATTAAGACAGAAAGTGTTCCAGAAGGAGGATGGTTCTCACTTAACACAATTAACGTTTAAACATAAGCCCACATGCCAATTTGCCTGGGAAGAAGGACAATAACTCCCCAACGAGGGCCAAGGAACATATTTCATTAAGGTATAATTTTTTAAAAAAACCACTAAAGTTGAGGCTTGAAAATTCCATCTAAATCAGGTGTTACTCCCAAAGTGATGTGCAGCATCCCTCTAACAATAAACAGGAAATCCCAAGCCTGTGTAGATAGCAATTTCATGTACAAAAGCCACTTTACCCTTGGTGTAAAAACAATATTTCTAACGCCTGCCCCAGACCATCGCATGGCACACCATTTCCTATGGGATAAATCCAAAATCTCGAGCATGTCCCACAAGGGCTTTCACAGACTGGCCCCAAGACTTTTATGGCATCATCTCTTGCTATCAGCCTCTCATCAGAATTCTCATCATTCTTTCACCTTGCTATACCTTTCATTTCTCTGAGCCTTTGTGTACCAGTTCTCACTGCCCAGAGAGCTTTTCTCCCTTTCTCCTCTAGGCCAGCCCCCATTGATTCTCTAAGACCCAGTTTAACTGGAACCCATCAGCAACACTTTCTCTAATTCTCCAAGTCAGACATGGGCACTGCCTAATCTGTGACCCCAAAGAACCCTACACATACATATTTTTTAAAATAGCACTTATCACATTATATTTTAATTACCTGTTTACAGAGTCCCTTCCCAAAGATTAAGTGGCTCCTAAGACAGTAAGGGTAGTAGAAGTGAAATGGGAAGTGGGTATCAAAATTAGAGGTGGCCTGGGAACAGTGCACCCAGAAATATATTCAATTTTATATTTGGTAAAGGACAAAAAGTATACATTGTTTTCAGTTTGTAATACCAAGTTCAGAAAATTCAGCTCACCAAAATCTTGGATGAATATGACATCTGAAAGGTTCTCATATGGAGAGCTGGGGCTAGATCTCTGTGTCTATTTTATGGGACCCCGAGGTAAATAAAGGCCAAAGACCACGTGTTATACGTTGCTCATTCCTGGTATATACTAGATACAAAGATACTAATTGAATAAAAACTTTAAATGTTAAACTAAAAAAATTTTAGATACCATCTTGATGAAACAAGTTATTTCTTCCCGAAATGTATAATAGGTTCTGAACAATCCTATTTGGGTATAAAGATAGTTACTCAGGCTTTCTCAAGAGCTGAAATAAGATCCCTATATATACAGGGGAAAATTGTAGAACACAAATATTTTTAAAGTTCCTTTATAAAGAGTAAAGAAATTTAATATTGTATGGCTTATCTTCCATAATCTACTCCCCCCAACCCCAAGCAATACAGTTATGGGTTTGAACTCTGGCGTTCCTTCTGTTCATCCAAAACCAGAAGTTGGCTATAAATAGCATATTTCATTACAGTTTAAGCCTTGATGGGGCATGTGTTATTTGGGCAATAGAAGCCAGGAAAAAAGTGATCTAGGTCACTCTGTCTTACAATATTTGAAAGATTTCAGAGGTAAATACTTATTATATCTTAGACTCAGATGGTGCTATCTAAAAATGCTAAAATACTTTCTCAGATTCCTGGGTTTATAATGAAGAACAACTAACTTACCCGTAACTCCTGTTCTCCTAGCTGGTGCTTTTAATCTAGTATTAACTAGATTATTTAACTAGCAGTTAGTTAAATAATATAATGGTGACTCTCAAGGTAAATTAAAATGCTTTAATAGAAAGAACCAGTCAATTGTGGGAAGAAATAGTGCATTTGACTTTATATACCACGGTACTTTCATTAACAAGACTTATACTTCAGTACAACTACATCTCTGTCAAGGTTAGCTGGTGACAAGAGTTCAAACCAACTTTGAAAAAATGTTTAAAAATAAACTCAGAGGGCTTCCCTGGTGGCGCAGTGGTTGAGAGTCCGCCTGCCAACGCTAGGGGACGCGGGTTTGTGCCCCGGTCCGGGAGGATCCCACATGCCACAGAGCGGCTGGGCCCGTGAGCCATGGCCACTGAGCCTGTGCGTCCGGAGCCTGTGCTCCACAACAGGAGAGGCCACAACAGTGAGAGGCCCGCCTACAGCAAAAAAAGAAAACAAAAAAATTCAGAGATTCAATCTTTCATAAAACAAGTATTACTAAGTGTCTACTATGTGCAGACATTCTTAAATAAATACACTTTGGGTGTATTTGTGAACAAAACAAACAAAGGTAAGAATTCCAAGCCTTCGTGGAGCTTACATTCTAGGGGGGAAGGACAATGCCCCTCACAATGAACCTAATAAGTTATATTGAATAAAGGATGACTAAGAACCTTTCATTGTGAAATTAAGTTCAAATTTTGTAAATACTGATGACCTAGTCCTTTATGGACATAATGTCTGTCCACTGTGTCGCTGAATCTCCACTGTGACCCTCAAAGGTGCACCTCTTATGACTAACATGAATTGTTTGGTAATATGAACCAATAACTGGATTTCATATTTTCTCTTTGAACTAGTGTCCAATGTGGCCTGTCCTCTCACTCAGAGCCCTCAGTATCCGTTTCCTGTTCTTCCAACCGAATGGAACGGATCTCCCTGTCTCTGAAGGCCATGCACACAATATCTTGGTCGAGCACTACACTAAGTGCTGAGGATACAGAGTTGTTTAAGACACAATCTTTACCCCTAAAGAGTTAACTGTTCAATAGGAGAAAGGCAAAGGAAGATCAAGGCTTATGAGTGTGTAACTGAAGTGTGCAAAGCATGCTGGGTGCATCTAGAGGATGGGATGATTACCTCTGCCTGGAGAAGGCTACTCTGAGAAGTGCCCAAGCTGAGTCTGGGAGGATAGGTAAATGTGTGAAGGCAGAAAGGTCCAGTCGTTCATATGGGCCAGGAAGCATATGAGCTTGGGACAGCAGCCAGAGAGAAAGTGACCCTAAGAAGCTAAATCCTAGAACAGTGGAGGCTATGTCTGCATGGATGCCATCACTAGGAACTACATCCCTCATGGGAAAAAAATGGAAAACAAAAGTAAAGGTGGCTTCCGAGCAGACTTGAGCTATAGTACTAGGCACACTGAGAAAGATGACTGGACCTCAAGACACAGGTTAACTAAAGGAAGGAGACCAAACAGCAAAAGAGGATGATACTTATAATGTAACCCAGACCCAAATCCCACCCATGTTCTCTTGGCAGACTTCTCCACTCTCCACTGGACATGTCACCAACCAGTCATCCAGGGTTAACAGAAACCATTCCACTCATATGCTAGTCTCGGCCCAGCAATGTTTCCAAACCAAGCACAGGGGAAGTGCCATTTTGTGTGCCCTGTATATAAGCAAAAGGTGGATAAGATAAAGAGAGCCTTCCGCCCTCATGTTAAATACCCATGAAATGCATGTCTCAGAATTCACAGAAGACTATTTTTAACTACAGCCACTATCCTCTGGCACTAGATTATCAACAGTAAGAAGACATTATGCCATGGGATCGTTCTATGTGTTATATATAGCATATTATAGCATAATCATCTGTCTCCCCAGCTCATCTTGGGAACTCTTCAAGGACAGGGACTAGCTAATAGTAGGCATTCAATTAAGGGCTGACAAACAAATGAATGAATTAACCCACCAAGTTTTTTTCCATAGTTCCAAGCTAGTATAACAGACAGAAAACACACAAATTGCTGTTATTTTTCATTCTAAATGATGACAGCAAGAGGCTATTCAACTAGCTTCTCGCAAACATGAAGTCCATGGCCCTACATGTAGACACAGAGTCAAACGCCAGAATCGGATGCGAGCAATCTTTAAACTTAAATGTTTAAATAAACAGATTTCCACTCTCTGAAATTTGCTGAGAGAATGCAATAATGGCAATTCAAGAGTCCCCTTTCCCCCAACACACACATCCAAGCTTTGAAAGAAACATCATAACCCAAAACACCATGGGACAAAAACCTTTCTGCAAAACTTCAAGAACGTGGTTTAAACCCTCACCTCCTCTGAATGACTACATAAATATGCAGTGTCCTAGCCGAGGCTGAAACATACCATTAGACAAAAATGGAAGAGAAAATTTTCTTGAAAAAAACACTGTTAAATAAAAAGTAAGTAGTAATTTACATCAGAGTCTAATACCCTGGGCAGGCAATCCTTGGGCCTAGACTACTGAGGTGTGCGTGAACACAGCAGCCTCACAAGCAGCCGGCTTTGTCCCTTCTTCTTAAGGTCTTTCCAGCAGTTGTTCTCTAGGGCCCAAATTAGATGCTATGCTTGATGAAGAAGAAAGTTGATTTCACTGATTAAAAATAATAATGATAATAAGATTTGCGTAGAGAAACGCAGAAGTAGCAGTCCCGACTGACAGTTTTCGAGCTCAGCCCTCACCCCCTCATGGTGTGAGGGTGTGTGTGTTTGGGGGGCGGGGGGGGGGTCTTTTCCTAGTGAGGAGGAGAAGAAAGTGCAGAGACTAGTACACCAGAGAACTACCCTTTCTGGAATTCATAGAGGGTCTGGCCCAAGCCTGGGGACCCGGGTTTTGTCAGGGGCGCCTCCCTGCTGTCCTGCTCTGAGCTGTTGCACATGAGCAGAGAGAGACAGGAGGCAGGCCCCTCTGACACCTACTTAACCGAGGCAGATGGGGAGGAGGGTGTGTGGGATGCCTTTACTTCCCCCTCAGGAGGCTCCCAGCAGGAGCCCAGAGCCAGCAGCTCCAAAATCAGATTTCCACACATCCTCCCACCCCAGAACATGCCTTACGTCTCTGGCAGGAGGAAACGGAGCAGTAAGCAAGTATGATTCTAGTGTATGAAGGGGGTTTTAGAAGACCTAAAGAAGCCTTCTTACAGGATTCTGCACTTTTTTCAAACCTCTACAGAGGGAGCCAAGTTGGGAAACAGTTACTCACTCATTGACCCAAAGGGGGCAGGGGTGTTACTCTGAGAAGGACACAATCAGTGTCTGCAAGACGTCCTGAGCTACAGACACATACTTTATTAATAATCTTACATACACAAAATGTCGAAGGGAAAGCCTAACAGGCTAATTTCTGACAGCTCCAGATAACAGCAGGAGGAACTGAAGCCATGCTGATTCTCCAGCTTCTACACACTCCCCAGAAGCACTGATCCCTTTTCCCACCCAAGGGATGTGATACAAATAAATAAATACAATTATCTGTAGAACTTAAAGTGCAAGGACAACACTGTGAAGTCCTTCGCCCCAAGTGCAGTGACTTTTGGGAAACAGATAGGAAAATAAAAAGAACAGCTGGAAAATTTAATTACAGAAGAACAACGCAAATGCTGACATTGCTTCACAGAACTAGCCAATAGCCAATGCCATTTTCCTTACCTTAAGATACAGAAGCAACTCTTGGCTCCTGAAGATAAGCGGCAGAACCCGAATCTCTGTTTGCTGTCAATGTCAGTGAGCACAAATGTGAAGTTCTGGCCAACTTGGCTAACTGAGAGGCTGCGGCAGAGACAGAACAAAGGGGAAAATGAATGTGCAGTAAGTTTCCTGATAAAGTATCTAATCACAACAAGTCGTTGAACCTGTAACATTTCCTTTCTCAGTGGAATTCTTTATAAATGAACTTAAAATTTACACACTTCAAGGGAACAGACTGTGAGCTAGTATTTAAAAACAAAAAATGACAGCAAGCAGTGACCACGTCATCACAGCTACCAAACCTCCTACTTGCTGAGCTCAGGCAGGTGTCCCTGTTGATCACTGCATCCAGTTCTGAAAGGTGGATTCTATTAACCTCATTTTATAGATGAAGAAATAACCTACAGTGGCACTGCCTAAGGTGCCAGCTGGTAAACTGCAAAAAGCTGAATTTTAAACCCAGACCCATCTGACGCCAAAGCCCTCTCTGCCAGCTCGCTGGTAATGATGCTCACTTGATCATTCCTCTAGTTCAGAAAATAACAGGGATTGCAACAGCAGAACTGAAGTACCAGCCACAAAGTTAGACACTTGATATTATACCATCTCATTGACTCTCCCAGCAACCCCGGAATTTAGAAGATGTTCCCATTTTACAGAAAAGGAAACTATAGAACTGAATAGGTAAATAACTGAATCAAGTTCACAGAGCTACTAAGGGGAGGACCTGGAATTCAAAAGAGGGCAAGGTTAGCTGTTATCTTCCTAAATTCCTGTATCTCTCATAATTTCCGAATTTATGAGGAATATATTTTATATCTTACAGGACAGAAATAGCAAATGTCTTATCAATGCAAGGTATTTTTTAAGAAATGGAAACAAGGTTTTAAAGAAAAACATTTAAGATAAAAGCTAAAAATTCCTGCATCAACACAAAAATCAGCAAACCACACATAAAATAGAAAACATCTGCTTCAAAAAATTAAAAAGCATATTACTAATCACATTAATCTAGAAACTCTTTTGTAAAGTTACAAAATGTTTAAAAAATCCACTTTTTAAAATCAGTTTACCAGTTAGCTTAGATTCCTTTTTAAAAAGAAGCTAAATATTACAAATACTAATACACAAATTTATGCTAACATAATATTTTAGAATGTGACATTGAATTATTCAAAGGAACTCATTAACTAGTATTGTATCTTATACAGAACATATTTTACAAAATATACTCAAATTGATAAAATATTCAAATTGATGCTCTCACCTATAATCTGTTATAAATTGTCAGTAGAAATGAAAAATCATGGTTCACCAGGCCTTTTCCAAAGGCAGACTGATTGAGTTTTTTGATAGGATGTGAATTAAGTTTTCAAATATGGATAGCCTTTTTTCCCCTAAAACTCCCTTATACAGGCCACATAAGAAAATTAAAGAGACTTTCAAGGTATTCCAGAACAAAAGGTCAATGGACCCTACTGGTCATATTAAAGGAAACAATTCCAGCCCTCAAGGAGTGGTTAGAGAGTACAAGAAAATAATTCAGAAAGAAAAGAATGTTCCAACACTCCTTTTTTAACTAGGAAGGTGAACAAAAGGTAGCAATTTAAAAGCAATGTGGTAATAAAACAGGTGTAAGTAAGTAATGCTATCCCTCCACCTTACACAAGCCAGGAGAAGGAACATATTTCTATAAAAGTTATAGAGCTGTCAAGGCGACACCAAACTACCTTCTTACGGCTGTTATGTTTTATCTATAAAGCTTGGATACTGTGTTACTATGGTGATTTAATACTATGTTTTAAAGGGGGATTATATGATTAATTTTAACAAGGTTGAGAACTAAAGATGTGTGAGAAACAGGATTCTAGCTCACATAATTAAAGTGATTGGGGAAAAAAGTGGGCCTCATTGCGGGAGGGGGAAAACCTGTATTATTGAAATATTTAAACAGGTCAGGATGATTCTAAGTTACAAATAAGGTCATGCTTTTATGAAATACTATCATGTGATCATGTAAAATATGACTGTTCATTATTTTAACTCATGGTTTGATTTCACTTCTAGACTGTTTAAAAAGAAGCATCCTAGAAGGAAAGGGTATTGATAGGACTAGATGAAAAGAAAACACCCAGGATTTCTAGGAAAAGGACACAGAAGGAACACAACTTGGTTTGTGATTTGAATGTCATTAATTTCTCTATTATCTTTTCACTACCTTTAAAAAGGCTGAAAATTCTTTCAGCTACATTGTAGGCTCAAAGAAAGATTCATTACTCATTTACTTCGTTCAAATCCCAATTCAATCACTTGCTAACTGGGCCTTAATTTAGCAAGTTACTTAACCTCTAAGTAGCTCAGTTTCTTCTCCTGGAAACTACCAACCAACCCAAAGCATATTTGAGGAATAAGTGAGATAAGCATTTGGTATAAAGGCTAGACCATTGTAGGAACAATTAATAAAAGAGATACAAGCTGCTACCATCTGAATGAAAACTAAAATTCATGTTAAAATCATCCATTTGCTTAGAATCTTCCTGACTGACTCAGCTTTGTAATACTTGTAAATGGAGGAAGGAAGCCTGCCTTTCAGCAAGGGGGAGTCCTCTGGGTGACCAAGTGAGTTACTCATTCTTGCATTAAAGTGAAAAAGATTCTTTTTGGGGTGCCACAACTTAGAAGGGGACACATTATTCTCAGTTGATTCACCTTTTAAATTCCTAGTAGGGTGAAGTACAAGTCATTAAAAGCCCCAGACCATTAAACTCTAAAATATTTTTTCCTTGGACACTCAAATTAACAGTCAAATTGAGTTCAGATTAACTCAAAGGAATCTGAATGTTCAAGGAATTTGTCATTCCCTCTCTACCATTTCTCCATAAAAAATGACTTTGGGGAAAGAAAGGGTTGGTTTCCTTAAAGGCTGCAGTTTTTGTGATTACCTCCAGGATCAGAATCCGTGCATTTTTTACAGGAATCAGAGATTTCATGATGATTAAAGGTAGTGGGAATCTTAGAAACCATCTCGTCCAATTCTCTTGTTTCATAGATGGGGAAACTGAGGCTCAGGGTGTTTTGTTGTGATGGTGGTTTGGGTTTGCTTTTTTCAAAGTAACCAGGATCAAAATAAAAACCCAAGCCCAATTCTTGTTCAAAGTCCTTTCCATTCTGCCATGCTGCACCAAACACGATGAAAACCCTCCAAAGAAGTTGTCAACTCGGTTTAAGGAAATCAGGTATGTGAGGAATTCAAATAGTTGTCTCATCAAACAGACTAATTATACTTCCCACTAAGCAAGAGAAACCAAATTTGAGTATTTCCAGAATTAAGCCAGGTGACCAGGACCAAAATCACCCTTAGCTGTGCTTCCCATGCCTAGGTGAATACGGAAAACAGAGGAGAAAAGTAATGACCATTCCAACCAGACTTTAAAATTCATGCTGCCTCTTAAATGCCTGTCAGCCACTCAAGACCCCTCCTACAACACTGTGCCTAATATTCAAGTTATTTATAGGTTCAGTGTATAAATGACATGAAGCAAGTGGATGGATAGTTTGATTCCAATCTTCCAGTGAGAAATCAGATTTTCTATATCAGCCTCACTTTTTTCTTTTTCTTTTGTTTTTTGTTTTGTTTTGTTTTTGTTTTTGCGGTACGCGGGCCTCTCACTGTTGTGGCCTCTCCCGTTGCGGAGCACAGGCTCCGGACGTGCAGGCTCAGCAGCCATGGTTCATGGGCCCAGCCGCTCCGTGGCACGTGGGATCTTCCCGGACCAGGGCACGAACCCGTGTCCCCTGCATCGGCAGGCGGACTCTCAACCACTGCGCCACCAGGGAAGCCCTATCAGCCTCACTTTTAAGGTTAGTTACCCATCTTACAAACTGAGCAACTACATTGGGCACCGTAACAAGTGCTGGATATACAACATCCATCCTGCTGTGGAGCTTCCTGTCTAGTTGAAGAAAGCATAATAAACTCAAAGCACACAGCTTGTGTTAGTGTTATATGAAACGAAAGAAAGAACAAAGACAGAAGAAAATGGAAGAGAAGGAAAAGCCCTACTGAGACAACGTGGTCAGAGACAGCTTCTCAAAAATGCTGACAATACTGACCTAAAGGATGGGATGGAGCAGCCACTCCACAAGCAGGGCACTGGGTGTTTCAGGCAGAGAAAGAGCTGCACAGAGATTCTTCAGCTGGAAAGAGCTGGGTATGTTCAAGGTACTAAAAGGTCACCAATACAGTTAAGGCCCCAGAGACAAGGAGGAAGTGGCTTAAGAAGGTGCAAGATAAAGCAAGCACCAGATCATGCAGAGAGCCCCATAGACCATGGTAAAGAATTAGGATTGGCTGATTGATTGATTAATAAGGGCAATGGAAAGGTATTGAATGATTTTAATCAGGAGAATAACAGTCTGGCCTACAGTTCTAAAATTTTTAGCTGACTCTTACGTGAAGAACAGTTTGGAAGAAGGCAAAAGTAGGAGCAGAGAAAACAGTCAGGAGGCTAGAGCAATAGTCCAGGTGAGATTGGATGGTGGCTTAACTCTTGTAGTGAGAGTGAAAATGGATCAGGTGGATAGATCCAAGTTAGAGCCACAGCAGATGGACTGAGATGGAGTAAGAAGGCAGCATATTACCATTTAATGGTAGGAAAGTCTAACGTGTTTGGGAAGAGTTCCAAGAGTTTTATCTGGGACATGTTAAGTCTAAGAAACCTGTAAATAGAAATGTCCAGTACATAGCTGAACATACTACGTAGGAAATCAGGGGAAAAGTTTGGGCTGGAGCTATAAATTTGGAAATCATCTATACAAAGATGGTATTTAACACCATGGTAAAGGATAAGATCACTTAGGAAGAGAACTGAGAGAAACAGAAGAGGATCTAGGACTAAGTTACAGAAATACCAATTTAGAGGATGGGTAGAGAAGAGATCATCAAAGAAGAAAAGAAGAACCACCAGGCAGAACAAGCAGGAGGGAGTGGTCGACCAAATCCACAGGCATCAAGATAAGAGGAAAAAATGTCGATTGAATTGAGCAACATGGAGGTTTTAGACAGTCTTGATAAGAAAAGCTCTAGTAGAATGACAAGCTGAAGAGGGCTGAGCGATAAATTAAAATGTGCAGGTAACTCTTCCAAGAAGTGGAGAATTAAGCAGTAATTGAATGGGAATGAAGAGTCAAAGATGGGTATTATTTTTAGGATGGAGGAATACCAGAGCTTGTTTTTAAGCTGTTGGGAATGATTCAATAGAGGCAGAGACTTATGATGTAGGAGAAAGAAGATGAAACAGTAAGGTTTGGATTTTGGATTAGAATCCCAGATATGCCACTCACTACGGATGTGAGCACAGGCAAGTTACTGCACCTCTCTGAGCCTCATCTCTAAAATGGGAATAATACTTACCTTGCAAAGTGGTTTTGAGGATTAGAAATAATGTATACAAAGTAACTGGCATCTAATAGGTACACAGTGAAAATAATTACTATTGCTATGAAATTATAAAATTTGAGAGATGGAATAGAAATATTTTGCTGTTCTGTTCATTACAGCTTCCTAGCAATTACCTGTTGGGCCATCTACTGCAAGGCATCCATAAGAGCTGCTTCTCCTTTCCTTCACTGTATATGAGACATCAGGCGGGAATCAAGTTTTATCAAACTACCACATCTCCCAACCTTTAGGTACATGAGCCTCAAAGTTTCTTTCCATAAACACAACTTCCATCTGCCTAAGACTCGAGTTTTTCACATTCCCTGCTCAAAGATCCCAGTGGCAAAAATGGCATTGACCCAAAATGCCTGGGGACCAAGAGTACGTCACACACTCTGCTCGAGAAACTCACTGGATAATTCTAAGAAGAGAGATCCCTCCACTCCCTCATCTACATGAGCCCGACAATGTAAAAATGAATCATAACTGGAGAATGAAAAAGTATCAAAACAAAACAAAGAATCAAAACTAGAAGGAACAGCAGAGACCTCGTTCAATTCCCTCATTTCATCCATGAAGAAACGAAGGTACTCATGGGAGGGGCCACTTGCCTCACGGCACAGAGCAAGTCAACGGCAGAACCAAAACCGTAACCTAGGTCTCCTCGTTGACACCCCCAATGCTTTGTCCACTAAAGCCCAATTGCTTCATGGTTCTCAAATGCTACAGAAAATGACCATGGGGCACAGCTTAACCAAGAGCTTAAGCTAAATCAAGGGACTAAACCAAGGGTGAAAAACAAGGGATGCAAGTGGCCAAATGGATTCAGTTTTGAAAAGCACAGCAGGATGAATGCATAGAAGTGGAAGCGAGAGGAGAGATCTGGGCAGACGTATACTAATGCACTAATCATGCGCCTTAGTTTCATTTTCTTTCAATTATCTGAATAAAAATGGGTTTCATTGTCTTCAGTTATCTGAATTTTCTACTTTTTTACAATAACTACATATTGCCTTTGAAATAAATGTTAAGAGTTTGCTTGGTGACTTTCTTTGTGGTGTGATGGATCTAACAACGGCAGTATGATATAGAACAAGTATGATGGAACTGGAAGTCAGACAAACGTGGGTTCCCACAGCAGCTCCGCCACTTACCAATGGTGGGACCTTCGGCACATTAGTGGACCTAGCTGAGCCTCTGTTTCCTCATATGTGGCATTATGATAATGGCAACCTTGCAAATGTGTAAGATTTTAATGCAGGAAAAGAACACAACAGAATGCGTGGCACATAACAGATACATAATAAAATGGTAAATAGCATTTGAACCACATTTGCATCTGTGATTACATCCTAAACCATTAAACTGTGCCTCTGCCCTTGAAAAGATCACTTCATGCTCATGTCACTTGTGTGTACTAGTATAATTAACAGGACAACTGAATAGTACCTGGTTTTCTGGGTTCTGAAAGAAGATAAGCACAAACATGGAGAATAGCTTTGCCACCATCCAGTGAGTCTCTTGAGTGCTTTGACTAACTGAAGCAGGTTGCCAGCTATCAAGAGCAAGTAAGTAGCACCACAATATGAAATGGGATTCAAATCTTTTTTATTTTTTTGAAGAGCCTGCTTTCATCAAGAATAAAAACTTTTTGAGAGTGATACAGGGATCTCAGCACTGTCGTTTCACTGCTCCTTTCCACCAAGTGCTTCAAGTGCAGGGTAGGGTAGAAATAACTCTGGCTTGGGAATAAGATTATCCGTCCCCCCGCCCCCCGGCTCTGTAATTACATAGCTGTGACATAAGGAAGTCATTTCACCTCTATGGATCTTACTTTCCCTTCTGTAAAATGGGATGCTTACGCCAGATGAATTTCAGCTTTAAAATCCTGTGGTCTTATTCCCACACATTTTCAAGGCCTCCTGTAGTCAGAGCCCAAGCTCTTACGGCACACATTACCCTCTCAGCAGGAGGCTCCATCTGCTCTGGCCAAATGATCTCTAGGCTCATTCGCAGTTTCTCCTCTACCTTGCTCTTCAGCGCATGTGGGGTGTTGGGCTCTCCCTTCCACTTACCCCATTCTTGCTGTCCTTGCAGTCTCAACACAAGCCTCACCCACTATATGATGTTTTCTCTGACCATCTCAGTCTTTCCCAACCTCATTATCCTTTTGGATAGATATTGTTTACTGTGTCTTTACAATACATTCTGGACTAGACTGAGAAATGCATGGACAGCAGAGCTCCAAGTCTGATACCATTTCCATACCACCCAACATAATGCTACACATTCTGAACCTTCCTTTGCCCTTTTGTAAAAGAGATACCACCGCCACCTATCTCCTAGAGTTGTTGGGAAGAATAAATGAGGTATTACTGTAAAAATGTCCAGCATGTTGACTAGAATCAATTAAGAACTGAAATATTAATTTCCTCCTTACCTCCCTCTATCTGGTGACTAGTCTTCCCACAAGGTGGTCTACTGAGAAATGTACTCATTTGGGAGATGGATGTCTAGACTGTGCTAGCAGCCTAAGCGGACCTTGGGCAAGTCAGGATTTCTCTACAGCTTAGATTTCTTCCAATGATAACAGCACTTGTTCTCATCTTTTATGACAGAAGGATAAAATGAGATAACACATGAGAAAGCACTTTCTTTTGAAGAGCTACCAGCATTATTATTTTTCATAAGTCCTAGTTTCAGAAAAAAAACCTTAAAACAACAGAAGAGACAGCAAGATGCCAATGTTAATGGGTGATTTGATGACGACTGTGAAAATCCCACTCTTGATATAGACTAGAAATGTCAGAAAGTTGTATTTACTGTTCCTTGAGGTAGAAAAGCACAGATACTGAAAAGATTAGGTAGCTTTCTTTTTTGAACATAATCACCCGGGGCATTACTCATCTCCCATGCCGACATATTTTCTAAGTCAAACAATATCATAAATACCTCTGCGGGGCATTGTGGGCCTCAGAATCTGGGCATATCCATTTGACAGTGCTAACTGCGAGCTAATAAAAAGCAGTGACGTTAGAACCTTTGTATTTTTTTGTAAACAAACTTAATTATTATTATCTCTTCTGCAGTGAAGTATGCCACAGTTAGAAGTGGGGCAACAGAAGAGAAAAAATATAGTCCCCCAACTAAGTTGATTTTTTTGTATCAATAAAAGTTATCAATGCCTACAGGGTGCATAATACAACACAATGTAAGAAAGAACCATTGTATACAATAAAGATTAAAATGTATCCATAAAGAGATATTTCTGTCCCAAATTGTTTTGTGGAAAAAAAAAAATGAGAAACACGATTAGGGGAGGGTAATTTGGAGAGAAGCATTTTAGAAGAAAGATGTTTTTCTAACAAAATAAAGACATCAGCCGTTACTGGTGACAAAACAGATTTTAGCACTATAACTTAAGGACTCTGTTTTTCTTCCATTTCAGAATGTAATCACCCAGACAGGTAGGTAAGTAAAGATGTGTGTGGGGCATGAGATAGGGAGGGTGTGTGTGTGTGTGTGTGTGTGTGTGTGTGTGTGTGTGTGTGTGTGTGTGTGAGAGAGAGAGAGGGTGTGTGTGTGTGTGTATGTCTTGGGAGGGATTTAATCTCATTGCTTATTTCTTCTAATATTAGTTTATAAAGTCAATTAAGGAATACCTATCCAAAACAGATCACCACTCTTATCAAGAAGTCATGTAAAGATATATTCTTATTTTTTTTGTTAAATACCTAGCGACATTTTAAAAACATTTCACCTTTATTAATTTGTATAAATATGCCCTTGCCATAATTTGTAATACATTTTATAAGCAACTGGAGGAGATTTCATGCATCACTAATTCATACATATAAATGTGAAGTTTGCATTAAACGTCTCTAAACAAAACCCTACTTCCTTGCTATTTTTAGAAGGAACAGGATAAAGAAGAGACAAGAAGACTCTCATTACAAAGGCTGACCCTCTTAAAATTAAGTCTATTCTGTTTTGAGCATCAACCTGCTACTAAAACAGCCCTGGTACCAGGATTTTAAAAGGCCCGAGTCTGGAAATACTACGATGGTTGATTGGCTTCAAAAAATAACATGTTAGAACCACAGAAAACAGTGATTATAAGTGGCTGGCAACATTCCAAAGCTGCTTTTTAGTACTCCTTTGCTTTTTAGTATTCTTTTAAACTCCTTTGGCTACCAGTTCTCATCTCACACCATTTTTAGGTTTATGCCAAATAAACCAGGACACTGCTACTACAGAGTGTAGAAAAGATCCAAGCAGTACACTACCCACACGCACTCTAAATCACTAAACTCTTTCAGGTCTGCCTCGTCTGGGTATACTAAAATATATGATAGAACCTTCCTGAAGATGGGCACATTGCATAGCTTTCTTGGAACAGATTATGCCACTTATTATTTATAATGATATTTTCTAAAACCTCTGTCGCTAAAAGTGGAACTTAACATTTATACAGTCTAATAGTTCAATTTTCCATGAAGACAACATTACGAATGGGCAGCAATCAAGTGAAAAAATAAATGATTGCAAAAACAATGCTTAAACTGTAATGAAAAATACAGTAGACCTTCCTTGAAAATAAGATCAAGATGACTGTTTTGTCATTTTATTAACATTATTAGTAAATTATAGTTTTATAAGTTAAAAAAGCTCTTCTAAAATTGTTTTTAAAAATAAGCTATTGGCTTATTTAAAAATAAAAAAAAGACCCTCAGACTATTTTAATTATCTTCAAGTTCTGATATTCATACCACTTCAAGAAACAGTTAATCATAATGCAAATACTAAGGAAATGTTTAGATGATTTTTATTTTTTAGTCTAGAAATCTACTGAAAATGCTTATTTCCCCAGAGATACCATTCTTAGACACCTAAACAAAATGCAAGACACTATTTGGCAATGTGCTTTTTAAATAGCTGAACACCTTTAAACAAGTTGGGCCTATGCTGATTTAAATTTTAAGTTGAAGTCTAAGAAAAACAAAGTCTACATAATACTCATAAGGCCATGGAGTTACACAATACTACTTGGTTAAGTCAAATATATTCCTATTTCAATAAAAATTAAATAGCACTGGATTAAATACCAACCATTCTTAATCATGGTTTGAGTCTGATAACCAAAATAAAAAATTTAATGTCATGCAAAATATATCTCACAAACTAACCAATGCAAAGCTCTAGGCTTTAAACTTTTTGATAGTGTCAATAAAATCCCCGGGAAAGGAGAATACTGCAACTCTCCTTGGAACATAGGTGTTTTAAATCATGGTTAAACAGACAGAATGTTAAGAATGGTATGGTTTTTATTTTCCATAGCAGGTTTATTGACACTTTTTTTTCTAGTAAAGTTTGAAAAGCTGACACTACCTGTCCACATAGAAGGGGAAACAAAACTTGGTCAAAGTCTGTAGAACTTCCTGTGGAGAGAAAGAGAGATAATTTATACATCTAATGGGACCAATAAATCTAACATTAACCATGGCACACAATCTAGCAACTTTACCCTAAAGAAAGAGGAGACAGATGAAGAAATATGGGCTTTATCAATTACATGGGAGGAGTACCAGGCAGTCAATCATGAGAAATAATAAACATGATCAAACTTCATTAAAAATGAAAAATTAATCAAGAATCACACATGGGCAAGCAGCAGGAGCCGTGCAGGAAAGCTCTGAAGGGAGGGAGGCGGGTGGGTTGCTGAGTGTTAACACCCCTCCAGGGACCATCTCCAGCCTGACCATATGGATCAGAGTG
Organism: Phocoena sinus; assembly: GCF_008692025.1. NCBI lineage: Eukaryota > Metazoa > Chordata > Mammalia > Artiodactyla > Phocoenidae > Phocoena > Phocoena sinus. The sequence continues at coordinate 11,401,576 of NC_045768.1, read as the reverse complement.
AATAACACCGAGCCACATGGGTTTGGCCTGGCAGGGCCGCTGTTGCTGGCACCGTTTTTGCCTGTTACCTAGGAACAGAGGGGGCCAGGATTAGACAACGCTTCCCAACATCAATAGGCCAAATCACAAGCAAAATAGAAAACCAACTGGAAGATAATTGTCCCCGAACATTGTCAACTACATATTTTTAGAGTTTAAAACTTTATTTACTTACTTTATAAAGAAGTTGCCATTTCTGGCATCAATTTATTTTGTAATCAAACTATAACAATTTTAAGTGTGCAGTATTTTTAGTCATTATCATTAAACGTCATTATCAAAATGGAACACACTTACCTGCTTGTAATTTATAAAAATCCAAAGCAAACTACCAGTTTAAATGTCTTTTTACAAATATGTAGGTACATAAAACCAAGCACATTACTCAGGGGAAGTATACAAAAAGGGTACAAAAAAAACCCCAGAGTGACATTTCAAAGACTTATTCATAAAAGAGAAACTTCTAACATTAAGAATACTATATGAGACACAACATACAGTGGTGTGTGACTTTTCCCAATAGATACATTTCACGTACACAGAATATATACAAACAGCAACACACAGACCCAAGTAATTAATCATTACTTCCTTCACAGAATTTTCTCTAACTTGACTTAATTTTAACTGCAGACTTGGACAGACCACAGTTGGTGCTTATCATAAGTTCATAGACCAATGTTATAAATTTTAAAAAAGTATTCCTTTCATGCATTTGATTTACTTTTTAACTATTTAAAATCCAACTTCAAGACAAAATGAAGAACACATTTTTCGGTCACTGAGAAGCTGGTTCAAATTAAAACAAACCTGCCCATTGCAAATCCTAATCCAAGTGATAAATTAAAGATCAGTTTACAAATGTAGCACTTTTCTAACCAATAATAATGAATTATCAATGCTAACTGAATTGATGCTTCTCGCTTCATTTATTTTTAAAACCAGTTCTATCACTCAAGAAATAAACCACATCAATCTAATAACCCACTCAATGAAGCAGAAAGCACACTGACTTTCTCTGCCAGAGCATGTTCTGCCTACATAATTCAATTGAGCATATCCTATTTTTTTAATATCATTTTGGGCTGGGTGTATATCACAGCACTGTTAAGGCATGTCATGATACAGTAAAGGAATAGAAAAGTGAAAAATGAAAAAGGGTGGGTAAGAATACTTCAGCATAGCCTGAGGCATTACTGATACATTAATTAATTTCATAATGTGGCATATTCATAAGACCGTACACATACTGTTTTAAAACTCATAGTAAAATAAATTGCAATAGGTAATGGGGAATCAGAAGAACAATAGCAATTTTTCAATGCATAATGTTATTATCAGGCAAATATTGGCAAAGAGATCATACAACACATTCATTTTAATGTCCGCAGTTTTCATTATAAAATATATTATAAGCCCCATAAACAAAACTCTTAGGATTTACACAAAAAAAGAAATTCCTTACAAATTCCTTTCACATCAAGTTTCAAATACCACAGAGCATTGCTTGACTTTAGTTTATGTACCAAGCATTCTCTAAAACTCAGTCCCCAGTGCTCACTCATTGTGAACACCAGCTACAAAGACATTTATCCTTTACCCTTCAAAAGTTACAGGTGCAGACGTACTCCTCTACTCTATGCTGGAGTTGAGCTGACAAAAGCCCTCAAGATTTTTGAAAGAAAGGACCCCCATGGCTACAGCAGAGTCAGAGAAATCTAATATGCCCAACTTATTACTCACTACAATACAGAAACTACTTACCACTTTCTAATGTCAAGAGTAATAAGCAACCATGAACTTGTCTGTCAGATAATATTAGGACAAATATCAAAATACCCAATGTAGGCTGAGTACAACCCACCTCCCAAGAGCTTTCCTTTTTACCCAAGAAAGCAGTGATAAGTCTAATTAAGCAATGGGGCAGGGGGATGGGGGGGAGGGAAGGGAATATAGGCAAATGTAGGCACATGTTTGTGCATTACAATATGTTTCCTCATGTTTGTGATATTGCAAGAGTTTGATATTCCAGTTTAAGTCAAACAGCACAGCAGTGTGCTGTCAGAGGAGAAAACAAAAATGAGCATTGCTCTGTGTTAGGCAAACTCACACATTATCTCAATCAGAACTGAAAAATCAAACTTCTCAGTTTGGGAAGGGGAGGACAGGAACAGGGAGGGGAAAACAAGTAATGTTTCCTGTAAATAAAAACTGCTGAAATAAACCAATTTTTCTTAATACTGATGTTTTCCCCATATATAAACAGGTAACTACCTTAACCTCTCTTTCCAAAGAAAAACACAATTACTTCAATATGAAAAGTACCACTCTCTGAGAGAGGGGACTTTAAAACACTGATCTAAACATATGTTGAGCATCACGCTTATAGCAGAGTGTCCCACAGTCTTTCAATATTAACTTTACTGGGAAAACAGTCACTAGCCAGTTACCAACCCATTTTTCTCTCTTGAACCTGTGTCTTTGGCTAGGGAACTTTCTTTGTAGAAAGTAATTCTCCTGTTTTCTTCTCTCTCTCTCTCTCTCTCTCTCTCTCTCCCCTCTCTCTCTCTCTCTTTCTCCCTCCCTCCCTCCCTTGCCTACACAAGCTCTTTCAGACAACCAGCCTCAGTACAACCTCAACTGCCACGTAAATCATAAATCGGATCTTGGAGATGCAATACAGCTGATGAAATGTAAATGACCTCGTTGCTAAGGCAGGGGGTGGGGAAGATTGTGCCAGCTCTCCAGATCAATTCCCAAGTTTATATTTTCACAAATCTTTTTATGTACAGTTTGATTTTTTAACATTTTAATGAGCAAAAAGTGCATCTATAGTAGCCAGTCACCACAGTTAAAGTGCAGGGCATGAACTAGATCCCAGGAGGGAACCAGTCCACCATGTCACCACTGGCTTTAGGACATTTGCCACCTGGTTCCATGTCCCCAGGTTCCAACTCTTTTCATAATCAAAACACTGCTGACATTATAAACCCCAGACGGGTTTTCTAAAATCCCTCCCAATCAATATATCCAACACATAACTTATTGGAGACAACACTGAGCTCATTGATTAAGGTGAGTTCAGTAGCAAAGTTTTCAAAATAAATGAGACAAGAATACAGAATTCAACCCCTTTGTGTCACCAGACAATTTATGAAATAGGCAATTTCCAAAAGGGCTTTTCTTCCCAACACAATATACAATACTTCATGTGGGAATAAGTAAGAGCAGAAGGGGCAGGGGGGGAGCGTGGAGGGCAGGCAGTTGCACTAACCTTTCAGTTATGGGTATATTAAGCAGCAGATCGCACAGTGCAGTAGAAACGCAACAACATCTACAAAGCTCTGCCCACAAGGAGATACCAAATCTCAGAGTGTGAACCAAAATATGAAATCAACAACCCTAACACTGGATTCATTTGCAAGTGAAAATCAGAAATGAATTCAAGTTTCGTCTCAGTCTTCTTTGGATTCATTTCACCCAGTTTGAATTCTCATACAGTCAGAAGGCCCATCAAGGGACCTTATTCCAATCCGGACAAAGCTGACTATGTTCTAATGAAACCGAGCTATTCCCTTAAAAACCTGGTAAAATTTTACATTTATAATATTATCCATAATAGAATCCTATCTGGAGGCAAAACTTCGAAGACTAAATTTGATGTAGTTAAAAAGGATTATTAATAATGAGAGGCTAAACCAATTCCCCCTGAATTTGGAGTGCGGGGTGGGAAGGTGTATGAGATACTGCAACAGCCATCAGTTCAGATGTCAAATACTTTGTTTTCATTACTTCATTGAAACCCATAAACAAAAATTAGTTGCATTTGGCAGATGAAAACAAATGACAGTCAAACACAGACATACGCACCCCACAAATAAATGCCATCTGAAAGACAAAAGTGCAGGCTGATTATAATGTCCACTGGGGTTACAGAATGTTGGGAGATGAGGCACATTCTCAGTAGTCCAAAAGGAAAAAGAAAATGTGTGCAGGAAAACATTTAAATAGAGCAAAGAGACTGCTTGAATAAATTAATGTATTTTAAAATATGTAAAGCTACAATCACCCTCTTTGGAAATTGCTGGTATAGTGGTCGATAATTCACCTTTGTCCAAAAAGGAGTGAAGGAGGAAGAAGCAGGAAGACAGTAGGAGAGCATTTCCTGAGTCTCTCATATCTAATTTATTTGTTCATTTCAGAATGTAGATGTGTGATGAAAAGATCTGTGGAGCCCAAATTCCTAAAATACTCTATTTCTATGTTTAAAAAAAAATTTTTAATAGCATGAGGTAAATGCTGACCCTCTAAGTCCTGCAAGTGAGATCAGTGCAACTGACTTGAAAGAAAAGGCTTTGATTGATGATCTCAAAACTCAAGTTGAAAGTTAAAAACAGAACACACATAAAATCCAAACATACAAAAAAGCTAGCAAAATTTCTACCTTAAGCCATTTCAAGTTAAAACCAGGGACTCCAAGTGAAAGCTAACAGAGGTTTTAATGCTTATGATTCAGAAGAGTAAAACAGAATGGTAAGAAGTTCTTAGAAGCTTAATTAGCACCAAGTTCAACAATGTTGACCAGAAATTTCCTAAATATGAAAACAGGAAATACAATTTTTCTCCTTCCCTATAAATGTCAACTTAAACCCAAGATCCATAGTATAGTTACAACCAAACTTTTATTTTTTTCCAATGAGAAAAGGCTTTGAATAAGGAATTTTACAGAAAGGCCTTTCAACACCCAAACAGAAAAGCCAGGTCAAATTTCTAACAACGCTGCTCAAATGCTACAGAGTCTGCTTCTTTTCTTTGGTATACTTCAATATTTACCCTCAGCTCACTTTTTATAAACTTTAATCTTGAGTCATGCATATGTTATCATTATGCTAACTTGTGTAATATCTAATATGCATAGTCAATGTTGTAATTCAAAAATTAAATTACAATAAGATATAGAAATTCACCATTTTCTGTACCATGTATCATGTAAACTTTATATCTAAATTATCAAGGACACTAAGTATATAGGTGGAATGCTTACAACAGCAGAAGAGCCACCTCTAGAACTACTTTTAAGTGTAAATCTTCATGACCTTTGAAGTCTAAAGTAAAAATACTGAATCTTATACAAAAATTTTTTTAATTTAACACAATCACTTTATCCTTTTGTATCCTTCCCTTTCTTCAAAAATTACTTAAAGTTGTCCCCAAATTACGATATTATATAACATTCTATATTCTCGGATTTCATTTTATTAACTTTAAACCTTACAGCAAAAGGTTTGAAAATGAGAGCTATATTTATAAGGTCAATGTTAAACACCAATAAACTTTGTGACACTGTTTCAAATACTTCGAAAATGAATAAATGATTTGGTTTGAATCTCTTGCAATTAGCATTCAGTGGTATCGGTAATATAATTCCTTGCACTTAATAGTATTACTCTACAATATTTTGCTTTGTTCATTTCCTTAGACATTTGAAATCCTATTATCTGAACATTTATGTTATGAATTTATCTAAAAGAAAGAAAGGTTGGGGAAAATGCGGGGGCGGGGGGGGAGGAATGGTTGGTGGGGGACACACAAGTCAGCACATACCAAAGGAACAGAGTCCCAACAGTGAAACTACAAACATGATTTCACTGAAGAAGCAACTTGCCCTCAGGAAGATACTATTAAAAAAAAAAAAAAAGAACACTAATAGAAATACTACTTTATAAGCATTTAAAATCTGTCAGCTTTTAAATATTTTAAATGCACACAAAAATGTGCACAGATGGGCAACTTTTTTACTTACATTTGTCTAGAAAAAAATCTTTCATTATCAAGCTCAAAGTCCTTGAATTTTTTAAACTTAATTGTGCCTCTATTTCTTAGAATTCATACCCCAAGGCCAAAGCTTTCCTGCCACCAGTCCTTCAAATCTGACTTGGACATTACACGGGAGGAGGCTCCAAGCCTCCCTGAGGTCTCACTGCTTTTACAACACGCGAAAAAGCAGTCGATAATGGGCCCATGCTGAATTCACTGCTCTCCACGTCTCCTCTTGGGACACAAGCCTAGCAGATGTGATAAAAACTGTGTCAGAGAAGTGGCTCTAGTTTGTGCCTTAATGACAACTTAAACCTCTAAACCAATACAACCAAAGGACTAACAGAACTGGCTGTTACCTCTCTCTCCTGCCAATCTTCGAATATCTCTGAACTAAATTAGCACCTCTACCCACAACATCCCTTGCCACCCCACAAAATCCATTCTAATTTTAAAAAATAAATGAATTCAGCAAACACATCGGCGGCATGAGTATCTGGGCTCTGTGTGTGTGTGTGTGTGTGTGTGTGTGTGTGTGTGTGTGTGTCCTATAATTAAGCCTTAACACATATTCCATGTAGTTTATATTTTCTCAAGGTATGACTGTACATTCAGATATCTTAAAGGACTGCCTGGTATATTTCCTCTGATTACCATCCCAATAACCATATTAACACGTACAACTGGTAGCCTTACAGTTTCCCAAAAGCCCCTAAAGGTCTAACAGTTATTTTTAAATATGTTCAACCATAGGAAAGAAAAGTGACATTCTGAGTTACTGAAACATTCTAACTATTAAAATTTATACAGTGGGTTTTTAAAACAGTGGGTAGTTATATTTTAACTTGTAAGAACCCTTTGTCTAACCTAATGATATGGTACCGAAAAAATAGATTTAAATGTGTACTTCTGATAACATTTTCTAAATTCTATAATTCAGCCTTCAGATGATAGGCCTTTTTACCCAGTATCTTGAAAGCCTATTCAATCACAATTGCATACCCACTTAATCAGCAATCATTGTTCTGGGATGCAGGACTTTGTTGTCAAGACAAGCACCAAAACCTTAAAAAATTTTTTTTCAGAACTGGCATAAGAAAAAAGTGATCTTTGTCAGACAAGGACAAATTTATGCAAATCTTTTATAAACATTCACAAACATTTATTTAGCTTTTGAAATGTTGGCCTCATTTGAGAGCATGAAAATGAGGGGGAAGTAGGAAAACGCAAAGGACAGCTTAGAAGCTGGCACGCTACATAAATATTCAGAAGGAAGATTATAGGATTCATGTTAGGCTGTCTTAGGCTTCTCCAAAGTCCACACAGAATAGCAAAGAACAAAACTAACGAGAAGTACAGCAGATGTTAGACAATGCATCAGCCTCTTTTCCTCTCTCACTTGGCTATACTTGGACGCTTTTATATTTCCTTTCAATATGGTTAGGTCATTCAAGGATTCTCCTATAGACTATGTATTGTGGCTACAGATCTATAAGCTGGAGGTCTGTCAGCCTTCCAAAAGTTTCCAATGAAAAGGCATTATGCAAATTCTACCTCTCTTACCCTCTTTCAGGGGGGAAAAAAGCCTCCAGTATGCAGTCATCAGAGTATTGGAAGCCCCAGCCTTCATTTCTGTATAGCTGTGTTTGCCTCAGGGCCACGCTGCTTGTTTTGACAGTGGATTCCCCTAGATAGTTGGGATTAGTCGAGCTTGTTTAGATAAACTTGAAATCAAGGCCTTCTCTAGGTAGACAGCTAGATGCAGCTACCAAGTTTCCAGCTGCCTCCTCCTTTCATCCCCAAACAACTGGAGATTCACAGTAGCTATCACAGCCACAGGCTATGTCACATACAAAGGTACAAAATTAAAGGCTGGTAAAAGAAGCCTTTGTAAGTCTTAGTGCTAAAATAAGGAATCTGTACTGCTTGGTTTATACAAATTATTCTAGCACTACCAGTATGGAACTGAAATCATCAGTTAACAAGGCATATTAATCAAGATTCCCAGCTTCTTCAAATAGACAGGATGATAGCTTGATAATATACTTAACCTTAGCTCTTGTATGAGAGTAATCACTTAAAATGTTAAAAAGGAAATAATAGGCTTTATTTATCCAGTGGCAGGGGATGTCAGACACTGTCAACAAACACTGTGAGCAGAATATGAAAATCAAAATGTAAATATCAAATCCACTTTTGAGAGGGAATTATTTAGCAATTGATTAGATAAGGCCTCGGTTCACAGTCATTTCCAATTACAGAACTGTTTCATAATCAACTTTTATTTCCCACAACTTGCAAATTCTGATGGAATAATATCAGGAGGATTCAAGAACTGAGGAAATTTATACTCAGAACAGAATAGATCGACGACATCTCATTACAAAGACAGAAGGCAAGTGATATGAAACACTATTGATATAAAAAAGTATACAATTCAAATAGTTTTCTAAAATCTAATACTCAAAGATTTTACTCTTTTGCAGCTAGAAAATGTCTCTTCAGAGGGCCAGCAAAATACAAAGAAAATAATTCAATTCCACATATATGTTTTATTTCACTTTACATATCTTGCTCCAACACGTCAATGCTAGTGTTTACCTGAGGCTGCCTGGGATAAACTAAACACAACCGAAATAGGTTTAAACATTTTCCAGAACTATTCTGTGATAAACCATATAGTACGAAGGCCTCTGACCATACTGTCAAGTCACATAAGGCAGTCTTCAATCAATCAAGTTCATATATCACCAAAGAAAATGTGCTCTCATAATTTAACAGCTAAGTCACTATTTAAAAGAAAAGCCTTAAGACATGTAAGACATTCTGGAACTGCAGTCATCATTTGAGGTTTTCTTATGAAATTTTTGGTTTATTTCATACACAACTTACAAACTAAAGAAAGACTCAGCAAACTTTTTCTATAAAGGATCAGGTAGTAAATATTTTAGGCTTTGTGGGCCACTTATGGTCTCTGTCACAGATTCTTCTGGTTTGTTTTTTTTTTCCCAACTCTTCAAAAAAGATAAAAATCACCTTAGCTCAAAGGCCACAAAAAACCAGCCCCAACCTCTGATCTAGAGTGTCAAGGAGCTGGTCACACACCATTACCCAAACAAACTCACGAACACCCCAAAACTCAAATTTAGAAATTCCTGAAAGGTAAAATGACAATGTCAATCATGTTGGTTCTCTGGTGATCCAACAATTCACACATGATTATTGCTAAATGGCCAAATGTCTATTGCATACTCTCTTTTGGAAAAATTACTTAAAATACAAAATAATACAAAGAATTAAAAAGAAAACATATTTCCACTACTCAGAATTCACAGCTGTTTTGTGGCATGGACTCTTCAGAGAAACAATTCCTTCTTATAGTAACAGTTCACTACTACAGTTTAGGTCCAGGAGTTTTCTTGACAGATAAATCATGCTCTCTGGATTCTCAAGAGCTCTTCAATTTGAGAGTTATTTTGTTTATAATATTTTTAAATTTTATTTTACTGAAGTATAGTTGATTTACAATGTTGTGTTAATTCCTGCTGTACAGCAAAGTGATTCCATTGTTTACAATATTTTAAAAAGCAATATTAAAAGAGAAGAAAGCTTTTTCTGGTGCTTTCCTCACCACATTCACTCAAATACGTTATATGTACACCCAACGTTCTGTTAGATGTAGAAGGGCCTCTTCCTGCCTCTCTCACTCCTCAATTTCTGCCCCCCCAACTCCTTTCCCTTATATGTATTCCCAGGAATTTATCTTCCTTCCTCTCTCTCTGTATCCTCCTCCATTAACATAGTCTACTTATACTTTAATTTCAATTACCATCACTGTGTAAATGACTCAAATTCAAATCTTCATTCATAAACTACCTCTCCAGCTCCGGGCGCCCATTCCAACTGCCTTTTGACAGTTCTGCCCCATGTCCCATAGTTACTTCAAGCGCAACAGGTCGAAAATCCAGATGTACCATCTAGGTCCTGGTAAGCTGGTGCCTGCTAATCTCTTTCACCCCATCAGAACAAGAAAGAATCTCACTACTAACACTTGCTGGGGGACAGATGATCCATTCATGTGACTTTGATTCAAATATTTGCTGTGGTTGTTGAATTTCAAAATAACTCTGGAGAAACCTTCCCAAGTGTCAATTAACAAGGAAGGAGACAAGGGAGCCCCAGAAATCAAGAATATTTCCAAGTCATCTTAGAAAAGAAAACCGATACATTTCCCTAGGCAAAATAATATATTTAGTACCAGACAATGTGCTAAAGACCCTGTCTGCATGGAGTTTTTGATCTAGTTGAAAGACAGATGCTATGCAAAGGAATACACTAATACATTGTTGGAACTGTGACAGAAGCTGTGAAAGAACACAAGAAAGTGCTCTAAGACAAAAAGACAGGGGCCTGAATTTAGATGGAAGGGTCAAGAAAGGCATCTCAGGAAGCGACATTTTGAGCTGAGACTTGAGGAATGAGCAGGTGTTTACCAGCCAAAGATTGCAAGAGGGATAGGGAGAAGAAGGCCAAAAATAAGTAAATAAATAACAGCATGAGCAAGGGCCACTGAACAACAGCCCTTGGCACATTCAAAGAACTAAAATAAGCCTGGCATGTTGGATCAGAGGAGGCAAGGGAGAGAGTGGCATAAGATGGGGTTAGACAGGTTGGCAGAGGCCAAATCACATGTGGCCTTAGAGGGCATGTTAAGGAGTCTGGACTTGATTCTTGTGCACTGGAAGTCACTAGGAGGGTTTGAATCTTTTGCATCCCACTTGCATGTCATTTCCTAACCCCGCTATCTACTCCCAAGTCTTCTAGATTCCAGGGGGATTCAGAAGCTATTCTCACTGAGCTCCTCTTGTCTCCTGAATTCCCATGCTACTCCTATTGCCGTCATTCCTATCATCAGACTGTCCATAGATCTCAAGACCCTCCGTTTCCACAGGAAGGGACAGACACACAACTGGATGCCTGTCAGATCACTGAGATGGAGGAGGAGCCTCACACAGGAGCCTTAATAATAACCCTGGCAGCAGGGAGAGGGGTTGTGGTTGAAGACAGCAACATAGGGACTGTAATAGATTTGAATAGGACCACCTTAAATCTCTCTTCAGAACCTAACAGTCTACATGTCTTCTTGCTTAATCTTCATAGGAAAGCAGTGAGACCACATGGACCAAAGGAGAATTGAGTTTGTCAGAGAATCAATATTTATTCTTGATGTAGAAAATGAAAGGAATAGAGAAAACTATTAAAGTCTGTATAAATGTAATATTAGTCATTCCTGTCAAGGGTTTACCATTTATGACTTAAAAGCTAAGAATTATGTGTACAATTTAAGGTATCTAATTGATTTACCTACGTTTCTTCTGTTTCAGCCTATATTTTGTTTCCCAAATACTCTGGAGGGGCTTAAGTGACAAGTGGAAGGAGACTGACAAAGCAGCTAATAAGTGTCACATCCTGTGCTAGAAGCTTTACATATATTCAGTGATCCTACCAGTAATCTGATGTTGATATTATCACCCTCTTACACATGAACTGAGGCCTTGAAAGCCAAGTAAAATTACTTTCAGGTAGAATGGTGAAGTAGCTTGCCTAACTGGAAATAGATAGTGATGGAAAAGCTAAGATTCAAACCCAACTTCATTCTCCTAGGAGCTCAAGCTCTTCCCACCTTGCTTTCCAATTGCAGCAGTGGAGTAAAAGATTTTTGTTGTATCAAAAGGTCTTAGGTTAGGGTAACGTTATGTGCCAGCTTGCCCAGAACATCCTGGTTATGCTCATTATCTCTGTGTAATCATGGTGCCTCCTTTTGCTCTCACAAGTGTCCTGGATTGGATACTATGGTCATTAGTCTTAGAGAGAGGGAAAACCATGGCTTGTCTGAAGGGTACTGAAAGAACAAATAGATGTTCCATCTGCCTTGTAATGGGAAACTGGGGAGTGGTGTTAGAAGAGTTAGTTTTTATCTCTTGACTCTAGGCTCTTTATCCACATTAAGGAGTTATCTACATTCTAGGGCTTAGTGCAATACTAGACATCAACAATGACATGGAAACGGCAAAAATCTTCCGTTTGCTTCATTTTCCTCACACTACATTAGAAAACATTTATTAAACTAGACTAATGCAGGTATTGTGTACACATCATGCCTAATTCTCCTACAAAATCCTCATTACTTCCTTGTTTTATAGGTGAAAAAAAATGATGCTGAAAAAGTAAAGCCTTTGCCCAAAGTAACATTTCCAAAGCCAAATCTCATATAACATGGGGATACTTGCCTTCTACTATTCTTTGGGCCAAACATACCCAAAAAAAGGCACTTAAAATTTTTAGAGAGGATGATATTTGTTAAGAAATAAGTGAATAATGAAAAGTATTTTAGCTGCCATTAAATGTTTATTATAACAGATACATTTTAAAAATGCAAAAATATTTCTCAATTTACCAGGGGTTTAGATCTCTAGGAATGATAAGTATCTGGCAGGTTGGTAGAGTTCTCTAATAAAAATAATGTTCTTATCAATTACTGCTGACACTTCTAAAACTAGATGTTACTAACGAGGCATCATGTTTGAAATATACTCAAATATAAGAATCTTAAATTCCTCTCTGTTAGGCAAGGTGAGATTTAATAAAGGCATGTTTTGGTTTGTCCTACTTTGTTCAAATTCTGAGCCCAAAGATCACAGTGTGAACACTATTTGGTTGTTTATTATTATATATCAAATATTTGGCCTATTAGCATCCATGTACAGTACCAGGTCCTACAGATGTGGACATGTGGCTGGAAAGAATCCCTGACTTTCTGCCTGGGAGAGAGAAAGGATACATAAACAAGTATGTGTAATAACGGGTTTTAAGGTTTCTGAAAGCATGGTCAAGGAAAAAAGGCAGGCACTGTCAGGTCTACCCGGGAGATATCAAAGACTCCTCAGAGCTGGTGACATTTGAGCTGACTTTTGAGAATTGGGTCAGCATTTACTAGACAAGCAGACTAGACATTTAAAATATTATATAAATATCTAATATTTAATAATACTTAGAATATTATATAAATAAAAGTATAAAATATTACATAAAAATATTCCAGGAATAAAAGCAATGTGAAACAATATTATATATTTCACAAGGTTGATATGAAAGTAAATGATTTTTGGTAAGCTCAATTTTATTTAAAAACAATCTTAATTATCTTTTCCATTTCTACCCCCCCCACACACACACATATACATACATAGTTCAAAGTCTGGGCTTCATGTTATCTCACATTTGAAATCTGAAACTGACAGTTTCAGTCAGACAGTTTGAAATTATGGTAGCTAGAGGAATCTTAACTCTACTGCATATATTTTTAAAATGAAAGTTAACACAATAATAAAAAGTACTACATGCAACCAAAAAGGCTAATTTACAAGGACAGTGGGACCCATTACTAAATTCTGAGGTTTTGAAAATGGAAAGTCTCAATACAGCTTTCACAACAGAAATAAACGTAATTAGTTATTTAAAATCCCTTCATCACCATTTAAAGAGTTTCCATATTTTCCGTACATTATAGAACATAAATATTGAGAAACTGTTTCTAGTTATCTCTTCATCTTTACTTGACAAATTTCTCTTACCTATGTGACTTCTCTAAATTTTGCTGTAGAACAGTGTGGGCTTAGAAAGAAAAGATTTTTCAGAATTCTTCCTAGGATCAGTCTGAAATTCTAGAGGCAAATTTATCACACATAATCCTAATACCTGATAAAACAAAAGCACCAAAGCCAGGTTACCCTGCTACCTTGAATCTACCCCCTAAAAATAGTAGGCACTCTATAATAATTGGTTATTATTAAATGCCAGGCATTATTCTGAGCACTCTACACATTTAAAATCACTTAAACCTCACAAGAATCCTATGATATCTTTACTATGATTATCTCTAGTTTACAGGTGAGAAAATGAAACTCCAAAGAGGTAAATCCCAGTAAATGACAGAGCTGGAATTCAAACCCAGTCTGGCTCCAAAGGCCATGCTCTGTACTATCCTTTCTGGAATCTGAACTCCTTAGCAATTATGTCTGTGTATTACATACTTTATATTCACAATCATTCACTGGCCCCTAATTTATCCTAGCTGCTGAGAAGAGCCAGTAACACTGATTATAGTCATTCCTGTACTTGAAGAGTTCATAGTAAATAAACAATACAATGTAAGGAGTCAATGCTCCAAGTGCACTCCAAGTGCTCTCCAAGTGCTGAGGATAGGGTGACTAATTCAGTCAGGGCAAGTTTCACAGAGGAAGTGATATAAGCAGGGCATTTAATGCTGAAAAGAAGTATATTGGGTGGGAGGGGGAACTGAGGAAGGCATTTTAACCATAAAAACATCTTGGACTTGCTGGGTCATATGGTAGTTCTATTTTTAGTTTTTTAAGGAATCTCCACACTGGTCTCCATAGTGGTTGTATCAATTTACATTCCCACCAAGAGTGCAGGATGGGCCCCTTTTCTCCACACCCTCTCCAGCATTTATCGTTTATCGATTTTTTGATGATGGCTATTCTGACTGGTGTGAGGTGATACCTCATTGTGGTTTTGATTTGCATTTCTCTAATGATTAGTGATGACTAACACAACATTGTAGAGCATTTATACTCCAATAAACATGTGAAAAATAAATAAATAAATAAATAAATAGTAGCAACACCCAAAAAAAAAACAAAAAGAAAAAAACCATCTTGGGCAAAAATATAGAGGTGGGAGAGAGCTAATCATGCTGGGAAATAGACATTCTATGTCTGGTTATGAAGGGAAGTGGTAGGAAACCAGGCTGGAGGTTGGGGCAAGGACAGACTGTGATGGGCCTCAAATCCAAGTAAAGAAATTTGCAGTAGATCTTGGGAACCATCAGGAGTTTTGACTTAAGAGAAATGGTGTGATTTGATTTAGGTTTTAGAAAGACATCTCTGGCCATCTTATAGAATGTAGTGATTACAAGGTCATTAGGCTGCAGGTCATTAGGAAAACTCCACAGGAGAGAAGCTGAGAGTGTGAATGCAGAGGGAAATAGCAGACTAGGACAGACTAGAGAGCAATTTAGGAGGGATAATGAACAGGGCAAGGGCTTGATGACTGCAGACTTGCAGATCCATCCAAACAAGCAACAGAGACTGATTAAATGAGGTTAAAGTTAAGACTCAGACTACAGCTCTCAAAAGCAGCCACAGTCCACTTAGTTATCATCACTGAGTAACTCACCAGAAATAAGACCATCCAGTAGTATTTAGAGATGTCTAAAATTTACCAGGGCTTTTTTGGAGCCAGAATAAAACCAGGAGAACACTTCTAATAAGAATGTATAAATAGGGATTGCCTACTTCCATTTCCTAGAGTCAGATTCAAGTAAGTAGTAGTACAACATAGCTCTATAGCCTGGCATGCCTTCAGAAAGAATAGCTCAAAAAGAATATGTCTTTTTAATGCGTTCCTTCTATATAACTGTAACAGCTGGGAAGTGACCAAATTGGGAAGAAATCTTCAACTCAAAAGAAGAGCCTTAAATCAGAAAATTTATCACTTTTTCAACTGAGTTTGGCTAAATGTTTAACGTTTTGAAATACAGTTTCATTAAGAAGCCAGTCCAGGGCTTCCCTGGTGGCGCAGTGGTTGAGAGTCCGCCTGCCGATACGGCAAAAAAAAAAAAAAAAGCCAGTCCAACCCCATCCCATTCTTTTTTTTTTTTTTTTTTTTTTGCGGTAGGCAGGCCTCTCACTGCTGTGGCACAGGCTCCGGACACGCAGGCTCAGCGGCCATGGCTCACGGGCCCAGCCGCTCCGCGGCATGTGGGATCTTCCCGGACCGGGGCACGAACCCGCGTCCCCTGCATCGGCAGGCGGACTCTCAACCACTGCGCCACCAGGGAAGCCCCCCATCTCATTCTTAAATTCACCCTTTTCTGGAAATGGGGGTGGGGGGGAATGAAAGATATAGATATGACAGAATAGCATCTATTATATACAAAGTGGTTTTTCTTCAGCAAACACTTGAAAAGCATTCATCCAACGTGATAAATTTGACTTGTAACAGCACAGGGAGAAATAAGAGGCAACCCATGATAGATTATTTTTTAGGATTATTTTTCCCCATCCATGAGCCTGTAACTTAAAAAACATTTAAACAAGCCAATCATCAAGAATGGGACACTTTTAAACATATAAAAGAAGTAGACATTTAATCTGGGATGCATTTATACATCTGCAAACTATCAATGAAAATCTTTGAATCTGTAATGTGGTCCGTCAAAATGGCTACATTTGGTGGCAATTGTGGATACTGACCCACTACTTGAAGAAAGCGGCTTCAGCAGGGTGCTTTGTTGCCATTACACTAAACAGTCACCTCCCAGGTTTTAGGGTCTGAAGAAATTAAAGAGTTTCTATCTGTGGATGAGAAAATTACATTTCTACCTACAATCCCAGACTGACAAGTTACTAAGAAATATGGAAACTGACCTTTTTGAGCAAGAGGTTTCAAAAAAATCCATGAATCAACAGTGACTTTTAGAAAAGCACACATCTAAAACAGACTTAAAAGATGATCTTCTTTAAAGGCAGTCCCAAGACTTTCCACTTGGGTTTCTCTGTACCACTCTGGCTAACTTACTAACTTCTATGGCTTCACAACAAAAAAAAACAAGAAATTGCAGAAATGTGATTACATTGTGGTATCACTACCCAAAGGTCCTAGTTTTCAAAGAGATATCCCCAATTTCTGGCCTTGCCATTGTTCTTCAAGCTATTGAAACAACCTGAACATGTATTACCTTTGTAGCCTAGCAGACAGTAAGGTCTTTCAAGGGGGAGATGAAATCTTCTACATCTTCCTTCATCTTTATCTGGTATGGTATCCAGCTCATACTCTGCAGACACTACACTTATTAAACTCTCACGCAATTAATGCACAAAATCGTATCTAGTCTCCAACAGTTTCTGCCACCAAAAACAGACATGAGGGGGAAAAAAACCCAGAAAGTTTAGCCACTTATAAGTTAGTCTCTTTAAGGCTGGGTTGTGGAGCCATTTTAAATGGTGACCCATTTGAACCTTATATAAATAAATCCTTTGGATAATATTCAAATGAAATGACAAATTCTGTTCCATGTCATATGGTGTCATGAAAAGTTTCCAGAACCAAACTTGACTTCACCATTTAAAGTGGATCAAATCTGAATGGATTGCATGAGTAGGCTGGAAGCATGACAGCACCTACTTTGGAGAAGAATGGGGAAAAAAAAGAAAGCTCAAAAGTTTCCAAGAGGAACAGGATACACCCAGGTCCAATTCCATTCTTTGTGAGCTTGGTGAATGCATGGCCCAAAAACCCACAAACCCAAATTTTCAATTCCAACTTGAAGATTCTATGGCTTAGACAAGTCACTATAGAAAGACTGGTGGAACCTTTGTGGAATCAATGTCACACTTTATACAGACCAGGTACACTGCTGCTTATGTTTCTCTGCCTGACAATAATGGGAAAATCAAATTTTATCATTTGTTTTCCATTTTGTGCAAATATTGTACATGTACGTCATATTACACAATGTTGGTGCAATGAAGCTTCCTTTCACAGTAACAAAAAAATGTATGAGCTGTGGATTATATCTATAATTTTCCTATTAGATAGTATTCTTTCAATGCATCAGGACATGAACAAGTTTTGAATAGAAATGTTTAGTCTCTGGATTATCAAGATTTTGAAGAAAGTAACTTGCAAGTTTCCATACACAGCTGCTCACTAAAAGAAGGAGGCAATCACCAACAAGCAAATAGGGAGCCTTGATTAAATATTATCTCCGTTGTCTTTCAAATCAGAATCTTTCAATCCACTTACATAGGTTACACTGTGAATAACTGAGTTTAAATGTTTTTTTTAGAGCATACCTGAAGCATGAACAAATGAAAACTCCATATTTAAGCAATTACATGCAACTCAGAAATGCCGATTTCCATCATAATTAGCCTAAGTTATGCAACATATTTTTGTTCCTTTTTAGTATATAGGTGATGCATGTTTTTCCACTTTGCTTAACTGCCTATAGTGAAATTTTAAAAATCACACAGACCATATATAACCATAAAAGAAAGGGCACCTTTTTATTTTTCCCAATGTACCATGTTTCTACATTGCTTATAGAGCTTAAACAAGAAACACTGTTGGTTTCTATATAAAGATTTCCATAAAATTTTTATAGTTTCTATAAATGCATAAAGACTGTTGGTTTCATTATAACCTCTGTTTCAGTGCCAGTGGAAAGAAAAATTACCTGCAGCTCTGAACAGTGATCTACATGTACAGGGATGGGTGGGTATGTTCAGACCTCTAGTTAAAGAGCTCTAAGACACTTGCTATATTTCATCAAAATATAGATGAGCACAGTGGAGAAGCAACTTCTAGCACACTAAACTCTAATCGCCACTCTTAGAACAAACAGGCTATAAAAAGTGCAATTGTGAGAACAAATTATTAATTCTTAATGTTTTAGTACAAGAAGTAAATCATATAATAAATAATGCATTTTTTTTTTTTTTTTTTTTTTTTTTTTTGCGGTACGAGGGCCTCTCACTGTTGTGGCCTCTCCCGTTGCGGAGCACAGGCTCCGGACGCGCAGCCCCAGCGGCCATGGCTCACGGGCCCAGCCGCTCCGCGGCATGTGAGATCTTCCCGGACCGGGGCACGAACCTGTGTCCCCTGCATCGGCAGGCGGACTCTCAACCACTGCGCCACCAGGGAAGCTCAATAATGCATTTTTAAATGGTAGGTGTAATGCCTATTGTACTTGACACATTACAAGGCTATTTATGGAAATCTCTGTGATATGTTATTATATCTTTATTCTAAAGTATCCCATACTACATGTTATAATTACTAAAGGCTCTTTTTTAATCTGAAAAATCATATGTTTTGAAACCAAAGATGAGGTTTTGATGAGAGTGGTGACCATAATTTGCTAACACGTTAATTTATCCTTTTCTCCTTTAATTCAATTAATATTCATTAAAACTGCACTAATCACAATGAATAAAGTTTTACCATTTATTTCCATAATTATGAATGAATACAGTAAACATAATAGAATAATTATAAATCCACTTAATTAATTACAAGGCTGTTTCCAGCAGGGAAAGATATTCATGTTTTGTTTTCTTATTTTTAATGCTAGATTGACATGTTGGTATCTTTGAGAAACCATTTCTAGAAATGAAAGAAACACATTATTGTGATTCTGTTCTTTAACAAAAATTTTCTATTAGACAGGCTTTATTAAGAGCCACATTATCTAAACTTGTAGTAAGAGAATGAAAAGAATCTGGTTTAAGCTACCAAACTCAAAGTAACTTGAAAATTGTGTCTGTAATTTAGTAATCTTAACGTTAAAAAAATGATTTAGACTAATTCGGATTACGCTTATGAGAGATACAATTTTTTAAATTTCACAAGTAAGTTGTTAGAGGTGTTTTTTTTTCAAATGCGGGATCCTTTCCAAGTCAGGATCCTACCAATGTTAATGTTTTAGTATTTAAACTAGGTAAACATTAAACAAAAGCAGATGAATAAATAATATGAACTATGAAAAGACCTTGCTTTTGCCTTTGTTGTTGTTTGTTTTTCCCTTTTAGAAAACATAGGCATTGCATATCTTTCAGGAATTAACAAAGCCTGTACTTTCAGGTTTTAAGATAGCAGGCCTACTAGATTTTAAATGAAATATTGAGTGCTACAGTGATTTAATGCTTTTAAACCATAGATGTCATCGCAGTCTGAGGGTGTCACAGACAACTTAAGGAAGAAAAAAAAAATGGGGCACAGAGAAATCACTTTGTCAGTAATTACAATCAAGAGTCCGAAAATGTGGCTCAGGCTGCTCATTACTTCTTCCTTCTGTATCAAGACCCTTATTTACATTTCAGATTACATTTTTTATGAAACAGTAAGATCTATCAGAGCTGAGAGGACTGAAATAATGAGGGAAAAACATTTTAATAAAACGTGTTGGGTCTGCATTACTTCCGTGTCAGAAAGAGAGGCTACTTCTGTAGTGATGGATCATTTATTCTGCTTCTAAACGAGAAGCAAAAAGATGAAACTGATGAACTTTTACTGCCCATTTGTCTTTAGCAGACAATTAAGACAGAGAAGATCAAAATGGATTATCATACCACACAGACAACTGGCCCAACAGTAATACATCTCTGGGACCACAGATTTGTAACTCTCTTTTATCCCTCCCCTTTCTTCTTACTTCTTTTTCCACTCTAAAGGCAGTGCTAGCTTTGTGGCTCAAGGAGAGCCAAAAGGCTGGTCATCATTATTCAGTCACAGATGTCAATCTAACCTCCCTTTTTTCTCAGTTTCTAAAGCAGTGAGCCACAATAATTTGTGACAGATTCTTTTACTGTAAGGTACAAAGAACACACAGAATAAAACATCTAGCAGCAGCAAGCGTCTCTGATCAAGTGTGCTGGTACATGGGAAATACACTATATGTAAAAACAAGCACTAGTAGTTTAAGCGAATGGGGAGAAAAACTGGGGAGGCGGGGGGGTTGTGTGTGTGTGTAGTAATAAGTGCTATATTTTGTGGTAAATTATCTCAAATATTCCTTATGGATTGCATCATAAACGTTTTAATACTAGAAATGTTGTCTAGATTAAGTACACATTCAGCATTTAAAGCTTGTTTTAATAGAAATATTTCTAAGAATCCCTTTATAATAGCACACCAAAGGGAAAGATAATTTGGCATAATCCAACAAATGCTAAAAAGAAAACACATAAGATCAGAATCCAAATTATAAAAATGTAAGTAAGAAATATGCAGGTCTCATTTCCTTTACTAATAGATCAACTCTTAAATTTCTTGGAATTTTGAGGTAACTTCTCCAAACAAAGTAGAGCTTTCATTCATCCTTCATTCTTGAGTTGTATGTGGTAAAGAAGGGAAACTGTGTGTCAAGTTGGAAGAGATGCTAAATAAGGCAGTGATGTGCATATCCTCCTAAGTCTACATCCAACCTATGAGCATCAACCTCCAAATTTCAAAACTAAGTCACTGATCCAGACAAAGAAAACAAATGCCTATCCTAAGAGCACTTTAAAATAGCTAAAAGTTATTTTTTAGATTCCTACTATAATTGAATTCCAACTTCAGTATATAAAATACTTGTAAGATCATCCATTAACTAAAGTGAAGAGAACTAAGTTCACAACACAACAATACTTAATCAGTAAACTGGGCTCTATATGCAGTGACAAAATTGATGATAATCTGTATTTCTATTTCTATCTCATATTTCACGTGTTTGTATGTGGAGTACCTGTATATATACATACTCTACCCAAACATAAACACATATATATACTCAAAGAACTAAACATGAAAAAATAAACACCAAATTGTCACAGTAGTTATCTGAGTAGTAAACTTTCAATGACTTGTAGTTTCTTTCTTTTCATTCTTTCTTTTATTTTTGCTTTATTTTTATTTCCTAAATTGCTTTTTGCTAATGAACATATTACCATGCAATTTTTTTAAAGTTACACCAAAAAAAAAAAAAAGATCATGGTGCTCACAAATTTTCAGATATAGCAAGAAACTATGTTTAAAGGAATAAACCCAGATGTTAACTATGTTATTTTAAGTTTTCTCCTACATAATTTTTTCTCATTGGGTAATTCAGATCATGGGACCACAAAGGTTATTTACCTAGACAACAATATTTTAAAAGAATGATTTTCTTAAGAGCTATGGCCTCAAGTCTATTCTAAGTAATACTTTAAGATCTTCCACCATTTAAACATTGTCAAAAGAAAAAAAAATTAATAAAAAGGTCCTATAATCTTTGGACTGTGTAAATTAAATCCAAAGGGCTCAATTCCATACCAACTTAGGGTAAGATAAAAATCTAACTCTCCTGTTGGAAGATGAGGCAAGGCGTAGAGTGAGAAAATTACTATTTTTGTTAAATCTCATTTTAAAGTCTTGAGATCACATGCAAAGCAATCCATACCAGTTTTCTTGGGCTCTTGTACAGTAAAATCTCATGACAAAGCATCTCATTATCCTGATTATCCACTTATGTTCCTAAAGATGTATCAGATACCTTGCCCTCTATACAGCAAGCCACATTGCAAAGGTGTTACTACTACTGTACTGGATATTTATATTCCATTGTACTTATCCTCATTCAAGGACATTCTTTTAATATACAAAATTAAATGAATGTACTTCAGAAAAATGTTTTTATTATGTACAATATCCCACATGTGAAAGGCTTTAAAAAGTTGTTTTATTGTATAATCAAGAATGCTTTTATTTCAAAACTGCTTTAAAAAAGCATACCAAATTGCATGTTTGAACTAAAAATGTAAGGTTCCCCAAAAAGCTACAAAACATTACTAATATTTCTCAAGATAGAAACTGGAATCCAGAATGTATAACCTGGATCTAATTATAAAGAGTAGAGCAGCTCTGGAACTTCAGCAGTATTTTGTGAGTACAATAGTTCCTTCTACTCCATTCATTCCATGTTTGCAGAATGCAGGAAATTCAAGATGGCAAGACCAATTGGCCAAACAACTTTCACTACCATCATTAGAACCACCCTCACCCTAAAGACCATTCCCGTATGTGTATCTTCTCCTTCAAGGACTACCATAACACAGTTTCATAATCTATTTCCAATTCCAGGAGATGTTATAAACTTCCATCCTTACCTTTTTGTTACGCTGGCTCTTGCCTGCTTAAATAGCATAAAAAAAAAAAGTTCACAGGCAATCCAAAAAAGATTTGCTAATGAACTGCAGACTGTAGCAAAATAAAAAGTAAAATTTGTGATAGGTTTTCTTCCTTACTTTCTGTGCATTTTTCCCCTGAAGGTAACACCCCAAATCTAGCACCAATATTTTCGATCCTACTTCAATATGTTTTACTTTTTGTCTTGGGTTCCTAATTACTGTTTCTCTTCCGTTCTAAAAATTCATTTATCTCTTTCAGTAAAAAGAACAGTAATAATATGTTGAACGACTCTGAAATAAATTTTGTCATGTAAAAAATTAATTACGCATTCCGAACCTGGTCACTGTAGTCCTCCGGGAATTGCCTCTGCACCTCAGGATCTGTAAATAATTGACAGATAATATTAATTGGCTTTGGATTAGTGAGCAAGCAGAGGATCACACATTAATATTTGATCAGAAGATGATAGCAGCCCTGGCAGGGGATCCAAGGGGGGCAGCTGAGGCTGCTATGTTGATGAGCACAAGGAAGGACTCGGCAAGGCACTCCCATTACCCTCCTCCAGAAATATAAAAAAGAAAAATTTTAAAGACCTGATACTACTGTTAACTTTAGACTATTACCTAATGCAAAAAATTCTGCCAGCTGCAAATTGCCCTCGATATATTTTTCCAGAGAAAGTCAATCGGAAACCTGCCTGGCTTTTCTTATCAGAGGCCTCCTTTTCCTAGTTACAGATGTGGGCTTGATAAACCACCTTAAAGGCCAGTTTCAGATCTTGTGTGTGTTTGGGCGGGGTGGGGTGGGGGAGAGGGCAGGGTGGAGGGAAGGATCAGATAAGAATTCTTTCAAGGAACAAATGCAAAACTCCCTGCTTTTAAAAATAAAATATATCCTTCTCAAAATACTTATTGTCTCTTGAAAATAGATGAAGTTTTCTTCAAAAGAAAACAATACACTTTTAGCTTGTCAGAGTTAACAAAATATCATGATATGAGATATTATGTTCTAACATAATTAGACTTGCTCAGAAACTATAAAAATACATAGGTGAAGATATCTTTCATGACCATCTGTTTAAAATAGAATTAGGAAAGGGGTCACTTGATTCTTCAATCATAATTGCAAGATAATCCAATGGCATCGTCTGTAAGTCAATACAGAAGTGTACTAATTAAAAGCTATTAGCACTCCACTTGCTATTGATTAGGAAAACATTCAATCTTTTCTAATAAGAGAGAGATCTGGTTCCTCAGAGACACATTAAGAAGAGTGATCAGAATAATATCTATTTGAGAAATCATGTATCAATGCAAAAGGCTGTGGAAAAGCACAATATTTGAAGGTCCCCAACCACAGTGATCACAATATATACTACTCAGTTTTCATATATATCCTTTGAAATACCAGTTTACTTCTCCATGAAAGTGAATCCATGTAAAAGTTAAAGCCCTCCATGCCACAAGATAAAAATGCGGTTAATTGTTCTGCAGTCAAAGAATCAAAAAGGGAGAAAATAATGGGCCTATTCACAAACTACATTTAAATCTTAGAAATACCAGTTTTCAAGTCATTGAAGTCAATGGATATTATTTTTCAAAACTCAAGACTAATAACAAAAGTAGGAATATTCAAAAGGTCACACCAAATGAAGAGCTTCCCAAAATGGGTGGTGCAGAAAAGTTGAAACTATTTGTAGATTACTTCGGCTCTTGAAGTGTCTTCTGGTTGACTTTCTTTACCCTCATCTTCAAATACTAGGAAGAGACCAATTACATGTCTAGACTGGGACTAGTAGAATTCTGGCATAATCCCTCCTGCAGTATCTTGCAGGGTTACCCTGGTAAGTCAGAGGAAGTAGCTGTTGCTTCTATTCTCTCTGGCCTAAAGGGCTGAAACCACACAAAGACTTGGCCCTCTTGTGACAGGAGGCCAGAGGGCGCTAATGGTGTGGCATGAAAAGCACTAGGTCTAGGCGGGGGAATTGGGGGTGGGCCAGCAGGATGCAAAGAGACAGCTACGAGCCCAGCAAACCTCTAAAAGTGTACTGTGGGGTTGGGGTAGAGGATCCAAAAAGAGGGCAGTGGCTGTGATTCCTAACATATATGTAAATGACTTTGTCCAGCAAAATAACTGGTATTTTAGGATTTAAAATTTGGTACTGAGACCTGCCCCCACCCCCCACAAAAATGCAGCTCTAAGTCCCTGAAGGACACAGTAAAACAGAGGCTGGAAAAGCCGCAAAATCATCTAAGGCTTATTTTTTTTTTCTTCCAGTTGTCACGTGGTTAACAATTACTCTTTACCCAGAAAACTTCACACAGAAATGACTCACATATAAATCTTTAATATCAGGTCCTCTTTCCTGCAATAGTTTGCTTCTTGGGAACTACAAAATACCAATGGAAATAAAGAGGGAATAAAACCAAAGACTATTTTTTATCACCATTTTCTGAGGGGATGAATATCAGAAACCAAAATTTGTGGTATATTCTCCAATTTAAAAAAATGTTTCTTGCTTGTAAGTGGGAAAGGAAAGGTCTTTAAATCTCTTTAACGAACTAAACCAACTGTTAACAAGAAACTACATTAATAATTAACTTGTCATTTTAAAAATGTATTTTATTCATATATACAACATAGAATTGAAAAAAGAGAAGGAAAATAGGTGAAAAGAAAAATCAACTTGTTTTAATACACTGAAGGTAAAGATGACCATGGAACCCCAAGATGGGGGTCATTCAAACCATCATGATTATCATCCTAAACACTGCCTCAGTGGTAGGCCACATCAACTAAACACCTTCATCAACTAAATCCCTTCAACTGCCCTAAGACTACCCCTAGAGTGAGATTCCCAGATTTTAACAAAATCATGTTCCAAGATAATACATGGATTATTATTTACTATGATTCAAGCATAAAGCTTTTGATTCCCTTTCTTTAAGGCCCTGAGACTTACAAAAGCAAACTTCATGGGTGTTTAACACTCTCAAAAGAAACATCAAAAAAAAAAAAAGGCAATGCTTTTTAAAATCAAAGCCCAACCTATATAAAGTTCCATTCAATTAGCTCAAAGATCCAGTCTGATAGTTAACAAAACTATGAAAGCCATTTTGTAAAAATTAACACAAAAACTAAAAATAATTTGCATGAATTTTCTTAAACTGTCTATTTTGCACAGGAGGCTGAAATCATGTTTCACATTGAGTCGATCATAATGCCATAATGTCACCAAAATATCGACATTGGAAACATCTGAGTTAAAAAGGTCCAAATACAATCTGCTTTTCTCAAGCAACACAACACCCGCCTTACTAACAGTTTCAGCATGGCACATGTACAAAACCTAGCACCCTGCAGTTCAGCAAACCGCCTTTAAATTTTCTGTCTGGCAGCAATCCACTTTCGTGTCTGTATGTTTTTACAAGTACTCTATGTATTTCATTGCATCAGCTGCATTTCTTTGAGTTTTAAATGGTCTGGTAACATTTTATGAAATGTTCTATATCTTTATATGGAAAATAACATACACTGGAAAACTGTGCATCGATCTAATATTTATATATCTATTTCTTTACCCACTATCCAATACTATAATTGCTAATGCTCCAAAACTTCTTCTCACATTCATACCCTCACTGCCAAATACAGTGTCACCAAACAGCTAACTTTCAACACAAAAATCTGCAGATGAGAGTACTACCATGGAAAAAAGTAACATAACAATTTGTTTAGGCAATTGGCAGTAAGAATACAGTTATCAGCATATGTCAAGCTTTCTCTCTAAGAACTGTCCCTCTGACAGAAAACTAAGAACATATAGTAATGCATTACCTTTCTTTCTCAGAAACTTTCTCCAGGTTCAAGTAATAGATTCTTACAAAATTAAAAATCAACTTCATCATCTCCCAGGAAAATACAATCTTTTTGTTGAAAAGTATTTAAAATATCTTGCTAGCAAGATGTATGGTACAGAAAAGTCCACACATGACTTAACCACATAAGGCTAAAAGAGACAGCTGGCTCTAGAACAAGGTTTCGCATTATGTCAATCTGACCAGCCAGTACCTTCTCCCAGCACTGCAACCATGCAAGAGGCTGACCCCACACAGACACATGTGCACCACTTCCACTGGAGGCCACAAAAGCATTTCTATACTTAAAACAGACATTT
This sequence comes from Phocoena sinus, assembly GCF_008692025.1. Taxonomy (NCBI): domain Eukaryota; kingdom Metazoa; phylum Chordata; class Mammalia; order Artiodactyla; family Phocoenidae; genus Phocoena; species Phocoena sinus. Next base: position 11,374,749 of record NC_045768.1, on the reverse strand, counting down.
CACAGTACAGGACTCCCAACAGCACAGTCTCATTCAGGTGCAGAACATGACCATGCTTAAAAGCCTGTGTCTTGACAACAAAAAAAACAAAAACCAAAAAAAAAACTGATCTCAGAACAAACGCCTTAGTTTTTTTTAAAGAAAAGCTAATTTTCTTCAATCTCAAGAGTCCATGTTTTCTAGTCTTTTACTATAACATACTTTTAAATCTTTAAGATATACCAGATTGCCACAGGATGTTTAATTAATAGAATAAGAGTTTGGTCAAGACTTACTGGAAAGGCACTATAAATTATTTTACACAGGATCCAAAAAACCTTGAGTTCTGCCTTAGGCTTAAAGTTTCTAGAAAACGTGGTAGACAGATCTTTTACAACAGAAATGCAAAATAATTCATAAAAGTACTGTGCTTATGTATGAGGACTCATTTGTAAATTGGTAACTAATAAGCATACACACACACAAACACACACACCTTACCAAATTATTTTCCTGTTTTTCTCTGTCACACCAATGACTGACTCCATTTGAAGGGTCAAGGCATGACACTTTAACTGATTACTGAAAAATACACTGACTTCATTTTCTGTGAAAGCTGTCAAATGTTACAGTCTTATATAACTGGAGCTCTTTTAAGAAATATAAGGGAAACTGCAAATATAGCCATTAACACGGGAATCTACACTGCTTTCACTTTTAGCATGCTAGGTATCAAGGCAGAAAACATTACGTTTAATGCCTACTAAATTTATCCAGTCATTATCTCTAGGATATTTCAGTCAATAAGAGACAAAATACTGAACACATTTAAAGCTTACAATGATAAAAATCTGCTCCTTAAAAGTGAGACTTTAAAATTAGCTATAGGACTTCCCTGGTGGCCCAGTGGTTAAGAATCCGCCTGCCAATGCAGGGGACACGGGTTTGAGCCCTGGTTTGGGAAAATACCTCATGCCGCGGAGCAACTAAGTCCGTGGGTCACAACTACTGAGCCTGTGCTCTAGAGCCCACAAGCCACAACTACTGAGCCCACGTGCTGCAACTACTGAAGACCGTGCACCACAACAAAGAGAAGCCACCACAATGAGAAGCCCACTCACTGCAATGAAGAGTAGCCCCTGCTCGCCACAACTAGAGAAAGCCCACACGCAGCAACGAAGACCCAATGCAGCCAAAAATAAATAAATAAATGTATAAAAAATAAAATAAAATGGTTATGATAAATGTTATGATAGTAAATTTTTTAAAAATAAAAAAACTTTTAAAAATAAAATTAGCTATAAACAACATAATCTCATTGTTCAATTTCATGGAGTTTAAGATACTATCTTCCTCTCCCTAAAAACCATAAATGTTAATCCCAGCTGTAATCAGATTTAATTTTCCAGATGAGAAGATGGGAATATGCTGCAAACGGGTAATAGTCCATTACACTGCTCTTTCCCTAACGACATTTTAACTTTTATATATTAAAAATGTAGACCCTCAGAAAATAGTCCGAGAAGTTGTACATTTTGAGGACAAACTCAATCTTCCTCCAAACACACTTAAAAATAAACTTTCTTTTAATCTTCAAGAAGAAAAGTTAATTTTTTGTATAATGTAGAATTAAAGTTTCTTGACAGTACGATTGCAAACTGGACTGTACTAAACTAATAAAGAGCTTCAAGGACACTACCTATTAAATGTTATAGCTATAAAAAGTCAGCTTCGCTTACTTTATATTATAAAATACTTGAACCATTAATACAATTATTCTAGTAAATTATTTCATTTATGATAGTTAAAATTCACTTATTAAAAAAATATTTTTGGAAAGAATATTTCACATAGTAAAAAAAAAACAAAACAAACAAAAAAACACATTTTCCTTTTCCATGACAATAAAACAAAATGGTTTATGTTGTCTTTTTAATTTTTTTAAATTGAAAATTACTCTTTTCAAAAAAAATTACTGATTCCAAAATGCAGGTTTTATTCTGAAATTACAAAGGAGTATACTTCACTAATTTTAAAAAAATCATCTCAAAGTACTTTAAATGAAGTACTGCATGCACAAATGGAATTTCTTACTTTAAAAATCTATTCTAGGTATAACCTTTTTGCTATAAAACATGAAGACTGTAAGACATAAAAACTTTGAGTCATCACCAATTTTAAACCATGTTTCTATTCCAGCCTTTCCCCTCAACACTGGCATTTAAAATACATTCAAATACTACTTCACAGCAATCAGCCTGACAAACACAGGAACAGTTCACCATCTACAGCTATAATGAAAATCCAAACAGCATTATTCAGTAAAGGAGAGCACAACCCACCACAGTATGGCAAGCAATGGAACCAGATTCCTCCACAAACTAACATATTCTGCCTTTCAGATACATCCTGCTCTGATGTGACTATTTATGAATAAACAGAGGACACTGACCTATTGTTTTCAGTGGTTGGAGTTATGAATATAGTACAGTTACCAGTTAAGTGAACCAACAAGTACTAAATGCATCAGCTGTTCTACAAATAATGAGTTCATTGACTTTACGCAGTAAAATCTACAGAGTTTCATCTTTCTTCCTAGAGAATGCATTGATAGCTTTTGACCAGTAAATAAATGCCACTACTTACTGATAATCTGAAATATTTCTCATAACCAGTTTCACCTACAGGAAATATACATCTGATCGTTAACCAAACCTTTGCTGCATAAACCCAAAAATCAAACCTAAGTCAAATTCCAAAGGGAGCTTTTAAATGGAAAAGAGAGGGTGTGCTGGAAGGGAAAAAAAAAAATCAAAAGAACATGCTCACTTACACTTACCTTTTTCCCTACTGAATATACTAGTTTTCAACTTTCATTATTATTTAAGTATTTAGGGTTTCTTACATTGGTTCAAAGTTTGGAACACTAATCCATAAAAATCTATCAAACTGATAAATACTGATGAAGGTTTTTAATGGTTATAATCTCAGGCTTCCATTTAATTTCTCTATGAGTTAAGATTAGTTTTATTCCACCTTTTTGAATAAGTACTGTAAGTATAAAATTTTTATTCCAATGTGAATAATTACTTCAGACTTAACCTGAAGAACAGCTGTGCCCTTTATGTACTACAAAAGTGATATCACTGCATATGGTCTTCATTAATAGATATATCACATTTGTCAAATTTGGTGAAAAGAGATAATTAACCTACTCAAATACAACTATTGACTGAGTACCCACTATGTGCCAGGCACTATAATAGGCATTTTACATAAAATATCTGATTTTATCTTCATGACAAACCTATGATATTGGGACTATCACAATCAATTTTATCATAGTTAAAGAAAGCAATAGGTTATCACTAGTCCAAAGTTAGAATGTTAGTTATTTATACACAGTACGAATACTCTGATGTGACTGGCCCAGTTGATGAATACGCCATAGTCTTTGCTCTCTGGGAGTTTACAGTCTAACTCTAATAGAGAATACAAAGAATTAAACAAGCAATCATCACAGGGCCTGGTAAGGATTAGCAGAGGGGCACTGAGCCTAGTCCTGGCCGAGACAGAAAAAGCTTCAGGGAAGAAGTGGCAGAGCCAGGTGTAGAGTCCAGGACTACACCAGGGTTCATGTCATACCACCACACGCCCATTCTGAACAGCCTAGTGAATAAGTATTTTGTGAGTCCAGGGCCCATGTTTTACTTAGCTTTGTCTCCTACAAAATGTCTTGCCGATTATATATACCCAACAGATACGCTGGCATAATAGAATAAATAGAATAGAATAAAATAAATTCATTAAATACCCTGTCTCTCCAAATGAATGAAAGGCCAATTTCAAAACATCCAATTGAAAAGAAGCCTTTGAGGGGGGGACCTTGAAGATGGCGGAAGAGTAAGACGCGGAGATAGCCTTCCTCCCCACGGATACACCAGAAATACATCCACACGTGGAACAACTCCTACAGAACTCCTACTGAAGGCTGGCAGAAGACCTCAGACCTCCCAAAAGGCAAGAAACTCCCCACGTAACTGGGTAGGGCAAAAGAAAAAACAGAGACAAAAGAATAAGGACGGCACCTGCACCAGTGGGAGGGAGCTGTGAAGGAGGAAAAGTTTCCACACACTAGGAAGCCCCTCCGCGGGCGGAGACTGCGGGAGGCAGAGGGGGGAGTATCGGGACCGCGGAGTAGTGCACAGCGACGGGTGCGGAGGGCAAAGCGGGGAGATTCCTGCACAGACGATCGGTGCTGACCGGCACTCACCAGCCCGAGTGGCTTGTCTGCTCACCCGCCGGGGCGGGCGGGGCTGCGAGCTGAGGCTCGGGTTTTGGTTTTGGACGGAGCTCAGGGAGAGGACTGGGGTTGGCGGCTTGAACATAGCCTGAAGGGGTTAGTGCACCACGACTAGCCGGGAGGGAGTTCGGGGAAAAGCCTGCACCGGCCGAAGAGGCAAGAGACTTTTTCTTCCCTCTTTGTTTCCTGGTGCGCGAGGAGAGGGGTTTAAGAGCGCTGCTTAAAGGAACTCCAGAGACGGGCGCGAGCCGCGGCTGAAAGCGCAAACCCCAAAGACGGGCGCGAGCCGCGGCTAAAACCGCGGACCCCAGAGACGGGCGGGAGACGCTAAGGCTGCTGCTGCCGCCACCAAGGGGCCTGTGTGCGAGCATAGGTCACTCTCCACACCCCTCTTCCGCGGAGCCTGTGCAGCCCGCCACTGCCAGGTTCCCGGGATCCAGGGACAACTTCCCCGGGAGTACGCACGGCGGGTCTCAGGCTGGTGCAACATCACGCCGGCCTCTGCCGCAACGTCACGCTGCCTCTGCAGCCGCAGGCCCGCCCCGCACGTAGTGCCCCTCCTACCCCCATCCCCCAACCCCCGGCCTGAGTGAGCCGGAGGCCCCGAATCAGCGGCTCCTTTAACCCCGTCCTGTCTGAGCGAAAATACAGACGCCCTCCAGCGACCTACACGCAGAGGCAGGGCCAAATCCAAAGCTGAGCTCCTGTGAGCTGTGAGAACAAAGAAGAGAAAGGGAAATCTCTCCCAGCAGCCACAGAAGCAGCGGATTAAAGCTCCACAATCAACTTGATATACCCTGCATCTGTGGAATACCTGAATAGACAAGGAATGATCCCAAATTGAAGAGGTGGAATTTAGGAGCGAGATCTATGATTTTTTTCCCTTTTCCTCTTTTTGTGAATGTGTACGTGTATGCTTCTGTGTGAGATTCTGTCTGTATACTCTTGCTTCCACCATTTGTCCTAGGGCTCTATCCGTCCATGACATTTTTTTAAAAATTCTTTTTCTTAATAATTAAGTTTAATTGTAATAACTTTATTATACTTTACCTTCGTTCTTTCTTTCTTTCCTTCCTTCCTTCCCTCCTTTAGACAACGAATCACCCCAAATTGAGGAGGTGGTCTCAGGGAGCAGGATTTATGATTTTTCCCCCTTTACCTCTTTTTGTGAAGGTGTATGTGTATGCTTCTGTGTAAGATTTTTTCTGTATAGCTTTGCTTCCAACATTTGTCCTAAGGTTCTATCCGTCCCTTTTTTTTTTTTCTAAATATTTTTTAATTCAATAACTATATTATACTTTATTTTTACTGTATCATCTTTCTTTCTGTCTTTTTTCCTTCTTTCCCTCCTTCCTTCCTTCCTCCCTCCCTCCCTCCCTCCTTTCTTTCCTTCTTTGCTTCTTTCTTCCTTCCTTCCTTTCCTCCTTTTCTTCTTTCTTTACTCATACTTCTACTAATTCTCCCTACTTTTTCTCCCTTTTATTCTGAGCTGTGTGGATGAAAGGCTCTTGGTGCTCCAGCCAGGAGTCAGGGCTCTGCCTCTGAGGTAGGAGAGCCAACTTCAGGACACTGGTCAACAAGAGACCTCCCAGCTCCACATAATATTAAACGGTGGAAATATCCCAGAGACCTCCATCTTAACACCAGCACCCAGCTTCACTCAACGACCAGCAAGCCACAGTGCTGGACAACCTATGCCAAACAACTAGCAAAACAGGAACACAACCCCACCCATTAGCAGAGAGGCTGCCTAAAATCATAATAAGGCCACAGACACCCCAAAACACACCACCAGACGTGAACCTGCCCACTAGAGAGACAAGATCCAGCTTCATCCAGCACAACACAGGCACTAGTCCCCTCCACCAGGAAGCCTACACAACCCACTGAAACAACCTTAGCCACTGGAGACAGACATCAAAAACAACGGGAACTACGAAAGTGCAGCCTGCAAAAAGGAGACCCCAAACACAGTAAGATAAGCAAAATGAGAAGACAGAAAAACACACAGCAGATGAAGGAGCAAGATAAAAACCCACCAGACCTAACAAATGAAGAGGAAATAGGCAATCTACCTGAAAAAGAATTCAGAATAATGATAGTAAGGATGATCCGAAATCTTGGAAGTAGAATGGACAAAATGCAAGAAACAGTTAACAAGGACCTACAAGAACTAAAGATGAAACAAGCAACGATGAACAATGCAATAAATGAAATTAAAATCACTCTAGATAGGATCAATAGCAGAATAACTGAGGCAGAAGAACGGATAAGTGACCTGGAAGATAAAGTAGTGGAAATAACTACTGCAGAGCAGAATAAAGAAAAAAGAATGAAAAGAACTGAGGACAGTCTCAGAGACCTCTGGGACAACATGAAACGCACCAACATTCGAATTATAGGGGTTCCAGAAGAAGAAGAAAGAAAGAAAGGGACTGAGAAAATATTTGAAGAGATTATAGTTGAAAACTTCCCTAATATGGGAAAGGAAATAGTTAATCAAGTCCAGGAAGCACAGAGGGTCCCATACAGGATAAATACAAGGAGAAACACGCCAAGACACATATTAATCAAACTGTCAAAAATTAAATACAAAGAAAGCATATTAAAAGCAGCAAGGGAAAAACAACAAATAACACACAAGGGAATCCCCATAAGGTTAACAGCTGATCTCTCAGCAGAAACCCTACAAGCCAGAAGGGAGTGGCAGGACATACTGAAAGTGATGAAGGAGAATAGCCTGCAACCAAGACTACTCTACCCAGCAAGGATCTCATTCACATTTGATGGAGAAATTAAAACCTTTACAGACAAGCAAAAGCTGAGAGAGTTCAGCACCACCAAACCAGCTTTACAACAAATGCTAAAGGAACTTCTCTAGACACGAAACACAAGAGAAGGAAATGACCTATAGTAGCGAACCCAAAACAATATATAAAATGGAAATAGGAACATACATATCGATAATTACCTTAAATGTAAATGGACTAAATGCTCCCACCAAAAGACACAGATTGGCTGAATGGATACAAAAACAAGACCCTTATACATGCTGTCTACAAGAGACCCACTTCAGAACTAGAGACACATACAGACTGAAAGTAAGGGGATGGAAAAAGATATTCCATGCAAATGGAAACCAAAAGAAAGCTGGAGTAGCAATTCTCATATCAGACAAAATAGACTTTAAAATAAGGACTATTAAAAGGGACAAAGAAGGACACTACATAATGATCAAGGGATCGATCCAAGAAGAAGATATAACAATTGTAAATATTTATGCACCCAACATAGGAGCACCTCAATACATAAGGCAAATACTAACAACCATAAAAGGGGAGATCAACAGTAACACATTCATAGTAGGGGACTTTAACACCCCACTTTCACCCATGGACAGATCATCCAAAATGAAAATAAATAAGGAAACACAAGCTTTAAATGATACATTAAACAAGATGGACTTAATTGATATTTATAGGACACTCCATCCAAAAACAACAGAATACACATTTTTCTCAAGTGCTCATGGAACATTCTCCAGGATAGATCATATCTTGGGTCACAAATCAAGCCTTGGTAAATTTAAGAAAACTGAAATTGTATCAAGTATCTTTTCCGACCACAACGCCATGAGACTAGATATCAATTACAGGAAAAGATCTTTAAAAAATACAAACACATGGAGGCTAAACAATACACTACTTAATAATGAAGTGATCACTGAAGAAATCAAAGAGGAAATAAAAAAATACCTAGAAACAAATGACAATGGAGACACAACGACCCAAAACCTATGGGATGCAGCAAAAGCAGTTCTAAGGGGGAAGTTTATAGCAATACAAGCCCACCTTAAGAAGCAGGAAACATCTCGAATAAACAACCTAACCTTGCACCTCAAGCAATTAGAGAAAGAAGAACAAAAAAACCCCAAAGCTAGCAGAAGGAAAGAAATCATAAAAATCAGATCAGAAATAAATGAAAAAGAAATGAAGGAAACAATAGCAAAGATCAATAAAACTAAAAGCTGGTTCTTTGAGAAGATAAACAAAATAGATAAACCACTAGCCAGACTCATCAAGAAAAAAAGGGAGAAGACTCAAATCAATAGAATTAGAAATGAAAAAGGAGAAGTAACAACTGACACTGCAGAAATAAAAAAAAATCATGAGAGATTACTACAAGCAACTCTATGCCAATAAAATGGACAATCTGGAAGAAATGGACAAATTCTTAGAAATGCACAACCTGCCAAGACTGAATCAGGAAGAAATAGAAAATATGAACAGACCAATCACAAGCACTGAAATTGAAACTGTGATTAAAAACCTTCCAACAAACAAAAGCCCAGGACCAGATGGCTTCACAGGTGAATTCTATCAAACGTTTAGAGAAGAGCTAACACCTATCCTTCTCAAACTCTTCCAAAATATAGCAGAGGGAGGAACACTCCCAAATTCCTTCTACGAAGCCACCATCACCTTGATACCAAAACCAGACAAGGATGTCACAAAGAAAGAAAACTACAGGCCAATATCACTGATGAACATAGATGCAAAAATCCTCAACAAAATACTAGCAAACAGAATCCAACAGCACATTAAAAGGATCATACACCATGATCAAGTGGGGTTTATTCCAGGAATGCAAGGATTCTTCAATATACGCAAATCTATCGATGTGATAAACCATATTAACAAATTGAAGGAGAAAAACCATATAATCATCTCAATAGATGCAGAGAAAGCTTTCGACAAAATTCAACACCCATTTATGATAAAAACCCTCCAGAAAGTAGGCATAGAGGGAACTTTCCTAAACATAATAAAAGCCATATATGACAAGCCCACAGCAAACATCATCCTCAATGGTGAAAAACTGAAAGCATTTCCACTAAGATCAGGAACAAGACAAGGTTGCCCACTCTCACCACTCTTATTCAACATAGTTTTGGAAGTTTTAGCCACAGCAATCAGAGAAGAAAAGGAAATAAAAGGAATCCAAATCGGAATAGAAGAAGTAAAGCTGTCACTGTTTGCAGATGACATGATACTATACATAGAGAATCCTAAAGATGCTACCAGAAAACTACTAGAGCTAATTAATGAACTTGGTAAAGTAGCAGGATACAAAATTAATGCACAGAAATCTCTGGCATTCCTATATACTAATGATGAAAAATCTGAAAGTGAAATCAAGAAAACACTCCCATTTACCACTGCAACAAAAAGAATAAAATATCTAGGAATAAACCTACCTAAGGATATGAAAGACCTGTATGCAGAAAATTATAAGACACTGATGAAAGAAATTAAAGATGATACAAATAGATGGAGAGATATACCATGTTCTTGGATGGGAAGAATCAACATTGTGAAAATGACTCTACTACCCAAAGCAATCTACAGATTCAATGCAATCCCTATCAAACTACCACTGGCATTTTTCACAGAACTAGAACAAAAAATTTCGCAATTTGTATGGAAACACAAAAGACCCCGAATAGCCAAAGCAATCTTGAGAACGAAAAAAGGAGCTGGAGGAATAAGGCTCCCTGACTTCAGACTATATTACAAAGCAACAGTAATCAAGACAGTATGGTACTGGCACAAAAACAGAAAGATAGATCAGTGGAACAGGATAGAAAGCCCAGAGATAAACCCACGCACATATGGACACCTTATCTTTGATAAAGGAGGCAGGAATGTACAGTGGAGAAAGGACAGCCTCTTCAATAAATGGTGCTGGGAAAACTGGACAGGTACATGTAAAAGTATGAGATTAGATCACTCCCTAACACCATACACAAAAATAAGCTCAAAATGGATTAAAGACCTAAATGTAAGGCCAGAAACTATCAAACTCTTAGAAGAAAACATAGGAAGAACACTCTATGACATAAATCACAGCAAGATCCTTTCTGACCCACCTCCTAGAGTAATGGAAATAAAAACAAAAATAAACAAATGGGACCTAATGAAACTTCAAAGCTTTTGCACAGCAAAGGAAACCATAACCAAGACCAAAAGACAACCCTCAGAATGGGAGAAAACATTTGCAAATGAAGCAACTGACAAAGGATTAATCTCCAAAATTTACAAGCAGCTCATGCAGCTCAATAACAAAAAAACAAACAACCCCATCCAAAAATGGGCAGAAGACCTAAATAGACATTTCTCCAAAGAAGATATACAGAATGCCAACAAACACATGAAAGAATGCTCAACATCATTAATCATTAGAGAAATGCAAATCAAAACTACAATGAGATATCATCTCACACCAGTCAGAATGGCCATCATCAAAAAATCTAGAAACAATAAATGCTGGAGAGGGTGTGGAGAAAAGGGGACACTCTTGCACTGCTGGTGGGAATGTGAATTGGTTCAGCCACTGTGGAGAACAGTATGGAGGTTCCTTAAAAAACTACAAATAGAATTACCATATGACCCAGCAATCCCACTACTTGGCATATACCCTGAGAAAACCAAAATTCAAAGAGAGTCATGTACCAAAATGTTCATTGCAGCTCTATTTACAATAGCCAGGACATGGAAACAACCTAAGCGCCCATCATCGGATGAATGGATAAAGAAGATGTGGCACATATACACAATGGAATATTACTCAGCCTTAAAAAGAAATGAAATTGAGCTATTTGTAATGAGATGGATAGACCTAGAATCTGTCATACAGAGTGAAGTAAGTCAGAAAGAAAAAGACAAATACCGTATGCTAACACATATATATGGAATTTAAGGGAAAAAAATGTCATGAAGAACCTAGGGGTAAGATAGGAATAAAGACGCAGACCTACTGGAGAACGGACTTAAGGATATGGGGAGGGGGAAGGGTGAGTTTTGACAGGGCGAGAGAGAGTCATGGACATATACACACTAACAAACGTAGTAAGGTAGATAGCTGGGGGGAAGCAGCCGCAAGGCACAGGGATATTAGCTCGGTGCTTTGGAACAGCCTGGAAGGGTGGGATGGGGAGAGTGGGAGGGAGGGAGACGCAAGAGGGAAGACATATGGGAACATATGTATATGTATAGCTGATTCACTTTGTTGTAAAGCAGAAACTAACACACCATTGTAAAGCAATTATACCCCAATAAAGATGTTAAAAAAAAAAAAAAAAAAAACTACAATGAGATATCATCTCACACCAGTCAGAATGGCCATCATCAAAAAATCTAGAAACAATAAATGCTGGAGAGGGTGTGGAGAAAAGGGGACACTCTTGCACTGCTGGTGGGAATGTGAATTGGTTCAGCCACTGTGGAGAACAGTATGGAGGTTCCTTAAAAAACTACAAATAGAATTACCATATGACCCAGCAATCCCACTACTTGGCATATACCCTGAGAAAACCAAAATTCAAAAAGAGTCATGTACCAAAATGTTCATTGCAGCTCTATTTACAATAGCCAGGACATGGAAACAACCTAAGCGCCCATCATCGGATGAATGGATAAAGAAGATGTGGCACATATACACAATGGAATATTACTCAGCCTTAAAAAGAAATGAAATTGAGCTATTTGTAATGAGATGGATAGACCTAGAGTCTGTCATACAGAGTGAAGTAAGTCAGAAAGAAAAAGACAAATACCGTATGCTAACACATATATATGGAATTTAAGGGAAAAAAATGTCATGAAGAACCTAGGGGTAAGATAGGAATAAAGACGCAGACCTACTGGAGAACGGACTTGAGGGTATGGGGAGGGGGAGGGGTGAGTTTTGACAGGGCGAGAGAGAGTCATGGACATATACACACTAACAAACGTAGTAAGGTAGATAGCTGGGGGGAAGCAGCCGCAAGGCACAGGGATATTAGCTCGGTGCTTTGTGACAGCCTGGAAGGGTGGGATGGGGAGAGTGGGAGGGAGGGAGACGCAAGAGGGAAGACATATGGGAACATATGTATATGTATAGCTGATTCACTTTGTTATAAAGCAGAAACCAACACACCATTGTAAAGCAATTATACCCCAATAAAGATGTTTAAAAAAAAAAAAAAAAAGAAGCCTTTGAATGCTACAGGCTTCCTAAAGATACACTGGCTTATAGTAGGCACACAATAAATATTAGTTGTTATTATATTATTTAACTCCAGTGGAGAAATAAGCAAGCACTATAAATTAGATGGCTACAGATGTATAGGTGTGCCTCAAATTGGAAATACATGTGTTCCTGAAATAAACTTTTAAAAGCCCAATTAAAAATTTCCCGTGGCCTGCTACTAGTTACTTAGAAATGTTATAACTTTATCAGAAACTGATTTTCTCTCCATCATCAATGGTTCAAAAATCCTTTAGATACAGTTTATTTGCCTCCTGGCATCTGTTTGCTAATGATGTGTAAACATCAAACGCACTAGGGACTCTCCCAGACTTACCGAAACCCTGAGGTGAATCTTTGTATAAATTGAAGGACCTTTCTGCTAATTCCTTTGCTTTCTAAACTTGCATTCTGGATTTCAGAAACAGAGTTTCATTAAAGATTTTTGCAGTAATAATTATAATGCTATCAGCTACCACTTACTGAATGCCTAGATATACCAGTCGTTGCGCCAAAGGTAGTTTATCATCTTATTTAATCCTAACAACAACTCCACCAGGTAAGTAGATGAATCCTTTTTTTTTTTTTTTTTTTTTGCGGTACGCGGGCCTCTCACTGTTGTGGTCTCTCCCGTTGCGGAGCACAGGCTCCGGATGCGCAGGCTCAGCGGCCACGGCTCACGGGCCCAGCCGCTCCGCGGCATGTGGGATCTTCCCGGATCGAGGCACGAACCCGTGTCCCCTGCATCGGCAGGCGGACTCTCAACCACTGTGCCACCAGGGAAGCCCCCTGAATCCTTATTTTATAAATAGGAAAAGTGAGGCTCACTACGAACAAATTCAGAGTTAAGTAACAGAGCTGGGATTCAGCCTAGAATTATCAGACTCCTAAGAATCCAACACTGGTTTTCCTTTTCGGCTTTATTTATTTATGTCCTCCTGTTGATCTGTCTTCTAGTCATTATTGTGACTCAACAATAGGAATACATCTGGACAAATAACTAAAACATGTTGTCATGAAACAGGCCTAACAGATTATGAATGAGAGCTTTCCAATTTCTCTATTTAAATTTCTTTGCCAAGTTCAGGATATAAATAAAATGACTCCAAAGTAACTAGCACTCAATTCAACTAGTAAATACAGTATTTCAAAGATAAATTCATATTAAAAAACTTAAGAGTAATTTTGAAAGCTAGAGGTTATCCTTGTATCATCTATGAAAAAAAATCATTGGCTAAACAGAATGAATAAGAACACAGAAAAAATGTTTTCCTGTGTAAGAAAATGCGTTTCCAAGTACCTCTAAACCACACTGAAAACTAAGGCCAAACTAGTACATACAGCATAGATAAAGCTGACACCCCAGCAAGGGAAACATACTATGCCCGTCAACCAGAAGACTCTTATACCAAACTTCCACCTCTCTTCCCCGGAGAAACAAGCCATTGTTGGCTAGTTGTTATCTGTATCATTAGAGAAGCAATACCTACATCCTTTATCACTTTTGTGTGTGTGCATGGTAAAATATACATAACATAAAATTTGCCATTTTAACCATTAAGAGTATATTTCAGGGACTTCCCTGGTGTCCCAGTGGTTAAGAATCCGCCTGCCAATGCAGGCGAAACGGGTTCAATCCCTGGTCCAGGAAGCAACTAAGCCTCGGGGCAACTAAGCCCATGCGGCACAACTACTGAAGCCAGCGCTCTAGAGCCCATGCTCCGCAACAAGAGAAGCCACCGCAATGAGAAGCTCGTGCACCGCAAAGAAGAGTAGCCCCCGCTCACTGCAACTAGAGAAAGACCGTGCGTAGCAACGAAGACCCAATGCGGCCAAAAATAAACAAACAAACAAACAAATAGAGTACACTTCAGTGGCATTAAGCATATTCACACTATTGTACAACCATCACCACCATCCATTTCCAAAACTTTTTCATCTTCCCCAGCTGAAACTCTGACCCCATTAAAAAACTCCCCGTTGTTCCCTCCCTCCCCACAGCCCCTGGTAACCACCATGCTTCTTTCTGCCTCTATGAATTTAACTACTTGAAGTACATCATGCTAGTGGAGTCACACAATATTTGTCCTTCTGTGACTGGCTTATTTCACTTGGCTCATCACTTGGCTTCAAGGCTCATCCATGTTGTAGAATGTGTCAGAATTTCCTTTCTTTTTAAGGCTGAATAATATTCCATTATATGTACATGTCACATCTTGTTTATCCATTCATCTATCTATGGGCACAAGTTTCTTTTATCTTCTTGCTATTGTGAATAATGCTGCTATGAACATGGGTATACAAATATTTGTTCGAATTCCTGCATTCACTTCTTTTGGATATTTATCCAGATGTGGAAGTGCTGGATCAGATGGCAATTCTGCATTTAATTCTTCTGAGGACCTATATCACCTCTGATATGTTTTAAGACCTTTATGTTATTAAAAAGCTAGAATCCTTAGCCTGGCCGTTAAGACCAACCCACCCCATTTCATCTCTATCTCTTAAAAATAAATCCCCAAATCTAGACTGCCTGATCATTCACTTTCCCACAAAACTTGACATGCTTTGCTCATCTTTCTCCTCTTTTCACATCTAAATCAGATGCTTCCAAAACATGCTGTTAGGCATCAGAATTTATAAATGTGGCCAAATATATATTCTTATATGAATTAACATTCAATCACCCTAGTACTTAAAAAAAATTAAAAAACAAGGAACCATGTCCTCTGTCAAAAGTGCAATGCATTTTACATGTAGCTGGTAAAGGAACAGCAAAACTGGCACATTCACTGACACTGCTCCCCGACTCAAGAAGCTCCTTTACTTGCTTTCTAGCACTCGTGCTCAGCCGGCAGCAAAATTCTCAACCTCTTCGAAGTTCCCTTCACATTATCATACTCTTACTGTGGCCAAAAGCTGGCTTCCTCTGCAGCCCTCTCAAGTGGTGAAACGTTTCCTCTCCACCCCTCCTCAGACTGGCCTGGAGGTGGGGTAGGTGGCCTCTGCTCCTTGCTGACACTTCCAGAACTTTCTCCCTCATTTTCCAAAACCCCAGATTTCAGCCTCAAGTCACCAGACTACACCCCACTCCCCACTCTGCTGTCATCTACTGATCCCAGGGTCACTCCTCATTCCTTGAATCTTACGGATCCTGGTGCACTGCCTGCCCTCACTCTACCACTACTCCCACCACAATCCTACCGATTTTACTACATATTCACATAGATGATCTTTCTAAATCCTGGAATTCTTGATTCCTTGGCCTCCTCCCCACCAAGGAATTTGCCCTCTACCCAGTCTCAGCTACTCACTACCATGGTCATACCCAAACTCTACAGTTACCAATAACTGAAACCCCCTCAATAATCACAATTTCAAGTACCTCAGTCTCCAACCATGATCTACCTCCTTTCCTTCTAGTTCATTCCCTAATAGCATCCCAACTTCATTCTTCAGTCCCACAGAGACATTCACTCTATCAATCTTTTCTCTGCCCTTCATCCGCCTCGGGTCTACACTAGCCTCCTTACCTAGCTTAAATTCTATTTTGTAACTGTTCCTTTACATACATCCTTGACTCCTTCACGCCTCTCTTACTTTGTCATCCTCCCTTGGCAAAACCACAATCCTTGTTAAATCCAGCTATCTACCTGCACCGCAACAAGAGAAGCCACCGCAATGTGCCTGACTGTGGCTGAAGAAAACCACACAACTGTGCTGACTAATCTAACTTTAAGTCTGGATTACTCACTGTAAGAGAGCTTTAATGCAACTTAGTAATTATACCACATTTTCCTTAAGTCATTACTCTCTCACTCTCCTTAGTGACTATTTCATACTTTCTCCTCTCCCATCAGACCTCCAACTTTCCCCAACCTCAACTGCCACCATTTATCTTACTTGCCCCTTCACTGAGAAAACCGAGCAATCAGAAGAGAGCTCTCACAAGCTCCCTCCACCACTCTACCACTAGTTATCTCCAACCCCACAGACCTGCCTTCATCCCATTACCATGAAGAACTGTTCATGTCCCTTGCAAAGGCCCCTCCTCCACTTGTGAGCTAGGATCCCATCTCCTCTCAGCAACTCAGTCATTGCTCTACCAATTCTCTTGTTCTATTAATTTTATCTCTCTGCTAGATCTTTCCCATCAGCATGCAAACAAACTGTTATTTCTACAAATATTTTTTAAAAGGTCAAGCCCACCTCCCCACCACGGCTACCACCCCATTTCTCTCATTCTCTTTAAAGCTATATTCCTCAAAATAGTATCTATATTCACTGTCACCAATTCCTGTCCTCCTACTCTCTGGAACCCATGCCAACCAAGCTTTCAACTCACCACTTCTCTGAAACGACTCATATACCAATGACCTTCTTACTGTTGACATCAACTATTACTCCTCAGTCCTCATCTTACTTGACCTTTAGCACCACTGACACCCTTGATTGCTTCCCCCTCCTTGAACCACTTTCATTTATTTATTTATTTATTTATTTATTTATTTATTTATTTATCTATGGCTGTGTTGGGTCTTCGTTGCTGCGCCCGGGCTTTCTCTAGTTGTGGCGAGCGAGGGCTACTCTTCTTTATGGTGTGCAGGCTTCTCATTGTGATGGCTTCTCTTGTTGCAGAGCGTGGGCTCTACGCACGCAGGCTTCAGTAGTTGTGGCATGTGGGCTCAGTAGTTGTGGCTCACAGGCTCTAGAGCGTAGGCTCAGTAGTTGTGGTGCACGGGCTTAGTTGCTCTGCGGCATGCGGGATCTTCCTGGACCAGGGCTTGAACCCGAGTCCCCTGCATTGGCAGGCGGATTGAACCACTTTCTTCATGTGGCTTCCAGAGCATCCCACTTCCCTATCTCACTGCTGCTCCTTGGGCTTCTTGTTGACCTCTTCCTATTGAAGAGCCCCAGAGTTTAGTCCTTGGACTTCTTCACTTTTTCTTCTTGATGTCCTCCTTTGCTGGTCTCTTTCAGTTTCATCACTTCAAATACAAATATGCACTGTCAACTTTATATTTCTCCAGCTCAGACCTCTCCCAACTCCAGACTCATTTAACTGTCTACTCAACACCTCCACTCGGATGTCTAACAGACATCTCAAATTTAACATGTCCATAACTGAACTCCTGATCTTTTCCTTCACATTCAGATCCAATCTGTCAGCCAATCCTGTCAACTAAATTTTCAAAATATATTCAAATTCTGACCATTTCTCTCTACCTCCTTCACTACCACTCTGGTTTAAGTCACCATCATTTCCCTCTTGGATTACCACAACAGTCTCCTGAAAGGTTTCCCTGCTTCTGCTTCTGATTCCTTATAGACTCTTCTTGAAACAGCAGCCACAGTAATTCTGTTAAACTTAAGCCAGGTCCTCTTATGTCTTCCCTTCACCAGCAATTCTCTGACCTCACTTCCTAATATTCTCCCCATCCTAATTCTGTTCCAGCCAGGCTGGTCTATTTGTTGTCCTCAAACATGCAAGCCATGCTTGCACTTCATGACCTTTGCCCTTGCCATTCACTCTGTCAGATAAACATCAAGGAATGAGGCCTGTCCTATGAGTCTTCATTCACAAGTTACTTTCCCAGTGTGGTCTTCCCCAATCACCTTATTTAAAATTATAATTTTTCCCTACCCCCGCCATGCCATAGTCTCTTTTCCTGAGTTATTTTTCTCCTTAGCACATTTTACCACCCAACATACTATATACTGTCTTATTATGTTTTGCCTTACTGCTACGTATGATTTAAAATGGAAGGGATTTTTGCCTTTTTTGTTCACTACTTTATCCCCAGCACCTGGAATAAAGCCTAGCAAATAAACACTGAATGAATGAAAGAGGGAATGAAGGAAGGGAACAAAAATTCAACTACTCCTTCTGGCAAATAATTTGGTAATATATTTCCAAAGCATGTGTGTGTATATATAGACACATAATGTATTATTTACATCATATATGTTCTATATATTATATATATGTTATTATTACATAATGTTACTGTTACTATTATTACTACTACTTTTACATTACTATTTTGACACCTCTTATAATCTCCCTCTATGGGCCCTCCAGTATTAGAGAGGTGTTGGGCTAAAAATTATCTCTTACAGGATCCTGCAACTAGGATACCAGGTGCGAATCAGGTTCTGCCCATCAGATCCACCTGGTGAGACTTGAAATCAGCACAGGCAAGTGGGGAGCCAGGAGGTAACACGAAGAATCTACTTTTCTGATGCAGAACTAGCAGGAATGGCATGATGGCTCTGGAAGCACAACCCTGATGGAGACTTCCTGAGCCCAGAGGGCAAAGGTGGGAATATCCTGGGGCTGACATTTAGGATGACAGATTCCAGATTCCCCCAGCTTCCTGATGTGGCAGAGGTAGTAGTTCTCTTGGTGTGTTACTTCTGTAGTGTTTCTCTGCAAGTTATTCCTGGAGATTCAGCCTAAAGCCTGTTCTTCCACCCTTTCCAATTATTCTGTAAGAATTCTCTGTATTCAATCCTTTTTCTGATAGGGTAGTTTCTCTTATTTTCAACTGGACTTTGACTGATACACATCTCGTGTATACCTCTGTCCTGTATTTATCACACTGGACTGTAATCTTCCATTTACTACTGACCTTCTCTACCTAACCCTAGCTTTCTTGACGGAACCACTTTTAACTATCCTTGAATCCTCTATACCTAGAACAATATCTGACTCATAGCACACAGTCATTTTTTAAGTAAGCTTTTAGACAGTTTCAATAGCCATTATAACATGAGAAAGATCTGGCATGAATATTAAAGTGCTGGACTGGGAATCAGCAGGCCTAGATTCTGCCACTATGTGATCATTAATAAGTCTCTGAACCTGAATTCTCTCAAATACAAACTGAAATTTTTTACTAAACGATGTTTCTTGACTCTTAAATTCTACGATTCTATGATCTAAAATCCTTAGACAACTCATTGCTTTGGTAAGACATCCATGCCTTTAAGTAACCTTTAAAGCAGAGTGGCCCTGAGGAAAGCACTTCTTTCTGGTTTTCCCTGTGGCCAACCACCCTACAGAGTAAATAAGACTCTCACAAGCGACAGAAAACAATTCTAAAGTCCTTTCAATGAAGCAAAATTCTAAATTTAAGCAGCATGGCTACTTTAATATCATTCTACTTATGATTTTTAAATTAAGGATTTAGGAAATCTGAACACTAAAATAAATATTCCCCATTAAGAAGCCATTAACTCAATAATTATCCTAAACCAGACCTACACACTTGACACAACAATGAGAATTTTGAAGACTCCACTCATCCTCTCTGCCTGGCTCCACAACTTTGCTTCCATGCTTTCAGTTCATAAAGTGGAGGGGTTTCCTCCTTCTTGCCATTACTATGAAACTTGGATTCTGTAAAGGCCCAGCCTCCATTTCAAGAACCAGTAAAACCTGGTAGGAGATAACAGGATTCTTGGTTTGGAGTAATTCTATGATACCTCTCCTCCGCAATTTGCATTTCCACAGTAGTCTTATAAACACCATCACCTGTGTGCTTTCAGGTTACAAGGCAGTTCTTCCTGGGTTGAATTCATCAAGGTTTCCCTAGCTTCTGGGCTCTACAATGACGCTAAGGGTGTGATGACTCAGTGGAGCCAGGTGAGGAACCAGGGCTTGATAAGCAGGGCGTACAGGATGTGTGGGTTGTTGGAGGTTGGGGGTAGAAGGGCAGTTAAGTGGGCAGCAGAGACTGGTACACAAGGGGAAGGGGAGGGAAGAAAAACAATCCAAACCCCACGGTGCCTAAAGCTAACCACTGTCAAAGTTTCAGTAACTTTTTCCAGCTCTTCTCCAAGCCCGAATAAACTAGGATTCTCAGAGAACTAGCCTGTGCTCAAGGTGCACTGAGACAAAGGTATAGCAGCAAAAGCTGTCATCTTATTGCCTCTCAAAGACTTGCTCACACAGTCCCTCACACAGATACCTTTGAATAAACAAACAACTCATCCCTGAGAATAGGAATGAGGCTTTGTCTGGGTTGGTTCTTCCCAGCTGCACTCTGTGGGTGACTGAATTCACAGGAATGCAGCAAACACAGATTGAAGAATGCTTTCCCAAGACACTGACCACACATTCTCCCTACACATCCTAGTAGGGACAAACCAGCCCTGCACCCCACTGTACCACCACAGCCCTGTTCTACGTCCAGGCAGTATCTCACCCTATGAAGACAACCCATGTACTGCTGCCACAGTAGCTCAACATACAAGACCAAGTTCAGCTACACTCCTTTCTGGGGCCCCCTGGCACTTACAGGATTAAGTAAAATAATGGGTGTGAAGCACTTTGAACAATGACTGGCATCTAGTAGATGCATAACACTCTTTTTCCTCTCAAGGCCACTCACATGTAGAAAGCGTTAAAAACTATAAACAACTTCGAGGTAACCAACTATACAGTTCCTCTCACTGTGACTTTCTGTTTACGTAGCACTGGAGTTTTTTTTTTTTTTTTTGCGGTACGCGGGCCTCTCACTGCTGTGGCCTCTCCCATTGCGGAGCACAGGCTCCGGACGCGCAGGCTCAGCGGCCACGGCCCACGGGCCCAGCCGCTCCGCGGCATGTGGGATCTTCCCGCACCGGGGCACGCACCCGTGTCCCCTGCATCGGCAGGCAGACTCTCAACAACTGCGCCACCAGGGAAGCCCAGCACTGGAGTTTTTACCAAAGCTTTCTTTCCAAGCTGTACTGGAAATCCTGACCTTTCCCAGTCAACCCTGCTCTATTGTTGGCTCCCATTCCTTTCCAAGTGAGATGTCTGATCTTCTACATTTGTCCTATTATCCTGGTTACGCCCAACAGGAGCCCTTACTAATTCATCCTGGGCTCCTACCCTGTCCTTGCCCTCGGTTGCCCATCATTGGCCCTCTCCAAGAAGGTCCAGTCTTGAGAACCAGCAATGTGAGGCTGTCAAACTGTCCTGACAACATTTCCCTTCCCAAGTGAAAAAAAGGGGTCCAGTGCACTAGTGGGTCATTCACTGCAAGATTATTTTTATGCACTCACTACTAGTGGTGTGTTAGGCATTAAGAGGGCATCAAGAGACATGATATTGTAGTCTCTCCTTGATAAAACACAACAAATACTCTCCTAAAAGGGCCCAGGTACAACAGAAATTAAAGTTTGGAAAGGAAGGGTAAGTAGGTGAATTATAAGAAAGTAGTAGCCTCTACTAGAGAACTGTATCCGCTCTCCTTTCACATCAACATAATCTGGAGTTACCTAGGTAACCAACATTTCAATTTGAACTTGAATTCTTTCACCCTTCTTGCCTTAAGCCTTGACCAGATGCTGTTAAACAATCAACTGGGCCTCTCCTTCCCCTCACATCTTCCAAAATTGAAAGCATTTCCCAAAGAGATGGGACACCAAACCCCATACCTTACCATGCTGAAAGATGCCAGAAAAGGGTGGCAAAGAGATGCTGAAGTTTTACAATCTCCTAACTGCTGTCTTTTCCCCCCACCCCCTCAGCAGATTAGCAAAGGTTCAAAGTATGGGAAACATCTGGAAGTTGAAAATCTGGGGAAATAATCACTCTCATATACTTGGTAATTAAGAGTGTGGTTGGATGGAAAGTAATTTAGTATAATTTTCACCAGCACAAATACAATCAATTTTAAACGTCTATGCCTTTTAAACCACCAATTTTACTTCTAGGAAAGCAACCACGGAATTCAGGGAGATCACTGGCATATAGCCAAGAGAGATAAGTGTACATGTTTACCAAAAGACATATACGAGAATATTCATGGTAGCTTTATTGCTAATGGTAAAACAAAAGTGTCAATCAACAGAAGGATGGATAAATTGTGGTATATTCCTACAGTGGAATACTACATAGCAATCAGAAAGAATGCACTACATGCAACAACATGGATGAATTTTGATCAAAAGACACAAGATGATCCCATTTATATGAAATTCAAAACCAAGACTAATATAGAGTGATAACAATCAAAACAGTAGTTGCCTCTGGGGGCAGGAGGAGAAGGGAAGATACTGACTAGGAGGACACACAAAGGAACCTTCTAGGGTGCCACAACCGGTGTTTTCCCCAGCTTTACTGAGGTATAATTGACAAATAAAAATTGTATATATTTAAGGTACAACTTGATGTTTTGATATATGTAAACGCTGTGAAATAATCAATCAAGCTAAATAATCTATCCATTAACTGACACAGTTACCTTTTTTGTGTGTGGTAAGAACACTTAAGATCTACCCTCTCAGCAAATTTCAACTAGGTATACAATTCAGTACTGTTAACTATAGTCACACTGCTGTACCATAACTGAACTTGATCTTGGTAAGGGTTACACAAGTATATACATACATCAAGCTGTACACTTAACTTCGTGGATTTACCTCTTTGTAAACTGCAATACCTTTTTTAAAATAATGAAGTGATCAGAACACGTATAAGTGAAATGAAAAGGTGTCCTTTTTAATAATTTTTAATTGAACCTCTGAAATACTCTTAAATTGACTGCCACAGAGATTTAACAAATATTAACTTTTCTATAACTTGACTTTGGTATATTTCATATATCACATAATTCACCCATTTTAAGTATATAATTCAATGATTATTAGTAAATTTACCAAGTTGTACAATCATCATCAAGTCAGTTTTAGAACATTTTCATCAACCTAATGAAGTCTCTCATGTCCCTTTATTGTTAATCAATTTTCCTACTCCTGTTCCAAGCAACCATTAATCTATCTGCCCCTCTAGATTTGCTTTTTCTGGACATTCATCTAAATGGGATCATACAATGTGTGGTCTCTGCATCTTGCTTCTTTCCCTTAGCATAATGTTTTTCAAGTTTGTCCACGTCATGGCATATATCAGCAGTTTGTTCCTTTTTATAGTTGAATAGTTTCCCATTATATGAATATACCACATTTTGTCTATTAACTCACCAGTTGATGGACACAAATATTAACTTTTGCAACATTCCTATTTACAAATATAGCTAAAGCACCACCTCCCACCCTCATCCCATTCTCCTCCTCCTCCCCTTCCCAGAAGTCACCATTGTCTCGAGGTTGGTATGCAGCCTTTCCCTTCACTCTTTTATACTTTTAATACATACGAATGTACCCATGACAAAAAATAGAGTTGTTTTGTGTTTTTAACATCTGGTTTACTATATGTAATATTTTTAAACTTGCTTTTTTTACTCACAATTATATTTTTGAGGTTTGTTCGTTTTGTCTCAAGTAGATTGGATTCATTCATTTTAACTGCTATAATATTCTCCAACTATGAATAAGTCATAATTTATCCATTCCCCCTACTGATGGCCATTTAAGTTTTCAATATTTTTCTACTACAAAAAAAATGCTATAAACATTTGATTATGTCTTCTTGTGCACATGTGAGAATACCTCTACATTATATATATATAAGTGACACTGCTGGTTCCTAGTATATGAAAACCCTCCACTTACTTTTACTAGGTATTGCCAAAGCATTTAAGAGTTTTTGTTCCCCAACATGCTCACTGATACTTGGTATTATTCAACTTTTAAATTTTTCTGCCAGTCTCACATATGAAATAGTATCTCATGGTTCTGATTTGTATTTTTCCTTGATTTTTCATGATGTAATCTTTTCATATGATTATTAACCATTTGAATTTCTTCTTTTGTGACTTGCTATTTAATATTTTTGCCTATTTTTCTACTTATTTCTTTCAAATTTCTTATATATTCTGGATCCCAAGCCTTGCAAAATTTTTCCTTCAGTCTGATCATTTTCTTTTTGTTTCATTTATAGTTACTTTTGCCATACCAAAATTTTAAATTTTAGTGTAGTCAAGTCTTTTACATCATGATTTGTGCTTTTCCATATCTTATTTAAGAAATCCTTTGCTATCCATACCTTTAAAAATATCCTCACATTTTCTTTCAAAAGTTATGAACTTTTGCTTTTAAAATAGTTCTTTAATCCAGCTGCAATTTATTTTTCTGAATGGTATGAGCAGGCAGGAAACTTGTTTCAAATGTACAGCCAAGTGTCTCTCAAATAGAACTGCCTGGTGACAGCCATTTTGCTCCTTAACTCCTAAGAGCAGCTGGCAAAGCCCTCCTCATCCAAAAAATGCTTAGAGAGTTTCATATGTCTTAATTCCTTTATATATGATAAGTCATAGCTAGTGATATTTGGTAGGACAGAATATACCAGAATACATTGGGTCAATTTTTCTTAGACCAAAAGAAAGACCTGTTTCACCTTTATCCAACAAAAGCACAATGAATCCAAACAGATAACTGGACCACCTAGCAAGTGAAAATACTAAGCAACAGCAAAGTGGTCAGATGCTTCTACCAGCTTTCTTTCATGAATCATGAAATACCAAGTTTTAAGAGCATTTCATGGGGACACAAATCCAAACTTTTACCTAGC
Organism: Phocoena sinus; assembly: GCF_008692025.1. Taxonomy (NCBI): domain Eukaryota; kingdom Metazoa; phylum Chordata; class Mammalia; order Artiodactyla; family Phocoenidae; genus Phocoena; species Phocoena sinus. Next base: position 11,349,937 of record NC_045768.1, on the reverse strand, counting down.
CCTCAAACTTCACAATCTCAAAGCTTCCTTCTCCTTTCCAAAGCTTAGGTTTAGAAAAAGGCCACAAGGTAAATGCTTACTTCAATAATTACAATATTAAGAGAAAAGAAATGGCTCATTTAACACTGCTTCAATCATCTCTAAACTTCATACACAGAGATACTTACATAAACAAAAATTATTTCACCGATATAAATCCTCATGTAACTACTTTGGAGATTTTTACATAATGTTACATTTACCACAATAATTTACATAATGTAGCTAGTTTCAAGCAGCTAAATTTGAATACTTTGTTCTCTTGAAAAAGGGAAAGAACACCATCTTAGTTAATGATATGTTTCTGAATGTGACGCTATACGGCATTCTTCAGGAGGTATGTAATACGAACATTGATAATTTACTAAATAAATTCACTGTGATGAATTCTTTTATAAAAATTCACAGGAACTGTTAATGAACGCAAATGTTAATTCAATATTTTTACCCCTTCCTTCTCCTGCCATCTATTAAAACCTAACTTATTGAGAATATAATTTTTTATGGCATTTCTTTGCAAATGCTAAACTGCAACTGCTGTATAATTACCTTTTAGGCTGCAAATTCTCATTCTACATACTTTATAGTATATTTTATATCCACTTAAAAATGTAAATGCAATGGTCAAGAAAACAAAAAAGGTACTCTTTGGTTTAAAAAATTCATTAAGCATAATAAATTCAATTAGACACAGTATGAGGTTCTCCTCAAAGCCATACAATAATAATACAAGTATTGTATTGTTCAAATATTCTCATTGTTATGCAGGTTGTCACATGTCACTTTTAATAGGAACTGACTCAAAGAGACCTTGAAACAAAAGTATCCTAACCAAGTAGCAGTTCCCAAAGTGTCATGCTAAAAAAAATTACTCTCCAATTCACACAATTCAAACAATCAAATCAGAGAACAACCATTTCTTTATTAATAGAACAATGCACACTAGTTTCCTGTGTCCACGTGATGCTACCTAAAAAATATTTAAAGAAAAACTAAAGAGGCAATAATTGGAATAATATTAATACTAACAAAATATTTTTTAAACTGATCAGTTAGATCTCATTCACTGAGTGATATTTTTGTGAGTCTAGCAATGATTCCAACTTTAGCTGAAAACAAATGAATTCCAATTCCTTAAAGGAATTCCTAATGCTGACAATCTTTTTCATTAAAAATATAAAACTGAAAATGATTCAATCTATAAAGGCCAAACCCCACTAGAAAAGAAGTGTTGTGATTGGGTAGGAAATTAAATGTTATTAAAACTAAGACGATGGAAATGAAACAGTACTTTCACAACAAAGATATCACAAACAGCTTTATTCTTTAAAATTATTCATTCAAGATATAATTTGCTCTCCTGCAGGGTCAGATGCCAACACAACCAATTTTATACAATCTAAGCACTGTCAACATATGCACCTTCTGTTTTTAAATCAGCAGGAACCATTGACCAGCATAAGCAGTATTCCTAACTAGATATTCAGCAAACGTATAAAGTCTGACACCTCCCTCAAATATACATTTGACCATATAACTACTTTAATAAATTCACATGACTACAGACAGTTGCAACACACTGAACAAGTCTAATCAAAAAAAGGATCAGAAAGTCACTTACTGCAAATAGCCATTGTACTGTAGATCAGGGATAACCTCTAATAACTGCCACCACCACAAAAGGGGGAAATGGTTTTAATTTATTAAAAACAAGTTTTCTAAGAGAATTCCTTAAGATATACAATGTTATGGCCTATCTAACTTCCAAACTGACTTTATTCTCCTTTATTACCTAATATCTAACATATGGGGAGGCTAAAACATATCTATAATTTAGTCTTTTGGGACAATCTAGCACTCTGAGCAACAACAACAAAAAAAAACTGGTGTAATAATTCAAAAGGAAAACTTACAGCAATATATCCAGAGGATAAAGAGAATGGAAACAATTATTGAGGACCTATTTGGCAACAGGTCCCAAACTGACTTAACATTTTCGTTTTTAATCTTCACAATAATCCCATGAGATAGGCACTATCATTCTTAATTTACAGATGAAGAAACCAAATTTTAGAGGTTAACTGATTTCCCCAAGGTTATGCAGCTATTAAGTGACAGAGTCAAGATTTAATCTCAAATTTGTATGACTTCGAAGTCCAAACTTTCATCTGCACCAAGCTCTCCCCATTAAAAAAAAAAAAAAAAAGGAAGAAGAAGGTGAAATAGGCTTCATGGGCTAGGCTGAAAAGTTAAATGCTGGGATGAAGTTCTTTCTAAGGAGATTTATAATTTCAAGTAAGTATTTTACGAACTTATTCAACATAACCCTTTGTTAACTGGGAACGTTAATTTGGAAATCAAAAATCTATGACAAATATCTGTAAAATCTATAACAAATATCAGAAGACAATTCGGAGGAATATAAATAACTACCTGTCTCTCTAAAACTACCCTTGGGGGCCACGGAGTGAGTCATTTCAATAGTTCCTTGAACAGAGAAAAAAAATCACGTTACTTTGAATTCACAAAGGACTGGACAGTTTTCAAAGAGCTTTCACAAGCTTTAGAATTCATAAAATCCTCAAAACAGGGGCTTCCCTGGTGGCGCAGTGGTTGAGAGTCCACCTGCCGATGCAGGGGACACGGGTTCATGCCCCGGTCCGGGAAGATCCCACATGCCGCGGAGCGGCTGGGCCCGTGAGCCATGGCCGTTGAGCCTGCGCATCCGGAGCCTGTGCTCCGCAACGGGAGGGGCCACAACAGTGAGAGGCCCACGTACCCAAAAAAAAAAAAAAAAAAAAAAAAAAAAATCCTCAAAACAATCCAGTGAAAAAGTTAAAGGAGTATAGTAGATACGTAAAAGAGGAAAATAAAGAGAGGTATTCTAAATTCAGACAGTAGTACTCATCAGTCCCACTAACTCTATCCCCACACCTTCTCAGAGGCAAAAACACGGCCACTGGGATGGAAAGAGCTGTTGATGGCTAACTGGTCTCTTGCCTGTGATCCTCCCTCAAGGCTGAGGGAGCAGGTCACTTCTGGCAGAACTCCATGGGCTACAGCAAGAGAATACTGCCCTGTTCTAAAAATATCCAAACTCTCTATATAAACAACTCCAGGTGTTACTATCATCCTTTCAGAAATGACAAGGTTGAGGTTTAGAGCTCAGATTATTAATGAGGTCACAAACTAAGTGGCAGGGACAAGATTCAGAACCAATCTTTGGCCTTCAAGATCAGAAATTATTACCATCTCTAGTACTGCTTTGAAAGATAACATCATTATACCAAATTATAAAAGGAAATGTAAAATTACAGAGATTTCACTGTAGGAGATTATAAATAATAAATAGCATGTTGGTCCACATGTTGGGAGGCTTGAGGAAGAACAGATCCTTTTATCTGAAGACATACACTTAAAAATGCTAATCATCCATATGTAAGGTGTAATTGTAATATAAGTTGATCAACTTTCTAATATACTGGAATTTTTACATCCAAATGACTATTACCCTCAAAATAATAACAAGGCTACACATTTATTTCAATGCTAAATTATTTGGGGAGTAACTTTCCTCAGAGACTTTAGAATGTTCATTTAAATCACTCATATCTTCGTAGATGGAATATAATGGATACAGTCGGAATATGATTAGGCATTATATAATAAAGGCCTTAAGAATGTGCCAACTCTTTGACTAGGTAATTCAACTTCTAGAAACATATTAAAAGGAAATGTTAATAAATGTACACAATGATGGTCATTATCATATTGTTTACAACAGCAAAACTATAGACAACCTGTCTTACAAGGGATTGACTAAATAATGATACATTTATGTGATGAACTAAAATACATCCATCAAAAATCATATGGTAGAATAGAAGTTCTCAAAGTGTGGTCCCTGGGCCAGCAGAATCATCATCACTTAAGAACCTACTGGGACTTCCCAGGTGGTCCAGTGGTAAAGAATCCGCCTTACAGTGCAGGGGACATGGGCTCAATCCCTGGTCAGGGAACTAAGATCCCACATGCCGCGGGCAACTAAGCCCATGCGCCACAACTACTGAGCTCACACACCTCAACTAGAGAGCCTGCATGCAGCAAACTACAGAGCCCATGCACCCTGGAGCCTGCACACCACAACTAGAGAGAAGCCCGCGCACTGCAGCAAAGAACCTGCGACAGTGAAAGAACCCGCATGCCTCAACAAAGATCCCGCATGCTGCAACTAAGAGACCCAATGCAGCCAAAAATAAATTTAAAAAAAGAAAAAGAAAAAGAAACATTAAAAATACAAGTTCTCAGGCCTACACCAGACCTACTTAATCAAACCCTGGGCATGGGTTCCAGCAAGCTGTGCTTTCACAGTCTCTCCAGGTGATCATCATGCACACTAGAGTTTGAGAACTGTGGCAGAGTAGCATTTAACAACTATCTACTGAGACCATTTCTCCATTCTAAATTTTAAAGAGCAGCATTACTATACACTCGATCCTTTGCCTCCTTTGCTTAAAATTACACACCATTTAACCACATGCACACATACGTACACATACAGAGGTGGCCTTCACTATCCAAACTCTAACCATCTTAACAGTCAAATAAATGTCTGGATGAGTCTCTCGAAAATCCAAGTTCTTACTATTTGTCATCCAAAATTCAGGAACCAAATATTATAGATTCAGATAATGCAGTAGCCTTGCCATCCAAACTCAAGAAAAAAGAAATTCAGAGAACAAGAAATATTTGATATAAATGGGGGGGGGGGGCGGTGTACATGTATGTTAACATATCCCAGAATCTTACCAATGATTATACCTAGGAATTGAGATTGGAAGCTATTTTAGTTTTTTCCTTTTGCTTTTCTGAGTTTCATAAATAATCTTCAATGTAGGTATTCTAAATTAAAACTTAAAAGATTATCTTAAGAAATAAATTCATATCAACAAGCAAACTAAATAATACATTATTTAGAGATACCTACATACCTGGTAAACTAATCATGAAAAGCAAGAAAATGTGAAAAAATATGGGGGAGTGGTTATCTGAGGGTGGGAATGAGGGACAATAGGAGGGCAGATTCAGGGAAGGAGCAAACAGAGGGCTTCAAGGCCTTAGCAATGTTCTATTTAAGCTAATGTGGTAGTTTGTCTCCAAAGATGTCACCAACAATTACTACCATCCCTTTGGCACATGCCACTCTTCCACCAAGTCATGGAGTCAGTTTGCCCTCTCCTTCAATTGGGCTGACTTCGTGACTTGCTTTGAACAACAGGATGCAGTGGAAATTATGCAGCCATTTTGGGGCCTAGACTTTTAGAAGCTTGGCAGGTTCTGCTTTCCTCCTTTTGGGATCTGGCTTCCATGTTATCTCAGGCTGGACTTCTGAATGAAGAGAGGCCACATGGACAGAGAAAGGCTCAGCCAGGATGCAGCTGCTCCAGCCACCCAGGTGAAGCATGAGGCACATGAGTGAAGCCATCTTGGACATCTGAGCTCCTGGCTGCATGAGCAACTCCAGCTGATACCTTGTGGAGCAGCAGAACCGCCTAGGGGAGCCCAGCCAATTCACAGAAACATGAGAAACAATAAATCAGTGTTGTGTTAAGTAGCTAAATTTTGGGGTGATTTTTCTAGGTAGCAATAGATAACCAAAAATAAAAAAATGTTTACTGCTGTTTTATATATCTTACAAGTAATAAATAATCTTTTGTAGGATTAAAGTTTTAATTCATAAGTTGTTTATATTCAGAGTGAATAATGTAATAGCATTTTATATTCAAAATATATTAAATTGATTTTCTTGTGGGATTTCAAAAAATAGAAGAATAGCATTATCCCTGATTATCCATGTCAGTTTCCTTGTCATAAATAAGATTAGTCTGTACTTTTCTTTTGTCTTATCTTTTTGTCCTAATATTTTTGTGTTTGGGTTACAACAATGTAGTAAGATGAAGAAGCATGCCATTGAAAAACATTTATAACAGTTTAAATAGCACAGGCATCTGTGCAAAGATGTGAATAGTGACTAGCCAAACCATCTGGAACTAGCAACTTTTTAGGAGTAGTATTTTGACAACTTTATCAAATTCCTCCATGAATGTTGTTCCAGGTAAGTTTTCTATCTCTTCTTCTTCTTTTACTTTGGTAATATGTAATTTCCTCTAAAATACTCATTTCATCTCAAATTCATTTAAAAAAAACACAGTATTCTCATGTATAAACCGAAAATAGACTGCATATATATATAATAAAATAACAGGAATTATCTCTCTGAGTGTTGGAAAATTTTTATATTGCACTTTAAATTTATCTCCCAAATTTGCCAAAATAAATGTCACCATTTTAAAATGAAAAACAATGTAAAGAATAAACAAGAAACCATTGTACAGCTCCTGTCCTAAGAGTAGGACAGCATCTAGCTCCCCAGTCTGCAACAGCTGACAGAAATTCGTAATAAGAAAATGTGAAAACTGAACTTTGTAACTTGACCACAGTCTTTCCTTATGGTGGATTACAGGAAAAAATTTGTATTATTTGAGCATTTGCCCCTAATACCTACAAAACAGATTAACTGTAAGGAAGGGGGTAATCTGTGCTTGCATGAGATTTTACAAGATCCTGAAGGGGATCAGATATGGAGAATGAACTAGAATTAGGCAAAGTTGAACCTAAGTTTAGTTAGGTGGCCATAACAGTAGTCTGATCATACTGTTTCTCACTTTGACACAGGTCACGGCAATGGAGGTGAAGAGAAGTTAGCAGACTTGAGATAAGAGGTAGAATTGGAGAGATAAAAGTGAGTGAGCGAGTGAGTGAAACAGAGAGACCAAGACAGAGAGACAGGGAGAGAATGACTCCCAGGTTTCTAGTACAAACAACTCTAAGATGGGCAAGCTACAGAATGAACAAAACTTGGGGGAAAGATCCTAAGTTCAGTATGAGATGCCTATAAGGAGAAATTCAAGAGGAGCCATTCAACAGACAGTGTGATATCACACACCTAAAATGTCAGAGACAGACTGGAATCCTGCCAGGGCTATTTAACACCAAAATCAAAATTCTTTCACTACATCCAAATAAAGATGAGAATTATGATTATGACAATGATGACTATGATACAGCATCAGCTAACAGTTATTAAACTTCTACTATGTTCTAGGTACTCACAACCACTCTGTTGAAGCTGCTGAGGGCTAGAAAGGTGAAGTACTTCGCAGAAGTTGACAAAGGAGCAACACCAAGATTTAAACTCAGATCTAGAAAGACTCTAAAATTTAAGCTCTTGAACTCTAAACCACAGTGCCTCTCAAACCCAGAATGGGGATACCAATACCTTTAACTCCCAATCACTTGCCAACAAGAGAATGAAAGTTCTTTGAAGGCAGAGCAGTGCTGATTCATCTTTGTAAACTCTACCACAATGCCTCATTAGTGGTTTGCTGAATGCAATATGAAAAGTATGTACTCAATTTGCTGTTAAATGTATTTTTTTTTTAGATTTGGAAAATCACCAAGAGGTTACATATTATTAACTTTTTTTCTAATGTGTATAATTTAAATTAAAAACACTTAGGTAACTTCAAAACTGAGAGGGTCACATAGTAAGTGAAAGATGTCAAAATGGCAAAAATACTCTTCCAGACAAGTTAGATATTCTATGCAATTTTTTCCTGACACCAGCACACCTTACAATCTATATCTAAGGTACTACTATAAGCTGTTATTTTGTTTTAAAAGTGAAGGTTTTAGCCATCTACTCTAGTATAAGATTAAATACTTAGAAAATAAAACAAAACTCTCCTTACCAAAATTTTACCATTTGGAGAAAAAGGTTAACTTCACTGTGTAGTCCCAAACAATGGAGTGAAATTTCAGTTCAAGAACACTGGTATAACTTACACATCTTATATAAATCTTATTTACAATTAGAATGCATAAAATTAGTTCAAAGTTAATTTCAAGGTATGTATTATAAGAAGGCCTTCTAAGAAAGAAACCTTGGCTCCATTTACCCAATAAATATTGAGCATTTTTTTTAATGTGCAGGAAGCATTTTTACCACATTCCATAGACTTTAATAAGCCACTGAGAGTAAGATGCACCACCAGTCTATTACTATCCAAAAATAAAAAGGTAGGGGGAATTAAATTACAGTGTAATGGTTTCTTACCATGTAAAATTAACTTATTTCTTCAGAACAGATTTTTTTCATCTAACACTATTATACATACATAATAAGTAAAATATAACCACAGTAAATCAATAAATTAGTGACAGTATTTCTAAAAGTTCTTCACATTCAGAGAGCAACTCTTCTGAATCACTTCAACTCAAAGTCCTCAATCCAGACTTTTTCTAACAGTATCATCCCCTGTGCTACCAGAAGCACTCGGTGATGCAGCTTTTCAAAAAAAAAAATTTTTTTTAATGTTCCACTACTGCCTCCAAGATTTTTTTCCAAGCTGCTGACACCCATACCACAATGGATGCTGATCTCACTAGAGGATGTCAATAGACAGTTTTCAGATGAAAATCTAGATTCATATTCCTTTCTCAAATGGTTCTGAAATGTCAGTAGTTGCAGGTGTCCAACCATATCACCAGGACTAAGAGCTAAGTTCTTCCATGCTTCAGCAATGACATCATGACAGCTGCCTGGCTTGCAGTGATTATAAGACCCCATCTATTGTAAGACGCATAGTGATTTCAGACATTAAACTATGGGAGAAAATGTGTTCCAGAAGTGATGAAATAAGGTAAATTGGCTCTAATTCTACAAGACGGCACACTTATCACACAAAAGTCTCACCTGGAAAGGAAGATGTGGCTGATTGTAATTTTGTACCCAATTTTTCACTGCTCCTCCCTGGAGAGATTATACATCCCTGCCTGTTGGCACATGACTTGCAGTGCCCTTCTCTGTGGAAGTAGTGGCCAAAGAAATGTGAATGCAAGTGACCTGTGCCAAATCGAAGCCAAAGCTGTACAGGCCATTACAACTGCATTGTTTCTCTTTTCCTTTCACCATGAGAAAAGCATGTCTCAGTTGAACGTTGCTCCTTCAGTCTGGGTCCCTGACTGAGATACAAAGCTGACCCTGGAGCAGAGCTACAACCAAAACATACTGTGGGAAAGTAATAAACTTGTTTTTCTCAGCTACTGAGATTTCTGGGGTCCTTTCTGTTAATTTGTTAAGGCAGCAGAACCTAGGGAAAGTTTATTAGAACAGAAGATTCCTGATATGAACTATGGACTCTAAAAACTTATTTCCAAGTGTCTGGGCCAGAAAGCCTCCTCTAGGCCACCGTGTTCTCCCCTGTGATCCTCCAGTCACTGCTGCGGCACACACTTCCCCTTCATCACCTTACTTCCAGACTACTTGAATCAAACCACTCCTCACACCACATTCCTTGATTCTCTTGGCTAAGCTTCTCATTACTAGCTCTCCTCTTTTCATTTTCTTCTTGCTCCTCAGGCTTGATTCAAGATACCATCTTCCCTTGGATCCCCATCTAATCTATTTCTGTTCTCTGCCATGGCCTGCCATCCCATCTGTCATGTCCCAGAACCCACCAACTTTGGCACATATTCTGTGGACAACCATCTCATTCATCAGACGTGAGGCTCAAACACCAACTAGATTCTCTTAGTTGGAGGTCTATCAAGAAGTACTTTAAAAATTCCTCTTTCAAACTGAATATGATCCAAAGCAAAATGAAAATTTTTAAAAAGTGTAAAGTATGACTCTAGAAATAATAATTTAAACCTAACTTAAAGCTGGAAAATAACTTCTAAAATTCTAACAAACCCCTAATCAATCATACATTATGGATTGAAAATTATACATACATAGATATTTAACAGGAAATCAAAGCTTGTAATGTATGGCAAATACTTGGAAAGTATTTTTCCATTGAAAAATAGAGAACTACAACTCAACTAATTGTGTGGGTGGATTCACATCCAATTATTCATGCATACAAAATTAATTATAGGTTTCTATAGTCTACATTACATATATACACCCACATAATACTGATTCTATTTGGACTTGTTTCTCTATCACTTAGATTTCCTGTGTACCTGCCATTTAATACCAAGGTACTTGTTATCCTTAAGTCCAAAGTCTGAAAGAGAAAGTGGACTAGAACAGGATTATTTACTGCCTCAAGGGAAAGATTTTGTTGTGATCTTGGACAACTTCATTAGCCTATTCAAACATCTATTTCCTCATAAGGAAAATGGGGATAGTACCATCTTCCTCAAGGAATGAATGTTATGATTATGAAACATTATAACCAACTTAAACCAGTGCCTGAATAAAGGGCTCCTTTTTAAAAAGCTAGCTGAATTTCCACTCCAGTTAAAGAGAACTAGGATTTAGATCTATGTTTCTATTCAGAAAAAATAGAACAGATGAATAAAATATAAAAAAGAACAACCGTTCAAAGGCATCAAAGAATTACCCAAAAAGTATCAAATTACATTGAGCCAAGATCCCAGAGATCCTTTAAAAAAAAAAAATTATTCTACCTTTGAGGCCACATTTCTCCTAAAGATGTGGGCTGATTCCAGGAAAGGCAAGTAAGAGGCTAAAAGGTGATCAGAGTTTTTAAATCACCAACAGGTTAACAGGATGAAACTGTAATTCAAGGCCCATAAAAGGGAGGTCATCTCAGGAAGCACCTCAGGCTTCGGGCATGAACCCCAAATAATTATACCCCATGATAAAACTGTAAAGGAAATAAATAAATCCTCAGAGACTGAAGCCCATCTTCAAATGATCTAAATCCCTGACTAGGAGACAAGAAGGATGAGGTGTTATGCAGAAAATCAGAGATGATAAAGAACTGAAATTTCAGAACTGGAAATATAATTAAGTAATAACTCAATAGACAGGTTTAACAGAAAACTCAGTTAGTTGAAAAGAAAAATCAGTAAAATGGTAGATAGGCCAGAAGAAAATATTCAGATTAAGTCCAAAAAGACAATATAAATATGGAATATAGAAAAAAAAGAATAAGAAATATATGACCTACTGTGAATAGGTCTAACTTATATGTAATTGGATTCCCAGGGCAGGGGGGTGGGGGCAATAGGGTTACAGGCAATAGATAAATAACGGTAAGAATTGTGTGAAAATTAATGTGAAAAATCAAATCCTAGATTCAAGAAACACCCTAAACCTCAAGCAGGACAAATACAAATACAACACAGTACAAGTGTTGAAAACGAAAAATGAAGAGCAAAACCTTAAAACCAGCCAGAAAAAAAGAAGAAAAATCACCATCAAAGGAATAACAATAAGACTTATAACTGACTTTCCAGTACAAGAAATGGAAGCCAGAAGATAATGAGATAATACTGTTAAGATTCTGGAAAAAATTAGCTGCCAAACTAGACTTTTCCACCCAAGGAAAATATCAAAGATGAAAGTGATATTCTGGAGCTTCCCTGGTGGCGCAGTGGTTAAGAATCTGCCTGCCGGGCTTCCCTGTTTGAGAGTCCACCTGCCGATGCAGGGGACACGGGTTCGTGCCCCGGTCGGTCCGGGAAGATCCCACATGCCGTGGAGCGGCTGGGCCCGTGAGTCATGGCCGCTGAGCCTGCACGTCCAGAGCCTGTGCTCCGCAACAGGAGAGGCCACAACAGTGAGAGGCCCGCGTACCGCAAAAAAAAAAAAAAAAAAAAAAAGAACCTGCCTGCCAATGCAAGGGACACAGGTTCGAGCCCTGGCCCGGGAAGATCCCACATACCGCGGAGCAACTAAGTCCATGCGCCACAACTACTGAGCCTGAGCTCTAGAGCCTGCAAGCCACAACTACTGAGCCCACGTGTCACAACTACTGAAGCCTGCGCACCTAGAGCCCGTGTTCTGCAACAAGAGAAGCCATGACAATGAGAAGCCCATGCACCGCAATGCAGAGTAGCCCCTACTCACCACAACTAAAGGAAGCCCACGCACAGCAACGAAGACTCAACACGGCCATAAATAAATAAATAAATAAATTTATTTATTTATTTAAAAAAAAGAAAGAAAGTGATATTGTGGGAAGAAGGCTGGGGGGCAGCGGCACAGTTTTTGAAACTCTGAATACTCATCTAGGGCCTTCTTCCAGGATAAGGCCCTACACTGAAGGGAAACTTGGGGGTGAAATTAAAATTGAACAGAAAAACTAGAGAGGAAGCAAAGAGAAGTGACAGAGAAGAACAGAGCCAGGAAAGATTAGGTAGAAAATCATTACATGCTTTTAACTACCAAATGCAAACACCAGAAGACAGAGCTTAGTGAAGTTATAAAAGCTCCCTAACCACTCGTCCTTCTACAAGTTCAGTAAAATTAACTTCACATATAACTAGAAGAAAGCCCGCGTGCAGCAACAAAGACCCAACGCAGCCAAAAATAAATAAAGTTTAAAAACAACATTAAAAAAAAAGAAAATTGTACAAGACACAAAAGAATGGAAGTCAGAGCTATAGAAGTGTACAAATGAGGTAATGAACTCAGGAAAGAATTAGAGTTAAAAGAAAAAAATCATTTCAGATATGAAAACTAATTAGAGGAAACATGAAAACAAACTCAAACAACAGGTAACACATGAAGAGAAACATAAGGTGGGAGAGTCCAAAAGAAATGAGAAAATAGAAAGAATTCAAAATAAAGTAGCAAATGTTGAAGAGAGAGACAAAGAAAATCAAACAGATGCATAATAAAGGACAAAAAGAAAACAAAAGCAAGAGAAAAAATACCAAAAATATTTAATTCAAGAAAACTTCTTAAAATGTACAATAAATAAATAAATTAAATATCTGAAATTACATATTGAATAAACACAAGTACCTGAGAATATTGACCTAGAACATCTAACACCAAGACATAGTCTAGTAAAATTACTTGGCTTTGGGTCAAGATGGAATAATTACAAAGACAAGATTTACTTCCAGCCTGAACCAAAAAAAAAAAAACAAAAACAAGCCAAAAAGAATGAAATGACAGTTTTCAAGACACTAGACATCAGGAAGTGAAGGACAGTGGTCCCTGAGAATGAGAGACAAAGTAAGCCTACAGTTGTACCAGCCTACAGTTGTACCAGCTTGCTGCCTAAAGAAAGTTTCCAGGCCAAGGCACTGGAAGGTAAAGCCAGGAGAATCCCAGCAGACTCCTTCAGTTGAAGAGACACAGCTGAGGAAGTCAAGGAAAATCAAGGTGGCTACAGTTAGCAGGGCAGAGTACCAAAGAGGAAAGAAATGCACAGAAAACTCTGGAAATCTTCAGAGGGTCCCCCTTGAGTATTCAGGACAGTGCTGATCTGCACATGCATGTGAGGAAATTATCCAAGGATGGGGAAAAATCATCAAAGAGGTTTAAAGGGAAGAATGCCCACACTTATACAAGGGCAAAAACAGTGACTGCTCCTCCCAGCTAGACTGGAAAAACACTCATAATCCACTGGACACTAGGTGGAGTACAAAGAAGGGTCTTACCTCAGTAATGGGGAATAATCAGTCCCAGATTAAATGTTGCTTTTGGCACTAACAAATCTCAAAAGCAAGACCCCAAACTATCAAATTGTTTCCAAGTAAATTAACTATGTCTCAGAAAAAAGCTCAAGAATATTTATAGGAATACAAAAATATCCAGCACCCAACAAGGTAAAATTCACTATCTCCAGCATGCAATCAAAGGTCACCAGGCATACAAAGAAGCAGGAAAATACAAACTAATTCATTATCCTGAAAATTGGTAAACAAAGGTGAAGAAACCACCATTTACCTTGCCTTTAATTATGAACAGTAACACATTGACCAAATAGTAGACAAATAGTATCTCTTTGTACAAGTATTCCTACTAACAAATTAATGGATCTAGGCAGTGAACAACAACAGCTGTTAACATAAAGGGAGACAACTGGACATTCTGTGCCTCCACACACACCACCACCTATGTCTTGACAAAGAGATCAAACATGATTCTAATCAAGCCTTTGGACCCAGGAGCCAATTTGCAGAAAATACAAAGGAGAGAGGAACATTTTAAAGTGCACCATGAGTATGCAATCAGCAAAACACAGACTATGGGAAACTAATAAGTCATATGCCTGGTGTCCTTCAGCAGATAAATTTCAATAAAAAGAACAGGGTGTAAGGTAAGCTTCTAGTTTAAAAGAAATTTAAAGGGACACATTAAAAAACTTTAAATGTATGAGACTAAACTACACTGCCTAGTAAGGCACACCTGAGTGATAAAATTGTAAAGAAACACAAGAAAGTGATTACTATAAAGTTAGGATAGTGGTTATTTTAAGGGAGGAGAGAGTTAAGATTGGGATGGGCCACATGGAATATTATTTCAACCATTAAAAAGGAATGTGGTAGTGATACATTCTATAATATTGATGAAACTTGAAAACATTATGCTAAGTAAAAGAAGCCAGGCACAAAAAGCCATATCCTGTATAATTCCATTTATATGAAATGTTCAGAATAAGCAAACCCATAGAGACAAAAGTAGATTAATGGTTGCCAGGGGATGGGGAGAAAGGTGAATGGGGAGTGACTGCTAATGGGCATGAGGTTCCTTTTTAAGGGTGATAAAAACGTTCTAGAATTAGATAGTGGTGATGATTGCACAACCTTGTGAATACACTCCCCCCCCCCGCAAAAAATCACTGAATAGTACACTTTAAAATGGTGAATTTCATGGTATGTGAATTAAATCTCAATTTTTAAAATATCAGATGATGTAAACTTTAAGACAAAAATCATTACTAGATATGAAAATGGTCCTTTCATAATGACGAAAAGTTCAATTTTCAAGAAATAATTCTCAATTAGTATGCACCCCTAATAACACCACCTAAAATGTATAAAGCAAAAGTTGATAGAACTACGAAGATAAATGAAATAACAAAATATCATTTCATGATTATGGTTAATATACATTTCTCCTTCAACTAAAAGAACAAGACAACAAAAAATTAGTAAGGGCACAGATGAATTGAAAAGATCTTGACCTAGTTAACATAGATAAAACACTGCAACCACAACCGCACAATACATATATTTTAAAGGACACATGGAACATTTACAAAAAATGACCAAATTCTGGGCCATAAACCAGGTCGCAACAAATTTCACATGATTAAAATCATAAAGAACAGGGGATCAGTAACATTTTTCTTAAAGGGCCACACAGTTAATTATTTTAGGCTCATGGACTAAATGGCCTATGTCATAACTATCCATTCTGCTGTTGTAGCAAGAAAGCAGTCATAGATAATACATAAACAAATGAGTATGGCTGTATTCCAATAAAATGTCACTTATAAAAACAGATGTCTGACCCCCTGGGCCATAGTTTGCCAACCCCCAACAGACTATGTACTCTGACCAAATTGAAATCAAGCTAAAAAATAAATAATAATTAGAAATATCTCTAGATGGTTGGAAATTGAACAATACACTTCTAAATAACATGTGGGTTAAAGTCAAAATAAAAATTAGAAGATATACTGAATTTTAAAATTAAAACATTATTAAATCTTGTGTGATACAACCAAAATCATGATTATAGGGGGAAATGTAGACTTTATTTTTTAAAAGATTTACCAGAAAGCAAGAAAGGCTGGAAATCAATGATGTAAGGCAGGATAGGCAAATTATAGCTTCAGAATCAAATCCAGCCCACCATCTGTTGTTGTAAATAAAGTTTTATTGGAACACAGCCCTGTCCTTTGTTCACATATTGTCTATGGTTGCTTCCCTTTTACAGCAGCAGAGGTGAAGAGTTGTAAGGGAATTGTAATAGAACCCATAAAGTCAAAAATTCTAATTAAAAGACACCATTTAGAATAGCAGAGAATACCAAATACCCAGGAACAGGTCTAATGAAAGATGAACAAGACCCCTATGCAGATAGCTGTAATAATTGAGAGAAATTACAAAAGACTTAAATAGAGAAATATGTCATATTCATTACATATTCTCCATGTGAAAACTAAATATGTAAATAATCAACCTGCTCCAAATTTACCAATTCAATAAAATCCTAATCAAAATTCTAGCAGGGTGATTTAAGGAAATTAACAAGCCAATTCAAAACTTATATGAAACTACAAAGACCAACAATAACCAAGAAAAATGTTTAACAATAACAGAATGGAAGAACTTACTCTACTAGATAACACAACTTATTTTAAAACTTCAGTACTCATTCAGTTGATATTCATACGAGCAAAGATGACTACATCAGGAAGAGACTCATCCATATATGGACTTTTGATTAATGAAAAGTAGGGGAGACGGGGGGGAGGGAAAGGTGGCATAGGCAGTAGAACAGCTGCCCTACACCTCATACCATACTCCCCTCCCCCCCAACAAAAAAATCAATTCCAGGTGCATTACAGACTATATATGAAAGGTAAAATTGAATGTTAAAACTTCTAGTATAAATATAGAAGAAAATCTTTTAAATCTTGGAATAGGGAAAGAGTTTTAAAATAGGACACAAAAAGCACAAATCATAAAGAAAATATTAATAAGTTGGACTACATGAAAAGTAAAAATTTCTACTCAGCAAAAGACCCCGTCAAGAGTAGAAAGACAGCCCACTCTTTCCATTCTTATTCAACATAACACTGGAAGTCCTAGCCAGAGCAGTTAGGCAAGAAGAAATAAAAGGCAAATTGTAAAGGAAGAAGTAAAACTGTCCTATCCGCCGATGACATAATTTTATAAATAGAAAACCCTGAAGACTCCACCAAAAATATTAGAATAACTGAATACAGTAAAGTCGCAGGGTACAAAATCAACATACAAAAATCTATATTTGCATTTCTATATGCCAACAATGAGCTAGCAGAGAAAGAATTAAGTACACAATTACTTATACTCATATCAAGAGAATAAAATACCCAGGAAATAAATTTAACCAAAGAGATGAAAGACCAATACACTGAAAACTGTAAGACATTACTGAAGGAAATTGAAGATGGCACACACAACCAGAAAGGTATTCCATGCTCATGGATTGTAAGAATTAATATTGTTAAAATGTCCATATTACCTAAAGCAATCTACAGATTCAATGCAATTCCTATCAAAATCCCAAGGACATTTTTCACAGAAATAGAACAAAAAATTCTAGAATTTAGATGAAAACACAAAAGACCTCAAACAGCCAAAGCAATACTGAGAAAAAAGAACAAAGCTGGAGGTATCACACTCCCTGATTTCAAACTGTATTACAAAACCACAGTAATCAAAACAGCATGGTATTGGCAGAAAAACAGATACATAGATCAATGAGCAGAACTGAGAGCCCAGAAATAAACCCATACACATATGGACAATTAATTTACAAAAAAGGAGCAAAAAACATACAATGAAGAAAGGATAATCTCTTCAATAAATGGTGTTGGGAAAACTGGACAGCCACATGCAAAAAAATGAAACTAGACCACTATCTCACACTATACACAAAAATCAATTCAAAATAGACTAGACACTTGAATGTAAGACCTGAAACTATAAAACTCCTAGAAGAAAACATAGACAATATGCTCACTGATATCAGTTTTATCAATATATTTCTAGATATGTCTCCTCAGGCAAGGGAAACAAAAGCAAAAATAAACAAATGGGACTACATCAAACTAAAAAGCTTCTGTACAGCAAGGGAAACCATCAACAAAGTGAAAAGACAACCTACCAAATGGGAGAAGATATTTGCAAATGATATATCTGATAAAGGGGTAATATACAAAATATATAAGGAACTCATACAACTCAAAAACAAAACAAAAACCCCAATTTAAAAAATGGGCAGAGAAACTGAATAGACATTTTCTCAAAGAAGACATACAGATGGCCAACAGGCACATGAAAAGATGTTCAACAGCACTAATTATTAGAAAAATGCAAATCACAATCACAATTGCCTCACACCTGCTACAATGCCTATTATCAGAAAGGCAAGAAATAACAAGTGTAGGCAAGGATATGGAGAAAAGAGAACCCTCATGCACTGTTGACAGGAATGTAAATTGGTGCAGCCACCCATAGAAACTAGTATGGAGATTCCTCAAAAAATTAAGAATAGAAGTACCATACAATCCAGCAATTCCACTTCTGGGTATTTATCCAAAGAATACAAATACACTAATTCAAAAAGATATATGCACCCCTATTTTCATTGCAGCATTATTTATAATAGCCAAGATATGGAAACAACCTACGTGTCCATCAATGGATGGATAGATAAAAAAGGATGTGGTAGATGTATACGAGAGAATACTACTCGGTCATAAAAATAAAAAAAGATGAAATCTTGCTGTTTTTGACAATATGGATGGACCTTGAGGGTATTAAGCTAAGTGAAATAAGTCAGGTGGAGAAAGACAAAAACCATATGATCTCTCTCATATGTAGAATATTAAAAACAAAGAAACAAAGTTAATGAACAAACCAAACCAAACAAAAACACGTAGATACAAAAAACAGAGTAGTGGTTACCAGAGGGAAAAGGTGTGGGGGGTATGAAATGGGTAAAGGGGATCAACTGTAGTGATGAATGGAAACCAAATTTTT
This sequence comes from Phocoena sinus, assembly GCF_008692025.1. Taxonomy (NCBI): domain Eukaryota; kingdom Metazoa; phylum Chordata; class Mammalia; order Artiodactyla; family Phocoenidae; genus Phocoena; species Phocoena sinus. The sequence continues at coordinate 11,331,304 of NC_045768.1, read as the reverse complement.
GATGATGAGCACACTCTAGGGTATAAAGAAGTAGAAATATAATGTTATACACATGAAACTTAATGTTATAAACCAATATTACCTCAATTTTTTAAAAAAGAGTGGAAAGATAAGCCACAGAATAGAAGATAACTGTAACAAATACAACCATCAAAGGACTTATAAACAGAATATACAAAAAACTCCTAAAAGAAAAAAAAAATAGCCAGATAACCAATAAATATATTAAAAGATGGACAACTTCATTACTAATCAGGAAAATGCAAACTATAATGAAATACACTAAACAACCACCCAGAATGGCTAAAATTGAAAAGACTTCTTTTTTTTTGCGGTACCCGGGCCTCTTACTGTTGTGGCCTCTCCCATTGCGGAGCACGGGCTCTGGACACGCAGACTCAGTGGCCATGGCTCACAGGCCCAGCCGCTCCACGGCATGTGGGATCTTCCCGGACCGGGGCACGAACCCGTGTCCCCTGCATCAGCAGGCGGGACTCTCAACCACTGCGCCACTAGGGAAGCCCGAAAAAACTTTTGATATTAAGTGCTGGTGAAGATGTGGAGCAACAGAAACTCCCACACATAGTTAGATGAGAAGCAAACTGGTTTAACCACTTTGGGAAAACTGCTCGGCATTTTATGCTAAAGTTAAATATGCACAGACTCTATGACCTAGCAATTTCACTCCTAAGTATATTAAAAGAACAGAAATGTGAGTACGTAAGCACCAAATATATTCAAAATGATGACATATGGGGCTTCCCTGGTGGCACAGTGGTTAAGAATCCGCCTGCCAAGGCAGGGGACACGGGTTCGAGCCCTGGTCGGGGAAGATCCCACATGCCACGGACCAACTAAGCCCCTGCACCACAACTACTGAAGCCTGCGCACCTAGAGCCTGTGCTCCTCAACGAGAAGCCACCGCAGTGAGAAGCCCGTACACTGCAACAAAGAGCAGCCCCCGGTCGCTGCAACTAGAGAATGCCCGCGTGCAACAAGGAAGACCCAACACAGCCAAAAATAAATAATAAATAAATAAATAAATTTTTAAAGAAAAAAAATGATGACATATGCTTCATTATTTGAAATAGCCAAAAACAAGGGGGAAGTGTTAATGTCTATAGACAATAGAATAGATCAATTATGGCATATTCATATAATGGAATACTGTATAGCAAGGAAAGAAATGAGCAAACTATAGTACCACACAACAAGGATAATCTCATAAATGTAATGGTGAGCAAAAGAAGTCAAGTGAAGAAATAAATACACTCATGACTCTATTTATATGATTTCACTTATATATGTTCAAAAACAGGCAAAAATGATCAATGTTATTAGAAGTTAAGATAATGGTTCTCTTTAGGGAAAATGGAAGGGGTGATGATTGGAAGGACACATACGGATGGCTTGCAAGATGCTGGTAAATGTTCTCTTTCTTTACCTGGGTGGGAGTAACACGGATGGTTTAACTTTGTTATAATTAATCAAGTTTTTAACTTATAATTTTTTACTTTCCTGCCTGTGTGCTTAAATAAACTTTTTCTAAACATAAAAACAAAAATGATCAGCTGGAAAAAAATTAGAATGTAACATGTTTTGTCAGCCAATTTTCTTCTCTAAAATCCTTGAGGGTCAGGGAGGGAATGTGAAATTTCCTATAATGATCAAATGAGGACCCTATTAATTCTGAATCAACAGGATATAGTCTGAGCTTAAAAGGCATAATATTTGGATTTCAGAAATGGGTTATTTGGACTTCAGAAAGTCATCATCAGCTTCACCAGCAGTAAAGGTTCCTGCATTTGCCTCCATGTTTGATTTAACTGGGGGTAAAAAACAGCCCATATATTTTTCTGCACATAAGCTTTCCGGTAGGAAAATGAGAGAAATTCATCTTTTAAACTTTAAAAAGATAATTTGTATTGATAACACACAACAGTGGGTCTCAAAACCACAGTTTAAGCAGAATACAGTTGCTTATTTCTTATTATTACTACTGTTAAAAGAATGTGTGTTTGATTCTTATATCCTTGACACAAATTAAGACATTTGAAATTCCTTTGCCAAAAGAAAAACAGATGAAAGGTATCTACCTACTCCAAAATTTAGCAAGCACCAAAATAATTTATTCAATACATAAGGATCACAGCATAATAATAAAAAATAAATCAGTATCATTTACTGAGTTTTATTATGTGCTGGGCACTTGCTAAGCATTTAAGATACTTATTTTATCATAACAACACCACTATGAGAAAGATAGGATTACTTTTCCCATTTTATAGATGAGGAAATTGAGGCTTAGAAAAGTCAAATAATTTGTACACAGTAAGTAGCAGAGGGGGCATTTAATCAGTTCTTTAGTTTGGTGTGAAAGATCAGTTTTCTATTTATATTTTCTATTTTATATCATTCTTTTTATCTTGAAATTTTGAGCCTAAGTATTATGTAGGGCAGGAAACGTGCAAATATATGTACATACATACACACTCAAAAGGGTTTTAAAGACAAAAAACTACTCACATCTGCAAGCCCGCTGTGTAGCACTGCGCCAGAACAGAGCTTAGGTTTGCTCCAAGAAACAAAATGGACTTCTCAATTATAGACGAACAAGCCAAAGCACTGCATATAGTAAGTCTACAAAGCATTAACTGGATTAATTAGCAAGGGATTTGAGGAGAAGCTTGGAGCTAGGAAACCAAAACACTAAATTGTTTAAATACTTTGGCAAAAGATCAAGGTTTCTAAGCAGCACTGGATCTCCTTCCATCCTTTTCGTTCCGTGTTTTAACACATTTAACCTGTCTGAGGTACTTGTTCATTAAATACAAATGACATTGTCAAAATACCAAAAAGAAAAGTGAATTTAAAAAAATGCTGCAAGCTGTTGCCAATTCTGCCAACATGCGAGAGCCCAGGCAATATTAATTACAAATCAATCGCTTAGGACAAAAACAGCTCTTATCACTGGTAAACTCTCCCTCTAAAATAACTTGCTTTAGAGAAAAAAACAAAGCAAATGTCTCTTCTATTATACTTGGTGACCTAATGAGGACAAAGAAACAAAATAAAACGGGAGAAAATGCACCAAAGAGCAAATGTGAAAAAGGAATCCTAGCTAGATGAACGCCTGGAATGCTACAAGAACAGCACTATCATTTAGAAATAACGAAGAGGAAGTGGTCAGGGTAGGGACATTTACTGAATGGGTTTCTGGTTTCCAGGAAGTAAGAATTTTTACAACGCAACTGATTTTCACAAACACATATGGCAGCAAAATGATAAAAGAAAGCTTTCAACGACACAATCATGGAGGGAAAAAAAATTCTAGTTTTATGAGGACCAAGCACATACATCACAATTCCAACTCCACCACACACAAATACCCAATCAAAATAATAAACTCAAAAATCAAAGGGTCCTTCCACAAGTCTAGTTAATCTAGACTCTGCCCACAAACTATTAATTGCCCTCACTCTATCTTGGATATCTCTGAATTTTCCTCTTAATTTCCCTAAAGGGTTAGAGAAATCTAAGTACCTTTCTACAGCAAAAACTCAAAATTCCCTACTCCACAATGCACTTCATTTATTCCAATGGGGGGGAAAAATAAGTAGAAGGTAATTACTAACTTTCCATCAAAATACATTCTGATTTCCATTATCTACAGTAGGGTTTCTATGAATATAGGGTATAAAACTGGGGAAGAGCTCCAGCTATGAAGCTTGGCAAAAGCAGTATGGTTGGAGGCAGTTTTCTTAGCCTCCATCAATTAAATGATGAATATGCTCCATCTTGAAGCAGTATAAGGATTAAAGATACTATTTGTAAAGTATCCAAAAGTGTGTCTGACACAAAGTAGGTGTTTAACAGTTACTATTATTATTTCTTCTTGGCTCTAGGCATATGGTATGTAAAGTTTCAAGGATAATACAGATTCTTTGCTGAATCTGAAATTTTATTGACAATTACATAAACAAGGCACTGGCAGATTATTAGGTCATTCTGGTCATGAACAAAATTTATCCCAGTATGTGCAAGACACTGTGTTTCCAAAGAGTTCACAGCACTCTCACACCAATCGTGCACTTTTACAAAATAACTGTGAGGAAAGGCTAATAGGCAATGATACCCCTGGCATATCAATTCAATTCACATATGAATTAACAAGACTTGAGGAAATGAGAGTTAACAGTGCATCCAAGCTCATGTAAATTTCCTGACTATAGGTGTTTTATTCACTAAACTTGGCTGCCTGTAAGAGGAGGAAAAAAAAAACAACACACAAATTTATTTTTTCAAATAAAATTATAATGAAGAAAAATATGGTTAAAAAAAGAATACAGTTTTCAAAAAAATGAGAGGATATATCATAAAATTTCCAAAAGAAAAGTGGCCCAAAAGGTAGGTAGGTAGGTAAAATGTATTATACTTTGGGTTTAAGTTTTTTAATATTTCATATTCTAGAATTCTTTTGAAGTGACAATATCATACACTATTTATTTCAAGTTTGAGGAAATACTAAAATACTACTGCATTATAACAATTTTCCATACAGGTATACAAAGCTTTTTTTAAAATAATATTTAATGCTGTCTTTAAAATAGTTGTTTATTCACATTACAGAATTCACTACTTTTTCAAAAGAAGTTCTGTTTCATTTAACAGTGGCTAGTTTACAAAAAACACTAATACTACAAAATGTTTTGGGATATTTATTGCACAAAACAGGCTACAACTATATTTCTATTATCTTCTATAGTTCCCTTACTAAACATTTGTTGAATACCTACAGTAAGTGAGGTGCTCTGAATACCGTATATCATTAAAGGTCTTATGACATTAAATTCTCAAAATAACCTTAGGAGGCAGATGGCAATAATTCTGTATTACTGATGAGAAAACTGAGATCCAAAAAGATTAAGTGCCTCACCCACATTATACTGACCATTGAAGGGCCAGGATTTAAACTCTAAACTGAGCATAAAAACCCATGCATCTTAGACTATGCAGGCTGCTTTCCCATATTCCTACCTTCTCTGTTATTAAAATAATCAAAGAGATACACCATCCCACTGCCTTCACAGACACCAGTGTCTCATCACTCAACAAAGATACTGCACAATTAGCCCCCTTTGCCTGCTCCCAAAAGGACTGAGCATCTTTCAACAAACCAGGTCAAGTTAAAGGAGAAGAAAACACAACTTTAAAAGTCTTGTTGTATCAGCACAACCCAGAAGCAACCAGATTCTTCTATCCAGGATTAAAAATATGGATACAAACATACAGACATATATAGCTTTTCTGAAAATTGAAAAACTAAACTATTTTAAAATTATCTTTCAAGACTATATAATTTCTATCGGGAAAGGCTGCAAGCACAACTCAAGAGTCCTTGACTCTATCATTGCCAATCTCACCCCAAACCTCCCGGTCACAATCTCTCTTCCTAAAGATCTCCAAGAAAAGGCAAAAATAAAGAAAGTGAAAATGTGCTCAAATGTAAAGACCAAGAGAAACTGTTGGTCTACTTTGAATTCAGCTAATGTAAGTTGGAGGCATAAAACATACAAACCAATGCAACTTCTACATTATTCCAACACTCACACATTCCTCTTTCCAATTGCCTACGAGTGAATTTTCATTACAGAAACACATGTTGTAAAAAAAACCACACTAGCTCCTTTATTCCTCATACCAAGCCTCTAGGATGGGCCCCATTAATAATCCCATTTTACATATTAAAAAATAAAAAGCTAACTCACCCAGCCTATCATCGCACAGCTTATAAATGGTAGTAACTGAACTAGAACTTATGTTTTTAACTGAACCATACTAAAGCCAAACCTTGTTCCAACAGAGAAGTTCAGAACACACCTGAACCATTATCTTTAAACAGAGATATCGTAGACATAGGCATATTCTTTTGGAAGCAGCATGGTATAGTGGGAAGAAGCAGGCCTAGAATCAAATCACCAATCTACTACCTACTAACTATATTATCTTAGGGTAAGTTAATTTCTCTGTGCCTTGGTTTGGAACAAATATAAAAATAAAGACAATAATTCATATCTTATGGGCTCCAGGAAGAATACACACATGTGTGCATATACATGTGTGTACACATATGTGTGTATGTGTGTATATAAATATATTTATATTTATAAAAATATAAATATATGTATGTATATAAATATATGTATGTGTATATGTGTATATAAATATTTATATTTATAAAAATATAAATATATATATGTATATACATATATGTATATATATGTATATACATATCAAATAGAAGCTCAACAAATGCTGTCATATCCACACTCTTACCTACCTCTTAAGTTTGCTCCATTTCAGTACTCAGAAGAAAAATGATGATGACTGTTAAAGAGCAAATGCAGAACCTACCAGCACTTTTAACCAGGTCATCAGAAAATTGAAATGTTGACAAGGAAGTAGCCATATCAAGAGTCATTAGCCACAATGGACCAAACCCAAACACTGCAAAAACTTCCTTAAACTGCAATTCCTTAAATCTGCCAATCACTCTATGTGGCACCTGGAAAGAAAACCCAACTAAGAAAATTTATTTTTCTTTCTAAACTCAGTTTCCTTGCATAGTGGCAAGCAGGAACCAATTACAGCTATGGACTCTTGGGGAGTCCTAACTTAGAAATCTAATTCCAAAAGAAAATCACATCACCTGTCCTCAATGGTAAACCCCAAAACCTCCAACCATTTCCTCAGTTTCCAAACACTGCAGATGACTGAGAGAGTTCAAACACCTATTTACAGGGAAGTCCTCAGCACATTAAGTAGAAATTATCTTTACGTGTATATCATCTCCACAAAAGGCACACATGGGCAAGAGTCATGCCTTATCAATCCAGCCATGTTTCACTCTCTGCTCACCTATGGCCCCCAGAAAAGGCAGTGTAGCATAACACACCTGGGTGACCACAGGTATCATCCCAGGCCTGGGCTGAGCCACATGCTCTACGCTGGGAACAGACACAGAAAATGTCTGTTAGCCATGGGAAGCCAAGCTTGAAAGATTATATAGTCTGAGGATGCCAATTTGAACCATTATCAAGATAAGTAGTGAACCAAGGAAGCCAGTAGCGAAAGAAAGGAGAATGAGCGAAGCCATGATGAAAGAGATGGAATCACCCCAGTCCACGACTTTCCAGTTCTAGTTCGTCCTCATGAAGCCCAGCTACATTTTGCTTCCTGTTCTTCCCTGTACAATAGACTCCTCTACTTCCATCCCTCCCTTCTTGAGCTAGTTTTAGCGAAATTCCACTCCTTGCATTCAAAAAAGCCTTAACAAGGAAATTAGCCCATTGCCTGGCACACAAAAAGGATTCAATTAAACATTTAAAAACAGGAGTACAAACCTTATAAAATACCTGATGTTAGATGGGCAGTCCCGTAATTACAGCTCCCTCAACAGACAGGCCAATTTCCCTTAATCCACTTACCAAATAATTGTTGAGGAAATAAACAGTATTTGACACAACATGACAATTTATTCTAATTTATCATCCAATAATAATTAAGCAGTCGAAGCTTACAATGAAAGCACAGGTCTGCAGTTCATATTGTTCTTTTAAATTAAATAATTTGGAATCCTGTGAAGAGTTCCACCTTACAGCATATTCCCTCATTCTTGTGCAAATACAATCTGTCTATCAACATATTAGCATTTCAATCACCTTTGCTTTTTTCATAACTGGGAGAAGCTGTCTTCATTTATTCCTGTTGAGCATATACCACCTATGAATTATTTCTAAAGCTAAGCAGTAAAATTCAATTTAAATCCAAGTAAATGAGAAACTGGAACTATTTTTGAAAATAAATGTAGGACACTGGTTTCATATACATGCTCCTGAGTATTATAAATATGCTTTTCAATGATTAATTTACCTTAAGCTGCAAATAATTTCGTCTGAATTAAGTTGTTAGGATAGTCGGAAATGGAAAACCAACCCCACATTTCAAGAATTTTTTGTCTATTTTCTTAAGAATTCTGCATCAATTTATATTCCTGGAGTAAATACATCCACCATTCAAAAAAATTTTTTTTCTAAGCCCCCTTTAAGCATCCCTTTATGGCACTGACCATAAATGGTGTAATTTGCCTTGAACATCATTAAAATGTAAAGTTAATGAGGATTCTGAAAACAGAAGGAATGTAACCTATTTTCAGGCAAAAGTTCTAACACAGCAATCAGAGGAAAAAGCTCTTTGATGTTTCTTTGTCTCTTCTCATTAATCTTTTTTGTCTCAGAAAAAAAAAAAAAGACGACTATTTAAACTAAAAAAAAAATTTATACATATACATACATACCAAAGTTTAAATACGATAATTATGACAGAACTCCAGTGAGGTCATTAGAATTTCTTTATGAGATAAACAAGAGTCAGTCATGTACACACGGGGATAACACCACCTACCTGGCAGAATTGTTATAAGGTTTAGAGATATTGTAAGTAAACTGTATAGCACAGTAACTGACACATGGAAGGTACTCACTGATATTAATTCTCTCCCCTTTTGTCCCTCCCTGGTCTCCAAAGGCCCAGTACAGTGCTGGCACAAAAACAGTGCTCAAAGAGTAGCCATTATTATTATCACACACGATGTATTCCTTTTTCTTGCTGAAAAATTCACTAAATTAACCCTAACCTTCTTTTCAAGATTTATGCAAGACTCAGCACCTCCTGTCTCTAGGCAGGTGGGGCATTATCCAAATAACCGGCATGGAGTAAACAGTCCCGTGTGACATTTTATCATGTGAAGTGCCTGCACAGGTATAAATATTATATCCTCTCCGGTTTTATTGCCTCATTCTACAATTATACTACTAAAGAGCAAAATAGCATGCAGAATGTTAAGTGGCATTCTGCTGCTTGGAATTTTATCCCAAGGCTCCATTCAGAATAACAAATGTGGGAGCTATTTCATCTCTGCTGTATTGTGAAGAAAGTCATCACCTTTACTTGAATATATACGAGGATTTGGCTTTCTGCAACCCATTTTGTGCTAAGTGAAATCTTAAACCAAATATGCTAATTACCAAGAAGGTGTTATTTAAGAAGTATTATAGTGCTTTCCAGAGAGACTTTACCATATACTTTGTAACAGCTATACCAATTCCATAATCCCAGTAAACAAAACCTAATCAGCAATAAGTGGATCTATCAAAGATGATCCACCCTTAAATAACACTAAAATTTAGAATTTCTCTACATCCAAACAAAGAAATTGTAAATTCAATAAACTAATCAGTTTTCTAAATGTTAAGAGATCAAAACAATGTTTCCTTAGCAAATTTCACTTTAAAAGCATTTCCATATAACTTGTCTCATTGTCCCTGGTTCATTCATTCCAGAAGCATTTATTAAATCTTAGTACTGAGCACTGGTCATACAGTGGTAAAGAAAACAGCAGGGAATCCTACCCTCACAGAGTTTTAGCTCCAGTGGAGAAGCTCAAACAAACTAATAACCACACAAGTAACTTAATTACAAGCTGTGATAAATGCTACAAGAGGATACAGTATATGCCACAAGTTTACTTTGGTGATCTCAAAAGGGTTCCGTTAGGAAGTAATGTCTGAGGTAAGAGCTAAAGGAATGGGAGTTGCCTAGTTTAAAAAAATAAAAGGTGAGAAAGTTTTAGGACAGTGATGCTTCAGATGGAAAGAACAAGTTTTTAAAGACATTTAGGTAAATCAATCAAATATCTGTGATACACTGAACAGGCTGAGTGGGAAGGTAGGTGACCAGCATAAACGCAGTAGGTTTCTAGCATGCAGAACTGGATTACAATTTTTTAAAGTGTTGCTCACTGGAAGTAGACCAGATGTTCAACAGGGTTAGTGGGGAGATCATGAGTTAGGATTTAGACATTTTGAATTTCAGATGCCTCTGAGGCATCCAAATGGAATCGGAGCTCAGAGGAAGAATTTCATACCTCATTCATTTATTCGACATGCAATTCCTAAGAAACAATTATGTATCAGGCCCCATGCTCCTCATGAAGGAAAAGGAGATGAACAAGATGCTGAGCTGCTCTTTGAAAGAAACAAACACAATAACAAAGGTGCAGAAGTGCACTGAAGTTCAAAGGAAGGAGAAACAAAGTCTGCCTGGACAATCAGGGAAGATTACATGAAGAAAATTATCTTGAAAGATAAACAACAATCCCTCAAATGGAGAAAGGCAAAAGGCATTTTAGACAGAGGAAAAGCATCTGAAAATGATAATTAGTTTGCAGTGGCTGCAAGTACAAACTGTGTGAGTAGTAAAAGGAAAAAACATAAGGACCAAATTTGTACAAATAAAAGGATTTTAAGTGAATCCTATGAACAAATGTATGAAAACAAATTAGATAATTTAGATGAAATGGACAAATTCCTAGAAAATCACAAATTACCAAAACTCAGGAAGAAACAGATTATCAGAATAGACCTATAACAAGACAATGAATTACTAATTTTAAAACGTCCACCAAACAAACAAACCAAAAAAGCCCAGACTCACATTACTTCACTGATGAATCCTACCATACATTTAAAGAATAATTCATACAAATTCTTCACAAAGTCTTTCAAAAAACAGAATAGGAAGAAAAACTTTCCAACTCTTCTAAGAGGACAGAATTAATGCTGATATCAGAACCAAACAAACATATCACAAGAAAAGTATAGAAATGCAAAAATCAATCAACAAGGTATCAGCAAACCAAATCTAGCAACACATAAAAAAAGAATTAAGCCAGGGCTGAGCAGCTCCATCTCCACCCAGCAGAGGGCTAACAGACTCAGTGATACAGCAGGACCACCGCACCTGCAGGTATAGCAGCCACAGCCAAACTGCTGATTTAAAAAAAAAAAAAAAAAGAATTATACACAGGGTGGGCAGAATAGGTGAAAGGGATTAAGAGGTACAAGCCTCCAGTTATAAAATAAAAAAATAAATAAGCTGTGGGGATGTAATATACAGCATAAGGAATATGGTCAATAATATTGTAATAACTTTGTATGGGGACAAATTGTTACTAGACTGATCATGGTAATCATAAGGCAAATCACTATGTAGTGAAACTGAAACTAACATAGTATTGTATGTCAACTACATTCCAGTTAAAGAAACGATGGGGGAAAAAAAAAAAGACCCATACACCATGACCAACTGATATTTATCCCAAAAATGCAAGGTTGGTTTAACATCCAAAAACAGATGAATGTAATAAATCATATCAAGAGAATAAAGAACAAAATAACATGACCACCTCAACAGACACAGGAAACACATTTAATAAAACCCAACATCATTTCATGATAAAAAAGCATTCAACAAACTAGGAATAGAAAAGAACTTCATCAAACTGATGAAAGGCATCTACAAAAACCTACATCTAATACCATACTTAAGAGTGAAACACTAAATATTTCCCCTCAAGGTAAGGAACAAGACAAGGATATTCACTCCTACAACTTCTATTCAAAATTGTATTGGAGGTGCTAGCCAGGGCAATTAGGCAGGAAAAAGAAGTCATCCAGATTGGAATGAAAGAAGTAAAACTGTATTTGCATGTGACATGATCTTTATATAAAGAAAATCGTAAGAAATCCATTAAAAAACTATTAGAACTAGTAAACTAGTTCAGCAAAGTTGCAGCAGGATAAAAAAAAAACCACTACACAATAATAAATTCTTATTTCTATTCACTACAAATAAACAATATGAAAATGAAATTAAGAAAATTCCACTCAGAGTAACATCAAAAAGAATAAGATACATAGGAATAAATATAACAAGAGAATTGCAAAACTTGTACTCTGAAAACTATAAAACATTATAGGAAGAAAATAAGACCTAAATAAATTGAAATCACTCCACGTTCATGGATTGTAAGCCTTCATATTGCTAAGGTGTCAATGCTCCCCAAATGGATCTACAAATTCAACTCACTCCCTATCAAAAGCTCAGCTGGCTTACTTGCAGAAATTAATAAGCTGATCCTAAAATTCATATGGAAATGCAACAGACCCAGAAGGGCCAAAACGATTTCAAAAAAAGAACAAAATTGGGAGACTCACACTTCTCAATTTCAAAATTTGCTACAAAGCTACAGTAATCAAGACAGTGCAAAAAAAAAAAAAAGAAAGAAAGAAAGAAAACAGCACAGTACTACCAGAGGATAAGAATAGAATTAAGAGTCCAGAAATAGAGGAGATTGGTTCAAGATGGCACAGAGTAGAAGGACGTGCACTCACTCCCTCTTGTGAGAGCACCGGAATCACAAATAACTGCTGAACAATCATCAACAGGAAGACACTGGAACTAACCAAAAAAGATAACCCACATCCAAAGACAAAGGAAAAGCCACAATGAAACAGTATGAGGGGCGCAACCACAATAAAATCAAATCCCATAACTGCTGGGTGGGTGACTCACAAACTGGAGAACACTTATACCACAGAAGTCCACCCACAGGAGTGAAGGTTCTGAGCCCCATGTCAGGCTTCCCAACCCAGGGGTCCAGCAATGGGACGAGGAATTCCTACAGAATCAGACTTTGAAAGCTAGCGGGATTTGACTGCAGGACTTCGACAGGAATGGGGGAAACAGAGACTCCATTCTTGGAAGACACACACAAAGTAGTGTACGCATCGGGACCCAGAGGATGGAACAGTGACTCCAACGGAGACTAAACTAGACCTATCTGCTGCTGTTGGAGGGTCTCCTGCAGAGGCGGGGGATGGCTGTGGCTCATGTGAGGAGAAGGACACTGGCAGCAGAAGTTCTAGGAGGTATGCCTTGGCATGAGCCCTCCCAGAATCCGCCATTAACCCCAACAAAGAGCCTGGTAGGCTCCAGTGTGGTGTGGCCTCAGGTCAAACAACCAACAGGGAGGGAACCCAGCCCCACCCATCAGCAAACAAGTGGATTAAAGTTTTACTGAGATCTGCCCACCAAAGCAACACCCAGCTCTACCCATCATGAGTCCCTCCCATCAGGAAACTTGCACAAGCCTCTTAGATAGCCTCGTCCACCAGAGGGCAGACAGCAGAAGAAAGAGCAACTACAATTCTGCAGCCTGTGGAACAAAACCGACATTTACAGAAAGACATACAAGATGAAAAGGCAGAGGGCTATGCACCAGATGAAGGAACAAGATAAAAGCCCAGAAAAACAACTAAATGAAGTGGAGATAGGCAACCTTCCAGAAAAAGAATTCAGAATACTGACAATGAAGATGATACAAGACCTAGGAAAAAGAATGGAGGAAAAACTATGTGACAAGCACTGTTGTGAATGGTTTACATGTATTAGCTTATTTAATTCACACAGCACCTTCTCAGGTAAATACTGTTTTTAACCACATTTTACACATGAGAAAATAAATAACTTGATTGAGGGCACACAGCCAGTAATTGGTTGTGCCCACACTTAAACCCTGGTGGTCTGGTTTCATGCCTGTATAATACTTTTTAAAACTTTTGTTTTGGGCTTCCCTAGTGGCGCAGCGGTTGAGAGTCCGCCTGCCGATGCAGGAAACACAGGTTCGTGCCCCGGTCCGGGAGGATCCCACATGCGGCGGAGTGGCTAGGCCCGCAAGCCATGGCTACTGAGCCTGCCTGTCCGGAGCCTGTGCTCCGCAACGGGAGAGGCCCGCAAACCGCAAAAAAACGAAACAAACAAAACAAAACTTTTGTGTTGAAATAACAGACTCTCAGAAAGTTGCAAAAATACTACAAGGAGTTCCATGTACCCATCACCCAGCTGTCTCCATTAGTAACATCTTATATAATGATAGTCACAGCCTGCACTTTTAACTGCTACACATCCTGCCTCTTGTGCAGCAGTCATATATACATTCATTCATTTTTTTCAAATGAAGAGACTGAGGCCTAGATAAACTAATTTCCTCAATGATTATTCTAAGCATTCCATTTCTAACTCCATAATCCTGATACCGCACAGGAAATCACCGACATTACTGAAATTGCTTAGGTAGGGGAGGATTTCTGCCAAGAATAGTTTATTCCACTGCCAATTTTGTCCATGTTGATTTCGTATGGTTACAATTTCTGCTTGTTTACTGTTATCTGCCCAACACGGATTTCCATTCTTGTTCCTTTGATATCTTGTACCAACTCTTTTGACAGTCTTTCCATGACATACCTTTACCTACCTTTATCTATTATCTTCAGTGTTATTTGAATCGTGAGCACTCTAAAGTAGAAAAAAATTACTTCTAAAAGCCAAAAGTAGTGGCTTGGAAAGTTGTTTAGAAATGCAGTACCATCATCATCTTCTATATTTTTTAAGTTTATTGATGCTATGCAGGGGAAAAAAGTGGTGAATAGCTTTTAAATAAATTAAATCAGTAAATTCATTTCCCTAAAAAAAAAAAAAAGAAGAAGCAAAGATCAAGAAGATGCAAGAAATGTTTAACAGAGACCTAGAAAAATTACAGAACAAACACGAAGAAAAATTAAAGAACAAACAGAGATGCACAATACAATAACTGAAATGAAAAATACACTAGAAGGAATCATTACCACAATAACTAAGGCCGAAGAACAGATAAGTAGCCTGGAAGATAGAACGGTAGAATTCACTGCCGAGGAACAGAATAAACAAAAAAGGATGAAAAGAAATGAAGACAACCTAAGAGACTTCTGGGACAACATAAAACACAACAAAATTCGCATCACAGGGGTCCCAGAAGGAGAAGACACAGAGAAAGGACCCGAGAAAATATCTGAAGAGATTACAGTCAAAAACTTCCCTAACATGGGAAAGGAAATAGCCACCCAAGTCCAGGAAGGGCAGAGAGTCCCAAGCAACAAAAACCCAAGGAGAAACACACCGAGACACATAGTAATCAAATTGACAAAAATGAAGACAGAAAAGTTACTGAAAGCAACAAGGAAAAAACGACAAATAACATAGAAGGGAACTCCCATAAGGTTAACAGCTGACTTCTCAGAAGAAACTCTACAAGCCAGAAGGGAGTGGCATGATACATTTAAAGTGATTAAAGGGAAGAACCTACAACAAAGATTGCTCTACCTGGCAAGGATCTCATTCAGATTTGATGGAGAAATCAAAAGCTTTACAGACAAGCAAAGGCTAAGAGAATTCAGCACCACCAAACCAGCTCTACAACAAATGCTAAAGGAACTTCTCTAAGTGGGAAATACAGGAGAAGAAAAGGACCTACAAAAACAAACCCATAACAATTAACAAAATGGTAATAGGAACACACATATTGATAATTACCTTAAACGTGAATGGATTAAATACTCCAACCAAAAGACACAGATTTGCTAAATGGATACAAAAACAAGACCCATATATATGCTGTCTACAAGGACCCACTTCAGACCTAGGGACACATACAGACTGAAAGCGAGGGGACGGAAAAAGATATTTCATGCAAATGGAAATCAAAAGAAAGCAGGAGGAGCAATACTCATATCAGATAAAATGGACTATAAAATAAAAAATGTTGGGCTTCCCTGGTGGCGCAGTGGTTGAGACTCCACCTGTCGATGCAGGGGACACAGGTTCGTGCCCCGGTCTGGGAAGATCCCACATGCCGCAGAGCGGCTGGGCCTGTGAGCCATGGCTGCTAAGCCTGCGCATCCGGAGCCTGTGCTCCGCAACGGGAGAGGCCACAACAGTGAGGGGCCCGCGTACCGCAAAAATAAAATAAAATAAAGAATGTTACAAGAGACAAGGAAGGACACTACATAATGATCAAGAGAACAATGCAAGAAGAAGATATAACAATTATAAATATCTATACACCCAACACAGGAGCACCTCAATACATAAAGCAACTGCTAATAGCTATAAAAGAGGAAATCGACAGTAACACAGTAATAGTGGGGGACTTTAAGACCTTACTTATACGAATGCACAGATCACACAGAAAGAAAATTAATTAGGAAACACAAGCTTTAAATGACACAAAAGACCAGATAGATTTAACCGATATTTATAGGACATTCCATCCAAAAACAACAGATTACACTTTCTTCTCAAGTGTACAGGGAACATTCCCCAGGATAGATCACATCTTGGGTCACAAATCAAGCCTCAGTAAATGTACGAAAATTGAAATCATATCAAGCATCATTTGTGACCACAACACTATGAGATTAGAAATGAATTATGGGGGAAAAAACATAAAAAACACAAACACATGGGGGCTAAACAACATGTTACTAAATAACCAAGAGATCACTGAAGAAATCAAAGAGGAAATCAGAAAATACCTAGATACAAATGACAACGAAACCACAACAATCCAAAACCTATGGGACGCAGCAAAGGCAATTCTAAGAAGGATTTACAGCAATACAAGCCTACCTCAATAAACAAGAAAAATCTCAAGGAAACAATCTAACCTTACACCTAAAGAAACTAGAGAAAAAAGAACAAACAAAACCCAAAGTTAGTGGAAGGAAACAGATCATAAAGATCAGATCAGAAATAAATGAAAAAGAAACAAAGAAAACAATAGCAAAGATCAATAAAACTAAACGCTGGTTCTTTGAGAAGATAAACAAAATTGATAAACCATTAGCCAGACTCATCAAGAAAAAGAGAGGACTCAAATCAATAAAATTAAAAATGAAAAAGGAGAAGTTACAACAGACACTGCAGAAATACGGTCCTAAGAGACTACTACAAGCAACTCTATGCCAATAAAATGGACAACCTGGAAGAAATGGACAAATTCTTACAAAGATATAACCTTCTAAGCCTGAACCAGGAAGAAATAGAATATATGAACACAACAATCACAAGCAATGAAATTGAAACTGTGATTAAATATCTTACAAAAAAAACAAAAGTCCGGGCTTCCTTGGTGGCGCAGTGGTTGTGAGTCCGCCTGCCGGATGCAGGGGACACAAGTTCATGCCCCGGTCCGGGAGGATCCCACATGCCACGGAGCAGCTGGACCCGTGAGCCATGTCCGCTGAGCCTGCGCGTCCAGAGCCTGTGCTCCGCAATGGGAGAGGCCACGACAGTGAGAGGCCCGCATACCACACACACACACACAAAGAAAAACAAAAGTCCAGGACCAGATGGCTTCACTGGTGAACTCCATCAAACTTTTAGAGAAGAGCTAACACCCATCCTTATCAAACTCTTGCAAAAAATTGCAGACGGAGGAACAATCCCAAACTCATTCTATGAGGCCACCATCACCTTGACACCAAAACCAGACAAAGATACTACAGAAAAAGAAAATTACAGACCAATATCACTGATGAATATAGATGCAAAAATCCTCAACAAAATACTAGCAAACAGAATCCAACAACACATTCAAAGGATCATATACCATGACCACATGGGATTTATCCCAGGGATGCAAGGATTCTTCAGTATATGCAAATCAATCAATGTGATACACCATATTAACAAATTGACTAAAAACCATATGACCGTCTCAACAGATGCAGAAAAAGCTTTTGACAAAATTCAACACCAGTTTATGACAAAAACTCTCCAGAAAGTGGGCATAGAGGGAACCTACCTCAACATAATAAAGGCCATATACGACAAACCCACAGCAAACATCATTCTCAATGGTGAAAAAGTGAAAGCATTTTCTCTAAGATCAGGAACAAGACAAAGATGTCCACTCTCACCACTAGCATTCAACATAGTTTTGGAAGTCCTAGCCATGGCAATCAGAGAAGAAAAACAAATAAAAGGAATACAAATTGGAAAAGAAGAAGTAAAACTGTCACTGTTTGCAGATGACATGATACTATAAATAGAGAATCCTAAACATGCCACCAGAAGACTACTAGAGCTAATCAATGAATTTGGTAAAGTTTCAGGATACAAAATTAATGCAGACAAATCTCTTGCATTCCTCTAAACTAATGATGAAAAATCTGAAAGAGAAATTAAGGATACAATTCCATTCACCGCTGCAACAAAAAGAATAAAATATCTAGCAATAAACCTACCTAAGGAGGTAAAAGACCTGTACTCAGAAAACTATAAGACACTGATGAAAGAAATGAAAAATGACACAAACAGATGGAGAGATACACCATGTCCTTGGATTGGAAAAATCAATATTGTGAAAATGACTATACTACCCAAAGCAATCTACAGATTCAATGTAATCTCTATCAAATAACCAATGGCATTTTTTACAGAACTAGACAAAAAAAAATCTTAAAATTTGTAGGGAGACACAAAAGACCCTAAATAGCCAAAGCAATCTTGAGAAAGAAAAACGGAGCTGGAGAAATCAGGTCTGGTGAGTTTAGACTATACTACAAAGCTACCGTAATCAAGACAGTATGGTACAGGTACAAAAACAGACATATAGATCAATGGAACAAGATACAAAGATAAACCAACGCACCTACGGTCAACTAATCTATGACAAAGGAGGCAAGCATATACAGTGGAGAAAAGACAGTCTCTTCAATAAGTGGTGCTGGGAAAACTGGACAGCTACATGTAAAAGAATGAAATTAGGGCTTCCCTGGTGGCGCCGTGGCTGAGAGTCCGCCTGCCGATGCAGGGGACACGGGTTCATGCTCCGGTCTGGGAAGATCCCACATGCCGCGGAGCAGCTAGGCCCGTGAGCCATGGCCACTCGGCCTGCACGTCCGGAGGCTGTGCTCCGCAAAGGGAGAGTCCACAACAGTGAGAGGCCCGCATACCGCAAAAAAAAAAAAATTGAAATTAGAACACTCCCTAACACCATGCACAAAAATAAACTCAAGATGGATTCAAGAACTAAATGTAGGACCAGACACTATAAAACTCTTAGAGGAAAACAGAGGAAGAACACCCTTTGACGTAAATCACAGCAAGATTTTTTTTGATCCACCTCCTAGAGTAATGGAAATAAAAGCAATAATAAACAAGCGGGACCTAACAAAACTTGAAAGCTTTTGCAAAGCTAAGGTAACTACAAACAAGACAAAAATACAACCCTCAGAATGGAAGAAGATATTTGCAAATGAATCAACAGACAAAGGATTAACCTCCAAAATATATAAACAGCTCATGAAGCTAAATATTAAAAAACCAAGCAACCCAATCCAAAAATGGGCAGAAGACCTAATAGACATTTCTCCAAAGAAGACATACGGCCAAGAAGCACATGAAAAGCTGCTCAACATCACTAATTATTAGAGAAATGCAAATCAGAACTACAATGAGGTATCACCTCACACCAGTTAGAATGGGCATCATCAGAAAATCTACGAACAACAAATGCTCGAGAGGGTGTGAAGAAAAGGGAACCCTCTTGCACTGTTGGTGGGAATGGAAACTGTTACAGCCACTATGGAGAACAGTATGGAGGTTCCTTAAAAAACTAAAAATAGAATTACCATATGACCCAGCAATCCCACTACTGAGCATATACCCAGAGAAAACCATAATTCAAAAAGACACATGTACCCCAATGTTCACTGCAGCACTGTTTACAATAGCCAGGTCATGGAAGCAACCTAAATGCCCATCAACAGACAAATGGATAAAGATGATGTGGTACATATACACAATGGAATATTACTCAGCCATAAAAAGGAACGAAACTGGGTCATTTGTAGAGATGTGGATGGATCTAGGGACTATCATAGAGAGTTAAGTAAATCCAAAGGAGAAAAACAAATGTCGTATATTAATGCATATAGTGGAACCTAGAAAAATGGTACACATGAACCAGTTTGCAGGGCAGAAATAGAGACACAGATGTAGAGCACAAATGTATGGACACCAAGGGGAGAAAGTGGCAGGGTGAGGGTGTGGTGGTGTCATGAATTGGGAGACTGGGATTGACATATATACACTAATATGTATAAAATGGATAACTAATAAGAACCTGCTTATAAAAACAAATTAAATTAAAAATTAAAAAAAAAGTAATCCAATTGCTCATCAGTAGTCAATGCATTAAATAAATGATGGCATAGTCATATATGATAATCTGATGGAATCAACATGATAAAATAAATCTCTAATTGACCAAAAAAAAAAAAGAGTCAGAAATAAACATTTACAATTGTAATTGTCAATTGATTTTAAACAAAGGAGGCAAGACAATTCAATGGGGAAAGAATAGTCTTTTCAACAAATGGTGCTAGGACAACTGGATATCTACATGCAAAAAAAATGAAGTTAGACTCCTTCCTTATACCATATACAAAAATCAACTCAAAATGGATCACAGAACCAAATATGTAAAATAAAACTATTAAAATCTTAGAAGAAAACATGAGTAAATCTTCTCACCCTTTGGATGGACACTGACTATTTTACATACAACACCTAAAGCACAAACAACAAAAATAAATAGGACTTTGAAATCAAAAACTTTTGTGCTTCAGAGGACACTGTCAAGAAAGGTAAAAGGTAACCTACAAAATGAAAGAAAGTATTTGAAAATAATACACCTGACTGGGGACTTGTATCCAAAATTTACAAAGAACTCTTAGAACAACAACAACAAAAGTAACCCAATACATAGGCAAAGGTTTTAAAGAACAAAGAACATAAGAACATATACAACTGCCCAATAAGCACATGAAAAGATGCTTTTCATCATTAGTCAGTAGACAACGCAAATAAAAACCACAATGAAATACCACTTCACATCCATTAGTATGACTATATAATAAGACACACAGACAATAGCAAGTATTGACGAGGATGTAAAGAAACTGGAACTCTTGTACATTGCTGGTGGGAATGTGCTTAGGAAAAACCCGTTCTTCCTATGTCTCTCTCCTTTATTCTCACACTATTACCACACTCACAGCACTACTGTCACCAAATGTGTGTGTTTTTTCCCCCATGCCAAGCAATTCTCTACAATATCAGCTACAATTTAACTCAATTCTGACACTATCTCCCGGGAGATAGCATGAGAGCCCACAGGTTAAGGACTCAGCCCAAAAAGACTGCCACCCACCTCATTTGCCAATCACAAGTAGTAGGTCCCCAGATTATCCACAACATCTGTCCAACTTGGCTGCAAATTAGAGGTTCCCATGACCTCTTCCACTTGGATTCAGTTATTTGCCAGAACAGCTCACAGAACTCAGGGAAACACTTAGGTTTACCAATTTATTATTTAATAACGGATGTGATAAATGATACAGCTGAACAGCCAGATGTAGGTCTGGGAGGGTCCCAAGCGCAGGAGCTTCTGTCCCCATGGAGTTCGGTTACATCATGTTCCTGGTACACAGGTGTGCTCACCAACCTGGAAGTTCTCTGATCCCATAGTAAGGGGACTTCTATGGAGGCCTCATCACGTAGGCATGATCAGTTATTAACTCCATTTCTAGTCCCTCTCCCCTCTCTGGTGAATGGGCTGAAAATTCTAAGCTTCTAATCATACCTTGGTCTTTCTGATGGCCAGGAGCCACCCAGGAGCACACTCAGAGTTGCCTCATTAGAACAAAAGATACTCCTGTCTCCCAGGAAATTCCAAGGAGCCCTGTGTCAAAAACTGGGAGCAGAGACATATATTTCTTTTTATTTCATAGAATGTAAAATGCTGCATCTGCTTTGGAAACAACTTGGCAGTTCCTCAAAAAATCTAAAAACAGAATTACCATATGATCCAGAAATTCCACTTCTAGGTATATACCCAAAGAAATTGAAAGCAGATACTTGGATGCCACTATTCACTGCAGCATTATTCAAAATAGCCAAAGGTAGAAAAAACCCAAATGTCCATCAATGGATAAACATACAGTATATACATACAATGGAATATTATTCACTCACAAAAAGGTACGAAGTTCTGCTACATACTGCAACATAGACAAACAATGAAAATACCATAAGTGAAATAAGCCAAACACAAAAGAATATTGTATTATTCCAATAACATAAGGAAACTAGATTAGGCAACTTCACAGAAACAGAACGTATATCAGGCTCTTAGATAGCCTCATCCACCAGAGGGAAGACAAAAGAAGCAAGAAGAACTACAGTTCAGCAGCCTGTGGAAGGAAAACCACATTCACAGAAATATAATATGGTTATCTTTTTATCTTTTTAAAATCTAACAATTTTGGCTGTGATAATTTTGTTCATAGACAAAATGAAAAGGCAGATGACTTTGTACCAGATGAAGGAACAAGATAATACCCCAGAAAAACAACTAAATGAAGTGGAAATAGACAACATTCCAGAAAAAGAATTCAGAATAATGATAGTGAAGCTGATACAGGACCTCAGAAAAAGAATGGAGGCAAAGATCGAGAAGATGCAAGAAATGCTGAACAAAGACCTAGAAGAATTAAAAAACAAACACCTAGAAGAATTAAAGAACAAACAAACAAAGATGGACAATACAATAACTGAAATGAAAAATACGCTAGAAAGAATCAATGGCACAATAACTGAGGCAGAAGAACAGATAAGTAGCCTGGAAGATAGAATGGTGGAATTCACTGCCATGGAACAGAATAAAGAAAAAAGGATGAAAAGAAATGAAAACAACCTAAGAGACCTCTGGGACCACATTAAACGCAACAACATTCATATCACAGGGGTCCCAGAAGGAGAAGACACAAAGAAAGGACCCGAGAAAACATCTGAAGAGATTACAGTCAAAACCTTCCTTAACATGGGAAAGGAAATAGCCACCCAAGTCCAGGAAGGGCAGAGAGTCCCAGGCAGCATAAACCCAAGGAGAAACACACCAATACACAGTAATCAAACTGACAAAAATGAAAGACAAAGAAAAAATATTGAAAGCAACAAGGGAAAAACGACAAATAACATAGAAGGGAACTCCCATAAGGTTAACAGCTGACTTCTCAGAAGAAACTCTACAGGCCAGAAGGGAGTGGCATGATATATTTAAAGTGAAGAACGGGAAGAACCTACAACAAAGATTGCTCTACCCGGCAAGGATCTCATTCAGATTTGATGGAAAAATCAAAAGCTTTACAGACAAGCAAAGGCTAAGAGAATTCAGCACCACCAAACCAGCTCTACAACAAATGCTAAAGGAACTTCTCTAAGTGGGAAATACAGGAGAAGAAAAGGACCTACAAAAACAAACCCATAACAATGAACAAAACGGTAACAGGAACATACATATTGATAATTACCTTAAACGTGAATGGATTAAGTGCTCCAACCAAAAGACACAGATTTGCTAAATGGATACAAAAACAAGACTCATATATATGCTGTCTACAAGGACCCACTTCAGACCTAGGGACACATACAGACTGAAAGGGAGGGGATGGAAAAAGATATTCCATGCAAATGGAAACCAAAAGAAAGCTAGAGGAGCAATATTCATATCAGATAAAATGGAATTTAAAATAAAGAATGTTACAAGAGACAAGGAAGGACACTACATAATGATCAAGGGATCAATCCAAGAAGAAAATATAACAATTATAAATAACTATGCACCCAACAAAGGAGCACCTCAATACATAAAGCAACTGCTAACAGCTATAAAAGAGGAAATCAACAGTAACACCATAATAGTGAGGGACTTTAAGACCTTACTTACACCAATGGACAGATCACACAGACAGAAAATTAATAAGGAAACACAAGTTTTAAATGACACAATAGACCAGATAGATTTAATTCATATTTATAGGACATTCCATCCAGAAACAGCAGATTACACTTTCTTCTCAAGTGCGCATGGAACATTCTCCAGGATAAATCACATCTTCGGTCACAAATCAAGCCTCAGTATATTTAAGAAAACTGAAATCATATTAAGCATCTTTTATGACAACAACACTATGAGATTAGCAATTAATTACAGGGGAAAAAATGTAAAAAACACAAACACATGGGGGCTAAACAACACATCACTAAATAACCAAGAGATCACTGAAGAAATCAAATAGGAAATCAAAAAATTCCTAAAGACAAATGACAATGAAAACACAACAATCAAAAAGCTACGGGATGCAGCAAAAGCAGTTCTAAGAGGGAAGTTCATAACTATACAAGTCTACCTCAAGAAACAAGAAAAATCTCAAGGAAACAATCTAACTTTACATCTAAAGGAACTAGACAAAGAAGAACAAACAAAACCTAAAGTTAGCAGAAGGAAAGAAATCATAAAAATCAGAGCAGAAATAAATGAAATAGAAACAAAGAAAACAACAGCAAAGATCAATAAAACTAAAAGCTGGTTCTTGGAGAAGATAAACAAAATTGATAAACCATTAGCCAGACTCATCAAGAAAAAGAGGGAGAGGACTCAAATCAATAAAATTCGAAATGAAAAAGAAGAAGTTACAATAGATATCGCAGAAATACAAAGTATCCTAAGAGACTACTACAAGCAACTCTATGCCAATAAAATGGACAACCTGGAAGAAATGGACAAATTCTTAGAAAAGTGTAACCTTCCAAGACTGAAGCAGGAAGAAATAAAAAATATGAACACACCAACCACAAGCAATGAAATTGAAACTGTGATTAAAAATCTTACAAAAAACAAAAGTCCAGGACCAGATGGCTTCACAGGTGAACTCTATCAAACATTTAGAGAAGAGCTAACACCCATCCTTCTCAAACCCTTGTAAAAAATTGCAGAGGAAGGAACACTCCCAAACTCATTCTATGAAGCCACCATCACCCTGATACCAAAACCAGACAAAGATACTACAAAAAAAAGAAAATTACAGACCAATATCACTGATGAATATAGATGCAAAAATCCTCAACAAAATACTAGCAAACAGAATCCAACAACACATTCAAAGGATCATACACCATGACCACATGGGAATTATCCCAAGGATGCAAGGATTCGTCAATGTATGCAAATCAATCAATGTGATACACCATATTAACAAATTGAAGACTAAAAACCATATGACCGTCTCAACAGATGCAGAAAAAGCTTTTGACAAAATTCAACACCCGTTTATGACAAAATCTCTCCAGAAAGTGGGCAATGAGGGATCCTACCTGAACATAATAAAGGCCATATATGACAAACCCACAGCAAACATCAATCTCTATGGTGAAAAACTGAAAACATTTCCTCTAAGATCAGGAACACGACAAGGATGTCCACTCTCACCACTATTATTCAACATAGTTTTGGAAGTCCTAGCCACAGCAATCAGAGAAGAAAAACAAATAAAAGGAATACAAACTGGAAAAGAAGGAGTAAAACTGTCACTGTTTGCAGATGACATGATACTATACATAGAGAATCCTAAACATGCCACCAGAAAACTACTAGAGCTAATCAATGAATTTGGTAAAGTTTCAGGATACAAAATTAATGCACAGAAATCTCTTGCACTCCTCTACACTAATGATGAAAAATCTGAAAGAGAAATTAAGGAAACACTCCCATTTACCACTGCAACAAAAAGAATAAAGTATCTAGGAATAAACCTACCTAGGGAGACAAAAGACCTATATGCAGAAAACTATAAGACACTGATGAAAGAAATTAAAGATGATACCAACAGATGGAGAGATATACCATGTTCTTGGATTGGAAGAATCAATACTGTGAAAATGACTATACTACCCAATCTACAGATTCAATGCAATCCCTATCAGATTACCAATGGCATTTTTTACAGAACTAGAACAAAACATCTTAAAATTTGTATGGAGACACAAAAGACCCAGAATAGCCAAAGCAATCTTGAGGGAAAAAATCAGAGCTGGAGGAATCAGACTCCCTGACTTCAGACTATACTACAAAGCTACAGTAATCAAGACAATATGGTACTGGCACAAAAACAGAAACAAAGATCAATGGAGCAAGACATAAAGCCCAGAGATAAACTGACGCACCTGTCGTCAACTAATCTATGACAAAGGAGCCAAGGATATACAATGGAGAAAAGACAGTCTCTTCAGTAAGTGGTGCTGGGAAAACTGGACAGCTACATGTAAAAGAATGAAATTAGAACACTCCCTAACAGCAAACACAAAAATAAACTCAAAATGGATTAGAGACCTAAATGTAAGACCGGACACTATAAAACTCTTAGAGGAAAACAGAGGAAGAACACTCTTTGACATAAATCACAGCAAGATTTTTTTTGATCCACCACCTAGAGTAAGGGAGATAAAAACAAAAATAAACAAATGGGACCTTATGAAACTTCAAAGCTTTTGCTAAGCAAAGGAAACTACAAACAAGACAAAAAGACAACCCTCAGAATGGGAGAAAATATTTGCAAATCAATCAACGGACAAAGGATTAATCTCCAAAATATATAAATAGCTCATGCAGATCAATACTATAAAAACAAACAACCCGGGCTTCCCTGGTGGCGCAGTGGTTGAGGGTCCGCCTGCCGATGCAGGGGACGCGGGTTCGTGCCCCGGTCCGGGAAGATCCCACATGCCGCGGAGCGGCTGGGCCCGTGAGCCATGGCTGCTGAGCCTGCGCGTCCGGAGCCTGTGCTCCGCAACGGGAGAGGCCACAACAGTGAGAGGCCCGCGTACCGCAAAAAAAAAAAAAAAAACAAACAACCCTATCCAAAAATGGGCAGAAGACCTAATAGACATTTCTCCAAAGAAGACATACGGCCAAAAAGCACATGAAAAGCTGCTCAACATCACTAATTATTAGAGAAATGCAAATCAAAACTACAATGAGGTATCACCTCACACCGGTTAGAATGGGCATCATCAGAAAATCTACAAACAACAAATGCTGGAGAGGGTGTGGAGAAAACGGAACCTTCTTGCACTGTTGGTAGGAATGTAAATTGATACAGTCACTATGGAGAACAGTATGGAGGTTCCTTAAAAAACTAAAATCAGAATTATCATATGACCCAGCAATCCCACTACTGGGCATATACCCAGAGAAAACCATAATTCAAAAAGACACATGCACCCCAATATTCATTGCAGCACTATTTACAATAGCCAGGTCATGGAAGCAACCTAAAGGCCCACTGACAGACAGATGGATAAAGAAGATGTGGTACATATATACAATGGAATATTACTCAGCCATAAAAAAGAACAAAATTCGGTCATTTGTAGAGACGTGGATGGATCTAGAGACTGTCATACAGAGTGAAGTAAGTCAGAAAGAGAAAAACAAATATCGTAGATTAATGCATATATATGGAACCTAGAAAGATGGTACAGTTTGCAGGGCAGAAATAGAGACACAGATGCAGAGAACAAATGTATGGACACCAAGGGGACGGTGGTGGGACGAATTGGGAGATTGGGATTGACTTATTTACAGTAATACGTATAAAATAGATGACTAATAAGAACCTGTTATATAAAAAATAAATAAAATTCAAAAAAGAAAAAAAAAAAGGAATGTATATCAGTTTACCAGGGGCTGGAGAGAAGGGAAATGGGGAGTTAGTGCGTAATGCTTACAGAGTTTCTGTTTCAGTGATGAAAACGTTTTGGTAATAAATAGTGGTGATGGTTGCTTAATAGTGTGAATGTAGTCAGTGCCACTGAATTGTAAGCTTAAAATGGTTAATATGGCAAATTTTATGAGATATGTATCTCACAACTTAAATAAATTAATGTAATATACCAAGCACCATAAAACTGTACTCTTGGGCTTCCCTGGTGGCGCAGTGGTTGGGAGTCCGCCTGCCGATGCAGGGGGCGCGGGTTCGTGCCCCGGTCCGGGAGGATCCCGCGTGCCGCGGAGCGGCTGGGCCCGTGAGTCATGGCCACTGGGCCTGCACGTCCGGAGCCTGCACGTCCGGAGCCTGTGCTCCGCAATGGGAGAGGCCACAGCAGTGAGAGGCCCGCGTACCGCAAAAAAAAAAAAAAAAAAAAAAAAAAAAAAAAAAACTGTACTCTTTAAATGGGAGAACTGTATGGTATGTGAATTATATCTCAATAAAGCTGTAAAGAATTTATTTAAATTAAACATTAAATTGGTGTTTTAACAGCAATTTGACACAGCTATGGAGAAAACTAGTAAACTGGTAGAAAGATTTGAAGAATTTATTGAAATGCAGCAGACAGACAGACGGAAAATACAAAAATATATGGTTAAAAATTGTGATGGACAAAGTGGGAAGGTCCAATCCACGTCTAGTCAAAGTTCCAGAAGAAGGAAGGAAATAATGGTGGGGAGAAACAATAACCAGAGATATAAAAAAGAGATCCCAATCTCAAAGAGTTAAATCCTAATCCGGATATATAAGAAAAATCCACCAGTAGACATATGTCATTGCTACACTGAAGAACAAGAGAGCCTGCCTACATAAAAATAATAATTAGAATGGAAAGTGATTTTTCAACAGCAACATAGAAGCTGGAAGATAAATAAATGACATCTCCAATGTGGTTTAAAAAAGTACCAATCCAGGAAAAAATAGAAAACTTTCATATAAACAAAAACAGACATTTGCCAGCAGCAAAGGACTATTCAAGAAAGAATGAAATTATCCCAGATGGAAAAAGTCTGAGATGCAAGAAGACACCTAAGACAAAGAAAGTAGAATATATGTGGGTCAATCTAAATAACTGGCTATATTAAAAAATAATAATAATGTCTTACATGTTTAAAGTAAAATACACAACAATAAAAGCATTTAAACTGGGAGAGGAGTGATTAAAGTTAAACTATATAAAGTATTATTCAGGAGGAGGGTAAAGATGCCAATTAACTTTGCTAGGTTACATAAGCATGCTAAAATTTCTCAGAATCAGTTAATATCACAGACTCTGAAAGCACACTACCTCAGTAGTGTAGTAGTAAAGTAGTGCCTCTACTACTTAATAGTCATGTGGCCTTGGCAGTTAAATAATGTCTCCATCCCACAGTTTTCCCATCCGTAAAACTGAGACAAAAATAGTATCTCCGGGACTTCCCTGGTGGCATAGTGGTTAAGAATCCGCCTGCCAATGCAGGAGACACGGGTTAGCTCTCTCGTCTGGGAAGATCCCACATGCCACGGAGCAACTAAGCCTGCGTGCCACAACTACTGAAGCCCGCACGCCTAGAGCCCGTGCTCTGCAACAAGAGAAGCCACCGAAATGAGAAGCCCACGCACCGCAACAAAGAGTAGTCCCCACTCGCCGCAACTAGAGAAAGCGCAGCAACGAGGACCCAAGGCAGCCAAAACTTAATTACTTAATTTTTAAAACATTGTATCTCCTAGGGTTTTTGTGAGGATTAAATGAGTTACAGGTAAAGCATAGAGAACAACATCTGGTTACATAGTGAGCTCTATGTAGGTCATAGCCACCATGATTTTTAGTTTAACTATTAAAAGCATAGAAAAAGCATCTAAATTCTCATTATAAGAGGAAAAAAATAGAATAAAAATGCTTGACTAATCCAAAGAGGGGAAGAAAACTTAAAAAGCATTCCCAGTGAAAGACACAGATATCAGACTGCATTTTAAAAGATCCAGTTATGTGCTGCTTACAAGAGACATACTTAATAACAAGACTGAAAAAGTAAGAAAATAGAACAATGGAAACGTACAATTTTGACATATGTATTAACACATGAAACCATGACTACTGTCAGCCGCCCCCAAAAGTTTCCTCCTGCTCCTCTGAAATCTATCCCTCCCTCTCCACTCTCGACCACCCATCCCTAGGAAATCACTGATGGGCTTGCTGTCACAAACTATAGATTAGTTTTCACTTTCTAGGATTTTATATAAACGGAATCAGAAGTGCTTTCTGTCACAAACTATAGATTAGTTTTCACTTTCTAGGATTTTATATAAACGGAATCAGAGAGTATGTACTCTTTTGTATTCTGGCTTCTTTCACTCAGCATAATCATGTTGAGATCCATCCAAGTTGCTCAACAATTTGTTCCTTTTTATTACTTACTAGGATTCTATTGTACGCACATAACGCAATTTGTTTATCCATTCCCAGCTTCTCCCAACAACAAATGATGTAAAACTTAAGAAATAGCTTCTGGATAAAGATCAAACCCAGGACACTCTTAGGATACCACTGTCTCAAGATGAAGCTGAGGGCATAATTTTAAAATTCTTTCTAAGACCTCCAAAAGATCCAATGTGGTACTGTAGAGAATCATTCAGTCAAAAACAGGGCTTTTAGGAAGTCGAAGAGTATAGCTCGTCAGTGGTCTAATTAGAAACCCAAAGTAGAAAGGGGCTCAACTCATTTGTAGATATGAATATTATACAAAGGAGTAATTCCAATAGATTCACAAGAGAACCAAGGATTTTTAAAGAGAATTGTATTGGCAGAAAAACTGCCAGCTTGCACTAAAAGGAACAGAGAAAATACAAAATGGAAAAAAAATGCATTTGAATCACCAAACTCTACAGGCCTGAAGCAGGCTGAGAAAATTACTGAGTTGCTAGCACAGGTTCCCTTTTATTGAAAAAGAAAAGATGACTCAAAACCCAAATGCCTAGAAGGTGGAACTAAGAGCCACGGATAATTGTTTTCAGGCAGGGAGAGTACTGAGTGAGACTCCATCAAGAAACTTCCACCATGTGCCCAGCTGTATTTCAGAACTGCTATGGAGCACAGTCTCCTGTGTACTCCTATGTACTTCCCACTGCCCCCTTTCATTAGATGGGTGTCTCCAGTAGTTGTCTTATGCCTGTCCCACCATTATATGTTGGGGAAGGAATAAAGGAGGAAGTGGGGGTGATGGGGACAAATAACTTCTCTCTTTAGTTCACAAATTAAGAGGACCTGTGCTTGAGAAGCTGTAGTTAAGGAACTATATCTAAGGCGCCTCATTCTCATCTAGGCCTGATATATAGTTCAGGAGACTGAGGGGTATAAGCTGATGCTGTGATGGGATTAAATTTTGGGGGTGCCTTGGGGGAGATTGAGTGTACATTTATTTCCATAGCAACTGGGTACAAAATTGCTCGCTACTCCTCTACTGAGCTCCCACAGCACCTTGTGCCTATCTTTAATATATTTATCCCAAATATTTATAGTTGCTGGTTTACAATTTGTTTCCCTCACCAAATTTAAACTCCTTAAGAAACAAAGTGTTTATTTTATTTATAGCCATAACATTGAATAATCCCTCAAATTACTTGTTTGTATGAATCAGTATATGAAGCAAGCCCAGTATGTCAGGGACTCAGGTCATGTAGATCCACACTGATAGAGACAAGGCCACATTTCCAGGGCACTTGCGAGACAGCCCTCAAAGAAACAGTCAGGAACACTAAGCAGTTAAAAACGAGAATGGGGGGGGTTCCCGGGGGTTCCCTGGTAGCGCAGTGGTTGAGAGTCCGCCTGCCGATGCTGGGGACGCGGGTTCTGTGCCCCGGTCCGGGAAGATCGCACATGCCGTGGAGCGGCTGGGCCCGTGAGCCATGGCCGCTGAGCCTGCGCGTCCCGAGCCTGTGCTCCGCAACGGGAGAGGGCACAGCAGTGAGAGGCCTGCGTACCGCACACACACAAAAAAACAAAAAACAAGAATGATCACTTTATCGACCATAACAGCGTATGGAATACTGAAAATTAGAACTGATTCACAAGAACATCCTGAAAACATCACCCTTTTCTTTTTTTTGCAGTACGCGGGCCTCTCACTGCTGTGCCCTCTCACATCACCCTTTTTTTTTTTTTTTTGCAGTACGCGGGCCTCTCACTGCTGTGCCCTCTCCCGTTTCGGAGCACAGGCTCGGGACGCGCAGGCTCAGCGGCCATGACTCACGGGCCCAGCCGCTCCACGGCATGTGCGATCTTCCCGGACCGGGGCACAGAACCCGCGTCCCCAGCATCGGCAGGCGGACTCTCAACCACTGCGCCACCAGGGAAGCCCAAACATCACCCTTTAAACCTGTATTTTAGTAGCCTGACACAGCTCAAAAGCATTATCTGATCAGAGTACAACTGGTTAAAGAAAAAAAACCTTCAGAAGGTGATTTTTTTTTCATTTTTAATTTTACTGTAAATAATAAGTGATAGGTTATCAACAGGGAAGAGTAGAGTTGACTCCCCAGCTGTTGTGTAAAAGAGGAGGAGGAAGGGAAAAAAGGAGGGAAGGAAAGGGGAAGGAAATATTTCACTTAAAACAACACTTTCGTAAAAGGCTCCTGAATGGAAGACACTGAAATTATGAGCTCCAGGTAGTTTATTCTGCTAACACTCTGGTTTCAGGGAACAAATCCTTCCATGAGGGTTTTCAGGAGATTTCTTTTTTGACACAATAAGAGCTCAATGACAGAGTAAAGAAACCATTCAGCACCACTCCAGGGCAGCACTTAGAGACATCTTTCTGTCTTGAGGATGCTAGCTTCTCAGTAAGACTACTGCTCCTTTCACTGGCCTGGAAGATTTCTCAGAAGCAGCAGAACCTCTTTTAGATAATTACTGCAGTACACCTAAAAGAGCAACTTCTAAGATATCTTTCTGGGGAAATTAAGTATATACCTTCACCTTCAAAAAGTCACTTCTGTTGTCTGAGCATGTAATTTGCAAGAAAAGGGAAACCTTGGGTGAAACAAATATTGGGCAGCAATAACTGAATCAGATGAAAGTATTTATAAATCAGTTTTGAATTTGTTGCAGTACCTCATTTTAAGCCTGATCATTCTTAGTACTTTTCTTCTGGCAAATCAACCCTCCTGGTCTCTCTTAAACAAATGGCACGTAGTGAACATTCATTCCAGCCCTCAGCTAACTCTTCTGCCCAGGAACCTAAGACTGTTGCTTGACCCCAATCACAGCTTTCCTGAAGAACTACTGAGACCCTTGAGGTTTAATACTTTGCCTCATATCAAAAAAATAAAATTCAAACTGACCCGGAAAGCAAACCAAAAACCAAATAAATTGAGTGATTTAATCAATTTAGGCAAATGGTTAACAATCCAAATGAAGTCTGTCTCTCCTCTTCTGTCTCTTGGTCAAGCATATCTTTATCAGTTACCTGGATAATATCAGACACTGGACAGCCTACTGCATACATAGTGGCAATAAATGCAGTGGATGGGAAAGAGAAGATAATGAACCAATGCTTGATACATACTAAATCTCTTTTCCACCCTGCTAGGAAAAACAAGGGTAAGTCCCTGGAGATATTCTAGAAGTAAATGTAACTACAGGTAAAATCCCACTCTAAAAAACACAATTATAATGTCTAGTTCAGAGTAAATGGGGCCATTTCAAAAGCCTCACAAACAACTGATACTAACATTGCCTTGCTTATTTGGACAAAATAACTTCTACAGAATGAGAAATTCTCTAAAACAAATATTTTTAAATGTCTCTTCATTTAGGTAGCTACCTACTGAATAGGGTTACCCTTTGGAAAGAATTTAAGCAACTTCGTTCCTGACCTAAAGAATAAAAGAAAAGACAGTTATGATACAATATGCAGGGTATCAAAAGGAAAGTCATCTAACCAAGTTTGAATGGGGTCAGGGAGAGGAAGAGGTAAGGGTAGACAGAGAAAATGGATGATTAAAGAAGGTCTTCTGGAAGAGGGGGCACCTGATCTGAGTCTTAAATGCAAGTAAACCAGCAGGAAAGGAGAAAGAAGATGGTACAGAAAAAGGAGGAAGCAGAAGAGATTTAAGTGATTCAGCTAGAGCACAAGGTCAATGACAGGTGGTGAGAGAAGACAGAAGAGTGGGCACCAAGTCATGAAGGGCCTTGTATGATCCTAAGGATTTGAGTATTACCATATAGGTTATGGAAAGGCATCACAGAGTTTAAGCAAGATATGATCGTGATTACATCTGTTTAACATACACATCTCACTGACAGCAGGACAGAAGATGGGTTAGAAGGGGGAAGACTCCAGCCTAGGAAACCAATTAAGTGGCAATAATTCAAGGAAGAATAAGGAGAGCCAGAACTAAGACAAAGGCAAAGCTGGATGATGACAAAGAATGATAGGAAAGAGGTCAAGAAATTAGACTTCCCCTTTCTCTCCCCCTCTTCCTAATCAACAGTTTAATCCTAAAGCCAAGGTACACATCCACAGTTGGTGAGAAGTAACCACAGTGGTCCAGGGTAGTGTCCACATAGAAGGGCACCCAACACAGAGAGAGTGAGTCCAAGCATATGAGAAGTGTCCATACTCTAAGGGGCAATCCAGTATATGGTGTCAGAACCCAAGAAGAATAACGAGGGTATACACACAGGGGAGTTGCCCAGCATTGGAAGTCAAAGCCCAACCAGGGAGAAGAAGGAATCCACGGGGAGCAGCTGGCTGGTATGGGTTATCAGAGCCAAAACAGTTTGAAAAGAGTTTCCATGTAAAAAGGTGAACTGATGGGGTGTCAGAGCACCTAAGCAGGGTGAAGGGACTTCCAAGCAGAGGCCGCCTAATATAGGGGATCAGATCCTGAGCAGGAGGAGGAGGGCATCAACATGGAAGAAGGTGGCAGTCATGTAGGGTGTGTCCAAACCCAAGGTGAATAAGGCCTCCACAATGAAGGACCAGCCTGTCATGCATTATGAAAGCCCAAGCTGGATGAGGTAGGCATTCATATGGCAGAGGCAGAGTGGCAATGTGGTATCAGAACCCTAGTGGAGTAAGGAGGGCATCCATGCTGGGAAGGAGGTGGTGGCATCCATGATGAGAGATTGGTCATGTACAAGAGAATAATAAAATAAGTTAGTGTATTAAGAATAATGGGAACCAGGCTGCTTGCTGCCAAAAAAAAGAAGTTAATAATATGGAAAGGGAGAAAACCAGAATGAATCTTGTGGTGTTGGATTGAAATCGGAAGTACTGGAAGTACATTAATATTCACAGATGGATACAGAAATACACTTAGATGTAAATGTATGTGTGTTCACAGACACATCACATACTCTCTAGTTCTGTCCACCAGGAAGGCCTAGGGGCAGCAACACCTCAAGAGCAATGAGCACACCCAGCATCCAGATTTTGGCTTTTTTTTTGGCTGTGCCTCGTGGCATGTGGGATCTTAGTTCCCCGACCAGGGATCAAACCCATGTCCCCTGCAGTGGAAGCACAGAGACTTAACCACTGGACCGCCAGGGAAGTCCGAGATTTTGGCTTTTAAATAGCATTCTCCACTAAAAGGAACCAAAGCTCCTTGGAAATATGGCAGATTTCAGAGCTAAGAAAAGAAAAGTAAAAGATGAGCATGGAACATCTTGTGCCAGAAAGCAAAGAAGTACTCAAGGAATGGTGAGGATGTGTCAAAAGAGCATAGGTGCCCCTTCAAGCTGGTTCTTACTGATCAAAGGTGGAACAAACTGAATAATGCAATTTATTAAAATAGTCTGGGTAATTCAATAATAACCTTGCATAAAAAAGGAAATGATGAGTCCAAAGTCAAATATACAAATAAACTGAAAGTGTAATGAGGAATGGAATATTTATATCATTTCAAAATACTTTCCCCAAAAAACACTTATTACAAGGAGGTAAAGAGTAACTTTTCAATAGAGAAGCCTGGCAAACACTACCCTAATCAAGTGATCAAGTAATCATCCTCAGCAATGGTACAAGTCGCAACTGTGCACTACCTGACGTAATGAGATCACAGCATTACTTCTATGATTTTCCTGCCAAAGACAGATACTTAACTTAAATCTAATCATAAGGAAACATCAGACAAACACAAATTGAGGCCTACATTCCTCAAATATCAAGATAATGCAAATCAAGAAAAGACTGAGAACTGTTCTAGACTGAGGGAGACTAAAGAGACATAAAACGAAATGCAATTTGTGATTCTGAATTGAATCCTATTGCTTTAAAGACCATTACTGGGAAAACTGGCAAAACTGGGAATTAGATGGCAGGACTATATCAAGGTTAATTTCCTCATTTTGATGTGTATATCGTGGTTATATACAGGAGAATCGCCCTGTTTGCAGCAAATACTGAATTATTTGAGGGGGAGGTCTGCAACTTATTCTCAAATGGCTCAGGTTGGAGGGAGGGAGGGACTTGCTTGAAGTGTAATTACAACTTTTCTATAACTCTGAGATTGTTTAAATATTTTCAAAGCTTTTTAAAAACATGGGGAAAAAATACTGTGGTTCAAATGGATGTAAGGAGAGTCTAGTATGACTTTCAGGCTTCTGGAAGTGAGCAAATGAACGAGTACTATTCAGCAAGACCTTAGAATAGATGGAACAGTTTTAGGACTGGCTTTTCAGTTTTTCTTTGCTGAGTGGCCATGATTGAGTGTAGAAGACTGGGGGGAAGGGCTGCTATATTCAATTTGAGGAACCTGTGGGACATTGAGAAGCAGCAGCTGCTGGCAGAGGAGCCAAGTCTGGCACTCAGGAGTCTGGGTCAAAGACACAGACAGAAACTATCCGTCTGTAGGTGATAGCAGAAACCAAGGTGTGACTGAGATCACACTGGGAGAGTTTAAACTCCACCACATTCCAGAAACAATCTGAGATGACTTTAAAAAAATACATGAAGTTAAAAGGATTAAAAAAATACACATGTAAACTGAGGGACGAAGGACAAAGGGAAGATTAAAAGGGGGAAAAGTAAAGCCAGAGAAAATAATAGCATACAAAAACGCATAATAAAAAATGCATATAAAAATAATAGCTTACTGGGCTTCCCTGGTGGCGCAGTGGTTGAGAGTCTGCCTGCCGATGCAGGGGACACGGGTTCGTGCCCCGGTCCGGGAAGATCCCACATGCCGCGGAGCGGCTGGGCCCATGAGCCATGGCCGCTGAGCCTGTGAGTCCAGAGCCTGTGCTCCGCAACGGGAGAGGCCACAACAGTGAGAGGCCCGCGTACCGCAAAAAAAAAAAAAAATAGCTTACTAAGAAAGTTGCATATAGCTCACAGAGCTAGAAGGCAAATATAGCCCTAAGGTTCCTGAGAGGCCAAAGAGAACATACAGCAAAGAGACCACAAACGCTGCATGGACACTCATTTACAATACAGTATGCACTTCCTTTGTTAGCATTTACCAACAGTATAAATCTGACATTTTCCTTTTGAAAGAAAACTACAGTATACCATTTACTGTTTGCTATGAAAATAGGCTTACACTTTAACATGATATGAATAAAACAGTTCTGATGTTTTTTCAGTCATTAAAACACAGATCTGGACTTCCCTGGTGGTGCAGTTGTTAAGAATCCGCCTGCCAGCGCAGGGGACACAGGTTCGAGCCCTGGTCCGGGAAGATCCCACATGCCACGGGGCAACTAAGCCCGTGCGCCACAGCTACTGAGCCCACGCTCTAGAGCCCACGAGCCTCGATTACTGAGCCCACGTGCCACAACTACTGAAGCCTTCGCACCTAGAGCCCGTGCTCCGCAACAAAGAGAAGCCACTTCTCATCACAACTAGAGAAAGCCCACGTGCAGCAACGAAGACTCAATGCAGCGATAAATAAATAAATTCATTAATTAAAAAAAAAAACACGCACAAATCTACCTACGACCATGAATGCTTTCTCTTCATTTATAGGGCCTGGAATAAATTAAGAAGATTAACAACAGTAACAAACACTTGCATGGGGTTTACAGTTTGAAAAGCATTTGTATTTACTGTACATTATTTCATTCAGTCCACATACCATTTACTGTGACAATCAAGACTGGTGTAGACTTAATTTCACAGATTAGCAAATAGGTTCAAAGAGGTCAAATTACATATCCAAAATTACATGGCTAATAAGAGAATTTGGAATATAATTCCAGTTTTCTGACTCCATAGTTCACTCATTCATTTATTCATCCATCCAAATGTTTATGGAGCACCTCTCAGAGAGCACTGCCTATTCCGTACTGTTGCTGTGAAGATCAAATAAAAGAACATGGTACTGTTTACAAAGCATGAAGCCTAAAAAATGTTAGCTATTTTCAAAGCATCATCATTAGATCCCCCTTTTAAAGATATCAGCCCTTCATACATTTTTGGGAAACTAAATATGATGTGGAAATAGAAAACATGCATGAAATTTGGTTGGGACATATAGGAAAATGCATATCTAGAAGTAGAGGAGTGTGCCAAGATGAAGCTGGGATAGGTAGAGGATAGATCACGCAAGACCTCATTTGCCCTGCTAATAAGCTTGACTTTAGCTTGTGGTGAAAAGAGGACACAGAAAAATATAAGAAGGGGAGTGCTGTGGTCTCAGCTGTGCTTTTGAAAGATCCCTCAGATGACAACATTAAATATGGATGTGAAGGAAAGCATAAAGGCCAGTTAGGAGGCTATAGTAATGAGCTAGGAAAAAGAGGGTGAGCTAATTGAAGGTAACCACTTAACTTTCAGCTAATTTTAATCTGTAACATTAAGTTGTCTCTGGCCTCTAAAGATCTAAGGGAAACTGAGACAGCCCAATAGGCCCTTACAACAAGTTTTAAACAAGCTGCAAGTCATACTATGGACAACTGAAAAACTAAAACAGAATCATCCCTGGGACTTTGTTTCTGCAATGGAGTTACACAGTATAATTACTATTCTTATTAATCTACAGGGAGCCTACTTTAGGGCCATTAGTTTATTGTTTCTTTTTAATCTGAATGATTCTCAGTCATTAAAGTTTTTATCAGTTACAGAATTCTCTATAGTGAAATACAACAGCTGACTTCGGATGCATTAATGCTTTAAGCAAAAACTAACACTCATTAACAAGATTACCTGTTGTGATTAAATAAATACAAACTGTTTGCAAAGTTTGTAAATGAGTACAACAGCATAAAAGTAAAACTTAGCACAAACCTTATTTTCTTAACTCTTCAAGTCCATGTAGGAAACAGGGCAAGCCTTCATTTTTCAGTTTCCCACTTCCCCACTGCACTGCCTAATAAACACCTATACTCCACTTTCTGCTGCTTTAACTTCCTCAATTTTATCTGCTAATAATGCCTAAGCATGTTGAACAAAACAGCAGCACATGAAAGAAAGCCTGCTTCCTCCGCTTTACAGTGCTCCACATGGCACAATAGAGTTTCTAATAGTGCATCAGGTCGTAAAAGTTGTACATACTATGAAATCTCAAGACGGCTATTTTGCGGAAAACATTAATTATATTTACAAAAAGTTCTTAACAAATCTTTAGTAAAGGCTGCAATTAATTTATGGAGCCATGAACAGTCTGCAAAGGGTATCAGTGATAATACTAGAAAAGAGAAAGAGTTTCATCTGGCCTTAAACTGCAAAGTTCATGTCTAATTTGACTGGTAAGAGTCAGACCACAGACTATTAAACTTGGAAGGGATCTTAAAGGTAGTCCAGTCCATGCCTATGCCCCCACTTCAAGGATAAAAATCCTATGTAAGACCTGACCAATGCTTATGCAGCCTATTCTGACATCTCAATTTATTTAAGAAAAATTCTGCTTCAAATATTCAAGTTTCAATTTGGCAGTTAATTTCAGTCTGCAGTTAAAAGGCACTAGCTGTCAGTCAGATCTCTCACCCAGTTCCCTCCTGAAAAGAAAAACTGACAGATCACAGGAGCTTTCTTTTGTAAACCAATTCTGGAACTTTCATGCTTCTTATTTGTTAGGTTAAAGGTTAAATTGCTGACCTGTGCCCTCCTGCTTAGCGGCCTTCCCCTTTTTCTGTAAAGCTTTATTTTGGGGCTGTATTTACATGGATTAGTCCCTTTTCACGCTAAGAAGGAATCTGTTCACAGCCAAAGCCTTAGTTCTGGTTGTACAAAAAGCAGCCACAATTATTCACCACCAGACAATGACCATATTGTGGATTTACAAAAAACCCACCCCAGCCATGGAAAGATCTGTTCTTGCTGCACAAAACAATAGAAGAAAAATCTTATCAAGCATTCAAGAGAAAGCAAACAAAGCAGGCCCACTGTGAACTTGATGAAGATGTCAAGCTCCTTTAAAATATATATATATAAATCAACAAAGAGGGGTTTTCTTGTAAAGTCTTGGGAGTGAGACTTTTTCTACTCTGAGTTTCCCTTTCTGGTTAAACACAGCCCATAGCAGCAAGACATTGACAGCCAAGACCAGCAAATGCTGCCATTTTCTAAGCACGCTTACAGACACTTTTTTAAGCGCACAATGCAAAGAGCCTTTCCTTTCCAAATATGCCCAGTGCAAATGCCAGGCAAATCATTTTCAGGCTAGTCCCTTACCACACAAGCTCTTTCAGCAAAGGCAAAATTCTTGTCCCAATCTCTAAGGAGCAAGCATAGGCTACCTCCCCAACCCCTAACTTACTAATTCCTCTGAAAAAGAGAGAGAGAAAAAAAAAAAAAAACATTGGATTTAATTAAACCATAGCTCCAACAAGATTTCCTCATCTGACACCCATGAAGTATTATACACACCCTGTTTCTTTGGGGTGGGTTTGAATGACAGTCCCAAGTCACAGCAACAAACTTTCACTGGGAACATTTTAGGTAAGGTGAGGACTCCACAGCTGCTACAAAAGCTAACTCCAGTCCAGGACACAGCTGTCTAACAATTTATGAGAGCAAATACAAAGAATTTCTCCCAACAACAAGTCTTTTAGGTAGATGATTTCTATTCTTTTTAGGCTAAAATGACCTAAATCCACCATCAGAAGAATGCCCTTCAAGTAAAATAAGAAAGTAAAATAATCAATGTCAGAAAAAAGCACTAAAAGCACACCTAAGAATCCCTAAAATATAGCTAATTTTTTAAAAGAAATGGTACTTTAATTCATCATAGAGCAAAATACTAAGATAATAATACTTTATTTTGATCTCAGATAATGGTTCAATTTAAGGGTTCTTACAAATTTTGGACTTAGAAGAAAAAAACATTTCCATCTGTAACAGTTTATCTTTGACACAGCCTTTCTCAGCCCTCTCTCTATTCCTCTATCTGCCTCTCCATCTCCCTGATCTCTCCCTGTCCCCCCACCCCAAAAACAAAAAAAAATTTTTTTAAGGTAATACCAAAATTTTGGTCACAAATGTTTATAACTCGGGAGTGATATAATTTGTCTTGTTTTAAAAGGGGCTGAATTTATATGTATAATAACAGACAACTGGTTAATCAAACTATAAGACTCTGATGGAACCTTCAAAAATTAATTGAAATGTTGAAGATAACCATCTTTTTTTTGGCCACGTCCCACGACATGCAGGATCTTAGTTCCCCCCAACCAGCGATGGAATCTGTGCCCCCTGCAGTGGAGGCTCGAAGTCTTAACCACTGGACAGTCAGGAAAGCCCCTATGATAACCATCTTAAGGTCTTACTTTCTCTCATTTAAAAATGTACACCAAAAAATAAATAAAGTAAAATAAAATTTTTAAATTAAAATGTACACCAACTGCAAGGTTGTCAAATGGGAGTATTCGAAACTTGAAAGTGGGATTGCAATGGAGGTGATTTTATTCTCTCTCTTTCAAACTTCCTGTAATATTTTGTCTTTTTTATAGTATTTTTAGTGCGATCATCAATGCTGTGAAAATGAGACAATTCTGGCCAATGGCCCTACTTAGATGACTACGACAACTACAGAAAGTACTTCCATACAAAGCCAAAGCACAGTGTCTCAGAAGTTTGCTTACTTTGAATTAGGAAATTTATGATCCCTGAGAAAATTAGGATGGCGCTACAAGGACCAGAACACAAAGTAGGAAGTACTTAAACTCCTCACCAACTTCTAGGACGAACGAGATTAGGGCACAAACTACACTCAGAGTCGATTCAAATGTAAATGCTCTGCTTCCTCTCAAACAATGATAAACTCCCTCGGAGTTAATAGTTTCTCCCTAAGAGATTCATCTCTCTTTTCAGCTTAGAGGTATGTTTTGGAGAAAGGGAAGAAACACATGGTGGGGCTTAGAGCAAAACCTTTTAAATTCTTTGTCATAAAAGCTGCAGAGTAAACTACATTTCCTTTACTAATCCTTCGAACACTTGTTAAACTTGAGCGCGCTGACAACTTTGCCACTGCAATCACATTTTGGTTTCTAACAAGTTAAAAAAAAATACTGTGGTTGTACTAAATTGTATTACCATCTTCCTTGAACACCAAGTGAGAATTTATGCTGCCTTCACAAACTGTTGAAAGAGACACTCCCTAGGGAGAAATAACTTTTGGCACATTGCATAGCAAAGCTAAAGTTACAAAAGCAGGCTAAAATATCTCTTTCACCACATATATATTTTCATTCTCTTTTCCTCTCTCTCTTCCTCCCCACTCCCTCTCTCACTCACACACTCACCAACATGTAAACATGAAACCATGCTATGCCCTCCATAGGCAAAGGAGGACCCTTGGAAGACCCTTAATTTAAGTTTATATCTCGAAAACTTTTAAATTATGTATATAAGTTTTTTAAATTAAGTACATAAGTCTTTTTGTGAAGTAGTTTTTCCATGTCTTTGGAAATACATTAACAAAACTCCACATTGCTCATCAAAAGAAAAAGAAAAGAAAAGAAAAACACAGAGGGGGCTTCCCTGGTGGCGCAGCGGTTGAGAGTCCGCCTGCCAATGCAGGGGACATGGGTTAGTGCCCCGGTGCGGGAGGATCCCACATGCTGCGGAGCGGCTGGGCCCGTGAGCCATGGCTGCTGAGCCTGCGCATCTGGAGCCTGTGCTCCACAATGGGAGAGGCCCCAACAGTGAGAGGCTCGCGTACCACAAAAAAAAAAAAAAAAAAAAAAAAAAAACACACAGAAAATCGTTATCAAGCATTTCAAAGACTCTATAGTCCTCCAAGCTATGAAAAATAATATAGGTGTTCTTTCATGTCAGGAGGCTGAAAGAGTAGAAAACAATGACTTGACAGAAGAAAACAAACTAGGCACTGTTAATTATTTTATAGTGGTTTATTTAATCTTCACAGCAACTCTAAAAGATAAGCATTAACAAACTCATATTTGCAAGTGCAAAAACAAAAAAGATGAGTAACTTCCCCAAGGTCAGATCGCTATTAGTTGCGGAGCCATAATTCAGACCCAACTCCAAAGCTCCTTCCACTGCACCCACGGCTTCTGCTAGAGGAGAGCATGGGCAGCTTTTAGTAAGACAACTTCTCATGATGCTGGACCACCAGGCAGTTTCCCAGGGGTGGCAGAAAAAGCCTAAAATGCAAAAAGTATGGGCTGTCACCAAGGTCTGGAGTAAATGCCTCATTGTACTCTGGGAAGTCTGATGGACACGTACTAAATGGAGAGGAAAAGGCATTCCTCGCCTAGTGGGACAAATGTAAGCGCGCCTTCCTTTAAACTTCTCATCCTGAGCACACCTGCTCGTAGAAAAGGCAGAATAACATCTTCCAGAAAAATCACTAGAGAGAAAACTGCAAGATAACTCTTGCTTCTAAAATAAATGCCCTCCCCCTAGTTCTACCCAAAGATTTCCATTAAAAAGCAAAATATAGCAAATTGAGCAGCCATTCAACCTACTGGAAATGAGATATTTACCAACAATAAAACTGCAGAGACTAATCAAAATATCAAGGTTCACTGTAAACAGCTGGAATTGTGTCAGTTCATTTATTTGTCCAAAAAATATGTACTGAGTGCCTACCACGTCCCACTCACTGTTCTAGGTGCTGGGCGCACATCAATGAACTGAATAAACAAAGACCTCTGCCCTCAAGGAACTGACAGACTGAGTGTGATCACACAGGGTCCCTCAAGCTGATCAGAATCTGCTTAAAAGTCAGATTCCTTATTAATAAAAAGAAATAAACTATTCCTCCATGGCTTTGCAAATGCTTTGCCTTCTGTCTGAAAAGCCTCCTCTCCTCCCCAGTGCCTATCACACAGCAAGTTTTAATAAACATTGCTGAGGGACTTCCCTGGTGGCTCAGTGGTTAAGAATCCGCCTGCTAATGCAGGGGACATGGGTTCGAGCCCTGGTCTGGGAAGATCCCACATGCCGTGGAGCAACTAAGCCCGTGTGCCACAACTACTGAGCCTGCGCCCTAGAGCCTGCAAGCCACAACTACTGAGCGCACGTGCCTAGAGCCTGTGCTCCCCAACAAGAGAAGCCACTGCAATGAGAAGCCCGTGCACCACAACAAAGACCCAACACAGCCAAAAATTTTAAAAACCCGAATAAATAAATTTTAAAAATAAAATAAAATTTAAAAATAAACATTGCTGAACGGGTGAAGTATGATACAAAAACACCCTTCTAAACAAAATGGGGGAAATGTAGTAGTGGACAGACCTAAATCTCAATTTAAATTGGGTCTAGACCTGAACTTTTATCCTACAGCAGACCCAGAGAAGCCCAAATAAAACCTCAGTAAATTCAATCTCCATTCAGCAAACCCAAGAAAAATTAGGTCGGCTTGTTCCAGGGTCCAACCCCCAGGATTAAGAATTTTTTCAAAACCTAATCCGGACTTGCTAGAGCTACTAGAGGCAAGAAAGGGCCTAGTGAAGGCTTCCAAATGCCCTGGGCCTAGAACTGCCTTAGATCTGGTCCCAGTGCCCTGCTATCACAGTGTAGAAGAAATGAGCCTTCAGTAGGAACAGATGACATTTCCCCAGTTCAGACCCCCGATGACCCTCAACTTCTAGTTTGAAGAATCAAAACAAATGAGTCCAACTTTTTTTTAATAATAGTTCAAACTGAGGGGTGCTCTGTGCTGTGTCCTGTGCTTAATTCTTTAATATTTTTTTTCTCATTTAATCTTTACAATAACACTATGAGGTACTACCATCATCATCCCCATTTTACAATTTAGGAAACTAAATAAGACAAGGATAGGACTAAGTAATTTGCCCAAAATCACACAGGGAATTAAGGCATAGGTGGAGTTGGAATTTGAACCCAGATCATCTGATCCTAGAAACCATGCTCTTAACTAGACTTTTGCTAGTTATACTTTTGAAGTTTTAGGGGGAAGAGGAGCAGGAACTCCTATTAACCAAAATATTTAGCAGAAAGAGGGAATAAATTAAATGTTCTGCTGAGCTGATTTTCTACTTCATTGAGAGCCATGATGAAAATATTTTTCATTTCAGTCTTTGTAGAAAATCTTTCCCATATACTTCTGTCAATTTTCCTTTCATACTAAGTACAACCT
Source organism: Phocoena sinus (assembly GCF_008692025.1). NCBI lineage: Eukaryota > Metazoa > Chordata > Mammalia > Artiodactyla > Phocoenidae > Phocoena > Phocoena sinus. Next base: position 11,286,365 of record NC_045768.1, on the reverse strand, counting down.
AACAAACTAATGGAACCCTTTTCCTGTGATGTTCTAGAAGTCAGCTGCAACATTCTGAGTATCAGTGATGCTTACCATTGAGGACAGAAATCTGAGCTAAATATACACTAATTATAGACCATATTCCAGAAATGGGCTCTTTTAGTAAATCTCTGATACCAGCTTACTTTCTTGGCATTTGGCTCTTCTCACAACTAGACAGTTAAAACAAAAAAAGAAAAAACTCTGGTAACTGAGGACTGATCATTGGGTTCTTGTTAAAGTTGAACTGTGACATGAGGGAAAAAATATATAGGTTAATCATTTGAAATTATCCATGTGTCCAAAGTGTGCTTTTCTGGAAAGAATTCAGAATTGATCCTACATTTTCTGAAAGAGAAAACTGGTTATTCAGACAGTTTTCTTTTCATCAAGTGAGTTCAGTATCTTCACCTCACTACTGTTCTAGTATCTGAACCATTTCAAAAGGAATTTAAATTAATTATATCAGAAGGAAAATTTAATCTCTTAACAAAATCACAATTGCAGGAAGTTTTATTGTTTGGAGTTTGTTTGTTTGAAGTTTGGGCTTTTGGTTTTATTTTTCATTTAAGGATGATGTTGAATTAAGTCACCACAAGAATGCCTAATTTGTACTTGTTTGTGTGTTCGACATTTTAATCCATATTGTCTCTAATTCACAAATAGATATAAGTCCCATTTAAACAAGAAGCAAACTAGAATCAGTTTAAATAACTTTCCCAAGGTCAAACAATTAGTTGGTGGCAGAAGAAATCTAACTTCAAAGCCTACAGTCTTTCCATTACGTTGTTTCTATTACAAATTATCCATGAAGATACTTACTGACATTGTTATAATCTAGACAGCAATTCATCTGCATCTATTTTCTCTTCAAATAAGGCTTTGTGATAACATAAAATTCTAATGCCTAAGAACACATTAAAGGTTAAAAAAAAAAACTGTCTTAAATCAAGCGACTTATTAAAGTTTCCTGCTGGGCAAAGCAAGCTTATAGCAATAGCTTCTCTGAAGATTTCTTTTTCTAATGAAAGCCTTTGAGGAGACTGCATGTTTTCAATGCAACATAAAGAAGGAAATGCAAAACGTGTTGTGAAATAATGCCAAAATAAATGCAAAAACTAGAATATAATTTCTTAAAGGTTAAAAAAAAAAGTGTCCTAAGCATTTAAAACATTAGGTTCAGTTCCTGTCTTACAGAGCTCATATTCCACTTTCTATGGTCTAGCACAGTGCTGAACCTAAAGTGAGTGCTCAAAGAATAAGTGATTAAAGAACTCTAACCAAAAATTAGACGTATGATAATAAGACCTCAGTCATGTAGACTCCTGGGGAAATGAGGCTTATGTGGCAGTTTGAGAAAGCTGAAGACCCACATTTTTCAGCACTGAAACTTTAACTTTTTGGTTGTAATTCCAAACTACATTATATATCTCACTGCTTTTTTGAAAAGAATATTTTGAACAAAACATTTTCTTGATGACTGCAATGTATATTTATTTTGCCTGCCTAGCATCCATTCTCCCTTCCTCTGGTAATAGCACCAGATTTTCCTCTGAGTAACTACCCTGCCCCATTCTCAGGCTAGAGAATCCAAGTGGCACTGAATAGGCCTCCCACATACATACTCCCTCATTCCCCAATCAGCATCTGAGTCACCTACCCAAAACCATCATGAGTGGTTCATAGATCAGTCTATGACCCAAATGAGGCCTATTACAATGGTCCTTGGGTTAATGGCTCAGAAAAACATAAAACACTCTTCTTCTACTTGGGTGACTAAATTGGTAGAATATAATCTTCAATTTGCTAGTAGCCATTTTTGCCATTATATAGGGAGCACTTGATCAGAAATGAACCAAACACAGACGACAGAAAACCAAGAGATAAAGATATGACAAATCTATGAAAATATATGTAGAACACCTAGATCTAGTAAAACCCAAAACCAGTTTTACCACTGCAACTTCTCAGTATTGAGAGCCAACAAATTCCATTTTTTGCTCAAGCCAGATTTCGTTGGGTTTCTGCCACTTACAACAAAGAGCCCTAATACAATGATTTAATGTCATCAGCACAATCAATAACTGTGCTGATCAACATAATACAGAAGAATCCTCAGGGCAAAGCAAAGCACATAGGGCATAAGCTAAGTGCTTTCCCATGAATAAAAGATTTAAGTTTGAATGCATGGATTCTGAGAAATCTATTTTGGCTAGTTACTTTTACTTACTTCCCATTTTTCAGCTGTGTTAGACTGATAACAATTGTTGGACAGCAGAGTTCTTCACAGATAGGAACTCTTGCCTTAAATAAAAATAACATTGTAATTTAAAATAACAGCTACTCTGGAATAAATCTAACAAAAATACATACAAGAAGGCTTCCCTGGTGGCGCAGTGGTTGAGAGTCCGCCTGCCGATGCAGGGGAAACGGGTTCGTGCCCCGGTCTGGGAGGATCCCACGTGCCACGGAGCGGCTGGGCCCGTGAGCCATGGCCGCTGAGCCTGCGCGTCCGGAGCCTGTGCTCCGCAGCAGGAGAGGCCACAACAGTGAGAGGCCCGCGTACCACAAAAAAAAAAAAAAAAAAACATACAAGAACTATATGAGGGGAACTACAAAAAACTCTGATGAACGAAATCATAGAATTAAATAAATGGAGATATATTCCATGTTCACAGATCAGAAGATTCAATATTGCCAAGATGTCAGTTCTTCCCAACTTGATCTAAAGATTCAATACAAAAACGAACAAAATACCAGCAAGTTACTTTATGGATATCAACAAACTAATTCTAAAGTTTACAGAGAAAGGCAAAAGGCCCAGAATAGCCAACACAATATGAAAGAAAAGAACAAAGTTCAAAGACTGACACTAACTGACTTCAAGACTGACCATAAAGCTATAGAAACCAACACAGGATGGCATTGGTGAAAGAATAGACAAATGGATCAATGGATCAACAGACAGCCCAGAAATAGACCCAAAGAAATTAGTCAACTGATCTTTGCCGAAGCAACAAAGGCAATACAATGGAGCAAAAATGGTCTCTTCAACAAACAGTGCTGGAACAGCTGGACATCCACACTCAAAATACTGAATCTAGCCACAGACCTTTCTTACATCTCTCACAAAAATTCTCTCAAAATGGATCATGACCTAAATGTAAAACACAAAACTATAGAACTCCTAGAAGATAACATAGGAGAAAACCTACATGATCTTGGTTATGGTGATGACCACAAACATGACCCATGAAAGAAATAATTGATAGGCCAGATTTCATTAAAATTAAAAACTTCTGCTCTGCCGAAGACAAAATATCTGGACAATGAGAAAACAAGCTATAGACTGGAAGAAAATATTTACAAAAGACATATTTGATAAAGGACTGTTATCCAAAATATACCATGAACTCTTAAAGCTCAAAAATAAGAAAACAAACAACCCAATTTTAAAAATGGGCCAGGGCTTCCCTGGTGGCGCAGTGGTTGAGAGTCCCCCTGTGGATGCAGGGGACGCGGGTTCATGCCCCGGTCCAGGAAGATCCGACATGCCGCGGAGCGGTTGGGCGCGTGAGCCATGGCCGCTGGGCCTGCACGTCCGGAGCCTGTGCTCCGCAACGGGAGAGGCCACAGCAGTGAGAGGCCCACGTACCGCAAAAATAAATAAATAAAATAAATAAAAATGGGCCAAAGGTCTTAACAGAAACCCCCTCACGGGACTTCCCTGGTGGATGAGTGGTTAAGAATCTGCCTGCCAATGCACGGGACACGGGTTCGAGCCCTGGTCCGCGAAGATCCCACATGCCGCGGAGCAACTAAGCCCGTGCACCACCACTACTGAGCCTGTGCTCTAGAGCCCGTGAGCCACAACTACTGAGCCCGTGTGCCACAACTACTGAAGCCTACGCGCCTAGAGCCCGTGCTCCGCAACAAGAGAAGCCACCGCAATGAGAAGCCCATGCACCGCAACAAAGAGTAGCCCCCGCTCACCGCAACTAGAGAAAGCCGGCACGCAGCAACAAAGACCCAACACAGCCAAAAATAAATAAATAAATAAATTTATTTTTTAAAAAAAGAAACCCCCTCACCAAAGAAGATACACAGATGGTAAATAAACATATGAAAAGATGCTCCACATCATACGTAATCAGGGAGATGCAAATCAAAACAATGTTACACTACCATAAACCTATTAGAATGGCCAAAGTCCAGAACTCAGACAACACCAAGCGCTGATGAGGATATGAAGCAGTAGGAACTCTCATTCATTGCTGGTGGGAGTGTAAAATGGTACAACCACCTTGGAAGACAGTTTGGTGGTTTCTTACAAAACTAAACATACTCTTGCCATACAATCCAGCAATCAGGCTTCTTGGTGTTTACCCAAAGGAGTTGCAAACTTATGTCCACATGAAAACCAGCACGTGGATGTTTATTAGCAGCTTTCTTCATAATTGTCAATACCTGGAAGCAACCAAGATGCCCTTTAGTAAGAAAATGGATACATAAACTGTGGCACATGCAGGCAATGGAATATTATTCAGCACTAAAAAGAAATGAGGCATCAAGCCATGAAAAGACATGGAGGGACATTAAATGCATATGACTAAGTGAAAGAAACCCATCTGAAAAGGCTACATACAAGTATGATTCCAACTATATGACATTCTGGAAAAGGCAAAACTGGAGACAGTAAAAAGATCAGTGGTTGGTGGGAAGGGGACAGTGTGTGGAGGGCAAGGGGGGCTAAACAGGTAGAGCACAGAGAATTTTTAGAGCAGTGAAAATACTCTGTATACTATAATGATGGATACATGTCATTATACATTCATCCAAACCCACGGAATATACAACACCAAGAGTGAACCATGACATAAACAACGGACTTTGGGTGATTATGACGTGTCAGTGTAGGTTCATCAATTGTAACAAACATACCACTCTCGTGCGGAATATTGATAATAGGGGTGCATGTGTGGGACAGGCATATACAGGAAATCTCTGTATCACCCTCTCAATTTTGCTGTGAACCTAAATCTTCTCCTAAAAAAATTAAATCTTTCAAAACAAATGATAAATAACAACAGCTCCCATTAATTAAGAACTTCCCATGTCCGACGCACTGTGCATTGTACTTTAATCCTTTCAACTGAATAAAGTAGATACTACCAGGGCCCCAATTTTACAGTTGAGAAAAATAACGCTCTGAGATTGGCATTTTGTGGCAATTAAAAAAAAAAAAAAAAAATCAAAGGCTTCCCTAGTAGCGCAGTGGTTGAGAGTCCGCCTGCCGATGCAGGGGACACGGGTTCGTGCCCCAGTCCGGGAAGATCCCACATGCCACGGAGCGGCTAGGCCCGTGAGCCATGGCCGCTGAGCCTGCGCGTCCAGAGCCTGTGCTCCGCAACGGGAGAGGCCACAACAGTGAGAGGCCCGCATACCGCAAAAAAAAAGAAACGAAATTGAATTATTTGTAGTGAGGTGGATGGACCTAGAGTCTGTCATACAGTGAAGTAAGTCAGAAAGAGAAAAACAAATACCGTATGCTAACACATATATATGGAATCTAAGAAAAAAAAAAAAAGGTCATGAAGAACCTAGGGGTAAGACGGGAATAAAGACACAGACCTACTAGAGAATGGACTTGAGGATATGGGGATGTGGAAGGGTAAGCTGGGACAAAGTGAGAGAGTGGCATGGACATATATACACTACCAAACATAAAATAGATAGCTAGTGGGAAGCAGCCGTATAGCACAGGGAGATCAGCTAGGTGCTTTGAGACCACCTAGAGGGGTGGGATATGGAGGGTGGTAGGGAGGGAGATGCAAGATGGAAGAGATATGGGAACATATGTATATGTATAACTGATTCACTTTGTTATAAAGCAGAAACTAACACACCATTGTAAAGTAATTATACTCCAATAAAGATGTTAAAAAATATATATTTTAAGAACAACAAAAAAAAGAGTGCCTGCAGCAGGCTCAGAGATGCCAGCTGTAATGAGACACTTGTATTTGAAATGCATTCCAGAGTTTCAGCATGCCAGTACCATCTGATCATTGGACTGGGCAAGCTCATCCCTCTTGCAAGAGCACCCTCTTTCCAGACCTTCAGTCAGACAGGCTGAACTCAGCTCTGGGAGCTTTCACAACTGGAGGTGACTGTATTCATTTTCTGGTGGGTTCTTGAACAAACATATAAATTAGAGTACACAAAATGAAACTGGCAAAAAAAAAAAAGAAAGCACTAAAAAAGTAAGAACAAGATAGATCAAAGATCTACTCAAAATGATCCTACTTCTTTTTAAAACATTAAACTCACATACCTAAATAACAAGATTATACACAAAAGATGTTCACTGGCATTATTTACAAGAGAAATACCCTGGAAAAAAATCTAAAGATGTAATTACAAGTAAATATAGCACATAAACATGATGTCATAATTTATAGCAACTAAAATGATTTTTACAAAGCTATATTAATAATTTTAGGAAAAGTTTAATGATTTGAGGGAGAACATGGAAAACACACATGTAGCAGAAGTTGGGGGGGAAGTTTATATATTTACACACACACACATACACACACAAAAGAAGGCTACAAGGAAATAAATCAAAACATTAACAGTAGTTATTACTGAGTAATAATTTTTCTCTTCTTTGTGATTTTTAAAAATTTCTAAAAATTTATACATAGTCAAAAACTAGTAAGAAAACAAGCTACTAAAAATTTAAAGATGAATATGGGCTTCCCTGGTGGCTCAGTGGTTAAGAATCCGCCTGCCAATGCAGGGCACATGGGTTCGAGCCCTGGTCCAGGAAGATCCCACATGCCGCGGAGCAACTAAGTCCGTGTGCCACAACTACTGAGCCTGCGCTCTAGAGCCCGCGAGCCGCAACTACTGAGCCCACGTGCCACAACTACTGAAGCCCATGCGCCTAGAGCCCGTGCTCTGCAACAAGAGAAGCCACCGCAATGAGAAGCCCGCGCACCACAACGAAGAGTAGCCCCCCCTCACCTCAATTAGAGAAAGCCCACGGGAAGCAATGAAGACCCAACACAACCAAAAAATAAATTAATTAAATAAATAAATTTTTTAAAAAATTTAAAGATGAATAGAAAATAATACACACCAGGGATGATCTGTACTCAAATAATTGGAAAATTTTTAGTATTTTTTTTAATTTACAATGAGAACATACTATACCACAGTATAAGAAAAAATCATAAGAATGAAACTCCCACAGAAATTCATAGAACAAAATGTATACTAAATCCTCCAATTAAAGACCCATAAAGTAGTTTCAGTGCTTTCTAACCCACCTTCTCACAGCAGGGAATTAAGCCCTCTGGGGGATGCAAACAAACTTCAAAGAGAAGATTATGCCCAGACACTAGTACTGTATAGCATAAGGTTTATATTTAAGTTCGCTCAGATATTTTGGCAGAGATCAGAGATGCAGATCCAATGAACAAAGACTAATTTTAAGACACATTCTTTGCAATCATCTAAATGGCAAAAATAAGGCTTAAATAGTATCAGAAAAAGAAAGATATAATAAGTTGTATTAAAAAAAAAAGGTTGTAGAAGTAGACAAAAGTTACCTAAAATCAAATACTAAGTGACAGCTTATTCACTGGTATTAGGAACTAGGAAATCTTACGAATTCCCAAAGAAAGTAAGCAGCACCATGAGTTCAGTTTGTGTACCCAAATTTTATTTGCACAATCTTTGGAAGATGTCCCACTCAGTGCCACAGGTCTGGATGCAATATCTAAGTAGAACTGACAGAATACATGTCCCTTCCATGGATGTCATGGAATGCTTTCAGAGCAAAGAACACGTGAGAGTTGACAATACCTTCACCAGTTCAGACATTAAAAGTAATCGATGGGAAAAAGAACTGTCTTTAATTAACGTCTAGTAGTATTTCTTACCAGCCTTTCTCACATTTGTCACCCTTTCATTGTGAGGTAATTTTTTAGGTATTATTTAGAAGTACCTGACCATTTTATAAAAACACATTTTATGTAGAGGAATAGTGCATCTTAGTAATTTGGCTTTATTTAGTTTCCCAATTTTTAAAAATCATGGATAAGGAATCAAATTTAAGTTTAGCTTTTCTGGATATTAATCATCTAATAGAAAATTAAAATCCTTGATATATTAAAGAATGTGAAAGACAAAACTATAAATTTCTCAGAAGAAAATATAGGATAATAGTTTCTTATCTGTAGGGTAGGAAAACACTGATAAACTGTAGATATGAAAATCAAGAAGTTTTGATCAAAGATACCAGAAAGAGAGGGAAAGACAAATCATAGAGTAGGAGACAATATCTACAACACACTTGACCAGATAATTAATAGTAGCAGGACAAACAATTTCTTATAAATCAACAAGGTAAAGATAGAAAACAATTAAAAAATGAGTAAGCCTTGAACAGGCACTTTAAAAAGAAAGGTATTCACGAGGTCAATAAGTGTATGAAAAGGTGCTCAATCTCATTAGTCACCAGGAAAATGCAAATAAAAGCAACAAGGAGATACTACCACACAACTATCAGGTTGGCCAAACCCAACAAATTTAATTGTATTAAGAACTAATGAAGATGTTCAACAATAAAGACTATCAAACACTGCTGAAGGGAGTGTAGACAAGCACAATCAACTTTGAAAAACAGTTTAGCATTATCTAGTTATCAAATATGGTATATATCCTATGTAAAAGTATGTTTACATGCTCCAGGATTTATGTATAAAGATCACAGCAGCCTTGCTTGTAACAGCCAAAAACTGCAAACAACTTCAAGTGCTTTCAACAGTAGAATGAATAAACTGTGATATAATCTTAAAGTGTATTACACTGCAATGAAAATAAATGACACGCAACAACACAGAGGACCCTCACAGACTTGAGCAAACAAGCAGCAAAACTACACACAGAATAATTCTATAAAATTCAGATACAGGCACTACTAAATTAAATTTTTCAAGGAACTATACTTATGTGGTAAAGCTACAAAGAAAAACAAAGAAATGAGTATCATAAAAGTCAGGATAGTAGTTACCTCTGGAGAAGGGGAGTGGAGGGACTTCTGGGGCACTGGCCAGCCCCACCTCTAACATTTACAGGGCCTTGGCAAGAGTACAAACAGAGGCCCACAAACCATATGTCTAAATATTTACAAGATATGAAATAAGCTAACAAACTATTAAATAAAATATGTTCCATCCTCCTATCATAACTACTTGAAAGGACAGATTCACACTGAAAATTCTTGGATTCCTTAGAGTTCCATGTAGAAACATGGTTCAGGGAAAACTGGCCACTAGCCCACTGTCCATCTCCCCCTTTTCCATCCCATACTGCCAGGAACCTCACACACAGGGATGCAATCACCTCCACTCACAAGCCCAAGCTCCATCGCATACCCTACTCCCCACAAACAGATACCCTTAGGCCACCCCCTTGGGCCTAGGGGTGTGTACACCAGTAGCCAGTCTACCCTCAGAAGGACAAACCCTAGGGAAGACTCACACAGACTCTGGAAAAAAACCTGGGGCCACTGGGTCAAGAAATTCTTAGATCCTAGGTATTCAAAGTTTGTCTAGGATGGAAGGGTTTGGGCTCTAAATGGGCATGTCCCATAGGCCCCACAGACTCCTTGCCTGAAAGGGGCACTTCAGAAGAGGGCCAAAGCAGGGCCCTCTAAAGCACAGGGCTAGGGCAGGGGTCTTCTTGCCAGGACCAGAATTTCCTTAGAACCAGGCAATATTCTTTGTCTTAACCTGAATAGTAGTAACATGGGTACTCACTTTATAATTATTAAACTGTACACAAAAGGTTTATGCACATTTTCCCACAAATAATGGGACGGACATCATGTCCCTGCTGATATGATACACTGAGAAGGATACAATATCACGTTTGAAATATTCCCACCCAAAATCCATAACCTAATCTAATCATGAGGATACAATCAGATTCAAACCCAGGGACTTTCTACAAAACAAGAGACCTAATTTCTTCAAAAACATTTCACAAAGGGTTTAAAAAAAAACAAGGTTGCAAAACTGTTCCAGACTAAAAAAAACTAAATAGATGTGAAAACTAAATGGATTACATGATCCTGAATTCTGGATCAGAGGCGAAAGCGCTATAAAGGATATTACTGGGACAACTGATTGAACATGGACAAATGACATTAACTTTCTTATTCTGGTAACTGTACTGGAGTTATTTAAGAAAATGTCCTTATTCTTAGGAGATACATCCTGAAGTATTTAGGGATGAAGGATCACAATGTCTGCAACTTATTCTCAAAAGGTTCAGCAAAAAATACACACAGAGTAATAAAGCAAATGTGGCAAAATAGTAACAACTGATGAATCTAAGGAAAAGGGAGTATGCACGTAACTATTCTTGTAACTTTTATCTTTTAAAATATTTTCAGGGCTTCTCTGGTGGCACAGTGGTTGAGAGTCCGCCTGCCAAGGCAGGGGACACGGGTTCGTGCCCCAGTCCGGGAAGATCCCGTGGGCCGCGGAGCGGCTGGGCCTGTGAGCCATGGCTGTTGAGCCTGCGCATCTGTAGCCTGTGCTCCGCAACGGGAGAGGCCACAACAGTGAGAGGACTACATACCACAAAAAAAAAAAAAAAAAAACTTGAAATAAAATATTTTCAAAATTTAAAGTTTTTAAAAAGTAAACTAAAGGGTTAAACAAGAAAAGAGTTGTCTACGGGGAGAGGAATTAGATGACTTAAAGAAGAGGATAAGGTAAAGACTCCATTTCGTTCCTTTTTCTTATTTGTACTCAACAAACTTTGTTCACATTCCCCAAGAAAATTCATTTTAACTTTGGGGGAAAAAAATCCTACAGCATTGAAAGGGGGAACATTAGCAACTGTAGAAATAAGAAAAGTTTTTGTCCTTAAATCTGTCAAATCACAGCCATCACCAACTGGTTACTCTGACGAGTCAGCTCACAGAGGTACTGCTGCACGAACACACCTAATATCAGCTACTTCCCTTCCCAATCCAATGGTTTGCACAATTAGAGGTATAACTTAAGATGAATATTAACATTCTACTTCTAGAATGACCATAAGTTTATATAACATGTTTCACAGCCTTCATGAAATAATCCAGAAAAGTGGAGCACACGCAATTCTCACTTTTCATATTGAGAAATGCATTCATTTTAACAAATATTGGTGACATTGTACAAAGCCCTGCAGATGACAGGGAGAGATGTGTACAACATGGTCACTGCCCTCAAGAAGGCAACTTAGCAGAGTGAAGAGGACTTGAACCTAAAACCCTGGCTATTCCACACAGTAGCTGTATAATCTTGGTAAGTTATTTGACCTCTCAGATTCTGTTTTCTCATAGGCATAATGGAGACACCATCCAACTATCTTTAAGGGTTGTATTGTAAGGACTGACTATGTATGTCAAGCATGTAGGACAACAGAACAACAGATACTCAATAAAAGGTAACTATTTTATGAGTATTACAATCTAATTAAAATAACGAAGTAGAAAATATGTCCGAGGTTTGTATAGCCAATTACAGGCATAACTACCATTGGAATCCTGATTACTCCAAGTTTCTAATCCAAATAAATTCATCCTCCATAAACACCAAATAATACATGCAACTGTTGGTGTGCGGACCGAGAGCCGCTCCCTAACAGACCTTTGGCAAATGCATCACTCTCTTAAGCACCAGGAAAAAGAACACTAGGTCAGAAGGTTATTCTTTCTCATTAACCAAGAAGGATTTTAGGTCAAGAAGTGATTTACTCAGCCTGCACAAGATACTCTAACCTTATTCAAGACCCTGTTGCTCAGGAATACATGTCCAAATTAGTCCAAAAGCTAAAGCCAGAGGAGGTGTTTCCTTCAACTAAGTTCCAACCTTTCTTTAACCAGCTGACAAAATTTACTGAACTAAATCCATTTCAAACATCTCCTTCCAGTTTACTGGCAGAGATTTCCCTTTATATTATTTTGTAACCTAATTCTAAACCTTCCTTATTAGCAAGGTGACAATATTTCATACTAAACAGTTGACTTCCAGGCATCTCCGAAAGCTACAAACCAAAACCCAATGATTACAATGAATAAAGCCATATTTCAAGGCTGTTATAGTAAAACTCTTAATTTAAATTGTTCACTGCAATTATTCTCCATTCCCTAGGATGATGTGGGCACAGATAAAAGGGAAAGACACATAAACATACTTAAAGATAAGTAACAGTTTAGAATATTCACATATTATCTGATGTGCATGGCTAGCTCATACAATAAACAAACACGCCATATCATAATGGAACATACAAATACCTGAAACAGTGCCACCTGTCCTAGGATAGGCCACTTCAACATACACTTCAAACATGGTCTCTGGGTTTTGCCTATAAAAGAAACAGATTGTGATTACTGACAAGTATTGAGGGAGCATGGTATAGAATATGCAGGCTGTGGTATAGGGCAGACCTTGATTAAAATCATTAGCTCCGCAACTTAATGGCTGTGGAACTTTGGACAAGTTACTCAACTTCTCTGAGCCACGCCCTCCTAATCTATAAAATGAAAATAGCTAACCAGAAGAATTATTGTGAAATGTAAAGAAAACACACAAAAATTGCCTAGATACAATGTTTGGCATATAATAGCTTAGCCATTATTATGATTTTACAGATGTCATATTTCCAGTTTACACAGCTGGATCTCCAAAACCATAAATAGAATTTTGAGGAAACTCAAACCAAGGCAACACTAGCACAAAGTAATCTTCTCCCTCATATGCCAGGATAAAATATTCAGATGAAGTTAACTTGCTTATTTACAGGTTTTAAAGACTCAAATAAGAGAAACAGTATCCTATCTCATTAGGCTATAATAAAGACAGGATGCTAATAGGGGGCTTTGCCTAAATTGTCAATGGCAAGTATATGAATGTTCATTATTATATCCTTTTACCTTTTTATGCCATAAATATTTTATATTAAGTTTTTAAAAGATCATAGCACTAAGAGAATGTTAACAGTTGCTCATTCTGAGTGATAAGAACATCGGAGTCATAGTATCTTCAGATTTTCTCTTTGATTCTAAAACTACAATAAAAAGATTCTTTCCAGATTGCATGAAAATCATTTAGTAGAAGAAAATGTTACACATTCAAACATCTATGACTGAATTCTATTTTAAACCTGACAACAAAGCTCAGAGAAGAAGCTTTCTGAGTTGCCTAATCAGATCTAAGGATTAATTTCAATCAACTAAATACCCTGAATTTGCCCAGTAGATTCCACTTTTCAAAATAACTATCTCATTTATCTCATTTCATCCTCATTATAATCCTATGAGGTATGTGGATCAGTCATCACCCTCACCATACAGGTGAGAAACCTGAAGCAAAGAGATTCTAAGTGACTTGTCGGTAGTCTCACAACTAGTTAGAAACACAGTCAGAGCTGCAACTCAGACCTCCAGGCGCTCAAATTGTGTTTCATTGATTCTAAGATGAAATTTTTTCCCCACATTTTCCCAAGTCTTACAATCTATTGCATCTTACAATTCTAAATGGCAACATTTTTTTCTTTCTTAGTAGTACATATAGTAACAGTGCATCTTATAAATAATGGCATCTTAGACTCAGTAAAATACCGTAATACTCCCTCTACTTCCTCAGGGGTAGTTGTCTGTCGATCAGGGATCTACTTATTTCTCATGTGAAGGATCATTACTTCCTCACTGAGGAGAAATTTGGGCTTGTGCTTTAAATAAGTACCTAGAGCGAAAAGAGCTGGCTGCTCTAAAAGTCAAGGAATTTAAATATACCTTTGTCAAATATAATTTTTAAATTAGACATTAAATCAGAGTATCTTACTTAACTAAATAAAAGTAAACTCAAGTTTTAAGAAAGCTGTTTAAAAATGTTTCGTGCCTTTTTTTTCCTGCAAGAGAGTACAAAAAGACCTACAAGGTCAGCATCCTTTGGTCACCAAAACATCTGTGGAAAATACCATATGGAACATCCCCTTCATTCAAATAATCTCAAAGTAGAGGGTTTGTTGAAAGAAAGGAATGTTCTAAGGTCATCTGAAGAGTACGAGGAAGATTCCCTCTAAAATCTAAAAATATCTTTAAGCCTATTTTGCAACTGGCTGAATTTCATCTCAGAATTTCATTCCTCGGGATTAAGATAATGGCTTTCAAAATGTATTCTGCAGGACCCTAGGACTCCATGGAGATTCCTTGGAGATTCCACGCATTTTTTACCCAAATGCCCACTTTTAAGCTTATTTTTCCCCGTTTAAAAAATTGAAAGGAAAAAACATGAGCATACAAAGGTGTTACACACCAAATTTTTTAACACTGGAGCTCCAACATGTTAACCTGTGCCACTAAGTGAAGGTGGTTTGTACAGATCTGCTATCTCTCTAAGCGAAGAACATCCTAATGTTGTCTAAACTCATTATATCTCTGCTGCTTCTCCTCCCTTTCTCTTTAACACACTTCAACCAGGCTTCTGAACCCACCACACCACTGAAACAACTCGTCATGATCACCAATGACCTCCACATTGCTAAAATGTGCCAAAATGGTAAATTCTCGATGCTTGTCTTAACCTCTCAGCAGCATTTGACACAGCTGATTGATCTGCCCTCCTTCTCCAAACACCTTCTTCACTTGCCTGCCAGGACACCACTCTCAACTGGTATTCTTCCTGCCTTACTGGCTGCTCCTTTGCTGATTCCTTCTCACATAAGCTCTCCTACCCTTGAACTTAGTGCTGGACCTCTCCCTGTCTACACTCATTACTTAAATGATCTCATTCAGTCTCACAGCATTAATTACCAGGCAAATGCTGATGAGCCCCAAAGTCCTGTCTCCAACCCGACTTCTTCCCTGACCCCAGATTCCCTTAGCAACTGCCTGCTCAACTTCCCCATCTGGATTTCTAAGAAGCACTTCTAACTTAACAAATGGCACTTTTCTTCCTCAGACTTGCATTTCCTGATATCCACCAGTTAAGCGGGGGAAAAAAAAAAAAAAAAAGCCCACCAAACTCAGTTCTGGAGATGGATGGTGGCGATGGTTGCACAAGAATATGAGTGTACTTAATATCACTGAACCATACACTGAAAAGTGGTTAGGCTGATAAATTTTATGTTATGTGCATTTTATTATAATTTAAAAAATGAGAAGGAAAAAAGTCCTTACAAGGTCCTACATTATCTGGCCTCTGCCTGTCTCTCCAATTTCATTTCATACCTCTCTCTCCTTGCCCACTGCACTCTAGCCATACTGGCCTTCTGTCTGCTCCTCAACACACCTAATTCATTCCTATCTTATAGCCTTTTGTATTGATCTTCATATAGGTGGTCCTTCCTGTCATTCAAAATAAAGCTTATACCTGACCTCGGAAAGGCCTTCCCCAACACACTCGATACCATCGAATTTTAATTCTCCACATCACACCAATCACAACCTGTTTCCCTCCTCTAAATGTAAACTGCAGGAGAGCAGGGATTTTTTTTTTTTTTTTTTTTCCGGTATGCAGGCCTCTCACTGTTGTGGCCTCTCCCGTTTCGGAGCACAGGCTCTGGACACGCAGGCTCAGCGGCCATGGCTCACGGGCCTAGCCGCTCCGCAGCATGTGGGATCTTCCCGGACCAGGGCGCGAACCCGCGTCCCCTGCATTGGCAGGCGGACTCTCAACCACTGCGCCACCAGGGAAGCCCGAGAGCAGGGATTTTTGTCTGTCATACCCACTAGTTTTTCCCAGGCACCTAAACAGTGCCTGGCACATAGCCAGAATCAAATAAATATTGAGAAGGAATAAAGGAAGTACAGACTAGCTTTCCTGGGGTCTAAAGGATTTCAATAAATGACTGGAGTGATTATACACTTTTATGACTCAAACTTTACCATGTTAAAAGATAGATTTGAAGCCCCACCTCCAGGGTTTCTGGGGTAGGACCCAAGAATTAGCATTTCCAATAAGTACCCAGGTAATAGTGATGCTGCTGGACTAGTGATCACGCTTTAAGAACCACTGAGCTAGTTAAATGGAATTCTTCTTCCAAATAATTTGTACATATAACATAAAATAAACATAAGGTATACCTCAATAATCCATCATTTCAACAGTGCTTTTGCAATAAAAGATTTCAAAGAAAATAAGCATTTGTGGAAGCAATGAAGCTAACTTTTCTTCTAGTGTTACCCATAGTTACTGCCTCATTGAAATGCATAATAAAACTACCTAAGTTTCTTACTCAGTTCAAATAGCTGCCAGAGCTCTACATGGAGCCAAAGATTATGACAGTCTCTTTAGGAAAAAAAAAGAAAAAAGCTGACTACAACCCTAAAAACAAACTAAACTGGACTATACAAGTTATAGTCATGCTCATGCATGATCATTTACATGTTACATTACAGAAGAAGTAGTGAGAGAACAGAGCCCGCGTTTCCGCAGAGCTGGAACTCCTGGCTCGGGGTCTCTTCCCTCCACCGTCACGGAACTGCCCCGGAGCCCGAGGGGAGGGCGGCCTCACTGAGGCTGCCGGCTCTGGAGGTGCCCCGGCAGCCAAAGCCGCGACAGTCGTGGGGACGGCGGGCCGGTTGGTTCAACAAGTAACTTAAAGACAAAATGGAAAAACAAGGAGGTTTGTGCCTGAGATCATGTTGATGTGAAACCAGGGATGGCCACCTTGTGCCAGCCGTGTGGATGAAAGGCTCTTGGTGCTCCAGCCAGGAGTCAGTGCTGTGCCTCTGAGGTGGGAGAGCCAACTTCAGGACACTGGTCCACAGCTGGGATATTACCTCCCAGCTCCACGTAATATCAAACAGCGAAAATCTCCCAGAGATCTCCATCTCAACACCAGCACCCAGCTTCACTCAACGACCAGCAGACTACAGTGCTGGACGTCCTATGCCAAACAACTAGCAAGGCAGGAACACAGCCCCATCCATTAGCTGAGAGGCTGCCTAAAATCATAATAAGGCTACAGATACCCCAAAACACACCACCAGATGTGGACCTGCCACCCAGAAAGACAAGATCCAGCCTCATCCACCAGAACACAGGCACTAGTCCCCTCCACCAGGAAACCTACACAACCCACTGAACCAACCTTAGCCACTGGGGACAGACACCAAAAACAACGGGAACTACGAACCTGCAGCCTGCAAAAAGGAGACCCCAAATACAGTAAGATAAGCAAAATGAAAAGACAGAAAAACACACAGCAGATGAAGGAGCAAGGTAAAAACCCACCAGACTTAACAAATAAAGAGGAAATAGGCAGTCTACCTGAAAAAGAATTCAGAATAATCATAGTAAAGATGATAAAAATCTTGGAAATAGAGAAAATGCAAGAAACATTTAACAAGGACCTAGAAGAACTAAAGAGGAAACAAGCAACGATGAACAACACAATAAATGAATTTTAAAATACTCTAGAAGGGATCAATAGCAGAATAACTGAGGCAGAAGAACAGATAAGTGACCTGGAAGATAAAATAGTGGAAATAACTACTGCAGAGCAGAATAAAGAAAAAAGAATGAAAAGAACTGAGGACAGTCTCAGAGACCTCTGGGACAACATTAAACGCACCAACATTCGAATTATAGGGGTCCCAGAAGAAGAGAAAAAGAAAGGGACTCAGAAGAAGTAGTGACTAATGTTGTGACATTGTGACAAGTTATATAACATACCGACAAATATACATAAGGGCCAATGAAGCCAATGCAGATGGAAGCATTTTCTATTTCTCTGCACATCAAAAAATAAGTTTTAAAGTGTCTCCTCTAAATGTAAATGGCCAAGCAACTCTTACTTAATATTTTTATTAAACCACTAATACTGTAATAATTTCCAGAGAATCTCTACCTTGAGACTACTTATTTCCTCCATTACTCTTTAAGATGCTTAATATTTTTAACTACTTGGCTAAAGGAACTGAAAATCCTATTTCTGTCCTATTAACACTCCTGCTAATTCAGTATATGCAATGAAGTTAAAAATACTATATTCTGAGCCATTTTCCAATACAGACCCAAGCTTTCCCAGAGCACATCATATCTTAACATATTACCATGGAAATGTCCTGGTTCTGCCATGATATCCCATCATTAGTTGCCTTATACTCTTATACCTCCATGATCTGGAACTCTGCCCATCTGCCAAGCTCTTTTTTGCCACCCACCCTTACCTCGTGCAGTCTTGCACCCTAAGATCCAGCTATAGAGAACTACTTGTAGCTCTCTGAACAATCCATGCTCTGATTCTCTAATGATAACATCATTACCATACCACAGCCCGTATCTGTTTCCTAGGTGCCAGGCATGATCCTAAGCACTGTACATGCATTATCTCAGATAATCTTCAACAACCCTGTAAGTATTATTACCCCCAGTTTAGAGATGAGGACACTGAAACTCAGAGGATAAACTAGCCAAAGTCAAAGCAAAGTAGTGGCAGAATCAGCATGGATCATCCAAAGGCACTAACCACTTTACTGTTCTACCTTATTCAGCTGCTCTTCTGGAAGGAACTATCTGTCCAGTCTTTTTCGTCAAGCCTTAGCTCAGGCATTTCCTCCTCTCTGGGAAGTCTTCTCAGTCCCCCAACACTCACATCCTAGACTGGGTTAAGTGCCCCTCCTCCGTCCTCCCAAGGCACCCTGTACTTCCCCACTTTTGCAGCTCTTACCACATTCGACCCTGACACAATCACAACTACCTGGGGAGCTTTTAAAAGTCCTGATGCCCAGGCCACACCTCAGAACAATTAAATCAGAATCTCTAGGCATTGTTTGTTTGTTTTTTTAAAACCTCCCCAACATATTCCAATGTGCAGCCAAGGTGGAGAACCACCCGTGTGCCTCTAATTAAATATCTGTCTTCCCCACTAGACTGGCAGCTCCTTGAGGGCACCAAATGTCTTCTCATATCCTAGTCCCACACCTGGCACAATAAATGTCTGATGAATGAGTTTTCCTCCAACATCTGACACATAGTTTCCAGTTCCCAGTAACTGTTTCTCTAACAAGAGGTAACTTACTGAATATACACTGCTTACACCTGTTATTCTTTAAGATGTTTTCCTTTGGAGTCAAAGGTATCAATAAGTCACACCTGCTGACAACAGCCTTGGCTCTTAAATATGAAAAACGACACACAAGCAGTTAAAATGTGTTTGAAAGAAGGGAGGTCTGGTAGGTTCTTGCCTCTGGGAGAATGAAGCCTGAGAGTAAGGCAAGAGAGCATTTCTATTCAATACCACACTCTTCTGAACACAATTCTCAGTGATTGACTGGAAGGGCCATGCTCTGTGCTCAGGGCCATGTTCTCAAAATGATTAAGTACACTCAGCTTGAAGTCATGAAACAAAGGCTTTGACAATATTCAGGCAGCGGGAAAGCTAATTTTTTTAAAAGAGCATCATGCTATTGATCACTCTGCTGGATCATCAGCTTTCAATTAGGACCTACTTTTCTTCAATTACAACATATTATGAGATTAGGAGAAAAATGTAACACTAACTCCTCACAAAATGTATCTGCTGCATATGATAACTATGCCATCATGCTAGGCCCTCAACCCTTTGTTATTTAGAAGTACAAACTGAGACACACACAGTACTGGGATCCCTTACTCATTTCACAGCTATCAAATCTTCACACCAGCTAGTATTCTAAAGCAAAATAGCTATTCTCTATGGACTAGGGTAAAACTTCAGCACTATCTCCTTAGTTACAAATTTATATGCCGAGGGGGCCGAGGTATAGTATTTCAAAATTCATACCAACTGAACTGTCTTAAAGTTGACAACATGGGGCTTCCCTGGTGGCGCAGTGGTTGAGAGTCCGCCTGCCGATGCAGGGGACACGGGTTCGCGCCCCAGTCCAGGAAGATCCCACATGCCGCGGAGCGGCTGGGCCCGTGAGCCATGGCAGCTGAGCCTGCGCGTCTGGAGCCTGTGCTCCGCAACGGGAGGGGCCACAACAGTGGGAGGCCCACGTACCGCAAGGAAAAAAAAAAAAAGTTGACAACACGGTCAAAAGTAACTGTATACACTTCAGAAAGTGCTAGCAAACATCACCTAATAAACACTGATTCCTTTAAGCTAGATATACAAGCAAAAAAGGTAGTCTTAATATTTCCAACAAGTCTCCATTTGTTTCAGTAGACTCTGAAATGAAAGCCGCTCTTCCAGGCTGAAAATGCTGTATCAAAGGGTGCTTTCTAACCCATAACAAGTTAACACCTCCATAGCAGAACGCTGTCACTGTTGAGACTTGTCAGAAAATGATTAACTTAGTTGTGTAATTATACAGACAAGTCATTTCAAGATTTTGCACTTAACTTTTCATTTCTAATACTGTTCTCAGGATCAGATTAATAAAGATACATAGATACTACTATGAGAGGAGTTACAAAGTTTTACCTTACCATAGATTCCTATGGAAAGATTCTTACGCCACAATGAGCAAAGCAAGTTAACTGGAAGCAGCAGAGCTGGATCCCAAGCAGAAGGACAGAGCCTGCACATCCCTCCACAATGTGCAGTACCCCATGCGCTTTTAATAAATTCTCTCCTGTGCTGAGCAGCACTGTAAAATCTAGACTCTCCAATCGTATTAATGGCATTTGCAAAGATGGCATCCATTTCCTTGTCAATAAATATTTTTGTCCTTAAAAAAATTTTAAGAGCCTCCCCTTCCCTAAGTTTTCCTCTGCTCTTTCTGAACAATTTACTCCTAAAACTATCATGTGGGCAGAGCAGGGTAGATGCCCACATCGGCAATGGCTCAGCGTGAGATGTCAAAGCCTGAGCAGGGTGAGGAAAATGTCCCTCAGAGGGGGTGACCTAACAAGAGGCATCAGATCATGAGCGAGGTAGGAGAACGTCCACGGTAAGAGGTGGCCTGGCCAATATGATGTTAAATCAGAGTGAATGAGGAAGGCATCCACTGAGGGGAACCACCCTGGCACGTGGAGCCAGAACCTGAGTGGGCTGGAAAAAGCATTCATGCTCAAGGGCAGCCACGACCAGGATGTTGAAACACAAGGAGTGTGAAAGGTGCCCCATGGAGGGACAGCCCAACACGGGTATCAGAGCCCAAGAGGGTGAGGAGCATGTCCAAGCACGAGGGACCCTAGAGTTGGGTGGGGAGCCAGGGCAGGTATGAGGAGGCTATGTGGGGTGAGAGGAGACTTGCCTAGCATAATGAGGAATCAGAGGGCAAGCAGGGCATCCACAGGGCAGTGGGAGAGCAGGGGCATGTCAAACCACTGTAATCCCAGGAAAGCAAGGTAAATGAGTAGAGCATCCACATGGGGTGGAAGGTGATGGGGGAGCATGCCTAACGCAAGCCCAAGACCAGTAAGGAAGGCCTGCTTTCTCACAGTTGAGGTTAGCAGAAAACCATAATAGAATGAGTTCTACAGAGTTGAATTTGAATTGGAGATACTAATGTGATTTCAAGGTTTTCAGTAAATATATAATAGAGAACTGTAAGTATGACCTGACTTTTAACACACACATACTTCCTGGCTCTGTCTACTGAAAGGGCCTTGGCAGGAGTAACACCCCAATAGCAATGAGCATATCTAGGACCCAGACCTTGGCTTCTAAATACAACCATCCTCTAAAAGGAACCGGGGGTCCTTGGAGAAATACCTGATTCCAGGGCTGGGGCAGAGAAAGTACAAGATGAGACTGAAACATCCCCTTGTGCCAGAAAGCAAAGAAGTGCTCAAAGAATGATGGGGACATGTCAAAAAAGGATACAGGAGACAGCTTAAAAAGGCTCCCACTGCCAATCTGGGTAATGTGAGCATCAAAATCAATAATGATATTAACAGATTATTAACCAATCAAATAAACAGAAAACTGTGAGCCCACACGGATATAAATGAATAAATTGACAACGTAATGAGAAATGGAGTATTTACGAGGTTTTAAAGTATCTTCCCACAAAATCTTTACTAACTGCAATGACGAAGAGTAACTCTTCAGTGTAGAAGTTTGGCAAAAACTACCTTAATCAAGTCATTAAAGTGATCACCGTCAGGAATGGACAAACTACTAGAATGCAATGAGAAGAGCACAGCATCATGCCCATGATAGTCCTGTCCAAGGTGCTTAACCTGAATCTAATCTTGAGGAAACATCAGACAAACTCAAATTGAGGGACCATCTAAAAAATATCTGACCTGCAATTTTCAAAAGTGTCAATGCCATGAAAATCAACGAAAGACTGAAGATCTTTCCAGACTGAAGGAAACAAAAGAGACATGACAAATAAATGCAATGTATAATTCTGAACTGGATTGTTTTGCTCTAAAGAATGTTATTGAGACAACGACTGAAATATGAACGAGGTCTAATGACTAGAGATAGTAATGAATCAATGTTAATTTCCTGATTTTGATGGTTGTATTGTGGTTATACAGGAGAATGTCCTTGTTTGTAAGAAAAGCACACTGAAGTATTCAGGTGTGATGGGGTATCAGGTCAGCACCTCACTTAAAACTGGTTTTTAGAAAAGTTCTCTATATTGCCAACTTTTCTGTAAGATTCTGGTTTTTAAAAAAATTTAATAAAACAAAAACAACCATTAATAGCAATTTCCCTGAGCTGTTTTTTACCAAGATATTCTCACAAAAATAATATGTGGTTCTATGGAAAGAGACCCAGACTAAGTATCAGAGAGTCTGGGTTCCAATCCCAGGTAAATCCCTTACTCACTACGGGATTAGAACAAGCCATTTACCCTTTCACACATCAGCTTCCTCCTCCATCAAGAGATAACATCTGCCCTGCTCATCTCAAAAGTTGTTTTAGGGATCAAATGAAAGGAAAACAAGCAAGTGCTTTCTGAACTAAAAGATACTAAACCAAGGTAAAGAGTACTATTTATTATAAAAAAATAAAATTGCTTCACCTTACAAATCACAGGCTTTGTAAGTAATCCAGACATTATTGTGTATTTCAAAGATTCAAAACTCTTAAGCTTTCAAACACTGTTACTAAAAGCAATCCAGAAAATAAGGAACTATCCAAATAGAAACATTAATCTAGGGAATAAATGAATTTTAAGAACAAGGGGTAAGAGTTCACACTTAACAAAAAGTGAATAAAAAAATATCTCCTCTACAGGGAAAAATTCCTGAACAAATGCAATATATGAAAATCAAGAGAGTCTCTGGTATACAACTTTACTTCTCAATCGGTAATACTGTGACTGTCTGTATACTTTTATGGTTAATGTGGAACTCTCACCTACATTTCTAAACTTGCCTGTCAAAACCCTGTCAAGGTAGTGGGATAGTATTACCCTCCCTGTTTAACAGAAAAAGAAACTGAGGCTAGGATGTGGTAATACTCCAGCTGATTCCTGGTTTTCAGATTACAAAGCCCATAACTTTTCCATGACTTTTCAAAAATTACTCTCAGGTTGTTTAAAGTAGCAACTCTTAATCCTAGATTAGGGGTGGGGGGTGACAGACCATTCCAAAGAGCTCATGAAAAGCTTCACTAACTTCCCAGGGAAAATTACATATAATTTTCAGGGAGCTCATGAGGCTACATATGGAAATAAATAGCTTATATTACTGATGATTTGTTTTTATGTTCTTTCTCATTTAATCCTCAAGCCAAGCCTATGAGAGGAAGGTTAATATCATTACCCCATTTAAAAAGAGCAGATACTCTGCACAATAGCAAGCAGCTTCTAAACCTTGTTAATACTTGCTAAACACTTAACTCTGTGTCATATACTGTTCTAAGCACTTTTTTACGTATTATCTCATTTAATCTTCCCAACAACCTGTGAAACAGCTACTATTATCATTCCTATTTTACAGGTGAGGAAACTGAAATAAAATAAAAATAAAAGCTTAACTTCCCAAGGTCAACAGCTTGTAAGAGACAAAGCTGGGATATGAACTCAGTGTGGCCTATTTTTTAAACCAACTCTACATATATAATATACAATCGTGTCTATATTAATATATACACACTAAAATGCACCCATTTAAGTGTACAGTTCTAGGAGTTTTTGCAACTGTATACATTCATGTAACTTAATACTCCATTGATTTCTTTTAAATAAAGTATTTATTTACTTATTGGCTGTGTTGGGTCTTCGTTGCTGCACACGGGCTTTCTCTAGTTGCAGCAAGCGGGGGCTACTGTTCCTTGCGGTGCGTGGGCTTCTCACTGCGGTGGCTTCTCTTGTTGTGGAGCACGGGCTCTAGGCATGCAGGTTTTAGTAGTTGTGGCTCACAAGCTTTAGAGCACAGGCTCAGTAGTTGTGGCGCACAGGCTTAGTTGCTCCACGGCATGTGGGATCTTCCTGGCCCAGGGCTCAAATCTGTGTCCCCTGAACTGGCAGGCAGATTCTTAACCACTGTGCCACCAGGGAAGTCCCTATTCCACTGATTTTTTAAGACTTTTTTTTTAAAGAGAAGTTTTAGGTTTGTAGCAAAGTTGAAAGGAAAATTTAAAAATTTCCTACATACTTACTGCGTGTCGTGTGCACTATCAACATCTCCCACCAGAGTGGTACATTCATAACAGTTGATGAACCTACATTGATACATCATTATCTCCCAAAGTCCATTGTTTTACATTACAGTTCACTCTAGGGGTTGTATATTCTATGGGTTTGGACAAATGTCTAATGACATGTATCCATCTTTATAGTATACAGAGTATTTTCACTGCCCTAAAAATCCTCTGTGCTCCACCTATTCATCCCTCCATGTACCACCACCACCCCCAACCCCTGGCAAACAGTGATCTTTTTACTGTCTCCATAATTTTGCCTTTTCCAGAATGTCATAGTTGGAATGATACAGTATGTAGCCTTTTCAGATGGGTTTCTTTCAGTTAGTAGTATGCGTTTCAAATTCCTGTGTCTTTTCATGGCTTGAGAGTTCATTTCCTATTAGTGCTGAATCATATTCCATTGCCTGGACATGTCATAGCTTATCCATTCACCCACAGAAGGACATCTTGGTTGCTCCCAAGTATTAACTATTATGAATAAAGCTGCTATAAACATCCACATGCAGGTGTTTGTGTGGACATAAGTTTGCAACTCCTTTGGGTAAATACCAAGGAGCCTGATTGCTGGATTGTATGGCAAGAGTATGTTTAGTTTTGAAAGAAACCACCAAAATGGCTGTACTGGGACTTCCCTGGTGGCACAGTGGTTAAGACTCCGTGGTCCCAATGCAGGGGGCCTGGGTTTGTTCCCTGGTCAGGGAACTAGATCCCACATGCATGCTGCAACTAAGGGTTTGCATGCCACAACTAAGGAGCCCCCCTGCCACAACTAAGACCCAGTGCAACCAAATAAAAATATATATAAAAAAAAAGAAAGCAAAAAACAAAGTGGCTGTACCATTTTGCACTCACACCAGCAACGAATGAGAGTTCCTACTGCTCCATATCCTCACCAGCATTTGGTGTTGTCAGTATTCTGGATTTTGGCCATTCTAATAGGTATACAGTGGTATATCATTGCTTTAATTTGCATCTCCCTGATTACATATGATGTGGAGCATCTTTTCATATGTTTATTTGCCATCTGTGTATCTTCTTTGGTGAGGTGTCTGTTAAGACCTTTGGCCCAGTTTTTTAATTGGGTTGTTTTCTTATTTTTGAGTTTTAAGAGTTCTTGGTATATTTTGGATAGTGGTCCTTTATCAAATGTATCTTTTGTAAGTATTTTCTTCCAGTCTACAGCTTGTTCCCTCATTCTCTTGATATTGTCTTTGGCAGAGCAGAAGTTTTTAATTTTAATGAAGTCCAGCTTATCAATTCTTTCTTTCATGGATCATGTTTCATTTTGTATCTAAAAAGTCATCATCATACTCAAGATCATGTAGATTTTCTCCTATGTTATTTTCCAGGAGTTCTATAGTTTTGTGTTTTACATTTAGGTCATGACCCATTTTGAGTTAATTTTTGTGAGGGATGTAAGAAAGGTCTGTGTCTAGACTCAGTATTTTGCATGTGGATATCCAGTTGTTCCAGCACTGTTTGTTGGAAAGATCATTTTTGCTCCGTTGTATTGCCTTTGCTCCTTTGGCAAACATCAGTTGCCTATATTCTGTGGATCTATTTCTGGGCTCTCTGTTGATCCATTGATCCATCTGCCTATTCTTTCACTTTGCTGTTTTCTATAGCTTTACAGTAAGTCTTGAAGTCAGCTGGTGTCAGTCATATGACCTTGTTCTTTTCCTTCTATATTATGATTGGCTATTCTGAGTCTTCTGCCTCTCCATATAAACTTAAGAATGAGTCTGTCAATATCCACATAATAACTTGCTGGCATTTTGATTGCAACTGCATTGAATCTATAGATCAAGTTGGGAAAAACTGACATTTTTGACAATATTGAATCTTCCTACCCACGAAATTTCTCTCCATTTATTTAGTTCTTTGATTTCATTCAGGGTTTTGAAATATTCCTCATACAGATCTGGTACATATTTTGTTAGATTAACACCTATTTCATTTTGGGGGGGTCCTAACGTAAATGGTATTGTGTTTTTAATTTCAAATTCCACTTGCTCATTTCTAGTATATAGGAAAGCAATTAGCTTTTGTATATTAACCTTGTATCCTGCAATTTTGCTATAATACTTACCAGTTCTATGCAGTTTTTTTTTTTTTTTTGGTAAATTCTTTCAGATTTTCTACATAGATGACTACGTCATCTGCAAAGACAGTTTTATTTCTTCCTTCCCATTCTGTATACATTTTATATCCTTTTCTTGTCTTATTGCATTAGCTAGTACTTCCAGTACAATGTTGAAAAGGAGTGATGAGAGGGGATATCCTTGTCTTGTTCTTGCTCTTAATGGGAAAGCTTCTATTGTCTCAACATTAAGTATGATGTTAGCTGTAGATTTTTCATAGATATTCTTTATCAAGTTGAGGAAGTTCCCCTCTATTCCTCATTTACTAAGAGTTTTTATAATAAAAGGATGTTGAATTTTATCAAATGCTTTTTCTGCATCTATTGATATGATCATGTGTTATTTTTTCTTTAACCTGTTGATGTGACGGATTACATTAACTGATTTTCAAATGTTAAGCGAGCTTTGCATAACTGGGATAAACCCCACTTGACTGTGGTGTATAATTCTTTTCATACGTTGCTGAATTTTGTTGTTGTTTTTTAATGAAACTTACTATAGCCAATTTATTTTCCTCCTCCACCCCCTTCAAAAAGCAATCCAGGTGCACTGCTAACACCTAAGGACAACTGAAAAGGTCTTCAGAACACTGGGCTCAAGGCCCTGAGCACTCCATGGGCAGTCCTTTGGGCCTCCCTGAGAGCTGATTACCAAAGTTCCAGGGTATTCAGGAATGACAGAGTAGATCTGCTTTTTCTCAGCACAGAGTACTGGAGAGGAGACAGCTACATAGAAAGAGAACCCCAGAGATCTGCAAAAGGCCCCCTTTGAGTATATGGCTTAAGTTTTGATTAGTACATGTGTGTGAGGAAATTACTGTGGCTAGAAGAAAAATCATCAGAAAAGATTAGAGGTAACAGTGCCTAGTACTCACAAAGGGCCAGAAATAATGCCTGTTCCCACCAACCAACGTTAAAAAAACAAAAACAATAACAACAAAAAACCCTCATGATTCATAATGCATGGGGCAGAGTACCTAGTAGGGTATTACCTTAGTAATGGGCAATAATTATCCCCAGACTAAGTACTGCTTCAGTCCCACCTAACAAATCTTAAAAGCAAGACTCAGAAGGATCAAACTCTTTAAAAGTAACTTAACTGACAAAATATATGAAACAGTGGTTTTCAAAACATTAGGCAACATAGCACAACAATCCCTTAAGATATGGAAAACAAATAAGATGAGCCTATGGTTGCCTCACATTACTATACTGAGTAAGCCCAAGAATATTTATAAGAATACAAAAATACCCAGCACCTTACAAGGTACAATACACAATGTCTGGCAGTCAATAAAAAATTACCAGGCATGCAAAGAATCAGGAAAATACAAACCAAAGTGAAGAGAAAAAAGTTAATTGAAGTCAACCTAGAACTATATAGATGTTACAATTAGCAGTCGGGACATTTAAAGTTGTTATAGCTGTATTCTATGTGTTCAAAAAGTCAGAGACATGGGAGATTTTAAAAAGACCCAAATGAATTTCTAGAGATAAAAACTACAACATACTAGGTGGAAAATGCACTAAATGGGACTAACTACAGAGTAAACACTGCAGAAGACTAGTAAACTTGAAGACATTGTTTTAAAAATTATCCAAGATGAAACTGAAAAAAAACCTTCAAGAACAAAACAAAAAAAGAGCATCATGACCTGTAGGGCAACTTAAAGCAGCCTCAAATATCAGTAACTGGAATCCCCAAAGGGGGAAAGGAGCAGAAAAGATATTTGAAAAAAAAATAATGGTCAAAAACTTTCTAAATTTGATGAACACTATAAATGCACAAATCCAAAAAGCTCAGCAAACCCCAAGCACAAGAAACATGAAGAAATCTAAGACAGATGATAAGCAAATTGCTCAAAACCAGTAATAAAGAGAAAATCTTAAAAGCAGAACAAAAAACACGTGTTACATTCAGAGGAACAAAGAATAGAATGACAGCAGATTTCTTGTCAGAAACAAGGCAAATGAGAAGACAGCAGAGAAACATCTTTTAAGCACTGAAAGAAAAAACTGACAATGTTGAATTCTATTCCCAGAGAATATTTCAAAAGAGAAGGCAAAATAAAGATTTTTCAGACATTACAAATGCTGAAAGAATTCATCACCAACAAACCTGCACGAGAAATGTTAGAAGTCCTTCAAGTGGAAAGAAGAGATGCTAGATGGAAATACAAACCTGTACCAAGGAATAAAGAACATCAGAAATGTAACAACATGAACTAAAGTCAAGTGATCATCTCATAGATGCAGACAGTTTCACTGGAGAATTCTACTAAACATTTAAAGAATTAATACCAATTCTATACAATATCTTCCAGAAAACAAGAGGAAGAAACACTTCCCAACTCATTTTACAAGGCCTGTACTACTCTGATACCAAAACCAGACAAAGACAGTACCATAAAATAAATTCTACACACACACACACACACTATAGACCAATATCCTTCCCAAATATAGACATGCAAATCCTTAACAAAATTTTAGCAAATTCAATAATATACAACATGATCAAGTGAAGTTTACTCCTGGAATGGAAGGCTGGCTCAATATTGAAAAAAATCAATGAAGTCTACACCATATTAATAAGCTAAAGAATAAAAATCATAATTATATCAATTTATGCAACCAAAGCACTTAATAAAATTCAACACATTCACGATTTAAAAAAAAGTTCAGAAAACTAGCTTCCTCAACCTAATAAAGGACCTCCACAAAAAAAACTACCACTGACATTATACTTAATGGTGAAAGACTAACTATATTCCCTCTAGGATTGGGAACAGGGCAAGGATGTCCATCCTCACCACTTCTTTATCACACTAGAGAGCCTAGCCAGGGCAATAAAGAAAGAAAAAGAAAAGTCATAAGAACTGGAAAGGAAAAAATTAAATTGCTCCTATTTGAAGAAGACAACACAACCACCTACGTAGAAGAGAATCTGGAATTTAGATTGAGGTAATCTCATTCTCCCTTTTCTATCTACAATTTTTCCATTTCCAGCTGACCTCCTTCTAGGAATTTCTCTCTGTAATCGCTCCCTAATGGTGTCCAAAGTCAAAGCCAGAGACTTGGATAGCTAAGGATTTGAGACTTCAAAAGCACAAACCATAATGTGAAAATTTGATGGATTCGATTACATCAAATTAAGAATTCCTATTCAAAAAAGGAAAATTTTGCTTAAAATTGAAGTATTCTCTCCAGTTAGTTATTTTTTTCTGTGACTTGGGGGAAAACATCTAGCAACATTCAATTTTAACAGCAACCTTGAAAACTGCTATTAATTCATCCATCACTAAGAAGTGGATATATACATGCTATATCCGTGTGTGTGTATGTGTGTGTATGTGTGTATATATATATACATATATATACATACACACACACATACATACATACACACACACCTCCCCTTTTAAAAAGGCGGGTGGGGGGACGGACCAGGATTGATACCTGACATGCTGAGTCAGTCAGATTCTCTTCCCTGGAATCCAGCACTGAGTCACAGAGCTGGAGTCAGTTATATGACTTGTTCTAGAACTTAGGTCTATTAACTGACCAAAATCACCTGAGGAAACTTTTTGAAAATACAGATTCCCAGGTTCCAGAGACTGTCATTCACAGGGTCCATGATGGGGTCCCTGAAAAAAGTGTTAAGTTCCCCCAGGTGATTCTAGTACATAGCCAGCGGGTTTGGGACCTACTTAAATAATAGTGCCAACACTTATCACAAGTAGGAAGAGCCCACAGAGAGGAGGGAGATAGAGAAAACCCAATACAAGAGTCTATTTGGTCCTTGAGAGAGTAGAAGAGCCTAGAGGCTGTGGGAGTGCCTGAGAGACTGACTGTGGAACCTCAGCTCCCCCAAGTGTTCAGGTCCAGGCTCTATGTGACCTCCCAAGGACACCTATTCAAGTGTCTGCTACTCCCTTAATATAGAGATCACTAACAGACAGGAAAACTTTAATTTTCCATAAGATTTTCAGCTACAGTTGGTCTGCTTACTCACCCAGGTAAATAATAAAATGTCCATTTTTAATTTAAAACATCTTTACTTTTCATACAGTTTGCCTATGCTCTAGATTTATTGATAGATGGCACTTAATCACAGACATAAAAACTTATCGATATAAGGAAAGGCATCTTGGAATACCTAAGCAGCCCAAGTCCAAGGTCCTTCAGAGAACTTCAAGACCAACTAGAAGAACAGAAAACAATCCACAGACCACCAAATAACCCTTCAGAGCAAAGTCAACATTAAAGCAAAGAAAATCTCTTGCTGTTCTACAGTAGGTAAAGAAACATGAGTCCTAGAGTGATGAAAACTCTCTGCTTGCCCTGGTTTTGGCCATGAACTTACTGTGCATCTTTGAGCAAGAAATGAGAGAAAACAGTGGGCCAGGAGGACTAACACATGAGCACACGTGGACTGGCTGTAACATATCTTTAAAGACTTCTCTCTCTAGAATTCAATTTCCCCATCTCGAAACAGATCCCTAAGAATCAACTCTTCCAATTCTGACATCTTGTAGCTCTATTATTCTAAATCAAAAAGATTTGCAATCTTCTTTGCAAAATACAGTCATATTTTAGTTGTTAATATGAAGTTACATGATTTCTGTATAAAAATATTGATTTAGATTAATACAAATGATAATTTCCCAAGTTCCCAACTTATAAAAGTTCTTTGCCCTGAATATCAATTCAACAAATACTTAAGTGGAAGACATTAGGTCACTTGCTCTGGGGCAGTGGTTTTCACTGGGTAGGGCAGATATGTCTTACCGGGAAAGGGAGAGAAATGAAAGGGACCCACTACACAGAACTACTTTTACTGTTTTAGATGTCTAATTTTCAAATAAGATTGCCTCTGACAAAGACTTCCATAGCTTTAAAAACAAAAGTGGCTCAAAGAGAATACATGCAAACAAAACAAACATATAAGATAGGTATGTTTATTATCCAGTTTACCAATGAAGCTAAGGCACAGATAGGTTAAAGTACTTGCCTGAGGTCAGGCATGTAGGAAATGAAGACACTGGGACTACAACCCAGGCAATTTAGCTCAACTCCATGCTCTTAACTACTATGCTACAGCTCAGCATGCCACGACACAGTTTAGAAAATAAAGACAAAAATATAAACTCCAAAGCTCCCAAATGCATTCAGGAATAAAAAGATACTCATTAGCATGACATGCAAGGTTGTTTGCAATTCAGCCTTGGCTAGACCCTGCAGCCTCATCTGCCACCACCCCCTACCAACACACACACACAAGTATTACAGTCACAACTGCGCTTCTCATCAGGCCTTAATCACCCCGCATGCCGTGTATGTGCATTTTACCATTTATTGAGCTATTGCAGAAGGGCTGGGCACTGAACAAAGCACTTTATACACCACACCTCATTTTATCCACGTGACAATGCTGTGAGGTAGGGAGTATTTCTGAATTTTACAAAATTGTCTTAGAGAAGTTAAATAGCTTGCCCAAGGACAAATATCTTGAGTATATGAACTTAAACTCAGGCCTGTTCTTACCTCAAAGGACGTGTTCTGGATCCCAATTTCCCTGCCTAAATTTGCTCTATTCCCAAACAATGTCCAATTCATTCAAGATGCATCTAGAACAGTGGTTGGCAAGTAGCTGGCATTTCAGAGATATGTGCTGAATGAATGAATGAATGAATGCGTCCTCTCTGGAGGCTCCTCTGACTCCCTTACAAAACTCAGTTGCTCTCTCTACATTGTCACAAGACTTGTTTCAAAGCTCTATTATAAGGCTTCCCAGGAGGTAGGCTACACTTTCTACTTTTATGTACATATTATCCACTAGACTGAGAACCTTGTTGCACTTCAGTTCTATTCTCAGCCCTTAACAAAAGGCTTGGCTTTTAACAAGCACTAAGTTTCTTAACTGAACTAATTTCCCTGAGGAGGCAAAGAGAGATGAGTAAGAGATTCACAATTCCTATTAAAACTTCTTTTTTCTTGGGAAATAAACAACAGAGCTGTGATACACTCGAATGTGTGCTCTGTACATATTTCTAGGTTTCAGCTATCATCTGTGGCATCTAAATTTAACTCATTCAACACATTTATGAGTAATTTAAATACATACATATAATGGCTCTTAAGAAGCTTACAATCTAGTCGAGACAAAACAAAATATAAAGGCAAACAGTCAAACATGAGCTACCATGAGGAAATACATGACTAGATGTCACATAAAAGGTACAACAAAATGCTGTGGGTTTGCAAGTTGAAGACCACATTCTGGGCTAAGGCTGTGGGTCTGATTATCTGTGGACAGTCGGCACTGAGGCTATTTCCAGTCAGCTGCAAAATGAGGGGAGAAATGAGACACTGCAGTGTGTTTTCCATAGAAAGGTATTTAATTGAATTTTTTAAACTGTCTCTAATCTGACATCATGTTCCTCCTGCTCTCTTGATGTAAAAATGTAATTTCTTTTCAAAAATAATGGTGAGAGGAGATGACCAATTTTATGCAGTTCCACAAAACTTTGTTTTAAAATTTTTATTGGTATAAACATCCCAAGCATTTGGGAACTGCTGAGCTATATCATTCAAGAGAAGCATCAGAAAGAGGGAGAACCTGAAGCAAACACTCCAGGATGAACAGGATTTAGCTAGTTGGGGAAGAGAGAGAGATTTTAAGCAGGGGGAAACAGCCTGCATAAAGTACAGAGGTATGAATGTTCATGTAAAGTTTGAATAATAGCAACCAAATCTACCTGATTAAAACTTGGAAAAATTGCAGCTGCAAATTCCATTTCTGGCAATATGACAAGCTAAGTACCTTTCTCAACTTCCACTGAAAACAAGTATAAATAATGGATTTTTTCATCTCCTCAAATAAACACACTGATGAGCTTACAAGAAAATAAGGAAGATTCAGATAAAGAACTAAGTGAAGACTGAAACCCAAGAAAGCAATCAAAACACACAAACTAGCTTTCTCCTTGAGGGCATTTACATAGACCAATGCAAGCTTCATTCTCCCAATCTAATGGGGTTCAAGGAATGCAATAAAAAACTAAGGTTCAACCTAAGGTGGAAAGTGTAATAGATACCCCTCCCTCATAATTTAAACGGGAACTACAAAGGTGATCAAGATAGAAACCCATCCACACATGTACACATTCAGGAACTATAGTGAAAACCACTAGTCTCAAAACTTGGTATTGAAAAAAAGGAAAATCTTTCTGCATGTTCAACCACAAGGTGTCTCTCACAAGGGATTCCTACTGAATGGTCAAAAAAAAAAACAAAAAACCTCAACCCAGGAATTTAAGTTGAAATGGTCACAAACTAAAAGTGGCCATAGGACACTAACAAAAGAATTACATAATCTGTGGAAAAATTCACTTCAACCTTGGCCTCAAAATAATTTTCACAAAAAGTTCCAGGAATAATGAGCTCATGAGCAAAACTTTGAAAACCCTCAGGGAAACAAAGCCCATAAATAAGAACTTCAGAAATAAAAAATGGCAGAATCAGACTTTCAAAGACTTCAGATACTTGAATTATAAGTCTGGATATGCAATGTGTTTAATAAGCTTAAAGAAAAAAAAGGGATTGAAAATTAATAAAGAGTAAGACACTATGACATGATCAAGCAAAATTGAAAAAGAACAAAAAATTTCTCAAAATATGAGAGAGTAACACAGTGGATTTAGGAGTACAAAAGATACAACCAAAGAGAATTAGTGAATATACAGAAACTACATAGAATAGTACTCAGAAAGAGAGAAAAAATTTTTTTTTTTTTTTTTTTTTTTTGCGGTACGCAGGCCTTTCACTGTTGTGGCCTCTCCCGTTGCAGAGCACAGGCTCCGGACGCGCAGGCTCAGCGGCCATGGCTCACGGGCCCAGCCACTCCGTGGCATGTGGGATCTTCCCAGACCGGGGCACGAACCCGTGTCCCCTACATCGGCAGGCAGACTCTCAACCACTGCGCCACCACAGAAGCCCGAGAAAATATTTTTTTAATAAAAGCTAAAGACACAGAAGATAGGCACAGAAAATATAATATAAAACTAGTTAATATTCTAGAAGAGGAGAAAAGAATGGGTTATAACCAATAGCAGGTTTTAGAAAGCTGGTTTTAATACTCTGTTTACCCTTTTGGGTTCCCCTCTTCACTTAGTACTGGGTCTGAAAATAGCTGAAAATTTTCCAGAACTGACAACAGATACACATTCACACATTCAAGAAGCCCAATTAATGTAATTAATCCTCTCAGTCCTCCCACTGCTAGGTCCGGACTATAGATGCAGTCATGGCAAGAGCAAAGCAGAACAGGGTTAATAAAGCCCCTACTTTCTGACCAGCAGAACAAAAAGGGAGCCGTAGGGAACTGGGGAGATAGTAGAGAGAGGAAAGCTCAGAAAAATGACCCCATAAAGTTAGCTTTGAACTTCAAGGCTCACCTCTGAGTCCATCAGCAATGTATGAGGGTTCCAGTTGATCCAAATCCTCACCAACACTTGATACTGTCAGTCTTTTTAATTTTAGCCATTCTGTTGGGTGTGTTAGGGCATTCTCAATATTGTTTTAATTTGCATTTTCCTAATGATTAATGATGCTAAGCATTTTTCACAAGTATTCACCATCTGTATATCTTCTTTGATAAAGTGTTCAAATCTTTTGTCCATTTTTCTCTATTGGATTCTGTCTTACTAAGTTGTAAAAGTCTATATACTGAGTTTATATATAAATATATATGTTAGACAAATGTTTTATATGAAGGCAGCAGTGGAAATAGAAAGAACTGGTCAAATGTGTGAGTTTTTAGAAGTCTGTGGCCTGTCTTTTCATTTTCTTAAAGTGTCTTTTGACAAGTAAAAGATTTTAAATTTGATAAAGTCCAATTTATCAACTATTCTTTTTTTTTGTATTTCAATAAAATACCTTAAACACTGGTGGTTTGGGAAATAGACTAAGGTGCCATATATGGCCTTTTCCCAATTTGCATGAAAAAACCAAGGTAATATAATTTTAAGTTTTCCTACTATAAATTTTTCTTAAACCTCTTTCACCTGCTATTCCCTGTCTATTTTAGAATATGATATAAAGTAGTATCTGACTTAGGGAAAAAAAATGTAGTTTGAAATTTAATATATAAATATTTCATAGTATTCCTCAGAATACCATTACTTTTAGGTACACCATCACCTGAACATGTTTGAGCACCACTGAACTAATAATGTGCAACTCATATTCCTGCTAAATTGTTCTTTCCTGTGCAATATGGAACTTTTCCTATGAGGAAGTCAGACCAAGGTGGGAAAGGTCAGACCAATTTGCCTGAGAAAAGATTAAGAAGGGGCTTCCCTGGTGGCGCAGTGGTTGGGAGTCTGCCTGCCTATGCAGGGGACACGGGTTCGTGCACCAGTCCAGGAAGATCCCACATGCCACAGAGCAGCTGGGCCCATGAGCCATGGCCGCTGAGCCTGCACATCCGGGGCCTGTGCTCCACAACGGGACAGGCACAATGGTGAGAGGCCCGCGTACCGCAAAAAAAAAAAAAAAAAAAAAAAAAGATTAAGAAGTAGGCTGCAACCATACTCCAATAAAAATTAATTTAAAAAAAAAAAGAAGAAGAAGTAGGCCATCAGAACACTCTATAATTTCTTCCTTCTTAATTCCAGGCTATGACTACCTATTCTCTGGCACCAAAGAGAATAACCAGCTAATAGGCAGAGGAGAAACAACTTTCATTGATCAGTGTTAGAAAGACTAACTTTATATACTAGTCACAGCAAATGAGACACCCCAGGCTGCATCCTTCAGTTAAACCAGCACATTCTGAATTGTCTTTCTCTGCTGATAATCAGTATTTACTACCTCAGTAGTGCAAACACCTGCTAGTTACTAGGAATTCAACTGGGAGCAATGAACATGAATGACTTCTTCAACTACAGATCTGAGAAGGGGATCTCACTGTCACCCGTGGGAATAAAGAACAGTGCCCATGGTACCCCATTCATCCCACCTGTGGCAAACAGCAAATCTAGACAGAGCCCCCCTTGTTCAAGAGCATATGGAAAATAAAAGACCTGTTAAAAATATTGCAAATGGGGGAAAGAGAATATCATCTCTTGGTGAACAAACATACTTCTGAAAAACATTATGTCAGGAAAGTGGCATACTTAAATAGAACAGAAACATGACTTCAACAAAACAGCAACAGAAAGCTACAAGGGAGAGAAAAGAAGAGGATAAAAAGACAACAAATGAGAGCCTTTTAAATAAGGATGAAAGAAAAACTGGTGACTTCCAAGCAGAATACAAATGCATAGTATTAGACACATTACCTATGGTATGTGGTATTCCTGCTAAAATATTTAAACATGAACTTAAGCATGAGGAAACGATGAGACAAATCCTAAATGTAGAACATTATCCAAAACAATGGTCAGGATTCTTTAAAAAGTCAATGTCAGAGACCAAAAAAAAAGGCATAACTATTATAGCTGAAAGGAAACTAGAAACACGACAGTTAAAAGCAACATATGATCCCTAACTGGACTCAGACTCAAAAGCCAACAGCTACAAAGGACAGCATTGGCACTAGGAAATTTTAAATATGAATTTTGTTAGATAACATTATTGTATGTATGTAAAATCTCTTTATGGTGATAAAAGAATTGTAGTTATATAGAAAAATATACTTGTTCTTAGGAGATATATGCTAAAATACTAAGAGATAAAACATCATGATGACCATAACTTGATACTGAATTGCTCAGCCAAAAAAAGTAAAATAAATCTGTGTAAATAACACTGAGAAGGGAGAGTGAGTGTGAATGTGGAAGGGGGAAGGGAGGGATTACCTAACCCCTCATATTTTAGGGAAACACATATAAGCAGTTTCCTATTCTCATTACTTATGAGTAATACTTAGTTTTCTTAAATTCAATATAGACACCTCCCTTGTCTACCCAAAAAATCAATAACCACTGATAACTTCTTTTTACACTAAAAATCATACCACTTCTTGAATAGTTTTTTAATATAGTCCTCTTTCTCATGAGGCCAGTATGACCTTGATACCAAAATCGAAAAAGAACATTACAAAAAAGAAAAATTATAGCCAAAATATCCTATGACTACAGATGCAAACAAAAAAATAAAATATTAGTTAATTGAATCCAGCAATATGTATAAAAAGGATATCATAACCAAATGGGTTTATCGCGGCAATGCAAAGTTAAACATTTGAAAATAAATGTAATTCACTACATTAACAAAGGGAGAAATCATACGATCATCTCAATAGATGTAGAAAAAGCATTTGATAAAACTGAACATCCATTCGTGACTACAGCAGCTGGCAACCTGAAACACCAATCGATGAAGACCAAAAAGAGCTCCAACAAAAGTCAGCTCTCTCTAACTAAATAACCTGAAAAGGGGCAGCCTAACAAGTCAGAAAACTTTCAGAAAATAAGCACCAAACAATACAGCCAAAAACCACAGACAAACCTGTGTGGTCTCACACCACTGAAGTCAGCAAAGGACGAGCAGGGAGGGAACTTAGATTTCTACCCTTGCCAGGCTGTACTGTATCCCATCCACCCACCCCCTGCCCTGTTGGTGTTAGAGGAAGCCAAGTAGGGAGCCTGGGCTTTCATTATCCCCACTGCACATTAACGAAGACTCTCTCAACGTGGTTTCAGTGGAGGCTGTGGAGAGCCTGCCACTCTCATGTGGCAGTAAATGAGGCCATGGAGGGAACAGCAACAAGGCACCACTGCACCCAGCCAGGGAGATATCGGTGGAGGTCTCCTGGGAACCAGAACTCCCATCCCAACCCTGCAGTAAAGGGGAATTCTGCATCCTGGGTGTGAAGGAAGGCTTAACAGGGAACCTAGTCATATACCCCAACCTGGCAATATGAAGGCAGAGTGCCCCCTTCCCCTTCCAGAGCAGTGTCACAGGAAGCCAGCTAAAGGACAGTGGGAAAATGCCTTCAAAGTTCTGCAGGAAATTTTTCCAACCTAGAACTCAATGACCATATAAACTACTGATCAAGTGTGAGAAAGGAGACATTTTTCAGACATGAAAAGACTTGCAAGAACTCAAATGCACCCTTTAGGAAAGTCCACTGATGTGACTGTCTCCTACAAGAACTTAAATCTGTCCTCCAGCAAACAAATTAAAATAACACAGGGGCCAGGAAATAATGAAATGGGAGAGTGGTGAAGGGACATTTCAGAATTACAAGAATATAGCTGACTTTACACAGATCAGAACAGGAAGTTAGGAAGAAATCATCAGGAAAAAGGAAAAAAAAAAACAAAGTCCCAGTAAAACTGCAAGTATGACTGCAAGTTTGGAAAAAATTAAGGATATGGTGAAGCAACTAATGCAAGGGAGAAAAAAGGGATTTAAAAACTAGGGGAGGGAGGAGGGAGAGAATACGATTTTTAAAAATCCAAATTTAGATATGACTCTTTTCCAGTCTCAAGCACTTTCTGCGCTACAAACAGCAGTGCACATATGGCCAAGTCCAAGAACCACGCCACATATAACTAGTTCCAAAATGGCATCAATAAACCCTAATCATAAAGGCATCTTTTAAGGAGGAGGAACCTAAGTTCCTAAGGATCTTGAACTTTTTCAAGAAACACAAGAACGGTCTACAGAAGATGCAAACCAATAAAACGAAGACCATCAAGGCCTCTGTCAAGCTCAAGGTCCTGAAAGCTTGGGAGACATGCTTCTAATGACACTCCTCTGCTGATCTAAGGCTTCCACGAAGGCCAAAGTCGAAGCCAGAGCTCAGGCTCCCAAAGGTGTCCCAGCCCCCACAAAGGCTGCAAAGTAGAGGTTTCAGTTTACCAACATGAGGATGGAAGTACTCTTGTAGTGCCCTGGGCTGCTCTTTACACAAGGCTATTGTCCGGTGCTATTTTGTGCATATAAATGTAAAATATATATACATATCCAGATACAGGACAAAAGAAATTTAGCATAATTTAAAATTCTGAATGGATTATAAGAAGTTATATGACCCTGATGTTAAGAACATGCTCCTTCAAATGGGATCATGACAATGCACCAAAAAGGAAGAAAATGTTATTCTAGCACCCTACATGACCTATATTAAACAATATTTAAATATTCATAATAACACAATTTTCAGAGTTAACCTAAGGATAAATAAAGGAAAACTTGGTCCTGGTCTTGGATGAGAATGAAAATGACCACA
The DNA here is from genome assembly GCF_008692025.1 of Phocoena sinus. NCBI lineage: Eukaryota > Metazoa > Chordata > Mammalia > Artiodactyla > Phocoenidae > Phocoena > Phocoena sinus. The sequence goes on along the minus strand of NC_045768.1, from coordinate 11,246,343 downwards.
TAAAAGTAAAAGTATAAGCTAAGAGAAATTAGAAGAGCTATCCTTCCCTTAGAAAGTAGGGCATCAAAGACACTATTGAAAGTTAATGAGGGGCTTCCCTGGTGGCACAGTAGTCAAGAATCCGCCTGCCAAGGCAGGGGACAAAGGTTTGAGGCCTGGTCCAGGAAGATCCCACATGCTGCAGAGCAATTAAGCCCATGCACCACAACTACTGAGCCTGTGCTCTAGAGCCCATGAGCCACAACTACTGAGCCCATGTGCCACAACTACTGAGCCTGCACTCTAGAGCCCATGTTCCGCAACAACAGAAGCCACTGCAATGAGAAGCCTGCGCACCACAACAAAGAGTGGCCCCGGCTCTCCGCAACGAGAGAAAGCCCACATGCAGAAACGAAGACCAAATGCAGCCAAAAATAAATAAATAAAATAAAATTTTAAAACAAGAAGGTGAATGAAATAGAGGATTAAGTATATTACATTAAAATGTAACCATTATAAAAATTAGAAATAATATAAATATATAAAACAGTGGAGAGGGCAGACAGCAGAAGCAAGAAGAACTACAATCCTGCAGCCTGTGGAACAAAAACCACATTCACAGAAAGACAAACAAGATGAAAAGGCAGAGGGCTATGTACCAGATGAAGGAACAAGATAAAACACCATAAAAACAACTAAATTAAGCGGAGATACGCAACCTTCCAGAAAAAGAATTCAGAATAATGACAGTGAAGATGATCCAGGACCTCGGAAAAAGAATGGAGGCAAAGATCGAGAAGATGCAAGAAATGCTGAACAAAGACCTAGAAGAATTAAAAAACAAACAAACAGAGATAAACAATAACTGAAATGAAAAACACACTACAAGGAATCAATAGCAGAATAACTGAGGCAGATTAACAGATAAGTGACCTGGAAGACAGAATGGTAGAATTCACTGCCGTGGAACAGAATAAAGAAAAAAAATGAAAAGAAATGAAGACAGCCTAAGAGACCTCTGGGACACATTAAATGCAACAACGTTCACATTATAGGGGTCCCAGAAGGAGAAGAGAGAGAGAAAGGACCAGAGAAAATATTTGAAGAGATTATAGTCGAAAACTTCCCTAACATGGGAAAGAAAATAGCCACCCAAGTCCAGGAAGCACAGAGAGTCCCATACAGGATAAACCCAAGGAGAAACACGCCGAGACACATAATAATCAAATTGGCAAAAATTAAAGACAAAGAAAAATCACGGAAAGCAGCAAGGGAAAAACGACAAATAACATACAAGGGAACTCCCATAAGGTTAACAGCTCATTTCTCAGCAGAACCTCTACAAGCCAGAACGGAGTGGCATGATATACTTAAAGTGATGAAAGGGAAGAACATACAACCAAGATTACTCTACCCAGCAAGGATCTCATTCAGATTCGATGGAAAAATCAAAAGCTTTACAGACAAGCAAAAGCTAAGAGAATTCAGCACCACCAAACCAGCTCTACAACAAATGCTAAAGGAACTTCTCTAAGTGGGAAACACAAGAGAAGAAAAGGACCTACAAAAACAAACCCAAAACAGTGAAGAAAATCGTCATAGGTACATACATATCGATAATTACCTTAAACATGAATGGATTAAATGCTCCAACCAAAAGACACAGGCTTGCTAAATGGATACAAAAACAAGACCCATCTATGTACTGTCTGCAGGAGACCCACGTCAGACCTAGGGACACATACGACTGAAAGTGAGGGGCTGGAAAAAGATATTCCATGCAAATGGAAATCAAAAGAAAGCTGGAGTGGCAATACTCATATCAGATAAAACAAACTTTAAAATAAAGAATGTTACAAGAGACAAGGAAGGACACTACGTAATGATCAAGGGATCAATCCAAGAAGAAGATATAACAATTATAAATATATATGCAGCCAACATAGGAGCACCTCAATATAAGGCAACTGCTAACAGCTATAAAAGAGGAAATCAACAGTAACACAGTAATAGTGGGGGACTTTAACACCTCACTTACACCAACGGACAGATCATCCAAAATGAAAATAAATAAGGAAACAGAAGCTTTAAATGACACAACAGACCAGATAGATTTAACTGATATTTATAAGCCATTCCATCCAGAAACAGCAGATTACACTTTCTTCTCAAGTGTGCATGGAACATTCTCCAGGATAGATCACATCTTCAGTCACAAATCAAGCCACAGTAAATTTAAGAAAACTGAAATCATATCAAGCATCTTTTCTGACAACGCTATGATATTAGAAATGAATTACAGGGAGAAAAACATAAAAAACACAAGCACATGGAGGCTAAACAAAACATTACTAAATAACCAAGAGATCACTGAAGAAATCAAAGAGGAAATCAAAAAACACCTGGAAACAAATGACCATGAAAACACGACGATCCAAAACCTATGGGATGCAGCAAAAGCAGTTCTAAGAGGGAAGTTTATAGCTACACAAGCCTACCTCAAGAAACAAGAAAAATCTCAAATAAACAATCTAAACTTACACCTAAGTGAACTAGAGAAAGAAGAATAAACAAAACCCAAAGTTAGCAGAAGGAAAGAAATCATAAAGATCAGAGCAGAAATAAATGAAATAGAAACAAAGAAAACAATAGCAAAGATCAATAAAACTAAAAGCTGGTTCTTGGAGAAGATAAACAAAATTGATAAACCATTAGCCAGATTCATCAAGAAAAAGAGGGAGAGGACTCAAATCAATAAAATTCGAAATGAAGAAGGAGAAGTTACAACAGATATCGCAGAAATACAAAGCATCCTAAGAGACTACTACAAGCAACTCTATGACAATAAAATGGACAACCTGGAAGAAACGGACAAATTCTTAGAAAAGTGTAACCTTCCAAGACTGAACCAGGAAGAAATAAAAAATATGAACACACCAACCACAAGCAATGAAATTGAAACTGTGATTTAAAATCTTACAAAAAACAAAAGTCCAGGACCAGATGGCTTCACAGGTGAACTCTATCAAACATTTAGAGAAGAGCTAACACCCATCCTTCTCAAACTCTTGCAAAAAATTACAGAGGAAGGAACACTCCCAAACTCATTCTATGAGGCCACCATCACCCTGATACCAAAACCAGACAAAGATACTACAAAAAAAGAAAATTACAGACCAATATCACTGATGAATATAGATGCAAAAATCCTCAACAAAATACTAGCAAACAGAATCCAACAATACATTCAAAGGATCAAAGACCATGATCAAGTGGGATTTATCCCAGAGATGCAAGGCTTCTTCAATATACATAAATCAATCAATGGGATAAACCATATTAACAAATTGAAGACTAAAAACCATATGACCGTCTCAACAGATGCAGAAAAAGCTTTTGACAAAATTCTACACCCATTTATGATAAAAACTCTGCAGAAAGTGGACATAGAGGGAACCTACCTGAACATAATAAAGGCCATATATGACAAACCCACAGCAAACGTCATTCTCAATGGTGAAAAACTGAAAACATTTCCACTAAGATCAGGAACACGACAAGGATGTCCACTCTCACCACTATTATTCAACATAGTTTTGCAAGTCCTAGCCATGGCAATCAGAGAAGAAAAAGAAATAAAAGGAATACAAGTTGGAAAAGAAGGAGTAAAACTGTCACTGTTTGCAGATGACATGATACTATACATAGAGAATCCTAAAGATGCCACCAGAAAACTACTAGAGCTAATCAATGAATTTGGTAAAGTTGCAGGATACAAAATTAATGCACAGAAATCTCTTGCATTCCTCTACACTAATGATGAAAAATCTGAAAGAGAAATTTAGGAAACACTCCCATTTACCATTGCAACAAAAAGAATAAAATATGTAGGAATAAACCTACCTAGGGAGACAAAAGACCTGTATGTAGAAAACTATAAGATACTCATGAATGAAATTAAAGATGATACCAACAGATGGAGAGATATACCATGTTCTTAGCTTGGAAGAATCAATATTGTGAAAATGACTATACTACCCAAAGCAATCTACAGATTCAATGCAATCCCTATCAAATTACCAATGGCATTTTTTATGGAACTAGAACAAAAAATCTTAAAACTTGTATGGAGACACAAAAGCCCCCAAATAGCCAAAGCAGTCTTGAGGGAAAAAAACAGAGCTGGAGGAATCAGACTCCCTGACTTCAGACTATACTACAAAGCTACAGTAATCAAGACAATATGGTACTGGCACAGAAACAGCAATATAGATCAAGGGAACAAGATAGAAAGCCCAGAGATAAATTGACGCACCTATAGTCAACTAATCTACGACAAAGGAGGCAAGCATATAAAATGGAGAAAAGACAGCCTCTTCAATAAGTGGTGCTGAGAAAACTGGACAGCTACATGTAAAAGAATGAAGTTGGAATACTCCCTAACACCATACATAAAAATAAACTCAAAATGGATTAGAGACCTAAATGTAAGACTGGACACTATAAAACTCAGAGGAAAACATAGGAAGAACACCCTTTGACATAAATCACTGCAAGATCTTTTTTGATCCACCTCTTAGAGTAATGGAAATAAAGACAAAAATAAACAAATGGGACCTAATGAAACTTCAAAGCTTTTGCACAGCAAAGGAAACCATAAACAAGACGAAAAGACAACCCTCACAATGGGAGAAAATATTTGCAAACGAATCAACGGACAAAGGATTAATCTCCAAAATATATAAACAGCTCATGCAGCTCAATACTATAAAAAAAAAAAACCCAATCAAAAAATGGGCAGAAAGCCTAAACAGACATTTCTCCAAAGAAGACATACAGATGGCCGAGAAGCACATGAAAAGCTGCTCAACATTACTAATTATTAGAGAAATGCAGATCAAAACTACAGTGAGGTATCACTTCACACCAGGTAGAATGGGCATCATCAGAAAATCTACAAACAACAAATACTGGAGAGGGTGTGGAGAAATTGCATTGTTGGTGCGAATGTAAATTGATACAGCCACTATGGAGAACAGTATGGAGGTTCCTTAAAAAAACTAAAATCAGAATTACCATATGACCCAGCAATTCCACTACTGGGCATATATCCAGAGAAAACCATAATTCAAAAAGACACATGCACCCCAATGTTCACTGCAGCACTATTTACAATAGCCAGGTCATGGAAGCAACATAAATGCCCATCAACAGACAAATGGATAAAGATGTGGTACATATATACAATGGAATATTACTCAGCCATAGAAAGGAACGAAATTGGGTCATTTGTAGAGAAGTGGATGGATCTAGAGACCGTCATATAGTGAAGTAAGTCAGAAAGAGAAAAACAAATATCGTATATTAGCACATATATGTGGAACCTAGAAAAATGGTACAGGTGAACTGGTTTGCAGGGAGAAATAGAGACACAGATGTAGAGAACAAGCGTATGGACACCAAGGGGGGAAAGCGGCAGGGAGGTGGTGGTGGTGTTGTGATGAATTGGGAGATTGAGATTGACATGTATACACTAATATGTATAAAATGGATAATAAGAACCTGCTGTATAAAAAAATAAATAAAATAAAATTCAAAATAAAACAGTGGAAGAGGAAGGAGAGAAGTATTATAAAGGTACTCATCATCTTTCATTTCAGGGTATCAACAAATACTATCTAAAGTTAATTAAATTAAGAGACAGAGATGTATCTAAGCGTTATAGGTTAACCACCAGAAGAACTGAAAATAAAATCAGTTAGTAGAGGCTGTTCCTGAAGGAGTGTGGGGTAGGGTAGAGAATTACTGCTCTTCATCATGAGCTCTTACAACTATTTGATTTGTTAACATGTGCATTTATATCTTTGACTAAAATAATTTTTAACGTTCGACAAACACATTCTGTTGGTGAAGCTGTAAGGCAACCAGGCACTATCATATATGGGTATATGAACTGGCTCAACCTGTGTGGAGGAGAATCTGACACTTTTCACTATAGTAAAATTTTACTTTACTATTTTACAATTTTACTAAAGTGAAATTACATATAAATTTACTCTATGACCCAGCAATCCCACTTCTAAAAATCTATCCCAATGGTATAATGGTATAAATACAAAAAAGACAGATACACAAGACTATTCATTATAGCATCATATAACACTGGAAGCAACCTAAATGACCATCAGCATGAGACTGGTTGAATAACCAACCCATGGACCATCCATCCAATGGAGTACTATGCTGTCGCTACAGAGAATAAGGATGACCTATATGTACTACTACAAGTGATCTCTTTAGAGGGTATAAAATGAGAAAAGTAAAGGAGAAAAGTGCACACAAAATGCTATCATTTCTCTGAAGGGTTGGTGAGGGGAAGTATGAATATACTTACGTGTTTACTTTTTTCTAATGAAATTAAAAATGAAAAAAAATTTTTAAACTAGTTACCTACAGAGGAGGGAAGAAACAGGGTGGTGTGGGAAGGATAGAAGTTAGACTTTTCTGAATATACCTTTTTTGTAGATTTGGCTTTGAAACCATAGAAGTTTTTTATATAATTATAAAACAAAATTATTTTTAAAAAGAAATCCCAAAAGATTGAGAGAAAAAAAAAAAAAACACTATGAATTGAGTTGGTGACACAACCACAGAGGAACTATTTCTAGTTTTAAAACAGTAACTACCATATATTCCTAATGTGATATACTCTAAGGACAAAAAGAATCGCCAAATTGAAAAAAAAAACCAAAAACCTGTTTTCAGTACATATTATTGGTGGTAATGTTGGTATTGCTGTTGAGTTTTTGGATATTGTGGGATAAAGCAAAAAGAGTACTTCTGTTGGTGTCACTGGAAATCAGGACTTTCGACATGAGTGATAAGAGATTCAGATGTAAGAATAATGAGGTTAAATTAAAATGCTATGGTCTTGAATTGTAAATACCAATGTGAACATGTGATGTAGTTACCTTAAATACACAGACACACACAGACACACACACACACACACACACACACACTCTTCCTAGTTCTGACCCCTGGAGAAGCCTAGAAATAATGCTACTAGGTTATTTCTAGTAGCAAATAATAATATTTGCTACTAGAAATAACCTAGTAGCAAATAATAATATTTGCTACTAGAAATAACCTAGTAGCAAATAATAATATTTGCTACTAGAAATAACCTAGTAGCAAAAAAAAAAAAAAAAAAAAGTTCTAAAACCCAGACTCTAATCTCTAACACCATTTCCCACCAAAAGGAAGCAAGACTCCTTAGAGGAACAGCAGAAAACAGGTCTGGAGCAGGAAACATGCAAGATGAGTCTGCAACATCTCATCATACCAAAAGGCAAGGGAGCTACTAAAAACTACTGAGATTCTGTCAAAAGGACTCTAGAGGGCTTCCCTGGTGGCGCAGTGGTTGAGAGTCCGCCTGCCGATGCAGGGGACACGGGTTCGTGCCCCGGTCTGGGAGGATCCCGCGTGCCGCGGAGCGGCTGGGCCCGTGGGCCGTGGCCGCTGGGCCTGCGCGTCCGGAGCCTGTCCTCCGCAGCGGGAGAGGCCGCAGCGGTGAGAGGCCCGCGTAACGCATAAAAAAAAAAAAAAAAAAAAAAAAAGGACTCTAGAAATTAACTTAAAGAAGCTTCCACTAGACAAAGACAGGGCAAATTAACATCAATGAGGATAACTACAGCAGAGTGAAATATAGCAAACAGGTTTAAATCTATGCGTTTCACGTGACAGAAAGAAAAGAATCAGTCACCTTGGGAAAATGCTAGGAAACTAACTCGGTCTGAAAAATGAATAAACTGAATCAAATATTTATTCTGCCTTTCCTATATGAACTGCACCTTAGGGTAACCAAACAGTTGATATGAAGAAGTTTTTCTTTATAGAAGTATTCTAGCTAATATCAAGAAGAAATGATGGAAATAAAATATCACCATTTTATAGCCCCTAATAAATTAATGGATCAAAAAGAGATAACCAGACATACTTTACTTCAAAATAATCTAGGACTAGGAGGCAGAGGAGCATTATGGTCAGTTATCTATAAATGGAACTAAGAAAGCCATAAATTAGTAAGTGCTGAAACTGAGTGATGGGCATTTGGGGGCTCATTATACTATTCTCTCTACTATTATAATGTTTAAATTTTTCCAAAATAAAAAATTTGAATAATTTTAGCACTCAGAAAAGAAGGAATGAAGTTATATTAAAAAGACAAGAAGTGAACACTGATACCAGCTAAACAGATAAATATAAATGGGGTAAATCTTTTCTAAAACTGAATAAAATTTTTAGTTATTGGTGAAAGAGGAGGCATAAAATATTCTTAAATGCTATTATTTTAATTATTTACATGCTCATCTTATCTCTCTTAGTAGACTTTAAGCTTCTTTTCTCCCAACCAGTAAGAGAAATAGTGCTTTGCACATACCAGGATCACAAACCTTCCAATAAATTCAGTAAAATATACAACACATCATCCTAACATACTCACAGAGAAAAAGCAAATACTTTGTCTTTTAAAAAAAAAAAAACTATAAAAAGGAACACTTGCTTTCTTTTGACTTTTTTTTTTAACCCTAGGTTCTTCAGATAAGAGTGTCCCATCCACTCCAAACAATATTAATGACAGCTGCCATTTACTAAACGGTCATTTTTCTGCTGAGGGCTAGACATATAAGGTTGCTTTTAATCCTCACAACAACACTAGAGGTGAATTTATTAGCTTCCTTTTATAAATTAAAAAACTGAGGCTCAGAAACTTAGAACTCAGATGGGGATCGTGCGTGTTTGTGGGGACTCAAAGCCTAGCGTCTCCGAGGCCCACATCCCCCTCGCTCCTCTCACGCCCTGGAGTACAAGAACTGTTTGCTTGAAGTCAAACAGCATCCTTCTCTAGATTGGCTTCCTTCCTCCTATTTATTCATAGTCTAGGCGAGATCAATGCAACATCCCTGAAACCTTTCCTGTGGCTAAAGTGAGTTCAGAAGTTTATTTTTTCTCTTCCTAAATCTAACGTGGACAAATTTCCCCTCAGCAACTTGGCCCAGCCCACTAGAAATCTTACTCATCTAACCAAGCACACACGTTCACTACGGCGCCCATAAAGATTTCTTCCTTTCTCACCACAGACTAAAATGCCTTCTCCCAATTATAACTTTTCACTTCTCCTCAGAAAAGCAAACACATTATATAACCAGTCCTCACCTTCCAAACACTCATTTATAATATAACTTTGCTAACCTTGGCAAGTCATCTTTGATTCTTCTCTCACCTCTTACATGTAAGTTGTCACCAGGTCTTGTTAATTCTCCCTAAAATCTCTCTCAAAGTCGTCCCTTTTCTTTTGAAAACTAAAACCTCACTTTGGACCTTGATCTTCTGCAGTATAAACACTTCCATAAACCAGTGGTCTCCAACTTTTTGCACACATTCCTCCCTATCAGTAAAAAAATTTGAGCATACATCTGATATATGTATTTTTATTTATAAATTATAAGAATGTCTTACTACACTCATCTATAGTATATTATTAGAAAACACAAAAACAAATTTTGAAGATTGATATAGAAACAAATATAGGTTCTAATATATTTTTTTCACACCCCCACGGATCATGCTGCACAACCCAGAGACATCACTATCCTAAACTACTGCTGCCCGAGTAATCTTCCTAAAAACCCAAGTCTCATCATACTACATTCCCAACTCAATCCTTCAATGCCATGAGATCCCAGTAGCACAAACCTGCTTTTTCAACTTCAACACCTATAATCTTTTCCCACATATTCTGTATTTCAGCTATACCTGTAATCTCCCTATCTCTTTTACACACACAGTTCCTTTCATCTGGAATGTCCTCATGGCTGACATACATAACAGTATCTCTAAGAGAAAAATACATTTTGTTTGTTTGGTTTGGTTTGGTTTTGGCTGCACCGTGCTGCATGTGGTGTCTTAGTTCCCCAACCAGGGATCGAAACTGTGCCCCCTGCATTAGAAGCGTGGAGTCTTAACCACTGGACCACCAAGGAAATCCCAAAAATACATTCTAACTGCCATAACCAAATTACAAATAAACTTTTGGGATGTAACCTACCTTTTCTATAAGAACTCATATATTTTGAACATTTATTTTGTTACTTCCTTTATTTGGCTCCTTTTCAAGTCCATACTTAGAAATACTTAGAAAGAATGGGTATGGATTTCAATTAAAGTAGAGGAGACCAACTTTGCTTTGTTTCCTTTGGTTTACTTCCTTGTTTATCTTTCCATTTTAGAACAAAATCCTATTAAGCAGAAAGGATGTTTCAAATCCAGAGATTAGTTCCCCCTAGGGCCAGGTAAAAGGCTGAACCTTTGCAACTCACAAGAATTCCAGCCGGGAACTTACACACAGATTTAACAGTGTGAATAAAAACATGTTTTCCTACAGCAATACTACAGGTTTTTATCTTCCCTGTTTCAACCTTCCTATCTGCTGTGCAAACCCCTCCAAGTTGACTGCAATGACTCAAATTAGAATGATGGAGTTGCAGCAAAACATTTTCCAGAAAAGTCATGAAAATTCAAGGGACTCCTTCTGGGTACTAATAATGGGGAGCTCAGTCTCCAGCAAGACTTCTGTTCTACCACCCCAAGTCTTTGTACTCTCTTCTATGGAGACTGGGAGGGGAGCACCGTGGTGGAAAGAGGAAAAAGAGGCAGGGGACGGCCCTGGAGAGGAAGTCACATTTCAACTCCCTAGTCTTATCCCACAGAAGGAAGATATGTCAGTTGTGCTACACAACAGGCCCCAAGAAGAAGCCAGCCTGTGGTGCATTTTGGTAATGGAATCTTTTAATGGGCTATCCAGAAAAAGCGTGGAGCAGAGCAATCTTAAAAAGCCAAGGCTGCTTCTCTGTATCAGAAAACAATGATGGGCTTATCCCCATTTCCAAGTCATAAAACTTCCGCTGTTCTTCCCCCAGAAATCCCTCCTCCCTTCTCGAAATCTCACTTTTCTTTCAGTTCCAGTTTCACCCTCTTCTGAGAGCCTATCTCTGTCTACTCTGATCTTTCGTTTTCTACACAACTCATGTGGACCAAATCATAACCACAATGAGATATCACTTTACACAAAGTGGTGCAATTGCTTTGGAAAACAGTTTAACAGTTCCTTAAAAAGGGTTACCATATGATCTAGCAATTCCACTCCTAGGTATATACCCAAGAGAAATGAAAACATATGTCCAAACAAAATGTTCACATCAACATTATTCCTAACAGTGAAAAAGTGGAAACAACCCAAATACCTAACAACTGATGAATGGATGAATAAAATGTGGTTTAACCATACAATGAAATATTATTCAATGATAAAAAGTAATGAAATGCTCATATATGCTATATCATTAATAAACTTGGGAACCATTACGTTCAGGGAAAGACAAAGGATTATATTTTATATGATTCCATTTATATGAAATGCCCAGAATTGACAAATCTATAGCAACAATAAGTAGGTTAGTGCTTGCCTATGGCTGAGAAGGTTTGGGGGGAATGGGGAGTGACCACTAATGGGTATGGGGTTTCTTTCTGGAGTGATGAAAATGTTCTGGATTTGGATAGTGGTATTTGGAGTATACTGAAAACCATTTAATTATATACTGTAAAAGAATAAGTGTTATACTACGGTTTATTTAATAAAGTTGTTTGCAGATTACCACAGCCTACAAGGCCCTGCTCAGGGCCCCAGTCTCTCTCTGACCTCACCCCAGCCCCCCAGTCATCAGTCACTACCCAAACCCACTAACAGTTCCTGGAATCCCTCTAGGGTTTTCTTGCCTCAGGTAAGCCCCACCCTGCCTGGAATGAAGTCTTGTGAGTTTCTTTACATGGCAAATGACTTCTCATCCTTTAAGTCTCAGCTCAAATGTCATCTCCACAGTAAGCCCTCCCTCACTACTTTTATCTAAAATAGGACAGCCACTCTCACCATCCTCTCTCAGCATCTTGTGTTTATAGCACATCCAGGTAGCTTTACGTGAACTGATTTTTTTTAATCTGTCAGGTCCACCAGATTGTAAACTCCATGAAAGTAGGAATAAATATTATTCCCATTAACTCCCAGTGTCTAACAATTACTGGCATTTTAGTGTCTTATTAGGTGGTAATTAACATTTTTATTTCCCTAATGTGTCCTGTCTTCACACATACTGCACCCTCTATTGAGACTACTACCACTACTGCCACCACCGTCACTACCATGATCACCACAGCCATCACCATGGCTTCTACTCCCTCTGCCACCATTCTTACCCCTTTCACACCCTTACTCATCTCTCCTGTCTCAACTGAAACATCATCTTGATGAAGCATTCTTTCTTTGGAAGCCCTCCTTAGGAGACAGTCTCTCCTTCACTTATTCACCTATTCATCACAGGCTCCATCTCCACTATAGCAATGATCTTACCGTCTGACACTCAGGTTTCCTGGTGGGGAGGGGACTTGGAGGGAGTTGGTTTTGTTTTACACTCCTGTCTCACTACTACTTTGGAGAGCCTTAAAGCAAAATCTTTTCATTTTTGTGTCCCTAGTACTTAGCATACTACCGGGCAGAATAAACACCACCACAAAGCCCAATCAGCGGCCCTGTCCTGTCTGTATGCCTTCATATCTTTGAGTATGCTTCTTTCCAAGCCCATAAATGTCGGGTTTCTTCAAACTCACTTAGAATACTTCCTTCAATTACTTACAATCCACTTCCTGCCCTTGGTGCCTGGAAACAATTTCTAGGATGTCACCACAAGCAATATTCAACTGCCACAGTTTCCTGCTGTGTGTCTACATTATCAGTTAAATTGCTTCATATTAACCACATTCCAGTCCACTGGGATCACTCAAACACTAAATAAGATTTAAACATACCTGTTGAAGACTGGCAGTTACCATTGCTCCTTTTATCTCTCTAGACAAATAAATGTCTGCTCAGGTTTAAGGTTTAGGAGCTTTCCAGAGTGCTACCTGCATACTGGTGACCTTTTCTTTCCTTTGTCAAGTAGATGTTTGGTCTGAGGCAAGACAAGTTTCCTTTATTAAAATGAACATGAACTAAACACTCTTCAGAAAAAAATAAGGAACTGCTGCCTAGACCAGGGCAATTTGGCTTAAAAACTTAACACTTAAACACTCTTCCTCCTCAAGAGTTCAAATAGCAAACTTATTTTTTAGCTCTATGTACATTCAACCCAGAGCCTTTAGTTAGGAACTTAATTCAGATCCTAACATATTTCTTAAAAGCATTCCATAAACTCTTCCTAAACAGCATTATGTGTCAGGTACTGGGTTTGACACAGGGAACTCAAAAGACAAATAAGATGGTCCCTGCTCTCAAGAAGTTTATGTTGGGCTTAGTATAGGAGACACACAAGGAACTGGATTTAGTGCTACGACAGTGATAAACACAGGGAGCCACAGAAACAGACGAAGGACACCTGGCCTAGGTGGGGGGAGAGGGTCCACAGATGAAGGACACCTGGCCTAGGCTGGGGACGAGGGGGCACGGATGAAGAACACCTGGCCTAGGTGGGGGAAGAGGGGGCACGGATGAAGGACACCTGGCCTCGGCTGAGGAGGGGTGAGGGTAGGGCACTGTCATCAGGGTAGGATTCCTCGGGATGGCATCTGATCTAAGGCCTATAAACCCCCATTCTCTCATTTGAAAAATGTAGCCAACAGTAGCTACATCACAGGACAGTTGTGAGGATTTGATGAAATGGTTCACATAAAGCACTACTACCATGCCTGACCCAGAGACTGTGTTCAACCAGCCTTAGCTTAAAAGGAAAGTCTGAACAAGCACTGAACCTCAACACCTGTGCCTGGCAACTCACCTGCTTTACTACTGATCACATAACAGACCAGCTTCACAATTATGCAGAGTACTGTTTTTAATCAATTTTTATGTTTTAATGAGAGAATGTTGAGTCCTGCTCTGCATGTTCAGTCTAATTCCTGGATCATCAAAACCTTTTTCTCCATTACCTGAAACTCACAGTTCTCTGACATTTCTGGTATAAAATATAACAGTTTTCTTAGTCTTTTGATAGAGAAGGTGTAAAAGAAACTAACAATTACCGACTTTTTAATATGGGCCCAGCAGTCACGCTGATACTGTGTTTATTGCGCATAATGACCCTGCAACAGAGTCTTCCCCATTTTACCCTCAGAGCAAGTGAGGCAGAAAGAGGTATTTGTACAAAGTCTGTACAAAGTTTCCGAGTCAGCAGACAAAAGAACCGGAATAGGAATCCAAATCTGATTCCACATTGTTAGCGTGACTGGACCACACAATATCAGAGATGAGGAGAGACAGCACAGGCGGCCAGAGCGCTCTCCTGCTCAGAGGGGCACCCCATGCTCTCCTCCCCCACCCCCAAGACTGTCCTACAAAATAGAGCCTGCACACTTAGACTACACCTCAGCCGGGTGAACACCTTGAGCTCAGTCTGTTCTTTCCTATCAGGATGGAACAGACGGTCAGTAGTAATCAAAGCCCTGTTTCCCCCCAAAATTAAGGCAGCGCCTAAGAAGAAGATGGCTTCCTCACCACCTGTCCATCCTCATTCCTACCTGCAGGCAGAAGCTACATAGTCAAAAGTCACCATAAATCACAACTACTTCTCATAATTTCTCTCTTCATACTCTTTCAGCCTCACCACAAGCTAACATAATTCCCATGTCTAAGTTTTTATCACTGAGCAGTCCAGTTTCAAGATCAAAAGGGCTATTCCTTATACTAATTTGCTTAACAGAATTGCACGCATTAGTATAAGTTCTCTTGCCCAAGCGCTGAGATAAATAGATGGACTCCACAAAACACTCTTAAGGTATGTATTTGCCAACCTGCAACGTTCAAAAGCAAGACAGAGACCTGATGCCTAGTCGTCTGAACTCCCACTTGAATTTTCATGCTGATTCTGACACGGACTTGCCCCACATCTGGCAAGTTTCTGAACTTCTCTGTAACAAGAAAGGTAAGCATCCTCACAAGTATACTGTGCAACTCTATGGTGGCTTTTGTGAAGCATTTCTAAGTGCTATTGAAATCCCAAGTTTACAACTCTTACTTGGAAGCAGGAGCTAAACTTGGAGTGCCTCTTTAATCCCAATGCTTCACACACTACGTCTTTTTACCTCCCAAGCTTCTTAAGCTCTTATTTGGAGCATGCTTCTTTTTCCTCTCATTTCCACAAAAATTAAGAATTAACAGTGTACTCATCCAACTCTTCCATTTTCATTATCATCAGCAAACTTTTCTAGTCTCCAGGCTGCTGCAGCCTGTTAAAATATATTTTGTGAATGGAGGCCTAAGCCGGTCAGGGGTCTACAAGGCTGGGCAAAGGAAACACTGCATGGACATTGACGGGACAAGAGACGCAATGCTCGAATAATTATTAGATTTCACTCATAAGGCCCCTCCCCTTTCAAACTTCCCTAGCATAATTCTCAAAATGCTGAAGTAAACACATGTCTCAGACTTTCTTACAAGCGGGTTTAAAGTATCCTACGAAAGCTGTTTTAAGGAAAAGCCTGTGCTGCTAACAGGGTTTTTAAGTGCCGTTAAACAATTCTATTACTCATAGAGAAAAAGTGAACATTTGTTAGTGATTAGAGATAAGGCATCTCATGTTCTGGAACTGAGGAAGGGAGAGGCCAAAAGAGGACCTGGCTGGGAGGGGAGATAGAGTCCAAACCAACACACCCAAATGGGACTGCATAAAAGTTGCACTTTCCAAAGTCAACTTCTAGGTCTAGAAAGAGGGCAACAGTGTTTCAATGGGTTCCCAAGTCAGATGTATCAACATTTTCCGGAGAAAACTAACCCCTCACCAGGGACTCCAGATGAATGAATGAGTGAGGGAATTTGCCAGATTGAATTACAAAACCTTTCCAACGGTTATCAAGATCAGGTGCTCGGTTACAGCACAGAGGTATCTTCCCTCACAGCTTTTGGCACTCGCTGTGGGGAGACTTGCATAGATAGAAGGGGCACACAGGAGCAGAGAGAAAAGGGCCTTCCTCCCCGGGCCATCCAGACCTTCAGTCCTTGAGTGGCCCCTCCCTCTGAAAAATCTCACGCGACTTTTATGGGGGCCCGCAGGCCTTAAGCAGCCAGGACCTGCCCGACTCTCAGGGGCGCCCCAAACACCCATTTGGGGAGTTGCTTCTAGAGATTTCTCGCCCTCCCCCCAACAGTTGTGTGACCATTTTCAGAGGCTCTCTGTAACCCCGGGGAGGGGGCCACCTAGTAATCTCAGCTGTTCCCGCCCTCAGGTGAGGAGGGGACAACTGACCACCAGCGCCCTTCCACCCCGCCCCCGCGCCTCCCTGGATCGTCATGGCAACCGTCCCCCTCCCCGCGTGACGCCGGCACGGGGGGAGCCCCTTGGGCCCCGGCAACAAGTCCCCCGCGCGGCCTGAGGCCTGCAGCCCTTGCCCTGCAGCCCTTGCCCGGCCTCGCCGCCCCTCGCCCGGCCCGGCTCCGCCCGGCCCGGCCGCACTCACTTGATCCTGGAGCCCATGGTCCCCGGGCCTCCTCATGGGCCCGCGGGCCCCGCTCGGCGCTGCGCTGCCCGCCCGCCCGCGGCCGACCGGCCTCCCTCCGGCGCTCTCCCCGCCCCTTCCTCCCTTCCCTCAGGCTGGGGCCCGCCCGCTCGAGGCTCGCTCCCCCGCCGCCGCCGCCGCCGCCGCCTCCCGGGCTTAATGCACTCCCTTCAGCCCGGCGAACGCCATGGTCGCCGGCGCGCGCGTGCCCGGCGCGCGCCGCCCCCTCCGCCTCTCACACCGCCGCCCCCTCCCGCCCGCACCGCTGCCGCCCGTGGGGGCTGCCGGGAAGTGTAGTCCGCTAGCGGGAGGCAGTGCCGCGTGACGGCGTTGGACTCATGGAGCTCGGTGCGTGGTGCTCTCCGGGCGCAGGACCCTAAAGACCTCCCCTCCCACTGTTCTCCTATAGAAACCAACACCTACAACCCCTCTGAAAAGATCTTCATCCCACAGAGACCCCCCCCAAGCTCACCTGAAGAAACCTTTACCCATTCCTCTCCTGTGGAGTCCTCCCAGCCAGTGGCTCTGGCTTAGAGATAATCTGTCCCCCATTCAGGCTTCCAGGAAGAGACAACTTTTTCCTTTGAAAATCCCATACCTTGCAGTAAGTTCCTTAAGGGAGCCATAGCCCCTCTTCTCTGTCACACCAGCCACTTCCCCAACATGGTTCTTGATGGAGACCCCCTTAGACCTTAAACCTCTTAGACCTTTAAGGAGACCTCACATCCCCACAGGAAAGCCACCTGAGGGCTTCATAGGACCCATTTAGTCGCTCTGCTCTGCCCTACCCTTGAGGATCTCTGCCTCCCTTTGTTAGCCATCTGGGGGCCTCCAGTAGAGAAATCTCATGTCACCCTAACAGTCCCTGATAGAGACTAAGTCAAGGCAAATGAAGGTATTTGAGAGCCAAGATCACCAACCTGCTCCCCCTTGGGGCTCATTTTAATGAATGCCCCAATATCATCCCCTCTAGGCCTGGAGGAATCACAAAGCCAGTAATGATCACTACCATTAGCTACTGTTCAGTGCATGGGTGAGTAAGTGCTTCTCTGAAGCAGGCACTCTTATTTCCCCTACATGGTTAGCACCAATGCTCACAATAATCTTATGAGTTTACCCCCTCTTTTCACAAAGAGGAAACTGAGGCATGTGTTGAAGGTTACATAGCAACTGGTGGAGTGGAGATTAGCATCCGGGCTGAATAATTCCAGACACGTGACATAGTTATGCTTTAGGATGGCACCTTTGGCCACAAGTCAGAAGACACTGTAGGTTCATGGTTCACTTTTGAAATTAGGCTTTTCTTCTCTTTTTTACACTTTTCCGTTCTGAAATTCCATTCATCTCTTCTAACATTTTAGCTCTTATAAAATCATGGAGTGGCTCCCCACCCCACAGTCACTACAGTAACTAGTCCCAGCCAGGCAGGGAACAGAAAGCAAGAACTCCTTTTGGAGTTACATTCTGGATAAAGATAATATCTCTCTTTTGCCTATGCCCTGAGGCTATTGAAAGCACAGAATGAAGTTTTTTGAATTCAGACAAACAAACAAAAATTTTAAATGTCCAAACTGCCATTTTGAATTCAAATCTTTTGCATCCAGACACCAACACTGACTTATAAACAACCCCAGGAGCAAAGCTCTGCTAGACAGGCAGGGCTTCTGTGGTGTTTATTCACCTAGTTTCCTATGAACCCTGTCCAAGGAACAGTTGTTATCAAGATCTTGCCTGGAATGAGCAGCCAGTTCAAAAGCTCTGAGCAGGAGACTATAAAGAAAACAGAGTTACTTGGTAGAGGGCAAAGCTGGCTGCTTTTCAAAGGAGGTTGTAGCCATCCTGGCCACAAAAATGTCTGAGTGCCTGCTGGGTGGTGGTGGTGGTGGTGGTGTGTGTGTGTATGACAGAGGGGGAGACTGGATGGGGAGGGCTATATATCTGTCCAGGTGGCCTCTGAGACTGCAGGGTGGTCTGGGGAGAACGCATTGAACTGGGAGTTAGGAGCCTGGCTTCTAATCCTAGCTCCATCACTGACTAGCAGAGAGATTTTAAGCAAATGGTTAGACAATCAACTGCTTCAGTTTCCTTCTCAGTAGAATGGGTAGAGAGCTCAAGGAGGAGCTCACATCATAAAAGAGAGTGTGATGGAGGAATTAAGAGGGCAGGCTCTGGAGCCAAATCACAGCTCTGTCTCTTACTAAATATATGCCTTCGGGTAAGTTATTCCTTTTCTTTGTGCCTCAGGTTCTTTGTCTGTAAAATGCAAATTATGGTAATGGCTCTATCTTACTGAGGTGGCATGGGAATTAAATGAGTTAATGACACTTACAAAGTACGTAAACAGTGACTAATATATAGTAAGCACTCAAAAATTATCAGCAACTATTATATGCAAGACGCTTAGCACAGTTTGGCTTCTATTATTAATAGTAATAATCTTCATAATAAATAGTCCTGTACTTGAATTCAGTAGACCTGAGTTCCCAGCCCAGGATGTAATTGTTTACATTCTAAAACAATTAGAAGTCAGTTCAACTGTGAATGATAGAAGACTGAAATAACAGTGGCTGAAAAAAATAGAAGTTTATTTCTCTTTCACATAAAGTCAGGAGATGAACATTCCAGAGCTGGTATGACAATTCCATAAATCATACTCTAAGATTTGAAGGCATATCAACAGGACAGGGCAGCTGATTTGGTCTTGGGTTGGTGTTTATTCTGCATTAGGTTGTTAACGTGTCTTCTGTTCCTCAGACTGTGACCTCTTTGAGGTTGGTTAGCCAGAATTCTACTTTCTTGCTCCCCTATTCTCCAGATGCAGCTTCCACCTCATGGTCCAAGATGGCTACTTGAACTACCTCGCCATCTAATCTGTGACCAAGCCAAAGGAAAGGAAGACGGTCATGCCCCACCCCAAGCCCTAATCTTTAAGTACATTCCCCTGGAGTTGCACCTACTGCTCCATTTACATTCCATGGGTCAGAACTTAGTTATACAACCACATCTCACTAGGAAATATAGCCTTTATTTCAGAAATCATGTGCACAGCTGAAGCCGGGGTGGGTGGTGTATTTCCAGGGAAGAAGGGGAGTACAGACATTGCAATCTCAGCCAAGCCATGCCTGGCTATGTGACCTTGGACAAGCCCCTGACTTTCTCTGGCCCTCAGTTTCCCTATATCCAAAGTAAGAGATTCAAGCCAGATGACCTCTCTCCAAAGTCCTTTTCAGTTCCAAAATTCTCTAATCAGTAGCTTACTGTTTTATAATTCCTTTACACCTAGGTGAATCTGATGTCATTCAGACAGAAGGAGACCTCTCTGCCAAGTACGTAGCAGAATCAACTGTTGGAATTAAAACCTGCTGGTAATGAGAAGGGGTTTAGGAACTTTACCTTCTAGACTATTGTCAGAATAGGCTAACTAAGCACATCTAGCAGATAAAAAGTCCAACAGTGTGTGTGATACCACCCATGCAGACACTGATGCTCCTGGGTTTCCAAGCTGGCTCTCACTCCTCTGTACCTGTTTGCTTTTTCTGCTCAGGATTTAAAGGATTGTGTCTATTGAGGGGAGAAGAGCAACCCCAAGGAGTTTTAATACCCCACTAATGACACGGTATGAAACGGCAGGACTGCTGGGCCAGTGGTCTATTATTCCTAGTATACTTAGTTATGATTATATATATTTTTTAATTGAGATATAATTTACACGTCATAAAATTCACCATTTTAATGTGTACAATTCAGTGGTTGTTAGCATAGTCACAAAGTTGTGCAACTACCACCAATGTCTAATTCTAGAACACTTCATCCCCCAAAGATACCCTGCACCCATTAACAGTCACTCACCGTTCCTGCCCTCCCCCGAGCCCCTGGCAGCCATGTGGATTTGCCTATTCATACAAGTGAAATCATTTAATAATATGGCCTTTCTGTCTGGCTTCTTG
This sequence comes from Phocoena sinus, assembly GCF_008692025.1. Classification (NCBI taxonomy): domain Eukaryota; kingdom Metazoa; phylum Chordata; class Mammalia; order Artiodactyla; family Phocoenidae; genus Phocoena; species Phocoena sinus. Next base: position 11,225,818 of record NC_045768.1, on the reverse strand, counting down.
TACTTAATATAACATTTTCAAAGTTCATCCATGTACCATCTATCAGTACTTCATTCTTTTTTATTGTGTAATAATATTCTGTTGTATGGATAGGCCACAATTTGTTTGTGCACAGTTGTTATTGATGGATATTGGGGTTGTTTCCACTTTTTGGCGATTATGATTCCTATGATTATTTTTGTGTGGACATCTGTTTTTAATTCTCTTGGGTGTTGTGGTTATATTCTGCAGGAAGAATCCACAGCTCAATTAAATAGGGGAGCTGCTCCCCTCACCCAAAAAAGGAGGGTTATGTAATGAGGTAAATTTGGGATATGCAGAATCATACCAAGTTAAATGGGTTTCTTTACTGAACTTCTCAGGAACTTTCAGGTTGGCAAAGTGCATTGTGGATCACCTAAGAGGTGAATGTAGGCAATACGTACCAGTCGTTAAGAGAACCAACTCTGGAATTAGGCAGACCCAACTTGCTAGTTGAGTGAACTTGGAGAAAGTTAAACTCTCTGAGCCTTAGTTTCCTCATCTTTAATAAGGAGATTATAATACCCACCTCGTGAAGATGAAATGAAATAAAGAATATAAGATTCCTGCTTTATATTTGGTATTTAATAAATGAGATTATTGTTCTTGTTTTGTTTTTTTGTTTGTTTCTTTTTGGCCTTGCCGTGCGGCTTGCAGGATCTTAGTTCACTGACCAGGGATTGAACCAGGGCCCACAGCAGTGAAAGTGCTGAGTCCTAACCACTGGACCGCCAGGGAATTCCTGAGATTATTATTCTTCTAAACTGTCATATTGATAAAGACAGGGAAAATATCAGCTTGTCCATATCTAGACCTCACCATCTAGTACAGAGCCTGGCACGCAGGCAGTGACTAATAAATATTAAATTATTTACTCATTTGAGGCACATTTCCTAAGAATAATAAGCCTCAGAACAAGATTTGGTACTAATTTTTTTCTTAAGTTTGAACTTAGTAAACTGAATTAGTACATCTTTACCTTCTGTTTTTCGTATTTTCTTTTTTACATTGTGGTAAAATATGCATACCATAAAATTTACCACTTTAACCATTTTTAAGTGTACAGTTCAGTGGTAGTATGTATATTCACATTATTATGCAACTATCACCATTGCCCATCTCCAGAACTTTTTCCAAAATCGTCCTAAACTGAAACTTACCTATTAAACAATATATCCCATTCCTCCCACCCCCAGCCTCTGGCGGTCACATCCTACTTTCTGTCTCTATGAACTTGACTACTGTGCCTCATATAAGTGGAATCATACAGTATTTGTCCTTCTGTGATTGGCTTATCACACTTAGCATAATGTCTTCAAGGTTCATTCATGGTGAAACATATATCAGAATCTCCTTCCTTTCCATTGTTTATCCAATCATCCGTCACTTGGGTTGCTTCCACATTTTGGCTATTGTGAACAATGCTGCTATGAACATGGGTGTACAGATAACTGTTTGTGTCCATGCTTTCAGTTCTTTTGAGTATATACTCAGAAGTGAAATTGCTGGATCATGGCGTAATTCTATTTTTAATTTTTTTGAGGAACCACCATACTGTCTTACATTCCCACCAGCAGGGCATAAGGGTTCCAATTTCTCTACCTCCTCACCAACACTTGTTATTTTCTGTGTGTGTGTGTGTGTGTGTGTGTGTGTGTGTGTTTTGTTTTGTTTTAATATTTTTATTTTGGCTGCGTTGGGCCTTCGTTACTGCGCACAGGCTTTCTCTAGTTGCGGCGAGCCGGGGCTACTCTTCATTGTGGTGCGCAGGCTTCTCTTGCTGTGGAGCACGGGCTCTAGGCATGCGGGCTTCAGTAGTTGTGGCATGCAGGCTTCAGTAGTTGTGACTCCAGGGCTCTAGAGCGCAAGCTCAGTAGTCGTGGCGCATGGGCTTAGTTGCTCCGCGGCATGTGGGATCTTCCCGTACCAGAGATCGAACCCATGTCACCTGCATTGGCAGGCAGATTCTTAACCACTGTGCCACCAGGGAAGTCCAGTTCTTTGTTTTTTGTTAATAGTAGCCATCCTAATGGGTGTGAGGTGGTTTTGATTTGCATTTCCCTAATTAGTGATGCTGAGCATCTTTTCATGTGCTTATTGGCCATTTGTACACCTTATCTGGAGAAATGTCTAAGTCCTTTGCTCATTTTTTAATCAGGTTGTTTTGTTGTTGTTGTTGTTGAGTTGTAGGAGTTATTTATGTATTCTGGATATTGACCTCTTATCATTTACATGATTTGTAAATACATTCCCCCATTCTGTGGGTTCCCTTTTCATTCTGAAGTGTCCTTTGACAGAAAAATTTTAAATTTTGATGTAGTCCAATTTATCTATTTTTTCTCTTGTAACCCGTGCATTTGGTGTCATATCCAAGAAATCACTGCTGAATCTAATGTCGTAAAGATTGCCCCCTATGTTTTCTTCTAAGAGTTTTTATAATTTTAGGCTCTTACATCTAGGTTTTCAGTTAACTTGAGTTAATTTTTCTATAGGGAAAGGTCTTTGTTTTCTTTGGGAGCTAAAGGTGTGCTTGAGCCCTTCCCCTTACTGGTCAGTAACCCCAGCCAGGGTGCTCACCTGCTCTCTGATTATATGATTCATTATTCCATTATTGTTAACAATACTATTCAATACCTTGCAATACTTATTCGTTTATATTTTTCCAACTGCTCAATAATCAGGGAGAGCTATCGTCCTTGCTTTAAAAATGAAGATGCTGATACACAGCAGGCATAAGCGACTTACCTGAGGTGACACAGCCAGAAAGTGATGGAACCAGGACTCAGCCCAGATGCCCTAACTACTATTGTGGGTTTATTTGTTCGTTCCCTAAGATAGAATGTTTTATTTTACTATGGTTTTCTTTCACCAATTTATTCATTAATTCATCAGATATTTTCTTTAGTGATAATAATAACTTCATATTGTTAAAAAATAAAAAAACAAGAATAAATAGCACATGTAATTCCTTTGTAGTCCTCTCCTGGCCATACACGAATGGAGATTGATGTATTTAAGTCTTTTGTTATAGAAGCTAAGAGCATGGGCTCTGTGTGCATGACCATGGGCAAATTAGTAACCTCTCTCAGACTCAGTGCCTTCATTTGTAAAATGAGGATAATAGTGCCTTCCTCACAGGGTCATTGTGAGAATTAAATGTGTTAACTCATGTGAAGCACACAGATTTACCTTGCTTTCAGTAAGGGCTCAATGTGAACTATTGTCTTCTTAACAACAAACTACCAATAAAAGCCAAATGCTAAGAAAGGCCAGTGAGAATTGATGATTTAAGGCCTTGGTTCCCATAATTAGCCATGTGTATCAGCATCACCTGTGATGCTTGTTAGCCATATGGAGTCCAGGGTTCTGATCCTGAATATTCTGATTTAGAAACAAGATCAGAAACTCTGTGGGTTTAACAAGTTCCTCAGGTGATACAGCTCCATAATCACTGGATCTGTGGGAACCACTGATTTAAGCTTTACCCAGATGCCAACATGAATTGAATTCCCATTAGAACCTACAGGGCCTCAACAGGCCACCGGCTCCTCGACCAAGTGTCACCAGCCTCCAGCTCCGGATCCTGCATTCCTCCTGCTGTCTTCCTAAAACAATCAGTGCATCTGGCTTAACATTGTTAGTACTTAGAGACCCAAGGTAGGTGTCATCAACAATCCATTCACTCACGTACCGAATCCCTCCTATGTGCCGGGTCCCGTGCTTAGAACTCTTCTTTTGCTCCCAGCGGAGGCCCATTCCTCTCCCCAGCCCCTCAGTGTAGCACTGAGCAAACACTTTCAGTGGCCTTACTGTGTGCTTGGTGCCTAACGCTTGTTGCCGGGTATACCTCCATAAATAAGAGGGTCTGTGGGTTAGACACAGTACAGAGTGGACACCCTGGAAAAGGATCTCTGTGTTCCTGAACTTGCTTCTGACCCCCTTGCCTTGCCCCTGGTGCCCAGATCTCTGGGTTTTCCAGCTCACTACCTTGCAATTTGTTCTTCCACATTCCTTCTCTCTGCACCTCTATTTTTACCTCTATTTTAAATTTTATACGTGCATTGTCTACCCAGCGCTGACCTTGGCTCTTCTCAAACCACCTTGGGTATTAATTCTGCTTGTCAGGACTTCTAGGGCCCCCTGCTCTAGAGCTGCTTCCACTTCCACCTGATTTACCAGTATTTTAGGCAAGACTCAGGCCTAAACTCCAGAGGTCCTGTTCTCCTCTTCCATGTTGAAAATGGTCACCATGTACCCCCACCCTTTTGGGAGTGAGCTGGAGAGTTTGTAGGATTCTGCTCCATTGTACTCTTGGACTCTTTTGCCAGTTTTCCTTTATTTTATACCTTTCCCCCTATGTATTTATATATATCACTAATATATATAATGTAAATTATTTTCCCTACTTACTTCAACTGCCCCTTTTCCTAAGGCTCACATAACCATTTTAGTATTTTGGTTATGAGCAGAAAATATAGTTGATGGAATTCTAACGTTTCAATCCTAATATATCTCCCACTTCACAAATCAAGGAACACAAAGTGAGTGATGGTAACATACTTGCCTTAGCATCTGAGTGGAGATTAATACCACAGTTCTTTGACCTCTTGGCCTGGGCAGGGTTTTTGTTGGTCAGTCAGAGTGGCCATGACACTGGGGAGGAGATCCTCTGATCCAGTTCAATGACAGAGTTGTTCTTAATTTGTAGGTAACTTACTGAGGTCCTCAAAGGTGGCTCTACCTCCTGAAAATAATGACCCAACCTCTTGTGAGCTCTGCTTCCAGTGGCGAAAGTCAAATCTCTTTAGGAACAATAGAGACAGTATGTGTGATGGTTAGGGCACAGGCTGCCTGGGGTTGAATCCTGGCCCTACTAGAGCAAATTACTTAACCTTAACTTAGTTTTCTCATTTGGGAAACGGAGGTATTGTTAGTACTTGTTTCATGGGTAGGTAACAAGAATAAAATTATTATATCCACAATGGAATATTACTCAGCCTTAAAAAGAAATGAAATTGAGATATTTGTAATGAGATGGATAGACCTAGAGTCTGTCATACAGAGTGAAGTAAGTCAGAAAGACAAAGACAAATACCGTATGCTAACACATATATATGGAATTTAAGGGGAAAAAATGTCATGAAGAACCTAGGGATAAGACAGGAATAGAGGCGCAGACCTACTGGAGAATGGACTTGAGGATATGGGGAGGGGGAAGGGTGAGTTTTGACAGGGCGAGAGAGAGTCATGGACATATACACACTAACAAACGTAGTAAGGTAGATAGCTAGGGGGAAGCAGCCGCAAGGCACAGGGATATAAGCTCGGGGCTTTGGGACAGCCTGGAGGGGTGGGAGGGGGAGAGTGGGAGGGAGGGAGACGCAAGAGGGAAGACACATGGGAGCACATGTATATGTATAGCTGATTCACTTTGTTATAAATCAGAAACTAACACACCATTGTAAAGCAATTATACCCCAATAAAGATGTTAAAAAAAAAAATTATTATATCCATAAACACTGAAGACTCAGCAGTAAGTATTTGAAAAAAGAATTATCATAGGTGCAATTGGTGACCATTGACCACATACTTTACTCACATTATCTTCAATCTTTCAACACCCCTGAAAGTTTGGTACTCAGATATAACATTTTCAGAGAGGAGAGGTGATTTGCCCACAGTCACCCAGCCAAAAGCAATTTAGGAGCTGAGAGCTGTGCTAAAGGGCTGTCTGATTCCCAAGCTGCCTCTTCTTCCAAAACAACTTCCTACCAATTCTCATTCTCTTCTCTCTGTCTCTCTCAGCTCAGCTAAAAATATCCTGAGCAGCATCCTCATTAGCTAATATGCATACATTATTTTTTTGCTTTCTGAACATAATTGGCTCATTCAAAGGGAAGTCTTTCACCTACATGAAGGAAGGAGCTGAGCTGCTCTGTGAAAACCCATCTGAATTCAGAAAAGTCAGCTGCCTGGGGAAGCCCCTCTGCTTCCAGGCTTGTGTCCCTAGCTGGATGGCAGCATGGCAGAGTGGAAAACAAAACTTCCATTCACACACTCCCGCCACATTAGAGCTGAGTGACTTTGGGCAAGTCCCTTCCCATTTCCCAAGAGTCAGTCTCCTCAGCTGTTAAATGGAGCTCTTAGAAGCACTTGCCTTAGAGTTGTGGTGAAGATTAAATGAGATAATACGTGGGGCCTGACATTTAGTATACAGCCCCTCAAAATCTGGGAGCTTCTACGACATAGGCATCCTGTATAGAATAAACAACCAACACTTGCAGGAGAGGCAGGGTGGCTTAGTGATGAAATGCCCAGGGTCTGGAGTCTGGGGGATGATGGATCAAACCCCAGCATGTACCAGGCTCTTGTTCTGTGACACAGTTTCTTTCTCTCCCCAAGCCTCAGTTTTCCTGTAGTAAAAAAGATATAATATATATAAAGAGCTCAATAATGAACAGTGGCTGCATTCACAGCAAGCCTCCCCAACCAGATCATCTCTCTAACAGCAGTGGGAGTAATTGATTTCTGCTTTTAGGGCAGCGCACGCACGGACACCACAGAGTACTCATCCTGGGGCAGAGCATGTGTGCTCCGGGCGGCTAAAGCCAAACTGTCTGCCCTGACTTCTCCTGCTGGTAATGTGGCTGATGACAGCTTAATGGACTCTTTACCCTTGAATGCTAAGGGGGAAATAACTCATGGTATTATAACATATGAATGTAATGTGGGGTTTTTTTTCTTCTTCTTCTTCTTGAGCAATGTAGAGAGAGAGAGTCAGAAACATATGCAGACTTGAGCCAGCAATCTGAACCTCCCTCTTCCTGGTCCTGTCTGTATGGGGGGACAGATTTAGCCATTGTAATTAACCAAATCATTCAGGTTTGTAAAATATAGCCATAGCCATGTGCGTGTGTGTGTGTGTGTGTGTTTCCCTGAATGGTCTAGACGCAGGACGCAGTCAGTTTATGATGAGAGGACGTGAATGCCCCTAAATTATTGATTTTCCAGGGACAAGCCACATGGGTTGTCCTTGGAATGGATGGGTAAACATCCACACGCACACACAGATACAGATACACACACACACACACACTGTTATGGAGAAGCTGGTCAAAGATCCACCTGCACGACTTTCAGAAATCCATGCCATCCTGACCAGTCAGGTAGGGAATCCCCGCTGTGGGAAGTTAACATTTTCCTCAACCTCACAGTCTGAGGGAGGAAGTAGTTCATGGCAGCCACAGACACCTCCATCAGATTGAGAGGGGCCAGGGAGGCAGGGCTGAGGGCAGAGAACTGTGTGGAAAGGTGGGGAGACCACAGACTTGAAGAGTCAGGTTGACCTGGTTTCAAATCCACCATCCTGACTTTGGGCAAGCTTCTTCCTCATCTCGAAGCCTCGGTTTCCCCAGCTGTAAAATGGATTTCATAACAACCCCTGGCATGGTGCTATGAGAACTAATGATGAAACAGGTAAAGCCTTAACAGGACGGGAGGGCTGGTGCCAGGCTCAGGGTAGTGCAGGGTACAAGGTGTCTCTGCTCCCTTGGGAGGAAATCCAGGCCAGGCAGGAGGTGCTCAGAGTCCCAGCTCCCGTGCAGTGCAGGGGGCGTCCTTTCCAGCCACCCAGAGCCTTTCTGAAAAGGAAGCGTGTGGAAGCGTGCAGCTCTCCATCTGGCTAATGTTCACTTGTGTTTTCTACTGGAGAGCATCACTTTTTTCACCTCACCTGGTTTGTTTACCCAAACAAGATGCTCATTAACAACACGAATTGCATTTTCTGCAATTCTGTTGACAGCACAAATGTCTGCAGTCAGCTTGGGAGTTTGGAGGGAACTGTTGCCGGATCCCAACCAGCCCAGCCAGCACAGCTTCTGAGGAAAGAAGTCAAGGCCGTGCGGGGGGTCTGAGTGGCTGGGGCCTGCTGGCAAGTCCAGCCCCAGGTCTCCAGGCCCTGAGTGGAGACAAGGCCCTGGGCCCTCCTGGGAGAGATGAGGCACTTACCCAAAAACAAAGGTAGACAGAAAAAGATTTTCAAGCAGCGGGGAGGCGGGTGGGGGAAGGAGCCAGACACGAAAGAGTAGATGAAACCCCAGACAGAGGTACAGGCCTGGCAGTGAGGAGGCCCAGCCTCAACAGGGAGACCTTTAGGGGCTTCCCTTGTGGACCGAGCAAAGCCTACATTCAGCTGCCTTTGGCGCATCCGGCAGCAAGAAGCAGATGAGAAAAATAAAAAATAATTCTCTCTCTTCTTGTTTTGGCCCCAAAAGGCCGAGCTCAACCGGGTTTGCCAAAGCTCTAGTCTCTCATCTCTGTTGCTCAAGTTGGAAGAAAGATGAGGCTTTTTGTTTTGTTTTGTTTTTTTGAAAGATGAGGTTTTTAATGTGTATGTTCATTTATTTTAAAGGATTGCCCTCAGAATGCTTTCTTTTCCGTCCATTTCCTCATTCAATACGTTTCTATTGACGGTTTCCCGATTGCCAGACAATTGTTGCTGAGGGGTATGGAAGTGAGAAAAGGCACAGCCCCTGCCCTCTTGGAGTTGGTAGTCTAGTGGAGGGAGTGATATTAAATTATAAGACACATAATGGCAATTCGTGATGAGTTGGATGAGGGAGAAGTCCAGGATGGAAACATGTAACAGGGAGACTTGACCTCTGGCAGGGACCATCAGTGGCATCTTCTAGAAAAAGTGAGATTGAAGCTGACACCCCGATTAAGAGAAGAAGTTATCTAACCGAAGAGTGGCAAGGAGCGATGGGTCTGTGTGTTTGGTTTCAGATTTTATCAAGACACCAAAGAAAGTCTTTGGGTTCCTCCTCTGTCTGAGGGAAATCTTACATGGAACCTGAGAAGTAGATGGTACCTGCCTGACTATCTGAGATAAGCTCTAGGAGGCAAAGCCCCGGTCAATACCATGGTCTGGCGTATAGTACACATACACACATATTTGTTAATTAAAAAAGAAAATAGGAGGGGGTGCGGGTAGGAATTTCATGCAGGGAACAGCATATGCAGAGCCTCAATATGTGCCCAGCCCCCCACCTGTTAATGTTAACAATAAACCAATAAGCAATACTGTTAAACATGTACCTGCAGTGGCTCTCTGTATAATCAGAGTTCAAATTCGCAGCCTCTCCATGAGGTTAGGTCACCATCCTCACAGTTAGGGAAATTCCCAGTTCAGGGTTCTTCTGCTCCTTTATGATGATAACTCACAATTTGCTCATGCCCCCTCCTCACCCTGGCAGACCAGGTTCTTAACACAGCTCTTATCTCAAGAATGGGTGATGCCAATTATCCAACCAGACCCCAATGCCCAGAGCCCAGAGGTAGGACAGAAAACACTGGGGCCTAAGAGCCAGAACATCCTTCCCCTCCTTGCTAGGGGATCAAACATTCCTCACTGTGGCTTTTACTTTCCCCACCCGCTCCTAACAAATGATTTATTCTGTAGGGCCTCCTGATCCAACCCAAAGTCAAGAGGGTTAGGAAAATAATAGCAGAGATGTGTTGAGTGATTATCCCACACCAGGCACTGTTTTAAGTGCAGTTACTTGTATTAATGCTTTTAATTCTCCCACTCTCCCTGTGAGGAAGACACTTGATCATTCCCATTTAACAGATGAGGAAACTGAGGCATCAAGCTATTAAGTGACTTGTGGATAACAGCACCCATTGTACTTCCCCCACCCCTTGTCCCTCCTCAACTCTTTCTGGTGGTGGATCAACAATTGTTGATCTCTTCTATGTACCACACACTGTACATACATGGTTTCATTTAATCTTCACATGAACCACCAGGTAGAAGTGGTTCTTATCCCCATTTTACAGAGAAGAAAACTGAAGCTTAGAAAGAGAAGTGACTCATCCCATGTTCCTGGGTTGGAGAAAATCTTAAACCCTGGTCTGTTTGATTCCAAAGCCCACATGCTCACCCCAACTTCCAAGTCAGGCAGGATTCTAGGGCATGCTACTGTCTCCTGCAGTCCTCACCCAGGAAATGTATCCACAGTGGTACCATCACACCTGACACAGTTGGGAAAAAGAGCATCCAGCCTAGACTTCAATCTCCTCACTTGATAATGGAGATAAAAACCCTTAAATCCTAGAATTATTTAGCAGATTAAATGAGATCATGTCTGCTAAGTACTGGGCACATAGAGGCACTTGAGAAATACTTTTTTGCTCCCTTCCTCCAGCTCTTCCCAGTCATTCAGACAGTCTTGGTTTGTGTGAGTCTGTCCAGTTCCAATGGGCGCCCATCCTCACCATCAGGCAAGGCAGGATGTACCTTGAGGGTGGAAACATTGCCCTCTGTTCCGGTTTCCTCTGGGCATTGTAAGGTGCTGTGTACACCTACAGCCCCACACAAATAATCACTAGTAGCAGTAATAAACCACTCAGCTTTCATTTAATGCCAAGCACAACACATTCTGACACGAATAGAAAGGCAAGTCCATGGCTGCACAGACATGGGAAGTCATTTTCCAAAAGGGCATTTTCTTTGGAAGAACTAATTTAGCCTCATTTCCGGAAGGCTGCATTCCTAAGGCCTCTAAGTACAGAGATTCGAACTGGCCGGGGTATATCCTGGGCTCAAGCTGGGGCCAGTGCTCAAGAGAAAGAAGACCATCGACTCCAAGAAGCACATGTTGGCTGGAGTGCATCATACAGGTGGGGAAACTGAGATCCAGAGATGAGAAAAACAAAGTAACACTAATAATCATCCCAGCTACCATTCACCTAGCTAGAGATGATGGTAGAGACAGTTCCAGAAGAAAGTCTCCTCCAACAGGAAGCAATCAGCCACCAGTTAGAACAATCTAAATGAGCCCAAACACTCTCCAGATTGGTCATGAAAAAATTTGAGCCTTTTCAGAAAGCAATTTGGTGGATGTGTCAAAAGACTTTTAAAAGTTTATGCTCTTTGATATAGTCATTTCCCTTCTCAAAAATCTGACATCAACAATCAATGATGGAGACAAAATAAATGCACAAAAATGGTCTCTGCAGCATTACTTATATATATGTGTCTCAGTATTTTACTGAGCACTTACTATGTGCCAGTCAGTGCATGGCACTGTCCTGCGGTAGATAAGACCTCAGGTTACCCAGGGGCCATTAAGTCCCCTTCATTCCCTAGGGAGGTAATGTGACAGAATAGAGGGAGCCTGGGAGTTGGAAAGACCTGGATATTTTTTTCATTCTTTCTTTCATTCACTCACTCGCTGATTCATTCTACAAATATTTATTTAATACCTTTATATGTAAACATAGAATTATCTTATGACCTAGCAGTTCTACTCCTAGGTATACAACCAAAATAACCGAAAACAGGTATTCAAGCAAATACTTGTTCATGAATGTTCTTATCAGCATTATTCATAATAGCCAAAAGGTGGAAACAGCCCAAATGTCCATCAACCAACAAATGAATGAACAAAATGTGGCATATTCGTACAATGGACTATTATTCAGCCATGGAAAGGAATGAGGCACTGATACGCGCTACAACATGGATGATCCTTGGAAACATTATGCAAAGTGAAAGAAGCTAGACACAAAGGTCACACATTGTATGATTCCACTGATATGAAATGTCCAGAATAGGCAAATCCATAGAGACAAAAAGCAGATTGTTGATTGCCAGGGGCTGAAGGGAAGAGGAAATGAGGAGAAACTACTTAATGGGTGCAGGGTATCCTTTTGGGGGGATGAAAATGTTTTGGAACTAGTTGAAGGTGATGACTGCACAACATTGTCACTATACCAAATGCCACTGAATGGTACATTTTTAAATGTTAATTTTATGTTACGTGAGTTTCACCTAAAAAAAATCCTTATGTGGGCTTCCCTGGTGGCGCAATGGTTGAGAGTCTGCCTGCCGATGCAGGGGAAATGGGTTCGTGCCCCAGTCCGGGCAGATCCCACATGCCGCGGAGCGGCTGGGCCCGTGAGCCGTGGCCGCTGAGCCTGCGCGTCCGGAGCCTGTGCTCCGCAACAGGAGAGGCCACAACAGTGAGTGGCCCGCGTACCGCAAAAAAAAAAAAATCCTTATGTGATTTTTAGGGAATTAGGCAGTTGTTCTAAGAATGAGACAAAATCCCTGCCTCCATGGAGCCTGGGGCAGGCAGTCAACAAATGAGTAAACAAAACAAAACAAAAACTAGACGATTGCAGCTTGTGATACAGCTAAAGCAGGGTAGGGAGAAAAACTGGGTGGGAAGGGGAATTTTTTTCGTCATGTGCTCGGGGAAGGGCTCTCTGAAGAGATGACATTTAACAAAGAGCTAAGTGAGGTGAAGGAGTGAATGATGTGGATACCTGGGGGAGAAGAATGTTCCAGGCAGAGGGAAGGGCAGGTGCAAAGGTGCCGGAGGAAGGAAGGATGAGCTTGGCAAGTTTTAGCCCAGCAAGGAGGCTGGTGTGACAGAAGCAGAGGGAACGAGGGAGTGTCCGGAAAGGGGCAGCCCATGACCTCCTCTGAACCAAATCCTCATTTCTAAAAATGGGCCAGAATCCCTACCTTGAAGGTCAGCCGTAAGGATGGGAAAAGGTCCCAGGCTTCGTCAGCCTGTGAGAACAAGTGCATTAGTACAAAGTCTTCTCTTTCTGGGTTCTAGAAAACCAGGCTTTCACAGTTCCAAGCAGGTCTGGGATTCACAGGGGTGCTTACATTTGTCCACATCCCAGACCTGGACATCGCACACTGTCTCGTCTGGACACACTAGGACTGGTGGGGCCCTGTACAGAGGGCACTTCTGGTACCTCTGGGCCTGCAGCTCGAGCCACCATCCAGGGATGCTCATCACCCTGTGAAGTGAGGAGAACGCTCCCCTCTGTGTGCTCAGTTGGTGAGGGCGGGTCCCCACAGCAAGACTGTTTGAGACCTGAGTGTCACAGAATTCAGCGAAGTATTTAGGTTCTTTCAATTCAAGGATGTAGCCCTTTGTTCTCTGGGGCACACGACAGAATGGGTTTCATTAGTGCCTGTTCTCACCTTCCTTTTAAAGTCTCTCTCATTATACCAAACAACTTGATGGGAAGTTCTCTCAGAGCTCTCATCCTTCCCCTGCCATGTAGCAGGGTCTCCACCACCCCAACTCTGGGTAAGTCCAAACCTCTGTGGGGGGCAGGGCTCAGTGCCTACTGGGTATTCTCCATGTGCTCCCCAGATCCACTCTCCCCTCTCCATAACTCTGCTCTGTGCCCCCGGCTCCGCTACTCTCTGGCTTCTGGTTGGGTTCAGCCAATGGGGAACACCAGCAGAAGATTGGAGGGCAGGAGGGGAGAGGGATGGAGCCTCACACCCTGTACACTGTGATTTGGCAGAGGCTGCCTCTTCTCTCCATGGCCACGACTCCACATCAGTGGCACCTGTCCACAGCTACAGCTCTCATCAAATTCAGGAAGCCCCCCCTCTCCTTGCCTCTCACACCAAGGATAGTAATGGCTCCCTTCTCTTGCTAATCCTGAGGTGCTTCAGCATCCCATAGCCCTGCCTGCCCATGCAAATAGTCTCTTCATTGAACTCCTTTTCAGTACCCCCTCTTGAACATGTCCCCTCTCTCCATCTCAGACCCTGAGTGATACAAAGTCTTTTCCCCCCTAGAGCTCCTCAGCACCTACGCAATCAGTGAATGAAGCAAAGAACATCATCAACTCAAGCGCCCTTCTCGGTCCAGACAATCAGCCTTGTTACTTGTAGAAATAAAGAGTGAGCTCTTCCAGATCTAGGTTAGAGATGAAGAAAGGATAAGGATAAGCACTTGGAAAGACATCTGAGGATGAACTCCTTTCAAAGCAAACAGAGCTTTGGAACAGTGGCAAGTTCTGTTATGACTGGTGAAAGCAGGGATAGACTACAGCTTCTCAGTCCCATAGTTCCAAAATATACAGACATTCTGGAATGAGACGGAGAAGGACTGCAGCTAAAATCCCAGATCTGATTGGGGGAAAAGATGACAGGATGCGAGCGTGTTGGAAAGGCCCAAGTTAATAGTTTGATTTCTCTGAGCTTTTCACAGAGAAAAAGAAGCAAAGGCGAGATGTTTATTTTCAAAGCAAGCAACGTATTTCTTATGTTCTTATATTTCTTATGACAATATCTCCGCTTAATAGCCTTATCATGTCTAATAACTTAGGAGATAAAATACGTTTCTTTGATCTGAGCTAGTCAAGAAGAGTGACAGCTGGCATTCTGCACACAAATTTAGTGCCTTGTCTAATTGTGTTGACTTCTCATTATTGGAAAGTCTCACAACCATGAGAGAATTTTTTTTTTTTACTTTATCAAACTGTTAACCATTTCCTGGCTCCTACCCCACTCCACCCTGGACACACACAGCCTCTTGGAACTGACACCCATTCAAGAGTGGAGTCAAAGCTGAGCATGACTCGGCTCTGGGCTACAACTTGTATGAGGGGCTCTCGGGATATTTGCTGATCAAGAGGTGCGCCCTCCCCATCCTCATGTGTATCTCCTTTTCCAACCTGGGGCTGTTATGCCCATTTGAACCCGATGAGAGCATACACCTGGGTTGATTTTTAATGGATGTGTATGATTTTTATCCAGCCATCGGAGGTCACAGAGCACTTGTAGCTCAGGCTCACTTGTATATAAAGTCTGGAAAATAGAAATGTATCAGTATTGGCCTCTGCCAGGAAGGACTCAGTATCTAGTGGGAGGGATGGGCTCATGAACAATTGTCCTACCTTTTGGGGACTGCATTGGAATCCTGATTTGGTCGTTTCCTCCCTGGGTGATCTTGGGGACGTCATTTCCTGTTTCTGAGCCTCAGTTTCCCCAAAGGCGACACAGTTCCCTCACTAGGCAGTGGCTTGCCAACTTTAGGTTACATCGGAATCACCTGGAGTTCTTTGTAAAACACAGGTTGCTGAGCCCCAGAGTTTCTGATTCAGCCTGAGAATTTGCATTTCTAACAAGCTCCCAGGGGACCACACTTTGAGAGCCACTTTCATGCCTGGTGGGGCAGATTACACGAGCTAAGGTGTGTGAAAGACCCAGTGCAATGCCTGTCTGAGCTTTGCTCAGTGATTCTCTGTATAAACCATAGACCTACATATGCAGCACTGGGCAAGCACATGGAGCATGGAGAAGAGGAGTGAAATCTTCCTAGAGGTCGTTTGGCCACAGAGGCCAGGAGGAAGCGAATAGCGAAGCTCATCTGAGGGCTAGCCATCCCTCTTCTCTGCTGAGGAAGACCATTTAGCATTTCCCTTCTGAGGTAATGGCTTTCAGACTTTCTACTGTGACCCACTGGAAGAAATTCATTTTACATCACCACCCTGAACACATACATGCATATGTGTTACAACGGAAACACAAAACAGGGATTCTCCCTGCTCTGTGTGATGCACTCTAAGATTTTTGGTTTTATTGAGCATTAAAAACATTCATTGCACAATCGCTAATATTAGCTGACTTAAATAGATACTGTAATAGATTACACACAGGGTGCCTCTAAGTCAGGTTTAGAGGGGCATTTAAATTAGAATTGGGCTGGGGGGAGAGAGGCGGCAGGGAAGGTTTCTTATGATAGCTAACCCTGTGAAGTGCTGACAATGTGTCAGGCTCAGTTATAAAATTGAGCTAAGTTCCAGATGAACAGATTAAAACACACACACACACACACACACACACATTTGGGGATGTGTGTGTGTGTGTGTGTGTGTGTGTGTTTTGACTCACTTAATCCTCATACCAGCTCTCTGAAGTAGATAATATTATCACCATCTTCATCCCTCATTTTACAGACAGATAAGGCTAAGTGACCTGCCCAAGGTCAGACAGTTGGTAGGTGGCAGAGCTGGGACTCAACCCTAAGAGCCCTAGCCCTAGATTCTGTATTCACAGCCACTCTGGCCCACTGCATCTCTTTGCTAACGGATTGCAATCTACAGACGAGACATCTATCCCCGGAGACATTAATCATGGCCCATCCATTGGGTCAACAAACATTTAAAGGATTTCAAGTGCCAATTCGAATCCTGCATGTTGGCACAGATCTAAATAAATTGATTAATTTCTTTTTTTTTTTTCCACGAGTCGCTACTAGGTGCCATGTTTTGTACCAGGTACTGGAGTACATGTGAGTTAGTTAGTTCACTTGCTCACATGCTCAACATGTAGTCACTGGCACCTGCTGTTTGCCCAGCCCTGTGTTGGAGCAGCCATACCTGGGCCTGACACCCAGGGCTTGGGGGTCCAGGAAGGATCAGAGAGCCCTCCCTTGGATTTCCATGCACTGACTGTTCCAACTGGTTCCCTTCTTTCCCACTAAAGAAACGAAAGACCAGGACTCTCCTCTTGTTTCTTCCTCCCTGCAGCTTAAAGACCTAAAATGCCGGACAAGCCGAGGTGATTTATGGGAGGTATTAATAAGGCCGCATTTGCGGTGGCTGGTTTGGGTGCAGCCACTCCTTTCTGTGCTCTGGGCAGTGAGAGCCACCACAGAACACATGTTAAATGAATTCTGTGGTCCTGTCTTTGGCCCCCATCCTGCTGACCTCCTGCCTCTATCAGGATGCTCTGCAGCAGGCTTTGCTGCCAGGAAGTGGGCAGCCTGGCCCTTTGGGGGAACCCCCTCTGCTAGTGGCTAAGCCGGAGCTTAGCTTGATTCATTCGCATAGCTCCTGAGGTGCACACTCACCAGCCTGAGGCTCTTCCTCACTGGACATTTTGCCCGGAGTTTGGCTGTGGCTTGAGGAGATCATGCTGAGTTAGTATTCCAAAGCTGTGAAGCCAGTTCTCTATGCTTTAGTCTTTTTTCTCCCTCTGAGCTTCACATTCTCTGTGTGCTGATCTGATTCAGAACATTGGATTTCTTTCTGATAATTTCTTTATGAATGGTAAAGACTTGGACTTTGAATCAGACAGGCCTGGGCTTGAATTCTAATTCCACCACTTAGGGGCTCTGTGACCTTGACCAGTGACTTTATCACCAGAGCCTCAGTTTCCTCAACAGAAAATGAGGATGAAAGAACACATGTAAAGATGAGCAGAGACTAAGGAGACATGACTAAATGCAGTGTTTTATCCTGGACTGAATCATGAGACAGAAAAAGGACAACAGTGGGAAAACTGATGAAAAGTGAGTAAAGTCTGTAGTTTAGTTAATAGTGTCATACCGATATTAATTTCTCAGTTTTGACAAATGTACTTTGGTTATGTTAAGATATTAACATTAGGAGTAAGGTGAGTGAAGATGATACAGGAGCACTTTGCAACTTTTCTGTAAATCTAAAATTATTCCCAAATAAAAAGTTGAAAAGGAGTGTCTGTAAAGCACAGAGCACAGTATCTAGACCCAGTAAATTCTTGAAAAATGTTAGTTATTACTCTCGTCATGATGACAATCTCATTTATTCCTTGCAACTCCATGAAGTAGGTATGATTATTAGTCCCATGTTACAGATTTGGAAACTGAGACCCAGAGAGGTGACAGACTTACCCAGGGTCACACAGCTAGGAAGTGGCAGAACCCAAGTTCAATCTAGCTGTGCCATCCATGCTCTTACAAGCTCTGCCTCCCACTCCAGAGTGCTATCATTACTATAATAAACAATAAGTAATGATCATTACTATGATTAATAATAAGGAGGAGTGGGGCAGAGGGGTGTAAAACAAGCTCAGATTTTAGACCCAGAAAGACTTGGGTTCAAGAGCTACCTCTGCTGTGGACCCTGGGCAAGTTGTTTAACCGCTCTGAGCCTCAGATTCTTTGTCATTAACATGGAAATGAACTCTCAGGCATAACTAAGATGCCAGTAAATAGACTAATACATAGGAGAGGCTCAGTTAATACTAGTTCTTGCTCCAGCAACATGTCTGACCACCTGGTTCGGATAACTGCCTCTCACTCAGGGGATCGAGCAGGGGTTCTTACCTAGCTGTCAACTCTGATGCTGCTAGTTACTCACTGTGCACCTTTGAACAAGCTACTTCGCATCTTTGAGTGCCAGGTTGCCCAAGTAGTAACTGAAGACAAAAGTCCCTGCTTTGGAGGATTGCTGAGGGAATTTAGAGGTGTATCTGAAAAACCCTCAGCACCAGATAAATGCATCCTGGCACGAGATAAATGCTCAGTGAATGGTAGATACCATTTAACAAGTATTTCTGATTCTCTCCCCTTATAGGCACACAGTAGAGTTGCACCTCTTGAACCCCTGATGACTGGGTAGGACCATGTGAAATGTTCTGGCCAATGAATTGTGAGTAAAAAGTGATATGTGTCATTTCCAGGCCAGGACACCTGATTATCCAGGGGAAAACCTCCAAATCCCCTTTTCCCCTTAGAGACAATAATCATAAACAAGAAGATGGCTGCTCCTCAACCTGAGTCCCTTTGTAACCAGATGAACAGCATCCTCATTTTGACCCATGACGGACATGGAACATGAGTGAGAAAAAATCATTTATTGCGTTAAGCCACTGAAGGTTTAGGCTTGCTTATTATTATTGTAACAAAATGTAGTTTAACCTATATAGCAGTTATATTAAACTATAATATATTAATAGTTTATTATAAACTATAGTTTATTAATTAAATAAACTAATTGATTAGTTTATTAATAAATTAATAATATTAATATATTAAACTATTATATATATATACATATACACGTGACATGTTCATTTATAAAGCACACTCATCATCCCAGCAAGCCACAATTTATCTCCATTTTACAGACTCACACATAGAGGTCAAGGATGCTTGTCCAAGGTCACATAGCTGGAAAGTAACTGAGTTTGGACTTGAACACGGCTTCAGATCTTCAAATCTGCCTGTTTATAGCATGGTTTCCAGCCACACGCTGTACTATTCAAGATGAATTTGGGTCAGAAACTTGGATCCTTGAGAGGTTTCTAGGAGGTGGTGACAAGGTTAAACTTTACTTTGTTCTCTTTCCATCTCAGCCTCTCACATCTTGCTTTGCTCTTTCATAATTTTAATATCCGAAACCTCACACCAACCATGTTAGTGATGTGAATGTTTTCAGAAAACATGTGCTGGGCATATGATTTCAGCTTAAGCTCATATGATTTCAGCTTAAGCTCTAGTGCTTTGTAATTTCCATATTTTTCAACCAGATTGATACTTCTCTGCTCTGCAGCTCCATTGCGTGCTGTGTCTTCACTGTGAGTTTGTTTGAGTCGAATCCAAGCTCCAGCCTCTTATCTATTCATGGCCCTGAAATGCGTTATTTACCCTGCAAACTGCATCTATAAAGCGAGGTCATGAAACCGACCTTCCCTGTGAAAAGCAGTTTGCAAACTGTAGAGCATCATACAAGTGTTAGTGATCACCCAGCACTTCAGGTATATATTCAACAGCAAGCAATTATTGAGCACCTACTGTATACGGCACTATGGGCCTGGTGCTAAGAAATGAATGAGATGCTGGCCTGCCCTCAAGAAGGCAGTATGATGTCATGGTTAAGAGCACACTCGGTGAAGTCAGAGAAACCTGGGGTCCATTCCTTACTTTGACACTCGCTTGTGCCCTTGAGTCTTTTTTCTTCAACTGCAGAATGGTGATGATAGTAACATTTACCTCAAAGCACTCTTGTAAGGTTTAAATGAGATGATGCCTAAAAAGTGCAGTGCCTGACAGGTGGGAAACACTGAACAGGGTGACCAAGCAGTGTTTCGGGACGTAGTAGGAGCTCTATAAATGTCTGTTGAAAGAAAGTAGGAAGACCAGTGCATGGACACGAATGAAAGTGAGCTTGCATGAGGGATCTGGCCAAGCTGACTTCAATCTGAGCTAAAATGAGGCCCCCGGGCCTAGACTGAGGGGAAGGTTCAGCAGCCTTGAGACCCTCCACTGTAGGAGCACCCCTCAGTGTCAGGAGCCCTCAAAGCCTCCAGGATGTTATAGCCACCGTGGTGTGTGAGAAAACATGCTTCTAGTCAGCACTTCTCACCTGGGCAAGCAAGTGTTAACAGGATAGTGAGAAATGAGGAGTGAACATATGGAATGCCATTATAATGCAGAAACCTGGGATTAAACAACTCAGTGGCATGGAGCCGCCACCCTCCAGGCTTCAGTGGCTCCACTGGGCTCCCTCTTTCTGTCTCTGCTGGGGTTGGCATATACTGCCGGCTTTGGTTTTAGGAAACAAACTTGCATCCAGGGAACGAGGCCACTGGTGGGTGACCAGGGCTTTGGGGTCAGGCAGAGCAAGTTTGAATCCTGGCACCCCACTTTCCCTCTGCAAGATGATGGCAAGGCGCCTCACCCCTCTGAGCTCGGATTCCATATCTGTCAAGTGGGGTTGATACCACCTTTCTCACCATGTTTGCCTGTGTTGTTATTAATGGCTCACATTTGTTGCATGAACTCTGCTTGCATTTCCTACATCCACTCAATTACTGCTGGCAATAACCCTAATATGAGTTATTACAGACCCCATTTGACATATTGGGAAACTGAAGTTCAAAAAGGTTACAAAACTTGTCCACAGCAAGCTGGGATCTGACACTAACACCTATGCTTTCTCCACCTCATCATTGGAAGACATTTGGCCCACATTTCCTCCACTTCAAATATATTTAAATCTGGGAAGACATGGGGAGAAGGAACCCAATTTTTTTAAACCAATTTGAATAATTAAATTTGGAAGCAAAAAGCTCAGTATTGGAAATACTTTTCACCACCCCATTGCTGAATCTGTTTAATGTATTTTGAACCAGCTTAGTTCGGCTACTTAGGAAATAGAGCAGGAGTTTAAATTTTAAAACTAGCAGCGAGGGGTCACATCTATATGTTGTTTGCAGAAGTCTATACTCAAAGTCGGCTTCCCACAGGAGTCGTGGGGAGGTTACTCTTACCTCTGAACTCATCCAGGGCTCTTTAAAGGCAAGAACAGCAAGAGAGGAGGCGTGAAGGAAGACTTGAAGAAAGCTTTGCCTCTCAAGGCGTTTATTTCCATAACAAGTGTGTTTCATCTTCAAAGCCCTTTACGAACCATAATTAATCTTCAGAACACCTTAGTGAAGTGGGTGCATGGTATTACCTGGGTTTTATAGGCCAAGGTGGCCCAGGGGAGGCCTTTGGATGGTCTGGCAGGCCAGTCTAGGATTTCCCAGTCCCAAACCAGGCCCATTTGATTAATCTTCAGAAACTGTTTCCGGATGTGAAGAAAGGTGGGTAGGAAGAAGAGGCAGAAGAACTCGGGACACCTGCAGAATGTAAACCCTGGTAGTGGTGTTATTTAAATATGTTTTAATTTATTGGAATTATACGTGGATTGTTAATTTTATTCACAGAACTGTTAATAAAACTAACTCATATTTGTATAGGTATATTTAGCATTTCCAAGGCGCTTTCATATGTAGTATGTCAGGTGATCCTCACAACACTCATTTTATTCAATGCATATTTATTGAGCACTTACTTGATGCCAGGCTCTGAGAGGCCTGTGGCTGGAGCAGTAAAGAAGGCATGTAAGGGGCTGTTCTCACTGGGCATGTGGCCTGGTGTGAGAAGTCACTATTATTCTCCCTCTCCTTTTTTTTAATGGATGATGGAACTGCGGCTAAAGGTCACACAATGAAGGGGCAGTGGAAGCAGAATTCAATCCAGGTTTGGTTGATTGTGAAACTTGTGTTCTAGCCAAGTACAAAGATGCTCATGGCAATGGTGCTTAAAGTGACAAAGAACTGGAAGCAACCTGTACGTCCCTTGGTTAGGAAATGGATAAATAAAATGTGGGAAATACATGAGATGAAATATTACACCAGTTGAAGGGAATGACTTAAGTTGACTTACGGATAATATCAAAAGGAAAACGTAAGAAACAGAATTAGATGTATAACATATCACTTCCTTAAAAATTTAAAGGCACACTCAAAGCAATGCGATATGTTTACACATATGTGAATAAAGATATAGAAGATGGGTTGAAAGGTCACATTAAATACACAAGCATGGATGCCTTGGGGGGTAGGAGCAGGGCTATGAATTAAGGGTAGGGGACTGAAAAACTAGGGGTGAGTGGTCACGCTAGATGAAGACAGTGGGGTGCCACAAACCAGGGGACCTGGCTGACAGACTCGATTTGTGTAAGGGCCCTCCTAGGGCCCCTCTAAAATTAATAACATCACAAGACACACACATCATCTGCTCTTTTACAGGCGATATTCTCTCCCCTCAATCTCAGTGTCGAAATTGCCTGTCGAACTTGAACCAGCCAAAAATCTAAATGAAAAACAGGAACAAAAAGAGCAAAATTTGAAACCAAATTGAGAAGTGAACAGTGTCTGTTTGGGCTGCAAATGGGTGCTGTCAAGCGTGTGTGACAGCCGTCACAGAGCAGAGACCAGGAGCAACTGAGCTGTGAGCCCTTCCGGGGCTGGGCCTGTCCTGTGGGGTCAGCCACGATGCCACAGAAGCCGTGGGGTGGCAGGGGAATCAGGGTTGGAGACTGCCCGCAGAACCTTGCTTCCCCACTCCCCAGAGCCACACTTGCCTGCTTACTTGTTGGTTTCCTGCCATGGCATGATCGATTCTTACAGATACGTTTTCTAGAAGTTGAGTTGTGCCAGGCAAACCATGCCAAAGAAGCCTCATTTCCATGTGTGGTCTGGGTGGATTGGGGGAGGCTGGAGGCAGAGTGATTCTGAGTTCTAGCAAGACACTTGGAGGAGTATTTTGCTCACCTGGATCTTCCTAAAATGCAACTCTGACCTGGCCCTTCCGCTGCTGAAACTGGATAGGGTGGAAACCCCTCGGCTCTGCACACGAGGCCTTCAGTGCTCTGGTGGTCTCTGCCAAACTCCAATCCTGGTGCTCTCCCCTCGCCCTCTCCCCGCCAGCCCTTCCCTGCCTTGTTCCCATGGTTGATCTGCACCCAACTTTGAGACTCAGCTGAACTGTCACCTCCTCGCAAAACTTCCCAGACCTTTCCCCTTCTCCGGCAAAATACATACCGACTACATCAGTTACTCTGTGTGGAATGCTGAGGACAGTAAGCCTTAGGGCTAGATGTGCCTCAAAATTCAGGATTTTTCGGATTTTATCAAATAGCTAAATTTCATATAACATACCTTACCAAAAAAAAAAAATCTTGGGCAGAATATGGAGCAGGCCACCATTAAAACTCATTACTGTTTCTGCAGGACATTCGTGAATATTCACACACTAAATGAAGATTATAAATAGTTTCATGTCAGGTCAGGCAAGGTTTTGTCACTAAACTTCTGGGAAAAAAATGTTGGTGTTCTTTTTCAGAGCATTTAGGATTTTGAAATTGTGGAACTATATTATTATGATTCCATCTTTTGTTCTACCTTTGTAACAACAATCCTGAGGACCAATGCGAGCACTTACTACTCACTAAGAATTATGCAAAGCAATAGACATAAATAATCTCATCCGTATGCCACCATGAGGTACAAGAAGTTCAGTAACTTGCCCAAGTAAATGACAGAGCTGAGACTTGAACTCACAGCTTTTACTGACACCAAAGCCCACACTCTTAGCCACTACCCCATACTGCAATTCCTCGCTGCTCTTTACACATCACGGTACTTACCTCATTTCACTGCAATCTATTCTCTATGAGTTTCTCTCTCCAACTTGGCCATGAGCTCCTCAGCTGTGGGCACTTGGAGCTGCTCCATCCCTGCCTGTGAATGAATGGATGAAACTCATATGCATGGGATGGTTACTGCTGTGAGCTTGATGAGACTGTCCTGACTGGCTGTTAATGAGTGGACTGATGCCACCCATGTGTTCGCACACCAACATTAGTTGCCTACCTGCCTGCTAAGGGCCCCAGAGTCAGGCAAAAACATCAAGCCAGATTCCCTGCCCTCAAGAGGTTCACAGTCTAGGAGGAGAGTTAGGATGCATCTCCCTGCCACTGCAACATGAGATCAAGGTAACACAGATGTCTGCATAGTGCTTGGGAACTTGAGGAAGGAAAGGCCATTCCGCTGGAGCTCATACAGGGCCTTGTGGATATATCCATTAGCTATTTTTGCATTAAAAACCATCCCAGGGTTTCCCTGGTGGTGCAGTGGTTAAGAATCCGTCTGCCAATGCAGGGGACACGGGTTCGAGCCCTGGTCCAGGAAGATTCCACATGCCGTGGAGCAACTAAGCCCGTGCGCCACAACTACTGAGCCTGCACTCTAGATCCTGCAAGCCACAACTACCGAGCTGAGCGCCACAACTACTGAAGCCCGCACACCTAGAGCCCACGCTCCACAACAATATAAGCCACTGAAATGAGAAGCCCGCGCACTGAGATGAAGAGTAGCCCCCGTCCACTGCAACTAGAGAAAGCCCGCATGCAGCAACAAAGACCCAACGCAGCCAAAAATAAATAAATTATTTTTTTAAAAAATCCCCAAACTTAATGGCTTAAAACAATCATTTCTTTAGCTCTTCAGAGAGACACCCCTTCCCCACTCCAACCTGGCTGATCTGAAGGTGCCACCAGGGCTCCTCCTAGAGTGTGCAAGGCACTGGGAAAATACCTTTTGCAGGCCTCCTGTCTGTACAAACAATTTGAGTCACTCAAAATCAGCAAGTCAGCACTATTCTGGTGGCCCAATCTCACAAGATTTTGCAAAATTCCACATGGGCCACCAGGAAAGAGTTATCTACTCACCGGACTGTCTTCCTAGAACTGGAGTATGTCTGGTCCATGTGGGCACAAGTCTGGAAGCTCGTCAGTCATCTGATAAAGGGGAGAGATGAATCCTAGGGTCCATGAAGGCCTTAAGCTCAGAGTACCACACCCAGATGGCACAGCCAGCTTAGCCAGTGTCAGCCACCAGAAGGGGGCTTAGAAAATTTCAAGGCACTTCAAGCAGGAGGATCCTCTGAGAAGCAGGTGTGGAGGAGGGTCTAAGGGTAATTCTGGATGCAGTGACACCAGAGTGAGGTCAGGGGACCCTGGGAGACCTTCCCTAATCAAACCTTCACAGTCCAGTTTCCTGTCTTCTTCTTCTTGTTTGGATTCTGTGTTTCCCGAGAGTCCCATTATCTGGCTGAATTCTTGGTCTACTGGCTTTCAAGCTCATAGGAAGTCACAGCTTCATTTCCATTTCTCCTTTGGGTAAGTGGTATACAGTCAGCTCCCCTTCCCTCATCTCCCCTCCCCGCTCCTCTCATCTCCATCTAACTTTCTCTGCCTTCTCTGTTTCTTTCATTCTCCATCACTTTCTCTTTCTCCTCTCTTCTTTCCCTCCTCATTTATCTCTCTACTTCCCCTCTGTTCTCCTCCTCCTCCCCTATCAGACACACACACACACACACACACACACACACACAAACACAACACAACACAACACACTCTGAGCTCTGCAGCCCCCAGACTCCTCTGGGCTCAGCCCCTCTCCTGGGCAGGCGTATAGACCGTATGTGATGCCAGGAACAAGCAGGAGCCTGGTGGACGTGGCGTGGCAGCCTGGTAACCATTTGTTTTCACCTGGTCCTCACGCTGCTAATACTTTGGAGCATCTCCATGCTTTAACCGTCTTGGGGCGGGTTACACAGTCTTGAAAGAAGAGACAGAAAGGAGAAGAGTGTGGGAAAGCATTTGGGGTTCCCTCATTGGTTTATTCATCCACCCAGCAATGACTGGTCCAGCCCTAACCTGCCCTCCATGGGACCTGGCTGGGCTCAGGGGAAGTAGAGGTGAAGCAGGCAGGCTGGTCCTGCCAGAGAGGAGCTCATAATATAAGGAGGGAGACACACAGCAAAACAGTTCATATCCAGCCTGATAAACACAGTGATGGGGGAGGGGGGGTGCTAGAGTACCAAGTGGGGCACCTAACACAGCTTTGGGGTCCCTGAGGCTTGCTGGAGGAAGTGTTGCCAGAGCTGAATTGTGAAGATCAACATCAAGGTCAGGTAGGTGTTACCTGGGCAAGGAAGGAGGACAGAACATTCTACACAAAAGGAACAACAGGTAGAAAGATACAGAAGCTTAGAGAGCCTGGTACCTCCAGGACACTACGTTCAGAATGACAGTGTGTGTGTGTGTGTGTGTGTGTAGGGGGGGTGGAAGATATGTAGAAGATGAGGCTAGAGAGGAAGGCAAAGGCCAGGTCATACTCTGAGGACCTTGGAAGCCAAGCTAAATAGCCAGGTCCTTATTCCAAAGGTCATTAACAGAGAGTGGTAGAGTCACATTTGGGTTTTCAAAAGATCCCTGTGGTTTCAGGGTAGAAGAGGAATAGGAAAAGGGGTAGTGGGACGCAGGGAGACTAAAGAGGAGTCCCCGCCTCTCTCTGGTGCCTCTGTTCCCTGCACTGGGGACAATGGGCCCCCCTTCCATCAGCATCTGTCTCCACCTTGGGCTTGTGTGCCAGGGCAGCTTGTTCCTGGGTAGCTACATTCCCTTCTCAATGAAGGCCTTCAGGACTGGGCCAGGACAGGCAGCCCCAAGCTGGGTTTTCCTGGCCTCAGCCTGCCAGGCTTCTGGACTGATCCTGACCTCAGTGGGGTGGGGAGGGGAGGGACACAGAAGCCCAACCCCTCGGGCAGGTGGGGCCTGGGATCAGTCTGACCATTACCCATCTGGTACCCATGTGTCTGCGTGAAGCTCTGAGGCCCCAGGTGGCCCCCTAGTTTCGGTTTTTAACCACCCACCTGCTGACTGGGAGTCAGCTTTGTAGAAAAGCCTCAAAATCTAGATTCAGACTGCCAGAAGGACCTGGGCTCCTGTCTGTGTGTGCTTGGGCAAGGCTCTGCACCTCTGGGCCACTTTCCTCACTCCAAAATGAGAGTCTGGTCTTCACCCTTGGAGACTTGGGAGATTTGCATGAGATGTTGGAAGCATTGTGCCCAAAGTCAGACACGTGTGGGTACTAAATGCATGGGACAGTGATTGTCATCCTTGTATTCTCTGATGACCCTGGCTGGGGTCCTTACTAGTCGTGTGACCTTGGGCAAATTACCCTCAGCAGAACTCTGTTTCTTCGCCTGTAAAATGGGAATAATACCAGTATGTATTGTAGGGAACTGTGAGTTAATCCAGGTAAAGGGCTTACGACAACGCCTAGCATGTAGTAAAAATAAAATGGTATCTTATTTGAGCTTCTCATAAGAATTCTATTTTTTCTCTGATTTGGAGATCACCACTGAAGCCAGAACCCCTTGAATAGTGCCCTGAGACACAGCTTAGGTCCAAGCAGCCCCCAGACTCCATATAATACAACAAAGTATTAGCTGTGGAAGTGTGCCTGGTGTGATTATGCTTAAGACATTTCACAGACAATTTTACAAAGACTATCTGGGGAGTGAGGTGTGGATTTCGTTCAGCGACTTGTTCAGCTGAGTTTCACACTGGCTGAGCCGTAAGTCACTTCTAGGTTGGAGTAGGTAGTTCATTTATTCAGTCAGCAAACTCTGATACTTCCTCTGTGCCAGAGAGGGATGCCGAGGGAAGCACACTGAAATCACTGCTTCTTATCAACGAGCAGGCATGTTACTGAAATTTCCTAGGTGGATGATGTAAGCAAACTCCACTTCCCTGCAAGAAGAGCCAAGAACAAAATTATTTTTTTTCTTCCAACAATTCCATATGATGCTTCCAGGTCTGGCAAAGGCATTCCCTCTATTTAGAATCACCGAGTTGTAGCTTTCCAAGAAAATTCTAATGTAGCATTCCATTTAATCTGCAAACAACCCAGTGAGGAAGAGATTATTCTAACCTTCCTGCAGGAGAGGAGACCGAAACCCAGTGACCTACCCAGATCAACCAGCTAGAGAACTGAAGAGCCAGGATAAGAACCCAGTTCTCCCCAACTCTGAAGTTCACATTCCATTCACTGCATGATGCTGACCTGTAAAGTGCCCTCAATGCCCCCAGTTACTGTGATTCTTTCTTTAAAGTTAATCCTAGGTGGAAGGAAATTTGTCTTCAAGAAGGAAGATTTTACTCTCTGAATGCCCTTGATTCTGGTTGGTTGGATCATCTCAAGAATGATCAGCAAAAAAAAAGAAAGAAAAAGTGATCAGCGTCAGTTTTTGCCTCAAATCTTTATTTTTTCTCTTTATGAAGGTACTTCATGCCTATTTTTTTTTTTGCGGTACGCGGGCCTCTCACTGTTGTGGCCTATCCCGTTGCAGAGCACAGGCTCCGGACGCACAGGCTCAGCGGCCATGGCTCACGAGCCCAGCCGCTCAGCGGCATGTGGGATCTTCCCGGACCGGGGCACGAACCCGTGTCCCCTGCATCGGCAGGCGGACTCTCAACCACTGCGCCACCAGGGAAGCCCCTTCATGCCTATTTTTAACAATTCAAATATCACTGGAACATTTAAAAAGTGTGAGTCACAGGTATTCCTCTCCCCCGAAATAACAGCTGTTAACAATATGGAACATATTCTTCCAGTCTTTCCCCATGCAAATATTAATAACACACACAAATAATTGTTAGCACTTCAGAAATAAAGCATACCATACACCTTTAAAAAATGTTAACACTATATTGAGAACATTGTTCACTGTCAGTTCATATAACCGGCCTCATTCTTTCTTTTTTTAAATAAATTTATTTATTTATTTATATTTTTTATTTTTGGCTGCACTTGGTCTGCGTTGCTGCGCGCAGGCTTTTTCTAGTTGTGGTGAGCAGGGGCTACTCTTCGTTGCGGTGAGTGGGCTTCTCATTGTGGTGGCTTCTCTCTTTTTTTTTTTTTTAAAGAAGATGTTGGGGGTAGGAGTTTATTAATTAATTATTTTTGCTGTGTTGGGTCTTCATTTCTGTGTGGGGGCTTTCTCTAGTTGTGGCAAGCAGAGACCACTCTTCATCGCGGTGTGCGGGCCTCTCACTATCACGGCCTCTCTTGTTGCAGAGCACAGGCTCCAGACGCGCAGGCTCAGTAGTTGTGGCTCATGGGCCTAGTTGCTCCGCAGCATGTGGGATCCTTCCAGACCAGGGCTCGAACCCGTGTCCCCTGCATTAGCAGGCAGATTCTCAACCACTGTGCCACCAGGGAAGCCCACGGTGGCTTCTCTTGTTGAGGAGCACAGGCTCTAGGTGCACAGGCTTCAGCAGTTGTGGCTCGTGGGCTCTAGAGTGAAGGCTCAGTAGACGTGGGATCTTCCTGGGCCAGGGCTCGAACCTGTGTCCTCTGCATTGGCAGGTGGATTCTTAATCACTGCGCCACCAGGGAAATCCCTCATTCTTTTTAATAGGTTGCTATAGACTGAATGTTTGTGTCCCCCAAAATTCAAATGTTGAAACAGAATCTCCATCATGAGGGTATTTGGAGGTGGGCCTTTGAGAAGTGATTATATCATGAGGATGGAGCCCTAATGAATGGGACTAGTGCCCTTATAAAAGATACTCTAGAGAGCACCCTCCCCGCTTCCTTCTGTCATGTGAGGTTATAGTGAGAAGATGGCCATCTGTGAACCAGAAGGTAGGCCCTCACCAGACACCAAATCTGTCAGCACCTTGATCTTGGACTTCTCAGCTTCCAGAACTGTGAGAAACAAATTTCTATAAAATTATTTTTGTAAGTCACCCGTCACCCAGTCTATGGTATTTTTGCTATAGCAGACCAAACTGACCAAGACATAGGTGCATGGTAATTCAAAGTACAGATCTACAGTTTTTCTCACCACTCCCCTATGGATGCATATTTCGCTTGCTGCCTTTTTTCACTTACAAAAAACATTGCTGGAAGGATTTTTTTTTGAATTTTATTTTATTTTATTTTTTTTATACAGCAGGTTCTTATTAGTCTGGAAGGATTCTTGAACCTTTTCCCACCGTGCCCTGCACTTCTCACTTGCAGTACTTAGTATAATCTCAACTAAGGATTACTGTGAATAGCTTATTCAATGTTTCTCTCCCTTACTAAGCTCTGAGATTTTTTAAGGGAAACTAAAGGGATCATGTCTGTGTGTTCATGAGAATGTCTCAGTGCCTAGTTCAGTGCCTGGTACATAGTGGAACCTCAATAAATCATTTTGTGTGAACAACTAAAGGAGCACATTACTAAGTGGATCTATGCATACTTGTGTTTGTGCCTGTAGGGCACATTACAGATCACGGGGTGTGCGGCTTTGAAGTGTGTTTACAGGCTGCAAAGTTGTCCTCTGGAAAAAAAAAATGAACCAATGTGAGCTTAGGAAAGGGCTGGTTTCCCCACACTGCAAGGAAGACACACTTTGGGAGGACGTGAGAGTATAGTTGTACTCCATTTTGTCCCATATAGGGTGCAGAGAACCCAGTGATGAATCTTCCCCAGGCTGCCCTTCAGGAGCTCTCACCTGTCACCTGCTACCGAGAGAAGAAAGGAAATATGAAGCCGCTTTGCCTCAGCAGGGGAGACAGCCCCCTCCCCAAACTCAGCACGTGTGGGCACTGCCTGCTCCCAGCTGCGCCCCACCCTGCCTCGAGCCCCTTGGTCTCCCAGCTACCTGGCAACCGGCAGTTAAAGACGCAGCCTTTGAAGTCTCTGTCTGCCCTGCCAGCTTTGCTATGGCTGCCCCGTGCCCTCTCCTCAAAGGCAGAATAGGAGCAACACCCAAGCCTGCTTTAAAACTGGGGATTATGCCACAGCTGCATGGGGCTGGGAGCTCAGGCAGTGGGCAGAAATGCGGCCTGGAGCCAAGAATTAGGTGAGCAAGGAGAAGGCCTGCAGGACCTCTCTGCTCCAGACCAAGTACTTTCTTCTGACCTAAGGGGTGGCTGCACGGGGTTCATGTGTATGTGTGCATCATGAGTGTGAGTGTCCTAACTACTGTATATAAAATAGCTAACTAATAAGGACCTACTGTAGAGTGCAGGGAACTCTACTCAGTGACCTACCTGGGAAAAGAATCTAAAAAAGAGTGGCTATATGTATGTGTATAACGGATTCACTCTGCTGTACAGCAGAAACTAACACAACATTGTAAATCAACTATACTCCAATAAAAATCAATTTTAAAAAAAAGAGTGTAAGTGTCCTAGAAGCACAGGTGCAGGCATCCGCCCCCAACATCTAAGGAAGCAATGGAAGGCCAAGGGATTCAAGACTTCTGGCTTGGTTGGCAGGCAGGAAACAGCTGAATCCCCCCATTTAGGCTGCACCCCTCTTAGAGAATATGTCACATTTACCTTTCACTCATTCTTTCCACAAATATGAATTGAGCAGCTGCTCTGTGCCAGGCACTCCTCAGGGCTCCGGCGACAGCACTGTCAACAGACCAGATGAGATCCCTGAACTTCATATTTTAAGAGGGAGCCGACTATAGGAACACAAGCAAATAAATGAACTAA
The DNA here is from genome assembly GCF_008692025.1 of Phocoena sinus. Classification (NCBI taxonomy): domain Eukaryota; kingdom Metazoa; phylum Chordata; class Mammalia; order Artiodactyla; family Phocoenidae; genus Phocoena; species Phocoena sinus. The sequence goes on along the minus strand of NC_045768.1, from coordinate 11,194,527 downwards.
ATAACTTCAGATGGAGAGTGTTCTGAACAGAATAAAACAGGCAATGTGCTCAAGAGAACAGTGCGGACTGCCTTTAGACTGGGTGGTCAGGGAAGGGCTCCCCAAGGAGGTAGCATTTGAGCTGGGGCTAGAATGAGGCCATGGAGCCAGCCCAGTGATTAACTGGAAACAGAGCATTCCTGGAGGAAGGCATGACAGGTGCAAAGGCCCTGATCCAAGAATGAACTTGGCGTTTGATGGTCTGAAAGATGATCAGAACTGGAAGATGGTAGGCCAGGGTCAGATCAGGCAGGACCTGGTAGGCTGTGGGAAAGGGTTTGGATTTTGTTCTACATGCAGTGGGAAATCATTTCCTACTTTGTATGCAAGTTATTGTTGAACATCCATTCATTCATTCAATCAGCTGGTTGGCCAGTCAGTTAACAATATTTCTCTGAGCAAAAGCACAGGGGCTGGGGAGATAGATGAATGAGAGACAGGCCTTGCCCTTGCAAAACTCATAGCCTAATGAGCAGACAGTGTGGACACAGATACTTACAAGCCAAAGGGACACGCAGAGGGATGATGTTCAAGGTGCTAGGAACCCAGGGCATTTGTTTCTGAAGTGCGAGGATTGGGGAAAACCTCCAAGAACACATGATATACTTGAGCTGGATCTTGGAAACACGAAGCACCATGCTGGCACATCGAGGTGCTCAGTATATATTTATTTAAGTGAAAGAAGGAAGGGAGGGAGGAAGAGAAGGAAGAAGAAAGGGTGGGAATTTGCCAAGTGCTGAAGAGAGAAAGGGCATTTGAAGCAGAAGAAACTATGTGTGCAGAGTTTTGGCGACATGAAACAGCATGGAAACGGGTCATAGGTGACATCCCAGAGGTAACAGGTGAGCAGAACACTCTCCCCCTCCAGTTCTGGAACTCCTGCCATGTATGCCATGCAGTAGTAGGTGCACAGTAAAAGGTGATGGGTGGAGTGGTACTTAATGTAATTTGCTAAATATTTCAGTCTCTCAGCTTCCAAGGCACATGCAAGGATTGCAGCTCTCTGCCTTATGTAGAATTGGGTGTGGTTATGTGACTTGCCTTGGCCAGTAAAGTATGAGCAGAAGTGATGTAAGTCACTTCTGAACAGAAGCTTTAAGAGCCGGTGAGTGATTTACGGTGCTCACTTTTCCCTGCCTCAGCAATCACAGAAGCCCAGAAAAAGAGCCTCGCTCAGCGTGGGTCCCTGAGGGGAACAATTTAGAGCAGAGGTCTCCAGCCGACCTGCAGTGTACCTACAGGATGAACCACGAAGACTCTTGGTGGGGGGGGGGGGTTGTTACTGCAGCAGAACCCAACCTCTCCTGACTTACAGAATGGAGTGAGTGAGTGAGTGGAGCTGAGGGAAGATTTCTGAGTTAAGGCAGTGGCATGAGGCCCCTTTGGAAGTTATGGGTGGGGTGAGGCTGTCAAGGAATGAGTCATCTGAAGCCCATTAAAAATATTTCTTGAGACAAAAATCTTGGAGTCTCTTAATTTAGCCAGTCAAAGGTAACCGGACTAACCCTCCAGCCACCCTGACCTCTCCCATGGGCTTTCACTTCTTTTCTTTCCCAGGGACAGCATTTTGAGATTCCTATGAGCATAGCTGTAGCCTTGGTCCATTCCACTGGCTCATTAGTTGTTTCCCAAACATTTCTTGTGACCTAGTCTCTGCTAGAGATAGAGAAACACAGAGAGACACAGAGAGTCTCTCTCTCTCTCTCACTCTCTCTCTCTCTCTCTCTCTCACACACACACACACACACACACAGAAGTACCAAGTAGGAGAGATTGGCTTGGCTTCCCTGACGTGAATGGGCCAGGGTTCATCAAATGGAAAAGGCAGGAAGAATCAACATGTGTGAAAGCATAGGATTGTGAAAGAGAAGTGAGGCTCTCCTGTGGGCTGAGGGGCAGTGGTGGAGCCAGAGGGTTAGGCATGGAAGCTTGTGAAGGGCCTTGAGTGCCAGACTGAGGGATTTGGACTTTGCCCTAACATCAATGGAGAGCCAGAAAACGTGTTTGGGCAAAAGATGGGTTAGATGAGAGATGAGTTTGGGCTGTAAGAAGCATCAGTCAGGGGTCCCCCAGCCCCCTCTTCCCACTTTGGTGTCTGGCAGTACAGCCCCAGTGAGACAAGTCCCTGCTCTGTTTCTAGTCTATCCATCATGTTGCTTAGCAACCTCCCACAGACCCCCTTACCTGCCTCCCAGATGCCAACTGAGCCCACCCTTTGCCCAGCTGATAGCATCTTTTCCTCCATCTCCTCATCTAGACAGGGGCTTTTTTTTTTTTTTTAAGAAGGATGATTTATTTGTTTATTCATTCATTTATTTATTTGCCATGCCACACGGCACGTGGGATATTTGTTCCCCAACCAGGGATTGAAGCTGCACCCCCTGAAGTGGAAGCACGGAGTCTTAACCACTGGACCACCAGGGAATTTCCTAGACAGGGGATTTTTATTTATTTATTTATTTGTTTGTTTATTTTTATTTATTTATTTTTTTTGCGGTACGCGGGCCTCTCACTGCTGTGGCCTCCCCCATTGCGGAGCACAGGCTCCGGACCCACAGGCTCAGTGGCCACGGCTCACAGGCCTAGCCGCTCCGTAGCATATGGGATCTTCCTGGCTGGGGCATGAACCCACGTCCCCTGCATCGGCAGGCAGACTCTCAACCACTGCGCCACCAGGGAAGCCCCTAGACAGGGGCTTTCTAAACAAACAGTTTGGGATCTGGATTCACGTCCCAGTCAACCAATTTCCAGATGGCTGATTTGGCAAGTGAAGTAACCTCTGTGAGCCTCAGTTTCTTCATCTGTGAAATGGGACTGACAACTGTATATAGTTCACAATGTTTAAAGAGGAACAGTCCAAGGAAAAACTTAGCAAGATGCCTGGAACGTAGTAAGGCTCGGCGAATGGTCGACATGATTATTGTTAACAAAACATATGACCTCTTAGGGGAAAAGAGCAATGTTTAATGTGTTTACAGTGCTGGGAGGGAGGGAACGTTACATATTCCCAGCTACTCTGTAAACTCTTTGGACTCGTAGCTTGTGCCCAGTATGCCTTGAATTTCCTTGAAGGCCCTCATCTCCCTGCATCCTGGAGGGTGTGCTAGCCAGGTGGATGGAAGGTTTGCACCAAGGACGTCTCCCTGAGCACGAGGGTCTGTGTCACTCGGTCTCTAAACCCTGGGATCAGGGGTGGGCAGCTTTGATGTGCAGCTACAAAGGTCCACCTGCCTCTGCCTGAGACGGCTAGGTCTACACAGGTGATGGCACCCCACCCGCTTTGGAGGATGTCTTTTTTTTTTTTTTTTTTTGCGGTACGCGGGCCTCTCACTGTTGTGGCCTCTCCCGTTGCAGAGCACAGGCTCCGGACGCGCAGGCTCAGCGGCCATGGCTCACGGGCCCAGCTGCTCTGCGGCATGTGGGATCTTCCCGGACCAGGGCACGAACCCGTGTCCCCTGCATCGGCAGGTGGACTCAACCACTGCGCCACCAGGGAAGCCCTGGAGGATGTCTTTAATAAGGGGTATGCTCTGGAAAGTCCCAGAGGCTGCTTCTGGAATGAGCCTGGCTAATGGGCATAAAACAGACCTGGAGCTTTGGTCATACCCAAGTCCTTGGGATAATTGGGGTAAATTTTTCCTTGGACCCAAAGAGGAAGGAGCCAGACTTGGTTGTGTGACTGCTTCGTGGGACACTTGCACCCCCAGAATCTCGCCAAATCCTCTCAGCCACACTTGCAAGTCACCTTTCTTGTCCCTGACTTACAGATGGGGACTCCAGGCTCAGGAAGGGCCAGCCACTTACCACAAAGCCCTAAAGCGAGGAGCCAGAGGAAGCAAGGTCTACCTGACCCCCAATCCCATTGACTTTTATTTCTATGAACTTAGGGGGAACATGTTCTAAGGAATCTCTTCTGCCAGGCTAAGCCCTGTTCACACTCTTTCCAGAGAGCAAATCTGATGATGTCACCCTCTAATATTCACCCCCAGTCTGCTTGGAACTTTGCCATGGCTCCCTTTGGCCTACTGGTCAGAGCTCTCTTAGCATGGAGGCTCCCTTACATCCCCTCACTGGCTGGCCTCAGCCTTCCCCTGAGCCCCCTCCAGCCCGCAGCGGGCACTTTGTCCTGATTGATTCACCGTTCTCAGTAATACCTTCAGGCCTTTGCCCATGTTCTTCCCTCTGCAGACAGGACTTCCCTCCACCTAAATCTCTGCCTGGAAAACGTACTTTTCCTTCCCGGCAAAGCTCCAGCCTCACATCGTCTGAGAAGCCATCCTTGGGGCTCCCATGAGAACCCCTCTACCACAGCCCGCTGACACTCTGCTGTTTATTTAAGGTCCTTCTCCTCCACTGAATCACAAAGTCCTTGAAGGCCAAGGTGCTTGTGTGCCTCAAACTTCCAGTTCAAGAGCTCACAGATTTCGGAAGCAGATATTGATTTCTGCACATATGATTTTTCTCCTCAACAGAGGGTACTTGAGGGCTATGGTGAGGGCACAAGCTTCAAGGCACAGCAGTGCATAAGGTTCACTAAGGCCCGGCTATGACCTAGGTCATGGCCGAGCACTTTACATAGAATCCCTCACTGACTCCACGCACCTTTGTGAGGAAGGTTCTTTTTTATACCCATTTTACTCATGAGAAAACTGAGTCCTGGAGAGCTTAAACATCTTGCCCAAGGCCTCTTCATTTGCTTGGTGACAGATCCAGGATTGTTAAATGAGTCTGATGGCATTCTTCTCGTGTATGTATTCAATCTGTCAAAATTTACTGAGGGCCTGCTCTGTGCCGGGTGGCGTTTTAGGCACTGGGGACACAGCCATGAACACTAGATAAGGTGTGTGTGTGTGTGTGTGTGTGCGTGTCTGAGTGTGAGTGGGTATGTGTGTGTGTGAGAGTGAGTATATATGTATGAGTGTGTAGGCGCATGTGTGGTAGTGGGTGCAGGTGCTGACAGGGTAAAGATCAGGGGAAGCTTCCCAGAAGACATTCAAGCTTAGACCTGAGAATGAGCCGTGGTTAGGTCAGCAAAGTAGGGGGTGGGGTAGCCTCTAGAAGGGGGAGCAGCAGAGATGAAGGCCTGGAGTGAGAAAGAAGACAGTGGTTTGGAGGAACTGGGCGAGGAGGGAGGGCAGAGGCTGGTGGGAGATGGGGCTGGAGAAGGAGGCAGAAGGTCCCACCAGGGAGGGCCTTCCCAAGAAAAGTCACCATCATAGATTTTTTTTTTTTTTTTTTTTTTTTTAATTTTTATTTATTTATTTACTTTTGGCTGTGTTGGGTCTTCGTTTCTGTGCAAGGGCTTTCTCTAGTTGCGGCGAGCGGGGGCCACTCTTCATCGCGGTGCGCGGGCCTCTCACTGTCGTGGCCTCTCCTGTTGCGGGGCACAGGCTCCAGACGCGCAGGCTCAGTAGTTGTGCCTCACGGGCCCAGTTGCTCTGCGGCATGTGGGATCCTCCCAGACCAGGGCTCGAACCCGTGTCCCCTGCATTGGCAGGCAGACTCTCAACCACTGCGCCACCAGGGAAGCCCACCATCATAGATTTTTGATGACTTGGCGATTCGGTGGCCACAGGCTGCTGAGTGTTCCTCCATTAGAAGAACAGAGAAGGGAGACCCGGAGGCTGAGACGGAGGCAGCCCCAACTCTCAGACAGCTCCGGAGTGGAGTATAGTATATGCTGGGTCCTGGGCCAGAAGCCAGGCACCCTGGGTTTGGATCTTGGGGGCTGATCTGCTGTGTGGGCCTGGGCAAGCTGCTTTACCTCTCTGAGCTGGTTATTCTGTGTGAAATAATGAGACCATTCCCTATGTAGTTGCCCTAGAAATGCTTGCCCCTTCATTTCCACCTGGAGAAAGGAGCTTATTTTGCCCAAGAGGAGGGCCAGCTCAGGATGGAATAAAACATTTATTGGACATGCTCTGATTCCTTGCAACTCCCAGCAGGCAGTAAAACACAGGGTGGAAAAGCTGTCCCAGGGACTAAGATGAAAGATATCTGCTGTAAGGCTGGGCTCCCTACTGGCCTCTTATAGACCCTCTCTGCCAGTCTCCAGGCTGCTTTTCCACTCTGCCCAGAGGTTAAACATGCCAAAGTCTTCTGTGTTTTCCCATTTTTTTTCACTCTGCCCCTGCACCAAGGCAAGTGTGACAAGCCTGGAGCTGCCACTTTCTGGATGTGTGCTCCTGGTCTAGTCGATTTCCCCCTCTGAGCATAGTAGTTTAAGGGCATGGGTTCAAGGTCCTTCCTAGCTGTAAGGCCTGGGGTGAGTCTCTGGGAGACTCAGTTTCCTCATGTGGAAACTAGGAGAAATAATTACCACTGTGATTGTCGCAAAGGGCTAAATAGATGATGAATGGAATGCATTCAGTATAATGCCTGACACATAGCACTCAATAAGGATTATATTTTTGGGGGGGTTGCCTTTGCCCTTTACTTTAGGAAGTTTTTTATTAGAAGTAAGGGAAATGTCAGCTTTGTGGGGTTTTTTTAACTATTTTAAAAATTATTTTATTTTATTTTATTTTCTGGCTGCACTGTGTGGCTTGTGGGATCCTACTTCCCCAACCAGGGATCGAACCCCGGGCTCTTGGCAGTAAAAGCACGGATTCCTAACAACTGGACTACCAGGGAATTCCCAGCTTTGTTTTTTTTAATTGTGGTAAAGTATGCATAAAATAAAATTGATCATTTTAACCATTTTTAAGTATACAGTTCAATGGCACTAAGGACATTCACGTTATTGTGGCGTCATTCCTGTCATCCATCCCCACTTTCTCATCTGCCCTCATTAAACAGTAACTCCCAATTCCCCCTCTCCCCAGCCCCTGGCAACCACCATTCTATTTTCTGTCTTTAGGAATTTGACTACTCTAGGTGCCTCATACAAGTGGAATCATACAGTATTTGTCCCTTTGTAAGTGGCTTACATATATCATTTAGCATAATGTCCTCAAGGTTCTTCCATGTTGTAGCATTTGTCAGCATTTCCTTCCATTTAAAGACTGAATAACATTCCACTGTATATATATATATACCGTATTTTGCTTATCCATTCATCTATCTCAGACACTTGGGTTGCTTCTACCTTTTGGCCATTATGAATAATGCTGCTATGAACATGAGTGTACAGATACCTGTTTGAATCTCTGCTTTCAATTCTTTTGGATGTATACCTAGGAGTGGAATGGCCAGATCATGCGGTAATTCTGTGTTTAATTTTCATATAGTGGGTTTTAAGGCCTCCATTTCTTCAGCTTAAACAGGTCCTCCCTCTGCCCACCACCAGGCTTTGGTGCCCAACTCAAGGCTCCTCTGAGTTATGCTGACTTCTACTGTGGTGGCTGTAGCTGGTGTGTTTCTGGCCCTCCATTGACACGTGGCATCCGGCCATCCCTTGTAGGGCAGCTCTTGCCTCTGGCTCCCACTTCAAAGAGGAATTTAGGGGCCCCCTCCTGGTTGATAGAGCTCCCTAGATGACGCTAAAGTACTGCCGCCTTGGCTTGACACCATTAGAGGGATTGCCTCTTCCTGCTGCCAGCCTGGGAGACCCCAGACCCACTGGCCCTGCAGAGTCTGCACCCCAGCAGGTTAGTGCCCTAGTCACAAGCGTGGGCTTTGGCACCAGACAGATCTGGGCTGGAGACCTGGCTCTAGCAGTTACTGGCTGTGTGACTTTGAGAAAGCCACTTCCCCCTCTGAGCCTCAGTCTCCTCTTCTATAAAAAGGGGATGGTAATAGACTCCGTTAATAGGAAAACTGAGCTAATGCATGGAAATCCCTGAGTCTTCTGCCTGGCACAGAGCAAATGGTCAGTAAATGGAGCTGTCATGACCATGCTGTTCACCTGGTCAGGCAGGAGACTGAAGGAGGCAGAGCTTCCAGATGGAGAGGAGCTGAGATGGGGAAGCACTTCTGAGCAGGGTCCTCAAGGTCCCAGCTGAGGACACTTGGAAGGAGATTCCAGGTTGGTGAAACCCAACTCCTCTCCTCCCCATGGGTCTATCTTAATTTGAATTCCCTTTCCTTATTATGAGTTGAAGGTGGGGAAGGGAGCGCACATTTATGGAATATCATTATTGTGTCTCAGGGAAAAGGTGGCAGTCCTTACAACTTCATCTTTCTTTAACTGAATAGAAGAATTTTTATGAGAAAATTGGTCCTGTTTTTTGCCATCAAAATACTCCTCAAAGGGCATGAACAGGAGGCAGCAGTATGGAAGTTGCTTTCTCATTTCTCTTTAAATCCCTGTATTTGAACTGGATGTTAGTGTTCACACAATTCTGTCACCTAGTGTGTTCGTCATCTTGACCCTCTTTACAGATGGTGACACTGAGGCTCTGAGAGGTGAAATGGTCTCCACAGAGAACTGGAGTTGGAAACACTTCTTTCTGTTTTAGGCAGTCCTCACTAAGGATGCTGTAATGGGTTGAATGGTGACCTCCAAAATGATATGTACATGTCCAGGAACCTATGAATGTGACCTTATTTGGAAAAAAGGGTCTTTGCAGATGTAATTAAGTTAAAGAACTTGAGATGAAGTCATCTTGGATTACACAGGTGGACCCTAAGTCCAATGGCAAGTGTCCTTAGAAGAGGCAGAAGAGGAAAACACACAGACACAGAGGAGAAGAAAGCAATGTGAAGACGGAGATAGAGGTGGGAATAAGCAGCCACAAACCAAGGAATGCCTGGAGCCAGCAGCAGCTGGAAGAGGCAAAGAAGAATTCTCCCCTACAGTCTTCAGAGGGAGTTCAGCCCTGCTGACACCTTAATTTGAGACTTCCAGTCTCCAGAACTGTAAGAGGATAATTCTCTGCTGTTTTAAGCCACCCAGTTTGCGGTGATTTGTTACGGCGGCAGTAAGAACCTAACACACTGGTGGTGACAGAAGTCCCTAGCTCGGCCTGCTCTTCATCATAAGCCCTCTTTGGGATGACCACTCCAGCCTCCCCTCTGGCCTCCTTGCCTCCAAGCTCACTCCCTTCAGTCCCTCTGCTGCACTGTGACTGCCAGAGTGACGTTACTTAAACACACGACAGCATCGCACTCCTGTTTGAAGCCTATCAGCTAGAACTGTCTGTTCCAAGTGACAGAAAACCCAACCCAAACTGGCTTACACAAAAAGGAATTTATTGGCTCATGAAACCAAAAAGGCCAAGAGCTAGGGCTAGATTCATCTTGGCTGGATTCAGGGCTCAAACGATGTCACTGGGACACATTTTGCTCTGTCATGCTGCCTTCTGTTCTCTTGGCTTTGGTTTCAAGCTCCACATGACGGTAAGATGGTGGCAGCAGCCCTAAACCCTGCATCCTGTTAGATTAGAGACCAGCAGAAAGGGTCAAAGACCTCTGTCAGGTCCTCAGGCCAAAGTCCTAGATTGGCTCCCATTGGGCCCGCTTAGCCTTCCCTCAACCAATCACTGTGGCCACAGGAATGGAATGTGCTGACTGGCTTAGGTCTAGGTCCTTCCCCTGGAGTCACGGTGGTGTTGCCTCTACTAGAACCACATGGACTGGGAGGGACGAAGGGGTAAAAAGGGGGAAGATGCAATCCCAAAAGAAAAGTCCCACTCCAAGTATAGCAAATGACCGCTGAGCAGCCAAAACAACAACGAACAAACGGCAACAATGAAAAAGAATAAATGTCCACTAAGATGCTCTTCACTGGTCCTGCAAAGACACATCAAGATCTCAGTCCCTGGTCTCCAGCCTCACCTCAATTCCAATCTGCTTGACATCTCCAGGTACATCCTGTCATTTCTTGTCCACATGCTTTTGTTCACATGGCCCATTTACCCAGAATATTCTTTTCCCTATCCCCATGCCGTTCATCTGACTGATTCCTACTCCTCCTTCAAGATTGCTCTGCTGGGGGCTTCATCTCCACTCTGGACCCCCAAGAACATCCTGAAGTGTATCTGTAATGGCTGTTACCCCACTGGACTGAACTTGAATGCTAATGAGTCTGTCTCCTCCACTGAACTCTGCACTCCCTGAGGGCAGGGATTTATTATATTTCTATTTAACAAACACAAAGTCCTTTCCAAGGGTCAGCCACCGTTCCGAGCTCTTCACATATATTAAGTCATTTAATCTTATAACAAACACATAAAGAAGGCTCTATTATTAATCCTACTTTAAAGATGGGGAAATTGAGATAGGGAGGCTATATCTGATTCAACTCTGTATTTGTTGGGCCCAGCTCAGGGCTAGGCACATGGCAGGTATTCAAAACACATGTGTCTTTCAGGTTGTCTCTCCTGGTTGTCCAATCTTACCACGATGGCCACGTCCTCGGATTTTCCCATTTCCCAAAGTTGCCCACATTCTTGGTTTTCCCAGCCTGGAAAGTGTTGCCGCTTGGACAGCCTCAGCCAGAGCAGCCTGGGCTGGCATCTCTCTGGCTCTGCATCAGGAGCCGGGCTAGCGACCCAAGGGCTGGCACAGAAACCTGTGACATGAGGAAGGGACCTCAGTCTGGACTGTTTAGGTTCATAAAATCCCTGCAGTTTGAGGATGAGCCCAGGAGACCACCCCAGGTGTTCTCCTGTCTCTCCCACCTCAGTGCCACCCTCCTCCTCTGTGTTCTCAGAGCCCAGTACAGGGGTTCTGTCCTGATAGTCACTTACCTGGACAGACTCCTGAAGACCACTCTGTCCAGAATCCTAACCCGAAACCTCCTGAGCTTTAACTGGATTGAAATTAACATGTGTTTATGTCTTGTCCTCACAGGAAAGATGATTTCCTTCAGGCCAGTGAGCCTCCACTTCTGCAGACCCGCCTGATTCTGTCTCTTCTGTCTCCCTTCTGCCACCGGGGCTCAGTCCCCATCCCTCCTCCATCACTCTGTTTAAGCTGCCTCTTCCTCGCAGACTCTTTACTCTATCCATCCTGTCCGTCTGTCCATCCCTGGACTTGCTCTCCCTCTATCTCCCTGTCTCTCGTCCTGGTCTCTTTCTGTCTGCCTGTCTCTCTTTCTCCTTGTCTCTTTCTGCTGGACTCATCTCTTCTGTGTCCCCTGGCATGTGTCTGACTGTGTCTCTTGTATATCTGTCTGTTTCTCTCCTGGCCTCTCTCCCCATCCTTGGTTATTTGCAACGTCCAGAAATGGGCCTGGAACCTCTAGTTTTCTCATCAGTTTGAGAGAACCCTTGTGTAGCAGGGCAGCCTCGGGGCTTCCCAGCCAGGACTCTCTCCTGTTCTCTGAGCCTCCTCCCCGCTGCCCTCGCTCCTCAGGGCTCCTCTGCCCAGCCGAGGGGGGCAGGAACTCTCAGGGCCACCTGGGCAGGATGGCTGTCTGCTGCCCCGAGGACCCAGGCCGCTGTGGCTTTCCTTAATGAATGTGTCTTTGGTGACACATTCATTATTCCTATTTGGTCGCTTGGAGTCAAAACTGATTAGTTACACTTACTGCCGCAAAGACGGAATGATTTTATTGTTTATCTTCAATTTACTTTGATTAACATCTCCATTCTCTTCCTTGCAAGCGCAATTAGGTGCAATCTAACAGCGACTACTTTAATTTTGTTGAAATTAAGATGAATAAGTGATGGCTTATGGTGCTTTGTTTAACAAATAAATCATAGTTAAGAGGAGTGTATTCGTAATAAATGAAAAAAGACAGCTTAATTAAAATGCATGGAGCCCGCCTCTTGATGTACATCCAAAATCCAAATCTGAATTCCAAAAATCAGAAGGAGCTGAGGGTTAGGAAGACCCTTGCCACCTCTCACAATGGTGATCAGATGACAGACGGTGTGTTGTGGTTTGGAGCCTGCTGGGCAGAGAAGAGCCAGGCACACATATGACCCTTGTGAGCCAGTCACACCTGTCAGCAAACACCACCAGGAACCCAGTGAGAAACCAGGCTTGGAAGGACACAGGAAGAGAAGCCTCATCCCCGCCCCCCCCCCCCCCAGGAGGGATCAGCTGCCAAGCCCACACCCTGAATTCTCCCTGGGAACCCACTGAGGGCAGGGGACAGGTTCCCCCTTGCCCCACCCTCCAGGTTCCCTTGGGAGGTGGGGGAGCTTGATGCCAAGCCTGGAAACCCAGAGCCAGACTCTCAGTGAGATCTCCTCCCTGCTGGGCTGACAGGGACTTCCCCGTCTCTTGATTTGGAAACAAAGTGCAAAAAGTCAACCCTGGAAAGTTTCCCGTGTGAAGTTTAAAAGCGCCTGTACTGAAGAGGCCGGCTTTGAAGCAGCTCGCTGGGGCCCCTCCGCAGGCTCCTGCAAGTCAGAGGGCCGGCTCGCCTCAGATCGACCCGCACCAGCCTCTGCAGAGTTAGGAAATGGGAATTGTTTTTAAGCTGAAAAATTCCTTGTAGAGTTCATTCCTTTGCCACTGCTCTTCTTTTGTTCTCAGTCATCTCCTTCCTCCTCCCTTTCCTCCTCTTTTGCTTCCTCTTTTTAGTGGAGAGGAGCAGGCAGACCTGGGTTCAAATTCAGATGCAGGCTCTTACTAGCCGTGTGACCTCAGACCAGTGACCTAACCTCTCTGGACCCCAATGCTTATTCAGAAAAGGGAGAGCAACAGGGCCTCCAAGGCAGGGGTGCTGTGAAGGTTAGTCAAGATAACTGCACAAAAGTGCCCAGATCCTGCCTGGCCCAGAGGAAGAGCTCAATAAGCATTCGCTCCCTCCCTCTCTACAGATCCTCCTCTCTCCTCCTGTCTGTGTATTGCTCTTAGCTAGATTTTCACAGACAAGTTTCCCCATCCTTTCTCCTGGCTCACTTAACTCCGATTTATCCTTAGTCCTTCTGCATTTAAACTTCACTTTTCTTTTTCATCCTCTCAATGCATGTTACTGAGTGCCCATCTTGTCCCAGGCCCTGTGCCACACCCTGAAGACTGTACAAGGTGAACAGACCAGGACAGGCTTCCCCTCAAACAGCTTCCATTCCCACACCTCAAGACCCCTTCATAATGGCCATTACCATCCTGTGTGTTCAAAAGTGTCTTCCCCATGAAACAAGCACTTTGGGAAGGCAGGGACAATGCCCAGCACAGAACCTGGCACACAGCTGGCACTCAATGGCTCCCGACTGTTCGGACCAACAACAAATGCCGGCTGAAGACACTCCTGTGCGGCTGACTGTAGGGGCACAGAGAGGAAGGAACCAAGCCTGGATGTGTGGTCTGGGGGAGGTCACACTCATGGGGCGACACAGATGCCAAGGCAAGCAATGACACTGCGGGTGGACAGTGCTGGGACGGAGCAGAGGAAAGGACAAGAGATGACAACCCCAAAGACAGACGACAGGCAGAGGACATGTATGGGGACTGAATCTGGCTTCCCCCTTCCAGTCAAGAAAAGGGAAATCAGGACTCATGCGGTTAGCATGTACTGAGGTGCAGGCTCCTCCTCAATCTATAAGCCCCTCCCCCTCTAGGCCTGGCCCTGCCCACCTCTCCAGCCTCACACACGCTGGTCACTCTTCCAGGAAGTGTTCCCTTTAGCAGCACCTTCCCACTTCCTGCCAACTGCAAGCCCCACACCTGACTTCAGGTCTCACCTTGAGAAAGCCCTTCCAGAGCCTCCAGCCCAGGTCAGTTTCCCTGGATGTTTGGTCTCAACTGCACTCTCTACTTGGCACTTGTCATGAAAGAATAATGGAATTGCTTTTCATAGTCTGTCTCCCCAGCTAGACTGCAAATTGCATGAAGGCAGACAGATGTGGGTTCAAGGCCGCTTAGTGTGTGGCCTTGGGCAAGTCACATCACTCTAAGTTTTGGTTTCGTCATCTGTGAAATGAGAACAATAACCACCTCCCTTTTAGGATTGTGGTTGGGATCTTCCATGGTATCCATCATGTGCCTGTAGAAGGTTATTTCTTCTGTCTAGCTTTTATTCAACAAATTCATAATGAGGATTACACTTAGGGTACAGCAATTCACAAGGCAGGCTGTCTGACTCTGAAGCTGCACTCTACCCAGGAAACGTCTTTGAAGCTTAAAAGTCATTCATTTTGTGTGTGTGTGTGTGTGTGTGTGTGTGTGTGTGTGAAGGCAGGGAGGAATAATCTTTCTCCTGCTTGGGTTTAAGGACAGGAAAGAGTATTGCCCTTCTGCTTGGTGTCAGTGAAGGAGGAACCAGCAGGTAACAGGGCCTGAGATGTCAGATCCAGCTCTGGGATCGGCCCTGGGGACCACAGATGCTCCTCAGGAGAGGCTTTCGAGACCCCAGAAGAAACCACCCTTGACTTTCCCTGCTGAACTGGCCTTTTGGTACTTGTCCTGGCCCAGGAAGCTAGCGACAGAGGTTTTGTGGGGCCCATTTGGCACCTGGTGAGCCCTGGTAGTAGGCGGCTGCCACAGTGGCTGCTGCACTTGGGTAAGTATGAACTCCAAGAGGGAGAACCAGAGTCCTTGAGCACTTCCCGCATGCCCTGCCTGCGGCGCCCCTCCCAACCACATCACCAAGAGCAGCGTATTAACTCCTTTCAACACGGAAACTGCAGCTGGCAGGGAGGAAGTGACTTGTCCGAGGTCTCAGAGCAGAGAAAATGCATTAAGTTGGATTCTGGGGCTGGGGCTGCTGTTCCAAGGAGGGAGAGATAAATAGTCCTCCTGAGCAAAGGGAGCAAGGGGTGGAGAGTGAGCGTAGGTAGCAAGAAAGAAAGAAGAGAGAGTGGGAGAAAATGGTGAGAGCGACCGAGGAGAGAGGGTAAGAGAGCACCACGGCTGCAAAGAGAGAATACAGAGGCGCAGTGAGCAAGAGAGCTGGGGACATCGGGAGGGACCGAGAGAGGAAGGGAGACAGAGAAACGCGACAGAGACCGGGAGATGGAGAGAGACAGAGGGAGGCGGGCAGAGACGGACAGACGGAACGGCCAGAGCTAGTGACAGTGACGGGGGAGCGGGGGTGAGGGGGAGCGCGCAGCGGGCCCGGGCCAGCGGCGGGCGGGGGTGGAGGCCGGGATGCGGCGCCGCTCGGCCCCCGCCCCCGCCCGGGCCGCACGCGCCCGCAGCCTAATGACCACCGCCCCGCCCGCGACGCCGGCCCGAGCGGACCCGAGGCATCCGGCAGCTGGCGGCGCCGGGCCGGCCGGGGAGCCGCGAGCACCGCAGCGCCGGTGGCAGTGCCCCGGCTCGGCGGGCCCTGATTGATTTGTCAGCCGAGGCGACAAAACCGTCCCCCGACCCCGATCCGCGCGCCTGGTCCTCGGCTTCCCCGGGGTCGGGGTCTCCCTCCCGCGCCTCGCCCGGCTCCCTGGCCGGTCCCGCAGGCTGGAGCTCCCCGCCCGCCGGCCAGGGCCCTGGCGCCCCTCCTTGGGCCCCCGCCCCCCGCCCCTCCTCCGGCTCGGCCGGGCTCGCCCGCGGGACCTGGGGCAGCCCGCTGCCCCCTCGCCCCCCTTGGGCACGGTGCCAGCCCCCCCAGCCCTCACCCTGCCGCTCCCCCCCAGCCCGGCGCCCCTGCCCCCCGCCCCCCGGCCCTGGCCCGGGGCCGCCCGCCGAGCCGGCCACACCCGCGGCGGAGGACTCGGAAAGGTAAGAAGGCGCCCAGGCCGCCCGAGGGGCAGGGGGCTGCGCTGGGGGCGCGTGCGGATGGGGGCGCGTGCGGACGGGGGCACGGCGGGCACCCGCGGGCCGGGGACCGGGAGCCGCCGCTGCCACGGAGCGGGGACACGCGAGTCCCGCCGGGCCGGGAGGGCCGTGGGAGAGTTAGAATCTCATCGGGAGGACCCGGTGGGAATTGGGTGAGATAGTTACCCATCTTTCTGTCCCGGGACTCGGGGAGTCTCTCTCTCAGCTACAGACATCTCGGTCTGTATCTTCTCTTTTAAGGAATTCTCCTCCTCTCTCACCTTCATCTCGGAGTCTCAACATTTACGGGACCATTTTCCTATGTCTCTTTTGAGGAATCACCTCTTTACCTCTCTCTTTCTCAGTCAGAAGGAGTCTCTTCTCATCCCTTTCCCCAAATAAGCATAGTCTCTCCTTGCCCCATTGAGAAGGATTTTCTTTCTCTTCCTCACTGCCCAGTTGAGAAGCAAATTCTGTCTGCTCACAGTTTGCCACCGTCTTCTCTCTTACCCATTTTGAAGGCTAGACCCCCTTCTCTGTCACCCTTTTACGCCTTACGCCGTGTAATTCTGAGGGTGCTGACTCCATTTGAGTTTTCAACTAGGGGGTGGACCTTCTGTTTTTCTAGTGCAGGGGCCAATTATGGGGACTCCTCATCCAAAGCAGGGTACCAGCCATCCCTGTTAGCCTCCAGGCAAAGGGCAGCTGCCCAGGTGAATGGGGCACTTGTTTCCAGGGGCGAGCGGGGAAGACTTCACCCAGAAACAAAGAATTGAGATCGACTGAGACTGTCCCAGCCTCTTCCAAGGCTGAAGAACCCCAGCTTCCGGGCTGAGGGCCCACCTGGAGCCACCCTCCCCCATCCCTTTAACTTTAAAATAGTTTAATGAACACAGAGAAATCTTTTTTTTTTTTTTTCTACGTGGTGAGCAGTCTACAAAGAGAAAGGGGAAAGGAGGGAGAGGGCTTTAACTCTGATCCCCGCAATTAGTTCCCTGGGAGTGGGAAGGGGGGGCAACCGGAGCCTCAGTTCTTCAGATACAAAAGCATTTAGATCGCTTTAGACCGGTTAATCCTGAGTCTGGCTCGGGTCTCTTTTGTTTCCCAACTCCATTGTGGGTTTTGTGCAGTTTCTCTCTGTTCGAGTGATTGACTAGCCAATGGATGGTAATTATCCAAATGTCCCCTCTGTCCTTTGACTGACTTCTCCGTATTATGGGCAACCGTCATGCATTCTGTCATTCTATATCATATTACATGTATTATCATATGAAGTCTCCCACACACACACACATAAAGGAGGGAGCCTCAGCCCAGATGCTGCTGCTTTTAGAAGGAAGGGCCCTGAGAAATTTGTCCTGGGCACGATTCGGAATACAGAGCAGGGGAGTCCAGAAATGGGAGGTTCTGCAGGTAATTTGTTTTGCTGGCTGGGGGTGGGGTGGGAGGTCTCTGGGGTTGCGGTTAGAAAGGCTGTGCTGCAGGCTTGGAGCGGGCCTGCCAGCTGGTAGTCCTCCGGCCAGATGACTGGAGCGGTTTGGACAGATCTGGCATACTTTATGGAGAAACTTAGAACCAGCCTTTTGACCCCAGACTATCAGAAAAGTCTGCAGGGCTGAGTCTTTTTTTGGATACTGGAACTTAGTGGCATGTGCTCAGGACATCAACCCTTGAGATCCCAAAATACCCCTCTTCTACTTGTGGCTCTTCGTAGGACAAGCCCTGTGGACTCTTGTCCCTGTTTGCTGCCAAGGAGACTAGGGACAGAGGAGCCAGCCATGTCTATTCCAAACCCCCAGTAGCTGATGCTGAAGGTCTGAGAAGGGACAAGCTTTTCCAACTATGCCTTTTATTACAGATAAACTGAGTGCCCCTTGGTGCAATTGTGCATGCCATCACTTAAGAGGGAGGCAGGATTTATAAAAAGAAGGCTTTGCAGACGGAGATGCTGGGGTCCTCTGAATCTGTGGGCAGGACTAGCCTTTCTTCTGCTGAAATGGGAAAAATTTTTTTATTATTACAATGGATATGAAGTGCTGCCCAGATGTACAGCCTTGCAGTTAATTACCTTGTTCTTCATCAAATATATGAGCAATAAACTCTCCAGGAAGGGAGGGGTGTGTGTGTGTGTGTGTGTGTGTATGTGTGTGTGTGTGTATGTGTAAATAGATAGATGGATAAATGCAAGGGAGAGAGAAACCGGCACTCTTTTTAAGACCACAGAAAAAGACTATTTTATGGGAAGCTTGATACACTCTGCAAGATGCTTTGAATTTTTCGATGATCAAATATACATGATCAAGCTGTGCATGTTCGGGTGTGAGGTGCGCTGCCAGTCAATGGCTATTGATCAGGCTGCTAAGTGTTTCTGCTCAGTTTTATAAATATAGATGGATCCCAGATGATTTAAAGAATTGGATAGTTAAGAAACTGGCATTCTACATTTCTTTGGAGAAGGGGAAATGGCTGATTGGTTACAAAAAACACAAACCATTGTTTACTCCCACATACACAAACACACACACGCCTTCGAAAAGGTGAACTTCATTTGCAGGGGTGTTCACGAATAGAGTAAAAATATTCCAAGTGTTTTGTTTGGAATAGTCACTTTACTTGAGCATTATTCACAGGCTGGGAGTTTACTTCCCTCTCTGTCTCTGTCTGTGTGCCTCTCTGTCTCTCTCTGTCTTTCTATCTCTGTCTCTCTCTCTCTTTCACACACACACACACACACACACACACACACAGAGGCAACCACGATTTTCACCCAGACTGACATGCTGCTGAAGAGATGGGGAGAGTGTCATTTTGGGGAGTAGGGTCTAAGGTCCTTAAAACCCTTCTGGTTAAGAATAGGGTGAACTGGCCACATAGCCTTTCCTGATTAGCTAATTTCTCACTAATCTAAAGATTTTTTAGAAAGGTGTGGGGTGTATGGGGGTGGTGGTGAAGATTTAAAGATAACCTCTAATTGGTCTGGAAAAATTCAGTGGACACATTAGAAAACCTCTCTATTTCTCTTTCATTCTCTCTTTCATCCTCTCCTCTTTTTCCTGTCTCTTTCTTTCAGTTTGCCTTCTAGAAATTAAAAGTGGACTTTGAAAGGAAGGGGCATGAGAAATAGTTGGGAAGGGGGAGAAGAGAAAGCGGACTTTTAATTTTTTTTTATTGTGTTGCATGACAATCTTATTTGTAATCATCCAATTAGCTATTTTGTAGAAAGATCATGTTCAAGAAAATCAGCCTTCACCCAGATCAGCGAAACTTAAGCATACAGACAATTTATAGTTATGTTTTAGTTTCACATCTGAAAAAGACAGAGAGTATGGATTTTAGATTTTTCTGTCTGGAAATACCTTTTCCAGCTGAGAGCCCCTCACTGGGGGAGCTCAGGCATTCCTATTGATAAATTCTCCCTGGAAATGGAACTGAAATTGGCATCCCTCAACAAAGTTGATTCACCTAGAAATGGATGAATCAGTCCTGATTGGGTGGACATGCCCCTTCACCTCATTGTGTCTGACCTATCACTTAATTAATCTCTCCCAGATGCAGAGCTGTTGACAATGCCAAAGATAAGCAGTATTTTGAACAAAGCAGAAAGCTTTATAAGAACAATGCACAGTGAGGTTTCAAGCTCCTAAAAATGTGTAAATCATCAACATTTTGATGGAGTTTGTTATAGCTGAGGCTCAGAGATGGTCCCATCTTTGCTACAAACTTTCTGTGCTTTTCCTTAACCACTGGTATCTATCTACATTCATTTTCTGCCTCTCCTTTCTGTCTCTGGTTCCCTTCCTCCTGCCACTCCCTCTCTCTGGATTCAGATTATTCATGGCTAGTTTTCTGAAAATTGTCCTCTGTTTCCCAGCTTTGTCCCTGGCTCTTCAGATCCTTTTGATAGTATTAGGGCTATCGAGGTGGTCAGCTTCGAAGGCTTTGGGTGACAAAATATTGACTGCATTTTCTAGTACCTTATGAAGGAGGACGTTTGTGCTGGAGGCACCTTGGTGACATACAGGGAATAGTTCATTAATTAAAAGACTTGCTAATTGCTGCTTGAATTACTGTACAGAGAGAATGAAATGAGTTTATAAAAAACGACAATTTGGGGAATTTTTTTTTTTTAGCTTAAAACATTCTTATAAGCAGGTCCTAGAAAATCTGTTACTTTTACTCATGCCTCTATCGTCAACTATTCAATTGAGCTTCAATTAATGATAATATATGGTCTTGGATCCTTACTGGGCTGACTGATGGAAGAGCTTTGTTGAATTTGGTGCAGGTGGCACTGTTTAATAAGCACAGGAAAGAGTGAATAATGTAGTGCTTGCAAAGAGAAGTAAATGCAAAATAGATCGCTCTAATTATGGCAGCCCCCAGAAATGGAGATGCAAGCTGAAATGGCCAACTAGCTGGGAAATTCCAAATAGAGCTGATTGTCCCCTGCCTCTTTACTTTTGAGGACTGATGGTAGCTTAAAAGTAAATTTGGATGAGCTCATCTGATTCAACACAAGCACAAATTCAAAACCTAGGTCTGATGACCTATCAATGTTTTCCTTAACTGTCTAGAAGCCTTTACCAGATAGTATAATTCAGTTCTAAAATGGGGCCATCTGAACATTTCTTCCTGCAAGAGATCGGCACAAACTCATTACTACTGGTCTTCGTGCTTTACTGCAAAGTATCAGGAGATTGTTTTTGTTTTGTTTTGTTTGAATTTCTTTATGCCTGAGAAAATGAGTCTATTGGAAATCAAAGTGTGAATACTTAAGCAAACAGAATTTCCCATATACCTGCAAGGACCCGTAACGATTTTCATTCATGCAAAGATAATCGATGGAACATTAGTTGTTTTAATTAATGGAAGAATAAAAATGGGGGAGGGGGCAAGAGGTTGGGCTAAGGCTGAAGCTTATGTGGGAAATGACTCACTCCTCACCTAAGGAGACAATGCCAGCTCCCCAAATAGCAGTAGAGATTTGCTAATCAAGCCAGTGGAAAGTTGGGCTGGGGTAGAGAAAGGGCTCTGCTGAAAGTGCAGGGTGAGAGAAGGTGGTGATCACGCTGAGCATTTTCCCTTCCCTGCAACCTCACTGTTCCCCTTGGAAATGGACCACGTCCTACATCACCTCATAGGAGAGGATCCTTCTTACTTCCCAAGAAGGTGCGATTTGTGCTTGGAGCGAGTATGTTTTTGTGATGGTAAAACAGTGCCAGTGGCTGGGAAACCAAAATCAACATTCTTTAGCCTGGATTAAGGAAAGGCTGGGGCTGAATACTTGTGAGCTTCGTGAAATGGGCTGACAGACGTATGGAGTGTGCTAGGTATGGGGTGATCCATATCCTGCGAGTGTGCAGAGATCCTCTGGTTGGGGACTCAGGGGAGAGCCAAGTCCAGCATCTTTAGCCAAAACCCCCTCTTTTTGTTCTGTGGAAATGTTTACCAAATCCTCCTCCAGTCTAGTCAGCGCTGGCTGGGTACCCCTGTCGATTAGTGTAAGTGAAGCTCATAAAATGTTTATGAGGAAACCTTGCTTGGAAATAGAGTTTAGGGGTGCCCTGCTGTCAGAAAGGGGTGGCAGAGATGCCTTTGAATGGAGAAAGACCGTGGTAGGAATTTTTCCAGTCTCAAATGCATGTCAATACAAGAGTTGTCAGTTAGTCAAGAGTTCAGCTGCTTCCTCCCCCATCCCCACTTTTTTTCCACGCAATCTTCCTGATTCTCCTGTTAGCAAAATGCGGTTCCCAGTGTGAGGAAATTTACAGCTGTTAGCTGTGCTTCTATCTAAAAAACAACCAGATTAACAAAATGGGCAGAATTCTAGGACTGGGGCTCTTCTAGGACTGGGTAGTATTCTGGGTTAGATTAAGAAGAATTACCCTCAAGGAATGGTGGTAGTTACACCCGTTGAAAAAAAAATGACATCTTGTTGCAATATTTACTTTTTTTTTCCAGAATAGTTTACATCTTTGCATGGAAATTAGTAGGTGGAGAGATGCAATTAGCTATTGTGTATTTTGTTACAATTGTTCTTTAAGAATAATCTGATCTGACAGATTTACATTGTTGACAATGTAATGTGATTCAAGCAGACCCAGATACAAATTTTCCCCACCCTAATCAATAATGGTAAATCCTTTTGCTGAGATGAACAATCTCCGACTTAGTATATTCATGTTTCTTTTGCCGATTCCCTGTAATAAAATTGAACGTTTTGTCACCACTTTGAGAAACACTGCCAAACACCTTAAAACACATGTCACACGCCAGCAGCCCCTCATTTCCCTCCTCCGGGAGTTTCTACATCTGGAATCATAATCACAGATAAAAACCTTGACAAAATTGCATCTGAGTACATTCCTCTCCGCAGCCCTTACTTTCTCATAACATTTAATACAATATTAATACCTGCTACCGAAAGGCAGGAGGGAGGAAAGGGCTGCCAACCTCCACGTTTCCTGATGCATCATGTTCAAACCTGAAATTCACACTTCGTGTTTCATTTTAAGTTCAGTGCATTTAACAGGGCCCTAGAGAGAGGGCCCTGGTTAGTTCCCCCAACCTGCTCAGCTGACGCTCTGGGAGGCAGTTTCAGAACTGTTCAGATCGCTGCAGGGAGAAGAGGAGGAGGAATTGGGCTCCTCCATGCCTGAGTCGGGCCAAGCCACTTATCTATCCACAGACACTGGGGTTCTTCTTCGAAACAGCTAAGGCCCCACTAATTTGTATTGTCAATAGTGGTAACCAGCAGATTTTCTGTAAGGTGTGACCAAGGCAATGAGTTGATATCATCAAGAGGTGGCCATGCCTGAGCTGATTTGCTGACTGACAGCCTCTCACATAATATAAAACACTCTCCCCTTCACCTCCTCCCCCAGGCCTGGGAAGGGGGGTCCTTGTTGAAGATATGGGGCTTTTCTGCCATCCTTGTGACTCAGCTTCACCCCATCTCTTCTTGGAGAGGTCCACAACCCCACATTCCTGCGTGGTGGCAAGGCATCACCATTCCTCTGCTATACAAATGAGAGACAGAGGTTAGAGAGAAGGGGGAAATGCAGGGCGCTTACCCCCCTGGGGGGTTCCTGGGGGCATGTGTGATACACTGGAAGTGGACTTTCAGATATTGGTGGCTTTGTTCAGTCCTTGCCATTCTCTAACCAGAATTAGGGTTGAGACAGACCACAGCAGTTCTAGAGAGCCCAACCAGGAATGCTCCCTCCCTTTTAAAGATTTAAACCACCAGGTTTCTGAAATGAATAACCAGCACCTCCAGTAGCAGCCTCACTGTAGAGGGACACACCCCCATACACACACACACACACACACACACACACACACACACAGAGTTCCCTAAGCAAGACCCACTTTGCAGCTGAGCAAGGAGTACAATTTGCTGAAGGGTGCGACCCTGAGAGCGGGAGACATTACACTTTACTCAGGGAACCGAGGCAGGCAACTGGCCCTGTGACTGCAGCCAACAGCTTTAAGAACACAGTTCTTCCTGCTGCAAGGCAGAGAAGAAACAGTTGTCTTTGCTTCTTTCTTCTTTGCAGTTATTATCCAAGAGGCTTTCCCCACCCCAGTCCACGGCACCATCCTCAGTGTTTCAGATAATCCATTGGCGGTGCCCAAAGGGGGTCCCCAGGCAGGCGGGTCTGGGGCCAAAGAGGGCGGCTCTCCCTGCGCGGAATCCTTCCCTGGTGGCTCCCAAATCAGGCGTTTTCTCTGCCTGCATTTCCCTCGGGGGAGACTCGAGAGGCTGCAAAAATCTGGGCGCCCGTTCGCTCGCTTGTCAAGAAGCAAACTGTCTTCACATTCTCCAAGAGCAACATCCCTGCCTAGGAAAAGGAAAGAAGAGGCAAAATAAATAAAACCAGTTAATGTTGTAGTTAACTTGCAAATCAAGTAAATCTGTTGGTGCCGTATTTGAGAAATAAACCATCAGAGCGTCACAGCAAACACACACTTCTGAACGTCTTCATTTTGATTTAATGGTATATCAGCGTCAACTATCGCTTCCTCTGCTGGTACACACGGCCTGATGCCGCGGGAGGAGGGTGCCCATGTTTATCACCGAGTGAGATGACTAATTACACCTTGTCAATCACCGGCTATGAAGACATAAAACCAGCGCGCACAATGAAGTAGTTGCCTGCAGCGTCAATTAGTTGGCGATTCGGCGGTTATTGCGTGGCCCTGGTTTGGCCGCCTCTAATAACGGGACGGAGCTCCGGGAACAGCGCACTGATCAATCACCCTCCTTCCGCGGCTGCCGGGCTCCCGCCCCCTCTTCCCCCGCCAGGCCCGGCCTCACTTTCTCTGGGCGGCTTGTGCTTCCTCCCTCCGCGGCCCCGGCTCTGTGGCGCCGGCAGCCCCGGGAGCCCCGGGAAGTTTGCGCGCCCGCAGCACCGCAGCCGGCAGCCGGGAGCCCCGCAGCCTTCGGGGAGCGCCGGGGCTGGTGGCCCCTTTGTTGGAAGAGGCGTGGAGGGAGCGCTTTTGTTCTGAGTTAGTCACGGTGGCCGGCTGGAGGCTGCTACCTCATTATGCGCCCGGTCTGTCTGTCTGCGAGGAAGCAGATGGTGGGGAGGTAGGCAGCGGCGAGAGTAGCCAGACCTGAATTCCGTTCACCTGTCACCTCCCACAAAAGGCAGGTTCAAGGGACGTAGGGAGTTTCTTCCCCTACCTGGGGGAGGGCGTCGAGGGGCCGCTGTTTCCGGCGCCCCAGAAGGTTCCATTTACCCGCGGTTGCCTGCGCCCCCCACCCCCTGCCATCCCCTCGGCTGCGGCTTCTCGCACCGCGTAAATGTCACTCACGTGTCAGGGTGTGTGTTTACAGCCTGTTCCTCTCCTTGTTTAGTCTCCGCGGACAGGGCTCAGCGGTTGTACCACGTCCCCCCGCCGCTGGGGGAGATTAGCAAAGTTACCGGCCTCTGAACCCGGGGGCGGGGAGGGGTCCCCAGATCCCGTGGCGGGAAATGGGTTTGAGCCTTTTGCAGACCGGAGCCCGTCCCAGCCTGCCACGGAGGGATAAATAGGCGGGCGCTCCCGGCGGGAATCCTGACTGCCAGGGAATTTGGGGTAGGTCAGCGATGGGTGTGGGCTGCTGGTCAGTGAGGTGTCGAAGAAAGCGTGCGCTTACAGATACGAGGGAAGTGAAGAGATGCAGGGTGTGTTTCCACGTTTCTTGGGAAGCCCGCGGCAAGAGTTACCGAGTGCTCCTCCCCCCGCCCCGCAGCTCCTAAGGCAGCCCCTCGAGTTCTCGAAAACGTATTGCAACCACCAGCCTGGGCGCAGAGCTGCACCAAGGACAAACACTCCAGCGTTGTTAACAATTTTTTTCCTACACGTTGGGCGATCTCCCAATGAACCCCACTGACTCCCAGATTAGATTTTCACTCCCTACGTTCTTTGAAAGAAAGTACCCCAGATGCGTCAGTTAGACATGCTTGTGTTTTAGGCATCCGTGTGGCTGGGCGCTGGCCGTGTGCAGGCGCCAGAGCACACGTCTGTGTGAACACTCGCGCACGCGCACCTTTGGGATTATGGTCCTTTCCTTGCCTCGCCTTGGGGCATCTGTGCATGTGCAGCATGAACACACATACTTGTAACTTCAAGAGTTTTGCCAATATGCAAAACATGGCCTCAGAGAATCGTGTGGCCTCGGAGAATCTTTCGCAGGGATCTAGGTAGAGTCGCCTGAGTGTGCAACTGTACACTAACTGTGCAAGTTTCCAGTTTATAGATGCACCCTCCTGCCTGGCACTGTACACTTCTACTGGAAGCGCACGCGCTAGCTCTACATTCCTGCTGGCCGTGTTTTTGCCAACAAAGATGAACGTGTGCATTTGCACACATGAGCATGACTGTGCTTGGACATTACAAGCACACGTACATTTATGTCTGAAACTTACATAAGATTTGTGTAAAGTATGATTTTGTGCTGCCTCAATTCTATGCCCTGTAAGATAAACTACACAGATCCTGGCTAGCCCCTTACCTCCTGTTGGCAATCAAGTCACTTCACACTAACCCGCCTCCAAAGCAGAGCCAGGAGACGGGACTCTATAACTGACTAGCTCATTCAGTTTTTCTCTACAATCACCTTTTATTTCCTAAATCCCGCTTCACCACACACCCGGGTATCGCTCCCAAGAGATTCTTGGTTGAGCCTGAAGTCTGGGGGGTGGGGTGGCAGTTGGGATTTAGGCGGCAGGCCAGGTTGGTGGAGAAGTGGTGCTGCCAGGAGGCAGGATGGATGCCCTTCAGTAACTGGGTCTGTGGCATGAGGCACCCAGCGGACAGAGAATGGGCCTGTGGTTTTTAAGAACCTCACTGATGCCTAATGTAGCTCGGAGTGGGAAAGTTTTTGAAAGGGGGGAGAGGGAAAAGGAAGTGATGAAAGAATTTGCTTAGTGCCTACTATGTTCCAGGCATTTTACAGCCGTGATCTCTTTCACTCATCACATCCAAGTGGAGAGGGCTTTCCTGTCCCTCACTTAAAGATCAGAAACAGGCTTAGGGAAGTTAAGTCACTTGCCTAAGGTTACACTGCAAGTGAATGGCAGAACTAGGATCCGAACCCATGCCTTTCCTAGTTCCTACAGCCATGCTCGCACCCACTCTTCCAGGCTGGAGAGAGACAGGGAAGAGCGAGGAGCTGCATGCTGGACCATTAATTGGGCCCTAGCTCACTTGAAGGGAGGATAAGCTGGCTGGCCCCACTCCCCAGGAGCCACAGCTCCCACCGGTTCTTGCCTCTCTGGCTCAGCCGGGTCCGCGGGAGTCCTGCGCGGCAGTCCGCAGCCCGCGGCGCGGAGCCTGGGCCGAAGGCAGAACTCGGCGGGAAGCGGCCCAAGGCTCTCCCAGCTCTGCTCCAAGGCCTGCCTTCCCAGGCCTCCCCAGCCGGTGCCCGAGGGGCGGCTCCGGGCCGAAGGGAGACCAGAGTGAGACCTCCTCAAGCATCCTCTGGCGGCTGCGCCTTCATAGGATGGAGACGGCGGGGAAAGAGGGTTTAAATTTCCTTCCCGAAGCAATCGCAGGAAACTGTTTGTAGCTTAAAACTCTAAACCCCGCGCTCTCCCTCCTCCCTCCCGCCCCCGCCCTCCAGCCTCGCCCACAAGCTCCCACCATCTCGTCGCTCCTCTCCTCCTCTAGCTGCTCCCCTCCCTCTCGGGTCTCCCGCCTTCCCGGAGCACGCGCTGCCAGGGCCCGGGGTGCCGGGCGGCCAATGGCGCGGCAGCAGGACGTGATGTCAGGCGCGGCTGTAGAAAAGGCGCGGACGCTTGGCTGGCGCGGACTGCAGAGCCGGGGCTGGGCTCGGCGCGCTCTTGGAGAGCATTGCGCGCGGCTGGGCCCGCGGCCGGCGGCTCCTCCTCCCACTCTGCTCCTCCTCCTTTTTTCTCCTCCTCCACCTCCTCCTCCTCCACCTCCTCCACCTCCTCCTCCTCCTCCTCCTCCTCCTCCTCCTCCTCCTCCTCCTCCACCTCCTCCTCCTCCTCCTCCTCCATCCTCCTCCTCCTCTTCCTCCTCCTCCTCTTCTTCAATTCTCCCGGTGTCTCTGCTCCGCTCGCCGGCTTCCGAGAAACCCCTACTTCAGTAGCCGACCCAGCGCCTAGGCGGGTTGCCTTGGGCTGGGGGCACATCCCGGGGAGGGGAGCGGTCCAGGCAGCTGGGCGGCCGCGGGCACCTAGTCGCTCCCGGGTGAGCCCCGACCGCAGCCGTCGCAGCCTCGGGCAGAGTTTGCGCTCCTGCTTTGCGCCGGGGGCGCCGAAGACGGGCGGGCGATGCCCGCGGCGTGAAAGCGCCCGCGGCGGGCGCTGACCTCTGCCCTGGTCTCTCGCCCCCTCCCGCACCCACCCCCCCACCCGCCCCGTGCCCTTGTGACCCTGGCTTTGGCGCCGCCGACCAGGCGCCCCGCGATGTAGCTGCCCCCGCTCCTCGGCGGGAGGCGTCCTGGCCCGCGGGCGCCCGGGGCCCGGAGCCCGGCCTGGGGGCACAGCCGAGCTCGGGCGGGGCCGGGGCCGCGGTGGCTATGCACCGGGCCCGTTAGCGCGGGGAGCGCCAGGCAGCTGAGGCGGGGGGCAAGCCCTCCCGCGGAGGAGCCGCGCCCCCGGCCCCGCCGGTCCCGCCGCGATGCTGTTCCACAGTCTGTCGGGCCCCGAGGTGCACGGGGTCATCGACGAGATGGACCGCAGGGCCAAGAGCGAGGCTCCCGCCATCAGCTCCGCCATCGACCGCGGCGACACGGAGACGGTAGGCGCACAGCTGCGGGGTCGGGGCCAAAAGCTGGGACGGGACCGGCTCGGTCTGCTCCTCTGCTCTCCTAAGTTTGGGGGCAATTTGGGGAGCGTCCTTCGTGCCGCACGGGACTGGACGCTGGGGCTCCGCGGACAGGATGCAAGGCCCGTAGCTCCCGGCTCAGGGGAAACCCGGCTGCTGGCGGAGGAGGGAAACAAGGTTGAAACCGAAATTTCAGACACTGAGGGTGGAAGAGAGCATTTCTCCCGAAGTGGGAGCGAAGTCCTACCCGCGGCCCGATGGCTCTCTTCTCACTTCAACGGGCTTTTTGGTCGCCAGCCCTGCGCTCTCCTCCACCACTCGGCTCTGGCTGCTGGCGGCGCCGCCTGCGGCGCGGGGAAGGCGAACAAACCGGCAGCACTGGGGCTCCAGCCGACTTGGGCCTCTCCCCGCCTCCTGGCAATCGGGGTTCCCGTCCCAGCGCAGTTTCAGGGGTCGAAGTCTTCTAGGCTAGGGCTTTTCGTTGTTCGCATCTTGGGCCTCCTGGCTGGCCCGACTTGGCTCGGTTAGGGCCGGGAGTTCAGGCTCTGGCCTGGCTCTTGTGGAAGGAGAGTCCGTTCGGATCTCCACACCTGGCTCCACCAGCCCAGCCCCAAATAGCCAGTTCCTTGCCTCAGACCTCCCTGGGGGCCCGATGAGCAGACGCTGCCCAAGCCAGGCCCAGAAGTGACCTTTAGAGGCCAAGGAGGTGGGGAGCACGAGCGAAGCTTCTCTGCTTGGAAAGCAAGAGCAGCAGCCCCAGTGCTTCTGCTTCTGAGCTCTTCTTCCCCAGTTAAACCCTCTCAGCCTGTCAGTTTGGTTAGGAGAGGATTTGGATTGGGCCTATCCTGCGCTCAGAGACTTTGAGGGTGCCCATGCACCCCACTCACCATCTCCCAGGACCCAAGAGGGCCCCAGACAATGTGGCAGAGGTGGTGGAGGGGCAGAGGTTGCCCCGCGATTTGCCCTGGCCTGAACCTTCGGCTTAAGGATCCAGAGATCACTGGGATTAGGGGCCAGGAGCTCCACCGAGTCTCTGGAGAGGAGTCTGTGTGGAGGGTGACTTTTAATGGTCATCTTACCCCTTTTCCTGGGACCCAGCAGAGTGGCTCCTTTAAGAAACAGTTTGGGGGAAGCTTTTGGAGGGCTTGGCTGAAGTAGCCACTGCTGCCCCCAGTCCCCAAACACAGCATGAGCCTTTCTGGGAAAAGAGCAGAGGGGACAGGAAGGGGGAGAAGTAAGGAGGAAGATCTATCCAGGCCAGCAGCCGGTCCTGGGCCTGTGGCCGGCTTGGGCTGCATGGGCGGGCCTGGGTCCTGAGGCCCCTGGATACGGGCCTTTTGGGGTGCAGGAAGAGCACCGCACACCCTGGCAGGCACCCCACCCCCACCCCCGCGTTTAGGGCTAGCTGGAGCCTCGGAGGGAGCTGCAGGTGCCCGGTTCCCCGTGGCGTGGCGGCGGGGTCGCAGGCTGACGCAGGCGCTGCGGACTCGCGCCTCCCTCCCTCCGCAGACCATGCCGTCCATCAGCAGTGACCGCGCTGCGCTCTGCGCCGGCTGCGGGGGCAAGATCTCCGACCGCTACTACCTGCTGGCGGTGGACAAACAGTGGCACATGCGCTGCCTCAAGTGCTGCGAGTGCAAGCTCAACCTGGAGTCGGAGCTCACCTGTTTCAGCAAGGATGGAAGCATCTACTGCAAGGAAGACTACTACAGGTAGCCCCCACCTCGGGACCCACTGCCCTGGGCACCCAGGACCCCTCATCTCAGATGCAATCTTCTCCGGTTGCCTTCCCTCCAGTCCCAAGGGAGGGTTCCCTACCTAGGTCCTCCCTTCTCCAAGCCAGTACAAATTGGATGACATCCTTTTTAAACAGCAATTTGAGGGAAATCTTGGAAAGATCTGCGAAGTGTAGGGACCCAGAGAAAAGCAGAAAGTGTCCTCTTCTTAGCTTAGACCAAAAATAAGCTCGAGTTGGGGGTCCTTGCACCCTTCTCCCTTTGAAATTTCTTGGGTCAACTAGAGGGAACAGAAACAGGCACCCCCCTCCGCCCAAACCCAGGCAGTCTAGGCTGGTGTGGAACAAAGTTGGAGGGAGAGCTGGGGGATTGGATTGGGTGCATTTCCGGGTCTTTCCTGGAGATGGGAGTGAAAACTGGCCAGGACTGAAGAACGGGAATCACTAACAGACTCCGGGTTCCTTGGTTCTCCTCTCTGGGTTTAGGGTTAGGTCTGCTTATTCTCTCTCCCTCTTTCTTTCTTTCTTCCTCTCCCTTTCTCTCTGTCTGTCTGTCTGTCTGTCTCTCTTTCTCTCTCTCTCCCTCTCTATGTTTCTTACAAATTACAAACGTCTGTAGGATGCCCAGGCACTGCTGTGGAGGTTGAGGAAGGGGTAACTGGGAAGTTCCCCTTACTGCCGAGCAAAGGCTTTCCTAGGGCTTGCTCAGACTCTGGGTAAAGTCTTTGTAGGCATGAAAATGGTTAAGGGAAACTATATTTCAGGGTAGGACCAGACCTGGGCCGAAATCTAGTTCCCTCTTCCCCCCATCCTCCAAGTTAAGACCTGGTTGCCAGTCTTGAGGAGTGGAGTTCCGCCAGTGGCAGCAATGGTACTTGGAGGAGGGATATGGGGGGGTACCCAACCGTGTGTCCCCACAGTCCCTCCCTCGATGGTCCCTACAGGCGGTTCTCTGTGCAGCGCTGCGCCCGCTGCCACCTAGGCATCTCGGCCTCGGAGATGGTGATGCGAGCTCGGGACTTGGTTTATCACCTCAACTGCTTCACGTGCACTACGTGTAACAAGATGCTGACCACGGGAGACCACTTCGGCATGAAGGACAGCCTGGTCTACTGCCGCTTGCACTTCGAGGCGCTGCTGCAGGGCGAGTACACCGCGCACTTCAACCACGCGGATGTGGCAGCCGCAGCGGCGGCAGCTGCCGCGGCCAAGAGCGCGGGGTTGGGTGCAGCCGGGGCCAACCCTCTGGGTCTTCCCTACTACAATGGCGTGGGCACGGTGCAGAAGGGGCGGCCGAGGAAGCGCAAGAGCCCCGGGCCCGGGGCGGACCTGGCGGCCTACAACGCTGGTGAGTGCGAGGCGCCCCGAGCGCCCCGACGGGTTGAGGGAAAGTGCACTGCGTCAGTGGCCAAGAGCCGAGTGAATTTCAGTGTCTTATACATGTATACTTATAGCACTCTGGGTACTCCAGCCTTTAGCTTCCCCAGGCCCACCGGACGACCTGGCAGAAGGGACATTAGCTCCCTGGTCTCCAGCCCTTGCGCTCTCGGCTGGAGCGGGAGGAGAGGGTGCATTAATGGTCCTGATGCTCTGGGTGCAGGACCATGTCGCTGAGAAATTTTTTAGAAACAGCTTTTTGGTTTGGGCCTTTTACCCACTTTGCTGTGCAGAAAGTGCAAGGATAGAGAAAACAAGGCAGAGCCGACACCAAACAGGCTCTAGGTTGGCGTGGCTGAGGGAGAGGATCTGGGGCGATGGATGAGCGAAGCAGAGTGGCTGGGGTCCCAAGAGAAAGCACTGGCTGTGGCCTCGGGCACCGAGCTTGGCCTGGCCTGCAGCCAGGGTCATGCGAAGTGTCCTGAGTGCGGCAGGCTCGGGAAACTTGGGCCCAGGAGCCTTTGAGAAAAAGTGGGTCGTAGTGTCCCACCCAATCCTCCTGCTCTGCCAGGTCTCGGTTTCCCCCGGGGGCTCTTACTCTGAGTTCCGGGTGACAGTGGGGCGCTGGGATGAGATCCGCGACCCTCCAAAGTCGGCGCCCCGGGTTGGGACCCAGTAGGCCTGGCCTTGAGCCGGCGGGGTAGGGTGGAGGACTTGTTTCGCATTTCCGGCATCTTTGAACCCTGGGTTGTTCCGGGAGAGGTTCTGCCCCCTCCCGCGTCCCTCCGCGCTCAGGACAGCTGCGGGGGTTCTGAGGCCCAGCAAATTGAACCATTAACATCTGCCCGAAGTCTGCACGGCCGGGAAAGGTTTATGACTCCCTGGGCTTCTGAACTTGATAGAGTTTATTTGCAATTACTTTCTTTATTTCGTCTGCGACAGGATTGGATTCGGAGACTTTGTTTTCTTTCTCCTTTTCCCCTTAGTCCAATGCACAAGTGGAAACAAAACAAAACAAAAACCCTGAACTGTGCGGAGAGGGCTGTGGTGGGGAAGAAGTCAGGATTATTTTGATTTTTAAAAATCTGAGCTGGCTCGGGGCGGGGAGGGGGGCGGGGGGTGGGATGGGAGGCGGGTGGGGATCCCCTGTTCGCTCCAACGAAGTTGCTTGTTGGGTGATCGTGGGGCATGTGTGTCTTGGTGTGCGGAGCTGGGAGGAAAATACAGCCCCCAGTCTGGTAAATGGTGAGGGGGCTGCGGCCAGGTCTGCGAGGCGGATTTAATATTTGTTGAAGGCTCTACCAGAGATGCGGCTCTGCAAAACTTCCATCCCTCGTCACCCACCACCCTGAATAGACCACACGGAGTCCAGATCAGGTCCCCCAAAACAAAGCCGGTCTATTTATCAAGTGGGGTCGGCCTCCAGTAGGAACAGCAGGCGGGCTGGGCCACAGGGCGCGTGGTGGTTGGGAGCGGGATTGTGTTTTCCCGGGCAGAGAGGTTCGCAACCGGGTTTGCAACTGAAAGGTAGGAGGTACCGAGGGGTATTTGTGCTTTTTGCTGCTCCGCCGCCCTGCCTGGCGAGGCCGCGCCGCACCGAGCAAGATGTGGCTGGAGGCTGAGTTTCAGAGGAGCTGGCACCTCTACGAGACTTCCCCACGCATGCCATCTCGTCATTTTCTCTTTGGTCCCTCTCTTCCTTTTTTTTTCCTTTCGGCTCTCTAGGCGCCACTTTCTCTCTCTGCGTGCGTCTCCCGTTTCTCTGTTCCTGTCTCTTTCTCTCCCGACGCTCACGTCTCTGGCCTTGGCCCGGGCTTAACCGCGCACTGCGTGCCGCCGGTGGCTTTGCGGCTCGCTTACTCGGGGCTCCCGGGACTAGGTTGGGAAAAGGGGGAGCCTCCTTCGCCGCTCCAGCCCGGCCAGGCCTCCCCCGGTCTGGCTGCTGTCCCCCTCCCTCCCCTCCCGGCGCTGGCAGGAGAGAAATGGCCGCAGTGTTGGCCGCGGGGCCTCTGGGACTGGAAAGAGGGCCCCGTGGAGGGTGAGATTTCGGAGGTGTGTCCGGGCAAGTGTGTGTGTGCGTGTGTCCGTGATTCTGACTGTGAGGACTCGAGCTTGTTTGTGTGTGTCCCGCACCCAGGGGCCCAGCCACACGGACCCCCTGCAAAGCCCATCGCTGTGGGGGACAGTCCGGTGGAGGAGCGGCGGCATCTAACTACAGCGCGGTGAGCTCGGGCAGTGTGGCGAGGGGGCGCCGTCGGTGCGCCCGGCGCTTCGCTCAGGGAAGGGCAGTCAGAGCGGCGGGGCCGCAGGGTCGGAAAGTCCTTCCGGGGCGATGGCCGCGGCGGTCCTTCTCTGGCTGCCCCTCTGGTCCGAGAGCGCAGCCCAGGTCCCAGAGGCGGAACTGAAACCTACCCCACCCCAGAGCGTGGCTGCCCGCCGGCCGGGGTCGCGAACAAGGCTGCCGGAGCCCGTGAGGGGCCCGGGCCGCACGCTTTGCGCCCGGGTTTGCGCGCCGCGGCCACGGGAGTCCCGCGCGGACCGGCCGGATGCCCGGGCCTCCCCCAGCCCCAGCTTTCTGTGTGTGTGTGTGTGTGTGTGCCTGGCGGCGTAATTACTGATTTGATTCCAATCCATTATTTAGACAATTGAACCTACAATCTAGTCTTTAGTAAAATGAGGCGAAGTCAGATTTGATTACAGGTTCAGTCCCAGCGACAAGAGCTCGAAACCCGATGGGTTAATAACAGATCACGAGTAAATTATTCATGATTTTACGAGCTCTTTAGCTCCATTGAATCGGCCTAATTGAGAGGAAAAAAAAAAAAGGAGAGAGAAAGCTTGATCCTCCACCTTCCCTCATCCCCTTGCTCCTCCCTGGACCCAATCCTGGGGAACCGCGATCCTTCTGGGGAGCTGGGGGCGAGAGTGCGGGGCCTGGGGCACCGACCAAATCTGGGCTCAACAGCCTCTTTGCCCCCAGCGCATACCCCTGCCCCAGCCGCTGGCCGGCCTCGGCCTCCCTGCCTTGGGCCGACTCCTTTTCTGCCCTCCTCTCCTTTTCTCCCTTTCCCCTTTTCACCACTCCCCAGCCTGTAACAGCTTCGAAAAAGCCACCCCGCAGGGACCCAGTCTCCCTGAGACCTGGGATTCAGTTCCTTGGCCTGGACCCTCCACCACACAACATCCCTGCTATTTCTGGGCCTTGCTGTCCCCTCAGGCTCTCTCTGTGTCTCTCCTGGTTTCTTTCTGTCTTTGTAGCTGTCTCTCTCTGGTTCTCTCCATATCCACTGCTTTCTTTTCCTCTGCTCTTCTCTCTTTTTTCCTGGCTCTGTCCATTTTCCCTCCCTACCATCTCTCCTTTTCTCTCCATTCTCTCTGTCTTTCTACATCTGTCCCTTTCTTTCCTTTCTCTGCCCTTTCTTTCTCCCTCCCCCAACCACCTCCCCCCATCTAGGCCTCACTCAGGGCACGTCCCTTGGGTTCGTGGGGCGCCAGGGTCCCCATGGAGCTCATTAACAGCAGCAAGGCCCAGGCAGGGGCTGGGCGGAGGAATGGGCCCAGAGATCCCCTGTGGGGAGGCCTGCCCCCCCCTCCCGTGGAGCTGGGGACTAGGGGCAAGAAGAGGGTTGCTCCCCACAGTGGGGGCAGGGCAGTTTCCATGGATCCCACTTGGAGTCATTCTGTGATCCCCTTTAAATTGCTGGATCCTTGTTGTTCACCCTGAGCACTCTCAGTGGGAGTAGCCTGGCTGGAGGACTTGGGTGCCTGGGTGCCTATGGGAGGAGCCCTTAGGAGGTGTAGCCACTTGCTGACAACTCCTAGGTTAGGGACAAGACCAACATCTTGTGAAATTTTTCTGCAAGGGACCACTCCTCACTTGGACAGGGGAGGAGTAGGTCACCAGGAGAGCAGGAGTACTTCTGAGGTAGTATTGCCAGATAAAATGCAGGACTCGCAGTTAAATCTGAATTTTGGGTAAACGACAAGTAAATTTTTTTAGTGTAAGTGTATCCCATACAACATTTGAATTTTAAATAAACAATGAATAATTTTTTAGTATGAGTGTATACCATGCAATATTTGAATTTTAGGCAAACAACAAAGCAGTTTTCAGTATAGGTATGTCCCATGCAGTATTTGAGACATCATACTAAAAAATTTTTTATTGTTTATCTGAAATTCAAATTTAACTGGACAATCTGTATTTTTATTTGCTAAATCTGCAGCTCTATTATGGGCATGTGATGAGACAGGAGATATATTCCCAGTTGCCCACTTTAGGGGGAATGAATTAATCTCTTATGAGGCATTCCCCAAAGTAAGACCTTATGTGTGGAATGGCTCAGGATGTATTGAGGGGATCTTGGAGAGGGGTCCTGCGTGTCCCCATCAGCCACCAGGTTGCTAAGCAACTTTCTGAGGCCCAAGTTTTCCATACCTGTCCCCCACTCCAGTGCCTTCCAGGCATTGGCAGGCCCAGCTGGGCCCCTTCTGGATGGGGACGGGCTCCCCAAAGAGTCATGCTTCATCTTTGCCTGCCTTTATGGTGTAGGGGAAAGAAACAGCAAGGAGGCAAGCACTGCAGTGTTGAATCTAGGCTCAGCCATAACCAATGGTGTGGCTTTATTTTCCTTAGCATTAGTTTCCTCATCTCTAAAATGGGGTGAATAGCAGTAGCCACCCCTTGGAGCAGTAGTGAAGCCCCCCTCCCCCCATGTATGTAGAGCCAAAGGCATACCCTGGGTGTGGCATACATGTTAATATTTTCCTCCAGCTTCCTTCCCTTTTGGTTAGAACTCTGCCACTCCATGAGATTTCCAAAGATAGCTTAACCTCCCTGCCTCATTCACCTCATTTGTCAAACTGGGAAACAACTGCCTCATAGGGCAGTGGTGAGGATTAAGCTACAAAATACAATTTCCAACCTTCGACCCAGTGCCTGTGGCCCAGGGCTAAGGGATCGTGCAGTACCTTTGGTTGTAGGAACTGATGAGGGAGAACTGAAAGTGAGTGGAGAGTATGGAAAGTGAGTTGAAGCCTGTGACTTCCAGGTGCCTGCCCCAGACACGGTGTGGGGGGAAGGGGCAGGGGAGACTGGAGACTGCATTCCTCCTTAGGGAGTGCAGGGAGAAATGGGGAGATCATGGGCCTGCGTCTGCAGTCAAGTGACTTCCCTTTCGGAGCCTCAGTTTCAATATCTGTAAAAAGGGGGAAATAATGCTTGGCTCAAAGGGTTGTTTTGAGGATGAAAATGTGCATGTAAAGCCCTTTAGCACATCTTGTGGAGTTGAATGTCATTGACAAGTTGTAGCTGTTGTTATTATTACTATTATTATTGTAACATGATGGCTCAGAATGGTTTTTGGATTCTCCTAGAGCTGGGTTTGAATCCAGCATTTCCTAGCTGAATGACCCTGGGTAGATGGCTCTCTCAACCTCAAACTCCCCTATAAATCTATAAAATGGGATAATACCTCCACCTCACCGGGGTGCAGCACCCACCGTGTGGTTCTGAGGCTAGAAACATTTGGCGAAGCGTGGGGTGGGTGTGGACTTGGCAGTGTTGTGGGGGTCCGGGCCAGGAGGTTCACCTGCTGCCTCTGCGTTCCTTCCCCAGCCCTGAGCTGCAACGAGAACGATGCGGAGCACCTGGACCGCGACCAGCCGTACCCGAGCAGCCAGAAGACGAAGCGCATGCGCACCTCCTTCAAGCACCACCAGCTTCGGACCATGAAGTCTTACTTTGCCATTAACCACAACCCGGACGCCAAGGACTTGAAGCAGCTCGCGCAAAAGACGGGCCTCACCAAGCGGGTCCTCCAGGTCAGCCAGGCCGGGGCTAGGGGTGGGGGCATCTGCGGCGTCAGGACCTGGGGTGGAATCCCACAGTGGCCGTGGGCCTTGGAAGGACCTTCTGCTCTACGTCCGCCTATCTCTTTATCTTTCTCTGTTCTCTTTCTCCATCTCTTCAGTCTATCTCTAGCTGTATTTCAATCTTTTTTTTTTCCCATTCTAACTTTGTCTTCTCTCCTTCAAGTTTTGTCCCTCAGTGTTTCTGTTTTGTGTCTGTGTGTCCCTCTGTCCTCTTTGTCTACACAGTCTCTTTTCTTGCTTGTAAGCAATTCTTAGTTGCTATTTATTACCCAAGTGACACTCAAATATGCTCATGTTGTAAAAGGTTCAAGCATTTCAGTTAAACCAGAGCTTCCCCCCACATCCCCACTGGCAACCTTGGCCCCTTAAACCAGGATGCCCGTCCAAGGCACCTGCTGTTAGCCATTTGCTCCTTCTGCTTCTTGTTCCTCACTTGCTCTCTCTAGTTTCTCTCTCTCTCTCTCTCTCTCTCTCTCTCTCTTTTTTGTCTCTCTCTAGATTTACCTTCTGTTTCTTTGTTGCTTCTCAGACTCTCCCAGAAGCAAGGTTTGTAAGGGAGAGGGATTAGGGCAGATCCCCTGGGTGGAAGTAGATGGGTGCCTCTGAAAACAAGCAGCATTGCACTTGTATGTGAGGGTGCTTTCTTGATAGAGAGGATCCAGAGCTTTCACCAGATACCCTAAGGGTCTGTCCACCACCCCCAAAATGTTAAGAACCCCATTTGGGGATACAGGTATCCCAGCTGCCTGTATGACCCAAACTTGTGGCAGAGCCTTGGGTCACCACTTTTTAAATCTTCAGCTCCTCCTCTTACTTGTTTCATGGTCCTGGGCAAGTCACCTAACTCCTCTGAGCCTCAGTTTCCTTGTATGTGAAATGGGCACAAGAAATTACACTGAAGGCTTATTGGAGGAGCAATTGAGATAATGTAAGTGCCCATCACAGTAGCTGACAACCGCTCAGTGGATGGTAGCTAGGATAACATTAACTAGAATAATCAATTAACTGATATTAACTAGTATAAACAATTATTCTGGTGGCTGGACTTCAGTTTCCACATCTGTACAATGATAAGGTGGGAGAATATCTCCCTTTATAGTTAGTTTAACCAATTTATTCCTCAGAACGTGTGACGGTAGGGATAACAATGCACATTTTTGGGTAAGAAAATTGAGAGATGAAGTGAGTTGACTATGGTCCCACAGCAGGAGGAGTGGTGCTGGAATCTGAGGGCAGGCCAGTCCGACCGACCCCCTAGCCCTAAGTCTTTGAGGACTGAGGGCCCGGGGGTGGGTGGCGACACCGAGTGGGTGAGGGTGATGGTGACGACACCGAAGGCTGTGAAGCCACCCTAAGCTTTCTTGCGAGTCTGTTAGAACTTTTAAGAAAGCATTTTGGAGGTGACATTGGTGGCGGGATGGGACTGTGACGCGGGCGAGGGTCCGCAGATCACCGGGAAGCCTGGAGTCCAGGCGCCCAGGCCCCCGGCTGCCAGCCAGGCGCACCGCGACGGGTCTGGCGCAGCTTGGTCTCGCGCGGTCTCAGTGACGTAGCGGAGGGAGCTGAGGACCCGCCAATGAGATGCCGATGCGCCTCTCTGGGCCCGCCCCCCGCCCTGGAGCTCCCCGCAGGCCCCGCCCCTCCTGTTTGGGATCCGTTTTGCCCAAGGTCCCTCTGACTAGGGCTCTAGAAGAGGCGGCCCCTTGGGGTCTCAGATCCCGCTGGTCCGTTTGCCTTCGACTTTTCCTTTTGGGGATTAGGTCGGGCGACTCTTCTTGGCGCCCCCTCTGTTCCTCAGCCCTGGGCGAATTTGGACGCAGGATCTGTGGTTGCTGCCTTTTCTCTGGTTAGTAGTCCTTCCTCTCTCTAGATGCCCTTATGGTGAGTTGGTGGGGGAAAAGGGACCCGTGAAAAAAGCCCTAAGAGCAGGCAGGGGCAGGAACAGGGACTTGAAGTCAGGCAGAGCTGGGTTCCGTTCTGCCCGTCTACTCACTGGCAGTGTGTCTTGCACAAATTAGTTACCCTCTCTGAGCCATAGCTTTCTCATCTGTAAAATGGGCACCATTAGGGCACATACCTCGCCAATTATCCAGATTAAGTGAAATAAAGAGTAAATGTCCATGGTTGGGTCTGAATCTGGAGTGGGGAGCTGATCTCTGCTGGCCTTGGTAAGGCAGGAAGCTTGATTTAGGAACACATTGGATTTCCAGCATAGTTATCTCTCATTCTTTCATCTGACCAAATAGCTATTGGCACCAGGCCCTGGGGACACAGAGGTGAATGAACCACAGTCCTGGCCCTGAAGAAGTTCACCTATTAGGTGTCGAGACAGACCCACAACCAGTTTCCCCATAGTGTGATCAGTCGGGAGGGAGTTTCTGTGGGAGACCAGGGGAGAGACCAATTACCTACCCTGTATGTGAGGAAGGGTTCATCTGTGTGACCTGGGTCTAGACTTGCTCTTCCTCCCCTAGACTCCTGAGCCAGGGCTGTTCACACCTGCATGCCCTCTCCACCATGGGGACTCAGAAAAGCCAGGGCATGGGACTAGTTGAGAGAGAGAATCACTGATAGAAGCACTAATCAATAAATGTTTGAGTGCTCTACTATGTGTCTACTATGTGTTGAAAGACTCATGAAGTACACTTGCTCATTGAGTCCTCACTATCAGGCATCATGCTCCCTTCTCCTCCACTGTACAGATGAGAGAACATTGAGGCCCAAATGATTTCCACTTGCCCCAAGTCACACTTTGCTGGTAGGTAGCAGAGCTGGATCCACATCCAGGCGCGTCTGATCAGTGGGCATTGCCCTTTCTCCTCTAAGCCAACCCAGCAGTGACAGCCTCTGAGTGTGAGTATCGTTTATGGCCTGTACGTTGTTGGGGTGAGGGCAGTCGTATCCACAGGACACATCAGACCCCTGTTCTCCCTCCTCCCAGACCTCCCAATCTCCTGCACAAATGCTTAGTATTCCCTAACAGCACAGCAGCTCATGACTATGCAGCAGTTTGCAAAGCCTTGTCTTTCCGGCCACTCGTCTTCCTTACCTTAATATTTTCCCGCCCATTTTACAGATGAGAAGCTTAAGAACTAGTGAGGTGAAGTGATTTACTTGAGGACACAGGAGCCAGGCATTGACAGGGTGGGGCTCTCTCCCAGGTGTTCTGACTACTGATGGGCCAACTGGGGGAGATGGGATGGGGGCAGTTTGGGGCGAGGCAGCTGGTGGTGTGGCTTTGGAAGGTAACATATAGATTAAAGTCCTTTCTGACATAACAACAATGTGATTTGGGCACTTTAACTTCTCCTCTCAGAGCCCAGTTCCTTGTCTTTGAAGTGGAGATAATAATAGCTTGTACCTTGAGGATTCCTGAGGATTGAGACAATGAATGGGAAGGCTCCAGCATGGTGCCTGCTGGTACAAAGTAGACAAAGTAGGTGCCCATGAAATGGCTTCTCATCACTGGCTACACAAACTTAATTGTGCTAGGCCTTGGGTGCCCCCTGCAGGTTGTGGTCCACCGCGACCCTGTGGAGAGAGTCTGCAGGGCAGGGCATGTTGAGGTTGAGGCTGTGTTCCCAGAAGTGGATGATGTAGGGCGTGTGTGTGTGTGTGTGTGTGTGTGTGTGTGTGTGTGTCTGTCTGTCTGTCTGTGTGTGTCTGTGTGTGTCTGTGTGTGTGTGTGTAGGGATTCTAGGCTGTTACTGAATCTGTAATGCATAAGCATCAACATGGCAGGCCCGGGATGCAGTATCCCTGCTGGAATTTGGAGCTGATACGAGGCCCAGACTCGGCCCTCCCACTTACTCTCTGAATGGTTATGAGGGAGTGACTTAACCTCTCTAAGCTTCAGCTATAAAATGAGGATGGTAACCATGCTTCACTAGGTGGTTGCAAGGCGTAAATAAGATGACATAAAGCGTAATTTATAAAGTATATGTGAGGGACTCAAAAATATTAATTTCATACACATTTACCTAGTAAGGTTCAGTCTACCATCCCCTTTTGCACACATTTAAAAATTTTAATTATCTTCATTTTGCAGATGAGGAAACTGAGGTTCAGAGAGGCTAAAACCCTTAGCACTGAGTCTCACAGCTAATAAGTGATGGGAGGGGTCAAGCCCAGATTGGTTTGATTCCACAGCTCTTTCCAATACGGCACAGTGTAGGGACTGTGATTCTCAGCACCACCCCCCCCTTGGATGTAGCTGCCGAATGCAGCAGGACAGATGGGGGACAAGGGGAGGAGTGAGTCATAGATGCCATGTCTTGGTAGGAAAGCAGGAATTCTGTTGTAAAGCCCTAGGGGTGTAAAAAGTGCTCAGAATTGTCACCAGCAGCAGCAGCATGACAATCACAGTACTCACTTGTCACCAGCGGGCAAGGTGACCGGGAGACAGAATGGCTCCTCGGACCGAAGTCCATTAAGACATTAAGCTTTACCAGTTCTTGGAGAGCATTGCTCAGCACATCCATGCGCCTCTGCATTGCCTCTCTTCCTTCCTGGGGAAGGATTAGGAAGGCAGAATATTAAGGTGCCCTAGGCTGGGGAAGGGGCTGGTGAGCTGATGGATTTGGATGGGTGAACGTCTCCTTAGGGGTTCCCAGTGTGACTTTGAAGGAAAATACATTTTAACAACCAGCAGTTTAAAAGCATTCTTCAGATGACCAGTTAGTCATCATTAACCTATGTGAGAACTCAAGAACTGAGGACACTAGCTTTCCTCCATTCGCTCACTTCAACAAATACACTGACCTGCTGTGTTCTGGGCGGGGCATGAGGTACTGAGGATTCAGTGATGACCCTGGCAATGAACAGGCGCGGCTGGAATGTACAGTCCACAGGGGAGACAATGTCCAGCAAGGTACTGTATAAATAATTAAAATGGTGATAAGATTGACCTCTATATTTTTCTGTATATTTGAAATATCTCATAGTAAAGATATCTTTAAATGATTCCAGGGCCAAATAAGTTTGGGAAATGCCAAAGATTGACTGCATCCTTCTCTTAGAGATCAGAGCACACTGGCATTAATACAGGCATTGAGAAATCTTGAAGAGATTCAACTTTGTCTAGTCCAACATTTCCCAAGTGTATTTGGCCACAGAACCCTTATTTAACTCTTGACAAAAATAAAATAGAAGAAGTGCTAGGGTGGAAAAATATAGGGGTGCAACGAGAGCATAAACACGGGGACCTGACCTGGGGAGGGAGATGGTCAGGAGTGGCTTCCCTGAGGAGGTGAGGTTTAAACTAGGACTTCAGTTCATTGAGCCTCAGCTTCCCCACCTGTAAAATGGGGAGAGTGAGCATTGTTCTGCATGTCATTTGCACAGGGCTGTACAGAGTGTTTGATCTAGTCACAGATGGTTGAAGTTGGATGGAATTTCATAGGTGATTTGGCCCAAATCTCTCCGTTTAGAAGAGAGGAAACTGAAGCCCAGAGAGGTGGAGTGACTTGTTCAAGGCCCCAGAACAATGTAGTTGTAGCCCTGGAACTGGACCTAAGGGGTCCTGATATCCAGTCCACTGCTCATTATTTTTTATTCTTTAAAGAAAACTTTCTTTAAAGTTTATAAAATAATAGAACCACCATACAGGCAGGTTAGAAAACTAGGGGCAAAAGTTACCCATATGAAGACACAGGAAACCAGTAATCCAGGTGTGCAGTTTGGAAGTTAAGTAGTGGGTAGGGACGTGGGCCCAGCTTGCTGGGATGCACATCTCATCTCTGCGTCTTTGGCTGGGCTCTGGGCCTCAGTCTCCTCACCTGATGATAATATATCAGTGCTGACCTTGTAAGGCACTAACAGGGGTTCATATGTGTAAAATCCTTAGAACTTTGCTTAGACGTTGCCTTCTGAGTGAATATTCGTCATTATTATTTGCTTTATGAAGTTGCAATACCAGAGGATGTCATTTTGTTATCCTTTTTTTTCTCACATAACATTCGTCACAAGACATTTCCTCTGCGACTGCGTGGAGTGGCTGTGTGGTGACTTCCACTTGTCCCATCTGGTCAGATGCTTTGGATGCAGCCATTGGTTTTGATGTCATAAAAAGAAACCGCCAGTGGACACTTTTGGTCTTGAAGCGTTGGTATTTTGGCTGGTTTCCTTAGTGGCCCTGGAGGGGATCTGTGGGGCAGAGTGGGTTTCCCACTGACCCTCCTGGTCTCCTTGATGAAAGAATCCTGGGGAAGGGGATTTGCGAGGCAAAGCTCAGCCTTCAGGGCCAGGGGGTGTCTGAGGAGGAGCCATGTAACCATGTGGGCTTCCTCCTCCACCCAGGACCTACTGGGGATCCCCTGGGCACCTGACTGAGGCACTCCCTGGAGATGAAGAGAGAGGGCTGTCAGTTCAAGAAGACGGGTGGGTAGAGCAGATCATCTTCCTTGTTGCAGCTGCCAGAGAATCGCAGCCTGTCAGCACTCCAAGAGGCCATAGAGATCATATGGTGTGGTCCAACTCCCTTGTTGTACAGGTGGGGAAACTGAGGCAGACCCAGAGGTAAGGGACTAGCAGGGGTCACTTGATTGGTCAGTGGCAGAACCAGAGCTGGAAGCTACAGCCTGTGCTCTTTCCACTACATCATAGTTGCTTCTGAGTTTATTCACTCATTCATTCATTCATTCATTCACTGACTCACTCCGGATCATGTGGTAGGGAAAGCATGGACTTTTTATGGCAGATAATCCTGGATCTTAATCTCAGTTTGGCCTCTGTGTGACCTTGGGCAAGTGACTTTGCCTCTCCAAGCCTCTCTGGTTTTAAATCTGTAAAGTGGGGATAATGATAGTACCTCCCTACTTGGCCTATCATGGAGATAACCTGTGACCGTGCATGTTAGAGGATGGCTGGGTGCCCGGCATGAAGAGGTCTGTAAATGTTATCTGTTAGTATTACTATTAACTCAATGCATG
The DNA here is from genome assembly GCF_008692025.1 of Phocoena sinus. Lineage (NCBI taxonomy): Eukaryota > Metazoa > Chordata > Mammalia > Artiodactyla > Phocoenidae > Phocoena > Phocoena sinus. The sequence goes on along the minus strand of NC_045768.1, from coordinate 11,150,757 downwards.
TGACTGATTCTTAATCTTTGCCAGTCCCTCTGCCATATCCCCAGGGATATAAAGATGACTTAGACAAGGTCCCTGTCCCAACAACCTCTTGGGAGGGGATTTGTTTTGAAATACCCAGGAGAATTCTGGTGAAGCCTGGCTTAAGGTGAGAAACAAACTCCACACAAACCCCCGCAGCAGCTGGCTTTTAGTTGAGTTGTTGACTTTTATCCACCAGATTCCCAGCGCCTCAGATTCGGTAAAGCAGAGAAGGCAGTTGTGGAAGATGGTGTCATTGTTTACAAACCTCTGTTAGGGGCAACGCCAGAGAAATAGCAAACAGCCAGCAATTAACTGTTCCCGCCCTTCCCAAGGGCTTGGAGCCCCGGACCGATGGGCGATGCACTGCCCCCGGGGCTTCCCGCTCCTGCTACCACTTGGAGAGTCAGGCCCACGGGGACGCTCACAGGGCCACACATGCTCAGGACAGGACGGTGGCAAGAGAGTCACAGCTCCAGGCTTCCTCATCCCCAATCTGCAGTGTTACTTTGGGGAAGTCGCCTCTTCTCTCTGAGGGTGTCTGGGGGCTTTCTCCATCATTTTCTCCATCGGTCATTCTCTGGGCAGACGGACACAGAGTCCCACCTCTGTAGATTTCTGTAGGCCAGGCAGGGAAGGAGCCCCCATCACAAGAAGTGCCTATCGAGGCTGGTCTTAGAAGCGCTGTACTTATTTGCAAGCCCCCAGAAGAGGTGATGGGCTTGCTTTGGGCAAAGGCCAGGGAAAATGTGCTTTCTTCCTGGAAAGATCCAGCGGGAGAGAGCTTTGTTTCCCGACTTCACAGGGTCTGCATCTCCCTCCTTACTCCAGGATTCTAAAGGCTGTGCTTTTAAATTGAGCCCAAGTTGTATCGGGCCACCAAAAAGAGGGTTTGAGGCCACAGGCCCCTGGAGCTGGGGTGGTCCCCAGGGGAGGGTGGGGCCGAGGGCTGGCCCTTCTGATCCCTGTCTGAGACACTGGGAAGACAGGAGATGCAGGTGCACCTGGAAGGACGCAGCTGGACACCCTAGAATCTGTTCAGTTCTCCAAGGCCCTCTGTTTTACCGGGAGGCTTCCGGCGAGTGTTTTCTTCACGCGAAGGGAAGGGAAGGGGCCCTGCCCTTTGGGCTTTTTTCTCTGGGAGATACAACCTCCCACCCCATCCCCCAACCCTCCTCCCCCCAGATTTTCTTGGCTTCTCCCAAAGTACTTTGAGGACCTTGGGGTACAGCGGGATCTCTCTGTGCACTTCGATGGGTGGGCATACTGGCTGGGAGGTGCTGTGTAGATAAGTATCGATGCTTCGTGTGTACAGGCTTGTGTGCAGTGGTGTGGGTGCGAATGTGTGCATGTGTCGGTGCTCAAGGGAAAATGAAAGCAAACCCTTATTCTCTCTCTTGGGCATTCTTTTCACGCAGAGCTCAGTAACTGGGCCCCCCACCCCACCTCCCTCGTAAAGGATACTGGGACATGGCAGGTCGGGAGAGGGAATCTTTCATCGGGCAGCTCTTCCCATTCTGTCCACTCCGCCCTGAGACCTGAAACCCAGTGGTCCAGGATGCTGGCGGCTTCTCCAGCAGATAGCGGCAGGGATTAGGAGCTGCGTCTTTTTCTTCCTCATAGTAACTCTTTATTGACTGCTTCCTGTGTGTTCTTTACATCGTTCTGGTATTTCCCAGACTTGCCATGAAAAACTTGAAAAATGGTACCCACAAGAATTTGTGGGATCTCTTGCCCGCTTAAAGGCGACTGCCAAAAAAACAAACCTCTCAACCATGGTGAAAAATGATCGAGATTTGGTTTGTGTGAATCTCCCAGAACAGAATAGAAATGCTATGTGAGCCACATATGTAATTTTACATTGAAAACTTTCCAGTAGCCACATTAAAAAAGCAAAAAGAAACCTGTAAAATTAATTTTAAGGATATATCCTGTTTGGCCCAATATGTCCAATATATTGTCATTTCAGCGTGTAATCAAAATAAAAATTACCATCGAGATATTCTACTTCCTTCAGATCTGATGTGGTTCTCACCTATAGACCAGCCGTCTTGGGGCTACTAGCCACATGTCAAGTGCTGGGTGGCCACATGTGGCTAGTGGCTACAATATTTGAGAAACTTCTAACAGAAGGGGAAACCCAGTAACAGGCAATTCGAGGAAAGGACATTTTTATTGTATTAACAATAAAAATACAAAACAAAATATTGCCAGCCCAACTTTTTAATACACAGCTCCCCCACCCCCCATTCCGTCAGAACACCGATTGGCATCTCTGAGTTAAGCAGTCCGGAGGCATGCTCTGCCCTTCTTCTCCTCGTCCTGCCCGCCTTCCTCTGACCAGCCTTTCCCTCTCCCCGACGCAGGTCTGGTTTCAGAACGCCCGGGCCAAGTTCAGGCGCAACCTTTTACGGCAGGAAAACACTGGCGTGGACAAGTCGACGGAGGCGGCGCTGCAGACGGGGACGCCGTCGGGACCGGCCTCAGAGCTGTCCAACGCCTCGCTCAGCCCCTCCAGCACGCCCACCACCCTCACAGACTTGACTAGCCCCACCCTGCCGACTGTGACGTCCGTCTTAACTTCTGTGCCTGGCAACCTGGAGGGCCGCGAGCCTCACAGCCCCTCGCAAACGACTCTTACCAACCTTTTCTAATGATTCTTGGCCCCCCGCCCCCGCCCCACAATTTCTTTAAAAAAGAAATTATCTTTAGTTGAATTCCAAGTGTATTTTAAAATAGAGGCTTTGAGCAACTAACTAACCACATTTTAGGATCTCGCCTGGAAAATGAGGAAGAAAATAACTACGCCCCTTGCAGACACAGCGGTGTGGACTGGAATTACTTGGAAGATCTATCTGCAACACAACATTTGTGTCACTGTACAGTTTTGTGGACTGAGCGAGGAAAAACAACAAATAATTTAAGTTGGCTAGAGCTTCTGTATTTTCAAAGACTGCCACGTGCCTTAGGAATACTGTTTTATCTCCATACTTTGGATGACTTGTTCATTTTTCTCTCCCTCTTTTTCTCTCTGTATATTTATGACCAGAGCAAAAATGTAAAAAAAAAAAAAAAAAAGTTTGTTACTTTGAATAGTCCTAAAAAAGAAAAAAAAAAGGAAAAAAATCAAACCCCCTCCAACAGTCGCTTTGTTGTTTTAGAATTTTAAGGTGGAAGTCTGTTCAAATATCAGAATTTGTAAAATCTAACCAGTAATAAAACCACTTACTGAAACTAGCTGGTGCCACTGCTGTTTAGAGGTGTGCCAAATTCACAGGACTTAAGAGTCTTACTGAAGCCCAGGGATCAATTCCAAGGTCTTCCCCTATTTATAATATTTATTTATAATAATGTGTAATATTTGCGGGGACCCTCTTTTGTGCCAGACTTCGGGCTGCTTGTTGGGATCCAGAGATGAAGTAGACACAGTCCCAGCCCTTAAGGAATTTAGAGTGGAGGCAGAGACAGACAAGAGATCATCTTAGCACGTGTGCTATGTGCTAAGTGGGGAGCATGTAAGCAAAATACCATTCATTCATGCATGTGTTCTTTCAAATATTAAATAAGCACGCCCTGCTGGATCCTTTGACAAAGCTCAAAGGTCATTACACCTGCCTCTTCTGCTCTTCTCTGGGCTGGAAGGGTATGTCAGGCAATGAGGGAGGCCTTTCCCCATGAGGAGTGAACGCTGTCACCAAAGGGCAGCATAAGCTCGAGTTTTCCTAATATAAGACACAAAATTTCAAAATCTTCCAAGAGGGCAAAACCAAATGAATTTGGTTCCTTTACTAAAGCTTCAGGTAACCTCAGAAACCCAGAGAAAAGATGCATCCAGAGAGGATGGAGGTTGAGAGCCAGGCAGAATGAGGTTGGAATCTCTACTGTTGAGCAGTGTGAGCTGAAGGAAGTCATTTCACCTCTCCAGGCCCCAGTTTCCTCAGCTGGAAGGTGACAGTCATGACCTTTATATGACAGTTGTAATGAGGGTGAAGTGAGGTGTGTTGAGGGGCCCAGCGGAGGGCCTGGCATGTAGGAGCTCAATATATTTTATGGAATGACAAGTGACAGGTCAGGACCTTGCAGGTGGAGAGCAGGAATGTGTGTATCCAGGCACTGCCTGTCATTGCTGGATGCATCAAGCAGGTGTGACGTCTGTCCACTGAGCATCTTATGCCCCTTGTTTCTTGCCCTGAGCCCTACTGCAGAGTACTCTGTTACCAGCTTGATCGAATGCCAGCCGTCGTCTAGCAAAATGCCCCACAGTGCCCACCAATTTGAAAACCCAGAGGGAAGATCATAGCTGCTTTGAGGAGAACACAGCCAGGCAAGGTTGGGCAGGGCAGCAGTCCAGCCCAGGACTGTGGTCCCTCTCCCTTCCTCCTCCTGCCATCATGATTGGGACCATGTGGGGAAAGGGAGTAGGGCAGGAATGGGTTGAAAGTATGTAAAGCCTGAAGCGACTCACTTTCTGAAATGTTAAACACACACACACACACACACACACACACAAAGCACTATTGTTTCTATTGCAATTTAATGCCTGGCAAATAGTAGGAGCTCAATAAATTTTTTGTAAACTTTTATATTGATGTATAATGTGCATAAAGGGCACATTTCTGAAATGAACAGCTTGATTGCTGTTTTCCAAATGAACACACCCATGTAACCACCACCCAGATCAAGATACAGGACATTTACAGCACCCCGAAGTCTCCCTTGGGCCCCCTCCCTGTCAACCCCTCCCAAGGTAGCTCCTATTCTGACTTGTAGCACCATGGATTAGTTTTATCTGGTTTTGATTGATACATTTTTGCTGAATGAAGTCAGGATTGCCCAAGATTAACCACCTTGCCTGGGGTCAGGCAGCTAGTGGTGGAGGAGCCAGGGTTTAAACCAGGTCTGTCTCCAGATGCCAAGCTCTCAACCTCAAGCAGACACATTCGTAGTCACACATCCAAGCATGTGGGTTAAGAGCCTCAACTTTTCTATCTGTCAAATAGGGTAACAGAATCTACACCTCTTTGATGACTAGGTAAGAGAAGGCAAGCAGAGGGCCTGGCCCGTGGTCAGCCACACAGATACAGCCCGACTCCAGGTACTCCCAGGGACCCACAGACACAGGCACACTCTTGAGGCTCTAATGGATGGATAGACCCACAGGCTAATGTGCTCACACTCAGACAGCTCCACACAAAGAGGTACGTGCACAAATCTAGCAGATAAACAGGCCCAGACGCTCCCAGACACCCACAGCACCCCACACAGGGAGACCCGCATACAAACCCAGATGGCACACGTGCAAACATTTGCAGGCACCCAGATGCCCCCACATAACCCGGCTGTGCTCCTTGCTCAGGCCTGGACAGACCTGAGTCCGATCCCTATCTTGTCTGTCAGCACTGCCACCCAGAGGGAGCAGGCCCTGGAATGATGCCCAGGGGTCCCCTGCCCTCTACGCGGGAGCAACTTTGGAAGCAGGGCCTGCTGTTGGGCCAGGGATGGGGGGTGCTGTGGAGAAGGCACTGCTCTCCCCTGAGTCCAGACTGAGAGCACCACACACAGAGTGAGACACTCAGAGAGAGTGACGGAGACGGGGAGATGGGGAGAGAGGCAGAGAAAGCGTGAGACACAGAGGCAGAAAGGGACAATGGCAAAGATGTGCACAGACGCAGAGACAGAGAGAGATGACAATGGGGACAAAGATACAGGGCAGAGAGGCGGATCCGCAGTGGACTGGGAAAGAGAGATGGAAAGAGAGAGAACAGCCACAGAGCAGTGAAGAGGCAGAGAGACAAGAGACAGGGATCCAGGTTAAGAGACAGAGTCAAAGTCACAGGTGGAGAGATGACAAGATGGAGAGAAAAGCAGATGGAGATTGAGAAGACCCAGAGAGAAAGGGAGCTCCTGGGACAGACTCAGAGGCTGACAGAGACCTTGACAGAGAGACAGAGCGAGAGGAATAGAGATGGTCGTTTTGAACTGGTGAAGAGTGACACTCAGAGAGGGAGAAGGTGGCACCAAAAGGGCAGCAGAAATAAACAGAGACTCAGACTGGAAAGCAGGCGCTCGCTGGGGCAGGGGATGAGGCTGGGCTTAGGCTGCCAGCCCAGCGCTGTCCCCTGGTGATGGGAGGGAGGGAGAAGACGCCGTCATCACTGCTACCTGAGACTCTGGGGCAGTGTTGCCACCTCCCTGCATGCGGGCTCCAGAGGGGACCAAGGGACCGTCACCAAAACCTTTTGGTCTCCAACCTGCTGTGAACATGGAGAGCCTCCTCGTTCTGGGGACCTATACCCGGGCCTGGCATTAGGCAGTTTGCAGGGGCTGAGGTTTTGACAATGACTGTCCCCTGCCCTGTCTCATCCTATGAAGTCTCCTTTTCCCTAGAGAGGGGAGGCCTGGGGCAGATGGAAGAGACCTTCCACAGTCTTCTCTGCCTTGCAGGAATTTTGGCAAGGTACTTAGCCACTCTGAACCTCAGTATCTTAATCTGTAAAATGGGGCCAACGCTATCCGCCTTGTAGGAGAATTGTTAGGATTCCGTGAGAGAATGTATGCATGCTATATTCATGTTTGACTAAATATGAGAGGAGCTACAGGGGAGGGGTGAGGAGTTGTCTCAAGAAGTTGGGAGAGACTCCAAGGAGATGTTATGTGAGTTGGGATCTTGGATGAACCAAAGGTGACCGGGTGGAGGAGGGGAGCAGGGTGAGAATTCCTGGCAAGGACACAGCCTGGGCACAGGCAAGAGGATACAGAGAACAGTGGGGAGTGGAGAGTAATTTAATGGCCGGGGTTGCCCCTGTGGAGGTGGGTCAGGTTCAGCTCATGGACAGCCTTGAATACCAGCTGGAGCTTGGCCCTGGGGGCCTTGGGGAGATGCCTCTGATTCCCCTGTTCTTTCCTGGGCTGCAGACCCAGGATACAACCAAGCAGGTCCCCTTGCCACCCCTGTACTCAGGTCAGAGTCCCACATGGCAGAACCAGCTTCCTGGAGAGGAAGTGTTGGCCGCTATGGCTTGTGTGTTCTGCTGGCAAGAGTGAACACCTCCAGGCTTCATCTGCCAGCTGAGGCCCCAGGGAGGGGCCGCCCTGGACCCTCTGGCCCCTGGGGACTCTAGGAGGGCCAGTGGGCCCTTCACACCTTCCTTTCCATCTTCCCCCTCCTCTCTTCCTCCCTTTCTCCAGGGCCCAGTGCTGGGCATCGAGGTCTGGGGAAGTGGAGATAATTTGGCCAACGGCCCCTCCCTATGGCTCCCAGGCTTTCTGGGAGACAGACACGTCAACAGCCAGACACTGTCAGCATGAGGGAAGCCCGGGGGCTTACAGGAGCCCCAGGGAAGGAGAGTCCGGCTCTGCGTGGGATGGAAGCCCTACACAACTTGCCATGCCTTTATGCTCATTATCTCACTGAGCCCTTCCCACAGCATCAGGAGGCAGGGAGTGTCATTCCATTTCACGGAGAAGGAAGCCAAGGAGGGGTCATTTGCTCAGGATCACACAGCTTGGGGGCCACAAAGAGATTTTCATCGCAGTTCTAGAAATTCAGCTAGCACCTATCAATCCATCCATCCACCGTGCCAGGCACTGTGGCTGGGGGCACTTAGACAATTCCGGCCCATCCTGGGGTCTTGTGCACCTGGACTGGAGGTTCAAGAGGCAGAGGGAGCCCAGAAGAGGGTCCTAACAGGGGTGGATGTTTGGGGAAACTTTTTGAGTTGGAAGATCAGGCGACTGACCTGGAAGTGTTTGAGGCCACAGGGGGATCCAGGGAGAGGGCAGAAGGGTGCTCAGGTTGTAGGATTTTTCCACCAGTGAGCAGCACTCATGTGGGCAGGAGAGAATCACCGAAAATCTGGAGATGGAAGCTGCCTTGGAGAGCCTCTAGCCAGACCTGTGCTTCAGACCTAGCTTCCTCAGAACCAGCAGCTAATCTAAAATACCCACACTGCGGGGGAGCCCAGGTTGGTGTATCTTACACAAAGCTTTTTTTTTTTTTTTTTTTCGGTACACGGGCCTCTCACTGCTGTGGCCTCTCCCGTTGCGGAGCACAGGCTCCGGACACGCAGGCTCAGCGGCCATGGCCCACGGGCCCAGCCGCTCCGCGGCATGTGGGATCTTCCCGGACCGGGGCACGAACCCGTGTCCCCTGCATCGGCAGGCGGACTCTCAACCACTGCGCCACCAGGGAAGCCCACACAAAGCTTTTTATTATGGAAAATTTCAAACATCGATGAAGTAAACAGAAAAGTATAATGAACCCCTATGTACTCATGGCCCAGCTTCTGTAGGTATCAGTGTTCACTCATTATTGTAACATCCATACCTCCACCCACTCTCCACTCCCAATTCGATGATGATGATTACCTGTGCATCTTTTAAAAATCAGGGATTCTGATAGGCAGCCTGAGTTGGGGACTACCCACCTGGCCCCTTCATTTTAGGGATGAGCAGTGTAAGCTCAGAGAGGGGAAGGGACTAACCTAAGGGTACCCAGCCAGTAAGCAGCAGAAGTTCATCTTGCTAAAGGGCATTTATTGAGAGCCATGTCCTGTGCTGGTCACTGGGTATACCAGTGAATAAGACGGTACCTTATGGAACTCGGAGTCTTGTGGGGGATACAAATGTCAAATAGCCTCAAAAGTAACTAATGATGTATGTGATAAGGTGTATGTGAGACCGTACACACAGGTGAGGGAAAGGACAACTTCCTGGAGGAAGGTGTCACTGAGAGATCAGATAAGTGAGTGGGAATTAACTCAGCAAGTGGGAGGGGGAGGGGGAGAAGAAAGAGTAACAGCATGTGCAAAGGCCCTGAGCCCAGTAGGTCCAAGGCACTCAAAGGTAGCTAGTATGACTGGAGATTTCAGGGCAAGGGCCAGAATGGTGGGAGCTGGGGCTGGAGACATGGCCATGGGCTTTCCAGGCAGCTTGCCTGTATCTTTATTCCAAGAGCACCAGGAAACTGGAAAAGATGAATCAGGGCAGTTGGGGACAGAGACAAAGGTGCGGTCACTCAAATGATGGGGCACCCGACTGCATGGGAGCAGAAGAGGTGGGCTGGCTATGGGGAGGGAGAGCGAAGAGGGGGCAGCCACAACTGGGCAGCTGGTGGGACCCTTCGATGCAGTGGGAAAAGTCACTGGCAAGAGGATGGGGGGAAATGACCAGGGATTTGGGGTTTGGACTTGTCAAGTTTTCGATGCCTCTAAGACATCAAAGTGCTGGCCCATCCTTCCCATCAGGGGCCTCTGAGTCACATGATGGAGGCATGAAAGGGATCTGGGACATTTACTCATTGCTTTGGGTTTCCCATCCCTCCTGAGCAAGTTGGTCCTTAAGCTGGTGTGTGAGACTCAGTCACAATCTGGTCTCTCTCCTCTGGTGCAGGACTCGGGACCATCTCTGGGCTTAATGCTTGCCAAGCACACCAAACTCATCCATGATTTATATGCTGGATGGGCCCTCTGCATGGGGGTCCTACCCCCCTTCTCTCCTCAAAAACTGCTGCTCAGAAGCCCCTTCCTTTTTGGAGCCTTTCCTGCTTAGCCTTCTTCCCTCCTGACTGTGCTGTAACTGTGTCCTTCAGAATGAACTCACCACACAGGGCAGTAATTGTCTGTTTGTCCCCACTCACCTCCACCCTGCAACAGGGGCACTCGAGGCTGGCCTCTTCCTGCCTAGGTCAGCACTGCCAGCACACTGCTGGGCACAGGGTCCCTAGTAACATATCTTTAGCAATTGAGCAAATCAATGATGAATCTATTTTATTCTCTTTCCTGCCACTGTAAGCTCTATGACTCAGTATCCCCGTGTTCTTTATATTGCATCCAGCACAGTGCCTGGCAGATGGTGGGTCCTTAAAAAATATTTCCTAGGTCCTGGAGAGAATAAATGTCAGCACGAACCTTCACTGTGGCTGAGAATCTTGCCTTTAGAGCTTTGGACCTAGACTCTGCTGCTACTTAACCTCTCTGAAGGTAATGGTAACGCCTACTTCATAGAGTTTTGCGGACTCTGAAGCATGTAACTCAGAGTGCCTGGCCCACAGGATGCTCTGCTCGGCCCGAGGGAGCTGTTGCTCTTTATTCAATTCAGTTCAGTCTTTCACTTCAGGCACCTTTATGAGTCTTTGCTCCAAGAGAAGAGGCGAGGGAGGAGGCTCCACTGTGGGACGGCCTCAGAAGTTCTCAGACAGCCTGGGGTGGGGCTGGGCTTGGGGGGCGGCTCCGGCTCCGGGCACAGGGGGCGGCTGCGAGCCCGGAGCTGTCCGAGGAGGCCCCTGGGAACTGGGGAGGGGGCGGAAGCCGGAGCTGAGGTCAGATCCGGCAGGGTGAGGAGCCGAGACATCCTGCGGGGGCGCCCGCGGGGACCTAGCGAAGCTCCCGGGGGAGCCGCCCTGGCACAGCGGGAACCGGCAGAGGGACGCCAGAGCCCCCGCAGGGGCCGGGCGGAGGGCGCCGCCTGGCGGTGCACCGCGACATTGTCCCGGTGGGGTCTGCACTGTTGAAATGCCCCGCAGGGAGGTCAGAGACCTATCTCTATTCTATTCGGGGCTCTGGACGCTTTCCTCAGCTTCTGCTTTGGAGTCCCTAACGTGTGCCAGGCACTGCGTTAGGCAGAGTCAAGGGGCTGTGACAGCATGGAAGCACACAGCACAGGGATCGGCACACAATAGGTCCCCCCAAATACCCTCCTTTCCTTTAGGCTCATTCCTGCGGGCCTCTGGGCAGAGGTGCTGGGCTCAAGCCTGAGGGACTCCCCAAGTATGGGAAGAGAAGAGAAGGTGCAATTCCAGGCACCCATCCTGGGCTCCCTGGGGGGCTCACTCTGCCCCCTGCCGACCCCGCCAGTGGCCTCCACGAATGAGGACTGAAGCCCATCTGCCTGGTGTATGATGGGTAGGCAGGGTGTGAGGTGTGCACTGAGGTGTGGTGGGTGTGGGTTGGAGGGAGGTGTGTTTGGATGTCAGTGTATCTGTGTGTGTAGTCGTGTTGGTGTGTATGTTAATTTGGGGCTGTCTATGTCTTCGTTGAGATGTGTGTGTCTGTGATCAGGTGTGTGTGTCCGTGTGTGAGTCTGTTTTCAGGGGTGTTTGTCCATGTGTGTCTATGACTAGGAGTGTGTGTCTGTATATGTCTGTGATCAAGGGTGTGTGTGTGTGTGTGTGTGTGTGTGTGATCAGGCGTGTGTGTCTTTGTTCAGGGGTGTGTTTAAGTCTGTGTGCTTGCACAGGGATGAGAGCTCAGGTGAACACAGGGGTTCAAGGTGGTGTGTGTGTGTGCTGCAGATTGCGGCGGGGAGCTGAGGGTGATCTGGGCCTGTCTGAGGAGGGGGTGAAAAACTAATCACGTTTGCACCCAACAGAGGGGTGGCCAGGCCCCTGCCCTGTTCCCTTACTGCAGCCCCTCAGGACCACTACTTTCCTTTCCTCCCCCTTCCCTAAGCCCTACCTGTACTGAGTCCAGCTCTCTATGCCTCCCCTTGGAGATGAGGAAACCAGGCCTAGAGCAGGGAGGGACTGGACCAAGGACCTCAGCCAGAAGGCAGTGGAGCCAGGGTACTGGCTGGACTCCCAACTCCATCCTGAATTCTTTCCTCTTCCAGGAGGGCACTGCACACCTTGTGCCCAGCCTGGGGCAGGGGTGGGGATGGGTTTCTGGGCTGGGCTGCGTGGGGAGTAGGACACAAAAGGCCCAGTGTCTGCCCCAGCTTCTCCAGCCCGGCCCCGCCCTGTTCCAGGAGCCAGGTGGGTGTCCAGCACCAGGCTGGGCAAAGGGGGCCATCTGTGACATCCATGCTCACCGGGGGCCAGCCCCAGTGCCGGACCCACCTGCCCCACCGCCCCATGCACTGACAAGGAAAGAAAGCTTTGCCCACTTTTTGGGCTCATGGTGCCAGCTCTCAGCTGGCACCCACTCAGGCCCAAAGCGCTTCAGCTTGCCCTGTTCTGAGGAGGGATTGATGAGTAATTAAGATCGTAATGATATCAACACATATATTAATAGAATCATAATAATGTGTACTGTTTGCTGAGGCCGGACTGTGTGGCATTTCTAAGCTCTTTAAACAGGTTCCCGGGAGGCAGTGAGGCAGGGTTGTTAGGACCTTGGGCTCCAGTGACAGCCAGACTGCCAGGATTATTTCCCAGCTGTGTGACCTTGGGCAAGACCTTAAAATCTCCCTGCCTCAATTTTCCCAGCTGTAAAATGACGGTAGATGAGTTAACATACAAAAATCACTTAAAAACCCTGTCTGGCATTGATTAAATGTGCAACAAATATTAACTCTTATCATTGTGATCTCCTCAGCTCCTCACGGCATCCTAGGAGGTACACACTGCTATCCTTGCTTTACAGATGAGGAAACTGAGGCTGAGCCGTTAGCCATAGGTTGCAAAACAAGGGGGTGTCCAGGCTGGGTCCTGAAACCAAAGCCTTTGTCCGAGGCTGTATTCCCCATACTGGCCTTGACAGGATAGTTTGTAGCTGATAAGGTTAACCTCTGATAGAAAGTGCTTCCACATGCATCAACTTGTTTGAATTCCACCAGGGCCTTAAGGTGGGGATTTAATGTTAGCATCTCCCCTGATAAATGGAGAAATTGTGGTCCAGAGAAAGTGCCTTGCCCAAGGTTTACACAGCAAGCAAATGGTAGAGCCAGCATTCGACTCCAGGTCTTTCCACTGTTAAACAGCATCATTTTATGTAATTATGGTTTCGGGGTGAACCTACTGTGTGTCAGGTAGCATGCCAGCACTGTGCCCACATAAGCCTTTGTAATTCTTATAATATTCTCATAGTGATTCCTTGCTCTCTGTAGACATCTATCTCTACCCTCCAGGCGGAGTCCCCTTAGAAGACAGGGCTAGAATGTGAGTTACCTCTGGGTGCCCAGGGCCAGCACAGAGCCTGGCACAAAATGAGTGAACAGTCTGACGGGGAAGACACACATCTGGGTGGTGACATGGGTGGGGAGGGCTGCCAGAAGGAGTGGATGAAGGGGGACTTGGAAGGGAATGTAACTGGGGCACCTGACCCATGGTGGGGATCAGGAAAGCCCACCTTGAAAGGCAGATATCTGTGTTGAGATGGAAAGGGCAGGTAGGCATAATATATTTATATCTATAGTGACATGTTTCTGTGTGATATTTTGTGCCTGACGTTACGATAGTTATGATTTTAAAGTTTTAGGGAGCTCCCTGGTGGCCTGGTGGTTAGGATTCTGGGTTTTCACTGCTGAGACCCAGATTTTTTTTTTATTTTAACATCTTTATTGGAGTATAATTGCTTTACAATGGTGTGCTAGTTTCTGCTGTATGACAAAGTGAATTAGCTATACGTATACATATATCCCCATATGCCCTCCCTCTTGTGTCTCCCTACCTCCCACCCTCCCTATCCCACCCCTCTAGGTGGTCACAAAGTGAGACCCAGATTTAATCCCTGGTAGGGGAACTGAGATCCTGCAAGCCGTGCAGCATGGCCAAAAGAAAGGTTTTATAGTCATTACCACATTTAATCCTCAAAATGTCTCATTTAATTCTCAATACTTGAGGTTGGCACAAGAATTAGCCCTATTTCATAGATAAAGAGACTTGGGCATAAGGTGGTGAGATCATGGAGCTGGGATTTGAAACTTGGTCGTTTGCCTCCCTCCAGGCAAAGATGGGGATGGGATGGGGAGTGGGTAAAAGACCCCCTCAGCAGTCTCATTTCTTTTTTCCAACAGCTTTGTGAAGGTCTGCCTTAGCTCTCCTTACTTTTAAAAGCAAGGGAGGAGGCACCATGTATAGATGAGATTTCCCCCCTAATTTCCTGCTAGCTATGCCCATTCTCAGTTCTTTCCTGGTTCCCATACCTCCGTCACCCGCGCTGCCCCAGAACAGGGCCAGGCATGCAACGAGCACTCAACCGAGTGGTGCCGATGGATGCCTGGATGGGCCCCACCTGGGCTCCAGGCTGGGGCGGGGACAGGGCTGGAGTTGGGTCCTCAGGAGGCCCAGGCTGATGCTAGGCCCCGCACGCAGGAGAAAGGTTAAGAACAAGCATTAATTAAACGCCCCCTGCATGTTGGGCTCATGTGCAGGGTAGCTTGGGCTTTGGGGCAGGAGCTATGGGTGGCCTCCTGAGATCCGGGCTTCCAGCATATTGGACCCCCAGAGTTTCGCCCGAGGCCCCAGGGGAGCTGTCAGGACGGAGCCGCTCTGGGGTGAGCCAGCGTCTGGGGCCGCCGCGGCTCTGAGCAGGCCAGGAAATGCCCGTTTGTGCGTTTGTTTTCCATCAACAACAGGCTTACGTAAACTTCTCGAGGGCTCCGAGGGCTGCCAGCGCGGGGGAGGCGGCCTTATCCGATAGGGGCTCTGCCAGGGCCAGGGTTCCCTGCGTGTCCCGGCGCAGCCCACGCGGAGAGAGCCCTGGCGGTGGGTGGGAAGCGGGGCTTGGCACTGGGCTCCCCTCCTCTCCCCCAATCCCAGAGCAGGAAAGTGCAGGGCTCCCTTCCCCCAAGATAACGAGGGGGAGCTAGTGTCTGCCCCCAGACCCCGATTCCCAGTTCCCAGTCCTGCACGTGCCCACCTTACCTGCGCCCCACGGAGGAGGAAAGCAGCCTGCAGTGAGTTGCTGGGGTGCCCCAGTCACCCCAGGTTTGGGCTGGTCCAGTGGTTCTCAGAATACAGCTGGCTTGGGAGAAAAGGTTGGCTCACCAGCTTTACCTCTAAAGATTCTGATTTAATAGAGTCTGGGGTGGGACACACTATCAGCAAAAAATAAAAACAAAAAACTTTTTATTTTGAAAAAAGTTCAAAATCACGGGGAAAAGTAGTAATACAATAATACAATGAACACCCATATAACCTTCCTGGAGTCACCAGTTGCTAACCTTTTTTTTTGTTTGTTTTTGTTTTGCGATACGCGAGCCTCTCACTGTTGTGGCCTCTCCCGTTGCGGAGCACAGGCCCCGGACGCGCAGGCTCAGCAGCCATGGCTCACGGGCCTAGCCGCTCCGCGGCACGTGGGATCCTCCGGGACCGGGACATGAACCCGTGTCCCCTGCATCGGCAGGCAGACTTTCAACCACTGCGCCACCAGGCAAGCCCTCCATTCTTTTAAAACAGTCCAGGTAATTCTCGGGCAGTCCAGTGTTTAGGACTCGGCACTTTCACTGCCAGAGCCCGGGCTCCATCCCTGGTTGGGGAGTTAAGATCCTGAAAGCCTCTGTGAAAAACAAGCAACAAACAAAAAACCCCACAAAAAACAGTCCATAGTATTTCACCAAATAGATGTTCCATAATTCATTTCACTAGTGCCCTACTGATGGGAAATTAGGCTGTTTCCAATCTATTGTTATTATAAGCAAACCTGCAATAAATAGCCACATCCATACAACTTGCACATATACAAGTGTACCTGTATGGAATGGCTGGGTTAAAGGTTATGTAGATTTCTAATTTACTTACATATTGCCAAATCACTCTTCGCGGAGGTTGTACCATTTTGCCCTCCCACTTGCAATGAATGAGAATGCCTGTTTCCCACACCCTTGCCAATACAGCATGTTATCAAACTTTTTGATCTTTGTCAATCTGTTAGATATAAAATGATATCTAGTAGCTGTAACTTCATTTTTCCTGCTACAAGGGAGGTTGACCGTGTTTTTATAAGACTAAGAATCATTTACATTTCTTTTCCTGGGAGCTGTTTGTTTATACACTTTTCCTCTTTTTAATTAGGTGTTTATTTTTTTTCTCCCTGATAAGTAAGAACTCTTAAAATAGCAAGAATATCAGGCCCTTGTCAATAGCATATGATATGTCTATAATATATATATATATATTTTGACTTTGTTTATATTATTTTTCATGAAGAATTAAAATTTTTTGTGTGGCCAAATTTATCAAGTTTGTCATTTATGGATTCATTTTTTCAAATTATACTTTTAAAGGCTTTCCTTACTCTAAGAATCCTTTTGAAATTACTCCCAGGTTTTATTCATTCTAGAATTTGCCTTGGTGTATGGTGTGAGGTAGGGTTTCAGCTGTTTCTCTGGCAGGCTATCTTTTTGTCCCAGTGCTATTTCTTGAATAATTCATCTTTTTGTTATTGATTAGCAATGTTACATTTGTCATATACTAAATTCCTGTAGGCATTTAGCTACTGTATTAGTTTCCCAGGGCTGCTGTAACAAATTAGCACAAACTGGGTAACTTAAAGCAGCAGAAACTTTTTCTCTCAAAGTTCTGAAGGCTAGAAGTCTAAAATCAAGATGTTGGCAGGGGGTTTCCCTGGTGGCACAGTGGTTAAGAATCCGCCTGTCAATGCAGAGGACACAGGTTCGAGCCCTGGTCCGGGAAGATCCCACATGCCGCGGAGGAACTAAGCCCATGCGCCACAACTACTGAGCCTGTGCTCTAGAGCCCGCATGCCACAACTACTGAAGCCCACGTGCCTAGAGCCCACAAGAGAAGCCACCTCCATGAAAAGCCCATGCACTGCAATGAAGAGTAGCCCCCGCTTGCCGCAACTAAAGAAAGCCCGCGTGCAGCAATGAAGACCCAATGCAGCCAAAAATAAATAAACAAACACATAAATAAATAAATAAAAGATGTTAGCAGGGCCAGGCTCCTTCTGGTGACTCTGGTGGAACAAACCATCCAGTTGGTCTGTCCTAGCTTCTGGTAGTTGCCACCAACCCTTGGCATTCCTAGGGTTGTGGCAGCATAACTCCAATCTCTACTTTGGTCTTTACATGACCTCTCCTCTCAGTGTTTATGTCCAAATTTCCTTCTTCTTATAATGATACCAGCCATTGGATTAAGGCCTAATCCAATATGACCCTAATTCAGTATGACCTCATCTTAACTTGATTACATCTGCAAAGACCCTATTTCCAATAAGATCATACTCCCACTACTAGGGGTTAGGAGTTGAGCATATCTTTTGAGGGGACACACTTTTACCCACTACAAATATGCTTTCAAATTTCCTATTCTGTTCTATTGATCCATCTGTCTAAAATGCACCAATAGCACACTGTTTAAAATATTGTAGGTTTATACTATGTTCTAATATCTATTAAGACTAGTCCCCACTCATTACTCTTCTTTTTCAGAATTCTCAGAATTTCCTTACTTATGTTGCCATAAGGAGTTCAGAATCAGCTTGCTTCTTTTAAAATTCCTATTGGTATTTTACCAGAATATATATATATGACAATAATGTTCAAGTCTTCTTCTGTTCCCCTCAGCAATTTATTAAAGTATGTTTCTAATAAATCTTATACATTTTATTTTTGTGAAATTCATTTCTAAATAGTCTATCTTTTTGCTGCTATTGTACAGGGACTTCTCTTTCATTATCTCTTCTAACTGGCTGTTTCGTATTTATAAAGGCTATTAATTTCAGGTATTAAATTTTGCACCCACTACCTCACTGAGTTCTCTTATTATTTATAATGGTTTTTAAGTTGATTTTGTAAGTAATGATCAATTTTCCTCCTTTTTTCTGATTTTTATACTTCTCATTTCTTTTTCTTGTCTATTGTGTGGGCTGGTACCTCCAGAACTATATTGAATAATAGTGTTGATAATAGACACACTTCTCCTATTTTTCATTTTAATGGGAATGCCTTCAATGTTTTCCCTTAAAGCATGATGCTGGCTTTTGCATTGAAATAAGTATATTCTATTGTATTTAAATATTTTCCTATTTTATTAAGAAAAAAATTCTTTCTCAACTGCCTAATTCTCTAGCCTCCTCTACATACAGCCTAGACTCTGCATTACTGAATTATTTGTTACTCCCTGACAGGAATTCTGTACTTTTTGTGTTTTTTTCAGCTTGTATGTACTTTAAATTTTTTAATTTTTGAATGTGGCATAACATACATAAAGTGTGTATATAAGTGTATTTTTGATAACTTTTTTACATATGTATGTATACCCACATAACCACACCCAGATCAAGGTGTAGACATCTCCAGCATCCCAGGAAGTTCCCTTCTGCCCCTTCCCAGTTTTCCCAGTTACCTCCAGAGGTAGTCACTATCTTATCTTCCATCATCTCAAATAGTTTTATTTGTTCTTGAACTTCATATACATGAAGTAAGTACTCTTTGCGTCTGGCTTCCTTGGTACAACATAATAAACATGAGATTCATCCATGTTGCACGTGCCGGTCGTTCATTCCCTTCTCATTGCTGTGTAGTACCCTGTCACAGAAATGCACCACAGCTCATTGATCCAGTCTCCTGTTGAAGGCATTTAGTTGTTTCTAGTTTGGGCCTGTTATGAACAAGGATGCTGTGAACACATGTATCAGGTCTTTTGGTGGATATATGCACTCACGTCTCAGGCATACACCCAGGAGTGGAATTGCTGGGTCATAGGGTAGGTGTATATTTAGCAAAGCATATACTACCTTTGTTATAAATTTGGAAAGATTGACAAGTGATTTGTTATCACTTTAAAAGTACATAGAGAGTGTTGTGTGGGAAGTGAATCCGGAGTTCTCTGGGGCCCCAGTTCTAGCATCTGGGATGTGTGGTTCGATTCCAGAGGGGAGGGTCAAGCACAGGCATTGGGGGTGGGGCATGGAGGGCATAAGCTGTGTCTGGACCCTCTCAGGCCCCCTCCCAGGGAGGAGAGGGCAAGGTCTGCTAATATATGTCTCCAAGGGCAGATCCTATAAGATTTCTGTAAAGAGGCTGATTTGGGACTTCACTCTCCCCACCTGTGCAATGGGTTAGAGTGGTAGACTCAATGGCTTCTGAGGCTTTGGGGTCTTTGAGCATCTGCCTGGCAGTTCACTCTTTCAGTCCCTTTCCTCTGATCGCCAAGGCTGCTGTCTGTGGCAATATTGACTCTGGCAGATTTTAAAGGGGTGGGGGAAGGTCCCTGAGCCCCAAAGCTTCTGCCAGGGTGAACTCTGTGATCAGGGCCCCAGAGGCCTCTTTCTACCTCAACCCAGGCCTCAGCTGTGTCTCAGTCTCCCTGGGAACCCAGGGAAAGAAGGGATGAGGTGTGCCAGCCTCAGCTATTTCCAAGAAGTCAGAGCAGCTGCCGTGCAGAGTTTGGGAAGTTGTTGTTCTGCCAGGGGGCACCCCAAGGGAAATGCTAGAGCCAGGGCCCTGGCCATGGCTGGGCGATCAGATCACCCCCCAGATGAGCTCAGGACTTGCCCCTATACCCAGCAGCTGAGCAGAAGTACTCATCAGCTCAATCAAATACTCTTCAGTCTGGTGAAAACAGTCAGCAGTGCAGAAAACTCCACAGCCCGGCGGCCCTACTTACAGGGCCAGCTGAAGGCACTCGCTAAACTTGGAATGATACTTTGCAGTCCATGATAGCAATCACTCATTTGGAAAAAAACAAAAACTAAACTAAGAATCTCAGAGTGGCTCTGGGATTCACATCCTAGCCCTGCCCCTTCCTGAGGTATGCTTTCTCTACAGGGATATTCACTTCCTTTGTGGTTTGTTGGGAGGATTAAATGGATAATGTCTACAAAGTGCTTCTCTTAGTGCCATCAGCAATGATACACCAGATCCTATTGTTGCAATTCCCACAGCCCTTGGGGGGTAGTCCTGGGAGCTGGGGCTTTGGTCAGGGTAGGATTTTATGAACAAAGCGCACGAATGTTATCCACAGCTTGAAACAGTATGGGACTTTCTGGAGTCCTTTTTGGGTGTACTCTCTGGTTCTCCTTTGACTGTGTTTACCAAGCCCTTCCTCACACCCAGATGCATTTCTCTTGCTTTGTCAACCATACCCAATGTCCAGCTCTCTTCTGGGCATTGGGCTTCGTAGATGTTGGACTTGAACCCTGTGTAAATAGTCGATTAGAGTGTCTTAGGAAGAGCAGTGGTACTACTAATAATATCAGTAAAATTAATATTATTGCATGTCTGCCCATTTGTCTGTTTCCACATTATGAAGAAATAGCTACATGAATTGTTTGAAGGGTATATTGGGGATGGTCTGAGTTGGTCTCTTAGCTCACTTGGGCTGTTATAACAAAAATGACATATACGAAGCTAACAAACAACAGAAATTTATTTCTCACAGTTCTGGAAATCTGTAAGTCCAAGATCAAGGAGCTGGAAGATGCTGTGTCAGGTGAAGACCTCTTCCTGAGTCAAAGATAGCCATCTTCTCACTGTGTCATCTCATGGCAGAAGGGGTGAGGGAGCTCTCTGGAAAGCTCTTTTATAAGGGCACTAATCCCATTCACGAAGACTTCACCCTTTTGGCCTAATCACCTCCCAAAGGCCCCACCTTCAAATACCATCACATTGGGGTTAGGATTTCAGCATATGAATTCGGGGCGGGGGGCACATTCAGTCTATAGCACTTGATGTTCACCAAATTACTCAGAGTGGTTCAGGATGTGGGGGCATGGGGCAGGGTCAGAAAGATGGGCAGGTGTCCTCCAGGCTTCTCATATCGACGGTCAATGACAGGCCATTTGCTGTCTGAATGGGAGGCCATGTATTAAAATGGCACAGACAGAGAAAGCAAATGGGTTTCAAATGTGAGCTCCAAATCAGCAGTAACTAGGGCCATCACTGATTATGGGGGATAATTTGTGATCAAGCTGCTTTAAACACTGGCAACTCAGTGTAGCTTCTCCATGATGAATAGAGTCAAGAATTGATTTATTTTACTATGGGTAATTATCTCCCTGGTTATGCAGGAGAAGCCGGTTAGTAATAATTACAAGAACCAGCATCAGTTCTTTCTCTGTGCTAGGCACTTTTATGCATTTTATCTGCCTTATTCCTTGAAATAACCCAGGGAATGGGTGTGATCATTAGTCCAGAGAGATTAAGTAACTCACCCAATTAGTAAGTGGCAGATCTAGGATTCAAACCCCATTCACCTGTCAGATGGCCGAGTCCATACTCTAAACACCTAGCCTAGGGACTTCCCTGGCAGCCAGGTGGTTAAGACTCTGCACGGGGTGTGGGTTCGATCCCTGATCGGGGAAGTAAGATCCCACATGCCATGCAGCACGGCCAAGAAAACAAAAAACAAAAACAAAGCAAAACACCTAGCCTGCACTGCATCCTGCCTTGGGCCCTGCAAATTACCAAGTCCAAAGCTCCCCATCTTTCTGGTTGGAACTGGAAAGGAATTGAAGTTGCTGGATATGAGATCAACATAGAAAATCCATAGTGTGCTTCTCCATCAGCAATAACCAATTAAAATGTAAATGTAACAGAAAAAAGATAGGTGTGAAACTATAAACACTACTAATCAACTAACAAAAGATGTTTCTCAATGGAGAAAATGCAAAATATTATTGAAGAAAACACACATGCACATAAGAAATAAATGAAGATATGTATTAAGTTTATGGAAAGGAAGACTCGATATCATAAATACTTTAATTTTCAAATTAATTAATAAAATCAATGTAATTTTAATTAAAATTTCAATAGGATTTCTCATTAAACTTGTTAAACTGATTCTAAAATTCACACAGAAATGTGAAAGGGCACAAATAGCTAAGACAAATCTGAGATAGAGTGAGGTAGGGGTCCTACCCTAACAAGTACCCTGATTTACAGAACAGCATGGTATTGGCAGAAAAACAGATATATAGGTCAATGGAACAGAATTGAGAGCTCAGAAACAAGCCCATGCACATATGGCCAATTAATTTACAATAAAGGAGAAAAAAACATACAATGAAGAAAGTATTGTCTCTTCAATAAATGGTGTTGGGAAAACTGGACAGCTACATGCAAAAAAATGAAACTTGACCACTATCTCGTACCATACACAAAAATCAACTCAAAATGGATTAGAGGCTTGAATGTAAGACTCCTAGAAGAAAACATAGACAGTATGCTCTTTGACATTCGTCTTAGCAATATCTCTCTAGATATGTCTCCTCAGGCAAGCGAAGCAAAAGCAAAAATAAACAAATGGGACTACATCAAACTAAAAAGCTTCTACACAGCAAAGCAAACTCTCAACAAAATGAAAAGACAACCTATTGAATGAGAAAAGATATTTGCAAATGATATATTTGACCAGGAGTAAATATCCAAACTACAATATATGAAGAACTTATACAACTCAACAATAGCAACAACAAAACCCAATTAAAAAATAGGCAAAGGAACTGGATAGACATTTTCCCAAAGACACACAGATGACCAATAGGCACATGAAAAGATGTCCAACATCACTAATTATTAGGGAAATGCAAGTCAAAACCACAGTGAGATGTTACCTCATGCCTTTTAGAATGGCTATTATCAAAAAGGCAAGAAACGACAAGTGTTGGCAAGGATGTAGAGAAATGAGACCCCGCAGGCACTGTTGGTGGGAATGTAAATTGGTGCTGCTGCTATGGAAAACAGTCTGGACATTTCTCATAAAACTAAGACCACAGCTACCGTATGATCCAGCTATCTCACTTCTGGGTATTTATCCAAAGAATAGGAAAACACTAATTTGAAAAGATATATGCACCCCTATTTTCACTATTTACAATAGCCAAGATATGGAAGCAACCTAAGTTTCCATCAACGGGTGAATGGATAAAGAAGATGTGGTATATCTATACAGTGGAATACTACTCAATCATAAAAAAGATGAAATCTTGCCATTTGTGACAAAATGGATGGACCTTTAGGGTATTATGCTAAGTGAAATAAGTCAGATGGAGAAAGACAAATACCATATGATTTCACTCATGTGTGGAGTTAAAAAAAAAAAACACAAAAATAAATGAACAAACCTAACCAAACAAAAACCAACACAGGGATACAGAGAACAGAGTAGGGGTTATTAGAGGGGAAGGGGTGAGGGGGAGGGTGAAATGGGTAAAGAGGATCAACTGTGATGATGAAAACTAAATTTTGGGGAATGAGCACACTTTTGGGTATACAGAAACAAATATACAATGTAACATTGTACACGTGAAACATATTACAAACCAATGTTACCTCAATAAAAATAAATCATTAAAAATCCCGATTTATTATAAAGCTTTGATAATGAACACATCTTAGTTATTAGCACAGAGGTAGACAAATAAATCTATGGAACAGAAAAGAGAGTCCAGAAACAGACCCAAGTTATATGGGACCTTGGTGTATGATCAAAAAGCATTACAAATTTGTGAGGGAAAAGGATGGACTATTCATAATTAGGGTTTGGAGAAGCTTTCCAAATGGAAAAAAAATAAAATTAGACCCTATCTCACACCATACAGAAAAATAAATGAGACGAATTAATGAATTATTAATACATATGGCATCACTTATGTAAAAATTTAAAAGACAATCATATTATGTATTATTTGTGGATTTAAAAAACCGACTGTGGGACTTCCCTGGTGACGAAGTGGTTAAGACTCCGCACTCCCAACGCAGGGCCCGGGTTTGATCCCTGGTCAGGCGACTAGATCCCACACGCATGTCGCAACCAAGAGTTCACAGGCCACAACTAAGAAGCCCGCCTGCTGCAGCTAAGACCTGGCGCAACCAAATTAAAAAAAAAAAAAAAAGGACTGGGAGGGTGCATACCAAATTCTTGGTGGTCGTTGCTTCTGTGTAAGGAAGGGAATGGTACCGGAGAGGGGTATAAAAAAGGGCTTCAATTTAAAAATCTTCAACACCTGTTCTTTTATTTAAAATGTCTAAAGCAAAAATGTTGAATCATCTACATTTGTTAACTCAGAGTGGTAGGTGTGTGTGGGTATTTGTTACTTTATATTCTCCGGGTTCTCTGTTATTGAGTATCTGTGACTATATACGTATCTGTGTACACAGATGAATTTCAAATCTTTGCTTAAGGGTGTGTGCATTTCCGTGCATTTCCCGTGTTCCTGCTTGCTCTAGCTGCCTGGCCAACATCTTCTGCTGTACACATTTGCATCGTGCTTGTACAACGGTGGGAGCAACCCTGTTGGGTCACCCAGTGACCCTGGGTGATGAATACAGCTGGATGGTGTACCAGAGACCTGCTTTCTTCATAAGTCTCCTTGGGGGCAGCTCCTGAATTTTCTGGATAACAAATACCTCCAGAGTGGTAGCCCATAGGGGCACACGAGGCACCTCTGGACCTGGCAGGAGCAGCGGCAGAGGCAGGGGCTGCCACCCACTGGCTCCTCAGTCCACTCTGAATTCCTTGATTCCTATAAGCCAGGACCACAGAGGGTAGAAGCACCAAGTAAATATCTCCCCAAGAAAGCGGAAATGATGCAGTGCCAGGCAGGGGACAGATCCTGGGCTGGGCAGCTCCACTGTGCACTGTCTTCTTTGAGACCATGGGCAAGTGCCTCCCATCTCTAAGCCATACACTAAGTAGGGGGGATGGATGAGAACAGGTTGACCAAGGGTGCGCATCTCCACATAACACGCCTGCCTCCTTGGAAGACATCACTAATCAATCACAGAGCACTTTCTGTCTCAGGTCCCATCTAGCCTCCAAATCCTTCTCAAGCAGGCCTCTGAGACCAGTCAGCCCCAGCTGCACGGGAGATGAAACCACCCCTGGGGTGGATGAGCCCTCAGGGTCTTTCTGACTTGAATGTTCTGGGATCCTAACTTCTGGGTGGCAGTAAAACACCCTGGAAACTTTCTCAGTTACCTCATCTGGAAAATGGGAATGAGGAAAATCTGGAAAATCCTTCTGAGGTCTGCTATTAAACTAAATGAGGGAGAAGACATGGAATGAGCTCACAGCAGACAGTACAGAGCATGGGAAGGATATCTATGCCCTAGAAAGTACAGTAGAGTCTGGTTCAGGGGCTGGGCAGCTCCCAGGTCTATCACCATTGTGTCTTCCCCACCTTCTCCCTAGGCTGGGAGGGGTAGCCGAGATGTCCTGGCTCCTGTGGGCATCATGTTGGATCCATTTAATTTCCTGCTCACCCACAAGGTTAAAAATTATTATAATGATGGTAATGCAGACAGATATAACTCTATGTGTCTTGCATCCTTATTCTAAGTTTTGTACACGTATTAATTCATTTTATGTTCACAACTGCCCAACAGACTGGTACTGTTATCATCCCCACTTTATAAAGGAGAAAAACTAAAGCACAGGGTGGTTAAGTCACCTGCCCAAGCTTACACAGCTGGCAAGTGTTAGAACACGAGTTTGGACCTAGATAGTCTGAGTGTGAGACTTTCCTGCCTGTCGTAAGGTGGGTGCTGCCACCCCCATTTAACAGATGAGAAGACAGCCTTGGGGAGGACACATGCCCACGTTGCCCAGGCCTCCCTGAGTGGTGGGTTCAGCCCAGCCTGCCTGGTTTTCTTCCTGCACCATCCCAATTTGCCGTGGGGCCTGCATGCTCTCAGGAAGAATAGCAGAGTATAGGGGCTCCAAATTGGGGTCCTTTGAGCCTGGAGGTATCCCATACAGAAGCTACGTCCACCACCTTCGGGAAAGGGTGAGGCTGCCACCTGGGAAGGTGTTGGTCCCTAGTGGGCCCATGTGGGCAGCCTCATCATGGTTGAGGAGGGGGTGGGGTTCGAGATTGCCAACATGGCTGGGCCCCTCCTTAGGGTGTAGGAGTTCGTAGGGCTGACCAACTTCTGCCTTCATTGGACCAGGAGGACAGGCAAGCTGGGGGCCTTTCTGGACTGTGTCCTGATTGCTTATGTGCAAGCCTGCTCCTCAGAGCCTAGATCCCTTAGGCTCTTCCCTTGGGTTGTCTAGACCTGCCTCTGCATGGAGGTCACACAGGCGGGACCAGGGCTGGTGTCTGAGCACAATTGTAAAAGGAAACTTCAGGTGGGCCAGGCAGGCACTGAGCCCGTGTCAGAAACACGTGCATGTGCATACACACACACACACACACACACACACACACATACAAACAGACACTCATTCTCACAACCACACCCTCACACTCAGTTTCCAGTTCACACTCAATAGACTCGCCCACCAGAGGATCCTGGCTGGGAAGCCACTCAGCCTGGTTTCCAATACCAGGACCTCTTGGCTGTGTGACCTAGAACAAGACACTTTGTCTCTCCCAGCCTTACTCTCCTTATCTGTAGAATGGGCATAATAGTCCAGTAGAAAACTCTCAGGTAACCTGATTGATCCAAGTAGTTGTTTAGATAATCAAAATGTTGGCTAAGAAAGGCAGTTATTAAAAATGTAGTCATAAATACTTTAAACATTTTGTTCTAACATAGAACAATCAGTATAGGCCAAAGCTACTGCTTTGAGTTCAAGTCCTCTGGCTGGAGTGCTGCTTTGCCTGTTTTGCCTGTACCCACAGAGCAGCACTAAAAATATCCAGTTCTTTTTTTCTTTTTAAATGGAATGCAAGGACACTTATGAAGCAATCTGAATTTGTAATTCCACATTGTTATTATCCCCTCCCTCCCAGAAACTCTCCCACACGAAATCAACAGATTTATTTTTAGCAATTCATCTTTATTGCATATTTCCAAAGCATTGGACTTAGTTTTTCTCAAAACATTACTTTTTCTCTCTCTCTTTCTT
Source organism: Phocoena sinus (assembly GCF_008692025.1). Classification (NCBI taxonomy): domain Eukaryota; kingdom Metazoa; phylum Chordata; class Mammalia; order Artiodactyla; family Phocoenidae; genus Phocoena; species Phocoena sinus. The sequence goes on along the minus strand of NC_045768.1, from coordinate 11,124,260 downwards.
GCAGTCAGATTTCATGATTTTTGTTTTATTTAGCTAAATTATATGATCACAACAATAAATACAAATTGGCCGAACCTTCTGGGGATCAGACTCTCCTGATTCAGCCAGTGGGAGCAGAGCTTGGGTAAGGTGAACAATGCTACGGAAGCTTGAGCCACCAGCGCTGGTAGGCTGCGTCAGTGTCTTCTGACCTGGGATTGGAAGGCAGCCAATAGCCTGGTAAGCTGGTTACATGCAGGTCAGTTAAGATAACTTTTACTGAACACGTGTCACAAGGCTGTTGGGAGCATAAGAAATAATTCAGGTCCAGCCCATGGGGGCACTCAGTGACCTGTGGCTCTGGCTGCTGCCCTTGTGTATCTTGTCATAGCACGTGTCACCCTGACTTGTCAGGGCCCGTGACTGACACCCTGCACTGTGGGGACGTCTTGAGGGCGTGGTCTTCTTCTCTGTCTCTTCAGAGCCCAGTGCCAGGACTTGATATGGTGTCTTGTTCCAAAGCCCGTGCTCTTTACCACTGAACACACATGCATAAGTACTGGAGGCACAACGGCACTGCCTAGGGCCAGACATCCTTCTGAAAACCGGAGAAAGACCCTGACTTTTACACCCAGTTTCCAGGTCCCTTGTGAGTGCCCCATGGAAGTTCCCACAGCCCAGGTGGGCCCAGGCAGTGGTGGGCTGAGCTGACCTCACGTCTAGAGCTATGTTCCCAGGTCCTGAGTGGAAGGAAGGAAGCAGTTGGGGCAAACAATTCCACCTGGGTACCCCCATGGTGGTCCCTGAGGTTTGTGACCTTCTAAGATGGCATGCCCTAGGCTCCCATTAGATGAATTCCCAGAATGAATTTAACCCCCTAATGAGGGATGTTTAAGTTGTCTCTAGTCTTGTCAAATTACAAGCTATAGTACAATGAACATCCTTCTATACACATATTTTCGGTCACTGTTGTATTTCTGTCGGTTAAATTTAAAAGTGGCACTGCTGGCTCAAAGAGCATATGCATTTTTCTTTTAAATAACTATCTTTAGAGTAGAACTGTAGTGGCAGCCTGGCCACCCCAGACTTCACCAGCCTGTAAATACAAATGCTGCCCCACCGACATTAGCCCCCAATCCCCAACTGGTCCTGGTCTCTGCTAGCCGCCTGCAAGCCTTCAGCCATGCCACCAGTCTCCCCAGATGTTTGGTTTGTCCCCAGCAGTGGAAGGACCGGTAAGTGCTCAGAACACATCCTCCCACTCCAGGCACCACATGGCCATTCACCAGCCCGCAAGGGAGAAACAGCCACCTGTGCTGCAGGTGCCCCTCGTGGTCCCTGTCAGGCACAGCAAGACGTCCTTTGCTGTCCCCTGCTGCCAGGAGCCCTCAAGATAGCCAAGTTGCATTCTGGTTTGTGGAGGAGAAATGGGGGCTGTGGGCAGGGGAGCAGGATTCTCCTTTCTCCACCTCTGGGTCTCTGGGTCACTTTTTGTCTGCTGGGCCCGGAAGCAGCATTACCTGGGCTGGGGGCCTCATTGGATCTATCCCAAACCCAGTTCCTTCAGTCTCTTCGGCTGATCCTTCTGGCACAGAGGCCTAGAGAAGACTGGATTATAAGCTCTTCGTTGCTTCTGTGAAATACACAGTCACACGCTTTCCCGTCCAACTTTGCAGTGCCTCCCAGTAGAGCACGTGGTGTATTTTCCAGCTTGCTTTGGGGTTGGGCCTCCTGGTAACATGCTTCAGCCAATGAAGAGTTAGCAGTCATGGTGCCAGCAGAGATTTAAAGGTACTCCTGTTGTTTGCTTGGCCTCCTGGTCTTAGCCATCCGTCATGAGAGGAGTATGCCCTGGGTAGCTGCTGCTCCCAGAATGCGAAGCACACAGAGCAGACTTAAACTTGACCTGCAGCCTGGAGCCAAACCCAGCCAGCAACAGGAGAGCCCAGCAGAGCTGGCACAGCCACAGGCTCATGAGTAAAAAGTAAATACTTATTGTTACTTGCCATTGAGTTTGGGGGCTGTTTGTTTTACAGCTTTATTATAGCAATAGCTGACTAATAGAAGGCTGAAAACCATCCCTTTTGCTACAAGGTCTTTGAACATCCACACTCTTTTTTCTAGGATCCTCTGCATCAAAGTAATTTATTCTTATTCAACAATCACAATACTAAAACTTCCATGATGTCAACCCTCGCTAAGGATGACTAGTTTAGCAGTTCCATGATCAACCAGACTCTAATTTCTGGTTTGGACTTAGCTGCTACATAATAACAGCAATAGCTATTCTTCTTCAGGAATTTCTAGCATAAAAAACCATTTCCCAGCCATGATCTTCATTGATGTTCACAAACAGACTCGTGATGCAGGTATCCCCATCTCCATCTTGCAGGAAACAACTGGGATGACTTGGTCAAAGTTCCAAGACCTTATGAGGTCTCTAAGGAGTGATGGATCCTATGTCCTCTCTATCAAGACATGTTCCTGTGCCTGCATCCTGTCAGTTCCATCCAAGCCCTCTTTCTGCCACCTGCCCGGGTCCTTGAGGAAGCTGCGTCTTAGCCATGCCTCTTTCTTCTTGTCTATGCTGAAGGTAAAATGAATGTTTCTCTGCCTTCAGGTTTCGTCTCGTACCTCCAGGGTTTTCTCAACATTATCTCTGCCTAGAATTTCCTTCTTCCCTATCTCCATATGTCTAAATCCTACCCATTCTTTTTTTTTTTTTTAAATGTGGTTAAATATACGTAACATAAAATTTACTGTCCTGATCATTTTAAGCGTACAGTCCAACAGTATTACATACAGCCACAGTGTTGTGCAACCAACCTTCTGAACTCTCTTCAACTTGTACATCTAAAACTCTATACCCATAAATGACTTACTGTCCCCCTCCCCCTCCCTCTCCCCTGACAACCACCGTTCTACCTTCTGTCTCTAAGAATTTAACTGCTCTAGGTTCCTCATATAAGTGGAATCATACAGTATTTGTCCCTTTGTGGCTGGCTTATTTCACTCAGCACAATGTCCTCAAGATTCACTCGTGCTGTAGCATGCATCAGAATTTCCTTCCTTTCTAAGGCTAAATACTATTTCATTGTATGTGCATACGGTATTGTATTTTTTATTCATTCATTCGTCAGTGGACCCTTGGGTAGCTTCTGCCTTTTGGCTGTTGTCAATAATCCTGCTATAAACACGAGTGTAAAAATATCTTTTTGAGACCCTGCTCTCAATTAATTTGAGTGAAATTGCTAGATCATGTGGTAATTCTATTTTTAATATTTTGAGGCTCCTCTGTACTGTTTCCCACAGCGACCGTGCCATCTTACATTCCTCCAAACAGTGTACAAGAGTTCCAATTTCTCCACATCCTCTCCAACACCTGATACTGTATGTTTTTTTTAGTAGTCGCTATCATAATAGGTGTGAGGTGGCATCTCACTGTGGTTTTGATTTACATTTCCCTAATAAATCCTACCCATTCTTCAAAGCTTAAACCAGATGTTGTTACCTCCTCCATGTAGTTTTCCCATATCTTCCTGTCTCCACACAGTTCCTCTTAGACTGTGATCTCTCTCTCTCTCTCTCTCTCTCTCTCTCTCTCTCTCTCTCTCTCTCGCTCCCCCTCTTTCTCTTTCTCTCTCTCTCTTTGTCTTCCTCCTTCCCTCCCCATCCTCTCTCTTCATTTTCCTGCTTTGATTCCTAACGTCTATTGTTCGCATCTCTTTGAAGGCCCTGAAGACTTGCATTCTTGACTACCTCTGTCTCCCTTCAGACTTAAGGTGGGCAGGGACCTTGACTGAGTCACCTCTGGGCCCCCAGAATCCAACTGAGACATTTTCACAGAGTGGGTTCCAAGGGTTTTTGGAGTGACTGAACAATGAAAGGATGGGTGCACAGATGGTGGGAAGGAGACGGAAGCACAACGAGTTTGTGGATGGTGGGTAGATGAATAAGATGGATGGGAGATGGAAGTGTGGATGAGAAAACGTTCCTCTCCATCAAATGCTCTCCTGTCGCTTCTGGACACTGAACATCTTCATGATTCTACTTGAGGGACCTCCAAAGACAACCCCTCTTGGGAGCTCTCCTACTTCTCTTGAACCCATTCACACTGGAACTTTTTTCTCTTCTGATTCACCTCCCTCAGTATCGCCAAACAAGGGACAAAGAATGTCTGAAATCCAGCCTTCATTCTGCTTGCCAAGCTGCATGCCTTGGTAAGAGTTTCATCCATCAACAGGAAGAGGCATCATTTTCTTTACACACAATGTGTTCCTCCCAGCCAAGCTTGTAGGGCTGTGACGGCTCAGAGGGGTGCCTCTTCCTAATTTAGATGAAGACAACTGTTAGGTGACAGGTGGTTCTGTTCCCACGGGTTCTCCTTCTTCTGCCTTGTTCCTCTCCTTTTCTTCTTCCTCTTCGCCCCTCCTCCCCCTTCCCCATCTCTTACCCATTTCTTCTCCTTTCTTTACTCTTTCCTTCACCACATGGCTGGGGAAGAGTCAGGACTTTGGATTTAGATCAACTTTGGTCTTAAGCTGCTATATCTTTGGTCAAGTTACTGCACCTCTCTGAGCCTCAGTTTCCTAATCTGTAAAATGGAGCTAACAGTTTCCAATCATCAGGGTTGTTGTGTGAATTAAATGACAAAATGTGTGCAAAGTGTCTCATAACAGGGACAGCAAAATTGTAGTTATTGCTTTTATCAATACAATTGTCACCATCAGCCTCTCTTACATTTATAAGAATATCACCCTAACTACCAAAAAAAAAAAAAAAAAAGAGCTGCCATTAGTATCATGACACACTCTAAATATCCATCTGTTGCATTCTTTCTACCCTTTCCCTGGAGCTCTTCTTCTTCTTTTTCAATTGAACCTTTAATCTTTTACAAGTGTGTCTTTTAAACAAAATGCCCAGGCACAGGTTCACAGAAGCATCATTTAAATTAATTAATTAAATAAATAAAGTCTGCTTCTAAAGTGTTTGTTATCCATTAACTCAACCCAACATCTGTTGCTATTGTGAAAGCAGCATGATCTACTCTTCTGTTTCAATGAAGTACAGTCATGAGAGCCCGCCCATGTGCAACTTCATGAGGGCGGGGCTTGAGGTGGTCAGTCACCTCTGTAGCTCCAGCGCCCAGGACAGGACCTGGCACAGAGGAGGCTCCTATATGGATTTGTTGAATAAAGGAATGAACGGTGTGGCTATTAGGAACATGTTGCCAGTGCCCTACCCATGTCCCATCAGCCTATCCCAAGGTCACCTGCAGACAATTCCCTACAAGCTGGAGACCTACCCTATCTCTCCACCTGAGGGCGTCTCTGGTCATTCTCAGCCCACCTGTGGGTAGTCACAAGTGATGGAGAGTTACTGCCCTAGCAGAAATCCTCAACAACAAGGGAAGGGAACTAGTGGATAAATACCCCAGCTTGGGATTTCCCTGGTGGTCCAGTGGTTAAGACTCAGTGCTTCCTTTGCAGGGGGCATGGGTTAGATCCCTGGTGGGGGAACTAAAATCCTACGTGCAGCACCGTGCGGACAAAAAAACCCAAAACTCCAGCTTCCTTGCCCCTCAGCCGGACACTTTTAAGGCATGCATGTTCCATACAGCCTCTTGAGGATCCTCGGTGAGATTAAGACCCAGTTGCCCACAGTGGTCACCCCTGCATAAATGGACCCTTCCTTTATCAGCTTTTTCCTTTCTCTCTGTCACTTCTCTACCCCCTCACCACGTTTCCTGGGATCACGTCCCAAATAAATTATTTGCACCCAAATCATTGTCTTGAGGGATCCAAGCTAAGACAAATGATATGAAAATTTTGTCTTTCAGCACATGAATCACTCAATGTAAGAAAGTTAATTTAGGGCTTCCCTGGTGGCGCAGTGGTTGAGAGTCCGCCTGCCGATGCCAGGGACACGGGTTCGTGCCCTGGTCCGGGAAGATCCCACATGCCGCGGAGCGGCTGGGGCCCGTGAGCCATGGCCGCTGAGCCTGCGCGTCCGGAGCCTGTGCTCCACAACGGGAGGGGACAAAACAGTGAGAGGCCCGTGTACCGCAAAAAAAAAAAAGAAAGTTAATTTATTTGAGTAGTTATGAATCAACGCATTGTTCTAGGGAACAAAAATAGTTACGGTGTTTTATCCTGGCGTTATAATCTCCCCCCATCTTCCAAATGTACTAACTTTTCCGTATGTGAGAAACATGAACCAGCCTAATTCCAAATTATAAAGTACTTTTAAAGTAAATATCACATGCAAACTATTATATACGGGGTGGATAAACAGCAAGGTCCTGTTATATAGCACAGGGAACTATATTCAATATCCTGTGATAAACCATAATGGAAAAGAATATTAAAGAGAATGTATATAGATATGTTTAACTGAATCACTTTGCTCTACAGCAGAAATTAACACAACGTTGTAAATCAACTATACTTCAATAAAAATAAAGTAAATATCACAGAACGACTTCAAATAGTCAAAGTGTTTCCAACAAGTGATTGTATGAGAACCTGTGTAGAGGGACACATACACTGGCTCACCTGAGAGTAGTGAAAAGAAGGCAAATTCTACGATTGGAAAGTCCTGGCTCAAATCCCAGCCCTGCACCTTCCAGCTGGGGCCTTGGGCAAAGTCATTACAACGCTCTGAGCCTCGGTATTCCTTTCTTTCAGAGAAGATGTAAATAATCCCAGTCTTGCCAAGATGTTGTGATAATGAAAACAGATAACGAAAGTAAAAGCTCTTTGAAAGCTGAAGAGCAGGATTTCTGTGCTTGTGGAGATGTTTTTTGAATGTCAAGGCAATCAAGTAGAGAACGATGAAGAATGTGGGCTTTGCAATCAGATGAGCTCAAATCTTGGTTCATCACCCAGTAGTTGGGTGACTGTTGAGAAGTCCCTTTACCTCCCTGGACCTCAGTTTCCTGTTCTATAAAGTGGAGATAATAATTCTATGCAGTGGATCTCATTTTGGTCTCTGGATTCCTTTACACTCTGAAAAATTATTGTTTTTGTAAACAAGAAGAGTTTTAATTTATGTTAGTTATATTTATTGATATTTACTATATTAATATTAAAAGTAAAAAGTTAAGAATATTCATGAATTTATTGAAAAAGAACAACACAAAATCCATTACCTAGTAACATAGATAGCACATTTTAATGAAAAATAAATATATTTTAAAAAATATTTGTTAAAAGTGTGGCATTCTTTTACATTTTGCAAGTCTCTTTAATGTTTGGCTTAATAGAAGAAAACTAGATTCATATTTGCTTTGGCATTCAGTCTGTTGTGATATGTTGTTTTGGCTGAATTATGTGAAAAAAAAATCTGATCTCATGCAGGTATGTAGTTGAAAAAGGGAGGAGTATTTTAATAGACTTTTCAGATGGTTATGGCTATTCTTCTTTGATACTACACCAAAACTTGACAAGTAGTAGTTTTTAAAAGGTTAGTTGCAGGGACTTCCCTGGTGGCGCAATGGTTAAGAATCTGCCAGCCAATGCAGGGGATACGGGTTTCAGCCCTGGTCCAGAACGACCCCACATGCCGTGGAGCAACGAAGCCCGTGTGCCACAACTACTGAAGCACACACGCATAGAGCCTGTGCTCCATAACAAGAGAAGCCACTGCAATGAGAAGCTCACACCGTGCGACGAAGAGTAGCCCCCGCCCACAGCAGAGAAGACCCAACGCAGCCATAAATAAATATTTTTTAAAAAGGTGAGTTGCAATGTAGACTCTGAATCATATCAGTAAACATTTTGTATTCTGTTTCATAAAAATATATTGGCCTCTCTTGCATTTTGAATGGATCTTTTACGTACACATTCATCACTTGGAAAATATTGGTTGACTGTACTAGGCATATCTTCCAAATAGTGACACATCTCAATACATAATATCAACAATTTATACTTGACAACACCTCATTAGTCTTTAAGTGTAAGGAAGCAAACTCAGTTTTCCCTTGAAAGCTCAAATTTTATCATTGGCAAAAAACACCAAGAGTTGTTTTCCTTCTTTCATTTTTGAAGAAATGTCTGTCAAATGCCCAAGTCTGATTAATCAAAATTTATACAGCACGTGAAAGAACTTTCAGTGAAAATCGTATTCCGTGAAAAAGAAGTGGGTAGTTGAGCTCGCAATTCAAACGGTCACACAGTGCTTTTCCTTGAGACAAATGTTGTATTGAAATATGCAGCAGAAGGGCTTCCTGTGTACTTCCCATTTTTTTTACACAGCATATTAAAAAGATATTTACTCCAGGGTTGAAACTTAATAATAGTAATTTTTACCGATTCATCAGGGACATTTTTTATACTGCAGCTTGTGGTGATAAAGAATATAATGATCACTAGTACAGCTTGATGACACTGTCTCGATTCACCTTTGCTTGTTCACCATCAGCACTGATGTCAGACTGCAGGAAAGAGAGGCAAATAACTTCCAAGTACTGCTATGAAAATGTTTGACTTGCAAAGCCTCCAAAAGAGTCTTGGGGATGTCTAGGATCTGCAAATCACACCTTGAAAATTGCTGACCCTATTTAGTGAGATGTTGTAATAACTGTGATCATATATTTAAATGGCATCATGTAGGTAGGTTCTCAACTCAAGTCGTTTCCTTTTCTTCTCCAGCTATGCCCCTATGACCGCTTCTTTAAGAGGGCTGTTCATCAACGCCTTCCTTTATTAATTAGAAACGATAGGATCAGGCCTCCCGCCCATCCACTCTCCCACATCTGGGAGACCTAGGGAGACCTAAGTCTCAGGCTGTTTGACTCACAGATCTACAGAGAATTCATTGATAGTTGGAGCTGACTGATGTCTGAGTCCTAACCTGATTCTGAGATACTTTGACAGATATTTTATAGCCTCAATCTTATATTCTTTAGTCTTCTCCTGATTCTGCCCTTTTGTGACCATGATAATTGACTTCAAAAGAGGCAGGAGGAGAGATTTCTATTCCTATCTTGTCCAAAAGCATTGCCTATGTTGTACTCTCAGTAAGTTAAAAGAAAAATAAGAAACATAATAAGTTTTCCATAAGTTAAAAGTAAGCACTTTTGAAGATTCCAAAGATTATCTGAACTTTACATATCAATGAGACTGGTGTCTATCAGAAGGATGCCAATATCAGCAATATTCTAAAGTAGTTAGGGGGCTTCCCTGGTGGCGCAGTGGTTGAGAGTCCGCCTGCCGATGCAGGGGACACGGTCCGGGAAGAGCCCACATGTCACAGAGCGGCTAGGCCCATGAGCCATGGCTGCTGAGCCGGCACGTCCGGAGCCTGTGCTCCGCAACGCGAGATGCCACGACAGTAAGAGGCCCGCATACCGCAAAAAATAAATAAATAAATAAATAAATAAAGTAGTTAGACGGGGTGATAGAGAAAGCAAAGGAACCATAGAGAATCTATTGTGTAAATTTCTGCCATTCAAAGCTTTTGTAAACATTAGGAAAGTGCTTTTTGTCTGAGTTCACTTCCAATTCTGTTTTATTGATAAATCCCTTTATTACTAATATTTCTCAACTCCTTTCTTCTCCTTTGCAGAGATCTCTAAGAAAGTTGAATGAGGTCCTACTCCTTTACACATTTTTATGAGTCAGATTGCTTTCCCAACATCCAAGACAGTCTGTCTCAATGAGAGTAATGGAACTTTTCTGGAGATTAAGGTTGAAATAAGTTATTTTAGAGCTTTAGGCCACAAAAAGAAAGCAAGCCTGGTGGATGCTTTAGGTATCAGTGAGTTAGCAGGATTGGGTGTGAGAGTGGAGCTGTCAGACAGTGGGAGGGGTGGGCCAGAAAGGACTGAGCTAAGATCTTAAAGACACATTTGACTGAATTTTATGAATTGCTTGAGGGTGACTTCTTAATTTGGCCTGGAATTCAATGCCATGCTGGTACCATTCTTTCTTTCACTTCTCCAGGGACAGGTTGGCCTTCCGGACCAGGGTTTCTGCCATGGCCTATCAGCAAGTCACTGTGCAGGGCATTCATTCAATGAACATTTCTTCAGAACATTTTTTATTTCAGGCTCTGAGTTAGATGTTGGGGATATAGACATCGCTCAGTCTCTATTCTTGCCCTTGATTGCTCTTGATGTTTTAGGGGAGTCAGATCATCAGCTTCAACTCATTGTGGTAAGATTTATGACCAAGGGATGTCCAAGAGGCTGTGAGCCCAAGATCAGCTACTCTGCCTGTTCTGTGATATTAGAGTAGGGTCTTGAAGGATGAGTAGGAGTTTGACAGGCAGAGAAAGGTCTTTCCAGAGAAAAGCACGTATGGAGGTGTGAAAGGACATGGCTTACTCAGGGAGAAAGAGAAATTACAGGATCACTGGTTAATGGGAAGAGATGGGGATGAGCATGGGAAGGTGGAAAGAGATCAGGTGGTGAAAAACCTTGAATGCCACTATTAGGAGTTTGGATAAGGAGGAGTCAGGGAAGTGTCAGACTCAAACCTGGGTTTGCTGAATACTCAAGGCACCAACTTAAAAGAGTGAGAGTCAGCCTGACCAGGAGCATCTTATATGCTTCCTGCTGCAGTAGAAACCAATTCCAGGATATTAGAGGTTCCAGAGTAGCTGGATATTCCTTGTTGTGAAAGGCAGGGATGAGACAAGAATAATCCAATGCATTTCTAAGCCGTCCAAAGCAATGCAAATCTCATTTAACAAATATTTGTTTAGCTCCTACTATATGCAAGACAGAGATGATCAGTGTGTTCAAGTCAAAGCTCAAATACTCATGCCTGAGAGCTGGGTTCTAGCCACAGCTCTGCCATTGATTTGCTGTGTGAACTTGGGCAAACTGCTTGTCCTTTCTGGGCCAAAGTTTCCCCATTGGTACAACGTGGGAGTTAGATTGGGAATTTTGACCATGACTTATAGCTCTCATGCTCTGTGACTCTGACTTGCTCTCTGATCTTTGGCAGGCCCCTTCCCCTTTCTAGGCCTCAGTTTCCTCATCTGTAAAATGGGAGGTAGGGCGATACTTAGCCCAAGATACATAGAGCCTGTGTGATATGGGCACCCAAGTTTCCCCCTCCTCCCAGCCCAGGGTCCTGAGCCATCCCTCCAGCACACTTTAGCTTCCTCTACATTTCTCATCAAGATGCAACATACTTTAAATAGCATCTGCATGACTGGTTGGTTTTTTTCTTCCCGGAGAAGCTCTCTACAAAGTGTGCCAAGTGGCAGCTGTCAGGGCCGAGGTGGCATTTCCCTCAGTGATGCTGACAGCAGCTGTCCCAGTGCAGGCTGAATGGAATGGAAATGACATCATGTTTATTCAGGAAGGATGTTCCCAGACCCAGATCAGTGTCAGCAAGATGCTGGGATGCTCGAGGATGGAAAACACGCCCGAGACCAGTCGCTGGATCTCCTCTGCTGGAGCACACACTGCGCCACTCATCCCCCACGTCTCTCCCTCACATGCACACAGCACAACATGCCTTGAAGACCCATACCACCCCATACAAACAGATCTCCACACATGCCACACCACCCACACACCAACACACACCACACACCACACACACTCCCCCCATACATCACGCAGACACATACCAACCACGCCACACACCACACACATCACACAGACACATACCAACACACACCACACACACTCACCCCCATACATCACACAGACACATACCAACCACGCCACACACCACACACATCACACAGACACATACCAACACACGCCACAGACACTCCCCCAACATACATCACACAGACATATATCAACACATGCCACAATGGGAGCACACACATATGCACCACACGTTCACAGATACACAAACACCCAGAGGCATATACAGATGCACACGGTCACTCCCAATCTCTGTATAGACAGCCACTCCTCACATATGCATTCAGGTAGTGGCAGAGCAGTTGGGACGGGGAAGAAGCTACAGGTATTGAGGTGCATAATCTGAACTTTCTCCTTCTCTGTTAATTCTCAAAAATGGGTGTTACACCATCTAGTCCTTCGTACTGTCTCAAGGACTGAACAGCAGAGGCAATATCTTGCGTTAGGAAGACTTTGGAGTTAGGCAGACTTTGAAATGAGTCAGGACCATGAGTTCTAGCTGTGACTCTGGGCATGTTCTTTAACTACTCTGAGCCTCAGTTTCCACATCATTAAAATGGGTTGTTTAGAACAATTGGGATGTGTAGAAAGCCCTAAAGACTCCACCAAAAAAACTGTTAGAACTAATAAACAAATTCAGTAGAGTTGCAGGATACAAAAACAACATACAAACATCAGTTGCATTTCTATACACTAACAATGAGCTATCTGAAAAATAAAGAAAATAATCCCATTCATAATAGCATCAAAAACAATAAAATGCTTAGGAATAAATTAAACCACAAAGGTGAAAGATTTATATAATAAAAACTGTAAGACATTGATGAAAGAAATTGAAGACACCCATGGAAAGATATCCTGTGTTCATGGATTGGAAGAATTAACATTGTTAAAAATGTCCATACTACCCAAAGCAACCTAAAGATACAATGCAATCCCTATCAAGATTCCAATGGTATTTTTTACAGAAATAGAAAAAAATCCTAAAATTTGTGTGGAACCATAAAAGATCCCAAATAGCCAAAAGCAATCCTGAGAAAGAAGAACAAAGCTGGAGGCATCACACTTCCTGATTTCAAACTATACTACAAAGCTGTAATCAAAACAGTATGGTACTGGCATAAAAATAGACACATAGATCAATGGAACAGAATCAAGCACCCAGAAACATACGCACATATATATGGTCAACTAATATTTGACAAGGGAGCCAAGAATCATACTTTTCTTCAATAAGAAAAGACAATCTCTTCAATAAATGGTGTTGGGGAAACTGGATATTCACATGCAAAAGAATGAAACTAGACCCCTTACCTTCCACCAGTCACAAAATGAACTCGAAATGGATTAAAGACCTGAAACCATAAAACTCCTAGAAGAAAACACAGAGAAAAAGCTCCTGATTTCTACAGAGGCTCCACTCCAACCAAAAAGCGATACCCCAGATGGGTTTGGCCCTCCTTCTGCTTGCCTGACACCCCAGATCCCCAGCTTAGACTAGCCTGTAGATTGTACTGCCCACCCTCTCTTCCATATGACTTTCCTGCTGCTAAAAAAAACAATGAATGGCTGCTATTTGTAGAGCACCTACTATATGCTGGGCATTTTTATTATATGTGTCAGTGAAAACTGACAACAATTCTATGAAGTAGGGAGTCTTATTCCCATTTGAAACACGAGGGACCTGAGGTCAAGAGAGGGACAGTGACTTACCCAAGGTCACAGAGTCAGCTATAGCAGAGCTCCTGCTTCTGACTCTGCTATTTCTACTCTGGCACTGACAGCACTTAACCTCCCTGGGTCAACACTCATTCCAAGATGGGTCCAAGATGGCAGGAAGTGTTGAGATTGGGCGTTGCTTGCAGGGAGATGGGGGCATCCTCCTCTACTCCTCTTTTGCACACAGCTGGGGTTAATATAAAGCACAGGGTCTGGAATCATGTGGTCCTGGGTTCAAATCCTAGCATTGCCACTTCCTTGGGCAAGTGACTTCACCTCTCTGAGCCTCAGTTTCCTCATCTAAAAATTGGGGATGATCAGAGTATCGACGTCATGGGCTTGTTGTGAGAATTCAACAAGATGATCTATGTATAAACAGAGAGTTTAGAACATGCTGGTGGGGGATGCATAAATGGGGCAAGATTAGCAAAACATCGATAGCTGTTGAAGCTAGGGCATGAGGACGTGGGAGTTCATCCTATTTTTATGTATGTTTTAAATTTTCTGTCATAAAAGATTGTAAAAGAGTTTTTTATACCAGTGCCTGCCACTAAAGTTAACTGTGATTATAAGTGGAGCCTGTTATTGGAAGGCGGGGGGAGGACAGGAGTGGGTGAGGGGAGGGGGAACCCTCCCAGCAGGAGACTACACCCTATAACACAGGATTACTGTCACCTTAAAACAGGTGAAGCCACCCAAAGGGTCAGGAGTAACTGTTAAAAATGTTCACTGACCTGCCCTGTTTGTCTCTTTTCCTTCTTGTGCCACCTACCCCCCTACTCCTAATTAGGTCTCACTTGTCCCCCACCCTTACCTCAGCTGGCCTGGGTCCTTCCTGCTTTGTCCTGGCACTGCACCACAAATTAAACGATGATATTCTGGTTTCATTCCATCATTTTTTCCCCATCTGTTTTCCCTCTTATTTTTAAACATCTCTATTGAGATATAATTCACACATCGGCCATTGTATATCTTCCCTGAAGAAATGTCTATTCAGATCCTTTGCCCAATGTGTAATTTTTAAAATTTGTCTTTTTATTATTGAGTTGTAAGCATTCTTTATATCTTCTGAATACAAATCCCTTACCAGATATATGATTTGCAAATATTTTTTCCCGTTTGTGGGTTCATTCTCTCTTAAACTGGAGTTTCTCCTTCCAGATTCCACCTGATCTCAGCTTTGCTAAATCCTGGAAACTTCTCTGGGGGATGCTGCTTCCTGACTGTGTGGTCATGAGCAAGTAACTCAATTCCTCTCAGCTTCAGTTCCTTCATCTGCAAAGGGTGGACCATGATGCCTGCTTCACAGGGTCATTGTGAGAAACAACGTGGTAAGGAAATGAAAGCTACCTGGTTAAATGTAGTTCCTGACAGCCTTTACAGTTGGAATCTACCTGAAATCTACTTCAAATGTGTAAAGACATCATCATTGTGGTGGGTGGTCATTTACTTAATGTAATCTCTACAATATTAAATAATCTTATTATACAAAATAACTTTAATGTAAAGTCATTAATATTTAGAACCTGTAAAATATGGTACTTATCAGTCACTCCTGGTAGAATCCAGGCATTCAGCTCTTCCACTCCAAGATGCACAACTGAGTCCATGCCTTTGTCTCCCATCTCCTATCCTGACAAAATAAAAATAAAAGGAGAAAAGTTAAGTTAAACAAAGAATAAGTCCACAGGAGCAAATGTTGAGAGGGAGAGGGTTCACCATCTTTCTCTGGAAACAAGGAATTTCAACATATGTGTGAAAGGTAGAAAACAGATGGGAGTGGGCTGATGGATGGAATGGGCACAGCCTAGAATACACTCCAAGAGGGTTACAGAGGAGGTGGCAGTGGACGCCAAGGGAGAGATTCTGCCCTAGAGTCAAGGCAGAAGAGGTGCTGAAGGCAGTGTACTACCTGTAGGTCTGGACCTGGGATTACAGCTGTGTGCCTCTCCAGCTCTGTCTTTAACCTTGTGTAGAAAGTAGCCTGCAGCATTTACCCCAGGCTGAAAAGCAGAAAGCTCTGTGTAAAGAGAGTAAGCATGTTGTCTGGGAAAGCTCCTGGTATGCATTTTGGTGATCTAGAGTGAAGGTGTCCTCATTCTGACATCTGGGGGGCCTTCCAGCTGGCTCTCAACATATTTGCCTTAAAACAAAGCCCACAAGTCACATGCCCCACCTTACCCCACCAGACCACACAGTCAAAATCTTCAGTTGGTGAGAGGCCTCAGAGAAAACTAATCTCCTTGCAAGACAGCAGAGGAAACCCAGTTACCCATTCCTTTTATAAATATGAACAGACACCCAAAGAGCAGCAGGCATATGAAGAAAGCCAGCATCATGAAAGAGAAAGATGAAGCTCAACAGAAAAGTTGACCTGGAGTTCATTGCAGCACTGTTTACAATAGCCAAGACGTGGAAGCAACCTAAACGTCCATCGACAGAGGAATGGATTAAGAAGATGTGGTACATATATACAATGGAATATTACTCAGCCATTAAAAAGAATGAAATAATGCCATTTGCAGCAACATGGATGGACCTAGAGATTGTCATACTGAGTGAAGTAAGTCAGACAGAAAAAGAGAAATATCGTATGATATCCCTTATATGCGGGATCTAAACAGAAATGATACAAATGAACTCATTTACAGAACAGAAACAGACTCATAGACTTAGAGAATGAACTTATGCTTACCAGCAGGGAAAGGTAGGAGGAAGGGATAGTTAGGGAGTTTGGGATCGACATGTACACACTGCTATATTTAAGATGGATAACCAACAAGGACCTACTGTATAGCACAGGGAACCCTGCTCAGTGTTATGTGGCAGCCCGGATGGGAAGGGAGTCTGGGGGAGAATGGATACATGTATATGTATGGCTGAGTCCCTTTGCTGTGCACCTGAAACTGTCACAACATTGTCAATTGGCTATACTCCAATATAAAGTTAAGAAAAAATAAAGTCCTCAACTATTTAAAAGAATAGATCTGGAGAAAATAGAACTAATTCAGAGAATGGAAGAGAACTTTTAAAGATCCTTAATTAATATACTCAGGTTAGAAAATATTATAGCCATGAAACCAAGTCAGGTTGTCATGAAAAAATGAATAATCAGAGGACAAGAAATAACTCTGAAGAACTAAAATTATGACTGTAGAGAAAAACTTCACCAGAAAGCCTGGAACATAAGGTTGAAGATACATTCCAGAATACAGAGCAGAAGTTCAAAGAGTTTAATTTATATAATATATAATATATATTATAAAGATGAGTTCTATATGGACCATCTTGAGCCCTAGAAAGAGTGAACAGAAAACAGAAGGGAGGAAATAGCCAAAGAAATAGAGAATTTCCCAAAGAGAATCTTTATAGTGAGAGGACCCACAAGGTACCTAGCACAATGAACGAGAAAATACCCATACCTAGGCACATATTCATGAAATATCAAGGTAAAGGAGAAATCTTAAAAAATTTCAGAGAGAAAAAGCAGTCCAACAACATAAGAATGGAATCAGACGAGCACTAGCCATTCCATCAGCAACACAGGGTTCTAAGACAAAGGAGAAATACTTTTAACATTCTGAAAGAAAATTATTCTCAACTTAGATTCTAAATCCATTCTTATTGTCAGTCAAACACAAGGGAGAGGATTTTTTAGACACACAGCAATTCATAATTCCATGTGCCCCTTTTTAGGATGTATTCTAGCAATAAAAAGTAAATACACCCAGAAAGAGGAAGACATGAGACTCGGGAAGAGTGGGCCCTACCCAAGGCAGCAGGATGACCATGAGTTTGCAGGGTTAGAAAGCAACCTGTCCAGAAGGAAGAAGGAGAATGGATGGGTCAGAAAGAGGAAATGGGGAATTTGATAGACTCTTAGTAATTTGAAAAAAAAAAAAAAAAAAAGGAAGATATAATAAAGCGTATGAAAGAAAAAAATGCAATTAAAAACTCCAGGAAAAGCAAAAATTTGTAAGAAAATCATGGTCCAAATACAAAGCAAACTAAAATGTGGCAATGTTTTGAGTGTTTGTTAGAGCTTAGAAAAGAGAATCAGTTTGACTGTGATGCTAGGAAACGTCTCCTACCAGTGACCCAGGGGTCCTGACACTGGATTTTAAGAGAAGAAATGGAATCCTAAGATATTACTTGACTCATTAATGGATAATATTTACACAGTCACAATAATATAAATGTCCTTTCTTGAATATCAGTTTTTAGAGTCAAACTGTGGCCAAAGCACAGAGGTATTGGCTGTGACTGAAGATCAGAATATAAATACTAGCAACCTTGACAATGTGAAAATAAAAGTGTAGCTGGAAGAAAGGAGGAACAAAGGGCAGGGGTGCAAAGTCCTCGCTTTCAAAGTAGGGAGCCAAGAAATATTCTTTAAAATAAATGATGGTTTAACAGTAGTGAACAAGAAATGGTTTAAAGTAAATTATTTACGTACCATTTAAAGTTTCAAAGGTTAACATTTGGAAGATTTAAAAATAATTATTTAAGTTCCAAACATTGGAAGAATAAGAGGAAAAGAGGTAGACTAAGAAAGCTAAATTTCCATCTTTCAGATCATGGGGCTGATGTTGTGTAAAGATGAGAAACCAAGAAACAGAAAGAAAAGCAAATTAGCTAGACATATCGAGTTACCCACCAGAGAGTCAGAAAGACAAACTATTTTTTAAAAAAGTTGTTTTTCCCAGGTGGGATGGGTGGCTGGGGTCGGGTGGAAAAGGTAGAAGCCTTGCTTTTTATCACAGCCTCTTCTGTACCATTTGTTACTATGTAGGCACAGTGTTGTTTAATAGGAAAAAGAAGGGTTCCAGGTATTCTAAAAAGAAACGACTCAGGTGGGTTCAAGGCTCCCTGGCTGCCATCTGGCTGCCATTTAAACAATTTCCCTTTGTGTTGAAATCCCAGCTTTGCTTCCTGGCAGTTCTATGATTTAGGCATGTCACTTCTCTCAGCCTTAGTTTTATCTCCTGTAAAAGGGGAACAATACCCCTGCCTAGTCAGGTAGTGTAGACTACATCATGATGTACAACTATCCCTGTGCCTTCCTTCTTCCCTCCCTGCCTCCCCTCCTCCCTCCTGACATCCTAGGGGCCTGTTTGGAACCTGAGGTGTAAGACTACTTTAAACATTCAATAGAAAAAAAAAAAAAAAAAGGCCTCAGTCCCTGAGAAACATTCTTTACTGCACAGCGGGGAATGGACGTTTTGCCTCGGTGTTGCTCTTGCCTTCCAAGGAATGGTCTGGACCAGCTGGTGTGTGCGCTCATACCTCTGTGTGTGTGTGTGTGTGTGTATCACAGCCTAGTGGTCCCTATTTAATACTTGGGAAGGGGTGTCAGCTGGAGGCTGACGCACTGCAAGCTTCTCACTGAAAACGAAGGGCAAGGGGGTGACTGCTTAATGACTAGATGTTAAATGTTCCAAACAATTTATACATTTAGAATCCTAAGTTTTCAAAACTCAGCCCGCCGCGCGGTTCTGCAGATCTTGTTTATAACACATTTGGCTAAAATTATCTCAGTGCATACTGCACCTCCTATAGCACAGATGCTCCGGAACCTGCAGCTCTGTTTTGATCCCAGATATTCGTGCTGAAGCTATTTGTGTTCGCCGTAAATGAAACACGAAACCGAGGAACAGTGGCTCTGGTGGTTTTTATAAATATATGCCTCATCTTCACGGCGGGCACTGAGGTTCAAGTTTTATTTATGTGTGTTTTTGCCTCCTGGTGCCCTCAGGGGCTTGTTTTCCCATGTGCCTACAGGGGCTGCTGCCTGTGCGGGGAGAACAGGCAGGACGGAACGGAGCCTCCTTCCTGAGGACCGTCCTCGTCCTTGTCCTGGAAGGCAGCTCAGAGGAGGACAAAGATCATGGGCTTTGGACTCTGCCACTACTTTTGGCAATTCTTCCCCCCTGCCTGAGCGTTACCTTCCTCATCTATGAAATGGGGACAGTATTATTTCCTACCCACAGGGTTGTTGTGAGGAGTCTATGAAATGCTCATTAGATGTTAGTTCATTCATTCAGGGCTATTTACTGAGCAGATCAGGGATGCTTAAGCCCTGCTCTATATTAGATCACGTGAAGAGCTTTAAACAGGCCAGACGTGCAAGGCCCCCCTCAGATCAAATATGTCAGAATCTCAGGGCAAGGGGACCCTGGCATCAGCTTTTTAAATTCCCCAGTGTTTGAGAATCACTGACCTAGATAAGTGCTTCCCAAACTTTCATGTGCACACAAGTTCCCTGGGATTTGTTAAAATACAGATTGTGGTAGAGTAGGTTGGGGGACTGGGGCAGGGCCAGTAAGAGCCGCATTTCCAACAAGTGCATGGGTGATACTGTTGCTGCCACACTTGAATAGCAAGGTTTAGGCACTGTCAGGTCCTGTGGATACCAAGTTAGGCTGGGCAGAGGTAGTTACTGCCTACGCAGATCTTACAAGGATTACAGACAATTAAATAGGCGATGACCATGATAAAGGTTACAACAAGAGAAGTACAGGGCCCTGTGGGAGTGCATAGGGGACCATCAGATCAGTCTCTGGGAGTGGGGGTGGGAGGGCAGCAGGAATGACTTCTTGGAGCAAGCTACGTGTTAGCCAGAAGAAAGAGGAGGGTTGCTGGGGAGACTGATGCAGGCAGACAGAATAGCGTGTGCAAAGGGTCAGAGGCAAGAGAGGGGAGCAAGGGCTAGTGGTTCAGCGTAACTGGAATTTCCAGGTGAAGCTGGATCTGTAAACAGGGCCCAGATCAGGAAGCAGCTTACTGACTCCTAAGGTTAGAGTGCTTGACCTTTATCCAAAAGGAATGGATGGGGAAAACAGTGACAAGCTTAAGGTGGGGAGAGAGCAATCAGCTTTGCCTTGTAGAATTATCAGTCATCCCACGGGCTCCAGCTTCTCACCAAACCCCATCAGCAAAGCATCTCTGCAGAATACAACTGGATTACCAGCAATCAATGAGGAGGACAATCAAAGCCCCTGCTATACGCACAGCTCAGGGCTAGCTGCTGTTCTGCGAGGTGAAGATAAGCCTGACCTCATCTCCATCTGCTGAAAGCTCTCGACCTGTGTGCGTTTAGGGTGAGGGGTGGTAGAGACAGACACCCAGAGGACATGAATATAAAGTGAATTCCAATAGATTCAGGGAGAGGAGTATGAAGAGTGATGGGAATAAAAGGGACAGAGGGAGGTTCTGAGAGGTCTTCTGAGAGGATAAGCTTTGGAGGCTGTTAAGAGGTCAGGGAAGAAAGGAAAGGGACTGCTGTGGGGCATGCTGACAGAATGGTGACCATCAGTAGAGGGCAGGGACCAACTACTGATTCCCAGCACCTGGCACTCAATAAATGTTTGTTGAGTGAATGTTGAAGGTAGGGTGGTGTCATGGACTGAATATTTGTGTCTCCCCAATATTCATATGTTGAAATTCCTATCCCCAATGTATTTGGAGGTGAGGCCTTTGGGTGGTAATTGAGGTTAGATGAGGTCATGAGGGTGGGGTTCTCATAAAGGGATTAGTGTCTTTATAAGAAGAGACACCAGAGGGCTCTCTCTCTCTCCCTCTCCCTCCCCTCCCCTCCTCCCTGCCTACCCTTCCCTGGCTATACGAGGCCACAGTGAGAAGGCCATCTGTAAGCCAGGAAGAGAGCTCTCGCGAGGAATCAAATCAACTGGCACCTTGATCTTGGGCTTCCCAGCCTCCAGAACAGTGAAAAAGTAATTTCTGTTGTTTGAGCCACCCAGTTTGCGGTCTTTTGTTATGGCCACTCAGGCTGACTAAGGGGCAGTCTGAGTGTGAAGGGTCTGGCTGTATTGGTCTGGTTTGTTCTGCTGCCATTTTCTTCAGATACTGTAACACTTCTGTTTGGTTGGTAAATCGTTGCTGGCCCAAATCCCTGGACAGCAACCACTGCCACTTCTGACACCAGGCCACCCTGGCTCTCCCTGGAACAGCTGGATCTTTCCATCCTCAAGCAACAAAAGGGTTAATGTCCTGAATACCAGGTGATCTTTGAGACCAATGTCACTGATTGTTAGGGCCACATGGTCCAACTGTTATGTATTTGGAATCTCACTTTTGGCTGCTAGCAATAGAAGGCACCTCTGGGAGACTCAAGTCCAAGTGAAGGTGAGTTGGAGGACCTGGCTTGCTCCCTGAGGGCAAGGGTTGGGTGCAGACAGAACCAGGACCTGAAGCCCCTAGTAGCCAGCCCAGGAAATGAGCTCTGTCTCATGCCCCACTTCTCTCTGTGCTTCTCTGTCTGCTCTCTCTGACACCTGACTTTTCCTTCTCCTGGGTCCAAATGGCAGGGGATGACCAACAAGGCCTCTTAAGTTTATGTGTCCTAAGGTTCAGCCATCCAAAGAGCCTGACCTCTCATCCATTTCAGGGCCCAAATTCCAGGGACGGCCTCTGATTGATCCAGCTTGAGTCGCGTGCCCACCACTGGGCCAATCAACTGTGGCTCAGGGTGGGGTCATGCTGCCTAATATAGTTGCTTATGCTGTAATCCTCTGGATGAAATGTACATTTGTGTTGGGAACGCGAGATCAAGGGGAGGTTTCCAAAAGAGGACAGGGGTCCCCGAAATGGGAAGAGGCTGGGCAGCCAAATAATAAGTGTCCACTAGACTAAACTAAGGAATGTGGGCTTTGTAAATAGGCCATGGGAAGCCATGGAAGGTTTTAGAGGCACAGCACCGTCTGAATGAGGAAAGATTATTCTCATAGGTATGTAGAAGAAGGAGTAGAGAGGGACCAGTGGAGGCCACTACAGTTTTCCAGGACAGAAGTGATGAGGACCTGCATTAAAGGGTAACAAAGCAGGAAGAAGAGGTATGGGATGCAGGAAATCAATGGGGAATGAGTGACAGGAAGGAGTCAGGATGAATCCTGTCTGTGGTCTCGGTGACTTAGGGCCCATCCATTGTTTGGGAGTCATTCCTGTGGTGGGTGATGGGTCTGAACCCTGGTGAAGGCCAATATTTCACACTTGGAATCCACCTGAATCCCTTCCCAGGGTAGTTAAAGAGAAGAGGAGATCTGAGATTAATCCTCAATACAAGGAGAAAGCAGTTGGTGTGATCTTATTAATCTTGTGAAGGGAATATGGACCTGATGTTTTCACAGCCAAGAGGCTCAAGGAAGTTCTCAAAGGCTGCATATCTTCTGTATCAAGAGCTGGAAAACTACTCTTGTAAATACAGTCGGGTTTTTTGTTTGTTTGTCTTTGTTACTGCTAGATTTTTTTTTTCTTTTAAAAAAGTTATTTATTTATTTGTATTTAGTTTTGGCTGCATCGGGTCTTCGTTGAGGTGTGCGGGCTTCGCATTGTGTTGGCTTCTCTTGTTGCGGAGCACGGGCTCTAGGTGCGCGGGCTTCAGTAGTCGTGGTGCACGGGCTTAGTTGCTCCGTGGCACGTGGAATCTTCCCGGACCAGGGATCAAACCCGTGTCCTCTGCATTGGCAGGCGGATTCTTAACCACTGCATCACCAGGGAAGTCCAATACAGTTTTATTTGAACACAACCCCACTCATTCATTTACAGACTGTTTTGCCTGCAAAGCCCCAGATATTTACTCCCTGCTCGTTACAGAGAAGGTTTTCTGACTCCTGTTCCATAGCAGTTGATCCTAGCTCCCTCTCGTTGCCTCTGTCACCCAGCCCCAGAGACCAAGGACCACAAGTCTCTTGCCCCACAGTGAGACCCGGACAGCCTCCGAGATGCACAGGTTAAAATCTGTTTTTAATTCAGAAGTGTGAGTCCTGGTTTACCAGGGCCCACCTGTCAGTTCTGAAGTCACTACTGGGCTGTATCTCTGGAGGCCTGGGGAGTCCTCGCACAAATAGGATGCCCGGTGTCCCCAGCTGTGCCAGCATTCCAGCAGCGCCTAGATGAGACTGCTCCCTGAGCTTTCTCTGCCCTTGGAGAGTAGATGTCAAAGAATTCACAGGAAAGCTGAGGCTGATTATGAAGTTGCAGAATGAGATGGCAGAGAGGAAACGCTGACAATCCGACTGTGAGGGTCCGGCGAGGAGGGGAGGGGCAGCCAGAGACATCAGCGCGAACACCCCGGGCGCGCTACCCAGCCCAGACAGGACAGAAGGAGGAGAGTAATTAAGGAGGACCCGGGGGAGCACGACAGGGTAGGAACAAGGGTTTGAAGGTCTGAAGGCTGGGGGGAAAGGTCAAAGCTTGTGAAAAATGTTTAGAACAGAACCGAAGGGTTTAGGTTCAGGGTTGGGTCTGGGGAGAGAGACATGAGGTAGAGGCTCACTGCTGGGTGCGAGTATAATGCTAACGGAAAACAACATTCTGGTTTTTTTCCCTCCCCCTCATGAAGGAGAATGTTCTCAGAGAGAAGGAAGAGCTCATCCTAACGGGAGTGGCTCTTATGAACCAGGCGCGCATCAGGCATCCAGCATCAGTCTTCTGTTATTTTAGAGTTTTTGTTGCTGTAACACATCCGTACAGAAAACTGCACAAATAGTAAGTGTACAGCTCAGCGGCTTCTCACAAATTGAACACACCCCTGTGATCCGTCCCCGTTTTGTCCCCTTTCCAGTCACTGTCTCCCCCAAGGGTAGTCACTACCCTGACTTCTAGTGCCCTAGATTGGTTTCTGCTTCTTTTTGAACTTCCTGTAAATGGAATCACAAAGTATGTTCACTTTTGTGTCAGGCTTCTTTCACTTGATTTTGCGAGACTCATACACGCTGGTGCCTGCAATTCTAGACGGTTCTTTTCCATTGCTGTATTGTGTGAATACACCACAATGTGTGTATCCAATCTAGTCTTTTTTCCCCTTCTATTCTACAGTCCATGTTCAATCGGGATTAAATTTTTTTGAGTAAGAAAAAGGTATGAAAGAGAATGTCCTTGTGTTAGTTCAGAAAAAAAGTATGTATGTGTGTGTGTATATCGAGAAAGAGAAAGAGAAGGAGAAAAAGGGGAGAGAGAGGGAATCCATTCTATTCTGATGGACGTTTGTGTAGTTTCCAGTTTGGGCTGTTATGAATAGCTGTGCTGTGGACATTCTATAATTGTGCTTTGATGGAAACGTGTATGCATTTCTGTGGGAGATACTTAGAAGTGGAGTTGCTGGACATGGGGTGGGTGTAGGCTTAGCTTTAATTGATACTGATTAGGAAAAATTCTTATTCACATTTTATAAACAAGGGGACTGAGGCTCAGAGAGAAGTGATTCACCCGAGGATGCCCAGGTTCCTGTGGCTGCAAAATCTCTGTCATCTCCTCCCACGCTATCAGCCTTTGGAGAGGTCTCTAGTGATGTGCTATAGGGCTCTACATTGTTAACTAACGTTTTCAGACAATTGAATAGACTTGTCAAAGACACCAAAAAAATGGATCTGTGCTGACGTGAAGCTGGAGGGGATGGTGCAAGTGCTGGGACTTTAAAAAGTGTCACAGATTTTACTTGAAAAGGAGCTGCCAGTCACACTGGGTGGAGTCTAGGCTGTGACAAGACCAAGGCTGGGGGAAGGGGTGGTGGGTGTCCATCTGGGGGTGGAGTCAAGGGATCAGGCCTGTGCAGTTGCTGGGAGTATGAACAGAGGGTGGAGAAGAGGTGGGACCAGGAACCAGGAAACCAGAAAAGGCCACAAGAGGCAGTGACGTGGGGAGCAGGTGCTGGGCAGTGTGTTTGCTTCTCGTTTCTGAGGGTGTCTGGCCACCAGGGTGGCTTTAGTGTCAAGGGCTCATCTGTCTGACCAGCCTATGTGGGACCTTCCAAGGCGGCCTGGATGTGGCTGTGGGCGTGTACAGGGTTGGTAAAGGGGTTGGTGGATGGTCTTATGCGGTGTGTGATCTCTGAGTGTGTGCATCCAGGGTGGGTAAGTAACGCGAGCAAGCGACGTGGGACTTCTGACTTTCTCCTAACCGATAGAACATGGCAAAGGTAATGGGATGTCGCTCCTATGATTAGGTACATACACATAATACACCACACACACACACACACACACACACTGCTCCATCTTGCTAACACAAGCCTGTGCTGGCTGGATGAGGTAAGCGGACATGTTGAGGGAGCCCATGAGACAAGGAGCTGCAGGCAGCTTTCAGCCAACAGACAGCAAACAGCTGGGGCCCTCCATCACAGGCCGCAAAGAAATGCGTTCTGCCAACAACCTGAGTGAGTCTGGAGAGGGATTTCCACCCGCTCCACCCACCTCCTCTGCTGCCTTCTGAGACCTGGAGTTAAGCCACGCCAGACTCCCAACTCACAGAAACTGTGGGATGATAAATATGCATTGTTTCGGGCAACTGTTTGTGGGCATTTGTTATGTGGCGAGAGAACACCAATGCAGCTGAGTGTGTTTGAGGTGTGGGTCACTCAGGGGCTTTGTGGCTTGGGTGTGGATTTGGATGGCATGTGTTGGAAAGCGCGTTTGTGTGTTTGGGTGTGCACCTCGGTGTGTGGATGTTTGGGTCCGTGTGTGGGAGTGGCAAAGGGGTGTGCCTGTGTGTGCTAGTACATGTATGTGTCTATGAGTGAGCAAGCATGTGCGTGCACACACGTGTGTGCAGTGCCCCTCCCCAAGCCTCTTTTATTACTTCCTCCATGGGTTTGATGTTGGGGGTGAATAAAATTTAAAGAGCTCTAAAATTTTTTAGAAGAGCCCTAAAGGGAGTGGAGCTTTCCGTGCCTGGGTCATTACCAGGAACACCTGTGAACTGTTGATTTTAATTGAGCCACAGCTGTCAGTCTGCAAGGGAAGGGATTGGTCCCTTGGCTGGTCTGTCTCAGCCACTACCTCCTGTCAGATCTTTGGGTAGGTACAGAGGCAGGAGGGCAGGGTGGCCCCTTGAACCCTTGTCTGGCCAGGCCCTCGGTCCTCCCAGGAGGCAGCGGGAAAGGGCTCAGTGCCTTTGGGACACTAGCTGAGCCTGGGTCTGGCCTCTCGGGCTTTAGCTAGTGCCTCACCTAGGCCTCGGGTCTCCCATCCCTCTGTCTTCCGTTTTCCTGCGCCAGGAATCACGCACCTGAGACCTGGGCACCTCCACCCCTTCACATCCACACACCCACTCACACATGCGGATGTTAATCCGCATGTGCAAACCACACCTGCAATAATAGTAGCAAGTGCTGGTAGAGCCCCACTGCGTGCCGGACACTCTGCTAAGTCTCTGTACACACGATCTCATCAGACCCTTGAAACAAACCGGGAGGTGGGTGCTCACCACCCCCAGTTCACCCACCAGGAGACTAAGGCACAGAGGGCTCACAGTGAGTAATGCATGGTCACCGGTGCACTGATATGCACACACACACACACACACAGATGTGAACACGCCTGCCCCTCCAATCACACCACACACGCTCCCACTTACAGATATTCACAAACATTTGACGAAAACACCCAAATTCTCGCCTGCCTTCCCAACCAATGCTCACACGCACACACACGTGATCACACATGCAAATGTGGCCCCCTCAAGCACACAGGTGTACCCACCACCTCCATGCATTCCCCCTCAGACGCGAATACACCACATTCCCCCTTACACAGCCACTTGCACCAACCTCAAGCATGGTAAAGCACGATCCCAACCTCAAAACCCCTCACAGGCTCACCTCTTACAATTCTGAACACAGACCAGGCACAGTCCCTACAGATCTGCTCGCTCAGGGCAGGGCTGTGTTGGCCTCTTTGGGGCCTGCGGTGGGGCCGGCGAGCTCCTGGCGTTCTCACCACTGCCCGGCTGCAAGGGCTGGAGGAGGCAGTGTCCCGCACAGCCCCCCCCCGAGATGGCCAAACCTGCCCACCGTCCACCACCAATCTGGTCGTTTGTCTACGTGCACGCCAGCGAGACGCGACATTTTCTCCACTGTCGCACACATGACATGTGACATTCACAAGAGTCATCTGCTCACACCCTGGCATCTGCAGGCATAGGCTGATAGGCCCACCCTCTCTCTCACACTCAAGAAGTCGTGACAGAAGGCCAGTGAGCGGAAGCGATGTCATCCTAGCGGTGACCCTAAATCGTTGGGCACGTGACTCATTATTAGTGTTGCCCGTGGGCCTACGAGGCCTTCAGGATCCTGGAGTCACCTTTAACCTTAGTATCTAGACAAAACGACCACCCCGACTCCTTGAAGAGCAGGACCTAGTCCCCCCTCCTGCCTCTGCTCCCTCACGGTCACCTTGTCACTTTCCTTCAGTCTACTGGGGGGGGGGGCTTGTCTCAAGCCCACACTGCAGCCTGTTTCTCCAACGGCTCCACATTTTCGTGCCCAGCTCCCTCACGGGCCATGGTTTCCCCGGCTGCTGGGCACAGCAAGGCATCCTGGCGCTGCCAGCTCTCTTCCTTCATTCCCCAAAGAGTGACCCATGCAAAGCTGTTGCGTGTAGAGGAAGCAATTTTGCATGGGCGTCAGGTGGTCCCTGCTGGCAGGCATCAAACCCTCCCACCTCCCACCTATGCCATCTCCCCCCATCACAGTGGGGGCCCCCTCTAGACTCTTCTCTTCCCCAGCCCCTCCTTCTCAGTGCCCCTGAGCAATTCTGAACTCCTTTCCAGGCAGAGCTGTTTGACCCTTCACTGTCTGACCTCCTCCACCTGAGTGGGCCCTGTCCAGAGGCCTGGCCTGACCAAATGGGCTCACGGGGGGGCCTCCTTAATAAAGGAGCAGAGTTCCCCAAGAAGGGTTTCCGCACCCTCCCAGGCCAGCCAGCTCACA
Source organism: Phocoena sinus (assembly GCF_008692025.1). NCBI lineage: Eukaryota > Metazoa > Chordata > Mammalia > Artiodactyla > Phocoenidae > Phocoena > Phocoena sinus. Next base: position 11,096,223 of record NC_045768.1, on the reverse strand, counting down.
GCACTGCCACCTTTCATAAAAGCAACTTCTGCCATCTCATTGCATCAGGACACAGGACTTGCCACCCGTCACACAACAATGCTGATCTAACTCACCTGGCTGAGGCCACGTCTGAGTTGGAGAAGAAACTGAGACATGAACCCACACCCCCACCTGCAGTGGGGGGCAAGCAGGTCTGTGTTCAGTGAGAGACTCAGCCGTTTCAAGAAGGAAATTTCATGCTGCCGTAGAGAGAAGGGCTTGCCTCTTCCTCTCCAGCAATGATCCACTCATTCAACAGACCTCCAGAGACTCCTCTGGACTGGGAGATGTGGGCAGAAAAGAATCAGAAGCAGGGAGCCGGTGGGTTAGCGACACACAGCCGACCTCAGTGCAGCGACGGAGAGAGGAGACGGAGGCTTTATGCAAAGTTCCTGCCACTTTTCCTAAAGCCGCTTCTTCTTCTTCCTTTTTTTTTTTTTTTCAGTGAAAGAGCCGAGTCCTAACCACTGGACCACCAGGGAATTCCCACTTCTTCCTCTTTTGCTCAAGATATCATTTAGAAGCAAGTGAGAGGGAAGCTTCGACCCTGGGACTCCTGCACCCTACGGCAAAGCAAACTTCTCCACCCACCAGTCGCATAGCACCTGGGTCCCCCGCAGCCAACACTGAATCCATTGTCCTCCCCAAAGCCCGCTTGTCTCTCTGGCTGCCCCATTTGTGTGCAAGGTATTTTGGGGTAATGCCAGGTGCCGCCTTGTGCCTTAGTGCCTTGTGCCTTAGTGAGTGTAACTCGTGGCTCCCTCGCTCCCTTCACCCTCCTGCCCCAGAGGAGGCAGAGTAACTTTTCTGATTGATGAGTTTGGGAAGAGTCAACTGGGCTCAGGGCTTCCCTTTTATCCCTGGGAGCGAGCTGCCCACAGGAAACAGGGCTTCTCTTCTGCTCCTCTATGCCCCCAGAACTTCCTGGGCAGGCTCCCCAGTTCAGCACTTCCCAGGGGTACATGGACCTTATTCTGAGGCTCGGCTTGCAGGCCTGTTTGGCTCTCAGCCACAAATATGCTTTCGTCAGGAACTAAGGTGACAGCTGACCTTCATCAGCCTTGGCCTTATTTCTTAATTTGATCAGAACTGAGATGGGGAAGAATGTCGTTCTTTATTGGACTTCATCCAGACCTCCAGCAAAAGGCACCACCGTCCATCCTTCCCTTAAATAAAAAGTCCCCTTTACCTCTTCCCTCACCTTCATGCCTCGAGTTTAACCAATGCTTGTCAACACAATGCTTGCCAGACTCAACCACTTCACTCCACCACCACGCTTCTCCCTTGTCGAGGACGCCACCATGTCCCAAGCAATCACAGCTTCCTCACTGTTCTCCCTGCTGGCACCCTCTCTGTCCACTGTCCTCTTCTCTCCTGGCCACGTGACAGGTGCCCAGAGTCTGCCTCCGTCCCATGTACTCACTCACTACTTGAGGCATCCACATTCTATTCAGAGAGGACCACTCCTCATGTCTCCCCCTTTGTTTCTCACTTTCCCTCTGGACAGGGAGTCTATTTTTATTTCATTCCATGGATTTTGCCTTTTGAAATAATTAACCACCTTCTTGCAGCAATTTTTCTTCACCCAGGAATGCAAAAATCACATAACACATTGGAATATTTTTTAACACCCACTTTAAATTATGCAGTTGCTGTATTGTGATAAATATGTAGATCAGGGGAAGTTGGGGTAACATGTTCTGAGCCTGAAGCTGGACTCCATCCATCCCAATCCATGGAGGAGGTTGGCTGGGGGAGGGGCATCAGGCACCCTCCTTGAATAGCCAAAAGCAAGAGACGTCCTCAGCCTTTCTTTCTTTTGCAAACCCAAGATCCAGAACACGGCCCATTCAGCCAGTACATTGTCCCCTTCTCTGGCAGGATGCTTCATGTGCCTGACCTCAACTCATGCTTCTGATAACCTTGGAATCAGAACTCCGATTTTACAGATGTGTAAAGTGAGGCTCAGAGTGGCCAAGCGAATTGCCCAGGGGCGTGAGGCTAGGGAATGGGCTCCCAGCACTGCTGTACAAGCCATAGAGTTTCTTGGTCGACATGACTTTTCCATGACTCCAAGACGACTGTCATACATCTCTCTCTTTCTCCTCAAATCTCTAACACCCCTCCCCCTTCCTCATGCTCAGCTCACTGTCTTGCTTTCCAGGCTCACTGATACATTGAGGCAACTGGAAGAGAACCATCTCTTTGGATTGGATGTGTTGGAAAATGTTAGACAATGGCTCTCTGGATAAGGAGGCATTGATCTGTAGAACTTGCCTATTTCCATGGTGTAAATGTTCCCACTGTAGCCTACTTCAAGCTGCCAATGGTTTACTAACCAGCTCACAAAACGTTCCTGAAAATGCAACCGTCAGCTCTTCCAAGCCAGCTCCGGGGCACCACCAGGCTGAATCTACCTGCCCCAGGCCCTCCAACCTTCTTGCACCAATGAATTTGCACTTTCTCCACCTTCCCTGCTCTCACAGAGTGTTCCCCACTGCCCCTGCTCCTTCGTGAGGCAGGTGCCTGCTTGGGAATGCCCCAGAACCCTCCCCCTCACCCAGCAAGGATCGGACCCCTGCAAGTATTGCCTCTCCTTCTTGAGCCAGCAATTTCCCGCTCCACTCAATCCATCCCACCATCACACAAACATGTTGTGATATCTCCTGGAAGAAAACCTTCCCATGACCCTGCATCCTCCTCCAGGCACCACTCCATTTGGCTGATCTCTTTTTGAGCAAAAAGTCTTGCAAGAGTTGTCTGGAGCTGCTGTTTCTGCCCCTTCCTCTTCCGTTCACTCCTCAGCCTACCTGATTAGACCTTCATCCCTACCACTCCTGAGGACGCTCTGGTCAAGGCACACCAGCCCAGGAACTGTGGCCTTTGGCTCTTTGGCTTCTGCATATTCCTAGAAGTGTTGGAAAGCAGCTACGAGTCTGTCTGCCACACCTGCCGAGACTTTGCCCCTCAGTCCCACCGCCTGGGATACTCTTAGAAACCCCAGATCTTTGTACGACGCAATCCCTCACTTCCTCCAGGTTTCTGCTCCAATGACCGCCTGGTTGAAAAAAGTGTCCCTCTTCCCCTCTGTGTCCTTTCCCTGCTTTGTTCTCCCCACAGCTCTTGTCACGGCCTGACATATTACACATTTACTGATGAACTTGTTTATTGCGTATGGCAGAATGTAAGCTCTCTGAAGGCAAGGGCTTCATATTTTAGTCATGGATACATTCCCAGTGCCTAGAACACATAGTAGGTGCTCAGTTAATATTTGTGAGCCAAGTGAATCAATGAATGCATGAACAAAATAGTGGAACTGAAATTCAAATCCAGATCTGTCTGATTTCATAGCCTGTGGCCTTCGCTCTCTGCTGCAAGGCCTTCTTTGTAGTCATCTCCATGAGCCAGAAGCCTCAGGGGGCCACTCCTAAGATTTCTTTGTTCTGTTATTATGGTCTTGTTGGGTTTTTTCCCCCCTTTTGGGTACTGATAGTTAGAGACCTATTTCTCTCTAGCTTAAAAATTTTCATGGTACCACATGGCCTTTAGGAAAAATCTAAAATCTTGAGCCTGGCATACACAATGCCCCGATCTTCTGATCCTGGAGTCCTTCTCTAGTCTTACTCTTACCCCCACCAACCGTGCTCCACAGCCAGCTGAGCGCGCGCAGCTCCCCTCACATGACAGATTCTGTCCTCGTGTATTAGTTTGCTCAGGCTGCCACAACACAGTATCACAGACTGGATGGCTTAATCAACGGAGATGTATTTTCTCATGATCCTGGCAGTTAGAAGTCCAAGATCAAGTGTTGGCAGGGTTAAGGGAAGGAACTGTTCCAGGCCTCTCTCCTTGGCTTGTGAACAGCTGTCTTCTCCCTGTGTCTTCACGTTGTCTTCCCTCTGTACATGTCTGTGTCCTAATTTCCTCTTCTTTTTTTTTTTTTTTTTCCGGACGCGCAGGCTCAGTGGCCATGGCTCACGGCGTGGCATGTGGGATCTTCCCGGACCGGGGCACGAACCCGCGTCCCCTGCATCGGCAGGCGGACTCTCAACCACTGCACCACCAGGGAAGCCCTAATTTCCTCTTCTTATAAGGACATCAGTCATATTGGATTAGGGTCCATCCTTAGGACCTCATTTTACCTTCATCACCTCTTCAAAGGCCCTGTCTCCAAATACAGTCACATTGTGAGATAGTGGGGCTTAGGATTTCAATATGAATTCCTGGGGAACACAGTTCAGCCCCTGACACCTGGTCTGGCTAACTCAACTCCCTATCCCTCCCCTTCCCCGACTCCACACCCCGAAGGGTGGCGTCTGCCACCCTATTCTGCGATCCCTTGAACTGCCTGCCCTGCCCCTGCAGGGCATGCTAGGTTGGAGTAACTGTTTTTTATGTCTCCACCTCCCCTCATTAGACTGTGAGGTCCTTGGGTCCAGCTGACAGACCCACTTGGGAGCCTGCCTTTGACCTTAGCACAAGGCCAGCACACAGTAGGTGTTTAGGAGACGGCTGAACATAGGCAGAAAAAATGGAAGGAGGCACAGAGGAACAGGTTTTTGAGGAATTCCTTCCTGTTGCTAAAATTTCTGCTTCTTACTATTTCCTGAAACAATGCCTTGGGGCAGATGAAATGACAAACTGCTGAGAACTACATCTTTCCTGCTCCCACAGTCAAGGGTGAGAGTTCCTTCTGAATTTTTGGGGGGTCAACTCACTGTGTTTTGAGAAACTGAGTCCACTGAGACTCCTTGGATTTAATTCTGACTGCCTTCACTAACTGACTTTGTGAGCCTGGTTTGCAGCTCACTTCACCACCGTGAGCATCCATTTCCCTCCGACAAACAGGCATCATCACCCCGACCTGTTATGAGAATCAGAGAAAACAATAGGTGGCTAAGCGCCTTGAAAGAATTCAGCTCTACTCAGATGAAGATCTTATGTTATTGTTATTGAATTCTAAATAGTGACATAGAAATTATTTCCCTTGAGTATTGTACATATTGCTATTAAATAATAGAACTTTCCTGATTTGGAATAATTGGGGGGAAGGTGTTTGTGAATTAGTGATAAGTCTGAATTATGGGACACTGTGAAATTTTTATTACTTTCAAATTAATGCGAATTAATGACTAACCCTGTATTGTCAAGACACGGTCCCTTAGGAGCATTGCTTTAATGAACAGATAAGAATCATGGGTAATTAAGCGTTCACTATAAACAAGAGGGTACAAACTGAGTGATGTTTAAAGCACTGGAAAAATTTCTTTAAAAAGCTAACCATCCTCCCAGTATACCATTGGTGTGTTTGGCAAATATTTTCATGATACCCCACTTAGGTTGGATGATGAAAAATTCCGAGTAAGCAGGATTGTGAGTCATTGAAGCGTGCTATTCCAAAACGACAGGCTTGAGATGGTGCTCAGAGTGGCAGGTGCTGGCAACCGGCAACCTTGTGAATTGCCCAGGACCCCTCAAGCCTGCAGATGGCTGAAGAGCTGGCATTACATCCAACAGCTGCACCCCTGTTACACACATACACGTAACCTTACACACACAACCATTTCTCATTTTCACATGTTCTTCCATACCCAATTACATGTGCACTTCCATAAAAGTCACACACAATCACACGACACACCTATTCCTACACTCACAGATATACATGCACATAATCTGACGTGTGCACGCATACACACACAACATAACAAAGACAACCACAAAGGCTGAGTATTCCACTTAGGATCCCAACCCTAAGTAAGTCCCAGAGGACTCAGGCTGTGCTCCATGCATGTCTTTCCTGAAGAGATGAGAGTACACAAGATGGGCTCCAAATACAGTGTTCACTCTGCTTCCAAAGAGCTTGAGGTAAGACTCTCTACTCTCCGACTTGTCAGGGAGAAAGCAGAGCATCCCTTGAAAAGAATGATGGAAACAAAAATCAGGAAACCAAGAAGAGCAACAATAATGGCTAATAGGCATTTGGCACTTGCCATGTGCATCTGTGCTAAGAACTTTAATGCATTTCCTCCTTTGCTCCTTGTAAGAATCTCATGAGGAAAGAGATATTATCGTCACCATTTTACAGATGAGGAAACTGAGGCTAGAGAGGCTAAGTGACTTGTCTAAAGTACCACATCTAGCATGTGCTGAGCCAGGATTCAAGCCCAAGTTTGCCTGTCTGTCTCCAATAGATATTAACCAAACTCTGTATGAGATTCAGAAGAGGTGGACTTGTACTAAATAAAAATTGACAAGATGGGCAGTATGCATGTGTGGGGAGGTGGGGGTGTTATACTGAACAGGGAAAGAAAGAGGAGTAAACTGGTGCTCTGGGAGGTACAACAGCCCATGAGAGTGGGAGGAAAGCCAAGCCCCCAGGACAGCCTCCAACATTAAGGAGTCTAAAGCTGACTTCACTAGAAGGGACACATGGTGATGGGTGTCTCCTCTTTGAGTCTCAGAGTCAGATACCTGAAGTAATTATAGTTACCAATTAATGGAGCATTTATTGAGATACTACTAAACACTTTAGGAGCAACATCTCCTTTGATCCTCCCAATAACCCTATGGAGGAGGTGCAGTTACTAACTTCACTTTATAGATAAGAAAACTGAGGCTCAAAAAAAAAAAAAAAAAAACTGAGGCTCAGAGAAGTTACCAAGTCAGGGAGCTAGTGAGTAACAGAGCTAGGACTCAAACCCAGATCTGGCGTACTCCAAATCCCGTGCTCTTTTCTTGCTTTGTCTGTATCTGACTCGCCCTGCTGGAAGATGTGCTGAGAATCATCATGGCTTTGACCACACCCCTGAATGGAGAAATGGGTAGTAACAGAGATTTGGGAGACTTGGTGCTTTTTTCTACAGAGTATCAGTACTGGAAAGGAAGAGAGGAGGCAAGCATTATTAGGTGCTGTTGAAAATGTTTGGATTTCTGGACAGTGGTTTATGAGATTGGAGTAATGAGAAGACTTGGTTAACAATCCGTGGTCAACAACCAGTATTGTGCTTTGTTCTTGTTTTTATTATAATTCTACTTATTAAGCTGGAGCTCTTGGACCCAACACAATGGGCATTCAATGGAATGTACAGGAGGAGAAAGACACACATCTGCCCACTGTGGCAATGAGAGCTTTCATTCTACAGCTGTGTTTTAAGCCTGGTGATAATGGTTTGAGAGAAAATTGTGAAAGCACTACCCTTGATCTCTAAGACCTGTGAGAATATCACAGAGGTCAATGGACGAGGAGCGAGGGGGAGAGAATGGAAAAGACTGTTATCTTTTATCAGCACCGTGGACAGCAGCCAAGAGGGCAAAGATGGGGAGCTGTCCTGGGTACTAGTGCTAAGAGCTGGGAGAAGAGGACATTTATCAAGTCGGCTATGTGCCAGGCACTATTCCAATGCTGTACATATGTCATCTCATTTAATATGCCCAATGGGGACTTCCCTTGTGGCGCAGTGGTTGGGAGTCCGCCTGCCAATGCACGGGGCACGGGTTCGATCCCTGGTCCCGGAAGATCCCACATGCCGCGGAGCGGCTGGGCCCGTGAGCCACAACTACTGAGCCTGCTCTCTAGAGCCCATGAGCCACAACTACTGAAGTCCGTGCACCACAACTACGGAGCCTGTGCTCTAGAGCCCGTGTGCCTCAACTACTGAAGCCCGTGAGCCTAGAGCCTGAGCTCTGCAACAAGAGAAGCCACCGCAATGAGAAGCCCGAGCACCTCAACGAAGAATAGCCCCTGCTCACCACAACTAGAGAAAGCTGCGCACAGCAATGAAGACACAATGCAGCCAAAAAGTAAAAAATAATAAATAAATAAGTAAATAAATAATATGCCCAATGGGTCTGCAATGTAGATGTCATTTCTCCCATTTTACAAATGCAAATATTGAAGATCAGTGACAGAGAGCATCTTGTCCACATGCATACAGCAAATAATAGAGCTGGGATCTGAATCTACAAGTATCTGGCTATTGCTCTAGCCCCTTTTCCTTGTTGCCTCCACAGATACTAAAGACCTCCCACTCTCCATTCTCACTAGAGTGGGGAGTCCACCTTGGATCTCTCTAGGGCAATCATCAAACATAAGTGATCTTGAGCTCAGGCTGGTGAGGGCCTGATTTGTGAGTCTTTTAGTACTGGGAACAGGGCCACTGGGAAATGAAGTGTCTTATTCACTCCCAGGCACACACCTGTCTTCCAACCATGGCCAAAACTTTGATCAGCGGGAGATAGTGGCAGCCCTAGCTGATAAAGGTGAAGAGGTGTCATGCAGACACCTCTCATGAAATGGAGGCACAGAGATCTCCACCCACAGGCTCAGATACCCCATCTCAGAGCCCTTCCAGACTAGCAGAGGTTATAAGGCTGCATTAGCAGTCTCAGCCCCTCTCCCCCAGGGGGTGCTGCCCAGTGGACAGCTAGAGCCTCCTGCCCCCCGAGTCCCACTGCTGAGTCCCACTGCTGAGCCCCACTGCTTTCTGTGGGAAAGATAAGTCTGAAGGGCTGGGCTGAGGTCTGATTTAGAAGAGATTTGAATTCTGAGCTACAGAATTTAGATTCTTTTTTTTTTTTGCGGTTCGCGGGCCTCTCACTGCTGTGGCCTCTCCCGTTGCGGAGCACAGGTTCTGGACACGCAGGCCCAGCGGCCATGGCTCACGGGCCCAGCAGCTCCGCGCAATGTGGGATCTTCCCAGACCAGGGCACGAACCCGTGTCCCCTGCATCAGCAGGCGGACTCTCAACCACTGCGCCACCAGGGAAGCCCCAGAATTTAGATTCTTTTACACAGAAAATATGGAGCCCTCTAAAAATCACCATCCAATTTTAAAGTCTTTACTAAGAGCCAGGCATGGTGCTTGGCCATTTCTATACATTTTACCATTAAATCATCACTACAGTATTGCAATAAACTACCGTGAAACAGTTAACAATCATCCCGATTCTTACAGTTGATGGAATTGGGGTCCAGAGAGGGGAAGGGACTTGTTGAAGTCACAGAGCTGATTGTGGGGCAGAATCAGGATGAAAACTCTGGCCTGTGTAACTCCTAATTCTGTGCTTACTCTCTCATGGCCAAGGTACATTGATCTGCTGAGGACCAAGGACCCAGGGCTCAGGAGAAAGCTTGAGCTGGAGGCTGGACAGAAAGGGATTTAGGGTCTCTCTCATGAGGGGTGGAGTCACCACAGTTGCAGCCATAAACCTACTTCACAGGGAAATTACTTGGGAACCATACAAATTAATGGCATTTTCTAGGATTCTTAAAAAGATTTATTTGGGGCTGTCTATATGGCAATGGGGGGCTGGTCTCCGGACTCTCAGGGAAGGGGCTAAAGCTGGGAGTGGCATGAGAGGTCACTCCAAAGACCAGAGACCCACTCCCATCCAAGGGAATCCAGCCTCAGTCTTTGAGTCTCTGTTCCCAGGCCTCCCAGCCCCACTAATTCTCTCCCGCCCCTCCCAGATGAAAGAACAGTCCTTCCAGGCCACGCCCAGAGGGATCTTTCTGCTCATGGCCAGCTCTAGACAGATCAATCTCTTGCTTTAAAAAGATGTCTCTGCAAGACTCAGTTTCCTCACTTGTAAAGTGGGAATAGTAATATCCACCCAGAAGTGTCACTGGCCTGGCTCATGAGGGTGAGACACGGCCACCGGCTTGGCTGGGCAAGCCCTGGGCTGCCAAGTGGCCCCAGGACAGTGAGTCAGTGCTCTGGGTCCGAGAGCGTCAGTGGCCGTGCTCTGTGGTCTGGTGGCCAAAGAAGGGAGGCCTAAATTAGTGGCCACTCTGGCAGCTGCCCAAGGACTTTGTGGTTCTGAGCTCACCCCTACCCGCCCTGGGAGGGTTCAGTCTCATAAGACTCAAAGCACCCCATAGCCAAGGCCTTTGATCACTCTGCAGTCCTCTTTGTTCTGCTTCGGGCGTGACAAATCAATTGCAAGTCCCCAGAGGTGTCATTTCCTCTCACTTCTGGGACTTGGCATGTGCTGCCCTCTGGCTAAAGCTCTCCTCCACTCTGACTCAACCGTTAATTCCGGTTACACCTTCAGGTTAAGACCTCAGCTTAGACCCCTCTTCCTTGACTCCTAGCTGGGGTAGGTATCACTGCTCTGTGCCCCATGTGCACTGGGGCGTGGGGTGACTTGGGGGCTGAATGGAAAGTGAGGCAGGAGAGGTGGGGGTCATTGCCTCCATAATCCACACCTGTGGCCGGAGAGGGAGCTGCAAGCAGCAGGAGGCGTGGGCTGGGGCCGGGGTGCGCCACCGTGGCAGCCTCCTGGAAGGTTTCCTGAGCTCAGCCTCTCCTGGGAGGCTCCCGGGGGTGGCGCTTTGTGAAGCTGGCCCAAAGGGTGGCGGATTGGAGTGGGAGGCGTCCTCAGAGGATCGGGACCACCAGCTGGCAGGGCTCAACGCAGCACTGCCCAACCCCGGAGCTCCTACCTGCCAAGAGGGGGCAGGCAGGGAGGAAATCTATGCGAGGACCCAGATCTGAGTCTGGACTTAGCTCTGCACAAACTCAAGTCAGTAAACTCAGCGTGTGCCGCTGCAAGTGGCCTACATTAAAATGTGTGGCTGTGAGCCTACCGGGAACTGACTGCGTGTCTATGTGCCTGTGTGTGTCTTTGCACACAAGTATGCCATAGGTGGGGGTCCACGGGCATGTGTGTGCCTACAGGTGTGCGTCAGTGTGTCAGTACCTGTGGTCTGTGTGTGAACTTGTGGGTTTGTGACATATGCAGCTGTGCGTTAGCAAACTGTCTAACGATGGTGCACGCTGGCCTTGGACTTTCACCCACTGGGATTCAAATCCCACTTCAACCACTTCCAAGCTCTGTGACCTTAAGCAAGTCACTTCACCTCTCTGAGCCTTGTTTTCCTCATCTGTAAAATGGGGGTGAAAATTATAATGCTCATCCTGACTGATTTTTGCAAAGGGATTAGGTAGCAGTATGTGTAAAGTACTTAACACCGTGCTTGGTTCACTGGAAATAATAAATATTGGCAATTGGCCTTTGTATCATGTGTGGTTGTCTGTGAGTTCATGTGTATATCTAAGCATGCGCTTATGGGCCAGTCTGGGGTTAGTCATACAGTATTGTGTGTTTATGTGTAAGCACATACGTCAGTGTGGACATACGTCTATATTTCACCTTAAAAAAAACTCTCTATGGTCCCCTGGAAGCTCAGGTGCCAGGGCAACCACTAGGAATGAGATTTATATTCCTAACATGCCTTAAAACCACCTTCCCTGACCCCTAGTCTTTGAAAGGAGATGATTGTTCTTTCAAAAAATCAAAATTTGAGTTATCTGGAACTCACACACATATCAAACCCCCATACCTAGGAAACATGTATGTAGTGCACACGTGTGTACGCATATTAACGTCCATGATCGTCCATGGCTCACCTGTGTAGCCCAGCCCGCAGCTCAGGGGCCAACACAAGGTGGGCAAAAACTGGTACTCCTTGACTGAGTGATTCCATCTTGAGCTTGGAAGGGAGCAGAAGCGCCTGCAAGCGGGAAGAGTCCTGAGCATGGCGGCTAGAGAGGGGCAGGCCTTGAATGCTGCCTCCAACTCAGGGCCAGTGTCACTGCATGTACCTTCCAACAACGTCAGATAGACACGAGTTGAAGCCTTGCTCCTGCATCGGCCCCCAGACACGGGAGTGTTCACCTGGCTGCAGTTTCTCTGAGCCCTTTGCCTGGGCCTGACCCCAGCCCCAAGGGGTCAGCTAGAGAAGACTCAGACCTAGTCTTACCTCAGGAGGCTCTGGATCCCAAACAGACCATCCCAGCAGGTGTGACACACCCAGGGGATTGTGAGGGATGACTGGGAGCTCAGGAAAGGTAGAGTCCAGCCAGTCCAGGGACCAGGCTGGCTTTGCTACTCCAAAGGCAGACTAGGGAGATGGATAATGAGACTGAGAGAAAATGGACAGAGTAATTTTATGTCTGTTGAATCTGATACATTTTTAAATGGGGCTTGTATTTGTACATCAATGTTTGTAACAGTCTGACTATCCACAATGGCCAAAAGGCAGAAACAACAAAAATATCTGTTGACGGATGAATGGGTAAACAAAATGTGGTCTATACATACAATGAGAAAGAAGTAGAATGGTGATTGCCAAGAGCCGGAGGGAGAGGGAATGGGGAGCTGTTGTCTAATGGGGACAGAGTTTCAGTTTTGTAAGCTGAAAAACGTTCTGAAGGTAGAGGGCGATGACGGTTATGTAACACGGTTGTACATGCACAAGTACTTAGTGCTACTCAATTGTACACTCAAAAAGGGTTCAAATGATAAATTTTACATTATGTAGATTTTACCACAATAAGCAAATGGAGTTTGTATTTACATTTTTTTAAAGTCAGATTTATTGGAGGTATAACTTACACTAAAATACACCCTTTTGAATGTATCCTTCTATGAATTTTGACAAACACTGTCATGTAACTACCACCTCAATCAAGATACGGAACATTTCCATCACTCAAAAGTTCCTTCATGGGGCTTCCCTGGTGGCGCAGTGGTTGAGAGTCTGCCTGCCGATGCAGGGGACACGGGTTCGTGCCCCGGTCCAGGAGGATCCCATATGCCGCGGAGCGGCTGGGCCCGTGAGCCATGGCCGCTGAGCCTGCGCATCCGGAGCCTGTGCTCCGCAACGGGAGAGGCCACAACAGTGAGAGGCCCGCCTACCGCAAAAAAAAAAAAAAAAAAAAAAAAAAGTTCCTTCATGATCCTTTATCATCAGTGCCCTCCCCTCCCCAAAACGCAGCCCCTGGCAACCACTGATCTGTTTTCTGTCACCATAGTTTTGCTTTTCTTTAATGTCATGTAAATGGAATCATACAGAATGTAGGCTTTTGAGTCTGGATCCTTTCACTTAGCATAAGGCATCTGAAATTCACCCGTACTGTGGGTATCAATAGTTCTTTCCTTTTTATTGCTGAATAGTATTCCAGTGCATAGATGTACCATAGTTTATCTGTTCACCATTGAGGGACATTTGAGTTGTTTTCAGTTTACAATGATTGTAAATAAAACCACTGTGAATATTATCATATAGGTTTTGTGTGGACATAGGTTTTCATTTCTCTTGGGTACATATTTAGGAGTGGGATTGCTGGGTCATATGGTAAGTGACTATTTAACTTTATGTAAAACTACTATTTTCCAAGGTGGTTATACCTCACTTTGTTTTTAAGTTTTTAAAAGTAACTTATTTTATTGTATTCTACAAAAACATCTCTCCATCATGGGATGGAAAGAGAAAAAAAAAACCCAGCTTGGTTCCACCTCATAGTTAGTTTGAGAAGCTCTAGTTTGGGAGAAGTCAGTAGATGAAGTATTGGGGTAAAGGCTTTTAAGCAGAGAGAACAGCACGTGCAAAGGCCCAGGGGAAGGAGAGGGCTTGGCACACCTAGAGAACTGGGAGCATGGGGTGGGGCAGGGGGCAGCTGGTGAGCCTTGACGCTGGGAATGGAGTCAGGGACCAGATGGTGCAAGAAGAGGCTGAGTTGGGACTTTATCTGGCATGGGGTGTGGGAGAGCCTTTGAAGGATCTTAAGCAAGAGAGGAAAATGATTTGATTTACATTTCAGGGAAGTTCCTCTGGCTGGGAGTGGCATGGATGTCCATGTGGGTATACACGTATGCATTTTTTATTGTGTTTCTGCATGGCCGTGCGTATGTCATTTGTGTTTGGTGTTTTGGGGTGGGAATGACTGTGAGTGGCTATGAATGTGGGCTGCCAGAGCCACAGCGGGAAGGAGGCCTGACAGTGGCTGGCACAGGCTCCTCCTGCAGGCTCCCAGGCAGCTGAGGATCAACAAGTGGCTCCTCCCAGGGTCCCCCTTGGGGCCTCTTAAGAAGCCATGCCCTTCCAAAGGGACCAGCTCCCAAGAGTTCAGCTTGTTTTGTTCAACAAACATCACTGGGGGCCCTCAGTGCCTCCATTGCTACCCTCTGGGATGCCCCCTCCCCCATGCCAGGCTGGGGGTAGGTGACTTCCTTTGGCTGCAGTCTCAGGACCTCAAATCAGGTGCAGCATCAGACAATGTTCAGAGAGCAAGACCCCTTCTTACTGAAAGGGTTAATATCTTTACTCCATAAAAGGCTTGTGCAAGAAAGACATGAAACCCAGGAGTTATAAAGAAAATGATAAGCAGATCCAACTCCACAAAAATAAAATATTTTATGCAGTGAAAGGCACCAAAGAAATTTAAAAGACAAACAAATTGACTGGGAGTTAGTATCTGTAATTTATATTGCAGACAAAGAGTAATATCTACAATATATAAAGAGTTCCCACAAACAAATAAGAAAACAACAGCAATCCAATAGTAAAATGGGCTAGATATATGGTCAAGTATTTCAGAAAGAAATATTACAAATGGTCAGTAAATAGATGAAGAAAATTTGAGCTCATTAGCAACAATGAAAATTAAAACATGTGAGGAAACCACTTTTTGCCCAACAGATTTACTAAACTAAAAAACTGGTGATATTCAGTGATGGAGTGGGGTGGGGAAATGAGCACATTCACATGCTGTTAGAGGAAATGTAAATTAATTTTACATTAATTGTAATTAATTAAGGGGGCAATTTAGTAATATCTATCAAAATGAAAAGTATGTATATTCTATCTGTCAGCAATTCCACTGTAAAAATTTATCCTACAAAATTACTAGCACATGCATGCAAGGATCAGGTTACTCCCTACAGCATTGCCAGTAATACAAAAATATTTGAAACAACTTAAATGTCCTTCAGAAGAATTATGGTTGGATAAATTGTGGTATATCTACAACTCTGGAATACTATAGCACTATCAAAAAAGAATAAAGTAGATGTATATTACTGATATAGAATCTCTAATATGTTTTCTAATATGAAAAGCAAAATTTACAACAATATGTGTTAGATGATTCTACTTGTGCCTCTGAACAATTCTGTGTGTAAATGGGCTTAATAGTTTGAAAATTATTAATGTACTTTAAAAATAAAATTCTGATCTTTGCAACAGTTGGTCAGGGAACATCCATTGGCCTGGGGGGAATTGGGAACATTATAGAAGAAGTAAAAAGAGAAAGGCACATTCAACTTCAGACATTCAAAAATAGGATTTTGTAGCTAGACGATAGTCAACTACCTGTAGCTCCTATTTATCAATTAAAGATTTAGCCATGTGGTTAGAGTTGGGAAAGAGGAGGTGACACTGGGGAAATCCTACCCCAAAGATGGAGCAGTGAGAGAAAGGCAGGAAGGCAGTGAGGCAGCGAGACAGGAGGGCCCCAGTTTCCACCTTTTGGGGCCTGGCTTAGAGGGATGGCAGTGGGTTAAGGGGGTAAGTGAAGGGATGTTATAATTAATAACAAAGAGGCTATGGCCTCCACTCCCCATTTTCACCTCAGGAACAGATCATCTGAGGATGCCACCTTAAAACCTGGGCTGTGGTACCCAGGCTCTGAGATGACCCTCATGGTCACCTTCTGGCTAATCCCTGTTGGGACCAACTCTCCTGGAGCTTGTTATGGACTGAATTGTGTCCCTCCAAAATTCATACGTTAGAGCCCTAACCCACAATGTGACTGTATGTGGAGACAGGGAGATAAGGATTAAGGTTAACTAAAGTCATAAGGAGATTCTGAAATTTCCTGAAATCCCATGTGGTGTGGAAGTTGAGGTGAGAGCTGGCAGAACTGCCAGAGGGCCTCTGAGCCTCAGTTTCCCCATCTATAAAATGGGGGATGCTAAGAGTATCTTCCTCCTAGGACTGTAGTAAATATTCAATAAGATAATCTATGTAAAGCATGTAGCACAGTGCCTGACATGAAGTCAGTGTTAACTTTTGTGTATAACAAACTCCATCATGAGCATGTATTGCTTTTAATGATTTTGAGAGGCTAAAAGTTCAGAAAACCCCAAAGGACAGTACAATAACCACTCAGAATTACACCACCTAGATTAATAACAAATAACTTTTTGGTCACATCTGCTTCAAACCTTTTTAAAATTAGACAGTGATATATGCATATATTCTTCTTTCGAGAAATGAACCCAAATGTTGCAGATGGAGCTGGGACCCTCCTGACCACTTCCCAAGTCCCACTCTTCCCCCCTTTCCCCTGGACAAGCTTCAGCAGGAATGTGGTGTGTTTACCTCTGGCCCAGTTTTTTTTCCCCAATGCCATTTGCGATGTCACCCGCACAGTTAGCCCCACCTCCAGGGTCAGCAATACAGAGTCACACACAGTGTCACCTGTAGAGTCAGCCGCATCACCCCGTGTCAAACCACACACACCAACTATGCATCACCTGTGTGTAGTGAGGCTCACAGCCACGCAGTGTCCCCAGCTCAGTGACACACAACCCCACAGTCACCTGCCAACAAAGAGCCACACACAACGATTTGCAGTCCCATACTCCATCCGTTGCGCCGCGTGGTGTGACATCACACACGATGTCAGGGGACACAGGCAGACCCCTCCCTCCGCGGAGCCCCGCCCACAGGCCTCACTACACCTTGGGCACTGCCGCAGGCCAGCCTGGGGCCCGGGTCTTCCGGCTCGGAGGCCTGGACCCAGGCCCTGCCTCCGCCAGCAGGACCACTATTCAGGCTGCATCTCAGTGGGCTGAGGAGGCCCGGGCGCTGCTGCGGAAGCAGAGCGGATGCAGAGAAAAGGCTTTGTTCTTCGTGGGCAGGTCATTAAGAGGAGCTGGAGCCCCTCTGCCTGCCCCTTCCTTCCAACAGAGGAACAAAACAGCGGCTATTTGTAGATTCGTGTCAAACTCCCTCAGACCCTGGGGTGGGGAGTCCCGTGAGAGAGGCATTTGTGAGGACTCTAATGGCCAGCCGGTGCGGCCCGGCTCTCCGGGCAGCTGGCCCCCATCTCCGCCAGGGGAGGAGCCAGCCCGGGAGGTTCCTGAGACAAAGAGAGGGCCGAGACAATGAGAACAATGCCTGGGCTCTAGGGAGCATCCCACTTGTGCGAGGAGGTCCCACTGGGCACAGGGCGTGGGCATCAGGACACTCCCTCCCCCCCTGTGGGACCCCCAGGCCCCTCACAGGCCCCATTTCCCGAAGGAGGCTACCCGGGATGAGTCGTTTGCCTGGCAGCACGTGGGCTCTTCCTACTACACACACATCATGTGATGGGCAGCTTGGGGATCATCCAGACCTAGGAATGAATCCCAGCTCTGCCCCTTAGAGCTGTGTGGCCTCGGACATAGGTTTCCTCACCTGTAAAATGGGAACGATCATTCTCACCTCCCAGGAGTCTTGTGAGGAGTCCAGGAGATAAGAACTGGACACATAGTAGGTCCTCAGCCCGCCGAGCTGTGAGCTCCTCGCAGAGCAATGCCTCACTTTCAACACTGGGCTGGAGAGCCCAACATGCTGCCTGGCACACAGTAGGTGCCATTGAAGAGGTTACTTAAGGGTTCTTACTAGCCTTCCGCCCTATAGGCTTGCCCCAACTTGGGTCACCCTCTTTCCAAGCCCTGCTACCAGTATTCTCTTGGAAAGAAATTTGCCAGAACCAAGCCACTGGTCAGCGAGTGTCACCTCCCCGGACTGGGAGCCCTGTACTGCAACGACAGCGCCTGGCCACCAGGGGGCGCAGTCTCTTAAGGTTTCCACACCAGCCGGAGTCGTTCCCACTCCTCAAGGGGCCTGGAGGGCTGGAGACGGTACCGGATGAGGTACCTGTCCACCCCGTCAGCCAGAAATCTTGGGGCCGTTCTCCTAGAACGCTGTGGAGGAGCAGCATTATAACCAAGACTGTAATCTCACAATGGTTAGAAAGAAGCACTTTTCAGGTCTGACCTGCTTCTCCCACTTTGCAGTGTCCTGTCCTCACAGACTATGGTGACCCACTGCTACCCATGCTTACCCCACCAGACTTCAGGATTCCCTGTTCTGTCACCCTCCCCTCCCCAGAGAAGCCCAGACCATCAGAGCCAGAAGGTCCTCAAGTTGATCTGAGTGTCTCCAACCCCACTTAACAGATGGGAAAGCTGAGGTCCACAGAAAGACCCCAGGAGTACACAGTGGGGAGGTAGCTGGACCAAGACCAAAACCTGGGTTCTCTTTTTCAACTTGTGCCATCTCATGCATGAGCTATTTTACTCTTGTTCTAGGGGAAGGAAAAAAGGAGAAGGAAGATTTTCGAGGCCTTCTTATGCTGTTCAGATCTTTGGCCTTACTCTGTACCTGCATTATTTCATTGAATCCTCTACCAACCCCTTAGATAAGAAGTTGTTATCTCCAATTATGGATGAGGAAAGTGAGGTCACACGAGGTTGCCCAAAGTTTCACAGCTAAGAAATAGCAGCGCTGGTATTTGTCCCTGGGGCTGTCTCATTCCCACATTCTTTCTGCTCCATTAGGTAGAACCGTATAACATTGCCATTCCCATAGGTCAGAGTTTTTAAAATATCTGCTATTATATGCTTAAGCTCAATACTGTGCCAAAGAGACTCTCTTATCCTGAAGGAAGGGGTCATCAGTTGGAATATTCTGGTGGCAGCGGGGGATGGGAGAAAGATTTCTTTGGGAGCAAAACACCCTAAGGAGATGACTGTTGCTGGAGAGATTGTCTCCTGCAACCCCAAAGCCCAGATCAGGATTCTGGAATGGCCAGTTGGCTCTATAGGCCCTAGTTCAAGGACCTCTGACCACAGAAGGGTCATGCATCTTGGGCAGGAGGAAAACTGAGGAGGGTCTTGAGGGGAGATATGGTCTCTCCGGCTATGTCAGGGAGACCCCTTGGAAGAGAGATAAACCCACATGATATAAATTTAGGATGTCACATAATGTCACAGAATATCATGGCTAGAATGCCATAGAGTGCTGTTGAATGTCAAGGAATGTCGTAAAATGCTCTGGAATGTCAGAGAATGTCACAGGATATCGTGAATTCTTGTAAATGTCATAAATTGTTGTAAATGTCAAAAGATGTCATAGAATGCTGTAGATGGTTGTAAATGTCATCGGATGTCAAGGACTGCCTTCCAATGTCATCTTAGAATGCTGTAGATGGCTGTAAATGTCATGGAATGACTTAGAACGTCATCCTAGATCTCCTAGACTGTGGTAGGCTGTTACAGAATGTCAGCATCAGAGAATGTCAGCATCACAAAATGTCATGGAAAGTTCCAGTCAGTTGGAAAAGACTTTGGGTTCCAGGTTCACCTGCTCATTTTGCAGATGGTAAAACTGAAGCCCAGAGGAGAAAAGGGGCTTGTCTAATGAAGCTCACCCAGATAGTCAGTAGCAGATGCAGACTTAGCATCTGGGTCTCTGGACTCCCAGCCCAAGCAGCCTCCCTTGGCTGAGGCTCCTGGGGACTAATTAACCCTGTGATGGAAACAGTGGTGTCCAGTGGGTATTCAGCAAATTTCCCAATTCTGGCTGGCCCTAGCCCTATGTCAGGATGGGAAATTAACTCCACGTGTGGGGCTTTCTGGTCTGGAAAGCAAAATAATGAGGTCTCTACACTGAAATCAACAACATCCCCTCTCTGCAGCAGAGAGAGGGTGGGTGTGTTGGGGGAGCTCTCAGAGACCTCTCCCAGGCCCTGGGCCCGAAAAGGTGCCCTCAGGCTGTCCTGGGAGCCGCTCCTTGACAGCCAAGGACTCAGAGGTGCCCAACTTTGTAGACAACTCTTGGCGGAGGCTCTGGACCCAGGAGCCTGCGTGTGTGTCTCAGAGGTGGGAGAGCAAGGAAGGGACCCTGGGAGGGTCTTTCCAGCCAGATGTCAGGCTGGTAGGAAGGACATCACTTTGGCTAAACTGATTGCCCTGAGTGGAATAGAAGTTATCAATATGAATCCAAAAAGTCATTCTACTGTCTCGGCAGGCTGATGGGTGAGGGGTCATGGAGGTGGGTGCGAGATGGCAAGATGAAAGTGTCTTCAGGAGGTGGTCTTCCCTGGTCTCTGCATCCAACAGGAGACTCCACCCATGATGGGACACACTCTGCTTCCCTCCTTTTGTCCCCAAGCCCCAAGTCTCTCCCTCTCCTTCTCCCCGACTCTCTCCTTCCCTCTTGTGAAGATCCCCACCCAGAAATAGCTTGCCCCCCTCCAGGCTCCTGGGTGGGCCCCTTGGTCCTACGAACCACCCTGCAGTTTCTCTGATCCACACAAATGGACAGAGCCCTGAAGCTCTCTGCCCTCAAAGGGGAAGTGAATCAGGGAGATTCCAGGGATCTGCCTCCACCCTCACCGATGCAGAATCCCCTTCCCCTGGCTGCTGGTCTAGGGACGTTTCCAGGCCCAGAGCCAACCCAGGGTGTCCCCAGCCCCGAGGGGAGAGTTGGCAGGAGCACTGAGTCAGCTTGCCAGGGAAGGTCCCTGTAGCAGACACTGGAGCTGGTCCAGGCTGACCACAGCCTCATCTCAGCTGAGCTGGGGAAACTTCGCCCTGCAGGGCTAGGCTGGCAGTGACTCAGAGCCTTAGGCACCCGACCTCTTAGCAAAGCCTTCCCTTCTCTCTAAGGGTTTGCTCCCTGCAGCTGCAAAAATAACAAGGTCCCAGCAGAGTCTGGTGGCAGAGCTGAGTTCAGGAAGGGGCACAAAGAACGTACAGGAGGAAGAGGGTGCAGAGGGGCTCAGGCAGGGCAGGCCATGGTACTGGGGGATCCAGGAGTGATCAACAGTGATACAGGACCACAGGGGGAGCTGTGGGGTTGGCCCCGCTCTCGTCCATACTAATGAAACTTTCTAGTGGTGCACACACGTGTGTTGCCTGAGACTGTACATTTGCATGCGGACACGTGTACCCAAGTTTGTGTCCTCACTCCTGCGGGGTTCTGTGTATGTATGTACCAGTGGGTGTCTGCAAGTCATTTTTCGCATTGGAGTGTATGTGTGTGTAAACCTGGGTGCATTTCCATGTGGGTGGATGTGACTGTGCACGTGTGTGTATCTTAATATAAAGATGGTGGTCTCAGCATCACAGCTGTTGAGAGGATTGCATTTAAAAGACAGTGGAGAGCAGTGTTGAAGAGCTCTACCCTGGACTCAGGAAGGCCTGGGTTCAAATTCTGCCGGTGGCACCTTGGGCAGGTGATTTAGTGTCTGTGAACTTTAGTTTTCCATCTGTAAAATGGGGACAATACTAGTAGCACCCTCATAGGGTTACCGTGTAGTTCTAGGGAAACAGGGAATGTAAAAGGGCTTTGTGAACTATGAAAGGCTGACAGGGTGTGGGAAAAGACAGGTGATACGAGGCTTGCGGTGAGTCCTGAGGATAAATACGGTAATACTATTCAAATCGCTTGTGAGACTCGTATCAGGAATAAGAGAATAATAGAAGGAAGTGCGAGGCCCTAATATGCCCGGTCTCTGGTGTACATGTTGGGGACAGTATTTATTAATGTGCCAGTGTCAAGTGCATTACATACCCTGCCCGGGCCCTCCATCCGCCATTTGCCAACCTGGTTCCCAGATCTTGAGTCTTGAAGAGTCAGAAGAATGGATATAGGAGACAGGAGCAGAGAGAAGGAAGGAGAGGCAAGAGGCTGAGATGATGTACATGATAAAGAACTGGGAGGAAGGGAGAAGAAGGAGAGGGAAACTGGAGGGGGCATCATGGGGAGTGGGTGTGGAAAAGGCAGTGTGAGAGACTGGGGAGAACAGAGGGGTTGGTGAGAAGTTGCAGTGTGAGCTTTAACCTGGATCCCCTTTAATGTTCTTGAAATTCAGGTACAGGCTGGAATTCTTAATATCCTGTTGGACGGCTGTTTCTTGTGTCTTTGAATGTGATTCTGGGCTGAGATTGGACCATTTGGGGTCACCACCTATAGTCTAATCAGCTATGTCCAAGTCTGCCTCTGGTGGGAGAAAAGTTTGGGGAGAAGGGGATCATTGTGAGCTAGGCAGATCCCTCCAAAGGTGTCTTCCAACGAGGGGCACTCCCAATCCTTGGTGCCAGAGCATCCTCCCTGGGCAGGTGCTTCTCTATCTCCCCAGGGAAAGAGATGGAAAGCTTGCTTGGAAGTCCCAAGTGGCCCTCGGAACCCTGGGGGCAGGGCCACTTGGGACTCCCAACCTCAAGCCAGGCATGCTTCATCTGCATACGGTCTCTGCCTCAAAGAGCTTATATTCTAGTAGCAGAGACAGAAACCACAACTCCATAAGACATGGCAAGAGTAACAATAAAGGCGTTACAAGGCTGGGTGGAGGGGAAAGTGTTGGCCAATTTACCCAGGAAAAGAAAGGGAGCCACAGGGGTGGTGAACTTCAACTTGAGTCTTGAGGTCTGAGGCAGAGAGTGCCAAGAGGACATGGAGGGGAAATGTGCCCTGGGGAGGCTGGAACAGGCTGTGCAGAGGGAGGGGCGTGAGGAGTCTGGCACGTAAGGGAAAAGGCGGGGGGATGAAGCGTGGGACATGAAAGGGAGGGTCCAGATCAGGAGGGGCTGGAGGAGGAGAGGATTTGGGGAAAGAACATCAGAGGCCAGATCAGGGAGCACTTGAATTCCAGGGTAAAGGGAGAGGATTGTATCTTGAAGCAATGAGGAGCCTTGGAGAGATGTGGAAGGTTTTAATCAGGGAATAATGGAATCAAGATGGCATTTTAGAAAGATTACTCAGCCTGCTGGGTGGGACACAGAAGAGAAGATGGGAGGCAGGAAGGCTGTCAGTGATGAAATAATAGAGAACATCCATTGATTTATGTGTGTTATTTCACCTTACCTTTTCCACAACTCAAGGTAAGATCAATATCCTGGTTTTATAGATGAAGAAACCGGGACTCGAGAGATGAAGTGAATTTCCTAAGGTCACACAGCTTGCAACCCAGACACGTCTGATGCCACAGCCCTCGTTCCAGTCTCTGAGCCTGGGGTGAAGTGCATGGGCTCTGGGTCCAGGCTGCCTGGGTTCTAGTCTTCACTAGAACATGTGACTCTGACATCATGCTGGCAACTGACAGAGCTCTGGGCTTCAGTCCCCTCATCTGTAAAGTGAGGTTAGTAATAGCGTCCACCTCACGGGGGCTTGAGAATCAAGCGAGCTGATGCATGTAAAGGGCTCGTCACAGAGCCTGGCAGACAGTGATCACGCACTGTGTCACGTGCTGTCCATCACAGAGCCACAGCCATGAGCTATTCGGCCCGGGCAGGCAAAGTGGCTCTGGGCAGGAGAGAAGGGGGAGGACTTGAGAGATGTAGGGGGCGTAGTGGGTGGGACATGGCGGGAGGGCAAGGAGGGAGGAGTGGAGGATGTGTCCTGACTATCTTGGGGGCTCTGGGCAGTTGGCAGGGCTCTTCACTCACTTGGGGGACTGGAGGATGAGCTCAACCTGGGGATACTACATCTCCAGCTCCTGTGAGAATCCCGCACCCACCCACCAGTACCCACCTGCCTCTGCAGCCTAGGAGAAGACCCATGAGCTTCCTCCTGGTCCTGACCCTCACTCAGACAATGGTCTCCCAGGAGAGCCCCATGTCCTTGGCAGAGTCTAGGGACAGACCTGGTCTCACCAAGGCCAGCCAGAGGCTGTCTCCTCGCCAGATCTGGGGTCCCCCATCCAGCCTCAGAGACACTCCCAGCCCCCTGCTGGACTCCCAGCAGAAATCCATGCTGAGTGGGCCTGGCGGCCCTGCAGGGCAGGTGCACTTAGAGGCCTTGGATCTTTTCCTTGTGTGATTCCAGTGTTCTCCCTGAGTCAACATGAATACCACTACGAGAAAAGTAAGAGCTTCTTTAAAAATGTAAGATTTCCTCCTAGTATGTCATTTGGGGAGTGTTTTCAGTGTTTTAGAAAGAATAGATATATTTGTGAAAAAGCCTGGCCACACGTTTCTTTCTTCTGAGCCTTCTACTATAAATGCCATTACAAAAAATTTAAAAGAAAAAAATCAGGCAAAAGGTACCAAATAAGAGTCCCTGTGGGTGGGGTTGTGTAAATTAGGGATGAAGGACCCACTTTTGAATTCGGACAGCCCCGGTTGTGAATTCCTGCTAGGTCTTTCCACATCTTGAACAACAGGCAAGTTATTTTCATCTGTTGGAGCCTCAGTTTGTTTATCCTCTAAATGGGCATGGGAATTCTGCAGTATTTTCTGAACCCAACAACCAATTCTTCAGTTCTCCAGACACCCACTGGTGTCCAATAATTCAACTCAATTCTTTTTTTTTAAATATTTATTTATTTATTTGGTTGCGTGGGGTCTTAAGTGCAGTAGGTGGGCTCCTTAGTTGTGGCTCACAGGCTCCTTAGTTGCAGAAGGCAGGCTCCTTAGTTGTGGCATGAGAACTCTTAGTTGTGGCATGCATGTGGGATCTACTTCCCGGACCAGGGATCGAACCCGGGCCGCCTGCATTGGAAGCGCGGAGTCTTAACCACTTTGCCACCAGGGAAGTCCCAATTCAACTCAGTTCTGACACTACCTACCTGGAATTAGCATCAGGTCCCACAAGTTAAAGGTCTGATAAGACTGCCCCCACCTCCGATGTCAGATGCTTCTGTATTTCTGACCGACTGGCTATAAATTGGTGGTCTCACGACCCCTATTTCAGTTCAATAATTTGCTAGAACAGCTCACAGAACTCAGGAGAATACTTTACTTGCATTTTCTAGTTTATCATAAAGGCTATAACCCCAGAACAGCCAAATGAAAGAGATGCATAAGGGTATGGGGATGGGGGTAGCCCAGAGCTTCCATGCTCTCTCCAGGACCCTCCCAGCACCCTGATGTTCCTGACAAGTGTAGACAAGAGGAATAAAGAAGCCAACGCCAGAGGGTGAGGCCCAGAGTGAGGGCTCGAGAAACGCGGGCCTCTGTGAAATGCTGTGCCTGCTGGAACCACAGAGTCAGCAGAGGGAAGGGCAGGAGGGCTGGGCCGGTCAGGGACAGGTGGCATGGGGTTGGCCTGGTGTCTGGTATGTGCCTTATTCTCTTCTTTCCCCCGAAAATTAAATCATCTTTAAATAAAAGTAGTCTATTTAAAAGATTCCTTGGAAACAAAAAGATTCACTGGACAAGGTTCAGATTGTACAGAAACATGAAAGAAAACAAAAGTCAGAAAAAGCCCATGTCTAGATATTAACTAATAACAATATTTTGGTATAGTTTCATCCATAATCATTTCTTTCACTGTATTTATCTATCCATCTGTCATCTGTCTATTCATCTGTCTTATCTACCAACCTACCTATCTATCCATCTATCATTTATCCACCCATCCATCCATCCATCCATCTATCTACCTACAAAAAGGCATCACTCGATAAGTTCAGTCTGCCTTTTCACGTTATGTGTGAGCATTTCCCATGTTATCTAACATTCTCCTATAACACCTTTCCCTATTTTTAGGGAAACATAGTTTCTTTTGTAAAAACCTTCTTATTATAAGATAAAATAGAGAGATAGAATCTGCACAGCACAATGTATAGCTTAATGAAATAATAAACAGACACCCTTGTGGCCACCACCTGGTTCAAGAAAGAGAACTTAGCCAGCTTCCCAAATGCCTCCTGGTGCCCTGCCCAGTCACAGCTGCTTCCTTCCCTGCAAAAGAGCCACTACCCTCATTTTTATGTCAGTTACTCCTTTGCATTTCTTTGTAGTTTTATCACTCTAGTGGATACACTTAGACACTATAGTTTAGTTGGACATTTAAAAAAATTCAATATGCCTAAATTCTTTTAATCTACAGCTTCCCCCTTCAACTTGTTCTTTTCCTTAAAATCTATGTGTTGAGGAAAGCTGCCCGTTTGGCCTGTAGGGTTTTCACAGTCTGGATTTTGTTCAGTACAATTCACCACGTCCTCTGTCTGCTGTAGTTCCTGCAAACTGTCTTCATTTTTAATGGTCGTGCCATGATTTGTAATCAATGCCTTTGGATTGCCCAGCTTATTTATTTATTTATTTTTGCCGTACGCGGGCCTCTCACTGCTGTGGCCTCTCCCGTTGCGGAGCACAGGCTCCGGACGCACAGACTTAGTGGCCATGGCTCACGGGCCTAGCCGCTCTGCGGCATGTGGGATCTTCCCGGACCGGGACACGAACCCGTATGCCCTGCATCGGCAGGCGGACTCTCAACCACTGCACCACCAGGGAAGCCCTATGCAGACTTCTTAATTGCAGCATGCAGACTCTTAGTTGTGGCATGCATACGGGATTCCCCGACCAGGGATCGAACCAGGGCCCCCCTGCATTGGGAGCACAGAGTCTTACCCACTGGACCACCAGGGAAGTCCCTTTTTAGGGATTTTTTTTTTTTAAGGATATTTATTTATGGCTGCGTTGGGTCTTCATTGCTGCGTGCAGGCTTTCTCTGTTGTGGCGAGCAGAGGCTACTCTTCCTTGTGGTGCTTGGGCTTCTCATTGAGGTGGCTTCTCTTGTTGTGGCACGTGGGCTTCAGTAGCTGTGACACATGGGCTCAGTATTTGTGGCACATGGGCTTAGTTGCTCCGCAGCATGTGGGATCTTCCCAGACCAGGGATCGAACACATGTTCCCTGCATTGGCAGGTGGATTCTTAACCACTGCTCCACCAGGGAAGTCCCCCTTTTTTGTGATTTTTATATTTACTTTCTTCATTTCAGTTTTCAACTAGGTTTGTTGTTTTTTTTAAGTCCCTTTGACAAAAAAGGGTTATTATTTTTAAACCTAAAAGAGCTCATTTGATCAGTAAAACTCTCTAAAAAGTCAGTGGAAAAGTAGACCAAAGAGCCTAAAAGATAAATCACATTAAAATAAAGGCAAATGGCCAGTAAAAAGTGAAAATGTGGTCTTCCTTTTTAGTGAGCAAAAAAAAAAAGCAAATTAAAATGACAAAATACCTTTCTAACTTCAATAAAATAAATTTTTAAAAAAGACAAAATATCGTCTTTTGTCTATCAAATTGGCAAGGATTTTAAGATGTTAAAAATGCCTAGACAGGGCTTCCCTGGTGGTGCAGTGGTTGAGAGTCCGCCTGCCGATGCAGGGGACACGGGTTCGTGCCCCAGTCCGGGAGGATCCCACATGCCGTGGAGCGGCTGGGCCCGTGAGCCATGGCCTCTGGGCCTGTGGGTCCGGAGCTTGTGCTCCACAACGGGAGAGGCCACAACACTGAGAGGCCTGTGTACCACAAAAAAAACCAAAAACAAAACAAAACAAAAAACCCAAAAATGCTTAGACAGGGACTTCCCTGGTGGCACAGTGGTTAAGAATCTGCCTGCAGGGGCTTCCCTGGTGGCACAGTGGTTGAGAGTCCGCCTGCTGAGGCAGGGGACGTGGGTTCGTGCCCCCGTTCGGGAGGATCCCACATGCCGCGGAGCGGCTGGGCCCGTAAGCCGCGGAGCAGCTGGGCCTGTGGGCCATGGCCGCTGAGCCTGTGCGTCCAGAGCCTGTGCTCCACGACGGGAGGGGCCTTGGTGGTGAGAGGCCCGCGTACCGCAAAAACAAACAAAACAAACAAAACAAAACAAAACAGAAAAAAGAATCCGCCTGCCAATGCAGGGAACACGGGTTCGAGTCCTGGTTTGGGAAGATCCCACATGCCGCGGAGCAACTGTGCACCACAACTACTGAGCCTGCACTCTAGAGAGCCCACAAGCCACAACTACTGAGCCCACATGTCACAACTACTGAAGTCTGCAAGCCTAGAGCCCGTGCTCCACAACAAGAGAAGCCACTGCAATAAGAAGCCCGTGCACCACAACGAAGACCCAATGCAGCCAAAAAATTAAAAATAAATAAATTTATTTTTTAAAAAATGCCTAGACAGTGTGACAGGCTGCCATTTATTCCCTCAAAAACATCCTTTCTTTCTTCCATCACAGCAGAGTTGTAGGTGGGCACATGCACACCCACCTAGAGACTATATTTCCATGCTCCTTTGCAACTAGGTATGGCCATGTGACTAAATTCTTGTCAAAGGAAGTGCTAGAAGTGATGCGTTTCATTTTAGTTTCACTTGTACTAGTCAGGGTCCCAGCAGGAAAGAGACGGCATGCTCAAATTGGGTAAACTGGGGAGAGCTAAACATAGGGACAATTTATGAAGGTATGGGCAGTGTGTAATAAAGAACTTTGCTGGCCTTTATCTCTGGTTCCCAGAAGGTAACCACCAAATCCTTCTCATTTCCTGAGTGATAGGATTATCTTTGTTATTCATGATGGCCTCCTCAGACCACATATGATAGTTTATGCTAGTAAGGTGACTTGTGGTGGGCCCTTAGAAAGTTTATGCTAATGGGATGATGCAGGATGGAGGCTGACCATGCCAGAAAGTCAACCATGTGATTAGAGGGTTGAGGCTTTGAGCCACATGATAAAAAAGTATCCATGAAGAAATAAGTATCAATTAGCCAGCAAGAGTCTGTCCACTTGAATTTAATCAATGTCCACATAATTATTTCTAACTCCCCTTTCCCACTGCTTGAACTTGGGTCTGATTTCCTGTCTCTAAGACCTGCCCCATCTTCACTCTGTCCCAGGTGTGATACCTAGGTTGATATTATTGGATTCCCATCCCCTACCCACACTTTCACTCATGATTTACAGGATGCTCTAATGTTCATCACAGCTTCTCTGATTCTGACTCCCACAATTGCCTGGGTTCTGGTCTTGTTAGATCCTACCTCATAACAAATTCTAACACTTCCCTTTCAGAATTATTTACTTTCAAGCTATTCTTTTCTCATCCCTTAGCATAGTCTGGGTCCTGTTTATTTACAAGGTGCATCTCTGGTAGCGTTGGGAAATTTGGTCCTAATGAACAGTGGTGGCAGCGTGAGAAGTGGCAGGATCCATCGCAGGGAAATTCAGACCAAGTTTCAGCACCAAGGAGAGCTCTGAGGGAACAGGATGATCTCGTACTGACAAAAGTTTTTTATCTTGGGAAGCTCATGAATACCTCTATAGGTCACATCTACAGGAAAGAATTGTATACCACTGGAGTGTCAAAGTGTTTCACCTTTTATGCTAAGTATGATGGACTGGTAGTGTCTGTCCAAAGTGTCCTATTGGAGAGAACTGTAAAACCTTGTATAATTTCAACAGCATATTGTTCTAAGATTGATTAATGATGTCTGCCACAGGTGGAAAATGAGTAAGCTACGGAACGTTTGTTATTCGTTTGTTATTCTTTTGTCTAGTCTAGCTCTTAAGGTACATATAGAAATTTTATATATGTTTTGCTATATCTGTCTATATTTTCCTTTTAGGTACTGTTTGCTTTTTACTTTATTTTATTTTTTTGTAATGAAGGTTTTCCTGCCATGAGATTATGAAAATATTCTTTTACTATTTTTTCGTAAAACTTTTATAGTTTTTTTATTTTCATTTTTGGCTGCATTGGGTCTTTGTTGCTGCACGTGGGCTTCCTCTAGTTGCGTCCAGCAGGGGTTACTCTTCATTGCAGTGCCTAGGCTTCTCATTGCAGTGGCTTCTCTTGTTGTGGAACACCGGCTCTAGATGTGCGGGCTTCATTAGTTGTGGCACGTGGGCTCAGTAGTTGTGGCTCGTGGGCTCTAGAGCACAGGCTCAGTAGTTGTGGTGCATGGGCTTAGTTGCCCTGCAGCATGTGGGATCTTCCTGGACCAGGGATTGAGCCCATGTCCCCTGTGTTGGCAGGTGGATTCTTAACCACTGCACCACCAGGGAAGTGTCTATAGTTATTTTTTTAAATCCCATATGTTTTGGTGGTCCACTGATATCTTCCCTCATCAATACCACAAAGCTTTCATAGATATAGCTTTGCATTTGGATAGATTATAGTGGTCTCTTTTTTTTTTTTTTTTTTTGCGGTACGCAGGCCTCTCACTGTTGTGCTGTCTCCCATTGCGGAGCACAGGCTCCGGACACACAGGCTCAGCAGCCATGGCTCATGGGCCTAGCCGCTCCGTGGCATGTGGGATCTTCCTGGACCGGGGCACAAGCCCATGTTCCCTGCATCGGCAGGCGGACTCTCAACCACTGCGCCACCAGGGAAGCCCCATGAAGTCTCTTTAAAAAGTCTCTTTTTAAGGTTTCTTGTATATATTGCCTCCTCCAATAAACTTTAGAATCAGCTTGAAAATTCCCATTAGAATTTTAATTGGGATTGCATTGAATTTATAAATTAATCTGGGGAGAACAGAATTTTTGTGGTTTAAAAATCTTCTTCAGGAACACTGTATATCTTTCTTTAAGTATTCTTTTACTTACATCAATAAAGTTGTGCCCTTTTCTTTATAGAGGCTAGACACCTTTCTTATTAGTCTATTCCTGAGTACTCTACACTTTTTGATACTATTGTGAGTGAGATTTTCTGTGTAAAATGTTATAATTGGTTAGTACTAATGGTTTGGAAAGTCATTGATTTTTGTACGTTGTTCTAATATCCAGACTCTTTACTAAATTCTCCTACTAGTTTATCACAGGTTTTCGTCATTTTCCCTCTTGGATTTTCTACACTTATTGCCTTCAAACAGTGATAGTTGGTCTTTGCTTTTCAATATTAATACCGAATCATCAATCTATCTTATATTTTATGTCTTTAAAGGTAAGTTTCAGGCATCAGTACACCTCATCCTTAAGCAATTTAGCATGCATATTTTTAATTAGTATTCAATATTTGTTTATGAGTCTTTTTCCTTTTGAATATTATACTGTTTCATGCATATGTAAGGATCATACAACAGTATGTTTCTAATTTCTCTCTCACATCCATTGTGCTATTTAGTCATACATTTTATTTTTTATATGCTATAAACACACAATACATTGAATTTTGTATTTAACTTAGGCTATTTTCTTTGTTCTTCATTTATTAGCGTAGATCCAAGCTCTGTCTGGTATTTTGTTCCTTCTACCTAAAAAAATCTTCCAACATGTCTTTAGTGTGGATCTGCTGATTGTGAATTTTCTCAGTTTTTGTTCATCTAAAAATTTTTAATTTCTCCTAAATTTTGGTTTGTTTGTTTTATGGTACGTGGGCCTCTCATCACTGTGGCCTCTCCTGCTGTGGAGCAACAGGCTCCGGATGTGCAGGCCAGTGGCCATGGCCCATGGGCCCAGCCGCTCCACGGCATATGGGACCTTCCCAGACCAGGGCACAGACCCGTATCCCCTGCATCGGCAGGCAGACTCTCAACCACTGCACCACCAGGGAAACCCTCTCCTAAATTTTTGAAAGATATTCTCGTTAAGTAGATAATACTTGGTTGACATGTTTTTTTTTCTTTTAAAACCTTATTGATGTCATTCTAAGGGCTTTTGCTTATGTAGTTTCTGTGAGAAGTCTGTTATAATTCCCATCTTTGTTCCTCTGTATGCAATGTGCCTTTTATCTCTGGCACCTATAAGATTTAAGATTTTTTTTATCTTTAATTTTTAGCAGTTTGAATATGTTGTAACTCTCTCTTAAAAAAAAAAGTATCCTCCTTGGTGTGCTCTGAGCTTCTTGGATCTGTGATTTGGTGTCTTTCATTAATTTTGGGAAATTCTCAGTTCTTATCTCTTCAAATATTTCTTCTGACCTTATTTTTCTCTCTTTTCTACTCCTGGAATTCCAGTTATATGTATATTAGACCATTTGATATTGTACCACAGCTGCAGGTCCTTTTACCATCTTCTGAAGGATGCAAGCATCTTACAGCTATTTAACCCCATTTATCACTTCCAAACCTTTGTAGTATTGTTGTCATATATTTTACTTTAATATATTTTATAAGCTCCACAACACATTTGTATCACTGTTGTTATAAACAGCGTTTACCCTTATATTTATCCATTTTCTTCATTCTCCATTTGTTCCTACAGTTCCATATGCCCATCTGGGCTCATTTTCCTAATCTGAAAAAGCTTTCTGTAGTCTGAAATTTTTTCTTTAGTATTTCTTATAGCACCAATGTGCTGACAATGAATTTTTCAACCTATATTTATATGAAATATCATTATCTCACTTTCAGTTTTGAAAGCTATTTTTGTTGTGTATAACGTTCTATGTTGCCAGATTTTTTCTTTCTACACTTTAAGGATTTCATTCCACTGTCTCTGGCTCCTGTGGTTTCCATTGAAAAGTCAGCTGTAAGTCTTACTGTAATTCTTTGAAGGTAATGTGGTAACGTGTCTCTTCCTCTTCAGTGTCTCTTTTCCCTTTTAAGATGATCTTTCTTTTTTGTTTTCAATATTTTGCCTATACTGCCCTCAGATGTGTTTTTTCTTGGTTTTATATGTTTGCAGTTTGCTGGACTTCCTGTATTTTGGGGTTACTGCCTTTCTAGCTTTGAAAAATTCTCAGATATTATCTCTCCAAAATACCTTTTCTGCCACGTTACCACTCTTCCCTGCTTCGTGAACAACAATTACACAATTATAACAGGGAAAAGAGAGGAAGACTCCCTGTTCTTGTTGTATCCCATAGCTCTTTGCCACTTTTCTATATATTGCCATCCTTGCCTCTTTCCATGCTGCTGACTTATCTGAATATTTTCTTCTGACATATTTTCCACTTCACTAATTACCTGTTCAGCTGTGTCTAAACTGCTGTTAAGCCCATTTAATGAGTTCTAATTTTCGTTTTCATAATTTTGTTTTAGAATGCTTTTTTGATTGTTTTTATAAATTTCAAATATCTTGAAATTCTCCATCTTATCATTCATTTTGTCCTTCTTTTCCATGATTCAATTTAACATATTACTCATAGTTATTAAGTCCTTGTCTGATAATTCCAATATTTCATTTATCTGAGTGTTTGCTTCTATTTAAAAAAATTGATTATTGGTCACATTTCCCTGCCCTTATACATGTTTAGCAATTAAAAAAAAAATATGCCACACATTGTATATAAAAGAATCATAGAGGCTCCAGATGAAGGTTTCCCCAATCCTCTGTTAGGCAGATAGAATGGAGGAACTGATCACTTCAATACAATGAGGGATTGAGCTGAGTCAGGGCTGAGTTGCACTTTTAGTAAGTCTCAGCCTACCTCTGATTTTTCCAAACCCCTGGGGGCTTTTGATTAAGAGACTGGAATGTCTTTGACTCCTCAGCTCTAAATGACTATGAGAGATTCAGTTTTTCTCTTTGGAGTTTTGAGCCTCTTGATGATGAGAGCACCAGTGTTTGTGGCAGTCTCCTCCTTCTAGTGTAATAAAGCACTGTTAAAGCACATATTTCACTCCACTTTTTAGAAGTTTTGGGCTCAGCCACTCATCCTCCCACATAACCCAGAACTCAAAAAATGTTCTGTGGGCACATTGCATTGTGTACTCCTATAGATTCCACCCATTCCACTGGCTCTACAGGATCATCGAAAGTTTTGTTCTCTTCTCTTTCCTTATGTAGTCCTCAGCCTGAGCTAAATAAGATCCTCAGGTCCAGCTTAGAATTGGAAAATTCTCTTGAGGCTGATCAGCAACTCGTCTGGGAAGGGCTCTTACTCCTCTAGATTTTAGTTCATCTAGTCCTCATTACCATAGTTCTGTGATATTTTTAATAATACGATTTTGCAATTTATCTCTTTTATTCCTAGTTAATGTAGTGAGAGGCCTGGCCTGCCATAGCCTACTACATCCTACTCAGAAAGAGAAATCTCCTTCTCTTAAATGTTTAACATATATTTAAACTTACATTTTTCTATATGTGTCTAGGGTTCCTCAGTATCTACATTCTCTCCTTGAACAAGTTAAGAACACTTTCACTTCCCATCCCCACTCCTGAATACACCCCACATTGAGATCATCTGGGGTTTTAGTTCCTGGGTGGTTGTTGCCATTGCCACTGCTGCTGTTTTATTATCTATTAAAAATTAGACTTAGCCACAAAGTTTTATGATTCTTTTTTATTTTGTTTTACTTTAAAAACTTTTTATTTTATTGACATATAGTTGTGTTAGTTTCAAATATACAGCAAGATGATTCAGTTATACCTATATATACATTACTTTTTTCATATTCTTTTCCATTATGGTGTATCACAAGATATTGAATATAGTTCCCTGTGCTAAACAGTAAGACCTTGTTGTTTGTCCATTCTTTTTTTGGAATTTTTGAATTTTATTTATTTTTTTATACAGCAGGTTCTTATTGGTCATCAGTTTCATACATATCAGTGTATACATGTCAATCCCAATCTCCCAATTCATCACACCGCCGCCCCACTCCCCTACTGCTTTCCGCACTTGGTGTCCATACGTTTGTTCTCTACATCTGTGTCTCAATTTCTGCCCTGCAAACCAGGTCATCTGTACCATTTTTCTAGGTTCCACATATATGTGTTAATATAGGATATTTGTTTTTCTCTTTCTGACGTAATTCACTCTGTATGACATTCTCTAGATCCATCCATGCCTCAACAAATGATCCAATTGTGTTCCTTTTCATGGCTCAGTAATATTCCATTGTATTTATGTACCACATCTTCTTTATCCATTCATCTGTCAATGGGCATTTAGGTTTCTTCCATGACCTGGCTATTGTAAATAGTGCTGCAATGAATGTTGGGGTGCATGTGTCTTTTTGAATTATGTTTTTCTCTGGGTATGTGCCCAGTAGTGGGGTTTCTGGGTCATATGGTAATTCTGTTTGTAGTTGTTTTTTTTTTCTTTTTGGCTTTTTTTTGTGGTACGAGGGCCTCTCACTGTTGTGGCCTCTCCCGTTGTGGAGCACAGGCTCCAGATGCGCAGGCTCAGCAGCCATGGCTCACGGGCCTAGCCAGTCTGCGGCATGTGGGATCTTCCCAGACTGGGGCATGAACCCATGTCCCCTGCATCGACAAGCAGACTCTCAACAACTGCGCCACCAAGGAAGCCCCCTATTTGTAGTTTTTTAAGGAACCTCCATACTGTTATCCATAGTGGCTGTATCAATTTACATTCTCACCAACAGTGCAAGAGGGTTCCCTTTTCTCCACACCCTCTCCAACATTTGTTGTTTGTAGATTTTCTGATGATGCCCATTCTAACTGGTGTGAGGTGATACCTCATTGTAGTTTTGATTTGCATTTCTCTAATAAGTAGTGATATTGAGCAGCTTTTCATGTGCTTTTTGGCCATCTGTATGTCTTCTTCAGAGAAATGTCTATTTAGGTCTTCTGCCCATTTGTGGATTGGGTTATTTTTTTTTTAGTATTGAGCTGTATGAGCTGTTTATGTATTTTGGAGATTAATCCTTTGTCCGTTGATTTGTTCGCAAATATTTTCTCCCATTCTGAGGGTTGTCTTTTGATCCTGTTTATGGTTTCCTTTGCTGTGCAAAAGTTTGAAGTTTCATTACGTCCCATTTGTTTATTTTTGTTTTTATTTCCATTACTCTAGGAGTTGGATCAAAAATGATCTTGCTGTGACTTATGTCAAACAGTGTTCTTCCTATGTTTTCCTCTAGGAGTTTTATAGTGTCCGGTCTTACATTTAGGTCCCTAATCCATTTTGAGTTTATTTTTGTGTATGGTATTAGGGAGTGTTCTAATTTCATTCTTTTACATGTAGCTGTCCAGTTTTCCCAGCACCACTTATTGAAGAGACTGTCTTTTCTCCATTGTATAACCTTGCCTCCTTTTTCATAGATTAGTTGACCATAGGTGCGTGGGTTTATTTCTGGACTTTATATCTTGTTGCATCGATCTATATTTCTGTTTTTGTGCCAGTACCATACTGTCTTGATTACTGTAGCTTTGTAGTATAGTCTGAGGTCAGGGAGTCTGATTCCTCCAGCTCCGCTTTTTCCCCTCAAGACTGCTTTGGCTATTTGGGGGCTTTTGTGTCTCCATACAAATTTTAAGATTTTTTTTCTAGTTCTGTAAAAAATGCCATTGGTAATTTGATAGGGATTGCATTGAATCTGTAGATTGCTTTGGATAGTATAGTCATTTTCACAATACTGATTCTTCCAATCCAAGAACATGGTATATCTCTCCATCTGTTGATATCATCTTTAATGTCTTTCATCAGTGTCTTATAGTTTTCTGCATACAGGTCTTTTGTCTCCCTAGGTAGGTTTATTCCTAGGTATTTTATTCTTTCTGTTGCAATGGTAAATGGGAGTGTTTCCTTAATTTCTCTTTCAGATTTTTCATCATTAGTATATAGGAATGCAAGAGATTTCTGTGCATTAATTTTGTGTCCTGAAACTTTACCAAATTCATTGATTAGCTCTAGTAGTTTTATGGTGGCATCTTTGGGATTCTCTATGTATAGTATCATGTCATCTGCAAACAGTGACAGTTTTACTCCTTCTTTTCCAATTTGTATTCCTTTTATTTCTTTTTCTTCTCTGATTGCCATGACTAGGACTTCCAAAACTATGTTGAGTAATAGTGGTGAGAGTGGACATCCTTGTCTTGTTCCTGATTTTAGAGGAAATGCTTTCAGTTTTTCACCATTGAGAATGATGTTTACTGTGGGTTTGTCAAATACAGCCTTATTATGTTGAGGTAGGGTCCCTGTATGCCCACTTTATGGAGAGTTTTTGTCATAAACGGGTGTTGAATTATGTCAAAAGCTTTTTCTGCATCTATTGAGATGATCATATGGTTTTTATTCTTTAATTTGTTAATATGGTGTATCACATTGATTGATTTGCATATACTGAAGAATCCTTGCATCCCTGAGATAAATCCCACTTGATCATGGTGTATGATCCTTTGAATGTGCTGTTGGATTCTGCTTGCTAGTATTGTGTTGAGGATTTTTGCATCTATATTCATCAGTGATATTGGTCTGTAATTTTCTTTTTTTGTAGTATCTTTGTCTGGTTCTGGTATCAGGGTGATGGTGGCCTCATAGAATGAGTTTGGGAGTGTTCCTTCCTCTGCAATTTTTTGCAAGAGTTTGAGAAGTATGGGTGTTAGCTCTTCTCTAAATGTCTGATAGAATTCACCTGTGAAGCCATCTGGTCCTGGACTTTTGTTTTTTGTAAGATTTTTAATCACAGTTTTAATTTCATTACTTGTTATTGGTCTGTTCATATTTTCTATTTCTTCCTGACTCAGTCTTGGAAGGTTATACCTTTCTAAGAATTTGTCCATTTCTTCCAGGTTGTCCATTTATTGGCATAGAGTTGCTTGTAGTGGTCTCTTAGGATGCTTTGTATATCTGCGGTGTCTGTTGTAACTTCTCCTTTTTCATTTCTAATTTTGTTGATTTGAGTCTTCTCCCTCTTTTTCTTGATGAGTCTGACTAATGGTTTATCAATTTTATCTTCTCAAAGAACCAGCTTTTAGTTTTATTGATCTTTGCTATTGTTTTCTTTGTTTCTATTTCATTTATTTCTGCTCTGATGTTTATGATTTCTTTCCTCCTGCTAACTTTGGGTTTTGTTTGTTCTTCTTTCTCTATTTCCTTTAGGTGTAAGGTTAGATTGTTTATTTGCGAGATTGTTTATTTGTGATTTATCTTGTTTCTTGAGGTAGCCTTGTATAGCTATAAACTTCCCTCTTAGAACTGCTTTTGCTGCATCCCATAGGTTTTGGATTGTCGTGTTTTCATTGTCCTTTGTCTCTAGGTATTTTTTGATTTCCTCATTGACTTCTTCAGTGATCTCTTGGTTATTTAGTAACGTACTGTTTAGCCTCCATGTGTTTGTGTTTTTTACGTTTTTTCCCCTGTAAATCATTTCTAATCTCATAGCGTTGTGGTCAGAAAAAATGCTTGATATGATTTCAATTTTCTTAAATTTACTGAGGCTTGATTTGTGACCCAAGATGTTATCTATCCTAGAGAATGTTCTGTGTGCACTTGAGAAGAAAGTGTAATCTGCTGTTTTTGAATGGAATGTCCTATAAATATCAATTAAATCTATCTGGTCTATTGTGTCATTTAAAGCTTCTGTTTCCTTATTAATTTTCTGTTTGGATGATCTGTCCATTGGTGTAAGTGAAGTGTTAAAGTGCCCCACTATTACTGTGTTACTGTCGATTTCCTCTTTTATAGCTGTTAGCAGTTGCCTTATGTATTGAGGTGCTCCTATGTTGGGTGCATATATATTTATAATTGTTATATCTTCTTCTTGGATTGATCCCTTGATCATTATATAGTGTTCTTCCTTGTCTCTTGTAACATTCATTATTTTAAAGTCCATTTTATCGTATATGAGTATTGCTACTCCAGCTTTCTTTTGATTTCCATTTGCATGGAATATCTTTTTCCATCCCCTCACTTTCAGTCTTTATGTGTCCCTAGGTCTGAAGTGGGTCTCTTGTAGACAGCATATATATGGGTCTTGTTTTTGTATCCATTCAGCAAGCCTGTGTCTTTTGGTTGTAGCATTTAATCCATTCACATTTAAGGTAGTTATTGATATGCATGTTCCTATTACCATTTTCTTAATTGTTTTGGGTTTGTTCTTGTAGGCCCTTTCCTTTTCTTGTATTTCCCAATTAGAGAAGTTCCTTTAGCATTTGTTGTAGAGCTGGTTTGGTGGGGCTGAATTCTCTGAGTTTTTGCCTGTCTGTAAAGCTTTTGATTTCTCCATTGAATCTGAATGAGATCCTTGCTGTGTAGAGTAGTTTTGGTTGTAGGTTCTTCCCTTTCATCACTTTAAGTATATCATGCCACTCCCTTCTTGTTTGTAGAGTTTCTCCTGAGAAATCAGCTGTTAACCTCATGGGAGTTCCCTTGTAAGTTATTTGTTATTTTTCCCTTGCTGCTTTCAATAATTTTTCTTTGTCTTTAATTTTTGCCAATTTGATTACTATTTGTCTCAGTGTGTTTTTCCTTGGGTTTATCCTGTATGGGACTCTCTGTGCTTCCTGGACTTGGGTGCCTATTTCCTTTCCCATGTTAGGGAAGTTTTCAACTATAACCTCTTCAGATATTTTTTCAGGTCCTTTCTCTCTCTCTTCTCCTTCTGGGACCCCTATAATGAGAATGTTGTTGCCCTTAATATTGTCCCAGAGGTCTCTTAGGCTGTCTTCATTTCTTTTCATTCTTTTTCCTTTATTCTGTTCCACAGCAGTGAATTTCACCATTCTGTCTTCCAGGTCACTTATCTGTTCTTCTGCCTCAGTTATTCTGCTATTGATTCCTTCTAGTGTAGTTTTTATTTCATTTATTGTATTGCTCATCTCTGTTTGTTTGTTCTTTAATTCTTCTAGGTCTTTGTTAAACATTTCTTGCGTCTTCTCGATCTTTAGCTCCATTCTTTTTCCGAGGTCCTGGATCATGTTCACTATCACTATTCTGAATTCTTTTTCTGGAAGTTTGCCTATCTCCACTTTATTTAGTTGTTTTTCTGGGGTTTTATCTTGTTCCTTCATCTGGTACATAGCCCTCTGCCTTTTCATCTTGTCTATCTTTCTGTGAATGTGGTTTTCATTCCACAGGCTGCAGGAGGGTAATTCTTGCTTCTGCTCTACTATTCTTTTTTAAAATCAGTGTTTCCTGTATCCCATGTCTTTTATGGCCTTGTGTTCATTTTTGTTTTCTGTTATGACTGTGCAATCTTGAGTAGTTCCTTCACAGATTCTGTGAATAATAAATTTTGTTCAGAGCATCTGTCCCAAACATTTTCATTTTCCTCTCACTCTTGAAGGCTAGTTGGGTTGGGTATAGGATCTTAAGATCAAAACAATTTTCTCCAGAAATTTGAAGCTCTTTTTCCATTGTCTTCCAAAGAGAAATTATTTGCCAATTGCATGAGCCGTTCTCTCTCTCTTTATCTCTCTAACTTTAGCTTTTAAGACTTTTCTCCATGAAATTTTACCACGGTGTGCCCAAGGGATGAGCCCCCCTCCTCCATTTATCTGTTTAGCACTTGATTGATCCTCTCACCCTGAAGACTCTTGCCTTTCTTCAATGGAAATGTTCTCTTATTGATTAATTAATTGTTTTCTTTTCTCCATCTCCTGCTTACGGAACACCTACAAAGTACTGGATGAATCTTGAAACTTCTGTGTCTAGTCTCTATGTCATTTCACTATTTTTGTCATTGTCTTTATCTCAGTCATTTTGCACAACAGTTTGAGAGAATCTCTCAGCTTTTTTTTTTTTTTTTTTTGCAGTACGTGGGCCTCTCACTGTTGTAGCCTCTCCCGTCACAGAGCACAGGCTCCGGACGCACAGGCTCAGTGGCCGTGGCTCACAGGCCCAGCCACTCTATGGCATGTGGGATCTTCCTGGACCGGG
The DNA here is from genome assembly GCF_008692025.1 of Phocoena sinus. Lineage (NCBI taxonomy): Eukaryota > Metazoa > Chordata > Mammalia > Artiodactyla > Phocoenidae > Phocoena > Phocoena sinus. The sequence continues at coordinate 11,056,147 of NC_045768.1, read as the reverse complement.
GCACGAACCCACATCCCCTGCATCTGCAGGTGGACTCTCAACCACTGCGCCACCAGGGAAGCCCCCCTCAGCTTATTTTTAACTCACTGATTTTTTCTTTTCTTTCTTTCCATCTTTCTTTCATTTTTTCTTTCTCTCTTTCTTTTCATACTGTGTGGCTTGCAGGATCTCATTTTTCCAACCAGGGATTGAACCTGGGCCATGGCAGTGAAAGTGCTGAATCCTAACCACTGGACCAACATGGAATTCCCACTAATTTGTTCTTTTGACAACAACTTTGAAGTATTTCAATAATACAGAAAGGTATAAAGAATTAATAATACAACAAACATACTGGTACACACCACCCAACTTTGTCAGTTATTACAATTTTGCCTTATTTTTTACATATTTATATTTTTAAGAAGTAAAACATTGCCGATACAGTTGAAGCTCTTTTTGTTCTCTTACCAATTCCATTCCCTTCCTTCATTGTCTAGGGATAACAGTTATGTTGAATTTGGTCTTTATAACTTTTAAATAGCTTTTATGTAGGTATTATTTCTATAGTATATAATTCACTTATTTTAAGTGTGCCATTTGATAAATTTTGGCATTTGTGTGAAATTGTGTAACCACCAACACAATCAAGATGTAAAACAATTCCAGAACCCCCAAAAGTATCCTTGTGCCCCCCTTTTTTCTATATTAATTAATTAATTTATTTATTTTTGGCTGTGTTGGGTCTTCGTTGCTGCGCACGGGGCTTTCTCTAGTTGAGGCACGTGGGGGCTATTCTTCCTTGCGGTACACAGACTTCTCATTGAAGTGGCTTGTCTTTGTTGCAGATGCCCTTTTTGGCCAACCAGACATGCAGGAAATGCAAATCAAAACTACAAAGAGGTATCACTTTGTACCAGTCAGAATGACCGTCCTCACAAAGTGTAAAAACAAGAAGTGCAGGAGAGGGCGTGGAGAAAAGGGAACACTGTTACGCTGATGCTGGGAATGTAAACTGCTAACAGCCACTGTGGGCTCTAGGTGAGCGGGCTTCAATAGTTGTGGCATGCAGGCTCAATAGATGTGGCTCATGGGCCCTAGAGCACAGGCTCAGTAGTTGTGGTGCATGGGCTTAGTTGCTCTGCGGCATGTGGGATATTCCAGGACCAGAGCTCAAACCTGTGTCCCCTGCACTGGCAGACAGATTCTTAACCACTGTGCCACCAGGGAAGTCCCTCCTTGTGACCCTTTGCAGTTGATCCTCTTTGCCAACCCTGGTCCTAGACAACAATTGCTTTCTGTCCTCATAGCTTTGCCTTTTCTATAATTTCATATAAATTGAATTATACAATGAATGGTCTTTCAAGTTTGGTCTCTCGCTTAGCATAATATTTTTGAGATTCAGCCATGTTTTTGCATGCCTTATTTAATGTTTAATTACTTTTTATTGCTGGGTAGTATTCCCAAGTATGGCTATACAATAATTCATTTATCCATTACCCAGTTGATAAACATTTAGATTACTTCCCGTTTGGGTCTGTTCTGAGTAATATTCAACTATGAACATTTATGTACAAATCTTTGTGTGGATATATGTTTTAATTTGCCTTCGGTAAATAACTGGAAGTCGAATTGCTATGTTATATGTTAAGTGTGTGTTTAACTTTATAAGATGCTAACATACTGTTCTCCAAAGTGGCTGTGCCATTTTGCATTCCTGCCAGCAGTATATGAGAATTCCAGTTGCTCTATATCCTTGCCAACACTTGGTATTGCCAGTCTTTTTAACTTTAGTATGTAATGGTACCTCATTATTATTTTAATTTGTATTTCTCTAATGACTAGTGAAGCTGAGCATGTTTTCATGTAACTATTTCCATTCTCATATACTTTTTGTGGAATTTCTGTTAAAATCTTTTGTTAAAATCTATATAAAGAACTCTCACATCATAAGAGTTCTTTACGTACTTTGGATACACACTTTTCATGTATGTTTTTTAATGTAAATTTTATGGAGTATAATCATCCGTGTTACAGCGAATGCATCAAAAATATACACTATTATATTCATGTTTTAACTTTATATAATAGGTATTATACCAATTTATCATTCTGCATTGCTTTTTTATTTCACTCAGCATTATATTTCTGAAATTTATCCCTTTGGATACATATAGCTCTAGATGATTCATTTTGTCTGTTGTATAGGATTCTATAATGTGACCAGACCACAAGGTGTTTATCCAGTCTGTTGGATTATTGGCTGTTTCCAATTTTTTGCTATTACAAACAGTTCTGCAGTGAACACTCATACATGTTTCCTTACACACAGAGTTTCTCTGAGCATACACCTAGAAGTGGCATAGGGGCTGCATATATTTAAATTTATTCCAATTTCTCTTTGGCTATATTCATTCTACTATTCAGCCAACCTACTGAGTTTTAAATTTGAACAATTATTTTAAAATTTCAAGATCTCTTAGTGAGTCATTTTAGTAACAGCCTGTTCTCAATTTATGGGTATGATATCTTCTCCAATCTCCCTAGGGATGGTAATTATACTACTTTAAAGTCTTCTTTTTGTTTGTGTTGGCTCTCTTGGGTCTATTCCCTTTGGTCTTAGGTCTTCTTTTTGCTAAGTTTGATGCCTCTCTTGCAGAGTGTTGATTTTCCTCAAATGCTTGGGTATTCTTGGCTTTCTGTTCACCTTTGCTTTGAGAATCTCTTTTTGCCTGTCTCTGAAGGATGGTTTCAATCACAAAAGCTTGTCTCTGATCATCACTGTGAAGGAGTTCCGCCAATGGTATGTGATAGAAGTTGGTCTTCTTCCTACTTCCTAGTGTGTCACTGGATTTCCCAGGGCATGTCCTTCACTCTCAGACCCAAATATATCCACTCACTGCTCTGACTTGTGGGTAAACTCCCTTGCTGTCAGCTGCTCACATGAGCAATGGTGGGGGGGGTGGAGTAGTGGGGGGCAGTTGGGCAGAGGTGGGTCAGCCTGGCTGCTCTAAATGCAGCTTCTCAATTGCTCAGTCTCATGATTTCCCAGGTCCCCCTGCTGCTCTGGGTACCCCGAAGTCCTGTTGTCTCTGAGCTGGGAGCATTCCTGGAGCCAACCCTCACCCCCTGCCTCCTTGCACAGTGATGCTCTCCTCATGTGTTTTAGGCTATGGGCTCCTCTGTCAGTCCAAGCCTGTCTACCTTCCATCTTCCTGGAATTCCACAAAGTTTCTGTTCACTGAGGACTTTCTTTCTTGATTTATACAACTATTACAATAGAACACATTTACATCAATACATATATATTTTTTCTGTTATAACTAGAGATTTGAGGGGATAGGACTGGACGCAACCTGTCATTTTAATCCAACCTCTCATGCTTCTTATCTTCTTTAAATTCTGTCTTCTCTGTCTTCCTTGGAACTCTCTGTCCTTCGGACTCTCTGTCTCTCTCTGTGTCTCTGTCTCTGACTGTGGTTCTGTTTCTATGTCTTTCTCTGGCTCCATCTCAGTTCTGCCTCTCTCTATTTACATCTTTCTCCTTGGTTTCTCTAAGCCTTTCTGCCTCACCGTCCCCTAATCTCAGTGGCTGCTCCGCATCAGTGGGAGGCTCCGGCCCCCACGGCTGGCTGGCTCTGGAGCAGTTTGTGGGTGGGGGAGCCCCAGATTGCTGCAACGTGGAACAAGGATTTCCAACACATGCTCCCTCTGGCAGCCTGCCACCACAGCTCACTGCCTGCCAACATCACACTTCAACTTAAAGAGGGAAAACTGCCAGACCAATGTTTTAGCTACAGCCCCGTGTCAGGGTTGCACGGGGAATCTCACAGCAGCCTCTGCCAGAAGCTAGAGCTGTGAGGGGATTGGGAAGGGGCTCAGAGCTGCTTGGTATTGGTGGGGGGTCCTGGCTGCCACCCTCTCTGGTCTCTTTCTGAGTATCAGAAAGTTTGCTTGGAATACACTCTGGGCATCTCCCAGGATGGGGGCTCTTCCTTTCCTAGTTTGTGCCTGGGCAAGTAGACAGCTCGTGGTCCTGCTTTGTCTCCTGCCCCATGCCATCCACAGCATGGCTGTCTCCTCCATCTCTGGGCAGAGGACCTCTGTGTTGTGAGCTGAGACACCGTAAGCTCAGGGAATGGTCTGGGACTGAGGAAGTCAGAGGAATCACTCTGGTTTTACTGGTCAAGAGTTAGGAAATATCAGAGACCAGTGTAGAAGCGCTCATTCTCACCAGTGAAGAGAATCCCCTCCCTCTCAGTGCAAAAACTTTATTCTTTTCTAGGACCATACCCCTGCCAGCATAGAAGTGCCCATCCTTGCTAGTACAGACGTGTCCATCATTCTAGCAAATTTAGGGATTCCTACTCAGGTAGAAATGCCCATCTCTACTTGTGTGATGCACCCTTCCCCGCCAGTACAGATTCACCCGTTCTTTCTGATGATCATTCCCAGCTCAACCACTGCAGATGATTTTGTTCTGATCAGTGTAGAAGCATCCACAGCTGTGCCCTCTATTCTCATCAATACAGCAGTACCCTCTTGCTAACTCCCACCAGGACTTAATTTAGATGTCTCTTCTTCCAGGCAGCCTTCCCATTCTTCCCTGCATGTGCAGAGGCTCTCATTCAGGGCAAAGGAGAAACATGCTCATCTCTATAGTATAGAATTTCCTAGCACGGTCAATTCACTATTTATTATTCCTCCCAATATGGATTTGCCAAGGGTTCCAGCAGGAGTGAGCCCATCCCAGACCTGGGGCAACACCTCCTCTTAAGAGTACAGTGGTTCTTAGAGCTTCAAATATAAAAACATATATGCATATAAGCACAGAAGTACCCATTCTAACTTGTGTAGAAACAGTGATCCTTGAGAATACAGAGGTTCCCAATCCTACCAGTGCAGAAGTGCCCATCAGTATGGAAGCATTTCCTGGTGGGAGTGTAGAGACTCCCAGCCTTGCCAATGTGGATGCACCCCTCTGCCACCAGAGGCAGGCAGGTCCCTTGAGACACCTGGCAGACCCAGAAGGAGCATGTACCAATGAGGGAAGGCAGCGTGGAGAGGCGGGGTGGGGAGAGGGAGCCACTTGATCAAATCGACAGCCTGGTGGAAGTGCCGGCTGCCATACAAACAGATAAGCACTAATAATCACTCTTTCTTAAAAGCCCCACTTGCATGTCCCATTTTCCTGAAGATGCCACCTGCACAGCTGCTCCTAATCAAGGACCATTTAATTCGTTCCCAGATCATTGTCTGCACTAATTGTCTTAAACAAACCGAAGTTCATTTCACCTTATTCCCTAAGAGCCTGGAGGGCTTCTAATTACCTGTAGGTGGTTCTCCACACAGCCCAGCTTCATTAAAGATCACAATATGTTCCTCTAATAGGTTTCCCATTAAAATCCAATGGGTTCCCATCAAAATGAGTTATGCCACAGGAAAAGAAATCCACTAAAATATATTTTAATTAAAGTGAATTAGACATTGCATATGTCTGTTTCTGCCAACAGGTTGCACTTGGGACCGATTCTGGCAGAAAGCTGAGGGGAGAGATGGGAAAGAGAGGGAAGGGGAAGGGGAAGAGGGAAGAAAGCTCAGCTGTGGGGTGAAGAGCTTTGGAATTAGACAGTGGCTCTGCCAGTCCTAGCAGTGTGACTTTAGGCGGTCACCTCACCTCTTTGAGCTTCAGTTTCCTCATATCTAAAATGGAGATAATAATCCTCAAGCTAGCAGTTTACTTTTGCTAGGAATAGAGATCATTTATATATATATAGTGCTTCATACATAAAAGCACTCAATAGAGGCCACTATTATTATATAATATTATAAATAAATATTGTATTAGTCAGCTGTGCTGTGTAACAAACAACCCCCCAAATCTCAAAGGCTTACAGCAACAAATTGTTATTTCTCACAAGAAGGACTGCAGGTTAGCCCTGCCCCATGTGTCTTCTTGTTCTGCAACCTAGGCAGAAGGATCAGTTCCTCCCTGGGATATGTCATTCCCATGGCAGAGGGCAAAGGGCAAGAGAGCAAGGTGAATCATGCAGCTGTGTTCAAGTCTTGTGCTAGACATTTGGGTGTCACATCACTCACTTTGCAAAGGTCAGAGAAACTCACACAGCTGAGCCTGGCAGTGGTGCTGAGAACTCTATCCACCTACTAGGAGGCATGGCAAGGGTGGGGCTTATAATCCTCTTACAGGGAAGGGAATGAATAATTGTCAACAATAAAATAATATGCCACAACCCTATCACTAATTATTATAGCAGTGTTTCTCAAGTTTGCCTGGTAATAAAAATCTCCTGGGGATCAAAATATAGAGACCTGAGTTACTAAATCAGAGCTAATAAATTAATTATCAGGAGGAAGGTCCTAGGAATCTGTATTTTAATGTGTCTCAGATCATCTTTATCATGAGAAACACTTGAGAAACACAGCTTTATAGAATAATGGATAAAAATTTTGATTCAGAGAGATCTGAGATTGCAAAATGTCTCCGCTGTGTATTAGCTGTGTCATCATGGGAAAGATTCTTAACCTCTCTGAACCTCTTCATTTGTGATATACGATAACACATGAAAACCACATAGCATGGTATCTGGTACAGGGCAATCCTTCAATAAACATCAGCACTTCCTATTTTTAAAATAACAATAATAATGATAATCGATGGTGATAATCAATGCACTGCAATAAATAGTAATGCTAAGAACAATAGTATTAAATAATGATAATAATAAATATACATAATATAAAAATAATATACATGTAAGAATTCAACAGGAAGAACTATCTACAGCCACTGGCTTTTGCTCTGAACTCCTTAGTAAGAGTCCTTGACTCCAGCTACACATTAGAATCACCAGTGGAAATTTAAAACATCCCAGTGCCTTGGCCCCATCCCTAGAGATTCTGATTTAATTAGTCCCAGATGTGCTCCATGCTGTTCAAGCTCCCCAGGTGTTGCTACCATGCAGCCAAAGGTGAAAACCACTGCCCTAGGGTCTTGCTACTCAAAATGTGGTCCGAGGACCAGCAGCGTCAGCATCCCCTGGGAGCTTGTTAGAAATGTGGAATCTCTGGTCCCACTCTGGACCTGAGGAATCGGAATTCAAAGGTGGAAAAGACCCCTAGGTGATTTTGTGCATATTATAATTTAAGAAGCGCTGCCCCCGAGGACCTCATCCCTCATCCCCAGCCCCACTCCTGGCCCAGTGGTTGCATCGCTCACCCTCTTGGCAGCACTCAAGGCTGAGGAATGGTTCCATCTTGAAAACCCCTCTCCCCCATCACCTTCCATCATACCACACACTTCTGGTTTTCTACATTTTTGCCTCCTCATTTTTTTCCTCACAAACACATCTGTCTGCCTTTCTCTTCCTCTCACTGTCTTTCTGTCTCACTTTCTTTTCTCTGTCTCTCTCCTTGTCTCATGATCTCTCCTGTATGGCTGTATCTCTCCCATCTTTCTCTCTCTCTCTCATCTCTCTGTCTTGTAAGCACATTTCAGCCTCTCTATGATCGAGTCCTTTCTCAGCTATTTTATGAACAGGTGGCCAAATATGGCCCCCAACTCAGCCTTATGACTCATTTCAAATAACCAGCCAAAAAGGAAGCCAAGAATTTCGGAATCTCAATGCCAAAGTCACAAGAGAGAGAAGCTGGTTGGCTCAGCTTGAGTCAGCATCCAACCCTAGTCCAGCCAGCTGTTGTCACGGGAGCAGAGAGATGGGGTACTAACAGGATCTGTGGGACTCTGCCCTGCGGTGGGGGGCGGGGGCAGGTCTCAGAGAAGAGAGATGGGAGGCTGGAGGAGCACAAAGGATGCTCACCACACCTGCCTGCCCAGGTGGACCCTCTTGCCGATCAGTTTTGACTTGAATCAATCTTGAATCCCCTGGCCCTTTGGCCATTGCCATCTGAGCTGCTGGTGGGTCCCCATTCTCTTCATTCCAGCACAAGCTACTTCCTGTCTTGGAGCCTCAGCTCCTTCATCTGTGAAATGGTGACAATGACCCCTCCCAGCAAGGCAGTTGCAAGATCTTATGTGACATCCTGTGGGCACAGTACCCATGGCCCTGTTGGTCACATTGACCATGACACATTTGAGTTCCCTAAAGTCCCAGAAGTTCCTCTGGGCTTCATCCGCCTACCCTCTCCTCCTTTTTCCTCTCCTGCCATCACCATCCTCCCCCACTGCCAGTGTGGTCCCTGGATGCCTTGTGGTCATGCTCAGTGAGACACACCGGCCCCCCTCACCACACACGTATAACTAATTTGGGACACACACCAGGGTGCCTGTGCTCAGCTACTGAAACCACAAACTCTGACCATCGTTTTGGTCACTGAGCCTCATGGCCAGCCTGGATGGGCTCCTTGTGGACCAGCCTTTGCCACCCAGCCCCCCTGCCTGAAATCGGGTAGGGGGTACCAGACATCAAAGGGAGGGAGGCAGGAAACCCCAGTGTCTATAGGACATCAAACGCCCCGGGTGTCTCTAAAGTCCTCCTGGGACACCCTCCACAGCCCCTGGATAGAAGCAGCTATTGCTTTATGTTTCTCGTTGTTGTTGCCGTTCTTTCCTCATCCATTGAGCAAATGTTCCCCATTGTCTTCTGGCTGGGGGCTGGGCACTGGAGTTTTGGAGGTGCAGCCGAGTGGGTGCTGAACTTGAGAACCTCAGCCAATGACCTAAGGCTGTCCAGGTCTCACCAGCCTATGGGTGCAAAAATATCCCATGAAGATACACACCAGTCCCCGGCCCACCTCCTCGCCCCAGAATGCCAGTCCACCTCAAACCCCCTCTCTGCCACCCCCATGAGATAGTTCCGGTTGTCCCCCAGTGGAGTCTTGCATGGGCCCATGAACCTGACTGGGCTGTGTTGGCCTCTGTTGCCTCTGTCTCTCTCACCGGGCCGTGGACCTCTCCGGGCCCTGCGGGCACCTCGGCTGGCCTCTGAGACACTGCATGCAGCGCCTGCTCCACCCAGACCCTGCCTCTGCCTTGGCCCAGCCTCAGACCCTATTGAAGTCTCCCAGCCCAAAGCCCAGGCAGCTCCTCGGTCTGCGACAAATCGCTGTATGCTCAGTCAGGAGGTGCCTACAGTGGAGGTGCTTAAGCCCCAGCGTGATACAGATGTTGATGAAGATGCTCTTTCAGTTAAAACCACAAGACAGCTTTCTCCCTGTCCTTGTGTGACACACACCTCACTGGGATAGTAGAATTAGGGGGCCTTCAAATCTGGAATGCTCCGTTTTGCTCAGGCCCTGTTGCTTACTCCAGAATCCATGTTTTCTAAAGATTAATTCTCCCTATGAGGCCCTGCAGCCCCTCCCTGTACCCCAGCTTCTGCTGGCCGTTCCCATCTGCAAGCAGCAGAAACCCCAACTCTGCTGGCAGAATGTCCTGTCTCACAGATGAGAAAGCTGAAGGGGGGCGGGGCTGCCCCCAGGTCCACGGCTCTGTGCTAGGCTGCAGTGTGTCAGTCAGCAGATATTTGCTGGCCCCCTTTCCCCTGGCGGGCAGGGTGTATATCCCGACCCGCTGTGCTGGGTGGGGCTGTGTAGCTCTCTGGCCATTGGAATGTGAGCCAAGTCTCTAATAAAAGTGCTTGTGTGAGTTGCTTTGTCTTCAAGTCCCTGTGATCTGCCAGGAGAGGAGCTGTCTTCTGCTCACTGCGGCCCCTTCAGCCCGGACCCCAGAATAAACACACGCTGAGTAGACCGGAACCCAATGCAGCCTGCAGTGGAGTGCCCAGCCCAGCCTGAATTAGCTGAACCGCAGTAAACCTGCCGACCCGTGACCTTGAGGTGTCACTCACTGCGTTTGGGGGACACGGTTGTTTTGTGGCATTATCATAGCAACAGCTGACGAGTCCGGGCACTCTGGGCAGTGGCGTCAGTTTCCTCAGGCCTGTCCCCTCAGGTCTCAGATGGCTGCTGGAGGGGCAGGAGTCATGTCTTCACGCAGCCACGAGGAGAGGCAGGAGAAGGAAGCAGCTTTTCTTCATGTATCTTTTGGTTTTCATCAAAGGGGACACATTCCCCAGAAGCCTCCTCCCCCATACATACATACAGGAAGCCTCCTCCTGTCTAATGGGCAAAGTCACGTCACGGGCCTGTCACCTGTGCTCTAACCGATCGCTGGCACGAGGGATGAAATCACGGAGATTGGTTCATTAGAGAACATCTCCTCCCTCCTCGCGGTGAGGAAAGGGCTCTGTGAATCATAGCAGTGTCCAGTGGTCAACCAAACCGAGAGGGTTCCATTAGCCAGGGAGGAAGTAGCCCACAGCAACTGAGTGGGAACCCACAGATGCAGCCACAGTCTCCTGTGGCCCCAGGAAACCGACAATCAAATGTAATATTTCTTAACGCGTATGTCAAACGCGTAACAAATGCATGTGTTAAAACAGCACCGTGATTCTTATTTCTCTGTAATCCCAGTAGGTCCTCTCTATGTTTGCAACCTGAAGGCAGAGGTGGACTGCTAGAGTTTTAGCAGAACCATTAAAAAAAATTAAGCAGAACTCCAAAACGTAAGACAGATAAAGACAGAAATACTCTGGTCTGTAGGGGATATGTGTGTGTGGCAGTGGGGGCAAGGGAGAATGGCGGGGAGCCCCAAGCCCCATTTTCTCGGCCTCCTTCTTCACCCCCTCCCACCCAGGATCACTGAGATATGGTTAGAGAGCCCAGGATTCTGCCAAAGTCAGTTAGGAAATCATTGTACAGCAAAAACAAAAGCCACGTTTATTGAGTATCTACTATGTTCTAGGCAATTGTGTACACATTTGCACATTTAATCTGACAATATCCTTTACGCAGTGCCCTATTCCCTCCCCTCCCCGCCAGGGGAACTGGCTGCCGGACAGTGCCCCAGGCTGGCAGTGAGGTATTTGGGAAGGGCACTCATTCTGGAGGCAAGTGGTAGCTTTCGGGGAAGCCTGGGTTTGAGTTCCAGCTGCGACTTTGACTTGCTGTGTGGCCTCAAGCAAGTCTCCTGACCTCACTTGGTCTCAGTATCCTCACCTGCAAAATGACACTTTGGGTTCTCAAGCTTTGACGTCCTGGGACCTACATTTAGGCCACGCCAGCTGGCCTGGATTGACACGTGCTGGGCAAGTCCTGCCCACCAATGAGGCAGAAGTAGCATCCAGGGGCCTGGGCCTCTGAGAGAGGAAGTGGCTCTGGAGCCTCTGCACCTCCACCCGCCCTCACGCCCTGCCACCATCTGACCTGATTAAAACCCAGCTGGTGGGGCCCGCCAGTGACTCAGCCCCTTGCCCTATCTGATTGTCAAAGCCGATTCCTAGAAGTTGAAAGTCACTTCTCTTCTGCAGCCATCGCCACCCCCTCCCCCATGAGGCAGGTTCTAATTCTGTCCTTTCACCACAGAGCCAGGACAAAGGCAAGTGACAGCAATAAGGGGCTTCAGGGGAAAGTCTGGGTTGGAAATCTAGAGGCCAGGCGAGGCTGAATGGGGTGAGAGAGGCGGGGGACCGCGTCCTAGCCAGGGAGGAAATGGGATGTGTAAGCCGGAGCGGCACAAGGCCTCAGCTCTGCCGCTCAACAACTGTCTGATCCTGGGCACATGACATAATTTCTCTTTGCCTCGGTTGTATGTAAAATAAACAGGAAAACTCTCCTTCTCTATTTTACTTCTCAGAGATAACCGCTGCTAATGGTTCAGAGTGTGTTCTTCTGGATACAAACCAGAAGAGAGAGATAGAAACCAAAGATGGAAATAGAGAGAGATGGGAAGATGAATGGCCTTGACTGTTGTAACCACAACAATGGGATCACACCGTACAAGGAAGTGGTTGAGGATACAGGCTTGCTGTGAAGAACCGGTTTTGGAAGCATTTTCTGGGCCCCTCACTGACCTCCAAGAGAGTTATAAGCATGATAAAAAGCAGGAACTTGGCCTGTCTTGCCACATCCCGGCACCTGGGGTAGTGCCTGGTGCACAGAAGAGGCAGGAGGCGGAGAAGCCGCGGACCCGGCTGCTGCCCTCGACAGGCGGCCCGGGAGTCAGCAGCTCAGTGACGCCGCTCGTGGGCCGCCCCAGCGCCCATCCCGTGCACCCGCCTTCCAGGCGTGAAATGAACGGGCTGCTGTTCACTTCCATCTTCCATATCTCCCTCTGCAAGTCCTGTGACCCACTACCCCAGAGTTACACAGTGAAAGAAATTCTGGGAAATGCAGTTTCGCTTAATTAAGGTGACACAGTGCAAAACCACCCCAGTTCAGATGCTCAAGATCCCTTCAGACGACACTGTGACAGGGAGCACGAGAGTTAACGTCATCTGGGGTAAATCAGTGAAAATGTACTGCCCTCTGCCCAGGTGGATATGAACTGCTTCTGAGCCTCCTCTCCAGTGGGGATGGAAAACGGCATTCTACAGATCAATAGCCACGCTAGGTGCCAGCGGCTATGGCACTCTGATGCAGCACTGTGATGGGGCCTACCGCGCTCTTGAGTTTGTGGTGATTCACTGTCATCTCTGATCCGTTGGGTTTTTACAGGGGCTCCACTTGCTGAACCAAATGGGGATATAATAGGAGCCACCACTCTTGTATCCTTCCCATCTTTTTTTTTTTTTTTTTTTTTTTTTTTGCTGTACGTGGGCCTCTCACTGTTGTGGCCTCTCCCATTGCGGAGCACAGGCTTCGTCCTTCAGGAGCACAGGCTCAGCAGCCATGGCTCACAGGCCCAGCTGCTCCGTGGCATGTGGGATCTTCCTGGACCGGGGCATGAACCCGTGTCCCCTGCATCAGCAGGCGGACTCTCGACCACTGCGCCACCGGGGAAGCCCTATCCTTCCCATCTTTGAGGGTGGCGCTAATCTCTGCCATTCCTGGCTCTGATTTACTATCTTGGCTGGGGTGGGGGCAGTTTAGGGCCCTCCCCTCCACCTTCCCTATTATGAAGTCTTTTACACCACAGGGCACGGAGCCAAGTGAGGGTTCTGCCAACTGTTAGGTACATCCGTCCCAATTACACGCTCAGGGACTGGAGAGATGACCATGGGAGGGTCCGTGGACCCATTAGACCCACTGTGAGATGGACTTAAGCCGGCACTCATCTGTGGCCTCTGTCCACCCTAGGATGGCATGTTGGTGATTCTCTGGTCTTACATGATGCATCCATTCCCACATGTCCACCCTCTGAGCCTCCTGGCCCCTTCCCCAGGGCTCTGCCAAGGTGGTTTTGTCATTTCCATCTCCCTGTAGACCAACTAAGCCTCATGTCTACATGTCTCAGCCTCATGGAGCCATCCCAGCAGTGTCAGGAGTGGCTCAGGGCTCCTGAGTCATTAGACAGTGCCCCCTGTCAATCCTCTCCCCAGACAGCCTCTATCCTCCCTGCCCTGATATAGAACATTCGAGACCCCCCTCCCGGGGGTGTTCTACACATGAGCCAGGTCCTGCAGTTCTTTGGGTAGATAAGTTGTTCCCTCCTACTAAAGAGGAAATGCTAACCCCCCTCAGACCACGTTGAGAACTGATTTCAGTTACCAGTCTGCATAGCCATTAGGAGAAGTAGGGGATGCTGTGGAGGAACCCACATCATTCTGAGAGGCAGCCACCCCAGGTGTGGCCTTTGCATTACCTCCCACCACCGGGAGGCTGTAGCAAAGAGGAGGAATCATTTCTACCATCCAGAGGTTCAGGGGACGTTGGGGCTCAGGTTCCCATCCCAGGTCTCGGGGTCCCAGCCTTTCTATACCAGCCCTTCTATCATTGGGGCTGTGAATTTAGCCCCCTGTTCCTCCACTACTCTTTCAGTTAGGTCTTGGGTCTGATTTTCAGCACAGTCTGCCCTCCAGCTTCAGGAATTAAAAGGCTATTATTTAAGTGCTGCCCTGGCAGCCTTCTGGCTTTCTCACTGGGCCCCATGTCGATAGTGGGCTGACCTGAGCCTGTCATTTTCGTCCTTCAGGGCTGTCATGGCAGTTGCAAAACAACTGCAGTCCTTTGAGTTACCATTGCCCCCTCATCTCTCAAGCGCTGGAGCTACTGGATAAATCAGCGCCTTCTCTTTCACCTGCACCTCTAACCCAGTAAGATGAGAGTCTCAGCAAAGGTGAGGCTACAGCACTCCAGGGGTTAGCACCACTCCACTCACCACCAACAATACGGTCATTGTTGCCATCTGGCTGGTCAGTGATTCCATTCCCGAAGCCCATTCTGAGAGTCTATTCCTAGGACCATTTGAATTACCAACTGTCTTTGGTTGGGTGTCCCCGGAAGCAAATCCTGAGACGAGGGTGGAGTCTAAGCAGCTAGTTTATTTTAAAGTTTATCCCAGGAAAACAGAAGTAGGGAAATGGAGAAGGAACACGGAGAAGGAAAGGCAATAAAGTATGTATTAATAAGGAGATTCCCACTATGGACAACTGAGGCTCAGTCTCCCTGGGAGACCAACAGAGTAGAACATGCCCTAGAGTTGTCCTGCCTGAAGGGCAAGGAAGCTGGGGTATTTATCTTCCCACTGCTATGCACCCTTGGCTGACTGCTGCCCCTCGAGGTGCGAACAGCTCAGTGCTTCTGGCCTCTGATAATCAACTCCGCGGCAGGGTAAAGAGGAAGCACTCGGGCAGAAAATCACAGGTGCCTGCATCAGACACCATCAGCAAGTGCTTAGGGGATGTAGGTGGGGCACCCACAATGGCTGCTGCAACCAGTCTTTTGAGAATCAAGATACACATGCATTGAAATTACTAAAGCATACAAACAGTTGACAGGAACTTATTGAATAAATGAGTGAATGACTTAGGAAGAGACCAAGAGCTAGGAGCTTCTCCCTCAGCTACCAATAACTGTGTGACTTTGGAAAAGTCTCCTTCCTGGCGTGGCCTCAATTTCCCACCCTATGAACACCCCACACAAACCCACGTCTCCTAGCCATCCAGCCCCTTGCTCAAGTGCCACCACTACAGTCGTTTCCAGATTTTCGTAGAGCCTTCTCCAGGGAGGTTCTCCAGGGGGTGAGGCAGAGCCGAGCGGCCTGTGTCCCCCACTCTCTCTCCAGCTTCAGCAGCAATGTGCTCATGTCTCCACTGGTCTGATCCAGCTTGAGCCATCCAGACTCCCTGTTTGATCTCCCAAATGGAATCTCAGCTTCTCTTCCCTTTGGGGCTCCATCTGGGGACACACCCCTTGACTCTAGATCTGGGCCTAATTTCAGCCAGTTCAGAGTGGTTTGAGCTAGTTTAGGACAAATGCAACCAGCGAGGGCCAGCTCCAAAAGGTTGGAATCAGATGCATCTGTTTATGTAGCTCAGAAAAATTCCGCTGATCCAGCAGGGCTGAAGCAGGCCAACACAGGGAGCTGTGGACAGGTAGAGTCAGGGAGCCCCGCCCCCCATAACATGTAGCTTGAGCCAGTCCAAACCTGTTTGCTGGTCCCATCCGGTTTGCTCTGGTCGTAGTAAACTTTTTAAGTATACTGGGAACCCCATACATTTTTGCTTGGAAACAAAAAAAGAGTTTGGAAACCACCAGGGGAACACTTGCTTAAGATGCCTTCCAGTCTTGCTCTTTTTTTAAAAAAAATAATTTTTATTGGGGTAGAGTTGATTAACAATGTTGTGTTAGTTTCAGGTGTGCAGCAAAGTGAATCAGTTATACATGTACATATATCCACTCTTTTTTAGCCCTGCTCTTTATGGCATCTAAGGAAAAGGCCAGTGCTGACCTCTGCCCAGTGTTTTTTTATTATTATTATTATTATTTTTTTTTTTTTTTTTTTTTATGCGTTACGCGGGCCTCTCACTGTTGTGGCCTCTCCCGTTGCGGAGGACAGGCTCCGGACGCGCAGGCTCAGCGGCCATGGCTCACGGGCCCAGCCGCTCCGCGGCATGTGGGATCCTCCCAGACCGGGGCACGAACCCGCGTCCCCTGCATCGGCAGGCGGACTCTCAACCACTGCGCCACCAGGGAAGCCCCTATTATTTTTATTTATTTATTTATTTTTTATTTTGTGGTACGCGGGCCTCTCACTGTTGTGGCCCCTCCCGTTGCGGAGCGCAGGCTCCGGACGCACAGGCTCAGTGGCCACGGCCCACAGGCCCAGCTGCTCTGCGGCATGTGGGATCTTCCCGGACCGGGGCACGAACCCGCGTCCCCTGCATCGGCAGGCAGACTCTCAACCACCGCACCACCAGGGAAGCCCTATTACTAATTTTTAGACCTTTTTTTTTTTTTTTTAAAGGGAACTTTACTTTTTTTATTTATTTATCTTTGGCTGCGTTGGGTTTTCGTTGCTGCATGGGCTTTCTTTAGCTGCGGCGAGTGGGGGCTACTCTTTGTTGAGGGCACTGGCTTCTCACCGCGGTAGTTTCTCTTGTTGCAGAGCACAGGCTCTAGGCTCGCGGGCTTCAGAAGTTGTGGCTCGAGGACTCTAGAGCACAGGCTCAGTAGTTGTGGCTCGAGGACTCTAGAGCACGGGCTCAGTAGTCGTGGTGCACGGGCTTAGTTGCTCTGCGGCATGTCGGATCTTCCCGGACCAGGGCTCGAACCTGTGTCCCCTGAATTGGCAGGCAGATTCTTAACCACTGCACCACCAGGGAAGCCCTAGACGTTTTGTTTTAATTTTTCACTATTAGAGACTTTGATTTTCTGAGCAGTTTTAGGTTTACAAAGAAACAGAAAGTACACAGAATTCGTATACAACCCCCCATTTTCCCTATCTTGCATTACTGTGGTTTATTTGTTACAACTGATGAACCAATATCAATACATTATTATTATCAACTAATGTCCGTAGTTCACATTAGGGTTCACTCATTGTGCTGTGCATTCTGTGGGTTCTGGAAAACATGATACGACATGTATCCACCATTATAGTATTACGTGGAATAGTTTCACTGCCCTAAAAATCCTCTGTATTTCATCTACTCATCCCTCCCTCCCCTCCCCCACTCCCCACCCCTGGCAACCACTGATCTTTTTTACTGTCTCCACAGTTTTGCATTTTCCAGAATGTCATATGGTTGGAATCATACAGTACGTAGCCTTTTCAGTCTGGCTTCTTTCATTTAGCAATATGCATTTGTTTCCTCCAAGTCTTCTCATGGCTTAATAGCTCTTCTTTTTTTTTGGTAGTAAAATATACATAACATGAAAGTTTTCCATTTTAACCACGTTTAAGTGTACAGTTCCCTGGCCTCAAGTTGTGCAGTCATCCCCACTACCCCTCTCCAGAACTTTTTTCCTTCTCCCGAACTGAAACTCCATCCCCACTAAACAATAACTTCCCGTTCCTACAACTCATTTCAGTTTGTTTATCCATTCACTTATTGAAAGACATCTTGGTTGCTTCCAAGTCTTGACAATCATGCATAAAGCAACTATAAACATTTGCTTGCAGGTTTCTGTGTGGACCTAAATTTTCAGCTCACTTGGATAAATACCAAGGAGCATGATTGCTGGACCCCTGTTCGACTTTATTTCATCAACGTGATTGAGCACCTGGAGTGCGGCAAGAGCCAATCCCAACTCTCTACAGATGTTATCTTCTTTAACTGCCACGGTAACCCTGGAAATGGGCACTGTTATCCCCAGTTTATAGATGAGCAAACTGAGGCTCAAGGAAGTGAAAAAAAAACTTGCCCCCGGTCATGTATCTATGAACTGGCAGTCACCAATCCAAGCTTCCAGGACACCAATCCAAGCTTTCAGGTTTAAAGAAACATGGAAGACACAGGAGGAAGGGCAAAGAGATGATTTCCAGTTTTCTTTTGCACCCAGCTCTGATTTGCTCCTTTTCTCTTTTTGACAAAACAAATATATGTTTTCCAATCTGGTCGTTCTTGGAAGAGCGTCCTTCCCTTCCTAGTGGCTCTCTCTCTGGAATAGCTCTCTGACTCAAAGCCAGCAACCCACGCCCCTATCCATATACACACTTCCTTGTGAATCCCCCTTTCTCACCCAGCCACAGCTCTGGACTCAATTGGAACCAACAACTCCTGGTTGTGGAAAAACAAACATCTTCTAGTTGATGAACCCCTTTCTCTTACAGACCCCTTTTCCCTGGGCGTCCCATGACTGTGGACTCCCTGGGGAGGCCAGGAGGGGGCAGGCCCATAGGGAGACGTTGCAGACAGCAACTGCTGTGGGTGGTTTTCCCGCTATGCTTGGAGGTGGACTCGGGCAACAGAGCCGAGTTTCCTGAGGTCATGTCGTTCTGGATTCAAAGGATTCTCGAACAGAAAATGGACTGGGCCCGTCCACACCCACAGCTCAGCTTCCGGGCCCAGTCGGTACCCCGCAAATGGCCTCCCTTCTTTTCCCCACGCCCTGCCCGTTCCCTCCATCCCCAAGCCCCCTTAAGTACCAATAATGGAAGTGCTTACCAGACCCCACAACAATTCACCCTTATATTTTATTTATAGCTGACAAAGCTCCAAGCAGGAAAAATATAATCACACTTTAAATAATGGAAGTTGTAGGTATTAGAGCTACACGGGCAGTTACCGGAGTTGCTGCGATGTCTCCCTGCAGACCTGACGGGGCACATGCCGACTGCATTTTTAATTTTGAAAACATATTTCTTCCCAAATTATTCCACGTTACAGAGGAGCCACATTTATGGGGGTGATAAATTACTGCAATAAAGTGCCTCTCTCTCAAATGCACGGGATGAAGCCACGCTGAGCCCAGCCTAGTGTAGGCGGCCCCGAGAGAGTGGCGGGAAGTCCCACTGCCACGCTCCTCACTTTAATTATTTGGCTAATGTGTCCTACATTTTTAATACAGTCACAACTTTTCTTTAAGCAAAGAATTCGAACCGGCCACTGATTTGTATTTGTGTGTGTCGTTGTGCACAGGGGTCCACGGATGCGGCCACCTGTGTGTGTGCCCATGGATGGTGAGACATTCATGGGTGCAAATAAAGGTGTACGGTGCACGCGTGTGCATCTGTCTGTGCATATGCACGTGTGCTGATGCCTGTTCGCACAT
Source organism: Phocoena sinus (assembly GCF_008692025.1). NCBI lineage: Eukaryota > Metazoa > Chordata > Mammalia > Artiodactyla > Phocoenidae > Phocoena > Phocoena sinus. The sequence goes on along the minus strand of NC_045768.1, from coordinate 11,037,193 downwards.
GCAGACGTGTGTTTGTGTGGCAGCCTCTGGACGCCCCGATGCATGCACCTATGTATAAACACATCCCCGAGTGCGTGAAGCATGTGTGTATTTGCACACTTATGTGATACATCTGCATTGGCAAAACATACATGCCTGTATAGACTTGTCTTTGTGTACACATGGCACACTGGTGTGGAAGTGTGGGTTCAGGCATGTTATTCTAAGCTGACCTGCCTTCTCCTCCCAGACCCTCGTGTGTATTTGAATCATTTCTTCTGCATCAAATCAGTTCCCCTCCTGTCTTCCCTCCTTCTTCAAACAGTAAAACACAGATGCTAAACCACAGGCTCTGAGGTCAGACTGCCTGGGTTGAAATGCCTCATTACCTAGCCACTTTGGGCAAGACCCTTGGTACCTTACTTTCCCCATCTGTAAAATGGTGTTCGGATTAAGAGTACCTACTGCCTAGGGCTGCTGGGAAGACGAATGCATTTTAATATGTGTCAAGCAGCTCGTGTGCAGGGGGTACAAGTGTTAATTATTGTTCTTCCTTCCTTCCTTTCGGCCATGGCACAGGCTGCTGGAAACTTCCTTGGAAAGTTACATGCAGGAGAAAGCCAAGGGTGGGGAACCACGAGTCGCTGAGGAAGTGGCTTAGCGTGGCACGTGTTCGCCTCTTGCCCCAGCTCATCCTGTGGGGGTTGTGGTGCTCAGGAGTACCCCTCGGGAGGCCACGTCGACCTGCACAAGCCTGTGGGCCCTGAGGGCAAGGCTGTGCCCATTTCATCTCTCAAAGCGTCCAGCAGAGCAGACACCGTGAGCGTGTGCTGCCTGGGCAAACACGTGAACAGATGAGCGGGAGGGGGATGGGGTGGCCAAGGGGTGCAGGTGGATTGTTTGGGAGACAGTGATCTCGGGAAGTAGAGGTATGCAAGTGAACAGGTTACTGGGTGGGTCCTTGGAGCTCAGTCCCGTGGGGATCCTGCAGGATGGTTTATGAAATGTGCCCAGACTCGGCGATGGGCAAGCTGGAGTGCTTTGCCAGTGTCCTCTGTTCCTCACTGGGCGAGGGCTCCCTCTGGGGACATTTCCAGCCCTGGTATTTCTGAGTGCCCTGCAAGAAAATGGTCAGGTTCCTGTGGTACCAGAGAAAGTTCCAGGCAGGGAAGTGGAGATGTGGGAGCTGGGGATGGGAAGATGCCTCTGTGGTGGGGACACCATCACTGCAGAGCAGGGACCTCAAAGGTGGACCAAGGGGATACGGGCAGTGCATGAAGAGCATCTGCTCTGGGTAAGCACTGCAAGTATGGACTCACAGATGGACATGAGGGTGGACAGACACATGGATGGACATGTGGAGGTCGGTGAGCTTTCTCTGACTGGGGAGGAGAGAAGCTGGTCATTGGGGTAACCAGGGGCCCACATCTTCCCCTGCAGGACTGGCGAAGACCCCTGAATTGTCAAAGCTAGAAAAGCAGGAGGGGAGGCAGCAAAGGGCCATTCTATTGGATTGGCCCAAAAGTTCTTTCGGGTTTTTCCATAAGACGTTATGGAAAAACCCGAATGAACTTTTGGGCCAATCCAATAGACTGGTGTCAGGGACTGCCTCTAGCTGAGGCGCCAGGTCCTGCCCTTGATCATCACACGGCAGGCCTTTCCCTCATGGACATTTCTTCCACCGTATTGAACCTGCTGCTTGGGCGTGGAACCCAAGAAGGAAAGCAGAAGTCAAAAAGCTAATTCTTCAGCCTCATCTGTGCTACTCCTGGCTGCACCCCCAGATCCGTAACCTCCTGGTTCCTTCCCTTCCCCACAAGCTCTCTTCTGCCTCCTTGTCTTTGCGTCTGCTCTTCCCTTTACCTGGAACGTCTTTCCACTGTGATCAACCTAGAAAATTCCTCTAGGCATCCATCAGGGCTATCCTCGAATGCCATCTTCTGCACCAAGCCATCTGGTCAAAAGGAATCCCTCCCTCCCCTCTGCTCCCTGAGGATTTTCCTGGGACCCCAAACCAGCATCCGTCTGGGGTTCTAATAATACACACGCTGACACCTCTGTCCCCACCAGTTTTGGGCTCCTCAAGAACACAGACCGCGTCTGTGTCACATCTGTAGTCCTGGTGCCCAACTCGGAGCCCGGCATGGATCTGAGGCCTCAGTTTCCTCATCTGGAACATGGGGTTGATTATTTTACGCACTTCATCATATTGTTGTGAGGGTTAGGTGACTGAGGGTTTAAGACGCTGTACTTAGAACAGTGCCCGGCACGAGGTAAGCGCTAGGTAAGTGTTAGCCTTTACTATCATCAGCGTGGTTTGAAATGAACTTAGAAGCCCTGAATGGAAGAAGAAACAGAACTGCCACGTGCCAGCTGCCCTACATCACCCCATCTTACGATGAGGACACCAAGGCTCAGGAAGGGTCACACAGCTAGAAAGGGGCAGAGCCTGTGTTCTCTCTGTGCTGCGCTGCCCTGGCTCCCTGTCTGCCCATCACTCTTCCCTCCTCCCTAATGCCCTCCTCACCCCGGTGAGGCTACGAGGGTAATGGGTAAAACATGGGCATTGATTTTTAACAAATCTGGGTTCAAATCCCAGTCTGCCGCTCACCAGCTGTGTGACTCCGTTGGGCTGGTGACGCCCTCTCCCTTTGCCTCAGTTTCCCCATTGTCTCCCAAGGACTTTGGGGGCCCTGTCCAGAGGCAGTTTTGCCACTATGCTGGAAAAGCTGAAGCTTCGTGGTTCCTCGGTTGCACTGGTTCTTTCTAAATAAAAATTCACTTACGTAAGTTAATTTGTATTTGTGATTCTTTTCTTTTTATTAAAGATGGACTTTCAAAGTACTTTTCAAAGCTTCAGGTCCCCCGAATCTGATCTTCCCCAAGACACTCTCTCAAGCCTTTCCAGCCAAACGCCAGGCCGGCTTGCAGTACATCCACCCCTACCCAACCCCATTCTCTGCCCAGAGGTCAGTTCCTGCCTAGTGTCAGGTCCTGTAGCACAGATGGGGACATGGGGGCTTGGAAGATGAACTTGGAGAGCGTACTGTAAGTTAGCGTCAGGGCTGGGCTTGAGTCGTGTCTCCCAGCTCCAAGATCAGGCTGGCTCAGCTGAAGGGAGGCAGGTAGAATATTCCTCACCCCTGAGTGCTCTGAGCTGAGGCTCAGAGAATAACTTGGTGCCTCTAAAGGGGCCCGGGCACAGGGGCAGCTGTGGGTGGGAGGGTCCAGGGATCACTGCTAAAATAAGTAGCAGCTTCCTCTGAAGGGCTTCTGCGGTCTGTGCAGGGGAAGGAAGTGGGGGCCTGGAAACGGGAGGGGGCAGAAAGGTGAGAGGCCTGAAACTGCTGCCAGCACCTCAGACACCAAGCTGGGGCGGCCCCCACCCACCCAGACACAACAGGGGCCCTCAGCCAGCCTGCAGCCTTGGGGCCTGGGGAGCTCAGGCCCAGCCCTAACTCAGCCCAGAAGCTGGAGAACACCTCAGGCCACTCTTGGGATCCCCCAAAGCCTCCTCACTCCCCAATCATGTCTGCCCTTTTCTCTTTGCTTGGAATGCTTTTCCCCACTTTTTCCTTTAACACCCAACACCAATGTCACCTCTTCTGGGAAGCCTTCCCTGATCACCCCCTAGACACACACACACACACACACACTCGCAAGCACGCAGGATCAGGTACTCACAGACCCTCATCATAAATAGTAGCATGCATTGTGACAGCAGGTATTTCATGTTTAGAGGTCCAGGAGCTCTGCCTGGATGATCTACTGACTTCTTAAGAAACACAATGCTGGGCTTCCCGGGTGGCGCAGTAGTTGAGAGTCTGCCTGCCGATGCAGGGGACACAGGTTTGTGACCCGGTCCGGGAGGATCCCACATGCCGCGGAGCGGCTGGGCCCGTGAGCCATGGCCGCTGGGCCTGTGCATCCGGAGCCTGTGCTCTGCAACCGGAGAGGCCACAACAGTGAGAGGCCGGCATAACCCAAAAAAAAAAAAAAAAAAAAAAAAAAGAAACACAATGCTGTGTTTCTATCAATAGCTTCATTTTACAGATGAGTAAACCAAGACTCAGAGAAGATGACCAACTTCCTTGAGATCGCACGGTCAGACAACGGCCGAGCCAAGAGCGTAACCTCCACAACTGGGTCATTTCACCAGGTGCCATCCACTTAGACTAGGATGTGAATGTTGCCCCCAGTGTAGTAGAGCACACCTGCACCCGGGAGGCTGGGCTGAGATGTTAAGGAGGCTGAACTTTCAGCCGTGCCCCTGCCTGCTTGCTGGAGTAGCTGGGAGCTATCGTGTGCTCTAAGGGGAGAAAGGAAGCCAGGTTGTAATCAGGAAGCACTTCGGTGTAAACATTTCTGATAAACTGTGTGACGAGATCTCAGAAATAGCTCCAAGGCTTTCCTACTGAGTTGGGTTTTCTGTTTATGGATCTGCCCCCCGGCCAACCCCACCCACCACCCTGCCAACTGTGAGCTCCTCACGGGCAGAGACCAAGCCTTGGGTTCTTGGTCCGCTGGAGCCTGCCTGGTACACAGGAGGCTAGGATGGATTTGTTAAATGAGGGAATGAACGAAGGAAGATGGGTCCCTCCAGTGTCATCAATAAATACGAATGGCATCATTCCAGCTTCAAAATCCTAGGATGGGAACTTCGCTGGTGGTCCAGGGGTTAAGACTCTGCACTTCCACAGCAGGGGGCATGGGTTTGATCCCTGGTCAGGGAAGTAAGATCCCCCATGCCGTGTGGCGCAGCCAAAATATATAAATAAATAAATAATTTAAAAAAAATGCTAAGTTGACCTCCCTGTGTGCCAGCCTGCGTAGGTGCTGGGGGTGACTGACCATTTGGACAGAGTCCAGCTCAGGTCAGTGTCTGGCCAGGAGGCCCAGGAAGTCTCTCACCACCCTGCCCCCAGCAGAGGCAGCACTCCAGCCCCTCAGGCCTGGGCCCACGGACACCCCTCATGGCCTTTCAAGCCCCCAGTGAGGAGGCCTCCTTGCTGCAGCTGCGGCAGGTCAAAAACCTATTCCAGAGAAGGAGGAAGTGAAAGTGCTGTGCGGGTGAGTCATCGAGGGTCCTGGGAGTGTCCAGGGGCAGCGTGGAGGGAAAGGCTGGACGGGAAAAGACGCCAGAGCGGGAGGTCTTCCCGGAACCCTGGAGGAAGACCTGGGAGCGTGCCTGGAAGGGAAGGGCCTGAAATCACCTCCTGTCCCTCCCCAGACCCTGGGGTCTTCAGCTTGGAGAAGAGAACATGTGGGAGACACCATCCTGTTGTATCTCTGAGCACTGTTGCAGGGCGTTTGGGGCTAGACAGGGAAGTCACAGAGGCCACTGTCCACCATTGGGACAGGGTTCTGAGGCTGAGCGGTCCCCTGGCAGTCACGATGGCTGACAGCAAGTGAGGCAGTACCGTGCAGTGGTCAAGGCGTGGGCTCTGGGTTTGAACCTCCTGACTTGGAGCCCCAGCTCTGCCCCTCGTGAGCTGCACGACCTCAGGCAGATGCTTCCCTTCTCCGTACCCCTACTTCCTCTTCTGTAGAGTGGGATAACGGTACCCAACCTAGGCTTAGTGCAACATGATTAAATACATGAACACATGGAAAGTGTGCAGAGAGGGCCTGGTCCAAGGAGACCCGCAATGGGGGTGATGACTGTATCAGACAGGGTCTTCTCAGGGAAACTGAAACACTCTAAGTTCTCAAACGAAGGAAGTTAATACAGGGACTAGTTAGTCGAGTGTAGAAGAGCCGAGACACTATACTAGGGATGCTGCCACCACCCAGAGATCAGCGACAGCAGGAAGCGTGGAGGCCGGCAGGAGGAGGTGGCTTATCAGGGTGGAGTATGAAAGGAGTGGAGAGAATCCACATGACAGTGGTGAGGGGGTGTGGGCTTGTGGGCCAAAGAGGAAAGAGTCTGGGGGGCCAGGCAGAGAATGAAGGGATGCAAGAGAGTGCCACAGATTCAGTACAGACTTCAGTCATACATCCTCGTAGTGCCATCTTCATTTGTTTGCTTTACCTCTCAGAGCTTTCATTTCCTCACTTGCAAAAATAAAAATAAAAATAACACATAATGGTGAAAACAGACCCGTGAAGCAGGTACTACTATCACTATTACACCCATTTTACAGGTGAAGGAATGAGGCGCAAAGAGATCCTGTCATACAGCTGGGAAGTGGCAGAGCAGATGTGACCCAGTCTGTTGGGCTCCAAGGTCCCGCTCTTCACCGCTACGCCACGCTCCCAGATTTTACCATCAACGGCTCTCTTCCTAGCTGGCCTCACCCGGTTCAATTCCTCTCTCCGTCTCAGAATTTTACCCAGAGCCCCCAACCCAGATTGATAATCAGCATCGGCTCCCAACGGTAGCACCTGACACCTGACATAACTTTTCTCCCAGGCTCCGGTCCCTGAAGTCCCCGCGATGTGGGCGTGAGCCCTAGTTCTGCCTTTTTTCCAGCTGTGGGGCCTGGGAGAAGCCACTTCCCTTCCGAAAGCCTCCGTTTCCTCACCTATGGCCCAGGGAGTCTTGTCCTGCGTTTGCTGGACTGTGGTGGGGACGGCATGAAGCTCCACTCAGGGAGCCTGTGGCACTGGGAAGGGTGTGCGGTCCATCAAACTCTTATCAAAAGTTAATCATATCCACAGTCCTGGGGATGGTGGCAGGTATTGCTTTGCTTTTCCCGACAAGTCTTCAGAGTACATCATGAGAAAGCATGCTGGCCACTGCCCGTTTGCTTTCAAATGCAACTGCCCATCTCCTGCAAACTGCTTTTCCCCGGCTCCTTTGCCAGGGTGAGCCAATGGGAAGTTCTGGTGGGAGACTGGGGAGTGGGAGGAGCCAGGGTATTCCCCCCTACCTTCTCTGCTTAGTGGGGGCCGGGGTGGGGGGGCCGCGTGTCATTTTTCCAGCACTGGCTGCTGTTTTTTGTGCCTTGCGCCTGCAGAACCACCCATTCCTCGGCGGTTCAGGTGGGTGGTGGCTCCTGCCATGATTCAAACTACTGCTTGGCAGTATCATTACCTCCCCCATTTGTCCCTCCAGCCCACAAGTGGTAGCCGCTTCTGCCATTGCCCGAATGGGATTGCCTCACCGTTTGCTGTCTGACTTTTCAGCCCTTCCCTCTCCTGTGTAATCAATTCCCTGTATTAAACTTCTTCTGTTTCAAATACTTAGAGAGGCTTCTGACTGGCCCTGACTCTTATAGCAGGCGTCTATCTATCTATCTATCTATCTATCTATATATATATATATAGAGAGAGAGAGAGAGAGAGAGAGGCATCCTCCCTCTTCTCCAAGCCCAGAGTCTTTATACTGGAGGGCTGGAGTTAGACCCCCGAGGGCACACGACAGGGCGGCTGGACAGGGCTCTAGCTCCTTCTAGCTCTCTGCAGTGAACCTGCTCCAAGGCGAACAAAGCTGTCTGGTGCTAACACCGTCTCCTGCAGCTGGAGTGTGTCATGTGCGGCGAGGCTGTCTCTTCACTATGGCTTCCCAAAGGCTCGCTTGCACAAAGTCAGGGGTAGAGAAGAAAGCAGTGAAAGAGGCAAAGGAAGCCCCATCTGGCCACACTTGCAGAGGACCTGGACAGAGCAGCCGTTCAGCAAGCCTACCTTGTCCTCCCCCTTCAGGATCGTCCCTGGGACTCAGGCCAAAGCCTTGAATGTTAAAACCAGCCCTAAGGGGAATGAAGGCTTTCTCCAAGCCAGGACAGCTGCCCCGGGGCCCCACTCCCCAAAGAGCAAAGGAGTCAGGGACAGACTCGTTTGAGTGAGTAGAGGGGTGGAGCCCTGCCTCCCAACCATACCTCTGGGACTCCTACTGGGGGCTGCTCACAGAGGTCCTCCCCTCCCTTCTTCCCTTCCAGAGCCCTGGGTAGAGGTCACTTTGGCCAGCCCCCTGCCTCTAGGCCACAGCAGAGGCTGGTCAGATGGGAGGCTCTGGTGGGTCTCACAGGCCCTTCCTGGGTGTGTCCCATCTGAGGCTCTGGGTTCCTGGCTTCATCTGTCACTTTGAAGCCTCTTGCCCCTCACCCAGCGACCACTGTAAATCCTAGGATTTCTGGGCTCTCAATTTTCCCCTATTTGCATGTTTCTGGGGTGCTTGCACAGGCTCCCACAAGGTAGGAGGAGCCTGAAAACTCCCCCAGGCTAACCTCACCCTCCGTGGTAAGTGGGGAAATGAAGGCTCAGAACAGAGACTTGCTGGAAGTCTGCAGATTGATTGGCAGGTTGTGGGGAGCCATAGGGGTGAAGAATGTGAGAAGCTGGACCAAGGCCCAAAGGACACGTGTCCTGCACCAGCACTTGGAGGAACATCTATACTTCACGTCACTCACAGGTACCAAAGAGGCCACACAAGGCCACACACTGTCATACTCCCACAGAGGCCACAGGCTCAGCAATCTGGGGACTCACACATGCATAAGTGCACGCACACACGTGCACCCCAGTGGGCAGTGGGCAGACACACCCACCCCCAATGCACACACACACATGGATTTGCACACGCATGCGCACTCATCAGCACACACAGCCTCACACCTACACAAACCCCCAGGGAACCACATCCACATGCACAACCTCACATGTATGCAATCTGCTACACGTCCCATAACATGTGTGCATGCAAAGAGCTCACACACACACACACACATCAGCTCGCCAAGGTGCCCTCAAACACCAGGATACGCTTCCCACCGTGCAGGCTGTTGCGTTCATCCCTGTCCCCAACGCGAGCAGACAGACAACCCTCCAGGACTGCGCCCATGCAGGTGACCGCGGGGATAACCACAGCTGCAGGCACGGCGCAGCTGCCCACGTGCACACAGACAGTCACAAGGAGCCTCCTCCACTTTCCCTGCGGCAGGTGTTCTGACACCTCTTGGTGGGACCCTCCTCAAGGAACCAGTAGCCACCTGACTGCCCTTGGGACTAAGAAAGCACCTTGTCCGCTCCCCAGCCCTGTCCCCTAAGCTGGGTGGCCCGGGTCCTGGGGGAAGGGGAAGGGCTGCCCAGCTCAAAGTCTGGGGCCAAAGTCTTGTTTGCAGGCGCGGGGCGGAAGTTGCATAAACCTGCCCCAGCGCCCAGTGACCCGGCTCATTGTCTCCAGGTTCCCCTTGGCTGCAGGCCCAGGTCCAGCCGGCTGACCTGTTTCTCTGGGGAGGATGCGGAAGGTGGCTCCTGTCTCCCTTGCCCTGGGAACTGACGGCCAAAGAGGACTCTACTGGTCCCCAGCTCTATGTGTCACCCACCTGAAGCAGAGATGCACAGAACTTAGAACCTAATCTCTTCTTTGCCAGCTGGAGAGCTGAAGCCCAGGGAAGGCAGGAGGCTGGCCCAGGGTCACAGCAAGCTGGAGGCACAGCAGGGCTTGCATCCAAGCTCAATTTTCTCTCTAAACCTAAGAAAGATCACTCAGAATCTCAGTAGTTCTAATGCAAATGAGCAGAGCCACTCTGAGTTTAGATGCAGGGACCCCAGAGTCTGTGAGTAGAGGCTACCCTTCACCCCTCAGCCTCCACCATGACTGAGTTAGTTCATCAAAGGATCAGTTTGCCATATCACCAACTCATTGAGCTAACCAAGTTTACCCCAACTTAAAAAAATTTGTTTTTAATTTGTAACGTTTCTAGCAAGGTGTATGAGATGAATTGGCAAGGCCTTTGAGGGCCATGGGAAGCCAGACCCCTCTCCACCTCCGGGAGCTGCAGCTCAGGCTGGGGTGCCGCCTCTTTTCCCTCCTGTCTTTATTCCAAGTCCCTCCGACGGCAGCATCAGGGAGGTGGGGTAGAGACAAACTGAATATTCCTGAAAATCCCTGAAATCTACAGCTATTCAAAACCATCCCATCTCCGGCAGCCTATCTTCTCCCCTTCCCTCCCTCCTTCCCCTCCCCCTTTCCTTTTTTCCTCCTGCCTGGGTGCATTCCTCATCTCATCCAGCTGAAATTCACAAGGCAGTTCCTAATGGGGCGGTATGGTGGCCGTTATGGTCAGAGTTAAAGTCGGGTGGGCAGCAGCCCGGTAGCTCAGAGAACGGGTCTATACAGGGGATGGAGAAGATGCATAACCCACTGAGGATTAAAGGAGCCAGGTTTCTCATGGACAAGGGAGGTACAAGTATGGAAAGGAGGACCCTGAAGAACCTTATCGCATTGGACTACCAGTGGACCTATGAGTGACAGACATGGTTTAACGTGTGTGTGTGCTTGTGTTTTCTCGGCTCTGTTCACTGAGAAGGACCGAGAGCAACAACGCTTCAGTAGCAATGAGCACACCTAGTACTGAGGTCATATTTTCAAAACACCATTCTCCCCTAAAAACGAATCCAGTACCAATCATAGTACTCTACATGGCTGGGCTGTCAACAATATTTACATTGTCACAAACTAAACCCAGAATATTTATCTAACCAAAATGTATAATATGATCATATAAGGAAGATGGACCAGGAGAAGCAGGGAAAGGGATTGTATGGGAAGAAAATTCTTATCTTCCAAAGTAGGAAGACAATAGATTATGTCTAAAACTGAAAACCAAGAAATAACACTAGGACTTCCCTGGTGGCACAGTGGTTATGAATCCGCCTGCCAATGCAGGAGACACAGGTTCAATCCCCGGTCCGGGAATATCCCAGATGCCACGGAGCAACAAAGCCTGAGTGCCACAACTACTGAGCCTGCACTCTAGGGCCCGCAAGCCACAACTACGGAGCCCACATGCTGCAACTACTGAAGCCCGCCCGCCTAGAGCCCATGCTCCGCAATAAGAGAAGCCACTGCAGTGAGAAGCCCGCGTACCGCAATGAAGAGTGGCCCCTGCTCGCCGCAACTAGAGAAAGCCCGCGCACAGCAAGGAAGACCTAAAGCAGCCAAAAATAAATAAATAAATAAATTTAATTTTTTTACAAAAAAAGAAATAACTCTATATGTGGGATAGAAAAGAACTTTTTATCACAACTTGCATCCTGACTTTTTAAAGATAATTGTATATATTATGTGTTAAATCCTTCTATGTATACATTGCTATTTTATACATTTAACTCAATAAAGAAAATAAGTCAGAGTAAACAATAAATTCATGTAAAAATTTTAAAAAGAAAGAACCATGCAAGCCTGTTATTTAGAAGTATAAAGGTAAAGGAAAAAGAAACTGCTCTATCTTGCTAAAAGCAGCTGCCTCTGGTGGTTGGGAATTGGGGGCAAAGACAGATTACACAGGAGACTGCATCCAGAACAAAGTGCATGTATAATTTTAATAAAAGTTGAAATCAAAATAGAAAAATATAATTAAAAGAAATATATTTTGAGCAAAGCAGTAAATGTGGACAATTGGTGGAGTTAACTCTTTAGCAAAATCTACAAAAGAATCTGCCAGATGCTAAAGTGCTGATGAAACAGAAAACGACTTTTGAAGGGATTTAAAAAAAAATCAGTCTCTAATGAAAATTTTCCACGTGAAACTATGAAAAGCTATTCATAGGGTATTATTTAAGAAGAATAAATGCACTGAAAGAGTAAATATGACCCTTAGCTTTGGCCTCATTGAATAGTCCTTGAAACACTGCTAGGTGTTCCGTTAGAAAAATGTACATTGAACATAAAAAGAATATTTCTTAAACAGATTTTTGGAAAATCAGTCAATTTAGTAATATGGGGCAGTGGTCCTTCAATGAGCCTTTGGAGAACTAACTTTGGCCAAATTGGCCTTTGGAGGTTTGGTGGTTTCCCCTGCATCCAAAGACCCTCCCCAGGACCCAGGCCATTCTCAACCAGGTCCAGCTCCAATCCGATTGGCAGCCTCCCTGAAGGAGAGGACCCACACTCTTCACGACAGCACTGCGTGGTGTAAATTTATAGCCCTATTTTACAGATGAGAAAATGAAAGCTTGGAGAAATGAACCGACTTGTCCAAAGACTCACAGTCAGAAAGTAGCCTAACTGGACTTGGCACATGGGCTGATGAACTCTAAGGCCGGGGTTCTCTTGCTCCCTCGCCTTTTGGCTGCCCCACCTGCTGACGTCAGACCTAATTAGAGCCTCGCTGGCCCCGGAGATGAGCTGGGAAGCAGATGTGTCATTAGAGCATGAGATGCTGGGAGCTCACACCATGTGTCATTATGTTTAATTACATGAGTTGAGGCTTCTGCGTGGGCTGGTGGAGCCAGAGTGTCTCTGTGCCCAGGTGGCCAGGGAATTTCTGTAGCTGAGTGTTGGGGCAGGGGCTGCCAAAGGTCCTTACAACAGCCCTGGGAGCTAGGCCCATGTTCCCTGCATCTGCTGGAGAAAGCCAACCTCCAGGCTTCTTTCTGAGGCTGTGGGGAAGGTCTTGGTGGAAAGGTGCTGTCCTTCATGCCTTGCTGGATGTTCTTAGCCAGACTCCCACCTGGGCAGACAAAGGAGTAGAAGGAGATGGCTACACAAAGAGAACAGCCCCCAGTTCCCCTCATTCCATCCCCAGACAGACAGACAGGCACACACACACACACACACACACACACACACACACACTTTACACCAAAACATGGTTTTGGAACTTGTATCTGAACCTTTGAGTAAAGAGATGCTTACACTTTTATCAACTGCATTGTGTGTTTGCTTTGGTGGAAGGGTAGGTCAGAAGGAATGTGGAACAGGAAGAAGATGGAGTTTTTTCCTCTCTGAGAAGAGATGGCCAGTGAAAGCAACCTTTTGCATGTGTTCATTTAATAAACAGGTATTAAATTGCTTCTGCGTGTCGGGCATTGTTCTAAGCACTGGTGTTATGAAATAAAGTCCCTGATCTTAAGGAGTTTACCTCTAAGGGATGAAGGACAATAAACATACAATAAATATATAATGTACCAGATGGTGACAAGTGGTATAAAGAAGTAGGGCTAGGAGCACCTGTTCATAGATGATGATCCGGCTGGAGAAACAGTCAAGCCTCTCTCCCCTGATTTACCCAACCAAATCCAAAGGATAGATGGAGAAAAATGTGGGTTGTAGAACAAAGGAATTCATCTCCCCCGTCGCTTCTTCCTCTTCAACCTCCTCTCTTCCTCTAATATTTCTTTTCTTTAGAAAATTAAATATTTGAAACGCACAGAAGTTATAGAAAATTTTGTAACAAATACTCATGTACCAACTACCCATGTTAAAAAAATGAATTTTTAGATTTGTAAAAATCCAAAACCAAAACGTAACAAATACAATCAAAGCTCCCTATATTAGTCAGGAAAGACTAGGTTATGTAGTAATAACAAACAATCCCCAAATCGCAGAAGCTTTAAATAAGAAAGGTCTATTTCCCTCTCATTCTCTGTATCCAATGAGGGCTGACTAGAGAGAGCTGTATTCACTGTAGTCATTCAGGAGCCCAGGCTGATGAATGCCCCACCATTTATGATGCTGTGATCTCAGCAGGAGACTTCAGGATTCACCATGTAGGAAAAGGAGCACGAAGACTCACACATTTGCTCTTAAATGTTTACAAATGGCAGTGGCGTAAGTCAGTTCTATGCATGTTTCACTGGCTAAAGCAAGTCATGTGTCTATGTCCAACTTCAAAGGAGCAGTGAAGTGTAATCCTCTCGTGCTTAGAAGAAGAGAAGAACTGACATGTTGGTGAGCATTGTTAATATCTACCACTTTCCCCTCCCATTTCCATCTATCCCTCACTCCCAGGGATAAGCCCCATTTGGAAGTTGTTGTGTATAATTTTCATCTATGGATTTTGTTTTAACTTTTAATATACCTGTATGCATCAGTAAATAATACGTGGAAAGAAATCACAATGAAAATTAGAAAGTATTTTGAACTCAATGACAATGAAAACACAACATATCAAAGTCTGTGTGATGAAGCTAAAGCCGTATAATAGAGGAAAACTTATAGTATTAAATGATACATTTAAAAAAGAAGAATGTTCCCAAAGTAATTATCTAAGCCTCTAGCTTAAGAAACTAAACAGTGCAGAGCAAATTAAACCCAAAGCAAGCAGAAATTTTAAAATAATGCAGATAAGAGTAGAAATCAGTGAATAGAAAACAGAAAAACAAAAGAGAAAATAAATGAAACCATAAGCTGGCTCTTTGAAAATGTCAACAAAATTGATAAATCTCTAGCCAGACTGAACAGGAAAAAAATGAAGACACAAATTACCAATATCAAAAATGAAAAGGAACATCTCTGCAGATCCTAGGAACATTAAAAAGCTGTAAGGGAATGTTTATGCCCAACTTTATGGCCATAAATTTGACAACTTAAATGAAACAGGGAAGGGAATTCCCTGGCTGTCCAGTGGTTAAGACTCACCGCTTTCATTGCCAGCTCCCCGAGTTCGGTCCCTGGTTGGGAAACTAAGATCCCACAAGCCACGCGGTTTTGGCCAAAAAAAAAAAAAAGAAAGAAAAAAATGAAACAGGCAAATTCCTTGAAAGACACAAACTATCAAAGCACATTCAGGAAAAAATAGATAACCCAAATAGTTCTATATCTATTAAGGAATAGGAATGAATGGCTAATAAAAGATTTCCCATGAAAAAAATTCCAGGGCTTCACTGGAATTTCACTTCACTGGAAATTCACAGTGAATTTTTCACTGGTAAATTCTCCAAGTTAAATTAACTTAAGAAAAAAATATTATTATACATAAACTCTTTCAGAAAATAGAAGGGGATGGTACCTCTCAACTAATTCTCTGAGTTCAGAATTACTCTGATAACCAAAACATGACAAAGACATAAGAAAGATAACTATAAATCTATATCCCTCATGAATATAGGTACAAAAATCTCTAACAAAATACTAGAAAACAAAATCCAGCAATATCTAAAAAGAATAATGCATCAAGACCAAGTGGGGTTTATCTCAGGAACATAAGGTTGGTTTAACACTAAATAATCAATCAAAATAATTCATCATATCAACAGATTTAGAAAGAAAAAAACATATTATCATCTTAATAGATGCAGAAAAAACATTTGACAAAATTTGAAACCCACTCATGATAGAAAAATGAAATTCTCAGCAAACTTGGAATAGAAGGGAACTTCTACAGCCTAATGAAGAGCATCCATGAAAAGACCTGCAGCTGACACCACACTTAACGGTGAAAGACTGAATGCTTTCCTCCTGAGACGGGGAACAATGCAAGGATATCCACTGTCACCACTTGTCAGCATTGTACTGAATGTCCCAGCCTGTCCAATAAAACAACAAACAAATAAACAAATAAATGGCAAAGAGATAGGAAAAGAATAACTAAAACTCTGATTATCCATAGATAACATAGTCATCTGTGTAGAAAAATCCCCCAAATCTACTAAAAATCTAACAGAAATAATAAGTAAGTTTATCAAGGTTGCAGCCTACAGGACTGATATACAAAAATCAATTTCATTCCTATGTACTAGGAATAAATTCTTTGAAATTAAAATTAAAAATCAATACCACTTACAATAGCATTAAAAAAAACCACGAGGGCTTCCCTGGTGGTGCAGTGGTTGAGAGTCCGCCTGCCGATGCAGGGGACACGGGTTCATGCCCCGGTCCGGGAAGATCCCACATGCCACGGAGTGGCTAGGCCTGTGAGCTGTGGCCGCTGAGCCTGCACGTCCGGAGCATGTGCTCCGCAATGGGGGAGGCCACAACAGTGAGAGGTCCGCGTACTGCAAAAAAAAAAGAAAAAAAAAAGAAAAGAAAAAACTAAGGGTAAATCTAATGAAGTAAGATTTGTACACTGAAAACTGAAAATCATGGCCAAGAGAAAACAAAGGTGACTAAATCAATGGAGAAATATACGATGTTCGTGGATCAGAAGACTCAGTACTTTAAGATGTCAATTCTACCTCAATTATTTATAGACTCAACACAATCCCAGTCAAAATCCCAGAGGACTTTTTTGTAGATACTGACAAACTGATTCTAAACTATACACAGAAAAGCAAAGGACTTAGAATAGCCAAAACAATTTTGAAAAAGATGAAGTTGAGGGACTCACTCTACATTATTTCAAGACAGTATAAAGCAACAGTAAGAAAGACAGTGTAATAGTGGCCTAAGTTTGGACCTATGAATCAATGGGACAGAATAGAAAGTCCTGAAATAGATCCATACACATGTAGTCAGTTGATTTTTGACAAAGGGACCAAGGTAATGCAATGGAGAAAGAATAGTCTTTTTACTTTTCAAGAAATGATGCTGAAACAATGACATCTATTTAAAAAAAAAAACAAACCCTCAACCTTTACCTTTCACAAGATATAAAAATTCAAAAATGGATCTTAGACGTAATGTAAAATATAATACTATGAAAACTATAGAAGAAAA
The DNA here is from genome assembly GCF_008692025.1 of Phocoena sinus. NCBI lineage: Eukaryota > Metazoa > Chordata > Mammalia > Artiodactyla > Phocoenidae > Phocoena > Phocoena sinus. Next base: position 11,020,890 of record NC_045768.1, on the reverse strand, counting down.
TATAGGAAAATATATTTGTGACCTCGACAGGTAAAGATTTGTTAGGATGCGAATAACACAAACCATAAAAAACAAAAAATTGATAAACTGGACTTCCTCAAAATGAAAAACTTCTGCTTTATGAAAGTCGCTGTTAAGAAAATGAAGAGACAAACCAAAGACTGGGAGCAAATGTCTGATAAAGAACTAGGATCCAGGGACTTCCCTGGTGGTCCAGCAGTTAAGACTCCATGCTCCCAATGCAGGGAGCCTGGGTTCAATCCCTGGTCAGGTAACTGGATCCCACATGCCGTAACTAAAGATTCCTCATGCTGCCACTAAGACCTGACGCAGCAAAATAAATAAATAAATATTAAAAAAAAAAAAAGAACTAGGATCCAGAATTTAAAATTTTTAATGTTCTTTTATTTGTTTCTTTGTTTGTTTCTTTAGGCCATGCTGCACAGCTTGTGGGATCTTAGTTCCCCGACCAGGGGATTGAACCCAGGCCCTTGGCAGTGAAAAGTGCCAAGTCCTAACCACTTGGCAGCCAGGAAATTCCCTTAAAGTTCTTTTAAGTTAGACAAACGACCCAATAATAAAATGAGCAACAGCTTTGAAGAGACACTTCTCCAAAGAAGACATATGGATGGGCGGCAGATAAGTGCATGAAATACTCAACACCATTATTCGTTAGTCAGTGCAAATTACAGCCACAGTGAGTCAGCACTACACACCTACAGAATGGCTAAGATTTTAAATCCTGACAACATCAACTCCTGGTAAGGGTGTGGAGCAACTAAAACATACATTGCTGGCAGATCCCTGCAGTTGTACAACCACATTGGAAAATAGTTTGGTGGTTTCATTTAGTTAACTGTATGACCCAATGATCCTACTCCTGGGTATTTACTCAAGAGAAACAAAAACACATGTCCATACAAAGACTTGTACATGAATATTCAGAGCAGCTTTATTCATAATAGTCAAAAACTGGAAACAACCCAAATGCTCGACAACTGGTGGATGGATAAGCAAAACTTGGTCATTCCCACAGTGGAATACCACTCAGCAATTAAACACAATGAACTACTGAAACATGGGACAATCTCTACATGGATAAATCTCGAAAGCATGATAATAATTAAAGTCAGATAGTAAAGACTCACACTCTGTGGTTCCATTTATATAATGGGCTGGAAATCACAAAACTAAAGGAGCTGAAACCAGATCACTGGTTTCCAGGAACTTGGAGATGGGGTGAAGATTGACTACAAGGGGGCACGAAGAACTTCTGCAGTAATGGAAGTGTTCTGTATCTCAGTTGCGGTCGTGGTTACAAGACTGTATTCAATTTCCAAGACTCATCAAAGTCTATACTTAGAAAGGATGAATCTACCATATGTAACTCATTCCTCAATAAACCTGACTTTCAAATGGCTCAGAGAAAAATGATGTCTTATGTATATGTGGGTATATATACACACACAAACATGCCTCTCACATGCATATGTATGTATGTGTATATATGTATGTGTGTATATATCTATATCTATAACTATATCTATATGCCTACCGAGTGAGATTGGAGGGGAAAGAATGATAAATCAGATATACATACGAATATATATGTATAGATACACATGTATATGTATATAGATATATTTTTAATATGGGGGAGAGGATGATAAGGCAAGCGTGGTACAATGCTAACATTTGGGGAAACTGAAAGTATACAGAAATTCTTTGTTCCGTTTTTCAACTCTAATCTGAAATTGTTTCAAAATAAGAAGTTAGAAATTATATATGATTGCTTTTGTATGATAAAAATTTGCATATATGGCATTAGACAACATCCGTTCTTTTACAACTTGATTTTTTTCATACCACATCACGGTCTCAAAACATGTCCATGTTGAAACATGCACGTGTAGTCATTCATTTTCACGGTCATGGGATCGCCTACTGTGTGCATGTTTCAAACTATAGTTATTCTTTTCCTTGTTGAGGGACACTTAGGTTGTGTCCTTTTTCCCACCCCATCGCAAACTGCTGCAGCCAATGCCCTTACTCAGTTTTCTTGGGCACAAATACAAAAGTTTCTCAAGGGTTTCAATCAGGAGTGGAATTGCTGGGTCATTAGGCATGCGAATCTTTGCCTTTACTAGGGACCGTGAGGTTGCTCTCTTCAGCGGTCCAACCAAACACCCCTCCACCCATGACTGCACAGGGCCTTTTGCTGCCATGCTGCTTCCTGGTTTAGGCTCACCCCCTCCTTCCAGAAATTCCTCATCCCTGTAGGCATGAACACTGAGTCATTGATGCAGAGGCCAAGGGCTTGGGGAGGGGAGGATGGTTTCTCTTTTGGTGATTAAAAATGTCCTAAAATTGACTGTGCTGATAAGTTTACATATCTGTGACTATACTAAAAGCCAGATTTTAAATGTGTTTCATTTCCAGCTTTATTGAGATATAATTGACATATAACATTATGTAAGTTTAAAGTACAATGAGATGACTTGATATACGTATATGTTGTGAAATGATTACCACAACAAAGTTAGTTAACACACCCATCACTACACCTAGTTATCATGTGTGTGTGTTTGTGGTGAAAACTTTTAAGATCTATTCTTTTAGCAACTTTCAAGTATACAATACAGTATTATTAACTACAGTCACCATGCTGTACTTTAGATCCACAGAATTTACTCTTCATATAACCGGAAGTTGGTACCCTTTGAATACTCAAAACCACTGGCTTGTACACTTTTTATAAATTTATTTATGTACTTATTTATTTTTGGCTGTGTTGGGTCTTCGTTGTTGTGCGCGGGCTTTCTCTAGTTGCAGCGACCGGGGGCTACTCTTCGTGGCAGTGCGTGGGCTTCTCACTGCAGTGGCTTCTCTTGTTGCAGAGCACGGGCTCTAGGTACGCGGGCTTCAGTAGTTGTGGCTCGCGGGCTCTAGAGTGCAGGCTCAGTAGTTGTGGCTCACAGACTTAGTTGCTCTGGGCATGTGGGATCTTCCCGGACCAGGGCTCAAACTCATGTCCCCTGCATTGGCAGGCGGATTCTTAACCACTGCACCACCAGGGAAGTTCCTGCCTTGTACACTTTGAATGGGTGAGTTGTATGGTATGAGAATTGTATCTCAATAAAGCCGTTTAAAAAACTGAGCCTGGTGAGTTTTCTCTTCCGTCTCCACTTCCTTTCTCTATAATTTTTCTTCTCTTCATTAAGTATTTCTTGGCTGTTCCCAAACAATTCCTTTTCTTAATTCTCTGTCTCTGCCTCTTTTTACCAAATGTCCTTATTCTGCATCAGCCCATGAACTGAACTGCCAAACAAAAGGATTCTCCAGGGAAGTGGTGGGCAGAGGAGAAGTTACAAGCAAACAGAATTCTCTCATCCATGGGGGAGGCTGTGGACACCAGGACCAGGCTTAGAGTGAGGCAACCAGGGCACAAAATGTGAGAAGGCAGTCACCCTCGGGGCTTGCAAGCGCAGGCTGGGACCCAAGAGTGATCCTTCCTTACATACAATTTACCATTAAAACCATTTTAAAGCATACAATTCAGTGGTTTTTAGTACCTTCACAATGTTGTGGAACCATCACCACTATCTAGTTCCAGAACATTCTCATCACTCCAAAAGGGAACCCCATATCTATTAGTAATCCTTCCCCATTTCTCCATTGTGTAGCCCCTTGCAACCACCAATTTGTTTTTTGTCTCTATGGATTTCCCTATTCTGGACATTTTACATAAATGGAATCATACAGTATGTGGCCACCTGTGACTGGCTTCTTTTATTTAGCGTAATGTTTTCAAGGTTCAACCACATTGTAGCATATACCATTACTCTATTCCTTTTTATGGCCATGGCCACATAATATTCCACTATGTGGATGTATCACATTTTGCTTACCCACTCACCTGTTGATGAGCATTTTAATGGTTTCCACCTTTTGCTATTGTGAATACTGCTGCTATGAACAGTCACGGACAAGTTTTTGTTTGGACCCCTGTTTTCAATACTTCTGGGTTTACACCTAGGAGAGGAATTTGCTGGGCCATATGCTAATCTATGTTGAACTTATTGAGGAACCCTCTCCTTACCTTTTGCACCTCGAGCGTCTAGGGTGCTTCATCCTAGCGCAGCCCTAAGTGCACACTCACCCATTTATGACTTTCATCCCTACGTCCCCGCTATCCCCATGCGCATCAGCAGCTTTGAGGCAGAGGGGTTGACATGGGCAACAATTCTAAGTCACATGCAGGGCCAGAAGGATGTCCTGTGAAGCTAGAACACAAAGGGAGCACCGGAAGTGGGGCTGGAGAGGTCAGTAGATGCCAGGACACGAGGCTGTCATCCTCAGAAACTGGGACTTCACGTTGTTGGTTACAGGGAGCCGGGAAGAGAGAAATCACCAGGGAAGGAGAGGTTACAAACTCTGCCTTAAGATTGGAGAGTGCTCAGGGACACCGGGAAAGGTCACTGTAGTCCTCACCGGCCCTGACTCCATCGGTCCTGACAGGAATTGAGGTGAACCCCTTCCACCCTGTGGGCCTCCACTTCTCAGACTGGAAAATGGACGCAGTAAGCTTCTGCTGTCTGTTATAGGTGAGATTCTGGATGTGAGCTGGCTTCGTGATCTATGAAGCTCAGGGTAGAAGCTTCCAGTTGAAATGCCTGCTCAGGTGACTTCTAGAACGTGGAACAGGTAGACCCAACTTGATCTGGCTCCATGGAAGCATCTGAGAAGTCGTGTGGAGATTGAAATTCTATCAAGGGAGACCCATTTACAGCACGGGGGAACTGACTACTTAAATGAACCCGGCAGTGGATCCTCAGGCATGACTTCTGTGTTCAGTAAATTGGAACTTTCATATATTGGGTTTGCAGCTCAGCCGAATTCTGAAAAATTATTAATAGTTCAAACCACTTGGAGGTGGAGGTGGCAAGATTCCGATTTCTATGATTTTCATAGTACAGGGACTTTCTTCGGAGCAATAATCTCATCTAAAAGAGGCCCAGGGCCTCCCTAGGCGGACTCAAAAGGAGAGAGCTCTGGACAGAAGAGGAAAGCGGAGACTGTGCTTTCCCCACCCACAGAGCATGAAGGTCAAACTAGATTAGTTAAGGCAAGGAGGCGTGCTGATCATATCTGGGGAATTTGTAGATTACCAAGACTGGCAGGGAAGGAAACAAGGGACTTTCTCTGGAGGAACAGGGATATTTCAGACTCCAATTCAATCCCCATTTGTAGAAGGAACTTCAGCCCCACGCTAGGCGCTTGGTACGTATTATTCCATTTAATTTTTCCAACAATCCCTTTATTTACAAAGCCAGCAAGGATCAAAAAGGTCAAGTGGCTTGCCAAGGTCACAGGGCAAGTTCAGCCCTGAGGCCAAGATTTGAACCCAGATCTCATGACTCCAGGCTTGGGGCTGGTTCCACCAAGCCACCTTCAAGTCCCCTTGAGAGTTACAAAGAGTGGGACATGTGGGTGATATCTGGGACAGAGAGGACCTAAGCGGTCAGGGCTAATGTGACCCTGTGGGAGGGTCATTCGTGTCTTCTCTTTTCGGTTTGTCCTGGAAAGTCCCACATCTTTTGCAGAACTGCTTCCTAGTATCCTTATCTGGAATGGCTGCCAAGGGCAGCCAAAGACCAGGCTTGCCCTTGGAGGCCTGAGAAGGGAGGCTGAGGGCAAAGGTTCAGTCCATCTCATGTGGCCCTCCCGGCCAGGGGCCCCGCAGGTGGGTGGAGTAAGCCTGCGTTTGTCAGCACCCTCCTCACTCTCCCGAGCAGGGGTCTGGCAGGCGGGGGCGGAGTCCCCCAAGCTGAGACTGCCCTTCCCCAAACAGGGCTGCCTGGGATTCAGAGACTGCATGGAGAGAGCAGAGACTGTAGATTGAAACCTGGGTTCAAATTCCAGTCCCCAACTTACCTGGCAGGAAAGAAACCATGGTCACAAAGGTGGCTTTCCCAGGGTGAGGCTCATCCATTGCACTCCAGATGTGCTGAACCCTGTGACTTCCCCTGACCCTCCCCCAAAAGTCCCAGTCCCATCACTTACTTGGCTAAGTTTCTTCATCTCACTGTGCTTTGGTTTCTCCATCTGGGACCAATACTCATCAGATGGAAGGGGTGAGCCCATAGGAAGCGCTTCCCATCAAGGAATGAAAGCTGTTTAAGGTTTCCTGGTGCCCCTCCAGCTCCAAGGAGCAGAACCTGTGTCCAAACAGTTAGCACACCTGCCTGGGTACTGGTGTAGCCCTGGGGAGATACCGTGATGGACCAGTCATGGCTCCTGCTTGGCAGAACCAAGCCAGCCAGTGGGACAAGGGCTGCAGCAGAGGGATGCAGAGGGATGCACAATACAGCCAGGAGGTGGAAAGGAGAGACTTCACAGGGGAGAGTCTAAATATTTAACAGCCTGCTTGCCATGGTCACTGGCCAATCAGAAAGGACACTGGCTGTAAACAATCCATAGACCCATCAGTGTGATTTTGATGCCCTGGGAAGGGACATTTGATTTGTGTCCTGATGGATAAGAATTCTTCAGACATGTGGGAAAAAAGGGCACTCCCAGCAGTGGGAACAGCATGTGCTAAGGCCTGAGGACCAGAAAAAGCAGGGTATGCCTAGAACCATATGGTTGGAGCGTAAGATGCACATGGCGGGTGGGGAGAAGAGAAGGTCTTGAATACCAAACTAAGTTTGGGTGCCACAGTTAGGATACTTCTTTCTTTTTCTTCTTTTCATTTAGGATACTTCTGCGGTGGCATTCCATGCCTGTGACCCTGACGAACGGGCACAGGGTTTCCAGGGTCTGTACACTCCTCCCATCCCAGGCCCATGACATCTACCTGGGGCAGCGGCGTTGCTTGGGGTCTGGCTCCATTCTCCTGGGAGAGGGTCCAACAAGCGTGGGCTAGGAGGAGAGGCTCAGTCAAGGGCCCCAGAGTGTCACTGAGGCCCCCTGTCTGCTCAGGAAAATCTCAGGGATGCTTTGGGAATAAAGGACCTGGTTCTAGCACAAGCTCTGCTGCTTATGTACTGTGTGATCTTGAGTAAGGCACAAACCCTCTCTGGGCCTCAGGGTCTCCATAGCCAGCATGAGGAAGCCTGTTGATTTCTCCCTCGGAAATGAAAAGAGTGCCAAGCTGATCCTCTCTGACCAGCCACGCTACCTGACCTTGTGGGAAACGTGAGGGATTTGAACTCGGGCAGAGCCAAGTTTGAGTCTCAATTTTGGGATGTCCTGGATCTTTGACTTTGAGCAAGTGTTAAGTTCCGGGCCTTCATTTCCTCATCTCTAGAACGTGGACTTGATTGGCGAGGTCGATATGGTGTAGAATAAACGAGAACACTTCGGGTAAGAGTTTCGCTCCCTCCCTCGCCTTCTATGGGTGTCCTTTGCTCAGCGGCAGGGCCTTTGCTGAAGCTGGAGGTCAGTGGGGCGTGGGGAGGAAGGCCGTACCCTTTACTGCTCTGCCAGGACACTTTCGGGCACGGAAGAGGGCACTATTAGTAATAAACAGCCACGAGCCTGGTGTGTCCTACGGAAACTGGAATCTATGACCCTGGAGATGAGAGGAGAGGCAGAAATGGAGAATGAGCTACAGAGGGGAGGGGAGGCGGGAGCAGGCACCGTGAGAAGAGGGCGTGAGGTCTCACGCTGGCTTTAGGACGTTCTCCCGCAGGACGTGCTTATTAGAACCCTTGCCAGTGTTCCAGAAGAGCTTCAGTAAAGAGCTGCTCCTCTTGCAGCGGTTTGGGAATTGGATTTGAGTTGGATGGTTTTTTTTTTAATCTCATGCATTTGCTTTGCTGGTTGGTTGCTTCGTTTTCCTCTTGGCTGTGACTCCCTGCTAAGCCTGCTCTCGGGCTGGGGGCAGGAAGGCCCAGTTACAGCTGGGCTCTGCAGGTAAAGAGCTTTACGATGCTCAGAAAACAATCATTGCTCAGAGAATATCCTTCCCCTTCCATCATCCTCAGCAACAGCGCCCTTGCACCGGGACCCTGTCCACGGTCATTGCAACCCCCCAGACTCACCAGTGCCTTCATACTCTGCAAGTAGTCTGGGCCCTCCAGACTCCCCACCCCTCCCCATGCAAGAATCCTGAACTCCTCTGAGAGCCTGCTGTACTGCTGTCCTTTCCGCTTCCTCTCTCTTCCTCTCTGGTGGGGGCTGGGATGCAGCTGGCGGGGCTGGGGGCGGGCTCTCCCCCAGACTGCTTCTCTCACAGCCCCCTCAGCGCCGCACACCCGGGTCTGCATTCCTCCATCCTTAATGCCTCCTCTGGGAACATAGGCTTTCAGAAATCTGAGAAGACCAACCAGCCGGTGCAGGCCAGAGGGAGGTGGGCCCAGACGGGGGTGTGTGGGGGGGTGGGAGGTGGGGCTTGGCTTCTGCCTTCGCTGGAAAGAGAAACCTCGGGCTTTCCCATCCCCTTTCAGCTGCTCTGGGCTTCCAGGCCAGGGAGAAAAGAGGGTTGGCTTTTGCTCAATCCACTTGGGGAGATGAGGGCCAGCAAAGGAAAGAAGTTGTGATGGTTTGTAAAGGTAGAGGGACGTTGCCACATCTACCTGGTGCAGAAGTTTGCACATCGGGGACCCTTCATTGCCCCTTAGGCTTCCAGAACAACAGGAAGATCCTACTTGCAGGACCAATCAGAGAGGTGAAGCTAGTAGCCCACGGTCACACAGCCAGGAAGTGGAGGTGCTAGAGTTCAAATCCAGGCTGGTTCTGCAGCACCACACCACCTCCAAGTACATGTGTCCGAGGCACAGTTGGAAATATGCCCTTCCTGCACACCTCTCCCCTGTTAACAAGCAAAACCCTTCCCTTTAGGGATTTGTTCTTTCCATTGATGTAAGCCCTCACCCTCACCCCGCTCTGCTCTTGGAATCTTAAAATGATGACTCATTTAGTCCAGAAAGGATGGTTAGAAATTGATTTGTCCAACTCCTTCTTACAGATGGGGAAACTGAAGCCCAGAAAGGGCCAGGGCTTGCCCACGTCAGACCCGGAGCTCCCAAGACGCAGCCCACTTAGGTGGAGTCTTGTCAGGCAGACTGACTCTGCCATTTACTGTTTTTTTTCTTTTTTAACATTTTTTATTGGAGTATAGTTGCTTTACAATGTTGTGTTAGTTCCTACTGTACAGCAAAGTGAATCAGCTATACATACACATATATCCCCCTTTTTTTGGATTTCCTTCCCATTTAGGTCACCACAGAGCATTGAGTAGAGTTCCCTGTGCTCTACAGAAGGTTCTCATCTATTTTATACATAGTATCAATAGTGTATACATGTCAATCTGCCATTTACTTTCTGCATGACCGTGGCCAGCAGGTGTTACCTTTGTGAGCCTCAGTTTTCTCACCTATTAAATGGGGATCACTGAAGGGTTGTAGAGATTAAAGAAAGTTCTAGGTTTGGATGCAGTGCCATAGCTCCTGGCACACGGTAGGTACTCAGTACAGTCTGGCTGCCTTCCTTCTTTCCTAGCAAAGGAAAATGGAACCTTAAAGCACTGAGACTAGGGCCACCCCTTTACAGGGCCTAAGGGGAGGATAATAGGACCCAGTGACGTATGAGAGCTGGTTTGCACTGGCTGGTGAGAGCTAACTGTTGAATAAGAGCAGATTGTTAAATATTTGGGAATTCCAGAGCAGTTGTTGATAGGTTTAAATCGGCTGTGCTGGGAGTACTTTACACCATGGAAATTGGCAAACACTACTAAGGGATTTTTTTTTTTTTTCTAGTAAAGGCATATAGTATGGGATTTGCTGGAAGTAGGAAGTGACTCATGGTATCATTATGCTTATTTTACAGATGAGACCCTGGAGCTAGCTGTGCCAGTGAAATGTATCTGCATATCACATAAATTACAGCTTCACTATTTCCCCAATGTGTGAGCTTGGGCGAGCCATTTGACCTCTCTGAGCCTGTTTTGTCAGGCAGAGAAACTGAGGCAAACGCCCAGCTGGCTGGGTGGTGCAAAGGGAGGTCACCCTGGCGCCCATCTCACTGGCTTGTTGGGATGATTTTAAAAAATGACAATTGTAAAATGTAAAGCGCTAGTTTCTGAGCCTGACAAACAGTTGATACTGATACGCTTTTCAGCCAGGAGCTGGCCTGGTATCTTCATCTCATCCTAACCTGGTGAGAAGTTTTCCCAGTGAGGACTCTGAGGCTCTGGTCGGTGAGGTAGCTTCATCCAGGGCTGTGCTGCCAATAGGTGGCAAAGCAGACTTTGAAGCCTGGTCTGATTGGCTCCAGGGCTGAGCTTCTGCTGAGGGCCTTGGCCCCAGCCCAGCTCTGGGGGGCTGATTGCAGAGCTTGGGTTGTGGTATTTGGCAACTGGCTTCAGGCAGAACGCGTGGGGTCAAAGTGGCTGCCTTGCCCAGGTCGGCCTGAGCAACTCGGCTCAGAACCCAAAGCCTGCAGCTCTGAGCTGAGCAGTGCCCAAACACAGCTCCTTATTCAGGGGCTCTGGAGCCCCCAGAACCCACTGCCTCTCCTCCGATGCACCTCTCTACCCATACACCCTGCCTCAGGGGAATCACCCCGAAACAGCAATGGCCACCCTGGACCAAATCCCTCAGACTATCACTGAATGAGGGGAAATGCATTTTCTTTCCCAACAATGGGTTAGACCTTCTCTGCTCCCACTTCTGGCACAGGGGGCTGCTTTGGGGCTGGGGGGAGGGAGTGGCAGCACAAGCCCCTCCTCAGGGAAACCTAATGAAGCCTCTTCTGATTCCCGCCACAGCCATCTTCCTCCTTTTGCTCCCGTGCCCGTTTTGCCAGCCTCCAGCCTCCATCTGGTCCCTCCACCCCGTTGCCCCCAGCACAATCCTGGCATGTCTTGATGCCTGGAAAAATTACACCCATTCCCAGAAAGCCAGGGGCAGGGCTGGGAAACCTAGCAACCAAAGGCCCATCTCCTCCTTCAGAGCACTTCCCTCATTTGGGGTATCTGGGGTCGATGGATGGATGGTGTCATCAGCCCCAAATCCAGAGGTCTCCCAGCCTCCATCTGCTCTGAGAGCATCCAGCCCCGTGGTGGGCACAGGGGAGGCCTCAGGCCCAGAGGAGACTCACTTTAGCCCCATGTCCCAGGAATTTCAGGAAGGGCAGTTGGACCCCTCACTTGGCCCCCAAAGCCAGGTAGACACCTGGATGCCTGGGAGAGAAATATGGCCAGCATGGGACCCTGCTAACTCAGCTCAAAGCAGAATTCTGGACTCATCAGATGCCCCCTTAAATTGTGTTTTAGACAGACTGGTTAACCACGTTAATTTTCTCATCTGTAAACTTTCTCATCCGAACGTTGACACCCATGTCACACACAGAGCCAATGAGTGGACCGCACAAGGGCATGTCTCAGTGCCCGACTGAGATGATCAGTTATTTATTCACCTGGCAAGTTATTGTTTTATTTGACATGAATAACAGGGTGGCCATATAACTTATTGTCCAATCCAGGACACTTTTGAGAGTGAAAGGGATGCTGAGACAGTAGGCATAGCCCAGAACTGTCCTGGGCACGCACAAGAACTTCCAGTCACACCACGAATCTCATGTCTCCCCTGTGTCAGGCTCCGGGCAGCTGCATGAGGCCCAGGCGAATCCATCACCACCCCTCCCCCAGGGAGGAGAGAAAAGAAGCCACAGCCAGACAGTCTCACTCAGCTCAATATCAGGAGAGAACAGGCATCCAGAAAGCAAAGCAGGGCCAAAGTCCCAGTGTTTTGTGAGCTTATGAAAATCCTTCGGAGGCCAAAATAACATTTCCACAGTCCCCCATCTCCACATCTGATGCCTCTCGGCAGCCACAAATGCCAACCCTTTTACATAGGGGCGCAGTGGTTTTGAGTGTTCCTAGCAGGGACTGACAGAGCACCCACTCCTTTGTTAATTTAGTATCAACAGTCTCTGAGTCTCAGTTTGCTCATCTACAAAACGGGCAAATGGGCATCACTACCTCAAACTGTAGTTGAGGAGGTCAGTTAAGAGAACATACATGAAAGGCACAGTTCTTGGTGCTCATTACGAGTCAGGGTTTGAATCTGTTTGTTGAAACACCAAGTATTGGAGGTTTGGTGGCAGGACCTGCAGGGATGTAGCAACATCACTGGGTGCATCTCTGCCTCTTCCTGTCTGCATGCCCTTGAGCCAGTCCCACCTGGAATGATAATCCCCAAAGTCCCCCTCCACCACCACCTTAACTGTAGACAGTTAACTTGTGTTGTTCCCACATCCCGGGGCCTCCTGGGTGGGTGGGGGGTGGTCTACCAGGTCAAGCCTCTAACAAACTCAAAGTTGGCGACTAAGGCTGCCAAAGCCTGGAGGAGATAACAGTTTAGCAGTTATCACAGGATCAGCAAAGCGTGAAAAGCTTACAAGATGATCCCCTCTGGGCAGAAGAGCGCTGACACCTTGCACTTAATGTACCATTTCTTAGGGCATCGTCTTAGCCTCCCCAGATCTTCCAGCCTAGGAGCACAGCACTTAACTCTTCACCAAGCATTTTCAGGAATACAATTTCATGTGACCACTGTCGTCCTGTGATAGAGGCTGACTGTCCCCATTTTACAGATGAGCAAACTGAGGCCCAGAATGAAGAAGTGGATTGCCTGAACGCACACAGCTGAGTTTTCAAGTTTCAAAAGAACCCATGTCTGGGCTCGTTCATCCACCCAACGCATCTCTGGAGCTGAGAATAATAAAAAAGAAAAATTAGCCCCAAAGCCAAACCTCACAATGAACATGGGGGCCATTGGAGAAACTGCTCTTCTATGCCCCTCCAATGTTTTCTGTTTTTCTTGTTCCCCAAACATACCATAAGTCCCTGAGGGCAGGGACCATGGCTGAAACTTCTGTCATATCCCACAGTGCTTAGAACAGTATACAGAGAAGGTGCTTGCTAAATGTGGATTAAATGCAAATATTTTGAAATACTACACAGTCATAGAAAAGGAAATAGTTCTTTTTTTTTTTTTTTTTGCGGTACGTGGGCCTCTCACTGTTGTGGCCTCTCCCGCCGCAGAGCACAGGCTCCGGACGCGCAGGCTCAGCGGCCATGGCTCACAGGCCCCGCCGCTCCGCGGCATGTGGGATCTTTCCCGACCAGGACACGAACCCGTGTCCCCTGTATCGGCAGGCGGACCCTCAACCACTGCGCCACCAGGGAAGCCCAAGGAAATAGTTCTTTACGGAGTGAGAGGAAGTAGTCTCCAAGAAGTGAAGGAAACACAAGTTGTATAGCATTGTAGATCAGATGTTATCATTTGCATGGAAAAGAAGAGAAGAAAAAATACACACATGTGTGTATACACACACACACACACACACACACACAAAACACACTGTCTGGGAACAGAGTGTGTTTGGCAACACTCGCTCCCTCCAGAGAAAAGAAGGAGGTAGCTGGGGATTGGGGTGGAAAGGAAAATTTTCACCATTTTTCCTGCACCTTTGAACTTTGAACTGTGGGCAACTGTGGGCATTTATTTATTCAAAAAAATAATCTTTAAAAAATTAACTAGCTAAAAATAAGATTTGCTATTTTAAAAAGTCAGCCATATGATGGCATGGAGGGCAGTGATTCTTTCTGCATTCCCAGCCCTTACCAAAATGTTCAATTGGGTTTTCCAGCTTGCCACTGAGCAAATGGGAAATCCTAAAAGGTCAAGGTTGCATTTTGGCCAGTCAAGAAACTGACCCAGGGTCACACAGGAGCGAAGGGCAGAGCTGGGGTGGAAGGAGCCCTGACTCCAGTCCTGACTCCCTTCCCAGCCAGCTGGGTTTGCTGCTCCTGAAAATCCCCATAAACTCTTGTGAAAGTTCTTGGTCAGATACACAGACAGACATCAAGAGGTGGAGAGGAGCCAGCAGACAGAGGCCTCTATTTCATAAAGTAAAATCTGAATTAAATTAAATTAAACTTTAATTAAATTAAAGTTTATCAAATAAACCAGACACTTTGAAGTGAAAAGGAGTGCTATTATAATCACACTCAGATGATAAGAACAAACAAGAGTTCCTGGAAAACCCAGACCATACCCCCAAAATGCCCACCATCGGGAAGCTGGCAGAGGACATTTGGGACAAAGGGGCTTCAAAAGAACATGGTGTGATCCTAGTACTTTATGTCTTCCTCTCCCCCACTACCACTCCCACCAAAATACTGACAACAACATAAGCTTTTGGTAAACCCAGGTCCAAACCCAGCTTCCTTCTCTGAGCCTCAGCTTCTTTATCTGTAAAACAGAAATCCTGACCCCCACCTCGAGGGATGCTGGGAAAATGCAGAGCCCGGCATGGAGAAGTGTCCCAGCAAGAGTAGTTATCTCTTCCCCTAATGCAGAGAGATAATGAAACGACACAGGCTTAATCCTGAAACCCTTGGGGGTGAACAGAGAGCCTTTCTCCTAGACAAGATTCACAGATGCCGTGGGAGGGAGTGTCAGGCACTGTGTGTGGGGAGATGTTGACTCTAATTCTGGGAGTCGTTTTGCAAAGCACCTCTTAACAGTGACTCATTTGGGGACTCACAGAAAAATGCTTTGCGTTAAAAACAAAAGTTGAGTGGGGCTCAGGTTGCATTGTACCATTTCTCTCTACCTACCCCTGCCATGGCCAGGGTAGTGAGGGTAGTGCAGGGCACTTGGAGGGTCTCTGGGCAGAGTTTAACCTGATTTTTCCCCCAGCATGTCACCAGGGGCTGGGACCAGGCCAGAGGGAAGTAAGTAGGAGGTGAGGAAGAGGAAGGCCAGGAAAACAGGGTGAGGATGACTCCCCCGCAACCCTTCAAGTCCTGCTGCTGCACCCTCCTGTCTCTAGAAGCCTACAGCAGATGCCCTAGGCCCTCCTGTTCCTGAATTATAGTCCCAGAGGGAGGGAAGGGGGCGGCCAGGACTTCTTCAGTCCCCTAACACTCGGCAGCAGCCAACAGCTGGCCTGCAGCCAGGACCCATCTGTGCTGATGGTGGTTGGCTGTGTGACCTGTGACACACTTCTTGACCTCTCTGAGCCTCAGTTTTCCTAAATGGCAAATGAGGACACTGGGAAATACCTGTTACAGGGGCTCTGTGAGGCTGGGAACAGGCTTTACAAATGGTAGATTCTTATACAGACCGCGTGGGGGTCCCAGTGCTGCTTTCCTCGGTGGTCTGGTGCTGCCCCCAAAGTTCCCTTCAAAGAGGAATTTCAGGTTCTTGCTCTGTAGCGTACTAAGATGGTTCTTGGAGCACGAACCTGCCCTATACACAGAGGACCTCTTCCCTCACTCCCTCATACGGCCCTCTGTTCAAATGGCACCTCATCAGAGAGGCCTTCTCCCAGCACTCTCTATGAAAAAGCACCCCTGGGGGGCTTTCCTCCCCACTCCTTGCTTTATCTTCTCCACCAAACCTATTTTCCTTGCCATGCCAGATACTTTTCTTTTCCCCCACCTCCCACCCCCAGATTGAAGCCCCAAGAGAGTCTGGGCTGTATTTTGTTCATGACTGTAACCCAGTGCCTAGAATAGCATCTGACCCATAGAAGGTGCTGTATGTGTCGAGTGAATGAATGAATGAATGAATGAATGAATGTTTCCTGCACAAATATAGTCAATATCACTCACCTACTAGTAAGACTGTCACACAATCTCAGGACTTCTATTACTTCCTCTTGTTTTCTGCAATGCTTATGTTTTATATTTAACTGTTCAATCTATCTGGCCTTTATTGTGAAGTATATCATGTGAGGTGAGGCTGTAATCAGATCCCCAACTAACGGCTAACCAATTTGCAAAATGATCCATTTCATCCCTGTCGCTTTGTAGAAGGGCTGGCTCCTCTGGATGGGCTGCTGCCCCGTCTGCCCCTTCTTGTATCAGCAGCACAGAACCATTACTGTTCACATCCTAAATTAAGCACACAGGCACAGGAATCAGATCATCTGTGGTCCAGTTTCTAGCTCAACCACTTACCAGCTGGGTGACTTTGGGCAAGAGAATTTGTTTCTCTAAGCTTCAGTTCTAGGCCTCATTTACCCCATCTGTAAAATGGGCACGAAAGCAGCATAAAGTCTCCTTCAAATAATGGCTGTGGGACTGAACAGCACCAGGCAGGCAGAGTGTGCAGCCGTGAGCCTGGCACACAGTGGGTGTTCAGTTGGTGTCATCATTGTCAGACATCCGAGCCAGCTGAAACATGTCCATTCACTGGGCAAACAGGCCCAGTGGGTATCCCCCTGTGCCCAGCACGGTGACCAAGCTGGACAGCTGGCAGGCAGCCAGCGTCAGTCCCTGGTTCCTGCCCTCCTGCAGGACACAGCACAGTTTTGCATGTAGAGGAAAAGCAGCGAGTGTGGAAACAGGAACTGTCTGGGCCAGGAGCATCCCCTTTTGGGGGGTGCGGTCCCCCTAGGAAGTGAAGCAGGGAACTGAGCTGCTGCCTTTGGGCCCCCATACAGACTCTGTCTCCTTCGAGAGGGTGTTAAGCATTCATTAGCAGAGTCTTACTTCTTCCAGAAACCTCTGCACGTTGATTCTTCCTGGTCTTGGGGTGTACAGGAAGTGGGGAGCTCCAGATGAGGAGACGTTGGCCCTCCGAGGGCAGAGAGCAGTGCCTTCACCACAGCGAGATACTCTTGGAGCCTACTTCAGTGCCCGCATTCAGCAGGCGCAAAATAAGCGCTTGTTGATTAACCGATTTTAGTATCTCCAGGGTTGTGACAGGAGCAAAGTTAGGTGATGGGTATGCAAAGATGCGTGGGAGGGGTCCACGGGGTTGACTGACTGCAGACCCGAAGCGTCTAGAGCCCGAGAAGAAGGGGAGATGCTGGACCTGACTCGCTGTGTGATCTGGGCCTCAGTTTCCCCAGCTTTGAAATGGGGAGGGGTCCTCGGCTAAGTGGGCTTGGGAGAGTGAGGGGATCCGGCCTCGGTGAGGGCGCCGCCCGGGCGCCCCCCAAGCCTGCGTGGCGGCAGCGCGCACGAGCGCAGGGGGCGGCGCGGCCCCGCGGCGGGGAGGGGCGGGAGCGCGCGCGCGGGCCCGCGCAGGCGGCGGCGGAACCCAGCGGACGAGCGTGCAGCTGCGGCGCCGCCAACTCGTGTGGGACCCACCGCTCCCGCCGACCGTGCGCCGGTCCTCCCTACGGCAGCCGAGCCCGCCCGCGAGCCGGTGAGTGGCCTGGGGCCGGGGCCCGACCGGATCGGGCCGGCGCGGGCCGGGGAAGGGGCGGAGGCCGGGCCGCGGGGCAGCCACCCACTCTCGGGCCGAGCGGGACGCGCGTGCCCGCGCACGCGCCCGAGGCTCCGCGGGGGACAGCGGGCAGGTGTGCATGCGGGAGGTCGGGACGCGCGTGAGCGTGCGTGTCTGAGTGTGTCCCCGGCCGTGCGTCCGAGCGTGCGTGGGCGGCGTGTCCATCTGTCCCTCCTGGTGTGTTCGCAGGAGTGCGCGCGTGCCTGTGGCCGAGTTGGTGCGTGTGCACCTCGGAGCGTCGGCGTGGTGGGGTGGTGGAGTTTGGTGTGAGTGAGTGCGGGGCAAGCGGGCATGGCTCCCACTTAGCCATTTATTGAGTGTTTACTATGCGCCAGGCGCTTCATGTGGGATCTCATTTTTGTGACCGAGAATGTGTGGATTCTGGGTGTATGTGTGCGCGCGCACACGTGGGAGCGTTCACAAGTGATTTTTGTGTGTATTTATGAGCCCTTGAGGGCAAAAGTGTACATATGTGGATGTGAGTGTGTAATTTGTGTACAGGAGCATGCGAGTATGTTTGCTGTGGAGGCTGAGGGCCCCCCTTTGCGCCCACCAGGCCTACTGCGTGATGTGCCCGCCGCTGGCCCGGATGTCAGGGGAGCCCGTGGAGAGAAGCAGGCCTGGTGTGGGCACCCCGTGGGTGCTGGGTTTTCTTTGGTGAATGAGAGGCCAGAGGTCAGATCGCAGAGCCCAGCCGGGCCTGGGCAGGACCACTGGCAGGACCCTCCAAGGGGCTCCAGACTGGGCTGGGGCTGCGCTGGGCCTGGTGGAGCCTCTTGGCCTGGCACTGGAGGACCTGTATTCAGTTTTCCCAAAAACTCTTCTGTGTCCCCTGGCTTTGTTCTTGCCCCTCTCTGGCCCTGGTGAATTTTAACCCTTTCTCCAGGCCCAGGGTGGGGCTGACCCTGGGGAGACCAGGGGTCCAGGGACACTTGTCTGTGTATCTGGGGGTGTCTCTCTGCCTGCCTTACTAAGTAGATAGATATTCATCTGATTTATTTGTATCGAGCCTGGGCTCCAAGTGTGAGCCCCCAAGACGGTAACAAATTGATCACAGCAGGCTTTGGACACTGTCTTCCGACGTCTGTCCTTGATGTTTTAACTGACAGTTTTTGGTGTGCTTTATAAATGCTGAAAATCTCTGCAGTCGAAAGTCTTAATTGCTTTAAGGCAAACTTTAGAGTCTCTGGAGCTCCCTAGTTCCTCTGGATTGTCAAAATCTGGCTTGCCTTTCTGAGGGGAACATGTCGTCTTAGGAGCTCAGTGTGTGCGCAGGCGAACCTTGGAGGGACATTTTAAAAACCGTGGCGTTAATGGAAGAAGAATTTCATTGAAAGGGCTGCAGAGCCGGCTGAAAGCGCCTGTTCTCCACGCAGCAGCTTACTGAGTGAACTCTGGATGTCTTCTTTTAGCAAACAAAACCTGGAAGGAAACAAAAAAGACCCACATTCTTTTTCTTTTTTGTCCTAAAAAATGAAAAACAAAAAAACCCAAACCCACCTCTGGGTGTGCTGGAAATGCTGCCTCCCCTCCCCCAGCAAGGCCAGGCCCTCCCTCAATCCCCCACCCCCAAATAAAATATGCCTGTGGGGAGCTGTGGATGAGTCACTCCCTGGCAGAGAGCCCCACGGGCAAACATTTGGGAAGGTTCTTGCCTAACTTCCCAGAAGAAAGGCCCAGGATTTAAAATGGTCCCTGCGGTTTGTCAGCCTCTGCTGTCCCGTCTGCTTCGGAAATGACTAAAAAGTAGTTTCTACCTCCGCAAAATAAAGTCTCCGACTTAAGCAGCAGCCCAGGTTGGTCTGGGTAGAGGGCCGTTCAGGGTTCAAGAAACAGAGCTCCTGGCTTTGCCAGATGGCACTTCTGGAGGCTTCAAGCGAGGAAGGAGCAGGGGAGGGGAATTCACATTTATGGAGCACCCACTGTGTGCCGGGCACTGTTCTGGGCGCCACAATCCTCCCAAAAGTCAGGCTGTGGAGCGTGGCTTCTGGTTTTATACGCACAAGGAAATTAAGGCTCAGAGAGTTCGAGCAGTGTCCTGGGACCACAGAGAGGAGGTGGCAGCAGAATCCTATCACCTGCCTGACTTCAAGCCCATCCTCTTTCCATTGCACCAGGATTTGCCTTCTGAAGGTGCACAGACTGGGTGCTGAGTGCTTTAAACGTACATACCCTTAGTTAATGTTCACTGTGAGGTAGGGGTTATTATCTCCATTTTACAGATGAGAAAAATGAGGCTCAGCGATGAAATGTGCACAATTTTATGAAAGTTATGCACCATGGCTAATGGCCACCATTTATGGAGGGTACTCCACGTGCCGGGCACGGTACTAAAAGCTTTAATTGCCTTATTTCACTCAGTCCACTCACCAACATCATGAGATGGGAACGATCACGAGGCCCGTTTTACAGGTGAGGGCACCAGGGCACAGAGAGATTAAATCACGTGCTGAAGATCACATGATAATATACAGTTGATCTTGGATTTGAACCCAGGCTTGACTGAGCAGAGCCCATAGTCTCTCCACCGAACCTGGAAGGTCACAGCGGCTGTGTACCATGTGTCTGGCACAGTGCGAATGTTCAGGGTTGTTATCCTGATCTTAACAGAGAGGAAGATGAAGTTAAGTAACTTGGGCAGGGTCATAAACTGGCACATGGCAAAGTCAGGATCCAAACCCACATCTCTGATTCCAGAGTTGAAGTTCTTAACTTTAAACCAGGTCTGTCTGCCTTTGTCCTGCTGTGGATTAAGACACGCTGTGTTCTCTGCTGGGCTCCAGACTTCTGGGAGAGGTCTTCCCGAAGGCACTACCATCCTTCCTCGTCCACACTTGCCCCTCTGGTACAGAGGAGCCAGAGCTGTCAGATAGAAAGGGCCACAGTTCACATTTTTTCTTTCCTCTCAAAGTGCCAAAAATTGGTTTCAGAAGGGGAGTGTCAAAAACAGTTGTCAAAAAGAGAAGAATATTCCCTTCACCTTCTTGGGTCAGACCAAGCCAGGGAGGTAGAGGGTGGAGAGTGGAGGGCCCTGGTGAGTCATCCGAGATTGAATACGGGTTGGCACCTCCAGGCTTGTGTGGGGTGGAAGCAACCTAGGACACTGCCCTCAGGAAGAGCCCGGCGTCCTGACCCCTGATGACGGCGAGTTACCTCCCCGGGCCCGGACCCTCAGTTCTGAATATCTGACAACAGCATCATTTCTACATAGGCTTCTTGTCACTTCCTTACCATTTCAGTCCCGTGCCTGTCTCTCTTCCCCGTTCATTTCCATTTACATCACGGTTTATACTACACTGTACCGGAAAGGAATGTTGTGTGCGAAGACCTGTGTGGTTTTGGGTGTGGGGTGCTCCTGCGAGCGTCCTTTGGTGTTGAAAAGATAAAGGTATTTCTCTCCCTTGCAAGTATGTTCTGCAAATTGATGAACATTTGCAAATTGCTTTGAGATGCGTTAATTTAAGGTGTGAAATAATAGATCTTGTGCGAAGGCCCAGCCGCATTTCTGGCATTGATGGATTTCTCTCCCGTCTGGCCTGTGATTTGGGGAGGTAAAAATAGTCCTTGTTTCTACATTTTTATCTCTCTCTCTCTCTCTCTTTTTTTTTTTTTTTTTTTTTTTTGCTGACATCATTCTTAGGAAACTGTTTTGCCCATGGGCCTTTCCTTGGCCATTGCCTCAGATGGTGGTCAGAACTTGGAGCTCTGGGGAAAGGGTGCTTGTGGAGTGAGGGGTTGTCTGGGTGGTCTGAGCACCCCTGGGTGTCTGTGAATTTGCTTTGAAAGGTGAAGGATGGCCACGCTTGGCCAAAGACCCTCAGTGGCTTTTGGTAGTTGCCTGTTTTCTCACTTCTGATTCTTGGGTAGTGACAAGATAGCCTTTTGGGAAAATGTTAACTTAAAGAGAAAAAAAGCAGGCCAGTGGCTTCATCCATCCCTATCTGAGATGGGTGGCATACACACTGCCCCTTCCTTTGGCCCAAACTGAAATAGACCAACGGCCTCCTCAGACAGGAGCTGACATTGGGCAAATCAGTTGGTGGTGTAATTTCCTGTGACGTTTAATTCGGGAACTTGAACTTGGAGAGTGATCTAGCGTTTTGACATCTGCCCCTCTAACAAGACTTACTTGTGTGGAAACAAACCCTCATACATAACCTCTGCCGTTGTCTCCAATTCTGGATTTTTCCACAGACAACTTCTCGGGTGGTCTGGTGGCAAAGGCCGGGTCTTCTAGCCAGGCCTTCTCGGCATCTACCAGCAGGATCACTGCACCCCAAACCCGACTCAACACTGTAGCTGGCTCTGTTTTGGGGGGTGAGGGGGGCTGAATGAGGGGCCTACAGAATTGAAAGGTGGCCAGCTGGGATCTGAAACGAATTCAGTTCCAACGGCCTTGATCCATGTGGAGCCAGTCTTTCTTTCTCTTAGACATCTGCATGATGGTGACCTCACAGAAAAGAAAAAGGGGCTTTATGTAAGAATTCCATAGAGTGTGAAGGAATTCCGACAAGGGAAGGGGGAGGGAGGCTGCCACTGAGAGCCTGCAGGGCCTGCGTCTCCCGGAGTTGTTTAACCCTCACACTTCAAAATTAGGCTGGGGGAGGGAGCAGTGCTTGATCCTAGTGAATGGAGAGCCGAGAGCTGTTTAAGGAGAATGTTCCGAGGTCCCTGAGTTGTAGTTGAGGCCACAGGGTTTAGTCCCTCAGACCTGTTCTCACAGCAAGTGGGCAGTGGAGGTGGAATTTGTACTCGACCCCTTTCCCCAAGGCCTGCCCTCTCTTGTTCCTTATTGTCCCCAAAGTCTTTGAAATTGGGGATTGTCGGGAAGAGACCTGCAAAGGGACGGAGTTACCATACAAACCACCCTCAGCTCTGATCAGTCCAAGCTGCAGGTGAGGAATTCGGCAGGCTCGCCATCCAGAGAAGAGCTGCACGCCCATTTTACAGGACGGAAACTGAGGCCCAGAGGGGGAAGGCACTCACCCACAATCCAAATGAGTGAGGTGCGAGGCCCAGACCTGCCGCTTGTGAAAAAGTCCTTCACCTCTGGGAGGCTGTTTCCTCATCCAGAAGACAGGAGCAGTATTATGACCTCATAAAGTGCGAGGGAAGAACTAAATAAAATAATGCATACAAAATGCTCAGCACCTGGGTGCTTGGTGAGAGACTAGGAACTATTTAATTACTGAGGACACGCCCAGGGTCACAGGGCTGGGAAGGTCATCTCTTTGTCAGCAGCATTTTCAGTGCCCCTGTATCTTGAGGCCCGAAACAAGGTTAAAAGGGGGGTGTCGGGGGCCCCTCCAGGTAGGTGCCACTGAAGCACTTTTTGATGACCATGACCCTCAAAATAGAGTGGAGGAGACAATGACAATTTGGAAAGAGGCAGGATTTTTTTTTTTTAATCAATTTATTTATTTGTTTATGGCTGCATTGGGTCTTCATTGCTGCTCGCGGGCATTCTCTAGCTGCAGCAAGCGGGAGCTACTCTTCGTTGTGGAGCACGGGCTCTAGGCGCGCGGGCTTCAGTAGTTGTGGCACACGGGCTCAGTAGTCGCGGTGCACGGGCTTAGTGGCTCCGCGGCATGTGGGATCTTTCCAGACCAGGGCTCGAACCCGTGTCCCTTTCATTGGCAGGCCAATTCTTAACCACTGCGCCACCAGGGAAGTCCCAAGAGGCAAGATTTAAATGTCAGGGTAGCCCTGGGCATCTCAGGGAAATGTTTAGAAATCAGTATTTTGCTTTCCTGTCTACCCTGCCCCCCCGCCAGCCCCACGGAAAGGAAAGTGAGCCTTATAAGTTTTTGGTGCGTCGTCTTGGAGTTGAAGGGTCTTGGGAGGCCCCGAGAGCTGTGTCAGCCACGGTGTGTTATTAAGCAAGGCAGATGTTTTGTTAATTATTTACACAGCACTGGCCCCATCAGAGGTCTGTGCTGACGGAGCGGCTGTCGCAGACCTGGGCCGGGGGTAGGCAGTTCTTGGTTGGAAGTGAGCAGGTGACCCTCTCCACCAACAGGGTCGTCACAGAGAGTCTGCACAGCGAGGGCTGAGGGAGACTGTGCGTGTTTGGCGCCCCCTAAGCTACTGGGGCTCCCTCAGGCTGGCTTGTCTTCCCCGAGGGAGAGGAGTGACCTTTGTCCCCCGGGAATGGCTGCCCTCGTGAGGTAGCTTCTGTGGGCTTTTGGCCAGCTCTTCACATCTGAGACCCCACCTTGGTGTGTGTGGTGAGGGGAGAGCATCAGCGGGCTCTGGAGATCTTTGAATCCAGCACCTCCCCAGCAGTCAGCTCAGGCTAGGGCTTCATGTGGGCCCAGCCTCTACTTCCTCATCTGGCAAGTGGGCCAGGAATGCCAGGCTCAAGGCCCTTGATTCTCGGGCACCGTTTGGGGTGATTTGCCTTAGAAACCCAAGTTTAGGATTAGAACTCTGAAAAGAAAGGGTCTGGGATCAGAGCCTTCCCTGAAAGGCCACTAAGGATGGGGGATGTCAGCTCCCCGAAGGGGGAGGGGAAGAGATAAACCTACCGTCTTCAGCCTCGGCCCTTCTCCTCCTTCCTGTTTTATATAAGGAGGTTTTGCTCAGGTGTCATTTTAAGAAAGGTTCTTATATGAAATGTTCAGAATCTATAAATCCTTAGAGACAGAAAGGAGATTGGTGGTTATCGGGGGTGTGGGGTAGGGGAGAATGGGGAGACACTGCTTAACGGGTACAGGGTTTCCTTCTGGGATGATGGAAACGTTTTGGAACCAGGTAGAGGTTGTGGTTCCACAACATTGGGAATGTACTAAATGCCCCTTAATTTTTACTTTAAAATGGTTAATTTTATTTGGAAAAAAAATTTTTATAAGAAAAGTTTCTGGGCTTCCCTGGTGGTGCACTGGTTAGGAACCCGCCTGCCAATGCAGCAGACACACGTTCGAGCCCTGGTCCAGGAAGATCCCACATACCACGGAGCAACTAAGCCCGTGCTCCACAACTACTGAGCCCGCGCTCTAGAGCCCACGAGCCACAACTACTGAAGCCAGCGCATGTAGAGCCCGTGCTCCTCAAAGAGAGAAGCCACTGCAATGAGAAGCCTGTGCACCGCAACAAAGAGTAGCCCCCGCTCACCGCAACTAGAGAAAGCCCGCGCACAGCAAGGAAGACCCAACACAGCCAAAAATAAAAAAGAAATTAAAAAAAAAAGAAAAGTTTCTGATGCTTAAAAATAAAAGCTTAAAAGCCTCCCATTTTACAGATAGGAAGAATGAGGCCCACAGAAAGACTGTGACCAGCCTAAGGTCTCCCACGCAGGCTGTGGCTGTTCTGTGTCTGAAATCAGATCGTTCTCCCAACTTTCAGGCCAAGGCTTGGGTTCGTGGCACCTGGGCCCAGAACGTGGGTGAACAGTTCAGTGCGGAAACACAGACCATTTACTGTTGTTTGGGTTAAGTGGACTCCATTTTGTTAACCAGATATGCCCTTGCTGGCTGCTATGTGGTCATCTGTCCGCTCATTCACTCAAGAAATACGTCCTGACATTCTGAGTCAGGCATTATGCTGGGAGCTGTCACAGAGACCCTCTAATGGTCCCACCCACCACCTGAGGCTGCAGAAGTTGTGTCATGACCCCGTTGTAGGTGCTTGTGAACAGTTTGCAGCAGGCACCTTTTGGGATTCACTCTCTGGGGAAGTGGGAGGGCTTCCAGGAGGGAGGGACTCCTCAGCCTTGAGGGAGACATGAGATTTGCCAGGCAAGGTGCTGGAGGCCTGGAGGCCCGAGAAGGCTGGAGTGAAGGGCAGGTAGCCCACAGCGTGAGTGGGTAGGTGGGGCCGTGGGATGGGAAGCTGGGAGCCAGACTGCGGTCCTGTGCTGCAGGCAGACCCCAAGCAGCGCGAAGCCAGGAACTTCCTACCACTTTCTCAGCCTTTGGACCCTTCAATAGAGCCTTTGTACCAGGCACTCACCACATGTTACATTCTGTTCTAACCCTTTACATGGATTAACTCACTCCATGCTCCTGCAGTTCTGTGACACAGGTACCATTATGCCCATTTAATGGACAGAGAAACAGACATAAAGAATCCAGGCTATATGGAGCTATTCACCATAAGCCTTAGGGTTGTGAGAAACCTGTGTCCTGGGGTCCGGTCTGAAGGCTGCCCTCCGGAAGTGCCCGTTGTGTGGGCTGTCGTTGGTGGCCAGGCCAGGCCGAGGGCCTCCTAGGCAGCTGGGAGAAAAAGTATGAACCAAGGGGGCAAATAGTGGGAGAGGAGGCTGCCAAGGCCCCCCAGGATCTGTGAGCTTTGGTCTTTATTGCAAGAGCAGTGGGGCCTCTGCTACTTCTGCAGCCTTACTTTTCAGCAGTCTCCCCCTCACTCACTCCACCCCAGCCTCCTTACCTTTCCTCAAACATGCCAAGCGTACTCCCACCTCAGGGCCTTTGTACTTGCTGTTCCCTGAAATCCTTTTCCTCCTAATCTTCCCATGACTTGTTCCTAGCCTTCATAGGGACACTGCAAAAGTCACTTCTCCAAAGAGACCCCACCATCCCCACTCTGTCAAAATTAATCCCACGTCCTTCACTCCCCATTCCCTGGCCCAGCTTTATTTTTCTTCAGGGCCCTTATCCATCCCTGACGTCGTGTGTTTGTTATCTGCCTCCCAGACTGGAATGTGAGCTCCATGAGGGTAAGAGTTGGTCTGTGGACCACAGCTATACCTCAGTGTCCAGTACCGTGCCTGGCACACAGGTGCTCAATTAATAGTTGTTGAATGAATGGAAAGTTTTAAGTGGGTAAGTGACAGGATCCTTGAAGAATGTTTCTATGGACTTACTGAAGCTGGTGGCAAACTCGACTGGCTGCAAGCACCCCCTCTTCATTCCTCCCAGTGGCCAGCAAAAGGCTGAGTTGTGCCCGACGGACCCTCCCCTGTGTAGAGAAGTTTTCTGAGAGAAAGACTTGTCCTTGAATTATTCCAAGTAGGAGGAACCTAAACACGGAGGTTACCTCCCAGAGTTACAGGGGTCTCCCTCCTTTGCCCCTTTTCTGCAGAGGTACCTCCTGAAGTCTGTAGAGGAGGGGCTTTGGGTAGGATTTGGTGGGTGCCATGTCTTAAAGCTGCATTGTCTGTAAACCACGCTTATTTTTTAGAGGGCATATCTTTGGGGGGGTTGCTCAGGGAAGGGGAAGGGGTTAAGTCTCCCACGCCACCTCTGGGGACAGACATTTGCTAGGCAGCAAATGAACAAGAGCCCAGATTCTGCCCCAGCCCAGAAAACAGGGAATCCTGGGTTGAAAGAGGAAACGATTCCCTAGCTGGTGTGGCCTTGGTGGACCACCAGTGTGGGTGCCCAGGTGGCAGGACCACTGGGCAGCACATGGCAGACAGACAGGGAGCCCACCCCATGCATTTGGCGGGTCCAGCCAAGTCCAGCCGGATTTAGTTACACCGGGATCTCAAGCATGGACTTGGCGTGCCTGACTCAGTGCGTGTGCATTTCCTTTGTTCGTCTCCCTCAGGAATTTTAGTGGCCTTTTGTGTTTGTTTTAAATGCCAGCCTCAGCCAACCCAAGAGGAAATGAAGACTGGATTTTTTATGCAGAGGCTGGGGACAAAGGTGGGGCATGCCAGCTCTTGATGGTGACAGCATGGCATTTGGGGAACACACAAAGAAAATACTTTTACTCCAAGCTAATAACTTTAATTTGCGAATACTTTTGTGACCTCCCAGGATGTCAGATGTCGATCATCTCTAGGTTGGACACACGATGACCACTGTTTCCAAACACCCAAAACAGCAGTGGTCTGTAAAAGCATTTTAGTGACATTTGGGGACAGGAGAGGCAGTTTTGGAAGAAGCTGTTTCGTCGCTGGTGTGTGAGAAGTTCCTGGATGCTCGAATGGCTTAGGGGGTGGCATCTTTGAAACTGCATAGTACTGAAAATTCCAGGACATATGGTCACTGTGATGTGCTAATGTTAGCAATCGAGATATTTAATTACCCAGGAAAACCCCTTTGCCTACCCACTACGGGTTACTGGAGAGCCTTTGTTTCTCTGGAGGAGGGTCTTACACAGTATAATTCCGACCAGCAGACATGACCAGAGTCATTATCCCGCATTCATTTATTAGCTAATTAAGTGATTTATCTGGTCACGCGTTTATTCCTTCAATTGCCGTTCATCCAGCAACATTCACTGGATCCCACTCCGGGCCAGGCCTGGTGCTGGGCAGTGGGGATGGAATGAAACAGGGGAGCAAATGTGACTGAATCCCTGCTGGACGCCAGCCCATTGGGTGGTGCTGTGGGCTGCAGGTGAATTAACTTGTTTTCCAGTAGACGTTTAAGAGCACCTACTATGCGCAGATCTATGGCGATACAGAAAGGAAAATGACAGAGCCCAAGTGATTTGAACTGTTGCCCCGTCTTATGGGGTTTTTTTAGTCCCGGCCCTCTGCTTGCTGCGATAAACCCGGCCAGCCACCGTTCACGGGCCACACAATGACGTCCCCGGAATGAACCAGAAACAATCCAGATGCCCCAGGAACCGACGTGAGAACAAGGCATCCCCTTCACACGTTGCCTCTCAGTTCAGCGTCTTGCCACCACCCAGCATTTTGAGACAGAATGTGAGATCTCGTGGTTGGCTAAATATATAAATATTTTATGTCTCGATATTCCGAAAACGAAGCCCAAATGCGCAGAACTGCAGCACATCAGTGCTATAGATCATATGTTATAATAATCTGATGACATGTTGTTTAAATATTTATGGACTGATGTGACATGACAATGGGGGGAGAGAGCAGTCTCGGAGCAGAGCTGTGGCAGATGCTAGGAAGGAGGGAGCAGGCTCGCACGGTCCCGGGAAGTGCCACGCGATGCTCGGGTTTCTCATTGGATGTTTTGGGGCTTCACGGCAGTAAGCGCTGGCTGACGTTCGTCAAGCACTGGCCGTGTGCTGCATCCTTCACTGACGTCACCTCACTTACTCATCACAGCAACCCCTCCAGGATGGGACTCTTGTTAACCCCAAGTTACAAATGGGAAACTGAGGCCCAGGGCAGGTCTGATCTGCCCCAGAACCCACAGCTGGGGGGTGGTCCAAGATCACACCCAGGTTGGCCCAACTGTGCAGTCTGAGCTCTTAGTCAGTGTGAATTCTTCTCTATCCGTGACGAGTCATATCAGAAAAGCATGGTTGACCCCGTGCTCGGTACCAACTGGACTTTTTAAACCACAGAAAGTAAGGTGATGTTTGTAAAATGTCAAGTGAGAATAGAAGCCACAGGAATAAATATCTACGGTGAGATCAAGCCACCTTAGCCAGGTGCCGGGCATGTGGTCGGGGCTCAGGATATGGCGGTGCTGCGCCTCCGATTTTTTTTCATTGTTGGCTTTGCAGTCATTTGGGGAGTCCGCTGCTGACTGCCCTGCATTAGTGCCCTGTGCCTGTGCCGTCCCCTCTCTCTGCCGTGCCTGCCCCGGCCGGCTGGAGACACCCCTCAGGCACGATAGCCCCTTCAGTCTCCGACAGCCCCCGGAGGTGAGTCAGGGTGGCCCCACCTTACTGATGGAGGAGCTCCTGCCCGTCTCCCAGAGCCGACCCCCACGTCCCTGCTTTCGAGAGGCAGCCTGCACGTGACAGCTCTTCCCACCTCGCCCCCCCTGCTGCTCTGCGGGACCGCCTGGCTATGCTACCAGCGTTCCTGCCCGTTTCCGTCAGTGCTCTGTGATCTGGTTTACCGTCACATCCCCGGCACCGGAAAACCAGGCCTGGCCCACAAGACAGCAATAAGTGACCAATGATAGGGGTTCAAAGAACAAGCCTGGCAGGCGGGGGGGGGGGGGGGCCTTGTTCTGAGGAGCTTCTTAGGCAGTGATGGCCTCAGACCCGAGAGCGGGTGTCTTCTAGCTCTGCAGAGGTGCAGGGGTTCCCCAAGGATCAATAAATAAATGGAAGGCAGGGCCAGCCACGTAATTTGGGGGGCCCAGTACAAAATGAAAATGTAGGTCCCCTGTTCAAAAAGCAGGCAGAAATCTTCTTCCTTCCTTTCACAGTCTCCCTCCCCACCTGTCGTGATGTTTTTAATTTGTTATTGTGCCCATGATCCCTTGGGCACAGGGACACTCACAGGGTGAGTACAGACCCTCGCAGGTGCCCACGGCTCCACCCTGTGGCTCGGTGGGCAGGCACACCTGACCCCAGCCCTCGCCATGTCTGCAGTCAGCCCCTTGCCAAGGGTGGAGAACAGCAGAGGTTGCTGGGGGCAGGGAGGTGGGCAGCTGAGACCCGCCCTGGGCAAGGCAGGACCACTCGTGAGCTGAGACTTCACACCCCCAGCACGTGCACCGTTGTTCCACCAACTTCGCTTAGAAAACACAAGTTCAAAGATAAGGTGAAGACTCTCAAGAGAGTGCACACAGAGCATGAAACTCCAAGCGAGGGGCTCCCTCCTGAGGACGGGGCCACATGTGCCGATTCTGATCACTTGCCCGTGAAGCTGCCCCTGCTGGG
This sequence comes from Phocoena sinus, assembly GCF_008692025.1. NCBI lineage: Eukaryota > Metazoa > Chordata > Mammalia > Artiodactyla > Phocoenidae > Phocoena > Phocoena sinus. The sequence continues at coordinate 10,991,128 of NC_045768.1, read as the reverse complement.
AGAACTACAGCCCTTCAAAAAGAGCAAGGTCCCGGTATCGGGTCTCGACATGTGGTCGAGGCCAGTCTTATTGGAAGGGAAAGTTCTGCTGTGAGGTACCGTCTACAGACCGCTGGCCCGGAACGTGACTGCTATCAGGTGGCCCGCTGGCCTCCCTCCTCACCCTGGGCGTCTCGTGCAAAGGACACACCGTGATCATGGGCCTCCTTGGAAATGCCCTCCCTGCTTTAATCCCTTACGTTGTTGCCAGATGTTATTGTGTTGACAGACCCATCGCCTCTGACTTCCTGAGTGACAAGGGTCAGAAATCGAATGATAAGGTTGCTGGCCTGTTTCCTCGGGAACAACGCCAAGCAGGTGGCGCCCTGGAGATCAGAGAGGGCTGGGCACTCGGATTCCACCAGCCACCCACGCTGTTCCCAGCCCTGGAACTGGGGAGCCAGGCAGCCGCAGGATGTACATGTCTGGCCATTCCCAAAACGATGAATGAGGGAGCCTTGGGAAAGTTCACTAATGCTTATTATTTAGTACCTACTGTGTACCAGCGATCTGACCAAGTGCTTTATCTGTGTTCCCTTAGTTAACCCTTGCAACAATTTTAGGCTGACCCCATTTTCCAGATGAGGATACCTGAAATTCAGAGAAAGAAGCCATCGGTCCAAAGCCATAAGCCACGTGGTTGGAAAACTGAGGTTTGAACCCAGGCCCGGGCGATCCCCAAAGCCACTGCTCTTCGAAGACTCCCAGGTGTGGCTGGATGGCTGGGGTCACTGCCCGGCTGAGCCACTGCCCCCACCGCCGCGTGTGCGTGGAACGGGAAGGGAGCTGGACCGCAGCCTCTGCTGTCTGCCGGCTCCTGCCTCTGGGCAGTCACCCTTCTTGGCAGGGAGCGGTCCCGAGGCTCCAACTCCAGCTTTCCTCCTCCAAGATCCAGCCAGCCCTGGGGCTACTCTTCGGATCAGAGAGGAAGGAGGGTGATGGTGGGTCAGACACACCTGGATGCAAGTCACACTTCTGCCTCTTGCTCACCGTGTCTCCTTGGCTTGTCACTTCGCACTGGGGCCTCAGTTTTCTCACTGCAAAGCAAGGGGTAATTTCAGTTCCTGTCTCTGGGGGAGTTTTCATGATCCAGTGAGGTGAGCGTGTACGTAACAGGCATTCAGCAGTTGACGGCTGTTGTCGTATTGATAATTCATGACATTGTGGGGCGAGGACTGCAGCGTGGTGGCACCTGTGACGCTCAGGAACACCTCTCCACGCTGGGACACGCTGGAAATCACTCAGCCCAGGACCGCCCTCCCCAGGGAGTTCATCCCTTCCTTGCTTTGCTTGGTCGTTCACTGATCCCACACATCCAGGCACTGTCCTAAGACGCGTCATGAGCAAAAGAGACAAAATGGAGCTGGCGCTCCTGCGGGGAGACCAACCGGAAACAAGAAATGGGGAAAGTCGGTTCAGCGTCCCTGGTCCAGGTGTCAGAGACAGATGACCAGGGGCTGTGATGTGGGGGGCTTGGTGTCCCCAGTCTGCTTCATGGGCTGAGGCTCTCCGAAGTCTCTTAACGCCCTGGGAAGGTTGTTGTTGGGGATTTAACATGCTGCCTGTTGTTCAAGGTCCCGGCTCTCCCAGAGGGCCCGAGATGGCCTCGTTGGGTTGCTTTGCCTCCAGTGTCTTTGAGAAAGTGGTTTTCCCAGTTAGGAGGTAGGAGTTTTTCTCAGGCTCCCCCAGGACTCTCAACCACTCCCTCTCAGGGCTGCTGGCCCCCCGGGGCCACCCCAGGCAGGCCCTGGCCATGTATTATGGCACTGACTCCCCTCAGTGACCCTGTGTGATGCAGGTTCTATTAGTCCCATTTTACAGACGAAGGAAGGGAGGCTGAGTCCTTTGCCCAAGGGCACACGGTGGGTCTGTGGCTGAGCCAGGATTTGAACCCAGGCCTTTGGCTCTCAAAGCATATGTCCTAAACCAGTCTGCTCTAGTGTGAATGGCCTACTATGTGTCTGGGTGATGCTGGGTACTATGGGAGGGTGTGCTGAGAACAGAAAGACCATCAGTGCTCAAAGTGGCCTGGGAAGTGACCATTGCCCAGTGAGCTGGGATTGCATTTACTCCTTGCTCCAGGGCTGGGAGGTGCGTGGGGTTAGCCCTGTGTTACGGATGAGGAGGCCAGGGCCCAGAGGAATTCCACGGCTTGCCAAGGTCACACAGCCCCGGGCAGCCTGACTTCATGTCCACTTGCTCTGCCTGTCATTTGCCTTGGCTATGTCCATCCCAGCTTCAGCCTCCACCCGCATTTTGCATTTGGACACACTGAAGCCCCCAAAACAGTTCAGCAGCTTGACCCCCAACTGGGGGGAGGGGTGAGCCCTTTGGGTCATTGTGGAAACGGACGCCCCTTCTGCAGTGAAGTTGCTCTTGAGATGCCACTGATTCTCAGGGCAGGAGAAGCCGGGAGAGACGATGGTGTGTTATGAGGGCCTGGGGGTGTGACTTGGGGGAAGAGAGCTGTGTCAGGGATTCCTCCTGGGACTGATGAAAGGGCCATAGGGTTTTATGGCATCTGGGACAAACAAGCCTTTTAAAAGACAGTGTTCCCAAAGCTGTCCCATCCCACCATTGGCAAACAGTCCTTAAATGGCAAAGAAACATCCATGTTCTGTGTTCACAAAATGGTGAGCTGGCGTTCAGGCTCATTTATTTAAACCCGGAGTCGTCGAGGCTAAAGACTTCAGCTCTGAGTGGCAGCTCGCCGCCTCGCTGCAGCAGGGGAGCGTAATCTTCGGGGTTTGCTTCCCATTTACGGGTTTTTGTGGTGTTGTATGTTTGTAAAATGAAGCTTCTGCTGTGGCAAAAGCAGGTTTTAGAGAGTACGGCAGCTCTTTCAAGACCTAATAAGGCCCCAAAGGAGGGTGTGTTCCGGCAACACTTTCCTCCAACTCCGGCTGGCTTCGTACACTTTGGGCACCAGGTACCATTCGTCTTGCTTCCCATTAACAGAATTACCGCCATCACTTCTGCGGGACAACATGGGCCCTTAGGAGCTGCCTTGGGAACAGAGGCAGGAGCAGCCGCCAAGCAGTTCTGCTTAGAGGGGAAAGGAGAGAAAAAGAGAGAGAGACCAAATTCTTACAAATAGATGGGTCCTTGGGTCCTAAGAAACTAGGCCAAGGAGGAAGGGGGCAGCAGGCCACACTGGGACACCTCTCGGAGGAGAGTGGACAGGACCTGGATGGCTCCTACCCCCAACGCATAAGGAAAGGGCTTGTCACCCTGAGCTCACACCTTGAGTTCGGAGGAAGGGAAGGAGGGGGACCCAGTATTTATGGGGTCGTCACATATGCCTGACCCTGTGCCAGCCGCTTTGGGTATGTCATGGGGAGTGGGTGTCATTGGCTCTGTTTTCAGATGAAACAGAAGCTCAGAGAATCCAGAAACTTGCTTCAGATCATATATTTCATACGTGGTAGCTCTGGGGGTGGTTCGTTTTCCTGGGCCGCCCTCTGGAGAACAGCAGTGCCCCTCCAAGAGGTGATAGGGAGTAGCAGAGCGAGGACTCCCAAGTCCAGATGCCCATCACCAGCCTGCCCTGCTTCAGCCCCTGATTCCACACGACTGAGCCAGCATCTAGGGGTCTTTGCTGTTATACAATGATGCTGGCTGAGGGCAGTGCTGAACACTATCTGATGGTGAGTTCAGGCATCTGGGCCCCTGAGAATGGAGGAGGGAAGTGGGGAGGGACTTTCTTTACTCACTCTGCCTAACGTCCTGTGTGCCCCTTGGCAACAGGGATGGCAATAATTGTCACCTCCAGTGCCAGTTCTGATAGATTGGTAATGGCTGCCTGAGAGGGCATGTTGAGAAGCTTTGGGATTGATTAGCAATGTCTGCTGTGTGCACAAGAATGAAGAGAGGAGGTCTGAGAGGGACCAGACTCAAGTTAATACAATTCTTAACCTGAGCTCTGACCCCAGGGGTCATTGTTCTCATTATGAGTTAGTTGTGTGCTTCATCACATTGTAAACTTGGGGAGGGCGAGACTGTGTGCCTGACACACGCTGGGAATTCCACAAATACCGGAAGGAAGGATAGATGAAGGCTCTGCCATCTCTGAAAGAACTGTTAATTGGGATTCTCTCATAGTGAATGTTTTTAAAAATACATATTTTAACTTCTAGGGGTGAGATTTAGGTGCCCACATATTTAAATCAAGACCCTCCCCTCCATGTCACTAATTTGCTGGCTGCCTTTGAATAAATAACCTTTCCAAGCCTCAGTTTCTTCGTCTTTGAAATGAAGCTCCTCATGGGACTGTGGTGAGGGGTGGCCAAGGAGGTAGCAATCAGGGAACCCAGAGCCCATAGGTGGGCAGATTGGCATTCAGAAATGTCCAGTCCAGCTGCACCCCTTCTCCACCAGACGGGCCCCATCCCTCTGCTGTGCTGAACTCGAGGCTCTCTTGGGCTGTAATGCCTTTCTTCTTGCTTCTCAAACCTCACCACCTCCTCACCACCACCAGTCTCCTCTGACCTCAGGACACTACTTAGGACTCTGCTTTGAGCCCCACAGCCCCCTGTGCTTACCCTCTTGGCGTGCCCCTATCCCTTGGGCCCACTGATGGGTCAGTCCCCTGGACTTGGAGCCTCTCCAGGGCTGGGACAAGCCGACTTTCCTCTGTGATCCCAAGGCCCAGCCCAGGGCCTGGCCCCATGAAGGCCTTGGTGACAATGATGAGGGGGAAGGAGTGATGCACCCTCAGTTTGCTCCTCAGGCGTCGTTATCATGGAGACAGCCGAAACTCAGAGACTTAGACACTGTGTCCAAAGCCCAGGCCTCTGTTGGGGGCAAATGGGTTGGCTGGAGGGATAGAACCTGTTCCAAGGGGAGGAATATCGTGACTCACACACCTTGTGAGCCTGCTACACCTATGGGTGATGATCCAGTGATCCCGTGGTGATCCAGGGTTTGATTCTATGGGCGATGATCCAGTGATCCCGTGGTGATCCAGGGTTTGATTCTATGGGCGATGATCCAGTGATCCCGTGATGATCCAGGGTTTGAGCCTATGGGTGATGATTCTGTGATCCTGTGATGATCCAGAGTTTGATCCTATGGGCGATGGGCGTTTGGAAGGGTCTTGAGTTGGGGAGTGGCTCCCTGAAGCACATGCGTGGCCTGTGTGGAGGCTGGTGGTGGCGATGTGGGAGGGCGCTGCAGGTGTTAGGGTGGATGAGAGGGGATGGGGGCTGGCCTGGTGAGTGGGGGAGAGATGGGCAGCCTGGAGCAGAGATGAGGAGGGGCCCAGTGTCAGCAGTCTGGGCTCCTACCTGGAGACACCTGTGTCAGGGGGCGAAGTCGAGGCTGCAAGTTGAAAGAATATTCCGCTGTGGCTTAAACTGCTTCAGGGCCTCGGGAGTGACTCCTTATGGGCCCGTCTCAGTGTCCTCATCAGTAAAGAAGGGGTGATGGGCTCTTTGCCCTTTGACTTGATGCCTGGACTTGGGGTGGGGGTGGGGATGGAGTGAGGCCAAGGCGCATAGGGTCAGACTAAGAGTGAGGGGGGAACAGGAAGAATCAGGAAGCAACAAGGAATTCCTGCAAGAGACTGAAGGGGCTGTTGACTCCCCAGTGGCTCATTGTGAGCAGGGGGCTTGCGTGTGGCTGGGGTGTGTTGAGAGGGGAAAGGCCTGGCTGGGGTGGAGGCTCCATGCCCCATGCCCGGTGCCTCCTCCACAAATGCCAGCTCTTTTCTCTTAACAGTATGGAATTATTTATATAGAATTATCAGCTATCTTTTTTTAAACAACTCCTCCTCCTACTGCTATTATCTCCTTTCTAACAGAGCATCCATCAGGGGTTTGCATGTGCTATCATCTAGTTTTCACCTTTGCATGGCTTCATTTTATAAGTAAACTCAAGGCCCAAAGACATGAAGTGGCTTATCCAAGATCACACAGCAAGGATTTGAACCCAGATCTGTCTCCCCTGGAAGCACCTGAGGATCAGTAGGGTTAGCCAGGTGGGGGGAGGGGGGAGCTAGGTGGAGGGCACAAGATGTGCAGGGACCAGAGGTGTGAAGCAGTGGGCTGCAGGAAATAGGAAGAGGCTCTGTGGAGCTGATGTGGTGGATGACCGGTGTCAGCTGGGATTGGGGTCAGGAGGAAGGAGGCCTTGGATGCTGTGCTCTAGAGTCACGACTACCTGGAAGCCTTGAAGGTTGATAAGGGAGGGAGGTGTGGCCAGGATGGCGTTTTTGGTGGCGTGTGTGGCAAACAGTTTGGTGTTATGGAGGGTGTTCAGCCCAGGAGGCTGGTGTGGTTGTCGTTGTGGGCTCCCCCAGAGCCTCTCAGTTGCCTGAGGCTGAAATTCCACCCAAAAAGAACCTTTGGGGCTTCCCTGGTGGCGCAGTGGTTGAGAGTCCGCCTGCCGATGCAGGGGACACGGGTTTGTGCCCCGGTCCAGGAAGATCCCACATGCCACAGAGTGGCTGGACCCGTGAGCCATGGCTGCTGAGCCTGCGCGTCCGGAGCCTGTGCTCCGCAACGGGAGAGGCCACAACAGTGAGAGGCCCGCGTACAGCAAAAAAAAAAAAAAAAAAAGAACCTTTGGCTCTCTCCCACCCACTGCCCCAGCCCGTTGTCAGCTGGGTGTTGGGGCGGGAGGCCCCTCACCTCCACATCCCCAGCCTCTCTCACAGCTTTCTTGTGAAAAACAAGGCCGGCGCCTACCAACTTGCTGGGGACAGTGTGTGAATAAATGATAAAATATGTAAAGCTCACAGCAGCCGCTTTGCGAAGGGAAAAAAAGTGCCAGAGATGTGTTATTTTCCCTAAATCTGAATTTCTGCGTGTTGTTTTCTTGGGATGAGAAGCCGGAGTTAATGGGAGTGCGTCCGCCCCGGGAATACATTTATTTTCCCGGATTTCCAGGCAGTCTCATTAATCTGCAAGAGCCCGGTTTTCTAACTCGCTTCCTGGGGAGCCCATTGTATTGTCACCATGATTGAATTCCGATTCTCGCCTTATCGACTGATTGATTGATTGATTGGTTGGTTGGTCTGGAGGAGTCAGAGGGGAAGCTGTTCAGACGAGCAGCTCTGAGCTTTAATGTTTGTGGCACGTTGTTGCGGAGTGTTGCAGGGAGCGGGCTGGGGTCAGAGGTTCCCCTGGCCTACCCGGTCATTGGCCTGTCTTACAGCTGATGTGTGGCACGCAGCGAGGGGCTCACAGTGTCAGGTTTGGTGTGAGGCCGTGTTATGGGGTCAGTGGCACCCAGGGGGTGAGCCGGCTGTTCCCAGGATCTGTCCGGTCATCGTTTCCCACAGAGGGTGAGCCTAGCTTAACCCAGGACCCCCTTTGTGCCCCCTCTCAGAGCCAGGGTGGTTCTAGAGGAGACGGGTCTGCCCACCAACAAGGGGCTGGGCCGCACCCCTCCCACCCTGGCCCCCCACAGCGTCCAGCACCCACTTGGGATGCAGCCCAGACATTTTAGAATGGATGAATGAGGGCGAGTGGACTGATGTGCCACATACTATCTGGGTGACTTCACATACCTGGGTGAGGTCTCATTGCATCATCACCAGAACCCATTTTTCTGCCGGGGAGACTGAGACTCAGAGAGGTGAGGGTCGTGGCCAAGACACCCAGCAAAGAAGGCGCGGGGCCGCTCTTCACACGTGTCTGACCCTCCACTCCGGTTAGAGCGCCAGCCCCTCTACTTAGCGTTTCCCTCCTGATGCCAAGCTCCCCTAGGGCTGGACCCGGCTGCCCAGACCAGGTCCACACTCCCCCTTCCCTTGGTGCAGGTGGAGGCAGGGCAGGTGGGCCTCCTGTGTGCCAGGCACACCCTGGGCACTTTGCTTCCATGATTTTATTGAACGTGTCAAGCAAGCTTTTTAGGGAGGGCTCCCCGTTTTCAGATCATGAAAAGTGAGGCTCAGAGAGGTGATGAAAGTTGGCCAAGATTTCCTAGCAAATAGGCGAAGGACCCCAGATTGAAATTCAGGGAGGACATTCACCTGCTGGAACCATCTTGCTGGTGGAGAACGGGTGGTTTTTGTGGGCTGGCCGGGGGCGTGATGATTTAGAAGGATAGACTTTTTCAGTGGTCTGGCCTGGGGTATGATATCAGAGGCTTTCCCACCAAGAAAGAGCAGGGAGTCCAGCAGGGTCAGGTGGGACCGGTGGGGCCTCTCTTGGCTGCCCAGGAAACGTGGGGCAGTAAGGCCCCCAAAGCACCCCAGTCCTTAGACAGATTGCTGCAGCCCTTCTCTTTCTGGCTTCAGTTGCCCCACCTGTGCAGTGGGATGAAGGGAGGACACCACTTATCTGCTGAGTGCTGATTATTTGCTAAGCAATTTGCTGCACCATCTGATTTCATTGTCCCAGCGACCCTGTGAAGCCTTATTTGTGCCTGCCGGCCCACTCCTCAGCTGCATTTCCCTCGTAGCACTTATCGTGTCAGAAATGACCGTGTCTGTTTGCTGCCATGTCTGGATCCACCTCTTGACCACACACCTCTGGAGGGACAAGGCCCCTCTCTGCCTTGTGCCACAGACAGTGCTTGGTTCCGCGAGCCTCTCAAGAAAAGCCTGGCAAATGATGACGGAAAGAAGGAACCTCGTTTTCTTGGAAAGGAAACAGAGGCCCACAAGAGCACAGCTCTGAGCCCTCAGTCACCCACCGGGGCAGGATGGAGCCCCTGCCCATCCGGGGCCAGCTGGGGCCTCTCTCGCTGACCGGCCTTCAGCCTGGAATTCCAGGTGCGCCTGGGTCCCCGCAGGTTCATGCCGCCCAAAGAAGCTTCCAGTCCGTGCCTGTGGCTTTGGATCAGCTCAGAAAAAGCGTGTCCTATGACTGCTCAAGGAATCTGGGCATTTAGCCCAGAAAAGAGTGTGTTTCCTGGCTTCCTGAGAACTGGGGCCCACCCTGCCCCTGGCCTGGGCGTGCAGAAGGGGAGGGAGGGAGAGATGGACTCCAGCCCTGGAAGGCGAGGGCATCCGGCCTTATCATCTGAGGTTCTTGAGACTGTCCCGGCGAGGCCACCCCGGCACGGCCAGGCCAGAGTTTCCCCAGTGTTGGGGGGCATCTCTGAGAAGGGATTAGAGCTCTCGAGTTACTGGAAAAGAAACATTCCTTGAGCTCAGACAGCTTTTTATCCCCAGCGGCTCTGCCGGCACACCTCTGGTCACCACGAGGCAGACGTGGGTTCAGCGGTCACGGAGCACAGGGTGACTGGCTTCCATTGGGTCATCAGGCCGCCGGGGCCAGATGTTTCGAAAGCTCCTCCCCACAGCGCCAGGCATCTGGCCTCTCCCTCCGAGGCTGGGGCTGGGCGTGGGTTTACGAGGTGTCTTTGAAGAGGGCTGGAGTCATGCGGACCGTGATGTCTGCTTGTTGCATAATTTCACAATTTGATTTTCTTTTCACAAGAAGGGTCAGTGCTTCTCTCGCCCTCTCCCTCCTCCTTTTCCTTTTTATTTTCTTTTCTTCTTGATCCTCCCTCATTGACTGGCCTGGAACGCCTCCCTCGAGCTAGGAGATCACCCAGTCCTCAGAGGGGATTAACTGGAGTTACCCACAGGTTAACTGGAATATACTTGCCAAGTTTCTGAGATGGAGAAAACCTCCTTTTTGTACTCAGAGGAGAGTGGAGGAGGCTAGCCTCCCTTCTCCTCGGCGAGGATTGAAAAAAGTCACCCAGCAGGGCACAGCGGCTGGAGTTTGGTTCCCAAACTGTGTGACATTCTCACTGATCCATGGTGACATGAGAAAACGTAAGGACAGGCCTGGCATCAGCTGCTTTCTTATGTCGGGTGTCCTTCTTTTACGCAGGATGGTGATCACAGATAGAAATTTTATTTAGATGTCAGAAAACGTTGGCAACCTTACGTTTGTCTTCAGAATTTGGGGAACGCTTTACAGGCCTGTGAAATCCCCAGACCTGGGAACCACTGATTTACTTCCTCTGCAGCACCCAAAACAGAAGTTGAGGCTGAGGGACTCTTCGATAAGTCTGCAGTGCCTGGAGAACCTGGGAAACTGTGGCTGCACGTGAAAGCCAGCTGTGCTGGGGTTGGTGGGCCGGGGTGGGGAGTGTATTCGTTTTCTAGGGCTGCCATAACAAATCAGCACAAACGGGGTGGGTTAAAACAACAGAAATTTATCCTCTCACAGTCCTGGAGGCCAGAAGTCCAAATTCAAGGTGTTGGCAGGGTTGGTTCCTTCTGGAGGCTCTGAGGGCAAGTCTGTTCCATGCCTCACTCCTGGCTTCTGGTGGTTACCAGCAGTCCTTGGCGTTCCCTGGCTTGTAGACACATCGCTGCAATCTCTGTCTCTGTTGTCACATGGCCTTCTCCCTGTGCATCTCTGAGTTCACGTTTCCCTCTGCTTTTAAAGATGCCAGCCATTGGATTAGGGCCACCCTAATCTTGTGTGACCTTATCTTAATTTGATTCCATCTGCAAAGACCTTATTTCCAGTTAAGGCCGCATTTCCGGGTTCCAGGTAGACGTGAGTTTTGTAGGGATGCTGTTCGACCTGGTACAGGAGGGGTGAGGAGGCAACCCTGTCTGGATAGGGCGTAGCTGAGCCTTAGTACTTTGGAGTGTCTGCAGCCATTTGGGTTGGGTTAACTAGGGTACCCAGGGGCCCCACCAACATTCCCACAGAGGAGACGGATGGCGCACAGGGACCCTGGTCCAGGGAGGGAGAGCTGTCACCATAGCCAGGGCCGGGTCGTGTCACCCCCGCTGAATAGACTCAGAGACTCGGGAGGTGACCTGGCCAGGGGGTTGCTGACCCCAGTGTCCGTGCTCTGCGTCCTAGCCTCACTGGCCACAAGCACTTAGTCCTTCGGTGGCACCAGCCCGGGCACCTTAGAGCCGAGAGCCTCTCCTCTCCCTGCATGAGCTGCCAACCCTGGCTGTGCTCCCTGAGCTGGGGGAGGGGCCCCTCCCCATAATGACAGTGCCCCGCCCTTGTGGGTGGCGCCTGCCAGTGCAGCCTCTGCCTGCTTTGTGGGTAAAGGGCAGCCTGCAGGGCGGGAAGGAGGGATCCAGGCTCTTCTATTTCCCCAGGGACGCTTATCTCTTTTGGCAAAGGCCTTGTAACCAGACGTTTCTGGGGGAGCGTCCCAGCCCGACCCGTCCTGGCCCAGTGATCTTGAGCAAGGAAGTCCCAGGACTCTCTGAGGCTCACATCTCCTCTCCCGGGTGATAGGAGTAGGGATTTCTGCCCATCTCGGGATTAGGGGATGGCTGAGTGAGTTAGAGGTTGTAACCACCTTTTATGAATCCTTCCGGTGCCTAGCACGGAGGCTGGCACACATTGGATGCTCAATAAATACCAAATAGGAGAGTGTCTTCGAGCCCAGAATGTAAACTTTATGGCCCTCCTGAGATAGGGCTCCAGCAGGGTCTCTTGAGAGGGAGACTCTGTAGGCATTTCCTTCCTCCTGTCCGTGGACAGTTACCTGGGATGACCAGGGAAGCGGTGGGGAGGTCAGTGTGCACGTAGCAGAGGTGGAGGCTGGATGCTGCTAAACTGTGACTGGGGCTTTAATTCATCACGTAACCCATTGGGTAAAATCATACCTAGATTTGGTACCACAGGAGGCAGAGTGTGCAAAAGAGCCCTGGAAGGGGGGTCTGGAAACCCGAGTTCTGGCCCTAGCTTTGCACCCCTTACCAGCTCTGTGTGCAGATGTTCGGTCCCTCCCCTCTGCAGACCTGAGGCCACTGCTGTCCTTAGCGCCTCTGTCCCGCAGCTGATGCTGGGCTCGCCTAGCCTCCAGGCCTTTGCACAGGCTGTGCCTTCCGCCGGGAGTGGCCTCGCCCTGCTCCTCTGCTCAGAGCAGCTTCCTATTACGAGGAAACACCCCCGCCTGCACAGGCGGACTGCACAGAGCTTTCCCTGTGTTTCCACACCCTGGGTGTACAAAGCACCCATCACATGGGGTTGTCAGTGTCGGCTTATGAGACTCCTGTCTCTCTCTAAACAAGGAGCCCCGCTGAGGACGGAGGTTGGTCCCACTATGTGTTGGCCGATTGAACAAATGGTTTAATGTCCTTGGACACATCACTTCTCTGCTCTGAGCCTCGGTTTCCTGTCTTCCTGCTTTCAAGTATAGGAAGTAGACTGGTGGATTCTTCGGGGTTTTTTCTGAGGTCTCTGGTGAGACACGAGACCTCAGATGAGTGGATTCAGGGTCTCTCCCGCTCCCAGGAATAAAACAGTGGCGTGGCAGCGACTGCACGTGTGTTTAATGATCACCTGCCATTGATGCAATGATACGAACGCAGCGTGGGAGATTTTCTGGGTGCTCAGCTCAGCATTCCCAGTGAGTGGATTCCAGTGTCTTTGGAAAGGCGGGACTGAGGCAGCCTCGACGGGGTGATCTTAATTGCTGTTGGGCCAACCCTCCCAACCCGTCCCTCTACAGGGATTCTTCCCACGTGCGGAGGGAAGCCTGTGTGCGTCTAGGGTCCGAGACTCCGTGTGCACCCGCCCCACAGAACTCTCCCTACGCTTCCATGTCCGGCTGGAGCTCCCCTTCACGATGCAGACAGCAGGCTCCACTGGGATTCATCCCCAACCCCCTACGCTCCAGACCGGCACCAGATTTCAAACCCCACCTTTGCCATCTCCCAGCTGTGGGAGTCAGCACCTCTCTGAGCCTCAGTCTCCCCATCTGCAAAATGGAGATAGTAACACCCACCCTGGGGAATGACCGGGTGGACCCCAACACGTGGCACAGTGCGTGGCATGGGGTGGGAGCATGTTCTCACCGTGGGGTTCCTTACTCTAGATAGAGATCAGAGTGAAACAGAAATCAGCAGCCTGTTCGTTGAAGCCAAAAAATGTCCGCTGTCTGAAGAATTCTGTTTTGGAAGACAAGCCCAGGTTTTGGGTCAGAACCTTATGCCCTCGGGAATTTCATGGTTGAGCATCCAGGCAGATTTTATAAGCTTGGTGACCACCCAAGCCTTTGAGCCTTCCACGTGGATGTTCCCAGGTCAGGCTCTTCGGGAATCTCTTGCACAGCTGGGCTGCTTGTTGCGTCGGTAGTGTGATTTCCATAGAGCAGGTTCTGTCTGGCTATGAATAGATGTTTTTTTTCTCTCTTTCTTGGATGCCTGAATGGCAGTCTCCCTCCTGCGGTCCCAGAGGCCGACCTGAGTGTAAAACTCCAAAATGGACATCAGAGCAGGGTCGTCCATTCCTGCTTGGACTCTCGGCTCCCAGCGAGGCTCAAAGAGGTGGGTCGTTGGCTGCCTTGACCTGGGAGTTTCCCGAGGGTCTCCCAAGCTAAAATAGTTATAAAGACTGCTGGACAAAGTGAAGGAATCAGAGTTCACGGATAAGGTAGCAGCTCAGAGCAGCAGGCGAGTTAAGGAGGATGGTTTAATGTCTTTAGAAACCTGCCTGCTGGCATCCAGGCCACAGATGGGCAAAGCCCCTGAGGGCAGGAAGGACTCTGGAGATATGCCTGCTGCAGGCCGGAGGGCCTTGTGGCTCAGTGGTTGGAGTGTGGGTTCTGGAGCCACGCTAGCTGGCTTCAAACCCCAGCTGTGTTATATAAGGGGTAAGTAGGTTAACCTCACTTAAGTGCGTTAGAGTAAGGCTTGGTGCATAGTAAATAAATCAGGGTAAACTGAGGCCCAGAGAGGGCAAGGCACTCGACCGTGGTCACCCAGAAAGTCATCAGAGCAGCCAGACAGAAACGCATGATTCCTAGTCTTGTGGACACTTCTCTCCTCCCCCTGGCCCCCTCAGTCAGACTGTTTCAACTCTGCCTTCTGAAGAGGAAATCGCGTGACCCCTCAGCCCGTAAGAATTCAGACTGTACAGAATTTCGGAAACCTCTTCGGGCTGGCTGGGGGCCTTGTTGCAATTCCATTCAGCTGCTGGTTCTTTTTTCTTCCCTTTTTTCCTTTGAAAGCTCGAGAGAGTCTCCTTTTCTATCTCCCCAAAGAGAAAAATTAACCTTTTGGCAAAGGAGTTTGAAGACTTAAGTCCCCGTTGTGCATCCCTGAACCAACCCCTGCCCTCTTTCTGGGCCTCAGTTTCCCCATCTGTAAAATGAGAAGAGTTCCCCCCCACCCCCGACGACAGGCTGGGTGACTCCCACCTGCCAGCCTGTAATTTCTTTGGTGACAAGCGAGCTGAGACGTGCCGCCCAGAGCACAGGTCTACGTTGACGGTCGGGGGAGTGTTGACTAAACTGAAGCTGGTGATACATCCTTCTAGGAAGTGAGGTGAAACCCATCAGAAATGCCGCCCGCTTCCGCCCACCTCCTAGTTTCAAAGGTTATCTGAGTCATCAGAGTTGCCAGTACTTTTCTTGTTCTCCTGTTTCAGCGAAACGCTCCTCGACCACTCTGGGCTGAGGCCGGGTGGCCAGGACGGTCTTATCTGCAGGCCGCCAAGGCGTCAGAACCGAGGGGCTCGGTGGGCACTGCAGCCACGAGCTCTGGAAGCTGCCAGCCTGGGAGATGAATCCTGCTCCCAGGCTGGTGATACCACCCCTCTCTGAGCGTCAGTCTCCTCATCTGTGAAATGGGTGGGTGAGCCCCGCCAGAAGGGTGAGATGGCAAGCCCAGAATAGGGGGATGGGAGCCCCAGCTCACGGCTCTCTTCCTTCCTGCATAAGAGGCCCTGGCTCTCCTGGGCTCTGGCTGGGGCTCAGGAGATGTTTATATGCCCAAGGCCTCCCTGGCTCTGGGGGGACAGAGGGACATTTGGCCAAGCCAGGAAGCCTAGAGGCAGACCCTCACCCATCAGGGCCAACAGCGTCCTGAGCGCAGTCCTCTCAGCCTTCCGATGGGGAGCTGAGGGCCCAGGAGGGGAAGGACCCAGAGCAGGGAAGCTGTGGAGCCAAGGCTAGAGCCGAGGATCCTAGACCCGGAGTCCCCTCGCCCTGGGTTCTCCTGGCACCATCAGGGGGGCCAGCCCGGCTGGGCCTGGGAATTCAGAGATGGGTGCCATGGTGGGCCTGGAGTGGACTTGGAGCTGAGCCCTATCTGGATAGGCCCTGGCAGGGGCCTCGGGCAAGTCATGCCCAGCCCTGAGCCCCCATTTCCTCATCTCAAAATTGGGCACCATTCCTGCTGTGCCCACCTATCAAAGTCGTCGTGAGGCTTCGTAAGATGGTGTGGGTAAAAATCCCTCTGCAGAAAATCAAGATCCGTCCGGATGTGGAGGATTTGATATTTGTCATCCCCTGGGGCATTTCTGTATCCCTATCACTCAGACAGTGTCTGGTACAGAGTAGGTGCTCAGTAAGTGTTGCGTTAGTGAATGACAATAGGTATCATTTATTAAGCACCTGCAATATATCCAGCATCACCCAGGGAACTTGCCATGAGGTGCTGTAATCCTGACAGCAACCTGGGAGTTTAGGTGTGTCACCCTTTTACAGAAAAGAAATCTGAGGCTCAAAAAGTGAAGTAACTTTACCTAAGTTCACACACAAGTGGTATGTGAGGAAGTCAGGATTCACACCTGACTCCTAAGTCCACGTGTCCTTCCAGGTGCTCACGAGGGCCTGCTGGGCCACCCGCTCCCTGGGATATGCTGGTGTTTAACAAACAGGTCCCTGGGCAGAGGGGTGGCAGGGTGGGAGGGAGAGGGATTTGTACAAAGCCTTGATTTGTAGCATTTGCCAATTTCCAGGGTGTAAGTATTCCTAGCGTGCCTGATTGCAAGCCACCAACATGATAACTGTCTCACGAAGTCCCTGAGAATTTAGCAAGCAGCCCCCGCAAGCCATTAGTCGCGGCTCCAGTGCACCTGTGCACCCCTCTGCTTTGTACAGCCCCCTCCTATGCCCAAGGAAGGCCACGGAGTTAGCAGTGTCCGCTGGTCTGGGACAGCAGACTGGAACCAAGCAGATGGCTTGGGTGGGCCTACCTGTGCTTCTAGACCCCTCAACCCTCTCCCTCTAGGGCCCCTGGAGCTGCCTGGGGTCTCGGTATCACACAAAGACTCGGGGGGTGGCGTGGATGAGATGCGAAAACTGATCCGCAACACTGAGACTGGAATATTAAGGCCTGCCAGCCCCACCGTGTGCGATATTCCTGCCAGGCCCGGAGCAGAGCCCTGTAAACGCCGGGATATAATGGACAATAAAAGTCGCCGGAAAATAGTGAGTCTCCTAGGACCACTGTCATCCCTGCCACACGCTGCTTGTTGGAATCATGAGCCCTGTGATCGTGAGGCCCGATCGTCTTGTAAATATATAGGGTCTCTCGCCAGCCAGCACCGGCCAAGATTTATTTTATTGAGGCAGTGGGGGGAGGGGCATGACTCAGGTTCGTCGTCCTGGTAACTTTGTAAAATGCTTTGCCATCACTTCCAGCTTCTGGGAGAATGCAGCAGGAGCCAGTGTGGCCTCTCCCATCCTCCCTAAAAGGGGGAGATCCCCAGAGGCCGTGGGCCCCGCCTGCCACATTCACAGGCCCAGGGGCCTGGTTGGCCACGAGACTGGGGTCCCCTGGGGAAGGAAGACCGGCCTTATTGTGACACTTGGTTCACAGAGTGGGTTGCCAGAAATATTTGTTGCAGGGATATCGCTGTTGAATGAGCACTGTTTTTTTTTTTTAAGGGAATTCCTTTATTTTTATTATTTATTTATTTATTTATTTTTGGCTGCGTTGGGTCTTCGTTTCTGTGCAAGGGCTTTCTCGAGTTGCGGCGAGCGGGGGCCACTCTCACTGTCGCGGCCTCTCGTTGCGGAGCACAGGCTCCAGATGCGCAGGCTCAGTAGTTGTGGCTCACGGGCCTAGTTGCTCCGCGGCATGTGGGATCTTCCCAGACCAGGGCTCGAACCTGTGTCCCCTGCATTGGCAGGCAGATTCTCAACCACTGCGCCACCAGGGAAGCCCAGCACTGGTTTTTAATGGTGACAACGGTAAGCATAATAGTAGCAACAGCCGCATTGATTGAGCTCTTGTGTATACCTAGTCCTGATAGCCCTGAGCTGCTGGCATTCCGCCGGCGTGTCCTCCACGCGGTCCTCATAACCAGCCCCACGAGGTCGGTCCTACATAGCCCCCAGTTTACAGAGGAGGGAACTGCAGAGACACGGCTACAGGCCTGACCCGAGCTCCTGCGGCTGGACAGAGGCAGTGCAGGATTTGAATGTCAGACTCCAGAGCCTGTGCTGGGCGGCCTTACCTCACTTCCTGGCCCTTGGGTCCCAGATCCAGTGCCACTACCTCCCTGCAGCCCCCTTGACTGGCCCAAGTTGGAATCAGTGGCCCCTACTTTGATTCTGCAACACAGTTAAGCACTTGGGTCTGGTTCCCCCACGACCACGAGGACTCAGACCTACATTTCCATCCAGGCTCTGCCTCTCTCCAGCTGGGACACCTCCAGCGAGTCATGTGACCTCACTAGCCTCACTTTCCTCATCTGTCAAATGGACGCACTGTCTGCCTTACAGGGTCATTTTGTAAGCACATGAGCTGCCAACACCCCTCAAGGGTCTGGCCCTGCACCTGGCAGTTAAGGGGTGCTCTGTGTGTGGACCGCACTGTGTACACATCGCCACTTCCATGGCTGTGTGTCTGGGAGCTGGGAGGCCTCTGAGCCAACCCCCCATATGGCTGTGGCTTGTTGCGAGTGGGGAGGGCAGTGTGCAGGGGGCTGGGGGGCTCACAAAATCTTCCAAGGTCAGAGAGAGTGTCCCTTAGCAATTCCAGACCCAGAAGGTCTGGTTTTCCTCCCAGACATGAGCACAGGATTAGATAACAAACTCCTGGAGCTCGGTTTCAGGGCACGCCAGCGAGTTGCAAATTCTCCATCAGCCTCATAAAAAGTATTGGCACAAGAAGAGCCCTCCCAAGACTGCAGAGCCCGACCCACCCATGTTGTAGGTGGCGAAACCAAGACCCAGAGACAAGCCATGACTTTCCCAAGGCCATGCGGCCCTTTGAGAGTCCCAGACCCTGTGAGTCCTGAGCCACCATGCCACATGCCGTGGCTCAGAGCGGGATTCACCCTCGAGGGGTTAAAAATGGCCTCATAATTTCCCAGGCCCGACGCGGAGTCCACGAGGATCCCGTGGGGAATGTGACACAGGAAGGTCCAGGGCCACTGTGGTGTGGCCCTGGAAGCTGAGATAGTGTGCTGGCCCGTAACTCTGCGTGGGGTGGCAGGGCTAGATGGAGGAGACACTGTCACCCACAGACCGAGCCACGCTGAGCTGCATGGAGGTCGTGCTGGAGGCTCCCAGTGACCCAGGCGGCCCTGAGAGTCTGGGCACTGATGGGACTGCGAGCCCGTCTGTGCCCCTCAGCACAGCTCCACCCTCTCTTCTGTGTCCCAGGTGGACAGGCGGGGAGTGACTGGCAGTGCGTGTGTGCCCACGGGCATGGAGGCTGATCAGAGCCAAGGTAAACTTCAGGAAGGTTCTTGCCATCCTGGCCCAGGAGGAAGAGGAAGGCTCCAGGAGTCTGTGTTTTCCCTGGGTGCTACCGTGTCCTAGATGGGAGCCCTGGAGGGAATTCCTCTCAGCAGAAAGGAGGCTGGAAGCAGAAGAAAAACAATGGTTAGGCAGAAAGTGCCCAACTTGGGGGCCCGACCGGCCCGTCTGGAGCCTCTGCTGTGTGTGCAGGCTGATGCCGCCCACCTCGCCGGGTCGTGGAGGACGGCCCTCCAGGGGTGTCCCGTGAGCTGGGGCCTGGGCGGGGAGTCCACCCAGGCCTGTGGACGGCTGGCCTGGGCCCGGCTGCAGTCACCCAGGGGCCGGCACCTGGCATATGCCTGACAGTTGGGCCCGGCTGGCGGGGAAGGTGTGCTGGCAGGTGGCCGAGTCCCGGTGCCAGGATCTGGCTCCGCGTGTCCTCTGGGGCCTCAGCTGCCATATGCCCTCGTCGGTCCCCGCGGTCGAGCTGCAGATGGGGCGCGGGGGGTGGGGGTGGGTTTTGCCCAGGGTGGAGCTGGCTCTCGTTCTGGAGAGGAAGGCGTGTTCCGACCATGGGAGCTCTTTTCGGAGATGGAGGGCTGGCCCTGGCCTGGAGGCATCCCTGCCTTCTCCCACATGCCCACAGGTCCGCCAGCCTCCGTACCTTTGACCCCACTGCGTTCTCGGCTGGAATTCCCGTCCCTCTGGTGCTCCCCCTGCTTCTCCTTCCAGGCTACCCCAGACTCCAACTCTTATAAGAAGGTGTCCGTGATCTTGCCTGGGTCACGAAGTGAGGGTCTCTCAGTCCTTTTCTTGGGGACACTTTTCATGCTCTTTCTGGCTTGCGGTTATCTGTCCCTGTGTTTCTGGGTTCTCTCCTGTGACCCCGTAAGAGCAAGGGGGTTTCCATCCGTGCGATCTTGGGGTCACCCGTGGTCAGCACAGGCCCTCAACGGAGCCGGCAGCTGGAAGGATGTGTAGAAGGAAGGGAAGGTGGGAACACTCAGATCCTGGATCCACAGCCTGGTGTGCGAGAGCACGGGGCCAGAATAAGGATTAATAATCAACAGTAACTCCAGTGATTGGGGCTCTATTCGGTGTCAGGCCTGGGGCTAAGCACTTTTGAGGCCCCTGATGTTATGGAGCCCTCCACAGCCCGGGGCGATGCATACTATTTGTGTCCCAGTTTTACCTGCGAGAACCCTGGGGCCCACATAGCTGGGGTGCGCCAGAGCCAGGACTTGAACCCAGGGCTGCTGCCTACCAAGGCTGTCATCTCTTAGGCAGCAAATATTTTTGGTTCAGCTCACAAAAGAGAGATTAGAAAGGGTTAAGCTTTTTTTTTTTCTTTCTTTCTTTCTTTTTTTTTTTTTTGCAGTACGCGGGCCTCTCACTGTTGTGGCCTCTCCCGTTGCGGAGCACAGGCTCCGGACGCGCAGGCTCAGCGGCCATGGCTCACGGGCCCAGCCGCTCCGCGGCATGTGGGATCTTCCCAGACCGGGGCACGAACCCGTATCCCCTGCATCGGCAGGCGGACTCTCAACCACTGCGCCACCAGGGAAGCCCCCAGGGTTAAGCTTTTAAAGGGACAGCAAGAACATTTATGATTCTTAGCGTTGGCTGGCCCCCATGGGGGTGGGTGGGAATGGAGCCCTGTGGGTGAGGGAAGCACCCCTCATCCCTCCCAGGCTGGTTGGACCTCGGCGTTTGCTGTCAGTGTTCTGGGTTCTGGGGTGGCGGTGAGGGGTTGGTAGAGCCTACAGGGCAAGTTCCTTTGCCTGACCATGTGGGTATGGGGTGGGTTTAGGAGGCCGGGTCCTAGCCAGGCGCTGCCACTGCTGTGCCCACGGCCCGGGGCCAGTCTCTTGCCCTCCTGCCGCAGTTTCCTGGAGGGTAAAATGGGGGAGCAGGATTGGGCAATCCCAGAGTGGACTGTAATTGCATGCCAAGCCCCCTGGCTTCTGGCACACTTGCGCTCTCTCCAGGACTGACCCCACGGCCACTGCCATCAGATTCCAGTCCCTGGTGAGCAGTGGGCTCCCTGGTGGCAGTGACAAGTCCCTTTCACCACAGAGGTGGCAACCAGAGCTATTTTTGGAGCAGCTCATGGTGGGGGAGTTCCCTTTTGGCAGTGGCCGGGGACAGGAGTCTTGGGCAGGCGAAGTCCCATACGGAGACAGGGCTGGCCTCCCCTCCTTCACCAGCCCTGGCACGGGGAGGCCACCCAGATCCCCAGAGGTCCCGGTACCGTGCTCACATCTACTTCAACCCTGAGCCGAGACCTTCCCCGGAGCTTCTCAGGATCCACTTTGCAAGGTACCGGCCTTTGCCCTGCCTCTGCTGGGGGGAGCCCCTCACCCTTTCCTGCCACCTGGGGCTACAGCCTTTGCCCTTGAGGGTATGCCTAGCAAGTGACAGGGAGGCAGACCCTGGCGACCTCCGGGGCCTGGGCTCACAGAGCACCTGACCTTGGCTGCACCTCTGCCACCGCTGCCCCCTTGACCACCCACCTGGTGGGAGCTGCCCGTGGGCCAGTGCCATCAGCCTGGCATGACCTTTGTCACTGCTCAGGTTAATGGGGGGAAGTTTCACGCTGGGTGATCCCGGGCTTTGCCAGAACTCCCGAGGTGACGAGGGAAACAGGAAAAGGAATTCTTATGTCTCCCGCGTGGGTCTTGGCTACCTGGGCCCCTTCCTGATGTCTGAGCAGTGAGTTCTCCACAGAAGTTTCTCTTGCCAGGAATAGCCACCCTTTCAAACCTTAAAAAGAGAGCAGGAGAGGAAATTAGGGGAGGCCAGGGATTGAAGAACTTCCCCTGTGTAGAGGCCACTGGTGGGATTATGGATGTCCTCCTGGGCCCGGTGCAAGCTTTTTACAAACCCTGAGCCTCCATCTGCCTGAGGGCTGCTCTGCTGGGTTTCCCCCTTCGGCTGTTGGTTGGCAGGGCAGGAGCCGTGGTCTGAGACAGGATATGGGAGAAGAGGAATTTCTGCTCTCCCCAGGCTTCTCCCTCCTGGCTTCTGGTGTTTACATACTGGGTCACCCTCCCTCTGCAGCCTGCTGGGGCCACAAGGAGAGTGATTTGGTCTCTGCCCTTGAGGAAATCTCCATTTGAGGGAGAAGAAGACATGTGTGCAGGCAGTGACGGCACAGAGACCAGGTCAGTGGAACCTGGGAGTAACTGACTAGAGGAGTCCAGGAAGGCTGCCTAGAGCGGGTGCCCTGGGTTGGGCCTGGAAGGAGGATCCAGGTTTGCTGGGAGGCAGTTCATTCCAGGCAAGGGAGGCAGAGCCTGCCAAGGCCTCGAGGAGAGAGCAAGTTCCTTTCCCTGGAGGGCAGGGGTCCTTGGGATGGTGGACCTACCTAAGGGGTCTGAGGCTCCTCGCAGAGTGAGACCCCCCCAGCTTCCCCCAGCTCCATAGTGGTCTCCAAGGATGTCCCCAGGCAGATGAGATTAAAACCCAGACTTTGGAGAGAGTCAGATCTGGGTTCTAACACGGGTGCATGCCGTTTGCCAGCAGCAAGGCCTTGGCAAGTCACTTAACCTCTCGGCACCTATCCTCCCTCATCTGTAAGAGGGCAGCGCAGACACTCTGGAGGAGTGTGCCGAGGTGCCGCGTGTCACTCCCTGGTGCAGAGCAAGTGCTCAGCAGATCTTCCTTCACCAGGTCCTGGAGCCAAAGGCCTTCCAGGGTAGAAACCAAATGCCTCAGTGCTCCTTGAACTGAGAGATGTTTACAGCTCCTACATTTTTTTCCTTCCAGAATTGGGTTTTATTACCGAGAAGGAGAAAGTGAAAGGTGATCTGGAGCCGCCTCAATTGTAAAAAGGCTCAGGGAAGCCCTGCAGTGTGGGTGTGACGTGTTTTGAATTGCCTGGTGATCTCTGCCTGCTCTGAGACCTCGGGGATCCTGAGCGTGGAGACAGATGTTTCTTGCTTGGGGCATCAGGAGGGTGGAGGAGCCCCCCCCCCCCCCCCCCCCCCACTGACTGGGAGATTGCAGGCTGCTTGGTACCACCCGACTGCCCCTGGGAGTCCACCCTGCGGGGTCCAGCTGTTTCCTCTTTATGGATGAGGTAGGGGGCGGGTCTTTCCCAGGATCCCACGAGAAGTGCTGAGCCTGATTACGACCCAGGACCCGGTCCTGACGCAGGAGGGGGACTTCACCCCATGAGAGGTCATAGGTTCCCGGCAGAGGCTGGTGTGTGGAAGGTCCGGGGTGCTGTGTAGTTGGGAAGGGGAGGCCCCCACGTGCAGGGGCCTGGGGCGGGGTAGACTTTAAGGAGGGCAGGCCAGTGCCAGCTGGACGGAGTTTGGGACGCCTTGCTCAGGCGTGTGGACCTTTTTCTGCGCGGTTTTGGGTGGGGAGAAGCAGGTTGAGATTTGTGTCTTGGTGGGGGGACCCTCCTTTGGTGGGCTGGAGGTCAGGTCATCAGGCAGGAGGCAACTACAGGGACCCCACAGAGAAGGGGCCAGGCCAGCAGAGGGCAGGGGCTCTGGGTAAGTGGAGACTTGTTTGGGGAAAGAATCAGCAGCGCTGGATGAAGACCAGGTGTGGGCTGTGAGGGAGGGCGAGGCGTCCGGAGGAGGAGCCTGGGTTCCTGCCGGGTTCCTGGGCAGACAGGAGACCCCGTCGCTGAGATGAAGACCCGGGGAAGGGCAGGTGAGTCTTCAGTGCCTGGAACTTTTGGTGGCTGGCGTCTGGAGCTCTGGAGGGAGGCCCCAGGCTGGAGAGAGATGGGGGTGGGTGGTGGGTGAGGAGAGGGGAGCCGGAAGAAAAGGATGGGGTAGGGTGCCGGGGAGGTGAGCTGGGTGGGTGCTGCATTGCCCCTCAGCCGCTGACCTCTGGGTTCTGCCGACCCACCCCGTGAGAGGCCCCACTGCCCTGAGGAGGGGGCTCAGGGACCTCTCTGCACAGGCTGCACCGCCCTTCCCGGGGCTGCACGTGGTCCCGTGTCTCAGAGAAGCCAGGCTCCTGCTGGTCGTGGAGCTGCAGAATCTGAGTGGCAAGTGTGGCTTTCGGTGGGGGGGGGGGGGGGCGGGTGATGAGGGCTCCCAGGCCCAGTCAGGAAACCAGACACCATCTGTGGCTCATCCCCTACAGCTCCCAAGGCCCCCGTGACTCTGGCCTGAGATCGAGCTGCTTCCTGTCAAGTGATGAATGGGCAACGTCTGCTTATCCCAAGACCAGAAGGGAAGTGGGGCCGGGGTGGGGGAAGGACACAGTAGCCAGAGCCACACCTCTGGGCCAGAATTCATTCATTCATTCATTCACTCACTCAGTCCCTCACTCTCCAAGGAGGTGTGGACTACGGGAGTCAGGCAGACGTGGTTTCAAGTGTCAGCTCTGCCCAACGCCTGCTGTGTGACCTTGGGCCCGTTGCTTAACCAGTCTGAACTTTCATTTCCTCCTCTGCACTACGTGGATTATAGCGGCCCCACCTAGGGTGGCTGTGAGGTGGAACGAGGCGTGCACGGCCCTTGGCGCGTGCCTGGCGCACCCACAGTGCGGGCTCCGCTAGCGATGCGCTGTCATTACAGCCGGTCTGCGTGGGTAGGGCGTTCCTTACTGCCCAGGCCTCGTGTGGGGACACGAAGTCGGTGGCATCCCTTTCTCTCGTTACTCACAGGCTCCCTGGTCTGAGGAGCAGGTTCAAATGGTAGCTCTCTCCTCTGTGTGGACTGACGTTGGCAAGTCACGTTTTCCCTTGGAGCCTTGGTTTCCTCATCTGCGAAAGCGGGGTGATGGCACCGCTTGGGTTTCTTGGGAGATGTCAAATTACTCAGCTCAGGGGAGGTGTTGCCGTGGATGCTGGCTGATGCTGAAGCTGGTCCGGCCTTGACCTCACCAGTGGCCAGCCTGTGAGCTGCCTGGTCTCCCGCTGGGCCTCAGAGTGCCATTTGTGTAGGGGTGTGCTGGGCCGTACTGGTCTGTGGCACTTCTCCTCTCCCAGCTGGCTGAAGGCCCCCAGCAGTGGGCATCTATCCTAAGCTTCTGTTGCCAGGAGCCTGCTGGACAAGCAGAGATAGCCCCTGGTGCCTGCACTGGCGTTGGGTCACTCATTCCGTGTGTGTAGGAGGGTGTGAAGTCACCAGGATGGTTTCCTCCTTTGGGAAAACAACGTGTGAAGCTGTTCATTGAGCAGGAAGGACTGAACAGGGGCCTCTTCCCCAGAGAAACGGCACAGGGTCCGGGTCCGGCCGAAGCTGAGTCTCCAAGGTTGTCTTTGTGATTCTCCCTGTCAGCCTGGGAGCCACGTGGGCCTTTACCAGCCCCACCCAAACCAGGAGCAGTGACGCCTCTACCCCAGTGGACAGACCGAGAGCATGGCTGGGCTCAAAGCCTTGTGGCCTGACCGTACACGCATACATGCACATACAGCATGCAGAAAAGGGCAGGCAGACACTCGCTGCTTCCACCTCAGGGTTGGGGAGCAAGGTGAGGTGTAGACAGATACTTGCACCCACACGACCCTATCCACTCAGGCCCCCAAACCTGCCCCAAGCTGGGTCTTTGGCCTGAGCCTTCTGGTGTCTTGGGTCGTCTTTTACTGTGAGGGTAAGGCCTCGATGAGCCTCCACGAAGTGTGGTATTTGGCAGGAGACAAAGGAGGGATGTGACTTTCCCCTAGACGAAGTTTTAGAAATTGGGAAGCAAGCGTCCCAGGTGACAGTCATGGTCAGAAAGGCCTCTCGGGGGCTTCCCTGGTGGCGCAGTGGTTGAGCGTCCGCCTGCCGATGCAGGGGACACAGGTTCGTGCCCCGGTCCAGGGAGATCCCACACGCCGCCGAGTGGCTGGGCCCGTAAGCCATGGCCGCTGAGCCTGCGCGTCCGGAGCCTGTGCTCCGCAGCGGGAGAGGCCACAGCAGGAAGAGGCCTGCGTACCGCAAAAAAAAAAAAAAAAAAAGAAAGGCCTCTCGGCAAGCCTCAGAGCCCAGCCCGGTGTGGGAACCGCTCGTTTCCAGGAAGTGCCTGGATTAAACCCAAGCCCCCACGTCTCCCTGGGACACACCCCACGTTAGTAAGAGGCTTGCCGAAGGCCAGGGCGGGAGGAGCATGTCGGGGGGCTTTGCAAAGGCAGCCCCAGAGCTCGTAAGTGACGAGGAGGGTATTTGCTCCAGAGCCATTCCAGAGAGGCCGTGCAATGCGGTAGACAGAATGATCTGGGGGTCCAGCAGCCCCAGCTCTATCTTTTACCAGCTGTGTGACCCTGGGCAAGTCCCTGCCCCTCTCTGAGCCCCAGTTCCCGTGTCTGTCACATGGAGACAATTCATCCTCCACTGCCCAGGGATGGTTGGTGGTAATGACGCTGGTAACAGCTAAAGCCTCAGAGGGCCCTTCACATGTGCCAGGCTCTGTCCTGAGGAGTTTACATCTGTTAACACATTTAATTCTCAATGACCCTGAAAGGTAGATCTTACTGTTAGCCCCATTTTCCAGATGAGGAAACAGACACTGCGTGGTTAAAGGAAGCCGGGCCAGGATTTGAACCCAGGCAAGTCAGGCTCCCAAACAGACCCGCGGCCTTACCCTGCCACTCATCCTCATCCAGGCCCCAGGTGCCTGGTAGACGGGCACATGTGTGGAACCCAGGCTGGGAAGCACTCTGCCACCCCAGCACCCGCTCCCGGCAGAAGAAAGGCCCTCTTTGAGGTGGCAGCTCTGTGTGGCCTGGGGCTCCGGGTCTCACATTCCACGGATTTTTGGCCCCTGACTTGGGCTTGGCAGCCTGGGCCCCATTGTTCTGCAACTTGGCAGGAGCCGCAGGGCACAGGCAGCTCCCGGAGGTGCCCTGTGCACAGAGGGGCCTTTCCCGGGCTTTTCCCTGCTCTCCGGTCTCATCCCTCTGGATCCCTTTGGTCTTTCTGCATCTGAACCCCCTAAGAAGGAGTTTCTGGCAGGAATGTCCAGGGTAAAGGGGTTGGGCTTCTGTTGGGGTGTAGACAAACAGAATGCAAATCCTCTGAAATCCAACACCCTGGAGAGCCTCAAGAGGCCGTGGCTGTCTTGGACCCGGGAGGCGCGTTGGAATCAGAGCTGGGTTCAGATCTGCCCTCTGTATCCTACTCACAACACGACCTTGAGTCTCCCCTCTCTGAGCCTGATTCCCCATCTGTAAAATGGGTCTGTCAACAGCCCAGGCTAAGTGGAAGAGGTCTGGCCACTGGACGCCTCAGAGAACCTTCACTTCCTTCCTCCCTCCTCCTCCCTCTCTCCTCCCCCTTCCTTCCCCCTCTGCCTCCTTGCCCTTTATCTGGCCCTCTCTGGCACTGGGGGGCAGGGTGCGGGGGTGGGCTGTGACTTGCAGACTCCTTTCCTGGAGCAAAGGCCCTTCCTCCTCGCGGGGACATGAGGTATAGCCGCTTCTATTAGGTTCCGGGCAGAACTGCTCTTAGGCACAGCAGTTTACCCCAGGGGGTTGGCACACCAGGCGTGTGGACAGCACTGCTGCATCTGCTCGCTGCCATCCCGAAGGGAGAGGGCTCTGGGCCCCCTGTCGGGGGAATGGCTCCTCGTGGCCCACCGGCCCTGGGATCACCCCTACCCACTCAGCACTGACCTATTCTTGAGTGGAGGGGGCTTGTTCCTTGGGGAGCCACTGGAAAGGAAGTGATGTATTGCTGGTAAGAGCCTGTGAGGGGTGCAGTGCAGGGGTTATGGGCAAAGGTGCCATCACAGGTTTGAGTCCTGGCTTCACCACCTGTGATCCGTGTGATCCGGGCAAATCTCTCCACCTCCCTGTGCCTCAGTTTCCTCATCTGTAAAGTGGAACAGTAACAGAAGCTGTCTCGTGGAGGTGGTGTTAGTGAGATGGTGGTGAGATGGGCTAACAGGTGAAATGTATAAAGAAAGGGCCCAGCATAATAAGGACACACAGTTGTTGGCTTACCATCATTATTACTATTATTTCTGATGAGGCCAGAGCCCCTTACTTTGCTCTTGGAGCTCTGTGTGAGGAGCAAGGTGAGCTCCTGAGAGCCTGCAGACCGCCTCTGGGTGCAGGTGCTAGATCGCCACGTGGGGAATGACATTCACAAATACCTCCTAGGTCTCTGCCCAGTGTGACTTGCCCAGGGTCCCAGCTGGGGAGTGACAGGGTGGAGATACAAACCCAGGCCCGCTGGCCCTAGGAGGCTGGGTGAGGCGGGACGTTGGAGCCCGAGATGGATGCACTGTGGTTTCCAGCCTGCGTGGTCTGTGAGCAGGTGGGCAGGTGAGCCAGTCACGTGTGGGCCTGGCCTTTGGGCCACACCTGGTGCCTTCTGAGATAAAGACAGAACCTTTTTGCTGAAGACAGCTCTCCTCCAGCCTTCCCCCGGAGGCCTCCCTAAGGGCAGAGGACGGTGAACATGTCACCCCCAGGGGTCTGGGGCTGCAGCCCGAAGCAGCTGCAGAGCCTGCAGGAGTCTCCGGTTTTATCTTAAAATTCATGCGCATTTTACATTTTGTTCCCTCTGTATCCGGTTTATTGCCGCACACATTTCCCTCCTGAGTAACAGCACTGCCTTGGGAAGCTGCTCGTGTTTATCTGTTTATCCTGGGGCTTTTTGTACCCAGGTCCTCACTGTGTCACCCGGGGGGTGTGCACTCCAGTGCGGAAGCTCGGGCGCAGATGGTGGGGAGGTGCTGTGGCCCCATCTGCATTGCAGGAAGCCACCTTGGTGGCCCATCTGGAGGAGGAGGGCTTGGCGGAAAGGGCACCAGGCACTGGTGGAGACCCAGGAGTCCAGGCGGAGGCGAGGCCTGGGCTGGGGCAGAGGTGGGAGTATGGGGCTGGGGAGAGGCCTCAGAAGTACAGGCACACCCCTTAATACCCTCCACATGACACCCGTTTGAGATAAGAGCAAAGAGACGACAGCACGAGATCTACCTCTTTATATGTACACATTAGGATGAAGCACATAAGATGCCGTGCGTGAGGAGCAAAACCGGCAACTGCACAGGCAGGACGCAGCACAGGCCGGGCTGGGTTTGACGGGTTGCTCTCAGCCACCAGGGCCTCCCTGCTAGGCTGACGCGGGTGCCATCTGCAGACCGTGCCCCTGCTCCATGTGTCCTTGCTTTCTGCCATCTACTTTGTATGCTAGAGAGCAGTTTTACCCCAAAATGCTGAGGAAAGGGGTGTGAGGGAGGAGCTGGGCCTGCCCTGAGGACACAGAGGAAGGATGGGTGCTGGACGCCAGTGTGCAGATTCTAGAGAGGCTTGGGGTGCCTTCAAGGGCAGAGGCGGGGAGACCGAAGGTCCAGCTCAGCAGGCAATTCAGGGCTTGGTGGCCAAACTCTGACAGGTGCCGTAGACATCTCTAAGCCCGGGAGGGCTGGCCCATCAGCTACCAGAAAGAGCTACAGTGGGGAGGAAGGAAGTGTGATCTGTGACCAGATCTCAGTGGCACTGACCGTAACAGCCCCATTGGTGTGGGTTCCTTTCCCACTGCCCAGATCACCCGGTTCACGCAGCAGGACCTGCCAACCCACTGGACCAGGTGACGCCTATCAGCTTGGGCTTTGGCTGGTGGGGACGGCTGGGGGTGCAGGTGACCAGGTGACTTACAGGTGGCGAGAGGCAGAGTCCGTCTAGAAAGACGATGTCCTAGGTTGGGTTCTCCAGAAGCAGACCCTGAGACGAGACCGTATAGGGGAAACCACAAGGGAGTGGGGGAGGCAGACAAGCAGGGTGTGATCTCAGACCAAATCACTACCCCACTCGGGTCTCTGGAGTGACTTACCCCCAGAGCATCCGGACCGGAGGCAGGGGAACGGGCTTGCACACTCGCCCCCTGGGTCATTGATTCCTAGGGACTCCAGCGCTCCAGAGGGTATAGACGAAGCTGCTTTGATAGCCTGGCCAGCCCTTCGGGGTTCTGTTTGGGGAGGGTCAAGTGAGAGGTGCCCGTGGGAATGCCAGGGCGGGGTCTGGTGGAAGGAACAGCAGCCTGATTAGGGGGCCCTCACCACATGCCCGCCCTGCACCCCATGTCTTCCAGGCATCCTGGGGGAGCCCAGGCCTGGCCCTGGACACCGAGATTTAGGTGTTGTAGAAATGCTTATGGGTGAACGGAGGGCTTTCCTCCCGAGGAGGAACGCTTTCCCTCTTGCGTCCAGGAGCACCGCGAGCCATACAGCGTCTTCTGTGTGCCTGAGCCTGGGTCCTGCCCTGGAGGTGCTTGTCTGCTGGGGAGGCCAGCAGAGGCTGCCTGTGACACCAGCAGTGGAAGCGATCTTGGGAGTGGTACTGAGATGGCCTTTAGCTCAGGCCTGGGCACATGGTGGGCAATTAATCAGGACAGCTACTGCGGTTACTATGGCCGCTGGTGAGTGGCATCCTTGACTCTCCTGGGGGCCTTTGATGTGGCAGCCCAAGCCCTGGAGGTTGAGGGGGCTGTTCCCTGTGCAGAGGGCTCTGCCCCTGCCTGGAGGTTTGTGCAGGACTTGAGTAGGACCCATGGCCTCGGCCTTCCCAGTGTCGGGTGCACCAGGTCCCGGCACCTGGTGGGTGTCCTTCCTGCAGCTGCTACTTGCAGTCTGACTCAAGGTCTCTCTCTTCTGGCCACTAGGCTGCCAGCCTGGGTTTGTATGGGGGTGAGGCACGGAGGACAGTAACGGGGCAAGAACAGGCTTTGGAGTCCGGCACGCGTGGCATTGAATCTGGCGCCTCCCTTGCTGGATGGTGGGGGCACCTTTAGACTTTTCCCTGCACAGAATCTGTGTTCCCCTCTATCCAACGGGGATAGCCCTAGCAACCTAGTCGGGCCAGCGTGATGGAGGGAGGTGTGTCCCATGGGCCGTCGAGCTAGTTCTGCCACTTCCAAGCCGCAAAACCAAGGACAAGTTACCTAGCAGCTTGGCAGCTCAGCCTGAGCATCTGTAAAATGGGACGAGTGAAATTACTTCCTCGATCCGAGGGCCGTCGAGAAGAGAAAGTGCACAGGCCTGTGTGTAAGAAAGCCCTTCTTTTCTGTTGCAGCCCGTGTCCTCGTGAGGCTGGCATGCAGGATGGCAGGACAGCCTAGCCACCTGCCCCATGGAGGGAGCCCAAGCAACCTCTGCCACAGCCCGGGGCCCGCGCACCCTCCCGACCCACAGGTAAGCCCTCCTCCTTCACCTGCAGTGCACTGGAGAGTCTTGGAGGAACACAGATCCCTGAGGCTGCTTTGTCCCGGCCACAGAAGGATGCCCCTTGGCAGCCCCCAGGCACCCTGAATGCTTCTAGTGATGGGAGCAGAGTCACTACCTAACCATTCTGCCCTCCATCCCAGTCAGCCACACTCACAGATGCCTCGCTGTTCCACACTCTGGGCTGGGATGCCAGGCCCTGGTCCTGTCCCTGGGGTTTCCGTGTGAATGGAACAGCTTTATCTCGGAGGGGTCAGCACTGCTTAGAAGGACAGACATAGAGGGAGTCGTGGAGGCCCCAAGGAGAGTGAGGGGCGCAGGCGAGCGGACGGGGTGCGCTTCCTGGCTCTGAGCTGGTCTGCCTCCTTTCTGGTCTCAGCTGTGTTCTGGGCCTCTTTAGCCTCTTTGTCTAGGACCCGCAGAGCTTCGGGGACGCTGCTTTCCTTACACTGGCCCCACCCTCTCAGCCAGGCAGCCTTTGGCAGCTTTTCGGAAAGTGGCTTCTGGGGTTGTGAGCTGCTCGCACACCCCATGCCTTTGCACATGCCATTCCCTGGGCCTGGGGTGCCCCCCTCGACACCTCCAGGCCTCAGTCCAAATGCCGCTGCTTCTGGGGAGCCTTCTTGTTCCACGGCACTCCCGTCTGTGCTGTCTCCACACCTGCGCACAGGCACTAGGTCATGGCCGTGATCGCATCCGCTGGGGCACTGGCGCCTGGGTCTGCCTCCCTTCCTGGACAGAAGCCTCTGGGGTGGGGCTTCGCCTGCCAAGTTCATGAACTGCAGATCCATGGAGTGCACCACCCAGGACACCGCCGTGTGTGAACAGACCCAGGTCTGCTCTTAGGGAGCACACAGCCTCACGGGAGAGAAAGACAAGAAAGAAAGCAGAAGAAACTGGGGGTCAGTGGAACTCCAGCAAGGAACGTGGCCTGAACTAGGGGACCAGAGAGGCCTCCTACAGGAAGTGGCTTGCAAAGAACTAGAGGGGACAGAGAGCTTGGCTGGGCAGATTGGCCAGGGCCAGGTGCTGTAGCATCCTGTGGGCAGCCTGGAATGATGAAAAGTAATTGTCCAGAGTTGGCTTGTGTCCCAGGCCTGTGAGACCTAAGTCAGGAGGAAACTCAGAGTCAGCCACCTTCCTGAGCCATGGAAGGATTGTCACAGCTTCTAACTGCCTAGTCCTGTTGGAGGACTTCAGGTGGACTGGTGTTTGACCTGCTTGGGCAGGGTTGCCATGTACAGTTGTATAGGTTCTACACTGCCCAAAGGTGCCTGGCCAAGGAGGCAGGTGGGTCTGAAATCCTCCTCCTGCGCCTGAGCTGTCATCAAACTGTGCTTCCTGGTGTGACGCTGCATGAGCCCAAGGGAAGGGGCGCATCTAGAGATTCACACAGAGGTGACACGTTCAGTAGGAGAAGCAGTGTATGTGCGTGCACACACGCACGGGGGGTCCAAAGGCATCTATGCTCCCCATTCCAGTTACTGGCTGGGATGCAGGGGCCCATTTCCTAGGTGGAATTTGGGGAGAAAGCTGGGAAGCCCATAGACACTGCTGGTCCAGGGTCCACCAGAACACCTCCCCGATGGCTGGGGGCAGCGGGGCTTCCTCGGGTAATGTAGCAATTTGTCATATTAAGTCATTCACTAACAATTGAGTCCCCCTTGATTAATCTCCCAGAATTAGCCAGTTGCATTGTGAGCAATTAGGGTTAATTACAGCCTCATTTGGCATAGCAGAGAGTCCCATAATTATGTCACAAACAAGGCGAGGAGGTGGTGGGCTGCCGTGGCAGTGGCATCTTCTGGGTGTCTCCTCGCACGTGTTGGAGTGGGTAATGACATAGTTAAGTGTAATTAGATACGATTACTCAGCGTTGGCTAGCGGCTGGCGGGAAAGATGCCCCTGGTTCGCCAGCATCTGGCCGGGTCTGCAGAACTGGGGCACAGCCGCATTGACGCTGGGGCTGCTGCAGGTCAGGGCTGGAATGAAAACAGTCAGGCGCTTTCTCTCTCCTCGTCTCATAGAGCACTGGTATTTAAACACTGTCTGGGGAGAGATCACGGCTGGAATCTTGCCTGTTTTCAGGACATAGAAACACCTCAAAGTGACGACACAGGCATTTTCCTTTACGGCAGGAGGCACTGCTGTTTCCCTGAAATCACCCTGAGAGAAAAGAGCTGGGCTGCATGATGGCAAAATGCTGTGCTCTGGACCAGGCTGGGTTTGGTTCCCAATTCCATCCCTCACCAGCCAGGTGACAATGGGTAAATACCTCTCTGAGCCTCAATTTCCTCTTCTGTAAAATGGGGCCATGAAGAAAGTGAGATGGTATATTTTAAACACCCAACATGGTACCTAGCATTGTTGGGGTTAAGGAAATGGTATGTCATTGATCTTATTCTTATATTTGAAAAATCATTTTGGTTTTCACAGCTAAAGAGCCCAGGGCTGGAAATACCCCAGTGTAGAAAGAACAATTTAGCGAATACTCAAACTCTGGCTTTTGTGAACCTTCTGTGTCCGAGGCTAGTGGTTTGTTCATTTCAAGGAACTTTCTAGCTCTGGGTGCTGTCAGCCTATGAAAATATGTTTGCTGAACTGGGTTGAATCATATGTGAAATTCATATATATTTGGGAAAGCTGAACATGCTTGCTTTTATTGAGGTTTCTAATGAATGAATGAGTGGAGTTGAGAAGAAGAGCTTAAAACGCCCCCATGGTTTTACCAATTTGCTTCAGAGCATTTTCATCAGGAAAGAAACGCAGGGCTCAGCTGACCCACTAAGAAACACATGAATTTCCAAGAAGGAGAAAGGTGTTCTTGTCTGAGAAATCCCTGGCTAATGTGTCTTCCATCTGGAAAGTCTTTGCAAACCTGCTTGGGACGTGCCAAGTTCAGTTATATTCGGCACTGTTCAGAGACAGAGGAATGTACATAACTTTGCAGGGGATGGGGACAGCTGTCATTAGTTCTGCATTGCACCAAAATCTTTATGAAAATCTTCCCAAAACAATGATGATAGTTAGATAAGATTTAATGACCAAATATTAACGGCCATTAAAATTCAAGAAGTGTTTGCTAAGTGTTGTAAATTCAGCAAGTGCTTGTCTCGTTTCTGCCTTGGCTCTGCGGGCGAGCCCTACACATAAGTAAATAAAGATGATGCAGAGGTGAGGCTCCCAGGGAGGGATGGACCGATGCAGGGGGAGCCCAGAGAATGGGGTGGCTTGTTCTGCCCGGGGCATCAGGGTCGACAAGGAAAGCTCTCTCTAGAAAGAAGATGACACGTGGGCTGACAATGAGCAGGAGTTTGGGGCAAAACACGGAGAGGAGGATGTTCCAGGAAGAGGAAAGAGCCAGACCTGAAGGTGCAGGACCAGTCAGGCTGGATAAGGATTTAAATACTTGTGCTTAGAAAAGGTAACAGCTGGTGTTTATGAAAAGCCTGGAATCCACATTGTCATTTGGAATTGAATCTGTAGCAAATGGGGAGCCCATTTGGGGTTTAAATCGACAAGGGGCTTGGGTTTTAGGTCACTGGTAGCTGGGGCCCGAGGCACAAGTTAGGTGAAAATAGGAGGTCACATGACGCTTTGGCCTTAAATGGGCCCGACACAGGGAGGGAAGACGCCAGAGACTTCCGGGGGAAAATCCAACTGCCCTTGGTAACTGAAGGGATTCGGGAGAGGGAGGTAGAGGACGTGGCCAGCCTGCTGGCATGGGGGCCGACGCTCTTTATGGTTTGTTTCCCTTCAAGTCTTTGTTAGTGGTTGGAGCTGGTTCCAGATTCTCTCGTCCGTGTGTTTAAGCTCAGCTTTCTCTGAGCTGGGTTAGTGAGGCTCGTCCTGGGGGAGGCACCACAACTGAGGTGACCTTAGGTTTTGTCATCAGGCGTCTCCCATGTTCCGGCGTCTTGCTCGCTGCTCCCATGAGCTGATGGCACAAAGCTGAGTGTAGACAGACTTCCAAGCTGAGACAGTCACAGTGGTGGCTGTACCTGCGTTACGATGCCTGGCAGTTACCTCACTTCGTCCTCCTACCAGCTCAAGAGAAGGAGACCTTATTCAGAGCTCCATTTTGCAGGGGAGGAAACCAAGATGAGTGGTAACTTGTCCTTTTCGCTGTTGAGGGGCAGAGCCCAGAGCCAGGGGTGGATCCAGGCCCTGTGGCCCCGCAGAGCATTTTCTTGCCACGAGGGCTGCAGGAGGGGAGACTGGCTTCGGGGACAGAATTAGCCAGATCGTGAAGAGCTGAGTGGGGCTGGCCTCGTAAAGAGTCTGACAATATGGACTCTTTGTAAATCGCACCCTTGTTTCGTGCCACACAGATTTAAAGCACATTGCTCTACACGCATGTACCGCATCCATGAGAAGTTCCCTGCACACGATGTCAGATGTCTTTAAAGGTGAAACTCGTTTACAGGAAATGTCATTCTGATGAAGCGTGCTTTTTAAAATCATAGAAGCGGTTGCCTTAAAATTAATGATGCATTGCAAATATCAGGGAAAAAAGACCCATCCAGTGTAAAGATGATTAAAATTCAGGTCAGAAGTCTGACTTAGTCAGGCTAAATTTTTTAATGAGATTTCAGAAAATTAATTGGGCGAATGCATTTTTATTCTTTTAACATGTAATTTTATGCTCCTGTTTAAAAAAAAAAAAAGGATTTGTCGATGGCTGAGGCTTATTGTGGTTCAAACATTTTAAACTCAAATTAGCGCAGGGTGGGGAGCATTTGTGGCCTAATTTGATCTGACTTGGGGAAGAGAGCTGGGTCTCTCCGAGCTTTCTGGGGTGGTCCAAGACACTCCCTCCCCCTGCTGTATATCTGGTTGTGTCCTCCATTTCTTGGGAGGGTGCGATTGGGACTGCAGGTGACTCAGGACCTCGGCCGCGTCATCGACTCCTGATCCCACCAAATTCCTCCTGCTGCCCAGGGAGTTGCTCCCAGAGGCTCCTCCTCTCTGAGATCGTGAGTCCTCCCCAGGCCTACCGCCACCTCCTCCCTGCCCCTCCACCCATCTCTTCTACCTTTTCGGGAGAACTAAGGGGCTCCCACCCTGGGGAAGGGGGATGAGTAGGTCAGAAATGGCCTCTGGTGCCCACAGCACAGCCTAGAAAGGGAGGCGAGCCTGTTGTCTAGCACAGGCCCTGGGTGAGTGGCACAAGGTCAGTAAAGTCAGAAGCTGCAGGTACATTCACCTCACCACTTTCCTGTAGCCAGAGGATGTTGGGTAAATGACCTCTCTGAGCCTCAGTTTCCTCATATGTGAAATGGGGCTGGGGAGACCTAAGTGAGATGGTGTACTTTAAACATCCAGCATGGTACCCAGCATCAGGGGTGTTAAGGAAATGGGATGTCGTTGATCTTATTCTTGTATTTTAAAATTCATTTCAGGGAATTCCCTGGTGGTCCAGTGGCTGGGACCCCACGCTTTCACTGCTGTGGCCTGGGTTCGATATCTGGTCAGGGAACTAAGATCCCACAGGCCACACGGCGCGGCCAAAAAAAAAAAAAAAGAAGAAGAAGAAGAAACATTCATTTTAGTTTTCATAGCTAAAGAGCCTGGGGCTAGAAATATGCCCGGCGCAGACCCTTGGTGGGGTGTGGACGGGGGTGATGATAATGACAGCTGACAACTCCCTGTGCTTGGGTCCCTGGGCCAGGCTCCCGCCAGGCCAGGCACACCCTGCCTCAGCTCACCCCCAGCCCCTGGGAAATAGGTGCTGCCATCCTCCAGACGTTCTACAATGCCAACCCAATAGTAATAATAACAAGAAACACGCGGCATTTCCTAAGTGCTGGGCCCTCTTCTAAGTGTTCACTCATTAACTTATTTAACCACCAACAGCCCTCTGCAGGGCGCGCTGATTATCTCAGTTGCGCAGATGAGGAAACCGAGGCCCAGAGGGCTCACCGGGAAGTGGCAGAGCCAGGACTTGAACCCAGGCCTCCAGGCCCCAGCGTTAGTGTCTCAACCAACAGAGCCAGAGTGGCAGTCACCTCTCTGCCAACCTGGGCCCAGGGATTGTGTTTTTTTCCCCCGGGAGGCAGCATGGGGTCCCAGACGTAACAGGGAACAGTAAGCGTTGCATGAGCCATTTGCAGAAAGGCCATCAGGAGGATGTGTTGGAGCCGCCATCATGGGAGTTGTTCGGGGCCAGCCCCGTGTTTGCCCAGCAGTTTAGAGCTCCCCAGACCCTCTTGTCCTGGAATCCTCCGGGAAATCCTGGGCTGGTGTTTCTAACATCCCCCATCATGGGTGACCCCTCTCTGATGCAGGAACAAGAGTGGAACTTGCCAGGGCCCACCCAGGAGGTGGGTGGCAGCAGGGAGAGGCCTGGCCTTTGGGGGCAAGAGCTCAGTTCAGCTTTTCTCCGAACCCCTGAGTTAAATCGGGGTCAGGACTCTGCTGGCTCAGGCAGCTGCGCCCAGGAGCCCCGTGTCCCGTGGTGACCCCCACCTGAGCAGAGGCCCCTCTGGGGACAGGGCCCGGTCCTAACCCCTGTAAGGGCAGCAGAGGCCCCTGAGCCCCCTCACCGCTGTGCTGCTGCCCGGGTAACCTGCCCCCTCCTCAGAGCTTTCCTCTAATTAGGTCGAATGGGCTGTGACAGGAAATGCAAATCTGGGTCATCGCATATGCAGATGTGCAGGGGAGTCTCAGCGATGGTGGCTGGGAAGTCGCCCGCATCCTCTGGGAGCTTCCAGTGGCTGTGGAGCTGGGCCACGTGGCCTCTGGGGAACATCCTTGGGGTGGGTGGAGAGCACTGGGGACTGACCACTCGCCACGGAGGGAAGCAGCCCCACGTTGGCAGAGCCAGGATCGTTAGTGAGCACATCCCCCAGACTCTTCACTGCCCCACGTCACCTGGCAGCGCAGCTGGGTCTCTATCGTCAGGGAGTTCAAGTCCCAGCTCCCCACTGCCTGTGCCTCAGTGTCCTTATTCATAAAGTGGGATTAATAAGTCTTGTTTGGGCTTCCCTGGTGGCACAGCGGTTGGGAGTCCACCTGCCGATGCAGGGGACGCGGGTTCGTACCCCGGTCCGGGAAGATCCCGCATGCCCCGGAGCGGCTGGGCCCGTGAGCCATGGCCGCTGAGCCTGCGCGTCCGGAGCCTGTGCTCCACAACGGGAGAGGCCACAACAGTGAGAGGCCCGCGTACCGCAAAAAAAAAAAAAAAAAAAAAAAAGTCTTGTTTTACAAGGCCGTTAGGAGACTTTAGTCCTGAGACCTGTCTAAGCATCTAGTACAGCAACGGACGCATAGTAGGTGCCTAATACATGAAAGCTTGTCGTCGTTATTTTCATGACCATGTGTGATCCCTCCAAGTGCCAAGAAAGCTACCTTTTTCTAGGGTGTGTGATTTCAGCTGCACCCATAGAAGTGACAGTGGCTGGGTCACAGAGTCCCTTCTGCACCAGGCTGTTTCGGGTGCATTTCGTTGTGTCATTAGACAAACATGCCCTGAGCACTTGCTTCGAGTGGGTCAGAGCCTTAGTTCAAGGGGCAGAAAGGGGACTAACACAGGGGCCCACTTGGTGAGGCCCATGGTGGGGGGATGGGTGGCACCCAGGTGGCTGAAGCAGGAAGTGTAGGCCTGGCTAGTCACAGGGTCTCAGAGGAAACGCAGAAGTGGCATCTGAGTTGGGAGGCCACACAGCACAGGGTGAAGGGTATAGGTGAAGGGTGAAGGCTCTGGAGTACCCAACCCCGGGTTCAAATCCCCGCCGTTACTCGTGGTGGGGTCTGGAGCCTCCCCTCCGAGCCTCCGCTCGGTTTCCTTGAAATGGAGATTGCGATGATGTCTGCTCACAGGGTCCTGGGAAGCATTCTGCACGGCGCCTGGCATGTAGTCCGTGCTCAGTAAATGCATGCTTGCTCGTCTGAGGTGGACACGCAGTGTATAGGTAGGTCAGTTGCTGTGACTAAAGAAGGTACCTGACAGAGACCAGCAGGTGCTGGTGAGAGCGTTGTCTTCTTCCTCCGCCAGCCCTCCCTCCCGCTCGGGTCCCCGGGTGGAGCATCTTCAAATCTCTGGAGTCCTGGAGACTTCAGAGTCGGGGTGGGCCCAGCTGTCATCTTGCTGAGGGAAGGAGGCAGCGGAATTGCAGGCTGCGAGGCTGAGTTCCATTTCTCACTCCTGGCAAGAGGGTGCCCGTTAGGGTCTCCTTGGCCCACGGCTGAGCCTCGACCGGTGCAGAGGCGGTGGGTAGTTGCTCGGGGCCCCCCTGGCTTCCTCACTTCTGCCCTGCCCACGCCTGCCAGTAACATGACTGCAACCACTAAGCACCTACTATGTGCAGGGCTCAGCGATCTCACGGGACCCTCACGGCCACCCTACTTCTCCCTTATAGACGAGGAGACCGAGGCACAGGGTGGCTTGTGTAACCGCCAAGGTCACCAGCCAGCGACCCAGGCTGATTGGCTCCACTGTCAGGGTTCCCAAGGCTCTTCCAGGGCCTACTGGTCTATCGTTGGCATTCCTAGTAGGGAGAATTCCAGAACACGGCCCAGGGAAATACTTGGTCTTCCACACTCTCAGATGGTCCGGCCCAAGTCTGGAAGAGACATTTTTCACTTCAGGAAATTCAGCGGCTTATTCTTGCTGCGGTGGGGCTTTCAGGGTTCCTTGCCCCACCCCTGCTCCCCAGACTGAATCCTGCACACATTTCTGCACACCTACTATATGGAAGTCATCTGGCAACAACAGAGAGCCTTTCTTCATGCCACCATCCAGCCGGGGAGGGTCCCCAGTGTCAGCGATCCCCCGCCTGAGAGTAGCAGGAGGGAGGGCACCTCCCGCCAGGCTGACGTGGGGCATTCTCTCCCCCCCTTCCCCTCCCAGGGCCCAGCGTTGGCGCCCCCTCCTCTCCTCTTCCCGAGAGTACCTTTGCATGTGTGTTTGTGTGTGTGTCGGCGGGGGGGGGGGCGGGGAGGTACCTGGCCACTGCTGCCTCACCTGTTGGCTCCATCCCTGGGCAGGTCCTACAGCTTAATCATGGCTTTCAATGCTGGCCCCTGGAGTGTCATCACGAAGTCTCCAGATTCTTCACGTTGCCATAAAGGAGGCAGTGTATCCAAAAAATGGGCTCAGAGCGTCAGGCTGCAAGTTTAACCTTCGTGTTCTCGTCTCTGTGATGGGACTGGCTACCCCGGGAAGGGAAGTTGCCGCTTTTAGGATGACTTGCAGGGTTAGGGTTGAGGTTGCATGTGGAGGGCCCACAGGGCCTCCCCGTGGTTGTGTGACTTCGGTGAGTTGCTTCCTTAGACATTTATTGCACCTACTCTGCTGCCAGTCTCCACCGGGACAGAAAGGATTCAGGAGTGACAAAGGCAGGCAAGGCGCTGGCCCACAGAGCCAGCCTTCAGGGGGCGGAGACAGAAATGAGCAAAGGAAAAAGTGATCACATACTGAGGGCTGGTGATAAATGCTGTGGAAGAGATCACATCTGCAG
Source organism: Phocoena sinus (assembly GCF_008692025.1). Lineage (NCBI taxonomy): Eukaryota > Metazoa > Chordata > Mammalia > Artiodactyla > Phocoenidae > Phocoena > Phocoena sinus. The sequence continues at coordinate 10,951,145 of NC_045768.1, read as the reverse complement.
AGTGGGGTCCTTGGCATCAAATGGAGCTGGTGTGGAGAGCGCCAGGGGGCGAGGGGGGCTCTGATAGTGGGGTTGGCAACCAGGGTCCCTCCTTCACCTTGTAGGGGCACTGCTGGGGCTCAGGAAGGGGCAGCAGCCCCCCGCCCCCACGGCTCCTGCCCTCCGCTCTGCCTGGCTGGTCACCGATGCCCTCTGTCCCTCCCCTCCAGAGGCACCCGAACGCCCTGTCTTTTCGCTGCTCGCTGGCTGACTTCCAGATTGAGAAGAAGATCGGCCGCGGGCAGTTCAGCGAGGTGTACAAGGCCACCTGCCTGCTGGACAGGAAGACAGTGGCTCTGAAGAAGGTGCAGGTGAGCCAACAGCCCCACGGGGTCAAGACCACATGGCAGGAGTGGCTTGTGTCCGAACATTGTAGCTCTGGTCTAGTCCCATCTCTGCCCTTCCCTCTCTCCCTCCCTGTCTCCCTCCCTCTCTCCCTCCCTCTCTCCCTCCCTTCCCCTCCCCCTCCCCCTTCCTCTGTAAATGAGGGAAACTACGCATCTCACTCGCGGGGCTGTGGGAGAATCAGGGCGACTTGTCTCTGTGGAAGCTCACTGTAAGCCATAAAGGAAAGCAATGAGCATGTGCTGAGCACCTGCTGTATACTGGATCATGCTGGAGCTCTCGGAACTTTGACAGCACCCCTGTGGGTAGGGATTATCATCCTCCCAGAGGTGGAAAACTGCAGACACGCGGATAACTCACCAGGGCTGGAGGGAGCTGAGACTCAGATCTGCGGCCACTGACGCTTGTGGTCTGCTCTGGGCTTGAGTGCCCCGCCCAACCTCTGAGTCCCTCCTGAACGGAGGAGTGGGGTCGGACAGATGGGCTTTAGGCAGCAAAGCCCAGGCAGGAGGCGTTTCCATGAGAGCCACTGGGCCCGTCGGAACGCTGCTTTGCTGCAGGAACGGTCCTGAATCCTCCAGCAGAGCTTCCAGGGCCCCTCTGTTTGCTCATTTACCTTCAAGAGTGAGATTAGCAGCCTGGGCAGAGGAAGCCCAGGAGAGAGAAGGTAGCTGAGACACAGTCACGAGGTGGGGAGACAAGACGAAGACCTCCCGCCTGGAGCCGGCCAGCGTGATTGCCTCCTTGTTGATCTGTGAGCTGTACGTGAGGCCTCTGGTGGCCGCAGGAGAGACGGGCTCCTCGGTTCAGAAAAGGCCTGTGTTCTGCTCTTTGTCTGCTAAGGAAGGGCTTACCTGGGTTCTCTTGGTGTTGGTTTTTAGTGCCAGGGTGGGTTCTGTGGTGGGGCTGCTGCAGTGTCGCCCTCCTGTTTGTTCCTGTGAGTTAGAAGATGCTGCGAGGACCCACACAGTGAACACTAGGGGGGCTGGGGGTCAGGGGGTGCATGCTGTACCCCCTCTTCTTACTCGGTCCACACGACGGTCCTGTGAGGTCAGGCTGTTGGCCCCATTTACAGACGTGAAGACTGAGGCCCCAAGCATGTTTCCTGCCACTCACCAGTGCACGACCTCAGCAAGTCACTGGACTTCTCTGGACCTCAGTCTCCTCCTCTGTAAGTCGGCAACAGTAACTCCTGCCTCACGGGAGTTGCCCTGATGATTTGGTGGAAATTGGTCAGCACAGTACCTGGCACGTGGTGGGCACCCAGTAATACGAACTGTTGTCCTTACAGGGTTCCCTCGGCGAGGAGGTGGGAGAACCCGGACTGGGGTCCTGGGCCTCGTGCCCCCTCTGGGGGTGCTGGGTTTTAACCACTCTTTCTCTGTTTCCTCTCACCCAAGATATTTGAGATGATGGACGCCAAGGCCCGGCAGGACTGTGTCAAGGAGATCGGCCTCCTGAAGGTGAGTGCCCTGGGCTGAGCGGGGGTCCCTCACTTCCTTGGGCCAGTCTGGGCCGCATCATGTCCATCACAGCCCTCAGCCCGTTAGATTCAGAAACAACATACCTGCGGGGGACAGCAGCTTGTTTGCTTTCTTGTGGCCTAGCAGGGACCCCGCCTCACCTCTGCCCAGTCCTCATGCCGCCCCCGGACTGGCTGTCCTTGTCCCACGTGGATCCTGGATGTGGCGGCCCGTGGACCAGGCTACTGGGGAAGGAGCAAGGGTGGGCGTTGGGTTGAACTTCAGTTTGTCTGTCTCTGTCTCCCTCTCTGTCTCATCCTGTCTTTCCTCTCAGTCTCGTATTCTTGTATTTCCACGTGGTGACACGCACATCTGAAAGTTCAGCCACAGTGTGTTCTCTTTTCTTCTCTCCCATCCTCTTACTCCCACCAGGAGATGCTCTGTTGGGGAGACTCAGCAAAGCCAGCCTAGGGCACTGGGTAGAGTGAACAGCCAAGCACATGGCCCTGGGTTCTGGCTGCTGGAGGGCCCCAGGGCCCCTGAGTCGTCAGCCTGTTGGGCTCTTGCTAGGTCTCCCACAGGGAGGAGGCACAGTTGGAGATGGGTCTCCCCAGGGGGTAGCTGGTATGCCCGCTCCTCTGTGGGCGGAAGTCCTTGGTTCAGCCAGAGCTGGGCTGACTGGACAGGGTCGTGTGAAGGACAGACGTGCAGGGGCCCATCTAAGGCGAGGGATGGTGGTGGTGTCTGTAGTCGTTCCTTTCCCCCTCCCCGCTGGCTTCCCCACTGGCCTCCTGAGAGTCAGAGATGACAGAACTTTCTGGACTAGACCAAGCCTGGTCTAAGGACTGCTCTCTCCTGGGGATCCCGCCCTGCTCCCCAGGCTTAAGGTTCAGTGTGGAAGGAGGGGGGCAGATTGTAGTGGCCTTGAATGCCACACTCAGGATGTGAGACTTGAACATGGGAACAAGAGGGGGGGCCCTGTAGTGGCTGTAGTGGCCAGATGGGAGTTGTGAGCACTCGCTGGGGTGGCCCCTGGCCACGATGGGTCCTGGGGGCAAGGCTGGAGGCGGGAGGCTTGTAGCTATCACAGGTCCAAAAATACCCTTCAGATAACATTTTTAAAGTTTTACGAAATGGTCAAATTCGGGACCTGCTTGTGATGCTGGGAACTGATTACCCAGCCCTGCGGAACAGCTGTCATGATCCCCCTCCCCTGTCTTCCCACTTGTGGCCAAGAACATGTGTACTACTCACACGGGTGAGGAGCTGTATGCGCGCGCACACTGAGCCAGGCTGTTCGGTTCCTGGGCGCAGAAGTGTGTGACCACAGCCCCTTCGGTGAGGCCGCCCCAGGTGGCGTGAACCCAGCCTTTCTGGGGGAGGGCGTTCTGACCCTCCCCCAGGCTGCAGTGCCACCAAGTGCGGTCGGCCGTGGGCTTCCGAGGCAGACCCACCCCTTGCTCATTAGCTGTGGGGCTGTGGGCAGGCTACTGACCACTTGGGGCCTCAGTTTCCTCATTTGTCAAAGGGGGTGATTGACAGCAGTGCTGTGTCTTCAGAGGTGTTGGTGGAATTAGTGAGAAGATGCATTGGAAGGACTCAGTGTAGCGTCCGGTCAGAGGCAGCCCTCGTTGCCATGGTTATAACCTCTGCCCCAAGGCCAGCCCCTTTCCAGAACTTGACGCACCTCCCCGGCCTGCCCGTGGAAGTCAACAGGATGTTCCAGGGCATGAGGTGTTTCCTACAAAACAGAGGGAAACACGGTTCTCGGAGGGGCCACTGGGCGACATCGTTCATACCGTTCATGCCAGGACCATTGAGAAGCTGCCAGGCGTGGGGCAGAAGGCGAGCCCTGTAGGAGCCTCCAGGGCTGCTTAGGGAGAGAACAAGAGGCGGATGTGTGGCTGTGTGATGTCTGCCGACGTTCCCCTCATTTCAGAATCCAAGACTGGGTGCAGGGCAGCATGCAGCATAGATGCACGTCCCTTGCCCAGCCACCTTCTGGGCCTTTGGGAAAATGTGCTTTCAAGTGGCCTCTGGAGGGGAGCCCCTGTGGGCAGGCGACCATACTGTGGCAGAATATTTGCGTCCCCTGTGCCTTCCCCAGATCCTGGAATCATTTTGGTGTAAACAGTTTCAGTTATAAGCAGTTGCCAGGGTCTCCTGTTAGCCAGCCAGGGACTGACTTCCAGTCAGTGGGGTGCTGTCCTGTCTGGAGAACACACGGGCGATGGTGATCGGGCCAGAGGCAGGGCTCTGGCACTGAGACCGCACTCAGGGCAGCTCTCACACCAGGAATGATTTTTTTTTCCAAGATTTCACAAAGAGTGGGTCAGGGGCTTCCCTGGTGGCACAGTGGTTGAGAATCTGCCTGCTAATGCAGGGGACACGGGTTCGAGCCCTGGTCTGGGAAGATCCCACATGCCGCGGAGCAACTGGGCCCGTGAGCCACAACTACTGAGCCTGCGCTCTAGAGCCCGCGAGCCACAACTACTGAGCCTGCGCTCTAGAGCCCGTGAGCCACAACTACTGAGCCTGCGCGTCTGGAGCCTGTGCTCCGCAACGAGAGAGGCCGCGATAGTGAGAGGCCCGCGCACCACGATGAAGAGTGGCCCCCGCTCGCCACAACTAGAGAGAAAGCCCTCGCACAGAAACGAAGACCCAACACAGCCAAAAATAAATAAATAAATTAATTAATTAAAAAAAAAAAGTGGGTCAGAAATTGAGGAAGTGGGAAGGAAGAAGGAAGGAGACGGACACTTCTAAGTGCTCTGCGGAGTGCAGCGACGGAGCAGTGGGGGTCTGGCCCCGCCCCAGAGGGGCCTGGGTGGTGAAGAGAGGGGTCATTTCCACAGTGTCTAGTGAGTCTTAGCTTTGTGCAGTCACCATGTCAGACATTTCAAGGGTGTCAGCCCCTGTAATCTTCACAACTTCTCTCCAAAACATTATGTCCATTCTGCAGAGGAGGAAACTGAGGCTCGGGGATGCAAAATGGCTTTCCCAGTGTCACCCAGGTCTGCCTGACTCCCAAGCGCAGGGCTTTCCCCCCGGATACTGCACCTCTCCAGCTGTACCGCCTCTCAGGGGCTCCCTACTCCCTCTTTTTCTCTCTTCGGACAGCAACTGAACCATCCAAACATCATCAAGTATTTGGACTCGTTCATTGAGGACAGCGAGCTGAACATTGTGCTGGAGCTGGCAGACGCGGGCGACCTCTCGCAGATGATCAAGGTGAGGGCGCCTGGTGGGGGCCGGGTCGGGGGCCCCTCCTCCGACCGGGTTCCTCACTGCTCTGGCCTCAGGCAGAGGTGGCCGCTGCGGGACACTCAGCCCCCCTTGCCGATGCTCACAGGCCTCAGCTGTGGCCTCTCTCGGGTCCCACCCGCACTTGCTGGGAGAAGGCCAGCTATGGGCAGTGGCTCGTGGGCCACTTCTGCCTTGCAGAAGGATGGGGACAGAGCCCCACGGAGGTCGGACCCCAGCTCATGGAATCTGGGAAAGTGTCTGTTGGGGCCAACTGGCTCATTTTATAGAAGGGAGAACTGAGCCCAGAGAGGCTGAAAGACTTGCCTGAGGATCCCACACGTGGGGACAGACCGGTACCTCTGGCCCAGGTCTCTACTTCCTGGCCTAGGGCCCTCCAGTGGACATCATCCCCCAGGTGACCTTCCTGAGGCCCCTCCAGCCCTGGAGAGGCATCTTCCTTCCCATATAATGGCTGAGGCTGGGGGGTCTCGGAGAGGTTGGGCAACTTGCCAAGTCCCACAAGCAGTCCCCAAACTGCCCCGCCCCACCTTGCCCCACCTCCTTGGGCCCAGGACCAGGTCCGCCTGAGTCTGCACTCGGGGACCATCACGACTCCACTGATGGGCCACCTACTCTGCGGGCCACAGCCCTGCTGAGCACATGCATCACTCACCAAGTCCACATCGTCCTTAGATAGCGAAGCTCAGAGAGGTTTAGTAACCTGCTTGAGGCAGCACAGCCTCTAAATGGGACCCCCGGGCCTGGGCTCTCAGCTTCACTCATTGCTCCTTCCTCAAGGTTCTCACTCCCCTGCTGGCTATACCCTCATCCACAGAGCGCTGCTGTGGGGTTGCATCGCCTCCCTCCCAGGAGCCCAGTCTGTCCGTGAGCCAGGCTGGGCCACGGTCAAGCCCACACCCTGCTCTCAGCCACACTTGCAAATGGGGCCAGACGTGGATCCTCTGCCTTTCCCACCAGGCACTGGGGATTGAGCAGTTAATTGCCCGGCGCCTGCTCTTCTGAAATTTGGCTCCTAGGAATACAGGCGTCTCTGGGAAGCGGCATTACTTGAGCTGTTATCACCTGTTTTTATATTTTCGTTGACATATTAATGCATTTGCAAGGATGTTAATCTCCACACAGATCCCTGGTGGAAACAGATGTGCTATATCACGTCTTACTTCTTCCTCTCCCCCCCCACCCCCGCCCCACTTTGTTTCTCCTTCCCGTGCCATTCTCTCACAGAACACGCATACATCCAGCATCCACCGTGTGCCCACCCCCATGCTGAGACCTAGGGATGCTGCTGGCGGGGCAGTGCTCTCAGGGAGCTCACCTTCTAATGGGAGGGCAGGGCTGTGAACGAGCAGTCATGAGCTGCCATGAACAAGCCAAGTTCAGGGTCTGTGGGAGTCAGGGAAGGCTTCCTGGAGGAGGTGACACATGAGCAGAGACCCATGAGGGGATACCCGCAGCCCAGAGGCAGAACAGCTTGTGCCAGAGCCCAGAGGGATGGAAACCCAGGGGTCCACAAAGTACTTTGGTCCAGGAGAGCACTGGGCAAGGGGAGGGGTGGAGAGCGTGAGGTGGAGGGTGGTCAGACCAACCAGGGCCTCATGTGCAGGCTTAGGATTTGGAACCTTGCTCCGAGGTCAGCAAGAAGCTTCTTGAGACTCGTGGTGCAGAGTAAACATGATCAGCTTTGTGTTCTGGAAGAAGGACTGGGTGCCCAGTGGAGGGAGGGGCGGGGCTGAGGGGAGAACAGCGGGAGGAAAGACCCTGGAATATGGCCTGTGGTGAGGGTGCTGCAGCCTGTCAGCCCCAGTGGACCCCAGACCCCCTCACAGCCTCTCAGTCCATGGAGTGGGGCTGGAGTCAGACAGTGGGTAGGGGGTGCTGGGCAAATTACAAATCCCTCCCCTCCCTGAACCTCAGTCTCCACCCCTGTCCCGGGGGCCTCACAGGGGACGGCCGTGTGGGAGCTGCAGGACCCGGATGCAAGCTTCTTCCAGCCAGGAGAGACAGGAGGGAGGCCCGTGGGTGTCCAGCACCCTTTGTGCCTGGCCTGGGGTGGGGTGCCTTCCCTCCACCAACGTGCCCTTCCCAGGCTTCCCTGGGGCCAACCCTAGCTCAGGGTTCAAGTCGGTCACTCACCCCCTGGGTTTCTGGGGCAGTGGCCGGGCACCTCAGGCCTCCTGTCCCGGGAGTCCTTCTCCTCACCTGGGCCTGGCACCTCCCCTCCCTCGGTCACGGGGCCCCCTCACCCTGCCTTGCCCCTCCCTGAGCCTGTTCCCCCTGCTGTGGCCCTTCACCTGCAGAGCCTGGCTGGGTGCTGTCCCCCAGCAGCAGGACAGGCAGGGCAGGGCAGTAGAAAGACCCTGGGCCCAGAGTCAGATACACCTGCTGGATGACCTTGGACGGGTCCCTGTGCCTCAGTTTCCCTGTCTGTAATGCACCCAGCACAGTGCCTGGGGCCTGGTAGCAGCTCGGTTTCTCTGGCCTTTCCCACTCTCTAGCCACCTCTGGATTTTGAGGGGAACAGGGGCCTTGCCAGGGCTCAGTCTGGGGCCATACCAAGGTCTGGCCTGGGAGGCCACTGGCCAGCAGACCCTGAGTCCCTAGGGCCCCCAGCCTCAGGGGCCAAGCAACACCACCAGGGCCATGGTGCCGGCATTATTTACGGTGGATGGTGAAGCCGGGAGCTGCTGCCACCCCAGAACCCACCAGAGACTCTGCGCCTTCCTGCTAAATGTCACACACACCAATAGGACGTGACATTTAGAAAGTCACGGCTCACAGCCATGCACATCCCCACTTAAATGCTCTAATGAGGATAAGCTAACATCATGGCATAAGTAACACCCCAGCCCGACCCACTGCAGAGGTCTGGGGTGGCCCGGGAGGGATGGGGGTCCTGTGCTGGGGGGTCCGTGCCAGGAGCCTGGGGCAGATCACACATGAGGCCTCCTCCGAGAATGGAGCCTCTTGGGGCTGTAGTGCCAGGCCAGGGGCTTTCCGCTGTAACTGTCCCAATGTTGGAGGTGCCCACATCAAATCCCAGCTCTGCCGCCCCTGCTGGGTGACCCTTGGCAAGTTCCTGAACCTCTCTGATCTTGATCCTTCATCAGGTGGTTACTGGTGTCCTTAGAAGTGTGTTAAGAACTTGGGTTTCCTGAGTGGAAGGCCTGGGGTTGAGCTGTTGTGACTCTGCCCCTTACTAGCTCCCATGTGGCCCTCAGTTTCCTCATCTGTGAGATGGGTGCAGTCATCCCTGTGTGGGGCCCAGCACAGACACTGCATGTGACATGTGCCTAGCAGAGGTTAGCTCGGGTCCCACCTTCTACCCCATGCCCCATCCCAGGCTGGGAGTGTGTCCTGGGTCCCCACCTTCCCTGTGCCAGCTCAGCTGCCCTGACAAAGGGGCCAAGGCTTCTCCCCTGGCTGCTTTGGAAAAAGATGGTTGCTCTGAAGGGAACAAAAACCTGGTTCCAAGGTACCGGTGTGTGAGTCGTGCCCCCCGACCCCACACAGGCCTGGCTCACAGGAGATCCCCCAGAGGGATGCTGATCTGAACAGTGGACGAGGGCATGTTCCCAGTTTACTTCTTCCAGGACCTTTGGTTACTTACAGCTCCCTCAGTGCAGCCCGGGTGGCTTTTGGTTTTTTGGTTTGTTTTTTTTTCTGGAGCATTATGTATGGTTTTCCAGGCAACAAAGTAGGTTTTGCCTGTCGAAACTGAGGGGGTCCATTTGAGAATGTCAGGCCCACTTCCTTGAGGTTCTTGCCATGCTTGTTAATGGTTATGTGTGCTGGGGTTTGCTGGCTCCAAGGAGGGGAGCTGTGATTTAACCACCAAGCATGTCTTGGGTGCCCCCATCCTGGGCTAGACCAGGGCCAGGGCAGAGAGTCCACACCAGTCACTCCTGCAAGGAACTCCCTGTCGGGCAGTGGGAGGAGATGGATGCGTGTCCAGGAGATTCCAGGGAAAGGGTGATTGAGAGTAGCCTTCAAAATGTGGTCCGGGGGGACTTCCCTGGTGGTCCAGTGGGTAAGACTCCGCGCTCCCAATGCAGGGGGCTCAGGTTCAATCCTTGGTCAGGAAACTAGATCCCATATGCATGCCGCAACGAAGATTCTGCGTGCCACAACTAAGACCTGGCACAGCCTAAATAAATAAATATTTTTTTTAAAAAAAGAAAAAAATGTGGTCTAGGCATTCCTTCAGCAAAGCCGTCCAGGACATCCGCTCTGGGTAAGGTCTGCCCTGCCCTTAGGGGGCCCGATGCTGGTGCTGGCGGCGGACCAATGACCGCTGGGGATAGGACGGGGCCAGTACCCTACAGCTGCCCTTCCTCTCGGCCCATCACCCAGGCCTGCCCATGTGTCTGTCTCCCCCACTGCAGTATTTCAAGAAGCAGAAGCGGCTCATTCCTGAGAGGACAGTGTGGAAGTACTTCGTGCAGCTGTGCAGCGCCGTGGAACACATGCACTCCCGCCGGGTGATGCACCGAGGTACGTGCTGGCCCGCCGGGGCCTCGGGGCCCAGAGCCAGCAGGGAGGCTGGACCCCAGGACGCAGCTTTCCCCTCGGCTCCGGGCTTCTTAAGGGACAGCCGTGTGGAAGTTGGACCACTTTGTATTCCCCATCCCGTGGGTGTCCAGCATCTCGCCTGTCCTTATGGGGTCAGAGAATGGGCGTGTGAGGCCCCAGGCTCGAATGTACACCCGTGCCTCGTGGCTCTTGCCCCTGTCAGGGACCCCCCATGGTGGGAGCACCAAATACCATGTAGTTACATGGACCCCAAGGACAGGGACCATGCTCGGTACATACTCTCCAGCCCCCAACACCAGCCTGGAGCCAGCACAGAGGGGGCTGCAGCAAGGGTTGGGTGGAGAGACTGGGAGGGAGGTGACCGGTTCATGGCCAGTTCCAGTATTGCCACCAGCTCTGCCTGGGAGGGCAAGGAAAGCATCCTGGAAAGGGGAACTTTAATATGGGCTTTGAAGTCTTAGTAGGAGTTGGCTGGGCAGAGGAGGTAAGTGTTTCTGAAAGTTGACATCATCCTGAACTGTGAGGAAGGAGCCTTCTGGAAGGAGTCACGTAGATGACTTCACTGATTCCTCCATACATTCATTCCACCTGCATTTATCAGTGTCTGCCGTGTGCGAGGCATTGCCCTAGTCACTGGGGAACAGCACAGGTTACCTCCCTGAGCGCCTCCTTCATCTGTTACACAAATTTTCTCAGAGTGCCTGCTCTAGCTGTAAAAGAGGAAGCGAGCGCAAAAATCCCTGCCCTCCTAGACCTCACAGCAGCCCTGTGACGTAGTGAAGTTAGACCCATTTCACAGATGAGGAAACTGAGGCTACGTTTCTCAAGGTCCACAGCTGGGCAGAGGCAGGGCTGGGGCCTCGCCCTGAGGGAGCAGGACTGGCGGCTAAGCCCCCATCACCTGAAGGGCCCTCCCCTCCACCCACCCCCAGGCCGCCTCCTCCGTCCTGCCCCTCCCCAGCCATCTCCACCTCTGATCCCACACCAACCCCTGTCCTTCCCCTGCAGACATCAAGCCTGCCAACGTGTTCATTACAGCCACAGGCATCGTGAAGCTTGGTGACCTCGGCCTGGGCCGCTTCTTCAGCTCCGAGACCACCGCGGCCCACTCCCTAGGTAAGGGGCCTGTCCACGCCCAACCCCCCGCAGGGTCCTGGATGACATGGGAAGATGCGGACCCTGTCCCCATGGTGCCTTTGGTTGGTTAGTGCAGCAAAATGCCTTGTTGTACCCCAGACATTCTTCTTCAGAACAGTGACCAGAGGGGAGTAAACCAAGGCCCCGAGGAGCTCAGGATGGAGCTCCCCTGCATCCTCACGTGCTCACGCTCTAGGGGGTGGGGAGATGTGGCTCTCTGGTCGCACTGGCAGCCACTCCGTCTTTCTCGTTGCTGCGTGGTATCCCGTCATGTGTGAGTGTGTGCGTCTGGTTGTTTTGAAACCCTCGTCCCCATCTGACCCCGGAGGACCCCTGGCCCAGCCTCCTTAGCAGCTGGTGCGTCGTGGTTCTTGTGTTAGGTCAGAATGAAAGGATGTTCAAGGACCTGCCAACCCGTGAGTTCTCAACACTTCATTCACCTACGCGGGCTGTTCCTCTTGCTGGGGGACGTTTGAGCTGTTCCCGTTTTGGGCTTTTAAATAGACAGTTTCAAAGATGTGGGGGCCAAGTGCTCACCCGGTAGAGGTGACTTTCTAGCTGAGCTGTGGGGAGTGAATAGGAGCTGGCGGGGCATGGGGGAAGGGATGAGGTGATCAGGGTCGAGGGACCTTGGGTGGCAAGGAAGGTGGGCGGGGCCTTGAATGCTAAGCTCAGTGGGTAGGCACCACCCCAGGAGTGCCGGAGCCCTGAGGGCCAGACGCCGGTGGAGACTTGGAGGTCACATGTGTGTTTTGGGTCACATTAAGCACTGCCCAGCTTCGGAATCCGGATACGTGAGTGAATGCAAAACTTGGACCCATGGAGAATTTTACGTTTAATTAGAATGACATTTAATTAGAAACCAGCAAAGTCCCCAGTGGAACACAGAAGTAGGGTCCCCTATGTGCTATGACCAGGGCCATAGGGGAACGTTTCATGATAGGGAGGGGTGTAGGGGCACCTCCCCTTTCCCTGAGCAATTCCTGGCTCTTTGGGGTGGCGTTTGAGGGGGCGGTGCCTGAGGCTCACCTCCCCGTGCGCTGCCGCGTCCACAGGCCTGGCCCCTTGAAAACCACTCTGTTCTGCCCTCATCTGCCCCGCACTCCACGGCCCAGCCAGTACATCTCGTGTCTCCCTGTCCCCGAGAGCCTGCGGCATGCCGGGAGACACACAGCGTCTTCTGGTGACGGCGGAGGTGCTTTCTGGAAGACACACTTTCCTGGTGGAAACTGTCACTGTTCATACAGGTCCTGTAGCACACAATCTGGAGAAACATGCTAACTCAGAGATCAGCAGCTCCCAGCTGGGAACGTGTGTGTGTGTGTGTGTGTGTGTGTGTGTGTGTGTGTGTGTGTGTGCGCGCGTCGTTTTCAAACCCTCGTCCCCACCTGACCCCGGAGGACCCGTGGCCCGGCCTCCTTAGCAGCTGGCGTGTCATGGCTCTTCCGTTAGGTCAGAGTGAAAGGATGTTCAAGGACCCGCCAACCCGTGAGTTCGTGACACTTCACTCATGCCTCAAACAGATGTGAGGGTCTGTGGGACCCTTCCTTTGTGCTGACGAGGAATCTAAAACCCAAGGAACTTGAGTGATTCTTCTGAGTCGTGTGGCAGCAGAGCCAGGACCCAAATGCAGGCCTCCCGGTACAGGGCCCATGCTTCTTCCAGGGGACCAGGCTCAGGGGTCCTGGAAGGATCTCCCTTGGGAACTCAGCCACCACCCCCACCCCGTTCCTGGGAGGAAACTGTCTTTCCCGCTCCCCTCAGACCCTTCTCTTTGGGAAAATCAGTGTGTCTTGTCAGTTTGGGACCATTTACCCCTCTGGTTTAAGAGCTTCAAAACGGCCAGAAATTCAAGGGGAACCGTCAAAGAGCAGAGTTAAAGCCACTGTCTCCCGTCCCCTGTCAGTCAGGCCCCAGCCCTCCTGCGTCCCGCTGGGGAAGAGACTGCGGCACTCGTCAGAGCTGGTTAGGATCACATCATTAGGAACGGGCAGGACTTCGGGCTCGTCCGACGGTGTGAGTTTATTGACTTGGACTGGTGCACTTATTATATTAATGAGAAGGAATTGGAACTTGGGAAAAGGCCGCCCGGGAAAGCCTGGCTCTTCCCGAGGCCTCTGAGTGGCTGACAGGCTGCGTGGTGGGTGGAAGGAGCCCTCCTGGGGCCGTTTGCCCACCGAGCTGAGAAGCATGGGCTCGGCATGGCCCTGCTGCCAGAACCGAGAACCGAGGACCAGGCCCCATGACGGCATCAGTGCAGAGCCAAAGCCCAGGGCCTGAGGTCTCCAAGACACAGGAGAAAGAGCCCCTTTCCATAGCGAGGCTCTGCACACAGCTAAGTCTTGTGCACACGTTTGGTGATGCAGGAGATTGAACTAACTGCAGTTGCGTCGTGACGCGGGAAGGACTTGGGGGGCGGAGGCTCCTCCAGACCCTGTGCGTGGGTAGGAATTATGCATCCATTGCATCTCTGCGCACCTACTATGTGGGGATGCCCTGGTGGCAGCCATGTTGCCCCGGCAGCCACCTGTCTCCGGAGGCTGCTGACCCACGTCAGGGCTTATGCACATCCCATCTCCTCCTGCCTCCTCCTCCCCCAGCCCCCTCCCCGCCTCCGTATTTGCTAACACGAGGCTGGCATGAAAGGGCATTAGTCATGCCATGGCCGGGCTGACAGGTGCGGTACCCAGCGGTGGCAGAGCGGCTGCTTCGGTGTCAGGAATAGGAGCCGTAATTAGAGCGCAGAACAGAATGAGCGTCAGACGAATTACCAGGCAGTAGACCATATTTGTCAGGAAGGATTGCATACATAAAAATTAAGTGACAGTACACGCCGGCATAATGAAAGAAAAATGAAAGATTTGCCTACACACAGCTCACAAGCTACAAGCGAGAGTCTCGCTCCAAGCATCGGCAGCAGCTGCAAGACAAATTGTGGGGCTGGGAGAGCAAGGCCCTTCCCACTCCGAAGACGAGACAGGGCAGCCTCGGGCTGGGATCAGGGGTGGGAGGTAAGGCAGGCTCACACCCAGGCCGGTGCAGGGCTCCACACTGCCTCTCGGGGGAATGGGGGAACAGGTCCGGTTGAGGGCAACCCCTGTCAGGTACCTGCGGTCAGGGCATGCTGGCTTTCCCAGGCCGCTGAGCCCCGGCCTGGCCGTGGGGCATAAATCCCTCCTTCTCGCGTCCCCGAGCCGAACGCCCTGGCCCTGGGCTGGGCCTGAGACGTGAGGTTATGGGGACATGAGAGGATGCAGCCTTCCCTGCTCTCAGGGGGCCCCCAGACTGGTGGGGAGACCGACAGTCGCAGGGTGGTGTTGGGTGAGGGCAGGCGGAACCGTCTCCTGCGGGCCCACTGTGTGCAGGCACAGTGCTGGGCTCCGTGACTCGGCTGTGCATGAGGAGCCCGGGGTCCACTGGGGACCTGGAGCTGCCTCACTCCATCCCAGGGCTGCTCTTTACTTCCGTTTTCTGTAGTCACTGAACTTGCCAAGGAGGTGGGTTAACAAAGAAGACAAGGCTTAAAGGATGTTTGAAAAACACGTTGCTTCTTAAAACGTTATCCCCATGAGGCTTATACCTTCATTTGACAGATGATGGAACTGAGGCTCAGAGAGGTGCTACCACATCCCTGTGGTCCCTGGGCAGGCAGGGACTGGAGCCCTTGGGGGGTCAGCAGCTCTCCACGGCACCAGCCGGGAAGTGAGCCTGGGGCCCAGTGAGCTCTCTGGCTGGGGAACACTGACAGCGCCCTGCGGGGAAGCCCACCCAGCCTCATAGCTGTGGGCCGTGTGGGACCTGGGGCTTGTCCTGGGCCCCAGGGAAGGAGGATTGAGCCTCTGCTGTCACAACAGCGCCCCCGTGAGTGTGCCCACGGCCAGGAGCCCCGGGGGCCCCATCAGTGTGGGCTCAGAGCGTCATGCAGATGTGTCCCTGGAGACCTCCTGCTTCGTCCTGGCAGCCCAGGACACCTGGGAACAACTGGCCCAGAAAAACCTGCTTCGGCAGGTGGAGCCCAGGTTCTAAGCGCTGACACCTGGCGGGGGGGAGCTCACCTGTGGCTGGTGAGTGGCTCCTGGCTTGTCTGCCGCATCCCTGGCATTTTCAGGGACACAAACCGTTAGAACAAGATGAGCTGGTGGCAGGGAGGGAAGGGAAGGGAAGGGCTCAAGGGGACGGCCAATGAGGAATCGACCCGGACCTAGGATGCAAACCCCAGCTTGTTCATTCACTCACTCAGAGGTTTGGGCCGCTCACCCGGGAGGCCCCTGCCCGCTGGAGCTTACACCCTGGGGGGAAGCACTGCTCTAGTAACCATGTCCCAGGTGGTGTCTTATTTAGTGCTCCAGCCGCCCTGGGGGTGGGGATCATCACAGCCGGTTACCAGGGGAGGAATTCCAGGTGCAGTGAGGCGAGCACCTTTGTGATGCCAGGTGGGTGGTGCTCCAGTCAGAGCCACGTGGCGGGCAAGGCATGGCCACGCCAGGGTTTCCGTCCGAGGCTCCCTGAGCTACCTTGGATGAGCCCCTGATACCTGGAAAACACAGGGTCCTGCGTAGAATCGCAGAATCGTTCTACCTGACTCTTATATCTGTTAGAGATGTTCCATGTGGGAACTAAAAATAGGCAGATACAACAGTCTGGAATCGAGTCAATGCTGATAAAAGTGCAGTGTTTTCTCAACATCGCTGCTTCTCCAGAGGGCCCAGTGTAGCCTGGCATGTGGTCAGCTGGTAATTAATTTAAGGAGAACTTGATAACAAGTGGCGGCACAGGTGAGCCTGTAGGGGTGTGGGTGTGCGTGTATGTGTGTGTGTTGCTGCCCAGAGATCCAGCGTTGGGGGGAGTGGGGAGAGTTTGGAGTCTGGAGTCGAATGCCAGGCTGAGGACCCGGCTTTTCTCTTTTGAGGGATGAGCCAGTCGGCCTTAGGGGCAGGGACATGGCCCCTGCCTTGGGGTGTAGGACGTGTGGGAAGGGGCAGGACAGCGGGAGGCTAAGCCACCAGTCGTCCAGGTGAGGCGGAGCTGCTAGGGCAGTGGCCAGAGGGCCAGATGGGAGGGGAGCCCCCTCAGGATGTGAGGCCTGATTGATGTTGGGGGCAGCGGGGAGGGAGTTTCATAGGCCGGGGTCTCGTGCAGCACAGAGGAGGAATCTGGTCCTCACCTGCTCCTTTGTTCTGCCCCCTTGGCCACCCCCAGCCCTCCTTTCCTCAGTCCACTCCCCTCACCGCCCCCAGCTCCACCCCCCGGGGTCTGTGGTAGCAGCAGAGCCTTCCCAGAGCCCTTCTGCCTGCATGTCTGTGTGCCAGGAGGTTGAACTATCCCCATTTTCCAGAGAGGGAGACCGAGGCTCCGAAGTGTGGCAGAGAGGACCCCGAGGACCATGAGTTCACCCCGTGTTCCACCGATGGGGAGACAAGGCTGAGACAGCCGTTCAGTTCTCTGCCCACCAGTGGTTGCAGTGGGTTCAGACCTGGCTAGGGTGCAGCTCCTTTGCCGTCAGGATGGTGCCCAGGCCTCCCGGCCCGCCCAGCGGATGCATGTCAGCACCCACACCCCGTTTCCCAGCCATTTTCAAAACCACCATTCGGGGAAGAAGTGCAGCCCACAGATGCAGCCTCCCCTTCATGTGAAATCTTTGCCTTTTTCGTATCTAATGAACATGTTTCAAACACCGTGAGCATTTCAAAACACGGCAGAGTTTGTTTTGACAGAAGTGGCGCATCTTGGGAAGCGGGGCCCTTTAATCAGCCTCTGCTTTGAGGTCCCGCGTTCTCCTCTGATATCTGCCCGGTTTGAAATCTGGGAGTTCCAGGTGAAGACGCGGGGAAGGTCAGTGTTTGTTAGGCTCCTCTTTCATATGCAGAGCTCCATTCCCAGAGGGGAGGCTGGGGGCGGGGCTGGGAGCCTGCAGGTCTGACGGGGAGATGCTGGAAGGGGATTTGAGACCCTGGCTGTGTTCGCTCTGCGTCTAAGCATCTCCGTGGGACTGTGCTGCTGCTTTGCCGGCTGGAAGGGCCCACAGGGGCACCCCCCACCCCACCCCTAGGGCAGCACAGGGAGCCGGACCTTCAGGGCCACTGTCTGTGGAGGCTCCTCCCCATGCCAGCTTCTCCCTCTCTTCCCCAGAATCACCGCTCCCCCGGGGTTCAGGGTCACATCCTCCAGGGCCCGCTGCAAGCTTGGAACTTCTTTGAAGTCTCTCATTTTTATCTTTAAAACTCACGCAGGTTGTGCATTATCCTTTATAATGTTTGAGCATTTTTTACAGGGGTTTTACAGGCTTATTCCCGGGGAAAGCTGGCAAAACAGGATGAGGTGCTGTGTCCGCCCCCTGCAGCTCGGTGTGCCTCTAGCACAAGTTGAGAACCCCTCTGATGAGGCAGAGCACAGACCAAGGGGGAGCAGCCCCTCCCCTGGGGTCAGGGGACAAGAGGAGCTGCCCAGAGGCAGGAACATGAGGACCCAGTGGCCGGCCAAACTTCCCTCAGTTAATGCTTCGCGAATTCATTTGTTCCACGGATGTTTCTGCGCATCTGAAAGGAGGGCAGGTCTGGGAGGCTTTGCACGGCCCCTCTCAGGTTGTGACACGTATCAGACACTCTGGGAGCTTGTGGGAGATGCAGGTGTCCAAGTTCCAGCACTGGAGGTTCTGGTTCCACAGGCCTGGGGTTGGGCTGGGGGTTCAGGTGTTTGACAACTTCTTCCAGGTGATTTGGCTGCAGCCACTGATCGGTCCAGTCTTTCCTGGCTGCTTCTGGACACTTGCTGGGCCAGGCAGCTCACCACCTCCTGATGGACCCACTCCTGGGAGGGCCCAGCACAGCGTCAATGGGCAGTTAACATTGAATACAGATGGGTGGGTGGATGGATGGATGGACAGACAGATGGATTGATGATGGATGGATGGATGGATGGATGGATGGATGGAATGGCGTATGCAGCAGTGGCATCTTTGAAGAAAGTACAAATCACATTTGGGCGTTTGCCTTTCCCCCCTTAACACCAGTGGAAACTGGGGTACAAGCAGAAGGAGCAATGAAGAGGTAGAAGGTTGGGGTGGAGAGTGGTGGGAAGGGGTGGTGAAGCCCCCGACCTTTCTCTCCCTGGTGCCCCCAGGCTTTTACCCCAAGCAGGACTGACGCAGGGATCTGGAGGCCCAGCAGAGGGACAGGGGAACAAACCAAATGTCCAGACCTCACCAAGCAGCTAGCTCTCTGTGGCCAGGGGAGGGGGCAGTTTAACTTGACCTTGAGGAACTCACCAGGAGGCAGAGGCACAGAGGTGAACTGGAGGGCAGGCCGGGGTTGGAGCAGGGGGAACAGCTGCTCAGAGACTTCATTTTTGGATGGGTCTGGCCAAGGCAGCCCTAGACCAAAGCCTGGCCACTCATCTAGAATGAGCAGAGGATAAGACTGAGGGTGGTGAGAGGTATCAGGGCCAGCCCACACTCCCAGCCTGGCCAGGTCGGGGGCAGGGGTTGGCCAGGGGTCTTAAGGATGTGGTGCAGCCAGACGGTGGGCACTGCTGTCCCTCACTGAGGACAGGGCCTCTGACCTCTGCCCCTCCCCTGCTGTCTCTGCACTCCATCAGCCCCCTGTGGTTGTTCTCTGCAGGAGACTGTTCTCACCTCATAGGCATGTCCCCCCACAGCACCCTGAGTGCTAGAAACACTTATAGTTTGGTCTGAGGTTCCCGCTGTTAAGTGAGAACTGTTTGGATTTCATCCTGTGGTTTGGCTATGATAAGTCATCCATTTCACACTTGCCCGTTCATTTTCATTTTGCTCCCCTGTGGCTGAAATATACAAGGGGTTGCTACTGGAAGTCGCAGTTTGCTTATAGAATCCCACATGGGTTCATGTGTTGACTGACAGCTCTTTCTGCTGAATAGCAATTAGCCCCCTGATTTCAGCCATTAAGTATGCATATAGGATGACACAGTTCGCAAAACATGTATTTAAGTGATGTCTGCTCTCCTGGGATTATTGCCATCAAAGGATGCTTGGTACCCTGATAAAGCACTAATCAGGTAGTCCCTCTTGGGCAGACATCAGTTAAGTAAATAGTGTGTTAGACTACAAGAAAAAAAGTGTTAACCCTGCTACATACTATCTGATGACATGCAGATGGGTTCATCGATTCAGTGAGTATATGCTTAGAAGGTGCCTGCTATGACCCAGTCCTGGGCAGGGCACTGGGACACTTTTGGTAACAAGGTCCTGCCGCCAGCGTGCCCATGCCAGGAGCATGGGTTTCCAACACTGTTCACAGCCTCTACAAGTCAGGCATGATAGAATTTCTCACCCATCTCCAATGAGATGAGAAAAGCAAGATGATAAACTTTTCAAACAGCTAAACTTTTTCAATGTGAAGTACTGTCCTTGATCTTGAGATGGAGTCTCTATTTGGGTTGGCCAAAAAGTTCATTTGGGTTTTCTGTTAAGATCTTACGGAAAAACCCAAACAAACTTTTTGGCCAACCCAAATACTTGTTCCAGTGTTAAACTGAATAGTAGTGACACGAAATGGTAGTTGGGATTTTGTGTTTTATTTAAACACCTTTACTTGGCAAACATAAGTTGCTCTGAAACATCTTTGGCCCATGACAGCCTGAAGTCTGGGCCCCTGGTTTGGGGCACCCGTCACTTTCCTAGTCTAGCTCATCAAAAGGCCTCTTCCCCTCCCAGGGTCCCCTGTGTTCCCACATGTGGTGCTGGACATCCCTCCTTCCTAGGGTCATCAGCCCACATCTCAGGCTCAGCCTCTGCCACACTGGACTCCAGCTCCCTTCACAGACTCGGGCCAAAACAGCAGCAGCCACTGTCACATTCACATGGTGACTCCAGGCCAGTGAAAATGTCCTCTGTGTAGCAACCTTTAAAATCCGGTCCTAAAGCCTCCAGAACAGTCATCCTCCAAATGGACTGATATCAGAATCTCAGGTTACAAATCTGTGGTTACAAATCCAGATTCCTGGGCCCCTCCTCAGCCATGCCAATTCAGCCCCTGTGCTGCAGCTTGCACGCCTCTGGTGATGGGGAGCTCACCACCTGTCAGGAAATCCTCCCATCTTTGCCCAGCTCCAGATATTCAAGTGTGACTCCTCTGCTTTTTAATTAAGACATGATATGCGTACAGTAAAGCTCTCTCAAGCCCTTTCCTGATCACTTCCCCCATAAAGTAATTTTTCCCGTTTTTGATAAAAATGGAATCAAATAGTGGGTGCTCTTTTGTGCCTGGCTACTTTCCCTCAACATTGCGTCTGTGCAGTTGATCCATTTTGTGGCGTATACCTGAGATTTGCTCTTGTTCGTTGCTGTTTAGTATTCCATGGTGTGAGTAGACCACATTTTCAGTTTATCTCTTCTACTGGTGATTACCATTTGTTTCCAGTTTCCAGCTATTATGAATAAAGCCACTCTGCACGTTCTTGATCATGTCTCTTGATGGACAGAGCACTCATTTCTCTTGGGCGTGTACCTAGGAGTGGAATTGCTGGGTTATAGTGTAGGCAGTGTTCAGCTGTAGTAGATGCTGCCAAATGGTTTTCCAAAGTGATCGTGCCATTTTATGGCCCCGTCAGCAATGCATGAGGGTTCCAGTTGCTCCGCACATCACCACCTTGGTTTATCTCAGTCTTTTTAACTTTAACCATTCAGGTGGGTAGGTGGTAGGTAGTACCTCATTGTGCTATTAATTTGCATTGCCCTGATGAGTAATGAGAAACACAATATCGTTTCATGTGCTTATTGGCCATTTGGATATTCTCCTTTGTGAAATACCCCTTCAAGTCTTTTGCTAATTTGAGGGAGGGGGACGTTTGTCTTTTGTATATTGATTTATAGAAGTTTTAAAATATATTCTGTATATGAGGCCATTGTTGGGTATATGTTTTGAGACGACTTTCTCCCACTCTGTGGCTTGCCTTTTAACTCTCTGAATGGTTTTTTGGTGAACTGAAGTTCCTAATTTTAATGAAGTCCAGTTAATCGATCTTTTCTTTAATGGTTAGTATCTTTTCTATTCTGGCTAAGAAATCTCAGGCAACCCCAAGTCTGGACATGCTGATTGGTGCTAGTAGCCAAGGGTGGTGGCTAAGAGTTCAGTTTCTGGAGCCTGAAGATCTGCGTTTGAACCTCAGTCCTGCCACTTTTCGGAGCCTCGGTTTCCCCATCTGTAAAATGGGCTAACACACACACCATGGTTGGTTCACATTCACAGTGGCTGTTTTCACTGTTGAGAGCCTTATCTGGACTCTTCTGGGATTCAAACAGTCACCTTAGAGGATATTTTTGTCCGTTGCTTCCCAGAGCCTGGCCACTGTGTCCCACTCCCCCCGGGCAGTTGGCAGAAACACCAGTCTTGAGCCACTCAGCCCCCAGACCGATTGTCAGGTCTGGATGGGTCCCTATCTCCAGGGGCTTTTAGGGCCCTGCCAGCGTGGGAACTTCCAGTCTGTCCCAGCCCTCTCATTTGACAGAGGAGGGGACAGGAAGAGAGGGCAAGGGGGCTGCCCAGGATCCTGGTGAGGCTGAGGCCAGGCCTCTCCCCAGCCCTCACCCTCCCCACCTCTCCCTCCTGTGCTGCCCCTGCACAGAGGATAAGCACCCATCCTTTTGCTGTGTTTCAGTGGGGACACCATACTACATGTCACCGGAGAGGATCCATGAGAACGGCTACAACTTCAAGTCTGACATCTGGTCTCTGGGCTGTTTGCTGTACGAGGTGAGTGTCTGGCCTGCAGCTCAGTGGCATTTGGTGGGGCGTGCATGGTGGGCACCCAGCTGAGGCAGGCCTGGTACCATCTGGGTCCTGTCCTTCACCCCACTCGGTCCAACGTCTGCCTGATTAGCAGCGTCAGGCTGGAAGAGGTTAGAGGGGTGGTCACTTGCAGGCTAGGTGCCACTCACCCTTGGGATGCTCAGATCTGGGAAGGGAGATGAACTAGAACCAGACGGAGAGTCCAGTGTCTGCTTGCTGATGGAAGGAGCACAGGCAGGGGGATCTGGCTGCCCCGGTTTCCCTGGTAACCAGGGTGGTTCTGTTCACTATTTGGCATTTATCCATGGATCAGGCCCCACGCCTCTGAAATGCTCCCCAGTGAGGGGCGGTCACGTTCTTCCAAGCTCAGCAACGTGGGTCTCACTAGAGACCACCACTGTCTCCCCTGGGCTGTGAGATGGAGCCACCAGATGGCCATTTCCAGATCTGGTGGCCACCCTGGACGGAGGGACAGGAATATTTCTGAGTCTTGGTAGGCTCAGACATGAGACAACATGAACTCGTAAAGCCCCCATCCATTTTGGCCAGCCACGGGGGACCCTGGATAACCGGGGGTCTAGGGAGCACAAGCCACACTTGGCCATGAAGCTGTTGCAGCTGCCGGTGAGAGGCGGGGAAGCCTGAGCCCTTTAGTATCTCCAAGTTGGCGGCCACACCCTCCCACCGCCCTGGCCCATCCCGTGCTGGGCGGGATTCCATTGGTCTCCTCATCTGTAAAATGGCAATAGTAGCTGTCCTGCATTGTCATAGGCCAGATGAATGAAATAACAGTTATGAAAGACTTTGAGGACCCTCTAGGGCTGTGAGACACCAAGCATGGTTTGGGTTTAAAGTTGGAACCTTGATTATTTTTCTGCTCTCCCTGGGGTGGACTTGAGCATCCCTGGAATCTGGCTTGGAACTGATAAGCTGAAGAGTCTCCTAGGGCAGCGATGCACAGGATAATGTTGCGGGACCACTAGGAGTGTCTTGGAGTTGCAGAGACTGACTTCTTTGCTTCCTTGGGAGTATCGATGGTGGGAGTTGACCTCATGACCCGTGGGTATAAACTTCGGGACTCAGCTGCCCACTGCTGATGCACAGGGACCGGGGCAGCTATGCGGTCGGGGTCTCTTGGCACTGGGATTCCCCGCTCCCTGCATTACAGACGGAGACCATGAAATCAAAACTCTGATCCCTCTGCAAGGTTTACACTTCACAGCATCTTTCTTTGTAAGCCAGTGGCCTCCTATTAATAGCAGACATTTCATTTTAAAAGAGTGGCCTTGTGGGTAAAGATGAAGCCAATTGGAGATGTGGCCCTTGTGGCGTTTGTACCTGAGCCCCCTTCTTCTGGAGGTCCGTAGTGTGGGCGCTCCACAGAGTCATCTTGAAGGTTTATGGGTGAGTCAGGCCCTGGCAGTCAGAGGTGGGGAGCAGACCGTGCTTTCTGGGACTCACAGGGGCGTCTGTTGTAGGAGGACTTCTTTTAATGAGCACCAAACGGGAGCAGCTGCATCCAGGCGGTGCCCCCAGTGGGGCCGCGGTGGATGAGGGTGCAGAGTGGCTTCTGGCCCCTGGGGATGAGGAGGAGGGCAAAGCTGTGAATCCTTCCCTCGTGGGGAGCACGCAGCTCCCATAGCTGTGGTAGTTTGGGTGGGAGAGAGGCGGGGCCTGGTGTGGCCCAGACCTCAGTCAGAAGGACCAACCCGAGGTCAGAGCTCAGCACCCGCTCAGCACCCGCTCACCCCCTGAAGGCCCTGGAGCTCCAGGAGCTTCAGTTGCCCAAGTGTAATGGGAGTCACACCTGCCTCATGAGGTGTGGACGGCACCTGACTCAGACGGCCCTCCGGCAGTGCGGGGCAGGTCTTTGCAGCGCTCTTAGTGCCCACCTCGCTGCCCAAGAGCCCCCTGAGTTGGTGCCGGCGAGCAGCTGGCCACATTTCCCTTTTCGCTTCGGCCAGCGGGGAGCCAGAGTCCAGCCGTTGTCTGTCCCCTCGGAGACTCGGCTTTGTCCTCCTGCCCTCGTGGATACTGTCCCTAGTCCAGGGTTCTTTACTCTTCCATTCTGCGTTCAGGATTTCTGTAAGCCACTTCCTGCCTCTGTGAATCGTGTGAGTCTTCAAACGTAGACAAACAGTAGACGAGGGTGTGACTGGGCCCTGCTCCTGTGCTCAGGGCTCCCGAGCTGGTGGCACCAGCTCCCTAGAGGCAGACTGCAGTCCTGAGTCCCTGCCTTGGGCGCCTAAACACACTTCTAAACAGGCAGCATCTGTTAGCGGTGCCCCAGCCTGGAGGTGCCGGTTTATTTCATCACTGAGGCTCGCAGCCAGGGAGGGGCGTGTCAGCAGTAGCAAGTCAATGAAATCAGTCAAGTCCTATGTCCGCGGGGACAGCTGACCTGAACCCAGTGGCCCTAGGCCTCCCACAGAAGAGGGCTGGCGTGGCGGCCCCTCTAAGGGCAAAAGGCGGTGGGGGCCCTTCCCCAGGCTGCCACCCCCGAGCCCTGTGGGAAGACAGAACCAGACGTTTTCCCAGCAGACAAGAAGGGCCGTGGTAATTGGGAGGCAACGACCCCCAGGCACGACCAGAGCCCCCGCTGCACAGCCTGTGATGCGTCCTGAGGGCGCCAGCTGTAGATCTGCGACTGGCTCCCCACCTCACCCGCACACCCAGATCACATCCGAGGATTCTGGGCAGAGCCAGGGGAACACACCTGGGCCAGGGCGGCAGGTGACAGCACAGAGCCAGAGAAAACCTGCCCACAGTGGGGACAGGCCTGCCCTTTCCCACAAGCCCCCGTGAGGGCTGGAAGTCTCAGGAGCCCCCTGGGTTAGGTTCCTACGGCTGCTGTAACAGATTACCGATTGGCTTCATACAACATAAAATTATTCTCTTACGTTCTGGAAGCCAGAAGTCCAAAATCGATTTCAGTGGACTAAAGGCAAGGAAAAGGAAAAGACCACCCACATGCCTTGGCTTGTGGCCTCTTCCTCATATCACTTAAGTCAACACACCTCCTTCTCCTGTACTCAAAAATATCCCTCTGCTCCTTCTTATAAAGATACTGTGATTACACTTAGGGCCCACCTGGATCACCTGGGACACTCCCCCGATCCGGGGATCCTTAATTTCATCACATCTGCCGAATTTATTTTGCCATATAAGGCAGCGCATTCGCAGGCTCCAAGGATTAGGACATGAACATCTTTGGGGGCCTTTATTAAGCCCACCACACCCCCTTCCACCTGGGCGTCCAGATGTCCACTGAAGACCTCCCGAGGTCACCTTAAGATGCTGATGTTGACCCGTGGCTAGTGAGGAGCCGCCACAAAGCACGATACCTGGCCTGAGCTCCTCAGGGTGGGTGCCAAGTGGGATCTGTCTTGAAGAGGTCAGCATAGGAGAAACGGGCCAGACAGCTCAGCCTCCGGGAGCAGCACTGCCCTGGACACTGTAGTGAATCACAAGAATCACACCAGGCCAGTCCCAGCTTTGCTGTAAGGGAGAAAGCGGGCTCAGAGATGCGGAGAGACCTCCCAGGGTCACACAGCAAGGAAGTGACCTAGATGGGCACTGGTACCCAGGTTGTCGATGCCTGCCCTCCAGTGAGCAGGAGCCAGGAAGGGACCAGTGGTCCTTGTGGAGCCAGGGCCTCTCCCCTTCTCTCCAGCCACCAGGGAAGGCGTGACTGGTGGAGAAAGATGCAGGGCCTCTGCTCAGAGCCCCTTTGAGGGGAAGGCCCAGTTGTGAGGATCCCCCAGCAACTTCAGTGGCCCCTCCAGGAGCTCCCAGCAGGGATGCCCAAGCTTGGCCTGTTAGAAGACCTGGCGCTTTATTTTCATTACCCGGCACACCCCGTGGAGGCCCTCAGCAGGCTGCCTGGGCTCTGCAGGATTTATTTATTTTTCTATGGGAGCTCAGCGCTGAAGGAATCAGGATCCTCAGTGGGGGGCCTTCTTACAGCAGCCTCAGCCTGAGGAGGCTGAGACCAGCAAGAAGGTGGGCCAGGGGACAGGTGCAGCCATGCCTTGTATGGAATCCTGCTTTGGAATTCTGGCTTGAGCCAGAGAATGGTCTGGATTCCCCCTACCTCGTGGGGAAACAGGGCTGCAGACTGCTTGGCAACTAACCTCTGGGTTCAACCTTCACTCCTGGAAGAGCTCGGGAGATACTGGTGATGAGATGGATGTCCGAGGCCCTGACAGGGCCAGAGTCAAAGGCAGTCGCTATCCACTCTGAGTCAGAATCCCCTTCTTCTGACATCTTAAGTCACACACCAGTTTCCCTGAGCCCTCCCAGCGGGGGCAAGTGGCCACACTCTCCCATTTCCCCGGCTATGTGTCATCCCAGTAACGCCAGGCAGGAAAAGTTCTGCGTTTGAGGAGCAGCGCTGAGAGCCGTGGCTTTGGCAGTTCTAACGAGGCCCCAAACAGCAATTCCTCCTCTGCTTCAACCAGTCAGAGGTGGGTGGTCGCCGGTACGAGATCTCGCCATCCGGGGTAACCGTTCTAATCCCAGTGTCTCAAGCAGCCCCAGAGGTTCCTTCACAGCCCAGTGCTCTGATCTGGGTGGAAGGCCCGTGGCCGGCAGCTGGAGGGCAGCAGGCAGGGACGCTGCTTCCCCTAGAATCTGCATTTATGGATGCAGAAGCCACTGGGAGCCAGGGAGGCAGAGAGGGCTCCTCTGGCATAGCTCGCTGCTGACCCTGTTCAGAAAGCTTTTCTGAAACAGTGTGGGGAAGGTGCCAGGAAGGATGGAGAGATTCTCTGAAGGGAACGGCAGATACGGGGCTCATGCCTCGCCATTCTGGGGCTCTTCTGGAGTCCCACACAGCAAGTTGTGCAAATCAGATCAGGCTGGCTTGTCGAAAGGATCACCCAGTCCCTCTCCCAGGTCAGACACGTGAAAAACCAGAGCCTGTGTTAGTGGGGCCGACATCCTTTCTACTCTGAACAGACACGCTTTCCAGGAAAATCCATCTTAATCCTCCTGCCATGACTTGAAGGGCACCACATCACCCCGAACGACTGCCCTGGAGCCTCAGCTGCTCTCTACTGTAGCAACAGATGTCCTTTTGAAACTGCCCAATTAACCCTTTGCACCCGAGGTTCTCATTTTAATTATTGGAAATGCATCACCCAAGACGCCATTTTGCATGCTAGATGGTAAAGCCAGTTCAGTCAGGCTGCCTGAGCCCACAGGGGGCAGAGGCTCTGCATACTCATCCTGCCCCGCCAAGTGCCAGGGCCTTCCCGCAGGGGTGGGTTTCACCGTCCAGGTGGGTTCCCAGCCCTCCTCAGAGGGGCCCAAGCCCCTGGTCAGGAGGAGGAGACACCCACGTGAAAGCACTCGGTCAGGGCCCAGGCACCTGGCCCCCCCAAGTCTCCAGGCCACACTGCCTCTCCCAAGGCCATCTGGACGCCCAAGGGCACTGCCTGGGCTCTGCAGGCCCCTGTGCACTTCTGGAGGAGAAGCCCTGCTCTTCCTCTTGGGATCACCTGACCTGTTCACAGGGGTGAACAGAGCGTGGGGCAGACCAGGAAACTAAAGCTGGTGGGCTACCATGGGTTCCCCCAGCCCGGAGACAGGGTTCGCCCACCCACCTCCCGGAGCCTTAAGGGGAGTGAGGATTCCTCAGGTGTCCCACAGGCCCCGGCTGTGGAGTCTGTGCCTAGTGGCCCTGGCAGCCCGGCTCCTTGAAGGGAACCAGGGCCAAACGGACAGGCGGGCACAATTACCCAACGGCACTTCATTAGCAGGTGTCGTCGGGCCGTCATTTGGAGGCAGGCAACAGTGAGCGGGAGTGACGGGCAGCTTGAATCCCGTTGCGAAGTCATCAGCAGATGGGGCTGGCGGGCGCCGTGCTGGGCTGCCTCACGGGCAGCACGGCTCCTGTGTGCCCCTGTTGAAGACATCCCCCGTCGTGCTCTGAATGGTGGGGTGGGAAGTCCGGGTAGTTCCCTGACTGGGTGAGAACCCGTTGGGGCCTCCACGGTTCCCCAGCAGAGGGCCTGCTTTCGGGGTGGAGCCAGATGATGTCCACTCAGGTTGTGCTGCCTCCTGTGCCAGCCAAGCCTCACCACAGCCCTGCAGGTGGAGCTGCGTCCATTTTAGATGAGGAAACCAGAGGCCAGGCGTGTGCCTGCTCACGGCTGGCCCTCAGGACTCAACTGCCCCTTCTTTACTGACTTTACAGTTTTGTCAGTGAAACATTTGTCCTGTTTAATTTGCTTATATAACAAGGATTGTGTAAAAACTGCCACTTTCTGTTGAACCCCAGCTTCGTCAGGACACAGGGGAGTCTGGCTGGACAGCTGCTGCAGTGAGGACCCGGAAGCACCACACCCCCATCTGGAGCGGCCCCTTTTGCCCTGGACCTCAAGGCTGAAAACTCATCTCTCATCCCCCTCTCCTTGCAGATGGCAGCTCTTCAGAGCCCCTTCTATGGAGATAAAATGAACCTCTTCTCCCTCTGCCAGAAGATTGAGCAGTGTGACTACCCGCCTCTCCCCGGAGAACATTACTCTGAGAAGGTGAGTTTGCTGCCGCCGGGGCTGGGCCTGGTGAGCTCCAGGCGACCCGCAGGGCTCGAAGAGGGACAGCTCCAAGATCCCAGGGCTGTGGGGCTGAGCTTGGGTTCACTTAACAGAGCCAGAGAAGGAAGATTTCTGGGGAAGTGACTCAGAAGGGGAAACAAGCAGGCTGATTTTACCGGAGATCTCAGGGACCAGTGTGGGCCCCCCGACAGCAGGGCTGCAGGCCACCCACTGGCAGGAACCAGCAGGAGCTGCCCCGTCAGCACCCTCCTGCCCGTTTGGCTCCCAACCCAGCGCTCGAGTGGGAGGCTTGCTGCTGCGGGGCCCGGAGACAGGCTCCCGGCGTCCAGCAACAGGAGCCAGACGCAGGGGGTAGCAGGGCCTGGCCGGCCCCACACCACTGCTGGCGGCCCCTCCGCTCCCATGACAGGGAACCAAAGCAAGCAGCCTGGTCTCCTTGCCACCACAGACCTAGGTCAGACCCCTTGGCCTTTTATTTTCAATACTTTACACTGAGCGCAGGACAGCCTGACAGGTCTGGCCATCAGGCTGGGACAGGTGAGGCTGCGGGAGCGCATCATCTGCCTCAGTTCCCTCATCTTGGAAACAGGCCCAATACTTTGCCTTCATGGATAAAAGGTGAGGATGAGATGACAGGCTTACAGCACAGCGTGGTTAAGAGTGTAAACAGGGCTTCCCTGGTGGCGCAGTGGTTGAGAGTCCGCCTGCCGATGCAGGGGACACGGGTTCGTGCCCCGGTCCGGGAAGATCCCACATGCCGTGGAGCGGCTGGGCCTGTGAGCCATGGCCGCTGAGCCTGCGCTCCGCAACGGGAGAGGCCACAACAGTGAGAGGCCCGCGTACCGCAAAAAAAAAAAAAAAAGTGTAAACAGATGCATAGGTTTACACACTCCCCTCACCTTTCTTGGGCAAATCACTGAACTGAGTCTCAGTTTCCTCATCTGTAAAATGGGATAATCCTGGAATCTACTTTACTGGATTAAGGATTAAGGCAATGCATTTACAACCATCATCATCTGGCCGTAGCACAGGGCCTGGCTCAGAGTAAATGCTCAATATGGGTTACTTTTGTTCAAGGTCAATGCTAGTGTGTGTAATCGGGAGCCTGAGTCCTCCATGGGACCACCCTGCAGGACCACAGGCCACTGCCTCACAATAATAACAGCTCACATTTATGATTTACTGTGTTGAATCCCCGCCTACCCCACCCCACTAATGCCATTTTACCAGGAAGGAAACTGAGATACAGACTGGTTAAGTAACTTGCCCAAGTCACATAACTTGCTCGTGGTGAAGGCAGGGTTTGACCCAGGTGACCTGCACCTAGCCACTGCGCTATCCTGTTTCTTGAGGGCACCCGCCCCTCTTCTATAGCCAGTTGTTCAGCCAGAGTGAGGAGCCGTCCATGCTGCTCACTTCACAATCCTGGAAGCTCTGGAAGGAGCAGCCCTTGCCCACCAGGGCCCTGGGTCTGGGCCGGCCAAGCTGTAGCAACCAGGTGCCCCAGTGTGCACTAACCCTGTATCCCGGCAGGCCAGCTAGAAGGGTCATCAGCCACCTTTCTCCTGGCACCCTCTGCTCCCAGTGCCATGCCTGCGGCTCTGCGGACTCCCAGCAGCCAGAGTGAGGGTCAGGAGCGCAGATTCCTACAGAGTTCTTATGAGTACCTCTGGAGGAAGTATTTATGCTCCGGAGTGGAAGTTGGCAGGAAAGGAAAAACTAGTTAGAGCTCTTCACCAAGTTAATAGTTGCATTTGGTTTTTCTTCCCCATCTTTCGTTAGAATTTGGAATTTTGTTTGTTGGAATTTGTTAAGAAGCTAGGAGCCATGCCACCTGGAGCAAATGACAACTTCTCTGTGCCTCAGTTTCCCCATCTATAAATGGGAACCATAACGTCTGCCTCATGGTTATGAAGCTGAAATGAACGAGTCCACATAAAGCCCTCAGCCCTCTTCCCTCCCAAGTCAGTCCTTCAGCATCCAGAGCTCCTACTCCCCAGAGCACCTGGCTTTCACTGGTTACGTGCAACTTCTGGAGGTGCTAATTCTTAGCACTGGAGCTCCTCGGCACACCTCACTTTTGAAGTTGTATGTCCTCTTAGAAATGGAAATAAGACACTTTCTCTTGTGAACTTTACAA
Organism: Phocoena sinus; assembly: GCF_008692025.1. Lineage (NCBI taxonomy): Eukaryota > Metazoa > Chordata > Mammalia > Artiodactyla > Phocoenidae > Phocoena > Phocoena sinus. The sequence goes on along the minus strand of NC_045768.1, from coordinate 10,920,901 downwards.
ACATGCACTTATTGCCAACTGTGTGGTTTACAAATGAGCAATTCGGGCCACAGAGACTTTACCTTAATGTGGTTCTCCTGGGCACTTTAACCTGTCAGAGGCCAACCACAGCTACCTTCCCCTGAATACTGTAAGGTTCTGAAGTGTATGGTCTCATCGTGGGCAACCTCAGACTCCAGGAGTGTCCAAGCCGGCTGCAGGCGCAGCTGCATCTGCCCAGGGGCTTCCGAGTGTTTATAAAGCAGTGAAATCCCCAGAAAGGCAGCAGGCAGTTTGGAGCATCTCCTGGGGGAGCAACCCCAGGCCCCTCGGCCTAGAACACCTCAGGAGTGAAACAGGGAGTGTACACCGTAGCCCGGGCCTCCGCATGACCCTCGTGCCCACCCCAGACTTGCTGACCATGGCCGCAGAGTCCCCGTGAGCCCCCTTAGTCAGGATCTCCCCTCTCCCTGCTGCGGCCCTGGCCAGCCCCTCCAGCAGCAGGTATTTAAATGAAAAAATTGCAGTGAGCCCAGTGATGCAAGTTAAGATGTAGGCTTTTTAAGGTCATTATTTTAATTACCATTAAAATAATTGGCACTCTGGCTATCAGAAGAATGGAGGTGATCAGAGGATCAAGGTGCCCCTCCCCCACCCCGAGGCAGGAGCAGCCTTCAGTGTCTGTATAATTAAAAGCTCCGTCTTTCATGAGCACAATAAAGAGGCCAGGGGGTAGGCAGACTGCAGCTCTGCTGCATGTTAATACATTTACTATGATCAATAAGCCCTTGCCTTGAGTCTTGTCCTCTGGTTTGGGCATCTGCCATGACTGACAGCAGACACACACACTGTACACACATATCTAGCCAGTAGTGTAGGCAGTTGAAAGTTCAAAATTATTTGGAGATACCACTCTCAGGGTCTCCAGGCACGGCCTTTGGGGCCAGACAGGCCTGGTGCGGGTCCTGCTCTCCCCTGGTGACTGTGACTCCTCGCCCACCACTCACCTGTCTTGAGCGCCATTCCTCATCTTCTAGTTGCCCTGAGGGTTCATGAGTTAACGCAGAGCCTCGACAAGGCTGCTTACGAATAATACGTATCATTCTCTCCCTTGCAGTTACGAGAATTGGTCAGTATGTGCATCCACCCCGACCCCAACCAGAGACCCGACATCAGCTACGTGCACCAGGTTGCCAAACAGATGCACGTGTGGACTTCGAGCACCTGAGTGTGGATGCAGCGCGCCTTCTCAGAAGCCGCACCGCTCTGCCTTACCTGAGTCTTCTCTCCAAAGTGGCCACCTGGTAGCCGAGACCAACTAAGACAAGAGGGTTCAGCAGGTTCCCCAAAGAGGGGCTGGGCTTTACAGCAGATGGTGAATACAGGGCTGCTGGGGGGAGGGGCACTGGTCACGTGTTACTGGTGGTCAAATTTGAAAGTCCTTTCTTTAAACTGTTGTGAACACTCTCAGCTGGGTTGTTAACAATGGTGGATGGTTCGGTGAGCCACTGAGGCACCTCTTATATCTGGATTGTAATGTGAATCTTTCGGATAATTCCTTCAGTGACCTGTCAAGGTTTGAACTAACAGGAGAATCCAGGAGACTGTGTGATTTGTAGTGAGCCTTTTAAAATGGTTAGTAGTAAGTTTGGTTTAGCTCTTAGAATCTTTTCAAACAATCAAGCTGTGTGCTTAATTTACTCCCTTGTAAGGGGGGAAAGTGGAAATAATTTTTTAAGTAGAGTGGAGATTTTCCTAATATTTTTATCTACGTTTATAACTTGATGAATGACGATGAGGCGAACCCAGCATCTGGTATAGAGGCAAATAGTATTTGAAAGCCATGAGTGTTTTCTGTGCAGCCCGGCTCAGCCATCCTCTCCTGAACACCTGCTAGTACTAGGCACCTCACCTGCTTGAATGCTGGCAGTTCATTTAATGATCAGTGTTAAGTGTTTTCCTCCATGAGAAGGAAGCACAGGATACGAAAAATATGCGGGCTTTGCCCTCAGGCTATTCTCTGTACAAGTTCTGGTTCTGCACCTTCCTAGCATGACCCTGGGCAAGTTTCTTAGCCTCTCTGAGCCTGTTGCCTCATCTGTAAAATGGGACTAATAACATCTACCTTCAGGGTTGCTGACAGAATCTGAAATAAAATATGTAAGTTACCTTACAGTACATTGTAGACGATCCAAAAATGGTAGCCACTCACCCCTTCACAAAGCTCAAGTCCATGGACCATGTAAGTCAAGAGTTAATGTACAACTGTATTATTTGTAGGAAACCAGAAATGTGTTCATTTATTTCTTGTTCCCAAATAGGATTAACTGTGAAGACTAATTTATAAATGTGAACTTAAGGAAAACTCAAGCTCTGAAGGAAATAGTTTGAATTTTGTTTTTACACTCAAGTTAATCCTCAAATGGTCTAAGTTGTCACCCACGACTTAGTGACAGTTCAGCCCTCCAGAAAGAGTACACGCCTGTCCACTCCACTGGTGTCCTGATCAGGAGCTCTGACCAGGCCTCCCTGGGGATAAAGGATTTGGGCTGGGCCACTGCGCTGTTTCCACGTGTGAACTCTGTTCTACTGTAACACTGTCGGGTTTGAGAAATTTTCTTCAGATGCAGCCTCTGCTTTGTACTCATTCTCCATGGTTGAAATAAAATGGGGTAAGTGGGGTTCCTTCTGTGAATGAGTACGATTCATGAGTAATTTTACAACAGCTTCACACCGCAGCACCATTTCTAGAGCCTCCTTTAAAAACACAATTTCTCAGGCCCCAGACATTCTAAGTAATCTGGGAATTTTTTTAAGCTCCCCAGATAATTTTGATAAATGGTCAGCCAAGTGGCTATCCTAAATAATTCCATTGTTCTCCCCACCCACTCCTGGCAGTTTAACGAGGGAGGCTGGCCCAAGAGTGGGCTCACTCTGGAAGACCATGGCACCAGGCCTCTTTCTCTTGTCCCCCCAGCCATGCTCGCTCTGGGGGACAGTCAGGCACTCACCACTGAAAGTTTTTCTGATCCCAGACAGATTTTTTTGCAAATACTCTGCTTATGGCTCTCAGAATCCCTACTGTGTCTGTCTCCCTTGGCAGTATCAGCGTTGGACACAGATGAACTTGCTTTCTGCATGCCATCCGCTTTTGACACCATGAGAACAATTCTGCCTACTACTTGGACCCTCTGGAGGTATACAATTTCAACCATTCACCAGGCTTGAGTGTTTGAGAAACGATCATATCCTAATTATTACAGATAGTAAGGCTCAAAGCATTCTTTTGACTTCGTGAAACTGGCCAAACGAAGTGGAGTTCACCCAGGTTCATGCAGCTATAGCAAAGCAAAACTGTCCACCTACCTGCTTTTTCTTGGTACTCAGAACTGATCATCTCTATTTCTTTCCTACTTGGCTTTTGGGGTAAAAGGCTGCGCTGCACTCACTCATCCTAAAAAAACAAAAAACAAAAACCTGGGACTACCCTGAACAAAAAGAAAGTAAGTTAGCACAAGGGCTGCGTGTAATAAATGTTCAACTGAAGAATCAGAGCAACCCAGTCTGACTTCCTGCAACAAATGAGGCCTCATCTGTTTTTAGAAGGGTTAAACTGCTCTTAACACCCACCTGAACGCAGAGTAGTATTCAGGGAGGGATTAACATCCTGAAGGGGAGGCCAGGTCGATGGGCCTTAGCAGCCCAAAAAACCACACAGCCCCGAGACTTCAGCCACTTAACTTGGTTTTCATTTTTAATGGGTTCATTCAGCAAACACTGGCCGAATGTCTTACAGGGGGAGCCTCCATTGCCCCCAGTCTTCTAGAGCAATAACCAGACATCCACCAACACCATTCAAGAAGTGTCCATTGTTTGGACTGTTTCTTCCAGCACCTCAATTTCCAAAGTAGTGACTTTTTCGGTGAGGACTGCAGTGGTCCCTTTCTCACACCTGTACCGGCCAAACCTAATGAGAGAAAAACAAACGCAGAGAGTTAGGATCCCCCCAAGGGGCCTGATGGAGGGCTGGAGAGAGGGACAAGTATGCAGGCAGCAAGCAGGCCTGGACTGGAATCCTGGCTCTCCTGACTCCCAGTTCTGCGACCTTGGGAGGATTCAGCTCCCGCAAGGTTCACTTTCCTCGGCTTTCAAGTGCTACAAAATGGGGATACCTCGTAGACATGATGCACATGAAAAGAGATAATACAGAGCACCTGGCACTAGGTGGACATTCAAATCTCCTTCCCCACCTCACCATCCCCAGAAGATGCTGGAAAGCATTTGGGCCTCTGCCTTCAAGCTTCAACCTCCCTAAAGTACCTTTCAGTAACCAGGAGGAAGCGAATCCTTTCATTAAGCTGCCATGGCCACTCTCTTGAAGTAACAAGAATGACATAACTGTTACCTTAAACACTTTAAAAATATTTGGAAGCATAAACAGTATAAAAATGACCCGCAGCCAGACGCTGGGCTTGTCACCTTTTTTTTTTTTTTTTTTTTTTTTTTTTGCGGTACGTGGGCCTCTCACTGCTGTGGCCTCTCCCGTTGCGGAGCACAGGCTCCGGACGCGCAGGCCCAGCGGCCATGGCTCACGGGCCCAACCGCTCCGCGGCATGTGGGATCCTCCCGGACCGGGGCACGAACCCACGTCCCCTGCATCGGCAGGCGGACTCTCAACCACTGCACCACCGGGGAAGCCCTGGGCTTGTCACTTTTGACCACACTCTTGAGACTCAAGAAGGGAGAGTTAACTGTCCCCACAGGGACATGGTAGATCAGCACGAGGACACACCCAACACCACCCTTCTCAAGGTGAATCTGACAGAGGTTTCTCTGAGCACAAGGCAGTCTAGAAGATAAAAATCTCAACGGCTGATTTTACAGTGGGGCCAGGAATTACAACACTGTCAAGCAGCAGCACAAGTCCAGCTGTCTCTTATCTGTCCCCAGCTGGGACACTATTTCTGTCAGCCTGACATGGACTAAGAGGAGGCTGCTGGCTGTGCCACGACTACGTGCTCCCTGAAAAGCCAGCCTCTCAAATGGGAGCTTGTGCTCGAAGAGGGCGACACAACAGAGCTCTGTACAAAACCAGGAGTAGGCACAGCCAAGAAAAGCTGGCCTTTATTTCTGCGAAACCTTCCCACAGTCCCCACAAAGTTCTCTGAAAGGATCTGAGCAGCAGCACCTTTTTAAGATGTGCCCCGCCCCTCCCCTGCTGGTGTGAAGACGCTGTTCCTTCCCCCACACTGGATGGACCCGTGGCAGCTTGTGGCCTTGGAGCCAGAGCCCCATGTGACTTCCGTGCGCCTGACTCATCTGAACCACAACGTCTGTGGGAGGTCTGGACACAACAAGAGCCTCCTCACCATCCTGGCTTACAGCACCTATTTCAGCAGCACGAAGGGAGGGCTTCTACCTGAAGCAACAGTGGGTTGCAAAACAGGGCTGCAGAGGAGCCGATGGGAACTTGCAAGGCCAGGTCCAACACAGCCCCAGGCCTGAAAGGTTGCTTCCCTCCCCACCTAGGGCCCGAGAATTCCATGGGCTCATTAGCGATCACCTGGTCTAGCCCCATCATTTCCAAGACACGTGCCCAAAGTCACCACACCAGGCCATGACAGGTCCCCACCCCGAGCCAGAGCTCTTTGCTGCTGTGCTGCCCTACCCCATCGTGAACACGTCTTCACAATGCTGAGCGCACACTGCGGTGAATACCTGCTGGTTCTCAATGTCCTATTTGTTCCCTGTGAATTACTCCTGACTTGGAGTTGAGTACATGTGGTGGGAGTTAAAGCACCATCGCGGCTGGTGATGTGCTTGCTCTCCTCCAGCGGAGCTTGGGGCTCAGTTTATAAATGCTGCTGTGTGCATTCAGATGAAGACGCTGGAGCAGAGCTCAGAAGCCACATTTTGAGCAGCTCAGCCTTCAGGAAGAGGTCAGGCAGCTGGACGGCCATACAGGACTGGTGATGAGCAGCTCACCCGCCACCAGGGCTGGACATCTTCCAGTTCCGCCAGCAAATCAACTATAAGCTCGCCCCTGACTCCGAGCTGGACTGCACCACGGAGAGCAGTGCCTGCTCGGCATATGCCATGGGCTAAATGGCATGGCTCCCTCCAGAGCAGGAAGCAACAGTTAGCTCCCAAGGCTAACTTTCAGAGACTCTTAACCAATGGTTGATAACCATCTAGGGAATGAAAACCACTCTGAGGAAAAGCTATGGGTCAGATGCCCTGGAGAATGTACCTTCTTACAGAATTTCATACGGAATTCTGAGGCATCTTTAAGAGACTAGAGAAAGGACAGCACGTGATTCAAAGCTCTCCCCGCAATCCCCAGTCTAGGAGTCTGTCCATCAACATTTTACAAATTGTATCACTTTTCTACACCTGACAGCAGCCCACAATCATAAAACAAATAATGATTCAAAGGTCTCTTGAATAAAGCTGGCTTAGGGACTCTGGCTTTACTTAACGTGGGTAAGATCAAGAAAACCCTGTCCGGATGCCATGAATATAACAAGGGTGGCCACAGGAAGCATCTCCTTCACTCACCTGGTCCCCTTCTTGTTAGGCACTGAGTACGGGCGGAGAAAATCAAGCTTGGTCTTGCTGATGACACAGAGATCAATGTTACTTCCAGACCCCAGGTCATTGAAGATGCCAGCTGCTATGGCTTCACTCACCAGTTTCTTGGCATCCTCCTCCTGAGAAAGAAAAGAGCAACAATAGTGTCCACAGTCAAACAGAGGCCTGTTCTGACGTCCACAGAGTGCTTTCACAAGCAGTAAGAGAAAAGGAAAAGGAAAAAAAGAGAAAGCCAACCTGTGAGGTAGGCATTGTTTTCAGTGCCTGTTTTATAAATGAAGGAAAGGTCTCAAAGTACCTCAATATCTGCCCAAGGTTTATCAGCTGGTAAGTGAGAGACCCAGGCCTTTCAAGCTCCTTACGCGCACACTCCCTCTTAAACAAACTGCTTCACGTCAGACGCTCACCACATAACTGAGAACTGTGGGCTGACAGGGCAATTTATCATCTAACAGGGGTTGGGAAACTTTTAACAAAGGGCCAGGTAGTAAATATTTTAGACTTTGTAGATACACAGTCTCCGTCATAACTACTCAACTCAGTCATGGTAGCAAAAAACAGCCACAGACAATATGCAAACAAGTGGGCGTGGCTTGTACCAATAAAACTTAGTAAAACAAAAATGGGCGCTGGGCTGGATTTGGCCCGTGGGGTGTAGTTTGCAGGCCCCTGATCAAAAATGTCCAAAAATGGCTGGAATCTGCTTCCTAGTAACATAATGAAGAAAGTCAATATCATGGGGAAAAAACTAACACCAAAACACAGCCCTGGGGAAATGTCGGCAGAGCCAAGGGTGGGACCTCTTGCCCAAAAGAATCTATCCCCTCCCACTAATGAGTCTGCATGTTCACTGAAGTGATTCCTTTCTTTGAATCACTCTCTTACTTTTCCTTTAAGAGCAAGTCTAAGTCTCCAACAATTACTGGTGGAAAAGTAGATTAATCTATTTCTTACCAAGAAGCATCAGACTCGGGTTAACTACAATGCAGTGTAATAAGGGCTAACGGATAACTGAGAAGAAGCTGTGAGAACACTGGCTGGGGTCCGTAAAGCTTCAGGGAGGGCTGAAGGACAGGTTGCACACCAGGCACTCAGAAAACAGGGCAGTGAAACAGAAGGCAGGCGCCAGAGGCAGCAGGGCAGGACCTGGGGAACACCAAGTTCAAGCTCTCTATGTAACAAGGACAAAAAATGAACCAATCTCCCAAAGAAGAGACTTTAACTTGAGCTGTAGCCCACTTTCCCCGTACACCAGGGCATGAGAGTCCATAAACATGCAAGGTGAAGTAAAGAGCTCATCCAAGTAACATCCTTGGAGAAACACGGATGCCCTGCCCAAAATTCCAGCCTGAGATCAAAGAGCAGGTCCACTGTCTTCAAGCCCTGAGAAGATGGGAGAGAGCTCTCAGAGCTCCTGCTCCTCTGCCGGCCCTAAGCCAGTAAGTGGGATTCCAGTGACATGAGCGCCCTCTTCAGACTCAGAGAAGGATAGAGAAGGCCCTGTTGGAAATGGGATCCTCAGCAACCCAGCAGCAGGGGCGGGGGGGGGGGGGGGGGGGGGGGGGGGGGGTTATTCTGACCTTTATCCCACCAGGTTTTTCCACTTCCTGAGTAGCACCTATGTGGGGTCAACGGAACCAGTTATTCTCTTGTGCACATACAGCCCCACAGAATTCATTCAAACATGATCCTCTAATCAGAAGTTCTCTCCTGGGATTCTCAAGCCTAAGGAGGCCAAAAGCCTTACCAGAACCAGTGAAGGTGGTAGCAAATAAAGCACCTTAGAGCAGGAGATGGCCGCTGCCGCTGCTGCTGCTACCACAGAGACGGCAAAAACCAACCACTAACTTAACAAATGCAAAACCATTCCAACTTGCGCCTGTTAGTAAATAACCCGTGGGGCGGGGTTGGGGGGGGGGAGGGGCGTCCTGTGTATCAGAGCATCTTGCTTATACCTCTGCTCCTGACCTACATCGCCTCTTCTCTTCTCTGCTGTTTTATTATTTTGCTTTGTCATCACTGCTGCTGATGCCTTGAGCCAGCCAATAGTACCAAGTGGATGTCACAAATGCTACTGGCAGCACTGAGTACTGCAGATTTAAATTTCCCAAATTATTTTATATTTGGGGACGGAGATGGGGGAAGACTTACAAGAAACTGAAATATACACATTATATTAGGCGTGCATACCTGACATCAATCCATTACAATCCACTGATACCAGGATGCTGACAATGCTGAGATTACAGGTGAATCTTCCTCTATTTTGCAAATATTCTTTAATGTGAGTAGATAAACTTATAAAACTTAAAAATGTGTAAAATATATTACATATAGCCTGAGTTACTCATAAAATTATCATGTGTGCTATTATTTAAGTGTAATGCTTTTAAAAATTGGAGAAGGGGCTTCCCGGGTGGCTCAGTGGTTGAGAATCTGCCTGCCAATGCAGGGGACACGGGTTCGAGCCCTCGTCTGGGAAGATCCCACATGCCGTGGAGCAACTGGGCCCGTGAGCCACAATTACTGAGCCTGTGTGTCTGGAGCCTGTGCTCTGCAACAAGAGAGGCTGCGATAGTGAGAGGCCCGCGCGCCGCGATGAAGAGTGGCCCCCGCTTGCCACAACTAGAGAAAGCCCTCGCACAGAAACGAAGACCCAACACAGCCATAAATAATAAATTTAATAATAATAAAATAAAAATAAATAAAAATTGGAGAAATATACCGTTTAAATTCCTCCCACCCCCAATTCCAGGGAAGATAATTCATTAAGGAAGGAAATATCACAAGTCTCTGATTTTCTTTCCCCAGTCCTACCCACCTCTCATACACACAGGACTGAAGATGTTATGAAATGGAATAAAGCTTACATTTTACTAAGCACCTACTATAATGTGCCAAATACTGAGTTAGGCACTTTGATGATCATCATCATTTTTACCCCTGCCCTTGACCATCTTCTGAGGTTGGTACTGTCAAAAACTAAGGCTGAGAGAGTGTCAATGACTTGCCCAAGGTCACATAGCTAATAAATAGTTAAAACAGGCCCACTGGGCTCCAGAGCCAGAATGCCACAGCACCACACCAGCTCATAAGTAATCTGTCTCAGCTCTGAGCTGGGGGCTCCTGAGCAAGCTGGGGACAGTGGACAGCAGTCCCTTGATTCAGGGTGTCATTCCCCCATCAGCAAGGATCTTCAGAACCTGAGCAAGTTTAAGAGAAAGATGGTGGTTGCCAACTTCTCTTTGAGCCAGCTAGCAGTCCCTCTGATGGTCATTTCCATGGCAGGGGGAAGCACTGTTTCCCAAACTGCCCACAGACCACCACTTAAACATTTCTACAATGTGATATGGCAGAAATCAATATTAAGATCCAAAGTCTTATTTCACATATTCCTCACCTCCACCAAAAACCCTCAAAAGGCAGAGTGAAAATTACCAAGGCTCTTTTGTCTGCCCATTACTTACATAGTTAATGTCTTCAACAAATATTTACAGACACCTACTATGTGCCAGGAATTGTATCATATGACAAATATGGTCTTTTACCACAGTATTTCCATACCCAGAATTCTAGACACATATGCAAATATGCTACTGGGCATATTCATACTGTGTTTTCTTTATAGTGAATTTCATAATTAAACAAGTCTTGTCTTTAACACGTGCTACAAAATATTTAGGAAAACTACTGAGAAAAACCATAAACTAAAAGCAAGAGGTGGGGAAAACACCACATTTTTATCTGTCTCTGGCTTACAATAAATGCAGAAGCATTGTTTCTTCCTTTAGGATTCATTCTTCATGAGGAAATTGCATCTCCCTTTTCTGGAAGAGGCAAAGTGACCTAATAAGTTCTGAGCAGCATCCGCCTGGGGACAGCTGCTACAGAGGGGCTCTGACGAGGGCCCTGCAGAGCCTGTGACCCCAGCTGTAAGGCTTTCTCCCACTGCCGGGCCAGCATGCTCCCCTGGCCAGCTGCTCATGGATTTACGTTGCTAGTCACAAGGGAACTTGGATTCAATGTGTAGACAGAGCAGCCAGACTCACCCAGGCTATTAAAATAAATAAATTAATGAATTTTTTTTAAAAAAGGCTCTCCACGCCAATGGCAGCTTCCTTTTACTTTGAGCTGCTCAGCCAAAAGATCACCATGATCCTGGTGCTCGAAAGTTAATTGGGCAACCCAGGTTCAAGGTCATCTGGCAGATGTGGAAGCAGACAGACTGGGTTTGAATCTCCAGTTTCCTACTTACTTACAGCTGTGCAACCTTGGGCAAGTCATTTCACCTCTCTGAGTTCATGCTCTTCCTCTGTAATATAGAAATGCAGTATAGAAAGCACCTACTATAGGGTCTGGCATACAGCTATTACTTAAAAAATGGTAACTTATTTATTAATAAAGCAATCCAGAGGGCTCCTAGAAACACAATTTATCTCTAAGGAGTGACTGCCTGTACCAAACCCCAGGCCAGGAGAAGGAGGTCCCAACAAACCTGCTGACAAATCTTCACACAGTGCTGTGGAGAAGCTCCTATAATAATTAATCCAAGCAAAGAGCACACCCCCTAAAAGTTCAGAGAATATAAAAGGAGCACTTCCTGCTTTATGGCTACGAAGACCAAACTAACTGGGAATATCAGTCCCCCGGGCCGCCCCTGCTTCTTAAATGAGATTACAATAAGAGTGATGTACTACTTGTACTACAAGTCAGCTGTGACAAGCAGCACTTTATAGAGCTATCTGTTTGTCTCCATCACTGCATCGCACAATGTGTCCCTGGACTCCAATGTGCAGCTCCGTTTACCGCTACATGACAAATGGGCAGCACTTGTAAAAGGCAAAAAGCGGTCCATGTCGGCCATGTAATGGTCACCACAGCTGTACCCAAGTGCTTGAGGGGACAAAACAGACCCCCAAGTTCATTAAACTGACCAGTAATGGATCTTTCAAAAAGTGCCTTAGGAATCGTACAGAAAAGGCTAAAATAAATAACTCAGCATGGAAGGCTAATCTGAAACGGTGTTTGATAAATTATTTATAACACAGGCGATTGTCTGCATTTAATATTGCAGCTACTAGTAGCATCTTTAAAAGATGATTTATGTGTTGTAATGCTATTAAACTTTATATTGGCCCACTGCTAGCTATAAAGTCTGCTGAGATTCAGAGAATGAGTTTTAAACTGTCACTGCAACATCACAGGAGATGGAGGCTGTATTAAATCTTTACTTTAAACCTGTTATCTAGAGAGTTGCATTTTGTAGGCACTCACAAACTGATAGATTACCTCAGCATCCGCTATGGTGCAGGTCCAAAGTAGTGCTGCAAAGAAACTCTTCCACATTATTCTTGTCTACAGCTACAATCAAATTTCTCTTCTCACTTAAGTGATTTTTAGATTGGGAATGTCACCAGAGTAAAATGCAGGTGCTCCAGCCAATGGGCACCCTGGACAGTTCAGCATCAAATTAACACTCTTTAAATAAACCCTCGACATTCTACTGTTCAGTTCTACTTTCTGAACAGTGCTTTACTTACATTGGGGGCAGGCGAAATATTAAATATGCATTTGACTAAAAACCTAACATACTATTTAAAATACAGCTTTGGAATCTGAAAATACACATATATGGCAAGTCGTTCGAAACAATAGATTTGTAACTAAAATTTTTTAAGGAAGTTAAAATAAAATTGGTTATTTGCTGGAAAATACATTCCATTTATGTGGCTGAGGCGCTAACGTTAAGGCGGTTGAAAAAGAAAGAAATATTCAGCCTTCTTCATAAAGAAGGAAGCTCCCCTGGCTCTATTGTTCTTCAGGGCATTTCAGAGGCACCCCTTTGCTTTCTGTCCCACCGGCAAGGCAAGAGTCAGGGGACAGTGGCTCTCCTACCTTTGCTCGAGGGGAATAAGGATGTGGGTGGCATCACAGCTGAACTCTCTCACAATTTTCAACAACTTTCCTATTTGCAGTTAAATCTACAAGGATCATTTAGTTCACAACAGTTTGCTCCTTTACTAAAAACTAACGATCTTACTCAATAAGAATTGAAGCAGTCCAAATTCATCTTGGGAAAATCTGCATAATCTTTTGTCACTCTGATTTGAAACAGCAAAAAACAGCTATTGCTCTGATGATCTGCAGCAGAACAGATTAAAGTCTGGGTGTGACAAGAGTCTGGACTCTAAAAAGAGGACCAAAATCATGCCATTTCCATCCCAGGCAGCTAGCACAGTGCTTGGCATGAATGTCGACAAATGAAAAAAATGAAACATCAACTTCAAATGCATTCACGGCTTTGCCAAACTAAAGCATGAAATTAATTATGAAACAGATCAATACCAAAATGGGCTAATTCCCTAACTGCACCAGTCCCAACTGGGGACCAGGGAGCAAGAGGATTCAAAGACAGTTAAACACACAAAAGGAAGAGGTTTAAACACAATGTTCTGCAGGGGCCTGTTGACAAGCTGAGGTTCTGACTATGCCACTGATGTGGCCTGAAGGAGTCATTCCTGGCTGATGGTTGAATAAAATTTAAACAGCTCGAAAAAGTGTTTAAAACAGTCCCCCCAAAAGCAGTGTGCTTCCTGTACCATGCAACAGACCTGATGTATCCCCTGTATAGCCACATATTTTACAGTGGAAAAAGTTAATTTAATTTTTTTTTCAGAGTGGACTGTGTGACAAAAGCAAAGGTGTCTGAGTTTTGTTTTTGGCTTGAGCTGTTTGGGTTAACGCGGTCTGCCTGTGTAAACACCTGAATTGTCAGGTGTAACTGAGCTGCAGCGGGTGCTAAGTGTGTCCAGAGTCGGGGGTGAGTTAGTGACTGTGTCTTTAAGGTCTAGATGGTGCTGCCATTTCTTCCCTCAGAAGCTTTTGTGGCATCCAAGATCTGGATGATGCAAATAATGAAGGACAAGCCGGCTGAGGGTGCAGGAGTGATTTAAGAGGTTTGCAGCCGGGATGGGAAGGGGAGTTCATATTCAAGGAACTGCCAACCAAGTCCCTGCCAACTCGGCCTGTCCCAGATCACTGAATGATGCAAAAGCCTGAGCACAACCCAGGCTAGGAGAGATATGAAAGGCTGCACAACCACAATGGGCCAGGAAAGGCCATCCCAGAACAAGAGAAGCCTGGAAGAACTGGGTCACTAATGAACACAGTGCTTAACTCTCTCTGAGCCATAGGGGGCCATCAGAATGGGGATAATGCCTCTGTCCAAGGGCTGTTGGGAGGAATAAAGGGAAGGGAATGCCCCTGACACACAGACTTACAAAGAGAAGTGGCAGCGAGTTCAAGGGTTAGAAGGAAAGAGGTAAGGGTGTGAGAGAACCAACATGGCACCCACCACATCCCTGGGTCTGAGCCAAACACTTATGTTACTTATTTAATCCTCATTATCTCCACCTATACCACAGAGGCAACTAAGGGGCAAGAATGGTTGGCTGGTGCAATCAAGGCACACAGCTGTGTGTAAGTGGGACTCAAGGATCTGTGCCAAGTTAGTGCCTGGCACCACCAAAGCCTATGTCTTCCTATCCCACCACAGGAAAAAAGGTGGTGGGCAAGAGGTTTTGCTGGATTCTGAGACAGCAAATGGAAGGAAAAACACCTAGGCTTCCAGAGGGAAAAGGACCAAGAGAGATGGGAACATATTGCTTTCCACAAGGAGAAGAAATCAGCATTCACAGCATATGTGTATACAAATATATATTTCCAAGGCTGCACTGAATCAAATATAATCAGAGAAAAAAACAAAATACAAGAAAGACTGGGTTTAAAGAAAGAGTGAGAAATATGTTCAACAATCCTCCGAATGAAAACCAAGCCGCCCCAGGTAGTAATAAGATCTTAATAATATTTCTCTCTCCATAAAACAATGCGGTCAGTGATAACTCTGCCGATAAACTCCTGGAGATGTTGCAAGGGCTATGGCCTGAAAAGAGGTGGGCGGGGGAGAAATGAAGTAAATTGGTCACAACAAAGGTAAAAAATAGCCACGTTCACATCGAGCCTATCTACCTCCAAAGCCTGTAGGGTAGGAAACCTGTGCCGAGTGTAGGGTGCATGGGGAGGCTACAGGGGCTGTAACACTGTATGATCCTGCTTCTACAGCCTCACAGGGATCAGGAAGGACTGGAAGGAGATCCAAGGAAGTACAGAGCACCCTTGTTCTAGGACATTTAAAGATGGCTAAAAAAAAAAAAAAGATGGCTAAAAATGAGGCAAATTTCAAATGATGCAAAACCCATGAAACAAATGTACAGGTCAGCTTAGTTCAGCAAACATTTACTAATGCTCTGCTCTGATACTAATACACTCCACGGACACTATGACAAACACTGGCAATAAGTCCTGAACAGATACAAATCCTGCCCACAAAGAGTGTAGAGTCCAGAGGGAAACAAGTACAATATGGTAAGAGTCCTTAAGAAGCAAGGCTGACAATGGAACTACGAGCGTACAGAGGTCTCACGGGGCTCGGGTGATAAAAGACTGGGCTGAATCTTGACACTCACGTAAATGGCAGCCAAGCCAAGGCGCAGAAGTGATGGCAGAAATAAAGCTATGAAAATGGGAAGGAGAAAGGGTGTGGTCAGGTAGCTAGTTCGGCATGGTTGAATCCCAGACAGCCTCACAGGCCATGCAGAGAGCTGACCCTTCACACTAATGGGAAGACATGGAAAATTTTAAGTTGGCAAATGATGTAGTTAGATGTGTGCTTTTTGAAAGTGCAGCCTGGAAGCAGTGGGGGAGGAGAGGCCAAAGGCAGGCGACAGGAAAGCAGGAGATAGTATTCCCAGCGAGTGCCGGTGATGGTGGGAGTGCCAGTGATGGTGGGCCTGGGCTGGCGAGGGAGGACCAACAGCAGGACTGGGAGGTGAATGTGGGAGAGGAGGAAGCAGCAGGCAGGGGGGCGTGCAGGAGAGGGAGAAGCAGAGAGTGCCACCTGGACTTTCAGCATCAGTCATGAACACTGACCAAACTCTAAACAAACTCAGCCTTCATAGAAAGGCCTTTTGTAACTTCTTGGCAGCTGTTTTTCTGGCGGGTTGATGGGAGACAATGATTAGCTTAATTATATATTCTGCAGCAGGAACTCTAAAGGGTGTCACCAAAAAGGCACAAGATAAAGGCAAAGCCAATGAAAGTATACTGAGGTTGTTCTGGAAAAAATGACCTGGGCTGGAGCCAACCTGTAAATGCCACTGGTGGCAGGGCTTTCAAAATACTCCTGTCTGGCCTCTGGAGTGTGGTAGAAAGAGTATAAGGGAGTAGTTACCTACGGGGGCAAGAGCCAAAAGACTGTAAAGAAGGAAGCTCTAAGGGAGATTCATGGTCACGAGGGTTTGGCCATGTGCAAGGTACAGTTCTGAGGAAGCGGAAGCAGACAGGCCTAAGTAAAGCAGACAAGCAGAGACAGGATGGGGCAGGTGAGTCCGATCATGAGGTGCTTCCAACTCAGATACCGTTCCATGAGGCCTCTGCAACCGCCTTTTCCTGGGACCCCAGGTACACATGGCCTTCAGATACACTGTTACTTAAGGTTCTTTGGGGGAAGAGGGAGCCTTCCAAAAGGGCATAAGGAAACTTCTGGAGCCGATGGATATATCTGCCATATTGATCATGGTGATGGGGGCTGGGGAGAAGGAGGGAAGAGGCAGAGGCAAGAGAATTAAGATCCAGGAGATCCAGGTATGAATCTAGTCTTGTTACTTACAGCTATGTTACCCTAGTGGTAAAGTCACTCAACATTTTTAAGTCCCAATTTCCTCATCTGCAAAAAAGGCCTAAAACCATCTAGCACTAGGGCAGTTTTGAGGATTAAAAGACTCTTTGCACAGGAGAAACTGCTAGCACAGTGCCTGGTATGCAGGAAACCCATGATGAATGTTAACCTGATTGGATTCTACCCCTCTTTCTAACTTACACAAACAGTTATCAAAAGCTTAACCCTGGGATTCCCTGGTGGCGCAATGGTTGAGAGTCTGCCTGCCGATGCAGGGGACACGGGTTTGTGCCCCGGTCCGGGAGGAACCCACATGCCGCGGAGCGGCTGGGCCCATGAGCCATGACCGCTGAGCCTGAGCGTCCGGAGGCTGTGCTCCACAACGGAACAGGCCACAACAGTGAGAGGCCCGGGTATCGCAAAAAAAAAGCTTAACCCTTTCAGAACTACCAATGCAGTGGGCAACCAATAATAACTCAGTACTTTGTTTTTTCAACCTCTAGTTCAAAGCAAATCAATTATGAAACAAGCAATTATACTGCAAATAAAATTCAAAATGACGCCATAAAACTGTTCACATGAGCATCTTCCATAAACTTCACTGCTGTGTCAATAAGAAGTGTACTAAGTAGCACATTTTCACTCATTATACTTCACTAGAAATTCTATTCTAAAAGAAGGAGAAAAGGTAACTTACATTTACTGTTTGCAGGCACTGTGCCGAGTACATTCTTCCACTTACTCTTCCAAATTACCCTTTAAGGTAGGTACCACCCCTTACACCCATTTTACAAATCCAGGAAACCAAGGCTCAGAGAGGGAAAATGACTAACCCAAAGGCATATGGCCAACAGCTAGAAGGCCTGAGGTTCAACATAGTTTTGTCTAACTCCAGAGCCCATGGATTTTTCACTCAAGACAGCAGAACCTCCAAACGATTAGCATCCAAAAACAGTAATGATACTTGTCTAGTCCTTAGATATAACTGGTTAATCACTCAAGGGTTTATCTTTTTAAAGTACCTCTAAAATTCTTCAAAGTTGCAAACATATTGCTTAAATAATGCTACTCTATCATTCCATTATTCATCTGGCTTGTCAAGAACATCCTGATGAATTTTTCTAATACAGAATGTACATTCATCAAATCCCAAAGCAAAAAGCCTATCAAATTCACTGTATCAGTACTACATTCAAATGTTTATATTGGGGGCTTCCCTGGTGGCGCAGTGGTTGGGAGTCCGCCTGCCGATGCAGGGGACACGGGTTCATGTCCTGGTCTGGGAAGATCCCACATGCCGCGGAGCGGCTGGGCCCGTGAGCCATGGCTGCTGGGCCTGCGCGTATGGAGCCTGTGCTCCACAACGGGAGAGGCCACAGCAGTGAGAGGCCCGCGTACCGCAAAAAAAAATGTTTATATCTCCCTAAAATACATGCATAGGACTTCCCTGGTGGCGCAGTGGTTGAGAGTCCACCTGTCGATGCAGGGGACACAGGTTCGTGCCCCGGTCCAGGAAGATCCCCCATGCCTCAGAGCAGCTAGGCCCGTGAGCCATGGCCGCTGAGCCTGGGCGTCCGGAGCCTGTGCTCCGCAACGGGAGAGGCCACAACAGTGAGAGGCCCGCGTACCGGAAAAAAAAACAAAAAAAAAAACATGCATAAACCTCTCAGCAAACAGAATGAGTCAAATTGTTTTTTAACCACCTTGTATGTCAATAAAAAAGATACCATTTAACTTAATTTTCCCATCAGGCCATTTGTTGATTGTAAATCTTAACTGAAACAGACTAAGAAAAGGCATTTTAATTTTCTTTTAACATTTTGGGGCAAGAAGTAGTCAGAGGATAAGAGAGCAAACTTTTGTTAAGCCTGACTGCAATTTACAAATATGGTCCTCCTAACAATTCCTTCAGGTACTGACTTTAAGCCCATTTTACAAATGAGTTTTTTTTTTTTTTTTTTAAACAATGTTTTTTTTTTTTTTTATAAATTTATTTATTCATTTATTTATTTTTGGCTGTGTTGGGTCTTCGTTTCTGTGCGAGGGCTTTCTCTAGTTGTGGCAAGCGGGGGTCACTCTTCATCGCGGTGCGCGGGCCTCTCACTGTCGCGGCCTCTCTTGCTGCGGAGCACAGGCTCCAGACGCGCAGAGCTCAGTAACAAATGAGTTTTATATTTTACAAACTGGGGCTACAGGTGTTACAGAAGCAGCAAAAATCAATCTTCAACCTAAACCACTTCCAAGTCCATGCATACACTTTCCACCATGCCCTGTTCTTATTCCTCTACCACCCCAATTCAATTTATCTGAGTTAAAAGAAACTAATATATTTGTCAAGGAATCAAGGTTAATGAGTCCTTAAGTCTTTTCAGCATTCCAATATCACCACAGTTCTGATTTTAGAAAAAAACGTATTCCAACATTATGATAGGGTGACAACGACTGTAAGTGTGATTGTGTTCTACAGATACAATGTTCATTGCAAATATTTTCAAAAATCTGTACTACTAGGTGGAATTTTAAAGCATCTATTTAGCACAACTTCATATCATTTTTTAAAAATTTTGTTTCTGCACAATTTCAGGGTTAGGGGAGAGTGGTATAAATTACCTCACAGAAACCAGCAAGTAACATTATCTGTTAAGGTTAAAACTTTAACTACCTTCCTGAGGTATGCTGCTGGGGTCTCATTACAGCAGGTAATCTCACATTCTGCCATGCACAACACACTAAGTACCAGCATCTCCCAATTACATTGTAACGTAAATCTCAAAGGACATTTGAAAAGTCTACACAGCTCCTGCACCCACTGCCGAAACACAACCACCTCTAATGGAACGTGGCAGCTTTCTAAACTAATATTCACACGCCGGGACAGGGATGCTAAGCGCGGCCTTATCCCACACTGAAGAGCGGATGCTAATTAAAAGCCCACACTGACTTGGGAAATGACCACTCAGACAACTTTAGACACTGTCTGGAGTTCTGTTTTCCTATTTCCAAACATGTTCAGCTGCCCAAACTTCCAGGATTACACAACTGAGAGAAAGTTAGAGCAGGAGTCCTCACACCTTTGTATGTGGTGATGCCCCTCTTCTGGAATAGCTTCCTCTCCTCTTCAGTCTCCCTACCCCACCCCTTCATCAAACCCCAAGACAAAAAGAATTTCAAGTGAGGAGTCACATACTCTTTGAGGCCACCTTAAAGTTCCCCAGACAGATTTCACCAATTCCTCTGATCGTGACCACTACACCCCCCTTATATGCACCATTCTCGTACTTTCAGTACTGTTTGTGGGCCTGTCCACCATCCCCTTAGGCTGTAAATGTCACTAAGAAAGGGCCCTGCCTCATAATCACAGAGCTTGGCACCTGGTTGGAGGTAAATAGAACTCAGGTGAATGGATCTCAAGGCCACCCTTCACATCTCAGAATGACCACCATCTCTCAATAGTTTACAGAAGCCTTAATGGCGACTCTAATGGGGATATAGAAGATGTTCTTCCGGTGGTGTAGGTACCAAGAAACTTCTGGTTTCTTTGCCCACTGCTTTTGCCTTTGCCAACTTTTATGTGTCTCAGAAGTCTTTGAGAAAGCACCTTTTTAAAAAAGCCTTCAAAACAGCAGAGGTATCCAAGGTACATTTGTTCTTACTGTAATCATTTGGCTATTTCTGGAACTGTTTTTACTTCGGTTAGCAAAACCTAGACTTGATACAGGCTGAGATGCAAAAAAAATAACTGTCATAATAGTAGTAATGGCTTTGAAATATCTCATCTAAGCCAACTTTCTCACACCTCTTAAGAATTGCCAATCCCTTCAAATATTGGCAGCTCCATTTATTCAGGTCTTCCGATACATAAAATTTGCTGACTTTTCCCCCCTTGAGTTGATGCAGATATATGAAAACCTTATAAAAGCTTTTTTTTTTTTTGGCTAGAAATGAAACTTCTCTGCCTGTGAAAATTATAGGGGCATTTTAAAATTACCATATGTTTTAGATCAGAAGGTAAAAACAGTACAGCAGCCCATGAAAGCTTACAATTAACTCATTAAAATACAGTTCAAGCCCTCAAGTTCCCCTACTCTTGTGGGCAGTGGTCCCATTTAACATTTAAATATCCTGTGTCAGTAAGTTTACCATATTTATGTTCATTTACATGTACAATGTAAACATACATAGGTACCACATTTAAATATTTAGCCCCAAATGTTATTTTAAACTTAATTTTTCCACAGAGCTATTTGATTTTTTAAAAAGAAGACAAAACTTCCGAAAATCGTTAATCACACTTCAGTGTACATTAGCGAATGTATAATGTGTGGCTGCTTTGCACACCCACATGCCCACTACCTCCCCCTTTCTAATACTGCACACCACACAAGTATAATAAACCATGTTAATATTTCATACCACTGTGAAATATGCTGGAGTATCAATTCAACATCTGCTGTCTTTAGGGTCCGGGAGTCCCGCAGAGACACTTTCAATTTGTAATTGAGTTCTATGCTGAATTAATCAGCAGTTTATCTTTCTTACTAAAATAACATCTTCACCACTAACCCAGATTTACATTAACAATTTATGCCAAATTACCTGCCAAGGCAAAACTTATAAGATTCTAAGCTACCATCCAGTAACACTCAGTCCTATATTTCATTTCTTATATTTCTCTAACCTATACACAAGAAAAGTAGAAATCCATTGTTCAAGAGCTTGCCAGTCTCTACCCACAGATGACCTCCTGGATTTGAGACACAGAGCCTCACTTCTGACAGTGAAATTCAAGCAGCCGGGGTGGAAGGTGTGGGTTCCCGTCTTCTCCTGAAAGCCACCGTTCAATGTTTTTATGATTCAAAATTTTTACAAAATACGATTTCTAGAATGGAATGAAATCAGTAAGTAATAAAAGAGCTTCTTTTATTTCTTTTCCCAAGGAGCTATGACATTCCAAGTCTTGGCTTGGCTTGAGTAACAAAAAAGACAACCTACATAAAGGAAGCATTTTTCAGTACCTTAAATTATGTCCCTGAGTCCCAAGTTAGCAAAGGCAATTCAATTTGATAAGAGATAAAGAAGTCTATTTTTCTCTTTGATATCATGATGCCGAATATATCAGCAATAACACCTTCCTTTTAATTCCACCTGTATAGTTGAAAGTCACCAAACATTTATTTCTATCCAGCATTATCCCTAGCTCTTACCTCTCTCTGATTCAAGAGTCTCTGGTCACGAAGAAGTTACATTCTGTCTGCTGAATCCTTGCCACAGGTGCAGCAAGCAACATACTTTGTGAAATATTTCTCCTATATAGTATATTTTCCCCTACCTTTCCACAGTTATAGTAAATATGTAAAGCAAAAACATCTCAAATGGAACACCTGCTCCAAAGAAATGCATCATAAATAATCACCTATCTACTACCGAGTAAAATAATCCCTTGTTTTCAAGCTACTTTGCCCATAGCTGTTTAAGCAATTTCCACCATCATACAGAATGGTCTCTTTCAATACTACCTCTGAATTACAGCACCAAGTGTATGCATTCAGCTGGTATCCAATTAGCACCTGCTGATCGATTACATATTATTGATTATATAAGAAAATGAAGTTCAGTGTATACACAGCAGGGCAGAAGACCTGGAAAAATTTTTGCACAGAAATATTTTTGGTGGAAAAATCAACAACGAGTTTTCAAAGTCAGTAACTATGGCAGTATACCATTTGCAGTGTTCTCATTACTCTTCAAAGAATTCAAAATGGAGAACTTCAAATTTTACAGAGGGTCAATTCCCTTAGATTTGTTGATTCTTGAATTCCAGAGGCCTGGCCCCAAGTGGCCATTTCTAAGTCAAGGAAGACGAAGGAATCCAAAGGGAGAGAAGCAATTATGTATCTCTGACATTCCAAACTCTGTATGATAGGGAGCAAAGTCCTGCTCTTGAATCATCAGGTGAAACAGCAGAGAGAACTTGCATCTGCCTTACAAAACACCACAAAATGAAAATGTGAGCAAGAAGATCCAAGGGAGTAAACTTAACTCAAGAAGTCCTTTTCTCTTTTCTGCCTCTCCAAAGCTGGCCCACCAGTGGGTTCAAATTCAGGAGAACAAACTCACTCTTTCAAAAGGGGGCAACTCAAAACATCTGATGCTGGTGAGAAGCTTTAAACCATCAACAGTGTCTTATCATCTATTCTAAAGGTTGAATGGTAATTCTCCAAATCACTCACTGAACCATAAGGCCAACTTTAGTATCTGTTCATTTCTAAAATTAAGTCTTTAACTCCACTGGAAATCACTACCAGGAATAATTCTATACAGGGCCCCAGGGATTATATCGGGTTCTGACACCTCTAAAAACTTGTTTTTAACGTTAAATACAACGAGAGAAAATTACTGGAGAAAAATTAATACATTTTTGATCTAACAAAAAAGACACACTTTACTATGTCTAATGTTTCAGGTTTTAAGGAAAACAAATAAGCAGGAATTAGGACCAAAAGCAAATGACAGAAACAGCCTCAGGGAGAGCCTCTAAAAGGGACCTTCCAATAGTTAAACACACAACTATCCCAATTACTGCCCAAATCCAGTGCATAAAGGAGTGTGTCAAATGTTTCAATAGTTACATTTAAACATTTCTGTAGTTGCATTAGTTCTTAACCAATAAGGAATCCATCAGTTAAGACAATGAGACACCAACTCACACCCACCAGGATGGCTATAATCAAAAAGCCAAATGATAAATGTTGGCAAGGGTGTGCAGAAACTAAAATCTTTATACACTACTAGTGACCCAGCCACTTTGTAAACCGGTCTGGCAGTTCCTCAAAAAGTTAAGCATAGAGAGTTACCACATGACTCAGCAATTCTACTCCTAGGTATATATATACCCAAGAGAAATGACAATATATGTCCACACAAAAACCTGTACACAAATGTTCACAGCAGCACTATTCATAATGGTCAAAAAGTGAAAACAATCCAAATGTCCATTAACTAATGAATGGGTAAATAAAATGTGATATATTCATACAATGGAATACTATTCAACCATAAAAAAATGAAGTATCAGTACATGCTACAAGGATGAAATATTATGAAAATACTGTAAGTTAAAGAAGCCAGTCACAACAGACATATTGTATGATTCCTATTGTATGAAATGTCCAGAACATGCATATCTGTAGAGACAGAAAGCAGATGAGCTGTTACCTAGGGCTGGGAGGGCTGAGGGGAAATGGGGAGTGACTGCTAATGGATATGGCATTTCTTTTGAGGGGGATGAAAATGGTCTAAAATGGATTATGGTGATAGCTGCACAGCTCTGTGAATATACTAAAAACCACAGAATTGTACACTTAAAATAAGTGAGCTGTATGCATGTAAACTATATCTCAATGAAGCTGTTATTAAAATAATAAGGCATCCAACATTTTTAGAACAGAGGACCTAAAAAAAACTCAAAACATCTAGTGACATGTCACCCATCAATCAAAGAATTCACATTCTGATAGTAATTTTTTTAAAGCTAGAGATCACAAGAAACAAAAATGTCAGCATAGATTCTTAGGAACATTTCATAAGAATTAATTTTGGCTTTAAGTATATATATTTTTTCCCAGATATACAAGATACCTAAACAGATGTAGTACCAGACAAACATAACCTTAAAATCTAAAAATCTGGAAAAGTGAGTCAAGTTCAGCTTATCAAGCTGACACCTATTAAACTGCTACAAGAAAAACAGTCTTAAACACCATCAATATCAATACAGACAGGAAAATCATTGTTTATGATAGCTATCGAGGGCAAGTTTTTTGTTTTGTTTTTAATTTTGCATTTACTTAAAACTCTGTTTGATGCTAGCAGGGTTCAAGTCACACAGGAAGGTGCTCGGCTAAACACTGATCATCTTCCTTGATCTCCATTGTCTGCTGTGTGGGTTCCGCCAGCAAAACCTCCCAGCGAGTGGTCACCTTCCTATGGAGTCATTAAACCTCTGAATGTCAGCTGGTGGGATTAGCCAGCAGCTTCCACACCTGAGCCCCCGTGGCAGGGACAGAGGCATTTGGATCAAGATCACTAATGAATACAGAATTCATATGCCGCTTGTCAGGGCTCCTGAGCTGAGTCGCACAGATGCAACCTAAATAAGACGGAGGACAGAACAATTGTTGACGAAGATTAAAAAGTTTTGGCAGTTGGGGTAAAAAGAACACCTCATTATTCAAATATGATAGTCTTGCTTATTTATTTATTTTTGGTTCAAGTTATTTATGATTTGCCTCAAATGGACAAATGCCATTCACCAATATTTAAAGGCTTATTGGTCTCATTACTAAATTTGAAGAAGGCTATGCCATCTAAACATTAGCTATATAGAGAAAAACAGCTCCCCTGAAAACTCTGAGGGAAAAAACAACCTCAGGATATTTGTGGGGGAGGACAATTAAAAGATGAAAATAAATTCTGATGAATTCAAAGAGAAGAAAAAAATAACCTTCCATAGCCAAATGACTTACTTATATTTCCCAATATCTCTGTATTTCTAACTTTGCATCTTTCCATCCCTGGGTTCCTTCCAGTCACTGAGCTCACCAAAGAGGTTTATACACCTCCTCTGACATTCGTCTGGCTTCGTGCCATCTTCACAAGACCTCATCAGAGAAAAGGAATAGCCCAAGCAGCCCACACCTCTGCTCACCTGGAATAAGATGTCTTCCCCACTCTGTTTTCAAAGAACTACAGGCCTAGCAAAGAGGCAGAAGAGCAGGGTGATCGATCACATCGGAGGGCCAGACTGACAAGGGTTCAAACCATGATTCCATCACTGCCCGGCTGTGTGACCTCGGGTAAGATATGTGACCTCCCTACACCCTATTTTTCTTCTCAACAAAACAGGGATAACAAAGTACAGACCCCACACGACTGTTGAAAAGTAAATAAGATGATGCAGACAAAGCTGTTAGAAAAGAGCTTGGCACAGCATAAGCACTCAAAAAGCATCAGCTACTATGACTGCTGTGTTTTCAATACCTTCGCCCCATAGCAAAAAGGCAAATATTTCCATAGCCTGTGCTGTGTGTTAAACAGGCTTCTTCTACTGTCATGACCACTAGCTAGGCCTGTCTCCGATTTTAAGCTTTCAGATAAGAAAGAAGAATCATACCTAGGACTTCCCTGGTGGCGCAATGGTTAAGAATCCTCCTGCCAATGCAGGGGACATGGGTTCGAGCCCTGGTCCAGGAAGATCCCACATGCCACGGAGCAACTAAGCCTGTGTGCCACAACTACTGAGCCCACGAACCTAGAGCCCATGCTCCGCAACAGGAGAAGCCACCACAATGAGAAGGCCACGCACCGCAACGAAGAGTAGCCCCTGCTCGCCACAATTAGAGAAAGCCTGGGTGCAGCAACGAAGACCCAACACAGCCAAAAATAAATAAAATATAAAAATTTTTTTTAAAAAGAATCATATCTATCATCAAGCCTGACACAAGTACAAATAACGTTAGTCGTTGCTATGTGATGCTTGTATCCTACTACTGAATTACTAAAACACAGAAGCAGCTGCCATATTTTAGAGCCAATTTCGTGTGAGCCATCATATGAAGTGCTTTACAGACCACATCTAATCCTGACAGCAGCCCACAGGCAGGTCTCTGGATCCCCGTCTTCTGGATGAACAGTGCCGGGGCTGTGGCTTGCCCACAGTCGTGCCGTGCGTACAGTGGAAACACACTCACAGGCCAATCCTCTAGCTCCTAAGCTCCTGTGCCCTTTTCCATCTGACCACATTGAACTCATGCTCTATGCTTCCCCTTGGGACCCGTCTATGTGCCAAACTGAATAGATTCTTTTTTTTTAATCAAAATAATGCAGATCTCTTACACTATTGTCCATCTGCATGGCACAAATAAATCTGAAACTTCAGTGTCTTTCTACTATTAGACTTAAACAAACAAAAAACTACAGTCACTTCTAAAATTTGCTATAGAACACCATATTGGTATCAACTCTTTCACTATGTAAAGTGGATCTATAGCTGCCTGCAATGACAGATTAATTCTGTTTCCTCCGTAGCTACGTGTTTGGCATCACGTTTGTGAGGTAAACACAAGCCTTTAGGGCGATAGCTGCTCACATCTTTAGCAATAAGGGCTTCTCTAGAGGCCAGCACTTGCCAAGTGATAAAATATGACTCCATAAATCAGACGGCTGAAGTGGCACTTGTATACGTCACCATCTATCTTTGCAGCTTCTCTCTAAAGGGTATAGGGTAAGAGCTCATCCCTCGGTATTGTGACCAGAAAAAGGACCATCACAGTTGGCACTGACTAAGCATGTGCTACTTAAAACTGAAGACACACTAAGACTGGGGGGGGGAAAAAGATCCTGCTGGTGTTAGCACGCCTCAGGCAGTGGTAGAAGCTTCAGCAACTCATCTTCAAAAGGCAGAGAGCCAGAGCTCTAGAAACCTGCAAAAATTGGCTAAGCCTGCAGTCTTCATTTCTTTAAGTTGAGCATCTTCAAAGTCTAGAATTCTAACTGTAGGGCACAGCAGCTGCCACTGCAGATCTGATCCTCTCAGCTTTTGGCAGCTCTCAACTTGAGATTCTAGCAAAAGAATTTTTCAAGTTGCTATTATTGCCTGTCATGGATTTATAAATATTGTGCGCTATCTGCTGTGGCATGGCTCTCATGGGACGCCAAAGCATGCCAAATGCGTAACAGAATGAAAAACAGTTTCTATTCTTCAAATAAATGCTAATTTTTTTAACTGTGCTCACATGATGTGTTTGTTGACCAACTTCAATAGTACAGAGTATGTATCAGAGAGGGGAAAAAAGCTGATTGTCTTTTCCAGCAGTATTCAGCTGCTACTTTCATTAAGCTTGTTTAATTAGATTCCAGATGCTAATTTGCAAGTCGATACCAGAGGGTGCAGGACAGTTTGCCTTTGAATCATCTCCCTGTGATGTGAGGGTCCTGCTGCACACCGCTACCCTTCAGCAGCCCTCACACGCTTTCTGACAATTAGTGCAAAGAGGGGACAGTACTGATCTTGACAGACTAAATATTAATCTTCTACCCATTTTTATGAATTATAATCTTCAAGAGTTTAAATTTCTCACTGGGCCAAATGGAAACATTCCTTCTTACAAAGAAACAGGATGGAAGGAAAACTAACCTAAGCTATCAGATTCATTTCCTTAACCCTCCCCACCCTAAAATAAAAGTTTTTATTTCAGCAATTTTCAAGATACATACTCGCACAAAGCTAACACCATATTTCCAGGTACAATGGTCAAATTCCTCATAACGTAACTGGAAAATGGACTCAGAAGGCCACAGTGTGTTTATCACTAATTTCCTGTCCAGCTAGCCTGTGGATAATAACCAGGATAAGGGGCTTAGTTCTTATGCCAGCCTTAACAATAGGAAAAAAAAAAAAAAATTCTAGGGGAATGGCTCCACACAATTCATCGTCACCAAAAAACCCTCTAATACAACTGACCCCTTGTCATTAGGTTAACTCACACATTTCAAAATCCACTATTCTACTAATACATAGGTACAGTGTCCAAATATGCACCTTTGCTGATAAAAACAAAGCATGAGATTTATCAGCAGTAATACAATTTTTTAATGCCTTCATTTTTATCCATCTGAGAACTATGAACACTAAAGGTGAAGTTATCAAACTGTTTCAAAGGAATGTAAATCTGGGACCAACTAAGAAAGGTTGCTTCTGACACCTTTTTATCCACTCATTCAACAAATACTGGCTGACTACCTACTATGCATCATTTTAGGTGTGAGGAAATAGAAACAAGCACAGTTCCTGCCCTCAGAGAACTTCCAGGCTAACAGCAAGGAGAAAAGAAAATGAGCATCCCAAGACTAGGACAGGCAGTGTTAGGGCCACAACTGGATGAGAATTTTAAAAGATTTTTAATGGGCCTTAAACTCAGTTAGCCGGCAGTTTCTCTGAAACCTTGAGTCAGAGCTTTTACCTGAAGCAAATCACTGGTTCAGATTACTTCTAAAGGCAGAAGTCCATCTTAGGCATTTATGAATCCCAGCTAGGTTTCACTGTTCTGCTTTTTGGCCTGTAATTTCCCGATGAGCACCTGCCCTTTGGCCCATCTTCATTTCGGCTGTGTACTCAATGGGGTGTTTGGTGTGTTGACTCTGGCCCAATACTGTGTATTATATGAGAAATGTACTAGTTATCTTCTTCTGTTATCTCAAAAAAAAAAAAAAAAAAAAGAAAAAGAAAAAAGTTCAGCACTTTCCAGATGGGAAGAAGAGAAAGTCCCCTCCATTTCCCAGGTGGTTTTTGATGACTCAGATTTTGCTTTAGCTCCGGGTTATCCTGTCTCAACTCTACAAACATGTACTGAACATCAGGAGCTGAAGAGGAGAGATGATTTCATGGTCCCTGCCCTCAAGGGTCTCCCCTCTCTCGGCAAGTAGCGGAGATGCCCCTGAAAACAGCCATAAAACAATGGGACAGGTGTGTACAATGCAGTATGGAAACACAAATAAATGAGGAAGCAGGTGAGAGCATTGCTGGCAGGCACCGGCAGAGAGCAGGATTCGACAGCAAGCAAGTACACACTGTATTCAAAGAACAGCAAGCAGGCGAGAAGGGTTGAAGTGAAGCAGGAATGCAGACCTATGTTTCCTAAAGTTTAATATTAATACCCCTGGGCTTACATGATGGTGATACACGAATACATTTTTTATTTATATTAATAGTATGCACTCATTTTCATGTCTTGGGGCGAAAAATAACCATCACATCAAACCCAGGATTTCATAGATGCACACTGTATTTTATTTATTTATTTTTTTCCCTGACTTATTTATTTATTTATTTATTTATTTATTTTTTAACATCTTTATTGGGGTATAATTGCTTTACAATGGTGTGTTAGTTTCTGATTTATAACAAAGTGAATCAGCTATACATATACATGTGCTCCCATGTGTCTTCCCTCTTGCGTCTCCCTCCCTCCCACTCTCCCCCTCCCACCCCTCCAGGCTGTCCCAAAGCCCCGAGCTTATATCCCTGTGCCTTGCGGCTGCTTCCCCCTAGCTATCTACCTTACTACGTTTGTTAGTGTGTATATGTCCATGACTCTCTCTCGCCCTGTCAAAACTCACCCTTCCCCCTCCCCATATCCTCAAGTCCGTTCTCCAGTAGGTCTGCGCCTCTATTCCTGTCTTATCCCTAGGTTCTTCATGACATTTTTTCCCCTTAAATTCCATATATATGTGTTAGCATACGGTATTTGTCTTTGTCTTTCTGACTTACTTCACTCTGCATGACAGACTCTAGGTCTATCCATCTCATTACAAATATCTCAATTTCATTTCTTTTTAAGGCTGAGTAATATTCCATTGTGTATATGTGCCACATCTTCTTTATCCATTCGTCCGATGATGGGCGCTTAGGTTCTTTCCATCTCCGGGCTATTGTAAATAGAGCTGCAATGAACATTTTGGTACATGACTCTTTTTGAATTTTGGTTTTCTCAGGGTATATGCCCAGTAGTGGGATTGCTGGGTCATATGGTAATTCTATTTGTAGTTTTTTAAGGAACCTCCATACTGTTCTCCATAGTGGCTGAACCAATTCACATTCCCACCAGCAGTGCAAGAGTGTCCCCTTTTCTCCACACCCTCTCCAGCATTTATTGTTTCTAGATTTTTTGATGATGGCCATTCTGACTGGTGTGAGATGATATCTCATTGTAGTTTTGATTTGCATTTCTCTAATGATTAATGATGTTGAGCATTCTTTCATGTGTTTGTTGGCATTCTGTATATCTTCTTTGGAGAAATGTCTATTTAGGTCTTCTGCCCATTTTTGGATGGGGTTGTTTGTTTTTTTGTTATTGAGCTGCATGAGCTGCTTGTAGATTTTGGAGATTAATCCTTTGTCAGTTGCTTCATTTGCAAATGTTTTCTCCCATTCTGAGGGTTGTCTTTTGGTCTTGATTATGGTTTCCTTTGCTGTGCAAAAGCTTTGAAGTTTCATTAGGTCCCATTTGTTTATTTTTGTTTTTATTTCCATTACTCTAGGAGGTGGGTCAGAAAGGATCTTGCTGTGATTTATGTCATAGAGTGTTCTTCCTATGTTTTCCTCTAAGAGTTTGATAGTTTCTGGCCTTACATTTAGGTCTTTAATCCATTTTGAGCTTATTTTTGTGTATGGTGTTCGGGAGTGATCTAATCTCATACTTTTACATGTACCTGTCCAGTTTTCCCAGCACCATTTATTGAAGAGGCTGTCCTTTCTCCACTGTACATTCCTGCCTCCTTTATCAAAGATAAGGTGTCCATATGTGCGTGGGTTTATCTCTGGGCTTTCTATCCTGTTCCACTGATCTATCTTTCTGTTTTTGTGCCAGTACCATACTGTCTTGATTACTGTTGCTTTGTAGTATAGTCTGAAGTCAGGGAGCCTGATTCCTCCAGCTCCATTTTTCGTTCTCAAGATTGCTTTGGCTATTCGGGGTCTTTTGTGTTTCCATACAAATTGCGAAATTTTTTGTTCTAGTTCTGTGAAAAATGCCAGTGGTAGTTTGATAGGGATTGCATTGAATCTGTAGATTGCTTTGGGTAGTAGAGTCATTTTCACAATGTTGATTCTTCCCATCCAAGAACATGGTATATCTCTCCATCTATTTGTATCATCTTTAATTTCTTTCATCAGTGTCTTATAATTTTCTGCATACAGGTCTTTCGTATCCTTAGGTAGGTTTATTCCTAGATATTTTATTCTTTTTGTTGCAATGGTAAATGGGAGTGTTTTCTTGATTTCACTTTCAGATTTTTCATCATTAGTATATAGGAATGCCAGAGATTTCTGTGCATTAATTTTGTATCCTGCTACTTTACCAAATTCATTGATTAGCTCTAGTAGTTTT
Organism: Phocoena sinus; assembly: GCF_008692025.1. Taxonomy (NCBI): domain Eukaryota; kingdom Metazoa; phylum Chordata; class Mammalia; order Artiodactyla; family Phocoenidae; genus Phocoena; species Phocoena sinus. Next base: position 10,889,650 of record NC_045768.1, on the reverse strand, counting down.
CTGGTAGCATCTTTAGGATTCTCTATGTATAGTATCATGTCATCTGCAAACAGTGACAGCTTTACTTCTTCTTTTCCGATGTGGATTCCTTTTATTTCCTTTTCTTCTCTGATTGCTGTGGCTAAAACTTCCAAAACTATGTTGAATAAGAGTGGTGAGAGTGGGCAACCTTGTCTTGTTCCTGATCTTAGTGGAAATGCCTTCAGTTTTTCACCACTGAGGATGATGTTTGCTGTGGGCTTGTCATATATGGCCTTTATTATGTTGAGGAAAGTTCCCTCTATGCCTACTTTCTGGAGGGTTTTTATCATAAATGGGTGTTGAATTTTGTCAAAAGCTTTCTCTGCATCTATTGAGATGATCATATGGTTTTTCTCCTTCAATTTGTTAATATGGTTTATCACATTGATAGATTTGCGTATATTGAAGAATCCTTGCATTCCTGGAATAAACCCCACTTGATCATGGTGTATGATCCTTTTAATGTGCTGCTGGATTCTGTTTGCTAGTATTTTGTTGAGGATTTTTGCATCTATGTTCATCAGTGATATTGGCCTGTAGTTTTCTTTCTTTGTGACATCCTTGTCTGGTTTTGGTATCAAGGTGATGGTGGCTTCGTAGAAGGAATTTGGGAGTGTTCCTCCCTCTGCTATATTTTGGAAGAGTTCGAGAAGGATAGGTGTTAGCTCTTCTCTAAACGTTTGATAGAATTCACCTGTGAAGCCATCTGGTCCTGGGCTTTTGTTTGTTGGAAGATTTTTAATCACAGTTTCAATTTCAGTGCTTGGCACACTGTATTTTAAAAATAAATTTAAATTAAATAGGTGAACTAGAGTGGCTGTAGGGAAGAGAGGAAAGGGAACTGACTTGCAAGGAGAACTTCTGCAGTGAAGGAAATGTTCTGTCTTGATCTGACTGACGGTTACTTGCGCAATTACAAATGCCAAAATCTATCGCACTATACAGTTCAGATCTGTGCATTTTATTTTATGTAAATGATAACTCAATTTATAAAACAGTGAGCTGATGTAAAAGAAAATTTTCAAGAAAAATAACAGTAGAGGTGGCATCCAGACGTGGCAGAATCCTTAAATGTAGTATGCAAATGACAAGTTCAAGACTAGCCCTGTCCAATAGAAATATGTGAACCACATATTTAGTTTTAAATTCTCTAGTAGCCACATATAAAAAAGTAAAAATAGATGAAAAAAATTTAATAATATTTTTATTTAACCCAATATACTTAAAATAGTATCGTTACAACATGTAACCATATTACTAATGAGATATGTTTTTAAACTTTTGGACCCAGTCTCTGAAATCTGGGATGTGTTTTCTACTTACAGCACCTCTCAATTCAGACTAGCTACACTCAAGTGCTCAACAGCTACATGTGGTTGGTGGCTACCATACCAGACTGTGCAGCCAAAGACAATGAGAAAACATTAAAGGTTTTTAAGGAGGCAGGGACTTTCATTCCATAAATACTACAGTCTAGGCCCAGCACTGTCCAAGGCACAGGTTTGCAGTTTAAAAAAAAAGACTATGGGCTTTTCCTAATTTATTTGTTTTAACAATAAAGCCAAGAGTTTGTTTCATGAGTCTGGCCTAAAAATCACTGTTTGGCAAACGATTTGTAATTATGAGAGCCTGAAACTTCCCCTCCCCATGCAATTCTCTATGAAGTGAGCAGCAGTTACTGTCCTGGAGATCCATGCAAGACCTGACAGGCAGGTCTCCTGGGTTTGTTTGAGACATGTCCAGAATCCTTTCCCCTACTGAAGGGAAATAAGCAGACTTAGTCATTCCAACCCTTCAGTCTCAAAATAGGCAAGAAAGAAAAGTTATGGAGGGCTTCTTGCCACAGAAAGACAGAAAGCCTCCATGGAAAGAAGAAAACTAAAGTTGGGAAATTTGAAACCAAATGTTTCCATGAGTTCTATACAAATGCAGAGCCAGAAATGACACCCTGGCCGAATTCTCTTTCACAGCAAAGTCACTAAAACAGGGTTCTCTCAACTTTCCTAAGCAGTCTCGGCCTTCCACTGAAACCACATCACTTAATCGTCACCAGAAGAAAGCAGGGTGGCCAGCAGTTAGTTGCTTGTTCTTCACAATAATTTTATTATCTATTAATATCCCTTTAGATTTTTTTTTTTGGCAGTACGTGGGCCTTCACTGTTGTGGCCTCTCCCGTTGCGGAGCACAGGCTCCAGACGCGCAGGCTCAGCGGCCATGGCTCACGGGCCCAGCCACTCCGCGGCACGTGGGATCTTCCCGGACTGGGGCACAAACTCGTGTCCCCAGCATCGGCAGGCGGACTCTCAACCACTGCGCCACCAGGGAAGCCCTCCCTTTAGATTTTTAAAAGTATTACCATTGCCTTCTATTTACTTTTAAACTCACTTCACTGGAGAAGCAAGTACTACCTTCTCCTTAATCAACTGACTTTTTTTGATTGTCAGTCTGTGTCAAGTGTCAATAAGTTCAGTGAATAAAAACCACTCACCTGAAATTGTAAATTTAATTAACAATCTGAAATGGGAATTCAGTCAACCTGTTTCAAGCTCTCGCAGCTAATACAAAACAACAAGTGCTCTGAATTATAGATAAAATTGATCTAAGGAACACAACTCTTCAGACTGATAATATCAGAAATTTTATTGAAGGGATGATTCACATTTCCCTTTGCTTCCCTAAATCAGCAATATTAAGTTCATGGCCTTTGAATCATTTCAAATCCAAAGTCTAAATAAATAATATAAAATTACTTTAGCAGTGTTAAAATCACTTTTTTTTTACATCTTTATTAGAGTATAATTGCTTCACAGTGGTGTGTTAGTTTCTGCTTTATAACAAAGTTAATCAGTTATACATATACATATGTTCCCGTATCTCTTCCCTCTGGCGTCTCCCTCCCTCCCACCCTCCCTATCCCACCCCTAGAGGCGGTCACAAAGCACCCAACTGATCTCCCTGTGCCATGCGGCTGCTTCCCCCTAGCTTACGTTTGGTAGTGTATATATGTCCATGCCACTCTCTCACTTTGTCACAGCTTACCCTTCCCCCTCCCCATATCCTCAAGTCCATTCTCTAGTAGGTCTGTGTCTTTATTCCTGTCTTACCCCTAGGTTCTTCATGACATTTTTTTCCCTTAAATTCCATATATATGTGTTAGCATACGGTATTTGTCTTTCTCTTTCTGACTTACTTCACTCTGTATGACAGACTCTAGGTCTATCCACCTCACTACAAATAGCTCAATTTTGCTTCTTTTTATGGCTGAGTAATATTCCATTGTATATATGTGCCACATCTTCTTTATCCATTCATCTGATGATGGACACTTAAGTTGTTTCCATCTCCAGGCTATTGTAAATAGAGCTGCAATTAACATTTTGGTACATGACTCTTTTTGAATTATGGTTTTCTCAGGGTATATGCCCAGTAGTGGGATTGCTGGGTCATATGGTAGTTCTATTTGTAGTTTTTTAAGGAACCTCCATACTGTTCTCTATAGTGGCTGTACCAATTCACATTCCCACCAGCAGTGCAAGAGTGTTCCCTTTTCTCCACACCCCCTCCAGCATTTGTTTCTAGATTTTTTGAGGATGGCCATTCTGACTGGTGTGAGATGATATCTCATTGTAGTTTTGATTTGCATTTCTCTAATGATTAATGATGTTGAGCATTCTTTCATGTGTTTGTTGGCAGTCTGTATATCTTCTTTGGAGAAATGTCTATTTAGGTCTTCTGCCCATTTTTGGATTGGGTTGTTTGTTTTTTTGTTATTGAGCTGCATGAGCTACTTATAAAAATTTTGGAGATTAATCCTTTGTCAGTTGCTTCATTTGCAAATATTTTCTCCCATTCTGAGGGTTGTCTTTTGGTCTTGTTTATGGTTTCCTTTGCTGTGCAAAAGCTTTGAAGTTTCATTAGGTCCCATTTGTTTATTTTTGTTTTTATTTCCATTTCTCTAGGAGGTGGGTCAAAAAGGATCTTGCTGTGATTTATGTCATAGAGTGTTCTGCCTATGTTTTCCTCTAAGAGTTTGATAGTTTCTGGCCTTACATTTAGGTCTTTAATCCATTTTCAGCTTATTTTTGTAAAATCACTTTTAATGTACCTCATGCTTTCAACTTTCTATGCAATTCTCATTTTTCTTTAACATATGGAAGTCCCAATCAATTGGAAACAGACACAGCTTTCAAGAAAATTTGAAAAGATTAATGTGGTTTAAAGGAGGGCCTGACACTACTGAGGTGATTTTCTAAATGAAAATCATCAGTCTTTCTCTCTATACCTGCATTAGTTCTAATGGATTTGTGGAGCATTAGGAATTCCTCTCCTTTAGTTTGAAAACTGGGAGATCGTTTTTAATTTTTCTTTTTAAGTGACCTAGTATATCTTATTTTTCCTCTGTACTTAAGAACCCCAAACAGAAAATAATGCTGATATGGGAATAAATGTTCACATTGAGAAATGAGAACAGAATTCTAATCTCATTTACAGTTGATACTTGGACCTGTTTACTATTCTTAATTGGAGCAAGACTATTGTTTCTAGTACAAAACACCTATAGCTAAATTCTATCTTTAGTCACATGTTTTAATTCCTGCAGATAATTCAAGAAAGGGGAGAAAACTAGCCATCAGTGACCAAGTCCCTTACATGTGCTATCCTCAAATATCAAGGATGTAGTGGCTTCTGGCAGGAGACCCCTGTTCTGGCTGAGCAGCATCCACGACCCTACATTCTCTGCTCTCCTGGCACTTGGCCCAAACCTGAAGATCAGAGAGCTTCAGAGCTCCAATGACACTTGATGCTCTAAAGACAATGAGCTAGAGAAGAACAAAAACTTTTAAACATGCAATCTTTTCCAAAGATGATTAGGCATAAAGCATTGTCAAAAAGTAATTCCCAGAAACACCCGCTGGTATCTACACAAAACACTACTGCAAAAGCAGGAAGAGCAGAAACCTACATATTAAGGAATAGGGCAAACCACTCATAAACAGCCTAATAACTGTTGAAAACAAGTTGATACTACCCATGAAAAAATTAACATCTATCAAAAAAACAAGGGCAGATGATGAGGGCTGCCTTCAGGACGTAATGTGCCTACAAGCTAGTTCAGCAGCGAGGATAAAGCACAGTGGAGGAATAACATGGTACCATAAAGTATCCAAGCATACTGAACACTCCTTCCAAAGCGACAATGAAAGACCTGTGGCTTGTTCTTGGAGATTTTGGGGTCCTAGGGGGTTGCTTAATGGAGGTACATCTATCATTAAAGCAGACACAGGTGGAATGTCATTCAGAAGATACCACCCTCCCCACTACCAAAGAAAATATAATAAAAGAATCTCTTATAAATATATGTGAGACACCAGATACATACATCATGCTCTGATAACAGGCCACTACACACATGGTATTGTCCCCATCTTCCGCCAAATGCAGAACAACCTATAGGGATTTTTCAAACTGCCCGCATTTTCAGGCCAGGTCTGTGTGACATGCAAAGACATACATAGTTTCTCTATTCTTAGTGAAAAAACAAAACACCTGTCATTTTGAGATATTGTGATAACGCATAAGAAAACATGCTACACTGCAGCAGCATTTACAGCCAAGAAGATTCCCAGACAGCCCAAAGGCCAGAGCAAAAAGCTGAACAGTACAGGCTCCTCAAGCCTGAGGGAGGGCATAGCAGGCCACTCCAAAGTGAAGCTTTCCCAAGTAACCAGTCTTCTCAGCAAACATAGTACCTGTGCCAAAGAGCATTCCAACTAACAGCAGTGCTGTTCAAACTTCGGAGGAATCAGCAATCAATTTGTAAATGTCCAACATACAACTAGAAAGATAATGTGAAAGAGAATAAAACTGTAGGAACTTACATACCTCCATATCTGGCCTAAATTTATCTTCAAACACGGCCATTGCTGCTAAGGAGCCAGAACCTGTAGGAAAAAAGATGCATTTTTAGCATATTTACCAACTCCCAGCTTCTCCATCTCAAGTTTACCTCGGGGCAGCAAAAATGGCAAAACACACCCAATGTCACATTCAAGTACAATGTAAATATTAACACTACAGGGCCACAAAAACCAGGTAAACACTGCTCTTCAAAAGCCTGGAGTCACACTTACCACTATCTCGGGTAAACCTGCAACTGGCCCTACTTCTACTATTGACAGGAGTAACTGTAAATTATTCACAATAAAATCCTGAAGCATGAAAATGAGGTTATGGATAATTTGTATTTGTTCAAAACGTGAATGCCACATAATTTCATATATCCTGTGCTGTGACTCTTGTGCTCCAAAGCTGTGCCTTAGCAGGCTGCTGGGTATAGCGCTAAATACCAAGCCAGTTAGAAAGAATAGATTGTTTTAATGAGCTGGCCCCGGTAGAGTCACCTTGACACACGGGGAAGAAACTACAGCACCAGCAATGGTAATAGGACTGTGAGCTACGGCCACCAGGTTATTCCAGCTACAACTGTAAAACACTTTATTATGTGGCATTTATTTGGAGCTATTATTTTTAGCTCGTACGTTGAGGAGTAACAGCTGAGTAGACAAAATGACAGACAAAGAAACAAAAATTTATTATCACAATAGCAAATGGCTGAAAGGTTATGCTGCACAGATATTAACAGACAGCAAATTTCTCCCTACAAAAGCAGGATGTAAAGGCATTACAAATAAGTATGGGCTCCCTTTGAATGGATATAAAAGGCAGCTCAGCACTATGAAAATTTAAACTTGTTTTGTTCAGAAACCAGAGAATGTTTAGAAAACCATCATCTTGTCTTTACAGGGTCCTGGCAATATTTTAGGATACTCTACTTTTGGAGAGAGGATAGAGTTGCCCACAATTTTTTACTCCAATTAGAAGATTTTTTTGGCATTTATTACTTTTTAATTTGTTTTGCGTAACACTATCTATTTAGCTGGGTCACAGAGAAAACCATATTTTCTATTTAAAATGATTTGTGTACATCGCTTGACCACCTCAATGGTTTAGCAAAGGAAAAAGGCAGCGATTAAACAGTTTCAAATGAGGTGTCCTGCTGATTTTATCAAGTCTGCTGAATGTATAATGAAAAAGGAGAAGCTGACAGCATCGCTGCATTGAGAAAATACAGACTACCTTATCTGAACCATTTAAGGAGGTCCAATTATAGATCAAATTTAAAGGGTAGAAACAGCAGATTTACAGACACAAATCAATGAACATGGTAATCCCAATGAATACGACAGATACTCCTGTTAGGGAATATTGCTGTGGTTGAGGATCATTACCTTCACAGCACCGGATACATTGCATCTAAAGCAGGGGGAAGCTATGAGCGTAGACGGCATTACGGGCAATGACTATTCATTTAAGCTTTGGGAGCAAAAGGCAACCCCATTTTCCCCTCTCACAATTTTTTCTCCACACACACACAAAAAAAACAAAAGGAACCTAAAGAGATATTAAAAGCCCTTTAGAAAGGAAACAGAAATTAAACAGATATAAAACTAGTGTACCCAAATAAAACTAGATATATATACACAAATTCACCAAAATCAAACCTTGCAATTTCATAGTTTATGTGTCCTGGAAATAGAGTCAAAGTTCACCAATGTTTTGTGACTCACATTTACTCTGAGTTTCAGGGATCAAGGGGGGAAAGTAACCTGTTTTAAGGCATTGGTGAGAACCAGTCTCAGACTTCGTAGTAAAAAAACGAGCTGGTTTTGTATGGAAAACAAAGGACAACTGTCACGAAGAAACAAGAAAATTGCAAATCAGGAAACCTCAGGAAAAAAATACTTCTTTTCCAACCTGGTCCAAGAATGTCTCTGCAAAGAGCCCAAGGGTAAACGCACCAGAGGCCAGAAATACACATTAGAAAAGGACAGGGGAAGGACGGCTATTTACCTAAGAGCTAACAATTTTATGGAAAACTGTAATCAATTACTGTAAAAGGGGAAACACAACTTACCTTAAAGACATCTTTCCCTAAAGACTACTAGGCCTGTATTTTCTCCTGGGCCATCCTTTCTTTCGCAGTTTCACAAGAAATTAATTTTACTCTAATTTTTCCCAGGCACATATATTTCCTTCTACTTAGCTTCACCTAATACTTTAAGAAATGAAAAATATTTCCCTCCTAATAATTCTTCCGTTATCAAAAGCTTTTTTTCATGAGAAACACCACCACAGAAAAAATTTCCATAAGTGGAAGTACATGCTAAATCTAAATTCTTAGAACAAAAAGTGTCTATCAATGTAGTGATGCTTCTCATCACAGTGATTTTTTTTTTTTTTAGAGTGGAAGGTGTAGAAGAGTTAAACATAGAAAGGACACAGGGATCCCTATTACACTGTATTTCTGCTTCCCCATTTACATCACACACCCCCAAAACACACACACCAACTTACACACATACACACACATACATGCAGGCACACATGCACGTGCACAGAGTTGAGATGTTTTCAGGAAAACAGGAGCTTGCTAAACTGCCTGATTCTGCCTGAGATCAAAGATAAGTGGACTCCAAATAAACTTGAAAAGAAGGGGAAATTCAACATTAAAAACAATTTCTAAATCACTTTCAAATTACTCCTGCTCCTAGCATTTTTAGGAAAGGAGGACTTTGGCGCCCCCTTTTCAGAAGTACACAGAAGTGCTAGGAAATGGAGTGCAATTGACTTTGTCAACAGGTTTCTAGGAAACTCTGAATGTGTGTCTGCTGCTTAGAAAAGAGAAGACAGAATTTCAAATATGACTGCAAATGCCCAAAATGGCAAGAGAACAACATGCAAATCCTCACATAATTTCAAGGCAATGCAAACGGGGGAAGGAACAAGGAGTTTGCCATTAAAAAGAAAAAAGATGGTAAACTCAATGAGACAGGTCTTTTTAAATAATTTCAATTCAAGTTTCCCAGATTTTATTTCAATGCCACTTAAAACTATATATAATAAATCATCAAATTCCATAGTAATAGAGCAGCCATTTGACTCACAAAATGTTTAAATATAATATCCCATTTTCCCCATAAACCATAATAATGTCCACAGACATTCCATGATTTCAGCATCAACCTATTAACCTGGCACTCTCATACCCAAAACCAAGGCAAAAATCCTCTGAAGGATTTACCCTGATTTTTTTATTCCAAAAACAAGGCCACCTTAGACAATCAGTCAGAACGGCCTGGTTTCCCATTAAGGAATAAACAAACAGAAAAGCCAGGGGACAGTGTACCGGGTATAGGGGGCTCTGCTTTAGACAGTGGGCGTGTCAGGTGAAGGAAATGGATGTCAGAGGGAATATGCTTTCCACAAACGCAGGACGAGCTCTAAGAGCAAGGGGTACAAGACCTGCCCTCAATTTCTCTTATAGGAGAGAGGAGGAAGCCAAGAGAGAAGAACAAGAGCATTCTGTTTGGGCACCCACCGTGGGCCACACATCGTATGTTGTCATTTGGTCATCCTCACAGCAACCCAGTGAAGTGATAAAGCTTCTTGTCTAGGATTACAGGACTAACAAGCACAGGGCAGGATTCCTGTCTCAGGTGTGACCCTATGTCACTCTCTCAAACAGAAAGTTCTACAGGCCACAATATAGTTCAGAGCAGACACACATGACCTTCCATGACCAGGTCTCTGGCTCGCTCAGCCCCTCCTCCTCCCCAATGTACACACACACTTGACACTCTACCAACATTAAACCGACAAGAATTTCCTAAATGCCCAGACCATTTCAAGCCTATCCCACCTTGGCACGTGCTATTCCCTCTGCCCCCTTGACAGTCCACAGAACTCCGAGGCACCCATCCAACCCCAACTGTGAGATGACTTCCTCCTAGAAGCCTTCCTTGACCACCACACCCCCATGAGAGTTTATCACTCTCATCTCTGCCAGCTGTCCATCCCTTCGCAGCTGCATCCGCCATACCTAGCAGTCTCTGGCACACAGTGAGCACTAAATAGAATTTGCTACATTAGGCTGGGCTGATTTGAGTACAACGGTTCAAATGGAGGAGCCGGGGAAACGGAGCTGGCCCTGAAGGAGTGACAGCAATAAATGCCTTGATAAAGTGTAAAAGAACATTTATTACCTAATTTATCATACCGGGGTGAATATAAGACAAACTCAAATGTAAAGCAAGTCAATTTTCAAAAGAAAAGAAGCCTTTAAACCCACAAAACCATGTCCTATTATACGTCCCAGTCTGGTCTGAACTCTATGATATCACAGGAATGAAACGCCCTCCTTGGATTTCTGCATTTTTCTACCAAAGCTCTGTCTCATCAGTAGTTTCCAGGTAGCTGCTCCTTAGCAACCTCCACCAAGTCTGCCTTTCTCAGCCCACCCACAGTTACTAGAAGCCAGCTTCCAGAACAAAGCTCTTCAAAACAGCAATACGAGGTACAATCCAGTGACCAGCATTTAGAGAGAGGGTGTGCACGACACTGTGACGGCTACCGAGTTACCCACTGACTTGCCTCTGCACCCACCGTCCTTCCCCAAGCTCACCCACGCCATCCACACACACCCATCTGCTCAACCACCAACTCCCAAACCGCCCAGCACGCAGGCTGTGGGGAGAGACAGGGATGGGGGGAAGGGTACGCAACTCAGCCCTCTTTCATCCACGAGGGACAGAAACTGCTCTGCACCCCCTGATCCACTGCAGCCACCTGGGTGGGCACCGCCTTACCCAGGCTGTCCAGGTTTGATGCTTATTAAAAGAATTCAACAGACGCCCCTGTGAGTCCCAGAAAGCACAGTCTTGCTCCCCATCTCTGACTGCCAGGGCCTGACTCACCCTCAGACCTTCAAGATGACTCCATGGGGCACCCACACTGCAGACTTCCAGGAGAAGAGGGCTCAGGCATAAACGCCACAAGGGTCACATCTCCAACCATGCTTTTCTTTTTTTCTTTTTTTTTTATATGTTGGGGGTAGGAGTTTATTAGTTTATTTATTTATTTTTGCTGTGTTGGGTCTTCGTTTCTGTGTGAGGGCTTTCTGTAGTTGTGGCAAGCGGGGGCCCCTCTTCATCAGGGTGCGTGGGCCTCTCACTATCGCGGCCTCTCGTTGCAGAGCACAGGCTCCAGACGCACAGGCTCAGTAGTTGTGACCAGCCATGCTCTTAAAATGAAGTATCTGTCTTATTAATAATAAGCGACTGGCTTAAAAAAAAAAAGACTAACACCTGTAAACAATGAAAAATATAAGCCCTGAAACTCAGAGAAATATGTGCAACACACAGGGCATTAATAAGTAAAAAGAGCTCACAGATAAATAACATCAATACACCAACAGAGAAAAGGACACTGCAGTTTACAGAAAAGAAAAAAAGCAGAGGCCTATACACATTTAGAGACACTGTTCAAGTTCACTAGTAATCAAAGAAATATAAATTGAAACTAAATAGCCATTTTTTGGCTTTTAGATTAGCAAAAATTAAAAAGAATAATACCCAGTGCTGACAAAGATGTAGTAAAAAGGGCAATCTAACATTCTTGTAGAAGCACAAATGGATAGAACTTTTCTAACACACAATTTAGAAACATCAATCAGAAAGCATAAAGCTATATACACACCCACCAAACCTGCAATTCTGCTAGAAACATATTCTAAAGAAATAAATGGATAAGTACCCAAATGACATTATGATCGCTGTTTAAATTAGAAAAAAGCAAAAGTAACAACAGCAACAGTAACAAAAACTGGAGGTAAATGTAAAGGTCCAACACCAACAATCAGGAGATAGGGAAAATAAAAAAATACTATATACATGGTGATTAAATATAATATTTTTTGGCAATGTCCATGATACAATATTTACTGAGGGAAAAACATGTTCCCAAGCAAAATTAACAGATATGTTTACATAATACATATTATACACATCTGGAAGAAAATTTTTTAAAATTATGCTTATTTCTGGGTGGTGCTACATTCTTTTGTTTATTTGTGTTTTCTTATTTTTTTTCAAAGACAATGCATTACTTACAATTTTTTAAGATATACACTTGGAAAAAATAAGAATTCAACTTTGTTAAGGGATTAAAAAAAAAAAAAGCCAAAAGACCAAGACCTTGCCAGCTGTCACAGTCTTGCTATGTAACAGCAGCAGCAGGCAGCTTAGTCCTGAAATCTGTACACAGGGGCCTGAAGGTCAACCCACGCATGCGTCAACAGTCCCAAGGAACAACAGCAGTCAATCATCACAAATAAACACACCATGTCTCTCCACCACAGTCCTTAGGAGGGCTTCCTTAGAACAGGCACCAAAATTTTTTAAAAAGAGATAAAATCATCTTAACAATGAAGTACTTTGAGCATATCAGCGCCAAGCCAGATCTCACTTATCCAGGAGTATACTATGTGGCAAACAAATTACTAAACAGACCACAACAGACACAGTCCACGTGGTGTTTTATGAAATTTCAAAGCACAGTCACATGAGTTTTGTCTGCTCCTCAGACATGGCAGGTAAATGCAGTCCCATTTCACAGGAGGGAAGACTGAATTTTGGAGATAAGGAACTTGCCCAGATCACACAGCTAGTGATTAGCAAATCTGGGAATGTGAGCCCCAATCATCCTAAATTTAAAGTGTCCAACACTGCTTCTGTTCCACGTGCTGCCTCTTAAATTACAAAGCCAAATGCTTGAAATTAAGATTAGCAAGTAAGCATGGAAGCAGCTCTATTTTCTTAACTCTCCACCCCCAAAAGCATGCTTTCTAACTTACTTTTTGCTCAGATTACAGCAGAATGATTTCCACACATCTGGATACAGTTAATTTGTGTTGTTTTGCTTGGAAATTCAAATGAGACTGGGATTTCAGTTAAATGTTTTAAATGATTAAACAGATGCCATTCACTATTTAGCAATGCTGTTCAAGTATCTAAGCATTTATTTTTAAATAGCCCCATTCAAAAAAAATAAAATAAAACAATGAAATTAGTCTCCATTTTCTAAACCCTCTGAGAGTGTTTCTGATTTTAGTTTATCAGCATTAGTATTAGTAGTTCAATTTGAATCCTAACTTTTTCTGAGAGAACAATCCAACTCAGGACAAAATTTGAAATGTAGCAAGAAAATTTTACTAAGATATTGCTTTTACTTGCTCTATATATTTTAAAAAATACCTCCATTAATATGGCTTAAGGATAGTGGGAATTTTTTTAAACCATGAAACGTGTTATTTTTATACATGTCAGGGTTCACTCAAGTATGAAATCAAACTTGGCAATTCTAGAACCTATTTTATCAGACATGCTGAAGAAACTATAAAAGACAAATAATTTTCTAAAACATGCTGCTCTAAGTCAAGCTCTAGGAAGGATCTGAAAGCCAGCAGGTAGAAATCTACTTTTTCTAATAAGGTCTAGGCTCACAAATTCTCACACTGGGGAAGGGAAAATATTTACCCTTAGGACCTTATCGGTCCCAGACCCTAACTCATGTGATGCAGGTATTTCCTCATTTTACAGACACGGAAACTGAGGCTCAGCTGATTTAAAGGCAATAAGGGGAGCCAAGATTCAAATCTAGGTCTTGTGGCTCTTTAGCCCATGCACTTTTCAGAAGGGCAACTCTCCACTCATTCTTTCAAACCAACCACCCCAGGTGCCCACTGAGCGGCAGGCTCTGGAACACGGATGCAAAAGATGCGGCACAGCTGAGCTTCCTGCCTGTTTTCCCACAGCACACCACTGAGGCCCTCCCAGCCCTGCACGACTGCCAAGCTGCTCCAGGCGGCACCACCACAGCAAGCACAAGGTGAACGGTGCCCCAGAAACTACAGGACAGCAGCCCTACTGCCCTGGCTGCCTCCCTGCACAAAGGGGAAGATGATAGAATGCGTCTTCCTCATAGGTCGGCTGAGACCTGAATGAGACGGCACAAGTAAAACAGAATGCCTGGCACATAGTAAAAGCTCAATAAAAGTCAGCTGTTACAAATACTCTAACACAAGGTCCCCGTCCTCCAGGGGCTCTTTTATACAATCATTCTCAACAAGTCTCAGGTCTTTAACAGAAATGGAGGTCTTTAAAATTTCTTCTCTCAAAGTCATGAAGTTCTGAGAGGCAGCAGGAAATGGATTTCTAACTGCTTTTCCCCCAAATCAATTCAACCAGATCTTTTCAGGAAAAGAGCTGCTCCTTCTGCTAAGAAGTGGTCCATTTTAAGCACCCAAGGACCTGTTTGCCACCGTGGCCTGCCAAGGTGTAAGATGTATGCAGCGATAAAAGAGTAACACCAAGAACTTTCTCATCCATCAGTGTCAGCTCTCCCTGACAGAGTGCTTATTCACACTTGCTCATTGTTAGTCAACTGGCCACTCATCCTGGACAAAATTTGGTGCTCTCCACAGACCCACAGATGGGGATCATTTTTCAGTCTGTTTCTGTCTACAAGGTCTGGTCTCCTGGTGTTGGTGCCTGCTCTGGAAGCCAATACTGCCAATGTGTGAAGAGCTGATTCATGAAAATAAAACAATGTTGGTGTCGGGGGACCACATTCAGCCACTAGAGAGCAGTGGAACTCCTCTTAGAGCTTGGGAAAACTCAGACACTGACTTGAAATGGTTTAAATGTATGCATGCATTTCATTTTAAGTCTTGGCCAAAAGCTTCCAGGAGAGGCAGGCCAAGCAATCAGACAATCTTGCATGGGTTGCTGAAATCCAGATTTGCCCTCTGTCAGCATAAGCAGTTTAATTTGATGTTTTCACTCCTGAGTAGGCACTGAGTATTACATTTAAACCCCTCGTGAGGGGAAAGAATGCTTCCTTTTCATCAGCAAATGTACCTCAATGTCATTTTATCCCCAATGAAAATATACATATATAAATATTCCATTTAATATGCTAAGAAATAGATTTTAAAGCATCCAACAACATTTCATTCAGAAACTAATTTCTCAAAAAATGCAGTTCCTTTTCTAAATGTAATGTAGTCAAAAAGGAGTTAAATTTCACTCTACGTAAATAATGTAAAACACTACTCGAAGAGAACAGGGATTTTTCTTATAATTGCAACTGCAATGTCTCATTGACCTGACAGGTTATAAACACTTATTCTTAAGAAAAGACTAACATTTGGGGCATTCAGGCCTAAAAAGTGAAAGGCTGTGTTTTATTAATGTATTTTAATGAAATGCCACAAGGTATGAGGACAGAAAACTGTTCTCCTTCAAACAGAGGAGTCATCACCTAACCCTATGTGTAAAGGATAAGATGGAGGATGAAAATTACCTTAAAATTACCTCTCCTAATCATCAGGCTCCCACAATCATCAGGCCCCACCAGGAAACTAGCTCTCACTCAGCACTGCAGAGCGCGGGGCACACACTTCTCTCCTGCTGCAGGAGTTCGAGGCAGTTAGAGCTGACAGGTCTTTCAAAGGCACCCTTTACTCTGGCCCGCATTTCAAAATATCTTCCCAAACTGCAAGTTAATCCCTTTGCGGGCCTTTTCCAAGTTTTCCTGTCCCTTAGAACCCTCTAGGACAAAGGACTACAGAGTTTAATAATTTATAAAAACACACTTAGTCTTAATTGTAAGTAAAGGTTTATCTGTCCATAGAGCCTTGTGCAAACAATAAGTCCTATTTACCGGAAAAATGTGCAAAACACTGTTACATATATTTTTTCACTTTATTCATCTGTGGACTAGATGGCATTATCTCCACTTTATAGATGCAAAAAAACAAAACAAAAAAAACTAAGGTCAGAGAGGTAAAGGAACCTAACCAAAAACACACAGCTAGTAATGGCAGATCTGGTTGCCAACAAATCCCTAGTTACATGACCTCCACATGAAAAGTCTTCTGATGTATAAAATGACTTTCCACTTGGTCTGTCCAACAAGAAAGTAAAAGATCATCAAGCACCAGGTTACGAGAATGTAAAGGCACTTTTTGTAGTAGGGCCAATTCTGAAACAAAAGCAGGTAAAGATGAACTAATTAACCCCACTCTCTCTGAAATGGGGTTTAAAAAGCAAAGGACTTAAAACTGTGTGCATTGCATTTAAGTTCTGAAATGTACTCCTAGCAAGGGCTTTTATTTGGTTATAGACTAAGGACTGAACTCAAATCACAAAAGACTTCATGGTGAAATGTCAGAGCAGAAAAAACAGGAGGAAGAGCACCCTAACATTAATTCAATATCTCACTATTTTACCTACGAGACATTTAATATTTTCTACACAGAATCAAGAACAAAGTCTACTCTAATTAGAACAGATAAAGAACCACCAAGGACTGGCTCTGTTACATTCCCTGAAACAACATGATGACTTGCAGAAGTAAATATTTTCTCATCTCCTAACATAATGGCACCATCTATTGGCTTAGTACCACCATTGCAGCAACCAGGAATCAAGATGCATAACCCAACTTTCTTGGGCTTTTGGTTCCCAGCTGCTTAATTCCTGGCATTCCATAGTGGTACAAATTTTAAGATATAACATCCATGCATCACACATTTTAAATCTTCTGAAATTCATTTTATATATATTAATCAAAGCAGGAAAAACTGCCAGAAAAATCTCAGAACACAGAACTGCACACAGAATGTGTTAGCACTAAAATTATCAGGACACCATGCATCAAACATCAATGATGTTCTACACACAAAGATTTTTACATGTGGTTATCTCACTTAATCCTCACACATTACCCATGGAACAGATCCTCTAACCCCCATTTTCCTGAAGGAGAAATCAACACTCACAGTCAAACAACTAATAAATGTTGGACTTAGATCTGAACCCAGTATGACTACAAAGCCCAGCTCTTTTCACTATCTCACCCTACTTCAGAAAATTAAAAACAACTCCAGAGCAACAGATGCAGGGGAAAAGCATATAGTGCTTTACAGAGCGTGTTCACACACGTGACATGGCAGCATCCCAATAACCCAGTGACCTTCAAGTCAAAAAAAAATCAGCTTCTTTTTAGAAATGAGGGGTTTGAGGTTCAGAGAGGTTAGGTGATGACTAGCTCTGGTCAATCAGGGCTGTGACTGAAGCCAGGGCTTCCATCTCTTTCTCTAGCATTCTAGGTAATACCTCAGCTGGCTACAGAAAAGCCGGCTCTGGATGGTCACTGGCTGTATAGACAAAGCTCCCACCAGGATGGGGTTCCCGCCACCGCATAGTCCTTGACCCACAGAGATCAGGGGACAAGACTCACTCCAGTCCTGATGGAGACCCATGCTTACAGAACGCCTGCACAGTCACCTGGCCCACACTAGTCAGGAGAAAGAATTTCCAGCAACACTAGAGCTACAAGGTCACGTGCCCTCTGAGGCTTTTACGTGGGCCTACAAACTAAACACAGTGCTGCTGAGTTCACATCTGACTTCGGCACTGAAAATGAATGTGGAAGAAATACTTGCCACCTTATAGTGCACTGATTTGATACAGCACAGGACAATCTTTCAAATCGAGTCATGTGGAGATAACAAAATGTCTGCACAAAGGTTGCACTTCAGTGTAAAAATATGGAGAAATGGCAGGTCTGAATTCCCTACTGATGTTCCTAAGTTCCAACTTAATTCTAAGACTCTTCTTTGCCCACAAGGTGAGACATCTGGTATGTTTACTACTCTGTCCCGAATCTTTTTAATTGCTAGGGGGCTCAGTAAACTGGGACTTGAGGTACATTCCAGTAATTAGGAAATTGTATAACCAGTTTATCTAGAGATAGAATTTTACCTGGACGGCCCTGGCAGTGACCCAAAGTCTTCCCCAATGGTGCATATCAATGTTTATTCCTTAAGTTAGTATTCCTAAATTGTCCAAGGGCCTCATTTCCAGGAATGTCGTGCTTTAAATTTCATTCATATTAATTCTCTATGTGAATAAGTGGGCAAAATAAAAATTTTATATTATGTTGCCAATGCAGCTACAAGGAACACTGCCAAACTAACAGCAAAAGATGGTCCCCAAGCTTCTCCTGACAGTACTTCAGTTTGCTTAATAAAGAAAAGCTGGCAAGTTAAAAGAAAAAGCTAATTAATCTGAGAATTAAAAGAACCCGTATTTTGTCTATAAAAAAAACTATAACCCTTTTCCCTTTCTTACTAAAGAAAAGTCAAAAATCTTGCCTGGTTTTCCACAATCACACTAATCAACCACCTGCAGTCTCTTACAAATTATTTTCTTAAAAAATAAATAATTTAATGAAACCTAAGGGGTCCTTTCTTCTTTTCTGAGAATGGACCAAAACACATTTCGTCTGGACCACATGCCACACACTACTCACAGCAATAACAAAGCCAAGGGGGAAAAGTCACAGAGACCAGGGCTCTCATGCCAGATCATTCACCTCCAGGCTGTGTGACCCCAGCATACCTCTCTGAGCCTCAATTTCCTCACCCTCAAGACAGGGATGACAGTACCCACTTCACAGCAGTGCAAAGACTAAATCAGTCAAGTGTCTCACAACAGTTGCTGGCGATGCAGCTGGCAAGCTGCTGGACGAACACTGCTATCATTATGGCCAACACCCCGTTCACAAAAAAGGTTTTAGGGAGGGCCACACCACGAGGAGTTTGATACCCTCTTCTCTTAAGCAAACCCTTGGGAAAGCAAGCCCTCAGCGAGGAGGCTCCTGGACCCTGTGCTCAAGGAGCTGTGCCAGCATGTTAGAGATGCGCAGGACAAGACAGGTGTCTTCTATTCGATATAAATTAGTAGGAGTAGCCTTCAGGCACCTGGCTAGTCGCCAATACAGGCCCATGGGTAGACAAAACGTAGACACCCTTGTCTTACAGGTAATTTGTAGCTTCCAGCTCTTACTGTCAAATCACTCAGGAAAAAGAAAAGATTCATTACAAAGTTGTATTTTTATTTCTTATAATAAAAAACTCCTACTTTCACTAAAACATGAGAATTTACATGAAATATTCATTTTCTCACTTACACCACACTTACGGAAAGCCTCAATCCCACAGGGAATGTTAACGTTCTGTGGGCACATTTCAGTTAGGAGGGCCTTCTATTTTATCTGTAGTTGGAGGTTTGGTTTGCAGCTCACCCAAAATAAGTCACATGAATTAAAACAAAACCACCAAATTTTGGCACTTCTGGGGTTCTCTCAATATCCAGCTCCCCATCCCCTCAAAAAATAAAAAAAAAAAAGAAAGAAAAACCACCACCACCTCCACGGAAGCCAGAACTCCATCAGGAGGAAAGGCAGTGCAGCACACCTCGCACAGCAGGCAGAGGCATCAAGCCCTGCTCAAAAGTGAACAATGGCCGAAAGAAACTAAAAGAATGGCAAAGACAAAACCTGGACAGCACAAAAACTGTATTTTATTTCACATTCTCCGATAAAAGGCGCCTCTTCACAATGGACTTGGATCAGAAAGAAACGAAATATAAAATTCATATTGTCTTCGGATGGTAGAATTGTGTATAATTTTTTTAAATTTCCTTTGATACTATAAAGCTGTTTCAGTAAATACTGTTTTTAATATGCAGGAAAGAAAATCCACACAAAGAACAGTCCAAAATATGCCAAACAAATAAATGCCCCTTGGGAATTTGTATAAATATTTTTAGTATTCAGGAGCAAGACTTAATAGCTTAATGAAAGAACATCTGTAAGATGATAAAATCAAAGCAGCTGTGATGAGCTCAGGCTTGCTTGAGCTGAAAGACAAATCCCAGCTTTGCTGCTTACAGGCAGGGCAGCAATGGGCAGGTTAGTAAATCTAAGTTTCAGGTTTCTCATCAATAAGCAGGTAATGATAGCATCCCTTGCACAGAATTTTAACTGAAAATAATGCGATGGCACCAGCAGACACTGGCACAGAGACACTTCCAAATGTTTTAAATTTAAAATAATACTAAGCTTTAAAAAAAAAAGGGCTTCCCTGGTGGCACAGTGGTTGAGAGTCCGCCTGCCAATGTAGGGGACACGGGTTTGTGCCCCGGTCCAGGAAGATCCCATGTGCCGCGGAGTGGCTGGGCCTGTGAGCCATGGCCGCTGAGCCTGCGCTCCGCAACAGGAGAGGCCACAACAGTGAGGCCCGCGAACCGCAAAAAAAAAAAAAAAGACCTATCACATATGCAGTGCTTTGTGCTGTTCCCTTACAGCTCAACTGGAGCCACACAAATGCAACACAATCTAAACCAACTCTACTCCAGGGGTCCTGTAAACTGTTCACAAACAATAAACAGCAGTTAAGGTTTCTAACACTAGGTTTTACACATGCTTTGGCACAAGCAAGTTAGAGAATCAGAAAATTAATTCACCATCAAATATTCACTGAGTCACACAGGACTCCGTGAGACTCTGGGAGTGAGACAGATTCTACTGACAGAGATCTCAGATTCTTGTAGGGGCAGTAAGGACAAGAGCTGGGGAAAGTAGAGTCTGGACACGGCTGAAATCCTGGAATCAAGCTGCACACCAAATTACCGGAGAGGGACTTGCTAACAGCCTGGGGCAGTCACGAGGGAATGGCCTCTGGGCTAGACCTTGGATGAGGAGCAGGAGCACTCCAGGCAGAAAACGCATTCCTGAAAGAAGGCAGCACAGCAGCAGCGGGGTGGGAAAGGCAGTTCAGAGAGGGGCAAGGGGCCTATTGCCACAGACACCTAAGGTACATGTGGAGGAGGAAGAAGAAAAAGGGTCTAAAGCCAGACTGGAAGGAAGATGACCCCGGTGGAGGAGTTACTGCAACACTGTGGTCAAGAGCCAGGAAGGAACTGGCACTGAGGAAGACAGGAAAGGATGGTCAGAGACCCGGCATGTGGCCTAATGGCTGGCTGGTTTCTGAGTGCTCTCTGTGACGACCGTGACCATCCCTGTGCCACTGGACCCATGCACACATAAACATTTCTGGCCAGGTGTAATCTCTGTCTCTGCCTCTAGACTTCCCACATGCCAATCCTCCTTCCGACAGCTGTCAGGCTGCTCTAACAAGCAAATCTTATCCTATCATCCCCTGGCTTGAAAAGAGTAGACGGGAACCTCCAGGACAAAAACAAACAACTCAGCCTGTACCGTCGGGACTCTCTCCGGCCTAGCTTTCCAGCCTTGCCTCTGCCCCACCCTCCTGAACATCAGTACATCTTCATCCCTCTACCTCTTCCGCTGTGCCCCCAGCATGGAACACTCCCCACACCCACTGCACTTGCCTCACCCATCCAGCAAACTCGGGCCTTTCAGTTCTTTGACCATACTGGTCCCTTGTGCACTGCAGGGCCTAAAAAGTCTTTCCCTTGGGGGTAGGGAGTAGGGTGGCAAATTCCTGGCTAATTCCTACTTATCATACAGGTCTCAGCTTAAGTGATTCTTTTCCCCATCTTTCACCTACCAGACTGGCAAGAATATCCAAAGTGGGAGAGTTTATAAGAGAAAGGCATTCTCATATTCTCTTGGTGGAATACAAACTAGTACAATCTTTTTGGAGGGCAATTTGGCAACAGCTCTCAAAAGGTAAAATGCACTGTATGACCAGCCATCTGTCACTTTTGGGGGCTGCCCAGTAGCTATACTTCCTTTCTATGTCTGGGGAACCCCCCCCCACCTTATAAACAGACGACTGAGCCTCACCAATCATCACCAACCAAGCACCCACCCTTCCCTATAAGGAACTCTCGGACAGTGAATGAGATGGCAGGAAGCCTCAGTTCCAGATGAGGCAGCCAGGGCAGCAGAGTGAGCAGCGAGCCAGGGCCTGCGCCAGCTGGGCCAGCAGTGTAGTCTGCAGCATTCTGCCTTTGCCTGCAATGGCCCACTCTGCAGCATTATTTCTGAAACTGTTCTTGGCCCCAAACCCAGTTCTTGCCCTCCTAGCTATTCTGTGAGCCACCTACTATCCTTTAAAAAATAAAAATTCCTCCTTTCCTAAATCATCCAGTGATTCTAATGATTACAACAGAGAATTCTGAGCAATACATGCACACACCCTAATCCAGAACTCCACTACTAGGAATTTGTCAGATGTACTTACACAAGTACACCACGACATATACTCATCAATAGGAGAATGGGTCACTAAATCATGGTAGAGACATGTAATACAATTCTATGAAGTTGTTGTTGTAGATTTGATATAGATCTACAAGCACTGATACAAAAACTTATTCAAAACAAGTTAATAGTAATGGAACAGCATCTACAGCATGACCTCAGCTGTGTATTTTTAATAGGGATTGACAGATAGATGACAGATGACAGAGATATATATAGATGGATCATAAAACATTTTTTGAGAAAAAAACACAATAAACCCTTAACAGTGGTTACTTTGGGGAAATATGCAAGAGACTTATTTTTCATGTAATATTTTTCCCCACTTGAATGTTTTGTCATGTTCATAAATTACTTTCATTAGAAAATGTTTTCATGTCACTTGCCCAGTAAGGACTTCCCAAACACCCATTATCCACATGCTCCTTCCTGTATTCTCTCTTATTACTGCTTTTTTCCTCCAGGGCACTTAGCACAGTGCATTCTTTTAGATTAATGTGTATTTACTTAATTCCTATCTCCCGCAGAGGCTATAAGCTCTGAGGATAGGTGCTGTGTTGACCACTATATTCCCAGTGCCTAGCACATAGCAGATGCTAAATAAATATCTGATAAATGAATGAAAGTAACTTATCCTTCTTTTAAGATTCAGCTCAAGTGAAGGGAAGCTTTCCGTGAAATCTTCCAGTTTAGACCCTTTCTCCCTTGGGCCTCCAATGGCCTTTGTACCTACTGCCCTTGTCAGTTTATACAGCTATCTCCCCCATTACACTGGGAATATGTTGAGGGTAAGGATCCAGAGATTCAACCTCTCTCTGTGGAGCCTGCTACAGTGCTTTTACACAGAAGGCACTCAAGAAATAGTTGATAAATGAACAGATGAACAAACAAACTAAACCTCAAAGTAACAACTTACTTGTGTATCTAAAATCAGGTGTTACTGATGTCTTGCTCTTCTTAATCTTCTTAATCTCTTATGAAAGCAAAACCAGACTGTGGAGTGATGATTTCTGAGCAGAAGTATGCCATAAAATCAAAGCTGTGGAGCCATCACCCTGGACTCACATTGGACTTGGAGGGAAGCAAGATCACTGTCAGCCAGGACAGAGCACAAAGTGGAGTTGCAGGAATGAAATGAGCAGACACAAATCTGCTTTACTCACTTTCAACAACTTTTCCTAAATTCAGGATTATGCTCGTAAGACAAATTACTAGTTCAAAAGCAACAGAAACCAGTTCAATTTTTCCATCTTAAAAATGAAAAGGCTTTGTATCAATATTAAATTTCCTGATTTTGATGACTTTATCAAGGTGATGTAAGAGAACATCCTAAAGGATTTTGAGATAGAGGGTTATGGTGTCTGCTATTTACTCTCGAATGGTTCCATACACCAAAAAATAACAATAATGTATGAGAGAGTGAGCAAAAATGTGGTAAAATGTTAACAACTGACAAACACGAGAAAGGGTATATATGACTATTCATTGTACATTTTTGTTACTTTCCTGCAAGTGTGAAATTTTTTTTAAATAAAAAAAAGAAGAAATGAAACTACTTAACAGAAAAGGCTATTCCACCTTTACTACCATTTAAAGGCATCAAATGGAGGGAAATAAAAACACTACTTTGATGGAAATAACAAATAAAATGGAACAGAGCAATTCTAAAATTACTGTAAGTATCTTCATTTAAAAATAATTATTCCATACGGTATCTGGGGACAAATCATTCTTCTCACAAACATGGAACATCTGTTGCATACAAATCTTATAAGAGGCTTGTGCATTACATGGAATGGAATAGCAAAGTCCCAAGCTAGCAATTTCCAAACTATTCAAGGCAGCCATTATTCCTGGCTCTGCAGAGCCAAGATACCAAGACAAAAAATGCAAAAGGTAAACAACAGCTGGAAAAACGCCAGCTACAAATGACCTGTTCAAGTTACTGGACATATGCAATTTCTTTCTTTTTTTTTTTTTAAAGATTTATTTTTGATATGGACCATTTTTAAAGTCTTTATTCAATCTGTTACAACATTGTTTCTGTTTTTGTGTTTTGGCCGCGAGGCATGTGGGATCTTAGCTCCCTGACCAGGGATAGAACCCGCACCCGCTGCATTGGAAGGTGAAGTCTTAACCACTGGACCACCAGGGAAGTCCCTGGACATATGCAACTTCACTCAGAAATTTAGCATGAAAGTTAAATTCAAAAATCCCAACTCTTCTAAATATAATTTTATCACTTTTTTAGTCATTTAAAAAAAAGTACTCTTATCTAGCATTTAGAGCTAAAATACAAATGTACAAGGCTGATCTAAAAGGCGTAGCTACTATTTATAGGCCAGGCACTGGACCAGATGCTTTATACACATTATTTCTAATCACTATAAATAACCTGGTATGCATGGTAGGTATTACTGATACCATTTCACAAGTAAGGAAATCAAGGTTCAGAGAGGAATTACATGCCCAGGATCCCTCAGAGATTAAGTGGCAAAGAGGAACTCTGGTCACTCTAGCTTAAAAAAAAATCTCTGCGTGGGCCTATTCCCCCAGGGAGGCCTCCACTCTAGCCTTCCCTCTGCCCAGGAGGCCCATCCACTCAGACCTCACCTTCTTCATGAACCTACTTTAACCTTCTCAAGTCCCCTTGCACTGCATTAACATTTTTTAACTTTTTGTTTTGAGATAATTGTAAATTCACATGCAGATGTTAGAAATAATACATCACATTTTTGTACACTCTTGACTCAGTTTCCCCTAAAGGTAATATCTTGCATAACTGAAGTATAATATCACTGCATTGTTTTTTTCTCTACGATTTATCTCTTTCTAATATATATTTATAACTGTTGCTGTTATTGTCTGTCCACCCCCACTAAAATATAAACTCCCTGCAGGCAAGAATTTGTACCTAAATTTTGTTCACTGCTATATCCCAAGCACATAAGACAGGGCCTAATCCCTAGGAGGAACTCAATACTTGTAGAAGGAATCAAAGCACTGTACTGCACTGCCTCCTCCATCCAGAAATAAACCAACTTTAAGAGACCACCTTAGTAAATAAGACGATTCTGAAACATCAGGGAAACATTACACTCACCCATGGTGACATAAGGCAACTTATCAGTTGATCCATGAGGATAGATGCTGTAGAGGTGAGGTCCAGTAACATCTACTCCCCCCAAAACTAGGGCTGCACCAATGTAACCTTGATACCTGGTGATCAGAGTATGCATAAGAAAAAACAAAAATGAGTCTACATTGCATCACTATAACTTAACTGAAAGTTGTAATTGAAGTCAGACAATAAAAAGCTTTTCTTACACTACTACTGCTTCATTAAATAATTACTGTTTTGAAGGGAAAAAAATAGGGAATGGAGCCAACATACTTGAACATCTACTATCAGCCAATAAAAACTGTAAATTGTGTGAGGCATTCCATGTGCCTTACATAATCTTAGTCTCACAACCCCCTTTAAAAGAAGACACTATAATTCTCATGGTAGAGAAGAGAAAACCAACCCAAAGACATTTTTAAGCCTCAGAGCCAAGCTTGGCTTACTCCAAAGATCATCAGCACCCCTCCCATCATACCTCTCTGTGTTTAGCAGATAAGCTCCCTTCCAAGTCAACAGTGAGTTGTTGCTCAACTAAAGCTGTTCAAATTATCAACCTCACCATAGCCTCATAGGAAAATAGCTAATGTCAAAACACCTTTCCCCTCGGGCTTCCCTGGAGGCGCAGTGGTTGAGAGTCAGCCTACCGATGCAAGGGACGCGGGTTCGTGCCCCAGCCCGGGAGGATCCCACATGCCAGCTGGGCTGGGCCCCTGAGCCATGGCCACTGAGCCTGCACGTCCGGAGCCTGTGCTCCACAACGGGAGAGGCCACAACAGTGAGAGGCCCGCGTACCGCCAAAAAAAAAAAAAAAAAACCTTTCCCTTGAATAAATCCACAAAATTATGACAGATACGAGCTCATACTGAGTAAACGAAAGAAGTATTTCATCATGCAGGGAAGTGAATGAAGTAACTCCATGACAGCCTATATAAAACCCATTGCTCCTGCCCACAGTTTAAAACTGTATCTCTCAGGAACATGGGCAAGAATACATTTTCCGCCTCACCCCCACCTCTGTTTAATTCTGCACGTATTTGTTCCTTTGGACCCTCTACTTAGTTGGTTTTCCGCTTCTACAGATTGCTTTCCTTGTAACTGGTTCAATTTTTTACCATTAGAACTGCTATGCTAGATAAACATGCTGGATTTAAAGTTCTCCACTGTGAGCCTTTAAATCTCTGGGAAGAAAAATGAAACCAACACATGCTGAATTTGCCTAATGATACAATCATTAAAACTGATATAAATAACACAAGAACCAATCAAAGTCATCATTTTAGACTGTCTGAGACATAGCTACCCACCAGAAAGCGCTCTAGGTCGAGTCCAGTATTTCCCGTGTCCCTTGATTACCAATTTATTATTTCAAATCTTCCATTTATAAGTGAAAAAATAAAGAGCAGGAAAGGATTTTAAAAGCAGCCTCAAGAGGGAACAGAGGCCCAGAAAAGGGAAGAAACTGGTCCTAAGCCGCATGAGCTAGCAGAAGGGTCAAGACTAGATCCCAGGGCTCTGGGATGAGAAGCC
Organism: Phocoena sinus; assembly: GCF_008692025.1. Taxonomy (NCBI): domain Eukaryota; kingdom Metazoa; phylum Chordata; class Mammalia; order Artiodactyla; family Phocoenidae; genus Phocoena; species Phocoena sinus. The sequence goes on along the minus strand of NC_045768.1, from coordinate 10,862,979 downwards.
AGAATCACCAGATCCACCACTCCCCGCCCAGCCCAGTGCTTGATCCACTATATCAACTGCCTGCCAAACACGCTGCTTAGTTAAAGTCAATTAATAACCAGCTAGTTCCCTTCCAAGCTAAAACATAATCTGTTCGATAACTTTAGAAGAGTCTGAGATATTTTGGCAAGTCAATGAAATCCTTAAAAATGGATCCAGAAATTCTGTTTCCAGGAATCTAATTCTATTGATATAAAAGGACAAATACGCAGAAATGAATGCATAAGAATGTTTTTTGTGGTAACTGCTTATGATGCTAAAAAAGTGGAAACAGAATTAGCTAAACTAATACAGCTATACAATGGAACACTACACAATCGTTAAAAACCATGCTGCATTTTTCATGCACTACCGATGGTAATCTTTCTCAAGGACAATTTTGGCAATATATATTAAAATGTTAAATGTGCCTACCTTTGACCCAGCAATTCTACTTCTAGGAATTTATTTTAGAATATAGCTTAAAGAATTAATAACACAAGTACCTAAAGATTCTATATTCCAAAGGATCGGCAGAATACCTTACAATACCTTAAACACTTTAAAGCAAGCAATATTGTTAATCTTCAAAAATTGGTTAATAAAATAGATTACTGTGATCCAACAAAAATTAGGATACCGATCTATGGTTCTTAAAATTTTGGGGGCACAGACCCCACGGAAAAAATGATTAAAATTGTGGAACCCTCGCCCATAACAAGTGTACACACACAAATTTTTCACTATTTCAGGAGTTACAGATCTCCAGAAGTCCTCCATGGGCTCAAGGTAAAATCTGTGGATGCCGAGCTCGTCTACTGATGGGAACAATATACTGTTATGTGAACAGAGTCAGTTACAAAACAACACATATAGCGGGATTCCATTTTTGCAAATACATACATGAGTATACATGGCTAGTATAAAGGTCTAAGAAAATAGATCTCAAAGATTCACAGTGTATGTGCTTAAGTGGCAGAGTGTCAGCTGAAATCTTCTTGCTTCTTTTCACATTTCTATAGTGTCTGAATTTTTTACAATGATCATACATTACTTTTATAATAATTTATAAAAAGGTTTTCTTTTTGAAATACCCCAACATGGAAACTACTGAAGAGGCACCGGTAGGTGAAAAGATTAGGTTACATTATGGGATAGAAAGCACAACTATGATCCCATTTTTATAGAACAAAATATGTATTATTTAACATAGGAAAAACCTTGAAGAGTGTACCATAATCTGTTAGCACCGACTGCTTATAGGTGGTAGAAATTCAGATAATTTCTATAATTTTTTAACTATATCTTCTAGCTTTTTTACTGTGAACATGCACTTATAATACGGAAGGAAGGGAGGAAGGGATGATCAAGTGAATGAACGAACGAATAAATAAATTTAAAAGTCTAGGAGTATATACAACCAGCCAAAATGTGATTCTCGCCTATTTTTTCTTTGGGCTTTACAGTATTTTCAGAATTTTCTACAATGAATATATAGTACTTTTTTGTAAGGAAAAAAAAATTACAATATAATAAAATAAAACTTTAAAGCCTCTACATATTCAAATAGTTTCCAGAATACAGAATAGTATATCAAAGATTTCTGCTAGACTCAACAAGAAGCCTCCATGTTCAGAAGGAACAAGTATCACAGATATCTTCTACATATAGCCACCACAGAAGTTAAATAAAAGTAACTTAAGTAAGCTTAAGTAAGGAAAAAGACGTCCACTTCTGTTTATCAAACCCTCTTTTCTCACTTATTCACATACAAGGAAACAGATTATTCAGGGGGAAGAAAACAGCAAGAGTACACCTTGTATTCTTTTTTCAGCCTCTGAATGAGTATCTAACTATGTATCAGGCCCTATACCAGGCATTGCATAAGCCTTGTTTCTTTATTCATTTCCTCCCCAAAAGTTAGAGAGACAGAACTATTATCCCCATTTTATTGAGGAAGAAACTGAGGATAAGAAGGGTGAGGTGAACAGCCCAAAGTTACACAAATGTGAGCACTGTAGACAGGACCTGAGGCAAAGTTCTAAAGTCAAATCCTATGATTTTTCTCTTATACTAGTGACCCACTTTACGTAACTCAACAAAAATGTCAAAAGACATAAAGAACCATAATCATCCGGGTTTAAATTTTTGTGTTCTTCTCAAAACTTTGATAAAATTTAACTTTTACAAAGTATGTTAAACTAAAGATAATAAAACACTGAAAAAAGAGAATTTAGAATTCCTGAAACATTCTAAAGAGATTAACAGAAACATCTGCTAGATTTAGCTAAATGCTAAATGACACTGCAAGCAATCTTGAAATATTTACTGCAATTTTACAAGTTTAAAAATTGTTTTAAATGTAATGCACCACACAAACCACCAGAGGGAGCTTTACATTTAAAATCAAAATCACAAATGTCTTCAGTTATCTTGACAACAGATGTGCTTTAACAAGTTCTCACACTGCACTGCAAGAATTTATTTGATAGGTGATAATTCTCCAGGATTAGGATGATGATTATGTACATAAATAAATGGAAATCACTGACATAAAGGCTCAGTACAGCCAGAGTAGGAACTGGGTAGATACGGACTAGGCTTCCTGCCCATATGACTCATAAACCCTGGTATCCTCTGCTGTAAAATGGGTACTATTCTACCGGCCTTGCTGCGTAGCTATATTAAACCTCATATCCACTTCCTGAGAGCCCAGGGGCCATGCTACACTTGTAGACGAAGACCTGCAAGTTCACAGGAAGGCAAGGGCCAGGCAGGAAACAGAGAAGTGAGCCATGCAAGGTCTGACAGGCCAGAACACATGCTCCCACTTCCAAAGGCAACAACGGCCACTCAGTCCCACATCACCGCCCGCTTTATGAGCTTTTATCAGAAGAAGATGGAAATCCATATTTTAAATTCAAAGCTCCCAATTTATAATTATTTGCCACTATTTTTTTTAAAAACACTATGTGACCCAAATGAAATTTCTTTACAAGCTGAAGACGGCCTGTGAGCTGCCGGCTTACAACCTTTGCCTTCTGTTCCTGCTCCCCTTTAACTCTCACAGGCCTGGATGCAGCTGCTACGACTTGGGACAGAGATAAAGAAAATGTCTTATGCAGGGTGCTTAATGAATGATGAGGACCAGAATATAGGCCTCTGACCAACTTTTTAAAAAATTTTAAAAAGGTATCATGATACACATTCTATAAAGGAAAGAGGAGAGAATTTGTTAAAGCTAAGGTAGGTCACAAAAGGAGAAGCCAGGATTCCAACCCAAGACTAAATGTCCAGGCTGTTTCCACTATACTACATTGCTTCTCTTCTCTTTATGAGGAGCAAGTGAGAAAATGGACTTAAAATTTGAAAACTGTCTAGACCTATACAAACACAAAGTGATGATGTGATCGTTAAGGACTAAAGAGAAACAAAACTACTAAGAGGAACTCTGTGGGAGTCAGCAGGGAGTGAACGTCAGGTCAGGCAAATGAATGCATCTCTTTAAGCCTCTGTTTGTTCACTTACAAATTAGACATGTTAATAGCCCCTAACTCAGAGTTAAAGGGATAAAGTGAGATAATGCATAAAGCACTTACTTAGCACAGGGCCTGGCACAAACAAATAAATGTTGGTTAATAGTAACGCTATCCTACCCACTTACAGCCAACTACAAATAATCACTTTTCATTTCACTGTTACCTTGCCCCTAAAAAAGAGAGAAAAAACAATCATTTGTGTTTGTGTGTGTTCACAAGAAGAACTCAAAGGTTCCTTCCAGCTCTTTCTTACTATGAACAAAAAAGGTTTTTTTATCCAGCAATACCCTAAGCCTCAGGAAATGACTCAATTGGTCACATGTGATTCATTCATGAAAAAAAAAAAAAAAAACCCAGACCCTGTAAATTCAAATACATTATCAAAAGCCTTATGAAATTAAAGTGTCTTTATAGTAACAATTGATTTCTGGAATAAAATGTGTATTTCTTAATGCCTTTCCTCGAGCTTCCAGGCTTCCCTTGGCTGAAACTCTAAGACATGAGAAAAAAATACTACAGAAATCCCCATCCTGGAACCTTACCTGAAAAGCATCTGCTTCAGCATCCGATTGGCCGTCACGACTCTGGGAAGGCGGCCAGTGGAAAGAGAGTGGAGCTCCAAGTTGGAAGAAATGAGCTGGGTTGTCATGTCTGTGTCCGCAGCTGTCCCAGCACCACAACAACTAAAAAATACAATTAGAAACGTAGCTGAAATTCAATTACCAAAGGGCTCAATTAGAAGTGGAGCTTCTTGGAAAACTTCCACAAAGTTCAGAGACATAGATATTTTTGAGTATACCTGCACTGTAACTGCTCTAACCAAGTTTAAATAAACATAAAATTAAGAATGCACATCTAATTATATGCAAATATATTTTCTGTAGCCCAGTGGAATATTTCAAATCATTAGTTTCTATGTTCTGAACAGAGTGTGCATTTTACTGATCCTAGGAAATATCCAAGTTGTACAAAAGAGCAAGGAATGTCAAAAGCCTTGCAATTTACATTTACCAAGTATTTAGTACTAGATACCAGTCATTCCAAAGTGCTGAGAATAAAGAAAATATGACACAGTAATAGCACTTGATTTCAAACTTGAGTGGAGGAGACATATAATACAATATAGTAGCATAGGTAGAAAATGCTGTAGGAAATTGGAGGAGAGAGCAGTTAACTCTGATCTTTGAGAAGAGGTTTCATGTGAGCTGGATTTTGAAGGACAGAATAAAAACACTATACAGAGAAGAAGAAAGGTTATTTCTAAGCAGAGGGGCTAGCAAGAGCAAGGGTAAAACAGCTTGGACATGCGGAGAACAGGGACATGAGGGAAATAGGGACAGCCCAGGTATAACTGGAACATAGAGTGATAGCAGCTAAATAGGATGAAAAGGTAAGCTTTCTGTGAAATTGTACAAGACCTTGAATATCATGCTAGAGTTTCGATTTTATCCTGAAAGCAGTGTGGAAATGTGAAAAATCTCTTGAAAAGTTTTTAAACAGGAAAGGGACATAATTAGATCCATGTTTTACAAAACCCAACATGGCAGAAGAGTGAACAATACAGATAAAGGAAAGGCCAAAGGCAGAGAGACCATTTAAATGACAACTGCAATGATCCAGCTGAGAAAAGAGAACCCGAGCTAAGGCCTTAGTAGAGGGAAGGAGAGAAGGGAGTGGATTCAAAAGGCACACAGAAGGCAGAACTGGGTACCAAATGAACTGAAGACTAAAGCAAAAAGAGGACTTGAGGGACTTTCCTAGTGGTCCAGCAGTTAAGACTCTGTGCTCCCAATGCAGGGGGCCCGGGTTTGATCCCTGGTCGGGAAACTAGATCTCGCATGCCGAAACTAAGAGCCTGCATGCCGCAACTAAAAGATCCCGCGCACTGCAGCTAAAGATCCCGCACGCGTCAGGGTGCCACAACTAAGACCCAGCACAGCCAAATAAATAAATAAATAAATATTTTTAAAAATAAAAAAGAGGACTTGGGGATGGCTAGCTCAGATGGATGGAAATGCCATTTAAGGGAAACAGAAAGAAAATACAGGCTGAACAACAGGTTTTAGAGAGAAAGAGTAAATTCAATTTTACCCCTGACATGTTTAAAAATGAGTCATTCAAACTAATCAATACTTACTAAATGTTAGGAGATATGAAGTGTATTTTTGAACAGTTCTTGTCAGCAACAACCATTCCTTCAGTTGCCCTTGTATCTGCTCCAAGAACTATGCCATCCTATTTTTAAGAAATATATACTTTAAAACAACTTCACATATACAAACCACAGTTCTCTACTCTAGTTTAGGAAAAACAACGTTGACCATCCCCTGCTCCCCCAACCACCCCGCCACGCGCTGAAATATTGTGCTATACTTTCGGCATTCAACGAAAAGCTTATCAATAAACATTATTGGGTGAACCCTCAGTAGGCAGTAGGAACTATCATTCCTGTTTTCAAATGAGGCTCAGAGATCCAGTGAATTCCTTACAAATCACAGAGCCAATATCAGAAAAGTCTGAATTAAGATGAAGAAATCTTTCCATTAAAATAGCCATGTCTGGGCTTCCCTGGTGGCGCAGTGGTTGAGAGTCTGCCTGCCGATGCAGGGGACACGGGTTCGTGCCCCAGTCCGGGAAGATCCCACATGCCGCGGAACGGCTGGGCTCGTGAGCCATGGCCACTGGGCCTGCGCATCCAGAGCCTGCGCTCCGCAACGGGAGAGGCCACAACAGTGAGAGGCCCGTGTACCAAAAAAAAAAAAAAAAAAAAAAAAGCCACGCCTGTCAATTTCTTTTTAAAAGATGTCATTTCTTACCTTTAACAATAACCAGTTATCTCTTTTGACCCTTACAACAATTTAAGTCAGGAGTTATTATGCCCACCTGATGGATTAGAAAGTGAGGCTGTGAGAAGGAAAATGACCTGCCCAAAGTTAGAGGCAGCAAAAAAGCTAAATGGTTAAACATTTTTGTTTTCTCCCATTACATCATCCTGCTTCCTAAAGTAGTAACTTAAGACAGAAAACTGGCTTCCTGTCGAAAACTGCAGAGTGAGCAAAGAATATAAACTGCCGATAAGTACACAAAACTGACATAGTCTCTCCTAATGGAGCTTTTCCTGACATAGTACTCTGTAAGATGTGCCCTTCCTCACACAGCCCAGAGAAGTAAAAGAGGCCAAGGGGCCTGGTTCCTGAAATTAGTTGACACTGCTGCTCTCAGCCTGTCCCGCCTTACCTTATAAACCACTCCTGCGATAGTCGTCCCAGTTTTCCGGGCCATTGGAAGCTTGGATCCTTTCTTTGCAAAATCGGCTTCCAAGATGGCATTTCTGAGAGCAAATGAGAGAATAAAGGGTTGAAGGGCAGGACCACATTGCGCCGCACTGGCACGAAGAGTTTCTAACAGGGAACTCGGGAGAAGCAAAAACTACTAGCATTTGCTTTCAAGCCCATCTGTTTCACTGGCTCCTCCCAACAGCAAGACTACTGTCCCGCTTTTCTGCGAAGGGAGCGTCTGAGTGGGTCCGCACCACCACCCCGGAGATGGAGGGTGTCCCGGTGCGCTGGGGAAGTGGAAGAGCCGACCCGGCCTCAGGAGAAACACGCTCAGGCCCTAATTCCCCTGAGTCACAGGTGCCGCGGGCCGCGGGCCCCGCCCTCCACCATTCGTTCGGACTTCCCGGCTCAGAGCGCAACCCAACTCCGACCCCGGCACCGCATTTCCACTCCCGCCCTAAACCCTGCCCGGTACATGGCCACACCTGCGGCAATTTTCGAAAGAGAAACCTCCAACCGGTGGCTCATACACTGACACGGCCGCCATCTTTCCCGAAAAAATACTTCCGGGCCGGGGGCTGGAGCAAACGAAAATAGCCATGCACTTCCGGCGCCGCCGGCAACCTAAGGCTGAAGGGGCGGAGGAAACTCCGCGCTCGGGTGATGTATCTTAGAGTTAGGGGCTCCTAGAGGAGCCTGGAGATGTTTGGAGTATAGCACCCCACGTGGCGCGGAGGAGAAACTGACACCCGGAGAAGTCGGGGGGAAAGGACTTACCCAAGGTGGGCACACCAGAGACTAGGCCTCCTGCCCACCAGACCAGAGCGGTTTCTACTGCTAATTCGACTACATGGAGCTTCAGAGACAGAGACACTGAAGTTCCAGGCACAGCTCCACCACCTCCTTGCAATGAGCAAGTCCTCTCAACTGTCTGAATTTGTTTCCTCTGCTGTCAAATGGGGATAATAGCTGCCTCAAAAGGCTGCTGTGAAATGAACAAGAAGCCTGTAAAAAAAGCTGTTCACCATCATTAGTCGTTAGAGACATGCAAATCAAAACCACAGTGCAATACCATTGCACGCCCACTAAAATGTCTATAATCAAAAAGACAGAAAATAACAAGTGTTGGCTGGGATGTGGAGAAATTGGAACCCTCAAACGTGGCTGCTGGGAATGTGAAATGGTGCAGCTGCTCCAGAAAATAATTTGGCAGTTCCTCCCAAAATTAAACATAGACGCAGCAATTGTCTTTTCCGTATATACCAAACAGAACTGGAAACAGTTGTTCACAAAAGCTTGTACACAAATATTTATAGCAGCATTACTCATAATAGCCAAATAATGGAAACAACCCAAATGTCCATCAACTTGAGGAATGGATAAGCAAAATGTGGTACATCCATGCAACAGAATACCATTCAGCCGTAAAAAGGAATGAAGCATTGACACATGCTACAACAGGGATGAACTTAGAACACTGTGCTAAGTGAAAGAAGCCAGGGACAAAAAGCCACAAATAGTATGGTTCCATGTCTATGAAATGTCCTTACTAAACCAATCCATACAGCCAGAAAGTAGATTAGTGGTTATTGGGAGATTGGGGAGAAGGAGAGAATGGGAAGTGACTAATGGATACAGAGTCTCTTTTTGGGATGATGAAAATGGTCTGAAATTAGGTAGTTGTAATGGTCACACAACATTGTGAATATACTAAAAGCCACTGCCCCGCACATTTTTAAATGGTGAAATTTTTGTTGTGTTAATTTCAGTTTTTAAAAAGCTGCTGTGAAAATTGAAAATTGTATGTGGAGGGCTTCCCTGGTGGCACAGTGGTTAAGAATCCACCAGCCAGTGCATGGGAGACGGGATCGATCCCTGGTCCAGGAAGATCCCACATGCCACAGAGCAACTAAGCCCGTGCGCCACAACTACTGAAGCCTGTGCACCTAGAGCCCATGCTCCGCAACAAGAGAAGTCACCACAATGAGAAGCCCGCGCACCGCAACCAAGAGTAGCCCCTGCTCACCACAACTAGAGAAAGCCCGCGCACAGCAGCGAAGACCCAACATAGCCAAAAATAAATTAATTAATTAAATTTAAAAAGAAAAAAAGAAAATTGTATGTAGAGAGCATTTATCCTGGCATGTAGAACTTCTCCATAAATAGCTATTATTGTTAATAGCACATTCATTTCATCCTGCCAACAAGCCTCAAAGGTAACTATGTAATTCAACTCACTTTACTGATGGAAATTAAGGTTCATTGATGTAAAGTAACTTGCTCAAATTTACATAGCAAGTAGATCACAGCAGCAATAATTGTGGGCTGAATTAATTTATTCACTCAGCAAATATTTAAATGATTCAATTATGTAATGAAATTATTTGCTCAGCACCTACTATGTGTCAAGCTTGTTTCTAGGAATGAATGAATGAATGAATGAATGGCATCCCAATCACCCAGAACCGTGCCTGTCACAACTATGTGTTCAATAAATATTTGTCAAAGGTTCAATTCCTTTTCATTACTTCTTTGGGTCTTCGGTGCAACATAGGAAAATGAGGCCTCACCACCCACCCCCACAGGAATCTACTGATGAAGAGGTTTGAGTGTCTCCAGTGTCACCAAGTTTCTGCTTTGGTGAATGTGAAAAGTAAAAAGACGGGCTCTGTTGTAGAGATGTCCACTTCCTGATGAGAGAGGCTCGACTCCATAAGACCTAGACAGGACAGGTCATAATTCAATGTGCCCCGGATGCCGTGAGGGTCAGTAAATAAAGACAGAATGAAGGACTGCTTTCACAATGTTCATTGCACTCTCTCACACCTGCTCTGGGCTCAGCTTTGAGGGAATGAACACATACGTGAACCAGATGGAGCTCCTCTTCTCATGTTGTGGATTGAATTGTGTCCCCCCTCCCAAAGCTGACATGTTGAAGTCTCAAACCCCAATACCTCAGGACGTGACCTTATTTGAAGATAGGGCCTTGACAGAGGTAATCAAGTGAAAATGAGGTCATTAGGGTAGATCTTAATCCAGCACGATTGAGGTCTTTTTCAAAGGGGAAATTTACAGACAGACGTTCACACAGGGAGAACACCATGTGAACGTGACTTAAGCCAAGGAATGTCAGAGATTGGCAGCAAACTACCAGAAGCTAGGCCGGGGGCCTGGAACAGCCCTCAGAAGGAACCTCCCTGACAACACCAGCACCTTGCTTTCAGACTTCTAGCCTTCATAACTGTGAGACAATAAGTTTCTTTTTTTTTCTTTTTTTTGCCATGCTGTGCAGCTTGCAGCATCTTAGTTCCCCAACCAGGGACTGAACCTGGACCCTCAGCGGTAAAAGTGCGAAGTCCTAACCACTGGACCGCCGGGGAATTCCTGACAATAAGTCTCTGTTATTTCTGTTATTTAAGCCACCCAGTTTGTGGTACTTTGTTACAGCAGCTCTAAGAAATGAATACACCTCGTGAGTTCACAGTCCGAGGGAGGAGAGAAGACCCCAGAAAGACTCACAGCCTGGCATGCTAAGGGCTGGGTGGAGGAGGGTTGCTGCAGAAGCCAAGAGGCTCAGAAGGACAGAGTGTGAGCTCGTGGGGTGAGAAGACAGGAGGGATGGACACACAAGCGAAGTCCTGGGGTATGAAGCAAACAAAACCAAACAAAAAGCCCTGGCGTGATGTGTTTTCAGGAAACAGTGATGAATCTGATGCGGCTGTAGCAAAGGGAAGCACGGCAGCCTGCAGCCCCCCAGAGGACAGTGGCAAGGCATCTGTGTCCAGCTGGAGGAGCCAGGGAAGCATGTGGAAATGATTTGTGATCTCAGTTTGTCCCGGGGCATTTCTCTTCCTAACTGGGTCTCTTTGGTATGGTTTTCACACCCAGATGAGCTGAGGTGGTGGCACTGTCTTGTCTTGTGGCTTCTAGAGGTGGCCCAGCAGAGGCAGCTGGAGCCAGCAGAGGGCGACAGAGAGTTTCCAGGCAGCCTGACTCGGCCCCTGAAGCGCGCAGTCCAAGGCCCCAGAAACTCCGCTCAGCCTGGGTCAGGGCTGTAGGGAGGGCAGCCCTAGATCCCCAGCACCCAGAGACCCTGCTTCGGCCTCCCTGTCCAACATGACTGCTGCCCCCTGGGACTGCAGCCCCCTGGACTGCAGCCCAGTCTAGAACCTGGACCCGGACACAGTTCCACTTAATCCCTGGCAGTGCCACCAAAACTGACTAGTAAAGCTACAACTTCTGCTCTGGATCTGGCTGTGTGACCTCAGGGGAGCCATCAGACTCTCTGGGCCTCAGTTTCCTAATAATATAGTAACAACCAACATTCCCTGCATGCCCCCCACAACCTGTTCTAACCACTTTATATACAGGGCCTCATGGTCACCCTAAGCACCTAGAATGTGCCAACACAGAAAACAGATGATCAAGAGACAGACACAGTGCTGCCCTCGGGGAGCTGGCAGTCCCTGAGGACCAAGTATCACTGCCCCACTTTACAGATGAGGCAACTGAGGCCCAGAGAAGTGAAGTCACTGGCTCAAGGTGATAAATGGCACACAGCTAAGTGGCAGAGCCACAATTCAAACCACATGCCTCCCAGCCCCAGACCAGACACAGCTCCACTTCCCTGACCCCTGGCAATTATAGTCCAGCCGGAACCCAAGCTCCCATGTTCCCGGGGGTTTGCCAGAACAAAAGCAAGGCAAACTCAGCTAGTTCCCAGCTGTGTGATTGGAGGCTGGTCTCTTCATCTCTCATCTGTTTCCTCTTCTATAAAATGAGAGCATATTACAATTTTTCTCTTGCCTTGGGCATACCAAGTAAGAACATGCAGTGTAAACTGTAGAGCATTTTATTCCTTCATTCGTTCATCCATTCATTCATTATTTATTAAACCCTTCCTTGGTGCCAGGCTCTGGCATCATAGTCTTGAGGGGCGCTGGTCTGGGAACTGCACCTCCAGTTCACTGTGCTAAGTGCCCTAAGTGACACATACCAGAGCACAGCCAGGAAACGGCTCCCAAGAGAGCCTGAGGCAGCAGGGTAGACACCCGGAGGACAGGAGTTAGCACTGAGGCCAGGAGACCAGAGGGTGCATCCCATACAGAGGGTTCAGCTGTGCATGGCCCCTGCGCCAGCCTGGATTTTCCAAGGCCCTGGCAAGCACCCTCCCCCAACCTGCAGGCTGCTAGGAGCCCAGTGTGGGATGGGCCCTGGAAGGCTCACCCCCATCCTCTATCAGGATACACACACATCCGGGGGTGCCCCCACAAGGAGACTTGGCCATCTTCCCATTGCAGGGAAAGCAGCCCATGATGCTCCCAGTTGCTAAGGCAACTGGGCCCTTGTTTTTCCTTCTTCATAAATAAGCTATAAATAGACAGGGCAAACCTGGGCGCCTTCCTTTGCATGAATTAGAGCAGCTGCTCCCGGCTCCAGGGCGCTGGCACAGCATCCAAGTGCCAAGTCTTGCTGCACAGGCCACAGAAACACAGCTCTGGTGGGAGGGCATGGCAGACACATGACAGCATCGAATGTGAATTCCCCCCACCCACTCCAGACTCTCCTGGGGCACTTAGTAGATTCTGGGACCCTGCCGAGACCCACTGAATCACAATCATTGCAAGTGGGGCCTGAGATGGGAGTTTAACTACTTAACCCCAGCAGATGAGATGAGCCATGAGTTTGCCCCCAGCTAATGGTGAGCAGGAATGGGCATCCTTCCCTTCTTCCCATCTGGGACGTATGCAAGTCACAAGGAAATCACGAGAGTACGTCCCATTATGAAGGGCTTTGTAGGCTGGCTCAGAATCTGGGCCTGTCCTGAGGGCACTGGGGAGCCGTAGGAGGCGTGTAGGCAGAGAAGCAATGTGACCTCTCTTGGAAGAATGGGATTCCCACTTGACAAAGGGAGTTTGAGAAGAGTGTGTCACCCAAAACAAGGTGCCCTGAAGGTTGCTGGACCACAGCTGACAGATGCTTCCTCAAGCCAAGCCTCTGAATGTGGACCCCGGATGCCTCCCAGGCACATCTAGCTCCACATCTTCACCATGGGCTAGACCTGCCACACCCTCCCACAGTGAGGCAAATGCTATCCCATTCATTCATTCATTCATCCAGGCATCCTTTAAACAAACTCCAGTTCTGTGTCTGGCACTGTGCTGGGCTCGGTAACACAAAGACTCTGCCCTCAAGGGAAACGGATGCAGGAATAAACGTAAGAAAGCTAAAGGACCAGAGGTTCTGATGGAAATTGCACAGGGTACAAAGAGGCTCAAAGGAGAGAAAGAGGACAGCTCCCCAAGGGGAGCTTTTAAGGAAACATGGGATTGTAAACAAAACTAAAAAGATGAGTAGGAGTTGGCTGGCTGGAGTTGCAGGAGGAATGGGTGCTCCAGAAGGAGAGTCTGAGCAGACACGTGGAAGCATGTTGGACAGCATTAAATGGGAGGGAGTGGGAAGCTGGAAACTCGGCAGGGACCAAGGCAGGCAGGACCTCACATCAGTGCATTGTGAAAATCAACCTGGCAGCTGGCCAAGGGTGGAATGGACAGGGAGACTCTGGAAACATGCAATCCGGGAGGGAACTACAGACACGGACCAGGGAGGAGGGAAAGAGGGTGGTGTTACTCAAGAAATATTACAGGAGGTCAAACAGGATGTGGTCAGAGGTTAGATTCAAGGAGCAGGGAAAAGAAGGAGTTGATGTTCTTGGGGGTCTGACTTGGGCGGCAGGATGGATGGTGGTGGGAAGGTCCACGTGGGTCCCTGTGGGATATGTTGCATTGGAGGTGTGGGCTGGGGAGAGAGGTGCAGGACAGCAGGGAGAAGGCCATGTAAGTCCCGAGTGTGAATGAGATGCTTCAGGAGAGTGGGCAGAGGGAGAGAAAGGAGCCAGGGACAGAGGCCAGGAACGGTAATGTTTGTCATGCAGGTAAGGATGAGGAATGGGCAAAGGATGGAGAGACACAGTGGGCTGGGAGGCAGGCACTGAGGAGAATGATGTCATAGCCGCCAAGATGGGGAAAGGGGGCTGGAGACGGAGGGAGAATGGCCCAAGTCCCAACAGCCCAGCAAGAGGAGGACGGAAACTCGTCCACAAGACCATCAGATCAAGCAAAGATTTTTTTTCTAATAATAATGCTCAGTGTTACTGATGATGTGACAGGATGAGCACTTTCACATTTGCTTGTGGGAGTGTAAAGTGGTACAAACTTTCTGCAAAGCCATTGGCCAAGATAGTTCAAGATCCCGTACAACAGAGGACCTGGACTAACAACACCATATTGTGCATTTCAAAATTTGTTATGAGGGCAGCTCTCATGCTAAGCAGTGTAGTTTTTTGTATATCAACTATACCCCGATAAAGCTGTTCTTTAAAAAGTAGTTCAAGGGGCTTCCCTGGTGGCGCAGTGGTTGAGAATCTGCCTGCTAATGCAGGGGACACGGGTTCGAGCCCTGGTCTGGGAAGATCCCACATGCTGCGGGAGCAACTGTGCCCGTGAGCCACAACTACTGAGCCTGCGCGTCTGGAACCTGTGCTCCGCAGCAAGAGAGGCCACGATAGTGAGAGGCCCGCGCACCGCGATGAAGAGTGGCCCCCGCTTGGCGCAACTAGAGAAAGCCCTCGCAGAGAAACGAAGACCCAACACAGCCAGAAAAATAAATAAATAAACAACTGTGGGGTTTTAAAAAAATAATTTAAAAAAAAAAAAAAAAAAAAAAAAAAAAAAAAAAAAAAAGTAGTTCAAGATCCTTGAAAAAGCTCAGAATATTTAACTCAAAAATTCCCCTCTGGGGACTTCCCTGGTGGCGCAGTAGTTAAGAATCCACCTGCCAATGCAGGGGACACGGGTTCAAGCCCTGGTCTGGGAAGATCCCACATGCCGTGGAGCAACTAAGCCCGTGCGCCACAACTACTGAGCCTGTGCTCTGGAGCCTGTGAGCCACAGCTACTGAGCCCACGTGCCACAGCTACTGAAGTCCGTGTGCCTAGAGCCCAGGCTCCGCAACAAGAGAAGCCATCGCAATGAGAAGCCCATGCACCGCAACCAAGAGTAGCCCCTGCTCGCCACAACTAGAGAAAGCCCACGCACAGCAACGAAGACCCAACGCAGCCAAAAATAAAACTAAATTAAAAAAAGAAAAAAATTCCCCTCTATGGCTCTATCCTCAGGCAAAGATAGGTGTGTGAAGATATTCATTGTAACTTTATTTATGATAAACCATATTGGACTTTATAGTGAACTGTATATTGGATATATATTGGATAATGGATTATATACATTGCATATTATAAGAATAGATTCTATATTATAATGAAAATCTGGAAACTGCTTTAATATCAAACAACAGGTGAATGGCTAAATAGTTTACGATGGAGGGTGAGAAACAGGCAGAATACATAAGGTTCCAACTTTACAGTGTATGTGGGTGTACATTATGTATGTAAAAAAGCCAATCATATTAATAATAGGCATAATTCCTTGCTGGTAGGTTATCAGGTCATTCTTATTTTCCTCTTTGAGCCTCTGCTTTTTTTTTTTTTAATTCTCTACCTATGCATTATTTTTTTCTCAGCTTTTTTAATATTTTGAAGTTTTTCAAGTCTTCAGAAAGTTGCAAGAGTAGTACAATGAACCATCCTCCCTCCCTCCCTCTCTCTCTTTCTCTCTCTCTCCACTGAATCAATTGAAAGTCACACAACACTCCCCCCTAAATGCTAGAGGACGAATCTCCTGAAAACAAGGACATTCTCCTACATAAACACAATACCAATATGAGGATTCAGTATTACTATCTAATATTCACTCCACTTTCAATTCCCCCAGTTATCCCAATAAAACCTTTATGATTTTTGTGATCCAGGATCTCATCAAGGATCACACACTGAATTTAGTTGCCTGATAACTACTCCAGCAAAAGTCCCCTAATAACCAGGGCATTCTCCTACAAAACCACAATACAATTGTCACATTCCGGAAATGTAATATGGGTTCAGGATTATTACCTAATACTCTGTCCACATGTAAATCTCCCCAGTATCACCTTTATGATTTTTGTGATCAGCATCCAGTCAGGGAGCCCCACTGAACTCAATCTCCATGACTCTTTAGCCTCCTTCCAGCTAGAATAGTCTCCAGCCTTGTTTTACGTCTTTCACGAAGAGGCCAGGCCCGTTCTGAAGAACTGTCTTCAATGTGGACTTGTCTGATGATCTTGGCAGGTAAGCATTTTTGGCAGGAGGTCCTCATAAGTGATGTGTCCTTTCTTGGGGCACCACATCAGGGGGCACTGATATTGGCTTGTCCCATTATTAGGGGTGTTAAGTTTAATCATTTGGGTAAGGTGGGGCCTGCCGGGTTTCTCTATTTGTAAAGCTAACATTTTCCCTTTGTAATTAAAAAGTAATTTGCAGGGGATTCTTTAAGACTGTGCACACAGCCTATTCCCAATGGCATGGCACCCACTGATGATTTTTACCCAAATCCATTTTTACAATGTTGATTATAAGATGCCATTTTCTGTTTCTACTACCCCTCCTCAGCTGGCACTCTTCCGAGGAAGAGCTTTCCCTTAACCTGACTTCTCTGGGTCTTTTTTTTTTTTAAATCAAGGATATTTTTTCAATTTTATGCATTATGATCCATTCTTGTTACTAATCATTTTGATCTCCAGTTGTCCCAAATGTAGCCATTGGAGCCGTTTCAAATGGGCTCCCCACAAGTTTGAGATCATCTTTGCTTTCTGGCACAATGACATATTCCAGGCATGGAGTGGAGCACTTGCTGGGTCCATCCAGCCCTCTGGGCCACAGAAACAGTCACTCACCTCTGGATTCAGGGGGGACTTGAAGGAGGTCAGCGGGCAGCAAGTGAAGCGGCGGGGGCTGGGTGGACATTCGGGGTTAATTCTCTCAGAACATCAACAGCCGGTGCTTTAATTAATGGCCCCACTCCAGGGGCCCAGGGCCAGGTGACTTGAGCTTAGGAACAGGGCGCCAGCCCGCTCAGGCATCTCACTTCACATCCCATTCATTTACTCCTTGCATGCAGAAAGATATTAGTTATAGTACAAAGATGAAGAAAACCTGTGTGTTCTTTCATAACTTCACTGAGGAAAGGAAAAGGCAGGGAATAAATGTCCTGATTTTAGGAGGGAAAAGCACGTGTGCCTGCAAGTGTGTGTGTGTGTGTGTGTGTGTGTGTTTGTCTGTCCCCAGGTTCTCCAGGCCTCTGCATCCCCTTTTTTCTTCTTTATCTTATTTCTTTTCTGGTGGAGGTAGAGTTTGCATACAGTAAAATGAACAGATTTGAAGGATGGGTGCGTTTCAATAAATGTGTAATCAGCACCCAACCGAATTACAGAACATTTCCACCAACCCCAGAAAGATCCCTCGTGTGTCCTCCAGTCAATCTCTCATAAAGGCAACCACTTTCTAATATCTCAAGATTCCAGAACGTCACACAGACGAAATCATGCAGCAAGCACACCTCCTGCAACTGCCAAGTAAACTGGTGGTGGAAAGCCTGGCAGTGCCACCATTGCCCCCAAAATATTTCCAAGGCTTTCCTGGGGGGGAAAGAGGCGGGACACTGATGGCCCTCTGTGGGTTCTCTCCCCAGATCCCTGCTCCCAGGCTGGTGACCAAGAAGGGGACCCAGACCAAGCTCATTCCCCCACCCAGAAAGAAAATCATCTTCCGTGGCCCAGAAACGATGGCCTAGAAACCCCGCTGGACACGGCAGGAGGCTCTCTACCCAGCAGTGAGGCCCAGACACGCTGACGGCCCCCGGTCCCCTGACCGTGGGGACCCCAGGGGGACTGTGGTCCTGTCCATCTGCCAGCAGGAGCAGCGAACAGCGCCACTGGCCAGCCGGCCGGCCTCCTGCATTTCTGCTGTCAATCCGCCCACTGCCCTGGGTTGTTTACTGGAAGCTGGCCTCCCTGCCAGGGTTCAAAGCCCTGGCCCTGGGCACGTCCGTGGCAGGAAGCAGACCGGGCAGTAATTGGCAGCGCGGCTGTGCTCAGAGGCCAGCACTGACCCGGCATCCTCCTCCAGCGTTGCCTTTGAGTCGCTCCATACTGACCTTCCAGGCCTGCAGGGACTTCCTGCTGAATGCCGAGCCCGCACCAGCAACAAATTACTCGTTCCGCAAGAAATCTATTAAAAGGTGGCAGCAGCTTGGGGGCCGGGTGACCAGGGGCCCCCACCACAGAAAGCCTAATGTCTTCTGTTCCCAAGAGCCACCAGCCGACTCTGGCTGAACTCAGAGGGAGCTGAGCTAGAACTCGAAATTTGGGGGCCAAGGGAAAATGACTCAGACACGAGAAGAGGCCACCATCCTTGAGGCCCGTCTATGGCTTCACGAAGGGGGAACAGGTGGGATATGGAGTCCCCTCGACCTCAGATCCTATCTGCCACTTCCACTCTGTGTGACCTTAGGCAAGCCACTTGGCCTCTCTGAGCCTTCCATGCCCATAAAGGAGAGAGAAGCCCACCCCATGGGTTGGCAAAAAGCCAGTGAAGTGCCAGGCACATAACAGATGCTATTCTCTGTGAGTGTTGCTAGATCAGAAGCAGACTGTATTTATTTCATTCTCCAGCTCAGAGAGAAATAAGCTCAGGGTGACCTGCACGTGTGTGCCCACGTCCTGAGAAAGCCAGTGGCTGAGCCATGGGATCACGTGGGGTGGAGCTGCAGCTGGAGGCTCTAGGGGGTGGGGGCAGGACATCTGAGAATGGGGGCTCTTACCACCTCCAGCAAGGCTCTGGCTGATCACTGAGCCATTGGATGGATGAATGGAACCGGAACCAATGGGTGAATGCCTGCATCATCGGTAGATGCTGTAGGCTAAATAATGGCCCCCCAAAGATGTTGACGGCCCAGTCCCTGCAACCTGTGAAGATGTTACCTTACATGGTAAAAGGGACTTTGCAGTTTCAATTAAGTTAAGGCTCTTGAATGGGAAGATCATCCTGGATTATCCAGGTGGGCCCAGTGTAATCACAGGGGTCCTTGTAAGAGGGAAGCGGCAGGCTCAGAGTTGAGGCCTGAGGTGTGAGGTGAGGGAGAGGCATCTGCAATGGACCAAGGTGACATCGAGGCTGCAGTCACATAAATTCTGTTCTCTGGGCCTGGTTGGGCCCAAACTCCAATGTACTATTTTCACCATAGGATGAAGTGCTGCTGGGCCCACTGACCTTATGATTTGGAGGATCAAAGAACACCAGCTCACGAGGGACAGCTCAGATCTCATAGCTACATGACGTCCTGTGGTCATCAGTCTCTACTAGGGTCCAGCAGAGTACCAGGCACCAATTTTCTAAGGGTGAGTAGCTCTCTGCAGCAGAAGTCATGGACTTGCTTCTAAACCGTAGTTAAAAGAAATAATTTTTAATAGATACTTTCGATTCATTTGGCAAATTGCCCATTTCGTAAGTGACAATCATTTTAAATTGAACTGGCTTTTGGAGAATTGGTTTTTAGCAAAATGGGTCAGTGCTGGCTTCAGAGCTGGCTGGATTCCGGTACACAAAGGATGACCTCAGGAACTCTTTCCTGTTCTTGGATTTGCTCTCTTCTGGGCTGGCTTTGCTTTCACTTGACTTTTCCCTAAATTGTGGCAGAGATGGCCACCATTCGTCTGGTTTGGCTTCCCCAGTTGGAAGAGAATGATTTTCCCAGCAATTCCAGTAGAAGACCACCTGTCTCGTGTGCCCACTCTAGAATGACTCTCCATGGCCA
Organism: Phocoena sinus; assembly: GCF_008692025.1. Taxonomy (NCBI): domain Eukaryota; kingdom Metazoa; phylum Chordata; class Mammalia; order Artiodactyla; family Phocoenidae; genus Phocoena; species Phocoena sinus. The sequence continues at coordinate 10,843,395 of NC_045768.1, read as the reverse complement.
GGAGATGAAATACCCTGACTGGGTAAGCCTGGGCTACATACCCACACGTGGAAGGCAGAATTCTAAAAGTGCCTCCTTGTAGGGCGCGGCCGGATAGCCATTACGCATGCACTAAGTATGCCGCTAGGGCGTATGCACCTAATATGCTAATCAGGTTTTGAAGCAGTGGCCTATCCAAAGTCCGGCTTGCGAAATGCGATAACCATACGGACGAATCAGGGACTTACACGAGTCCTTAAGCCCTTATATAAGCAGACAGGCTCGAGCATACGGGGTCTTCCTTCCATCCGCCCGAAACCAAGCTGTACTCCAATAAAGTGTGATGCGCGAAGAATCTAGCGTGTGGTGATTCGTCATTCTGCTGGTCAGAAGCGGCTCGGCGCACCTCCTCTCCTGATTTCCATCCTTGGTTATTCAACGAAACCCTAACCTAAGTACTATGTGATGGTTGATTTTATGCGTCAGCTTGGCTGGGCCACAGTGCCCAGATGTTTGGTTAAACATTATTCTGGATGTTTCTGTAAAGGTGTTTTTGGATGAGATTAATATTTAAATTGGTGGGCTTTGAGTAAAGCAGATTACCCTCTGTCATGCGGGTGGGTCTCATCCAATCACCTGAAGGCCGTAATAGAACAAAAAGACTGACCTCCCCAGAGCAAGAAGGAATTCTGCCAGCAGATTGCCTTTGGACTTGAACTACATCTCTTTCCCAGGTCTCCAGTCTGCTGGCCTGCCCTGCAGATGTTGGATTTACCAAGCCTCTACAAGCATGTAAACCACTTTAAATTTCTAAAAATAATCTTTAAAATCTCCCCTTCCCCTCACCTTGATATGTGGAATTCGCCGATATAATTAAGGTTACTAGTCAGCTGACATTAAGATAAGGTTACACTGGATTATCTAGGTGGCCCAGTATAATCAAACAAGCCCTTAGAAGCAGTAGAGGAAGGCAGAAGAGGACGACAAAGAAATGTGGCAGAAAGGGAAGCTGGAGAGACATGAAGCAGGAGAGGGATTTGACCTGCCTCGCTGGGGGAGGCCACATGAAAAGCATGAAGAGAAATGCAGGCAGCCTGTAAGACAAGGACCAGCCCCTGAATGACAACCAGCAAGGACATGCGGACCTCAGTCCCACAACCATAGGAACAGAATCTGGCCAACAGCCCGAATGGGCTTACAAACAGTTTACCCTCGGCACCTCCAGAAAGGGAGGCAACCCTGCCGACACCTTGATTTCACCCTTCTGAGACCCAGAGCAGAGGAACTAACGGAGCCAACCTGATTTCTGATCTACAGAATTGTGAGCTGATTGATCTGTGTTGCTTCAAGCTGCTAAATCTGTGGTAATTTGCCATGACTATAATAGAAAACAAATACACCATCCATGGAGAATGGGGTGGAGCCAGCCCCCCCAACACCACAGGGACTGATCATAGAAGTGGGCTGCCCAGATCGGGCGCTGGTCCCAGAAGTTGGGGGGCCTGGGCAGAGTTGACCACAGTGTCCAAGCTGAAAACTGATTCTCCATTGCCCAGCACCCAGGCACCGCCAAGGTGAGGGTCCCACCCCAAGTTTCAGACCAACTTAGGTGAGGGGCCTTAGCCCCTCTGCTTGTGCCCATGGCCACAGCCCCCTACGACAAGGTGGCAGCTGTTTTCTCTGTTCCAGGAATTTCTCCAGCTCTCCCTCCACTCTTCTCTCTATTTGGGGGCTTCTTCAGTTTCCACCCCGCTACTCAGGTGTCCAGAAAACTCCCCCAAGCCTGGCCAGACTCCCAGGTCAGACTTGGAGTAGGTTCCATGTAAACCCCCAGCAATCGTGGAGTAGAATCCCTGGAGCTGGACAGGAGGAAGTAACAGGAGGAAGAGCAGAGCCTTCAGGCCGCCAGGCTGCTGGGCATGGCTCCCTGCCTGGCACTGGGCAGGTATTATCACAATTAGTCCTTGTCACGGCTCCACCTGGTGGGCAATAGGATCCTCATTTCTTGGAAGGAAAAACCAAGGCTCAGAGAAGGCACAAATCCTTGTCCAAGGTCAGTCAGCACACTTTTCCGGTTACAAGTGACAGAAGCCTAATTCAACCTGGCTGGAGAAAAGGAAGCGTGTGCTGATCCGTGCAACATGGAGGTCGAGGGGTGGGGCTGGCTTCAGGCACCCTTCTGCTCGGGGACTCAGTGAGGTCCTCGTCTCCCCCTGCCTCTCTGTACCTGCATCTCTTCCTGTCTCTCCCTCTTTATCTCTCTCCCTCTTTTTCTTCCTGTCTCTCCCTCTTTTTCTCTCTCCCTCTGCCCACAGCACTCTGGTTCTCCCTCACTCTGTCTCCTATCTCATGAGTGCCCTCCTCTCAGCTGGCTTTATTCCCTCCCACTGCATATGGATAGGACAGAAGACGTAGCCTGTGGCAGACACAGAAGCTTGGTCTTCTTTGAAGCAGCAAAGTGCCCAGGTGATAAATGAGCTTTCTCAAACTCCCTTGCAACCAGTGACATGTAAATAGAAATATTCTATAGTACTTCTGGGAAGCTTGTCTATGGGGAGGCAAGCTGACTCAGCTGAAAGGAGCACCTCTTTTATCCTTCTCCCCTTTCTGCCTTCCTGTTGCCTAGAATTATGTGTGTAATGGCAGGAGCTCTGGCAGCCATTTGGGGCCATAGGGTGAGGCTGGATGCCAGTGCCAGTCATATGAGCCCTGAACTGGCCACCATCAGACTTCTTTTACATGCAAAAAACCCCCCCAAACTATTGCATGTTTAACCCACTTTTATTTGGAGTTTTTGTTATACGCAGCCAAACTTAACCCCATGATACGTGACCACCGGCAGCTTCCGCTTCACAACTATCCAACTCAGAAACTCCAGAGTCAGGACCCCTGCTCTTCTCACTCACAAGGCATCTAGTGAACTCTGAATGGCACAGCTAGGGTCACACACTTATGACTAGAGGAAAGGCCAAACCACGTCCCAGGCCCACTCTTGGTGTGCTTAATGTTGCTTGCTCATTTGCTTTTGAGGACAGCCAGAGTGGAATCACATGACGGGTGGGGGAGGAGAAGTCCCCCCAAAGAAGTGGGTGTGCTAGGCACCTAGGAAGTGACAGGTGTCCACTACAGCTAGTGTGTGGTGAACCCCAGTTTGCCTGACTCCCAGCTGGGCACTCTCCACCCTACTCTGCAGGATTTCAGTCTTAACAGAAGGGGCTTCCCTGTCTGACCTCTCAGGAGCAGGACCATGCAGGAGCCCACTGGGGTCGGTCTGACCTCTCTCAAGAAAGTCCATCTGGAGGCCAGTGTGTGGGGTCAGGAGGGAGAGGAGTGTAAGTGTTAGAGTCAGATAGAGTCGAGGTCAAAGCCCATCTCAGCCACTCCAGCTGTGTGCCCTCGGGTAAGTTGCTTTACCTCTCTGAGCCTCCCTGCTAATTCCCCCATTTCTGTCTCCGGTCCTGTCTTCACTCCCTCCCTCCCAGCCCTGCACACGTAGAATTCCCTCTTCTTCCTCTCATCTCGTCTACCCATCCTCCTCCAAGAGGCCCACCTCCACAGCTCCTACCACACCCAGCCAGAGACTCAGCCTGGGACATGCTGGCACAGCCTCCTTGATGCCGGCATATTCTAATGTGCCCTAAGGAACAATTCAACTTTCAGAGTTTCCAAATTACCAAACATGCAAAACAAACAACCTCCACCCAGGCCAGAGCCCTGCCCCTGCACTACTGACCCCCCAACCCAGGGACAGAGGTGGGGATCCCAGGTGGGCCGGGGGCTCAACGACCACCCCTGTTCCCACTCGGGGACAGGGAGGCAGCAGTGTCCAAAAGTCCTGGTTCTCTGACCCCGGCTCTGGCTGCCTTGAACACTGTGCTCTATTCTCTTAAGGGTGCAGGCAAAGTAAAATGACCTCCGGGGGTGGCAGGTCTTAGAGACTAAGCCCGGCAAAAAGGTCAACGTCAATTTTTAAATTATTTCCATTTTTATTATTGAAACATTTCTTGTTATTTTCATTATTAAAGCACTACATGCACAGAAAAACAATAAATGAATGTACTAAAAATGTAAGTCTCTTGTAATTGGAGTCGCGGTCAGAAACAGTCTCTTGCGTACATTCCTGATTAAAAAATAAAGGAGGAAAAAAGGAATATAAACAAACGTGATTCCTCACTTTGTCCTTTGGAGGCAGCTGTTTCTGGGCAGCTTTGTTGCTGTGCTCTCCCTGAGGCCAGAGACTCACCTATCCTCGTGCTGCAGGGACCGGCTGGGGTTCACATCTGTCCTGGACACCCAGCACAGGGCCTGGTGGAGAGTAGGGTTCAGTGCGTTTGTTGGAAGAGGGTAGGAGAGAGGGATAGAAGGATAGAGAAGATAGGGAGGGAGACACCCCCACTTACTTGTGACAACAGAGGCGGGTACAAAATCCTGCGGGGATCCAGGGAGAACATCTCACTCTGCCCAGAGAGGTGGGGAAGCAGCCAGTGACACTGAGTCTTGAAGCATGACTAGGAACTTTCCAGAATTTGTAGACATCCAACAGGCAAAGAAACAAAGAGAAGGCAGGGTGAGTGCAAAGGCATGGAGACATGAGAGAACAGGCCGTCTGGGCCTTCGTGGAGAGCCTGGGACAGGCTGGAGGAGGGTTTTGGAGAAGAGAGGGGATGGGAGAGGTTGAGGACATCGGAAAGGACTTCCTGAGCGGGGCCAAGGGGTTGGGACGTTATCCTCCCGATTTCAGGGAACATGCATGGGGTGCTCGGGGAACACGCACAGGGTGCTCACCGAGCCTTGGCTGAACCACATTAGGAGGCAGGGACCCCAGGTCCAACCACTGGAGGGGCAGCAGCCCCTGGATCCCATCCCCTGCTGGGGCCCCCAAGCAGCTACTCCTCCCCTCCCGCACTCCAGCCTGAATGTTTTTCTCTGCACTTGATGAAGTTAAAATAAGCCCTCTCTGGGGTGACTCGCAGGCATTCAAATTGGATTGGCACACAGACATCGAGCAGTTGGTGGCAGGAGCCAGGGGACCCGGAGAGCAGGTTTTCGCTGGAGGGGACATGAGCTTTATTTCCCTCTTGGTTGCTGACAAGGAAGCAGCTGTCCTTCCCTGATTATTTTTACCTCGAGTCACAGCCGCTGACGCCGAGCCTCCCCAGCGCCCATCCGCCTGCCAGGGCCAGGTGAAGAGTCCCACTCCCCGGCCCAGCTCAGCGGAGAGCCTCGAGCTCCACCTACCGCCGCCTCCACACAGCACCAAGAAACAGCCCTTTGGCTTGGATCCAGACCCTTCCATGCCAAGCTGGGGTCACCGACAGGAGAAGAGAGAGCCACAGCAGCCTTGAAGAAGATGTGAGACAAAAAAAGGGAAAAAAAATTTCATAACCAGTTCCCCTCCTCTAACACACTAGCTCCTTCCTTTTCGTTTTACCTCTGACTTTTAGTTTGATGAGACTAAACCTGAATACCACTTTACTGTTACCTAAGCACTTCAAAGTCATTCCATTCTTGAAAAGCCCAGCAGGTGGGGGACTTCCCTGGTGGTCTAGTGGCTAAGCCTCTGCGCTCCCAATGCAGGGGGCCCGGGTTCGGATCCCTGGTCAGGGAACTGATAGACCCCACATGTCACAACTATGAGTTCACATGTTGCAGCTAAAAGATTCTGCAACTAAGACCCACACGGCCAAATAAATAAGATTTTTTTTTTCAAAAAAAAAAGGAAATAAAAGAAAAGCCCAACAGGTGGGTGTCATTAGATTCATCTTACAGCTGAGGAAACTGAGGCTTACAGGGGAAGTGGCTTGCCTGAAATCACACAGTAACAGAGTGGGAGAAATAGGATTGGAACCCCAGTCTGTCCAACTTCAAATCTTGTACACCATCCACCGTATTTTCAAGTCTTTGCCCATGTATCAGTTAGTAACGCTCTCAGCAGCAGCTAACAATACTTTAAATAAAATGGGGGTTTATTTTCTTTGCTTCCAGGTTGGGAGGCTGCACAATGATGTCATGGACACAGGGTCTTTCAATGTTGCTGCTCCATCATCCTTGATAGGTTGCCTTTTAACATGCTTGCTGCCTCACTGTCACAAGGAGGCTGCTGCAACTCCAGGCATCTTGCCTAAATTCAAGGCAGAATGAGGATAGAGGGAGGGGATGGTGAAAGCTGTGAGAATCCCATTTATCAGTAAAGCAACATATTGCCCTGAATTCCTCCGGGAGACTTTGGTTTATATCTTACTGGTAACATGGCTTCCACAGCTCAAGTGAAGCTGAGAAAGCAAGTATTTTGAGGACAGAGGAGAAGGACAAAGGAACAAATGTTGTGTTGGTCACCAACAGTATCTGCCACAGTCTACACATAGCTGTACTTAGTTACAATTATATCACACATACTTTTTGCTTCCTACTTTTTTCTTTTACTGCTAGGTCATTTGCAGTTTCCTTATCACTATGTTGTTTTTACAATTCTCATTTTTAATGGCTTAATAGTATTTCTTCAAGTGGATAAGCCATAATGTATTTATTGGACATAGTAAGCTTCCAATGTTTTCAATATCATGTATAATATCATGATGAACATCGTCACGTTCATTTAGGTGGGTGCCGGCCAAACATAAATCCCATACAGTGGAATTACTTGAATCAAAGATGTTAACATTTTTGGTTAATATATTACTCTTTATTTCTGCTCTTATATATTGCTTTATTGATTTCCAAGAGGATTATGCTATTTTATATTATGTCACAGTACCTGGATGTATTGATTTTACCATAACTGCACCTGCACAGAGCATATCACCACTTTTTAAAGGTTTTTACCAAAATTGGTATACTAAAATGATACCTTAAAGCTGCTACTGTTTCTATTCCTTTGATTACAACTGAGGAGGAACACTTTCCCCCATGTATTTTCACTTTGTATTTCCTCTTTGGTGAAGTATACGTTCATTGCTTTATCCAGTCAATATCTGGAGTAAGAAACCCATTTTTATAGAAACCATACTGGTACTGGTTATTACCTCTGGTCGTATTGCAACTCAACTTTCCCATCTGATCTTACAAGTTCCTGGGAGGAAGGCAGGGTGTGGAACAGGACCCGAGTCACCAATGAGCAAACTGGGCTCAGGAAGTTCGTGCAGCTACTAACAGACAGAGCCTCCATCTCCAAGCCCAGCACTCTTTCTTGTACAGTATTGCTCTTTAAAAAAAAAAAAATAACAACTTTATTGAGATATAATTCACAAAGCATACAATCCACTCATTTGAAGTACCCAATTCAAGGGACTTCCCTGGTGGTGCAGTGGTTAAGACTCCATGCTCCCAATGCAGGGAGCCCGGGTTCGATCCCCGGTCAGGGAACCAGATCCCATGTGCACGCCACAACTAAGAGTTTGCGTGCCGCAACTAAGACCTGATGCAACTAAACAAATATTAATAAATAAATAAATAAAGCGCCCAGCTTAATTGTTTTCAGCACATTCACAGAGTTGTGCAACAATCCCCACAATCAATTTTAGAACATTTCATCGCCCCCAAGAGAAACCTTGAACACACTAGCTATTCACTGTCACATCAGGTAGAGGTAAAAATATGTTTAAGCCTGGAGAAAAGAGATGGGTGGGGTGGGCAGTTCGAAGAAAGCAGAGCAGACAGGCTGTGCCATTGGACTTGCTCTGTGACCACAGGTCACTTCTCCCCTGGCTCTGGGTTTCCTCCTAATACAAACAGAGCGCTCACTGTGTCCAGGCTCCAGGCCACGTGTGTCACAGATGTTCCTGATCGCTCTCTCTAACATGGGGTGAGGAGCCCCACTTTACAGAAGAGGGAAGCCAAGACCAAGAGCAGAGACATGTAGACATTCACGTCCCTATGCTGGTTGGTGACAGAGAGGGGCCTGGAGTAGCGGGGGTGGGATTCGGGAGGGAGTCTGACTTCGAGCTCAAGGCCACTACATCAGCTGCCTCCGCCTCCCTGCTTCTGGAGCTGCCCCAGTGACAGGTGGCGCCAGGTGGGGAGAGGGAAAGAGGGGCATCTCTTTGTGCACTGGCTGAGGAGGGCCCTAAACAGGTTGGCACTAAATAGTTGTTTCACCAATTGTGTGGCCACAACTGGTGGTGTGACTGTCAGGCCTTGGGAGCCATTAAGCCAAGTCCTCTTCCCACTGCCCCCTACACCAACCCCCCGGGCACACACTCACATGCAAACCTTAGGGTCACAAGGTGTCTGTCTGGGTGTGGCTAGATCTGTGGAATCATTCCTTCTGTCCTTCAACAAACACAAAGTGCTCTCTCTGTCAAGCTTTTCCCGGGTGCTGGGGGCGTAGGGGGAAGACAGACAGTTCCCTGGCTTTTGTAGGGATCTGGGGGCTCCTGAAACAGTTTAGGATGGAGGGAAAGAATCCTAGAAGGTCTAAGTGGACACCTGAAGGATGAGTAGAAATGAGTCAGAAAGGACTTGGAGGTGGGGTATTCCTGCCTAGTCTTGGGGAGAGGGAATAGCACGTGCAAAGGCCCGGGAGTGAGAATGGCAAAATGTTCAGTCTGGTCACAGGCTGGGCCACTGAGTGAAGGGGAAGAGGCACAGTGAGGGAGGAAGGAGGGCAGAGATGGGTCATGTTAGCCACGCGTCCAAGGTTGGACTTTCTCCTGGGGCATCAGGGAGCCACAGAAGGGTTTGAGCAGGGGATGGAAATTTTAGAGAGCCTGCTCCGACTGCCCAGTGGAGAAGGGGTTGGGGCAGGTAAGAGGGGAGGCACGGCTGGTTCTGGGCCTGTCCAGGTTTCTCAGGACCCAGAGTAGGCAGGGGTCGGGAGAGAGGAAGGGACTTGGTCTGTAGAGCAGAAGCCCATCCTCCCCAGAGAAAAATGACAATAGGCCCAGGTTTTGGGGCTCTCCCAACCCCAGTACTCACACAGCTCTTCTCACAGCCACCTTCTATGTCCCTGAAAGGAAGGAGTGATTCTCCACATTTGGTGCAAGAAGACATGAAGCAGAGAGACTCGCCCAGGTCACATTAAAGTTGGTTGATGGCCAAATCCCAGTTGTGTGGGGTCTGTTGTAACCCCAAAGTGAAAACATTCCGGCTGCTGGCTTCCTCCTTCCAATATTCCTAGCCCTGGACTATGGACAGTTTGGCTGAGGGTCTAGCACAGGGCCAGGCCCCAGGAAGAAGGAAGGACCCTGGCTGTCCTCATCGCCCCTGCCCACCCTCCGTCATCCCCCCACCATCTACACGGACAATGAGCCTCAATGGCCATCATTCACCCACGGCCTCCGGGCCTTGTCTATGGAGACAAGGGGCCTGTCAGAGCCGCCTGCCCATAACGCCCGTGAATGGCCCCCGGCTGCCGGTAAGATAGTACCCAGGCTCTGGGGAAGCGAGATGAGGCAGAGTCACAGCCCCAGACAGTCCCAGAATCCATGGAGCACACCCACACCCTCATAGTACTTGGCCATCTCCAGGAGTGACTCCTGGGAAATGTGACCCCAAGGAAGGGAAGGAGTGGGATGGGGGCCCCAGAGGCAGGGGTGTTGCCAAGGATAGGAAGGTCATAAGAGGTTATAGGGGAGAGATTTGGGATGGGACAGGAAGGCAAGGAGCACCAGAAGGCATAAGAAAGTGGCTGGGAGAGTTGGGGTCGACACAAAGCCCACCCACCCACAGAGAGAAAGAGCCTGGCTTAGGGGGCAGACCTGGGATCCACCTCTTCCTTGCTGTGTGACCTTAAGTGAGTCCTGACTTCTCTCCAGGCTCAGTTTGCACAGATGTAGACCTGGGCCCCAAGAATCCTGTCTTGAAGGAGATGGTGCAAGTGTGGAAAGGCCCACCCAGGGCAGAGCAAGGGCTCCGTCCCCCCCTTTCCTTCTCACTGGCTCCAGACTGGGCTGGGTGGGTGGGGGTGAGCAGGTCACAGACACCACAGGGCCAAGTCCTGCGTGCATTCTGCTGGCCCAGGAACCCAGGAAATGCTCAGAGCTTTGCCCCAAGTGGGGACCTCTTATATCCAGTTTTTATTTTGAAAATTCTCAAACCTGGAGAAAAGCTGCAAGAAGGGTACACTGAACACCCATGTATCATCCACTTTGATTCCCCTCCTCTTTCTTTAAAAAAAAAAAATCAAAAGATGGTAAATTTTATGTTGTGTATTTAACCACAATTTTTTAAAATTGGAAAAAAAGAAAACAATAAATCATTGTGTTGCCGGCTGGCTATTAAGCGTAAATTAAGTTTTGACAGGAATGCTAAGTGAACTGTGTGCCAGGCACCAGGTACCAGCCATGGGCTTTGTACATATTAAGTCAAAGTCATTTAAATTGCATGGCAGCCCCATGAGTTGTGTACTATTTATCATCCACATATTACAGATGGGGAAACAGGGCCTCAGAGAAATTATGCAAGGTGGCTCCAGCGTCAAGATGAACTTGGATGTCTGACCTCCCTCCCCAGCAGGAATCCCTGCTACCAAGGCAGCACAGCTCCCTCTGGACCCAGCTGCACACCTCCCATGCTGGGATGTGGGGGCTCCTCCCTCTGCACTGCCACCCCCCGAACCCCCCCAGAAGCCAAAATCCTACTCCCTTTCCTCCAAACAGGGCCTCTCCCCCCTCATGTGTTACCTTTTTTTTGGTCCCCACGGCTTGTGGGATCTTAGTTCCCCCACCAGGGGTTGAACCCGGCAGTGAAAGCACAGAGTCCTAACCACTGGACCACCAGGGAACTCCCCTCGTGTTACCTTCTGAATGACCTAGATGAAGACCCAGAGCCCGGCTTCAAGGCCGGGCTCTGTCACTGGCCAGCCGTCTAACTCAGGATGAAAGCCCTCAGTCCTCATCTGGAAAACGGGCATGACAGCCCCTCCTCACATCGGGTTGAAGGTAAAGGCGATGAGGCCTGTAGGGGACCAGCTCAGGGCGCGTAGCAGGCTAGATGCTGGGTGCTCCCTCCTCATCCTGGCCTGAGAAGGGACTAGGGAGTTCAAGGATCCTTGGGTTTCCACAAACTAATCTGGGATCCGAGGCTCACAAGGTGCCCCTTCTAATAGGGTGACTTTACCTGTACGCTGTGGGGAGATGTGTGAAGTCTCGTCCAGAGACTGAGGATCCCCTCCTCCCCCGCGGACTCACGTGTCTCCTGCTGGCCTGTGCCTGCCCAGTCCCTTGCGCGAGGGCGGGCTGGGGCCGAGGGGCGGGGTCTCCTAGCACCGCCCCGCACCCGTCGGTCTCACGTACAGCTGCCAGGCGGAAAGCACGCAGATGCAGTTGCCGGATTCGGTCCATGAAACGCCCCGCAGACGTTGAGCCGATCACAGCCACCAGGTCAGGCGAAGCCGGTGAGGACTCGGGCTGTGAACAGGGGAGGAATCAGTGCGGGTGAAGGGGAGCCCTTTGCCCCCGGGGCCCATCAGCCTACGAGGGATTCCCCACTGGTGCCTTGTGGAGAAGGGACGTGCAGTGGCACGACCAAACTTCGCATCTCTCTTGAATGCCAACGAGTGTTTGGCGAGCAAGGAAGGTGGGTGCCAAGGAGTCTCTGGGAGCAAATACGGGCAGATGTGAACGGAAAGCTGGGGCCGTCAGCAGTTGTTGAGGCCACACTGTATGCCCTGGACCAGCCTCTTATAATTCCCCGTCGACTTGGGGTTGGGGGTGGGGCCTGGTGGACGCAAGTACTGTTTAAAACGGGAGAAAGTGACAATAAATTGGTGCTTTTCAGAGTCCAAAATGTGTGAACCTCCGTGTCCTCCCGTGCTGGGATCTGTTTGATTTTCATGCTTATAGACTTTATCTGGGAAAGGAGAAAGGGTATGAATTATCATTGGTGATGGCTCCAGACTTCCAGGTGGCATGAGGCTGAATGGTGGGACACAGCGGGGCGTTACTTCACTTCCAGTGTTTTCTGAGACCCATTTGTGCCTGGCCAGGGCTCTTGCTGGCCTGAAGCCCCGCAGGCTGCCAAGAGCAACCCCCAAATCACGTGTGATTAGGGTCTCCTCAGCTTACTACAGCGCCTGGCAGTGGCAGGTCTGAAGTGAAGTTTCAGACTGAAACTTGCGATGAAGTGATCACAAGCTGATCTTGTAGGTGGTGCCTCTGAGGGAGTGGGAGGCCAGTCTAGGCAGGAGGGACAGCATGGCCAAAGGTCTGGACAAGGGATGCTGCCTGGGGAAACGGGAGCAGCTTGGGGAGCAAGGGAAAAGGTGGCTGCACGGGGGAATGGTGGCACTGGTGAGGCCAGAGAGCTCAGCAGAGGCCTGATAGAGCAGAACCTTGAATGCCAGACTGAGAAGCCCAAAGAACACGAGGAAGCCTACAGGGCCTGGAGCTCGCTCTCCCTCCCTCCCCTCGCACCCCAAGAGACCCTGCACTTTGTTTCCACCACTCTCTGGCCCGTGGACAGCTGCTGCCCTCCTCCCCACCCCCAACCCCCTGTCAGCTCACCAGGGCTACAGTGTTTCCCATCTGCGGTCTTGGAAGAGGCTCCTGGAGACCATCCCTTTGTGCAGTAAATGTCATCCCCACTGGGTGGGCCATCCCACCCTGGGCTTCCAGCCCAGTGAGGTCTGGGAGCCAAACAAGGGGTGAGATGACAGAGTGGGTAGCATAGCAAGGCAGGCAGGACAGTGAGCTGCTTTCCTGTGCTTTTTTCCTTCCCCAGTCCACATTGGCCACGCCTGTGATTCCTGCTGTTCCTCGCCTGCCCCTGCTGGATCCAGAATGGCCCCCTGGTGCTACTGCCTCCTTGCCCTCCTGGTACCTGAACTTCTGGGAGGCAGAGGGGTGTAGGGGAGGAGGCCAAGGGGACTCAAAGCTGCTAGGGTTCCGAGTGGCCACCTCACATCATGAGGTAACTGCAAAGGTTACACAAGCTAAACCCCTGACATAGAAATAAAAACATCCACCGGATGCTAGGAAACAGGCTCAGGGCAATGAAGTGACCTGCCCAAGATCACCCTCTGGGTGAACCCAGGTCTGACTGCAGGGCCTGCAGCCTCCACTGCACCCCACTGGAGCACACAATAGGCATTCAATAATTGTACATATGGGCGTGGGGACCTGACTCAGACCCCACCTCTCTTCTTCTCTCTCAGATAAGGAGTCTCTCTGGGACCCCTTCCAACTCCCCAGGTGAATCAAGGAACCCCTGGGTCACAGGTTGGTATGAGGGATGCCACAGAGAGGCTCTGCCCGCCCCCAGTTCAGCCAGCCCGTGGCCCATGTGCTACACCGGCCTCGAATGCAGAGGAAGGGAGGAGGCGCCATTTAGTTCAGCACCCCTATAACAGGCCCTGGGCTGAAAGCATCACTCATGCCCATCTCATTCCTGCCACTATACAGATGACAAAACAGGCTCAGCAAGGGGACAAAACTTGCTAGGTCGTAGAGCATGGCTAGGGTTCAGCCCCATCCAGCCCCAAATGACTCCAAGCTCAGTGTCCTTGGCCCTGCCTACCCTACTCACCCTGCAAGGGTCAGATGCCCACACACTTCTCCCACATTGACCCTCCTCTCGCCCTGCAGCTCCAGTGGCCCCTGGAGAGGTAGTGGAGACCGCAGATGAGGTATGCAAGTTCCCAGGGCAGCGGCTGAGCTGGTGGCAGCCCCAAGAGTCCTGTGAGCAGCGGTTTGGCCACGTAGTACTGCAGCACCCAGATGCGGTCCTCGCTCCACGGCTGCCTGACCCCATCTGGGTGGGCAAAAGAGAGGCCCCTCTGCAAAGACCCCCACAGAGGCATGAGTGTGGGCCGGGGCCTGGGAAGTGGGGGCTGGGGGGAGGGGGCTTTGGTGTCCTAGAGATGGCAGCCCACCGTGACAGTCCTTGTGGATTGAGCCCAGAGGAAGTCCACATCGCATCTCAGGTTCCCTTGTCCTGGACTGAAAGTAGAGGGTTGACCCCTGGGCACGGGCACTGGAGCCCCATTTCTTCCTTCCAGGGGGAGGGTGTAACCAGAAGCCCAGAAGGGGCCCTAGAGCTGCGCCAAAGGGCCGTCAGAAGCAGGACGGTGTGCGCAGCTGGGGAAACTGAGGTCGACGCCCGTGTGTCCCCGGAGGCGCGCACACCGCGGCCGCACTAACGTTCGGCGAGAGGACCGCGGTCCAAGCGGCGTGGCTCTGGACGCCTCTGCCGGCGCTCGGGGCGCTGACAGCGTGCGTGCACGTGCAGTGGAACGCCGCTTCATCCGACGCGGCCGCACTCTTCTCCCTGGCTGTACCCGCGCTGGCCAACGCGCTGCAGCTGCGCGCCTTCGCCGAGCCGGGCGGCGCCGTGCACGCGGCGCTCGCGGTGCGCGAGCACCACGCGCCTTTCCGCACTGCCTTTCGCGCGCATGGCCGCTGGCACCACGTGCGCGCCACGTGGGAGCAGCTCGGCGGGCGCTGGGCGCTGTTTGCCGACGGGCGGCGACGAGCTGGGGCGCGGGGCCTGGGCGCGAGCCACCCACTGCCACCTGGCGGCATCCCCGTTTTGGGCCAGGACCAGGATTCTCTGGGCGGCGGCTTCTAGGCGCGTGACGCCTTCAGCGGCAACCTCACCGACTTCCATCTGTGGGCCCGGGCGCTGAGCCCCGCGCAGCTGCACCGGGCACGGGCCTGCGCGCCGTACCCCCGGCGGCCTGCTCTTCCGCTGGGATCTGGGCGCCCTGGACGTCACTCCCTCGCTGCTACCGCCGGTGCGGGTGCAGCTTCTCTGTCTGGGTACGGCCCGCCCAGCCTCCTGTTTGTCAGGCCCCGCCCACCTTTTGGCTCCACCCCCAACCTCCTGGCTCCCATCCGCTTCCCTTCCGACTGGGGGACCCAGCCCACCTCTTGCCCACTGGGCCACGCCCACCGCTGGCCACGCCCTCTCCAGGCCTCCAGTACCTCGGGTGTCCGCCCAGTCCTAGCAGCCTGAATTGGCTCGCCCCCTGGCGACCTTGCTCCTCCCAGTGTTGGCTGCAGCACTTCTCTCCCAGGTTCCCACGCCGCCCCCTAACTCCGGGACCGCGCGTCCTGGCGCCCCCTCAAGTGTGCAGGCGCCTTCAAGGCCCGAACGGGCTGTGGGTCACAGCGACCGATGGGAAGCCAGGATGCGGCCCTGACATCTCTCCCACCCTGGCCAGTGCCCTCAGAGTAATGCCCTACGTAGGACCCTGGACCCCGCACCGAGGGCTTTTTGTTTTGCCTGCAGCCTCTGCCCTTCCTCTGCTGCTACTGGACAGGTGCGCCCTGTCCGGCTGTGCCTTGGGCTCTGCTGAAGGGGACGCTGGGTATGGACCAGTGTAGACTGAGGGGGAGCAGTTGGCACAGCCTGGGAATTCAGAATCTTCTCAGAGTTTCGGGGGCCTCCACGGAGTCTAGACCACAGACAATGGGGCCATACGGAACTGGGGGTGAATCCCAGCTGTGTGGGAGTCACCTCGAGCAGGCGATTTTGCCGTTCTTTGCTTGTTTCCCCATCCAGGACACCTAAGGCTCCAGACACACAGCCGTCAGTGTGCGCTTCTTCCCCAAGCGGCACAGGGGGATGGGGCACCTCTGCGGAGGATGTTGCCCAGGGCTCAGTCTGGCACCCACTCCTTTGCAGAGACCTACCAGCAGCTGCAGGACGCCCAGTCATGGTCTGGCCAGGATGTTATCAGCCAAGTCAATGCCTTGGCCAATGCCATTGTGGTGAGCCCCCTCCCAGGGGGCTGGAGAGTCTGGGGGCACTGTGGGTGGCATCCCTGCACCTCAGTGTCCTCACCTGTAAAGGGAACACCCACCTAATGTGTGTGCAGGAATTAAGGTGGTTCATGCCCCCTATTCTGGAGCCTCTGAGAGCTGGGGGCTTGTGACTAGTTAGACCCACACCCCCCAAGAAGACTGGCAGAGGCCAAGTACAGCCCCTTGCGGGGGTCCCCTTGAGATAGACCAGCAGTCAGCAGCTCTTCTGCTCCACAGCTCCTCCCTGACCCTCTCTCTCTGAAGTCCACAGAGGCCTGTCCCTGGCCGAGGCCTCCAGCTTCCTGGGAATCCTGGAGAGAGTCCTGACAAAGGAGACAGCTCCACTGGGGCCAGCTGCGCTGCTGGCTGTCATGCACTTCCTGAAAAGTGTGGCAGCCCTTGGGACACGGGAGCCAGAGCCCATGACTCGGCCCTGGGAGCAGCTGGGCCAGGCCGTCATGTCTGTGGCCAGCCTGGTCCTGGAGGAGCAGCTGGCTGGTACGTGGCTGTCAGTCAGTGAGGTGAGGCTGGCAGGGCTCGGTGGGGCAGGGGCCTGGGCTCTGGTTCCTACCTTGCCACCGACTGTGTAGCCACGGGCGAGTCAGCACCCATCTCTGAACTCCATCTCTCCATCCATCAGGAGAAGCCCTTCTTCTGTTTTATAAGTTGAATTTCCACATACAACTGCTCTTGAACAACTTCTGCGTTAAAAATTAAGAGCCACTAGTCAATAAGGGCCTCCCATATCCAACAGTCCACTGACCACCGTAAGCAGGAGGTCCTCTCTGCTGAGTGTTCAGCCATGGAGAACAGAAGAGACAGATGGTGAGGGTGTTGGAAATCTCATCGTGGCAGAAGTGGCTGTAGGCCTGGGAGTCATCAGCCCAGAGAGGGAGAAAACGAGGGGTCATGAACATTGCCTGAAAAGCTCTGGGGCTTAAGAGGCAGACATGGTCCCCCTGTGACTTCAGGACAGAATTCAAAACTGGGCTTGGGGGTGGGGTGGGGATGGCACAACACAGGAGGCTGGTTCAGTGGAACGTTCGCCTGTCCAGGTGATGCTCCCCATCCTAGGGGATGTGTAAGCCCACATTTTACTGGGGATCTGAGACACCATGGCAGACTGTGGAAAACTGGACTGTGAACCTCAGATTTCTTCCCTGGAAAATGGGGGTGATCATACCTGCCTTGCTTAGGCAATGGAGAGGAGTAGGCATCTATCAGGTGACTTGCCCACCACAGAGGAGGCGTCCCATTAGTGCATGCTCCCCCTCCCTGTTCTGTCCTCACCCCGCGTGGTTTCCTTTTTGGAACCTAAAACTTGAGCACCTGTTAGAGATCTAACACTGAGCCAGACCAAAGAAGCAGGAGGCACGGCCCTGCCTTCAGAGTGCACCCTGGTTGGCAAGCAACCTGCCAGCAGGCAGAGAGCACTGTGAGGCCTTCAGCTTGACTAAAGGATGACGTGGCTTAGGAGAGCATTGGAGAAGCCGGAGACGGCTCACCAGGCAGGGCCTCAAGTGTCAGTCTGAGGAGCCAGGACTTGATCCTGGAGGCCCTGCAGAGCCACTGAGGGTCTGGAGCCTGCAGGCCACCTCACAGATCATTGAGATCCTGTTAACCGCAGTGGTCAGGGCAGGCAGCTGTGGGGCGTGGCGTCTGAGAGAGGGCTGAGTTGCGGCCTCCTCCCAGGTGGTGGGCGGACCCAAGGCCCTGGTGGCAAGCAAGCAGTGCCTGGCGCCCCTGCTGAGCACCATGCTGACCTCTGAGCGGCCCCGAACGCACATCCAGCACCACCATGCCAGTGAGCCTGCCCACCACCCGTCCCACACATCTGGGCTCCGGGTGGGGCCTGGACTCACACATCCTCCTCAGCCCTGGTCACTGGGAGTCCTCGGACTCCCACAGATACTCCATTCTCTTTCCTGCCTTTGTCCATGCTGTGCCCTTCATCCAGAATACTCTTTCTCTCTTGGTCTCCTAGCAAACTCGCATACATCCTTCAGAACCCTGCTTGAGCACCAGCTCTGCTAGGAAGCCTCCCCAGTTCTAGCTCTCTCCCGACAGTTCCTCTCTCCTCTGTTACCCCAGTGTTTTGAACATATCTTTTATCGCCTTTATGGTAATTACATAATAGCACCTGAGTGCCAGGGCTATTTCTGAGTCATTTCTGCATCTCAGGTTCAGACCCAAGGGCACACTCAGTGAGTGTTTGTAGATTGAGTGGGGTAGCACTTATGGTGGAACTTCAGGCAGAACTTGGGTCCTTCAGGTGCCCAGTGGCTTCTGGCAGCTCATTAATATTCATGTCCCATCCCCCCAGAGACCCCCTTCTCAGTGACCCCCTCTCCCTGACTTGGAGAAGTCAGACTTACCTAGGGTAAGCTGCTGAACCTCTCTGTGCAGGAATAGTGGCCTCCTAGGTGTGTGGCAGGGAGAGGGGAAGCAGACCCTGCCAGCACGGCCAGCCCAGCAGAAAGACCTCCCTCCTGAGGCCCAGCCCCTGAGCCCCATTTGCTCCCAGGCCTGGAGTTGCGGAGCCTACGCTTAAGGGAGACCAGCACGGAGGGCCAAGTGTTCACGATGCCTGGTGGCCATCCAGAGGGGCCTGGCCACATCCTCATCCCTGCTGCTGAAGTGAGGCGGCTCCTCAGGAAAGGTGGGTGAGGGAGAGGGGTGGTGGGGTCCTGTTGGGGTCTGGGTCAAACCTCAGCCCTCACAGCTGCTAGCTCTGCTATTTTGAATAAGTCACCTCACCTTTCAAAACTGCCTCCTCATCTGTAAAACTGTATTACTAGTACTCGCCTCGGGTTGTTATAAGCTTAAAGCGCCGACCACATGGTAAGTGTTCACTTAGTCTCCTCCCCTCAACCACACATTTTCCCTCGGTGCCACCCAGGGGTGGAGGATTAGGATAAGGGGCAAAGGGCTTTGGAGCCGGCAGGCTAAGCACATCAACTATGGCTGGTTGAAATTCTGACTCTGCCACTTATTAGCTGTGTGATCTTCTGGAAGTCATTTAACCTCTATGAGACTCAGTTTCCCTATGTGTAAGGTGGGCAGAGCATTTCCCTCAGGACCAACCTGTGGTGCTTGCTCAGTCACTGGGCGGGTCTTAGGCCTCCTTCTATTCATCCAGGCCTCTCTGGAGTCACAATGATCCACAGCTGGTTCAGCTCAAGTGTCTTCCAGTACACCCTGGGGGCCCCTGGCCAAGAGCCCCAGGCCCCTGACACCTCTGAAGAGGCAAGCAGAATGCAGAGGTGAGTGGGTCCCACCCAGCAGGCAGCTGAGGGCCTGGATTCCCTCACCAGGGAAGGCTAGGCCCCCATCCCCTCCCAGAGCCCCCATTCTGTTAGGCATATCTGCCCTTGGCAGCCCAGGGCCAAACCTGCTCCCCCCTGACACACACAGATTTCTGGGCCTGACAAAGATGGGCTGGTGGGAACATGGCCCAGCTCCTGCCTGGGGTCCTGGCTTCAGTGCTGACTCTCAGGGAGGGAACAGGGCTTACTCAAATTACCAGAAAGAATGGAACCCAGCTGCCCTAATTCCCAGCACAGGACTTTTCCACAGAGGGTATCATCTGTTCTGCAGGGGCGTGGGTGACATGACCCCAGCCATGTATGACCTCTCCCCCACAGATACCTGGTGCCCTTAAAAGCTCCCTTTCTCTCCACAGGTTCCTAAGCACCCAGGTGGGGTCAGCAATCATCTCATCTGAGGTGTGGGATGAAACCGGGGAGGCCAACACGGCTGTGACCTTTCACCTGCAACACTGGGCGCAGGTACTGGGCGATGCTTGTGGGAAACAGCCACCTGGTACAGTTATCCTGGTTTGGTGCCCCCCGCTACATCCCAGTATTTGTTCACTGGACAACCGAGGTCTAAAATGTTCAAGAAAAATACTCATCCACAAGCCATCCCATTGTCCTCGAGAGAGGGGGAAGGGCAGTAGTGCACTGCACACTTACTTTATGGCGGGTGCCTTAAATAAGCAGCGTTCATTTAATCTTCCAACTGCCCATTCCACAAAAGTGAGCTTGGAAGAGGTGCTGTGCCTGGCACCAGCTTATAAGTGGCAGAGCTGGGATTTCATTATAGGTCTGCATGACTTGAAAAACTGGTGGTTCCCATCAGATAATACAGGGAGATATGAGAGACCTGCACTGCAGTATGCTTCATAAGCATAAAAATAACCTAACTGTCCATCAATAGGGGATTACTTAGCCTTATAGAGCTATAAAATGGAATATCAGCTGAAGTTATGTAAAGAATGAGGTATTTTGCTGTAAATTGACAAGAAAAGATCACCAAGATACATCATTTAATTCATTATATGTAATACACAAATTCCTTCTCGCTTTTGAAGCTTTAGAGCATTTCAGAGAAAGCTAAAGTCTCCTTTGCTCAAAAACACCAATCCCAGACACACACACAGCCCCCACAGCTTATATCTTTTGTATATCATCTCAAGCCTTCTTAAAAATCAATTTCATTAAGGTATATAAATCTACATATACTAAAACATCCATTTTAAGTGTATACCTTGATGAATTTTGACCAGTGTATATACTCATGTATCACTGCCCCAATCAAGATATAGAACTTTTCCACCTTCCCAAAAGGCTTCTTCGTGCCCCTTCCCCGTCAGCCTTCCCCACTCTGACCCAGGAAATCACTGCTCTGTTTTCTGTGACTCTAGATTGTCTGTCTTTCCTAAAGCTTCATATAAATGGAACCATACAGTGTGTGCCATGGTCTGGCTTCTTTTGCTCAGGTGGTATTTTTGAGTATCATCTACGTTGTTGCCTGTTTCAGTAATTCACTCCTCATTAGTGCTGTGTAGAACTCCGTTATATGGATAGACCATAATTTGTTTTTCCTTTTACTTGTGTTTTTATTAATTTATTTTATTTTATTTACTGGCTGCGTTGGGTCTTTGTTGCTGCTTGCGAGAGTTCCCTAGTTGTGGCGAGCGGGGGCTACTCTTCCTTGCATTGTGCGGGCTTCTCATTGTGGTGGCTTCTCTTGTTGTGGAGCATGGGCTCTAGGTGCGCAGGCTTCAGTAGCTGTGGCGCACGGGCTCAGTAGTTGTGGCTCACGGTCTCTAGAGCTCAGGCATGGGCTTAGTGAGTCTGCGGCATGTGGGATCTTCCCTGACCAGGGCTCCAACCCATGTCCCATGCATTGGCAGGTGGATTCTTAACCACTGCGACACCAGGGAAGACTCTCCATTTACTTGTTGATGGAGATTTGAGTTGTCTCCAGTTTGAGCTGCTATGAATAGATCCACTATGAACACTCATATACAGCATTTTTGTGGACATATGATTTCTTTCTACTGGGTGAATACCGAAAAGGGGACTTTCTGGGTTGTATGATAAATATATGTATACATTAACTTCCTAAGAGACTGTCCAACTGTTTTCCAAAGTCGTGTACTATCTTACATTCCCACTAGCCGTGTGTGAGCATTGCAGTGTTCCATACCTTTGCTAACATCCTTAACTGCCTTTTTAATATTGTTCATTATAATGGTTGTGTACTGATGTCTCATTGTGGTTCTAAGTTGCAATTCCTTCAAGACCAATGATTTTGAGCATCGTTTTCTACACTTATTGCGCATTCATATATCTTCCTTTGTTAAATATAAGTTCAAATCTTTTCCCCAATTTTCATTTTTTTAATTAAATAAATTTCAAGATGAGCCACTGGTTTTTTTTTAATAGGAAATGCTCTTTATTATTTTTTTCCCAAAATTTTGCATTAGTCTGCTGTTTGCTTTTCTGATTACTGAGATTTCTACACATAAGCCATATAGATCCTCGCTTTTTAAATTTTATCTTTGTACTCCCCTCACTCTTTTTCTCCCTGCCCCTGCCCCACCACCACTGGCAACCACCAATCTCTTCTCTGCATTTATGAGCTTGATTTTTTTTTTTAGAGTCCCCATATAAGTGAGATCATACAGTATTTTTCTTTCTCTGACTTATTTCACTTAGCATAATGCCATTGAGCTCCATCCACGTTGTTGCAAATGGCAAGATTTCATTCTTTTTATGGCTGAGTAACATTCCGTTATTATACACCACAATTTCTTTATCCATTCATTCATCAGTGGACACTTAGGTTGCTTCCATATCTTTGCTATTGTAAATAGCCATGAACATGGGGGTGCATATATCTTTTCTGAGTTAGTATTTTCATTTTCTTTAGATAGATACCTAGAAGTGGAATTTCTGGATCGCATTTTTAATTTTTATTCTATTTTTAATTTTTGGAGGAAACTCCATACTGTTTTCCATAGCGGCTGCACCAACTTACATTCCTACCAACAGTGTATGAGGGTCCCCATTTCCCCACATCCTCTCCAACACTTGTTATTTCTTGTCTTTTTGATAATAACCATCCTAACAGGTGTGAGGTAATATCTCACTGTGGTTTTGATTTGCATTTCTCTGATGTTTAGTGATGCTGAGCATCTTTTCATGTACCGGTTGGCCATTTGTATGTCTTCTTTGGAGAAATACCTATTCAGATCTTCTGCCCATTTTTTAATGGGATGGTTTGGGTTTTTTGTTTTGTTTGTTTGTTTGTTTCTACTATGTCAAGGAGCTTACCACCTATATTTTCTTCTAAAATTTTTATGGTTTCAGACCTTAAGTTCAAATCTTTAGTCCATATTGAGTTAATTTTTGTGTATGGTGTAAGATGGTAGTCAAG
Source organism: Phocoena sinus (assembly GCF_008692025.1). NCBI lineage: Eukaryota > Metazoa > Chordata > Mammalia > Artiodactyla > Phocoenidae > Phocoena > Phocoena sinus. The sequence goes on along the minus strand of NC_045768.1, from coordinate 10,821,010 downwards.
TTTCATTCTTTTGCCTGCGGCTGTCCAGTTTTCCCAACATCATTTATCAAAGAGACTGTTCTTTCCCCGTTGTATGTTCTTGCCTCCTTTGCCATAAATTAATTGACCATATATGCATAGGTTTATTTCTGGGCTCTCTATTCTGTTCCATTGATCTATGTGTATGTTTTTAATGCCAATACCATACTGTTTTAACTTCTATAGCCTTGTAATATAGTTTGAAATCAGTAAGCATGATGCCTCCTGCTTTGTTCTTTCCCAATTTTTAAATTATTTGTGTTATCATTGAATTGTAAGAATTCTTTATGTATTTTGAATACAAGTCCTTTGTCAGCTATATGTTTTCTGAATAATATCTTCTAGTCTCTGGATTGTTTTTCACTTTCTTGACAGTGTCTTTGGAAGATAAGTTTTGAATGTGATCAAGTCTGGTTTATCAGTTTTTATCCTGCATGGTTTATGCTTTTTGCATCCTATCTAGGAAATCTTGCTTATCCCAAGGTCACAAAGATATTCTCAGAGAAGTTTATCATTTAACCTTTACATTTATGCCTATGATTTATTTCAATTCATTTATGTGTATTATGTTGGGTAGGGGTTGAAGTTCATTATTTTTCCATATAGACATCCCATTCCAATATCATTTGTTGAAAAGATTATTCTTTCTCCCATGGAATTATCACCTTTGTTGAAAATCAATTGTCCATATATGTGTAAGTCTGTTTCTGGGCTCTCTATTCTGTTCCAGAGATCTATACACTAACCCTATAGTGTTGTGATTAATGTATCTGTATGGTAAGCCTTGAAATCAGGTTGTTAAGTCCTCCAACATTGTTCTTCCTTTTCAAAATTGCTTTGGCTAGCCTAGGGTGTTCACATTGCCATATAAATTCTAGAATCAGCTTGTTAATGTCTATGGAAACACCTGCTGGGATTTTGATTGGGATTGCATTAAATCTCTCAAATTGAAATAAGATGATGAACTGGCATCTTAACAATGAAGCTTCCAATCCTTAATCAAGGTATATCCCTACGTTTATTTAGGTTTTCTTAAATTTCTCTCAGCAGTGATATACAGTTGTCAGGGTACAGGTCTTGAAGGTATTTTGTTAGATATACCCTTTTCTGTAAATGGTATTATTTTCTTAATTCAATTTTAAATTGTTCATTGCAAGTATATAGTAATACAATTGATTTTTATATAATGAGATTGTGTCCTGCAGCCCTGTTAGACTCACTTAGTACTTCTGGTAGCTCTCTTATAGAGTTCTTAGGATCTTCTACATCCCTGATCATGTTGTCTGCAAATGAAGAGTTTTGTTTTCTCCTTTCCAATCCATGTCTTTTTTTTTTTTTTTTTCTGATTTTCCTTCCTTGGTGCAGTGGCTAGGACCTCTAGTTCAGCATTAAATAGGAGTGATGAGACCAAATAGCTTTGTCTTGTTCCTAACTTTAGGGGGGAGAGTATTCAGTCTTGAACCATTAAATGTGATGCTAGCTGTGGGCTTTTTGTAGATGCCCCTTGTCAGATTAAGTTCTCTTTTCTTCCTGCTTTGCTGAGAATTTTTATCATGAATGGCTATTGAATTTTGCCAAATGTTTCTTCCACATTGATAGGATCATATGGTTTTCTCTTTTATTCTGTTAATATAGTAAATTGCATTGATTGATTTTCAAATGTCAAACCAGCCTTGGATTCCTGGGATAAACCCCACTTGGTTATGGTGTATTATCCTTTGTATATATTGCTGGATTCAATTTGCTAATATTTGTTAAAGATTTTTGTTTATATTCTTGAATATGTAATATGTTCTGTAGTTTTCTTATACTGTCTTCCTCTGGTTTTGGTGTCAGGTTAATCCTAACCTCATAAAATGTGTTGGGAGTTCTCTCCTCCTCTGTTTCCTAAGAGAGTTTTGCAGAATTGGTATTATTTCTTCCTTAAATGCTTGATAGGCCAGTGAAGACCAGTGAAGTCTTTTGGGCCTGGTGTTTTCTTTGTGGGGAGTTTTTAAAGTATGAGTTATTTCTTAAACTGATATAGGATTGTTTGGGGTGCTTTATTTCTTCTTGAGATGGTTTTAGTAATTTGTGCCCTTTAAGGAAATTGTTCCTTTCATCTAGGTTGTTCAATTCTAGCAGGAAGTTGTTCATAATAGTCACTTATTATCCTTTTAACATGTGTAGGATTTATAATGATGTTTGCCTTTTCGTTCTTGATCAGTTTAGCTAGAAGTTTACCAATTTTGTTTATATTTTCAAACAACTAACTTCTGAGATTGTATTTAGATATTAATTATATGAATTAAAATACATTAAAATGAAAAATAAATAAAAGTAAGGGATTGCTCACTGTGGCAAATTTGGAAAATGTAGAAAAGGATAAAGAAGACAAATCCTATTACCCAGAGATAGCTGCCCTAAACTTTTCCATGTGTTTCCCTTCAGCCTTTTTCTGGGTACATAATACTATATATATATATATTTTCCCTTTTGCAAAATCAAAGCCCTTGCGCTTTCAGCTGAGCCATGTAAACATTTGTGTTTTTCATTTTCCCCACAGGTGTTTTCTGCATTGTCTCTGTCACAGATGTCCCTCTGCCATCCTGTCCTTTCTCACCTGCTGCTTGATCCTAGCAATGCGTAGGCCTTGACTGCGGCCAAGTCCAGAACCGCGCACCCCCTTCCCAGGGGATGGTCCAAAATGAACTTGACCCCTTCCCCTCCATGCATCCAGAGTATCTGCAGAGTTTTTTCTATTACAATTAACCCTGCCTAACCCTGTAAAAATCCTCACTTATAATATGTTTTGATTCTGGTGACTGTCTCCTGGGGATATATGGCCAGGTATGGAACTACTGGACACCATACTGGACACCAACAGTTTTGTGGCTTTTGAGTGCATAAGCTGCACTGATATTTCAGTTTGTACCACTTGAAAATGCTACCAGTGGTGTAACAATCATCCATTTTAAAAGCAAACAGCAGGTTTTCTTTGTGTTCCAGCACCTAACATAGTACCTGAGACCCAGGAAAAATATTATGAGTGAATGAATACATGTGGTAATAATTCAGCCAACCCAAGGAATAATATGTTCTCTGGAGGCAACGTCACTGAGTGTGGGAGGAGCATGGAGTCGACCAAGTCACAACCCAGTCTAAGCTCTCTGCTGTGTGACCTCGAAGAGGTTAATTCCCCTCTCTGAGGCTCACCTTCCTCATCTGAAATTACATAAATTTATACCTGTCCCCTAGGTTGCTATGAATATCAACAACAATAAAGGACATGAAAGTACTTTGCAAAACGCGAAGTATCATATTCTAGTGAGGTGATGTTGCTGTTACCCTCCCCAGTCGGGACAAATAGCCCAAGTCCTGAGCTCAGGCTGCCTCCCTGCTTGGTCTGGGACAGGTACCACCTGCCACCTGATGTCTTCTTTCTGCTTGATGACATCTTATAAAGTCCATAGTGTTGTCATTGTTCATTACAAAAGAACTAACATGTTCATTATAACACATTCAAACTGAGACCTAACTATTGTTAAGTTGGCTGTGTGTCTGATTCCAGACCTTTTGTGCATGTGTTTTCACAATTACATAGAACCTTATTTTTCTTTTAACCGTAAATGGGCTCCTACTATGCAGAATGTCAGGCAGCTTTTTCCTGTACTGAAAAACATATGGTGATGCTGGAGCAGGTGTGGAGAAAAGGGAACCCTCTTGCACTGTTGGTGGGAATGTAAACTGAAACAGCCACTGTGGAGAACAGTATGGAGGTTCCTTAAAACACTAAAAACAGAACTACCATACGACCCAGCAATCCCACTACTGGGCATATACCCTGAGAAAACCATAATTTAAAAAGAGTCATGTACCATAATGTTCATTGCAGCTCTATTTACAGTAGCCATGACATGGAAGCAACCTAAGTGTCCATCGACAGATGAATGGATAAAGAAGATGTGGCACATATATACAATGGAATACTACTCAGCCATAAAAAGCAAAGAAATTGAGTTATTTGTAGTGAGGTGGATGGACCTACAGTCTGTCATACAGAGTGAAGTAAGTCAGAAAGAGAAAAACATATACCGTATGCTAACACATATATATGGAATCTAACAACAACAACAAAATGGTTCTGAAGAACCTAGGGGCAAGACAGGAGTAAACACGCAGACATAGAGAATGGACTTGAGGACACGGGGAGGGGGAAGGGTAAGCTGGGACGAAGTAAGAGAGTGGCATGGACATATATACACTACCAAATGTAAAATAGCTAGCTAGTGGGAAGCAGCCACATAGCACAGGGAGATCAGCTCGGTGCTCTGTGACGACCTAGAGGGGTGGGATAGGGAGGGTGGGAGGCAGACGCAAGAGGGAGGAGATATGGGGATATATGTATACGTATAGCTGATTCACTTTGTTAAACAACAGAAGCTAACACACCATTGTGAAGCAATTATACTCCAATAAAGATGTTAAAAATATATATATAGCGAGCTCTTTCCCCAACAGTAGATAGAGACCTGTGTGTTCTTACTAGGCAGAGCATCCTGAAGGGAAGACTCACAGTGGTTTGTTAGCTTGTTAGCTTGTTCCTAGGATTTCGATATTAACCATAATGCCAACCTGAAACTCTACTCACGTCACCTTCCTTCTGCCGCCCTGCCGGCATTCTTCTCCAGTCCCTGCACCCACGACCCATGCTGGGCAACCCCCTGGTCCCTCAAACGCAGGAGGCCTCCACATCCCCCTGCATCGTCTGGCCTCTCTCCTTGCCCACACGTGCTCACACACCTGCCGTGTCCCTGTTGGCTGCCCTTAGGCCTTCCCTCCGAAGCTGGTGGATCCTGTCTGTGCTTTCTGGAACTTCAGCATCGGGTGAGTTTCCAAGTTCTTTCTTTATTATTTTTTTTAATTTTTATTTATTTTTGGCTGTGTCGGGTCTTAGTTGAGGCATGCGGGATCGTTGTTGTGGTGTGTGGGCTTCTCTCTAGTTGTGACGTGCGGGTTTTCTCTTCTCTAGTTGTGGTGCTCAGGCTCCAGAGGGCGTGGGCTCTGTAGTTTGCGGCACATGGGCTCTCTAGCTGAGGCACACAAGCTCAGTAGTTGTGGCACACGGGCTTAGTTGCCCCCCAGCATGTGGGATCTTAGTTCCGTGACTGGGGATCAAACCTGCGTCCCCTGTGTTGTAAGGCTGATTCTCTACCACTGGACCACCAAGGAAGTCCCCCAAGTTCTTTAAATAAGGCACTTGAAAAAAAAAAGACATCCAGGGACTTACCTGGTGGTCCAGAGGTTAAGAGCTGTGCTTCCACTGCAGGGAGCCAGGTTCCATCCCTGGTTGGGGAACTAAGATCCGCATACCCTGCAGTATGGCCCAAAAAATAAAAATTAAAAATTTTAAAAATTAAAAAAGAAAACGTCCGTTCTACTTGAGGATGAGACAGGACTCAAGCATGTTTTTGGCCTCCATTCACCAACTTCCTTGCAGGGGTGGTTCCAAGCCCCACTCAACTGGGGACAAGCTGGGGCAGGAGAGCCTGTTACCCAGGAGGTAGTGAGCTCCCTATCATAGTAGATATGCAAGCCTACTCTGTGGGGTACCTAGGAAGAGACTCATCTGTGGAATGGGTGTTAGAGTTGATGAGGGAATGAACATCAATCACTGTTGCTTAGTAATTAACGCAGTTAATCAATGGTGATCATTGGTATCATCCCCATCCTCCTACCATTCCTGAGAAAAGTACATTTTACAGATGAAAAACTGAGACCCAGGGAGGGGCCGTGACTTGGCCAAGGTCACATAGCTGGTTAGAGGCAGGGCACTGAGGGACCCCAGGCTTTGGGGAGAGGCTTTCCCCTGCTTGCCACCTGTCCCCCAGCCCCATGTCCAGCCCATCTCAAGAGCCCTCTGTTCACTATTCACCCCAAGTCCAGACTCAGGGGGCTCCTGGGCCACCACTGGCTGCTCCGTGACCACTCTGTACCAGGACTCAACCGCCTGCTTCTGCAACCACAGCGCCGTCCTGTTGCAGGTGTATGACGTCCAGGTGAGTACTGGGGAGGGGGCAGGGGAGCAAGGGAAGGTGATGTCAGAACCAAGTTTTAAAGGATGCACAGGAGTTGAACAGAAAGGCATTCCAAGCAGAGGGCCATCTGAGCAAAGGCAAGGAGGCTAGAAATGGCAGACGAGTTACGTTCTAGAACTGCAATGTGTCTGGGGCTTCCAGTGCGATGCCCGGGGTCAGGGGATGGCAGTGAACAAGGTAGGCATGGGTCAGATGGCACAGGCCTGGAAGGCCAGGCCCACGCGCTTGGATCGTGGTCCTGTTGCAGAGGGCAGATGTGGAAGAGTGTGAAGCAGGCGTTAGATTTACATGAGGGAGGCCGCTGGTGCGGGGAGTGAGGCTGAGGTGGGGGCCCAGGGGGAAAAGCAGTTCGGGGGCTGCGGGCCTGGCCTAGGAGAGGGGAGGGGCCCTGGGCCAGGGAGCAGTGGGGAGATGAGGAAGACTGGCTGAGGAGGAGGGGTGACCTGGGCCACCGGGAGATGAGGGACTCGTCTAAGGAGGCACAGGTGGGCAATTGGTTTGCAGGTCTGTGGGGTCTGTGGTCCGGTGCTCGGGGCGGGAGGGGTCTCAGCTGGCCCCAAGAGCCAGTAGGTAAAGCCATGGCCAAGGTGAGGTTAGAAGTAAAATGAGTCGTGACTAAAGACAGGCCCCTGAGAGGCATTAGCATTTACAACCTTGGGGGGAAGCCAAATTCCAGGAGGAGGCCAAGCAAGGTGGGCTTGCTGGACAAGAAGGGGACTCAGGTTGAGTGAGACGGTGCCTGAGCCCAGGAATGCTGGGGTCACTTGGCCTGTTCGGGAGCACACTTGGAAAACATGCTACCGAATGCATTTTTCCTGTAAAAACAGAGCGTGGACATCGGACACATTGTGAGTAATCCGTGCCAGCTCCCTGTTCCCCCTCAGTGGGTGGTTGTCACATGCCACCTCTCCTCCCCATGGGCATGTCGGTGGTCACTTACAGTCTAGTGCTTCTCGGTATCTGAGGAGTCCGTGAAAGCTGGGCCCCTCTCCAGCAGGAGAGGGCATGCAAATGCTCATTATCAAGTTGCTGCGTGCAGGCCTGGCCATCCCTGCTTCACTGCAGAGAAGGCGGTTGAGGAGCCTGGGAGCTGCCGGGGGGTGGGGGGTGGGGGGTGCGGGCGAGTGTCCCGCCGGGCCAGGGCGGTGGTGGGGCTGCTGTCATCCGGGGTCTCTGTCCCTCCCACAGAGGGGCCCCGACGGGGGGGGGGTCCCTGCTGAGGACGCTCTCGTCTGTGAGCTGCGGTGTGTCCTGTGCCCTCGCCACCACCTTCTTGCTCTTCCTGGCGGCCGGGTGAGGCAAGCTCACCACCTTGCCTGGCACCCTGGGCCCCCCCCCGCCCCTCCCCTCGTGGGCCTCCACGTCCCTCCTCAGGTGGGTGTCCATCCTCGGTCCGAGAAGCCCCTGTGGAACCGCCCTTTCCTCCTTCACTGGTCGATTCACCGGGACGCAGGCGGTGGTGGGGGGTCCTTGCTAACCAACTCCTCTGCCTGTCCGGGGTCCCCCAGTCAGAACGAGCCACAGTCCCCAAGAACCTCACCTTCTCCCCGGCTTCCGCCGAGGGCTTCCTCGTGGCCAACGAGTGGGCAAAGGCCAACAAGGTGGGCGGCCAGCAGGTGGCTTGTGAGCTCAGGGGGGCCTGGGAAAGCACCTTCAGCCTTTTCTAGGTTGCCCCCCATATCTTCACTTGGCTCCATTTCCGGGGAGGAGTACGGCCTAGAGAGGAAAGACCCTGAATGTTGGAGCTGGGCCCAGGGCGCTGCCCCGAGACCCTACCCGCTCATACTGCTTTGGGCTGGCAACGCCAGGCACGGACAGGGGACCCAGGGTGGGCCGCACCCATGACCGGCCTCCGTGGGGAGCCCCCACCCTCCCACACAGGTGGCGTGTGTGGCCGTCACGGCAGTGACGCACCTCCTCTTTTTGGTCGTCTTCTCCTGGATGTTGGCGGAAGGGCCGCCGCTGTGCAGCAAGGTGGTGGCTGTGCGCATGCGCTTGGGCCCCAGGAAGCCGCTCTGCTACGCCACAGGCTGGGGTGAGGGCCCTCTGCTCCCCACTCTTCCTCTGTTCCCCTCCACCCTGCCTCGCGTGGCCTCTGTTATGTCCAACACTCACCGCCCAACACCCTCCTCCACCGGCACCCAGCGCCACCCAGTGGCCAGCGCCCGTGTCTGACACAAACTCAGCTCCGTCGACCTCCAACTCTACCCAGCTCCAATTCTTATTTTTGTTTTTTTGCGGTACGCGGGCCTCTCACTGTTGTGGCCTCTCCTGTTGCGGAGCACAGGCTCCGGACGCGCAGGCTCAGCGGCCATGGCTCACGGGCCCAGCCGCTCCGCGGCACGGGGGATCTTCCCGGACCAGGGCACGAATCCATGTCCCCTGCATCGGCAGGCGGACTCTCAACCACTGCGCCACCAGGGAAGCCCCCAGCTCCAATTCTTAATCCTCTTCCACTTCAACTGCCTCCCTAGCCCCCGGCACTGCCTCCCTAATCTGAAGCCAGCTAACCCCACGGCAATCGCCAGTTTCCAACTCTGTTGATTCTCAGCCCTAAGGCCTCGACTCAATCTCAGCTCTTCCGCTCCCCAACTACTCGGGGCTCCAGTGCCACCCAAAATATCAGGCCCACCCAACCCCACTCCCTGGATCTCCCAGTGCTGCCAGTACGCCCACAACTATAGGACAGCTGGAGGATGCAGCTCTGGACGGGGACTGGCTCCCAAGAGACACACACGGTCCTGAGGTCACCTCTTCTTCCCCTAGGCGTGCCTGTGGCCATCGTGGCCATCACCCTGGCCGTGTCCCCCCATGACTACGTGGCCACTGGGCACTGCCGGCTCAATGTGCACACAGACGCCATCTGGGCTTTTGTGGGGCCCGTGCTGACCGTGAGCGGGCAGGCCTGGGGGCCCTGCAGGGGAGGGATGTGTCGGTGAAGGGGGAGGGTGCCCCCACTGATACCAGATCTCCAGGCCAATACCTGCATCCTGGTCTGTGTGGTGATTGTCACCGTGTCCAGGGCCTGCCGCCGTGCCCGCACGCTGAGCTCGCAGCCCTGTGTGCGGCGGCAGATCCCAATCCAGATGTGGTGAGGCCCCAGACTGGGGGAGTCAGGAAGAAGTGGGGGGAGCCAGGTGTGGCCACGTGTGCTTATGAGTGCAAGGCTGTAAATGAGCATATGTCTGCAGTGTGTCTGTGCTGCATGTGCACACATGCTCATGCGTGTGGGCGTGTGGAAGTCTGTGCCCATGCGTGTTACCTGGGCGGATGGTAATTGAGCCTGTGTGTATATGACGTGGGGTGTGGACACCAGCCACTGTCCTGGGGACTCACCTGCAGAAGGCACTGATGGCCTGGTGGGGACAAGGTAGAGGAGACCCCGAAGTCAGGCAGTCCCTAGAAGTTCAGGTTCAGGGTGAGAATCTAGGTCTCTACCCCTGCCAAGAATCCCCCTCACTCTCCAGGACCGTATCCTGCTGGAGCGGGCACACCCCCCAGCCTTCCTCCTCACCACCGCCCCTCTGCCAAGGGCAGGGTAGCCCAAGCCTGTGGGGCCTGAAAAGCCAGGCAGCCCCAGGGGTCCCCTTCCAGACTCCATGCCCCCTGGACCCACTGTCCAGGCCTCAGCCCTCCCCCTGGACAGCTGCCACTCCCTTCCTTTGAGCCCTGCTTGGGACTGGGACCCTATCTCCCCAGTGCCACTACCCCTACTTCATGCCACTCTGGGTGTCTGAGAAGGGGCCACCAGGTCCAGCCGAAAGTTCCAGCTACACCTAAGTCCTGAGCCTCAGTCTCCAGTCTGCAGCCCCGACCCCTCTCCAGGCACCTTCCAAGGGCTGCCCTCCCCAGAACGCCGTGGGGAGCCCCCTGGCCCCCTGGCCTCCGTCAGTCCAGCCTGCTGTCCCGTGGGGCCGCCGTGAAGCCAGTGTTGGTCCTGCTCCCCGTCCTGAGCCTGACCTGGCTGGTCAGCATGCTGGTGCACCTCAGCCCGGCCTGGGCCTATGCCACCGTGGGCTTCAATTCCTTGCAGGTACCTCCGGGCCCAGGGCCCGTGTGGGACCAGGGCTCCACCATGCACTGGAGCCCAGAGGGCGTGGTTGGTTTGTCAGGGGGCTGGGGAGGGAGTGTCCTTTTTGTCATGGGAGTCACCAGCAGCCTCGGGGACACTGTCAAGGGGAGGGCGGGTGAGGGGGAGAGTGGAAACAAACCTCCAATCAAAGAGCAGTATCTCAGGGAGGATTTGGGGGCCCATTTGGCAGGTGAAGAATCTGAGGCCCAGAAAGGGGGTGGCTAAGATGCCTCATGCCCTGACGCTCAAGGGCGCAGCAGAAGTTCCAGTCCCCAGGCTGTGCTAGAGCCACTTCCGGCCTCGGCAGGAAGCCGAGGATGGGGGTGCAGGACACCAGGGACCTCTCCCCTTGGGGTCTGCGGATGGCCTACTGTGGGGCAGCATGAGCTACTCCATCAGTGAGGACAACAGTTCAGAAAAGGTTTTGGCTGGAAGGACATGACCCACATAAATGAAGCAGTAACATGGGACCACAGGAACCCCCCTGTGTGCCTTTCAGGTCCTGTGTCCTGGAGCCACAGAGATGGGTCAGACTAAGCCCTTGTCTTCAGGGGGTTTGCAGATCTATGGGGGACCCAGGTACAGACACAAACAGCCACAGCCCTGGGAGCTGAGTGCTGGGAGGGAGGTCAGTCCAAGGAGGGCCCAATCCGCCCCCGCCCTGCCCTGCCCCTCAGTCTCCCTTGTACCCCCCAGCACCTCTTCCTGTTGTCTGCACTCCCCACTCCCAGCTCTGCCGAGCCCAGGTCCCTCTCAGGGCTGAAAAGTGAGGTGTCCCACGGATTGACAAAGACAAGCTCGGGAAATCAAGTGCAAACTCTGTCCAGGGTCCCTGTGTCCCAGAGCTGGGCTTCCTGCTGATGGATGCCTACGTGCTCTGAGTCCTGACCAGGATTATATTTATACCTCTGAACAGGCCTTACAAACGGGGAAACTGAGATTCCATGGCCTCACAGTAGGAAGGAGCAGCGCTGGGGCCCAAGTTCAGAGTCTGTGTTCTCAGCCATCAGGATATCCAGCTTTGATCGCAGAGGGGCCTGGTTCCTGGAAGAGCTGCCAAGGCTGGGAGTGGGGGTGGGGAGCTGGGGTCAGGGAGCTGGGGTCAGGAGGGGCACCCTCATCCAGTTAGTTATTCATCCATCCCTACGAGATGTTTTGAATGCCCACTAGAGGCCAGGCACTGTGCTAGGCGCCAGGGAAACAGCAGCAAAGGAGGCTGCAAAATGCCCTGTTCTTGTGGAGGTGACATGAGTTGGGGAGGCAGACGATGCCCAAGACCAGGGAGTGAAGTGTTAAGGGAGGGATGAGGCAGGAAGAAGGAAGGGTGCAAAGGGGGTTGGTCTCTGGGGTCCTGGTCCATGTTGTCTTCTCCCCCTGGGCCCTGGGGACTCGCCACTCTCTACCAGGCAGGTATGGGAATGGAGAGGGGAAAGGACAGGGGCGGTGGGAGGTGGGGGGTGCAGACTGCTCAGGGAGGATGGAGGTTGTGCCCAGAGAGGGGCCGGGAGAGTGAAGAAAAACTGGGCTTCCAACGCTCTTCCTAAAGAAGCACGGCTCCCAGAGACCTGGCGGGGCCTGAGCAGCTGGAGACAGAGATGGACACAGAGAAGCCCTTCCTCCAAGCCCTGCACTCCCAGAGCTCCGCGGGCTGGAATTCCAGCTCAGCCCACTTAGCAGAGGGACCCTACCCAGGTCTCTCCACCCTGCCTCAGAGTGGCGAGGGCAGCAGCATCCTGTTGCTATGACAACTACTCCAGCTCCATCCCTGCCTGTGGCCCTCAGGTGGGCAGAGCTGCAGCCAGGGAGCCAGAGCCACCATCACCACGCTGTCTGCCTCCCTCTCAGGGCAGGTCCTTTCCCTCCCAGTGTCTCATTATTTCATCTCTGTCTCTGAGTTTTCCCTGGGATTCTTTCTCTGTCTTTCAGGCTCTGTCACAGGCTCCTGTCCCTGTCCCCGCCTCCTCTGGCATGGACCCACCTGGCTCCTCCCAGGCCTCTCTCTACATCTCCCCTTCTGTTGGGCTCTGACCCGCTGTCTCTTGGTCCCTTACCCTGCTTCTCCCTCTCTCTGAGTGTCACCTCTCTTGCCCCCTCCCAACCAGCCTCAGACCTTCAGGTCTGGTAAAGGAGGGGAGAGGCTGCCTTATGGGGGAGTCAGAAGGCATGAGACCTGGGCCCACTCTGATGTTCCTGTGACTGTCTCAGGGCAGGTCCCCAAGTTAGGCTCAGAGCTGTGTTCTCTGGGTCCCTCCCGGCTGCTTCCCTCCCCAGGCCTGGCCTTTCCCTCTCCTCTCTCTTCCATCATACCTGCTGTCTCTCCATGTCTTTCTCTCCCTGCCCCACCTCCAGCCCCGTCCCTCTCTCACTCTGTCTTGGGCGTAAGCTGGGCAGGACTTGCCCAAGGTGACCAGGGAGCAGGCCTGGGGCTGGAGGGACTGAAATCTGCTCTGACTCATTCATTCACTCTTGGTGATTTGTCTCCGTCTGGCCCCTGTGCCAGGTTTTGTGGTGGAAGAGCAGTGCCTCACTTCTGCAACTAGCTGTAGCTCACACCTACCCTGCCTGAGACTGTTGTTGGGAGGCCTGCACAAGTTGAGACAGGCCTCAGTTTCTACATCTATATAAAGGGGGGGATCATATTCTCCACCTCGTGGGACCGTTCTGGGGTTCCACCGGCAAGATATTTGCAAAGGGCAAAGCATAACACCTGGCACACATCAGGAGCGCCATGAACGTGAGCACATTTGTATCATTCGGTCATTCAGCATGTACTTCCCCGGCGCCTCCCGTGCTGGGCTGCATACTGGGGAAAGTGGTGGAGCTCAAGATCGAGGAACCCACCCTTGGGGGTCTCAGCCTGAGGGACAGACAGACACCAAAACCACACAACCACAGCGGGCACGATTGAGGCTGAAAGGCTAAGGGGCAGTCGGGGCCGTATGGGGAGGCAGAATGGGCACTCCCTGGAGGCAGTGATTCTCAGCTAATACCTGAACTCTGGGTGGAGAGAGGGGGAAGAATGTTTTAAGTCAGGGGAGCACAGTGGGATCAGATGGAGGGAGACATGGGGTTGGGAGGGCTGGTGAGAAAGGGGACAGGAGGGAACATGGGGGCCAGACTGTGCAGGGTCCCTAGAGCTGTTGCGAGGAGCTCAGACTTCACCCCAGGGGTACTAGGGAGCCTTGGAGGATGTTAGGCAGGTGCTGGTGTGGTTGGGTTGGAGTGCATCTGTTTGGGTGTGAGGAGTGAGTAAAAGGAGACAGGATGGGGGAGGCTGTGCAGGGGCTTTGGAGAGAGCAGAGGCTGGGTGTGGGGGGCTGGGAGGCCCAGAGTCTGTCTTAGGGGCAGAGTTGGGGCTGGTAGCAACCCAGTTGGTGCCTGGGAGCCAGGGGGAGTAGTCAGGCTCTGGGGCTCCAGCTCTCAGCCCTGGGAAACTAGAGGGCCTCAAGGAACCCCATGTCCCCTCACCTGTGTCCTCCTGGGGAAGAACTGTTACATTGTCCAGGGGGAACCTGAGGAAGTCCTAGGCTCCACGTGCTACCCGCTGAGTCACACTCTTGCTCTGTCTCCTACCCTGGGCCCCAGGGTCCCTCTCCATCAAATGGGGAGAATGAATCCCCCCACCCGCAACCATGGAGCTGCTGTGAGGGTCAAGTGTCACCCCAAGTGTGCTGGTGGTTTGTGAGCTGCGAGGCCGTCGCGGTCCTCGCATGTGTGGGAAGGAGCCAGCTATGACTCAGCCACTGTGCTGAGTCCTTCACACACAGACGGAAGCAAGTCCTGGCCTCCTCCCCACTTTCCAGATGAAGAGACAGAGGCTCAGAGAGGCACTCAGCTAGAGATACAATCAGAATGCAACCAGGGTCTGCTGTCCCTGGACCTGATTTAGCCTTGGAGCTTCCGGAAGGTGTCGCCTCTCCCATTCCCCACCCTTGCAACATGGTGAGGGTGTGAGGATGGGGCAGGTCAGGGGGGTGGGGCTTGGAGGGATAGAGGGCAGAGGGTTAGAGGGATAGAGGGCAGAGGATAGACAGCTGCCTCTTGACCAGAGACTGAAGGCAGGGGGTCCAGCGGGGCAAGGCCCCTCCTGGTTCTCTCTGCCACAGAATGTCACAACTGCCTGCTCCCCATGGCAGACTGGGGGGCAGGGCAGGATTTGTGTTCATCCTCCTGTGTCTAAATGTCTCTGGAGGTGTGTCTGCTGCGGTGCCAGGCCAGACACTGGGGGAAAGGGGATGGGGCTCCCAGGTAGTGACACCCACCCTCACTCCGGGTCTGTCCCCAGGGGGCCATACATCTTCCTGGTCTATGCAGCCTACAACACGGGGAGGTAAGTCAGGGGATACTGGCTGCTGGAGGGTGGGATGTGGGTGGAGGCGGGCAGGGCTTACTTGCAGGGGGCTCTGCGACTGGCCGGTGGAGGTCAGGAGAAGGTCCCAACCCTGACTCTGGCCCCATCCTCCAAGTCCAGAGCGTCCTGCAGAGGATGACTGAGAAGGCAGCAGCGGAGGCATTCACGGTGGGCAGGCCGGGGGTCCGTGGGGTGGGACGGTGGGAGGTCCCACCTACGGCCGGATCCCAGCACTGACGCCCTTTCCTTTCAGGCTCGCTCCTGTCCCGCGGGCCCGGGGTTCCACCCTAGGCCCTCACGTCCCTGGGAGGTGGCCCGTGACAACCCAGTAGTCTTGGCTCCACCCTGAAGACACCTGGCTCTTAGAGGTAAGAAGACCACACCACCCTCAAGTCCAAGTGCCACCTGGTGCGTCGGTCTCCCCAGTGCTCGGGCTGAGCTAGGAGGGCCTCGGCAGATTCCATTAGCCCATCTTAAAGACAAGGAGACTGAGGCCTGGGGAATTCTGCAACTACGGGACCAAGGGGACGGCTTAGAAAAGGCTCCTTTCCTCCCATCGCCACGACCAGGGAACAAGGGTCCCTGGTGCCCAGCCCAGAGGCAGAGCTTGCCCAGGGTCACTTTCCCAGGGTTTCCATGCAGAAGGAATGTGGAAGGTTCCCAAAGGCAGGTAGGTGGATGAGGTTCAGGGCCCTGAGATAGGGCACGGGTTGAATGACTTAAGGGTCAGGCCAGGAATTTAAATCCCAGCTCTTACTTCCCCTGCTGTGTGCCCTTGGGCAAGTTACTTTCCCTCTCTGGGCCCTAGTTTCTTCATCGCTAATCTATGAGGTAAACTTTTGAGTGGATTCTTAGGGTCTTTGATAATGAGGTTCCTGTCCAGAGTGGGGGGAGCAGAGAGAGAGCTTCCTGCCTCAGCCTCCTATAAGTTCACCTGCTCGAGTGTTTTCCCCCTTCTAGGGACGCACGGCCCCAGGATCCCCACAGCGTTCTCCTCCATTGCAGAACCCAAAAGACCGGTGAGGCTGGGGCAGGGGTGGCAGGACTCTGCCGAGGGGCTAGCAAGTGTGACCGGCAGGGTCAGGGAAACCACAGGGACCAGGGCGGGCCTGGGGTGGGGCTTCCCCTGGGGATCCAGAGGGCCCGTCCCTCAGTTACCAGGCTGAAGGGGGCTGGGAGCGGCTGGCAGAACTTGAATGCCAAGGCCACTGGGGGTAGAAGAGTCATCACCAGGGTAGCCGAGGGCCCCCAGAGCAAGGGGAGCAGGAGTCGGGGCCCACACCCCCCGACAGACCTCCTCTGTCCTCAGGCCGTGCAGCCGACCACATTCAGGGCTTCAGGTGTAGCTCCCACCTCAGGGGGTTCCCCTTTTCCCTTTGGCGTCCCGACACCCCCTCAGCCCCACTGTACCGGAATGGAAGTGATTTGAGAAGCAACCACAGCCGACCTCCCACAATTTGAGGGGCTCTTCCCCTCACTCCGCTCCTTGCTGGTGCCTGAAAGTCCCCCATTAGCGCCCTGTGGGCTCTGTCAGTGATAATGCAGTGCTCTGGGGAGAGGCTTACTTAGGGAGTGAGTCTGGGACCCCTTCCCAGGCCGGCGCTGCCGGGCTCCAGGCCTGGTGGTCTGAGAGGCTTCCAAACCCGGTGAGGAGCAAGTGCGTGATGGGGGGGCCTGTGGGTAGCAGGGCAGGGCCGGGACCACCTAGGCCCCGCTCAAGGAGAGCTCAGCCTGGCCTGAGGGGAGCCTCAGGGACCCTGGTCGCTGCCAGCCTCTCTGGGCCTGGGTTCCCACAGTCTTAAACCAGAGACAAGCCTATGAGGGGCGGGCTTAGCACTGCCCAGCCCTCCAAGCAGGGAATTCCTTCCCACCAGAGCAAGAGGCCTGCCTATGGAGCTCTGACCGGGGCTGAGCTCTGTGCTAAACCCGGGCATCTGCTGACTCCTTTCATGTGGTGACCTGGGGAAAGGGGGCTGCTGTCGCCCTCCACTGTGCAGATGAGGAAGCTGAGGCACAGAGAGGAGCCCTGACCAGCCAGGGTCAGTGGCAGAGCTGGGGTCAGGGCCCCCACCCGCGCAGATGAGGAAACTGAGGCACAGAGAGGAGCCCTGACCAGCCAGGGTCAGTGGCAGAGCTGGGGTCAGGGCCCCCACCCGCGCAGATGAGGAAACTGAGGCACAGCAGTAGTCACGTGGGGGTAGGCGTAGGCACATTTGAACCCAGGTCTGTATGACCCCAGACCCCCAGCTGGCCTCCACCCCTGGCAGGTGTCCCAGTCCTTCTGAGTCTCAGCTTCCCCTTCTGCAAAATGGGCTGGAGGCGGCCCCTGCAGGCCTGCCTGGAGGGCGCAGGCGCCCTGCAGGCGGTGGGCGTTCCGAAGGGGCCGAGAGGCACCCCCCCACCCCCCCCACATCGGCTTCCAGCACCCCGCCCCGCCCCCGCAGGCGCAGCGTCTGTGGGAACAAGAGAGCCGCAGCGGTGCCTCTGCACTCAAGCGACAGCGCCTTTGTCTCTGCTGAATGGGTGCGTTGCTAAGGCCGCTCGTAGCAACGGAGCCGCTTCCACCTCGGCCTCGGAGGAACACCCAACGCGTCCCGCCCTCCGATGCCCTAGCCCCCCCCCCGCCCCCCGCCCCACCAGGCGACCCACTCAGGTGGCCCTAGCAAGAAGAGCGGGGGAGTGAAGGCTGCCAGCTGTGTGTCCCTCACAGGCCTGCCCCTGCCCCTCCCTCCAGAAAGTCCATGGCGCCCCCCAACTCCCCACCACCCCCATCCCCGGCATTGCAGGTGTTCTCCGGATGGAGAAACTGAGGCTCAGAGAGGGAGACTGCCAGGGTCACCCAGGCCAGAATCCCACCCAAGGTCTTCCCTTAGCCCCAGTTCCCAGCCCCGTCCCCATATTGGGAGGGTGGGTCCCCATCTTGGTTCTCTGCCAGCCCAGCCCAAAGGGTGTACTTTCCTCCCAGGTTTCTAGAGACATTACATGGGAACTTTCCTCCAAGCTCTACCTGGGGACCTCTGAAAGGCCCAACCGGGGGCCCCGGAGGGACAGACGCAGCATCTAGACCACTACCCACTCCCAGGGGCCTCAGCCTCTCTCTTCTTCCAGTGGAGGCCCTGGCCCTGGTGCTCCCGCTTACACTGCCAGGTCCCACAGCTCTGTCCTCAGCTTCCTGCCTGTGACTGTCCCTCCCCTCCTGCCCTGAAGTTCTGACAGCCCCGTGATGTCTCTGATAATAAATGGTACTGTAGTGACCTTTCCTTCTCTGGAGGTCACCCTGGCCTGCGGAGGGGGACAGGATGCCAGTCTCCCTGGGAGGAGGGAGGTACAAGGGAAGCTGCCACTTTGGCTTTGGGACTCAAGACGGACCCAGCTTCACCATCAGGGCAGGTGCAGCCAACACTTACTAGCACCTGCTGTGTACCTGGCTGGTGCTAAGCCTTGTACTGCCTTAGAGCTGCAGGTCCTTACCTCAGCCCTGAGACCACCATCACCTCTATTGTACAGAAAAGAAAACTGAGGCTCAGAGAAGGTCTCCACGTCTCATACCTGGGTCTCCCCGGCTGGGTAACATAGAGGTCAGGGGGTGGCAGTCGCTGTGAGTGGGAGCCATCCAGGCAGACTGCTCGGAGGAGGCACCAGGGCAGGTGGAACGGCTTCAGGTCTGACGTGTCATGCTGCGAGAGGACCCCAACTCAGAATCTGGCTATGGGACCAGGTCCTGGCACCACTGATTCTGTGGCCTCGAGCAAGATTCTTCTCTGAGTCCCGGTCTCCTCTTGGGTAGAGCCGGTTGCAGAGCGAAGGTGAGCAGCAGTGGTGATGTGTTAGGGTTTGGCACCAGGATGGGCCCCAAGGTAGGGGCCAGGCAAAGGAGAGGCCCAGGGGCTGGGACTTCGGGTGCAGAGGCTGTTAACACCGTCCTGCTAACCTCAGCCTGGCTCCAGTGCTGCCAGAGGACGCGGCACAGCTGAGGAGCATGAGAGCAGCCTCCCTGGGGGGAGGGAGGAACGGTATAGCCACTTCAGATGCAGGTGAGTGGAGGTGGGGCAGGGCTGCATGAGAAGAAGCCCAGAGACCCATCAAGGTGCAAGCTGCTCCCAGATCCCTCTACGGCCTCAGGGTCACTTTCACCCTGGGCCCCACCTGCACTGAGTCTGGGACAAAATCTATCTGGGGTGTAGCTAGCCCACCACACAGCACAGGGGTCTGGGTATTTCATTCTGGGCATGGGGGCTGCTGTTGAACTTCTGCAAGCCCGGTCCATCGTCTGCAGAATGGGGGACATCTGGCCCACTCCGCAGGTGACATGAGGCTGTCCTGTGTACTAGTCCAAGTGCACGGCACACACAGGCACTCGGGAAAATCAGCTGTTGCCAGAGGAGGGTGTGCAGGGGACCGTGCGCACAGTGGAGGCGAGTTTAAGGCCTTGAAGGCTCCAGGCAGCGAGAAAAGACAGCAGGCCTCCGTGGGGAGGAGCGTAGTTCCTGCCTGCTCAGGGAAGACGCAGCGGTACCCCCGGGGAGGAGTGGCAGGCTGGGCACCACTGCTGAGGTTCACCCACAGGGGTGCTCGGCCCCGGCCGGTTAGGCAAAGCCCGCCGCCCGCTACTGTGGGGCAGCAGTGGAGGGGCCGGGGCCTGGAGGGGCAGCAGGAAGGTGGCACTGAACTGGGCTGGGCACTTGGTGGCCCCTACTCTCTGCACCTGCAGTGTCCTCTGACTCCTTCCCCTCCCCACCAGAGGGCCCCTGCCTCCTCCCAGACTAATCATATGGGCGTGGGGGGGGAGCGGTGGTGGGCGGGCCGGTGGTCAGGGTTGGGGACCAAGGAGTCCTTTCCAAGTCTCCCCACCCCCTGCTCCATACTCTCCCTCCCCCTCAACACACTGTCTTCACTCTTCAGCCAAAATAACTCCTCTTAGGTCCCCAAACACTGCTGGTTGACACCCCTCCATCCCCCTGCTCACACTGCTGCCTCTGCCTGGACTGACCCCAACTCTTATCTAGCTGGTGAACCCCTGGGCATCCTTCAAAACCCAGTTTGGATGACACGTCAGCTATGAAGACGTCCTGTGCCCCCCCCCCCCCCCCCACCCCCCCCCACCCCCCCCCCCGGAGCAGAATCAATCACTTCCTTATCTCGTGCATCACATCAGGTAACAATCTGATCCAGGTGACGTCCTCCTACAAGACTGAACAGTCTCCAGGGGCAGGAACCAGGGTGTCTGCTTCTGGAGCTGCCAGAGGGAAAGGGAGGCTTTGTCCCTTTGCCTAAGCCACTGCCAAGCTGTGTGCCTGGCACACAGCTTTTTCTAATTTGAACAGAGGAGCAGGGGTGGCTCTGGAGATAAACTAGTCACGTTGGTCAAGGCGTGTCAGGAGAATGGAAGTTTGCATCATGGTTGGCCCTTCTCAGTGGGTGACCTTGGACAGGACACTTCACCTTAGTTTCCTCATCTGTAATCTGGGGCTGCCACCTACCAAAGCGGCTGTGAAGAGCAGATGGGACAAGACCAGTGGACAAGGCAGGCGAAGTCCTGGAAGGGCACCTGGAGCAGAGGAAGCAGTCCTCAGAGTTGGCTGTGCTCACTGCTGCCACCAAGCAAGTGAGAGGGGCCAGGCCTGGGGCCTGTGGGTGTGCCACCGGAGGACAGAGAGGAAAGGGCCAGTGCCCTGAAGTCAGGTGGATCCGGGTTTGAATCTGCCCCAGCAGATGGCCGACTAAGGGCCCTTGCCAAGTGCCTGCCTCACAGGCTACTGCAGGGACAGTGAAGTGATGGATGACACACAGTAGATGCTCATTAAATGACTGTTCCCTTCTGCCCAAGATGGCAGCTGAGATGCACACCAGCGTGGCCGTGAGGCTGAGTCCCCAGAAAGCCCAAGCATCTCCCAGGCCTCCCAGGGTTAGCAGGGCCCCAGGGATGAGGTGGGGCCCAAAGGCCCCCCAGCAGTGCCTGGTATCCCCCACCTTGGCCCTCGCACCCCATCCTGCTTCCCCCGAGTTTGGAACCGAAAGTTACCTAGGTGTTGCCTTTGTCCCATTCGGCGCTCGGCCCCGCCCTAGACAGCCCAAACCCACTTAGGAGGCTCTCCTTGGGCCCTAGAAGGTAGATAGGCAAAGGTAGCTGGAAACTAACTGCAAAATTTATTCCAGGGCTGTGGGCACTGTGGGGGCCTTAAGGGCACTTCTCATTTGGGGGCTGGGAGTCGCCAGCCTGGCCAGGGGTACACGTTTCACGGGGGAGGACCGAGACAGGGTGGTCGAAGGCGGGGGCGGGGATGCCCAGTCATCTCCAGCTGGGCAAGCTCAGCGCAAGCTGCAACGGCAACGTGAAAGCAGGACAGACAGTTGGATGCCCAGCCCGGCGACAGAGGACAGCTGAGGCCCCTCCCCTGTGTCTGGCCCTGGAGAGTGTCTTTCAGAACATAGGACAGGAGTTGAGGCCCAGCTTCAAGGGTGTACAGTAAGGAACCCAATGGGAAGGGCCAGTGAAAGACGGCTCATCAACAATATCCCTGATCTGGAGACACGTACATCCTCCCCACGATCACCCGGATTCCCACCCACAGACTCTGAGCCCCCCGCAGGCCAGGCTGCTGTTCCTCTAGTGGGCTGGGGTGGGGGTGGGGGTGGGGGCAAGCTCTCCTCTGGATTGGAGTGAGGGCTCAGAAATAACGACCCAGCACCACCCATGGGGTACTTGGTATGAGGGTGTTTGGGAAGAATCCATGGGCTGGTCTTGGTGCTAATCCCCAGTCCCAGCCTCAGACCTCAAATCTGTCCCCTGCCCCTCCACATACACACCTTTCAAGGAGTATCTAAATTAAGAAACAAATTAAACGAAAACAAACAAACAAAAAACTTCTTGACTACAGCTTTGCAGATAAATACCAGCCTGGAGGGCCAACCGTGGGTGGGGCTAGGACGTTGATTGTGCCAAACTTCTCCTCTGCCGGGAGAGGGTTAGAAAGATGATTGCAGCAAAATTCTTTGCAGATAACATGTCAAAATTCTTCCCTGCAGACGTCAGATGGGATAGAAGGTTTAGGGAGGAGGTCTTTGGGTCCTAACCAGTCTCCCAGTGTCCTCTAGGACCCAACAGTCCCTTGCCTAATTTTGCAAACTCTGTTATCCCTAGTTTACAAAACAGAGGGCTTCCCTCCTGGTCTCTGGGAGGGAGTCCTGGAGATCCTCTTCTCCCCGCCCTCCTCCCCCCCAACCCGAGTTGATGTCCACTCAACTTCTCTCTGCCTCTGTTTCCAGGAGAGGGGGAAGGGATGACCTCTGACTCAAGGGACATTGAGGCCCACCAGGGAAGCCGAACCTCCTCCCTCGGCCTGTGCACCAGACTCCAGGACAGACAGCTGGGAGCAGGGGGAGGGAGGGAGTGGTTAGCAGCCACCTCCCTGGGGCACTCTGAGTGGTGGGCAAGTGCCAGTGGTTAGTGGAGACCCCCCCACCTCAGCCAGGCCCTGCCCACCTTCACCCACCTTCCCAAACGCAGGGCTTCAGAGAGCTCAGGGGCAGGGGCCTACATGGTGGGGTCCTGGGTCAGCATAATCAAATAAACCATCTGGAGACCACAGGGGTGCTGCGGCCCCTCCCCCGGCCCCGGCCCCCCTTCCCCCCCCCCCCCCCCCCCCACTGGCCCAAGCTCAGGTCTGCTTGGCTTGCAGCATCTCGATGAGCAGGTTGTTTCGGGGCATCTCGTTGCCCAGGTGCTTGTGGTACAGGTATTCCTTGGCCTGCATGCTCAGCGCCCGCACCTCCACCAGGCACAGCAGCAGCTGCTGGAACTTGTCTCCGCAGTGCGGGTAGTGGCACAGGGTGTAATCGAGCAGGGCGGCATTGGCCTTCTCCTGAGCATCCTTCACCAGGCTGTGGTTATTCAGGAACTTCACATCTGCAAAGGGAGGAGCCGTTCACCAGCCCCATCACATCATCAACACCGTCACTGGCATCAGCAACGCCAACATCCCTATGATCACCAAAGACATGGGCACTGCCACCATCGACAATGAACCACAATCTCCCTGTCACCACCATGGTGCCATTACCGTTGTTGGTGAACGCTGCCACCAGCATCAGTCACCGATACCAGCATCCCTGGTTTTCACACACGTGGTCCCTGCTGCCATCAACAATCAAACCGCCGTCATTCCCGTCACCACCATGATCACCATCACCATCACCACCTCGGTTGAACACCGCCTTCAGCGGCAGTCACTGACACTAGCAGGCCTGCGGTTATCACACACACGCCCACCGTGACCACCCAGCCGCAAGCACCTGTCACCACCACTGCTGCCATCGTCATCGACCCCACCGCCATCACCAAGACCATCACCAGCCTCACCAGGTGTATCCCTGGACACGTTATTTAACCTCTTAATTTCTTCATCTGCAAAACAGGGTGGCAGCAGTGCCTACTTCACCAGATCGTTGTGAGAATTAAGGGAGTTGATACGTAGAGGGTGCTCAGAGGAACAGTGTCCGGCACTTCATGAGACTCAGTGTGTTCGTGTTATTATTACTCCTACTCTCACCATGTCCAGGAACAACACCATCCCCAGCCCCGTGGTCAGAACCATCCTGTTGCCATCATCCTCGGGGTAGGCGCCATCAGCATCGCCACTCCGCCACCATCATCACTATCCCCCATCAGCACCATCACCAGAGAGGCGCACTGTGTGTGGAGGGGTCCCATCCCCCATGCTAGAGTGTGACAGGCGCTCCTTTGGTCCATGCTCTGACCAATCAAGAGGCTCTGGTACCCCAAGGAAATTTTCTCATGGGGCCGTGGACGTTCACTGCAACAATATTTACGGTGATGGGGAGGTGGCCTGGATGGCCAGGTGGTGGCTGCCCTCCCGGGAGTCCAGTGCAGTAGACAGAAGTAATGGAGCAGACACAGTACTGAGCAAATGGACGGACTTTTAAAAGCATGGGGCTGAGTGGAAAAAAAAAACAAAAAATAGGATAAAAAACAAAAAGGGAGATCCAGAATGAGATCTATAAGGTAAAGCCACCTACTTAAATTAAAAACACTAGCGCACAAAGCGTGCACCTTGCGTTAAGAACAGAGACAAACAAGAAGAACCGAGTTAAACGTAAAGGGGACGGTTGGTGATGGGAGGGAGAGGCAGGTGGGTGGCTCTGCGTGGACCAGTGATCATTTGTACCAGGGACAGAGGAGTGTGATGAATGCATCCCCTGTCCTGGAGGTCCAGTGAAGAAAGAAAAATTAAGTGTCTTTAGCGTGAAGTGGATGGTTGTTCAAATCCCAGCCCCACCATTTAGAATCGGTGGACTGTGCCTTGTCCTCTCCTGACCTGAAGGCCTTCCTCCTCTACGAAAGGGGCCGTGCCCACCTTGCAGCAGGGGGAGCTCGGGTGCCAGGGCACTGCACAGGTGCCTGGCTGCCAGGGGTGCCCGTGGAGGGCCAGTTTCCTGTCACAGGAGTCCTCATCGCTGCTTGCAGGCCTTTTTCAGCTCCTGAGCAGCATCTCCAGCTGGTGCCCTGCCGAGGGGCTGAAAGTCAACAGGAATCCACAGAACCTGTCCCCATCCCCCGCTCCGAGCCCCGCCAGGCCTGGGATGCATCATCCAGCGATTCAGAAGATGGTCGTCCATCCACTTCCCCTGCGTTCCCATCACCCCCAGCCCTGCTGCTGCGGGGGAGTCCGGAGCCCAGCATGCACAGCCCTTGGCCCTTCTAATCCCTCTTAACACCCACTGCGCCAGGAGGGCTGGACGCTCCTGGCAACCCTGATCCCCAGCCGCCCCCAGCATGCCCGCCGAGGCCTGTGTTGTCCAAAGTCGGATTTAGGGAAACCCAAGCTGGACCCAGGGCGTATGGCAGGATCTGGGCCTCCCCCCATCCTCGTCCCCATCCCCCTCACCGTATTCAGTAAGTGAGCCAGGGTCATATTCTTCCTGGCCTCCGCAGGATCACCATTAGCCCACAAGGCACCTTGTGCCAATTAGAAAGAAGGTCCCCCATGTCCACAGAAAGACAGCTTGGTGAGGGGCATGCAGGCTGGATTTCAGCCTCTACCTTTCCCCTGTCTAGGTGCCCTTGTTCAGTAAACAACCTGTCCAACTGTACCTGGCAGCCCTATTCCCTAGCCTGGCCCTCTCCAAAAAACTCAAAGGTCATGGGAAATCTCCCCACCTAACTAGCATCTCCTGGGGGCAAGAGGTCCTTAACTGGCCCCATCCCTTTCCCAATCTCTTTCCAACCCAATCTACCTTCAGTCCCCAGCATCCCCAGGGCAGTTCTCCTACTTGTCTTCTGACAATTTACAATAGGAGGCTGGGGGTCCAGAGAAGGGTAGGGACCAGCTCAAGGCCACACAGCAGTAAAGGGGCCCAGAAGAAACAGCTGAGGGTGCGGGGAGGACTGGATAAGATGCTGCAGTAGAGGCAGGAGTGGGAGGGGGCTGGGGAGGACCAACCAGAGCCTCGGCTTTACCAGGATTTACTGTTCCCAGCAGCAGTGTGACAGGGACAGCAGGGTGGAGTGCAGGGTGGGGAGGTACAGAACAAGGACAGCTTTCAGGGACACCCCCCTCCTAGCAGCTCTACGGGTCCTGCAGCTCTCAGGAGGCTGGAGACCCCCACTGCCCCCACAAGGTGGGCTACAGGGCTGGGGGCGGGAAGCACGGTCACTAATTGAGCCCTGGCCACTACAGTACAAGACAGGAGAGCTGTTTCCCCCGCACCTGCTGCACCTTCCCCGCCCCCACCCCCGCCATCACTTAATCCCCACAGACACCCAGGCAGGCAGGAAAGGGCATCTTCCATGCACAGCGACAATGGGGCAGGCCTGGAGCACACAACAGACACCAGAGCCGGGATTCAAACCAGATCTCTCTGGCTCCAAAGCACTATGGGCAAGCAGAGGCGGGGTCAGGCCTGGATGCGGGGTCAAGCCTGGATCCTGGTTCCTGGGGGATCAGGTGACGTGATGACTTTATGTTCCATCCAACTCAGGAGTCCTGTCCAAGGGCCACCAAGCCTGGGGTCCTTGGTTTCCCCAGGAAGGTTACTCTGGACACCCTCTTGGAGAGAAACGTGGTCAAGTCACGCCCCTTCTCCCAGCCTGCCTCTAAAGGGACTGTCGTGAAGATTCGCTGGGATGCTGGATGTGACAGAGCCAGCATCCCTCGGGACACCACACCCTTCCTTCCTTAGACACACAAACCTGGAGACGCCCCCTTAGTGCGTCAGGGGCTCAAACCCCAGCTCCACCACCAGCTAGGTGACCCGGGGCAAGTCCCTTCCCCAGTCTGAGCCTCAGTTTCCCGTCATCTGAAAAACGGGGGCAAATTAATCTCCGCCTCTCGGGGCACCAAAGAACTGGACCTCATCTGCCCAGCTCTGGGCCTTGAGGCACCGTGGGCTGGAGCCGGGCCTGCTCAGCTCCCAGCAATCCGGGGGGTGGGAGGTAGGAGGGGGCTGGGAGATGGCAACCCCACCCCCGAGAGCAGCCCGCTAGCTCTGCAGAGCCGGGGCCCCCAGGTTCTCAGAAAAGCCCCCTTTTCACGGTTTAATTGAATATTTGAATAATCCTTTCATTCCAGCGAGACATAAAGAATGTTGTCCCAATAGCGGTGACTCAGGCAGGCGCCCCCGCGCACAATGGCCCCTCGAGTGGGGCTGCTATTCAGGCCGCCTTTTGTTGGCACGAGCAGTGGGTAAATTGCAAACGCTTAAGGGAATGCTGCTGCCGCCGCCTCAATGCGAGTCAGAAAATCGAATGTTAGGTCAATCCATTAAGCTTCGATTAAGTCCTCTGCGGAACAATGCCAGCCGGGCCCATCTTCATAAACACCGTGATTGCCAGGAGAGAGGCACTAATTTTAATTAAACCTCCTTACCTGCCTTCGCGCCTGCCTGAGCCGGCTATTTAGACACCAAATGGCACCCTTCTGTGGAGGCAGGCAAGAAGGAGGCGCTGAGCGGGCTGAAGGGCGGAGGCGTTGGGGGACAGCCATCACACAAGTTCAGGCTGAAGCAGCCCACGGACGCGCTGCCCCGGGGTGATGTCCAGCATGCCAGCTAGAGGACAAGGGGCAAGTGGCCACCCCATTCTGCGCCCCAGTTCCCTTGGGGACCCAGCTCTGGTGGTCTGGGTGGGATCATGGGAGTAGCCCCCTCCCACCTTCCCGACTCTGGGCAAACCTTCCCCCTCGTCTTGCCCAAATTTATCCACTTCACCCCAGCCCCACGTCTAGCCTCTTGCAGGGCTCTGGGTTGCCACCTGCCATCCTTTTCCCATGCTGCAGTTGGAAGGACCTTGCCAAAATGCAAACTTGATCATGTTTCTCCCTGCTGAAAATCCTCCCCGAGGGAAGGTTCAACGTACTGGCCTGGCATTCAAGGCCTTGCACAAGTCGGCCCCTGCCCACCTCTCCAGCCTCCTCCTCACCCTCTCCCTGCCCCACAGGTACTTCCAGACTTTCAGGATCACCCATCCCTGTGCACAAGCTGTTCCTTCCCTGTGCACAAGCCCCCTCCAGACTAAAGGGGGCTTCAGTCTGGAATGCCCTTGCTGCTGCTTGCTTTGTTTCACCCAGAACACTCCTGCTCATACTACAAGGCCCAGCTCAGAGGCCCCTCCTCCAAGCAGACTTCCCTGATATCCTAGGCATAGTTGTCTTCTCCTCTTTGGCCCAGCCCTGATCACACTGGACTGCCCAGTCTCCTCTCCACACCTGGAACCTGTCAGCCAGCGGCCCCTGTGGCTCCCCTGGGCTCCTCTCACTGCACACCTACGAGCTCAGACAGGCCTGGGTCCCGGGTCTTCTCCCCTCACAGCCCCAACAGCACTAGAGTTTCTGGCCCCCACCCTGAGGGTCACTGTCCCCAAAGACAAGGCACTGTGCCAGACACACAGTGTGCAATACCGACAGAGAGAGACTCGTTCCTTCCTTCACTTCGTTCACTAACTGGTTCATTTGCTCGTGAACTTAATGATGGCTGATAGAAACAATACGGATGCATACTCTGGGGGGCCAGGCCATGCACTGAACATTTTGGGGAATTTTCTCATTAAATCTCATAGCAGGTTAAAGATGATTATGATGTCATTTTACAGATGGGGAAATAGAGGCTCAGAGAGGGGAGTGACTTGCTCAAGGGCCCACAAGCGGAGAGAGAGTCTAGATTTAGAATCCAGGTGGTCCGTCGCTAGTCCCCTTTCCTAACCACTGCTCCACCCTGCCTCTCATGTGTACACACACGTGCACACTCTCACTCCTCCGCCCCACCCGCCAAGCACTGTAGACCCTCCCAGTCTCCCGGCCCCAACTGCTTCCTCTGGAAAACAGGATGAAGGTTGGCATGCAGGAGGGGCTGTGCACTCATGGTTCTGAGTACAGCCTCTTGCCTGGACCCAGAAGAGGAGGGCTGGGCTCAGCCTTGATGTCCTCCCTACACCCCATAGAAGGAGGAATCCTGGACTTATCACCTGGTGGAGGCCAAGGCTGTGCCAGGCCTGGCAGTCCCCAGCGCTGGGGCTTTTGTAAGAAGAGGGGCTGAGGGCTGCAGGCATGTGCCTCAGGCCCCGGGTGGTCTGGAGAGCCAAGATGTGGTCCCTGCTCTGCAGCGGGCACCAAGATGGAGCCCTGGCCAAGGAACCTGGTGGCTGGCAGCCCCACCCTCCCCAAGACCTCCTAGTGGCCTCTTGACGAAGGTCATGTCAAGAACTGTCACCTCACAAACCACCACAGAACCCACACTACAATACAATGTGTCCCAAGCACGCCCCTCAAATCCCTCACATCTCCAGTCACCACTCAGCCATATACAGATTGCTCACACCACATGACACATAAAATCCCACTAGCCCATAAAAGTTCACAGTCTATACATGGGCGAAAACGAAGGCACAGACACGCACATGACCCCTGGAGCCTGCACACCCCGAACCACACACATCCGTGGCTCTGGTGAAACTGAGGTTGGGAGGAGGGTACCACTGCAGGCAGAGGAGGAAGGGGACTTCCCCAGCTGGAGCCAGCCTGGCTCAGGTCCCTGAGGCCCCACCAAGTGCTTCAGGCTCCTAACCGGCTGCCCGAGATTCAGCCCTCACCCCCGAGCATGCTCGACCCCTACCAACCCCTGCAGCCTTGCCGATACGCCCTCCAGCTACCAACCTGCTGCGCCAGCAGAGTCAGGAGGCCCAGCCCAGGCACCCAGTCACACGGCCACGGCCTGAACACAGGGCTTCCCCCAGTCAGTACGTCACTAATCACCCCCTCCCCGCTTGTTTTACCCGCTGCTTCCCCAGCTGCCCCCACTCTTGAGCAGGAACACCCTTGCCAGACTGTGGCTGTGATGCCATCTGCCACAAAGACAGCGTCTCGATCCTGCCCCCTCCCCAGGTGACAAGGCATTCACGCCCCTCTGTTCCAACCTTCCATCCCATCTACACCTCTGCTAAAAGATTTATCCCCCCCAACAAACTCCTACTCATCCTCCAAGACCCTGCTCAGATGTCCTTCCAGGAAGCCTTCCCGGCAGATCCCTTGCTCCCCGTCCTGGGTTCCCCATCTCTCTGTCTCAGCCCTGATGGCACTGGCTGGAGGCCTCTCCCAGACTGGGAGCCGCCTGAGAGCAGGGAAAACCTCTGTGAACGCAGCATTGCTGGGCACAGGGAGGGCATTGGACATGCTTGCTGGGTGAAGGAGGACAAAAGGAGGCTGACCTGATGAGAGCTCAGAGGGAGGGTGGAGACCTGAGCGGCACAGGCTGGGCTGGGGTCAGGAGGGCCAAGGGAGAGAGACACCAGACACGTGGGGAGCCAGGCGAGCTGGCGGGCTGGGCTGGCCCTCTGCCCCTGCCTTGCTTTGTTTACCTCCCTAGCACTTACCGAAATCTTCCAGGCTATACATTTTACAAATCATTTCACTAATTTATACATTTTACTAATCATATTATGCTTATTGTCTCTCTCCCCAACAGAAGGTCAGCTCCTTGAAGACAGGGATCTGGGGTCTTTTTTGAATGAGTGAATGAATGAATGAATGGGCAAAGGGGTCTGGGCCCCAAAGAGCTCAGAGTCAGAGACCCTTAGAGCGGGGAATTAGGAAACACAGGGACCTCAGGATGGGAGTCAGGGATCAGAAGCTCCTGAAATCATAAGGGCATTTTCTGGGGTGGCATCAGCACTTTTCTAGGGCTGTCAGCTGGGAATCTACCACATCCTCAGGAGGGTTCCTTGTCCCATCAAGGGCAAGTCTTAGACATTATCCTGGCCTTCTGTCCTTTCAAACAAAGAAACTCAGGCCCAGAGAGGAAGCAGGCCCTGGACCAGGTCCCCTTTATTCACTAAGAGAGGCCCCCATCGGACAGCCCCACCTCAGGGTCTCTTGCCAGCCCACGCCCCTACCCTCAGGCCAGGCCTCGCTCACCCACTCACCGAGGCTGAAGAGGATGAGGAACTTGAGGCAGACGAACTCCGGGCGGTCCAGCTGCAGCGCGCGCAGCTGCAGCACAAGCTCCTGAGCCCGAAGCACCAGGCTGTGGAGCAGGGAGCCTGCCTGGGCGGCCACCATGGCCAGCTCCACCTGGGTGGGCAGAGGGCAGGGGTCAGGGACACGAGGGGAGGCCGCGGACAGGAGGCACTGGCCGGAAGCTGGGGGTCAGGCGTGCCCGGCCTTGGAGCTGAGCCAGGTGGGGCGAGGGAGGCGCGGCACCTCCTCAGGCCCCTGGACCCCTCCAAGGCTCCCAGCTCTGCTCCCACTGCCCTGCCCAGAGCTGAGGGCCCCGGCGCAGCACAGCCGACACCAGGCAGGTGTGTGCAGAGGGAGAGCTGAAGGGTCCTTCATGCACAAAGAGCCGCCGCCGGGCCCAGTGGTACAAGCGGCTTTTGTGTTTTGTGTGGTGTCTGCAGTGAGCACCACGTCGCACGGGGTGGGGGGCGGGGCAGCCGTGCCTGGGTCCGCGTGGATGCGGCCACATGACCGCCCGGGGCCCACACATGGACACCTGGACTGCAGATGTGGCCACACCTCAGCTCACGTTCACACACATGGAGGGACACACTCACAGCCTTGTCCACCTGCTTCAGGACGTGCACACTCACACACACACACACACACACACACACACACACACACCCTTGTAGGGTCACATCACAGGGTAACACAGACAGACACATGCCTGTGTATATGTTCCCACTGACATGGTGACGGGCAGATCTCAACACCCACCCACTTACGTGTGTGGAGATGTTTGCACAATAAAATACAGGAGCACACACACACACACACACGCACGCACGCACGCACAGGACTGTCCCATAGCCTCAGAGACTTCCACCCATGTGTTGACAGGAGCTGACGCTCACACCTCAGACTGTTTCACGTGCTCGCCCAGGTGGCCTCAAAGTTACACCCTTGCAACCAGCATTCTGCTGGCCCTGGATGGCCTGAGACACCCAGGTGGGAACAGAGGATGAGGACAAAGGGTTGGAGGTAGGGGGTGGGAGCAGGGCCTTAGTCTACAATCTCTCTCCCCAAGCACCTACGAAACCCACTCCTCCTGTATCGCCCCTCAGGAGTGATGCTCCCTCCACCAGGCTAGACCCTGGGCATCAACCTCCCTTCCCTTCTCCCTACTTCCCTCCATTTCCCCTACACCTCCTCTCCCCTCCTCCTTGAATTGTGCCCTCCCAGGTCCCCAGTGTTGTGAGCAGCGGTGGCTGCCTTCATTTCCTCCTCACCCCCCATCTTGCCCCCTCCATGCGCTTCCTCATATACAACCTGGTTGTGTCCTTCCCCACTTAAAACTCTTCTGATGCTCCCTGCTTGATTCCAGGAACCACCCCACCTGCTTCCCATCCTAGTGCCCCTGATTCCCTGCTCTAAGAGTGCCCAAATTCTGACTCTGAGCTCTTTGGGGCCCAGACCCCTTTGCCCACCCATTCAGCCAGCCAGCCAGCCAACCACCCAGCCATCCTTCCATCTATCATTCAGGATTTAGAACCTGCAATGTCTTGCCCATCCCAGCCTCCAGCCACACCTCCAACCTTATCTCTCATCTCATCCCAGCCCCCACAGGGCACCTGCCCCGAAAACCCATGTCCCAGCACACCGGCAGCCCCCGGCAGCTCAGCAGCCCTAACCTGCCTCTCTAAGCCTGGGCGGTGCTACCTCCTCTGTGTGTGTGGAGGCGGGGATTGCCCCTCCACCCCATCACTACCCGACCAGCCCTTATTTATTCTTTCACTACCCAGAGCCACCATCACGTCCTCCAAGAGCCTCCGTGACCCTCCCCACATCCCTGAGCTGCTTCCCCCAGAGCAGGGCTCCCAGGGCCTGGTTCCTCTCAAGGTCAAAGCTAGGGCTGATCAGAGGGAGGTCGGGCTGGTGGGTATCCCATGAACCTGGGGAAAGGGCTGATATTCAGTGGTGCCCAGGGCCAGCCCTGGAGAGGCCTAGGACCTCTTCTGGGCCCAGAATTCTGGAAGTGCATGGTGGGGGGTCAGGACAGAGCGCAGTAGGGTCTGGTCACCTCCTGCCCAGTGACCAGCAGGATGCTGCCCTCCTTGCCATGTTGGATCTGACGGTAGATGTGGTCGAACACCAGCAGCTCACTCCAGCAGTTCTGCAGTAGTGTCATCTGATCGGCCACCTGCAAGGAAGAGGCACACAGGAGTCCAGGGTCCAGCCACGGTCCAGCTGGGGATCGTCCCCTCGCCCCTCCTCCTCCCAGCTCTGAGTTCAGCAGCTCAACTGGGTATGTGACCTGGGCAAGCTGCCCAACCTCTGTGTCCAGTTTACCCATGTGTCTTCTTCATCAAAGTGTGGCAGGGGTCTAGCAAAA
This sequence comes from Phocoena sinus, assembly GCF_008692025.1. Lineage (NCBI taxonomy): Eukaryota > Metazoa > Chordata > Mammalia > Artiodactyla > Phocoenidae > Phocoena > Phocoena sinus. The sequence continues at coordinate 10,788,654 of NC_045768.1, read as the reverse complement.
TAATAAGAGGGTCCAACGGAGGTGCTCAGGCCCCAGCTCTGCCTCTTACAAGTTGTATGACCTTAAGCAAGTTCTGTAACCTTTCTGGGCCTCAGTTTTCTCATCTGGAAAGTGGGCAAAGTATTAGAAGGTGGTCTGGCACATATTAAGCCCTCAATAAATGTTACAGAATAATGTCCACAGAAGTGCTTTGTGAAGGATTCCTTTAAATGCAAGGGAAGATTAGTATTAATTTTTCCTTGTGCCCATTTGTCCTGTGGTCACATCTCTAGCAGCCTGAATCACTCAAAAAGGAGCCATGTAGAGAAAACAGAGGGCTTCCTCGCAGTCTTGTGCAGAGCTCTGAAGTTCATGGGAAGAGAGGAGGTCCGGCCCAGGGAACGAGCAGGTGGCTGGCAATGGTCTACATCAGAAGCAGGAACAGAAGGGCACACGGGGCCGATCCTGAATCCCCAGGCTGCACTGAGGGGCGCTCAGTGTGAGGGCAGGGCCTATCCTCCAGTCTGGGGGATCGCCACATTCTAGCATGGCAAGAGTAGACCCTCATGACAATGACGAGTGGGACTCAGGACCATGGGATGCCAGAGCCAGAAGGGCCCTTAGGGATCTCCTGGCCTAAACCCCTATTTGCAGATGAATAATCTGCCACCCAGTGAGGGTAAGGGACTCTCCTGGGGTCACAGAGAGGCAGAGCCAGGCCAGGATCATGGCTGGCATTCTCGGTCCACGACTCTCCATAGTGACAAATACTGAACACTTCTGGGTGTTCAGAACTGCGCTGGGTGCAGCGTGTCATCCTAGGAGGATACAGTGCAGACTCCAGTCCCTTTCAGCATCCGTGGCTCATCAGCCAGCTGCCATCGACCCAACGGGCACCCCCCAGGCACCTTCCCGGGCCATGCCCTACAGTGAATGCAAATCACGATAGCTAACAGTCACTGCGCTGCAGCTCCACAAGCCTTTGTAGTTGGTACTAATGTTATCCCCAATCCATGGAGAGAGGACACTGAGCTCAGAGAGGTCAAGTAACTTACCCAAGGTCACACAGCTCTGTCTAGTTCATCTCTGCTCTTGGCACTAGGTGTGCAGGAAGATCCACCCTTGCCACCCTAGAGTTCACGGCAGGCTCACTACCTCACCCATGAAGCTCTCCCCATCCTCTGGACATGGCACCTGCAACATCTGATGGCACCATTCATGCCTCTGTCTTCCCTGACACCTGTGGGCTCTGGGAGGAACAACCCCCAACCTGGAGACCAGAGTAGCCCAGGCAGCCCCTGGCCTGAAAAGGAACTGGCCCAGGCCTAACCAACAGCTCTCTCTTCTCGGGGGCTAGAAGCCCCCCCGCTCCCCTCTGCTCTGCTCCTCTCCTGGGAGTGGCCCTGGGGCCTGTTCTCAGACAGACAATGGGAGAGAAAAGTGGATAAAGAGCAAAGTGAGCAGCTGGACACACAGTCAGGCTTCCTCCAGGCCTCGCCTGCTCAGCCCTTCCCCAGCCTGTGTGGCTGAGAACAAGAGGAAGGGTCTGTCTCTATCCTGCTCTGAGTCCCCAGCCTCCCACCCTCCCCTCCTCCCCTCCCCTCCGTGTCAAGAACCCATACCTCCCCCTCCATCTCCCAGCAGAAGGTCCATCCTAGAGCCCCATTACTGTCAGAACAGGAAGCCCAGCCAGGGGCACCCGAGGCTCAGCCACAGGTAGCCCTGGATGGGAGGGGCCGGGAGAGACTGAGAACGGGCAAGGATGCACCGCAAAGACACCTCGCCGTATCACCTTATCATGCCTCAGGAAGTGGCCGGTCCCCAGAGAGCCTCCCCATCACAGCTTCCAAGGAGGGAGGCAAGGCTCAGTGAGCGCCTAGACCAGGCCCTGTTCCCAGCACGCCTGGGACTCCTCACCCCTGCCCACTACAGATAAGGAAGCAGAGGCTCCCCTCAGGTAACCGCAGGGAGCTGGGCTCTGTACAGACCACCCGCCTGGGCTGCTCTTCTTGGGGGGCGGGGGGGGGCTGGCACTCCTGGAGCCCAAGCAGGAGGTGCCTGGTCCGGGAGTCGCACTGGCCCACTGGGAGGGGGTCTTGGGGAGGGTGGGGCTGCCAGTCGCACTGGGAGAGGGAGGACGTGCAGGGTTGAGTTCTGCTCCCCACTTATTGGGGCCCTAGGGAGCAGACACCCTTGTGCCTGAATTAAAGGAACAGGGGGTGGGGAGGTGGAAGCGCAAGAGATAAGGGGGAGAATTAGGAGATAAGCTGACTGAGCTTTGGGCAGAAAGCAGAAGGGGTCACAGTGACCCGGCTGGCCAAGCCCTGGGAGCAGACTCTGTACCCAGACCTCAGACCCCAGGAGTGGGGGCAGCCCTGCCCACGGGGCTGATAGGGGTGCAGGGCAGAGAGATGCACTACGGTGGCTGGGCTTTGGTGCCCTGTGCCCTCTGATTCCCGCTTAGCCACACACACTCTCCGGCCCTGATTTCCTATTCTGAGAAATGGAAAAAAATAAATCCTCCCTCTTTTGGTTAGAGAAAATATATGAGCACAGCGGTGTCAGTCGTGAAGGGTTCTGGGAACCCATGGTCAGCTATTCTGGGGACTCTGCCCTGGCCCGGGTTCCCCTCCCCACCAGCCAAGCAATCGTGCTTCCAGACTCTTTACTAGCTCTTCCCCTAGATGGACACATAAAGACACCAAACTCCAAACACTCCCCACACAGATGAACACACACACACACACACACACACACACACACACACTCTCTCTCCCCTTTTTATTTAAAAGAAAACCAGAGGGCCCTAGCTGCCAGCCCCTCTCCATGGGAAAGCAGGTGGCTAAGAGGCTCACTTAACCAAAGAGGGTTGGTTTTCACCTTCCGTGGGCTTTTCCCTAAGCAAAAAGTTCTTCCTCTACCCTCAGTCCACCCTGCCACCCCGGGAACAAGGACATGTGCAGTCCCAGCCCTGGGGTCCCTCATCAGCCTGGCCTGTCTGCTGGGCCCACCAGCCGCCCACCCCTCCTGCCGGTCTGCCACAAATCTTCCTGGAGCCTTGACACTTTGCAGCCTGCCTCGGAGATGGGGTATTTATGCGTGCTGAGATGACCTCCTTCCCAGCAGGCCCCCCTCCGGAGCCCCCTGGGGTCTGATCAGTCTGGCGGTCGAAGGCCAGTGGGCTCTGTAATTCTCCAGTGGCTGACAAGCCGCGGGCTGGCCACGGCGCTCTCCCGGCTGAGTGGTTGGCGGGCTGTCATTTGTCAGTCCAGGACTGACAGAGTTACTGCCACTTAAATGAAACCATATATCTAAGCAGTTAAATCTGTTGCCAATCGGGGGCCTCGGAGCTGGATGTCAAGGGTGAACTGATGTCAAGATGGGTCATTAGGCACTCTTGGCCCTCGCCTCCACCTCCCTGATTCCTATCTTGCATCCTCCCAGCTGTCCTTCCCAGGGACTGTCCAGAGAGGCTGCCTGCCTGGGCCTACACCTTGCCCCCACTGAGCAGTATGTACAGGTGAGTATCTGCTACCTTGCAGGTATGAAGCTGCTTTGGAAGACCAGGGCAAGGTGGGCCCCCATCTTCTCCCAGAGCTCTAGTGCTCAGAGGAGTGTGGACACGATGTATCCTTTCTCCTTCTTCCTGGCCAGGCCTGTCTACCACCTGCAAGGTTAGATTCAATGGTACCCCGGCAGAGGGGCCCAGCGAGGGAGGGAGCCACTGCCCCCACTCACTGAACACTTTCTGGGCGCTGCACCCTGTGCTAAATTCTTTACCTGCCCTAGCTCACTAAGCCCTTCCAACAACCCTATGAGGTGGCTACTATTTCAACTCCCCCTTTTTTACAGATAGGGACAACTGAGGCCCAGAGGAGTAAAGTCACTTGCCCAAAGTCACGCACCAGATAAGTGGCAGATATGGAACTTGAACACGGGCCTCTCTGATTCTGGTGTATGTTACTAACCTCTGTACCATGTCAGATCTAGCACACCGTGATTGCATGAGGTGGAAAAATGGAGGCAGAGGGACTTTCCTGGCGGTCCAGTGGTTAAGACTCTGCACTTCCACTGCAGGGGACACAGGTTTGATCCCTGGTCAGGGAACTAGGATCCCACATGCCACATGGCCTGCCCCACCTCCCCCAAAAAAATTGAAGGCAGAGGGACATCCAAGCTGGGAAAGAGGCTGGAGGAGGACAACCCCAAAAGGGCAACTGGAGCCCCAATATCAGCTCAGCAAAGACCCCAGTCTTTCCCCTGGACAGCAAGACATCATCAGCATCACAGAGGGTGAGCAAGCCTCTGGGGAGAGCTCAGGCTCTGTGGTGGGAGTCTGCCCTTCCCAGGCAGGCTGTCCATCACCCACTGCCAAAGGACCTACTCCTGGTCCAAGCTCTGCTTCCGACCCTGCCTACCTCTCCAGCCCTGCCTCATAGGACCACCTGGGACTCCCTGACACATGGTACCTTTTCACACTTCTGGGTCTTCTGCTGTCCCCTTTCCCAGAATGCCCTTAACCTTCTCAGGCTGCTTTCTGGAGAGTGCACCTTTGATCTGCACAATCAAAGAAACCTTCCCTGACTTTCTAACACAGAGCCATTTACTCTCCTGCTGGCATCCCTTGGCCCCTTTCTACTGCTGTCAGAGCCCCAGGCACCCTGTGTTGGCATTACCTATGTGCATGTCTGTCTCTTCCTCCAGCCTGGCAACCTCCTGGGTCCAATTCATTTCAGTGTCCCTATGCACAGGCCAAGGGCTGCCCCACTCTCAGAGCTAGGAACCCCCCTCTGCTGTCTGCTGTGTCCTGCCCGGAGGTGAGGAACGAATGGTCAGTCAAAAGAGAGAACAGGGGGCTTCCCTGGTGGCGCAGTGGTTGAGAGTCCGCCTGCCGATGCAGGGGACGCAGGTTCGTGCCCTGGTCCGGGAGGATCCCACATGCCATGAAGCGGCTGGGCCCGTGGGCCACGGCTGCTGAGCCTGCGCTTCCGGAGCCTGTGCTCCGCGGCGGGAGAGGCCACGGCAGTGAGAGGCCCGTGTACCGCAAAAAAAAAAAAAGAGAGAGAGAGAACAGGGACTTCCCTGGTGGCACAGTGAATAGGACTCCATGCTCCCAACACAGGGGGCCCGGGTTCAATCCCTGGTCAGGGCACTAGATCCTACATGCACGCCACAACTAAGAGTTTGCATGCCACAACTAAAGAGCCCACGTGCTGCAACTAAGGAGCCCACCTGCTGCAACTACAACCTGCTGTAACCAAATAAATAAATAAATATTTTTTTTAAAAGAGAGAGAACAGTCACTCAGCTCCCCTCACACTTTTCTGCTTCCCTACCTCTGGCTTTGCAAATAGACATCAGCCCAGGGCTTATTGGACCAGTGGGAAAGAAGCTCCACATGGCTGATGAGAGGCCCTCTAAGGGCTGGGCTGGTACTTATCTGCAAGGCTCCTTTACAGAGGCTGGTAACGATGGTTCATATTCCTGGGCTTGATTCAGAGACTCTGGGAAGGGGAAGCAGGAAGGTTTGGACCACAGAGAAACCAGAAGCAGGAAAAAACACTCAGCTAAGCTTGGACAAAAGCCCTTCCCATCCTGCGTGAAAAACCCCGAGAGACCAGGAAGGCGGTCAGAGGAAGTGCCCTGCCCCTGGATCCAGGATTCTGGAAGGCCAGGAATGCTCTGCTCCTCTTCCCCTCTGCACTGGGGGCTCATGGGAAGCCTGGAGGGAAAGCTGGCAACCAACCGAAGGGTCTTGGGATCCTCCTCCCCGACCAGGGCCTCCAGCCACGAGTGGAAGGCAGATGGGATTGTTTGAGGCCCTGCCTCTTGTTCGACCCATGAGGTCAGCCTAGAGAGGGGGCAGGGGTGAGAAGTCCCACCCCATGACAGACAGCCGGCACAACCCCAGACCTCAGCCACGACAGGCCCCCCACAGTAGAAGCAGAAGGCATTACGGCCAATGCTTGGTTGCTCTGGGCCGCAGAGCAACCCAGGCGCCCAGCTCCACGATACCTCAAGGGTTCACAGTGCCCAGGCTTCATCTTATCCCCCCTGACCCCCATGCCCAGCCCAGCCCCTGCAGACAGTACCCCTGGCCCATCCGGCCACATGCCCCTGGAGGAATCCCAGGCCTGAGTGGCGTCAGCACTGACAATGCTGCTCAAGGCTGCAGCGGCCCCAGCAGGGAGGGCAACAGGCCCTGTTTACACCCAGTCCCAGAACAGCCAAGGGGACTGACCTGGGAAAGGCAAACATCAATAGGCCTGAACTAAAGGCCTATCATGTCTCCATCTAGGCCAGGGAGGATGGGCTTGGCCAGGCTTGGGGGAGGGGGGCCTCTGAAGTTGGCAGAAACGCTGATCATAGGGAGCCAGGGCACTAGAGGGGCAGCTCCCAGTCTTCGGGTGCTTCAAACCACTAGGCAGGGTGATTGGGAAGTACTTCCTTGTCTGGCCTTAGTTTCTCCTGCTGCTTTCCTGCTGACTTTAGTCGCAGGTACCTCAACCCAGGGCAATGGAAGGCCTTGCAGCCGAGGCACCTGGAAGAAGAGGGGCGGGCCCCGCAATCCCCCACTTACCCTCCCACCTAGTACTCCCTGCACACACAGACACATACATTTACACGTGGGACTAACCATCGTGCATGAGAGATGCAGGGACAGTGCGGTCTTTCACCTTAGCTGGGAAGGAGAAGCGTCCCAGACTCTGAGATACTAAGACCCCTTCTGTGATATCTGAGGCTAGCAGGGAGTGGTGGCCTCTCCAAACGAGAGGACAGGATGGCTTGGACCCTCTTCCTGACATTGGGCTGGGGCAACCAGAGACAGCCTCCCAAGGACTGAGTTAGTCCTTTGCGAGAGCCCAGGGTCTCAGAGAAAGAAAGATAGATGTTGACAGAGACTCAGACTGGGAGAGAAAGAGACAAAGATTGAAGGGACTAGAGAGAGACAGGGAAGCAGAGAGATAGCACACCAGGGAGGGAGACAACAGAAAGAGACAGAGGCAGAGGTAAAAGAACCAGAGGCCGTGAGAGATAGATACTCAGGGAACAGAGGAGAAAGAGGGAGGGGTGCGTGAGGAGGTGGGACAGGGACAAGGAAGGCTGTGATGGACCAGAAACACTCCTCATATCCCCAGGGTGGCCTCCCTGTCCCCAGACATGGCCTGAAGCCAGTGGGCAGGAGAGCACCACCCAAGGGGTGGCCAAGACTGAGACTTGGTCAGCTGAGGGGACACCCCAGAACCAGCGGCCAGCCAGGTGGGAGGAGGGACTCACCTCCAGCTCCTTGAAGACCATGCACCTGCGTGCCCAGTCCACGATGGAGATGAAGGTCTGGTCAGCCATCCTGCACAGGAGGCTGAAGGGTGCAGGCTGGTCGGGGCGGCCTTTGGCCGGTTCCTGCAGGCAGCCCACGATGCGCGCCCGTACCTGGTCCTCGTCTGGCTCCAGCTGCAGCAGCTGCAGGATGAGCTCGGGCACACCAGGCCCTCCGGAGAAGGGCTCCGGGTAGCCATAGTGCAGCCCGGGCTGTGGGGGGCTGCCGTAGGGCTCCGGGTACTCAGACTTGATGGCGCGGCCAGGAAAGGCAGGATAGAGGTAGCCAGCCAGTGGCCCGTGGGCGCTGGGCACAGCCATAGGCAGCGCTGGGGCCCCAAAGTCGCCCAGTGGCCCAGCAGGTGGACCAGAGGCCAGGCCCTTGGGCTCAGGTGCATGCAGGCCAGGGGGCAGCATGTAGTCCGGCGGGGGAGGGGGCGGCGGGGGCACCCCCACTGGGGGGCCTGTCTCCAGCTTGAAGCCATTGGCTCGAATCTGTGCCTTCTTCTGTTGCTTCAGGGCCCGGTCCCGCTTGTACATGGGCCCAAACTTGTTCCGGCCGCCCCGCATGCGGTCAGCGCGCACGGCTGTGGGCAGAGGCAGAGGGGCAGGCTCACCGCCTCCAGGCCACCCGCCATACCACCCCACTCACAGTTCTTCCCCAAACCGATCCGACTGGGTCACTCTCCGCCTCAATACCTCTCATGGCTCCTCCAGTGCCCTTAACCTGGTGTTCAGAGGAAGTCAATCTCCCTAACCCAGGGTTCAAAGCCCTGTTCACCTCTCCATCATGCCCCCACCCCCCCTCATGAGACCCTGTGTTCTTTCCACTCCACCTTACTATCTCTCTGCTCCTCTGCTTGGCACTTCCTCCACCCTGCCTTTGGTATTCCTTCTGCCTCAAACCCTTTCCTTCTCTCATGCCTACTAAACACCCAGAGTGTTCCTGGATTCACCCAGGCAGCAGCCACTGTTCTTGCCCCGGATGTCCTGTCTCTTGCCCACTCTCGTCCTGCTGAGTGCTATCGTACCATGGACCCAGGCTGAGAGCTTCTGGGGGTTCAGCAGTGGGTTCAGGTGCCCAGCATAGGGCCTGAGATGGTGACAGGAAGTGGGCTCTGGTCAGCCTTGTTCACAGGTGGGTCCCCAGTGTCCAGCTGCTTCTTGACTGACTGCCTGACTCTGTTGAAGCCCTGTTGCAAAATGACTCGGGTTTCTGCCGCTGCCTTCAAATCTGAAGCTGAGTTTAGGGCTGACTGGGGCTCTATGCTGGTGGGAAGGGACCTCCCTTGCTGACCAGACGTCCCTCCACCTGGCCAAGAATATGTCACCAGCTGGACCCAACAGGTGTGTCTCTGCAGCCGAAGTGTGGCCCCAGCCCCTGCTCAGACAGGACCCCACCCTGGGCTCCAGGAGAAGGGAGAGAGGAGGAGGGAGAGGGCGGTGCTCAGCAAGGGATGTGTCTCTGGGGCCCATGCAGCCAATCTTCCTGCCATGGGGGTGGGCAGCCCTGCTCCACTCCCTCAGGCCCCGCGAGGGGTTTCTGCGGCTCACAACAACCAGTTCTTCTGAGCCCCTCAGGACCTGGTGCTGGGCACATGGGCTCTTGGGACAGGACAGGATATCCCCCTTCCATCAGGGGCCCTTCCTCTAGGTGACAGGACTTGTGGCCTGCGGCTCTCAGAGCCACCAGGGGCCTTCTACTTTGTTTAAAAACTTTAACCAACAGCTGCCTGCTCGGCACACAGCCCGGCTGGGGCCAGCGGGGTGGAAGCCTATGACTGTCCACCCTCAAAGAGTTTGAGTTTTTCCTGCTAAAACGTTTTTCCTCCCCTCCGGACAGAGAGCTTGTGGTGGGGGTGGGGAGACAAGGATGGGCCTGGGTTCTCTGGGGGCGATTGCTCTCCATTACCCAGCCCTCTAGGGCCTGGCTAAGAACCTGCTGAGTGAATAACTGCGTGAATCTTGTGGATGGATGGACAGATGGACAGATGGGTGGACTGAGTGAGTGCAGGCTGCACAGTGATGCTGGACAGATAATAACATAAATAAGAATAACAGTAATAGCTAACCTGTTGAGCATTTTCTACGTTCCAGGCCCATGCTAGGAGCTTTTCATACAATTCTCTCACTAACTCAAGGAGGAAGGCACTACTCTTAGGTCCATCTTTCAGATGGGGAGTCTGCAGCTCAGAGAGGTTAAGGAACTTGCCCAATGTCACCCAGCCCATAAGTGGTAGCACTGGGACTTGAACTCCAGTAAAGGCATTGAAAACCTTGGCTCTGGCTGGTATGAGATGTCAGTGGGGGTGTGACAGAACTCCTGGCAGAGGGAGGAGCTCTGTGGGGCTCTGCCCTGTGCTGCCCTGCCTGCAAGGGCTGGGGAGAGGGTCATCTCTCTGGGATTCACTTTTAGATACTTCTCAAGCCATCCCAGGCTGGTCCTGCATGCATCCCTTCACCCAGACCGACATCAGTTCTCACCCCTCCCCCATAGAGATCAGGGCCCTAATGTCACATGAGGGGCTAATCGCCTGGCCCCAGAAACTTTGAGAAGACCTATGGTACCCTCCCCTAACCCCTTCTCCCACCCCCACCCCCTGCCCCCTCGCCATCAGAGGTCAGGGGTAGGAGGCGCAGCGTGCGCACCTTCCAGGCGCATCCCCACTGTCAGGCACTTCTGGAAGCGGCAGAAGGGACAGCGCTTGCGCTGCGTCTTGTCGATCTTGCAGCTCTGGCTCTCGGTGCACGTGTAGTGCTTGTTGTTCTGCACCGTGCGCTTGAAGAAGCCCTGGGGGAGAGGGGAGTCAGCGCGGGAGGGGACAGGCCCCGTCTCCCCTTCCCTGCACTTCCCAGCAGGACTTTCCGCCGCTTCCCGCCGGCTGCTCGCCAGCCTTCCACGCCGGTCCCTTGCCGGCCAGCTGCCCGCTCACCTTGCAACTCTCGCATGTGAGCAGCCCGTAGTGGTAGCCGGACACCTTGTCCCCACAGACGGGGCACAGCTCGTCCAGGTCCTCGTCGTACGAATAGTCCATGCCCGCGGCGTCCGCCTGTGGAGGGAGGAGAGGCTCATCGCGGGCGGGACTGCGACTGGCAGCGCCGCGGACCTGGGTCCGGCGTGTCCTGCACCACCGCGGCCGCGCGCCCCAGGGTGCCTTCCGCAGCGCCCAGTGGTCGAGGGCGCCCGTTGCAGGCCACCCATTAGAGCGCCCTGAGCAGCACGTGTGCCTGGAGCAGCTCCCCTGCCGGGCCCTTGCTGACCCAGTCCCCACACTTCCGCCCCGTGCGCTCCCCAACCCTCCCAGGGGCTCCTCCTGAGCGGCCCCCAGCCGCGTCCGATCTGGGACTCTTGGATTAAATGCGCTTTGATCCGGATTCGTTCGTTTGAGAACAAAACCCCGATTCTGAGAAAACGAGATTGTCTCGCCCGCCGGGGAGATGCCAACGAACCCGGTCGGAGTGGGACCCAAGCGTTCTGGGGATCGGACAGGGACGAGGGAGACAGAGGCAGAGTCTGAGAGAGACTGAGAGATGGGCAGAAAAGAGAGCGAGAGACACCGACAGACGCTGCTTAACGGAGAGAGTTCCCCGGGGCGACAGAGACAACGAAAATCCGAGAGTGACAGAGAAACATTGATGCCCAGTCAGAGAAAACCTGGGGTAGATGAGAACGACGGAGAGCTAAGGAGATGGTAGAGAGTGGGGGGCGGGTGGAGAGAGAGAACGAAAGAGAGAGATAGAGAGATCAGAGACACTGTCAGACAGAGGCCCAAAGAGAAAACCTGAGAGAGACAACCGCAAGGCCAGAGACACAGTGATAGACGAGAGACAGACCGAGACACCGGAGAGACAAGAGAAATCTGGGAGATACCCAGGCAGAGAGAGTGACAGAGACACTGAGAGAAAACCTGGAGAGACGGAGGCGGCCGGCCAGGGGGTCGGGGACGGCAAGACGCACGGAAATCGGCCGGACACGGGCCCCGAGCTCAGAGGCGCGGCCCGGCAGAGTCGGACCCGGACGTGGGCTCGAGCTGAGAGAGGCGGAGAACGACGGCGCCCGTGCAGAGAGCCCGAAAGCGCGGAGCTGCCGGGCCCCCAGGCCGGGAGAGACAAAGCCCGCGGGCGGCAGCCACCGAGGCCGTGCCACCGACTCCGTGCCGCCGAGACCGAGACATCGGGCGGAGAGCCAGCGAGGAGGGCGCAGCGGGGACAGCGGGCGCAGGGCGTGGAGCCGCTAGAGGGGCGCGAGGCGCTGAGACCTCGGGCGGAGACCCCGCGGGCCCCCGAGAGAGAGGCCGAGCCCGAGGCGGGGGGAGCGACCTCGGGCGGAGAGTCGAAGTCTCCAGAAGGGAAGCGCGCAGAGCCTGCGCCCGGGGCAGCGCGAAGGGGCGCGACGGCGGCCACGGCCCGCCCGGCGCCCACCTGGCGGCTCCTGGGAGCAGCAGCGCCCCGCGTCCCGCCAGCGCGAGCCCCGCACCGCCTGGCCGCGTCGCCGCCGCTGCCGGCGATGAGCCGCACCCGGGCGCAGCGCCGCCCGCCCGCGATGACGGCCGCTCGGGCCGGGGGCGAGGAGGCGGGGGCTCGGGGCTGGCGGCGCGGGGCCCCGGCGCTCCCCCACCCCGCCTCCCCGCCCCCGCCGCTTCCAGGGCCGCTCTGAGGCGCACCTGGGACCCGGGCCCCTCCGCCGCCAGAGCGTGCTGCGCGAACCCACCGCGCCGGGGCCAGGGGCCGGCCCCTCCATATCAGCGCGTTCGGTATCCGGGGGCGGCGTCCGGGCCCGCGCCCTCCGCCGCCCCCTAGACGGGTTCGTGCCTTTCCCCTCACCCTCTCGCCCCACATCCCCATCCCGGCTCCCAGAGCCCGGGCAGCCCGGAATCCGAGCAGGTGCTAGGCGCCTGGGAACCTCGGGCCACCCGCCTGCGGTGAAAGGAGGCGAGTCCCTATTTGCAAATCCAGCTTAGTCTTGGCGAGGGCCACGCTGGGGGCGCTGGCCGTTTGGCAGCGTAGAAGTAGGTAGGGCGAACGTGGGGGGCCGTGGCCAAGGTATGGGTTCAAGGGTAGAAACTGGGTTCTCCCCCGGCCCAGGCACATTTCCTCATTGGATTTTTAAGCAAATCTCCTCCCCTCTGTGGTCCTCAGTTTCCTCATCTGTAAAGTGGGAATGATGACTGGACTTCCTTAAGGGTGGTCGTGCGGATGAACCGAAGTGGTGTTGGCAAAGCACATGCCTGGCACTGCGACAAAGATGGAGAGCGTCCGGTTGGGAGACTTGGGACAAGTTCTTTCTCCTCCTTGAGCTTCGGTTTGCTTGGCTGGAAATGGGAGTCGTCCTAATCCCACCCTGCGAATTTTCCGAAGTCTGGTGAGGACCCGAAACCAGCCACAGAAAGCGCGGGAGCTGGGAGAACAGAGCCCAGGGACAGGAGAAATCCCTCTCCCCTCCCTTTCTGCGCTCTCACCTGGGCTGGGGGCAGGGCAAGAGAGAGTGCCCCGCAGCCCCGGGACAAAGGGGTCCTCGGGTCGAGCCGGGACGGGCTGAGCCATTGCTCTGGGCTGGGGGACGTCTACTCGGTCACTCTCATTTTTCAAATGAAAAAATTGAGACCCGAGAGAGGAAGGCGCCTGCTCGCATCCTGCTCCTGCCGCTGCCCCTCGGGGCGCCTAGGGTCCGAGAGAGTGTTGAGAACAGCAAAGCCAAAAAGCCGCGATCTTCAAGCCGGGAAATACCACAATTATGCATTCGCAGCGACGCAGCGACCGAAAGGCTCAGATCTGAAGGCTGAAGCCTCGGACCCTTGGGTGCGGTCAGCTTCGTCTGGGCCTCTACCCCGAGGCCTCTGGCTTTGGTTGGAGCTGGCGCCTTGGTCCTGCGAGCCGAGGCCCTGAGACCCCGCGCAGACCACGTCCCATCTTGCTCACTCAGCGAAATGAAGGGCAGAATCTGCGGCCGACTTGCGATGCAAGCCCTGGCAGGTCACTTCGCTTCTCTGAGCCTCAGTTTCTCCGTATATAAAATGGAAAAGAGCGGCCCTACAGAAGGGGTTCTGTGGTTTCCGTGAGAGTTCATGAAACAATCTCAGTAAGGAGGGAGGAAAGAGAGTTATTGCAGACCCCCCCACCCCCCCACCCCAAGCCCCTGAGAAACAAGAGTATCTGCAGGAGCTGGCGGGCGGGTGCTACTGCCTCTGAACCGTCAGGGAAGGGCCCTCAGAAAGTGGAAAACAGGAGCAGCACCACCTCTGCAGCGCAGTGAAGGGGACTGACGGGGAGGGCTGGGCTGGGGAACCCCCAGTCAGCTTCTCTAGGGTGGAGCCCACGGGGGTCTCCTGGACGTTGTTGAGGAGGACCCAGGCAGCGTAAGCACAAGTCTGGGCTGGGGACCCAGGTGGGGTGGCGGCTGGGCTCTGGGCCTGTTCTCCCCTGCCCCCTCCACCTGGATCCCCTCTCCCAGAGGTTCCACTGTCACTGGTTGGGAGCCCTTGGGTTGACCCTTCAGGCTTCATTGCACCCACCCCTCACAGCCCCAGGTTCCAGTTCAATATGTGGGGAATCACAGCCCCTCACCCACCTACCCAGGGAAGCAAACACAGACCTGGCCCAGCCACAGAACCAGGACTGACAGATGGATACTGGAGACAGATGCGTGAATCTACACAGAGACTCAGAGACATCCATGGAGACAGCACAGACTCTCAGGGAGACCCAGAGACCCGAAGACAGACCCAGGGACCACAGACATACTCACAGACTACGAGGCTTGGGCCAACACAGTCCTGTGGACACCTGGGCACCCATAGACAGCTGGACACTCACAGACCCCTGTAAGGCCTGTCCCCATAGGCCTAGCTCCTCCCATCAGCCACCCAGGGGAAAAGAGGCAGAAGCATGGTGGGAGGGCAGGTCTGGGGAGATCCCTGGCCCCTTCCCTGCCCCGAGTAGCGGACACCAGTCACTCAGCAGAGCAGGCAGTGGCCGGCCCAGGCCGCAGGGAGGCACTGAGGAGGGAGGCTGGCCATTAGAGGCCTGGGCCCAGGCCCTCACTTACGGAGCGGAAGGCGAGCTCTCACGCTGGATGAGGGTGGACACTGGGCACCAGGGGTCCTAGCGGAAGCTCCAGCGGCCCAGGTGGGGCAGTGGTGACCGTGGGCACACGGGAGCTCCTTCACGCCACGGCTGGCGGCGGGCGGACAGTAGGCTGGCCCTGTCCGTCCGTCCTCCTCCTCCTCCCCGCCCTGGGTGGGGGGGGCCACCGGAGGCCCAATTGGTCTCTGCCTCCACGTGACTCTGCAGGCCTCTCTCCTTCTTTGTTGGTGTTTCTCTTCATTTAGGTCTATTTTTTTTCTTCTCCTAAAAGAAAAAAAAAATACCCCTATCTATCTCGGGGCTGCGGATGGGGGCGGAGGCCAAGGCACTCGAGGAGGCCTTGGCCAGCTGGCTGTTCCAGGCTGCTGTGGCAGCCCAGAGGCAGGGACCCCACGTAGGCGGGTAGGCAGCCCCGCTTGTTAGCGACTGGGTGGGAGTGGGGCCTGATTTATGGGCAGCTCCCCCACCCAGCCTGCAGCCCGGCCTCTCTCCCTTTGAATGGCTACCTCCCTGGGGCCTGGCCCAGCGAGCGGGGTCCGGCCTGTCCCAGACATGGAGTGGAGTCAGGTCGGGCTGGCGTGGAGGCAGGGGCATGGATGACTTGACCAGGTGGCCCTGCAGCTTTGGCCTGGTCTTTTTACTCTTCCAGAAGGTGAAGAAAGGAAGAGGGGGACAGAAGGCAAGCAGGTGAGCTGAATAAACACCGCCCCACGTGTGCATTCCACGTTGGCTTCTCTGAACGTCACCATCCACCGAGGGCTGCTGATGCAGCTGGGAAAGTTGAGGCTGGGCTTAGACTGCCTCCAGAGCCAGGTGGTTGGTTACAGTGTTCCCAGGGTAGGCCAAGTGGGTAGCTAGACCAGGAAGTTTAGGGCAGGGCAGAGGGAAGGGGTTTTTTTCTAGAAGGCCAGGCCTCCCCATGCAGCTGAGGGTGTCCCTATCCAATCTCCAGGCCCACACACGTCCTGGTCTCGGAGGGCCCAATTGCTCTGCTCTGCACCCCTCCCATGCATGACTCATTCTTTTGTGCATTCCTTCATTCATCTCATAGTCACTGAGGGCACACTAGGTGCCAGACACTGGTCCAGGAACTGGAGGAAAGGGAAGAAAAGGAAAGAAGTCTCTGTCCTCAGAGGATTTACCTCCCAGCCTCTTGTCCTAGGTGGTGGGGAGGGGCACAGGGGGACCATGGGAGAATCCACACACAACTGTGGAGAATCCACATACAACTCCCTTCACTTGAGGAAACAGGCAAATCACATAGAACACCTCACTTATCTGGCTTGGGATGAGAGGGATTTTTCTGTATAACTAAAGCCAACTATATTTAAAACCTAATGTGTCTTCCTCATTGTGCCACTTAAAACATTTTTTCATGGTTTTATTGAGAAATAATTAACATACGTCACTGTATAAGTTTAAGGCATATAGCATGACGATTTGATTTACATATATTGTGAAATGATTAACACGATAGGTAAGACTTTTTTTTTTATTGTGAAAATACACACAAGACAATACGTTTTCTGACAATCATAACTGACTGATTCTACTGGTTCAATATATTCTAATTCTACCTATGACATAGTTTGCAACTTATTCCCCATTGTGCATGACCTCATAATTATGTCTTTTTTACCCACAGAGGTTCGTACAGGATACACTTCTCTCGCATAAGACTGAACCTGTCTCCCCATTTTAATATAATGATTTTGTTTCTGGATTAATACCACTCATCCTCTGCATTTAAAAAAGAAGTATTCCAGCAAATACCTTATATCACCAATGTATCATATACGTGTAACAAAACTGAACAACAAACAATCATGGTCGTTTGCACCTCTTTTGATCAGATACTTTGTGAAGTTTTGGGGATGAAGTTAAAATTTTTTTTTTAATTTTTACAAATCATGGATGTATTGAGTCATTCTAAAACTACTTGACAAAGTATCCCATCAGAAGAGGTGCAAAGGTGATTTCCCCACCTTCTTAAATAGGACAAACAGGGTCTTTCAACATCACAGCACCATGGAAAGAACCAGCCTGGCTTTGCCAGTCTCCTCATAAGGCCTTGAGTCTAGAGAAGAATTGCTGAGGCGCTAGTGGCAGAGACTCTGTATTAAATCCCAATTCTTCCGTGTTCTAGCTGTGTGACCTGGGACCAGTCACTTCCTCTCCCTGGGTCTCACATCCTCTCCATAAAATGAGGACAAAATGAGACAACACATGTAACATACTCAGTGGCTGCCTGACATGTTGTATGTGCTCAGTAAATGTTGGCAAAACACAAACCGACCAACCAAAGGACTGGCAGGTCTGTCCTTAGGGGCCCTTTCTGTGTTGAGTCTGAGATTGCAACATCATCCTGAACACTGTTTGCCCTTCTGTGATAGAATGACTCACCCCAGCCTGGGGAACCCTCAAGGAAAGGCTCAGGGCTGATTTATTTCTGAGTCCACAGCAGCCATCACAGAGCCAGCATCAGCGAGTGGCTGTTGAATGACCGCTTGCCGCTGTACCCACACGCTGCCTGTGGGTGTAGAATTCTGTCGCCTGTTCTCCTGTCCTGCCGCCTTCTCTATATGCAGTCAGCTGTTACTTTCCACCACTAGGGCTGGGTTTTCCTCATCCCAATCACCCTGGATGTTTACTGACATCCTCTTCCTCTGTGCTGTCCCCTCTGCCCTCACCCTTACTGGATGAGGCATGCTGGGAGTGCAAGGCCCTAACGCAAAAGTGCTTCCTATTTGCTTGGTTCCCTATTAACCTTTCCACACCTGTGGTCAGTCACCTCTCTACCATCCTGGGAGGTAGGTAGTATTTTCCCCTCACCTTCCATGAACAATATTTGAGAGATAAGGAAACTCAGGCTCAGAGAGATGAGGCATCTTCCCAAAGTCACAGAACAAGGGTGTGATGGAATCAGGATTCAAATCTAGGCAGTGGGAGTCCAGAACCTGGGCTTTCAGACAGAGTCCTCTCCACTCTGCTGGGGCCCCTGGGTGGCCTATTTGTCCTTTCCTTCCAGCTCCAGCCCAGGTTGTCCCAGGCCATGAGACCCAACCAGAGGGGAAGGAGAAGGGGTGTAGTCCTGAACCAGGCTCCCTCCTCCCTCCCTCCCCAGGCAAACAAAGCCCAGGATCTCCTTCTAAGTGGGGACTTTCCCAAAGTGCCAGGCCTATTTCCTGGAGGTGGAACAAGGAACAAACAAACCAGAGACCCAGAAACTGAAATGGAGAAGAGAAAAAACCATCAGGCTGGGGTTGGGGTACAGTGTAGAAAGAAAGACAGAAAAAGAGAGAAGGCGTGGAAAGAATGAGGCAGAAAATGAGTGAGAAAAGGGAGACCCACTGACAGCGTAACAGATGCAGAGATGGCCAGAGAGAGAGACAGACAGAAAGAGAAGAGAGGAATGGGGGGGTCGAGAAGGAATGAGACAAGAAATGGGAGGGAGGGAGGGGGAGAGAGAGAGAGAGAGAAACTGGCTGAAGCAGAGAATGAGAAAAGAGAGGGGCAGGGGCCCTGAGCTCGAAAGAGAGAGCGTGTGGATATGAAGACCCCTTGCAGGGCAGTGGAGGGGGTGGGGCTGCTGGCAGCAGCCGAGGCAGTTTCCGCTGCACCCCTTATCAGCCTGCTGCCAGATGTTCAGATCCGATGCCAATGTCAGAGAAGTCCATAGTGCCGGGTCAAGGCCGTGGCCGGCGGGAGCCTCAGCTGCAGTGTGGGGAGGGGGGCCGGGGGACGGCAAAAGACCTGCTTGCTCTTCTCCCTCTGCCTCATGGCTCTCGGGGCTGGACCACCTGGTGAGGGTGGGAGAGACCAGGTGCCTCTGGGGGCTACTTTTCTAGTCTGAGAGCAAGGATTTGTGGAGGCAGCGTGGGGCTCCTGGCAACACGTGGAAATGTAAGCACATGGACGTGCACATAGGCTCACACACGTGCATGAGTGTGCAAAGCCACATGGGGACAAATCACAGTCCTGCTGAGCTGCTCCATGACAGCGCCCCTGTGCTGGAGGCCTGCTCTGCATGGTTGGCTTAGAGACCACCCCCGCCCCCAGCCCCCTTACCTGAGCCAGGGCTGCAGCCAGAGCTGGAGAAGTGAGACTCTGTGGCTGGCGGTGTTCCCAGGGCACCCCGCTCTTCTATGAATGGCAATCTGCATGCCCTCAAGGGCTAGGCTGAGGGTCCTGAGATCTTCTAGACTGTGAGGCCTGGTTGAGACCCTCAGGAGGAGATGCAGGAGATGGGTGTGGGGCAGGGCTGGGGCTCCAGCCTTGGGCCCGGGCCTCTCCGCCACGCTTCTGGAGCATGCAGCCGCAGCTGGGGCCCCCTTCCTGGGGTAGTTTATCTTACAGTGCACACGCTTGGCCCTCAAGGGGTGACCCAGCCTTGCTCCCCACATTCCTCTTCAGCCATGCAGCCGGTGGGCCCCCACAGCCCTGAGACAGAGCCTGTACTTGGAGGTGGTCAGGAGCAACCACTCAGAGACACCCCACTGCCCTCTTGGCCCCAGCCCTTTGCAGCTGTCTCTCTGCTTTTGTCTCTGCCACAGTCAATCTGTGTCTATCAGTTTTTGCCCCTTTCTCTGGGAATATCCCAGTTTTTCTCTCCCTAAGGTCCTTGAGTGGGACCAAGTCTGGGGATACCTCTGCTCTTCTTTCTGGCTCAGAGTGGCCAGCCTCAATGGGAAGGTATAGGAGAAATCAGGCTGTGGGCAAGGATCCTGGGCAAGTGAAGGCCTTAGACTTGTAATGGGTGAACCGGGACAGCCCAAGCAGCAGAAGTCCAGACCCCCTCCCACCCACCTGCTAAGAGACAGCCCAGATAATGGACACTGATCAGGGCCTGGAGCTGGTGGGCTCCCCCATGTATTAGCAAAGACTGCGGGGGCAGGGATGTAAGAGGAGGAAGCTGGGGCTGGAGGTCTCGGCCTGAGAGCCTCCTTCCTGTTTGTAGGGAAGTGACTGCCTCAGAAAGCTGCTTAGGGAAGAGGAGGGAGGCCATGGTGACTTCCGGGAAGCTGGCCAAGGGCCTGAGGCCACCCTCCCTGTGCCCACATGGGGCCTGCCGGCCCTGGCTTAAAATAGTGCCGTTCCTCCACTGCTGCTGTCAGATGCCAGCCCAGAACCCAAAGGACTGCTGCTCCTGCTCCTGGCAGAGGCCTAGAGCAGAGGGGACTCACCCACCTACCTAACCCTCCCCAGACTGAGGCTGGAGGCTGTGTCTTGACAGTGTGTGTGTGTGTGTGTGAGGCTGTGTCTTGACGTGTGTGTGTGTGTGTGTGTGTGTCAGGGGCAGTTGCATTGAAAGCAGGGGTTCCTGGTTCAGAAACCCTGAATTCAAGTCTCGATTCAAGACTGACCAGCTGTGAGACTTTGAGGTGGTCCACCTTGTCTCCTTGAGCCTCAGTTTCCACTTACATAAAATAGGATGAGTGTCTGACTTTCAACCTAAATGAGGCCACATATGTAGACCCCGCAGAACCATGCTAAGCATACAGTAGACACAAAAAATGTGAGTTCCCTTTGCCTCTCTTCCTGGCTGTGCCTCAAAGTCCTCAGCCTGAGGAAGGGCCTCCTTGAAGCTTTCCTCAGTTCCTACACTGCTCCTAGGACTAGGTGTTGAATAGGGAAGGTCTGTGGAGAGGGAGCTTGCAGGGAGGGCAAGGATGGGGCCGTGGTCTCCATGGTGAGACTTGTTGCCAAGGGAACAAGACTCCAAGAGCCCTGGGTCTGACAGTTGGGCACTTTTGCCACAGGATCTGAAAGAGGCTGATTACCACTGTGGACCTAAAACCTGGGTGGGCAGCCAGGCCAAGTCAGAGAGGGGGCTTCTGGCTTTTCTGGGTTTCTGCTATTGCAGTATGAGGGGTTGCAGCTCCCCTCACACAGCTTCCTTTTATGGACTGACTTCATTGATCCCCTACTTTGAACCAGCTATAGTGAATCCTCCTTAAACCTCCAAGATACAAGCACTGTCAACTCCATTTATCTGACAGGGACAGTGAGGATCAGAGAGGTATCTATCTGGGCCAAAGCCACATATGACTGGAAAAGGAAAGAGCTGGAACTAGAACTCAGGTGGTGAGACCCCTGGTTGATGTGTATGCTGTCACACAATCTGCCTGAGGAAAATGATCCCCAAGAGAGAGCTCCATGTAGCCACATCCAATCTCATCCTAACACCCTCCCCTGCCCACCATTTCTGGGGGTTTCTGGCTTCAGATTCTGACAACCCAGAGCTGCCAGCATGCCCTGTTTCCTCCTCAGTTAAATAGAGATGATCTTACCTCAGAGGGTTTGCATAAGAATAAGGGTCTCTGTAGATCCTAGTAGAAGGCACTCAATCAGTGCTGGTTTTTATTCATTCCTGAGGTTACATACAAGTTATGTAAACTTAGGCACATTACTCACCCTTTCTGGGCCTTTGTTTTCTTATCTGTAAAATGGGATCATTATAGCATCAACTTCATAGGGTTGAGGAATCAGTAATCAAATGCACATAAAATGCTTACTAGCACAGCACTTAGCCTTGCTCTATATGTGTTAATTACTTTATTATTCTTTACTTCCAGGTTATTGCCTGGCACTCAAAGAAACCAAAAGTTCAGCATTAGTTAAGTAGAAATTTATAAATTTAGAGCAGTGTCCTAAACTTTATTCCACGGAACACTGTCCCAACAGAATTTTAACAGGAGGAAAGAATGGTCCATGGTCAAATACTTTTGGTAGACCCTGAGCTAAACAAAATTAAAGTTTTCTTTAGGTAGGACTTCTCAAAGCCTTTAATATGCCAGGGAAGGTTGGGAACCAATAAGAGGAAGGTAAAGTGAGTGCAGTATTTCCCAGATTTTCGGCAGCAGAACTCCTACTTCTCTTTCCATGGAGACACCTGCAGGTTCTCTACGTTCTGATAAACCACAATTTGGTGTCTGTAGCATTCTACATATATTTGGGACAGCACTGCTTTTCAGATCAATTTGGGTCTGTTCATTCACCTCTTATAGAAATTAATCCTTTATTAGTTTAATAGAGCTTTGTTTTGTTAATAGCAAAAAGTTCAACCAAAGGCCATGCCTGAGCTTTGTTACAAACTCCAGACATTCATATTCAGCACTATTTGAGTTGCTAAGGCCCATCACGGAGGAAGCCTGTTGTAACTTTGGTATCAGATAGACCTGGATTCAAAAGCCAATTCTGTCACTTACTCGTGTGTCATTTTAGGCAAATGGCTTAACTTCCTGGAGCCTCAATTTGCTTATGAGTAAAGCGGGGCTGAGACCTATACCTTGCAAAATCGTTACGAGGATTACAGGAGCCAAGGCATGTAAAACACCAATCCTAGAGCCTGGCACTCACTTACTAGGCTTTTAGCAAATATGTTCCTTGCACCTCTGTGTCTTATCTGTCCCCTCTTGTGGGGCAAAAAAGAATCTACTAATTAGTTCTGCAGCATTTCCTTTATTCTAAAACCATCTCTTTCAAACCTCAAGGGCTCTCTGGTCCCTTGTGCTGGAGGAGCCTGAGGTATGGGAAGGCAGCTGGGCTTCCCCTCATTTTCACACATGGGATTTAACAGAACTTGATCAGACTCCTCAGCCTTTAGCTTTCCAAACTGAGCTTTCATCTTTCCTATCTGTCTTCAAATAACCCCCAACCCAAACTTTGCCACTTCTCTGATCGTAGGAACAACAGGATTACAGGACAGTTGGGCAGATCTAGGTTCAAGTCAGGACTCTGCCACTTCCTGTGTGACTTTGGGCACATCCCTTGACCTCTCAGAGCTTCCATTTTCTCAGCTCTAGAAATCCTCATCTATTTTCTGGAAAAACAGGTATTAACTGGTTGGACCATAGTGACATACAGGCAGGCCACCCACCAGCACACTGCTGTCACTGAGATTTAGCTCTTTCCTGAGATTTAGCAGATGGTTTTCCTTCCTCTAACTCCTGAATGTGGCATTCAAGGCTCCAAGTCCTTCTCCAGCCTCAACTCTTGCAAAAACCTCCCATCTGCCACCATTCCTGCCATGGCAGAACCCTGTTATGTCTGAATATTCCATATGTTTCTGATTCACAGCTGGGCCTTCAAACATGTTGTTGACCCCTCTCTGACTTGGTCTATCCTCCTCTTTCTGTCTGGTGACTTTCTTCAAGGCCTACCTTCAACACTCATCTGTGAAGCTCTTCCTGAGTCCCATGACCTCTCCTCTCAGAGACTCCATTTTCTCAGCTCTAGAAAACCTCATCTATTTTCTGGAAAGGCAGGCATTAATTGGTTGGACCACAGTGACATAAACGTCCATACACATCCCTAATTACAATCCTGATGCCACTGTACTGCAAAGGTCTGAGTTTGCCTCTCCTGCTAGACTCAATTCCTCTAGTTGTGCCACTTTCTGGCTGGTTAGTCCCTTACCCTCATTTAACCTTAGTTTCTTCATTTACAAAATAGAGGTAGTAATTCTTGAAGTTCAAGGAGGTTCAGGTTTGTGAGAAGTCCCAACACACTGCCTGGCACACAGAGCAGGCACTTCAGTCACTACTGGCTCACTGATTCAAACAGTTCTGAGAGATATCTCTCTGCCAGACTCTCTCAGCAATAGGAAGTGGGCGAGTGTCAGCTACAAGCAGAAGCAATTGGTCTGAAGGCACACCCAGCACCTAAGGACAACCCATTGTCCCTCCTCGGAACCCCAGACACGCTTCACAAACAGATGCCATGTGCAGAAGGATTCACATTTATTGGTTCAAATACAGTACCTAACATTTTCTAAACATGCATTTCACACTAATTGGTCACATTTCCACAGGTAGTCAATTCACAGAAAAGGACCCATCCCTTGCCAGATGGCAGGGTGGGAGGTAGCAGAGGGCCTGGGTAGCAGAGCCTGCCAACTATCACTTGGTCATGCAGGATTGATGGAGCCAGGTTGGCGGGCAGCCCTTGGCCGGCCCTTTGGGGACAAGGGCTCAAAGACATCCTGTTTACTCGACTCCTATACAGGACTGTGGGTAGAGGTGGGCCTCGGGTAGGCAGCCCAGGGGAAGGCTCATGGATGCACGTGCCACCAGAGCTCCTGAGGGTGGTGTCACGGGAGGTGGTGCTCCCTGTGCCTTGGATCATAGGAAGGAAATGGAAGCCTCTTCAAGGGGGTGGCTAGTCCCTGGCTGGGCAGGTGGGAAGGACTCCCCAGACATGGCCCAGACATTACAACACAGCCACAAGCCCCTACTGCAGGCCTGGGATGGCAACATAGACAAAAACACCAACACCCCAGGGCAGGCGGGGTTTCTTTCCTAACAGAAACATGTAAACAGAGCAGGAGCTACAGTATTCTTTTCCCACAAGATTCCTCAGAGAGGAATAGACCAGGATGTCACTCAAGAGGTAGTTTTTTTTTTTTTTTCTTTTTCATGGAAATTTGAGTCAACAACATTATCACCTATTATAAGACATTTCAGAGAAAGAAAACAATGGTCACCAAAGGGCAAAAATGATCCTTTGGCTGGCAGGGCTGGCTCTCGGATTTGGAAGACTAGCCTCCACCATTAAGACAACTTTTTTCTTGGGCTCGAAGCAAGCTCTGGCCTGATTCACAGCTTCCATTTGAGCCTGCAACTGATTCCTGAGCAGGCTGTGGCCCATTGAGGGCCACAGGCCCAGAGAAGGGAGGCCAGATGGGGACTGGATTAGGCAGAGGGACCAGGCATCTTGTGAGCCGGTAGTGGCAGGGTCACTGTGGCTCATGTTGCAGGACAGCCATAATTCTTCAAGTCTCAAGGGAGCCCAGCTCTGGCCAAAGAGGAAGCCCCAGCATCTTTTCTGGGGGCACTGCCTTTGAGGAAACAGTCCAGGTCTGGCTCCCAAGCCCAGAAAAGAAGCTGTTGCTTGTGGTAGCCAGGAGAGGGGTTTCTGGGGACCCTGTAATTAAATACACATCCCTGAGCTGTGGTCCTAGAAACCCTTGCCTCAAGGCTAACCAGTTTCCAGCACCTGGTGGAATGATTGCCGTTTCTTATCCTGAGACACAGATAAAACATCACTTCACAGACACTGGACATAGATGCTTCAAGCTGAGGGAAAAGGGAGGAATGATCAACTGCAAAGGCAGAGGGGAGTGCAGGGGGACTCTCATGGATCAAGTTGGGGAAAGTAAGAGTGGTGGGGTTTTTGTTTAGGTTTTTTTTTTTAATTTTTTTTTTTTTTTTACTTTAAAAAAATCAAAGAAAAATTTAAAGTTTAATAAAAGGGCTGGTCTAAAAGACTGGATTTCTTAAAACAATTGCAAAATTTTAAAAAGCAACAAGGAAAAAAAGACATAGACCAGGGGCCCAGAGCTAAAGACTTGGAACCACTGCTCAACTTCCTGCCCTGCTGGGAGGCCAGAGTCCCTTTACTTTGGCCAACCTTGGACATGGCCTACATGTTGCCCATACTGGGTTTGTCTGTCTGTCTCTGTCTGTCCCATTCCCCAGTAAATTGAGAACAAACAAAGGTAGGATATGGGCAGCAGAGCAAGGCAGCTAGCTCAGAGAGCCCAGGGCTTTAAGGACCTGGTGACACACGCCACGGCAGGACTCTCTTCCCTCATAGGGGGTGGCAGGTGAGAGGCACGGCGCTTTGGAGAGGGTGACTGTGATGATGCCATGGAGACCCCTCAGTTCCCTCTATCCTTCCTCCTCTGGATCTGGGGAATAGGACAGAGGTTCTTGCCTGCTGCTTTCTGTCCCTGGAGGTTTGCCCACCTCACTTACGGATCAGGCCTGGCTGGGGGGCTGGGTATCCTCTGAGCCAGATGGAGTGCTTTGAGACAGGTTCTGGGGAGTTTCTCCAGACTGAGGGTAAGACCACCAAGCCTTGTGAAAGACTCCAAAAGTCTACAAAGGAGCCATAGAGCATGAGTTGTAGGTGAAGTTCCAAGATTCCAAACTTCTGTCTTGGGTCAAGAAAACGTTCAAAGGGAAAGGAAGGGAATAGCTTGTACGTTTAAATGCAGTGCAATGAGGTGGGATTCTCCTTTACCACACAGCCTTCAGGGTCATATTTTTATGGTGGAAAAATTCTCACTCAAAGTGAGTGCTGCTGGTGGCAGGGGATCAGAGAGAGGACAGAAGGGAGGGGAATTACAGACAACATGCACAACTTTTTTCTTTTCCACTAGCAAAAAGGCTACCTGTTAACCAAACATCATGGGAAGAAAGGCAAAACATAAACACATCAAACCTCCCCCTCCAACCTTTCTCTGTGTCCTTCAAACTGAATTCACAAATACATCTAGTGGCTGACCTAATGTCTCCACACTGCTAGCTACACTCCTACCTTCCTCTCATAATACCTGAGTTTGCGACGCAACACAGTCACTTTACCCTGTTTAAAAAAAGCCCACGTCATAAAAGGACTGGGTGCAGAAGACATTAAAGGTGGTCCACAGGTCAGGCTCCAGCTCGGAACACAAGGCCACTTGGCTCAGAGATTCTGCAGGGCTCTCAGCAATGAATGGGCTCTTTGTTCTTGTGGAATCTGCTGCAAACATTTGTAAAAATGGATTTGTACAATGGCAACTTGCAGAACCTTTCCCCCACTCCACAAATTAACAACTTGCTCTGTTTAATGCTGCATTATCAAAGAGACATGTTGCTGCCTCATGGAGAGCAGTTCCCTGTGACTCCCAACCCAACCAGTAAAATGCTTAATTTAAGAGAAAAGCAATTTCAAAAAATAATAATAATTTGGCCGATGGAAATCTAGCAAAGAAAGATGCAGCACATAAGAGCCATCCTGGAGAAGGGGTCTCTGATATGTGTATCTTCCCCTACCTTGAGGAAAGCGGCTCGGAGTCTGACCTGTAGCCAAAGAGTGTGATCTAGTTGGTTAAATAAAAGAGCAGAAAAACAAAACTATTGTGAATTTAGAAATAAACAAATGCACACACACAAATCTTCCCACTGACATGTGAAAAACATTCTGGTTGGCGCTTTTCCTGAGGACCACGTCTCTTCTTTTTCTTTTCCTTTCTCAGAGCAAATGGGGAAACGGCACTGGGAAGTAATGCTCTGAGTTTTAGATCCATCAAGGGATAAAGTCATCACTCTGCTGGTACCCGTAACATTTCACCGGAAAGAAAAAATTACAATCCGACACGGACTACCCGATATGCACACAATGTGGTGGCCCTCTGAGTAAGTGTGCTAGGCTGAGCTGGGAAGAGAGCAAACAGCCTTTGACTAAACAGGCAAAAGGAGGTCCTGTAGGCCCCTCAAGCCTAGCCAGGGATGTACCCAGCTAACTGGCCTGTCTGCTGCATTGGCTGTGGGAGGTACGTGGGTTTAGGCAGGGACAACTGCTGTAGTAAGGCAGAGAAGGGAAAAGCACCTGAAAGAGTCCCATGACAGACCTTGTGTGACTGCTGGCCAAAGCCAAGAGGGTAAGGAACATTTCCCAGGACTAGGTGGCGCAGGTAGTGAAAGAACAAGGGGTCCAGGCCATACCTGCAGAGGGGGCAGCCAGGCCTTTAGGAACATGAGGTAGTTTAAAGCCCCCCTTCCCTTCCAGAAGCTTTGGACTCCAGCCCTCCAGACCTTGGTCAGTCAGGCCACTGATAACTCTAAGGAGCAGCTGGGCCACTCTGGATCTTGGGCTTACTATTCTGAAGAAACCTGGTTTCATTTTGGGAGAGATTAGGAGAGCATGGAGTAGAATGTAGGGACAAAAATTCTGGTCAGCAGATGGGTGAATGATCCTTCCAGCTGTTTGGAAAAGAGACTGCAGTTTCAGATTCAGATCTGGAGGTGGAATGGGATGGGGTGGGGAGAGAAACAGGGAACTCCAAAAGAGGAGTGTTTATGCTATTAGCAGTCTGGCCTTTGTCCCACTACTCTTTGAAGGTGAAAGGAGAGTAAATCAGTAGTGGGCATCAGGATTCTGGACATGACATTCTGAACTCACCTGTTCTTTTCAAAGGGCCAATAGGAAGTCAAGTTTATAAGGGAGAGGCAATGAGTCTAAGGAAAGTAAGGAAACTAGGTAACTGTGAGCCCCAAGGGAGACCGTAGGCAAATCCCAAGGATTAGCTTACCGCTAGGGCTTTGCCTAGGTAAAAAGGTAACAGTGGCAGAAATTAGTAGTGGTCGTATGGATGGTGGGGAGGGGAGGCCCCACAGTGTGGTGTGAGAGAAGAAACCCTTCTCCCTGAGGACTCGTCTGGAGGGAGGACACCTAACTTAGATTTGGTCACTGTGCCCAACTCTCAGCTTTCATGCTTTCCAAAGAAAAGAGATAGCTAAATCCTCATCTCTTGTCCTGTTCCCAATGTCTCACCCACTTTGCTTAGTAAACCTCCTAATACCACTTTCCCTTTTATGGTGTGCTCTCTTACCTGGTAATTCTGTAGCTAGAAAAAGGCAGTTTGCTCTCTGACAGACAAACGTATGAATCTGCTGAGAACATGTGGAAAAAGTAGGGTTGGTCACACCCCTCCCTTTCCAATGAGGTAGTCATCTTTGTCAATATTATGGAAATAGTCATCTCAGCCCCATCCCACCCTCTCCCTCAAAATACAAAAGAACTATCTCTAAACAATGACAACACTGTAACATTAAACATCTTCACATTCTGTAAACTGCAAGGAAATGCATCGGCTGCATTCACACAAAAGCATGTGCATCATGTTGAAGGCCATACATTCAACTCTGTCGTGAAATAAATATATAGAAAAATGAGGTTAAAAAAACAAGACAAACAAACAAAAACTCTTTTGCTATGGAGGCAACTGGCAAGGCTGCTCCACAGCCTCCATCTTGGTCTCTCTGGCTCTTTCTTCCGGAGCCTGTCCTGCCCACCCCAGGCCTTGCCATTGGCCTGAGGAGGGGTGCTGGGGACAGGTCACTCCTTGCCCACACTTGTCTTGCAGGAATGCAGCACCACCTTAAAGAGGAGGGGCAGCTGCTCCAGGGGTACATTCACCATCTTTCCTGGGAAAAGGCAGAAAAAGAAGAGTTAGCCGTGGCCACTAGTAGAAGGGCGTGTTTGCCTCCTCTTGGGCTGGTGAAAGAACACTGCCTTTTCTAGTGACTGGGGCGAGGAAAGTGCCACGAGTTATTACAAAGGTAAAACAGACTGGGCTAACATCCTATTACCCAGACCTATTTTGGTGCCTTAGGGAGTCCAGTAATGGTGCAAGCTCTAATTATTGCTACTATCCAAAGAATACTGAATTCTATGCTAGGTGTTTAAATACATTATCTCATTTAATTCTCACAGTATTTCTGTATGACAGATTTTACTTTTTATCCCCATTTTACAGATGAGGAATCTGAAACTGAAAAGTATTCCTAGATGGCCTCTTAGAGCGAAAATAACGAGAAACTTATATCCTATTTCATTTCCTAGTAGATTCTTAAACTAGCATTCTATAAAATACTGCTCTTCAGCATAGTATAATGGGTTAATAAAACGTAGCAAGGAAAAAGGAGATGGGATTTACAGGGGCAAATAAATTGAGAAATTCAGGGTTAAAACAGTTTTTTTTTTTTTTATTGGCAGATTTCTAAGAGCACTCAGTATGCTAATATACTGTGTAAATATGAGGCTATAGTTCTTCTCCCTGACAGAACCCTACAGTCACCTGGTAATTTTTTTTTTAAAATACTGATGACCAGGCTCCACTCCATATCAATTAAGTCAGAATCTTTAGAGGTGCAGCGCAAGAATGGATATTTTTTAAAAGCTTCCCAGGTGATTCCAAGGGCTGTCACTGTCAACCCAGCTCTGTGGGGGAGAGTGGGGTATAATTATTGACCTGTATTTCACAGAGCACCTGATTAATATTTTGCTTGGTAGAACATAGTTTTAAAAATGCTGAGACATACACTATCAAAACACTCCTAAAATTCCAATAGTTTATTTAAGTCCAGTTCACACCTCCTAGACTACTTTGTGGCCCAAAAAGTAAAATTTGATTTTATCAGACTGAAAATTTTTTTCCTTCAAAATTGTACTGCTGAATTTTACAGGAACAATCTCAGCCCAGAGGTCACATTTCTGAGCTGCCCCTCAGTATGTGCTAGATAACTATAAACAAGAATCTTTACCAAATGAAGTAAAGCAACAACAAAAGCCAGGATTTCATGTTGAAATGGACCTATTTAAATGTCAAGAAGCTCAGAAAGGGGTTAAGACCACAAAACAACTAAAACAAAAATTCCTTTATGAACACAGGATTTTTGAGAATTATTTTAAAGATATCACTTTTAATGAAAGATCCTCAAAAACCTACAGGCAATTCTATGAAATAAAATCAATTAAAACATTGAGATATAGTTAGTTCACATGCCATAAAATCCACCCTTTTAACGTATATAATTCAGGAAATGACGTTAATTTGAGAAACTCTGAGCTTCTTTCCCCATCCATAGAATGGCCATTAATATCACCAACCACCAGTCCTGCAGAAATTGAGATTAAGTGATATCAGGTCACAAAGGATCCTGCACATCACAGGAGCTTAGGAAATGTTAGATTCTCTTCCCTACAAAGGGAAAACAAACTTCTCATTATAATATAACTTTTCTGAGGGCAGGGGTAGTACCTCTTTTATTGAGCTGGTGATAGGCCTGGCATCAGCATCCTGAAAACATTGCTTTCCTCATTCCCTTCACAAGTTAAGAAAAGCAAGGAAGGGTTGGAAGCCCAGGACCCAGAATGTTACCTGCAATATAGCGAATCTCAGGTAAGCACATCATGAGGTCAGGAAAACGGTTCGGCTGATGTGTATATTTATATTCAGTGAAATCCTGGCAAATGTACCAATATCGTTTGTTCAATTGTTCCAGCTGCGAGGCACTGGTCAGACCCCTGATATCTGTGAAAAAACCACAGGAAATGGGAGGGGCTTTATAATGTGGAAGAAACACTGGCTCCTTGAATATGTGTATCTTTCAATGAAAAGTTATTAAACATTGTCTCAACAGGGGATCTTCTCTGTTTCTGACAGGGAGGAACAAAAGCTCTGGGTCAGGGAAGAGAAATAAGATAAAGGAAAAAATTATCAAGGACAATCACTAGACTGAGCCCCCTGAGAGCTAGGCTTATCTTTCTCAACTCTGTACCCAGCTCCCAGCACAGGGCTTGGCACACATGGGCACCAGTGGATGTTGAACAACTAACTGAATAATCTACCTTTCCCAATTTATCCTTCACAGTATCTTTAAATTTGCTCTTTGCTGGAACCATTCAGAAATCTTCACGTTTCTACATACAATTACACATGGTATCCTATGTGCTTCTACTCATACTATTCTACCTGGGCCACTGGTATTCTACTGGGTCACTCCAGTTTTTTTTTTCTGTGTATATCTTGTTTTATTGTGCTTTGCTTTATTGCACTTCACAGATATTGCATTTTTTACAAATTGAAGGTGTCTGGCAACTCTGCACCAAGCAAGTCTATCAGTGTCATTTTTTCCAATGGCATTTGCTCATTTCGTGTCTCTTTGTCACATTTTGGTAATTCTTGCAATATTTCAAGCATTTTCATTATTATTAGATTTGTTATGAGGATCTATGATCAGTGATCTTTGATGTTACTATTTTAATTGTTTTGGGGTGCCACAAACCGCGCCCGTATGAGACGGTAAACTTAATTGATAAATGTTGTGCATTCTGACTATTCCGTTAACTGGCTGTTCCACTGTCTCTCTCCCTCTCATCGGGCCTCCCTATTCCCTGAAACACAACAATATTGTAATTAGGCCAATTAATAATCGTACAATCGCATGTAAGTGTTGAAGTGAAAGGAAAAGTCACATATCTCTCACTTTAAATCAAAAGCTAGAAATAATTAAGCTCAGTGAAGAAGGAATGTCAAAAGCCGAGACAGGCTGAAAGCTAGGTCTCTTGTGAGTTAGCAAAGTTGCGAATGCAAAGGAAAAGTTCTTGAAGGAAACTAAGAGCACTACTCTAGTGAACACACAAATGATAAGAAAGCAAAACAGCCTTATTGCCGATATGGAGAAAGTTTGAGTGGTCTGTATAGATCAAACCAGCCACAACATTCCCTTAAACCGAAGCCTAATCCAGAGCAAGGTCCTAACTCTCTTCAATTCTATAAAGGCTGAGAGAGGTGAGGAAGCTGCAGAAGAAAAGTCTGAAGCTAGCAGAGGTTGTTTCACGAGATTTAAGGAAAGCTGCTATCTCCATTAAAGTGTGAGGTAAAGCAGCAGTGCTAATACAGAAGCTGCAGCAAGTTATCTAGAGATCTAGTTAAGATAATTAAAGAAGATGGCTACACTAAACAACATATTTTCAATGCAGACGAAACAGCCCTATATTGGAAGAAGACACTGTCTAGGACTTTTCATAGCTCGAGAGAAGTCAATGTCTGGCTTCAAAGATTCAAAGGACAGGCTGACTCTCTTGTTAGGGGCTAATGCAGCTGATGACTTTAAATTGAAGCCAATGCTCATTTACTGCTCCGAAAATCCTAGGGTCCTTAAGAATTACGCTAAATCTACTCTGCTTGTGTTCTATAAATGGAACAACAAAGCCTGGATGACAGCACTTCTGTTCACAACCCAGTTTACTAAATATTTCAAGCCCACTGTGCAGACCTACTGCTCAGAAAAGAAGATTCCTTTCAAAATATTACTGCTCACTGACAAAGCACCTGGTCACCCAAGAGCTCTGATGGAGATGTACAATGAAATTAATTTTGTCTTCATGCCTGCTAACACAACATCCATTCTGCAGCCCATGGATCAAGGAGTAATTTCAACATTCAAGTCTTTCTATTTAAGAAATACATTTCCTAAGGCTATAGCTGCCCATAGATAGTGACTCCTCTGAAGGATCTGGGCAAAGTAAACTGAAAACCTTCTGGAAAGGATTCACCATTCTAGATGCCATTCATGATTCACTGGAAGAGGTCAAAATATCAACATTAACAGGATTTTGGAAGAAGGTGATTCCAACCCTCATGGATGACTTTGAGGGGTTCAAGACTTCAGTGGAGGAAGTACTGCAGATGTGGTGGAAACAAGAGAACTAGACAGAATGAGAAGTGAAGTCTGAAAATGTGACTGAATTGATGCAATCTCATGATAAAACTTTAGCAGATGAGGAGTTGCTTCTTATGGATGAGCAAAGAAAGTGGTCCCTTGAGATGGAATCTACTCCTGCTGAAGAAGCTGTGTGAAGACCGCTGAAATAACAACAAAGGATTTAGAGTATTACATAAACTTAGTTGATAAAGCAGCAGCAGGGTTTGAGAGAATTGACTCTAAATTTGGAAGGAGTTCTACTGTGGGTAAAATGTTCAAACAGCATTGCACGCTACAGAAAGTTTGTTCATCAAAGAAAAAGTCAATTGATGTGGCAAATGTCACTGTGGTCTTATTTTAAGAAATTGCCACAGCTACCCCAACCTTCAGCAAGCACCACCCTGATCAGTCAGCAGCATCAACATTGAGGCAAGGGCTTCCCTGGTGGCGCAGTGGTTGAGAATCCACCTGCCAATGCAGGGGACACGGGTTCGAGCCCTGGTCTGGGAGGATCCCACAAGCGGCAGAGCAACTGAGCCCGTGCGCCACAACTACTGAGCCTGTGCTCTAGAGCCTGCAAGCCGCAACTACTGAGCCTGCGTGCCACAACTACTGAAGCCCAAGTGCCTAGAGCCCGTGCTCCGCAACAAGAGAAGCCACCGCAATGAGAAACTTGCGCACCTCAACGAAGAATAGCCCCCGCTCGCCGCAACTAAGAAAGCCCACATGCAACAACGAAGACCCAATGCAGCCAAAAATAAATTTAAAAAATAAATTAAAACAAACAAAAAAAAAACAACACTGAGGCAAGACCCTCCACCAGCAAAAAGATTACAACTCGCTGAAGGCTCAATGATGGTTAGCATTTTATAGCAATATTTTTTTTGAGGTATGTACTCTTTTTTTTAAAATAAATTTATTTATTTATTAATTTATTAACTTTTTGGCTGCGTTGGGTCTTCGTTGCTGTGTGCGGGCTTTCTCTAGTTGTGGTGAGTGGGGACTACTCCTGGTTGCAGTGTGTGGGCTTCTCATTGCGGTGGCTTCTCTTGTTGCGGAGCACAGGCTCTAAGCACACGGGCTTCAGTAGTTGCAGCACGTGGGCTCAGTAGTTGTGGCTCGCAGGCTCTAGAGCGCAGGCTCAGTAGTTGTGGCACACGGGCCTAGTTGCTCCGTGGCATGTGGGATCTTCCCGGACCAAGGCTCGAACCCATGTCTCCTGTTGCATTGGCAGGCGGATTCTTAACCACTGCGCCACCAGGGAAGTCCCCTGTACTCTTTTTTAAGACATAATGCTACTGCACGCCTAACAGATCACAGTATAGTATAAACATAACTTTCACAGGCACTGGGAAACCAAAAAATTCATGTGACTCACTCTATTGCAATATTCACTTTATTGTGCTGGTCTGGAACCAAACCTGCAATATCTCCAAGGTACGCCTGCAGACGTCTCTCTCATTCTCATATATGTATATAAATATTATATAGTGTGTTCATATACATATAAACACACACAATCCCCCTTTTTCATATATAGAATATAAATATTCTATACATAAATCTTACCCAGCCTTTGAGGCCCAGATCTCAGATTTCTGGTCCTCCAAGTAGTTGTTACTGATCTCCCCCCCCATTTGAGGCTCAAGCAATGTAACAAGTGCCATCAGAATGTATACTTCTTGAGGCCAGAAACCTGGGATCTAATTTATTTCAATGTCTTTAATGCTCAACACAGGGCCTGGCCCAAGGGAGGCACACAGAACACCAGATAAATGCATGAAAGGTGCAGAAGCAAGAGGAAGAGGTCAGTATTGAGGGAGGAGTAGGCAAAGAGGAGGGGATCAAGAGTCTCTGGACTAGGAAACTGAATACAGGAACACAGCATTTTCAATGTCGTAGGCCGCAAAACAGCCCAGCCCCACTCTGAGAGTAGAGTACTCATATGCTACTCTGGAAGAAAGGGAACACAAATTCTCCTTGCATACTCTGCTTACCAGCAGCTACCAAGCGCCGCTCTGCAGGTAATACTCCATGTAAATCACACCCACCACTCTTCAAATTAAAGCCATGCTTGATATGGGTGTGTGAGTTTTGTGCACCCCCGCTCTGCCCTGAAGGGGCCCGTCAGCCTGTCACAGATCCCTTATCTCTAGCAGTTTCATCAGTCACTCTGCTCTTCTTCAGTCACTGGTAAACTTGGTGCATATTTTAAATGACGCATGTACTGTCCTTGATGTCTGTGTTTAAATGCATTAAAACTGACTAAACAAAGCAAATCCTCTTCCTTCCTCTATGAGTTATAGAGGCTGTGGCATTTAGGTTTGAAGAAAAAAATCCAAACCATGCTCTGTGCTATAGTGGGGCAGAATGATGATGAGGGCAGCACAGGACTTCCAAGATCGGTACCCACATGGTGTGACAGATTGTGTGACAGTCCTGAGGGTAAAGGGGGTAGGGGTGAAACATGAAGGCAAAAGGGCAAATATTCACTGACAAAAAAAAAAGTCTTTTCTTCCCACCCCCAGTTACTCACCTTGATTTAGGAAGTTAATTGCTTTCATGCAAGCATACTCCTCATTGCTCACTTTTAGCTGATGGAACTTGTGATACAGGTAGATGAGCCGCTCAATCACCTCCATTCCTTCATCACTAAATCTGGGGAACAGACACCGGTGTTAATAATGGGCTCTGTTACCAGTGGAGATAATGGAAGGGAGACAGAAGCCACCTACAGCTCCTTAAGGCAGCTAAGATAGGAAAGAGGTTGAGCTTGGGGGAAATGGAATCCAGACACATTTGTGAAAGACAGGTGAATCCATGGTTTGTCTAGAGGCCAAGGCAGCTCATACGAGCTGCTCTTCCCCAGGTCAGTTGGGGTCAATCAAATCTAAGTTCAAATCCAGCTCCATCACATACAAGCTATGAGACCTTGGGAAAGTCCTCTGACCTCTCTAAGCTTTGAGGACCTCCTCTGTAAAATAATGCTTGCCTGCTTGGGGTAACAAGGGTCACGGGGGTTTGGGATGTAAATGTAGAGAAGTATGACATCGTTAAGATACTGCTGTTGTTGCGATGCAGCCTGTAGTAACAATGGCAGCTACCATGGTGACTCTATGTGAGCTACTGCCACAATGAAGAAAAAGCTGCTGATTGTATTTGAGTTCACTGTTTCCAGCATGGCTGAGGTTATGTACAGTGAACATTTTTACTGGTATCCCTTGACTTCAGCTAGAGAGGGAGGGAGGGAAACATAAATTGAGCCTCCATGTCATGCCAGTTTCTGTGCTGGGCACTTTATGTGCATTATCTCATTTAGTTTTCTCAGCCCTACGTGCTAGGTGAGATTATAATCACCATTGTACAGATGAGAAACTGAAGTTCAAAGAATAGAAGGGACTGGTCCACAAGCACACAGCTGGTTAGTAGCAGAGCTAGAACTTTGAACCTGGGCTAACTCCCTAAGGCCTTGATTTTCTCAATATCTGAGGTAGCATCCATTAGCAGAGAAGACTCAATGCTGACCATGCTGGTTTTTTTTTTTTTAATGTTTTTTCTTTCAGGAGTGTTTTTTTTTTTTAAATTTTAATTTTATTTATTTTTGGCTGCATTGGGTCTTCGTTGCTGCACGCGGGCTTTCTCTAGTTGCAGTGCACAGGCTTCTCGTTGCGGTGGCTTCTCTTGTTGCAGAGCTCAGGCTCTAGGAGCGCGGTCTTCAGTAGTTGTGGCACACGGGCTCAGTAGTTGTGGCTCACGGGCTCTAGAGCGCAGGCCCAGTAGTTGTGGTACGTGGGCTTAGTTGCTCAGCGGCATGTGGGATCTTCCCAGACCAGGGCTCGAACCCATGTCCCCTGCACTGGCAGGTGGATTCTTAACCACTGTGTGCCACCAGGGAAGCCCCCATGCTGCTTTCTTTGGATTAGGAGTTAATTCCTTGGGGAAACACCAAGTTTTAGGCAAAGGAGCCCTAGGCTGGGGGACTAATACTCTGCGTCATAGTGGGTAATATCTTATACCAGAAATGGAGATACTCCCAAACCAAGGAGGCAAAGGCTTAGTGGGGAAATAGTTTATAAAAGCTGGGGTCAGGCCCAGCATCCACTCTTCTAGGTGTTCCAGACAGGCCTCTGATGCAGCTGAGTCACAGAGAGATGCTTAGCCTCAGAGTTGCTTCCTGGTGACTTGTTCAGATCAGGGTACTACAGCCCCATGCTAGGCAAGAAGCCCCTATCTGGGTAGGGTCCAGAACTCCTGGGAATGTACTACTGCTCTCTGGGTCCTATTGCTTTCTGTGTTGACTGTGAAGGCTTCGCAAGGGCTTGGCTTCCTGGCCAGGCAGGACATTTTCTCTTCCCTTGGGGAAAGCCTGGCTCCTGTTGGGGCCAGAGGCACCTGTACTTCTCAAGCACCAGGGGGAGCCACAGCAGCAGCTACTTGCAATCCGGAGCCCTGACCCTCTGGGTCCCAGTTTGCTAGTTTGAACTACCATGTTTCTCTCTGCTCCTGGCCCAATGGCTTTTACAACTTTATTAATACGTTCTCAGATTGGCTGATAGACACATTTACATTTAATAACCACTATAATAACCATACCTATTATTCTACCATTTGTTGAGTGTTTGCTACTTGCCAGGCCCTTTGTTAAATATTTTACGTACATCATTTCATTGGATACTTCCAATAAATCCACAAAAAAGGATACTATAATCCTCTTTGTACACTTGTGGAAACAAAGGCTCAGAGAGGTTATTTACTGTGCCCTTATTGTATTCTTACATTTTACCCTCCTGATAATCTGTGAGAAAAGTAATATCACCTTCATGTTAGGGAAGAGGAAGCAGAAGAGATGCCTTCTCCA
The DNA here is from genome assembly GCF_008692025.1 of Phocoena sinus. Lineage (NCBI taxonomy): Eukaryota > Metazoa > Chordata > Mammalia > Artiodactyla > Phocoenidae > Phocoena > Phocoena sinus. The sequence goes on along the minus strand of NC_045768.1, from coordinate 10,751,379 downwards.
AAGTTTTAAGTGAATAAAACAAATTAGTGGTGGTGGGGACAAGGTTTAAACCCAAGTTTTCTCATTCCAAGTCTGTTGCTTTCTCAGCACTACACGGTCCATTCCCTGACTGTCTTGTTCTTAACTGGCAACTGGGAAAGGCTACCACATGCTACCACAGGGGATACCTCAGGAGGTCTGTGTTCCCAGAGCAACTCAGCTCAGGGCCCAACCCAGAGTGAGTGTCGGACTCGCTGCAGTGCACAGAACTGCCCCTCCGCTGCCTCCATGATGCTGAGACCTGCAGAAAGCAGTATGCCTGTGAGTGAAGATCACTCCTCATCACAGTACTTTGTCAGCTACTTCTGTTCTTGCGAGGGAAAAGGTCTTTACTAAAAATGCCCATCAGTATCTGTTTGGAAGGGTGGGGAAGAGATGGGATGGGGTAGGGCTTAAAAAAGGAGGATGCAGCAGTGTCAGCATCTGTCTGGTGGCCGAGCAGTATAGCAGGTAAAGATAACACTCTCTCCCCTCATCAGTAACCTCTTGCCGCAAGCGCTCACTCTGGCTCTGCAGAACCTGCAGGTGTGTGGCTACCAGCCAGACCCCTAGACAGCAATGCTAAACCTATTCCCAGTTGAGTCTTGACCTGAGGGACACAAAGGAACTCCCACATGCCTGGCCTGAGTATATGACCCAGATCTGCCCTCTCTCTTGGGGAGAGCACATACCCTCTTTCCCAAGCTTCCTAGGATAGGCAACCAGCATGGACCCCTGGCAGCCAGCCCAGCAGCCCCCACTCAATCTCCACAGCCTGACTGCAAAGATTTCCTCCACACCCCGCATCCCGCCCCTTGATAAACAAATTGTTCTCTGTTCCATGGGCCTGCTTTCTCCTGCAGCCGTGCCTCCTCCACATCTGCCCACTCCACAGTTCTAACGCCCCTGTATTCCCTGTCTACAAATTATCAACATTCAAAGCCTGAAAGTTGGACAAACACACCCATTCTTCTTCTAGGTTACCATTACACAAGCATGTTAGGACAAGGAAAACATTCCTGCCAGGATCCCCCAAACCACTGGACCATTCAGTCAGCAATTGAAGCTGACACTGTGTAAGTTATGTCCCATTAAGGGGGCTGAAAGGCCCAGTTGTCTCTTTTTCACTCATCTAAATGCACCTACTCCCAGAAGCAGTCATCAGCCACATCCTTAGAGGAACTGCCATCTTAGCACCCACATATAGACTCCAAGGTGAAAAGTAAGACTGCAGCTCCAGGACACATTCCAGAAAGTCAAACTTTTGAGAAGGCTGAAAAATTTAGTAATGGTAAAGAATCTGGGCTTTAGAGCACAACAGATCTAGATGATAATCTCAACTCCATCTCTTTTAGCTTTAGAGCCTTGAGTTTTCACCTCTCTGAACCTCATGCTCCTTCCTCATGTGTGGAACAGGGTTAATATTAGTACAGTCTCTTAGGGAAGTGGTGAGGACTAAACAAATGTTTGCAAAGCACTTAAGATGGAATTTGGCACAATAAACAGTCTATAATTGTTAGCTACTATCATTATTAACAGCAGCAGCAGCATCACTCGTGTTATCACAGCAAAAAGAAAAGACTGTGTTTCCTGAACCTTACAGCTAGGGTCTTAGCAGGGAAGCTGTGAGGCAACTTTCCAGAGATCTGGCAGAAATGGAGCTAGTGTTCACGAGATAGAAGTGTCCATTAAAGCCCATCTAGTGCAAGGCATCTTCTCCTAAGAGTGAAGGAGTCTTGATTAGGGCCAGGAGCAGTCACTGGCTGGTGCTACAATCTGCTTTAAATCAAATTCACCCGGCTCACTGTCTGATAACAGCCTGATTAAGGAAAATGGGCACCATAAATTTGATTCAATATTTGAGAAGAGAAAAGGAGGTGGTCATGTATCATCTGGGAAAAGTCTTTCATGACAGCAGGAACTCGCTTGCACTCAACAGTTGTGAAAAAGTAAAGGCATTTTGTGGGAGTGGGAAGAATGCCAGAGTAGGCAAGGTAGGGAAGAGCTGTGGCCAATTACAGACTCCATGCTCTCCACAGTCTGGAGACTGCCTTACAGTGATGAACCTGATTCCAAAGGTTCTCGTACTTCCATTTCCTCTGGCCTCCTGGGCAGTTCCACATGCATCTCAGACTCAACAGACCCCAAGTCAAACTCAGAGCGGCTCATCTCTCAACCTGTTCTTCCCAGGCTCCATTATCTTCGCTAAGAGAATTGGTGTCCACCTGCCTGGCAGTATCCCCAACTTTTCCACTCACTGAGGTCCCACTGACTTTACCTCCTTGTCATCTCTTAACTGTGTGCTGCCCTCTCTATTCCCATCGTCACTGCTGCCTTGTCCAGGACTTGTATATTTTTACCTGGGCTATGGAACAGCTTCCTACACAGCCACTGTCTTCTAGCCTTGTCTATGCAATCCATCCTGAACTTTATAGCCACAGGGATCTTTCCAAAATGCAACTTGACATGTAATTGCTCTACTTAAAAATGTCCCATGACTTAATACTATTCACACAATAAAATCCGAGTTTTTTTGATTAGCATTTGAGCACCTTCATGACTCGTCTTTCCTGTACCTTTCTCTCCTGTCATTTCTCCCCTTATTTCTCTGCCTCTCAGATATATCCTCTCTATACCCTAATCCACAGGATTGCTTTTTGTTATCTGCACAAACCAACCACCCAGAATCTCTAACTTCTAGGACTTTGTGTTATTCCCTGCCTGCCTCTTATTCTCTATATCTACCTAGAAAAATGCCACTTCCAAGATGCAGCTCAAATGTCTTTTCCTCTTTGGCAACCATTCCCTGATTATGCAAGTAGAGGTACTCACTCCTTAGTCTATGCTTTCACAGTCCCTCATATGCCCCTCAATCTCCACTAATATCACCCTGAACTGTAGATTCTATCTGCTTCTATTTGCCCCCGCCAATCCCCTAAACCAAGAATACGGGCTCTCATCTCAGAAACCATGTCTGTATTATCTGTTATCCCAACACCCCTCCTCCAGGCACACATAACAGGTGCTCAATAAATGGGCATGTTCAACTAACATGTTGAAGTTTAACTTGTATTTTTCCATTGAAGGATTCCACAGTGGAGTGAGAGTCCTAACAACGAATCTACTTCTTATCCTCAGAACCCACTTGCAAGCTCAGCTGCAACATGTGTTCCAGAGTTAGCACTGTTCAATACAACTTTCTGTGACGATGGAAATATATATACATCTGCAACTGTCCAATACAGTAGCCACTAGCCACATGTGGCTCCTGAGCACTTGAAATGTGGCTACTGTAAACGAGGAACTGAATTTTTCATTTTAAGTAACTTAAAGAGCCACCTGAGGCTAGCAGCTACTATACTTGATAGTGCAACTCTAGGTTCTCCTTGGTAAGGACCCTTCCTAGAAAATAAAACTTCCCTCACTAGTTCAGCTGCTACTGGTCCCTGCCTTGCTCTCGGGGCTCAAGGGATTGGAAACAGTGGGATGGGGTGTCTTTCATGAAGCTTAAAGCCACGGAGAACCCTGCATGGCCAGTGATCCTTGCCCACCTGCAGAGGGCATGGGGAAACTCACCATTCTATAGAGAGGGGAGCCCACAGGCTGACTTTGTAGGCAGCCTCAGGCTGCACTGGTGGATTCCAGGCAAATAGGGAGGCCGGGCTCACTGCTGCAAACCCTGACAATATTAGAGCAGGCTGACTGCTATCCAAACACTCAGTCAGCCCAGAGATACAGAGCAGGAGACAGGAATTTGATGGAAACAATGAATTAGAGGCTCAAGACAAGGGGTTAGGTTATCTGCAAAATCAGATAGCTCTGTTTAAGGACAAAATGTCATCTGGGTTAAAAACTCTGTCATCTATAGATTACCATCAAGCCTGTAAGCATCATTAATAAGGAAATATTAGAAAACCAGAGGGAGAAAGTATCCAGACTCCTCCCTCCCTCAGCTGTGCAAAGGGCCCTTGAAGGTGTTAGAGCTTCGCTCCCAGCCTAAGTCTCAACTTATCTTTACGCCATGGTGATTAAGTGGCAGAGGGAGATGCACCTCAGTCCTGTGTAGAGAAGTTTGGGGGCTGGTACTCTACCATCTCCAGCTTTCTTCGATGGAGGAACCTTTTCTTCCCTCTCTCTTGGTGCTCTGGAATCCCATGACTTCCATTATTTTAAACTAATAAAGGTGAACTATTGAAAGGACTTTTAAATGCGATTTAAACTTTATGTTTCACATGGATAAATCAGTAAGTCAGAAAAATTGTATAAAGAGATCATTTTTCCTGATTTTGGGGTATTACCATATGCTCCAGGTCTCCAAAGTGAGTGAGGAAAAGACCTGCTCTAGGCAGGGAGGTTAGAAGGATCCTAGCTGGCTGCGATGAAACTTTATGCCAGAAAACATCGAGGAGGAGAGTTTAGTATTTCAGTCCCATTCTCCTATCTCACTGCATCTGAGATACAGTGAAAGAGCCTAGACTTTCAGTTGGGCAGGCATAGGTTCAAATCCAGGCTCTGGGTTCAAATCCAAAACCCTCAAGGGTAGGCCCCTCTGAACTTCAGTTTTCTCATCTATAAAATGGGCATAACAACACCTACAGTGCTGGAGACTGTGACAAAGAAAGATAATAATGTAAAATACTAAGCCCAGTGCTTGGCACACAGTAGGTACCACAATAACTCCTGAGTCTTTTTCTTGGATTGTAAACTACAGCTCAGAGCCCCTCGCCTTGTAGGAAATGTTCTTTCCAGATACATTATCTTATCTCAGTAATCTAGATGTGACCAAAATAACAGCTTAGCACTTGCTAAGCTTGCTGCACATTATCATTTTATTCCTCATAACTACCTTGCTGGGGAGATACTGTCATTACCCCACTTTATAAATTCAGAACCTGAGGATCAGAGACTTGACCAAAGTTACAAAGCTAGTCAGCAGCAGAGTGAAGATTCAAGTCCAGCCACGTGTGGCTTTAATGCCCATCCTCTGGAGTGTCAGGCAGCCCTGCCTTGCAGAGATGACAATGGTTTGGTTGCCTGAGACTTTCTCCCCAGCCAGCAGCTCTCACCTATGTAGTTCTTCATCAGAGGGTGAGTACTTGGCGGTGACATCAGCCAGCTCCCCGAAGATCTGCTTGCTGTAAACAGTGAGGGAGGACAGCAGGATTAATTCCTGCCACGTAGAGCTCAGGAGGCACGTGTAATCCTTGATTGAGAGCTCGCAGAAGAAAGGCAGTTTCTTGATCCAGGCAATCTGCCTAAAAAGCAGCTCGTCAGCCAGGCGGCAAAGCAGGGCAAATAGCTCTGCTTGAGTCACAGCATATCTGGGGGTGGGTAGGAACAGGAGAAATTTACTTCTAGTGGCCAGAATGGTGAGGATGGGGGCAAAGGGAGAGAGTACTCCTAAGGGCACAAAGGGTCTCTGGCAGTGGGCTCCTTGCCCTTGACCAAGCATCTCCAGCTCCATTCAATTCAGTTTAATGATAAAGGGACAGGACTGGGGCCAGCAGTAAGCTCAGGGCTGGAGGAGCAGATTTGAGAAGAAAAGGTTGCAAAGGGGAAAGGAGGCTTAGAAATTTGTGCAATTATCAGGGAGTATGACTTTTAATGCTCCATGTGTTAGAAGAAAATTCTGTCACTTTTGCACCAGTTTTGGAAATGAGAGCTCCATTAGGGTGAATCTGGTGCCTACTCAATACGGGGATTGGCACAAAAATGAGCCTTGGGGCGAGGTGGCTGAAAGAGAAGAGAACAGGTTCAGAAGCTTTTCTTGCTCTCATTGCACCCCCTGGTGGTGCGAGTTCAGGAAAGTAAGCTACTGCGGGATGGAAGGAGCAGGGCATTTCTCATCTCTGGGCTGGAGGGAATAGGGTCCCAGTTTTCTTTCTCTCAAGGTCCCTGTCATGACTCTTCCCCACACCCCCACATCAGATTTATAAAGGTTTTGGTGGTGGCCTTCTTGTGGCAGACATCTGAATTTCCTCTTCTGAAATTGGAAACTAGCTTAAGAAATCTCAGGATACCTTTTGGAGCAGAGGGGGCAGTCTAAGCTTAATAACACTCAAACAGCCTATGCTCCAGGCTAAATGAATAATGAGTACAGCAATGGGTGGGCTGAATTATTATCTACTCAGGCAGAGCTGACAGGATTGAAAGAGTATTCCTTCTACCCACTCAGGCCTGCACACAGAGCACACGGCCCTAGGCTACTGATGAGTATGTTGACTACAGATACAGACAGGTCACAACCAGTTAGTGCCTTGAGTGCCCTGTTAAGAAGACTAAACTTAATGTATGATTATTCCCAGAATTACAGCTCATCTCTGGCACAGAAGCACTCAGACCCATTCCAGAGACTGGCATACCTCGGCCCAACTAGAAACAAAAGTCCTTTAATCCCAACTCCATAGGGATTGATAAATAGCCCCCACTCTATGAGAAAAGGTGCTCAAGAGAAAAATGAGGGACCACTAACTTCAACGATAAGCAAAGATTTGTCCTCTGATGCTCGAGTCATTGCTTATTATCCCCCAACTCATTCCAAAGCCTGAGGTACAGCAGCCAGGGATGAAGATGGGTGTGGGGTAGGGACCACTTTGAAGCTACAGGGCTAAATAGACCAAGGCTCACTCACCCATCTTCAATCAACATGGGCGTGCCCAATGGCTCCAGGTCCTCGGCTGACACCAGCTGATGAATCAGACTATATGACTGGGGATCCAGGCTGCGAGCTTGTGGGGGCAGAAGTGGAGAGTGGGCAGAATAGCTAAAAAGGTGCGGTATATATTGATAGTGTGGAGGCACAGACATCCCCATGTATTGATCCCTGAATGCCATGAATCCATTTAGTTCCACAGACCTACTGGAGAGAAAAGTCTCATGTCAAGCAGAAACATTGCAGGTCTACTGCCTACTCAAAGGAAGTGAGCTAGGAGGTGGCTCAGGTGTTCTCTGGCCATGCACTCTGTCTTCATTAAGCTAAGGACATAATCAATGGTTACATGCATGTCTTCCCTACTAGATGGGGTCTCTGTGCAAATGTGCATATGTGTGGCTCACCTCTGGACACCCAGAACTTGGCAGAGCTGTACTGAAAAACACTGGTTAAATGGCCTCTCTGTACAGGTGCCACATTTGGAGAGTTTCACAGAATATTCATAGACTATGATGACAAAGGTGAGTGTTTGTATTTTATACTGCTAGGACAACTAAGTCAGAAACAGGCTAAGTGCCTTGCCAGGCCACAAAACAAATCCAGCACCTAGCAAAGAACCTGGCATGTGGCAACAACTCCCTAAACATTCAAAGGAAGGAACAAACTAAGGAACAAACGAATGAATGAAAGTTACAATGAAATATCAAGAGAAAGGAATATTCTTATCTTCCCCACCTTTCTTGGAGAAATCTAACAGTCAACTAGTTTTACCTAGATGACCCCTCCTGTAACAGGGGCTGGCAAACTATGGTCCATGGCCTGTTTTGGTAAATGAAGTTTTATTAGAACACAGCCACACTCATTCATTTACATATTGTCTCTGGCTGCTTCCACACTACAATGGCAGAACTGAGTAGTTGAGACCTAGACTGTGTGGATTGCAAACCCTAAAATATTTACTATCTGGCCTTTATAAAAAATGTTTCTCAACCCCTGTCCTAAAATAAAGATTTCTGGAGAAAGAAAATCTTCCTTGGTAGCTGATGGCTGTATTTTACACCTAACAACTAACTTAAGATATCATTCTAGAACCAAGAGTCTTCAAACTGGTATTTCATGACACCAGCAAATCTGACTAACTTGAAAAGTTTTCACTGTTTCCTAAAATTTATAATGTGAAAATCTTCACTCTTGCTGAGGCAGAGAAATGATAACTTAATTCGATATTGTCAATGTGGTTTTTTTTTAAATGATAAAGTAAGTGAGAGAAAAGAGCTACAATTAAAATGTTATTCTGTTAGGTGAAGAATGTATGGGCACGGATAGTGGCTATAGCACTTTATCAATCTGCGGAAGAGACTGCTGACATTTTCAAGGTCTTTTGCTAAAAAATGGGCTGTAAAATGCTGCTTTGCATCATCGTCACCCCAACCCCAAAAGACTGAGGAAGCAAGAGTACAATGGCTGAGACGGACTGGCAGGAATACCCAGCCCAGCTCAGAGGCTGCTTGTGGGTCCATTTTTTGGGTGATCCCTAGATGATGCTGGGTTTGCCCTGAAGCTCACCTGGAGGACAGTGTGGAGCCTGGTGAGGGCTGGTTGCTCTCTGAAGCCCTGTTCCCAGGGGAACTGTGGTCGCTGTCACCATGGTTGCTCCAGTGAGTGGCCTCTTCCTCAAATTCCTGCCCAGACATAATCCTTTCGATCTCTTCCTCCGATATCTTTGACAAGGAATTGATATATGTTAGACTGGGTGTTCCTTCTTTAGGACTGAGAACTTATTTAAACGTCATGGGGCTTCTTAGAACTCTAGAGAGAAAGCCAAATTCCCTCCCCTCCACCCACATACTCCAGGTCTCTCTCTCACTAATCTTAGGACAGCTTGGTTGCCTGCCTGCCAGCACTATGGCTCACCATGGCATTCCTTTTGTCCATTTACCCTCCTCCCAGCCACAAAGCCTCTAGGTTCCTCAACACTCCTCTTTGTCCTTAGTCTATTCTTTCCTGCTGCTGAAACACCACTCTTCAATAACAAACTCCTACTTGCCATTTAAGACCCAATTCAAATGTCACCTTCTTTTTGAATCCTTCTATTACTAAGTGCAGACAGAATTTTAGGTCCTTCTTCTATCCACTCATAATTCTGTGTATTCTGAGAGAGGCAGAATACCATAACGGTTAAGAGTTTGAATTTTACACTCAAATCACCTTTGTTCTAATCCAGGTTCTGCCACTTTCTAGTTGTACAATCTTGGGCAAGTCATACAACTATTTAAACCTAAGTTCCTTCACCTGTAGAGTGGAGAGAATAATAGTATATCTATCACATAGGACTGTTTTGAGGATTAAATTAATATATTATCACATGTTTAGAAAAGGGCCTAGCACATAACAACTATTATGGAAGGCTGACAATGATATCCTGATTATTATTGTTATTTTTATAGCACCTATGGTAATGTATCATAAAAATATCCTCTGTAAGACCTTAGGCTATGACAGGATCTAGAAAAAAGCAGTACTCAAATAAATGCATGTTGGATAAATGAATAAATGTCCACTTACTAAGTACTGACTATATACCTTTGCATGAGATTTCTTAGTAAGAAAGACATTTCTAGGGCTTCCCTGGTGGCGCAGTGGTTGAGCGTCCGCCTGCCGATGCAGGGGACGTGGGTTCGTGCCCCGGTCCCGGAGGATCCCACATGCCGCGGAGCGGCTGGGCCCGTGAGCCATGGCCGCTGGGCCTGCGCGTCCGGAGCCTGTGCTCCGCGATGGGAGAGGCCACAGCAGTGAGAGGCCCGCGTACCGCAAAAAAAAAAAAAAAAAAAAAAAAGAAAGACATTTCTAAGCCTACTGAAAAAAGAAGAAACTGTAGCTCAGACAAGCAAATTGACTTGCCCATGTCTGAGCAGGAGTTTGAGGAAGAGGCCAAAGTAGCCAAGTATTCAGTCCAATGCTCTAGCTACTATGCCATATAGGGAGTGGACACACACTTCTTCTCTAAAGTGTTTAATCCAGAGTTGAGGCCAAGCTGGCTAAAGTCAGCACACAGAATGAGAGTGAGTGCTGAGGAAAAAGAGCCAGATGAATTTTTGTTTCTTGTTCCTATGGAAAGCCTGGGAGGACATTTTCTCCCAAGTCTGTCTGACACAAACCTACATACTTCTTTGCCTGTGAGGGAAACTTGAGCTGCTCCAATCATAGATATAAATAGGCATTTAGAACTGGAAGTTAGCCAACACAGAGGACTTTGAGGGAAAACGAGAAATGTTTAACTGGTGTTCAAGTTGAGTGATTGGTTTTAAATAGTTTGGGTTGCATATTGAATTAGAGGGTTTGTCTTTTTTTATTCAGTCACATGTAGCAAAAAAACCCAAATCTTTTCTCTTAGAGGTCCTAAGAACACTGAAATCATTGTTTACATTTTATAAGACACAAGAAGACAAGTGGTGCCATCAAATTACAAGCCATCTACTGAGGCCCCGAATGTGCAGCCTCAGTGACGGTGGTGAGAGCAAAACCAGAACATCGAGGTCATGGAAGTACTTGAGCTTGGTAAAAAGGGCCAGTTATGGTAAAATCAAGCTTATTCCAGCTGGAAGTCAAAGTTGGACTGTACTTGTCTCTCCCTGAGGGTCTCATGGGACACTAAGCAATCATTAAGGCATTGAACAGGGGATGGAACTTGTTGGGAGTGCTTGAATCTGGGTGTAAATCTCATCTGTCATTTCCTAGCTGGGTACTTACTGTTGGGCAAGTCACTCAAGTTCTCTGAGCCTTAGCTCCCTCATTGGTAAAATGGAGATAATACCACTTCCCTCATAGCTCATGATTCCCTCTCTGGGTGCTGGAGCAAAGAAGCATACAGGTTTGAGTCAGACAGACTTGGGAGGTTAATCTAAGATAAAGTTATTAAGTGAAGGTGCACAATAGGTGCTCAATAAATGGAAATTCTATCACTTCTTTTTTTTTTTAAAGATGTTGGGGTAGGAGTTTATTTATTTATTTTTGCTGTGTTGGGTCTTCATTTATGTGCGAGGGCTTTCTCTAGTTGTGGCAAGTGGGGACCACTCTTCATCGCGGTGCGCAGGCCTCTCACTATCGCAGCCTCTCTTGTTGCGGAGCACAGGCTCCAGACGTGCAGGCTCAGCAGTTGTGGCTCATGGGCCTAGTCGCTCTGCGGCATGTGGGATCCTCCCGACCAGGGCTCGAACCCGCGTCCTCTGCATTAGCAGGCAAACTCTCAACCACTGTGCCACCAGGGAAGCCCACTTCTTATTTTTAATTAAACACGGTTAAGAACTTGGAGATAACAGCTCTCTCTTCCTAACACACCACCTAGAAACAGTAAAAGACTAAAAGGAAAATTTTTTGCCCAGTATCAACAACCCAAAAGCAATGACAGATGAAATAGGTTTTTCTGAGCATCAGCCTCCTCAATTCTGGAGAGAACATAGAGTCTGGAGATGTAAATGACTGAGGATCCCTTGGCATGGTGAGAGAGCCACAGAGGGTACTCAAAAAACATTAGGTAATAGTGAGGAAGGTTTTTCATTGAAGAAATGCTTAAGAATTCTCCCCAATGGATAAACTTTCTATTGTATCTAAGTATAAAAAGAATAAATACAAATAAGGCCATATATGAAAAGCCCATAGCTAACATCATACTCAGTGGTGAAAAACGGAAAGCTTTTCCTCTAAGATCAGGATCAAGACAAGGATGCCCACTCTTACCACATCTATTCAAGATAGCACTAGAAGTCCTCACCAGAGCAATAGGCAAGAAAAAGAAACAAAAGGCATCTAAATCAAAAAGAAATAAAACTATCTCTGTTCACAGAAGACATATGATCTTATATGTAGATAACTTAAAGATGTCACCAAAAAACTATTAGAACTAATATAAGAATTCAGCAAAGCTGCAGGATACAAAGTCAACATAGAAAATCAGTTGCATTTTTATATACTAATAATGAATTATCTGAAGAGAAAATTAAGAAAACAATCTCATTTACAATAGTATCAAAAAGAATAAAATAGGGGCTTCCCTGGTGGCGCAGTGGTTGAGGGTCCGCCTGCTGATGCAGGGGACATGGGTTCGTGCCCCGGTCCGGGAAGATCCCACATGCTGCGGAGCGGCTAGGCCCGTGAGCCATGGCCGCTGAGCCTGTGCGTCTGGAGCCTGTGCTCCGCAACGGGAGAGGCCACAGCAGTGAGAGGTCCGCGTACCACGAAAAAAAAAAAAGAATAAAATACTTAGGAAAAAACTAAGGAGGTGAAAGGCTTGTACACTGCTGAAAGAAATTAAAGACATAAATAAATGGAAAGACATCCTGTGTTCATAGATTAAAAGACTTAATATTGTTAAAAAGTCCATACTATCCAAAGTGTTCTACAGATTCAATGTAATCCCTATCAAAATTCCAATGGCATTTTTTTGCTGAAAAAAACAATCCTAAAATTCATATGAAACCACAAAGAACCCCAAATAGCCAAAACAATCCTGAGAAAGAACAACAAAACTAGAGACCTTGCACTTCCTGATTTCAAAACATATTACAAAGCTAAAGTAATCAAAACAGTAACGTACTGGCACAGGACAGACATACAGAGCCCCCAAATAAACCCAGACTTATGGTCAAAAGATCTTTGACAAAGATGCCAAGACTACACAATGGGAAAAGGAGAGTATCTTCAACAAGTGGTGTTGGGGGTTTCCCTGGTGGCGCAGTGGTTGAGAGTATGCCTGCCGATGCAGGGGACACGGGTTTGTGCCCCGGTCCGGGAAGATTCCACATGCCGCGGAGCGGCTGGGCCCGTAAGCCATGGCCTCTGAGCCTGCACGTCCGGAGCCTGTGCTCCACAATGGGAGAGGCCACAACAGTGAGAGGCCCGTGTACGGCAGAAAAAAACAAAAAAAAACAAGTGGTGTTGGGAAAATCGGATATCCATATGCAAAAGAATAAAATTAGAGTTTTACCTTATGCCATATGCAAAAAGCAACTCAGTGGATTAAAGACTTAAACATAAGACCCAAAACAGTACAACTCCTAAAAGAAAACACAGAGAAAAAACTTCTTGACATTGGCCTTGGCAATAATTTTTCTTTTTTTAATTGGAGCATAGTTGAGTTACAATATTGTGTTAGTTTCAGGTGTATAGCATAGTGATTCAGTATTTTTACAGATTCTATTCCATTACAGGTTATTACAAGATAATGGGTATAATTCCCTGTGCTATACAGTATTATCCTGTTGCTTATCTATTTTATATATAGTAGTTTGTATCTGTTAATCCCATACCCCTAATTTGTCAATGACTTCTTGAATATGACATCAAAGCAAAAATAGAAATATAGGATTACATCAAACTAAAAGACTTCTGCAAAGCAAAGGAAACAATCGACAAAGCGAACAGGAGACTTCCAGAAAATTTTTGCAAACTATGTATCTGATAAAGGGTTAATATTCAAAATATATAAGGAATTCCTACAACTCAACAGCCAATTAACTAATTAATCAGCCTGATTAAAAAAAGCAAATACTAGGGACTTCCCTGGTGACACAGTGGTTAAGAATCTGCCTGCCAATGCAGGGGATACAAGTTCGAGCCCTGGTCCAGGAAGATCCCACATGCCGCAGAGCAACTAAGCCCATGTGCCACAACTACTGAGACTGCACTCTAGAGTCTGTGAGCCACAACTACTGAGCCCACGTGCCACAACTACTGAAGTCCGCCCGCCTAGAACCCGTGCTCTGCTACAAGAGAAGCCACCTCAATGAGGAGCCTGCGCACCACAACAAAGAGTAGGCCCCACTTACCGCAACTAGAGAAAGCCCACGTGCAGCAACGAAAACCCAACACAGCCAAAAATAAATAAATAAAAATTTTTTTAAAGTAGCAAATACTTGAATAGACATTTCTCCAAAGAAGACATACAAATACCCAACAGGCATATGATAAGGTGCTCAACATCACTAATCATCAGGGAAATGGAAATCAAAGCCATAATGAGAAATCACCTCATGCCTATTAGGATAGCCAGTATCAAACAAGCAAGCAAAGAAGCAAGCAAGCAAGCAGACAAACAAACAAAAAGCTCCAGAAAATAAGAAGTGCTGGAGAGGATGGGGAAAACTGGAACCCTGCACACTTGGGTGAGAATATATAAATAAAATGTTGTGGCGACTATGGAAAACAGTATGGAGGTTTCTCAAAAACTTAAAAACAGAATTATCATATGACACAGTAATCCCACTCGGTATTTATCCAAAAGAGTTGAAATCAGGATCTTGAAGAGATACCTGCACTCTCATGTTCCCAGCAGCCAAGGCCATGTTCACTTTAGCCAAGAGGTAGAAACAACCTAAAATGTCCATCAATGGATGAATAGATAAACAAAATGTGCTATATTCTATTTACAAAAGCCAGGAAATGGAAGCAACCTAAATGTCCATCCACACAGGAATGGACAAAGAAGGTGTGGTACATACTACTCATGGAATATTACTCAGCCATAAAAAAGGAATGAAATAAAGCCATTTGCAGCAACATGGACGGACCTAGAGATTGTCATACTGAGTGAAGTAAGACAAATAAAATATCATATGGTATCACTTATATGCAGAATCTTAAAAAATGGTACAAATGAACGTATTTACAAAACAGAAATAAAGTCACAGATGTAGAAAACAAACTTATGGTTACTGGGGGGAATGGGGGGGATAAATTGGGAGATTAGGATTGAGATATAGACACTACTATATATAAAACAGATAACTAAAAAGGACCTACTCTACAGCACTGGGAACTCTACTCAATACTCTGTAATGACCTATATGGGGAAAGAATCTAAAAAAGAGTGGATATATGTATATGTATAACTGATTCACTTTGCTGCATAGCAGAAACTAACACAACATCATAAAGTCAACTATACTCCAATAAAAATTAAAAACAAAAAACACAAAGCAAAAACAAACAAAAAACGTGCTATATACATACAGTGGAATATTAGCCTTAAAAAAGAAGGAATCCTGTCATATGCTGCAACATGGATGAACCTTGAGGACATTATGCTAAGCAAAATAAGGTAGTCACAGACGGACAAGTCCTGCATGATTCCACTTATATGAGGTATCAAAAGTTGTCAAACTCTTAGAAGCAGAAAGTAGAATGGTGGTTGCCAGGAACTGGGGGGAGGACGAAATGAGGAGTTGCTGTTCAATAGGTATAAAGTTTCAGTGGTAAGATTAAGAAGTTCTAGAGATCTGCTGTACGGAATGTGCGTATAGTTGACACTACTGTACTGTATACTTAACAATTTGTTAAGGAGGTGTATTTCCTGTTACATGTTTTTTACCACACAAAAAAGAGCAGCTATGAATGGAGACCGAAATAAATTAATTTGCAAGAGACACATATGACTTGAATAAATGAATAAAAATGTTTGATTTAAAAAAGAGAATGAATGCAGCACACACCCCACACCTGAGTGCATACGTGTACCAAGCTCATGTGACAGAAAACCCTCCCATACATCATCAGCGTATGTCTCAAGCCAACTCTGAATTCCTGTCTTTCTCTCACTCCCTCATATTCAATTGGATAAATCCTATCAATTTTACCTATTAAACATTTCTTGAATCTATTCCCTCTCCTCAATCTGCACTACCACTGTCCAACTTCAAAACCACACTGTCTATATCTCTCGCCTGGACTTCTGTAAAACCCTTTTAACTGCTTTTTCTCTGCTACCAGTTTCACTGACCCTTACCCAGCTCCTCATAAACAATTTACATGGCTAGAACGATCTTTCCAAAATGCAAATTTGACCATATCCCTCTTTCTACTTAAAACCTTTTAGTAGTTGCCTCTTGGCCTACCCCCATAATTCTTGAATCATGGTCCCTGCCCACTAGGGTACTGAAGGATTCACTTCATGGGTCGTAAGCAGATCCAATTCTCTATCATGATGAAGTTCTTCTGCTGGCCAAGTAAGAACAAGCGATGCAGGCTGGCCCCGCAAAGGCTTTACTAAAGGAGCTATAATCAAAGTTAGTTGAAGGCCACTTTTTAGAGAACTGATTCCAAACTCAAGGAATCTGCCTTATCTCCTGCCACTTCACAACATGTGCCCAGTGCTCTAGCCTGAGTGAATGAACTCCTTGCCATCCCTTGAAGATTCCTTTTACAGTCTATTCTGTCTAGCAGGAATAAAAGATGTTTGGGTTTCCACCCCTTCTCAACATAGCTAATTCTTCCTTTTCCTTGAAGACTCAGTTCAAACTTTATCTTCTCCAGGAAGCCTTTCCTGAGTGTCTTCAGTCCTCAACCATGGCTCTGGTCCAAACAGAAAAGAAGCCCCTTCTTTCTGTACTCCCTGGGCAACCTCTGTTATCACCCACTGTATTATGATGTCCGTTTACATATCTGTCTTTCCAACTACACTGAATTTACAGTACAGGGGGCCTGGTACAGAGTAAGTAATACTGAGTAAATGTTTGTGGAACTGAATGGGTATTACCTTCCCTACTTTACAAACAGGCAATCAATGAACTTTCTGCTGAAATATCTTTTTTTTTTTTTTTTTTTTTTGCAGTACGCGGGCCTCTCACTGCTGTGGCCTCTCCCACTGCGGAGCACAGGCTCCGGACGCGCAGGCTCAGCGGCCATGGCTCACGGGCCCAGCCGCTCCGCGGCACGTGGGATCTTCCCAGACCGGGGCACGAACCCGCGTCCCCTGCATCGGCAGGCAGACTCCCAACCACTGCGCCACCAGGGAAGCCCTGAAATATCTTTAGTGACACTGAACAGCAAAGTAGTCTTGCTGATTTCTGCCAGACTAAGTAACTACAACCTTAAGTGACTGACATAAAAAGTCCTCTGGGAAATTCCCTGGTGGTCCAGTGGTTAGCATTCCACACTCTCACTGCGGAGGGCCTGGGTTCAACTCCCGGTCAAGGAACTAAGATCCCATAAGCCGCGTGGCGTGGCCAAAAAAAAAAAAAAAAAATCCTCTGGATGCTTTAGAACCAGAATTGGATTCATCTTCTATAAAAATCCTTAGGAAGAGTTGAGGCATCACAAGTGGAGCTTTAACCATTATCTTATATATTTAAGATTTTCAAAGCACTTTCATATCCAGGCTCTAAAAGCAGTTTCACAGGAATGAAAGTAAAGATGGCTCCCCCTAGCAGCAGATAAGAGGATCAAGGTGAGCAGCTACAGGAGCAACTGGAGGCCTGAGCTTTCGGGGTAGATCACAAAGAGTAAGACCTAGAACTCACCTGGACTGGCCCAATGCTCTTATTCCGGCCTCCAGGCATGCCATCTTCTCTGATTGCTGGAAGGAAACATAAGTTAAGACAGTAAGAAGCATGCCCACAGAAGTCTAGGCACAAAAAGAGAACTTATTTGGCCAAAAGCATAAAGTAGTAATTGGTGAAGCTAAGATTAAAACACCGATCTTTCTGGACCCAAAGCACATATTCTTTCCATCATTCCAGGTTAGCTCATAAGCAGCAGATACTTTGGGGCCCCCAAAGCACTGGATACACACTACACACACTGTATACATTCAATATGCTCAACAAAGATGACAGCCTTATTAATAGTCCTACAGTTACAAATAACCCACCAAGATAATGCATTTGAAGGCCTTGATAAATTCAAGGGGGCAGGGGGGGAGATAAAAAGAATACTCCCATTTTTAAATAAAATATTTTTTATTTCTAGTTTAGGTTTGAGACTAATTTGCAGGATGAGGAAAACAGGTTTTTTGTTTTTTAATTACTCAGAATTTTGACCTCATTGGCTCTTTTCTACAAAGGCAGTCAGTAGAGTTCCCTTGCAGTTGATTTCCCACTCATGTAATTCAACAAAAAGAAGCTATTTAGCATTTCCTAACTATAAAAAGCAGACTTTAAATAGTACCAGCCTCATTAAGAATAACAACTACTAACACTATTACCATCATTGTTTACAGAGTACTTAATACGGGGGCACAGACAAGGAACCCCTGATTTGCAATTACAGAAGGGTTCTGGTGTCTGGCAAAGCTTTCTGGAAAATATAACTTCTGAACCGAGTCTTAAAGGATAAATATGATTTATGCAGGCAGGAAAAGGGTGCTCCAGGTTGAGTGGGCAGCATACAGAAAAGCTTCAAGTTGAAAGTAAGCGTGTGTGTGTGTGTGTGTGTGTGTGTGTGTGTGTGTGTGTGTGTGAGAGAGAGAGGGAGAGAGAGGGAGAGAGAGGGAGAGAGAGGGAGAGAGAAGGAGAGAGAGGGAGAGAGAGGGAGAGAGGGAGAGAGGGAGAGAGGGAGAGAGGGAGAGAGGGAGAGAGGGAGAGAGGAGTAGCAAGAGATAAGGCTGAAGAGGCCAACTGGGGCCAGATCATAGAGAGCCTTGGATGCCAGGCTAAGAGTATGGACTTTAGCAGAGGAGCCTGAGGATAAGATGGAATGCAGGGGAGGATGTGGTCATGTTGGCATATTTGAAAAATCTTTGTGATGGCAACTGTGGAAGGTGGCTTGGAGAGGGTAATATTAACAGAGAAGTAATGGCATCATGTGAGAGCAAGCTTTGCTATAATACACCTGGCTCCAAAAAAAATTAACATGCACAATCTGTAAAGTCGTTAGGGCAGGGCTGGTTGCCTCAAAAGCTAAGGGCTCGGGCTTCCCTGGTGGCGCAGTGGTTGAGAGTCCGCCTGCCGATGCAGGGGACATGGGTTCGTGCCCCGGTCTGGGAGGATCCCACATGCTGCGGAGCGGCTGGGCCCGTGAGCCATGGCCGCTGAGCCTGTGCTCCGCAGCGGGAGAGGCCACAGCAGTGAGAGGCCCGTGTACTGCAAAAAAAAAAAAAAAAAAAAAAAGCTAAGGGCTCTAACAGTTACCTGTGGCAACTGAAAGGCTGACAGTAAGTTCATTTTCCTTAAAGCAGCCATTATTCTTAGTCTTAGAAGATCACACACTCAGAATTATACAAGCTTGAGTCTAAATCCAGTTTCTGCCAGGTCTGTGTAATTACGGACAAGTTTTTTTCATCTCTCTGAACTTCAGTTTACTTAAGAATAAAGAGGGCTATTGGAACCTGTCTTATGGGGTATTGTGAGGATAATATATAATTTAGCTAAAGCACCAAGCATAGGGCCTGGCATATGAAGTAGGAGGTAACAGCCTGCTTTACAAGGCTGCTGTGAATTTGGGTCAAGAAACATAGACAGCTAGATATATATTATCTAGATGCACGCTGGTTGTTGTCTAGAAGCTCTCTTTCAACCTTATTTCAAGTTCTAAACATCCTTAAAATTCCTCCTCTGCTGATCCAGGGTCAATGACAGTCTTCAGATACTCATATTTCCAATACTGATATCTCACACGTCTTTGCTTCAGCTCACAGGTACAGAACAAAGATCTGTCACTGGCAGATAGAACACTGAATATTTCTCACTTGATACTCCACTCTCAGTGTCTTGGAGGTGAGGAAGGAACTCAACTTGCTTTCCTTTTTGTTTAAAGGGCCACAAATCTTAAAGATTTACATCTTGCCAATTTCACCTTCTGATATTTAAAAACTCGTGCTGTCCCTCAACCCCACCTGGAGTAAGAAACTCCTATACGTGTTAGATAGTATCATCGGTAAAATTAACCCATGAGGAAAGTATTAGTATTATCACTCCCACTGAACAGATGACTCTAATGCTCAGAAAAATGAAGTATTTTGCTTAGGGTGATAGAAACTAAATAACAGAACCAGACTATCAGATTAAGACCAACCTTCTTTCCACCACTACAATTTCCTTAAGTGTGTGTGCATCCCATTGGAGAAACTAATTTTAGGTGGTGCTTAAACTCTTAATTATACATTTATCCTAATGTGCATTAAAAATACTGATTTGTCATTCACTGAAGTGATAAAAATTCCATTTGAAAATTAACTTTGATTTTTTCAAAAATATAATTTAAAGAAGAACATAAACAACTGGTTTAATCAGAGATGGTAACATCTGTTAAGACGGCATGATACTGCCTGAAGTGTGGGCAGCAATACCACATGTCACAGTGCCTCTGTTAAGAACCTGGATCATATTTTAAAACTTATATTCAGATACATGAGATTGCATTTGATCCTCACAACAACCTTAAAAAGTATATACATTATTATTATCCTATGCAGATTAGACACGAGGAAACGAAAGCTCAAAGAGGAAAAGTGACTTGCTCAAGGTTATTCAGCAAAGAACTGACAGAGCTGGGATTTCAATTTAGGTTTTCTGATTCTAAAGTTGTGCTTGTTCCTTGATGCTACTCTGAGCTAAGAGCAAGTTTTTCAGCAGGGCTGAGAGTCTTCTGGTAGTGAAGTTATTAAAATAAAACAACAGAACAAAGGGCTTCTGGGTATAGGATCACAGCAACAGTTCTGTTGCACCTCTCATCTAAGCCTAAGAGAATGGCACCAGCTATGGTTCTTCTATCTACTCAGAAGAAGCACAAATACTTTTTCTGCTCTAGAACTCATGTACCTACTATTCCTCACTTGCTTAGGCCTGGGTAGCCAACCAAACCCAGAAACCAGAAAGGTAGAAAGACACAAAGCTAACTACATCAAAGCACTGTTCAAAATCCACTGGTGCTTCCCTGTGGTCTATGGGCTAATTAAATACAAGCTCCCTAGCTTGGCATTCAAGATCCTCTGTGATCTGGTTCTTATGGGACTCTCCATCCTCATCTTTAGCCAAAAATGTTACACTGTACCTACAGAGAACTATTTGTTAGTTCTTGAACATGCCATGCTGTTTTACAACACAGTTTTGCCTCTGCACGCGTTGCTGCCTCTATTGAGAAAGAAACTTCACAGTGGAAAAATCTAACACCACCACGTTACCCAAGTGACACCACCTTAACTAAGTGGCTCAACTTAAAATGACCAATAATGGGACAAACTTACACCATGTGCTCTAGATAGGATGCACTAAAAGGACACAACATTGCTTTTGTGGCATTCTTGCCAAAACTGCACAACCGCAACCTAGTTGTGAGGAAAGTGACAAACCCAAATTGAGGGACGGTCTACAAAATAAATGATTTGTTTTCTTAAAAATTGACAATGTTATTAAAGACAAAAAAAGAATGAGGAACTACTTCAGATAAAAGGACATTAAAAAGACCTAAGAACTAAATATAATGTGTGATTTTGGATTGGCTCCTAGATTAGAAAATAGAAATTGCTACAAAGGACATTGGGATAACAAGTGAAATCTAAATACGGTCTGCAATTAATTAATAGTATTATGTCATGTTAAATTTCCTGATTTTGATAATAGTGCTGTGGTTATTTTAGAAGGAAAGGGGAATGAAATCTGTAACTTACTCCCAAATAGTTAAGAACACACACATGGAAGAAGAGAGAGGGACAGAAGCGGGAGCCATTTTTACAAAGCTCTAAGTTTGTAAGGAGCTTGAACTTCTATTCCTTCAAGATTCTGCTCAAATATTATCTCTTCTTGAGATTTCTCGGTGCTCCATTTTTATCCTGGTAAAGTGATACGGCAATGCCACAGGATCACTGTCTCAACAATGTCGTTCTGCAAACAGCAACCTCCTCCAAGCTTTCCTTAACCTTTTCACTTTTGAACTAGTTATCCAGCAAGTTATGAGACAACAAAGTTATGGGAATTTTAAGTATTTTCGCATAATTACTTAACTGATATGAATTCCCCATGTGGCTCAGTGTAGCTTCCTCTTGCCTCTGATGATTTTAACAATATTTCTCCCATCCCATTTCCTACCCTGCCCCCGCCACCATCACAGTCAATTCATCAAACCAGGAAGCATCCTACACTAATTGGGACACGAGAAAAGTAGGACTTGGTCATGGCCCATGAGAGGATCACTGTCTAATAATGGGGGCAGTGGGGGAAACAGACAAGTACACAGACAAAGAGTACAAGGTGATCAGCGTTATGCAGAGAGCAAAAAAGGGCGATGGAAGCACAAAAGGGTTATATGGTGGAGGGTGGTGTCAGAGAAGGCATCTTAGAGGATGTTACAAATAAAAGCTGAGTCTAGAATGAAAAGTATATATAGTCAGGTGAAGAAGAGGGGTAGAACATTCCAGGAAGATGAAACCAAATGTGCAAAGCCCCCAAAACATGAAATATCCCCGAGTTCTTGGAGAACTGGATTATGTGGGAAGAGCAGCAGAGGGAGAGGGAAGGGATGCCAGAGGTCTTGAGAATCATTCTGAGGAGCCCGCCTTTACCTAAAGACTGCAAGATGTGTGAGGAGGATGTGTTTCGGGGGTATTGGTGTAGTAGTGGGGATGGACAGAAAGGGCCCAGCCTCTACTCACCATACTTATTTAAATCTCCCTCATTGCTTTGCTAATTAATTTCCTTACCAGCCAAGTTCAAGGTCTGAAAAGATATCTATGTCCAGAGATGGGGGGGGCATAGGCTGAGTGTAGGCTCACACATGACAGCTGTATTTTTTAACAGTTAATTTTTAAAATTTTGAGGTTAAGTTTAGATTTATAGAACAATTGCAAAAACAGTACAGAGAATTCCCGTATACTCTACACCCAGCTTCCCCTTCTGTTAACTAAGCTTACATAGCCATAGATCATTCATCAAAACTAGAAAATTAACTTTGGTAGAACACTATTCACCAAAGACTTTATTCAGATTTTCCCAGTTCTATTAATGTCCCTTTTCTGTTCCAGAATCCAATCCAGGATCTCACAATGCATGTAGCAGTTATGTTTCCATAGTCTCCTCCAATCTGTGACAGTTGCTTAGTCTTTCCTTATCTTTTGTGACCTTGGCACTTATGGAGAGTATTTTGTAGAATGCCAGTTATTTTGAAGAATATTGCTCAATTTGGGCTTGTATGTTTTCTCATGATGAGACTGGGGATAAATCTATCCATCCCTGTGTGTGTATATGTGCATATGTATATGTGTGCCCTTCTTAGTGATCATATCAGGGGGTACATGATGTCAATGTAAACACACTGATGTTCTCTTGATCCTTTGGCTAAAGTGATATCTGTCAGAATTCTCTACTGAAATGTACTATTTTTCTCTTTGTAATTACTAAATATTCTGAGACTATTCTAAATATTCTGTTTCTGTTCAAACCCATGCTCTCTTATTTTAGCATCCATCAGTGGATCTTGCCTATAGCAACTACTATGGTGTTCTAATGGTGATTTTCTATTTCCCTCATTTTTTCAACACTTACTAGAATTCCTCTGTAAGGAAGAATCATCATTCCTCTATTTATTCAGTTCATTTTATCAGTATGAACTCATGGATATTTAATTCTTTGGGTTATAAACTAATATATATATATATATATATATATATATATATATATATAGCACCTTCTAACTTTCCGGCACCACAAGATGCTCCAGACTCATCTTATAGTATTCCCTGCCTCAGCCCTAAAATTAACCAGTTCTCCAAGGACTTCTGATTCCTTTTATTGATATTTAGAAACCAAGATATGGACGCTAGGTGCTCGTTACTATTGGGGGTGTCATTGCTTCTAGCCCTTCTCAATGGCTGAGCTACGAAATATATGTATGTATACCAACTCATGTATCTACACACACATCTATATTTTTTTAATCTATCTAAACATGACTCCATATTACAATAACCTCTGACTCCAATCTAGTACCAGAGGTGTCATTCTAGCCTTCCCCTTTCCTGATTTATAACTTCTTTCCCTGATGTGAGAAACCCAACTCTCATTATCAACAGTTTATTTCCTTATTTGTTCAACCCTAGTATACAAAGTAGTAAAAGAATTCCTAAACCATAACCTTGAGAGAATCAAATTTATAAACCAGAGTGCTTTGTTTGTATACAGTTCTTTTTGTCTTCAGTTTTAACAGTATACAGTCAAAACACTATTTTCCAAGGCCAGCTCCTTTCTTCCTCGTTCCCTTCAGTGTGGCTATGTGATTTATTTGTAATATTAGACTCGTTTGCTAAATGCTACAGTCTCTCTCCACCCCCGCCCACCATACTGGTTGCTTAAAAAAAATTTATATACAGTGAAATTCACTTCTTTTGTGGTGCTCAGTTCTATAGCTTTTGACAGATGCATAAAATTATGTGTCAAACATCATAGTTCCATCACCCCAAAAATACTCCAGCGGCAACTGCAATTTTAATTCTGCTTTCTCAGCACCAACCAGGAGGTGGCAGGGTTTCTCTCTGAGACGCAGCCTTCACCATGCAACTGAGCCTGTCTGCTCTGCATGCAAACGGGCCTAGGAAGGCAGCTCTACATCCCTCACACCTCATGTGTCATCTTCTCCTGGCTATGGTTAGAGGGGTTATGTTGGGTAAGCTTCTTCCTCCCTGGAAGAGGCAAGTTTGGCTGAAAGCCTCAGAATCTCACACTCTTGAATGAATAAGCAGGACGATTCATCAGAGAGAGTAGTCAAGAAAGCAACTCATAAATACGCTTTGATAAAATACTCTCGGGCTTCCCTGGTGGTGCAGTGGTTGAGAGTCCGCCTGTCGATGCAGGGGACACAGGTTCGTGCCCCGGTCCGGGAAGATCCCACATGCTGCAGAGTGGCTAGGCCCGTGAGCCATGGCCGCTGAGCCTGTGTGTCCAGAGCCTGTGCTCCATAACGGGAGAGGCCACTCGTAAATTAAAAAAAAAAAAAAAAAAAAATACTCTCAGTGAAGGCAACAAAGGAAGATGAGAAAACTGTAGACCAAAACCAAGTCAGATGACCAGACTCTCTCTTCAATACATTACTTGGTGGCTTGTAAGGATTTCTGCAGGAGTAAACTGATAGTGGGGAAGGGAGAGGATTTCTAGGTAGCAGAAGGAAACTAGCACAGGCAGGACAGTGCAAGGCATGCTTGAGGTACAGTAAATTCTGGACAAATGAGGTTAGAAACATAGGGGACAAAGTTGGTTACAGTTTAAATGCCCTATGAAATGTTTTTATCATTTGGTAAATATAGCACATTCCAACACGCAACTAGTTATCCCATACAGTAGACATGTGAAGCAGTAACACTGTTGTCCATGTGGTTAGGTACAAGTTTTGCTTGATTAATAACAAATTACATTTTAAAAATTATTAACTGTCAATACAACAACCACTAATCCAACTACTTGTAAGTCATTTTACCTCCCTAAGCTGCCTCTGTTAACTGAGGGTAATAGTTAACATAGGGTTGTTGTGTGTATTTAATGAGATAATGCATAGAAAGTATACAAGACTTTTTGGTACACACAATGCTCAGTAAATATTAGTATTGTAAGTAAATTATAAATGACCTATATTTACCTAAATGCCCTTCTATATCTCTCTTACCTCTCTTCATAATAGGCAAGTTTTCAAAAAAATCTTATTATCCCATACACAATTAAAAAAACCAGTCTTTAGTGTCTGCTACAAAACCAATTTGAACAATTCATTAAATCTGACTAATCCCCACCCCATACTACTACTATAAGCTCTTAATACCTCGCTGGGTATTTTATATACATAGTCATATTTAATCCTCTACTGAGCTCTGAAAGTTAAGTATTATCATACCATTTTAAAGGTAAGATTTAGCATCAGAGACATAAAGCAAACTGCCCAAGGTCACAGAGCTAGTCTGTCACCAACCTCTCCCCTCCTGAACCTCTATTCTTTTACTGAACTACACTGCAAGGCTCTCCACCCTCCATGAGAATACTCCTAAAGTTCTGACATTGGCCCTCTTTCTCTTCTGTATCCAAGTTCCCTCTTTGGGTGATTTCTACCCACTAACAAAACTTTACCACCTCTATGCCAATAGCTCCACAAACTTCTACTTGTAAGCAGGACTTTTCAGCTCAGTTCCAATCCGACTTCCTTAGTGGACATCTATGTGTGTGTCCTTCTCAGGTACTTCAAATTCAGCACCTACCAAGGTCAACATTTTGCCCCATTCTTTTATTAATTAATTTACTTTTTTTTTTTTTTTTTTGCGGTACACGGGCCTCTCACTGTTGTGGCCTCTCCCGTTGCGGAGCACAGGCTTTGGACTCGCAGGCTCAGTGGCCATGGCTCACGGGCCCAGCCGCTCCACGGCATGTGGGATCTTCTCAGACCGGGGCACGAACCCGTGTCCCCTGCATCGGCAGGCGGACTCTCAACCACTGTGCCACCAGGGAAGCCCCAATTAATTTACTTTAATTCGAATTATCAGCTTCAACCTCTGGTACTGCCCAATAGTCAGTATGTCACCAACTCCTATCAGGTGAGCTTCTCCCACATCTCCCCATCTGTGCCATTACTTTCCCCTCCTCCTCTCCTTCAGATCCTTCATACCTTTCTTGTGCACTCTTCTAAATACTTTCTAAGTGTTTTTTCTGCTTCCCCCACCCCAATCCATTCTTCAAAGCTGCCCTCTGGATTAACCCCCTTAGAATATTGGTTTATTCATGTCATCTTAGGCTAATGGCTCTTGGAAAACTTCCCAATAAATCCCAAATTCTTCACCAACCTGGATGCAGATTTCTGGGTATGCCCAACCTGAGTATGCCATGCTTATACCAAACAAAATGATAACACATTCAGGGGACCTACTGCCTTCCTGCCATTTCATATAAAATTCCTGCTTCCTTTCATCATGCCCTGAAAAAAGAACTAGTGGAGTATATTAATACTACTTAGTACCTGATTGTTAATTGGGGTCTTGTCACATGGACCCTGTGCATTCATTCTCACAGGATCCTTAACATCTCACCAGTCTTTTCTCCTACCTAATCTGGGAGATCCCTGTAGGCAGATTCATTTTTGGGTTATGAGTACACAGTACAAGTGCAGGCTTGGGAAATGAATAACTCCAAGGCTTAATGGCTGACGCTAAAGATAAAGTGATGGGTGAAGTGTGGGTAGCAGAGCCACAAGCACCACTCACCCTTCCGGTTCATCCCCATCTGGAGGCATTTGAGCAGGCGGCAGTACTGGCACCTGTTCCTCTGCTTCCGAGACATGACACAGTTCTTGTCACGACTGCACCGATATACCCGCTTGTTGCAAATGCTCCGCTTGAAAAACCCTTTGCACCCCTCACAGGAGATGATTCCATAGTGCAAGCCTGTGGCGCGGTCCCCACAAATGAGACAGGTTCGTTGTTCAGCCCGATCATCTGGAACAGAAATTGAACATATGCAAGTTAGAACACAGTGGAAATAATGGCTTTAAGCCTGCAGATCTAAAATTAGCAACCCTGGATAGACCCAGAACATTACTCTCTCCAGGCTAACTGGCAAAGAGGTGGCATCTTTAAAGCCCTTGTTGTAGGAACAGACTCCTGCATCTACCTGTAGATACCACAAACATAGCCTAACTAAAAAAAGAACTCACATTCCTTCCTCTGAGTTTCATCATCACTTGGACCAGTAACCAAGTCAGAAACCTGGAAGGTATCTTTGACTCCTCCTTCTCCCTTACCTTCTTTAGCAACAGCCCATCACTTCTACCCTGTAGGAAGGTGGTAAGGATTACTTACCATGTATGTAAGTGCCCAGCATATGGTATATACCCAATAAATGACAGTTATAATTATTAACAAGCGAAGAAGCTTCCAGGCCCAGCTAAGCCATCCATGCATCCAATAGATATATACTGAGCAACTATTCTCTTCTAGGCACTGTTGTAAGGCATGGATACAGCAATGAATAAAAGACCCTGGTGAAGCTTACATTCCAGCAGAACATCTACTCTGTGTCCAGGCGCTGTACTAGGTATTGGGTATTCAGAAATAAATCATCATAATCCCCATAGTCAAGGAACTCACTGTCTAGCAACAAACAAATTAGTCAAAGCAGAAATTCAGGCTGGAATATAGCTCTTCACTTCCTCTTTGGACCAAGCAAATTCCACTTTGGACCAAGCAACTGCCAAGGAACAGGCATATGACCAAAAAAAGTGCCTTGGTGAACTATGTCAGACCTTGGTAGCGGGTCCAAGAAACCTCCAGCAGAGAAAGACAAATACCATATTATATTACTTAGAAAACAAACTTCTGGTTACCAAAGGGGAAAGGGAGGAGGGAGGGATAAACTGGGAATCTGGGATTAACAAATACATGCTACTATATATAAAATAGATAACAAGGACCTACTGTGTAGCACAGAGAACTATATTCATTGTCTTGTAATAACCTATAATGGAAAAGAATCTAAATATGTATATAACCAAATCACTCTGCTGTACACCTGAACACTGTAAATCAACTATATACCTCAATTAAAAAAACAAAAAGGAGGGCTTCCCTGGTGGCGCAGTGGTTGAGAGTCCGCCTGCCGATGCAGGGGACACGGGTTCGTGCCCCGGTCTGGGAGGATCCCACATGCCGCGGAGCGGCTGGGCCCGTGAGCCATGGCCGCTGAGCCTGCGCGTCCGGGGCCTGTCCTCCGCAACGGGAGAGGCCACAACAGTGAGAGGCCCGCGTAACGCATAAAAAAAAAAAAAAAAAAAAAAAAAAAAAAAAAAAAAGGAAAAAAGAAACCTCCTGCAAAGATTCTGATCTGTGCCAAGCACCTAACACGTGTTATCGTGCTGAATCATCACAACAAACCTAACTGAGGTACCCTTATTTTACAGCTGAGGAAACTCATGAAGCTCATGAGGTAGTATCACTCTTCAACAGTCACCCATCTAGTAAGAAAGGGAACTAGGGCTGGAACCCCCAAAGTCTATGTACCTAACCAACATACTCTGTGGCCACGGCAAGGCGAATCTATCCGTTCTACGCAGGTAAGTCAGGCCCTTCCCTTGGGAAACACACAAACACACACACAGCTTAAAAAAAGCCAAGGTCTCCCTTTGTAAATGAACAAACAGAAAGAAGCAAACTGTCCCAAATGGTGCTTGTCCAGATGTCAGATAGAGATTTCTGCACCTCTGATTCTTATAAAGGACTTGAAGGGTATTTAAAGTATGTTTACATTCATTATCTCACTTGTACCAAGACCAGGGCATGGATTATTTTTATCTTATAGATACGGCAAAGAAAATTCGGTGAGTACCAAGCGTGTACCATGCAGTGTTCAAGAGGTTTTTACTGTCTTATTTATTCATCTCAATGACTGTGAGAGGTATCTTTATCCCCATATTACAGAATCAAGAATCTTAAGAGTTAAGTAAGGGCCTTAGAAATTGGCTCCAACAGACCTTTATTTGAGGCATGAAATGAACTCCCTCTACGATATTCTAAGACAAGGGGTTGGAACTCTACTTGCACATATCCAGTGACTCAGTAAGGTACTTCATTCCATTCATTCCGTTTTAGATAGTTTTAATGGTTCAAAAGCTTTTCTTTACACTGAGCCAAAGTCTATTAACCTGAAGCTTTCCTCATTGCCCTGAGTTATGTGCTCACGGGCAAAAAATAAATGTATAACCTAGCCTAGTTCATATACCAACCATTCAGAGATTTAAAGATAAGTGGGGTTCCTAATTTTTCTTCTCCTATTTCTTATTCTTAATCATATAGTATCAAAATTTCTTGTTAAACAAAGTATCCAGAACTAAATGGTTTGATTTTCTCAATTTAAGACTCAATTAGTTTTGTTTATGTATCTGCAGCTGTCAACACCAGTATATACATAGTATTTTATAATTATCAATGCTATGCTATAAAAATGCTACACATTTTATAATGGGAAAAAAATGAAGCTTAAAGAGGTAAGGAAATTTAATTGGTTATATAATCAGGAGTGGAACTGAAATTAGAATTCAAGACTTTCTGATTTTGAGACTGATGAATTTCCAATCCCCCCCTACATTTAATTCACATCTGGTTCACAGACATCTAAATCCTGAAGTATTTATCACATATTAACATTAACGCATGTCTTTCTTATTCCATTCTTGGGAAGTGTAGGATTTCTAAACCCAATGGTAGGACTTTACACTCGTCTTTGATCAAATTTATCTTTATATAAGAAATTCTATGTGTCATTCTGGTCTATGGAACTCTTTGGGGATCTGGTCCTGCCATCCAGTATATTAGTTATTTCTCACTCCTCCTTTTCTCTAATATTGTATGGTCAATATTAGATCATTTTCATTTCCAACCTTAAAACAATATTCAACAGAAATGTGGCCTCAGGCAAGCTGTTGGAGCCCCTTCTCAATCTGACTTAACCAAATTAACCAGCTGGAAACAGCTGTTCAACTAGTTTTGTCTGTTAATTAGGCCAGACATTTCTCTATCTTATACATAAGGATATCATGTTATACGCCTCACTGAAATTTGTCTATCTTTTACATAAGCATATCATGTTATGTTCCTCACATGAAATCTGAAATTTCAGATTCATTACATCTACAGTATTCTTTTACTAGTGAGCCTAACAACACAAAGGAGATGTTCATAACCATATGGCACTCTTAATCTATTCAATGTTCTTAATCTGTTAGTCTACCTGAAAATATAACGGGGAAAAAAAAATCAGGCAAATAAGCGCTTCAAAGTAGAGACTATGGGAACATAGCCAATATTTTATAATTTTAAATGGAGTATAATCTACAAAAATATTGAATCACTATGTTGTACACTTGAAACTAATATTGTAAATCAACCATAATTGAATTTAAAAAATATATATAAAACAACACCACCAACAGAAACAATAGCAACAAAAACAAAGTAGAAACTATGGCTCTTAGTAACTTTAATGCTCAGTAAGATAACAGACACAGTTGTTGATGAAAATCTGAGGGTTTGAAAAATGATAGGTATTTAAAACTCTGAACAAGGCAGCTTGCTATCTACAAAAATAGCAATGGGTTAAAAAATAGTAGGAGAGAAGACTTACTAATTTATCAGAGAAGTTCAATGTTTGTCTTGATCAGGAATACTAGAAGGTAGAAGGGCTCAGACAGTGTACTCTAAAAATACCATTTCCTATGAACAGGAGCCAGGACTCCTAAGAGAAATGGTTGATTTCAGGTTTGAGGCAGAATGTATACAAGATGAGTCTTGTACTACCCAAGACTAATAATGGGGTTATGTCAAAAGGATACAGGGAGCAACATAAAAGCCTCCCTTAAATGGAGCAGATTATGCATCAAAAAGAATGATGGCAATGGATTAAAACACTTCAGATATAAAAATCAATGAGTTCATAATAATATTAAAAAGAAAAACTTCATTAGTTACCACTGGAGGTTTCTAGGACACCAATTCAGTATTCTGAAAATTGATGAATGAAGGGAAAAAAAATCAAACATTAAAGTAAAAACTATTGGAATCTTCCTCTTTTGCTCTCCTCCCCATGAGTAAGAGAAGAGAGGAGGGTGAACACTAAGACAGTTTTTAAGAACTTTAAACTTTAATTGGGAAGACTGGCATTAGGTAAACAGATTTGCCTGGCAGTCAAGGGAAGAGGCTTGGGTGGGGAGGTAGAGTTGAACTCGGGCCCCATGGCAAGGTAAGTCTCAACTCAATGATGGAAAGGAAAGAGACAACTGTCAGCTCTACAAAATCTTCTGAGCAGAGGCAGTAGAACATAGAGATTAAGAACTTGGTCTCTAAAGTCAGAATCCTTGCGTTCAAATCTAGGCTCTATGACTTACTTCCTGTGTGACTTTGGAAAGCTTCTTAACCTCTCCAGAGGTACCTCAGTTCCTAGTCTATAAAATGTGGGTCATACTACCTTCTTCAAGGAACTGTTGTGAGAATCAATGAGTTAACAGATTACCTATAAATGACATGGAGCTCTAGCTTCCTCATGGTCTGTATTAGAATGAGACAGCTTTATGAACTCTAAAGTACTAGACAATATTGTTGACTGTCTTTTTTTTTTTCCTAACTTAAAAAAACTTGAAAAATTCCACTAGCACAAAGGAGGAGTATTCAGTCAGTCTGGTGGCAGGGTAAGGTAATAACAGATTTCCTAGAGGAGGCGAGTTCTGAAGTATGCCTATCAGTTAGACAAGTGAAAGGAGAGGAGGGTATAAGCAGAAGAAACAACTGGCATATAAAGTAATGTCTCAATTTTGGCGCTAGAAACCTCTAACTTGGGTTTTCCTCAAAACAATCTCATTCATTTCTAGAATAGCCAATATAGTTTACTAAGCTTCAGCAAGACTAACTCAAGATGAGTTACCCAGAAATATCCACAGATACAACATCAAGTTATGTCCTACCCCTCTATATGTAAAAGTCATAATTTGCCCAGAATTTTTTTCCTGCAAGATGTTCTCAAGGATGCTTGCTGGTTACTCATGAGAAATAAATGTAACCACACATGGGCATTGTTAGAAAGGAAGGTAACATGCTTGTCTTTGCTACAGTCTTTCAAAACTTAGAAACAATCTTAAGAATTTATTTTTAATCAGAAATGATTCTAAGGCAGGTAACAGGAACTATCATATAATTTTCATTTCTTCACACATTAACACACTTGTGTAGAGAGAGAAGGGCTAATACAGAGCTCAGTTAGGGTCACTATGAACACAGATTAATCTTCAGAGGCAGAAACATCAAGTTCAAAGGAAATAATGAAAATGATGAATAAGCAGCTGATATGGTTGGCTTAGAAGATTAATAACAATCTGAACCAGGTAAGAGCCCTAGCAACATCTCTTCAGGGTACCAATGACACGTGCCCGCTCACACAAATCGATGTTCCTGTTTCTACATCATTTAGCAAGAACAAAAAGTAAATGAATACAAGGATATTTATAAATGAATCTATCTGGTCATCAATCTGACCAGAATTTTACAATACTAAGGTTCTTGTTTTATAAAAGTGGCAGGACCCCTTAGTTACACCTAACCAAGATTATACTGTAGTAGTAAGTCTCAATCAAAAACATTAACAGTGGGCTTCCCTGGTGGCGCAGTGCTTAAGAATCCACCTGCCAATGCAGGGGACACAGGTTTGAGCCCTAGTCCAGGAAGATCCCACATGCCGCAGAGCAACTAAGCCCGTGCGCCACAACTACTGAGCCTGCACTCTAGAGGCTGCGAGCCACAACTACTGAAGCCCGCACACCTAGAGCTCGTGCTCTGCAACAAGAGAAGCCACTGCAATGAGAAGCCTGCGCACCGCAACCAACAGTAGCCCCCGGTAGCTGCAAGTAGAGAAAGCCTGCGTACAGCAAAAAAGACCCAACTCAGCCAAAAATAAATAAATAAATATATTAAAAGAAAAAAGAAAACCATTAACAGTAACATCTGGTACCATGACTGCTACATAGAAGAAGCTCATCTTGTTGAATGAATGAATGAATGAATAAATGAATAAATACTATGGCTTAGTGCAGTGTTTTCGAAATTATGTCATAACCCATAGCATCACGACTAGCATTTTTAGAAAAAATGAAAGAAAATATCAAAGTGCATCACATGTAGTAAGGGTAAATATTGTGAAACCTTCCTTTCAATTAAAGTGTGTGCATTTTATGTCTGTGTGTACATGTGTGCAGTGGATCACAATGTACTATGGATCAAATTGTAAAAAGTTTAAAATACACTGATTTTGTGGTTAAGACACACTGGGTATGAATTCCAGCTCTGCCACATCCTAGCTTTGTTAACTGTGGACACACAACTCAGTTCTCTTAAGTCTCATTATCAACTGTAAAATAGAGATAACAATAGTACTCACCTCATGCAGTTGCTAGGGAATAAACGATTATAGGTAATGACAACAGCCATCATGTACCTGGTGCTTATTATGTAACAAGTTCTGTTCTATATGTGTCACATATAATAATTCGCTCATTCCTCACAACTCTATTATCCCCATTTTGTAGATGTAAAAGACTGAGGCACACATAGGATAAAAAATATGCCCCAGGTCCTCAACAGGACCTAGCTATCTAGTGGGTAGCAGAGCCAGGATTCTAAGCAGACAATCTTGAACCAGGATCTGAGACCTTTCATACTACACTATACTGCTTAATACAATTCCTAATATACAGTAAATACAGTAAATGTCAGTTGCGCTACTGTTATTAAAGATACATTTCCTGTAATATCAGAACCTGATAAAAAATTGCAACTTATGGAACATTCTGGAAAGTATTTTGTTTAAAAACAATCCATCTTAAAAGCAATAAATAGTGCTTTAATTAAAAAAAAGAAAAGGCTTTGATAGAAATCAAATTATTATTATTGAACTCTTGGCAAATTAGGAATAGAAAATAAACTTGCTTAATATAATAAAGACTATCTAAACAAACCTGTACCAAATATCATACTTAATGGTGAAATGCTTTAAAAAACCTTTTCTTTTGAGATTGGAAGACAAGGATGGCCCATTATCAATACCTTCATTCAACATTGTACTGGAGGTTCTAGCAAGCACAGTAAAATTTAAAAAAAAATACAAAAACGAACTATATTTCTATCCCAGCCACAAACAGAAATGAAATTTCAAAAGATGCCATTTACAATAGCATATAAACATACCTAACTAGGTAACATACCTAAACATACTAAACATATAAAATACCTAGGTTGCAATCTAATAAAGACATATAAGATCTCTATGTAAAAATTTTAATATACTTATTTAATGTGAAATATTTCTAAGATAAATTGAAGAAGATTTCAGTAAATGGACAGGTATGTTATGATCATAGATTGGAAGAGTTATTATTGTAAAGATCTACAGAGTCAGTAAAATTCCATTCAAAATCCCAGTTCTGTGTGTGTGTGTGTCTATACCTGACAAGCTAATTCTAAATGTATATGTAAATGCAAAAGAACAAAAATAGCACAAATACTTAAGAAAAAATAAGATGACTTTATCTACCACATATCAATATTCATTTTACAGCTATAGTAATTAAGATATCTTTTACTAGCTCACAGGTAGACAAACAGACCAAAGGAACTGAATGGAGAATCCTACAACATCATCATACATATATGGATATTTAATTTATGATATGAGTGGCACTGCAGAGCAGTGAGGAAAATACAATTCTTTTCCATGAACAATGTTGGGACAATCAGATACCTAATATGGAAAAAAAATAGAAACTTGATCCTACCTCACCCCATGCAAAATGTTTAATTCCAAGTAGATAGCAGACCCAAGTATCAAAAGCAAAATAAGGGCTTCCCTGGTGGCGCAGTGGTTGTGAGTCCGCCTGCTGATGCAGGGGACGTGGGTTCGTGCCCCGGTCCGGGAAGATCCCACATGCCGCGGAGCGGCTGGGCCCGTGAGCCATGGCCGCTGAGCCTGCGCGTTCAGAGCCTACGCTCTGCAACGGGAGAGGCCACAGCAGTGAGAGGCCCGTGTACTGCCAAAAAAAAAAAAAAAAGCAAAATAATATACCACTCAGAAGATAATAAAGAAGAATATCTTCATGATTTTGGGATAGGAAGAGATTTCTGAAACAGGCCATAAAAAGCACGAACATAAAGGAAAACATTAATAAAATTGGACTTCATTAAAATGAAGAACTTCAAGAGAGTGATAAGGCAAGCCACAGTGTGAAAGAAGATATAAGCAATACACACAACCTAGAGTGCTCACATCCAGCACATGTAAAATTCTTTTACATCAATAAGAAAAAAGCAACCCAGTAGAAAACTGGGCAAGAGACCTGAACAGGCATTTCACAAAGGAGGCTATCCATATAATCAATAAACTTATGAAAAGATGTTCAAACCTATCAGTAATCAAAGACATGCAAATTAAGACATACAAATTAAAACCATAGTGATACACTATTACACATCCATTAGAATGGCTAAAAATTAAAAATGACTTCAAGCTATGGTGGCAATTTGGAAAAACTAACTTTCACATACCATTGGTAGAAGTGTTTTACTGGTACAACTACTATAGAAGTGTGTCATTATTAGAGTTGAAGATACACCTTATCTTATGACCCATCCCAGGTACATACCCAACAGAAATACATGCACATGTGTATTAGAAGACAAGTTCAAAGATGTTCACAGCAACATGCTTTATAAAAGTCCCAAATTAAAAATTACCATACATTCATCAACTTACTGTAGATAAACAGTGTAATTCGTACAATATAATACTTTACAGCAGTAAAGATATTTGAACTACTGCAACAGCATAGATGACGCATACAAACAGTGTTGGGTAAAAGAAACCAGGAAAAAAAGAATGCATACTGTAGGATTCCATTTGTATTAAGTAAGTTAAAACAACAACAGCAACAACAATAACAAACAAGCAATAGAGGGGAAAGAGACACAGAGTGAAGAGAGTGCTGGGGTGGAGAGAAGCTTTTGGATCCTGTCAAGGTTCTATTTCTTGATTTGAGTGGTGCCTGTTTTATATTAATTCATTAGGCTGTAAATTTGTGTTTTATTTACTTTTCTCTAAGTGTTATATTTCACAATAAAAAGGTTGAAAACAAAAGATAGCAGGGCACTTCAGGAAAGGAAAAGGACATCATCAATACTAAAATGAAAGAACACAAACGTAAGGTGTGTTTGAAGGAACTGCATAGGATATTATAGTTAAGTAGAGAGGAATGGTCAGAGATAAGTCCAGAAAGCTAGTTTGGAACAGAGTGCAATTGATTTTATCCTACTGATAAAAGGCTACTGAGATTTTAAAATAGAGGTATGTCTGGATCAAAGCAGTATTTTTAGGAATATTAACCTCACAATGATGTGCAGGTTGCCACAAGATGGATGGCATGGGCATCTAGGTAACAGGAATGATAACAAAGGAATGGCTGAATGGAAGTGAAAAGAAAGCACAGGAGCCCTAGAGACGGCTTGTTGACCGACTAGATTCCAGAGGGGGGTGAGGGGAGGACGGGATAGGAAAGTGTTTAAAAAATGAACTCGAGGTTCTAAACCAAGGTGGCTGTGAGAAATGTGATATCACTAATAGAAAAGAGTAAAGCAAAAGCTAAGTGAGGGACAAAAATCAATGGCTTTAGTTTAACAGAGGATGATGGGCAAGTCAAACAGAAGTCTTCCAAAGGCAGTTACTTAGAGGACAATCGTTCAGGCTAGAATGAAGGATTTGGGAGTCATCAACCCAAGGGAGGGTTGAAGCTATGGCAACAGGTTAGAACTCCAAGGAGGAAGGGGATGTGCGGAGAAGCAGCCGGAAGGTAAAATGGAGACACAGAGAGGGAAAGGTAAGAAGTTAGGGAAAGAAAGTGAGATGACATGATCAAAGAAGAAACAGGTAGAATATAAACCCATGATTGTGAGAAAGATAAGGGACAAAAAGGGTTTCACAAAGAAGAAGAGCACTGTCAAACACAACACAGGTCAAAAAGTGTGAGGAATAAGAAAAGGCTCAAAGATCACTGATGAGAAGTTTCAGTGAACTGGTTAGAACAAAAATCAGATTCAGTTAAAAACAGGTGAGTGGTAAAGATATAAAATTAGTATTTTATTATCACTCCAAGAGTGCTCTATAGAGAAACATTTTGCAGGAAGAAGCAACAGATTTAAGCAAATGTTTATTTTTTAACCAGGAGAAATTCATATGCATTTAAAGAAGATAAACATAAGAATAAAGCCTTTTAAGAGGATTAAGAACTGTAATCCAGACATACTTTCAAAATAAAAAGCAATGAAATGTAAAAAAATTAAACCTTAAAATTTTTCTTATGTATTTTATTTTTATTAAGAAAAAGATAAAGATACGTGCCTAGTGTCAGAAAAGGAAAGCGATTTACCCAAGGTCACACAGCTAGTCAGTGATGGATCTGAACCTCAACCTTACTACTTTTCCAAAGACAGACTTCCCATTATACAAACTACCTCCTATGGGGGTGGGGTACCGGAAGAGAAGGATGGTATGTATCAAAATTGAGCCTCAGTGCTGCTGCTGCCTTTCTTTTTTTTTTTTAACCAAAGAAACAACTGGAGTCACAACAAAATCTGTGTAACTAGATGTATTCTTACCATGCTGTGAGTGAGCACTAAGTACCTTCATATTAGCAACCAGTTCTACTTTAACTTGGTTAAATGCAGACCAAAACCTGTTGTCGAAATGTGTCTTACTGTCATACCTCCACTCAGCACTGCTGTTACAAAAATACCTCCCCAACCCCACAAAGAGCATTTTACCCATTCCAAGGGCTCAGGTTACGCAAATTACATTTGGAAACTGATTTTTATCAAAACCTGCTTTTCAGACTGTGATAAAGGCCAGATTTAAGAAATGGAGAGTACAGCTGCTCACTAGACCAAAATTATGCTGACAGCTCAGGCAATCTGGAACTTGGCTGGCTAAAGCGTATCAAAAACAAAGGGGATCTGTTTCAACTGGATTGCTGGTTCTAACTCACTGATCAGTTGCATAGTCTAAGTACTGACTGCACTCGGTTTTATAGGTTGCCACTATCTGAAATGAAGGCATCAGGCGGTGTAGCAGAAATGAAATTGGGAACAGGTACCCTCAAAATTTCATTTGTGAATATAGAATTCAAACAGAAATAAGTAAAAATCATAGGATTTCTCCTCTACTAATATATTCTTCCTCCTCTACACTTAACACTATAAAAATCCATTTCCAGAGGCCGCACATGGAGTTCCACAGAGGACATTTCTAAAAAATGACAACAGTTGAATGAAAGCAAGTGAGCAATTTACAAGACTGGTATTAACTGAATGTTTGGAAATTATCCCTATATGTCACTGAATGAAAGATGGGAAAAAGACAATGTTACCACCATTAACTGCTTAGGCCTGGAAACACAGATGAAATGGTTCACAAATTACAATTAACTGAATGCCACAGGAAATGAATTCAGGGAAAATATTATCCCATCACTCAACAGGTGGGGGTAAGAACATAAAGTTTCAGACCAAAGTCCCTAGTTCCTTCCAGTCTCTTATACGTAGGAATCTTTGAACTAGGAATCAAGTTTCAATTTGCAATGAAAACAGTTTTCATATTCATGCAAATTTAGGTTTTCCAGTTGGAGAAAAAAACTTGCAGATTTGTGGTTTCTCCTATTTGGATTGTTAATGGGAACTTTTAAGGATTCCTTGTTCATTTAGGGAAAAAAAGAGTTGGTTGATTCTGAGGAGTCTTCTCTGAAAAAAAAAGTAAACATATATTTCATTAATAGATAGCTTGGATCCCCGCATTATGCCTCTAAACAAGTATTTCTGAATTTGGAAGTATTAAGTAGACGTTGATTCACTATTTAATAATTCTTACTTCAAATCATCTCTTGACATTTATTCACTAAATAAATATTTGAGGACTTCTCTGTGCCTCTGGAACTATGAACGTGACCAGTAAGATGGCCTTGTTCTAGAAAAGCAGAAGCTGCTCATCTGTGTGATAGTGGTGGTGATGAGGGCTGGGGATGAAGTGAACCAGACGTGCTATACCACATGGATTCATAAGGGCTGAGAGTAGTTACTATGGCTCCTGAAGCTTAAACATGGCTCCCTGTAGTAAAAACATACCAATCTTGAGAATTCCCTGGCAGTCTAGAGGTTAGGATTTGGCACTTTCACTGAAGGGGCCTGGATTCAATCCCTGGTCAGGGAACTAAGATCCCACAAGCCATGTGGTACAAACAAAAAAAGAAAAAAACCCATACTGATCTTAATTCAATCTGTGGACACTGCCCAACCTGAACCAGCCTGCTCCCTCCTTATTTCCACCAAGAGTTTTTAGCCTTCGGAGTTTAATATCCCTAGTCCCCAAAACTGACTTACACAGTATATGATTTCTAGTCCTCTTATCACACTGATCATCTATCTGCCTTCTCCTCTGGACATGTTCCTGCTTGTAAGGATCTTATGAAAATATGATACTCACAATCTAGTGTGGATTGATGAGTACGTAACAGAGGGGGTGTATTTCCCCTAGTCCCTTTTATATGTATATATTTTTTGGCTGCGCCGCGCAGCTTATGGGATCTTAGTTCCCCAACCAGGGATTGAACCCAGGCCCTCGGCAGTGAGAGTGCAGAGTCCTAACCACTGGACCTGTATACTATGTTTTTAATGAATGCAAATTGGATTTATCATCTTTAGGGTGTCTGTAATGTATCTGTGACAGTATAATACTATATATATGACTGCATAAAAGATAATGGATTAATATTATTAATCAGTCCTGAGTATATGGTAACTCAAATCTCTCAGTCTTTTTTTCATGTTTTGCTGCTAAGCTGCCTCATTCACATCCTGTAAACTGGAACTTGGTGCCAAATAAAAGACTGTTTATTGCCTTGTCTGAGTCACCCTGATGTTCCTGCCTATTAAGATGATATGAGCTTTCCCTCCTAGGTTTGGGTGTTCAATAGAAGCCTACAACCCACATTCCACATCCGTACTTCCAGCTTTTATACAAAATTGGTGAGGGTTAAGCTAGGCTTGTGATCTCAGGCTGTGATCTATCAAAAAGTAATACAGTTGGGGCTTCCCTGGTGGTGCAGTGGTTGAGAGTCCGCCTGCCGATGCAGGGGACAGGGGTTCGTGCCCCGGTCCGGGAGGAACCCACATGCCGCGGAGCGGCTGGGCCCGTGAGCCATGGCCGCTGAGCCTGTGCGTCCGGAGCCTATGCTCCGCAACGGGAGAGGCCACAACAGTGAGAGGCCCGTGTACCGCAAAAAAAAGAAAAAAAGAAAAAAAAAATACAGTAAATAGTGATTTTTTAATATCAAAATGTATTCAAGTTATATTTATAACTTTTCCCAATTTTATTGAGGCATAATTGACATATAGTACTGTATAAGTTTAAGGTCCACAGCATAATGACTTGAAATGATGACTTGTGAAATGATTAGAAGTATAGTGATTAAGAGAATGAGCTATGAAGTCAAATCTCTGTCTGGATTCAAATCTCAGCTTTTACATTTAGTAAATGTATGGCCTCAGTTCCCTCATTTGTAAAATGAAGGTAATAATACTACTTACATCACAAAGTTGCTGTGAGGACTGAGTTCATACATGTAACATACTTAGTGCTTAGAACAAACTTAATGTACATTAAGTTCCTGGCACACAATAAAAGCTCAATAAATGTGCGATATTATTATTACTATTATTATATCATCACCATTTTGTCTCAGGATACCCATCAGTAAAATGAGCACAGTGATTCCCCCTGAAACGTTCCTATGAGGACTAAACAGGAATGTATGAGAAAGTGCCCCATATATTCTAAAATTCAGGATACCTGTGAAGAAAGGTGGTAACTGACCAGAGTGAGCTTCTAACTCATGCCTGGGCCTACTGGGTTTGCGTGCCAGTCAGGTGCAGAAAAACACCTATAGTTGCGCTTATATGGCTTTCCTCAGTGCCTGATTGCTCCCCTCTACATTTACTTTTGGTTTTGGAGATCGCTGCTTAGGTTAGAGAACTAAAAATTTACTTATTAAGCTTTTGCAGCAAACTGCCCTTGAAGTTTTTTTTTGTTTATTTATTTTTATTGTTATTCTAAAGTCAAAAGCAACTCCAGCTGTGCATCCCTGTTAATCACTATTTTAGCTGTGTGACAATCTCTCTAAGCTTCAGTTTCTTCGTCTATAAAGCCAAAGATATTCATCTTTCAGGACTGTTGTGAGACTGAAGAGATTAAAATACGTAAAAGATTTGTGAAAGTGAAAATATACACAGTACAATCATACCAAGCCATTAAACCAGAGTCATCAAAATCTCCTTTAGGAAAGTATGTATATATATAAAATTATCTTTGGGTTTATTCCAAAGGCACTCCCAGGGACTTTCATTAGTGTAGCTTTCAACTGTCAAAATCCTGTGCTTCCACCATCAGACACTCAATTAGAGGGTGATCTGGCTACTGAAGGAGTCATTGAAAAGGATATTACAGACATTGAAAGTTGATGTGTTTGTTGCATTATCTCAGTTATTTGTGACTTCTCTGATTAGTTGGTCCTGGACTATGGAGTCATTAAATTTCAGAGCCAGAAGAGGCTTTAGAAATAAACTAGTTCCTCATCCTCACGTTATAGATGGAGAAACTGAGGTCCAGAGAATTAAAGTAACTTGCACATGTTTGTGTAAGTAACCTCTACACTACAGCTGCCTCTGCATTTCATTTAGCCTTTAAATGACCTATGTATCTATAATAATATTGTTATTCTGGATCACATGAATTTGCATACCAAACCTTCTATTCTAGTAACAGAAATTGGGAATACTATGGAATCATGAGTGTTAAAGTGTTCAAGGCAACTTTCTGAAATTTAAATATCGTAACCGAATATAGATGGGCCCTCAAAATCCCTATATAGCTTCACACTGAAATCCTTAAAATATATATGTAGACTCTCTATATATTGGGTTGGCCAAAATGTTCGGGTTTTTCCGTAACACCCTACAAAAAACCCGAACGAACGTTTTGGCCAACCCAATATATTTAGAGATAGAGTGGACTACTTTATCTGTCCTGATCACTGCTGGGCCTATCCATGGAGTCTTATAAAGTGAAAAGTACTCAAGAATGTTTGCTTGATGAATGAAAGAAACTGGACAAGCATCTCAATTCTTTCCTTTTTGAAACATTGTCCTCCCTTGGCTTCTAGAATACCTCTCTCCTGGCTTTCCTACTTTCTCAGTCTCTCTCCCTCTTTTTTTTTTTTTTGCGGTACGCGGGCCTCTCCCGTTGCAGAGTACAGGCTCCGGACGCGCAGGCTCAGCAGCCATGGCTCACGGGCCCAGCCGCTCCGCGGCATATGGGATCTTCCCGGACCGGGGCACGAACCCGTGTCCCCTGCATTGGCAGGCGGACTCCCAACCACTGCGCCACCAGAGAAGCCCTCTCCTCTCTCTTTTTTAAAAAATTTATTTCTTTTTGGCTGCGTTGGGTCTTCATTGCTGCACACGGGCTTTCTCTAGTTGCGGTGAGTGGGGGCTACTCTTCGTTGCGGTGTGTGGGCTTCTCACTGTGGTGGCTTCTCTTGCTGCAGAGCACGGGCTCTAGGTGAGTGGGCTTCAGTAATTGTGGTGCACGGGCTGAGCAGTTGTGGCTTGTGGGCTCTAGGCGCACAGGCTTCAGTAGTTGTGGCGCATGGGCTTAGTTGCTCCACGGCACGTGGGATCTTCCTGGACCAGGGATCGAACCCGTGTCCCTTGCACCGGCAGGCGGATTCTTAACCACTATGCCACCAGGGAAGTCCCCCGGCCCTTTCTTAAACTACCATCATCTCTCACTTGGATGACCATTCATTCTAATAATGGTTTCCCTACTTCTCCTTGGCTCCCTACAATCCATTTTCCAATCCATTCTATAATGTAGTGGGCGGGCCGGGGTGGGGTGGGTCTTTAAAAATTCTCCTCATTAGGCTGTAAATACTTCCTCTTGCACATGAAGTAAAATCCATGGCCTATATATAGTCCTATATGATCAGGTTCTGGCCTAATTCTCTGACCTCATCGAATTCTACCCTTCCTCCACTCACTGGAAATAATCCTTTCTCATTTTCAAAAGAGAAATCTCTATCTAGGGAGAGGATTTCAGACGGGGAAATCACAGTACATCAATTCAATTGTTTAACATTTCTAAACTGTGAGAATTTAGAATGTAGAATTGTGAGAAAACCCACTGTAGAACTGTGAGAAAAACCCCTGGGTCATAAAGCACAGGTTGGCTCTTAAAGAAAAAGTCTGAGAGTTGTAAAAGCATGAGGTGTAAACTATGATTTAAGAATAATCTGGAAATATAAGCAAGCCGCTTTAATAAGTACACACTACACCCTTTCCATCTTCAGTCATTCAATTTCTGTAAAGAAAACTCATCCAAAAAGGAATCCATATCCAGAATATATAAAGAACTGTCAAAATTCAATAATGAAAAACCAAATACCACAATTTAAAAATGGAAAGACCTGGACATTTCACCAAAGAGGATATGTGGCTGCAAATAAACATGAAAAGATGGTCAACATCATTAGCTGTTAGAGAAATGAGATACCACAATGAGGTATCACTACATATTAGAATGGCTAAAAAAAATTTTTGTTTTCAATTCTTTCCACCACTCTGCTTCTATGTATTCCCACAGTAGATATGTTTATACAAATATAAGTCCTTAACTAATAAATAAAATTACATGTGAACTAATTTTTTAGAAGATTCTGATCACATAATACTTTTTTATAAACAGATTTGCTATTTGGTTCATTATTTTTTAAATTTATTTTTTATTAAGGTAATATTGGTTTATAACATTATTTAAGTTTCATGTGTGCAACATTATATTTTTACTTCTGTCAACCCTACAGTGTGCTCACCATCAAAAATTTAGTTTCCATCTGTCACAATACAGTTGATCCCCATTACCCATTTCACCCTCCCCTATCAACTGCCTCCTCCTCCGGTAACCACTACTCTGTTCTCTGTATCTACATGCTTGTTTTTGTTTGGTTTGTTCATTTATTTTTGTTGTTGTTGTTTGCTTTTTATATTCCACATATGAGTGAAAAAAATATGGCATTTGTCTTCCTCCATCTGACTTAGCTCACTTAGCAAAATACCCTCAAGCTTCATCCATAGTTACAAATGGCAAGACTTCATCTCTCTCTCTTTTTTTTTGATCTGGACCATTTTTAAAGTCTTT
Organism: Phocoena sinus; assembly: GCF_008692025.1. NCBI lineage: Eukaryota > Metazoa > Chordata > Mammalia > Artiodactyla > Phocoenidae > Phocoena > Phocoena sinus. The sequence continues at coordinate 10,707,159 of NC_045768.1, read as the reverse complement.
ATTGAATTTGTTACAATATTGCTTCTGTTCTATGTTTTGGTTCTCTTGGCCCTAGGCATGTGGGATCCTAGCTCCCCCACCAGGGATTGAACCCACACTGCCCACATTGGAAGGCGAAGTCTTAACCACTGGACCACCAGGGAAGTCCAAAGATTTCATCTCTTTTTATGGCTCAGTAGTATTCCATTGTATATGTATATCACATCTTCTTTATCCATAGAATGGCTAAAATTTAAAAACAACAATACCAAGTGATGGTGAAGACCTAGAGCAGTTAGAATTCTCATACACTGCAACTGAGAATGTAAAATGATGAAAGCACTATGGAAAGCAGTTTGGCAGGTTCTCATAAAGTTAAACATATCCTTACCATATGACCCATCAAGTCTACTCCTAGTTATTTACCATAGAAAATAAATACTTTGGTTCACACACAAACTTGTATATGAAATGTTTATAGCAGTTCTATTCATAATCACTGCAAACTAGAAATAACCCACACGTCCTTCAAGACGTCAATGAACCAACAAACATACAATGGAATACTACTCACCAATAAAAAAAGAATGAACTATTGATACATACAACAATTTGGATGAATCTCAAAGGCATTATACTGAGTGAAAGAAGCCAGTTTCAAAAGGTTACATACTGTATGATTCCATTCATAGAACATCGTCCAGAAGATAAAATTATAGTAACAGAAAACAGTGATTGCTAGGGGGTCAGGATTAAGGTAAGGGATTGAAGGAGGTTTTTTTGGTGGGGGGAGCAGGTAATGAATCTGCTTTGTATCTTTATTGTAGGGTGGTTACACAAACCCATATTCATAGAACTATGCACCCCTTTCAAAACCCCTCAATTTTACTGTATGTTAATTTTTTTAGAAAGCATCTAATACTACTACATTTTAATGCTTTGATCACCAGGTCATCAACTATTTCACCAAGATTAAATAAAAATACAATGATTATCTCAGTAAAAACATACACAACTTGCCCTAGAAAACCACAAGAAATTTTTGGTCTAAACTCGTGAAATAGTCTGGGTAAGATATTATTAAGACTCTCATATACCACAGGGAATTCTACCCAACATTCTGTAATAACCTACATGGGAAAAGAATCTGAAAAAGAACGGATATATGTATATGTATAATTGAATCACTTTGCTGTACACTTGAAACTAATGTAACATTGTAAATCAACTATACTCCAACATAAAATAAAAATTAAATTAATAAAAAAAAGACTTTCTCAGACTTCCCTGGTGGCACAGTGGTTAAGAATCCACCTGCCAATGTGGATTGGGACACGGGTTCGATCCCTGGTCCGGGAAGATCCCACATGCCGTGGAGCAACTAAGCTCGTGCGCCACAACTACTGAGCCCGTGCGCCTAGAGCCCACATGCTCTGCAACAAGAGAAGTCACTGCAATGAGAAGCCCGCACACCGAAACAACGACCCAACACAGCCAAAAGTAAAAACGAACAATTAAAAAAAAAAAGACTTTCTCTATTAACTAAAAAAATACAAGAGGCCCCATTTCTGTTTGCAACATTCCCCCAGGGCACAAACAGTATAACTTATTAGAACCATTTCACCAAGGCCTCTCCCTCTGCAGTACCTGGCAATTTGTAACAAAGTTAAGCAAGGCTATAGCATGCTCTCCCTAAGTCCCAGAAGCAGTAATGTCCAGTCCTCCAGCTCTGGGGCGGACCTGTGCCCTTTTCTAGCAAAGTACATTCATCTCTTCAACATATTTGCAAGAGGAGTACTGAAAGGAATGTGAGGAGGGTGCTCTTCTGCTCAACAGGGGTAGGGGTATACATTCTCAGACCAAGGCTCTCTCTGGGGTTTCCCCTGCATCTAGAACCAACCAATCTTTCTGTCTTATGTGGGCCTTACAGCTCACCCTGTACTCTGTCAGGTTGTTTTATATTGTTATGCCTTTGCTCATGCTGCTCCTTCTGCCTGGAAGACCCTTTCCTCAGTTTAACAGCCTGACAAACATTGACCAACCTGTCATGATGCCTTCTTGGTTGAAGAAAGAGAACAGAAAAGAGCACTCTTACCTGTGTACAACCTTTGTACCTTCCAAGACTACTATTATTGTGCCTCAAACACCTTGTTGCACTTATCTATCTCCTTCTGCTAGACTGTAAGCTCCATGGAGCAGGGAGAGTATCTTATTTTTTCTGTATCCCTAATATACAGCTCAGTACTAAGCATAGGGCAACCTCTTGTGAACGTCAGTTGAATGAATGAATAGTGTAGCTTCTCTACTTGCAAATCAAAGTGCACAGTTTATAAGAACTCTAGATGAGAAACTGATAAGGCATCCCAGAAACCTTATGCCAAAGCTCAAAGCTCAGTACTCTGCTACCTAGGTCTCTGCCCAGTTCTAAAACCCTGGTGAAAGAGAGATAAATTAGCATGCTTCAAGTAAAACCATATGTTCTAGAAGGATAGAAAACATAGTTGCCATACCAAAAGGCCACTTTCTCCAGAATTCTGACCAGATTTAGTATAAAGAGCCAGAACACAGACATGTTGCATTATTGGAGATTCACAGTCTATATGCCAAAAAGTGCTTTTGTAACTACTTTCATATGTAAAACAATGTTCAGAATAAGTGCTGGAGTCTCTCTGCACTCATAATTAAGACCACAAATTATGAAACTTAAATTATGCACAATTATGCATATTACAAAATCTTTCACAATTACCCTCACATTATTTTACTAATGTAGCCATCAGAACCACAGGGTTCTGCTTCCTGGAGGCCCTGGATCAATACTTTCACAAAACTAGTACTCCTTCCCCACCACTCCCCAAGACTCCCTAAACGTTCATCATTCTCTTCCTTTGGTTAAGACTAATGGTTGGTTCAAATATTTTTCAGCATATGACATATAACAACTTTCCATACTAAAGCATATTCTATGGTGGGTAGTTTTTCTCTAGTAACAGATTGGTAACCTCATGGCAAGTGTTTTAGTGTACAAAACTCAAAAAAGTATGTGAGGGGCTTCCCTGGTGGCGCAGTGGTTAAGAATCCGCCTGCCAATGCAGGAGACACGGGTTCGAGCCCTGGTCCGGGAAGATCCCACATGCCACGGAGCAGCTAAACCCGTGCACCACAACTACTGAGCCCAAATGCCACAACTACGCTGCACTCTAGAGCCCACCGAGCCACAACTATGGAGCCCAAGTGCCACAAATACTGAAGCCTGCGCGCCTAGAGCCCGTGCTCCGCAACAAGAGAAGCCACGACAACGAGAAGCCTGCGCACTGCCATGAAGAGTAGACCCCACTCACCGCAACTAGAGAAAGCCCACGCACGGCAACTTAGACCCAACGCAGCTGCAAATAAATAAATAAATTTATTTTAAAAAAAAGTATGTGAGGATGAGAGCAGAGGTTCTGAGGGAGAATTCATTTCTACATATTCAAAAGGAACCTAGAATCCTAACAAAACAATGTGATGGCCAGTTTCTTAAAGTACCATTTAAATACACAATATGGTTAAAACAATGGTATGGACTATACCCAACGACAGGGAGAGAAACTAGTTGTGGCACATCATCACCTCACCCTTATCCTGCCCCCAGTCAATAAAAGACGTGAGGGTAGTAGATTTTTTTGTCAGTGGCAATTAACAACTATCTCATGGCAAACTTAAAAAAACTACAAATGCATATCAGTATGTGCATGTATACATATTATTGTAATAGTAACAATGGCCAAGACTTCACGACCAGCACCTACTGGGTGCCAAGACTTTCATTTACACATCCCTTACTTCCACAGACTCAAGTGCATGTGTTTTGGGATTAAATGGCCACTGGGATGGTATTTTCTTCTTTCTTTTTTTTTAAAGGTCCAAAACATGCATTTGCTGTAGAGAAGTTAGTTAATAAACTTTAATTAAATATACCTGGCATTTAGTAAGTTATCCATAACTTATCAGCTCCTTTGAAAAGCAAAGCTGGGTTGCTACAGTCATCACACTGAGGGCACATATGCTAAAACCTCTTGGAAGGAAATTGTTTTGCTGACAGTGAATAGGATGCTAACACAGAAACAGACATGAGATTTAGAGTCTCTCCACACTTTTGCCAAATGCATTCCAGGACTCTAATTTTACTATATTAAGAAAAATAGAAAAGTATTTGAATATTCTACTTTGCAACCATACACTTGTAAGAGCAAAAACATTTCAAGAAATGTCTAACAAATGTAGTCAAAAAAATGAAAGAAATATAAGGCCCAAAGTGCAAACAAAATCCTAATGCCAGTTCTGAATAATGCTTTGGAAGCTAAATGTTCTTCTTCCTCTCCCAGCAACTGCCCTCAAATACTGGGGGTTTTTTTCCTTAAATTTTAAACTTTTTATATTATTTTAAAGGTTGCTTTCCATTTAGTTATTACAAAATATTGGCTATGTTCCCCATGTTGTACAGTACATCCTTGAGCCTATCTTATACCCAGCAGTTTATATCTCCCGCTCCCCATCACTATTGTGTCCTTCCCCCTTTCCCCCCACCACTGGTAACCACTAATTTGTTCTCTGTATCTGTGAGTCTGCTTCTTATATTCACTAGTTTATTTTTTAGATTCCACATAAGTGATATCATACAGTATTTCTCTTTGTCTGACTTATTTCACGTGGCATAATGCCCTCCAAGTCCATCCATGTTGCTGCATATGGTAAAATTTCATTCTTTTCTATGGCTGAGTAGTATTCCATTGTGCATCTTCTTTATCAAAAACTCTAAATGAGGAACTTCCCTGGTGGTCCAGTGGTTAACACTCCATGCTTCCACTGCAGGGGGTGAGACTTCAATCCCTGGTCGGGGAACTAAGATTCAACATGCCACGTGGCATGGCCAAAAAAAATTAAGTAAATAAATAGAAATAAAAATTTTAAAACTCTAAATGATAAAGTTAATATCTGTTAAGCAACATTAAAATTATTTTTCCCTCTTTGTAGCTAAAAAGGAGGAGCCGCAGTTCGGGTTCAGGAATTATGTCTGATTCACCTGTGTTCCCAGGGCTCAATGAATGTTGGCTACATAAATTATGATTTTAAATACAGAGATAAGAAAATGAACCACTGATATAGCCTCTCAACCAGAAGGCGGAGAGACTGAAGACACCAAAGTTAAGCAGGGCAATGATTAGTGTGCTAATAATATTCCCAACTTTACTACCTCACGGTAAGGCTTCTGAGAAGGGGCTACTAAGCATGGCCTCGGTAATTATCTTGGCATCTATTTATCTCCCAAAACGCATGAAAGAATATCTTCTTCTTTCACGTTATAAGACTAACGTGACTATCCTTCCTTTTCTAATGACTTAATCTGTGTGCTCACTTAGAGGCCATCCCTTCTCCTTTTCCTTCCCATCAAAACAACTGTAAAAAAGACTCTCGGGGAAAAAGCTACAAATTTTGCAGGGACCCACTCATTACTAATTATTTTCATTAGCCCAGGAATAGGATATTAGCACAGCAACTGGATGTAGGAGAAGGCTCGGCAGCTCATCTCACTGGTCGTACAGCATTTTCCAATTTCCAAAGGGCCCTTCCCTGATTGTTCCCCACTGAATGGAGGCGTTCCCTGGGGACTTTTCTACTTGGAATATAAACAGCACCAGCCACAGCCTCACCCAAGAATCTTCTCCTTCCTAATCTCCTTAAATTTGCTACTATTTGAAACTTATTTCAATGTCAAAGCATGTTAAGCATGTGTTGGGCACTGAGACAGAGGTTCTCTTATTCAATTCCTATAACAATCCTGTGGAGATTGGTATTATCATCCCCTGTTGTACATATGAGGAAACTGAGGCTCATAGAGGTCAAGTGACTTGGCCAAGTGACAGAGCAGGCTGCCGAGGTTCTGTAGAAAAGCAATGGATGCAGTCAAGTTTTTATGAGCCATCTGGGCAGCACAGGACAAGTCCTTACCATACAGGCCAAAGGATCTGCTCAGAGGCCATGGAAGCAACAGCAGGTTTTTTGTTCTTTCGTTTTTGTTTTTGTTATTGTTTGGTTTCAACGGCTAAAAATCCTACATGAATTCTGATTGGCCCCAACGACAATCCACCAAGGCCCACAGTCAGTTGACTCCTGACCTTCCATGCTTCTCATCCTAATTAATGCAAGGTTCTTGGATCACAGTGTGAGCATCAAGACCCTGTTAGAGTTAGCAATGACCTTTACATCTATCAGGCTTTTCAAAATATGTAAAACAGCTGTGCATTGGGACCACCCCCCAAAACCCTCAACCTTGAAATATGAGTGGGTACATTTTTCTTAATTATGGTGTTTTTAACCAAGTCTTTGAGACATGACGTCTTTATGTGACAAAAAAATATTTGAGAAACAGCTTGTTTTTCAAATGCCCAAGCAAACCACTGAGGCATGCAAAAAGAAAATTCTTAACAAATGGACTAATTTTCTTGGCTTTTAAAAAACTCAGTAGCAGGGACACAGCAAGAAAAAAATGATCTGAAAAAATCTGGGGGGAAGGGAGAATGTTTGGCTTCCATACTTGTGCCTCTGATATCCTTTTGTTCTCCCACCTCATTGTATTAAGGATGCTAAATCAAACATGATTGCAGTGATGTTTGTGTGTGAAAATGACAAAAGCAATGGCCTAAAATCCCAACCTCATCTTGAACCCTGAAGACTTTTATGGCTTTTCCTTCACTAGGCCCTCCCCCTAAAGCACATTAAAGACCACATTGTTCAAAGGGTCATGGTAGGTTTCATACCCCATTTTAATACAATGCAAATGATAACTGAACTTCCAAGTTTTGCTAGTAATATTTGTCTCTCTGGAAAATATCCATTAAAAGAATTGATCCCTTCTGTAATGAAGAATTATAATGCATCAGAAAGGCAAAAACAATGCTATCAAGGAGGTTTGTGATGATTAAATTTCTTTTTATACATCATTTCATTTTATACATATAAATCATATATACAGAAAAGGTGTATAGGTTAGAGATGTGTTAAAAATATCCAGATGATCTTGTGAAGTGTCGATGTATTCTCTTCAAGCCTCAAAACTGTCCAGGAGACTGTGTCAGGTCTCAACTCAAGAAGCACAAAATAAATTAAACTTGGGGCTCATTTCAGATATAGGTCTTTTTCCCCACTTATTCCATTTGTATATTTGCAAGTTTCATTATAGACCTCCAGTTAGCTTATGCATTTATTCCTGGAAGATTTTTAAACTGGAAGATTTTTAAACTGGAAGAAGTTGTTTATGATTCCATTTTCCACAGCTATTACCACCAGTTGTCACCAATACTTTGGAGGTTTAGCAGAAAAGAAGCAGCAAAGACTCCATTACTCTTTCCAATTGCCACAAAGAATCTGCATCATAAAAACACCTACTGAATTACTGCCTTGGTCCTCTGAAAAAGGATACAGTAAAATAGGAATGTTACAGTTGGGCCTGGAAAAGGGGAATTCAAAAAATGAAAATCTGGGCTGGAGTAAAAGAAGAACAAACTTGGTAGCTTTTAAAATCATAACTTCATTGGCAGAATTTGTTCACTTTCCCAAGCTCAGGTATTTCTGTTTAACACCCATGTAATATGCATTAGGGTGTGGCATATCACAACTTCAGTGCATTTTAAAATAAGACCTATAATTTTTGTAGATTTCTTGGCTACAAATCTGGTTTAAACGATCTCAAAATAACACTAAGAGCATCTGTTTAGCTCAGCTGAAGTTTCAAGAACCAATACCAGCTGTTGGGAGAGGGATTTCACACGTGTTACTCAAATCCTAACCAAATTTTGTTTTTTTATTCCTTTAATAATGCCTCCAATACCAATAGAGTAAAACAAACGTTAGAGTAAAAAAGAAAAAAAAGAAGGAAGAGAAGAAAAAAGTAAAGAAAAAGAAAAAAAAAGACTACTCAAAGCTTTGATGCACGTGACTAAGACCAAAATGATCACCCTCTCCAATTCAATACAGTATTAGCATGAGGACAAAAGGCGTTTAAAAATCAATTTGGAGTTATTTCTAGTGGGGGTTGCCTGATCCCAGCAAGTTGAGGAATGAGAATATTCCCAACATTAAAAGGGCACTCAAGTATTTTTTCTCTTTTAAACAGCAATCTTATTTTCACACGGAATTCATTCAGTGGCATTGTTTTGGTTTTAGGTGTCTGTCTTGCCAGGCAGGGGCCGTGCAAAAGGGCTACATCTATCTTGAAGTGTGCACAATGGCCTCTCTGCGGCTTGCTCTCTGTTATTGATCCTTACAGATGCTCCAAGGCCCTTCCCCCACCTTTCTCCAAATCCCAACCCCCCATTCTGAAAGATAGCTTAAGAAATAAGACTTCCTGCCTAGCGACTGGCAGGGCTGAAAGACCAGATTGTAAGACTCCACAGATCAGGCCTGCCACAGTGAAAGCTTGAATAGAGTTAACCCTCTGTGAACTAAAACAAAACATTTGTATGCCCAGCTGTGACAAAGGTTAATTTAAATGGACAAGGGCCCAATATCTAAAACCAGGCAACGCTTTTTTACAGTAGCATTTTCACTGATCTCTTTTGTAAGCAGTTCGATTTTGCTTTTTAAGCTTCCAAAGACCTCCTTCAGCTGGGATAATTCATTTTGCCTTATTAGAATTTTGTATGGATGATTCAGGTGAAATTTTTAAAATTCACTTCTTTGTATTATAAAAGTTCTCATTTTAGTACCATAAGTTATTTTCTGCCATTGAACAGCTAAGAAAAATTGAAGTTTCAATATTTAATTAAGAACTAAGGGAGAACTTCCTGTTCAAACATTTTTTCTCTTTCAGAACTGGTGTAATACCATTGTAAAGCATTTATACTCCAATAAAGATGCTAAAAAAAAAAAACAAAAAAAAACTGGTGGACTACATATCACTAACAGATTCAAACTAGTTGAAAAAAGTCCAAATCCTCCAGAGCTATCCCCTCCAAACTCATCTAACTATTGCTCTGGTATCTCTGCTTACCCCTAAACTATTCCAATGGATCCAGAGCAAATCTTAGTTCTTAAACTACTCCCTTCTGGAAAAGCTAGTATAAGCAGATTAGTTTAACAAAGAATTTCTGTGCCTATTGGGAGAAAGTTGTTCAAGATAAAAAATACCAGGTTGTGCATGTAATTGATAATTTCTATAAACTTTGTAGTTTCCACCAATTTATAATAAAAACCAATGAGGTAATTCTGGCATACAAAGTGCTGGGGAAGAACATATAAGGGAGTATTACTATAAAGAAGAATGTTGCTGTGAGAGAGGGTCCCATTTCCCTAGCTTGCGCATCCTCAGAGTTAGAATTAAACTGCAAAGCTGCCTATGGCAGATGTTAGGCATGCTGCAAGGGGCTGGGAAGCTTTCCTAAGAAAGCATTTCATAGATTAATGCCATTCCTAGAAATATACCAACTGCCTCAAAGAATCTGAAACTCTTCTGGCTATAACTGAGCAGTGCCTATGAGAAACCAAACTTTTGGCAAACTCTTAGACTCTATACTTTATAAACATAGCAAACAAATACAACAAATCTTAAACACTAAGATTCATTTTGTAGCTGTTTCTTTAGCTGCCTGTCTTTTGAGGTCCAAATAATAAAGTTGTGGGGCACTGGGGTTTCTCACACAAGAGCTTATTACAAGTATACAAATTCAACACTAACTACTTGCTATTAAATTAAAGAGAGAGAGAATATTTACCCATTTTAAAAACAATCCACTTAAAAAGAAATTAGCAATGGCTTAGTCTTATACCCAAAACCATAAAGTATCTAAGTTCCCCCAAAGGGAATGAGGATGCCTTATCAAAGGGCTCATGACCCCAATACTATCTATAATTAACAGTACTAAATAAGGCTTTGGCAGATGGTGAACTGGATTAGGGAATTTAAAATATAAACAAAATCTGTCAAGAAGTAAACGGAATAATTTTTTAAACTGTAAACTTTACCTAAGGACTGTGATGTAAAATGAAGTTTAAGATTTTTTTTCAAGTCACTATAAAATTTCAATCCATTTTTTCTTTCCTTTTTTTCTGCTCATTCTCTTAAAAACATCAACCACAATAACCAATTTACTACAGTTCTCCCTTGCTTTTCTCTATTTCAAAACATTTATAGCTAGTTGCTATTTACATGAAAACTTGTTGGCTGAATTCCGCCAAGACACAAAAAAAGGATTGGACTGCCTCCCTCTTCCCTCAAGGCTACTATCTGCTCTAAACCTTCAAAGGAAATTTCTAAACCTTAGATTTGAGCCCAGACTGACACAGTCTGCTCCCTTACCTTCCCATGTCTCCATTTCATGCTTCTCGGAGTCTGTTGAGAAGTTCTATTGCAGCCATGAAGAAACAGAGATTACAAGACAAGTCCAGCTTGATGATCACCCTTCCGACACTTGGCCAATTTCTCTCTCTTAGCCTGTACTACAACAGTCATCCTCACAGGTCAGTTTACAAGCCAGTCACGTGATTAGAAAGTTCAGGCGCTAAGGTCACAACGTGTATGGAGTTCGTTTATTTCCAAAGGTTATCTAAGTGGAACTGATAGACTTATTTTCTTTAGTTAACAATACTGCCTACCATGACACTTATTTTCTTTGGTTAACAATACTGCCTACCATGACTCTCTGAAAACTGTTATGGGAACATTTAATAGGAAATACTCCTCCGGTCTTTTTTTAAAGCTGAGATCCTAAACTTAAAAGGCAGCATTTTAGAAGGACCTGGTTTTCATTTAATTTAAAAGAGTTCTAGTATGTAGGATTTTTTTCTCTCCTTTCTTTCAAGAGCAATTTTATATTATATTCTTTTATAATCTGGATTAGAAAGTTTACAGTTAAAACCTTTGGCACAAGGAAAAGAAAAAACAAAGACTCTGTGTTATGCATGTGTTGGTGGGGTAGGAGTGGGATCCCCTGCTTTTTGTCATTATAATAAACAATGACAAGGCAAATTCTTCTGAGAAGATTAAAATGTGAAGCTGAGTTATTTGCAGTGTTCACTTTAAATCTGGCCCTTAATTTTCATGCTGTGGTTATACACACTAGTTTGAAATAATGTGGAGAAAGGGAACTAGGTCTGCAATATTCTTTTGGAAAGCAAAGGTTAGAATTTTCATCCCCCGCCCCCAGCCAAGAGCTTAAATCTTTAAAGTAAGCTTCTTGCTTCATTCCTTTAAAACTCCTAAGATCTTAAGCAATCATTATGCCATGCCTCCTTGATTTGTGAACCATACCAGTGCATGTCACCCTGGGTGTGTGAGTATGTTCAAACACCGCCACAGAGCTGCAGAGGCTGGCAAATCTGAGCCATATGCTAATGACACATGATGTCAAGCATTCAGCTCTCCATTCAGATATCAGAACACAATATCAGGGCAAGTTCCACTGAGAAGGTGAGATGATCCAAAGAGAGACCAACTGCCAGGGATAAGTGTTTTTTAACTGTGCAAAGTGTTTCATCCTATGAAATCTCCTTTAATCTCTAGGCTAGCCTTGGGAATAATTTAAAGGTCAGGCACATCTTACAGCAGTAGTCCATAAAAAAGGAGTGGGAATGGAATCTGTCACTGGCAGCCATATAACTGAATGGCAAATATTGCTACCACTGTTACTAGAGGGCTTTCCCAACCAAAAGAGAGAGCATTAAGGTCATCTTACAAAGTATGGCCTAAAGGGAAAGTGACCAATGATTTCCAGGAGGAGAAAAGGCTATAATTTGTCTGCCTAAAAGTAAATTTTCTGCCACTGGCATCACACACCTACTCCAACACAAACACATCAACAAGTGTTCCCATCCTATTCCCACCCAGACAAGAGATTAATAAAGTATAGTAAGCCTCTTTGCTTTACTGTACCAACCTTTGGAGGAAAATATAAAATGGGGAGCTATTGGTCAAGGTCCAAGTATCAAGACTGAGGCAGCACTCTTGATTTTAAAGGGTGGGTCTTAGTAATAATCCTTGATGTACCCATAAGCCTGAGAACAAATCTTTAACATAGTTTAAGACAGGTAAGTCTTTGTCTTTGGATATAGAGTCATATTTCTTCAGTATCCAAAGTCCCACAGTTTTTTGAGAGCCCTTTATAGGTTCTACTAGGAGGAAGGGGCAGAGCACATGAACATGCACCTCAGTGACCATGTGAATGCAAAAGACAAACTCTAAATCTAAACAGGGCTCCCAATAAGATTGTTAAAAACAACGGCAGAGAAGAAAAATCATTTAAAAAGATTAAAAGGATTCATGGAATTTATGAGTGGGAAGGGAAGAAAAGAAGATAAGAAAGCAACATTTTCTACTTGCTAATACTAGTTTTGTAATGTAGAAAAAAGTAGATGAACAAACTTCTACATCCAACCAACACCTGTGACATTTGCATACTGAATATCTAATAGAATTCAAAAGTTGAGTCCAAATTATGAATGGCAGAACCTTAGTTATTAACCTTGCAAGAAACTGGTTCCACTTTCATTTTAAAGATGGGGAAACTGAGGCCCAAAGAAAGGAAAAAGCAAGAGTCATCAGACCAACTGAGAGAAGAAATCCAAATATCCTAGTCCCTCATCTCCTCCATTATGCCACAAATCTTGGACAGGAAACAACAAAGCCTCTTTTTAGATATTACTATTCAACATCATTTCCGTGTTTGTTTATTCAAATGGCAACTTTCAAAGAAGACTGCAGATTCTGAAGCTGAAGGGGGTAATCAAGATGTATTATGCTTAGTCCTTCAAAGTAAAACAAATGATAGCGATTCTAGTGGCTACACAATCACTGGAATCATTTCAGCCTTATTTGCCTTTAAGAAGTTTCAATGATAGTCTGATGCAAAGTGAAAGCCATGTGACCACTGATTGGAGGGGGAATAGTTAGAAAATCTATCCATTTCAGAAAAACAGAATTATGCGGAAAATATTTAAAATTCCTTTTTAAACCTTGCAAACCACAAAACCCAAAAGCCCAAGGTCTCTTGTTCTCATCTGTCAGATCCTTGATGCATACATTCCTTATGGCAAGGACAGGAGTTTAATTCAACTAAACAGGAATAATGAAACACAATCAAATGAAGTCCACATTACCTGGGACTAACAAGCAAAGCTCCTGAGTTCAGAAAAAGAACAGGAGCAACAAAGAACATACTTAGATATGATTTCCAGTTTTGCCATCTGTTTCTGGAGTTGGAAAGGGCAGTCCATAGTTCAGGAAAAAACAAACAAAAAATAACTCAGAGCTACAAACCAAAAATATTTTAGAAACTAGGGTTTTTCATCCAATTCTACAAACATTCACTGAGTGTCTCCTATGAGCTAGGCACTATACTGACTGAAGTGACAGAAATGAATATTATGTGATCCTCACCTTAGAGGTGCTCACCATCTGCTGACCTCTCTCCAGCCTCATTTCCCCCCACTCCACATTAACCCACTTGTACTGCAAACAACTAAACAGATAAATGACAACATGATGTTATGAGTTAAGGAAACAGATGAAGGAAAATTCATTAGATTGGAGTGGCATGCCATAGAAAGGGAGCTGAACCTTGGTGTTCAACATGTAAACAGGTAGGAAAGGTATTTCAGGACGTGAAGGAATAAGGATCACAAAAGACTTTTTAATGCCTATGATATAAAGTCAGGAATTAAACCTGTATGCAGAAGAGTAACATGATTGGCAATGGAAAAAAAGACTCCAGGGTGTGATTTAAGAATACCCTTATAGGGACTTCCCTGGTGGTCCAGTGGTAAAGAATCTACCTTACAACACAGGGGACGCTGGTTTGATCAGGGAACTAAGATCCCACATGCCACAGGGCAACTAAGCCCGCACGCCACAACTACTGAGCTCGTGCGCCTCAACTAGAGAGCCCATGTGCAGCCAACTACAGAGCCCACGCACTCTGGACCCCACGCGCCACAACTACAGAGCCCATACGCCCTGGAGCCTGTATGCCACAACTAGAGAGAAGCCCGTGCGCTGCAACGAAGAGCTCGTGCACCGCAACTAAGACCCGACGCAGCCAAAAATAAATAATAAATAAATTAAAAAAAAAAAAAGAATAGCCTTACATATAACAAGCAGATGCAAAGTATGTACCTTGCTTGGACTGTGATTTGAACAAATCAACTGTAAAAAGACATTTTTGAGACAATCAAGTAAATTTAAATATGAGTAGAGTATTTAAGACCTGGAAAGAGTGAACCCTCCTTTAAAACATCTCCATAATTCTCCAGTCAAGATCTTGTACGTGGATTTTTAAAGTATCGGATTATAGTATGAATAAATCAGCCCCTTTTGAATGAAGAGAAAAAGAAAAGAAACAGACATACAATGTACAAACACAGCCAACTATTCTGTCTCCTGAGAAGTCTGAACGAGTTGGGACTTATTCATCCCATATGGCACCCTTACCTGTCTATCTTCTTCACAATTAAGTCCAGAGATGAATGAAAATAAAATATTGCAGCTCTGAATATATCAACAGCTCAAAGTGCTGTTAAGCAACATGTGCAAATGAAGTAAAAAAGATCACCGCAGTAAAAAGGAAGACTTGGGGGCAGGGCAAATGGACAGAGAGCCTTCCTCCTTTGGTGCCCCTAAAAAGGAAAACCACTTGAAACTCAGTAGTTTCTGGATAGACTCTGGCCTAGGCCCTGACTTCTCACTGTTGTTTCATTTGTCTACCCATCTATTTGCCTGACTGAGAGGGGAAAAAAAGATGACACAGGAAGAGGTTTCTGCCTACAAGTAACTCACTGTTGTATAACTGAGGACTCTGGACAAAGGTGTACAAGATAAAAACTCCCAATAACTGTGGCATGATCTGTGTGTCTAGTCAATGGCTCTCAGGCACCTATAGTATAAAGGTCCACAATCCCAATCCCCTTTACAATCCAGCCCCTGCTGATCTCTCCAGCTTCATTTATCACTATTCCCTATAAATACCCATCACTCCTGCCATACTGACTCACCTGTAGTGCAAATATGCTAAGCTATAACATCTACCTGGAATAACTCTTCCCACTACTTCCTTATAGCTTCCACTAGCACTTACTCATCTTTCTGGACTCAATTTAAATATCACCTCCACTGTGAGGTATTCTAAGACTCCATCCTCCCAGGCATCAGACAGAGTCAAACCACACCCTTCTTCCATGCTGCCTGGATCCCTAAAATACATCATGATAACACAAGCCACCTACTGTTTTTATTTTACAGTTCTGCCTTCCTTATTAGTCTGAATATAACCCCAAAAAGTCAAGCTTTGGTAATTTCAGAGCACAGCCTTGGGTTTAGCATATATCACAGAGCAGGCATTCATAATATGCTAAAGCAATTAGAAGGCTTTTGGTATATGTGTTGTGTAGGTGAGTGGGTGGTATGCATTTTTTTTTAAATTAAACTTAATGGTGGGACTTCCCTGGTGACACAGTGGTTAAGAATCCGCCTGCCAATGCAGGGGACAATAGTTTGAGCCCTGGTCCAGGAAGATCCCACATGCCGCAGAGCAATTAAGCCCGTGCGCTACAACTGCACTCTAGAGCCTGTGAGCCACAACTACTGAGCCCATGTGCCACAACTACTGAAGCCCCGCGCCTGGAGCCAATTCTCCACAACAGAGAAGCCACCGCAATGAGAAGCCCACGCACCACAACAAAGAGTAGCCCCCGCTCGCTGCAACTAGAGAAAGCCTGCGTGCAGCAATGAAGACCCAATGCAGCCCAAAATAAATAAATAAATAAATATATTAAAAATAATAATAAATAATAAACTTAATGGTGCATTCATAGTCTACTCTCATTTTCACGTTTTCTAACTCTTTCATCTTACTTCAGAGGAGGTTTTTTTTCCCCTAGACAAACTCCATTTCAGAGTCACTATGTGTCAGGCCCTTTGTTATATATATATATATATTTTTTTTTTTTCTCATTTGTAAACCTACCTGACACTGAATCTTCCAATAATGAAGACCCAGCACTGGTAATAAAAGATTTCTGACCAATATGTCCTATTTACTGAGTTCCTGTATTAGTATGGAATCATACATTGCTGATGATCTTCTGATTAACATATATAATATATACATATATCTGCCACTAGACTCCAAGCTATATGAAGGCAGGGACTGTGCCCCCTATTCTTGTTCACCATTGTATCCCCAGTGCCTGACACAAAGCATGTGCTAAATGAATATTTGTTGACTAGAGGAAGAAAGGAAAGGAGTTGCTTCAGAGAGCAGGATCATGGGGGAGGGAAAGAAAATCCTTTAGGAATACAAATACTCACAAAAAGATTGCCCTAAGCCATTCCTGCAAAGCCAAAACCAGTTCACCCAGCCTCAATTCCAACTACAGTAAATCCTACCCATACACAGAGCTCTCCTCTAACTGAGGGACTGGGTGTAATAAATCGGAAAACCAACAGGACCGGTTGTAAACCAGCCTAGTGGCAAACCTACCTACAACCAATTCTGTCCTTCCTACTCTACTAGAGATTGAACCTGACTCTCTGACGATAAGCACAAAGAAAAGAGAAAGCAATAGTGGCTTAATAATCTTACTTTGGGGTACAGCCTGGCTTCAGCTGGCAAAGGGACTGATTTTTATCAAACAAGATATAACATACATAATCATATGAGTGAACTACACATAGCAACTGAGCCCTATCCTAGGTCCTGGAGTCATGGATTGCTCCCCTGAGCTTCACATCTTGATATCCAACTGCCTCCTGGACATCTCCACAAAGATGCATCTATCATAAGCACCTCAGACATGTCCAGACATGTCCACGCTTTAAAACCTGCTCCTCTTTCTCAGCTGTTTCAGTGAACAGCCTCAACCACCCAAGCCAAAAACCTGGGACTCTCCTTAACTCCTTTCTCCCCTTTAACCCACCTAAATTCAAAACCTATCATCATTCCTATCTTTCCTATCTCCTCAAAAGCTGCTGAATCAGCCACTCTCTAAACATAGATGAGACAATTAGAATATCCTTTTAAAAAATAATTACAATTAACTGAAACACAAATGTTTAAATCCATGAGTTAATAATGACTCTAAAAAATCTGTCACCATTGAAGGATGCTAGGGAACTAACACAGCATATTGGAAATTATTAAATACTAAAAAGGGAAAGAATCAAGTATTTACCCTGCCTTTTCTAAATGAAATACAGAACAGGGTAATCAACAGCAGTGGAAAATTTTCTCTTTATAGAAACATTCCAGCCAATGAGTGAACAAGAAATACTGGAATTAGAATGTTACTATAATGGCTCCTAGATACTGATGATCAACAGCTACTAACATAACAAAAAGAGAAAACAAGATAGTATATATATTTTCTGATGGAAGAATTCAACATCCCCATGAAGAATTCTTGCCCAGAAAGTTGAATCTGAAGGTGATCATGCCTCCAGATCCAAATACTAAAATTAAAGAGTTCAGAAAAACACATTCATCTACATCAGAAGAATGTAATTGGCAAAATCTGGGCTGTGGTAAATTCAACAAGACAAATCACCCAATCTCTTAAATGAGAGGGAAAAAGAGATGGAGGAGAAATCTATAGATTAAAAAAAAAAAATCTTCTAGAGATACATACTGGAATATTTATGGATGAAATGATACCTGAGATTTGCTTCAAATAACATGGGGGGGGTGGGGGAGGTAAAGATATGGGTGGGATAGGATTAGTCACTGGATGATGATTATTGTTGAGGCTGTGTACGTGGGTTCATTGTACCACTTTACGTATTTCTATGTACGCATAAAATCTAATAAAGCAAAACAAACAGATCTTCCTGAACCCATACATTTATTTTCATCTCCACTATCCTACTCTTGGCCACCATTATCTCTCATCTGGCTTATTTCAAGAGCCTCCTTATAGGTCTCTCTTGTTAGCTCCTATTTTTTTCCACCTTTCTACCTTCCCCCCTCCCAAATCCATTCTCCACTCTGGCTGCTTTCTAAAACTCAAATAAAACCATATACTCCCATTTAAAATTTGTCAATTCTTTCAGAATAAAGCACCCTCCCAAGCTTACAAGAGCCTTCCTGATCAAGCCTCTTGTCAACCTCTCCATTTTCCCTTCTCATATTCCCAGTGCTGTCAACAAACCGTGCTATTTACAGTTTCCCAAATGTGCCTTTGCATGTACTGTTCCTTCTGCCTGGCTAGTTTCCATGAATTACTTAATTCTCAGCTAACTCAGACATTATATCTTCCAAGAAATCTCCAATTCTTACCTGCCCTAAGGGTTCCAATCCTATGAATTTCTACAGTTCCATCCCATTGGATGCCTGCCTGCCCAGGGGTCTGTGAGTATTCCAAGAATAGGGACGTGATGTGATTCATCTTTGTATTCCTGGCACCTACCACAAAACCTAGCACAAAATGGGTACAGTAGTCCCTAGGTATCGACAGGGGATTGGTTCCAGGACCTCCATGGATACCAAAATCCACAGATGCTCAAGTCCCTCACATAAAATGGCACAGTATTTGCATATAACCTATGCACATCCTCTTGTATACTTCAAATCATCTCTAGATTACTTATAATACAAAATACAATGTAAGTGCTATGTAAATAGTTCCTGGTATACAGCAAATTCAAGTTTTGTTTTTTGGAACTTTCTGGAATTTAAAAAATTTTTGGATCCATGATTGGTTGAATCCACAGATGTGGAATCTGCAAATATAGAAGGCCCACTGTACTTGATTCATGTTTGATGAATCCATAATTCTAAAGAAACAGCTAACTAAAATAAGAGGCAGCCTGAAATTAGATGGTTTTACAGGTATATACTTGTCTCTAAACTCATCAAGTTTTATACATTAAATAGGTACAGTTTTTTTGTATGTCAATCATATCTCAATAAAGTGATTTTTTAAAAAGACCATTCTCCCTTCTTTAGTCCAGAATTAGAGACAAAGAATTAAGCATTCTGAGCAGTTCAACACTGAGCAATTCCTGTTCTAAGCCAAGCTAGAGGTGACTGCATTGAGAGAAATGAGTGAAGATTCTGTCCTTGAGGAACTCAAGCCAGTGGGAAAGAATGATATATATGTCTTAGAAGGGGGGGCAAAATATAAGGTGTGCTCAGAAGAAATGTGCTTGTTTTAGCTGCGGTGGAAGCAGCTTATCACTGTGTTCTTGGTGCTTAGTATATATTTGATTATTTGATGAACTGAACTGAAAGTCTAGAAGGGCTTCCTGGAGAGAGTGATAGCTGAGTTGTGCAGCTGTATTGTTCAGCTAATCACAGAGACTTTTGCTTTTTGATAAGATTTCCAAATAAAGCTAAACAAAGAATTAAAACCAGATGTTAGGTAAAAAAGGAAGAATTTCCATTTGGTGAACTGAATCACTTCTTTCTCCTGCCCCCCTCTCAGAGTCCATCCAGATTCCAAGGAGTCAACCTTCATTTGGAGCAAAAGTAGTGAATTATGCAGAGCCTCCAATGACCTCACCCTGGACTCAGCTGTATGAGGACAAACCAGTACAGAAATCAGAGAAAGAACCACTCCTATGCCTGAAGAGACACCAAAGACTTCCAAGAAATGCTTTCCTGGGATTTGCCAAATTTGCCAAGCATCTTCTCTTGGTAATGCTGCTTGGATCAAAACACTAGCATCTCTGCAGGACTTAAATGGCACTCCAGCCAAAGGGAATAGTATCAGGGCTGTGGGTAGAGGCAGTCATATATGAGCACTACGCATTAGTAAACTCCTCTCTTCTGAGTTACCTTAACTGGGTTAGCAGATGGATCAGTTTCAAATTTCACATCAATGTAAGAATTTACGGGGCTTCCCTGGTGGCGCAGTGGTTGAGAGTCCGCCTGCCGATGCAGGGGATGAGGGTTCGCGCCCCGGTGTGGGAAGATCCCACATGCCGTGGAGCGGCTGGGCCCGTGAGCCATGGCTGCTGAGCTTGCGCATCTGGAGCCTGTGCTCCGCAACGGGAGAGGCCACAACAGTGAGAGGCCCGCGTACCGCAAAAAAAAAAAAAAAAAAAAAAAAAAAATTTGCCTGCCACGAAATCACATCCTTAGAAATTACCCAATTCCAATGATAACTCTTGTCCTATAGAGAAAGCGAGCTCCTCCATGTATCCTATCAGTGTTAATGCAAAGAAGTAGTTTAGGTGATTTTTTTTTTTAGCATCTTCAATCACACACTCATTATATAAGTTGGTACAACATTTTGAGAGATCACTTTCGGCATTATGTATCAAAACCAAGCCTATCCTTTAAAATGCACATATCATTTTTTAACCTAGTAATTCCACTTCTAGAAAAGTATCCTACAGATATACTTGTGCAGGAATGAGAAAGTATTCACTGTAGTACTGTAATATAATAGCTAAATAAATAACAAAACAAATTTTGCAATCTAATAAAGCTATAAGATATATGTAACTATTATAAAAATGAGGTAAATTTTTTATGTATTGGCATGTAAAGAAGTCCATAATATGCTGTGAATGAAAAGAGATTGGTTTGATCCCTTTTATGAAAACTTAAGTACATTTAAAAGTACATAAAAGTTGCAAATGGATCTTGCCTCTGGCCAAGATGGAGTAATGGCAACCAGATTTGGCCTCCTGACTAGAGAAGACTGGAACTGGACAAAGTATATAAAATAATGATTTTCATGTATTGATTTTAGGCAGCAAAGGACAGTGATTCCTGGAAACAAGGAAAGCCCTATGAATATCCCACCTAACTGCCCAAAGAGTTTCCAGGAGGGAGCACAGGGAGAGCCGAACAAGTCTTCTCGAGCTGAGGATTTGGAGTTGGGAGTCCAGGAGGCTAGTGTGGCTGGAATTAACAGGGCAGAGGGCTGGAAAAGATAGCGCCACATGGAGGGAGCATGACTGAGATGTGCAAAGGGTTCTCCTGAGTCTTCAGCTGAGGATGGATGACTGTACACGTATGAGGAAACTACCCAAGGCTAGGGAAAGAACCACCCAAAAGGAATAGAGGAAATTATTTTCAGGGCTCACAAGAGCCAGGAATAGCTCTCGTTCTCACCAGCCAGAGTGAAAAATGGTCAAGATTAGAGAATATATTTCCTGAAATCCTGATTAGTATTCATATATCCCTGACAACTGGCCTTCAGGTATTCCCCTAAAAGCACTGATTGTTTTCTCAAGTTACCTATTGCCGTATTCAATTCATACAGGATAG
The DNA here is from genome assembly GCF_008692025.1 of Phocoena sinus. Taxonomy (NCBI): domain Eukaryota; kingdom Metazoa; phylum Chordata; class Mammalia; order Artiodactyla; family Phocoenidae; genus Phocoena; species Phocoena sinus. Next base: position 10,685,938 of record NC_045768.1, on the reverse strand, counting down.
AATCTAAGACAGGTTGTGATGGTTGGTTTGTGGGATGAGATAGGGATTATAAAGTCAAGAGGAGCCAGGGCTTAACTGGTGGCGCAATGGTTAAGAATCCGCCTGCCAATGCAGGGGACACGGGTTCAAGCCCTGGTCCGGGAAGATCCCATGTGCCACGGAGCAACTAAGCCCATGAGCCACAACTACTGAGCCTGTGCTCTAGAGCCCACAAGCCACAAATACTGAGCCCGTGTGCCACAACTATTGAAGTCCACATGCCTAGAGCCCATGCTCCGCAACAAGAGAAGCCACCACCATGAGAAGCCTGCGCACCGCAAGGAAGAGTAGCCCCTGCAAGCCACAACTAGAGAAAGCCCGCGCACAGCAACGAAGACCCAATGCAGCCAAAAATTAATTAATTAATTAAAAATAAAAAAAAGAAGAGGAGCCAAAGAGATAAATCCAACAGCTGGAGAGAGCAGATCCTAAAACTATGCCTCAGGCTCATCTTGACTTGGACAAAATCCACCACTATAAGCAGAATTCCCCTTTGCAAATTAGCACAAAAATGACTGTAAAGATAACAATATCATAATCCCTCTTAAATGAACTGGTCATCACAATGAAATTCTCCTTTTCTTCTTGGATATTTTTCAAGCCTCTACAACTCTGCCCAAAGCCAACCTTCCCATTCACCATGTCTTCTTTGCAAGAGACACCCAAATGCATTAAAGCAATCCTTTTGAGCATATTCCTGGAAAACAACCCTGTACAATCTTACTTGACCTTTTGGTACTAATGAAATAATTATTAATTTGAAGTCTGATATTGCCCTTTTAATGGTGTTTTCTCAGTCTTGGTGAAGTTCACCTTTCACACAAATAAGATACGTGAATTCCATTGAACATCTCTGTTCAGATCAAGTTATTACAAAGTTGGGAAATTTAGATCCTTTATCATATAACATTGAGAATTCTCAGATAAATGCAGTGTAAAACGAATTTGATAACTTTCCAGGCTAAGACACTGCAGTGCCATTATTTTAATGACCTACTAAAATGAGAAATTAAACAAAAAGAAAATGGGTAGGGTACTTTTTACAGTAAGTACTTCACTATAAGAGTCACAGTGGTATGAAAATCAACACTCAGGGACTTCCCTGGCGGTCCAGTGGTTAAGACTTCGCCTTCCAATGCAGGGGGTACAGGTTTGATCCTTGATCAGGGAGTTAAGATCCCACATGCCTCCCAGCCAAAAATTCAAAACAAAAAACAGAAGCAATATTGTAACAAATCAATAAAGACTTTTTAAAAAATGGCCCACATCAAAATAAAAAATCTTAAAAAAAAAAATAAAGAAAGAAAACACTCAGCAAAAGGAAAATGCATGATAGACCTCAGAGAGGCAGTTGGTGACAGGCATATAGTTGGGGTTCTGGAATGGGAGCCAGGTACAGAACTGGAGGTGAAATCCTGGTCTATTAAAGACTCACCCAGCTCCTTTAAAATTCTCAATGTATATATGGAGAATTCTACAAAGGCCTGACACTGGAAACTGTAAAAGGTTATCAGGCAAGCCGCAACACAGTATTTATTCCAACTGCATGAAAGCACTATTTCATTAACTTCTAGTTATCCCAACCTTCCAACTCTCTCTGTCCTCCCACAAAGCACCTAAGGAACATTTGTGAGGCATATTGTTTTTGTTTATTTCAGGAGGATGCAAAAGTTTGCACGCAGATGCTGAGCCACAAATCTTTTTTAAAGAGATGAACAACAGAAGAATGATTATACGTTAACAGTCAAATGTTCTTGGAATTTGGATAACTAAAAAGAGCCATAGCTAGAATAATTGGAGCCAGAAAAATCTCCATCACTTATTACTTATATAATCTTAATTTCTTCACCCATAAAATGGGGATAATTATACCTGTCCTAACTGAAAAGTGTCCTAACTGAAAAGTGTTCTGAGGAACCAATTAGAACGTGTGTGGAAACATTTTATAAACAGAAGTGTCAAACAGTTATTATTTTTAGTAAAAATAATATGTACTTAAAAAAAAATAGTTAAGAAAAGGACAAATATAATTGGAGCAGAAGGGAGAAGAGAACAGCACCCTGGCCCCAAGTCTATAATCCCAAAGTAATCATTACCAAAAGGGCATATTGATTTCATTTTTATTATCTTTCTGAATTAAAAATTCATTATTTTTCCTTTGGCAGTAAAATGTGTTGACAGCTCATGAAACAGGAATTTCATGAGCTATAAAAGAACTAATCACATACACAAAAAATGAACTGGAAAATCATTAGAATAAAAAATGAGAATAATGTATTTCTTTACTATTGCGGGGAGGGAAAGTCTACATAACATAAAACCCAGACATCATTAAGGAAAAGACGATTGTATTTGCGTTTACATAAATGTCTAACTTCTGAAAGGCAAAGACACCCAAACATACACACACACACACACACACACTATTTATAAACATAAAAGAAATCTGACAAATAAGGATTTTATCCATCAAATTGGCAAAATATTTAAAATGCTGAGAATATTTCAGTGCTGGAAAAGGCTTGAGAAAATGAGTATGCTTATACAATGTTGATAGTTGATACACAGCTTAAATACAGCTTATAGTATCAACATTTAAATTGTGCACACTTTTTGACCCAAAGATCCCTCTTTTACACCTCTATCTTACGGAAATACTTATGGTTTACAAAGATATACATATAAGGATGATCACTGGAATATGCTACGATTTTTAAAAGCTGGAAGAAACTCAAATATTCATCAATATAGGAAAAGCCAAGAAATGGGGAAATGATTAAGGAGATAAGAAACCAGACTTTTTAGACCTTACTCGGTCATTTTGCAAGACTCATTCTGGATTTTAGTCAGGCTGTCATTAGTGGGCTACTCTCCCTGTGCTAAACCCACAGCCAAAAATCAAGTGGTTGATCAAAACCTGCTCAACCAGACAGCTGCTTCCAGAGCCCAGGGGCCGTAGGCTCTAGTCCAGGCTTAGACTGAGAAAGGATAATAAACAATCTATCCTATCACATCAGGAATGATGTCTTCCTCAGAGTGGAGCAAAGGGCCTGACAGGGATTGCTTGAGAAACAGGGCTGATCCTGAACTTGCACGACCCTGAGAGTGAATGTTGTCTTAAATTTTGTACTATAGGTATCTCGTTTGCCTCATTCTAGTCCTGCTGTTGAAAACTGAGCAATTTACTTGTTAAATGAAAAGGATCAAGATATATGAGTCAATACTTTTTATTCTCATCTAAATGTTATGTAATGGGGTGCTTAGTTTTAGAAAACAGAAGTTGTGGTTTGTCAAAAGGCTCCTTTCCCTCCTTATGGTTCTTTACAAAAAGAAAATCTCAGAAACATCATAACCTGTAGGTTGTCACCATCCTACTGGGCATCATTTGAGGTAGAGACCTATACCAAGGAGGCAAGTCAGTCTCTCATCAAATCATACAAAGTAATGTCTACACTCTATGTGGCCTCCTATATTATAAAAGAGACTACAGGTGAAAAGCCTGCCTAGGAAGTTCCTGTCACAACTGGGGTACCTTTTTTAGTCAGTTGCTACCTAAGGCACCACTTTATTGTCCTAGGAAATCAGGTCTGAGGGAGGACCAGGCATCATAGAAATGTTTGTAGCAGGCCACTCAAATGTCAAGTATTTGTTTCAGGAGAAAATACAGATATACAGCAATACTAAAGAAACACTGGGCATACTGTTTTACTAACAGTATTAATGACATATCAAAGGAGACCATCCTAGATTTGACAACTAGTCTTGAGGATTCCAAATTAGCCATTATCCTACATAAGAAATATAATATTTCCCATGGCTGCAATTGCTATATTCTGCTTGCTTTTTTTGTTTTGTGATAAATATTTTCATTCTTCTATGTTGTCTTTACACAGCCAATTTTAGCTCCTGTAAGTACAATCCCGAGTGCTGGACACCTAGGTTTTCTTTTGCCACAATAGATATTACAGTGAAAGTCTCTGTACTATTCTAGTGATTGATGAATTATTCTCACAGCAGAAAGTCTTAGGACCATTTCATGAAACTGGAGACTAGAGAGCTTCATGACTCCGGCTCTATATAGCCTTGTCAGTTCCTCTAGTGATGAGATCCATCTAAACTGCTGTGGGTATCCTACAGTCCACCAGCAGAGGGCAGCATCCCCCAGACTAACAGGGCCTAGGGATGAAGACACCAGGCATGGAGAATGGAGAGGAAAGGGATAGTCAGAAGACAAAGGCAAAATCTACAGGAAAATTCTAACCAGGGTTCCCAATATCTGAGAGATGTGGTAAGCTCTGGCTCCCGCAAGACAACTGGGGATCATCCACAACTAGCAACATCCAACACTCTTGTGTCCTTGATTCCTTTACTGGAACCAGGATGGAAAAGCTACCTCCCCCTAAACAGGTATATACAGCGCTATATACTGGCCACAGAGACCATGCCAACTTGGATTCTGCCAGCAACAGAAATGACTAGAGCCTTACCTCTGGAGAGACTACAAAAGGATAGCATTAGGCTGCTGGCCTCACTCTGGCAGTTTCCATTGAAGGAAAGAATGGAAATGGTAAGCACACGTATCTATCCCAGATGTCCAAGTTCTCATCTCCCTTCTTCTTGGCTTCACTTTAAAGTGAGTTGGGGGTAAAGATGCAGACCTACTAGAGGATAGACTTGAGGACACGGGAAGGGGAAAAGGTAAGCTGGGACAAAGTGAGAGAGTGACATGGACATATATACACTACCAAATGTAAAACCGATAGCTAGTGGGAAGCAGCCTATGCACACAGGGAGATCAGCTCGGTGCTTTGTGACCACCTAGAGTGGTGGGATAGGGAGGGTGGGAGGGAGGGAGATGCAAGAGGGAAGAGATGGGGATATATGTATATGTATAGCTGATTCACTTTGTTATAAAGCAGAAACTAACACACCATTGTAAAGCAATTATACTCCAATAAAGATGTTAAAAAAAAATAAAGTGAGTTGGGGGGCAAGACAAGGATAGTGTAGGCAGCAATGAGGTGAAAGGTAACCAGCAGGCCAGAGCAGTTAGAGAACAGGTCTAAGAAAATGGAAATGGCTGTGGCTGAAATGTCTTAGTGTTCATTTTAAATCATCAACCAAGTAAGTCAACCTAAATTAATCTGAATTACAGTTTGGGCTACTCCAATATTGCAGCTCTTGAGAGCCTAGATAAATGCCAAATCCTTACCTATCAAAAGGCTGGAAACTACTTAAACTACTATTCACCACTGCCCTTCACTGATATGTTAACTTCTCTCTAGAATGTTTATATGATTGATAACATATAACCACATTACAGAGATAATAATACAACATTGATGAGGCTGGAAAAACAGGCTCTCATATGCTGATTACAAGGGTGAGGGAATTGGAGGGGGTTATTTACCACCTTCTATGGGGGGGGTGGTATTTAACAGCACCAAAATTTCCACTTTCACTTGGAAATTTCACTTCTAGGACTTAAGGCCAAAAAAGTAACACAAGTAAGCAAAGTATTATACAAAGATATTTGCTGCAGCCCTATTCATAATAGAGAAGGAAAAAAAACAGCAACCAAATGTCTACTAATAAAAGACGAATTAAACAAATTCTGGCGCTTCCCTGGTGGCGCAGTGGATAAGACTCTGCACTCCCAATGAAGAGGGCCCAGGTTTGATCCCTGGTCAGGGAACTAGATCCCACGTGCATGCTGCAACTAAGAGTTCACATGCCACAACTAAGGAGCTGGTGAGCCACAACTAAGGTGCCTGCCTGTGCAACTAAGACCTGGTAGAACCTAAAAAAATAAATATTTTTTTAAAAATCCTGGCATATGTATTCATGAAACCATAAAAATAATGATATAGATCTATAAATCCTACCATGGAATAATCTGTAAGACAAATTAAGTGAAATAAAACAAGCTACAGAATAAAATAAGTATATAATTTTTGTTTTTAAAAAACTGCATATTTTGGAAAGTCTGAAAGAACATACACCAGAATGCCCAAGTTCAAATTCTGGCTCTTCCACTTACTAGAAAAGCAATTTTACATTTAGTCCTTCAACTTCAGTGTTCTCATCCATAAAATAAGGGAAAATAGTATCAACTTAAAAGGATTACTTCATATATATGCTATACGAAATAACTGAATTGAATTGAATATGTAAGGCAACAATGCCTGGCATACAGTAAATGCTCAAAACACTAAGAAGATGATTATTATTATTATTACCATCGCCACCCCTGGAAAGTGTAATTAGGGAGATGACTCATTTACCAAGTTTCATACTTCCATATATAAAGAATTTTTCAGAACAAGCATGTATTACTTTAATAATTAAAAGATACATCTTTATACTCAAGAGAAATGAAAACATGTCCACACAAAGACTTGTATGTGAATGTTCACAGCAGCATTATTCATAATAATAAAAAATTGGAAATAACCCTAAATGTCCATCAACTGGTGGACTAAACAAAACAACTATACAAAAATGACTAAACAAAATGTATGGTATATCCATATAATGGAATGCTATTCAGAAACAGAACTACTCATATATACTATGACATGAACAAACCTCCAAACCGTCATGCTAGGTGAAAGAAACAAGACACAGAGAACACATATTGTATGATTCCATTTAGATAAAATGTCCAGAAAGGGCAAATCTATAGAGACAGATAGATTAGGGATTGCCTGGATCAGGAGTTGGGAATAGGACTAACAGTTAAGGGACACAAGGGATCTTACGGGGATGACGAAAATGTTCTAAAACTGATTTATGGTAATGGTTACACAACTTGGGTAAATTTACTAGATATCACTAAATTGCACAGAGTAAAATATGCCTCAATGAAGCTGTTGAAACAAAAAAAAAGTTGGAAAAAGATTTCCTTGAAAACCATGCATTATTCTATGCTCATATAATGCTTTGCCCCTTGGAAAAGGACTTTCACATGCATTATCCTATTTGACCCTCATAAGAATCATGTGAGGCAGAGTAAGGATCATGCCCTTCGAAGAGAAAAGGAAAATAATGTTCAGAGAAGTTAACAGAACTAGCCCATAGCCACTGCAGCACGTAAAGCAACTGGAGCCCAGCTCCTAAACATAACTAACTCAATACAAGTGGCAGCAGAAATGTGCCAAGCCTGCAAGATCCAGGGATAGTCACCAAACAGTGATCACACTTTAGATGAATACTGAAGGACAGAGGCTTTAAAACTTTTTTAAACTTTTTGAATAAGTGTGCATTTAAGAAATTTTATGTAAAAGATGCTTTTCTTCCCCCTTATACACTCCGCTAAAAGTGAGATCATTACAGACCAATTCCCAGAAGCAACAAGATATTTCCTTTTCAGTAGCTCGTAAAATGCTCAGCACACAATTGAGATTCAATATATGATTCTAACATCTATGAAAAATAATTATAAATTTTAAAAGGCTTTATTTGAACATTATTCTAAATGTATCCTGCATTTTGTTTTGTATAGAAAAACTGGAGAGAAATGACAAGAGACAAAATTCAAACCATAAGCCATATGGAAGATTCTTTCTTTTTTTTTTTTTGCCAGATGGTTACTTTTTGGCAACCATTTTGCTAAAAAGTATAAAAGGCCACCTGCATCTGCAGTCACCACAGGCTTTCCCAGCATCAGGCAAGGAACTAAGAAAACAAAAACAATGAAAACCTAGTACGATCGACCAATAATTTCCCCACAGCTTTCTCTTACTGACTAGGTGCAGAGAACTACCTAGTAGGAAAGAATTGGTTCTGTGTGAAAAATCCTGTGTCTGTCACACTAAATAGGGTTGATAATGTGGTTGATATTGCTCACTCCCATTGGAAAAATAAGCGCGGGCAGGCAAAATGTCAAGGTTTCTTAGCATTTTCTGTTGATCACAGCTAAAAAGATCAAGACTCCTTGAACTGTTAACTAAAACACCTTGCACTAAACCTTGACAACTGAGATTATTTTACCTAATCACGGTCTCTGAAAAGAAATGCCTAGAGATAACTGGTAAACTAGCAAAGATATAATATCAGCAAGTTATAAATCCTGGACCATTATAATATATTTGGGATTTACTTTTGTCTTTACACCTGACATTATATTCTTTAGGATTTGGGCACCTAACAGAAGGTAAAGACTATCAGGGAAAAAGCCACAAGCCACAAACAAACAGGGTTTTGGAATTCTGGGCAGACCAAGAAAAGCACTAGAAAACCTGACAAAAAATCCTGAGCTCAACTCTGGCTCCTGAGGCCTTCTCATAGAGACATAGATCCAGAACAAGCAAGGCACAATGTACAAGCGGGCTCAATTTTTACATGATTTTATGCATAGACAAACAGACCTTAGAAAATAGTTCATAAATCCACGGTTGTTGGGGGTAGTACCTCAGAAGATTCACTGTGATATAACTGTAGAATCTTAACAAGGGGGCTATGAGCCCAACACCAGGCAGAGAGTACTTCTAAGGGTCCAGAAATACACTTCCTGTTGCAGTCTGCCATATAAAAGGTCTGTCTCTATAGGTTGTGGCAGGATTTTCTTTGCCCCTCTTAGCAGTCAGCCCTCTGCAGAGATGGTGGCATGACAAGAAAAAGAATTGTCAAAATGAAGTGAACTGAAGAAAGCAAGTATACAATGGCAGGGTATTAAGACTATCTTTGGTTGGTCAGTTCTGAGTTGTTAGAGGATTTCAGAGTGGGGATGGGAACAGGGATGGGGCTGAGAGATGGATGGCAGCTCAGGCAAGCCAAGAGGAACGAATGAAAGGTGAGTCCCTTCACATGACCAAGAGCAATAATCTATACCTTGTGAGTCCAATTTTTTAGAATCATAACACTCTGTCTTAATTTCCCCTTCCTACTGCCTGAGTACTAAGTAAAGAAACCCTACTTTAATTTTTTTAGCCCTACCTCAGCTATACTATGGGGTCTTGAGGGACAAACCATTTATCTCTGCTTAAACCAGAGATCTGAAGATGTCTAGCCCCCCACTGAGGCCTGTTTGGTAGACAACTTAAGCTCCCTGGCCCCACACACATACCCTCCCACTCCATATTTTTCTTCTACCCTTACTGGGTCCTGACTTTCTGCCTGGCACCAGTGCTACATGTTTTATGTGTATCATCTTATCAAAATCTCATAAGAAGTCTGGAAATACGCTTATTATCCTAATTTTAGAAATAAAAACACTGAGTCTTAGGTTAGGTAAATTGCCCAAGGTCAAACAGCTCATAAAGAGCAAAGCTAAAATACGAACCCAGGAATGTCTGAGTACTAAAGGCACAAGCTCTTAACTACCCTGCCATAGCAGTGGCAGCAATTAGTAAAAGACCTCAAGGGTATGGTTACTTACAGGGGAGAGAGCTGAACTACTTGTGAAGATTTCCTTCCAGGGAAATATGGAAGTTCTATCTTTCTTGAGGGTTGTGGCAGTTTCCTCGTACATGGTGGCAGCAGTGGGATCATGGATACAGGTTATCTAGGCTAGCAAATCTGTCCTCAGACAGATGAGAGTATTACCTTCTGCCTTTTTCTAGGTTGATTTTCTAATACCAAGTTGCATATTGATAAGACTCCTTTTTTATCTCATTCTCTCTCCAAACAGGTAATACCCCAATTCATTTCATATTAGGGATCTTCTCTTCAAAATCCCTGTTGGCATCATGTCCCGGCCCAGCCTGGAGATGTGTAGGGACAAAATGCTGGGATGGGTTATCCTAGGACACACCAACTACCTACATAAGAACATGAGGTTGTTTCCCAAAAGCACTAAAATCAAGAAAGTAGATCCCCTGACACAATAGTTTCTTCAAACAACATGAAACAACTCTTTGAGATATCAAATGTTGTTCAGTCAAACCTTGTGATTTGAGCCTTGCTATTGGTTGAGTCCCTGCAGTTTGTGCAGTGCCCGGGGTTTTGCTCCAAATCCGTCACATTGCATTAGTGCCCTTCCTCCTCACTGCCTACAGAAATAACAGTCTTGAACATGGCAGCACAATCCATTTGTCCTGCTCTAATTACTTTTTGACATTATTCTTTCTGCTGCCAACGTCCTCCCTCCCTCTTTCTTTCTTCCTTTCTGCCTTAGGGCATCATTAGAATCATTTGAAAAGATCTTTAGGTTCCACCAGTATATATTTTGTTAACTTTTTATCACAAAATGGTTCCAAGGAGGAGTATGATAGTTCCAAGAAGAAAAGCCACCAGATTCTCAAAACCATTTCCAGAATTTCCCAGCTAGCACAGAGAGAATGGCCAAGAGGAAAATGTCCAGGTTTGAAGTACCTGGACAAATTGTAGCTCTGCCACTCACTAGCTGTGAGACCTTGGGCAAGTCTGATAATCTGTCTCAGTCTTAGTGCTCTATTCAGACAAGTGGAGTTATATCTGATAACCTAACAAGAGCTTCTATGAAGGTCAACTGAGATAATGCATGTGAAAATACTCTGGAAAGGGCTGCAGTTGTATTATTATTAAGAGACACAAAAGCAATGACCAATATTGATAAGAATCTCTAAGTCTTGTGTTTTTCATTAAACTTAGTGTGATGGTTAGTTTTACATGTCAACCTGCCTGCGCCATCAAACACTTGGTCAAATATTACTCTGGGTATTTCCATGAAGGTGTTTTTGAATGAAATTAACATTTAAATTGGTGGACTCTGAATACAGCAGATTGCCCTCAATAATGTGCTTGGGCCTCATCCACATTATTGAAGGCCTGAAGAGAACAAAAAGACTGGCCCTCCCCTGAGCAAGATATAAATCTCCAGGAGACTGCCTTTGGACTTGAACTGGAACATCAGCTCTCCTGGGTCTCTAGCCTGTCAGCCTTCAGACTGGAACTGCAGCGCTGACTTTCCTGGGTCTCCAACCTGCTGGCCCACCCTGCAGATTCTGGACTTGTAAGCTTCCGTAATTATGTGAGCCAAATTCCCTACAATAAATCTTTAGTTATCTATCTACATATACATACAAACACACACACATACCCCATACTGGCTCTGTTTCTCTGGAGAATCCTGACTAATATATCTAGGACTTAGTTTTGTTTAGGATTCACAAGGACCATCCTATGCTCTAATAATAAGGGACAGAAACATCATGGATACAATAAATCCAGAGGTTTATCTCCAGAGCTCTTTTTGCTTCAGGATGACAGATCCTGATTTATAAATTACATATGTTCCAAAAGTCACTTTTAAGCCAGCTGCCTGGAACTTAAAACGCTTTTTTTCCTCAATAATAAAATGGAGCTTAAAGACAAAGGATTGAGATGCTATCCTTATAAGAGTGATTAACACAGTGATTAATATATGTTTGTTAGATAAGTGCAAGAATCAATGTTGTTCTATTTAGAAAATACTTTTGGAAGAAAAGAATACAACATTTATGGGCTTCCCTGGTGGCGCAGTGGTTGAGAATCTGCCTACCAATGCAGGGGACACGGGTTCGAGCCCTGGTCTGGGAAGATCCCACATGCCACAGAGCAACTAGGCCCGTGAGCCACAATTACTGAGCCTGCACATCTGGAGCCTGTGCTCCGCAACAAGAGAGGCCGCGATAGTGAGAGGCCCGTGCACTGTGATGAAGAGTGGCCCACACTTGCCACAACTAGAGAAAGCCCTCGCACAGAAACGAAGACCCAACACAGCCATAAATAAATAAAATTAAAAAAAAAAAAAAACATTTATTAAACCCTTCTCATGTGTTAAGTAAGCACTGTACTGGGTGTTTCACATATATTGTTTTATTCAACCTTAATACCTGTAGTACAAAGACAATGTTCCCCATTTCCGCAAATGACAAACTGAGCTCTGAAAGATGAGACAATTTTGGCATAGGTCCAACACAACTAGAATGTGGTAAAGTTGGGATCAGAATGACTCCATCGACCCATCTCAGACTGTAGGAAAGACATACTGAATAGTCTCTACCCTTACACATTAAAAAAAGAAAAAAAAGTAGGGGTGATGAACTATGACAGACCTGTTTCCCTTCCTCCACTCATTCCTAGATGTGGGATGGCAAAAAAAGCACAAAAGGTAGAAAATAAGAAGCACTGGGTAAAGCAGGCTTTGGAAATCTACAGGCTGAGGGGTTTTCAGCAATGTCAATGTGAGCACTATCATTATAGCAAAAGATTGGATGTAAAGAGCAATGTCTTGGCAAACAAGAGTGAGGGTTTTGGTTTTTATTTTTTTAAAGAAAGCAATAGAAAATGCAGTGGTCCCAATGAACTGTAAACGTAGATGGGGGAAAGATGGTTTGTGAGGTGGGGGGAATCTGTTTGGTCTTTGTTGTTAATCTTAACAAGCCAGCACATCCTCTTTGTGCTGAGGGCCTCAGGTCCAAGTGATAAGTCAAGCCAAAGCCAAGCCAAAGAGGTCTGTCTCCTGCAGCGCTTCCCTTTTCACATCTCAGATGGCCTTCCAGGATCCATCCTTAATTCACATTCTTTCTGCCCCAAATGCACACACTTAGCAGGGAAAACTAATTTCACATTTTGTATTGTTGTACACAGCCTGCCAACCAAGGATAGGAACCGGCAGAATGATAAGCAATGAAACAAGAATTGTTTGCTATTAAGCCAAACAAGGTTCATTTCAACTACATTAAAATAGGCCAAGTAGACCAACTGCATGAGAAGATATTTTCCTGCAACAAAGTGTGACAGCAGCTTATTTAAACATAATTACTGTTGGAATTACATCACTGATAAAATGTTGTTTGCAACTCCAATAGTTTCAAAACATACTCCTTCATCCTGATTGTAAAAAAAATCCACTTATAACCATGACTTCAGAATAACTCTGTAAGAAGGTATCATTACCCCATTTTATCAGTGAAGAAATTGAGGCTCAGAATGGTAGTGAAATGCTTAAGTGGTCAGAGCTAGGATCTGACTCTAAGTTTTGAGTGTTTTTTCCTTTCTCAAGTCAATTTCCCAAAGTTATCAAGGTCCTGTTTTATTAGGCCTCTCACTTTCTTGAGGTGTCTTGCTTCTAAGGACAATGTCAGATAAACACTACTGCAGTTGTAGTGTCTTAGACATTCCAACCTAAAGAACAACAAAGTCATGCCAGCCAAGTTCTAAACCATTTAGCGTGGTTTTTCTAGATAATGTAGTCATTGGCACAGGTAAGATTAACCTCCAATGATACTGATTTTTTTTTCCTCCAAAATTTTGGGCAACTTGATCTCGTTAATCATTTGTGAAATTGTAAACATTTTGTGAGCTAAAAGCAAGAACCTTTTCCAGATGAACATTTGAGATGCTAAAGTAGTATGCCACGTTTTCTAAATTTTTTCATTCGTGTAATCAAAAGTGACATAACCTGCAAAATAATAGTTCTAAATCAAAATGAATATTTATAAACACATAGCTATATGTGAATTCTATTTTATGGTTTTTTAGTCTATTTTAGGTACAAATACCTACATAAAATCCCCAATTATATTCTGAATTATTATACCTTTCAGAACTTAGCCATTCCAGTTCTACCAATCAGCTTCTTCTTAAAACTAGTACAGGCTGCACACTAAAGGGGAAAGCACACGGATTCTGAGATCAGACAGATCTGGGTTCCAATTCTTGCTCTACTATTTCATACTTTTGACAAGTTACTCAATTGCTTGGAGTCTCACAGCTTTCTCGTACAAAACAGGGACACCATCCCTTAACCTTTAATGGTTTTTGTAACATATAAAATAAATGAACTACTATATCAGGCAAGCTCAGCTCCTGGGATACAGATGGTGTTCAATGAATGCCAATAGGTGCTTAATGAATGCTGTTATAAATTATTTTTAAAACCCTATAATGAATATGTCTATTGTTCCTCCTATGACCCAGAGAAAGGGAAATGAAGATTAGTGGTATGACATAAAGTAAAAACTTATTTTCACTTCTAGTATTTCTAGCATTTCAGCATTTATTTCCCCCGAATTTGTTAGAATACAGTTGTAACTGGAAGTGGAATTTAAGATGAAATATTTGGATAAAGTGGTCTACATTAGTTGATTAAATTCAAAAATTTAAATATAGTGTGTACTAAATAGTCTCCAAATTGCTACAAAGCAAAACCATTTTCTACACAGCTTGCATTTCTGCAGCAGAGCTTTGAAAGAAAAGAAACCACTGTGTAATCCCACAGATTATGTCTAAAAATAGGATGATAGGCCAGCTGTCAGATGCATACGTTGTAGGGAAAATGGGGCCAAGAATCTCTCCCCAAAAATCACTGCAACTCTTCTGGCATTTGCTCCCATAAGGATGAAAAATTGAAATCTATTCAATTCTAGCAGCTACTACTTTCTTTTTGGACTAGGACAAAGGTTTGGAATTCTGAAGGTTTATGAGGCCTTTTGTGAAATCTCTCCAAATTTGCAAAGTGCTGCTCATAACAGGCTTATAACAGAAGTGTCATGATCTGGAATTACTGCCTCAACACAAGCTCATTTAAAAAAACTTTTGCTTTTTTGTGAACGCTTCCTGCCAGAGTTATTTAACCTTAAAAAAAAAAAAATGCAATGATTGGGACTGGGTTAACTTGCTGGATAGCCTTAGGTACAGTAAGCCCTTTGTGGGCCTCAGTTTTCTCATCTGCTTAATGAGAAAGTTGTGGGAACGTCTGTGCAAGGTTATCTTTCAGCTATGATGCTCTAGGGATTTTCTGAGCCTCAAAATTTCCAGACAGGATGAACAGAAGATAAAACAAATACCCTTTTGGAGCTAACCTGTGTTAAGGTGCTTCAGTCCAAGAGCTCAGCAACCCTAAAAAGGTGAACAGAAGAAATTTCAATATCTTTTCTGCTGACTGTTAAAGAAGCATAGGGCCAGGACTTCCCTAGTGGTTAAAACTCCGCACTCCCAATGCAGGGGGCCTGCGTTCAATCCCTGGTCAGGGAACTAGATCCTGCGTGCCGCAACCAAGACCTGGAGCAGCTAGCTAGCTAGCTAAGTATTAAATAAGTAAATAAATAAATATTTAAAGAAGAAAGAAAGAAAGAAGCATAGGGACAATTATTGTGGGTAAGGGTGGGAAGTGTCCTGGTGAGAAGAAAGAAAAGTGCTATCTAACTGAAAAAAGTGGGCACACGTCAAGGAAATACATACAGCCTGTGTACTATGTAGTCCACAAATACATTCATCCTACTATTATACAACTGACACTTTTCTAGGTGCTAGGGACAGAATGTGAGCTAGATACTCATTCCTGTCAAGAGTCTCACCAGCTTCTCAAGGCAGTCACAGATCGTACCCAGGTCAATTTCAAACCCTGACCCTCAACAGTCAAATGGAAAGACTATAAAAAGGTTCAGCCTCACATCTGGTACACTTAATACGTTCTGGCTATACCTGGAGAATAACTTACCTTACACCAATGCCTTTAAAAGTTGGCAGTTTCAAAGAAAAATAATTGCGTATTGAGTTTGAGAGAGGAGCTTTTAGGTGAGATACTGAGGATCAAAATACTATGTCAGAGGGCTTCCCTGGTGGCGCAGTGGTTGAGAGTCCGCCTGCTGATGCAGGGGACATGGGTTTGTGCCCCGGTCCAGGAGGATCCCACATGCCACAGAGCGGCTGGGCCCGTGAGCCATGGCCGCTGGGCCTGCATGTCCGGAGCCTGTGCTCCGCAACGGGAGAGGCCACAGTGGTAAGAGGCCCACGTACCGCAAAAAAAAAAAATACTATGTCAGCTTTGTGACCACCTAGAGGAGTGGGACAGGGAGGGTGGGAGGGACATGCAAGAGGGAGGAGGTATGGGGATATATGTATATGTATAGCTGATTCAGTTTGTTATAATACAGCAGAAATTAACACACCACTATAAAGCAATTATACTCCAATAAAGATGTTAAAAAAAAATACTATGTCAGCCATTTATAGCACTCATTTCTTGTTTTTGTTTTTTGTGTTTTTCAGGGAATAGTGATATCATTATTCAAAAACCAAGAGCAGAAAATGCAAGAGAAAGAAGACCTAGTGTCAGAGGTGTCTACTCTGCACTGTAGCTCAGAACCTAAAGGATTTCCTTGTAAAGCAAGGGTCCCCAACCCCCGGGCCGCCAAGGACTGCTACAGGCCTGCAGCATGTTAGGAAACGGGCCGCACAGCAGGAGGTGAGCGGCGGCGAGCAAGCGAAGCTTCATCTGCGGCTGCCCATCGCTCGCATCGCCGCCTGAACCATCCCCATCCCCACCTCCCCCAACCCCCACCCCCCCAGGTCTGTGGAAAAACTGTCTTCCACAAAACCAGTCCCTTGTGCCAAAAAGGCTGGGGACTGCTGTTGTAAAGGACAGAGGTTTGGCTACTACCTAACAATGTCACCATGAAGAAACTAAATCTGATATGACATGCTTCTACAAGATTATAGGCTTATTTCTTCCTAAACCTCAGACACACTATATATTGTTGAGACAATCCAAGGACTCGAGGAGTTCATGAGGATTCAATCATTCATTCAACAAATGTTTATTGGGTGCTTACAATCCTCGTGATGGGGATCAGAGCAAACAAGACTGGCATGGTCACTGCCCTTACAGACTAGTAGAAGGGACAAACATTAAGCAGTTATATAAAGAAATATTTAATTATAATTGTGATAAGTGTAATAACTGTCGTAAGTACAGAAAGTATGGGTAACAATTACAGGACCAAACTTGGCCTAGGAGAAGTGGAATAACATTCAAGCAATGGAATACAAGGAGAGTGGGCAGAAAGCAAACTATCCACAGAAAAAAACACATGATTTCTTTATAAAAAATGGTCTAGCCTTTTCTGCTCCCAAAGTCTCAGACATATGTCTCTCCTCAGTGCTCTTAGCACCCTGTAGTTGTCGGCACTACTAAGCTGATTTTACTGCAATGTGACAACCAGTTTTATGAATCTGTCTCCCTTACTAAACTGCAAACTCCTCCAGAATAGGGACCTTATCCAACCTATTTCTGTGCCTCTAATACCTAGCATTGGGCTAGATACTCAGTATGCCCTCAGAAAATGGTAATTATTATTACTGTGATTACTGCCCTTCAGTGACCACTAGATCATTACACAAACTATACAGCTTTGTTCTGTTAATTGAGACCTTTGTCCCACTTCGTAGAGAGACCCCAATAAGTGAGTCCCAGGAATACATCACCTACCACTGATCCCAACACATGCCACTGCTCTCAGCTCCTTTGCAGTGGTGATTTTTGCTTGTTTACATGGATGATTCAGAGCTATCTTTTCCACTGTTCTGTGGTGACTTCCAATGCAAGACTATCAGCCAAGAACAGAAATGCCTTAAAAGGTAGTGATATGAAGATCACAAGTTAGGAAAGGGAGAGGGGGTGAAGAGAATTAGGACACAGCTGTAGTGTTCGTAGGCTAAAACATAGACTCAATGTGTCACAGAAAATTAAATCAGAGGCTGAATATTATTCCCGGTCTCCTGAATAAATGTAAGCAAGGGCCCTGGTACTCTGTCACTGGCTATACTGTAGCCATGCTAGGTCCTCAATGACATCCAGTTCTACACCCTAGAATCATTCTGAACTGGGGAGGCAAGGTCATTGCTCCTCCAGGCTAAATTCTACAAAGCTCCATTTGCCCCAGACAGAAAAAAGAGGATGTCAACTGCTAAATCCATTTTGATAGCTAGAGGAGGATTAAAGAAACTGCACACATGGTGATGTCCGAATCTAAGCAATGAGATTAACCTCCATGTGGACTGCCTATATCTCATAGAGGTTTAAAACAAACAGATCTGCCATCACATTTTCCACATCTAGAATTCAAACTGAAAGGGAAGCCCCACGTGAGATATAGTAATGCACTCTGCTGCCCCAGATTCTAGAGAGACACTAAGACAGGGTCACCGTCCTCTAGAAAGTGTGGGGGAGAAAGACCAGGAAATTATCTACAGTGCCCAAGAAAAGCACAAACAAGGTGCTAAGTGGGAACTCACAGGCAGGAGTGATAAATCTATGTGGAGTGGGGATAGATCCGATGGAAACTTCACAGTCAGAAGTGGCATTAGAGCTCAATTTTGAAGGAGTAGACTACCAACATGCAGAGAAGGAGGAGGAAGTGGCAAGTGCATTCTAGGCAAAAGCAACAGCAAGTACAACGACATGGCAGCATAAAAGCAGAGGTTATTTTGAAAATATGAATACTTTTGTGTAGCGTGGGTTTAAGACACATGACAGTGAGTGGCAGGAAAAGAGACTCAGGGACATTGAGGAAAGCCACATTTAGAAAGGTCTTATATACTAGGCTAAACAGTTGGACTTCTGTTTAGGTGGTGGGAATAACATACATTTAAACATATATTAAACATACATTTAATATTATTACAGTTTATTTATTTTGTTAAATACCTGCTATGAAAAAGGCAAGGTGTTTTACATACTTTAGTGCATTTGATGTTCAAAACGCCTCATTGTACACACAAGCAAAAGGACTCAAGAGAGGTCACGTAACCCAAATCAGGTCTGTTTGACTTCAAAGACTACACAAAATCTCCCAAAAAAGGATTCCTGGTATAGGAACTCCTAGACTTCTGATTCCAAACAATCTAGGGCTCTTTCCAACATACTATGTATGTTATAATGTAAGTTTCAGAATGCTCTCACTTGGGCCTACAGCAAACTGGTGGTATAAAAATGTTCAAGGGGGCTTCCCTGGTGGCACAGTGGTTGGGAGTCCGCCTGCTGATGCAGGGGACATGGGTTCGTGCCCCAGTCCAGGAGGATCCCATATGCCGCGGAGCAGCTGGGCCTGTGAGCCATGGCCGCTGGGCCTGCGCGTCCGGAGCCTGTGCTCCGCAACAGGAGAGGCCACAACGGTGAGAGGCCCGCGTACCGCAAAAAAAAAAAAAAAAAAAAAAAAAAGTTCAAGGAACCCTTGAAATCACTGGCATCAGACCACGTAGGTTCATCTACTCATTCTTAGCAGTCTCTAAAACACAGGAATACTAAGAAATCTAAGATCAATTTTTCTAATGGTCCTTGTCTGAAGGTTTTCTCTCTCCTGACATTACTGCAGTATTTTACATCAACAGCTATTTCAGAAGACAAGGTAGCCAGGTTCCCCAAAGCAGAAATAGGAACAGAATGAGACTGTGGCTTAGATACCACCAAATCTGACACCTGGCCGTGAAAATTCAACAGTGAGGACACACGACTTTCTTGAAACATGTCTAGGCTCTGAAGCGCATTAGTTGGTTGAATTTTGATTATGTTATTTAACCTTTCTGAGCCTCAAGTTCCTTATATTAAAAATGTAGTAATAAACACTACCTTTCAGGATAGCTATGAAAGCTAAATAGTATAAATAAGGTGAAGAAGGAAGGACTCAAAGCCTAGAGCATGGTAGGCACCCAAACCTACCTTTCCTACACACACTTACATACATACTTAGCTAGCATTCTGTCTGCCTACTTCATATGATTTTTGTGAGGCTCAAATAGGGTGATGTCTATGAAAGTCCTTAATTAAGTATCAGTAAAAAATAACTGTCATTATAACTAAGCTCAAAACTCTGCTCAGGGCACAGTGATGACTATTTTTTATAATCCTTGTCTTCAAGGGGCTAACCCTCAGATAAGTGCGCTACAAGTATACAATGAGTGGAATATAGGTAAGGAGTAGTAGAATTAGTAAGTGCGAGAAGAGTGGTAATAATAGCTAACATAATTGAGCACTTAGCATGGGCCAGATCTAGTCTAGGTGCTTTACCTATATTATCTCATTTAATCCTGAAATAAGCCCTATGGAGCACATGCTATTATATGCATAGATATGGAAACTAAAGCACATGATGGCTAGGTAATTTGATTAAGTTTACACAACTAGCAAGTGGTGATACCACGATTGAAATGCATGAATTTTGACTCTACAGCTCATACTATTAGAGATGCAGAGGCATGAATTAAAGAAGTGGAGAAATAATATGGTAACAAATAATGGGGTCTATTAATGAACTCATTGAGCACTCATATTGTGCCAGGCCTGGGCTAAGCACTTCACATGTGAGCTCTTACTTAATTCCAAAAACCCTCTGTGAGCTAGACACCATCCCAATTTTACAGACGAGGCAACAGATTTAATGATGTTGGGTTACTTGCTCAAGGTCTCACAGCTAGTTAGCAGAAAAAAACAGATCTCAAACTTAGCCCTGTCAGTGTGTAAAAAGCACATGCTCTTAACCTCTTTGCTCTTTGGACCAGTGGCAGGCAGTAGTGTTCAGGTTGGGCCCTGATGGCCAAAAAGAATTTGAATAGCTGATAATGAGTTGTATGGGAGTCCAAAGGGCACAGCATGAACAAAGGATTACAAAGTCTGGGGGCTTTACAATAAAAATACAATCATTTTATTTTGTAATCCCTAAATCATAAGACAGGCTGGATATTCTTTTCTGCCATTAAAAACAATCTTTTAGGGCTTCCCTGGTGGCGCAGTAGTTGAGAGTCCGCCTGCCAATGCAGGGGACATGGGTTCGTGTCCCAGTCCAGGAAGGTCCCACATGCCGCAGAGCAGCTGGGCCCGTGAGCCATGGCCGCTGAGCCTGTGCATCCAGAGCCTGTGCTCTGCAACAGGAGAGGCCACAACAGTGAGAGGCCCGCGTACCGCCAAAAAAAAAAAAATTTAAATTAAAACAGCAGTATATATGTTATAGAATATTGGGAAATATATAAAGAAGCAAAAATAAGAAAATAAAGCATGTCTTAGAAAAGATGTCTTTGAAAAGAAGAGAGTTATGGAAAATTAGTTGGAAAGGTACTTCAGGGACTGACTGCAGCAGCTTTGGCCTTAAATGCTGGACTGGGGAACCAAAACTACATTCCAAATGCATTGGAAGATTGTGAGCAGAGAGGGAGTATAATTAGAGACTTAAGCCATGTTTAAGACAGACTTAAACGGAGAGACAAGAGGCAAGAAGATCAGGAAGGAGCCCATTATAGTAGACCAGGTAAAAGCTAAGGGTCTGAGTTATGAGCAGGCTATGTATCATGACCACTGTAAGCTCAGACTGAGTCAGACCTAAGTTTGAACTTGGCTCCATTACTTACTAGCTATGTGATGCTGATTAAGTTAACTTAAACCTTGTGAGCCTCAGTTTCATCATCTATAAAGTAGGGATAATAAAACCCATGTAAAGAGTTGTTGTGAGGACTAAGTAAGCTATGAAACAATTAATGTGATTCAGGTTTCTCAACTTCTACATTATTGACATTTTGGGCCAAATAATTCTTTTTTTATGGAGGAGCTATCCCTGTGCATTAATAGGATATTTAGCAGCATCCTTGGTCTTTACCTACCCGTCCCCTCCCCACCCACCCTGGTCCCCAGGTTGTGACAACCAAAAGTGCTCGATCTTCCTTTTCCGGTTAGTGGCCTGAGGTGACCTCTAAAAATGGTTCACTATTCACTTGACCCAGAAAATGCCACAAAATCATGCAAGTCGAGAGGTTCAAATCTTCGCGTTCACTTTAAGAACACTCGTGAAACAGCCCAGGCCATTAAGGGTATGCATATCCGAAAAGCCACCAAGTATCTGAAGGATGTCACTTTAAAGAAGCAGTGTGTGCCATTCCGTCGTTACAGTGGTGGAGTTGGTAGGTGTGCCCAGGCCAAACAGTGGGGCTGGATGCAGGGTCGGTGGCCCAAAAAGAGTGCTGAATTTTTACTGCACATGCTCAAAAATGCAGAGAGTAATGCTGAACTTAAGGGCTTAGATGTAGATTCTCTGGTCATTGAGCATATCCAGGTGAACAAAGCCCCCAAGATGCGGCACAGGACTTACAGAGCTCATGGTCGGATCAACCCATACATGAGCTCTCCGTGCCACATTGAGATGATCCTTACTGAAAAAGAACAGATTGTTCCTAAACCAGAAGAGGAGGTTGCCCAGAAGAAAAAGATATCCCAGAAGAAATTGAAGAAACAAAAACTTATGGCCCGGGAATAAATGCTACAAAAAATAAATGCAAATAAAAGTTAAAAAAAAAAAAAGCGCTCGACATGGCCAAATAAACTCCGGTTGATAACTACCTGGCATAATTTCTGGCATATAAAGTATCAATAAATACAAGCTTTAAAAAGTTGCAGGGAATGAAGGGAGGGGAAGGTGGTTACTCAGTGATGAAAACAGAAATGTAAAAGTAAAACAAAGACAGATAAGATGAATTGCCTGGCTGACTGGATATGGAGATCATGAAAGAAGAAGGTACAGGAGGTTACCACAGCTTTAACTCTGTGTGATTCATCCAACCAAAACAAATAAGGAAGAAAGGAGAGTGTGAAGGCTTAAGGGACCGAGAGACATGCAAATAAAGATATTTGAAAGGATTAAGAATTCTGGTCTTTAGCTAGGGAGAAGGGTCAGTGTAGGTCTATGAATCAAATATAAAAATCACTCTTTATGTTTCCTGAGCTTTTAATGTTTTCAGTTATAGTTCCAAAGTGAGTACTAGTCACAAGCCTTAACTGTAGAGCTCTCAGGAGAAATAAACTTAAAAGACATGTTTGACAATGAATATGTATTGTCATTAAAATCAGAAAAAAAGGTATTCTATTTTCAGAAGGAAATATAATCAGAAAAAATATATAAAGCAAATAAGACATTTAAAAAAACACTACAAATTTGTACAAAGTGACAGACTTTGTTAGTGTTCCATCCTTTCACCAGAAAACTGAAAAACTGGTTATGTACTGATCTTCCGAAGATTAAACCAACTTCAGAGCTTCTAGTATGTGCCATTTATTTTAGAGATATTGGTGAAAGAAAAAAAGTTGAATCCAAACCTATGCATGTTCAAATTCCAGTAGTTTGATACCTTTCGGAAAAGTCAGATCTATCTGGCTCTATAACCTCCCGGTCCCCAGCAGACCCCCATGGCAACTCTTGCAGCCTTTGCCAAGCCACCTGAGCAAACAAGTCTGTATCCCTGCTTGTCACCTGCTACGTAGTCTATTCCAAGGCCCTTTCAAGCACTAGTCAAAGCAGAAAAGCACTGAAACTGATCTGACACATCTACATACAGTGACCGTACTTTGATTTTTCCAAGATTATTATGTTCTGTGGTCTCCATGAACCAATGTTCTATAAATTCCAATATTCAGGAATTCAAACTAAATCTCCATATAAAAAGCCCATGTGATATCATGACACATTTGTCGAAATCCATAAAGTATAAAATATGAAGAGTGAACCCTAATGTAAACTATGAATTTTGGGTGATAATATTGTACAATATCAATGTAGGTTCACTGATTATAACAAATGTACCATTCTGGTATGGGATGTTGATGGGAGGAGATTGTACAATATGTTTGGAAGTGGGTATATGGAAACTCTGTACTTTCTGCTCAATATTGCTGTGAACTTAAAACCTTTCTAAAAAATAGTCTATTTAAAAGGGGAAAAAAAATTTCATGTGAGATCTGTTGTTCTGATTTTGGATTCAGAAAACGTGATCCTTGTAGATGTGCAGGAGCAGATGTCAGAGAGAGGACTTATGCTAAGGGCCAGAGACAAGGTCTGAGAAAGCAAGCTCTGAGCTCCTGGGATTGTCATGAAGAAAATAAAATTTTCCAATCAAAAAATGCAGAAATCGGGCTTCCCTGGTGGCGCAGTGGTTGGGAGTCCGCCTGCCAATGCAGGGGACACAGGTTCGTGCTCGTCTGGGAGGATCCCATGTGCCGCGGAGCGGCTGGGCCCGTGAGCCATGGCCTCTGAGCCTGCGCATCCGGAGACTGTGCTCCGCAACGGGAGAGGCCACAGCAGTGAGAGGCCCGCGTGCCGCAAAAAAAAAAAAAAAAAAAAAATGCAGAAATCCAAATGGTGAGCTTTCTCATTGCAGCTGGATAAAGACTCCCATTTTTGTCATGGGGTAAATTTATATGTGCCAAATTTACAAAGAGGGGTGTAGAAAGTGAGTAAATGCATCGTCAGGAAGCTCTCTAAACTAAATGACAATTTTTGGATAAGGTTAAAAGTAGGAAGAAATGACATCCCTATCTCAAATTCTTTAAAAAATCAATACCACTTCCAGTTTCCAGTCTGGCCATGTATGGAGCTTAGAAGTTGCCACTCTGTCCTAACAACAAGAAAAAGCTGAACAAATTGGAAAATCAACAACTCTTCATAGATGTGGCAGAGAAGTGAGGTCAGATGGCAAAACACTGTCCCCAAAATTGGAGAGACAGTTAACAGAGAATCACAACCTACTAAAGCTGAAACTCTTGAGCAGAAAATTCCACAGGAACCAGTGCCAGAGTAAGAACACCTAAGCTGTAGTTGATGAATTGTTGGAAGCTAAGTGTGGATAACTCTGAGAGTTAAAACTCCAGAGGGAGGACTTCCCTGGTGGTCCAGTGGTTAAGACTCCATGCTTCCAATGCAGGGGGCACGGGTTCAATCCCTGGTTGGGGAAGTTCCGCATGCTGCATGGCACGGCCAAAACCAAAAAACTCCAGAGGGACCCAGTCACAGGAGGGCTCCACACTTTTGTGAGTTTTACCTCCAAAACCTCTACCAGGACCTCACAGTGAGTATCAGAGAAAAATTCCTTCTTGCTTCCAGAAGAGAGAGGGGAAAAAGACCCCTGAAATATACCAGAGCATTCTGTTCTTAACAAGGCCTGCATTCAGGAAAAAATTATTTTATTAGAGCCTAACTTGCTGGAGTTTTATCAGAGTCTAACCAACCTAGGAGACAGGAAATACCCAACTCTAGCTTCCTCTAACATCCCACATGAAGAAAAGGGAACAACCCAACTCCAGCCCACCCAGCCATCCTGTCCCACCTAAGGGGGAAAAGAACCCTGAGAAGCACTAGTAAAGTTCGCTGTTCTGCAGCACTGGCTCACCAAAACACTGAGACCAAATCAAAGGACTACAGAATGCTTCCCCTTCACCACA
The DNA here is from genome assembly GCF_008692025.1 of Phocoena sinus. Lineage (NCBI taxonomy): Eukaryota > Metazoa > Chordata > Mammalia > Artiodactyla > Phocoenidae > Phocoena > Phocoena sinus. Next base: position 10,660,959 of record NC_045768.1, on the reverse strand, counting down.
TGTTACCACTACATTACTAAAGGCCTGTTTATAGCAGTTCCTTTTACCTAGTACACCACATTCAATTTTCAACAAAAAAACCCCACAAGGCATACTGAAAGGCAAAACAAGCATCAGAAATCAGAGTCAGACACTGCAGAAATGTTGGAATTATCAGACCAGGAACTTTAAAGAATATGATTAATACGCTAAAGGTTTTAATGGAAAACAGACAACATGAAAGACAGATGGATAATTTAAGCAGGGAGGTGGAAATTCTAAGAAAGAATCAAAATAAAATGCTAGAAAATAAAAAATACTGTAATAGAAATGAAGAAGGCTTTGATAGGCTCAATAGTAGACTGGGTGTGGCTAAAGAAAGATCTCTGACCTTGAAGATATGACAGTAGAAACTCCCAAAACTGAAAAGCAAAGAGAAAAAAGACTGAAACAAACAAAAGAACAGAATCTCCAAGGACTGTGGGACAACAAAAGGTGTTACGTATGTGTAATGGGAATACTAGAAGGAAAAGAAAGAAACAGAGCAATATTTGAAGTAATAATGACTGAGAATTTCCCCCAAATTAATGTCGGATACCAAACTACAGATCCAAGAAGCTCAGAGAACACCAAGCAAGATCAATGCCCAAAAAACCCCACTACACCTAGACATCATATTCAAACTTCAGAAAATCAAAGGTTAAAAGAAAAAAATCAAATCTTGGACTTACCTGGTGGTCCAGTGGGTAAGACTCCAGGGAGCCCGGGTTCGATCCCTGGCCAGGGAACTAGATCCTGCATACATGCTGCAACTAAGAGTTCGCATACTGCAACTAGGAGTCCACATGCCACAACTAGGAGTCCGCATGTCGCAACTAAGAAGTCCACATGCTGCAACTAAGAGCCCGCATGCCATAGTGAAGATCCCACATGCCGCAACTCAGACCCAGAGCAGCCAAAATAAAATAAAATAAAATATAAAAATTAAAAAGGGTGACATAACTTAAAAGAAAAAAATTTTGAAAGAAGCAGGAGGGAAAAAACATCCTACCTATAGAGGAGCAAAGGTAATAATTACATCCAAGTTAACCTCAAAATGATGCAAGCAAGAAGGGAATAGAGTAAAATGTTTAGGGTGATGAGAGAAATAAACCCACCAACCTAGAATTCTGTATCCTGTGAAATTATCCTTCAAAAGTGAAAGAGAAATAAAGAATTTCTCAGACAAACAAAATTGGAGAGAATTCATTGCCAGTACACCTGCCTAGCAAGAAATGTTAAAGTAGTTCTTCAGAGGGAAGGAAAATGTTAATAAAGTCAGAAACTCAGATCTACATAATAAGAAGGAAGAGCACTGGAGAATAAGTAAAGGTAAAATTAAAACTTATTTTTCTTATTCTTAGTTCTAACAAGTAACAGTTTAAAATAATAATAGCGGGCTTCCCTGGTGGCGCAGTGGTTGAGAGTCCACCTGCCAATGCAGGGGACACAGGTTCATTTCCCGGTCCGGGAAGATCCCACATGCCGCGGAGCAGCTAGGCCCGTGAGCCATGGCCGCTGAGCCTGCACATCCAGAGCCTGTGCTCCGCAATGGGAGAGGCCACAACAGTGAGAAGCCCGCGTACCACAAAAAAAAATAGTAATAGCATGTATTCTACTGTATATACTTACATGTAAGTGAAATGAATGACAACATGATATAAGGGATGGGAGGTAGGAATTAGGAATATTTTGTTATTATAAGGTATGCATACTACTTGTGAAATAGTATAGTGTTATTTGAAAGCTGACTTAGATTAGTTGTAAACGTATATTGCAAACTCTAGGGCACCACTAAAAAAAAGTTAAAAAAGAAGTACAATTGACATACTCAGAAAAGAAAGAAAACAGAATCATATAAAATGCTCACTTAAAACGGCAAGAGGCAGAAAAAAATGTGGAAGACAAAATTAAGGACAAATAACAAGGGCAATAAATAGAAAATACTAACAAATATGGTAGATATTAATCCAACTATATCAATTATCACCTTAAACATCTTAAATACACTAATTGAAAGACAGAGATTGTCAGAGTGGATCCAAAAACAAGACCCAACTACATGTTGTCTATTGGAAACACACATATAGATTAAAAGTAAAGGAATGGAGAAAGATATATCATGGTAACATCAATCAAGAAAGCAGGTGTGTCATCAAAAAACAAGTGTTTTGATGTTTGATGTGCAGGACCTGCACAGGACACCCCTGCCCTGCTTTCTTTTGATTGGTGTTACCATGATATATCTTTCTCCACCCTTTTACTTTTAGTCAAAAAGACAATAAGTAAAGTCTTGGTGAAGATGTGGAGAAAAGGTAAATCTTGTGCACTGTTGGTGGGACTGTAAACTGGTGCAGCCACTATAGAAAACAGTATAGAAGTTCCTCAAAAAGTTAAAAATAGAACTGCCATAAGATCCAACAATTTCACTTCTGGGTATTTACCCAAAGAAAACAGAAACACTAATTTGAATATACAGACATACATAACAATCTTCATTGCAGCATTATTTACAATAGGAAGATACGGAAGCAACTTAAGTGTCCATCAATAGACAAGTGGGTAAAAAGATGTGGTTATGTATATAAAATGAAATATTATTTGGGCACTAAAAAAATGAAATCCTGCCATTTGTGACAACATGGATGAATCTAAAGGATATTATACTAAGTAAAATAAGTCAGACAGAGACAAATACTGCACAATCTCACATTTGGAATCTAAAAAACAAAACAAAATGAAACAGACTCACAGACACAAAGAACAAATAGGTGGTTGCCAAAAGAGGGGGGTGGTGGAGTGGATGATATTGGTGAAGGGGATTCAGAGGTACAAACCTCCAGTTACATAATATAAGTCATGGGGTTGTAATATATACATTAAGGAGTACGGTCAATAATATTGAAAGTTGTACAGGAAGAGATGGTTACTAGACTTACCATGAGAATCATTTCACAATGCATACAAATGTCAAATCATTATGCAGAACACCTGAAACTAACATAATATTGTATGTAACCTATATTTTTTAAAAAGTAAATGAATTGACAGATGGGTAGAGGGACAGATGGATGCATAGATATGGATTAAAGCAGAGTGAAACAATGGGAGAATATAGGAGGTGGGCATATGAGTATTCACTCTACAGTCTTTAACTTCTCTGGTGTTTGAAATTTTTGTAATAATATTTGCGGAAAAGTTTTTTAAATACTTCAAAAAAGTTATAATTTTTGGAACTGACTGATGAGTACATTGGGGCTCTTTATACCATTCTCTTTACATCTGCATATATTTGGATATTTCCACAATAAAATTTAAAAACTTTAAAAACAAGTTAACAGGCTAAAAAAAAAACTAAGAATGGGTATATTAATTTCAGACAAAGCAAATTTCAGAGTGAGGTAAGTTATCAGGGATAACAAAGGGCATTACATAATGATAAAGGCATCAGTACTCCAAAGATGACATAACAACCCTTAATGTGTATGCACCTAACAACACAGCATCAAAATATGAGGTAAACTCATTATTTAAATTTACAATTCTTTGACCCAAAATGTGGTTGAATACTTATTCATACTGTTTCATTTTTAAATATTTATTTATGTCTGTGTGTCCAATTTTTATTGTGACATATATCAAAAGTATGTGTATGTATAATTTAAATCATCATAATAATATAGTAAACACTAATTTTTTAGCTTATGAAAAAATATGAGGTAAAAACTGATATTGATAGAACTGCAAAAAAAATAGATTTGAATCTATTATTATAGTTGGACACTTTAACACCCATCTATCAGAAATGGACAGATCCAACAGCCATAAAATCAGTAAGAACACAGCTGAACTAAACTGAACTACAAATCAACTGAATATAATTGATATTTACAGACTACTTTATCCAACAACAGCAATATTACACATTCTTCTCAAGCTCATGTGGAACGTCCACCAAGACAGACCACATTCTGGATCATAAAACACACCTTAACAAACTTAAAAGAACACAAATCATACAGTGAATGTCTGCTCTCAGATCACAATGGAATTAAACTAGAAATCAATAAAAGCAAGATAGCTGGAAAATTACTTAAAATATTTGGAGATTAAACAATACAATTCTAAACACATGGGTCAAAGAAGAAATCTGAAGAGAAATTTTTTAAATATTTTGAAATATTTTAAAAATGAAAATACAACTTATCAAATGAAATACAACTTATCAAAATTTGTAGGATGCATCAATAAAAGTGCTTAAAGAAAAATTAATAGCACTGAATGTTTTAGAGTTGAATTTAAACTCAATATTAGAGTTGAAAATTGAATATTAGAAAAGATCTAAAATCAATACTCTAAGCTTCCACCTTAGGAAACTAGAATATGAAGAGCAAATTAAACCCAAAGCGAGCAGAAGAAAAGAAATAATAAGAACTAGAGAAAAAAAAAAAAACCAATGAAATCGGAAATAAGAAATCAATAGAGAAAATCAACAAAACCAAAAGCTGGTTCTTTGAAAAGATAAATAAAATCAATAAGCCTCTAGCCAGGCTAAGAAAACAAGGGAGAAGACACAAATTACCAAAATCAGAAATGAAAGAGGTGACATCAGTACAGATCACACAGACATTAGAATAAAGAAATACTATGAACAACTTTATGCCCGCAAATTTGATAACCTAGATGAAATGGACCAATTCCCAGAAAGACATAATCTCCCAAAACTCACACAAGAAGAAATCATCTAAATAGGCTTATTATTAAATTAAATCAATAATTAATTATCTTCCCAAACAGAAAGGACCAGGCCCAGATGGGTTCACTGGTGAATTCTACAAAATTATACCAATTTTCTATAATCTCTTCCAGAATACAGAAGCAGAAGGGATATTTCTTAACTTATTATGTGAGGCCAGCATTCCAAGACCTTGTAAGAAAATTACAAACCAATTTCTCTCATTAATACGGATTTAAAAATCCTCAACAAAATACTAGCAAATGGAATCCAACAATGTAAACAGAAATATACATCATAACCAAATGGGGTTTATTCCAGGTATGCAAGGCTGGTTTGTCATTTGAAAATTATTAATATAATCCATCGAATCAACATGCTAAAGAAAAAAAACACTTGATCATATCAATAGATGCAGAAAAAAGCATTTGACAAAATCCAACACCCATTCCCAATAAAAACTCTCAGGAAACTAGGAATAGAGGGAACTTCCTTAATGTGATAAAGAACATCTGCAAAAAACCTACAGCTAACACCAAACTTAATGATAAGAAACTCAAAGCTTTCCTGCTAAGATCAGGAACAATGCAAGGATGCCCCTCTCACTACTGCTTTTCAACATCACACTGGAAGTCCCAGCTATTGTGATAAGACAGCAAAAAGGAAATAAAAGGTATACAGATTAGGAAGGAAGAAATAAAACTGTCTTTGTTCACAGATGACAAGATCGTCTATGTAGAAAATCCTAAAGAATCAACAAAAAACTCCTGGAACTAATAAGCAGTGATAATAAGGTTTCAGGATCCAAGGTTAATAAACAAAAGTCCGTCACTTTCCTATATACCAGTAATGAACAAATGGAATTTGAAATTAAAAATACATTACCATTTACAATAGCACAACCCTCCCAAAATGAAACACTTAGGTATAAAACTAACAAAATATGTACAAGATCTATATGAGGAAAACTACAAAATCCTGATGAAAAAAATGTCAAAAAAGTACTAGAGAGATATTACATATTCATAGATAGGAAGAGTCAGTATCACCAGATACCAGTTCCTCCCACCTTGATTTACAGATGCAATGCAATCTCAATCAAAATCCCAGCAACTTATTTTGTAGATATCAACAAACTGATTCTAAAGTTTATATGCAGAGGCAAAAGACCCAGAATGGCCAATACAATATTGAAATAGAAGAACAAAGCTGAAGAACTGACACTATCTGACTTCAAGAATTATTATGAAGTCACAGTAATCAAGACAGTGTGGTATTGGGGAAAAAACAAATAGATTAATGGAACAGAACAGAGAGCCTAGAAACGGACCCACATAAACACAACCAAATGATCTTTGACAAAGGAGTAAAGGCAATAAAATGTAGCAAAGTTAGCCTTCAAGAAATGGTGCTGGAACAACTGGATATCTACATATTAAAAAAAAAAAATCAATCTACACACAGACCTTACACCCTTAACAAAAATTAACTCAAAATGGATCACAGGCCTAAACGAAAAACACAAAACTATGAGACTCCTAGAAGATAACACAGGAGAAAACCTAGATGACCTTGTGCATGGCAATGAATTGTTGGGTACAACACCAAAAGCATGACCCATGAAAGAAATAATTATAAGCTAGACTTCATTAAAATGAAAAATTTCTGGTCTGCTAAAGACAATGTCATTAGAATGAGATGACCAGACTACGAGAAAATACTGGTAAAAGACACATCTGAGGGCTTCCCTGGTGGCGCAGTGGTTGAGGGGACACGGGTTCGTGCCCCGGTGTGGGAAGATCCCACATGCCGCGGAGCGGCTGGGCCCATGAGCCATGGCCGCTGAGCCTGTGCGTCTGGAGCCTGTGCTCCACAACAGGAGAGGCCACAACAGTGAGAGGCCCACGTACCGCAAAAAAAAAAAAAAAAAAAAGACACATCTGATAAAGCACTGCTATCCAAAAGTATAAAAGAAACTCTTAAAACTCCACAATAAGAAAAAACCCTCAACAATAAGAAAATGAACAACCAAATTAAAAAATAGGTGAGAAACCTTACTAGACACCTCACCAAAGAAGATACAGAGATGGCAAGCAAGCATAAGATGTTCAACATCATCTGTCATTAGGGCAGTGCAAGTTAATATGACAAGATATCGCTACACACCTGTTAGAATGACTCCCACACCAAAAAATGAGAGAGAGAGAGAGAGAGAGAATATCATATGCTGGGGAGGATGATGTAGAGCAACCGGAATTCTCATTCCTTGCTGGTAGAAATGCTGCCTTGGAAGACAGTTTGGCAGTTGCATACAAACTAAACATACTCATACCATATGATCCAGTAACCACCCTTGGTATTTACCCAAATGAACTGAAAACTTATGTCCACACAAAAACTTACATACAGATGTTTATATATAGCAGCTCATAACTGCCAAAACTTGGAAGTGGCTAAGATGCCCTTTGGTAGGTGAGTGGATAAACTGTGGTACATCCAGACAAAGGAATTGTTATTCAGTGCTAAAAAGAAATGAGCTATCAAGCTATGAAAAGACATGGAGGAAACTTAAATGCATATTACTAAGTGAAAGAAGCCAATCTAAAAAGGCCACATACTATATGATTCCAACTGTATAACATCTGGAAAAGGCAAAACTATGGAGACAGCAAAAAGATTAGTAGTTGCCAGTAGTTAGGAAGGAGGGAGAGAGGGATGAATAGGCAGAGCACAGAGAATTTTTAGGGCAGTGAAACTATTCTGTAACATACTGCAATGGTAATACACATCATTATCTATTTGTCAAAATCCACAGAACGTACAATACCAAGAGAGAAATCTAAACTATGAGGACTTCCCTGGTGGTCCAGTGGGTAAGACCCCACACTCCCAATGCAGAGGGCCTGGGTTAGATCCCTGGTCGGGGAACTAGATCCCACATGCATGCCGCAACTAAGAGTCCACATGCTACAACTAAGAAGACCACATGCCGCAACCAAGAGTCTGAAGGCTGCAACGGAGATCCTGTGCGCTGCAACAGAGATCCTGCGTGCCGCAACAAAGACCCCCCGGTGCTACATACATTCACGAATGTATGCATGCATGCATGAATAAATAAATAAATATATTTTTTAAAAGAGCAGTGGCTGAAACCAACAATGGTCATTTTATAAATAAATAAAATAGAAACTGGATTTTGGGTGACAATGATGTGTCAGTGTAGGTTTACCAACTGTAACAAATGCATCACTCTGGTACTGGATGTTGATAGTTGGTCGGGGGTCATGCACGTTGGGAACAGGGAGTATATTGGAACTCTCTGTAGTTTCCACTCAATTTGGGGGTGAACCTAAAGCTGCTCCAAAAATAAAGTTTATTAGTTAAATAAAATACATATGAAAGAAAAAATACTAATTTTCTAAGTTTTCAAGTATTAATAGCTATTGCCTTTAGAAGCCTGGAGAAAAAACGGCGGTACAATTTTTACAAAGAACAAAACCATATATTCACAATTTTTGAAGTTAAAAAAGGCTCCCTTAAAACTGCTTAAGTGAATTAATCCCTGCCATGTTTTGTCAGTGGGCACTTATGACTCTAATGGGAATGGTGACCATGTAAACTTCTAGAAAGTGTGTAATTTCAGTAGCAGGTATCTCCTGAACATGGCCTCTCCATATATTTAAAAGGTTAATAGGGACTCCCCTGGTGGTCCAGTGGCTAAGACTGCGTTCCCAATGCAGGGGGCCTGGGTTCAATCCCTGGTCAGGGAACTAGATCCCACGTGCCACAACTAAGACCCAGCGCAGCCAAATAAATAAATAACTATTTAAAAATAATAATAAAGGTTAATAAACCTGCTTGGAGAGGCCTAGTAGTAATTACAAACGGTAAGTCAGGCCAAAACACTGGCCACCAATGGCCTGCATCTGAACCATATCCCTCGGGAGTGCTGGTACCTGCCTAGGTTCAGCCCTCTGTGACCTGGAATTCAGCTCTGGCTTCTTCCTGTGATACAGTCTGACCCCATGTGGGCTCAGCCCATAGCCAAGTACCTTTTTGCCCTATCACCTTCTGCCCAGTAACCATGTGGCTCTGGATCAGTGGATATTCCAAATCTCAACAGCCCTAAGTCCCTCAATGTTACAATCAGCTCCTGAAGATTTTGATGCCCTGAATTTTTAAATGATGTTGAAGTCACCATAACACAACTCTGAACTGAATTTCTTTTTAAAGTTAAAATGCTCAAGAATGATTTGATACTTTAAATGGAAAAAAGGGGTAAAAACACCACCACCATTCTCTGAACACTGGCAATGCCCTTGAGAGGCACTGGAAGTGCGTTAGTGAAGACAGCAAATAGGTAATACAAAGAGACAGCTTTGGAGCCACACCAAAACAAAAACAAAATCCATACACACCAAAAACAAAACAAAACAAAACCCCACAAAAAACCTGAGTTAGATTACTGGCTCTGTCTTAGGAATCTTGAAGAAGCTAGTACTTAACCTCTCTGTACCTCAGTTTTCCTCATTTGTATAAAGGAGGAAATGGCAATGCCAACTTAGTAAGGATGTTATTAAGAATTCAGAGTAACAGTTCTGCATAACAGTTTTGCAAAGTCCCATCTTTACCCTTGATGTGATCCATGAGAAGACAAAATGGGGGAGAAAAAGTAGGCCTTATCATATATCTAAAGAAATTATCCAAAATCCCTGCTTTAATTATATAATCAAATGACTAACATTGGACCAGTCTCTTCACAAAAAAATGAGCATTTTCTTGGCAGCCACAGGAGTAATGTTTTATGACCCATGCCATCGACCCAATCCTACCCACGTGATTTAACCCTTTTCCCTAGCAGACACTGGGGCACCTGACTAGTTTTGCCTACCCAAGAAACAAGGAGGTCCAGAAGCTTTGGAGAGCCAACCCAGTTCAAGCTCAAAAGAGAAAAAAACCTATGTCCAAGTCATGGCAGAAGAAAAAAAGGAAAAACAAAAACAAAACCCAGCAGGTTAATAAAGGAAGCTAGCAGAAGATTAAACTCCTGTTTTTCACTGAAAAGCAACTGCATAAAGACTAAAAACATAAATCTGTACTGATTAAAAAAGTGTTGGAGGTGGGACTTCCCCTGTGGTGCAGTGGCTGAGAATCTACCTGCCAATGCAGGAGACATGGGTTTGATCCCTGCGCCGGCAGGATCCCACATGCCACGGAGCAACTAAGCCCGTGTGCCACTGCTACTAAGCCTGCGCTCCAGAGCCCTTGAGCCACAACTACTGACCCCACGTGCTGCAACTAGCCCGAGTGCTGCAATTACTGAAGCCCGCACACCTAGAGCCCGTGCTCTGCAACAAGAGAAGCCACTGCAACGAGAAGCCTGTGCACTGCCACAAAGAGGAGCCCCCACTCACCGCAACTAGAGAAAGCCCACGAACAGCAACGAAGACCCAACGCAGCCAAAACAAAAACAAAAAAAAAGTGTCGGAGGTATCCTAGACAAACCCCACACTACACAGGAATAAGAAAGCAGCTCTATTTCCACAGTGTTGGGTTTTCAAAGGCTTCCATCCTATGACATAACCCTTTATTCTTAAAGCCTAGGAATGTCCCCTTCTACACAGTCTCATTAACTTAGAGCTCCAATTCGGCTCTGAGGTGAAGGTACAATTTTTAAAGGTAGGTGTAGTGTAGATTCTATCCCAACCTCAGCCACTACCTGACTTTGTGATTGTTTAAGAATCATTTCTTTTCTCTGAGCCTCAATGTTTCTTTTCTGTAAAATAAGGATAATACACAAAATAGTTTCTTGGGGCACTGTAACTGTTCTGTGTCCTGATTGTTCTGTATCCTAATTTCAAGAAATAAAAATAATAAATGAAAACAATAGGGATAATAACTTTCCCCTCACAGAACGGTCATGAGAATTAAACTAAAACCTATGTCAAAAGGGCCTAGAGGGCTTCCCTGGTGGCACAGTAGTTAAGAGTCTGCCTGCCAATGCAGGGTACAGGGGTTCGAGCCCTGATCCAGGAAGATCCCACGTCACGGAGCAACTAAGCCCATGCACCACAACTACTGAGCCTGTGCTCTAGAGCCCGAGCACCACAACTACTGAAGCCCATGTGCCACAACTACTGAGCCTGTGCGCTAGAGCCCGAGCACCACAACTACTGAAGCCCATGTGCCACAACTACTGAAGCCCACATGCCTAGAGCCCATGCTCTGCAACAAGAGAAGCCACCACAATAAGAGGCCCGCGCACTGCAACAACAGTGGCCCCTGCTGCTGTAACTGAAGAAAAGCCTGCATGCAGCAACAAAGACTCAACACAGCCAAAAAATAAATTAAATTAAATTAGATTAAAAGGCGGGGGGGGGGGGGGGTAGAGCAGCAGTCCCCAACCTTTTTGGCACCAGGGACCAGTTTCCTGGAAGACAATTTTTCCACGGACCGGGGTGGGGGTGTGGGTGCGGAAATGGTTCAGGCGGTAATGCGACCAATGGGGAGTGATGGGCAGCGGCAGATGAAGCTTTGCTTGCTTGCCCGCCACTCACCTCCTGCTGTGCGGCCTGGTTCCTAAGAGGCCGTGGACCGAGGCTTAGGGACCCCTGGCCTAGAGTACAGTGCATGGCTAGCTCATAGTAAACAACAGGCATTAATTCCCTACTCTTTCCCTTTGATACAGCCTTATCCTCCAGCAGGAGAGGACATGATTTCTCCTTTCAGCAAAATTAACTCAACCAGTACCATAACCAGGTCAGAAAACAGCAGGGCTGGACTCAGATGCTAGATATATTTCCTGTCTTGTATCTGAGCACTGACTCCAAGTTACACTGCAACAGCTCGCTTTTGAGAGGCCACATTCTCACTCTCATAAGCTAGGTATCACACTGCTATTATTTTAAGAAGCCAAGATTAGCTCAGGGGTAGGCTGAGTAACGAGATACAAGTGCTTTGGGAAACTGCTGGTTTGCAGTACAACTAATGAGTAATATCAACTGCATGCTGTCCAAGATATGGAAGACAATGCCAAGTGGCCAACAGCTCTTTGAAAAAGGCAGAGCACATAATCAGGGGAAGAATATTTCTGTCTCATCCTACAGCCTCTGCTTTGAAAATTTACATTTTATATAATCATTATTAAAGGTCAGTTTTGGTGTTTTCATTTTTGTTCAGTTTCACTGAAGGTTATAATCACTAGAAAAGCTATACAATGTGGTAACAAGGAAGGGCTTTCGAATCATTAGCAATGGTTTAAGTCCCAGCTCTGCTACTTCCTTGCTATGTGACAAATGACAAGTCATAACCTCTCCGAGCCTCAGATTTCTCCCCTATAATGTTTTTTCAAAGTTCAGATTGTCCCTTCAGTGGGTTTTAAAATCAATTTAGTGGCTTGTAAATAATATTTTTTAAGTAAAAAAAAAAAAAAAAGTAGATGACTACATGTAATAAGGACAAGTACTATACCATGAAAGTATGGTTTCAGATATAGATATTGATACATAGATATATATACAAGTACGTGTATAATGGATTACAATATAAAATATCTTTCTTACAGAGGATAACGGTCAAAACCATTTGAACACAACTGACCTATAAAATGAAACTATCGGGGCTTCCCTGGTGGCGCAGTGGTTGAGAGTCCGCCTGCCGATGCTGGGGACACGGGTTCGTGCCCCAGTCTGGGAAGATCCCACATGCCGCGGAGCGGCTGGGCCCGTGAGCCATGGCCGCTGAGCCTGTGCGTCCGGAGCCTGTGCTCCGCAACGGGAGAGGCCACAACAGTGAGAGGCCCACGTACCGCAAAAAAAATAATAATAATAAAATAAAATAAAATGAAACTATCAGGTGTGTAATGTTATGTTCGGTATTTTTCACAGTATTTGAAAAAATCAAATAATATGGGATAAATGTTAGCAATTAACCCTACTAGAGTCAGAATACCTGAATACAACCTTACTTAAGAATACTGGGAAGGGGGGACTTCCCTGGTGGTCCAGTGGTAAAGAACCCACCTTACAATGCAGGGGGCGTGGGTTCGATCCCTGGTCAGGGAACTAAGATCCCACATGCCGCAGGGCAACTAAGCCTGCAGGCCACAACTACTGAGCTCGTGCGCCTCAACTAGAGAGCCTGAATGCCGCAAACTACAGAGTCCACACACCCTGGAGCCTGCGCACCACAACTAGAGAAGAGAAAACCTGCATACCACAACTAGAGAGAAACCCGTGCACCACAAAGAAGAGCCTGCACACTGCCAATGGAAGATCTCGCATGCCTCAACGAAGATCCCGCATGCCACAACTAAGACCTGACGCAGCCATACATACATACATACATAAATAATCTTTAAAAAAAAAAAGAATACTGGCAAACGGACTTCCCTGGTGGTCCAGTGGTAATGAATCCACCTTCCAACACAGGGGAGGCGGGTTCAATCCCTGGTTGGGGAACTAAGATCCCACATGCCACAGGGTAGCTAAGCCCGTGTGCCACATCTACTGAGCCAGCAGGCCTCAACTAGAGAGAGAAAATAGAAGGAAGCCCACATGCCACAGTGAAGAGCCCACGCACCTCAACAAATATTGTGCATGCTGCAACTAAGACCCGACATGGCCAAAAAATAAAAAGAATACTGGGAAAGTTCCTCTTTACTTGTCAATTTCAGATTCCCATCAGTATGCCCTTAAGTATATCATATAAATGAAACAGCCATCATCAACTGCCAAGAACACGTCCTTCAAAGTTACTGACACAGAAAGATCAGGTCTAATTAAGAACTGAATTTTAGCCTAAATTAATACAGAAAACCAGCATACAAAACCCTATCCACACAACAGTGATGTTGTGAAAACAACAAGACTCCTGTTGAACGAGCCCTCTTTGATGTGGAAAGAGCAATGAAACCAATGGTTGCCCCAGCATTCTTGTAAAAGAAGTATCATTCTGCTAGGACACCTAGAGCTGGCCACTAACAAGCGAACGCCTTGGCAAAGTCTCCAGCTTGGGAAGGACTCCAGTTAAAGGTAGTGTCAGGGGAATTCACTAGCAGTCCAGTGGTTAGGACTCTGTGCTTCCACTGCAGGGGGCACGGGAACTAAGATCCCGCATGCCTCCCAGAGCAGCCCAAAATAAATTAATTTAATTTAATTAAAAAAAAAAAAAGGTAGTGTCAGGAGGACTCTTATGCTTAAAACCTTCCAATCTCCTACCTTTGGGGAAAAATCTAAATTTCTTATCACAGCTCACAAGGCCCTACATGATAGGATCCCATCCTACCTCTCCAACATTATCTCTTACCTGCATTCACTCCACTTTAGCCATGCTACTCTTTCTGCTCCTCAAACACACCAAACTCAATCCTATCTTAGAGCTCTTATATCTCGTTCTCATCGCTCAGATCACACTTCTTTTAGCTCTTTATCCTCTAGGATTCTTCTTGTCATCGTTTGGCTCTCAGCTTGTATATTTTACTTCCTCAGAGAAGCCTTCCTGGGTATTTCCTCATTTAAGGAGTCCCTCATCCAAATCTACCCCCAAGGCATTGTCCGTCATCACATTACCCTATTTTATTTTCCTCACAGCATGGTTTCCTGTTTTACTTTATATTACTTTGTAAACTTATTTTTCTGTCTCCTCACTAGCATGCAAGATCCATAAGAATCTGTTCTGGTTTATTCTTGACTCACCCTAGCACCTAGAACAGTATCATTCGTATATGTATGAGGAACATTGATTCATTTGTTCTAGTGCATTCACTTAAATAACCTAAGAAAGAGAATTTACATACACAGGAATATCTGTGAACTGAGTTCAACAAGGGGTTGTTCAGCTAAAGATCTATAATGTGCAAAGCTTTCCTCTGAGTATCCACTCATGAACCATCTCTATCACAGGGCTCTAGCTCCTGATGCCTAATGAAAGAATATCTGATTTGGAATCAACGCTTAGCCTTAATCTCCTGCTTCCAAACCCACTGATCATCACCTCACTATGGAGTTTGCATAATGGCTCTGGAGCCAAAAGACAAGGGTTCAAATCTCAGTTTTATCTTTTACATGCTATGAGGTCCTGAACAAGTTATCTATTAAATGAAGATAACAATACTTATCTCAGCTGTTTTGAAAGTTAAATAATGTAAATAAAACATCTGTCACAGTGTCTTGCCTATAATAAAAATCCAATAAAATTAGCTATTATTCTATTATTATTCATTAATTCACATTTTTTTCCAAATAATTTTTATTGATGTCTACTTCCTAAACAAGAGGCACAGGCACAATTCAAAAGGAATTTACTACAGTCCCTGACCAGGAAGAGCTCACAGTGTAATAGGAAAAGATAAACCCATAAAAAATAAATAGAGAGAATTATGTTTTAAGTCTCATCCAAGAAGGCTGAAAAGAATCTGCCCTTCTCTAGCAAATCTGATATTAGGGCCTAGTTAATCTCTAAAGTAAAAAGGCATACCAAAACCCTTCCAAGTGATAAAATGGAATAGCTTTTAAGATGGGTCAGACAGCTCTGTAAAGAAGCCCTCACAAGATTACAAGAAGAATGGTCAAGAATAATTGTCTTAATAGCCAAAAGGTGGGAGCAACTAAGTGTCTATCGACAGATGAAAGGATAAACAAAATGCGGTCTATACGTACAACGGAACGGAATATTATTCAACCTAAAAAGGAAGGAAATTTTGACACATGCTACAACATGAATGACCCTAGAGGACATTAAGCTAAGTGAAGTAACCCAGTCACAAAAAGACAAGTACTGTATGATTCTACTTTTATGAGGTATCTTGAATAGTCAAATTCATAGAGACAGAAAGAATGGTGGTTGCCAGGGGCTGGGGGAGGAAGGAATAAGAAGTTAATGTTAGGTACAGAGTTTCAGTTTGGGGAAATAAAAATATTCTGGAGATAGGTGGTGGGGATGATTATACAACAATGTGAATGTACCTAACGCTACAGACTACAGACCTTAAAATGGTAAATTTTACTTTACGTGTATTTTACCACAACTTAAAGAAAAAAAGGAAAGATTGTTCTGTAGTTTACAGAAAGAGAGGGTGTGCACCCCTTCTTTTCTGACTTTGATCATTGTTATATCCCATAGCATATGAACCCAGCTTCTCCAGGTTAAGACAAGAGAAAAATTCCTGGGCAGTCCCCATATATAGGATGCTGTGTAACATCTAAGAAATTACAAATACTTAAACATCCAACCCAGAATTTACAGCAAAACAGACAGACGCTATACACTGACCATGGATTTATTTCCACAAGTGTAAGAGAGGCAGAAAATAAAACAGTATTTATATGTCTAAACACCAGTTTAGGATTATATAAGCTAATTCCTTTATTGCTTCAAATTTTTAAAAAATAGTGTTAATTTGCATTAAACAAAGCAACTTTCATATACTAAACAAAAATGTCACAACCGACAGTCCAAATAATGGCCTCATTTCCTAGTGGCTCAGAAAGACAGGAAATAATCCCAAGGACCCTAGTTCAGACAGACTAGAGAGAGTAGACTGTGCCTATCTTGCATAAAGGCTATGTCACAGTTCAGTGGGATCCTATACTTTGGTAGCTTCCCCCCAGCAGTCCCCTATGTGACTAAGGACTAGGATAAGAGTGACGGCTTCACAAAGGCGATAAGAGATAAAGTTTCTTCCTAGCACATTCAAAGACTCAAAAATCCAAAACTTAACTTCTCTGCTGTCCATCCATCCAATTTTCATTAAGAGCAATCTGAATCATCTAGGAAGCTTCAATGTCAAATGTTACCTTTATTTTTACCTTATCAAACCCATAAAATCACGGCCAGGGTGTGGTCTGGACATGGGCCTTGGTTAAGGTCACAAAAATTCTCAAATCAAATAAATGGGTTAAGTTAGAGCAAAGTTCATCAACAATAAGATGACAGAATTCAGGAAAAGTCGGCTTCCTTCTTGCATTTCAGGAAGGCTAGCATTGTTCCTAATACTAGTACATAGGTGTAAGTAACCTCTGAGTGGGTAATGCCACCAAACAAAAGCAACACCTTCAAAGTCTCTCCCAGTGACTAGAGGCAGCCAGACACTCAAACTGCCAGTCCTGAATTACGGCCTCTGAATGGTGAGGGCTTCACATTTCACTGATCAGGGCACAGCCCAATCAGAAGACAAACCCCTGCACTGCCAGGGACCAGCAAATCCGCTTTCTTCCAGTGTGCACATGACTGAATGTGCTTCTGTCCATCATCTGGGTCATATATAGTTCAATGCGAGCTGAGCAGACAGGGCTGCAAGGAAATCTGGCGCGGTTCAGTACCTCATCTAGTCTGGGTTCCAGTATCTAATTTTTTTTTTACTGACAAACTCATTTCTCTACCGGGACAGGATGCTGTGCTGGCTGGGAGTTCCATTTCTACAGCAAGAATCCTATCTGGAAACAGAGAAGTTGTCCTCTAAGCCACAGCAGCTCGAACTTTTTTGATTGTTGTTGCTGCTTTCTCCCATCACCCCCACCCCCTTTTGACAAAGATCCAACTGTAAAAAGTCTTACGTAACAGTTCAGGACTACTTCGGTTCTTTTACTGGGTAAGCACTTTCAATTTTTTTTTTTTTTTTTAACTAAAAACCATTTTAACATTGAATCTGTTGAGAGGCTTGACTAAAATCTTTTAAGTAATTTGTGTGGTGAAATACTGTCAGTGGATTTTTTTAGTCTCATTTCTGCACGTGCTCCTTTGTTCTCAGAACAGAAGCTTTTTATACACACCCCATAACGCAGCTGGAGAGAGTTATGAAGTCAGTTATTATAAGGAACACAAAGGTTGCTTTGCATTCTTTGCCTTTAGATAATTAATTTTGTATTTGTTTTCTTAAAACGAAGTATTAAAGAAGAGAGAAAGTGAATAAACAAAAGAATAAACTGTTGGGAGAATCTAGCAAAGTTTGAAGTTTTTACCACCTTTTTTCTATCTGTAGTTTTGTGTAGCCAAACACTTGTGCTGCCTGGGGCGGTGGGGGTAGAAGCAAGCGTAGACAGAGAGGAACTAAGCCAGACATGGACAAAGGCATGAGCCAAAACCAGACAGTCCTGGCCGTTCGATAGGCCAGCAGTGGGTGAGACAGGTCAGCCAGCTGCAGGGGCGGGAGAGGGGGGAAAGGGGCATGGATGTGTGAGGTGCTCATGCGTGCGATCGTGACTAGATTCTGAAACTGCCAGCCATTTTCCCAGCTATGCTTTGTGCAATCTAAAGGAATGCATCTCCTCTGAAGCAGTCTTGCCAGAGCCCAGTGATAGCGAGGAGTGTGATAAATACCACAACATATGTAATCAGAAAATACTGGGATCTGGGGTGGGCAAGAGGGAATGCAGAGGGTGTGGAAATTTTTTAGTGATCTGGAATGTGTGTTGAGTGACAGGAAGTGCCCCAAGCTCTCCCCCCCCCAACTCTTCTCAGTCGCCTGCTTTTGTCTAACTCTTGTAATCTACACACTACTGCTTACAAAGCTGTCTGAGTTTAAGACAAAAAGAAACATAAAAGGCTCTCCCGTGGCACAGTACCTGCAATATGGAAGGAATGTAAAAAGCATGGCCCTTTTTAAGCCTGTGGACATTTTTTCAGGCAACAGGAGAGAGATAATATAACAATTTCCCAAGGATAATGAAATTATGAATTATAGTCAAGCTTCCAAATCTAATTTTTAAAATCCTGATTCTGCTCTACTTACAAATGCTTAAGTTGGTTCCTAATTTGAAGGAGGCTTGTTTGTTTGGTTAATACATCGCATTTGAAGTTGTTTCTATTTTCTCTTTATAAATTTGTGCTTTGGGAGGAAAAAATGCAAATAAGTAGAATGCTCTGAAAAAAAGGAGATTTTTCCCTTCAATGGTTGGAAAGTATTTTAAAGGGTTGGTTTCTTGGAAAAAGCAGCTCCCTCTCTCTCAGTTTTGCAGGTATGCTATAAAGATAACTTTATGCCATTATAAATGTAAGGTAGAAAACTTTTGACAGAAAAAAATAGTGTTCTAAGAGAAAAACAACTTAGCATTTTCCCAAACTTCCATATTATCAACAGAAACACTAAAGAGAAAAGTAGCCAAATAGTTCAACGGCTAACTCTACTTTTGGAAGATGAAATGGAAAATTAAGTGTGAATAAAATGATACTTGGGAATGTTTCTACCTCCTACTACAAAAGATGTTAGTGGTCAGCCCAGGAGTTAATCTTTCCTAGTGTGGCTCTGAGCCTTCATGCCGAGCAGACGTTATTCACATGACGATTCAAAAAGTCCATTCATATATCTCACTACCTGGATTTGAATAGAAACCAGACAGCAATTCTTTAGTTCCAGCCACCATTCGCCCCACTGGACAATAGCGATTTGTTAGCACAGAGTCACAGGCTGTGGGACACAAAGCTTGGAGCTGCAAAAAGATGGGGGATTCAGAGAACAGGAAATTACAGGCCCGATGCACTCACTCCTGGCAGCTCTAAGAATACAAAAAAAAAAAAAGGCAACACATTGATGCCATGTTTAA
Source organism: Phocoena sinus (assembly GCF_008692025.1). NCBI lineage: Eukaryota > Metazoa > Chordata > Mammalia > Artiodactyla > Phocoenidae > Phocoena > Phocoena sinus. The sequence goes on along the minus strand of NC_045768.1, from coordinate 10,641,666 downwards.
GAGCTACCTCTAGCGCTTTTAACCACCTCCAATGTCATAAAAGCTCTATTGTTGGAGTACATAAAGTCACGAGTTCCATGTGCTCTCTTTTCTCACTACAGCGAACTTCATTCAATGCCTTGGCATAGTCAGAAAAATCAAAAGCACCCAGAGTCGATTAGTTGTGAGCTCTGATAGAAAGGAGAGGAGCATTTTACAACTAAAATGACAGAGAAAAATATGCTACTTAGTAACACATAATAAAATTAATATATTTTACAAATTATTTCATAAGGCCAGACAATCAAAATGAAACCAAATCTATCAAGACTCCAGGGAAATGAATTTTTCTTCAAAATATCATATGAAATCTACTATTTAATTCCATCAAAAGTTTCTTCAGAAGACATATATCAATTTAAAAACTCATCTTACACAGAACATTTCTGAGTTCTGGGTTGTATTTTCCAAAACAAAGAACTAAAATCAAAGCCCTGAGGATTTATTTTGAAATATTAGAAAGGAAAACTATATTTTCTTTTGTTGGTTATCAAATTATTATAGCTCCCTGGCTAAATTTAGAAACTGTCTCTACTTCCTTCTCTTTAGATATAAAAAATGAAATTAATGGACATTCTAGGTGAGGGGAGAGGGATAATTCTCCAATCTCAATGAGCAGTGGAAAACAGTTCATGGGTTCCTGTCCAGGCCCTCAATCCTCAACCTGAGCATCAAGGGGCCAGAATGGTGTCCATTTCAACAGGAGTAGCCCCTGCACAAGAAAGTTGTAAATGGTTTTGTTCTTCTGTGATCCATTAGCAAACACAAGTCCCAAATGATATCCTGAAATACTCATCAAATGAGATCATGAATAATCAAAAAGTGCTTTAGAAATATGAACTGTTCTATTCTATTTGGTCCTATGGCTTTAGGATAAACACATGCCAAAGTTTATGTTGCTGGAAAACCAATCAGCAACTTTTAAACTATTAATTATTGGGTTTCCTCAAATTCTATCATTACTTATCAAACACAAGAATCAATTACTACCTCAAACTGTGCTATAATCACATGTGGCTATTTTTATTTGAATTTAGTCAAAATTAAATAAAATTTAAAATTCGGTTCCACAGTTGCACTAGCTACATTTCAAGCACTAAACAGCCCCACGTAACTAGTGGTTATTATACTAGACAATGCAGAAACTGGACATTTCCAACTGCAGGAAGTTCTATTGGACAGTATTGATCTAGAGCATATTTATATCCAGAACACCTGTTTTCAACTGCACATCCAACTAGACATGAAAGAAAGTGATCTCTAAGCAAAAAATACAAGGACAAGACAAGGTAGCTAGCACTATGATACTTGAGAGATGTCTAAAAAAGCATTTTGAAAACAAAGGTTTCATTTTTTTCCTTGGTCTGTAATAAAGGTTATGAAGAATATTAAGACGGTAGCAGCAGACAGGTAGCAGTGGCCAGAGTAATTAAAATGTTCCAGAATGGCATTTAGTGTTATGACTACATGTCTTAACCTCCAAATCTACCATCAAATAATCAGACATGATAAACATGAATATGAGGTCCTTCAATTTGGATGCATTCTCAACCCATCCTATGCCTGCTAGATGCAAGAAACTGGGTCTTAGGGTCAAGTGCACATGGGTTGGAATCCTGGCTCTGCCACTTATTTACTACGTGATCCTGAATAAGTCACTTCCTCTCTTTGTCTCAGACTTCTCGTGTATAAACCACGAATATTAATGCCTTCCTGACAGTCGTTTTAAGGTTCAAGGATCATATATATAAAAGATCTTGAACTGCTCCTGGCACATTGGAAAACACCCTGGAAATGTCGATTCTGTAAAAACACAGTAAGGGCTTGAGGTTCAATTCATTGTCTGACACTCTTCCCAAACACAGAGAATGGAAATAGAAGGGTTCCAGGCTGCTTTATAGTACAGGCCATATGAAGATGAAAGCTGTCAACACTGCACAAAGAATCTCACAAAGTCTTAGAAATATTAGATGAACTGACTGAATGAATATAGGAAAATTATCATTTGAAAAGTGAGGTGGAACATCAGATTTTAATATCATGAGGTGTATTTAATACTGATACTAATTTAATGCTATTACATATATAAGAATCCTTTTCTTAAATTAAGAAATAGTATTTCCTGGAGACTTTTTTGGAATAAGCTTTCTACTAATTCTTCTTGGTGATTAAAACAGAAACATGAAAATTCTAATATCGCCTATGACTAAGAAATTAAAATAGCCTCCTGCAGGTATGGGAAAGAAAATTCATGTCTTTTAAAATCAAAGCCATACACTTGAAACTAACACAACATTGTAAATCAACTATACTCCAATAAAAAAATTTTTAAATAAAATAAAACCAAAGCCATAGAAGGAATTCCGAGGCAAGATCTATACTACATCTGTAGACTCATTTTAAAGTTGAAAGTAATCTAGCAGAAACTAGAAAAAGTAGGTGTTTCTTAATGATGATGCCAAATAACTGAAAAATGTTGAACGTGCCACAAAATCTTTTCAGAGTACGAAAGGCAAGAGATTTTCCAAAGCAAACAGCAGAACAACATTATAGGGGAGATAATGTGGTACAGTGTAAAATCTGAAAAGGTAGGTTCATAATCCCGGAAACTGGCTGGATTAGATATGACATGAAATTTTAGCTCTGCCACTATCTAGCTAGGCGATTTTTAACAAAGTCACTTCCAAGTCTTTGTTACCAGTAGTGATCCAAAAAACATATCTAGACTGGAGGCTAAATGACAGACAGCAATTTTGATTTGCAAGAGGGTATTCAAATATTTATCAAGCCCAGTGCTAGACCCAGGTTGAATGATGAACAAAATAGATACAGAAGCTGCCCTCTTGGAGCTGATAAGCTATTAACTGAGATAACCATGGCTAGAGGCCATCTCATTTAAAAAATGGTAGGGATCTGAGTTCAGAAACTCAGAGAACTCAGAAACTCAGAGAATGGACCCAATGATTTGGAGAAACTGCCATGCCATCCTTCGAAGCTGAACTAACATAGTTCATAAGAATATGAAAGAAGGTACACCCTCAGCTCCGTTTGATTCAAGCAAAGAGAGATAGTAAACTACAAGACCTTAATGGATTTCAAGCCATTATGGAAACAAAATACTGGGTTGGCCAAAAAGTTCCTTCGGTTTTTAAATAAAAATAAAAGACACATTTTTCATTTTCACCAAGAACTTTATTGAACAACGTATTCACCGTTTTGTTCCACTACCTTCTGCCATTTTTGAGGCAACTTTGTAATTCCATCTTCCCAAAACTTTTTAATCTTTTTGAGCAAAGAACTGTTCCAGGTGCCTTTTACAGTCTTCCACGGAATTGAAACTTTTTCCATTAAGAGAATTTTGTGGTATTTCCCTGGTGGTGCAGTGGTTAAGTCTCCGCACTCCCAATGCAGGGGCCCGAGTTCAATCCCTGGTCGGGGAACTAGATCCCACATGCATGCCACAACGAAGAGCTCACACGCCTCAACTAATGAGCCTGCCTGCCGCAACTAAGACCCGGCGCAACCAAATAAATAAATATTTTTAAAAACAACAAATTTAAAAATTAAAAAAAGAGAGAGAGAGAATTTTGTAAAGACCAAAATAAATGGAAATCCGAAGGTGCAACGTCTGGTGAATATGGCGGATGAATCAGAACTTCCCAGCCAGCTGTAACAGTTTTTGCCTGGTCATCAAAGAAACATGCGGTCTTGCGTTATCCTGATGGAAGATTATGTGTTTTCTGTTGACTAATTCCAGATGCTCTTCGTCGGGTGCTGCTTTCAGTTGGTCTCATTGGGAGCAGTACTTGTTGGAATTCATCGTTTGGTTTTCCAGAAGGAGCTCATAATAGAGGACTCCCTTCCAATCTCACCATATACACAACATCACCTTCTTTGGATGAAGACCAGCCTTTGGTGTGGTTGGTGGTGGTTCATTTCGCTTGCCCCACAATCTCTTCTGTTCCACATTATTGTACACTATCCGCTTTTCATCACCCGTCACAACTGGTTTTAAAAACGGAATGTTTTTCTTATGTTTAAGTAGAGAATTGCATGTGGAAATATGGTCAAAAAGGGTTTTTTTGCTTAACTTATGTGGAACCCAAACATCAAAGCGACTGACATAACCAAGCTGGTGCAAATGATTTTCAACGTTCGATTTGGATATTTTCAGTATGTTGGCTATCTCCCGCGTGGTATAACGATGATTGTTCTCAATTAATGTCTCAATTTGATCGCTATCAACTTCAATTGGTCTATCCGACTGTGGAGCATCGTCCAGAGAGAAATCTCCAGCATAAAACTGCGCAAACCACTTCTAGCACGTTTGATCAGTCACAGCACCTTCTCCACACACTGCACAAATCTTTTTTTGCGTTTCAGCTGCATTTTTACCTTTCTTGCAATAATAAAGCATAATATGCTGAAAATGTTGCTTTTTTCTTCCATCTTTAATATTAAAATATCTACATAAAAATTCACCAATTTTGATAAGCTGTTTTTTTAAATGCACACTGATACGACAGCTGTCACACTATAAGCTAACAAAATCGTTTCGAAAGAGGTTAAAGACAACTAAGCGCTACTAGAACCATCTTACAGAAAAACCGAACGAAAATTTTGGCCAACCCAACACCTTCAAACAAACATAGGGTGGTTTCACAGTGACCATTACTCAGATCTGTGGCAAACCACTATCTCATACAAAAATTCAGTCTCCTTTTGACAGGTGATGATTAAAAACAAGAAAATTTCTGGAGGGGAAAGAGTAAAGGGTGTCTGAACGTAGAAAAACAATCCAGGAGCAGACCGTGATACACTGAAGCATTAGGTGTGATACATATTTCCCTTCACCCCCTTCCTTAAGACTAAATTCCTAGCACTTACCATTTCCTTTAATGGCGCATGCTATGACATCATGACCACACAGCTAGCTAGTACTCAACCCATGACTCAGCTAGCTCTTAGCAACCAAGAATATTTCAGACATGGATGATAAACATGAAAAGAAGGCAGGGCTAGGGCTAGAGTCAAAACCGGGCTTCTGTAACAATTTATCGTACAAACTAGTACCATGTCTATGAGGTATCTAAATATTAACCTCTCTTCCAATTGGAATTTAGTCTTTGTTGTCATAGGACTATATAAAGAAGTTGCTGTTAACAATAAAGTATCTCCATATACCACAATGGCACAATGTTATTTCCACAGAATCTGAGGTTCCCAGTACCCAAATCCCAATCAAGAAATTCCCATTCTTGTTCCTTGACACTTACAGAACTTGGGTTTCCACACAGATTTTTTTTTCCCCACCGGCAAGCACCCAATATCATGTGTATTTTGCTTTTCCTTTGTTCACTGAATAGCAAGGTCAACTGGAAAAGAGAGCTGGCAAATGTACTCAGAACAAATTATACAGTTAAATCAAAAAGGAGGCTCCCGGGCTTCCCTGGTGGCGCAGTGGTTGAGAGTCCGCCTACCGATGCAGGGGACACAGGTTCGCACCCCGGTCTCGGAAGATCCCACATGCCGCGGAGCACCTGGGCCCGTGAGCTGTGGCCGCTGAGCCTGTGCTCCGCAACGGGAGAGGCCACAACAGTGAGAGGCCCACGTACCGCAAAAAAAAAAAAAAAAAAAAAAGAGACTCCCAATCTGGTCATCTGTTACTATGACCTAGATTTTGTTAGAAGTATCTCCATTTGGCTTTCTAATAGTATTACATTTTATCAGGCTCACTTCTATGTATATCCTATATTACTAGAACAGACAATCTCTTCTGCTTGGCCACCTAAAAGCTTCTAGGTATATAGTTCATTCTTTCAAAGGCTATCTGTTGAATGCTTAGTATATGCCAAGCGTTGTTGTAGGCACTGAATATACAATGGCAAACCAGACAAAGGTCCTGTCCTTCAGCATCATAGTCACAAAGACTGGAATCCAGTCTCAGCTTAAGCACTCACTGACTGCGTGACCCAAGACAAATCTGCCTTTCTGAACCTTAGATACCTCCTCTAGGAGAAAAAAGGGAAAATAATACTACTTCAAAGAACTGCTGTGAAAAATATGTTTGTCGGTGTCTAGCATAGTGCCTGGAATACCACAAATGTTTGACAAACATAGCTAAAGTTTTACAAATAGTGGATATTACTATTATCCATTCTGCTTTTATATCCATGTATATGAGAATCACTCTAGTTTTTTTAAAAAAATAACAGGTTTTAAAGGCTTATGTATATCTAAAATATTTATTTCAGATGTTGAGAGCTAAGCAGAGCAAGATCCATTAATGGATCAACTGCTACTTCTGATTACTGAAAAGTTTCTGGTGGTATATGCTAAACACAAGATAGCAAGAATACTGTGAGAAAAATACTTTGAAGTTGGGATGTTAATGGTGAAATGCATCACTACACTCACACAGATTTCAAAAGGTAGAGCACTTTATCTCCAGCAGTATTACTATTTCAGTTAATTTAATCAGAAATTGTATAGAAGAAACATAACTAAAATTTGGAGGGACTTCCCTGGTGGCGTAGTAGTTAAGAATCCGCCTGCCAATGCAGGGGACATGGGTTTGATCTCTGGTCTGGGAAGATCCCACATGCCACGGAGCAACTAAGCCCGTGAGCCACAACTACTGAGCCTGTGTGCTTCAACTACTGAAGCCCGCGCCTGCCCTAGAGCCCCTGCTCCACAAAATGAGGAGCCACCCCAATGAGAAGCCCGCACACCGCAAGGAAGAGTAGCCCCCACTCGCCACAACTAGAGGAAAAAAAAAAAAAAGATTTGTATTCTCAAGTCTACCAAAGCCATCAAGCAGGGCAAAGAAAGTATGCCTTTCCCCTAAAGATCATTATGGAAGTCTCACAGAGAAAGAAATGTCTCTGAAAGAAAATTCCTGGTTGACTATAGTGATATACTTTATAAAATAACTTATTTTTTCATCTTATAAAAATAGTATGCTTACTGAAGATAGACTGAGAAGCACAAAAAATATGAAGACAAAATGTTATTCATAATCTTAAAAAAAGTTATTCATCATCCCACTATCTAAAGATAACCACTGTCAATAAATTTCCCTCTAGTCTTGTTTTGTAGTTATCAGTGATTTTTAAAATACCAGGAGTTTTTGTCATTATATTCGTAACACCTGATCTATATAGAAATTTGGATAATAAAAAAAATGTAAAGAAAATCTGTCACCTATAACCCCACTTACAGAGAAAATTCTTACTAATATCTTGGTGTAGTTCATATACAATGGAATCAATTCTTTATATACAATTTTATATTCTAATTTGTTCCCTTAAAAGCATTTTTTAAAGTCTGTAAAAATGACATTTTTTTTAGATATCCAGGTGGTTTCTAGTTATTTTCTATTATAAGTAATACTTTAGTGAACATATTTATACAGAAATCACTAACTACATTTCTGATAATTTTTTTAGTTTGACCAATTTACACTCCTACTAACAGGAACTGATAGCACCTGTCTCACCCTAAGCTCATAACACTGAGAACGTGCTATACATAATTAGCTGGTACCCAAATATAATAAGGTTTCCATTTCTTCAATAATGAAAAAAGAAGAGTTCTAAAGGAAAACTCAAAGTGAAATAAGGACAAGAAAATAGAAGAAACTCCCTAGTAAGATAAATTATACACCCTTGAAAATGATAGGCAGTGGACAGAAATCTTGAAAACCTTCCAACAGGATACAGGGAAGCTGAACATTAGGCTCCCCAAATCTCAGAAGTAAAAACAAATCAAATCAAATCACTCTATCTTGTAGATGTGTTCATTACTTGGAAACAATGACATGAATCAAGAATTAATCCCTTTGTGAGAAAAACAACATGGAAAACTGTGGTGATAAATTAAAATGCACAAAATCAGTATTTTCACATCTGAATTATTTTCAAATTTTAGGAGTGAGCAAAGAGTATTAACTATGGATATAAATTTTTGGTTTCCCAAATTTATAATAGAAATTACTATAAATTCTTTTGTTTTTTCTTTTTTTGGCTGCGTTGGGTCTTTGTTGCTGCGCACGGGCTTTCTCTAGTTGTGGTGAGCATGGGCTACTCTTCCTTGCGGTGCACAGGCTTCTCATTGCGGTGGCTTTTCTTGTTGCGGAGCACGGGCTCTAGGCTTCAGTAGCTGCGGCACATGGGCCCCAGAGTGTGTGGGCTTCAGTAGTTGTGGCACGCCGGCTTAGTTGCTCGGCGGCATGTGGGATCTTTCCAGACCACAAATTGAACCCGTGTCCCCTTCAATGGCAGGCAGATTCTTAACCACTGCGCCACCAGGGAAGTCCTATAAATTCTTACCAAGACAAGAAAATAACCAATAATATCACTTACTCAACAAAGCTTTACTTAATGACAACTTTGTTTCAGGTACTTTTATGTATAAGAAGAGATCCAAAGTCATTAAAAAGAGTTCTTTCCTCAAAAAGCTTGCCTTTAGTATGCTTCCCAATCTGGCCCTCTTACATCATGTAACATTTGCCCTGCCTAATTGCTGAAACATTAAATATTTCAGGCCTTAACTAGAAAAAGGAAAACCTTTGAGGACACACACTGTACTGAATAATCAACGTAAAAATCAAAATTTCTTAAGAAAGAAAAAAAAAAGCCCAATGTCAGTAAAATCCAATTGAATAGATTCCACTTACATGGCCTCATACCAGCACAAAGTAATGTTTACCCAAGTACCTACAGTCAAGAGGAATTCAAACACTGACAGGAAGAAAAAAAACTTTTACTTCCCACAGAATAGCTAATAAAATTACTATCAGTTTTCATTTCTTTGTAATTTTCCCTGTAAATCCTGCTTAATTTCAGTCTGACAAGACGGATTTCTCCTTAAGAGAAAATGACGTCCCAGGTTTCCTGCAGATATTTGAGAATATGTATATCACACAGAAGAGAAATTGTCACAGTAACGGCATGGTCCAAAAATGAAAGCTGATCAGCTCGGTGTGAAAGGTCAGATTTCTGGTAAAGCTTCCCATCTGCTAAGACTTTGATACTTATATATACCTAATATGTTTCAAAAATACACCCTCCCCAAATAATAGCAAATAACATTTACCAAGGGTCTACTACATGTCAGAACCTGTGCAATGTTTTTCTAAACATGTCATTTAATAATCACAACCATCTACAGAATCCAGTACTGTTATTAGCACCTATTTTACTGATGAAGATATTGAAGCTTGGAAAGCTTGTCCACTGTCAAAACTGCTAAGAAACAGCACAGTCCAGATGACTGGTTCCTAGGGGGACTCCTCAGTTCACTATAGCAGTTTGATTTTTCTATGGTTTGGTGGGACTTTTTCCTTCTTTAAAATTTTTCCTTTCAAAGACTAGATAAATTTTTTCTGCTTCTAACTTTGAAAAGAACTAGTTTCCAGGATCACAAGAATATGGGACAGTACGATGTAATTTTACATATGATGAAAATAGATTTCTGAATGTCAGCAAGTATGCAGTCTAAACTATGCATGGAACTTTTAAAAATAGCTAGATATCATTTATTTATTAGGTTTCAAGTCTCCAGAAAAAGTAGAAAGAACTATATAATCTCTCTTAAAAATTTATTTAAGTATAAACAATATAGTCTAATTTGGAGAAATACATTCAGTGTTTGCTAAAATAGACTAGTGTCCATTGCACCATTGTTCTATGCTTATATTGTAATGTTATTTAAAAGGATATATAATATCTTAAAAGAACGGCATCTCTGGATTATTATATGTGAATGTGAAAGCCTGTTGTAAATAGTAAAGCAAAATTATCATTAACATTATTTTAAGGCACTTGTTCTGCTTTAATAGTTCCTAGAAATTCATGGTTACCTTTTGATAACAGGTAACTAGAATTCACCAGAAAAGATCCTTAATTTTGGGCAGGCAGTAAAATGTAGAGAAAAAAGCAGAGACAGTATGAAAACATGGGTTTAATCAAAGAATTTCTAACTAAAATTCTCTGAGCCTCAGTTGCCTCAGCTGTAAAATGGGAAAATACTAAGTTCCTCATACAGCTGAATGAGAGTCATAAATGACAAAGTGCCTCACTAAAAGTCATGATTCACTGTCAACAAATACAGATTGGGAACATGAAACAGTATGATCAAGAAAAAAATTAAGATGTGTATCTAGCTTGGGAGCAAACGGTGTACCTAGTTTGGGAGCAATAAGGAAACGGATGTGATTTAGGAACTAGTGTATTAGGGCCCCATAGTGAAAGCCTTTGTCAGCTGAAAGCATTTAGATTTTATTTAACGGCAGTCAGGGCATCAAGTTTTCAAGTCAAATTTGCATTTAGCCACTGGGTAGAAGGTAAATTAGAGGTGGGCGAGATTGGAGGCAAGGAGAATACTGAGGCTACTGCAATCATTCAGATGAAAGAAATGATGGTTTTGACCACAACAGTGGCAGTAAAGACGCAAAGGCTGTCACATGCTCCAACACAGATGAACCTTGAGGGCATTATGCTAAGTGAAATAAGAAGCCCGTCAAAAAAAGACAAGTATTGTATGCTGCCACTTATATGGGCTATCTAAAGTAGTCAAATTCATAGAAACAAGTAGAATGGTGGTTACCAGGGGTTGGAAGAAGGGAAAATGGGGAGTTGTTTAATGGATACAGGGTTTCAAATTTTCAAGATGAAAAAGTTCTAGAGATCTGTTGATCAACAATATGAACATACTTAACACTTATGAACTATGTATTTTTTTTTTTTTTGGCTGTATGCGGGCCTCTCACTGTTGTGGCCTCTCCCGTTGTGGAGCACAGGCTCCGGACGCACAGGCTCAGCAGCCATGGCTCACGGGCCCAGCCGCTCCGCAGCATGTGGGATCTTCCCGGACAGGGGCACGAACCAGTGTCCCCTGCATCGGCAGGCGGACTCTCAACCACTGCGCCACCAGGGAAGCCCTGAACTATGTATTTTTAAAAAGTTAAGATGATAAATTTTACGTTATGTGTTTTTTACCACAGTTTTTTTTTTTTTAAGATGCAAACGGGAGGCCAGGGCTTGTTTTGTTTTATTTTGACATTTTGCTCTATTCAACCTCTGAGCAATTCTCTTGCTGTTTTACTGAACTGTAAAATAACTATGGCTAAATGAGATCTGATTTGCAGGGCACCAAAGTTCCACTTGACCTCAAGTATCTTTCGCTATTACTTGTCATGCTACTTACTTAACGTTTCCTTCATTAAAATTGCTTTTTAAAAAAGCATGCTTAAAATATTATTGAAAAATAACTCAAAATGTGAGAAGTACTAAACAGAATAAAAGGTAAAACCCCACCAATTCTCTCACAACCCTACTCTTGACCCAAAGTATTATTGGTTTGGTGTGATTCCTTCCAGCCCTTTACTGTAAATTTTAAAAAGTTATAATTTAAGGCCTCTCTTAAGTGACTAACTCCAAGTCATTAACTAGAAATGGTCTCTTAACACAAGTCCTTGAGCCCTATGCTTCCCCTCAAACTTTTAACCAAGCTTCCGCCTAGCTTTTTAAAATTTGTGTTTGTTCCAGTGTAAAAAGTAAAGCACACTCATCTCAAATGTACAGTTCAATGAATTTTTACAAAGTGAACACACTTGTGGAACCAACACCCAAATCAAGATACAGAGTATTACTAATACCTCAGAAACCTCCTTTGTACCCCCTCACAGTCATTATATCCTCTCAGTAAACGTAACCACTATTCTGACTTCTATCACCACAGATTAGTTTAGCCTATTTTTGAACTTTACATAAAGGTAATCACATATTATATAATCTTTTGTGTCTGGCTCCTTTTGCTCAACATTTTGTATAGGACATTCATCCATGCTGCTGCATACTGTGACAGTTTGTCTGTACAGTATTCCACTTTACAGATTATACCACAATTCATTTACCCATTCTATTGTTGATAGATATTTAGTTGTTTCCAGTTTGGGACTATTACAAATAATGCTGTTATGAACATTCTCATAAATGTTCTTTCAGCATACACTTTATCCATTTTTGTTGGGTATATGCCTAGACATGGAATTGCTTATGTTCAACTTGCAAAGGTACTCCTGAAGAGTTTTCAAATGTTTGTACCAACTTACACTCTACTTCTGCTGGCAGAAGTTGAGTGTTACACTTGTTCTCTGCAATGCTTTAAATGGTCAGTTTTTTTGTTTGTTATTTTAATTTTAGCCATTCTGGTGGCCATGTGGTAGTATATTATTTTAATTTTTTTCATTATTCTGATATCTAGTGATGTTGATTACTTTGGGCCAGAGTTTGATAGGTATTTGGGAGGTAGATTTAATAAATCTAAGTGACCAACCGATTGAAGAGAAAGAAGAGAAAATCTAGAATGATAGAAAAGGGAAATATATTTAGAACAGGAAGAAGGGACAGAAAACATACTCATTTCTGAAATTATTAGATTTGACTCTGCCAATGGAAATGGGTGATACATGAGATTCAAGACTTGAATGCAACTACAGAGACTCAACGGGACAGACACATAAAGGTTCTCACATTAAAAATTAATTTAAAACAAACAAAAATCTCCAACACCACATCTTAGGTGGTAAAGAAAATAAACTTACAATCCAAGGGAAGCAAGATAAAGATACACTAAAGTGCAGTATTTCAAAAACAGAACCTCATAGATGCTTATGATTTTCCCCACTATAACTTCTAGAAATTCCTGTGAAGATAACAGAAACAAATCTATAAAGAGTGATGAGTCCAGCAAATGGAATTAAAGAAAAATTCAAAGCCTTAATAAAGGACAAGTTCACTAAATCAGATAGACAATCAGATAGACAAGTCTTCTTGTTCAGACAAGAAGACTATCTGTGACATCTCAAGTTTCTCTATTATGAGAACATGAAGAAGAAAAGAAAGGCTCACAATTAATCAACAAACTATGTGAGGATTAAAGACGAGAAACAGATTTGGAGCTAGGCTCAGTCTTCTGAGATTCGCCTTACCATTGGAATATCTATAGCTAATTATTGCTTCTCTTTAAGTATTATGTGGTATCAAGAGCTTGGGGTCTGGAGACAGGCAAACCTGTATTTAAATCTTAACTTTCTATCTCTCCTTAGCTATTTTTTTTTTAATTTTTTATTTTATATTGGAGTATAGTTGATTAACAATATTGGTGTTAGTTTCAGGTATACAGCAAAAATAGGCAAGAGACCTCCTTAGCTATTTTACTCCAGGAAAGTGACCACCTCTAGCTTCAGTTTTCTCATATCCAGAATGAGAATAGTAATGATCCACAGAACTACTGTGAACATTAAATGAGATAATACGAAGTAAAGCACTTAAATACAATGCCTGACCCATAGTTAGGTTCTCCATAAATGTTGATATTATCATCTGCAAAATGGGACCAATTCACATACCCATTAAGATTGAAAAGAAGTAAAGTGACATGTATAATGCCTAGCTATAGGAGGCACACAAATGGTAGATATTATTATTATCCCCTACTTTTAGGGAACTCTGTATCATTCAATGTCAAACTGCATATGAAATGGTATAGTGCACTGATTAAGAACACAATGGGTCTGAAACTCCTGAATTTAAATCCTGGCTCTGCCACTTAGCTATGTGATCTTGGGCAAGTTATTTACCTTACTTTGCCTTCCTGTTTTTAATCTGTAAAATGGAAAAAATAATAACCATCTATCTCACTGGACTGTTGTGAGGATGAAACAACCTTCTTTATAATTGCTTTATTTGTAAAGCTCTAAAAACAAAACCTGGAACATAAGTACTATATAAGTATAAGCTGTTATTATTTTAATACCAGCAGTATACATGTTTTGTCTGAGACTTCTGCATCAAAGAAATGGGGAGGGAATTCCCTGGCGGTCCAACTCCATGCCTTCACTGCTGAGGGCCTGGATTCAGTCCCTGGTCGGGGAACTAGGATCCCACAAGCTGCGCAGCACGGTCAAAAAAAAAAAAGAAATGGGGAAATAAGTTTGGACATAAACAATTTAACATTCTTCTTATGGATAAGAGAAGCCCAATGAAAATATTCACATACTCATCCTCAAAAATGGAGGGAAAAAGCCTGAAAGAATAACAAGTTATACACAAGAACTGTTATCACTACTAAGGAAATATGACCTCACCTGTCCAGAAATAGTTAGGGGGAAAAAAATGTGCTTTCTGGCTCTGCCCTAACTGTGCAACAATTCAGATGAAGGAAGCCTACGTTGCACAGAGAGAAGGAAATAATTTTTCCTACTTTTACCTTACAAGAGCCTGATAACCAACAGAGCTATCTAGAGAGACTGGTACATCCTCCTACCTTTTTTAGATAAAGACTGCTTAGAACAGAATAATCAATTCTGGAAGCTTTCTTAGAAAGGTCTTTCTGCATTATTCTGACATCTTTCCACACTCCACAAATCTTCATTCCTGGGCAAGTCAGAAGAGGTATCTAAAGAGGCAAAAATGCCAGCGAGTAGCATATTTTAGAATTAAAAGGAAATCCCATGCTTGTTCTTAGGTCACGATGTCAATCCTGTGGACTGGTTCTTGTAGCGGACTCACAAAAGAAACAAAATACTGAACTGCATCGACAACAAATAAAATCAATGAATTGTAGCTTATCTGTTCAAGAGTTTATGCCTTCTACCAGACTGTGGGCTTCTTGAAAAAAGATCTTATTCATCGCTAGCATCTAGTACATTGCCCAGTACACACAGAGAGTTCAATAAATGGTGACTGAATTTAGTCATTGAGCACCTCCCCCTTGTAAAAGGTACTATGTTAGGTGCCAGAGAGCCTGTAATGGTTCACTTATGTTGATGCCAAAACATTTTAGACTATTTAAAAATTAAACAAGGCCAGATTTGGTTAAGGAGCTGCAGCTGCAGTAGCACCCGCTCTCATCCCAGACTTAACTCCGAACAGCAAGGCTATCCTCCTCTGCATGCCTGTGGAAGCAAATTAAATACTTCCCTCAAATGATGGAGAGCCTCTTCCCATGCAGCTCTGGTGTGGTGTTCTTTCTGCTCAGCAAAGGAGGAAAACTCCAGAATCTCTGGTCATAAAAATGTGATGTTAGCAAGAACAGGTGCTGAGTAAGCCTGGTACGCTTCCAAATGAAGTCTTGCCATCTAGAATTCTGAATTGAGGATGCCAGACTCAAGACCATCTGGATTTGCTCCTCTGGCTTTGAGCTTTCTCTAAGAGAGGCCGGGAGAAAGTATGCTGTTGCCAGTATGTGTAATGTGTAATTGCATACTCAAATACTGTACTTTGGATAAGAGTCCAAGACTTGGCAAATGGATGGAATGTAGCACGTGGAACTTTCTGAATAGAGAACCATGCAAAGGGAAGGGATTCCTCACAAAACATAAACTAGGCGAGGTGTGAATTGCCCCTCAGTGTCACATTTTGGAAAAATTCACGCAGGATAATAAATACTTGGGAGTTGGGTGGGGCGGGGGGGGGGGGATGCTCAGAAGTATGTGAAAGGCAAAACAGCACCATTACCTCAGAAAGCAGTTAAGTTTATCTAACAATAATTCTTTATTTCCCCTCCCCCAATGAGATAAATATATCTGATTATAATTTGGTACATACAGAAAAAAATATCAAGCTGTGGACTCTGGCAGACAGATGGTGTTGAAATTAAACAGTGTGAGCTCTGGCAGCTGCACTATGTACTCTTTCAAATTCTGACATCATTACTCTGGTAAGGGCCCTGTACCAAGTTGGCGTGGGTTCTAATGTGGTTTAGAGAGAGAAGTTCTTGCCTTTTTTAAAAAAGATGACCTACAAATAGTCTTTTTCATACAACAGGGAAATAAGTATTTCCCTTTACCCCAGATTTTGTTTTAAAGGACAAAGCCATGTTGCCAAGGTATTAAGAAAGTGTTAGAAATGATTCTGAGATTTTAAAGGCCACTCAATACAAGCTCTAAAAAGACATCTAAAACAGTACATGAATGTCTCTTAAACTAGTGATTATCCTTTTGTGGTAATAAAGAGTCAATTACAAAGAATGCTAATTTTTTTTCATATTTATACTCTGACATTGGCAGCTTAGGAATCCTTTGGAGGCCAAGAATGGGGAGCCCTCCCTACTTCAGCCATGAGAACTTGGACAACTTATTTGACATCAGATCCTCAGTGTCCTCAAATGGTAAGTGAAACAGTAACATCACCCCACAAGATACTCCTCACAATACCAAATATATGGCAAATCCTCAATAAGTATTAGATAGACTTATGAAAGACCCTTTAAAACTGATGCTAAATTAGAACTTAATAGAGCTAAGTGGTCCAACTTTTCTCCACTCAGATTCAAGAATGGAAAGAATTTACACATAAGCTGGTTTTAAGATCAAGACCGGATTTGTCCTCTTTCAACAAGTGATATTACAAAAACAAGATTTCATTCTCCTCTCCAGTAATATCCAATAAAACACAAAATTCCAAATATGAAAAATGACAGGTTAAAGAAAAGAGAGAATAAAAAACCACTTGTAGCTCTCATAAAGTAGATGTAATTTGACTTGTTTAGAGTGACAGGATTTTTCATTTCATTTTTATCATGAAACATTTTAAATTTTCATAAAAACAGTGATAATAGTAAAATGAACTATCAACTCCTATTCAACAATGATCAAGATTTTGCCACATCTGCTTCAGAAAAGATTATTACTATTTTACTTTTTGAGGTATAATTTACATACAGTAAGGTGAACAAACCTTAAATAAGTCTGATTAATATTTACATATGTATACATACATGTAACTACCACCCAGAACAAAATTATGGAACATTTATAGCAGCCCACAGATTCCCTTGTAACCTTTTCCTCCCAATGTATCTAATACTCTGAACTCAGATAGCATTATTCTTCACTTGTTAGGTTTTCCTTTCACCATTAATATTCAGATCTAGGCTTTACTTTTCTGTTTTCTTAAATAGTTTGCCAATGTCTATTTCGATCGTACATTTTTTGGCCATAATGATCCCATTAAACATAAGAAATATATGCAAGACTCAAAGTAGTAATAGTAGAAACAGGCAAAAGACCTAAAAAGTGTAGTTTAAAAAAAAAGTCTACATATTTAGAATGCCCGTAGCCCCCCAACATTTTAAAGGGGGCAGAAGACTAAGAATGCTAGCATAAAAGTGACCAAAAGGAAAAGTGGAATTCATTTTGATTTAAATAAATCCTAAAGAAAATACACTAGACAGTTTTTTAAATAAGAAGGTCTGTACATTTCTAAGTTTTTTTTTTGTTTGTTTTTGTTTTTTTTTTGCGGCACGCGGACCTCTCACCGCTGTGGCCTCTCCCACCGCGGAGCACAGGCTCTGGACGCGCAGGCCCCGCGGCCACAGCTTACGGACCCAGCCGCTCCGCAGCATGTGGGATCCTCCCAGACCGGGGCATGAACCCGCGTCCCCTGCATCGGCAGGCGGACTCCCAACCACCATGCCACCAGGGAAGCCCCTCTAAGCCATTTTTAAAAGAACATTCAACTGAAAATTTAAACCCTTCATATGTTGATTTTTATTGCCTGTCAATGTCTGAATAAATCCCACCCCAATTACATTTTCTTTAAAGTTCACAACCATTTTAAGGCCATGCTCTCATGCCTAAAAGCTGACATTCTTCCTAAATGAGCCAGATCCCTACACAATATTAGACCTAGTACACATACAAATTTAAAGCTAATCAACAGCTTTTTCATGGAGTAAAGTCCTACGTTTGGTATGTACATCTAACCACCTGTCAGTTACTGCATAATTTAGTATTTCAATCAAATGACACAACCTAGTTGGATATATTTAGCAATATGCACCACTGTTAAATTAAAATAGTCATGTGACTGGACAACATATATACTAAATTACTTTGGTATATGCAAACCAAGCAATTCTAGGGTCAATTTCTAGGGAAAACAGTGGAGTGGGACAGCATATCTCAGTGCAGTGACAAATGCAATAACCACTACCTTATCAGAAGTGTTGTTGGAAGAATTAACTAAGATAACACAAAGAAAGGGTGTTACTTCTCTCACCTCCTCAGCACTCCTCACTCCCTTCGATTTACATGGACTAAGCTGTGATTTGCCAGAAATGCCCTCTCCTCACCTCTACATCCTAGAGCAACACAAATATTCTACTTCTAAAAGCCATAATTTTCATGAATTCATTTGTGTAACCAAGTATCTCTGAAACACTTAAGAATTGAACTTAGGGATAAATTCATTTAGTTGGTTTGCTTTCATATAACTTAGTTAAGACTCCACTGGAAATAAAAATTTGAGATGGTATTAAGAAAGCCCCAAAGGGAAGAACTCCAGCCCTAAGTACTTCCTAGAAACAAAAAGATAAGCTGAGGGTTTATTAGGAAGCAAAGACACCCAATTGGCATGTGGCTTACAAAGAACTGACAACTAGTCTCCTTTCTCTACCCAGACCTCAAGTTTCCACTCACAATGCTAGCTAAGCATTTATGGTTAGCCCCTTATACAGATGTTACTCTTTAAATAATCTTTTTATAGAGAGTATACAAAAATAGAACAATTATCATACTGGCTGCTTCTGATTACTGTTTATTTTGGAGACATAAATAACCCCCTGCCAGTTACTGGCTTTATTGTGACTGACACCTTATGGAGGGTGCTTTGATCTCTAAATTGATTTATTAAGCTGCAAACTGACTATCTCTTATGTTAAAAAGACTAGCAAGCTGAACTTCTACAACTTTCTTCCATCTGCCTTCATCCAAAAAGTATAAGATAGTAGTATCAACTCAAATCAGCAACCCCTCCCCAATTATCTTATCATAGAACCATCTCTCAGGAGCCAAAAAGGGTACTACTTAATCAACACTAGCAATATGAACAAAAATCTTCATATTTTCATTGCTTTTCAAACCTAGGAGTTGCAAATAAAACATGTGAACCCACTCCGCTCCACCAAAACAGATGCATACTGCAACTTTTAGAGTAGACAGATTATAGGGTTATTAGTCACATCTCAAAAGGAAATATTAAGCATATTTTAAAAACTAACTTAATATATATTTAAATGATTTCATTTATATACTATTTAAACAATGAATTAAATTTAATTCACTGTTAATAAAATGTTTATATAAATATTTATCAAGTGCCTGATACATATCTGAACAAAATGCTTGTTTTCACTGAGTTTACACAACTGTAATACAAGGTACACCATGAGAAATGTTATAGAATCAAGGAGGAAAGACAAGATACCAGGAAGATGTCTACGAAAGCTTTAGGAAAAATCTGGCATTGGGAAAATAATTAATTCTACCCAGTCCAGCCCATATTGCTTTCACCCCTCTGAGCAATTAGGCATATACTGGAAAGTTTGGCAGCAGACAGACCAAGGTTCTGTGACATTGAGCAAATCACACCCCCTATTAGAGTCTCATGTATAAAGTAAGTGTAATACCAAATACCTGGCAGAACTGTCGTGAAGATTAAATGTGAATGATTAACATATTTATATAGATTTTTATATACTACATATACATATATAATACATACCTATATACTTTATCTATTTATACAAACTTGATTGTAAATATATACTTACATATATGTGACATGTTGAATACAGTATATTTATGTGTGTGTGCATATATGTATATGTACATAAAATCACAATGGATGGTGAATGTTAACTAAGCCTAATGTGGTAATCATTTCACAATATATGTAATCAAACCATCATGCTGTACACCTTAAACTTACACAGTGATATATGTCAATTATTTCTCAATAAAGCTGGAAAAATTCACAATGCCTGACACTGAAAGGATGCTCAAGAAAAGGAAGTATTTATTATAAATACCTACTAAACACTGAACCCTATGCCAGGTACTATTCACCTCTGCATCTGGACAGCCCTTGATATGTTGTTTAACTGCTTATTTTCCCCAAGATCATAAAAGAGCAAATCCCATGTGATTTACTTCTTATCTACCCACAAAGAGATAAAACACACATAGTAACACATGTCCAACTGCCATCTGTTAAGTAAATTGAATTAACTTCGTTATATAAAGGTAACTGAACAAACAGAAGGATCAGCAAGACTCAGAAAATACACGGTGTTTACCATGAGAACATAAAAAAACTGACTTTTTAAGTATAGCACAAAAAAGAAATTGTTAGATATATTATTTAGGTAATTTATATTGATTGATCAACCTATACTGAGCTCCACTACATGCAAACTAAGCCCTTTGGGGATCCCAGAACAGGTTGTCTTCTCTCCAGCAGCCTACAGCAGCCCTCTGAGTCTGATGGGATTAAGGAAGTTTCTACCACTTGCCTAGAGTTTCCTAACATTTGGAACTCCACAGTAGTGGTTCTCAAAGTGTGGTTCATAGATGTCCCCAAGACCCTTTTCATAGAGTCTGCAAGATCAAAGCTATTTCTGTACTAATTATAAGACATTATTTTGCCTTTTTCAATTGACATTTGCACTGACGGGGCAAAGACAGTGTTAAGTTAAATCGCTGGCCTTAGCACTAATTAAAGCAGTGGCACCAAAATATACTGATAGTCATTGTATTCATCACTGCCACACACTGGGGGGTACAGGTGCGGCAGGGGAGGGGGGAACCCAGACATTTTAACTGAAGAATGTCTTTGATGAAGCAGTAAGATTTATCGGTTTTATTAAATCTTGATGCTTGAGTACATAATTTTTTTATATTTTGTGAAAAAAATGGAAAGTACACATAAAGCAATTCTACTGTACACTGGCTGTCCCAAAGGAAATGCACTTTGAGCTACTGTTTGAGTTGTATACTCAACTAGCCAATTTTTTCATGGATCACCAATCTACTTGAAAGAACAACTAACAAAATTATGGTAATTCAGACTTGGATGGCTGACAGATTTTCTTGAAAATGAACAAAGTGAGCATGTCATTTCAAGGAGAATAACTGACAGTCTTTGTTGCCAATGATAAAATTCAAGGCTTTAAACAAAAATTAGAATTTTGGAAAATTTATATCTGCCACTGTGTGCTTCACACAGCTTCCCAATATTTAAAAGTGTTTCCAGGGACTTCCCTGGCTATCCAGTGGTTAAGACTTCGCCTTCCAATTCAGGGGGGTGTGGGTTTGATCCCTGGTCAGGGAGCTAAGATTCCACATGCCTCACGGCCAAAACACCAAAACATAAAACAGAAGCAATATTATAACAAATTCAATACAGACTTTAAAAATGGTCCACATCAAAAAAAATAAATAAATCTTAAAAAAATAAAAATAATAATATATACAATTATCTGAAGAAACTATTAAAATTCTCCTCCCTTTTCCATATATATGTATGGATAGAGGCCAGATTTTCTTTGTATACCTCAGCCAAAATAACATATTGAAACAGATAGAAAGCAGATGCAGATACATGCAGATATGAGAATTCAGTTGACTTTTATAAAGCCAGACATTAAAGAGAGCTGCAAAAATATAAAATAATCCCACAGTTCTCACTAAGCTTTTTGGAGAAAAAAATAACTACTTTTATACTTTTTTTTTTTTTTTTTTTTTGCGGTACGCGGGCCTCTCGCTGTTGTGGCCTCTCCCGTTGCGGAGCACAGGCTCCGGACGCGCAGGCTCAGCCGCCATGGCTCAAGGGCCCAGCCGCTCTGCGGCATGCGGGATCTTCCCAGACCGGGGCACGAACCCGTGTCCCCTGCATCGGCAGGCGGACCCCCAACCACTGTGCCTCCAGGGAAGCCCTATACTTACTTTTATTTTAAAATGTTATTTATGTTGGTATGTAATGGGTTTGTTTTTATTTCAAATGAATTAATAAATATTTTAATTTCTCCGTTTTAATTTCTAATACAGTAAAGTGATAGCTATAATCCAAATAAACAAAAGCTCCTGGAAACCTCAATAATTTTTACAAATGTAAAGAGTTTTTGTATGACAAGAGATCTTAGAGATCTGACCTTGGGTTTGGTTGATATAATTTTTCTTAATGGAAAACTATGAAAACTGAAGTAACATACAGCATAGTCAAGACTGGGTCTCCTGATTTCAATTTTACATTCATTCTGGACCACGATTCCTGAATTCACTAAGACAATAATTTAGAAGCCCCTCATTCCATTCTTCCCAGTAAGCAGGAAGTTTGACCAAATAATTAATTACAATAGTAACAGTAACTGAAATTTGCATGTTATGTCCTAGGTATTTTTATACTGCTGCTTTCACTTAATTCTCACAAGCCTGTTATATAAGTACAATTAATTACTAACCTCTAGATGAGAAGCAGGAGTTAAACCAGAAGTCAGAGAGCTACTTAATGGCAGAGATGGGATGTGAAAATAACACTTCTAACACAGAGATATATCAGCAAAAAAGCTTTCTCGTAACTCTCAATCAAAACATTTGTGTGGTCACCAGCAGGGGCATTTAGGGAAATACAGGACCTGTGACTCTGGCCCAGTACACCTTCAGATGTAGACAGAACAAAACACTAGCCTGGAGTATGGCCACACAAATTTAGTTCTACACTAAATGGCAAGAAAACAAGCAAATAGGGAGATGTGCTAGATATATAACCAAGTGCCTCTCTTCCTCACCCATCTAGCGACTCTACCATCACCCATTAAAAAGAAGTGACAGGAGTCAAGGGTGAAGGATTTGTTACTGACACACAGCTGGGGCAGTGAAAACTCCTGGCAGGTGTTCTCTAAGGTATAACTCCTCTCCTATGCAAACTAACCCCCAAGCTGAGTCCTCCTGGCTTTATCACACTGAGGCTCGACAAGAACCATCATTAGTGTCCAAACTCCAGTTTTTCCAGGCTGATGACATGTGTCAGACCTTGATTCCTGGTGCTACTCCTGCCTGCCAACTCCAGAAAGACTTCTGTAATGGCTTTGGGTTTTTAAAAAATACTTCAAGTCACAAGGCAGCAGCTGACACCAACTCCCTCCTGAGGATGGACACTTGGCTAGGAGCCCAAGCTGAAGTGGATTTGGAGATTCTTGATCTTTTCTGAAACCATTCCTAACTTCTCACTGGCAATTAAAATAAAATCCTCCCCAGAGAACAGCCAGAGGTTGGGCAAGCCTCTTCCATCCAGTGGTAGTCACCTTTGATTAGAGAAAAGTGTTAAAGTGTAGCAGCAACTGATAAATGTCAGAGCCTGGAGGGCCTTCAGAGTTTTGATCACTTACGGCTATTTCTCATTTCATACCATGAACAGTTTCTAAGCCAACACCACTCAGCATTGCTTACTTAGTCAAATGCTTCAGGTCAGCATACCAAACTCAAGTCAATGGTCCGTTTGTACTAGTTCTGAGTGCCTCCCTAAGGCTAAGATGTTTGACTTGCCAGGCAGATGACCAGACGTGCTCTGCAGATGCCCAAGAGGACATTAGGAAACATCCACAAAAAACTGGCTTTTTCATGGTGGAGAGGTAGTGTGGTATACGTGAACACACAAAAAATGCAAGCACACACACAGAGTCAAGGATTTCAATTTTGATTTGCTGTGTGACTTCATTTCCCTTCAACATCTGTTTCCTTATCAATTAAAGAAAGATCTTAGCCTAAATCAGAGATTCCCAAATGTCTGTGGAATGGCTACATCAGAACCCTCCGAGGGCTTGTGAAAACTACAGAACCTATTCCTAAAGGATCTGATTTACTAAGTCTAGGGTGATACCTAGGAATCTGCATTCTTAGCAACCTATATTCCCCACCACCACCACTTTTAATTCTGATGCAAAGTCAGGTTTGGAAATCATTAGACTAAATGACCTCTAAGACTCTTGATAGCTTTCAAAGTTATAAAACTATAGACTGGAACTTATTTTCTATTCTTTCATCCCAGAATCTTTTCCCCTATCCACTATTAGCATTCCCACTCAAACATCAGGATTGTCTGATTTCAGGTTAGCAATGGAGACATAAGTCTAAGGGCAGTATGTCAAGTATTAATAGCTTACCCAACCAAGTACACTGCTATTTCATTTATGAAAGTAGATCTAAGCATCGCTTTTCTACACAATATACATAGAAAAATAAAACTTTTAAGACATATTTTGCAAAGATTCAACTATTTGCTGGAAACAGTCAAGAAAAACAACATTTAAAAAGCATTTTACCTAAATGTTATGAATAACTAAAAAGTTATGGCATGAATATACTTAATTAGTACTTGTGACTCATGATGCCTTAACACAAAGCTATAATCTACCTGAGGCAAAAAAAACTTTATAACAACAGAGGTCAAGTTTTTAAAGCATCAATAAAGTACCATATGATTAAATTTTTAACCCAATAAACTAAAATGGGCCAGAGGAGAAATCAAAATCCTACGTTACTGATACATCAACAGGGTTTCATTATAAAAAAGGAAAGATTGAGTCCTCTGATCGCTGTTGTTTATTTCATTAACTGGTTGTTGCAAACACATGCCTGTTGCTCTAAAGGACTCTCAAAAATCTCCTCCAACACTTTTCACACACTGTAATAAAACCCAATATTCTTTCCAGCTCATTCCTTAATTCCCATGAATATTAGCTACTGCATGATTTGGGCTCCTATTTCTTTTACAACTTTCAATGCCTAACTCATTTATGTACTCATTTATCTCAGCTAGACAACAATCCTTGGTACAGAGTTACTTAGAAGAGTTCACTGATAACAGATATCCTGTGAATTAATTTACCATGGAAAAACAGAGTCCTGCTTCCGGTGGGTTTGCAAAATAATCTAAAATAGTAATACCCCAAAACACATGAAGTCACTGTAATTAAGGGATGGAGAATTCAGGTGGCCTCTAGAATATTTTGATAGGCTTTGAAGTGTACATCCCATAATGCCTTTGGCACTTGACCAATTTGCTATCTCACTGAGTTGGCCTCCCACCTCCTGTCTTCTAGACTCATCTGAAATAGCTGAAGAAACCTGATATAAAGTTGCCATGTCAAATAGTAAAATGTTCCAAGCTATTAAGTTTAAGCTTCTATTCCTACCTCTCAACTCCTTGGTAAAAACCTCAAGCAGGCTAAATATAATAAAGACCAATAATTCCATATACAACTGCAATCTTTGGCAGACTCTTTTTTCCCCGCTTCCTAATATTCAAGTAAATACTCTGAATTTAGCAGCCTCCTTTGTAAGCTTTGCCTTGAAACAACACAATTTTTCAGCCTAACTTAAAGCCAGAATTAGTAGTCAAAGTGCTGGAATCAGATCCAAACCAAATGGTTGCTGGGGAAGTTGTTGCAGGGAGGCAGGAGATAGGGAACTGCTGCGAAATAAGATAAATTCATTCAAATATTTGTGTTAACTTCTCTTCCTGCAACTTATTTTAGAAAGTTGCTAACTGTACAAGCACAGAGTTACTAATTAATGATTGGTACCTGCAATTCGTACAAAACTTGATGAAGTCTAAATATCCACTCTTCCAGAGACCATCATTATATTACATCTTTATAGTTATCATTGTCCTAGGTTATACTGCACAGGTTATGCTATAGGGAAAGGTGTGACTAGATGATGGTGAGTCTGCACTACTGCTGGCAAGCAGCCACTCCTAATAAGATGGAGATTGAGATTTCCAAAACTAGCAATATTACACCAGTGACAACAGATTGCAAAATCTTGGTCTAAAGCTCTGGTCAGAATTTCTGATCCTGAAGTTCGTAGGGAGGCTATGGATGGGTTCTTAGATTCCATAAATGAAACTCCTTTCAAATTTTTGTGTTTACGTGCATGTATTTAGGGAGAGAATACATAGCTTTCCACAGAGTTTTAAATTATATACCTAACTTAATCCTCACAATCAATATGAGATAGGTACTAACATTATTCTCATTTTTACACATTGAAGAAATTGAAGCTTATAGGAGATAAAAACTTTACATAAGGTCACAAAGAAAGTGGTAGAGCATTAATTTCAAAAATGTCTTTAAAACACACATATACATATGTATATTATGTATTGGCTAGTCAGACATTGTTTTAATTATAAAAGAAGGTTTTTACATTAGTGTACATGCACTGGAAACCAAATTCTGGGCAAAACATGCAATTTTATTTAGTAACATAAATAATAGTTGTAAATGATTTTAACAATTTAAATCATTTTGAAATAACTTATATAAAAACACAAACCTGACATGTATCACCTCATTTAGTCCTCAGAACAGTCCTATGAGGTAGATACTATCATTATCTCCATTTTATAGATAAGGAAACAAGAGAAACAAAGAGGTTAAATAAGGTCACATAGCTATTAAGTTGCAAAGTCAAGATTCTGGCTCTGAAGTCTGTGCTCTTTTAATATTGCTTCCCTAAACAATTAATATACGAAAAATGTAAACTACAGTCACTTCAAAGGGGGGAAAAAGCCAAATAAAAAGCAAATTGGAGAAGTCTATCATGATAAGGTACTTCATTTATTCTATTTAGCACATTTGAACCAAGAGCAATGAGAAGAGACCTACCAATTACACTTGCATGCTACTTTCACATACATAACCTCCTGTGATTTTCACAGCTGTGTGCACAGGAAGAGCGAGTGCTATTTGTCCAGCATCTTAAAGATGAGTTAACTGAGGCTCTGAGGGGTTACTCTCAATACTATTCACCATTATCTGAACTTCCCTGCCTCTAGGATTTCCTGTACAGAGTTTTGAATATCTTTCCTTCTTAGTCTAGTAAAAATTCAACTAAACCTTCAAGGTCCAGATCAGATGTGACCATTTAAAAGATATGCCTTTCCTGGCACTCACTCCTAGGCAGAATTAACCCTTCTTTTCTCTATTCTCCCTTAACATAGTTCATACCATTTCGTCAGCACAGCAATCATCCTCTTTGTCATCAGCTGTGTCTATGTCTAGTTCTCTGCGTAGACACTGGGCTCAGTGATGGCAAGGGCTGTATGTAGGAGAAAGGGTTCCTAGAAAAGATTCTGCTGTTGAGTTAGTAGAAGGATGAAGCAGAACACTGGCAGTCTGGCTAAGAGAAACATGGATTCATGCTGACATTTTGTTGTCATCTTTATAACTTAAGACTTTGTCCTCAAGAATAGCAACATTACCTCAAACACTTCTAAAGATGTTCCCTGCATAGTGTTTGGGAAGTTATGGGCAGACAGCCACCTGAGACGGTGACTCCCCTTCTATGCTACTAATCTCTCAAATACCTATTGTTTTATTAAATTTATGCTTCTTGTTTCTTTCAAGTATATCAAGAGGCCTCAAGAGGACTATGAAAACATTTACATCTCCAACTCAGAGCAATGTGGGTTTCACAACATTTCGTAGTACCTCTGGAAAAGGAAAGAAAGGAGGTAAGTGAAACAATAAAGGATGGCATGGTGAGTTTTGACAAACTCAAAACCAGTCTAAATGAATTTATTAATTTGGACCAATTTATTAAATGTGTAGTAGCTTCTATAATCTGGCTAATTTAACCCTCAACTTTTTTAACCCCTAGACTTCTGCACTGAGTACATACATCTCTTGGCCAAACTCACTGAAAAGATCCAATGCGTGCCTTAAATTTGCTTGATGATAAAAACTAAACTTAAGGATTTAAAGCAAATTGAAGGAATGAAGATAACAAAGGCCTTTATTGCCCTGAAAATTAACTGTCTCAAACACAATGGGAAACACCCCTACGTCACTTTAGAAACCTTTCACTCTTCTCTAGTTTTTCAAGTCTACGAAAAGCATTCTTTTTAGAATGCCATGAATTTAAGAAATCGTATTTTGTAAACATCTAATGGTTTGGGGGAGCAGAGGTCAGTATTTTTTTAAAGCCTGACTATTATCAAAATGGAATAAGACATTGACTTCTCTTCATATTATCAGGCCAAGGAGAAGACCGTTTAAAATAAACCCATTAAAGAGCTTTTAAAATACCACACAGTAACAGTTGCTTGATGTTTTGTTGTCGATTGTATATAATTTACTGTCATAATACTGAGGACTCAACAAAGCTGGCTAACTGAAGTGTTTTGACAGAGGGTGAGATAATTAAACTGATGTAGAACGTAAACAGTTTATATCCAAACCAAATTCTCAGTGGCTTATTTTTTTTTTAATGTGTACCATTTGGCTGTTTAAAAATGAATTTGAGAACAGTCAACTTTTAATATTTAAACTTAAAGCAAATGGTAATAACTATCCCGGATTAAAGATTAACCTCAATTCAGCCAGCAGTTCTATAAGCACTTTTTCTACGGAGCATGCCTGGATCCCTCCCATTATAAACCCTATATTCTGAAAAATTCCATGTAATTAATTCATTTTCCCGATTTTTCATCAAGGACATTCAACAGGCAATAAAAAATAACCAGTATGTCTACAATGCACTGATACCATTTCTGCCAAAAGCTAAGACACCTGACATTTTAGTTACTCTCTGTGACCTTACTAAGGAGAAATGCAGGCTTTCTATTAGGTGGTAGAGTTCTTATTTTTTGCTTTTTCGATATGGAAAATAGACTACCCCTGAACCTCTGTGGTAACTTGGTGATCCAGGATCTCAGCTAGAGAGATCACCAATTATAAAGGTCAATTTTTTTTTATCTTCTTCTATGAAACATTTCACCTACTATTATTACAGGCAAACAAGAAGAGGATGTTTACTTGTTTGACTAAGATCTCACTGAAGGTCCTGCCCCCAGATATACAACAGTAAGTTTTGTGGTGGTCAGTGGAGGAGGCAGTACGATCAGTGAGTTTTTGCTATCATAAAGTCCAGTATTCAAGGTCTAGCTTGCAACCTTGGCTCCTGGCTATGTAACTTTGGGCAAATCACTTAAGACTCAGTTTTCTCATGAGGTCAAAGTACGTTGAGAATTTAAGGAGATAAAAATATATAAATCCCAGTATACAGTAAGTCCTCAATATATGTTAATTTCTTTCTTATTCTTGCCCTTTAATAATTAAAGTACTACTATAAAATGGGATATCTGATATGTTCAGAATTACAAAATTATACTATTCAAAGCTCTTTTCTCAGATATCCATTTGAGTCTGCTTACATATAAATAACTGCAGCCTCACAATCCTGAAGTTTGTTAGCTCTGCGCTGTACACAAAGTGATTTCTTAAATACTCACAACTTCAAACCCGGAAAAGAATGTGAGAGGCTCCATCAGCAGTGGTCTCTCAGGCTCACTGGCTCCTGAAACATGGGTGCAGGCTGAAGAAGGGCTGCCAGGGCCAGGACCCAGTCTTCAGAGGACTCCAAGGAACATTCAACGCTGTCGGTGAGTTTGGGATTTGAAAAAACCACCGACCGTTGACTGTACCTTGGGGTCCTTATAGACAACACTATATTTCCTGAAGCAAAGGAGCATGCTGTGCCTTCACATATCACATTAGATCACCAAAACCAGTCCTGCTCCCCATCCCCCAGAGGTGGTCCAGTTAATTTTTTAAAAGCTCCCCTCTATTTCTCTTGCCCATTGTTCCTTGCTTTTTGTTGTGTTTTCGACAAAAAAGTGTTTCATTTCAACAAGATAAGGAAAGCTCCATGATAATACCTAACGTTTTTAAATGTCTCCTAGAAATAGGCCATTCTGGAGAGAAATTGGATGTAGCAAGAAGAGAATTATTAAAAACATGTATTTAATTTTGGAGTAAAATCCAGTTAAGTATTTTATAGCCATTTCTCCCATGTCCCTTCAAAACCTTTAATTAGGGACAAGGGGAGGATTTAATAAGCAAAAATAGCACAGAACTGTCCAATGTCTGCACAGTTCTTAACACATTCTACCTCCAATTACAGTTAATGTAGTTAAGTTCTGACAGCCCCATTAGAATACGAGCTGTTTGAAAACAGCAACTGCCTCACCATTTCCATCCACACATAAGCTGATTTCCATGTTCGTTAAATTCAAGTAAAAAGTCACGTCTGGAGTCAGAAGGATCTGGGATGAATCTTGGCTCAGAACTCCCTAACTAGCTGTGTGACCCTGGGCAAGTGTCCGAGTCTCAGCTTTCTCATGTATAAAATGGGGGATAATAAGTATCCCTACCTCATAGAGTTTTGAGATTCAATAAGATAATATATAAAGTGCTTTGTACCATTCCTAGCACACAAAAATGCTCAATAAATGTAAGCTATTATTATTTAACCCAAAGCATAATCTGTGCTAATTTACTTTGAAAGACACTCGTAATTCTCAGTTCAAAACAGAGAGAAAGAAATAGGGTCCTCGGCTCTTGTTTATACCTACCAGTATGCAAGCACTGCCTGTGTAGTCGCAGAGCTACCCGTTAGCTTTTCCAAGAGCTCCTTCCCTTCCCTGAACCATAGTTTCTCCATCTTTAAGAATCTCAAAAAAAAAAAAAAAAAGAATCTCCCAGCTCTACTGTCAATGTTATCTATAATTATGTGGATCCTCAACAGCTGGTTACTAAGAGAGATGCCTGAACCAGACCTCAAAAATCCAGCGTGGAAAAGAAGAGCCAGGAGTTGGGACAGGCCAGGGCAACTCCACCAACTTGAAACACTGATGGCTGCACTCAACATTCATTGCTGTCGGTGGGTTTGAGTCTGAGTCAACTCACTGATCAATGAATGCAAACTGCGGACCAAACAACCCAAGGGAAGCAAAATCGTGTGTAGAGAATCACCCAAGTGTATCAGCTACTGTGCTGGGTGGGAGCTGCTGCTGTCTCCAATGTACTGGCTAAAGGCTTTGGTTCTAATACAGAGTAAGCCCTCTAAATTCCTAATACTTTTCTTTGCCCCCCCGCCTTTATTTTTTTAAAAAAACAATGTTTTAGAATTAAGGGAATATTTTATAGAAAGAATAAACATCATACCATATTTTAAAAAACAATGTTTTCATAATTTTTAAATTTAAAAGAATCACATGCTCATTATTTAAAATTCAAATAAGAAATAAATAAAAACTGAAAATCCCTTTCCTCATCATCTGCAATCATTTCCTCAATGGAAATCACCTATAACTATAATAAATCAGTTTAATAACTTGTTTAAAATAATAAATATAATTATAACAAACTATTTATTGTATTATCTATCATTAAAAGGATAAATATCATAAGTAAACAAAATATTTATTTTATTTCCTTGAAGACCTTTATCCATGAACATATAAACAGATACATACCACAACTTCGTGGTTTTTTGGAAGGTGGCTTAAAACAAAAACTACCTCATTTTATTTTATTTTTTATTTTTTTGGCTGCACCGCATGCCTTGCATAATTCTCAGTTCCCGGACCAGGGGTTGAACCCAGGCCACGGTAGTGAAAGCCCAGAATCCTAACCACTAGGCCAGCAGGGAACTCCCCAAAACTACCTCATTTTATACTTACTCCCACACAATCTTCTTTTTCACTCAGATATACATTACAGATAGCCTTCCACAACTATCTTATTATAGTTATATTAACTATACAGTTATATGCCTTAGTATGAACACCCTGGTTATTATTGTTCAAATATATTTAAATATTCTCTTTTGACCAAAACTATAAGGTCCATTCATTCTGACCTTTGCAACTCCCATCCCTCAATTAAGAGAAAAAAACAAGTGAGATTCACTTCATTTCTCGTAGCAAAAATTAAAATGTAGTATCAACTCTCTGAATCCTTTAAAATAAGATAAGCCACTAAATCTTTCATGATAATGACAGGAAAACAAATGCGTTGGTCATGAATAATTTATCATACACATAAGTCTGAGATAGAAACAGATTCTCATAGCAAAAGTCAAATTAAATAAGGCAGCAGGAGAAGAGGCTTGTCAACTTAGCCTTCTGAAAATTTTTTTCTCAGAGGTAGGAAGGAAGGTGAAGTGCAGGTGAAGTGAGACAAGAACTGAAAAGACAAATCAAAGCCAAAAGAAAAATGCAAAAAATGATGAGAATTGGGACTTCCCTGGTGACGCAGTGGTTAAGAATCCACCTGACAACGCAGGGGACACAGGTTCAAGCCCTGGTCCAGGAAGATCCCACATGCCACAGAGCAACTAAGCCCATGCGCCACAACTACTGAGCCCGCGTGCCAGAACTACTGAATCCCGCATGCGTGGAGCCCGTGCTCCGCAACAAGAGAAGCCACCACAATGAGAAGCCCGCACACCGCAACAAAGAGTAGCCCCCACTCTCTGCAACTACAGAAAGCCCGTGCACAGCAACAAAGACCCAACGCTGGCATGCATGCATAAATTTATTTATTTAAAAAAATGATGAGAATTCAGGGAAAATATGGGGTTCAGGCCAGTGTTTCCCAAACCTGGTTGTACATCAGAATCATCTAGAGTTGCTTTTAAAAATGCAGGTTCCTGAGTTCTACCCCAGATCACAAGTAAGGCCCTACAATCCGTATTTTATTATAACAAGTTCACCAGGTATTTAGAGCCACCGAAGGCTGGTTTGAAGCAAAGCCAAGCCCACCAACTTAACACTGGATTCTGACCACCACACTTCATGTCGTCCACTTCGCAACTATTGCCCAAACTTCTTCTGTGCCACCATCTGATACTGCCACTAGTCTTCTGAGTACAGAAAAATATAGCCATACTTATGTTGCTATTGAGTAACTCTCTTCAGAGTGAATAAAACTTTGCACCATGTTGTGGCAGCCAAACAAATCAAATTGTGTCTGATGTTTTATAGAAACAGATGCACTTGAGTTTATGTTCTCTCAAAAACTAAAACCTACCTAAAGAACCTAATGAATGGGACCTTCCCTGGTGGTCCAATGGTTAAGAATCTGACTTCCAACACAGGGGACACAGCTTCGACCCCTGTGGATCTCAGGGAACTAAGATCCCACATGCTGCAGGGCAACTAATCCCACGCGCCACAACTACTGAGCCTGCATGCCACGACTAGAAAGCCTGTATGGTGCAACTACTGAGCCCGCATGCCACAACTAGACAGCCCACGTGCCGCAACTACTGAGCCCATGCTCTGGAGCCCGCGCGCCACAACAAAAGATTCCACATGCCGCAACGAGGATCCCACATGCTGCAACTAAGACCTGACACAGCCAAAGTAAATAAAATAAATTTTTAAAAAAAGAAAGAAAGCAGCCATTAGAGTTTCTTTAAAAATAAAGAACCTAATGAATGAACAAGGTTAAATTCAGATGACTGTCCCACCCAAGAAGTCTTTATAGAAATCAAAAACTTTTCTTTCTTTCATACTGGTGGACACATAGGAGGTAATTCACATATTGCTGTTTGTCAGGATGTCATGCATCCTATAGGTATTTACTTTCAACCACCAATTATTTCCAAATTTCTGAAAACATTAGAAAAGAATGTCTGACAGGGCTTCCCTGGTGGCGCAGTGGTTAAGAATCTGCCTGTCGATGCAGGGGACATGGGTTCGAGCCCTGGTCCGGGAAGATCCCACATGCCGCGGAGCAACTAAGCCCGTGCACCACAACTACTGAGCCTGCGCTCTGGAGCCGGTGAGCCACAACTGCTGAAGCCCGTGCGCCTAGAGCCCATGCTCTGCAACAAGAGAGGACACCGCAGTGAGAAGCCCACGCACCGCAACGAGGAGTGTCCCCCACTCACCACAACTGGAGAAAGCCTGCGCGCAGCAACAAAGGCCCAACGCAGCCAAAAAAATAAAGAGAAAGAATGTCTGACATGTTCTTTGAAAAATGTACAACTAAACAAGCATGCCATTTATTTACCCAGACAATCAGCAGTCTCTATATATGCCAATGAAAAAATTACATATTTTAGCCACCAAAATCCTCTATAGTTTCTATTGGATAAAACTAAGTGCTACAGGAAGGGAGAACTTATGTGAGTTTGAGGGTGTTTCCTGCAGATGGGACTTGTAAATAAATACCTGCAACAGAGAAAGTATGTGGCATGTATAGTGGACAAGAGCAGAATAGTTCAGAGATTATGTTTGGGCGCACTGAAAAAGTAAATGACGGACGGTCTTGTGAGCCAGGCAGAAAAGTTTAGAATTAGTGCAACAGGAAGCCACTTTAAGTGGTTAGCTCTGCAAGGAGATAACGAAAGCAAGACTTTGGGAAGATTCACCATGCAGATGAAGTAGGAGGAAGGGAGGAGAGATCTGAGACAAAAAGAAATAGAAATCTGTTGCACAAAAGAGCTAAGCTAAAAGGGAGGCAGCAGGAATAGACAGAATGAAAAGGATATCTCAAAAAGGCATTTTAGCTTTTGGTTTTGGTTGCTTTTTGTTTTTCAAATAGATTTTGCGGGGGGGGCGGGTACTACGTAGTTACTGAAAAATTCATACAAAAGAGAAAACTAAAGTCCACCAGTTGCCCCTGCCGCTCGCATCATTCTCTTCAGTGTATTATTCTTCCAGATATTTCAGAGATATTTAAAATATTAATATATGTATTTATATTTAGAGAAAACATCACAAATTACACATAATTTTCCGTAACGCTTTTTTCACTTAAAACATTGTGGCCATCTTTCCAGGTCAAAGGATTAGAGCCATCTTGTAACTGGCTCAAACAGAAAAGATACTGACCAAGTTCAAACAGACTGGAAGCAAAAATGTTAACAGTTGCAATCTCCAAGTTGTAGGACTAAAGGTGATTTTTAAGTTTATCATTTACAACTCATCTATGTCTTAGAAGCGTTTGGCAATAAATATGAACTATTTCAACAATTAAGAAAAATTATTTAAATGCCTCTTCTTAAAAAGCAAAGATTTCTTTTAGATGCAAGATATACCTATGTTTGACTGAAAATCATATGGAAGAATCCACAGAGGGAAAGGAAGAAATGACGGACTATTTTTATTAAGAAAGGGTACCTGCAGAAAGCACAGCTGCAGGGACAGTGGAAAGTAAAGGGCTCCAGGTCCATGGTTGAAGTGGTCACTTTGGAGGGCAGACACATCGGCCTCAGAGAATGAAAATTACAAAGCAAATTCCAGCCTACTTCTGTTCTCCTCTCAGGCTATATCTCAATAGGATCCAACTGGGTAATCCCAAATCTTGCAAGGGGCCTGCCATAGAATAGACATTCCATAAATGGTTGCCAAATGAATTCCCTTATGTTTTATGACACAATTATGTTTATAACTTATGAAACTCCTTGAAGTAAGCATAGGATACCTTCAAACCATCTGTGCCATGAAGTACAGTTCCAATGCAGGTATAATTTTAATATCTACCAGATATCAGGACAAAGCTATCTTGATTATACTTGCTATAGAACCCCTGAATTTACATTGTAGCCCAACTTCCCCTCCTACTCTTCGGACTAACTAAATCTACTGAAAACTACATGCACAATCCATCAAAATCACATGCCCCTTTCTCTTCTCTTCCCAGTACAGTGGGTCCTCCGTATCCAAGATGTGGAGGACCAAAGATACTGCACCATTTTATATAAGGGACTTGAGCATCCTCGGATTCTGGTGTCCAAGGAGGATCCTGGAATCAATTCCTGTGGATACCAAGGGACGACTGTAAATAGCTGAGGCAAAACAGTAGAGTAAAAAAGAAATAAATGGTTTGGGATAGTATGGAGTTAGAAAACCTGAATTTAATTCCAATTTTTGCCATGGTTTTGTGTTCTTGGACAAGTGAGTCACCTCTTAAGCCTTAATTCTCCATGAAAGAGAGACTAAGTATACCTCTCCTGTCTTCACAGGATTGTTGTGAGGCCTCAGAGAGAGCACAGTGAAAAAATGTGCCGCAAACAGCACACAGCAGTACAGCCTAATGCATCCTGGCCTTTGACGGTACTACTCCATGGCTTATCCTCACTTTTAGTAGATAAGATTCCCTCCCCAAACTCTCACCTACTTGTCAACCAGAAGCACGTATTTGCAAGATGTCTAGCTGAGGTTATTAATCTATAACCTAGGGCTGAATGCAGGCATTTTTCTGTGTATACGTGTCACCAGAATAGACAGTCCATCAGAGCCACAATCTATTTATTTAGGTCTTTGTAAACTTCTCTCAGAAATATTTTAGTTTTTAGTGTACAAATCTTACACTTCTTTTGTTAAATTTATTCCTAAGTATTTTATTATTTTGATGCAATCGTGAATGGAATTGTTTTCTCACTTTCATTTTTGGACCATTGCTAGCTATAAAAATACAGCTGATTTTTGTATATTGATCTGGTATCCTGTGACCTTGCTAAACTCAATTAGTTCTACTTGTTTTGTGGGTTTTTTGTGAATTATTTAGGATTATAGGATTATGTCACCTATGAATAAAAACAGTTTTAAGACATCCAATTTAGATGCCTTCCCCACTAACCCTCACATTACTGTACTAGCTAGAACCTCCAGTGAATGTTGAAAAGAAGCAATAAGAGCACATTCTTACCTACCTTATTCCCAATCTTAGGGGAAAGGTACTTATATTTACCCAATTAAGTGTTATGTTAGCTTTAGGCTCTTCATGGATGTTCCTTGGTCAAATTGCGGAAGTTGCCTTCTATTCCTAGTTTGTTGGGAGATTTTGATCATGAATGGGTATTGAATTTTGTCAAATGTTTTTCCTGTGTCTCCTCAGATGATCATGTGGGGCTTTTTAACCTTTATTTTATTAGACTTATTTTATGGCCCAGAATACTCTTAGAGACTGTCCTATGTGTACTTGAAACGGATGTATATTCTGCATGGAGTATTCAATAAACATGAGCTATGGTAAGTTGGTTGATTACTTCTCAATTTGTTATAAGCCTATGGTTGTTGTTGATAGTTTTATTCAGCTTTACAGTTGCTTTTTGGGGACAGGCTGTGTTGACCTTCTCACTCACTCATGCCAGAAATGAATCTCCTCCTCAGGTATGTTTTTACAAACCTCATAAGTGATAAAATCCTAATCTTGGTGAAACCAAACAGCTAGTCTGAATTCCAGTCTATTTTCCTGAAATTAGACCCAAGTACCATAACAAACTGCTCAAATACAACTCAATCCCAAAATACACTTAGGAGGAAAAACTTCCTGAGGAAGGCAGAGGAATAAATTCACTCTGGAATACTGGAATGATTTTCAAATCCCAAAGGCAACAATACAAAAACTTGAATATCAAAGATTTATCTTCAGTTTCCACTACCAAAAGCCCTAACTGTTGGAGTCACTAGTACCTTCTATGTGTGTATACAATCTGAACCAGCCCCAGAGCCAATCATGGCTAGGGCGAGAGTACCTGGACAGCCTCAGATCTTGTCACCAGGTAGGTACTCAAATAGGTGTTATGCAGTGAAGTATACTGAGGGCTACAAGCGGCCCTGGCCACTTCAATTAAGCCATCAGCTCGCTTATAACTCCCAGGCAATAACTGAGTGGTTTGAAAGTATCTTTTCTACTTGCCAAACTTCAAGCATTACCTAATGCCTGGATTTTCACTGCAGTTGCCAGATCCCCATCCTTTCCCACCACAGGGCTAGCAAATAATTCCTAATCAATCATGCCCCTGAATTTGCCCTACCTTTGCACTATCCCTCAAATACCGGACTTAATGGGGAGTTTCTACAATCTCCATGCTACCTGTTTCCTGACTGAAACTATCATACCAGAAAATTTGTCTGCTCTATTAATATTCTCCTTAGAATGCACCTGCAGCTTCTACTGAATAGTCAGTGGCCATAGCCCCAGGTAAATGGATATCTGGACACCAAGCTGGGTTTATCCTCTTTCCTGAGTATTTAAGATTTGAACACAAATGCTTCAGTTAGTCTGTGTTGATTGAGCATGGCTGCTGGAAAGACATGACAAGGCAGGGCAAATCAGGGGCAGCCATCTTCCATCATGGACACAGAAGCAAAGAGTATCAGTCTGAACAAGAAGAGAAATATGAAACAGAAGCACCAGAGAAGCAGAGATAAGCCTCCACAGAGAGATGGGAAAGAAATCCTGGTCTTGCTCCTTCATGAAATCCAACTGAATGCTCCCTCCTTGGGCCCCAAGAGAAACCCTGTATTTTCCACCAATGTCTCCATTTTAAACTAGTTTAAGGAGAGTGTCTTTCTTACAATTTAACTACTTAAGTCAACACCTCTGGTTTTCCTCCCTTGCTACCAGTCTATATTTCCCAGGCACCAGCACTGTTCACACACTTTCGTGTGTTACTTCGCCATAATACAGCTCCCTGTGTTCAACTCATGTTTTTCTGACTATGCCAAGTTTCTTTACAAACCTCTAAGACTAGATCATATTCTCAAAGCTCTAAAGTTTTCTTTGGCTATGATGAATAGGGGAATGAAAGGCAGTGTGGTCTTAACCTTTTAGCCTTAGCTTCTCATCTGGGAACTACCACCTACTACATAGAGTTGTGATGGGGATCATATAAGGTGAGAATAAAGTGCTTAGCACGGCATCTGACATATGGCAAGCCCCACTAAAGGTAGCTCTTTTCTATAATAGCTTGATTAAATTTGTACATACTAAACAATAGGTAAAAATCATATCACTAATATTTAGGATCTAAATGGCACCAAGTATATCAAGAAAACTAATCAAGAGTAATTCCTGCCGGGCAGCAATCTTTTTACATGACAGCACTACACCACTAACATGTGAGCAGCCGTATCAACTCCCAATCAACATCTATTTCTTCCAAACTTGTTTCTAGCCCCACTGTACTTTTGAAGCTTTTCAAATTACCCTGTTATCTTTCATCTGCATTTGTAGGATCATTTCCACTAATTTACCAATGTTGCTTTTGAGGGTTGTTTGCTCGGTGATATTTTTATCCAAGGTATTTCAAAAGAGAAAACAAAGGTCAGAGGTTGAGACTAACTGGTCAGACTTAACTTATAAAACTTAAGAGAATATATTTTTGGTAAAAGATAATTAAGGATCAAAATTATCATGACTATTAGGAAAGGGTGCCTAAGGTATTTTAATTTTAAGTTTTTGTCTAACAAAACCTCTCACAAAGAGAAAGAGAGACAGAGAGAAACAAAGGGACAGAGACTAGATTTCACAATTAAGATTATCTTGATGAAAATGATGTTTAGGGGCTTCCCTGGTGGCGCGGTGGTTGGGAGTCCGCCTGCCGATGCAGGGGACGCGGGTTCGTGCCCCGGTCCGGGAGGATCCCGCATGCCGCGGAGCGGCTGGGCCCGTGGGCCATGGCTGCTGGGCCTGCGCGTCCGGAGCCTGTGCTCCGCAACGGGAGAGGCCACAACAGTGAGAGGCCCGCATACCGCAAAAAATAAATAAATAAATAAATAAATAAATAAATAAATAAATAAATAAATAAATAAATAAATAGATGAAAATGATGTTTAGGGCCTGGCTTTTATTGCATCTTAGTTATGTTGAAAAATTCCTGGACAGCTGAGATGCTAAATAATGCACACACCAAAAAACGTCAACAAAAATCCCAGCACAAAATCATTAAAGGATTTTACTTTCTTCTTCATTACCCTTCAACATAAGGAAAAACAATTCCTAGAAGAATCATTTGTTGTTAGACTCACGTAACAAATAATTCTGTCAATAAGACTGATCACATGAGTAGTAATTCTATCAACAGTATTGGAGCCATTATCATAAACATCTGCGCATACATAGTGAAGACACACATTCACACACAATGGTGAGATTTTGCTTTAAGTCACAGAAGACATATATTTTTTCTATTTCACACCTAGCTCCAAAGGCCCATTGCACTGAGCCTTCTTCTAGCTAGCCTGTGGCTGTTTTCTACCTTCTCCTCCTCCTTCCCAACCTTTTAGCCCCATGATTCTCAAGGTATGAATTTAAAGGATCCTCATGGTATATTAATCCAACTTTCATCCATCTTATGAGTGCCTGATGTTCAGTTCATTTCTACTTATGAATAAAGGCTATAAGTAACTTGTTAATGGACTGTCAATAAAATTTGGTGTTTATAAACTAAAAGTAACAAGAGACTCTTTAGCATTCTACTAATAAGCCTGGCTGCCACAAAATGGATGGCAATGGTGCAAAGATCCTACTGCAAACACACACAGAAAATCAACTGGAAATCTTGCAGTTCTCTGAACTCCATTATCATTGTTGAGGGAATTAGTGGTAGTTTTCAATTACTGTTATTCTTGCTTTTTAATCTTCATTATGGCTCATTCAGCATCATTTTCAAATTAGTTTGATACATGCTGTGTATGACAGTACACCAACAGTATCCTTATTTTAAAATTTTCTAGTACTGTAATTAGACTTTGACATGTATATGCCATGTTTCAAATATGAACCATACCTCAATTGCTAATGCACATTTATCATCCTCCCTCCAAATTTATTTGCACGTCATAGACCATTGTCAATGAATTTTCAACTGGAAAGCAGGAAAAGGAAGGTTAAGTAGATAATGGGGTCCTGCCTAAGTGAGCTGTGTTTCTAACCTACGTAAGTCATTGAGGTCAAAAAAGTTGGCATCCATTGCCATAATCAAGCAAGCTGCAACAGGCTGCCAGGTCACTCTGCTTCCAGCCTAGTTGTCCTCCCAAATCTTTTCTCTTCTTAACTACTTCAGGGAGCATTAGAAACTCACCCCACCCATCATCTTTTAATTTTCACAGCCTGAGAATTCTACTCATGGCTTCTTGGAATCTTACATCCCCTTAAACGACCTTCTTCCTTCACTACTACCTTAAACAAATCCTCATTCAGGAAAATTTCTGTTCTCTCAATTTCCATTTTTATAAGGGAAACCCACACCTTCGACTATAACATTCATAAAAACTCTTCTTCACGCCCAAGGAAAGAAGTCTCAGACCCAAGGAACAACAGGGAGCTATTAATGCCTCTTCTTGCAGTCTCCCTGGAAGTAGATTGTCAGCTCTTGGATATAAAAGCACATCCTTCTTGCCCCGACTCCCCAAAATCAGATCTCTTTGCATTAACGGTCAGCTCTATCATCTTTCCCCTCCATTCCCCAATATTCAAAAAAAAAAAAAAAAAAAAAAAAAAAGCAACTGGATAGCCACTGAATAAGCCAAGATTTTGAAGTTTGAGAGGCAATGGAAGGAAGGCAGCAGAATGGATTCCCACATAATATTAATTAGAGTTTCCAAACATGCTCTTAGAATGAGCTAAAGGCTCACTCCATCTCTCATATCTTGAGGGCTAGCAGTATTACTTTTCAGAAAATCTTGGTTTTCTGTTGCGTTTAATTATGAGTTTTACA
Source organism: Phocoena sinus (assembly GCF_008692025.1). NCBI lineage: Eukaryota > Metazoa > Chordata > Mammalia > Artiodactyla > Phocoenidae > Phocoena > Phocoena sinus. The sequence goes on along the minus strand of NC_045768.1, from coordinate 10,600,472 downwards.
AGCATTGTTTTCGGTTTTTCGGTCTGATTCCTTGCTCTTGGCTCTTCAGTTAGGGCCTGTTGCCACCTAGTGGACTAAGTGGGAATGAATGCCAATACATCATCACAGCTTCTCACCACTGTGCTCTCAGAAGAGACCACTAGATGGAGACTTCAAATTTGAAGCAGAAGGAGAGTGCCTAAACCTATCTAGAAAACCAGATAGTTGGTATAAGACTACACAAAAAACTAATAAAAACTCACACAAATAAAAGCGAACGTGTGACACTGAGGTTAAGGATATAGGCTTTGACTCTTTTGAACAAAATCACAAAATTCTACAATAAATATTACCAAGTTGAATTACCAAGACTCCACGTTCCCAATGCAGAGGGCCCAGTTTCGATCCCTGGGCAGGGAACTAAATCCCACATGCATGCTGCAACTAAGAGTTCACATGCCGCAACTAAGGAGCCCACCTGCCACACCTAAGACCCAGTGCAACCAAATAAATAAATAAATAAATATTTTTAAAAATCTACAGTTTTTGAAACATACATAACTTAAAACAAAACAAAAACAACAATGTGGCATAAAGACAGACATATAGACAAAAGAAACAGAACAGCAAGCCCTGAAATAAGCCCTCACCTATATGGTCAATGACTGTCAACAAGGTTGCCCAGACTATTCAATGAGGAAAGGACCATATTTTCAACAAAAAGTGATGGCAAAAGTGAATATCCACATGCAAAAGGATGCATGTGAATGTCATCTTATACCATACTATACAAAAAATAACTCAAAATAGATCAAAGACCTAAATATAAGACATAAAACTTTTAGAGGAAAACAAAGGGGGAAAAGCTTCCTGGCATTGGATTTGACAATGATTTCTTGGCTATGACACCAAAGGCACAGACAACAAAAGAAAAAATAAGTAAACTGTACTACATCAAAATTTAAAACATCTGTATATGAAAGGACACAACAGTGAAAAGGCAATCATAAATTGGGAGAAAATATTTGCAAATCATATATCTGATAAGGGGTAATATCCATAATATATAAAGAAATCTTAGAACTAAAAAAACAAAATAACAACAAAAAAAAACCTGATTAAAAGATGGACAAAAGACTTAAATAGGTACTTCTCCAAAGATGATATACAAATGGCCAATAAGTACATGAAAATATGTTCAACAGCATTAATCATTAGGAAAATACAAATCAAAACCACAATGAGATACTATTGGGTGTGTGTGATACTATCAAAAACACAGAAAACAGGAGGACGCAGAAAAATCAGAACCCCTGTACACTGCTGCATGGGACTGTAAAATGATACAGCCGCTGTGGAAAACAGTATGGTGGTTCCTCAAAAAATTAAAAATAGAATTACCATATGATCCAGCAATTCCAGTTCTGGCTATATACCCAAAAGAACTGAAAATAGGGACTTGAAAAACTATTTGTACACTCAATATTCATAGCAGCATTATTCACAACGTTCACAATAGCTAAAAGCTATAAGCAACCCAAGTATCCATCAACAGATGTATGGATAGACAAAATGTGGTATATAACAAACAATGGAATATTAGTCTGTCTCAAAAAGGAAGGAAATTCTGACACGCTACAACATGGATCAACCTTGAAAACAGTATGCTAAGTGAAAGAAGTCAGCCACAAAGGGACAAATACAGCATGACTCCACTTACATGAGATACCTAGATTAGCCACATTCATAGAGACAGAAAGTAGAATGGTGGATGCCGGAGTCTGGAGAATGGGGAAATACTGTTAATGGTTACAGGTTCATTTTTGCAAGATAGGAAGAGTTCTATGGATGGATGGTGGTGATGGTTTCATAACAATACTAGTGTGGTACTTAACGGCACTAAACCGTACACTTAAAAAATGGTTAAGATAATAAATGTTTTGGTCTATATATTTCACCACAATTTTTTAAAATAAATAATAAGAAAAAAACTATAGCTAACATCATACACTTGATAGTGAAATACTGAACTCTTTCCCTCTAAGATCAAAAACAAGAATGTCATCCTCGGGCTTCCCTGGGCGCAGTGGCTAAGAATCCGCCTGCCAATGCAGGGGACATGGGTTTGAGCCCTGGTCCGGGAAGATCCCACATGCTGCAGAGCAACTAAGCCCGTGCACCGCAACTACTGAGCCTGCACTCTAGAGCCCGTGAGCCACAACTACTGAGCCCACATGCCACAACTACTGAGGCCCGCGTGCCTAGAGCCCGTGCTCCACAACAAGAGAAGACACCGCAATGAGAAGCCTGCACACCGCAACAAAGAGTAGCCCCTGCTCGCCACAACTAGAGAAAGACCGCGCACAGCAACAAAGACCCAACACAGCCAAAATTAAATAAATTTTTAAAAACTTATAAATAATAAATTTTAAAAATTAAAAATAAAAAGAATGTCATCCTTAACATTTTTATCTACTGTTGGACTGCAAATCTTAGCCAATGCCATAAGGTAAGAAAACTAAAAGTCATAAACATTAAAAAGGAAGAAGTGAAATTGTCTTTATTCATAGCGGTACACATAAAAAGTCCCAAAGAATTTATTTTTAAAAGTTACTAGAACTAGTAAACAAATGTAACAATGTCGTATAATACAATCACAATATACAAAAATCAACAGCATTTCTATATACTAGCAACAAACAATTGGAAAATAAAATTTTAAAATAATACCATTTACTACAGCATTAAAAAAACATACTACTTAAGGATAAATTTAAAGAAAGCTGCACAAGATCTCAACACTAATCTTTCAAAAACATCACTGAGAAAAAATAAAGTTCTAAATAAGTGGGAAAATATACTGCATTCATAGATTAGAAGACTCAATTCTAAAATGACAACTCTACCCAAATTGATAAAATCAATGAAATCCAATCAAATCCCAGCAGGCTTTCACTTAAAAAAAATTTTTTGGATGAGCTGATTCTAAAATGTAAAACGAAATTAAAACAAAACCAAACAAAACCCTAGAATAGCCAAAACAGCTCAAACAACTTTGAAAAGGAAGAATGGAGTTGGAGAACTAACACCATCCGATTTCAAGATTTACTATACAACTATAGTATTCAAAACATTGTGGTATTAGTGAACACATAAGTAGGTTAATGGAAGAAAACAGAGTCTACAAGTAGATCATACATATAAAGATCAAATTATTTTTCAGCAAGTGCATCAAAAATTTAATGAGGAAAGTCTTGTCAACAAATAGTGCTGAAACAAATAAATATTCATATAAAAAGACTCTGATTCCTATCTTACACCATACAAAAAAAATTAACTTGAATAAAGCTAAACCATAAAGTTTCTAGTAGAAAACATAAAATAATACCTTTGCGACCTCAGGTTAGGCCAAGATTTCTTAGGGAGGATACAGAAAGAATTAATCATAAAAGAAAAAATTAATAAATAGAACCTCATAAAAATGTAAAACTTCTGTTAATCAAAAATCATGTCAATAAAGTAGAAGAGAAAGCACAGATTGGGAGAAAATACTCACAACATACATATATGATGAAGGACTTGTATCATAATAAAAAATACCCACAACTCAATAATAGGACAAAGAACACAATTTTTTTTAATTATCAAAAGACTGAATAGACACTTCTAAAAGACAAAATATGAATGGCCAATAAGGGTATGAAAAGATAATCAATATAAATAGTCATCAGGGAAATGCAAATTAAAACCACATCGGTCCCATTACCTGCTCACTAGAATAACTAAAATTTAAAAGTTGACAACACCAAACGCTTACAAGGATGTCGAACTATTAAAAATCATAGTACTGGAATTGTAAAATGTACCATTTGGAAAACTGGCAATTTCATAAAAAGTTTAACATACATCTACCATCTGACCCAACAATTCCTAGATACGTTTAGAGAAATTAAAATATATCCACAAAAACCTTGTACAAGAATTTTCATAGCTGCTTTATCATAATAGTACAAAACTAGAAATAGCCCGGGTATCAACAGATGAATAGATCAACTATGATACAGTCAATTGAATACTACTCATATTAAAAGAAATGAATTACTAACACCTGCAACAACATGGATGAGTCTCAAACATTATGCTGAAAAACACTAGACACAATAAAGCACCTGTTGTATGATTCCATCTATAAGACATGTCAGAACAAACTAATCTATCATGACAGAAATCCGAAGTTATTGCTTCTTGGGGCAGAATAGTGGGATCAACTGAGAAAAAGCATAAGGAAATTTTCTGAAGGGATGGCAGTGTTCTGTATCTTGATGAAACATGAATTACAAGGGTACATGCATTTGTGAAAACTGCTTGAACGTTACACTTAATATCTATGTGTTTCACTGTACATAAATCATACCACTTTTTTTTTTTTTTTTTTTTTTGCAGTACGCGGGCCTCTCACTGTCGCGGCCTCTCTCGCTGCAGAGCACAGGCTCCGGACGCGCAGGCTCAGTGGCCATGGCTCACGGGTCCAGCCGCTCGGCGGCATGTTGGATCTTCCAGGACCGGGGCATGAACCTGTGTCCCCTGCATCGGCAGGCGGACTCTCAACCACTGCGCCACCAGGGAAGCCCGATACCACTATTTTAAAAAGATAAAAAGTACACTGGCTTTGGAATCACACAGGCTTCAGCTCTGCCACTTAACAGCTCTGCGACCTTAGCCAAGTGTTAAACTGTCAGTTTCCTTATCTGTAAAATGGGGAGAGCAAGAGTTGAGAACAACTTCACAGAGTTGAAAGAATAAAGGAGACAATGTTTTAAAACCATTAGCATACAGTAAATGCTCATTAAATATTAGCCCAAAAAGTTAGAAACCCTTCATCATATATTTCAGCAACGAAGAAACATGCAGTAACAGAGCAGCTAAATACTTGGCAATTCACATATACTATCTAACTTATTTTTAAAAACAACCCCTAATAGAGATTATTGCTGTTTTATGGATGAAGAAACTGACCTTCACAGGTTGCCTATGGTCACTTAGCAAGGACTGGCAAAAGCCAAGATGCAAACTCTCATGTTCTTTCTACTGCACCACACCGTGTCCATTAGGGTCACTTTCGGCAACATGACCTGCAACTGCCAGGACGGCACAATTCATACGAGAAGCTTACTTAAGGCTCCCTACATTCTTGATGGCAGGGTAAAAAGGAGGCCAATTCTGATAGCTTGATTAGTGAATGGAGGCAGGGCTGCAAGCAGAAGCCTGAAAATGCTGCTCTAAGCTTTTATCCTCTTTTTTGGCTTCAAGATGGTTCCTGATACTTGAGGATACAGGTTCCTATTCCTTAGAGCAATTTCAAGGTAAGAGAATTGTGAATGTAAAATCTATCATCTAAATGGGAAGCTGTAGCCTGGGTGACTCGATCTGACAGAATAGCTTGGAAGCTTGGCAGCTGAAATGAGAGCCACAGATTTTAAAAAAAATATATATCTCATTTCTTAATACAAGAGCCTTGTTAAAAAAAAATTAAGGGGTAAAACCTGGTGGTCCAGTAGTTAGGACACTGCACCTCCACTGCCGGGGGCCCAGGTTCAGTCCGTGGTCAGGGAACTAAGATCCCACAAGCTGCAGTGTGGCCAATAAATTAATTTATAAAAATTAAAACAGAAATAGTGAGTTACTCTGTGATACCACCTGCCCAAAGATATCACTGTTAACTGTTCAGTGTATCTTCTTCCAGACTAAAATTTACCTTCTCCTAAATGATTCTATAGTATTCCATTACATGGATAACTACAAACCATTTTAGTCCCCTATTAAACTTTTGAGCTGTTCCTTTTTTGCTATTATAAATGCTGAAAAGAGTATCTGAGAATATACATTTTGCACACCTTTCATTTCTTATAGGATAAATACCCAGATGTACTAACTGCTAAATCTGCAAATTTAAATTTAAAAAATTTTAATTTTAAACTGCTAAATCTGCAAGAATAAACCTGAACATTCTTAGTGTTGACAGATATTGTTAGCTTATACTCACAGACTTCCCATTTTCCCACACCTTCATCTGCACTGTTAATTATCATTTTTTAATGTAGGATCTGCAAACTCAAATGCCTAGAGAAGACTGGAAGGAAACATAAATGGATGAAGGAGGCCATGTGGGTTTGTGACAAACCTGAGTGTGCATGCTCATTTAAAGAGGGCAGCCACACATATATACAATGGAATATTACTCAGCCATAAAAAGAAACGAAATTGAGCTATTTGTAAGGAGGTGGACAGACCTAGAGTCTGTCATACAGAGTGAAGTAAGTCAGAAAGAGAAAGACAAATACCGTATGCTAACACATATATATGGAATTTAAGAAAAAAATGTCATGAAGAACCTAGGGGTAAGACAGGAATAAAGACACAGACCTACTGGAGAACGGACTTGAGGATACGGGGAGGGGGAAGGGTGAGCTGTGACAGGGCGAGAGAGAGGCATGGACATATATACACTAACAAACGTAAGGTAGACGGCTAGTGGGAAGCAGCCGCATGGCACAGGGATAACGATTCAGTGCTTTGTGACCGCTGGGAAGGGTGGGAGGGAGGGAGACACAAGAGGGAAGAGATATGGGAACATATGTATATGTAGAACTGATTCACTTTGTTATAAAGCAGAAACTAACACCATTGTAAAGCAATTATACCCCAATAAAGATGTTTAAAAAAATAAAAATAAAGAGGGCAGCCACTACTCTGTTCCAGCCAACAGATGCCATGTATCAACAGAAATCCAGGCCCAGTGCTGGACCACCCAATTTATCAAGAAGGCCAGAAATGGAAAATTTTATGAAACTCTTGCAGGTTTTAAATGTTGACAACTAACATGCTTTTATTTAAACATCCAGTTAGTCAAACAAAACACATCTATAAGCCAGACTACATTTAGCACATGGAATTCTGTGCTACGGTGAAAATGATACAACACTATTTTCACTGTGAATCTTATTATTCATGCAGTTTATCTTTTCCTATGCTTACCAACAGAGGATATATCTATTCAATTTTGGTTCATACTGTCAGCACCCTTCAAAGAAAGATGCTTATCTTTTCTTTCAGATTCAAATCTACAACAACAAATACTGGACCAACAAAAAAAAGATATGTAACTTCAGATACAGAAGCTAAGAGTCTTAACTGACCTGTATGCCCAGAAAAGGCTTATGAAGACTCACTTGGGACTGAATTACTATACTCTCCTCAACATACTTAAAGAACCCCAAGATTTTGAGAGAAAACACCAATTTGTAAAACTATGTATAACTCTGAAGAGGGTGGCTTTAATAATCCAGGGTTTCCCTCCACTACCTAATACATTTGCCTAACACAGCAAATTTTCTTCTTGGTGAGACATCAGAAAAGGAACAGAATTCCCACACATCTCCCTTTGTTATCATATGCTGAATTTAAACAACCACTTTCAGCTTTTTTAAAAAAATGAAATAAAGCACAAGTTTATAGGAATCCTTCTCTGCTCTCAAAATATTACTGCAATACTGCTCCCACAGAAATAATTTCAGCAACCTATCTAATTTCAGAGTTTCTTCTCATTCCTTCTTAGTCATCCATTACATATCTCCAGACCCAGATGTTCAAGCATTCCCTGAACCCACCATAGATAATGGCAGAGATCCATGACTATCCAAGGATCCAACAAGAGCCTTTGAATGCAACTATCTTTTCATCAATTGTAAACAAGTCCTAAACTCTTGGCTCCATAGGGAGTCTCTATCAAGTCAGTATAAACTCTGAAATAGGGGCAAAGGTCAAGGGGATGAAGCTCAGCCTAAACTCTGGATCTCATCCCACCCCCACCCTGTTCAAAAGAATTCTTATCAGAAAGGGACTCCCCAGCAAAAGGCCACATTCAGGCGATGTGATCTTGCAGTGGTCTAGCAGATTCAGCTGAAGCTTTGGAAGCAAGGCTCTTGGAACTGTTATGAATGTGAAATACCAATATCACAAACAGAATGTTGTGAAGGAAAGGTGACATAAAGGGGAAAACCAAGGGAACTTATCTTATCTTCATTTGTTTCAGGAAAGAACCTGTTTGATAATACATAGTGGAATAATCCTGAACCTCAGAAGAAATCTCTTTGGGAACCTATTCCACAGTGAATTACTCTACTTTACATCCAAAATAACTCTAATATATGCAAAAGAGCCCAAATGACACTTAGAAAATAGTCTTCCTTCTGTACATAAAAGGCCCCATTATGTATGTTATAAATCCTTATACTGCCTTAAACTCTTCCATTAGCATCTGAGACTTGCCACAGTCAAGAGAGCTAGAAACAGGATAGAAGATTCATTAAAACAGCAGCTCTGAAGTCCCAGATGTTTCTCCACTGTGTACTCTGGGGTGAGTCATTTAACCTCTCCAGGCCTTAGCAGTCTCATCTGTTAGGATAGGAACAGTATCTTTTCAAACAGGCTTTATGAGTGCTTAATGAAAAATGCACATGAAGCATTTAATGTGTAATAAATATTAGCCATTATTATTATTACTAACTACTATTATGTAGTAAAAGCCACATATCATCAAATTTTGTGTCTGTCGTTCCTGACTAAACCAGAGTCCCTTGAGGGCAGGAACTGAGTCTTAGGCTTGGCACACACATCAAAGGGAAAAAGAGAAATGGGGAGGGAAGGAAACAGCGGACTAGGTATTGCAAAGTCAAACTTAAATTTAGATATTTTATACGCTATAACCAACCCTTCTCACTCCCACTGAATATGTTCAAAGTACCTAGCACATAAGGAATACTCAATAAATGTTAATTTTCTTTGATCTCTAACACTCAACCTTAAGTTCATTATCTGCAGACCACACTTGGGTTTATATAAACTGTTTTCTGAGATTAAAAATTGTGACATATAGGGCTTCCCTGGTGGCGCAGTGGTTGAGAGTCCACCTGCCAATGCAGGGGACGTGGGTTCGTGCCCCGGTCCGGGAAGATCCTACATGCTGCGGAGCGGCTGGGCCCGTGAGCCACGGCCGCTGAGCCTGCGCATCCGGAGCCTGTGCTCCGCAATGGGAGAGGCCACAACAGTGAGAGGCCCACGTACCAAAAAAAAAAAAAAAAATTGTGACATATAGTTTGACAACTAGGAATAGACCCATATGACATGGTACAGAATGTTGGAATTTTGGAATGAACCTATGGGTAACTCTAGCTGAGATGTACATTTCTCTTTTATAGCTTGAAGGATCCACAAAAAGTCTCCTTGGGATCCTAAAACACTTGACAGATGAATGCAAAGCCAGAGCAAACTAGTGATGTTAGGCTGTCTTATTCTGAAGCTGTTTTTTAAATTGCCTGTTCATCCCACATCACTCATGGATCTCTGCCTGGTGGGCATCTATCAGTATGGCAACAGAGGGCAAAGATTAATTTAACTTTCAAGTCTTCTAAAATGCTCATTTATCCAGCTCTTTGCTCAGTAGGGGAAAATATATACATATGTGTATATATATATATATATATATATATATATATATATATATATATATATAAAAGTCTGAGTCAGCAAGAATCCCAAGTATGCAGTCTTTTAAAAATGGTAGGGACTTCCCTGGTGGCACAGTAGTTGAGAATCCGCCTGCCAATTCCGGGGAAATGGGTTCAAGCCCTGGTCCAGGAAGATCCCACATGCCGAAAAGCAACTAAGCCTGTGTGCCACAACTACCGAGTCTGCACTCTAGAGCCTGTGAGCCACAACTACTGAAGCCCGTGAGCCATAACTACTGAAGCCCGTGCAGCTAGAGCCCATGCTCTGCAACAAGAGAAGCCACTGCAATGAGAAGCCCGTGCACTGCAACGAAGAGTAGCCCCTACCCGCTGCAGCTAGAGAAAGCCCACACGCAGCAACAAAGACCCAATGCAGCCAAAAAAAATAATTAATTTTAAAAAAGTACCATAGGATTTATAAATAAATTAAATTAAATGGTAATGGCACATCTTTAATCACACAAATTTCTTCCTCAGCATGCTCTCTCTAAGACCTTGCTACTGACCAAAGAGAAAGTGCATAATCTGAGTATTTATTTTAAATAAGCAGAGGGTTAACTCCTTTAGTTTCCTAAGAGGTTAAATAAATGGGTTGGCAGATGGTCGTTTTGGTTACCTGCTGCTGGTTGGGCGAAGGGGCCCAAAACACCCTAACAGTCAACCAGATGGTAAGAACAGTCTTGGCCAGCAGTACGTGAGCTCCACTCCTTTGAGGGAACTATTTACTTGAAGCAGTAACTTACACCTGCTAACATCTGGAATGATTTATCTTTGTATCATTAGGCAACAGAGGATAGTTTAATTGAATAAAGTGGTTACAACAGTCGTTAGGTACAGAAAGACTGAGAATTTCAACATTATGCTACATAGGCTAGAATAGCATACACTTAATACTGTTTACCATTTGCCAAGCATTATTCCAAATGCATATATTACTTCCTTTAATCTCCACAATAGCCTTGTGAAGTAGAAGTACTTTTTTATTGTCCCCATTTAACAGATGAGAATACTAAGGCACAGAGAGGTTAAATAACTTAGCCAAGATTACAGAGCTAGTAAATACTGAAGCCAAGTTGAACTCAAGCAATCTTGAGCCAGAGTCCATGCTCTTAATTCAGAAGAGTTTTGGCTTATATAAGAAGCTAAAGGGCTCACTTGAAATGCAGACAAAAAATTTATATAAAACTATGTTCACGGGCTTCCCTGGTTGGCGCAGGGTTGAGGGTCCGCCTGTTGATGCAGGGGACACGGGTTCGTGCCCCGATCCGGGAAGATCCCACATGCCGCGGAGCGGCTGGGCCCGTGAGCCATGGCCGCTGAGTCTGCACGTCCGGAGCCTGTGCTCTGCAACGGGAGAGGCCACAGCAGTCAGAGGCCCGCGTATCGCAAAAAAAAAAAAAAAAAAACTATGTTCACTGTGGCACTATTTATAATGTAGCAAAAACTGCAAACAACCTAAATGCCCAACAATAGGTAAATGGTTAAATAAACCATGGTAAACATATTCACTTACAATGAAATATTATCTTGCCATTAAAAATATTTATGAAAACTGTTTCATGACTTGGGACAGTGTTCCCAATGTAATGTTGAGTGGGGGAGCAATAAACAGCATACAAATTGTATATATGATTTCTAACCACGTAAAAAATAAGCTCAGACACAAACTGGAAGGACATACTCTCAAATAAGAAACAATGGTTATTTCCAGGTGGTGGGGTTAGGGGTGTTTATAGTTTTCTTTTAGTGTTTTCCACAATGAACACGCATTATCCTACCATCAGTTTAAACAAAGGCAATTTTTTTCTTTTAATCAAGCTGCACGAAAATCCTCAAGCAGTTGGTATAAACAGCTAAAAAGCTTCTAATCTGTCTAAACTTCAAGTAGTTACTTTCCTTGGCATAATACCCTTTAAACACGAAACAACATAGTCAGTACATACCAAAAAGAATGCTCATCTTCAAATTTGGAAACTGAATTAAAATATGAGTATTTTCAATTTCGGTCAGTGTTTATTCTCTAATTATTTGTAGGATTATTTTACAAGAAGAGAAATGGATTAAACTATTTAGAGGCAAGAACCCAGGAATGGTTTTGCTGAAATAGAGTAAGGGACAAAAGTCTGACTAGGGAGGAAGAACAGCTGTTGCTAATCCAACTATTTACCCTTTGACCCTCTATCTGGCCAATAACTGAACAGTATCAATTGTTTTCCTGTATTATGTGCTGTTTACAAGCCCTGAGAGGCATGAAAGGAATTAATAATTTAGCCTAGATAGCCGACAGCCTTTATTGGGGAGCCCCTTGTCTGTGGGACAGAAATCAGAGCAAGTAACTGTCCTGAAGTCATAGGTCCCTTTACTGTTCTTGTTTTATAGCCTAATTGGTCCCCAAACATAAATCAATTATTTCTCCTGTTTTAAGAAACAATGACTTCTATTCTCTAACTTCCCTTACATCAAGTCAGTCCTTGTTCTCTTGAGTTTTACAACTACACGGTAAGCACGATGGCTGAGGAAAAAACTTGGGGAGCAGGGCAGACTGGGGTTATTTGGAAACAGAAGCACAGAAAGGTTATGCTGTTTTGAACTTCTCTTGACCTCTGACTGCCCTTCCCTTATGTTAATAGGCAGGGTACAGAGATGCTTCTTGTAGAAATGAACTTAGCCTGAACCTGTGCTGTAACATTGGACTCCAGGAAGCCCAGGAATCATAGGAAGGCAGCCAGAGCATGCTACCCATATGGTCTATCACAAAAAATGTAGGGGAAAAAAAAAGGCTATACAAATTTTACAAAGTCAGTCTTTCCTCATCCAGTTCCAACATGTTGCCCCAAATTTGGTGTCTACAACCACTGCCAAGCAAAATTGGAAATCAGCAACAATGGTATTTCCTGGTCCAAAATAAGCAAGTATGAGTAGGCCTTCCTTATCAGGAATTTGGGGGGTAAGGGAGACATTGGAGCCTCTAAGTTCCAAAGATGCATCACAAAGAAAACCCTATTATTCTCCATCTAATGTGCAGAAGTTGTGAAATATTAACATAGATGTTATTCCTTCCCAATCAGAAGCCATGGAATTTGTAGTATCAACAACCATAACCAACTTAACACAACACATGTGTACAGCCCATTTCAATCTTGAGGTGTGCTATGACTTGGTAGGACTGAGCATGCTCAATTGAACCCCAAGATTGACTCAGCACAGATGATAAACTTTTGTTTCTTCCCATTCATTATTATAATGTCAGATCTTTATGTATTTCTTCAAAGAGAAAGACCAAAAATACTAACTTCACAAAAATAACATGGGGACTATTGAAAATATTGGCCACATAAGCTAAGTAGGACTTTTAAAAGAAAAATGATTTTTTTAGGTAATTCCCATTCTATACTGATATATAAAATTATCATTCAGTATCTGTTCATTCTCATGGAATGGAGAGGTATATAAAGCACAATATCTAGCTAGAGAGTCTATGCAGAAATGTTAAATGAGTTAGAATTACTTGGCCCAGAAAGAACAATAATCCAAAAATAATCTTCATAAGAATATCAAGTGCCTTTCCTAGAAGATGGGCATGAGTATTTTCAATTGCTACTAAATGCAGAAAAAAAGAATAAATTTGGATACTATGTGCTAAATTAGAGGTTTAAAAAAGTGTATTTTGAAATAATTCCAGACAAGGAAATATTTTCCAATAGACTATTAATAAATTAGGGCAGGACATAGATTTATTTATTTGTGTATCCCTGGAGCCTAGAACTGGGCCTGTTGCAGAGAACATTCAATGTTAAACTGAGTTCTCAATTATCTGGCTTGTTTTATGTGTAGTTCTATCTGAAAGATCACAGGGCATGTCAATATCCTTCCTAGTGTTCAAAAATGCTTCTATGAGAAGACCATGACTCGAGAATTTACCTTTTCCTCCTAAATGACGGCTATTCATTAAGAGAAAGACAGTGAAAATAGTGTGTTCACTCACAGGTAATGGGATGTTAGGTAGGAAGGTGGGGTAAACTGAGCCTATATTACCTACAAAGCGGATTCTGAACTTTATGACTTGTAGAAAGACAAATCTATTTCCCTGGTGTTTGATAAGCATTATGAGACTTATTTTATCTTGTAATTAATAAGTTAGTTGAACAAACATGAATGTTTATACTATTAAGGTGTGTGAGGATAATATGAGAATGTCCACAGCTGATATTAGTCAGGATGGTGAGAAGGTGAACTTTATCGCTTACCTCAACAGCAGAATGGTGACCAATAACCAGCCCCATGACCCTAACAAGTACAAGAACTAGAAAAAATAACTCTAAATCATCTCATGGAGTCTCAATCTAAAGTATCATTCGACCTTTTGGTATTATAGCAAAATAAGGTATGTATACACTGAATATTCTCCATATCCTGGAATGGTGTATGCTACATTATGAGAGCACTATAAACACATATGATTATCTATGATCAAGACTTATATAGTCCTGAAAAGCATCATTTAATTAGACTTTGAAATGGTCATTCTCATAACTTAAACTTAAGAATATAGTTGAAGATGCTTTAGAAATTAAACTGTGGTATGAAGGTTATCAACCATAAATATCTAAACCTTTACATAATCCTTCTTTGAAATAAATTATATCAAAATTATGTCAACATTTTAAAAAGTGGTTGTGGGTATATGGTTGTATGTGTGCATAAATGAAAGCACAATTTTTGTTGGTGGTGGTTTCATGGACGATGGAGAACAAGAAACTAGTATTAAACAGAAATTTTCAGCAAAGAATTTTCTATTAAATGGCTAGACTCTGGCCACCAAATAACATGAGGAGAAGAAGAAGAAAACATAACTAGAAAAGAGAGAATGCCCTCCCCATAATCATAAATTAAAGTGAAATAAAATCTGTAAATAGGGCTTCCCTGGTGGTGCAGTGGTTGAGAGTCAGCCTGCCGATGCGGGGGACACGGGTTCGTGCCCCGGTCTGGGAGGATCCCACGTGCCGCGGAGCGGCTGCGCCCGTGAGCCATAGCCGCTGGGCCTGCGCGTCCGGAGCCTGTGCTCCGCAACGGGAGAGGCCACAACAGTGAGAAGCCCGCGTACCGCAAAAAAAAAAAAAAAAAAAAAAAAATCTGTCAATAGGTTTATAAATGTCATCTTAAGTTATACATTTCAAAGTACACACACATACACTTTTCTTACACATGAACACTGGGGAACATTCAGAACTTACTAGTGCTTGGGTCAAGCTCTGCCAGTTCGTCCTGACAAAAACCTAAAGAGAAAACAACAGGAAAAAAAGATTACAATTCATGAATTACTCCAAGGTGCCTCCAAATATGAAAAATCAAGTATCATATAGCGGGGAAAAAAAATCCAGACTCAGATGTCAAATCTGGATTTGAATCCTAGCTCTATAACATTTAGCTACTCTACATCCTTCTTTGAGCCTCCATTTCATCATCTTTATATAAAAAAATGGAGATAGTAACAGCACTTATCATGGATAGTAATGAGGATTAAGTGAGACACTGATATAAAATGCTTATTTAGCACAGTCCCTGGCACAGAGGAGCTCAATAAACAACAGCACAAGTAATTATGAGTAAGCATGCCAAAGTTAGCTATAAAAAGTTCATAATAAAATTAAAGTGTACTTAAAAAAAAAAAAAAAAAAAAAAAAAATTACAGTGTACTTAATACTCGTCATGTTCTACTATGTTATCAATGAATTCTTTTCCAAAAGAAAGCAAAATATACAAAATATGAACTTATAAAATATCCAACAGGATAATTTTACTTAAAATTTTCACAGTTGCTTAAGAATTTTACCTATACACACAAATGGGAGCAATTCTTCCATTAATAAATATGCTATTCAAGTTGGAATAAATACCTCTCAAAGCACATTTCAGGCCCAAAAAATCTGAGCTACATCTTTCTGATTGGTGTGTAACTATCACACTGAAGAGAAAAATCAAGCACAGTGAGTGGCAAACACCCAGTAGGTGTTCTATATACACAGGTGATGAAAGTTCTATTTTCCTGGAATGACTGCTTACTCTCTCCAGTTTGCCTTCTACTCATTCTCAGAAAAGCTTTTTCTTGCCTCCCTTATCCTTGTCTCATACACAAGGTCAAAGCCCCGTTATAATTATCTATAATGTTTTGTGCACTCATCAGCAAGGAATTATTGGCTCAATGTCTCATGCCACTATTAGACTGTTCCACTAACAGTGTTCCAGCACCCCAGGGGAAGGGACCTGGCCTGTCTTGTTCACAGCTGTAACCCCATTATGTCTCACAAGCCTAGTACAAAGCAGATGTTCAATAAATATCAACTGTAGTATCTCAATGGTAAATTCAAAAACAATGGAGCAAAACTAGGACTAGAGGAATATAAGAACATTTTCTGTCATCAGAGCCAGGCAATCAGAAGCCAAAAGAGCAACTGAGCGTCATGGGGAGAAGGATTCAAACAGCAAGTAGACTGTTTAAACACCACTTTTAAAGTCCTTGCAATCCTGGGCATTCACCAAACAAGCCACAGTCCTTCTTGGTAAAGAACTATTCATCATCCTTCAAGACTCAGCTCAAATATGACAACTATGAAACGTGGAAAACAGAAGAGGCCTCTCCTGCATTCACAACTTAAATAACTGCCTCCTCCACTAGACAGTGAGCTCTTCAAGGGCAGGGACAGTGCCATATCCATCTGCAGAGCTGCTTCTATGCCCGAAACAGTTGCCGATACGTTAAGCATGGTGCTCAAATGCATGATGAACTAAACAGAAAACACAACCCTGCCTCTAGATCACAGTCTAGGGGAAGGAAAATCTAAGTCTAGGATCAGAAAATCTAAGTCTAGCCTGAAAAGTGTGTGGAATGTCTGAATGAGGAAATCTGATCTGGAAAACCAGAGTTTGGAAGCTGCTAAAGTGGATGAGATGCCTAAAAAGGCTCACCTCAGAGCAACTTTAAACCGTCTCTACCTAAACACATGGGGATCAAAAAAGCTGTGGAGAGATGCCAGGCAATGAGGAAATCACTCATTACACATGGGTCCAATACTGAACATCCTTCCAGAAATGAAACTGAGAATAAACACTCACTTAACATAAATTGACTCAAAAATAGGGCAAAAAACATGGGAAGGCAGAATAGTATAATGGGCAAGTTATAGTTCAAGCCACTTTTAGTTTAGTCATATGACTTTAGGCAAGTCACTCCCTATTCTGGACCTCAGATTCTGGACATAAAATGAAAAAGCTGTACCAGAAGTCTCAAGAAAAGACAAAGCCTAACACGTTTTCTGAAAACAACATTTGGAACTCAAAGTAACTAGATCAAACACAAAGACAGGGTGACTAAAAAAAAAGAAATACTATGAAAAATAGTTAAAGTGGACATCTATTGCTTTTATCTGCCTAGCATCCACTCCCCCCTTCTGGTTAATGGCATTCTGATTTTACTTTGGAGACTTATCCCTTTTACACTTTCAGTTGATATGACCCAAGTAGGATTGACCCTAACCCTACTATAAACTGGGATTAACAACAGCACTTACCTTATAGGTCTGTTAAAAGGATTAAATGAGATAGCGCATGTAAAGACTTTACACAGTACTTGACAAAGTCAAAGCTCAACATATGTGAGCTACTACTAACTAACTCCAAGGGTCCATCCAATCTAGTGCTGTATCTGTGGTACCAAAGAGGAGATTATAGGAGGGTTAACTATTGACTCATTCATGACACCATCCTCAAAGACCTGGAATGGAGCCCCCTAACATCACCAATGTAGTTTAATTACTTGCTGTGATTCTTGAACTTTTTTTAATATTTTGAGCCTATAAATTGCTTGATGCAATAATTCCAGATGTAGTACGCTACCCCCCGAGAAAAGAAGAACTCTGTATATTTGCCTTAAAACGAATTCCTAAAAAACAACAACAACAAAAAAAACGAATTCCTCTAGTGGTCACAAAGATCCCTGATTATGGAATTCAGTAACTATGTCTACAGTCCCTCCATCCAGTCCTGATACCACTGGCTAATAATGTTGTCTCTGGCTTTACAGCTCATCACTAATGCAGGAGGCTTGAGGAGATATGGAGAACAATGTTAATCCTACCTCCTGACAAGTCAATGGAATGGCTAGATCTGGCTACCGTTCTCAAACAGTCTCACCCAGATTCTCAGCAACCAGATCCAGCTAGCAAAATGATTCCTAGCTAGAAGAATCCAAACCACTGCTAGAAGTAACCCCAATGTGTGTTCAATTCAATTCAACACAGAGGCAAAGGATATCAGAATTGTTCAGTAAAAAGCAGACTCCTAAGGCACATAAATACACAAATATAACTCCAAAACCTTCTGCCTCACAAAATACAACACATTAAACAGATTAGGAAATGTTCTGAGAAATCCAGAGTCTTTGGCTGGTGACTTAAATTGCTTTAAAAAGGGAGAGACAAGAAACACAGATTGGTTCCTAAAATGATTGATATACCACTAAATCAGCATGCTCATAAGCAATTTGAAATTTAGTGCAAAGCTTATATATATTCTGTTACCACGGTTTAACTTAAAAGGCAGATGCATAGTGAAAAGGACATGGGTCTGAGTTAGAGTTGGATTCAAATCCCGTATCTGCCACTATTTTTGTTTAATTAACTACCCTATAGCTACTTCCTGAAATGGGGATAAAAATAACCATCTTGTTCAACTGTTGTGAGATTTGGTGAATATATATAAATAATCTACTTTATGGCAAGAGATCAATAAATGGCTCTCAGTCTAGGAATTTTCTTTAATACAAAGGAAGATCCAGTTGACAAGCTTTTCTCCAATAGGAAAGAATTTGGCAAAAACAAAAAGATCAGTGACTCCTTAATCTGTGATTGGCTACAGTAATAGATTTTGAAAATATTGATTTTTTTCTTTATTTACTATTTTTGGCTATAAAGTTATACATTTACCACAACAGGATCTTAAATAAACTTTGAGTATCCATTTTTTTCCCAAATGTGAACAAATAAAAGCTTATGGGTAATGCCACTTAACAAATTCAAGTCTAAAACACTAGCTAATTGTAATCTATAATGTGTTTTTTACAAAAGCAAGTTAAATGTTACTCTAGGAATGTTTTAATTTCATTCAATTTGACTGTAGGAAGGCAGCATGGTGCAATAGAGACTTGGATCCTGGTCAGGATTCTGCCAATCTACTTTGAAGCCCACAAGGCAAAATTAAGGTGAGGCCCTTAAAAGGCAAAATTCTATAATTTTAATCAAACATATCATCTTTCCCCAAAACAGAAATCACATATTAACATTAGTTTAAATGTTTTAATTAAATATGATATATAACATTATTTTACCTAGTCAACTGCAATTCAAGTTTCATGTACTTTAAAATGTGAGATATGAAGTGAAGCAGAGCTTCCAGAAGAAAGTCAGGGATCTAGAAGGATTTTGAAACTATTCTGCCTTATTAGGTTCCCTACTCTGTGATCCCAATTCCCTCTGCTTCCCACACCAAATCACCATCAGGGCTACTGACCGTGAATTCAGGTTTTAGAGAATTTTGTTTTCCATACTCCCTAAGAAAAAAGCTAAAAATCTTTACCCAGGATTTGTACTGATACACAAGAGTCATTCACTGGTACTTTCTGGACCAACAGCTCTGGTCATCTGTGTCAGTTTCCCATCTACTTTGTGCCCCTGATCATGATTAGGTTCCCAATGAAACTCTGTGTCCTTCTTTCAGTCAGATCTGGTCTCAGCCCTAACTATCTCCAGCCTCAAGGCTGAGGCATATCCCAGGATCCCAGGAAAGGATGCTCAGTAAATGTTGAGGAACTACTTCTTTCTCCAAAAAGCAATGGTACTAAACCACATGATACCACAATGAAGTTCTTGCCAAAATATCAAGTTCTAAGAGAAAATAACAGTTTCAGTATTCTCTGCCTTCGAAGTCTAGACCAACAATGTCCAATTGAAATTCCTACAATGATGGAAATGTTCTCTCTCTTCATTATCCACAATGGTAGCCACTAGCCACATGTGGCTATTAAGCACTTAGAATGTGACTAGTGTGACTGAGCAACTGAATTTTTAACTTAATTTAATTTTGATTAATTAAAGTAGCCACATAAGGCCAGTGGCTATTATAATGGAAAACATAAGACTAGAAAAAAAGTCCTCCCTCTTCTAAATGTATTATGCCAACTTTTAGACTCTGTTGCAGCTTTAAAGTAAATGAAATATGGAAATGCTTACGCTAGTGTTATTTACTAACCAATTCATAAGTTTATCAGTTGTTATCAGAAAGTAATTCCATCAGCCTAGTAAATATAGTCACTTACTTTCTCAAATTAACGTTATTAAGTACCTGCCCACACTGTAGCAGCTCCTAGGCCTGGAAGATACAGGTATCAGTGAGAATGACCCTACTGTCAGAGAATGAATAGTCCAGAGGGGTACAGAATAAAAATTAACTACAGAGTACAACAATATGAATGTACTTAATGCCACTGAACTGTACACTTAAAATGGTTAAAATGGTAAATTTTATGTTATATTTTACTACAATAAGAAAAGATTAAAGCCAAATGAAATAAAGACAGCGAAGGAACTTCCCTGGTGGTCCAGTGGTTAGGACTCCACACTTCCACTGCAGGGGGCACAGGTTCAATACCTGGTTAGGGAACTAAGATCCCACATGCCGTGTGGTGCGGCCCCCAAAAAAAAAAGATAGTAAAATAGATAATAACATTAAAAAAATTAATGGTAGGGAGTGAATGATGGACAGATTGGGACAGATAGACAAGGTGAAACTGGGAAGCACTGCAGAGTAGTAAGAGCATATATTTTGCTATCAGAACAGGTTTGAGTCCTGGCACCATCACTTACTACTGTGTTAACTTAGGAAGTGACTTCACCTATCTGAGCCAATTTCCTCATCTGTAGACTGTTGTGAGGATTCAATGAAATGATACACTTAGGGCAGTGGAAAGCGCTTAAGAGCCGCTATCAATATTAGTGAGAACACAGCAGCAACCATGGGGCCAGGGGCATGTGCAAGGGATAAGCATTCACCAGACAAACAGGGCTATTTGAGAAACATATGCAGAGGAAACCACATGTAAAAGGCATGAACAGAGAAAGTGAACAGTGTTACCTGGTAATGTGATTTGACTGGAGCCCCAGCCAGGGCCATATCATAAAGGGTTTTAACTGCCATACACGGGGAGTTTTTGGCTTTTATTCTATAGGCAACAGTCACTGAGGAAAGGAAATACATGGATACACCTAGGAAGTGTGTCAATACCAGCCCAACTCTGACTAACTTCAATACAGTGGTTCTAAAATTTCAACCAGGTAACTATAAGCATAAGGGTTAAAGGGATGGGAGGAAAGCGCTCTGAGAGGGTAGACAAGATACACATGGCAAACCATTCACAGCTCCTGAAATTCTAGGAACTCTTCCCATTTTTCAGGGCCCCTCCCAACTCCATCTCCTATACTGCTTTTGGTACAAAGAATGGCTTAGGTAGCGGCTGAAAAGGAATGTAGCTTTTTTTTTTTTTTGGTAACAAACATTAGCTAGCTAAACCATGGCCTGCCTTACAGACCAGTCTGCAGCCTACAATTTAGCCCCAGACCCAAGCAAATACAGAAACACTTTTCTTTAGATTGGCTGAGCATTAAATTCACATCTGTCTCTTTCCTTTCTATCCAGTGAGTGGGATGCCACTTGCGCCATTAGCATTTGTTTCTCACAGGCAACCTGATAAACTATATTTCAGGAATAACAGAAAATGCTTTTGAATACAGAGACAGCACCACAAGTCCGCACAGCAAAAGCTGGCTGGCAGAACAAGTCATATTTCCCTTTCTCCACCTACAAATGTCAAGGTCACATTTTAAAAACTGCAACAAGGGGCTTCCCTGGTGGCGCAGTGGTTGAGGGTCCGCCTGCCGATGCAGGGGACGCAGGTTCGTGCCCCGGTCCGGGAAGATCCCACATGCCGCAGAGCGGCTGGGCCCGTGAGCCATGGCCGCTGAGCCTGCGTGTCCGGAGCCTGTGCTCCGCAACGGGAGAGGTCACAACAGTGAGAGGCCCGCGTACCACAAAAAAAAAAAAAAAACTGCAACAAAAACAAAGCCCTTTCCCTAATGTCATTTTTTTAACATGAAGTCCTAGGGGCAGAAAAAAAGGGTGGGGGGAGGAGAAGCCAAGGATTCTCAATTATATAACCTATTGTGCCCACATATTTGCTCAGCTTAAATGCTGCTTACAAGAAGTGTCTACATTTCTATGGAAACATTAATAAGTTCCATCTGATCAACTTACATCACCTTTCATACAGTTTTTCAGCCTTCTAGCTTTGTAATGGCAGCCTTGAAACCATACTGAAGGCAGAAAAGCCAGCTCAAGATTATGACATTTCAATTTTAAGATATTTTAAAAAATAAAAGCAGTACAAACCTTCAAGGCTGTGGCTAGAGAATCAGAAGGTGAAAACAGTTTAGGAAGGCAATTCGGTTTGATGAGTCAGAGGTCATTAGTGTTTCTATGGAAATATAGTACAGGCATTTCTCAGAAAACTGCATATACTGATGAGCCTCTGACATTTTTCATTTACAATTCCTGGATCTCTGTAGTAACAAAAGAGATTGTTGATAATTCTCCATTCAGCTTGGAGGTTAAAGAAATTTCAAAATGCACACATACAATAAAATGTATAAAATAATCTCTCAGCTGCCATTTATTGAATCTTTACTATAGGCCTAGCATTGGCGTGATGCTTTACACGAATTCTTCCTTTCTCCATCTTATAGGTTTAAACAGATTATTGTATTCTGTTACATGGAAAGAGCCACAAAAGTAAAAACAAGAGAACTTCTATTCAGAACAGTTGGGCTAATAAAACCCCACCTTTGCAAGGTACATGCTTTTCAACAGCTAGATGGGAACTTGACGTTATTTCAAAAAACAAACCCTGACATTCCCACAAAAGCAGGGCTTCAGAGTCCAAGAAAAAAACACCACACCTTAGATGAGTCCATTATAAACCTCTTCTTGAATAATCCAAGATAATCAGAAGCAGCTAGAGTAACTTCACTAACCAGATCAAACCGAAGTATAAAACTTTACATCAATGAATGAATGCAATATTGTAATTAAACAAGAACTAGGTTGTTTTGGAAAAATATATGTTACTCCCAGCAGGAGTAGGGAGAGTGAAGGAGATTTTTTTTTTGCTCATTGTCATTTCAAAGACTAACTGAAGAAGAGTCCTACAGACAAAGGAGTTTGTTTGACCGTGGTCACAGAGCTTTCGAGGTCATTTCAGAACCATCTGTTGAGGATGATTTTTTTTTTCTCCATTCAACTTTTCTGATTGAAAATATATTGTTTTTATAAACAGAAACATGCACATTTTAAAAATCCTAAGAGCAATGAAAAATATTTTAAAAAAGAATGTATGTATATATCTATATGTATAACTGAATCACTTGCTGTACAGCAGTAATTAACACAACATTGTAAATAAACTTTACTTCAATAAAAAAGAAAAAGCCTAAGAACAAAATGATTCACCTTAACTCTCTAAAATTGACCAGTTCAACTGAAGGAAAAAAAAAAAAAACCTCCCAGACATTCTCTAAGTGACTTTTAAAGTACTTCTTATTAGAAACATAATTCTGGGCACTAATCTTTCTGACACACTAGTTAACCATTAATGCTAAAGCTCAGTACCATCTCTCATGTCTCAGCTTCAGAAATCCATTGTGTGGCAACAAAAAGATACAACATCTTTAAACTTCCACCCCAGAATCTTTCAAATATGAAGCAAAGCTAGTTGCTAGTTTATCAATCTATGAAATAACCCCAAAAGAAATTTTTTTTAACTATTCGAACTGGAGTCAAGATAGAAGAGCAAAAACCAACATATGTTTAGAGCACCACATAAATGCAAAAGACACTCCACAAACAGGATTAAGGGTGAAAAACTCCTGCTGCTTATTATTTTATTTTTTTTTTTTTGCGGTACGCGGGCCTCTCACTGCTGTGGCCTCTCCCGTTGCGGAGCACAGGCTCTGGACGCGCACGCTCAGCGGCCACGGCTCACGGGCCCAGCCGCTCAGCGGCCGGCATGTGGGATCCTCCCGGACCGGGGCACGAACCCGCGTCCCCTACATCGGCAGGCAGACTCTCAACCACTGCGCCACCAGGGAAGCCCCTTCTGCTTCTTATATGCTACACTTTCCTACGTTCTAAAATTAAACTCAATAAATATTTACCTAGCATTTTCAATATAGGGCACTATGCTAAGTTAAAAGGGATACAAAGATGAATAAAGCTGGCTACCCCTAGATGCTTACAATCCCTCTCCCCACTGGTAACCACTAGTTTGTTCTCTATATCTGTGAGTCTGCTTCTTTGTTATATTCACTAGTTTGTTCTATTTTTTTTAGATTCCACATATAAGTGATATCATACAACACTTTGTATTTGTCTTCCTCTGTCTGACTTATTTCAATTAGCATAATAACCTCCAAGCCCATCCATGTTGCTGCAAACAGCAAAATTTCATTCTTTCTAATGGTTGAGTAGTATTCCATTGTATGTATATTACCACATCATCTTTATCCATTCATCTGCTGACAGACACTTAGGTAGCTTCCATATCTTGGCAATTGTAAATAATGCTGCCATGAACATTGGGGTGTATGCATATTTTCGAATTAGTGTTTCTGGTTTTTTTTTGGATATATAGCCAGGAGTCGAACTGCTGGGTCATATGGTAGTTCTGTTTTTAGTTTTTTTGAGAAACCTCCATACTGTTTTCCATAGTGGCTACACCAGTTTACACTCCCACCAATAGTGTACAAGGGTACCCTTTTCTCCACATCCTCACCAACATTTGTTATTTGTGTTCTTTTTGATGACAGCCATCCTGACAAGTGTGAGATGATGCTTCATTGTAGTTTTGACTTGCATTTCCCTGATGATTAGCGACGCTGAGCATCTTCTCATGTGCCTGTTGGCTGGCTCCCAATTTTCAGCATGTTTAGCAAGGAATGGAAGGCCTTAAATCACAGAAATAGGGAACTCCCTGGCAGTCCAGTGGTTAAGACTCCAAGCTTTCACTGCCGAGGGCCCAGGTCTGATCCCTGGTCGGGGAACTGAGATCCCACGGGCCACGTGGCACTGCCAAAAAAAAAAAAAAAAAAATCATAGAAATAAGCAAGTCCAACATTTGAAAAGCTACTTTTTAGAACCTTCTTTTCCTTGACTCATCATGAAGTTTGGAAAGGGTAAAACATCAATTCCTATTTCCAAACTCTTAACTCTTTATACAGAGATAAAAACGTCTATACCAACTCTGATGTTAAAGCAATTTCCTAACGTTGAGACATCAATAAAGTGATACACTAGGGAGGCAAGACACCTGAACACTAGCCTTACTCTGGTACTAATAAGCCATTTGTGTGAGATGCTAAGGGATCTACTCCCTCTGTGCTCCATTTTCTCTTCAGTAAAAGGAGAAAGTCTGGCCAATTTTCTTAGTATTTTTTCAGCTCTAAAGTCTATGAATTTTTCAAAAGTTGGCAGTTGTGTATACTAGGGGATACAGAGGATATAACGTTAACACTTGAGGAACCCTTAAGAGGTTGCCAAGATTCTTAGATTTTTTTTTTTTAACTAGAAGAAACCTTATAAACCATCCCTAATCTCTTCCATCCCACTCTAGCCCCCATTTTACAGAAGGGAGAAGCTGTGTAAAGGGAGTAATATCTGTAATATCTCTCTGATTTAAACAATTTGGCTTTGGCATTTTCCTAAAGGCTTTGGCATTTTCCCAATCTAAAAATGGCAACAGTAATAGTATGTACATGTCACAGGGCTCCGGAGAGGATTAAATGAAATGAAAGAAAATTTAAAGCACTCAAGAGAGCACCTGGTGCATAGTACATGTTTAGTAAAAGTTAGCCATTTTTTTTTTTTTTTTAGATGGACCAGTTATTCAATTAGGTTCTTTGTAAGAAGTTTAGAACACTATTTTGTGAGGATAAATTCCATTTGTAAGGGCAAACACAGAGTGGAGGTAGCCCTGGAGCTGAGGAGCAGCTTTGATTCTTCATAGAATTTGTGAGTCCACAGCTTTCTGATCAACCTTGCGCTGCTCTGTAATCTCATATTTCTCTCTCTGTGGGTCGAAGATCTCACCTTCTGGGTGCTTGGGCTTACACAGCTTCTTCTTCTTGAAGTAAGCATCAGTGAGATGTTCTAGGATTTTTCACACCACTGATATCAATTTTGATAGAGGTGGCAATGACAAATTTCTGGTGTGTTCTGCAGAGAACTCGATTGAGGGACAGAGGCCCAGTCACAAGTAGCAAGCCACTGCTCAGATGCTTCAGAAAGATGACCCTCTTGCCTCCGTGGCGCCCAGTGAGGCAGATCAGAATGGTCCCAGGAGTGATGCCAGCATGCAGTTTTCTCACGTTTACTGAAGGGTTTTTTGCCATGACTTAACAGCTTTCCAGGCACATTTTCAGTAGGATAATACCTAGGCGTTTTGCAAAGTTAACCACTCGGGTACCACCATTCTTGTCACCACCAACTGGTTTTGTGACAGTAGCAAGGACCATCACCTTTTTCTTTTCAACCTTGGATTTAGCTGCTGAATACTTCATCTTGTACAAGGCCTTTCTGGAATACATAACCAATCAGGAATACTGGCCAATTCCTCTGACCAAGACAGGGTTTCAGCTGCAGTGGGGCTTCCCCTTCTTAACCTTTTTAACCCTGTCACCAGCATCAGCCTTTTTTTTTTTCTTTTAATTTTTATCGGAGTATGGTTGCTTTACAATGTTGTGTTAGCCTCCACTGCACAACAAAATGAAACAGCCATATACACACAGATATACCCTCCCTTTTGGACTTCCCTCCCATTTAGGTTACCACAGTACATTAGGTAGAGTTCCCTGACCTATACAGTATGTTCCCATCAGTTGTCTAATTTATACATAGTATCAATAATGTATACGTGTCAATCCCAGTCTCCCAGTTCCTCTCACCCCACCCCTTTCCCCCTTGGTATCCATACATTTGTTCTCTACACATCAGCCTTCTTGGCTTCACATTTTTTCTCTTTAGTATCTGGCTTCTCAGCTTTTTCACTGCCATCTTGTAAGATGGGAAAATAGAGTTAGCCATTATTATCATAGTTGGGAAAGTCATTCTGATCTTCACCCTCCAAGCCACAAATATAAGTATACTTGTGAAATAGACTTCTTGATTAAAAAATATAAACCACTTTGCAGCAGCTCTAGGGAAACTGTTCCACTCTGTGCACACATAGAGAATAGGACCTTTTATTAAGTCATCACTCAGTGCTATTATTGAGATGTTGGCTTCTTGATGAAGCTACAGCATTCATGTGAAAACTGACCTCTGGGTCAACCATTCAGATCTCAGATCACCAGACCAATGAAATAAATGACTGGGGCATGTTTGAGAGCTACAGATACTAGTCTACCATGCCCAACTAAAATCATACTCTACTTGTATAATACATGCATCCTTTTAATTTTTGATACCTGTTATAAGGTCTGTCAGCTTAGGGGTAAAGTTCATCTTCTAACAGTATCATGCATTAGCATTAGCACAAACATAATGTAGCATTCTTACTTCCGAACATGTATCTCAAAACTAAGTGAAATACCAAAAATGTCACTCTTCCAGAGTGGGGAACCATTACTTGGTATACAGCACTTCTGATCTGACTTTAGCAATCCAGTTTCTGCATGTGCTTCACATTCCTGAATAAGTCAAAGTGACCATATTTTTAGAATATTAGCTAATGATGTCAAGATGAGAAGAGTGTACTCATAAGGTCAACAAGGCAGACTGAAATACAAGCTGACCTGGAAACTGAAGTTGTGTAGACATACTGGTTGCTTACAGTCACTACCATGTTACAGTCTTCGTGTTTTCAGTTCATGATATTTTTTTTTTTTTTTTGCTGTACGCGGGCCTCTCACGGCTGCGGCCCCTCCCACTGCGGAGCACAGGCTCCGGACGCACAGGCTCAGCGGCCATGGCTCACGTGCCCAGCCGCTCTGCGGCATGTGGGATCTTCCCGGACTGAGGCACGAACCCATGTCCCCTGCATCGTCAGGCGGACTCTCAATCACTGCGCCACCAGGGAAGCCCACGATATTCATTTTTTAACTTGTTCCACATAGTATTAAGTAGCCTAATGTTATTTTGCTTTATTTCCTAAAAGCCATTAAGTATTACAATTCCTTCCCATTCCACACAGAGATCTACTTCTGTGTCACATGCCCAGGGCCAGCACTGCCTCCCTGTTTGCAAGGACATGTCCTAAATCCCACAACAGCATCCTTCTCCAACACCACTAATTGGTTTTGGACTTCATTCTTTTCCTTGGAAACACAAAAAGGTATCTTTAAAAAAAAAAATGGTCAGGGACTTCCCTGGTGGCGCAGGGGTTAAGAATCCACCTGCCAATGCAGGGGACACGGGTTCGAGCCCTGGTCCAGGAAGATCCCACATGCCGTGAAGCAACTAAGCCCCTGCGCCACAACTACTGAGCCGAGCCTGCGCTCTAGCGCCCGTGAGCTACAACTACTGAGTCCGCGCGCCTAGAGACCGCGCTCCGCAACAAGAGAAGCCACCGCAATGAGAAGCACGTGCATCGCAACAAAGAGTAGACCCTGCTCGATGCAACTAGAGAAAGTCCACATGCAGCAATGAAGACCCAATGCAACCAAAAATAAATAAGTAAATAAAAATAAAATAGAATAAAATAAATTTTTAAATGGCCAGTTTAAAAAAAAAGTTAAGAATTTAAACAAGCAATTTTCAAGGGGCACAACTGTCCCCATGACTAAAAATGGAGGTGGCATTAACTCTGAAGTTTGGTTTTAATTTTTGCATCTGCCGTTAAAGCAATGTCTTCTAAATACTAGACTCCTTAAGGTACAAATGGCCCTTAGGATCTCCTCTATCAGAATATGGTGCTGAGATTCCAAGAGTGTGAGGCCTAGAGTCAAACAGCCTATATATGAATCCCATCTCTCCCATTTACCAGGCCAAGTCACATAACTGCTCCCAGTTTTCTCATCTGCAAAATGACAGTAATAATGTAACTCTCCTTATAAGACTGCTGCACATAATTAGTACACGGTAAGCACACAATAAATTTCAATTTAAGAAAAAAGACAAACGCTTAACTACAAGATTTTCAGAAAAAGATAATGATCACAAACTAAGTACTAATGATACTAATTTTGCACATGAATAGAGTTGCTAAATCACAATTCAGCTAAGAAATTGGTTTGGGACAAAATTTTTTCCTTTCAACAGGAAGAACACAAATACTTCATGTTCTAATCAAGAGAGACATTAAGTTTTTATGATTTAGAACTTAAAGTGGTAAAATTCTAGATAGAGCATATGAGCTAGATAATAAAATTTCAAACCCTTGTTCTAAAGTCTCCATTACTTCATACCAGGGCATGCTGACAAATCTTACCCTGGGATAAGCTCTGGGTTGAAACCCTGGGTTCAAAGTGTCAAAGAACAGTGAATCATATATTTTAGCTTATGCCAAGTACTAGAAAAATTTTATCAACGTATCAATTATACCAAGTTTGACCTGCCATACACTACACCAGTCTGGCCTCTGGGATTAGAAATCTATTAGGAATAGGTTTCACAAGATGATTTATCAAGAATCCACAGTAAATGTTCAAAGATATAACCTAGCACAGACAAAGTACAACATAGTAGACAGGAAAATCAATTCATGGGGACTTCCCTGGTAGCGCAGTGGTTAAGAATCTGCCTGCCAATGCAGGGGACACGGGTTCAAGCCCTGGTCCGGGAAGATCCCACGTGCCGCGTAGCAGCTAAGCCCATGCACCACAACTACTGAGCCTGCACTCCAGAGCCCGCAGGCCACAACTACTGAGCCCTCATGTCACGACTACTGAGGCCTGCGTGCCTAGAGCCCGTGCTCTGCAACAGGAGAAGCCACCGCAATGAGAAGCACGTGAACCACAAGGAAGAGTAGCCCCCACTCACCACAACTAGAGAAAGCCCACGCGCAGCAACGAAGACCCAGTGCAGCCAAAAATAAATTAAATAAATAAATTTATGTTTTAAAAAAGATTTCTGCCAAATTAAGATCGATAGTTAGCACAGCAGCATTTTCAAGAATGTTCAATTTGTCTCTATCCCAGCTCTCTGCTGCTCCTGCAGCTGGAAAGAGCCAGGGCAGAGAGGGGACCTCTGCTGGTAGAAAGATACAGTCTGCTCTGGGCTGCAGGTAATGGGGGAAAAGATGGGGTACAGGAAAAGGGAGAGAAGAAAAGGGCAAAAAATGACAGGGTAGCAATTTAGAAGAAGGAAACTGACAACAAATTCTGTAAGTTCTACAAATTAGATTCAGCAAATTGATTTTTGTTGAACTGAATACTGGGTAAAGTGGATATTTGGCAAGCCAGTTTCAATGACTTGGATTTCGGTGAACTGGCTTGCTTACCCAAGAAGTAGGTATATTAACGTTACTTACAGATAAGGAAATTGAAAAATGTTAAATAACCTTCGTACAGTAACACAGCTGCACTCCAGGTTCTTCACACACTACATCAATTCATTCTCCAGTAACTTGTGTGGTGATTCTACATCCTTTCAGCACCACTACCCTCCAAAAAAATCAAAAAAGTAGGAGAGACAGGCTTTAAACCCAGGTCCAACTAAAGCTCATGCCTTAACACACCTAGTTAATCACTACATCATAATAATAGTTCTCTGAAATAATTTTAAATTGTCACCCATACCAATGCAGTTTGTCTACCATACTACAATAACTATTTATTCTACCCTCTTCTGCAAAAATTAGTATCTGCTGTTCAGAGGCTGAGTGGCACTGCTGCTGCCAGACTAAACTAGAATACTTTCAAGGCAAAAGTCAAGATTGTAGAGACATTATTACTTTATTTAGGCTGGACAACCTTATTACTCATGATTTTAGATCAAATTTTGCACAACTGAAATTGCTTGAGAACCCATACTACCATCTTTAGGGATCCCACACTGACAATCCCTGATGTGTGGGTACATATACACACATACACACACACACACACACACACACACACACACAAACACACACACACACAGGTATATAGTTTTATGATCAATTATTTTGGTCAAAGTGTAGGCTAGCCTCATTAAGTAAATGTAAAAACTAAAATAATCCTTAAGTCTACACAATCTATATAAGACATTAGTGCTTGCTCAAACTGTTTGCCTTACTACTGCGGTCTTCAGGGATTTATCACATTTATGATGCTAAGAGAAATGTCTTATCTCACCTACTGACACATAAAACTTGACTTTTCTTGTAGCAACATGTTCAACTTTCCTCCTATCAATAAGATAGTAGTTCAAGGCTCTCTAAACAACTGAAAATATATTTTGCTCTTTTTGGTAAGCAGAAAAATCCTCTACTCATAGATCTTATGATACAGCCCAAATATAAAGCATTTTTGCCTCAGCATAATCAGGAACTTTTACTAACAAAGTTCCCACTCCTGTAAAATATTTTAAGAATGAATTAAACTGTTACTTTTAAAAGGCATTAAACATTTATTCTGATTTTGAACACTGGGTTCAAAAATCTCTTTATGTTAAGATGGGGAAAAGAAAGATCTTTTAAGCAAACTGACACTTTGAAAAACATCACCCTACCTTAAACCTCTTCAAATACATATTTCAAATGCTCAACGAAGAAATGACAAAGCTAATTTTTTTTTGTCCATTCCAGGCTTCTCTTCTGCACTTTAAAAGTGCCTCTTATTATTTCTGATTTTCAACGTACACCTAAGGCTACCCTTAATGTTTTAGCAAATAGAATATGATTCTTCCTAACCTCTTGTGAAAACAACAAGGACTATAAATTTAACTCAAGACAACTTTTGTCCTTCAGTTAGATTCAAGGTCATCTCAAGGCTTTTAATTACTAACCAGGATTTGAGAGGGTCTGCAATTGGTATAGTCGAGGGAAAGAGCAGCTGGCTTATTCACTTTCTTATTAAAGAGCCTTATAAAAACTGTGTCTTGGCAAATTGCAAACTCTCTTACCACCAGTGGTGAACACAAAGAAGCAGAGCAAATGATCTTCAAACATTTGTGTTTACTCTCAATCAACCTCAACTTTTAAAATTACTAAAAGACTCTTAAATCTTAATTTCAGCAAGTATGATTTATGATTTAATTCAAAATTTGTAGACAGCCAGACTCTGAAAATATCTGTTTCCATTCTGAAACCAGCCCTGTTAAAAATTATGAATGCCCTTCAAATTAGCATAAAATTTATTTAGGTTTTTCACTATCAAACCCTGTGCAGGGTCAGTGTTTCAGCCACTGAGGAAGCCATGCAGATTATGCAGATATCTAAAGGAATGTAAGTTTAACTTCTCTCTCCATGTACTTAATTTCCAATCAAATTCAGTTTTAAGTTTCAGGACACATTCAAGACTTTGAGGAAGTTGATATAGTTGTATTTGAAGACAGAGAGACACCCCCCCACCCCAATCCATCCTCCTGAAATTTTCAGAGGCAACCAGAGAAGGCTCCAGAGTGTCTTTGTGACCCATTCACCCATGATCTATAAGAAAAAGAAGGCAGCCTCAGAAGGGTCCTTAAGCACTGCTCTGACCAGGCTGGAGATACTGGGGTGGGGGGTAGAAGACAATGTGCATGGGGGGCCTGGTGCCAGAAATCTAAAAGATTCAGAGTACAAAAGGCATTGGGAACGACTTCACATATCCCTCCATAACATAAGAACAGAGGAAATAGCCTACCAGTGTCTCAATTCTATCTCAAGCATGAGGCATTTATTAAAAATATAGTAATAAGTCCTAGACGTTAGTATACAAGATATCTTAGTGTAAATTAAACTGGTTGTTGGCGATGGTACACCGAGGTAGATACATACTTCTAAAAATTTATCCCCCCAAAAATAAGCCAAAATAAAAGAAAGCACAAGATAGTCTGAGCAGTAGTGTTATACCAGTGAGAAACTAAAAACTATCTTAATGTCCAACACTGAAAAACAATGGGCTGTCATATAGCTATTAAAAGTTTTAAATAAGCTAATGTTGAATCAGTAAAGTTTATAACATGAGAAAAAGGCTTAAAATTAAACAAAAAGCATAAAACATAACGGTATATATATACTGTATGATCAGAACAATAGGCAAAAAAACTAGGATTTGAAGAGTCTAGAAGAAAACATAAGAAAATGCTAATAAAAGTTGCTTGGAGACAAGATTATACGTAATTTTCCCTTCAGTTTCCATATTTTCTACAGTGATTACACATTTCTAATTTTAAAATCACTAAACAGCTCACACCTAAGGAACCTAAGGGCCACAGGCAATTCAAGCACAGAACTCAGAGATCACACCATTTAAAATCTAAATACAAGATAGAGCTAAATCCCTCCTGCTTGTATGCAAGCACTTCCAACTGTGTTGCCCAGGAAGCGTCCCTTAAACAACGCTCTAAACTTGCTTTCCAAACACAGCATTGGAAACACTGGGTATCCTTCGGCCAGGAGCCCTATCTATGCTCCTGAAACTAGCTTTGGAGAATAAATTTACAGTACTTGACACACTTCATACTACCCATAGATGCTCGGTAATTGTTCTTCTATTAATGGGCACACTATATGAAAAGCAAACTTACTTTAAAATATTTTTAAAAGGCTCACGGCAGATAGTGCATTTTATCTTCAAATGTTAAATGCATTTTTTCATCACAGTAGTACTTTCAGTAACTGCTCACCAGCAGTTAGCTCTGAATTCCAGCCAGCCCAACTATCTTTCAGATTTAATCTGTCAGCAAGTAAGGGAATATTTTTTTGTGGGAAAGCAATTGTAATTTCCCACATTAGGTGATTGATTAAGTTCTCTCCCCTAAAAGGCTGATTAGTTTCCTGGTGCCAGTAAAATGATTGATGAATATTTCAACTGCAGCTCCCTTGCTAACCCCCCTCCACCCCTCCCCCATACATTGCCGCCCCTTTCCTGCTGGGTTCCCTTTTTCCAGACCAACAGCATTTAAGAAGGTTTTGCAATTTTCCTTAATGAATCCAAGTTCTCAAACTCAGAGCATTTGATCTTAAGAGGATAGGACTCTTCTCAATGCTGAATGAGTTTTGCAGATAAAAATTCCTTTACAAGGAATAAGAGAAAACTCTGAAATGAACTGTGGGTTTAACTCAATGAATGAAAATGTACTTACAAAAGAAAAGTGTGACATTGAGGGGGTGGGGTTATAAATGAGAAGAAAAGTGATCGTGTTAAAAAGAAAAAAACACAAATGAAAACTCTACATTGAATTTCAAGTTTACATTACAAATTGTCATAATGTCATAACTTTAACTGCAAACATTTCTATGCGGTAGACCCAGAGAACAGAATTTACATGTAAATTATGTAATCCTACAGACTTTACAGCAGCCAGGTATTCTAAAATTTAAACAGGGAAACAAGGTATGGTAAGCATTAAGGAATGTAAATATTGTTTGAGGGATTATTGAACAGTATCTGTAATCAAAATCATCCCAATGAATTTGGGCTGTGAGTACCACCATAGTTATTTGCTTTAGGCAGGGCTTTCCTAAATTGCAACTTCCTGTTTTACCCAATTCATTTCATCACAAAGCTGGAAAATTCCTTCAGGGATTATCTAATTTAGCTCCTTCATTTTATACGTGGACCCATGGAGACATGCCTTTATAAGAGAGCTAGAATGAGAACCCAGGCAAAACCTAGGCGCATCAACTATTTCCTGAACCTCATACCTCCTCAAATAATGTAGTTGGCCTCCTCTCACAAGTCCTTTCCTGCTCAAACTACATTGCTACCACAATCTATTAACCCCCACTGCCACATCAGTCTCACCATCTCCTTGCTAGGAAATCACTATCTATATTTTACAAGCTTTAGACAACTGGTTCTTATATCTCCATTTTCAAAGGGTCACATCAACCTTAGATTTGTCCTCCTCTTTTTCATATAGCCAGCTTTTGTGTGGCAGAAATAAAAAAGGTATAGGGGACAAAGCTCATCTTTTTCCTAAACCACATTCCCCAACATAGTCAAGCAAACAGCCAGGGGTTTACTGGCCATCGCATCCTAATCTGGTGTATCTGGTCACTTTAGGTATAATGAGAGCTACATTTCCAAACAGAAATGTAGCTATATTCTGGTTCCAGGAGGGCCTGTCAAACCTTGGATTTAGCTTCAACACATGGCTTGACTTACATACTTGCCCCAATTTTCTGAAGTGACTGAAAAGCACATTCCCTTCCCTTATATTTTGCAGACTTTCTCTGACTACCAGCAAAGAACTCAGACTCAAAGGGCTCTGATTAAAGCAAAAGACTCAAGATTCCTGACCTGACCGCTTTCATTCGTCCATTCATTCAACATTCATGAAACACCAATTTCTTGTGTTTTTCTTGTGTTTTATCTGACGCTACAGATACAAGATATGATATCCCTGCCTTGAATGGCTCAAAACCCCTTCTTTCCTTAGCACTCAAGGATTATCTCTGATTCTGCAAAATTATTTTCTGCTCAGTTGTTTTCTGGTTGGCTTATTAAAGCTAACATGAGAGAAAGAAAAAAAAATCACTTGCAACTCTAAGGGTGGATCTCTGTGACTCTCTAATCTATCGGGAGTTGAGTTCTGGGCCTCCTCAACAACTATAAATGGCCTGGATTCACAAGTGTCTGCTTTGAGGCAGACACTATGCTTGGCACTCTACAGACTGTCACGAGTCCTAATAACCCTACCCTCAATTTCAGAAACATTATCATATGTGGGGAGAAGGAGTGGAAGGAGAGATTAAACCTAGGAAACAAATGATTAACGGTGTTACTAACTGTAAAATCTAGGGCTTAACCTCTGTGGGCTTCAGTTTTCACATCTGTAAAATGGAGATGATAATAGAACACCTACCTCATAGGGTTATGAGAATAAAGTGAGTTGATATATGTAAGGTGCTAAGAATATTATATAATAACAACTATATAAATGTTAGCTATTATTATTCAATGAGAACACTAAAGTTCAGAGAAGTCAAGAAACAAAGTCACACAGTTGTGATCTTTGTTCTGCCACACTCCAGAGTCCCTGCTCTTTCCCTCTCACACTATCTAACCAAAATCCTTCCTCCTTTGCTGAGACTACTACTGCAACTTCCAAAAAAACAAAGCCCTCTGAATAGATATCAGTGGGGGATTTCCCCCAGGTGGTTTATTATCCTGCTAAAAAGGCATTTTGGAGGAAGGACTGTAAGGCTAGAGAGAAGCCTCCTAGCAGGTTAGATTTCGAGAGCACAGCAAAAATATGGAAGAAAAAAAACAAATCTGCCTCAGTTATTAAGCTTAGTAATTAGCACGATTTAACTCATCTGAAACTTGAAATAATATCCAAGCATTAAAATGAAAAAGGAAAGGCATGTATCTTCTCATTACTAAGCTGCCCCCCCACCCTGCCTGGAGAACACAAAAATGCTTTGAAAGGTACATTACGTGAAACTCCAAGAACATCAAGATAACTAGAGAGCTCTCAGGAAGGTAGCCCAAATATCACACTGATCGTTCATCATCCACCAATCTTCATCTTAAATTCTGATCCAGTTACTCCTTACTGTTACTCACATTGTTCTGTGACATTTCTTCTGCCAGCAAGCTCACTACCTAGCAACTACCCTAAGGAGAAAATCCCTAACCCTTTAACAACACAGTAATTGACTTACACTAAAATGTTACTCACACTAGGAAAGGGTATTCTTAACACCAGAAGAGGAGATACTTCTCCTATACAGATTTTATTACCACCTCTCTCAGTGCAAACCAGGTTAAAGGAAAACCAATCTACAAATTGACTTTGCCAAAATCACAACTTTAGAAGTCTCTGTGAAAGCCAAACATGTCTACTGAATGCAAACAAGCAAACTATTCTTTTATGTTCATAATTTTGGGTTCTTTTCTTTTACTTATTTTTTTAATTGAAGTATAGTTGATTTGCAATGTTGTGTTAATTTCTGTGGTACAGCTAAGTGATTCAGTTATACATCCATATACACATTCTTTTTTTTAATATTCTCTTCCATTATGGTTTATCACAACTATTTTTTTTTTATCACAACTATTCTTGATGGAAGTTTTAAAAAGCAAGATAGGATTTTTATCTCGTAAGTATTTAATTTTTATAGCAATGATTCTTATCAAGTAATAAAGTATTTCTGTGTTGTCAGATTTATTTCCACAATTATAAATCCACCCTTGGTGAGGAAACAGGTTCTACTGGAAAATTTCTAACACAAATAATTAACAGTTAAGCAACAGGTTTCATGTAGCAGGTAACAAAAGCCTTATCAGAGAACTCAGTGACGTGAACTTCATTTAGTCTCAAGTAAAGAAAACTTAATATGAACTCATTTTCATTTTTTTTCCTCCATAGCCCCTTTACAGAGTTTTTAAAAAGAAAGAAAGGGTCTTCCCTGGTGGCGCAGTGGTTGAGAGTCCACCTGCCGATGCAGGGGACACAGGTTCGTGCCCTGGTCCGGGAAGATCCCACATGCCACGGAGCAGCTGGGCCCGTGAGCCATGGCCGCTGAGCCTGCGCGTCCGGAGCCTGTGCTCCGCAACGGGAGAGGCCACAACGTTGAGAGGCCCGTGTACCGCAAAAAAAAAAAAAATCTGTTTAATTAATTATGTCCTTTTTCAAACAATGGTTTTAAAGGGAAAAATTAAGAACACAGAAATTTTGACACTACAATGATGGGATGGAAGAGCAAGCATTCACAGACCTCTGAAATGCTTTTATAGACAGATACAAAATTCCCTGATACTATGAAATATAAAGAGTTGGAAATAAAGAGTTGAGAGGGCTATCTACCTCTTCCACATGAAGAATTTAGTTGTGCATTTCTCTCTCTCAAAATTATAATTCTTGAGTATATTTTCTAAAAAACTACAAATTGTTTCCAATGCAAACAGTTGTTCAAGCAAGTATCTACGTTTGATATATCCTTTGCTAATATCACCACTGCCATTCCAATGTGCTACAGCTTATTACTCAAACAATTCCATCATTATTACCAATTTCTCTTTATGATTTCTCACTCTGAGATGAGAGCAAAATCATTACTCTGGTTCAAACCACCCACAGAGTGTATCTTCAAATCAATTGCCCAGATTTGTTTCCAGAATACATTACATGTTGCTGCCTAGGGAATTGGTTTAGGAAACATTATACTTGGCAGCTGACGTATCAACAGTGCCCATAGAATTGACACCAACCTAATGGCCAGAGTCTGTCCAGAAAATAGAAAAATATGCTGCTACCGCCATCTGTGGTTTATGCTTGAATAGCTTCTTCCATGTAAACAAACTGAAAGGTGTAAGGTTCGCAATTAAGATCCAAAGACTTCATCATTTAAAGATACTTTTTAAAATTAACTCTTAATATAACAAACTATACAGTTTATTAAGTATATGACATAAGAATCTGTGATTCTCTATTTGAACTTTTTAATATAATGCTGATGGAGAAACCACAACTACTTTGAATGAAAATTTTTCCACTGCATAAAGGCTAACTTTTGTTTTCCCCAAACACACATTCCTAAAGAAATTCAAAACACTTAAGTGCCTCCTGTGGACTTATAATAAGGATAATTTCTCTTTTGAAATAGTGATTGTCAATACTAAAACATCCCCCAAATTTTTAAAGCAAAAAATGTATTTTTAAGGAAATTCAGGAATTTTCTATTTAGACATGAGAGTTTGCACCCTTCAAAATAAATTTTAAAGATTCAATTATCCCTATAATTTTTTTTCTAAGAACAACTTCCAAGATGCAAATGAAGCCTCAAAGTAGACTATTTTCGCAACTTATTTTCTCTCAGTTTGCTTTCTCAAATGACAACCACTGTAGCTTAGGGATCAAAAGATTTGGTGCTGCTGGGGGTGGGGAAAAAAGCAATTCAGGTCCCCGGCAGCCAGATGAGGAAATCCTGCTTCGCTCCCCAATTAAATCACTGTTAATTAGAATTACCAGGTTACATAGTAAAGTCTTTAATTTAAATAATCGTAAACAAAAAAAAAAATCTGTTTCTTGAAAAGCTGTTCTCTGCAGGCTACTGTTTAACAGCAGGTAGTAAGGGAAGAATGAAATACAGTAGGAAATGTTTTAATCTTTCAAGTAAAGTTTTCTATTTATAGTTATTTCTAAACCACACTGAAAAGGCAGGTTAGCCACCTCACAATGGTTTTCTTCTAATTTTCCATTATCTAATGTCTAACAGTCTTATCTTTTTCATAAAGACAAGCCATGGTGGAAAACAAGCAATAAATAAAGACTGGGCCTGATTCTTGGAATACTGTATATCAAAGTTAATCCAGAGTTTGTTTTTTTGTTTGTTTGTTTGTTTTTTAAGATTAAGTTCAGACGAATCTGAATCTTCGGCTCTAACAGGGACGCAATAACCGAAAAAGAATTACCTGCTCAGTACTTCTTGCGGACTTTAAATAATGCTGGTATTTCTGAACCCTAGTTATCGATCAAAGGCATCCGTAAGCCCTTAAGAAATTACCTGAACCAGGAAAAAGTTGACCTTAAGAATACAAAAGTTTGAAAGAAAACATTTTCTTTCACAACTTGTTGGTCTCAGAAATACTTTCGAAGTATTACAAAGAGTTGGGTATATTAGATCACTACCTGTGTGGACATATTCAATAGCTACCTTCTATTTAAAATTGTTTCAAAGACTCTCTTATTCTTTGCTGAAATGCAAGATTTATCTGTTGATTCATAACTGCTGATTTTTCTGACTGTGAACCTTTTTCACATATAAGACGACTGGTTCACACAAAATAAGGCGTTTTTATTGTCCTACTTTAATAGAGTAGATTTGACCAACAACGTAAAATTTACTCGTAAGTGGCATCTTCCCAAATTTAACTTTCAACCTAATTATATAAATGGAAAAAATACTTAAATGGAAAATGTCATTTAACTTGGCTACAACACAAAAGTATACAAGAACCAAAAATTATGACAAGGCCCCGAAGTCCTACATGAGCTCACTGAAAATAGTCTCCTAATGTGGAAGGAGCTATCCCGGCTTTTGAAATTCTGAAGCCAAAAGCTACCATCTGAATACAATTGATTAATGGGCCAATTTATTCAACACAAACCAATAAATACCCACCTAGTTATAAAACAAAGTGATGGTGTCTTAATACAGGATGAAACAAATACAGCCCCAGGCCCCAGAACACGCAAGCATCATTAGCAATTTAAAGCCATCTTGCACAACAAGCACTAGAAGTAGTATGGAAACTTCCTTTACCAATATCATACTTGCAGTTGGCATTTCTACCCTCCAATCTCCACTAACCTAAACCTAGATATTTAAACCTTTGCTCCACAACCCCAGGAAAAAGTAGAAAAATCTGAGAAACCAAGAAGTTATGAATACAGAATACATGATTTGGGCATATTTTAGGAAATTTACCAGCAGTTTTTTCATTAGCTCATCTCCCTCCTCCCCCTCGCTAACTCCCTTTCACATGCTAATTCATGCAGTATATACACACACACACACACACACACACTTTTGCTATAGAATTCAGAATGATTTATGGATTAAGAACATGTCATGTTCATATTCTGATTACATGAAACAGAAATGCTCAAAAAGAAGATAGTGGATGGTAAATATGAGATTGGAAATGTCATCTCACACCTCAGCTGCTCAAAATCACCAATGAATCTGTTCATTGTTGCCTTTCACTGTTCTTTGGAGGTCACAGAACCTACTAAAAAAACACCTGTCTGCTGTTATACTAAAGAACAACTGTACTATAGTATGTTTTTTTTTTTAATGGAAGTAGAAAATTCTGAGGTGACTCAGAACTAACTTCATCTTTAAAGTCACAGAACTGAAAAGTTAGACTGTCATGGAAAACAACTGCTAATGTATTTTCAGGGATAAACATTCGGATGCTATGGTCTTAGCAAAAAAAGGGCATGATGTTATTTAGTGAACTCTCCAATTCCTCGAAAGTGTAATTATATAAAACATGCCTTTAATTACTTAGAGTGGCTTATTATCTTCCTTTGCTTGAAATATTTAAGTCTACTCCCTTATTCTCTGAAAATAAAATGAACAAGTGCAATATTCAGCATATACTTCCTCAAATTATTCATCTTCCTTTAAAATTATGACTGAGTTCATGTTTGTCATCAAAACCTAAAAGCAACAACTGAAAATATCTAGCGCAGTCAGCACAGGGAATTCCTGGAAGTGTGATGGTGCATCAAAAGGCTAGCAACTCTACTGCAATAGAATAATAAAAACCATTAAAACCATTTAAAGGACTGTAAATTCAGCATCAGTGGCATTTCTGGCAGGAAAACATTTCTAAAATTCTACCTCCAGTTTATTTCTTCATGACACAAACCAAAAGACCTCCTATCTAGATAGCTATCTACTGCAAATAGTTCATATAAAATAGAAATCAGTTGCTAGGATAAAAAGCCAGGAGAATTCATTTTCTCTGCTTGGAACCTAAGCAGTTTCATTTACTTTTGGAGAAAAATATTAATTAGTAAGTGAACGAGAAAAAAAAAAAGGTCCCACCATTCCAAACTTTTTTTTTCTTTTTTGGTAATTCTTCTGTGAGCATGTTAAGTTATAAAAGATAATGAACATAAATTGTAAAACAGTAGACAATGCTCATTTTTACACTAGAAAATAAAATTTCCCACAACAGTCTAATGTTTCACATATTTTCTGTAAAGCCCATCAAACTGCCAAAATCCCATTCTGTTTTCAACAAAAAGGAAATATTTGTAGCACTAAACTGGACTGATGCCACCTTAGCCTAAATGTATTGCTTGATAACATTCTTTTAAATGGTCCAGACGACTGAGGAAATGAGGCTGTGAAAGGGAAATTTGATTAAGAGTTAAAATTACCACTGAGT
This sequence comes from Phocoena sinus, assembly GCF_008692025.1. Classification (NCBI taxonomy): domain Eukaryota; kingdom Metazoa; phylum Chordata; class Mammalia; order Artiodactyla; family Phocoenidae; genus Phocoena; species Phocoena sinus. The sequence continues at coordinate 10,558,795 of NC_045768.1, read as the reverse complement.
TCTTTAAAATGTACTAATGAATAATTAATAGCAAATGCAGTTCCTAGGCTTCCCTTGCAACAATATTCTCAAGTAGAACTGAAAGTACTGTCTGTAGTACAATCCATCAGCTACGTGTCGCACAGGTGGATACAGGAAGTACAGACACACAGAAAGGCATTATGAAAATACACACACTAATATGGGCCATAACATAGATCTGGGACTTGGGTAAAAAATCAGCATGATAAATTTTACATCACGATTTACAACTTTAACACATTAACACCAAACCAAATCACCTCTTAAAAAGCTCACAAGTCAAAAGCACTAAAGAAATCCTTTGTTCCTATGATACTGTCTCCTTCTACCCTAACTGGATTCCAGCCTCCTCCTTTGTGACACGGGATTTTATTGATCTCAAACATGTTCACATTCAGAAATTAGTCTCCAAAGACATCCCAAGGGACTGCCAGCCACCTAGATACCGCACATCACAGACATCTCAGAAAAGGACAAGAGCTTTGAAAACATATCACTATTTGGTCAGCAACATTTAGTGAAGTTAACCAGGCTCTCTTGGAAACAGACTTTTCCCTTAACTGGTAAAAAAAAAAAAAAAAAATACCAGATCTACTCAAACTGGCAATAAATGTTTGATGAGTTAATAAATTTATAAAGGCGCAGATCCACCCCAAGATTTCTCCCCTTGTGTAGCTCCTCATTCATTCAACAACTGAGCACCCAAGTGACCTATTTTCAGGTTACTTTCTTCACACCTGCCAGGTCACTGTCCTGATTGAGAAACTTCTTGCTAAAGCAATTAATTTTTAGTGCCTCCTAACTGTCCCGGGTGTTCGCATTCAATTTAAAATCTGTTACTTGTTAGACACTCTTCGGTCCTAGATCTTTCAGAGAATTGCGCGTTTATGGCGCAGAGAGGGGAGGAGACACGGATCTCCGAGAGCCTGCCCTTTATTCGGAAATGAGGAGATTTGAAAGGTGGAAGGCAGGGCAAATAAATAAATAAATCGGGTTTGCCGCCGAAGCATTTGCGGGCCGGTACGAGCACCCTTTGTAATGCAGGCCTCCCGGGGCTAACGCCTGCGCTAATTGCTCCAGGGAGCTTTCCAAGTTCAAAAGTTCACCTTTTACGACCTCACAAAAGCTCCTTACACGTTACCAATAAAAACATTCCGCGGCAAACACTGAGGGGGAAAATATCAAACAGATACAAATAAAACACCCTGCGGGGGTAGCAGAGAGCCGGGGGGAGGAGGGTGAGTCGGGCCCAGCCACAGCCCCGAGGAACCTGAGGACTTGGCCCGGACGTGGGGGCAGGGAGAGAGCGGTGGGAAGGGCCGGGCCAGGTGAGGAATCCTCCGGCCCTGGGCTCCAGGATCGCGAAAGGAAGAGGAGAACTGAGGTTGGGCAGGCGCGAGCCAGGACAGACGGGTTTAAGAAGGGAAGAGGCAGGTGTCCCGGGCACCCGGTCGGGCCGGAGCTCTGAGCCAGCGGGCAGAAGGGGCTGAGCAGGGCGGGGGAGCAGGCGGGCAGGAGAGCGCGGGGAAGGAGCGCAGAAAGGCGGGGTGCGGGGTGCGAAAGAGAAGAGAACCGCTGAGCCGGCAGCTACGGAACTGGGGGACGGCACCGAGGTGGAGGCTGGGGCAGCAACGGAAGCGCGGCACCGCAGAAGAGAGGGAAAGAGGCTCCATAAAGGTGAGGGGCAGAGAAAACCAAGGGGTCGAGGGTGTGGCGACGGCAGGGCGCAGAGGAAGAGTCCACGGAGGGAGGAGGGACCCGCGTGGGGGAGAGTTGTGGGGGGGAGGGGAAGGGGCTCGTCGCCGAAGGGACCCTTTGGGGAAGAGACCCCCACAGAGGAGTCCCCCGGGGGGGGAAGCGGAGGCTGGGAGCGGAGGGAACCCGAGGGGGAGGGGGCTTCCCCACTGACGGGACTCGAGGTGAGGGGACCGGGGGAGAGCGAGAGGGGCCGGCGCAGAGGGGACCTGGGGGAGGGGGGAGAATTCGCGCAGAGGGACGGGGGGAGGGGAGGCCTGTGCTGAGGGGACAGAGGGGAGGGGAAAACGAAGGTCGGGGTGGAGGGAACCAGGCAGGGGGAGGATCCGCGCGGAGGGGAACCGGGAAGAAGGGGGAGGAGAGGGAGGGTCCGCGCCGACGGGGACCGGGGTGAAGGTCCGCGCTGAGGGGATCCCGGGCCGCCGCGGCTTCCCAGAGTGAGAGTCGGCTGAGAGGAGGGGAATCCCCGGGGTAGGGGACTGGTTCTCGCCCGGCGAGACTCTGCACGCCCCTCACCCACCGTTGCGCGGCGGCGGAGGGAGCGCGGCGGGCGGCTCCAGGAACCCCGCCGAGCCCCCGCCGCCTCCCCCTCCGCTAGGCGGCCGTTCGTCCCGCTCCATGCGGTGGTGCTCAGGGCCCGCGCTCGGTTCGCTGCTCCGCCATGACCGGCGCCCTCGTCGTCGTCGTCGTCCGCCGGGGGGGAGGGGGCTGTCAGGGGCCGGCGGGCTGCCGGCCGCGGCGCTCTCTGGGCCCCGAGCCGCCGGGCTCCGCGCCCCTCCGCGCCGCGCCCCCTCAGCACTGGCCAGCTCCCACCCCCGACGTCACGCGCCGCTGCCACGCACTGCCCTACGGGGCACGCTGGGAATTGGAGTCCGCCGAGCGAGGCCGGCCACGCGGGACCCCACCAACTGAAGGGGTGGGAGGAAGGAAAAGCGGCCTTGAGAAGGGAAGGCCAAGGCCTTTCAATATCATGAACCCTGATGAAAACTTCTGGTAAAAATTGAATAAAGATTGCTTCAGGACCTTCTCCTTATTGTGATTTATCCATGTTCAACATCCCCTACGACGCCTCGTATCCCCCCGCCCCGAGAATGAGTTTTTCCTAGAAGGCGGATCGCGAAGGAGCCGGGTGAGCACGTGCAATGAAGCCCAGCCCTGTGGGCGGGGCTTATAGGGGGCGGAGCTTGGGTATTCACGAGGGCCTTCCTCCGCGGCTTCGGGACAAATTGGACCCGAGATTAAAGGGCCGGAGTTTAACTCGAGGTGACTGCGTTCGTATGCAAATGGAATCTATAAAACTCCGCTTTCCGGAGTACTCTTTAAAGCCTTTTACCTCCGGGTGGGCGGGAAAGGTTTAAGTTTCTCTTCCTCCTCTTTCATTCTCCCCCTGCCCAAAGAACAGAATGGCAAACTAAGCTTCAGGCCATTGATGCCGATAAAGAAACTCAGACTCTTGACTCCTGAGGTCTTGAAGCCCTCCGTTTGAGAGGGTCCTTACCCGGTTTTGTTCGCCTTCCCTTCTCCTCAGCTTTCCTATCTGTAAAATGGGGTTGGAATAGGGACGGGGTCCAATTGGAAGATCCCAATCTCCTCCACACCCGCTCCTTGCCTCAGTTTCCCAGAGCAAAATCCCGGATTTTGCAATTTCCGCTGCTGAGCCCACCTCCTGCGGCCACCAGGTGGCGCGCGGCCTCCAGCCTCTGGGCCTGCCGGGGGCGTACGCCTTCAGCGACCCTCTCAGGAAAGGGCTCATCGCGGCTGCCTCCCAAGGTCTAACTAAGGTCTACCTGGCCTGTTCGAAAACAAAGAACAAGAACACTGGTTCCTTGCCCACCTCTACTCTGCTGGTTTATGCTGCAGCTTCCTCACTGGCTGCTCATTCCCCACCCTGACCCCTACCCCGCCCCACCAATCAGTTGGCTCCTCTATGTCATTGCTTGCTTAATTTTCAAGTCCTCATCCTGGCATTCGCACCCCTGCCTGGTCTGACCCCTGCCACATTTCCCATTACACCCCTTCCCTCACCTGCTAGGTAGGATGTTTTGCAATGCTTCCCTGCATTTATGGGTTGGTTGGCTGTTCCTTACCGACACCGGTTAACCTGTACTGCATCCTTAATCTGCTCGGGCTGCTGTTCTGAGAGATTTACATTAACGCTATGCTCTGAACCTCATATCTGCTCTATGAGGTAGCTCCAACATTGCCGCTATTACACACTGATGAAATCACCCATCAGTAATGGGGATTCCAAAGCCAGTCGGTCAGACACCTGAACCTGAGCGCTTGGCTCCTTCACACTACTGGCTTCACCCAACACAATCCCAAACTCCTATTCATCTTTCAAGATCCTGTTCAAATAGCCCCTCACGGATATTAATATCTCCCACCAGGGAACATCTAGTTCCCCTCTGTGTTCCCTTACTGCTCTGTTGAGCTCTCTGAACTCTCTGTGGACTGTGAGAAATGATCTCTCTGTGATTGCTTCCCCACTACCGTTCCCCAGCCCCAGAGGGGGAGGGGAGCCCTTAGAGTTGGGGGTCGGGGGGGGAGGGAGACAGAGGAGATGGGTCTTCTGGGCCATTCCCCCAGTTCTGGGTTCTAAAATGAGTTAGGACCAGGTGGCCTTCCTAGAGCCAAAACTTGCTTTTGTCATAGACCTCTGGAGGCAGTGAGTTCCCCTTCCCTGGAGATCCAATCAGGGCCTAAGTGGCATTGCAGAAACCTCCGGAAGGACTGGGGTTTCAGTGGTGGATGAAATTCTAAATCGACTCTCAAAGATGGACAGAAAAGTTCAGCCAAATGCTCAGCCCTTGGAAGTAGCTCCTCCTCATCCTTCAGACTCCAGCTCTGTTGTCACTTCCTCCCAAAAGCCTTTCTATAAACTCATTTATTTTATGTATTTATTTTTGCCTGAGTTGGGTCTTCGTTGCTGCGCACGGGCTCTCTCTAGTTGCGGCGAGCGGGGGCTACTCTTCATTGTGGTGCACAGGTTTCTCATTGCGGTGGCTTCTCTCGTTGCAGAGCACAGGCTCTAGGCGTGCAGGCCTTGGTAGTTGCAGCACGCGGGCTCAGTAGTTGTGGCGCACGGGCTTAGTTGCTCTGTGGCATGTGGGATCCTCCCAGACCAGGGCTCGAACCCGGGTCCCCTGCATTGGCAGGCGGATTCCTAAACGTTGCGCCACTCGGGAAGCCCCCAAAAGCCTTTCTAGATCTCCCTTTTTTCTCACTCTCATCATTATAACCCCAACTGCTGAGCACAGAACCTGAACACAGTAGACACTCAATAAATAATTGCTGAGTGGGTGAAAAAACAAGTAAAACATATCTGATTTTTCTACTTAATAAGTGCAACTTTGGTTACCTCCAAGCCTCAAAGTCCTGGTTTCTAAAGGGGGAGGGATAATAGTGATAGTTACTACCTCACAGGATTGTTATGAGAATCAAATAAGATGATGCATGCAAAGCAATTAATATAAGGTCTGGCATAATAAGTGGGACCTGTTAACTAATGTTATTTAAAGAGTGGTCCTAATTCCCAGTTACTTCTCTTCTGAAAATGCTTCTTGGGAAGAGTCAACTACCACAAAACTGAGAAAGGTGAGGGAAATGACTGTGTCCTGAGACCGCAGCCACTGACTGTTCTAAGCAGAGAGGGTCCTGTGAGGTAGGCACTTACTGTGGACCCTTTCCCTTACATTGTCCCCCCAACAATCCTGAGAGGTCAATACTTTTCTCCCCAGATTACAAATGAGAAAACAGGCTCAGAAGGACAGGTGAAGAAAACTCCCCCCACCAGCAGGACAAATGACAAAAGAGCTAGGAAGGAAAATATCTAAGAAGAATGAAGGATCTGGGGGTGGGGGGAGTGCTGAGGTCAGAGGTAGACAAACAACCAGTCAGAGCTGCAGCTAAGAACAAGGCAGGTAAGGGCTCCATCATGAGGGCCTTGTCCTGTGGTGGGAGAGACAGTAATCAAACAAAATAATCACATACCCACAATTACACATAAGTGCTACGACTGAGAACATGCTTAGAAGTTCCTGGTGCTATGGGAGTGTGTGACAGGGCTCAATTTGGTCAGGGGCGGTGACGGGGGGATAATGAGCATTGAAGATGGAAGGATGAGTAGGAATGAGTCACAGTGGGTGGAGAGAGAGAGCTTCAGGGGGAAGGAACAGGCTGTGCAAAGGTCCCGAGGTCATGTTGAAACAGAAAATTCATTGTGGCTGGAGCCTACCCAGGGACAGAGTGCAGGAGACAAGGGTGAAAAGGAGGAAGCCTGAGGAAACCATGGGGCCATTTGGGAGAACAGCCAGCAGGGGGGGCAGAATTCTCTGATGACAGCAGCCTTGCTCTTCCAAGACCTAGCCAGAGAGTCCCAGCCAGGCTGCATGGGGAGAAAGGGCTGGGAAAGGAAACCCCCACCAGGTTCTGTTTGTTTTAAGTACATTTTGTCTATTATCTGAATAGATAGGAAACACACTGCAAAATTCCCAGGTTGCAAAAAAGTATTCAGTGAAAAGTAAGCCATTCTCCTTACTGGATTCCCAGCAGCTGGCTCTCCTCCTTATCCATTAATTGTGTCCATTCCCAGATTGTGCACATAAGAACACACACCATATTTGCTTGTACACTAATCTAGCCCTCCCCAGGGGATCTCTAGTTATGAAAGAAGCTAATTTGTACTGAACACCTACTGCACATGATTCTTTAATTCAACTGAGAGTTATGGACCACCTGACCTTGTGCTGAGCCAGTGGTTCTCAAATTTTAAATCCCCTGGAGGGCTGGTTAAAAACCACAGATTGGGGACTTCCCTGGTGGCGCAGTGGTTACGAATCCGCCTGCAAATGCAGGGGTCACGGGTTCGAGCCCTGGTTTGGGAACATCCCACATGCCGCGGAGCAACTAAGCCTGGGAGGCACAACTGCTGAAGCCTGCATGCCTAGAGCCTGTGCTCCGCAACAAGAGAAGCCACCGCAATGAGAAGCCCATGTACCGCAATGAAGAGTAGCCCCTGCTTGCCTCAACTAGAGAGAGCTCACGCGCAGCAACGAAGACCTAATGCAGCCAAAAAAAAAAGCAAATTGGATCATTTCACAGCCCTGATTTAAAAAAACCTTCTTTAAAACAAACAGATTGTTGGGACTTCCCTGGCGATCCTGTGGTTAAGAATCCACGCTTCCGCTGCAAGGGGCACGGGTTCGATCCCTGGAGAAGGAAATAAGATCCCAAAAGCCATACGGTGGGACCAAAAAAAAAAAAAAGAAACACACAGATGGTTGGGCCCCACCTCTGGAGGAGCTTCTTAGGTCTGGGTTGAGGCCTTATATTTGCATGTCTAACAAGTTCCCAGGTGATGCTGAGGCTGCTGGTCCAGGGACCACACTTTGAGAACCACTGAGCTAGCTGCTTGTGGACAAAGTATGTGGACAGGAAGGCCTTATACCTCTCCCACAAGAGAAGGCATGAACAGACACAAAGAAACACATACCAACAATATAGTTCATAAAGTGATAGATTCCATGAGGAAAATGAAGAGGGTGGAGGAGTGCAGGAAGGGGAAGTGCTGGAAAGTAAGGATAGGGTAGGCGTGGAAGGTAGCAACACTTGAGGGCACAAATCAGTGTTCCTTTTTGAGCAGTTGAAGTTTACAAAGCCAGGCAAGCACACACAAGAGGAGGCTTCTTGGGCTCAGGGGAGTGGTAATCTACAGACATAGGGGAGGTTAGAAAAGGGGGTCCACTCCCCCTCACCCCCACCCCCACCCACACGGCGTGCACAGAGGCAGAGTCGTCCGCGTTGAGATCCGAGGGCAAATCCGAGAGAGGAGAGTTGGAGAAAGGGGCGTGATCAAGAGCTGTGGATTCTGAGAGGGTAGAGAGGTGCCGCTTTGGGTTGGGTTGCAGGAGGGCCCAGAGACCCCAACAAGGCATTTCCATAGTGAGACTGAAGACCCCTGGAGCGCGGGGATGAGCAGGGAATTTGAGGATTGGCGACCGCAGATGGTTCCTCGGGAAAGTTTTGTTGCTCAGGAAGCGGAGAAATGAGGCGCTCCCTCAGGCGGATGGGGAGGGTGTTTAAAAGGTTGGAGTGGTGGAGTTTAGTTGGGGGTTGATGGGAGGGATCTCGGAGGGAGGAAGAAATGGAACATGCAGGAGAGAGGGGTCTGAGCCTTGAGAAGGGTAGAGCTGGCAGGGTCTGAGTGTTCAGAGAACTCAAAAGGTTCGCCTGCCCTGGAAACATCACTCATCTGAAATTTACAACCAACTCCAAAAGGAAAGCACTATTTTCCCCGTTTAACAGACGAGGAAACTGAAGCTCAAAGAGGTGAAGAGACACGTCCAAGGTCCCACATCTCGAAGAACAGGACCTCACTCGGTGTAGGGAGCCCGCGCTCCTCTCGCTGCCCCCGCTGCTCCTGCGGGCTCCGAACAAGACCCTTTTTTGTGTCCTTGCAGGGATGCCCTTTGGAGAGCCGCCCAAAGGCAAAGAGGCCCGGCTGAGAGCGGTCCCGCGGGGTGGGGTGCTCCCCCTTCATCCTAGCTCCGCCCCCAGCGGCGCGGGGCGGGGAGCAGCGGGCAGACGCGGGGCGCGCGGGACTGGTAGAGCTGGCGGCGGCGCCCGGCTAGCAGTGCTGCCCGCGCTTCCCGGCCTTCGCGCCCACTGTCCGTGCCCGCCTTGCCCGTCCCGCCATGGCCGCAGCCGCCCTCCCGCCCCGGCCTCGGCCCGGGCCTGGGCCCCGGCCGCTGCCTCTGCTCCTGCTGCCTCTGCTGCTGCTGCTGCTGCGTGCCAGCCCGGTGCGCGCTGACAGTAAGGTACGTGCGGCCCTCCGACTAGGGCGCAGCTCGGCGTGTAGCCTGGCGCGAGGGGGCGCTGTGGCTGGGGGTGCCGGCTAAGCATGGTGTCTGGGCCAGGAACAGAGGACCCAGAGGGGAGACTTAACAGGGAGGCCGCAGGGGCAGGGACCCTGGGAGAGGAGTGCGTGGGGGAAGAAGGGCTGGAGATAGATGGCAAGGGTGCTTGGGACCCCGAGCCTCTGGAAGGGGAGCTGGACACAGTCCAGTGCAGGGAGGAGGTCAGTACTGAAACCCCGGGCCAGGGAGAAGGGGTACTGGGAGCTTAAAGGCAACCCAGACAGGGAGATGCAGTCCCCAGCCTAGGGAGGGGATTCCCGGGAGCGCTGGGCAGGGGCAGCCTGGAGATCTGGCTCAAAGTTTCCATGGGAGGCTGACCCACGTGGAGACAGACCCCTGGGTAACTGCTACCTAGCGACTCCTAGGTTTGCAGCAGGCCCTGGGCCAAGGCTTTCAGGCCATACGTGGGACCCAATGAACCCAGCTGGGCTGGCCACTCTCCTGACCTCTGGGTGTTCCTGCCAGAGATCTGATGCACCCTCCAGAAGACACGGTGTCTCCAGAAGTGGCTGAGCTGTTCTCAGTTATGGCTGAAAGGATCTGCTCTGGTGTCAGGCAGACCTGGGTTCAAATTCCGCCTCCGTCTCCCAGCTAGGTGACCTTGGGCCTTTATGATCTCTAGATTAGTGAGATCAGGCCTGGATAATGCTTAGCATCACTCTGGCACCTAGTGGGTGTCCAATAAATGATACTGTGATTTTGAAATCTTACCACAGAGACCCCAAAAGGGAGTGTGATCCAGAATGTAGAGAGGAGAAGCACTTAGAGTCAGTCAGAGCAGGGACCTCTTGAGCATGTTGTAGAAATGACCCGGTGAGGACTCGGTTGGGACTGGGGGCAAGTGAGAGGCAGGAGGGGGGTACTGCAGAGCATGAGAGTAAGAGTGACTTCTCTTGATGTCTCTCCAGCCTCTTTCCTGGGTAGGAGGTGAGGCTGCCCTGTCCACAGGCAGGTAAAGGGCAGAGGTCACTAGCCACATGGTAAGTATATAAGCAGTGGGCACTGGCAGACCTTCAGCCTGAAGATTCAGCTCAGGGTATGCAAACAAGTGAGCTGCAGCCCTAACCACGTGCTCCAAAGACAAGGAGGGAATGAGTATCATTCCCATTTTACAGATAGGGAAATTAGGATGTATAGAAAGACAGCTAGCTTGTGGATCAAAAAACCTAGGTTCTGGCCCTTTGTTGTTTTTTGTCTGTGTGACCTTGGGCAGGTCACTGACTGTTTCTGGACCTCCGTCCCCCCATCTGAAAAACATTGTCTCCCCAACTTCCCTTCCGTATAGGGTCTTCTAGGATTCCCTGACCTGGCTCAGGTAGGGGAACAAGCGAGCAAAAAACCCCAGCTAACCTGGTCAGCACTCTGCCACCTCTCATCTCTCTGGCTGGGAGGAATATTTGGTCTTGGGCATCCTCTGAGCCATGCAGAGGGCTGTAGAGCTTGTGGGGGAGGGCTCGCATTCAAAGCAAAGCAAAGACAAAGAAAACCCAACACCCTGTTTATGTAGTGAGTCAGCCAAACACTTGCTAGGTTGCGGGTGTGTGTGTGTGTTTATTTGTCCCAGGGCAAGCTGGGGCTGGTGGGGTGGGGAGGCACATCCTAGAGTTTGGAGGATGAAGCAGCTGGGGGACTCAGCACAGCCCTCCCCCAGACACCTCCCACCCCACACCACTCAGCCAGCTGGGAAAAATAAAAATCAAGTGATGGGTGAATTTACTCTGCATTCCTCAGCACAGTCGGACTCCTGCTGGCTCTGTAGAGAGAGCTGTTTTCATTATCACCCTCCCTCCCCCAACAATCCTCCTTCCTCTTCAAGCCTGTCCTATCTTCTGAGGGTGAGGGGAGAGCCCTTTGGAAGGCCAGTCTGGGACTTGAAATCTATCTAGGGCCCTAAAGGGTTAAGTTGGCCCCTCCTCAGACTTCCTGCTCCTGGGCGGTCCAGCCTCACCTTCTGCCCAGTACTTTCAGGGGTACAGGGGCAGCTCAACCCCAGTACTCATCAAGGAACTCTGTGGTCTTGGCCAGGTCCTCACTCAGCGTGTTTTAATTTTGTGTTTATAACAAGGTCTCTCCTAAGCAGGACTTAGGGTTTCCATCTAAGGAAGTGCTTTGCCCATCTTGGGAGTGGGAGAAGGAGTTCACAGCTTCCCTGGCATATCTGAGGGGCTGCCCCGTGTGAAGGTTAGGATGGACAGACAGGTAACCACATGAAACCCAGGCACAGCACCAGAGACCTCTGGGAACCTGCTTTTTGCTGCGTGTCCTAGGAATGTGGCTAAGAATTCCCCATCTCTACCTCAGTTTCCCCATCTGTGAAAGGGCTGCTGGCACCTCATGTTCCCCATGCATCCTGGGGTGGGAAGGGGGTCTTTGGTCAGCCCTGCTGCTTATCAGAGGCCCGAAGACAGTGGGGAGGCCAAGGCCTGTGGCAGCTGGGCCAGGGCAGCAGGAGGGCTAGCACAGGCAGGCGGTGGTGTCCCAGGCTGGATCACATGTTCCCGGCAAGGCCGGTCCTGGAGGCTTAGGTGTTGCTGCCCCTCCACTCGGGGAGTTGCTGCCTGTGGGTGTAATCGGAAACAGGCTCCAGAGCAGGCAAGGGCTGCACAGTGATGGAGTCCTGCTTCTGCACACAAAGAGTGTGGGACCCAGTGAGGCCCCTCGGGCTCTCTCTGCAGGGAAGGTCTTGCTCCATCTCTCCTATTGGCTGGGGCAAAGGAAGAGCATCCTGGGCGCCAAGCCCCTGCCCGGGATTTACATTCAGGATCTCACACAACACTCTAAGACTTCAGTGCTCCCTCCCCGTTCGACAGACTTGAACACTGAAGCTCAAAAGAGTCAGGTTGGGGCTGCTGAAAAATCCAAGATAGGGAACTTGGGGAGTTTGGAGATTCCTGGGACTCTAGGATTCTCAGCCTTTAGTGGGCATCCAAATACCTGGGGAGCCTGAGAGAGTCTGAGTGAAGGGATGTGGAGTAAGGACAGGGCGTCTGCATTTTCCAAGTCATTCCACCCCAGGTAATTCTGAGGCACATCTCTAGTTGAGAACTCATGGAGGTTTGTGGAGCAAGAGAATAACAGATCAACAAAAAGGAGCTTTTGGAAGGTTAATCCAGCAGAGAGGAGGCTCCTGTATTGCCCAGGTAGCAGCTGATGCAACCTGAGCTTGGGCTGCGGCCGGGGAGTAGAGACCAAGAGATTGAGATAGGTGATATTTAGAATGAAGCATCCATCGGAAGAACATGACTGATGGGTTCCAGAGTAGGAAGGAGGCTCAGAGACCTGGGTTGGGCAGGAAGGTAGGTAGACATGAGTTTGGGAGAAGATGCTGGGCCCAGTTTTGGATGGATTAAGTTTGGGGTACCTTTGGGGTGTATCCAGAGGGAGGTGTCCAGCTGACCATGGGCTCTAGGGGAGGTCTTTCCCTGCAGGAGGACATGGAAACTGTCTCTCAGTGAATCTGGGCTGGCCATGAGAGAATAGGGACGATTCAACCTCAAGGTGACACAGTTTGAAACTGTTCTGTTTTTAGAACATTTCATCGGTTGAACCCCCTCTTCCCCATTCTGGCCAGATTTATCCATCTCCCTTCAGAAATACCAAGTACACCTTCTCGCCATCTTATTGTGGGATTTCCTTGCCAATTGCTAGGGAGCTTTTTAAGCACAAGCCACCCACACTTCTGGGGGCTTTGGCAGCAGTGTGTGCTCAGCAAGCCTGCAGGGAGGCATGGGGGGCTGAGGCAGCAACTCCAGCCCTCAGGCCAAGGGCAAGGTGGGTCAGGCTCAGTGGGAGCCCCATTTCCCCTGCCCCACCAAGGCCTGATCCAGGGCCAACATCTCTATCCCAGCTCAGTTGCTGGTGGAGAAGCCCTTGCCTGGTGATTACTGGTGGTCATAGGAGGAAGAGCATGTGAACTAAATTTTGGAGCCAGCCTGTGCTGTGTGACTCTGGGCAAGCCCCTCATCTTCTCTGCTGCTCAGATTTCTCCTCTCCAAGATGGGTCTGTGGTGAGAGCAAAGAGGTAGAAAATGATGTACAAACGTGAGGGAGATTTATTGGGAGCAACTGCAGTAGCAAGTAGACAACAGTTGTTCTATGCCAGGCACTCTGCATGCATTGACTCATTTTAGCCTCAGGACAAGCTTATGAGGAAAGGAGTGTTATCCTCCCCATTTTACAGAGGAGGAAGCTGAGGCTCAGAGGGGTCAAGGTCATGGGGGGAGGACACGTGGGAGCTGGGATTTGAGCCCAGGCCGGGCTCCTTTCCATGGTGCTCTGCCGCCTCCAGTCAAGCAGCACAGGACATAGTAACCACAGGAGGTAGGGGCCTGCCTGGGCTCCTGGCAGCCGGGGCTGGAGCAGAGGCCCTCTTCTGACTCCATTCCTGACTCCTGGCCTGTGTCAGGGCCTTGGCCGCCCCCATCAGGACGTAGCACCTCATCTGAGGAGGGAAGGAATGTTGCGGTCTGATGTGGAGGCCGCTGCTGGTGGGGATGGGCGTTGGATTATGGGTGAGTCCTGAGGAAGAGGCCTCTCTGGCCTGGCCACACAGAACACACACACATCCCCTCACTGGGCTCTTACCCCAACCTGGGGGAGTGGGTGGGGGGTGGCTAGGGGTTCCAGCGTAGCCGGGAAGGGGGCCCAGAGTCTCAAAGAGAAGACAGGCTTACCATAGTAGCAGCGATCTAAAGAATGTACAGCATCCAAGCCTGGCTGTCCGCGTTCACAGGCGGGGAGAATTGCCCAGCAGAGCCCAGGGTACACTTCGCCCACAGACAACCAGCGACAAAGCTTCCACCCGTAGCCACCTCCTTCCCCACACTCATCCTCCAGGGGACAGCAAGTCTACCCACCCTGGGCTCTGATCCCCTTGAACAAGTCATTTGATGGCTCCAGGGCTATTTCCTCATCTGGAGGACACTGCTAAGAATATCTACCAGTGCACCCATGTGGAGAAACAAAGGGAAAAACAAGCCCCTGTCAGGATTCTTGGTGGTAATAATAACAACTACAACATATTCCTGGTATTCCGTCTCTCATTTCTCACACAGTCCTTTGCTGGGTACGCACTAGCAGTACCTTAATTTTACAGGTGAGGAAACTGAGGCACAGAGAAGTTAAGTAATCTACCCAAGAGCACACAGCTGTAGGTGGCCCATGGCTGTGTTCCTAACCACTGCCCCACACTTCCCCAGCACTCAGTGAGTTCTCAGTAAATGTCTCCTCCCCGGGCTGTGCACCCCAGGCTTGCTTCCTCCACCCACCGTCTGTCCACAAAGCAGCCTGAGTGAGTGTCCCATGATGGAGATCTGACCCTGGCTCTCTCCTACTTAAAACCCTTCATGAATCCCCAGTGTTTTCAGGAATAAGTCCAGATCCTCAGCCAAGTTTCAGGGCCCTCCACGAGCGGGCTCTACCACCCCCAGCCTTAGCTCCTGCCACCCAGACTCTCTGCAGGCACCAGCTAGAGTCAACCTCCTCCAAGCCTCCAAAGTGCCAGGCCCTTGCTTGTCTTTGCATATATGACTTGCTCTCCCTGGAATGCTCTACTCGTGCTTAGAGATGTCCCCTGGGGTGCCCTCCTCTGAGCAGTCTTCATGGGTGTCTTTTTCTGTGATCTCAGAGCTCACTACATCAGCTTCTCTCATGGTTGAGAAGGTCAAGGATGTACCCCTATTTCTTCTGCACCTCCAGCTATCACCCAGAGTCTGCCTGAAGCCAGGGGTTCAAACAGGTGTCTGAGGGCTCAGAGCAGAAATGGAGTGCCTGCTGCCCTTCCCCAGAGGGCCCTGGGACACTCATGGGGACTGGGCTTGGCAGAAAGCCCAAGGGAGCCTTGAACTCACCTGGCTTCAGTGAGAGCTTAGTAGCCATGAGGCCTGCGGTGTTGGTTTGTTGACTGAGCCATAAATAGCTGTGTCCTGAGAGCCTGGAAGCCCAGGATGGGCTGGCTGGGGCTCCGAGAGCCCGGCTGGTGTGTGAGGGCAAGGTAGGCTGGAGGCGGTGACTGGGCCTGGCACCTACCGCTGATCTCACCAAGCTGAGTCTTGCAGACACAAAGTCCTGCTGCCCCAGGGACCAGTGACCACACTTAGACACTGGGTATGTGGCCTCCCAGGGTGGGATTGAAGGAAAAGGGAGGAGGGAAGGGAAACCACTAAATGGAGGTCATTTGAGCCTCACTATGAAGAGGCCGGGTATGGAGAGTCATCCATTTGACCACTGAGGAAATGAGGCTCAGAGAGGTTATGTAACCTGTTTAAGGTCACACAGGATATGGGGAAACAGATTTGTAGGAGATGCAGCATAAACCAGTGATTTGTATCTGGAGGCAGATATCCAAAGCTGGATGTTCCCAGGTGAAGCTGTGTGAACTTGTGACTTCTCTCTGAGCCTCTGTTTCTTTAGCTGTATTAATAATGGCTCACACTTAAGACACACTCACTATTGCTTAGGCTCTGTTCTTCACCTATATTAACTCTTTTAATCCTCACGACAACTCCGTGAGGCAGGAGCCCATTTTACAAATGAGGAAACAGAGGCACAGAAAAATTGGGTTGCCCACAATCTCACAGTTACTGGCCTAGGCTCCAGACACCATGCTCTCAGCCCTGTGCTCTAGAGTGTCTGTAAAATACGGGCTTGTTGATCCAACAGATATTTCCAGGGCTCCTACTATCAGCCAAGCAGGCACTGTTCTGGGGATATAGGAGGGAACTAGACACAAGTCCCTGCCTCTAAAGGTGCCTTCAGTAGAGTTGGGGAGACAAAAAATAAGAAAACACAGATATTTCAGATGGTAGTATGTGCAATGAAGAAAAGCAAAGCCACTAGATGAGGGGACAGAGAGATGCGGGGTGTGGTCAGGGAAGGCTTCTCAGAGGAGGCAATGTGTAAGTTAATGTGAGGGAATGAACTCAGGGAATATCGTAGGGATAGGGGTTTCAGGATGAGGGTACCAAATCTGCAAAGGCCCCTGAGGCTGGAGTGGAGTGAAGGAAAGAGTGGCAAAAGGAGGGCCTTGAGGGAGGGTGTCAGCTCACATAGGTCTTGAAGGCCAGGCTAAGGACTTTGGAGGTAACAATACCCCCCGCCATGCACAGATATTATTAAAGGGTGTAACACACCTGAAACCTGGGATGTAGTAAGTGCTCCGTAAAAGGTCTCCATTCATGTTTTTTTTACTGTTGTGGCAAAATACACATAACATAAAATTTACCACTTTAACCATTCGAAAGTGTACAACTCAGTGGCATTTATGTAGTACATTCATAATGTGTGCAACCATCACCACTACCTAGATCCAGAACATTTTCATCACTCACTCCAAAAGGAAACCGTGTACCCACTAAGCAAACGCTCTCCATTTGCTCCTCTCTCTACATCCTGGGAACCACTAATCCTTTTTTTCTCTCTATGGATTTGCCTATTCTGGATATTAAATAAGTGGCTCTTTCATTTAGTATAATATTTTTCAAGGTTCATCCATGTTGTAGCATGTATCAGTACTTCATTCCTTTCTATGGCTGAATCATATTCCATTGTGGGGGCTATACCACACCTTGTTTATCCATTGATCAGTTGATGGACATTTGGGTTGTTTCTACCTTGTGGTTATTGTGAATGGTGCTGCTGTGAACATTCGTGTACAAGTCCTTGCTTTAGCACCTGTTTTCAATTCTTTAGGTATATACCCAGGGGAGTAGAATTATTGGGTCACATGGTAATTCCATGTTTAGCTTATTGAGAAACAGCCAAACTGTTTGTCACAGCGGCCATTACTCTTTTCATTGTTGTTATTATTATAAGGCTTCTGTTTCCTTGTAAGGAAATTTGTTTCCTTCTCAGCCCACTCTAATGGTGCCCCCAAAGGCCAGGGGGGCCGGATCCTGCTACCTGTCCCTCCCTCTCCTTCTCTCCCCCTCCCTCCAGCGCTGGCCTTCGGCTCACCGGGGCCCCTCTTGCAGGTGTTCGGCGACATGGACCAGGTGCGCATGACCTCGGAGGGCTCAGACTGCCGCTGCAAGTGCATCATGCGGCCGCTGAGCAAGGACGCGTGCAGCCGGGTGCGCAGCGGGCGGGCGCGAGTGGAGGACTTCTACACGGTGGAGACTGTGAGCTCCGGCACCGACTGCCGCTGCTCCTGCACCGCGCCGCCCTCCTCGCTCAACCCCTGCGAGAACGAGTGGAAGATGGAGAAACTCAAGAAACAGGCACCCGAGCTCCTCAAGGTAGACTTTCTGGAGTAAAGGCCGGGATGGGACCGCACTCCTGCGTGAATACCTAGCATAGGCTGGCGCTGGCTGTCCCTCCAATGAAAAGGCCACACGTTCTAAGGCAGGGGTCCCATTTCACAGGTGAGGAAACAGTGGCTCCCTGAGAGGAAACCAATTCCTGCCTAAGAGCATTCGGCCAGTCAGTGATGGAGGCAGCATCCTTTGGCTAGCTTACCTGGATAGAGCCCTTTACCATCTAGTAGCATCTATCCCAGTGTCCTGTGTTTTACCCAACCAGGTCATCTGTCAGCACCTCCATGTAGTATTTTGTGGCATTTGATTGTTTTTTATGTAATAACGTTTCCCATATTCACGTACCGCCTTCGTGCCAGATGTTGTGCGGAGCTCTTTTTTTTTTTTTTTTTTAAACATCTTTATTGGGGTATAATTGCTTTACAATGGTGGTGCTGAGCTCTTTTCTTTTTTTTTTTTTAACATTATTTCTCTAAATTCTTAAACCATTTTGTGAAGTATGGGATCTTTGTCCTCATTTTAGAGGCAAGAAAACTGAGGCTTGGAGAAGTTAGGTAACTGGCCCAAGCTCTCACATAATGACATGCAGCCGCAAGTCTATACCATATTTTTATGTAAATTTTGGGCTTATAGTCCCCTCCCCCCACCCCACCATAGGAAGATTAGAAAGAGGCGCCACCTCTAGGTGACACAGCCCTGTGCCGGGCCCACCACCAGGACCCATGGCTTGGACAGGCATGTGCAGGGAGACCACAGTCCCCCATCCAGCCTGGCACCTTCGTGCCATTCACACCATGCGCAACTCCGTGCTTGGAGGGCCTGGTGGGGCTGGGATGTGAACTCACGGCCTGCTGTGTCCAAAGCATGTGTTCTAAATCACCCTGCTCTCCTGTCTTCCTTTCTGTAATAGCCAGATACTTTGGTGGCTTTTGAGAGGATCCTTTTCTTTTATAATTCCTTCCAAACATGTGTCTGTTTTGCCCTTTTCGTGTCAAGAACTGTGAAGTTGGCTGAGATGTTACCCTACTTGCAAGCTAACAAGTTAGCCTGCTAGTTTCATGGACGCTGGCAGTAGACACGAGCCAGAGACAAAGGATTTTATCACTCACAGTCGCCAGAGTGTCTCCACTTTCTTGCACTGGTTCTCCCACTCACTTCCCACAGGGTGATGCAGTGAGGGCCAGATAACACCTGTACACACAGTGGGATGTTTTCCAAGAGAGGAGCCCCAACTTAGAGAATCCAGATCTCTTATAATGAGCACCAAGCACACCTTCCCTGCTCCAGAGGGAAACACTCTCTGGATGCTCCAAGGCTGTTCACTCTGCAACAAGATGGCCTGGAACAAGGACAGTCAGTGCCTCTGCAGGCAAGACATGCAGAAAAGCAAGAGGCCTGGGAAGAACTGTCTCCCGACATTTGGCTAAAAATGTTTTCTTTAAATTTAACTTTAGTTTTATTTTTGTAACTACTGGATGGATACCAAAACTCTCGAAGTTGGGGGTGGCGACTGAATTTTAGGCCAAGTGGCCTCCTGACAACTTGGCAGTTCCTGGACCACACTGTCTCCCAAACCCAGTAGGGCCCTGCAGACTCCAGGCACTGAAGCCATAGGCCAGTCTTCAGTTACAGGGACAAAACCAACTTTTGCTCAAATCCACTTCTCAACAACTGAATTGTAAGCATACTTGACATGAGGATAGACAAAACCTTTTCCTAAATGCTGGCTAATTTAATCCTTCCTACAGCCCTTTGGAGAGGGAACTTATGTTCCCAGCTTTACTTGAGGGAGGAATCTGAGGCCCAGAGAGGAACTGTGACTTGCCTAACATAACACAGCAAGAAATTTGAATCCAGGAATTCTCTGCTGTGTCCCCTTGCCCAGTGGAGAGGTCACTGGGCAGTTCTCTCAGCCGGGAGCTGTCCCTTCAGTGCACAGCAGCCATGGGGGGTTTTATTCAGCCTTAAAGGACTGGAGTGGAGCAGTGGTGGGATTAACCCAGCAGGAGGGGTCGTAGGAGGAACACAGAGAAGATACTCCGCCTCCTTGATACTGTTGGAGTATAAGTGAGTACCCGACAGGTACCCAGTGAGCCCCAAGAGGAGAAGTGGACAGAGGCAGTAGGAGACAGAGCTGAGGCCCCTCTCATTTGGCTAGGCTCCCCCTCCCTCAGTGGGCAGCCCCCCCAGGAGAGGAGGTTAGGGGAAGCCACTGTGGAGGGGAACAGGGCAACCCACCCTATACCTGCCCCTGTCTCTAACTCAACCCTTCCCCTCAAGCTAAGAACTGCAGCTGTGATTTAGCCTTAGTTGCATGGCTCTGAGGAGGAAGAATGGGATTCTAGATTCCCTTTCCTTCTGGACCTGAATTCGGCATGGCCCCACCCTTGAGGAATTCCAGTCCTATGGGGACACAGCTCCTGACCCCAGTAATGGCAGTGCGGTCAGTGCCGGGCCAATGGACGTCCCAGGGACTGTGGGAACCCAGAGGAGGAGGTAACATTACAGCTGGGCTTTGAGGGATGTGTAGGAGTCCCTCGAGCAGAGCAGAAATAAGAACATTCTGGGTGAGAGTAAGTGGAGTGGGTGTGACCCAGGGTGCCTCCCTGCCCTCTCTCTGCCCCAGCCCCACTAGCCGCCTGTCAGTTCCACACTGTACTTCTCAAACTATATGTGGTGAAAGACCAGTTTTTCAAACAATCTGTCAAGAACTGGGAATTCCTTGGCGATCCAGTGGTTAGGACTTGGCGCTCTCATTCCCAGGGGCCCAGGTTTGATCCCTGATCAGGGAACTAAAATCCTGCAAGCCACGTGGCTCGGTCAAAAATAAAATCTGTCAAGAACCAACACTCTTGTAAAATACTGTAAAAATGAATTGTTAGGAAAATGAATTGGAATAGAAACAGACACGCAAAATACAAGTCCAGTGTCGTATTATTAGAGTCTACAGATACAAAATTTCTCTGTCAAATGGCTCTTAAAGTTTATAAAAGCCTACGCTTGCTTTTTGTAATTATTTTATCACAGACTGGTAATGAGCAGCTTGGACTTGTGCTGGTCCGCAGACTACATTTTGAGTTGCTCGGCTCAAACACACCATGTGTCTTCGCACCTCCAGCTCTTTGCACGAGCTGTTCCCTTTGCCTGGAATGTCCTTCTCCGGCCATCGTTGTCTGATTTGTGCTCCTTCTCCAGAGCTCAGTTCAAACAAAACTTCCTGCTGGCAGACTTTACTAAACCACACACACTCCCAGACAAGGTCAGTGCCCCATCGTTAATGACCTGGGCACCTGTGTGTGTTCCCACCTGCATTCCCCGATCCAGGCACCTCTGTGTTACTCTGCACTCCTTGACAGCCTGTAAAGGACCATGAAGGCTCGTGTCTGTATTGTCATCACTGTCCTGAATGCCTGGCCCAGAGTGAACATTTGCTGAGGCCGAAGAAGGTGGCAGGGGCAGATCAAGAAGGGCTTGAATGCCAGGGTCAGGAGATAAGTAGTCACACTTGGGCAGTGGGGAGCCACAGCAAGTAATCTAGCAGGGAAGAGACCCATGGTCAAAGCTGTGCTTTGGGAAGCCAGTTTTGGTGGCCATGAAGGCAGCAGAAGTGAAGCTAGGAGGTCCCATTTAGCCGCCTGGAATAGTAATCATCATTGCTGGTATTCATGAAGGCCTTGCTGTGTGCCCATTCTGAGCTGAGCCCTATCCAGACGGCACTGCTCCGCTCCACAACCCTGCTGCCCATTTCACAGAGAAGGAAGCTGAGGCCCAGGAGAGTCTCCGTGCATGGTCCTCAAACTGAACTCCACAGAGCCCTGGGGTACCATGCAACCCCTCGGAGTCTGAACAAGGTTGTAGGGGAACAGAGAAGACTCGAGGCCCTATCCCTGCTTCCACCAGAGCCCCCCACCCCCTTTTTCTGTTCTAGAGATCAAAGTCTATTCAGAGAAGAACTCTCTGGCTTAAAACAGCTTGAACACCCCTGGGAGAGTGGGAGTAAAACTGTGTTGGAAACAGCTGGCCAAGGCCAGACAGGAGCATGCTCAGGCCCTGAGAGCGCGTACAGGGGTGGCTGGAGGAACCACCCGCTGGAAGCAAGGGAAAGCTGATCTCCCAACCGGCTCCTTGTACCAAGGTTTCCCTGACACTCTCGCTGGCATCTTGGCCACTCTAGCTAGGATGCTGGGCTACTAGATGCCCACACCAATCAGGCATTGCCTTCAGGCTGCCCCAGGAGGACATAGACTCCCAGGCATTTTGGTGGGCAGATGGCTCTTTGAAGAGAGTCACAGATGCAGACTGTTAAAAGGAGGCACATGGAAGCCAAGGCTGGGCACAAGAAACAGAAGCAGGGATCCAGGGGATGTGGATGGAGCTCCCCCCATGTCCACTACACACCTCGTGGTGTTGTTCAGGATTAAGTGAAATGGCTCATTCAAGCCCCTATACAGTGTCTGCCATATAGAAGTGCTCAAAAGAGCTTTTCTTGTGTTTATGAGCAGGCTGGGTCTAGTCAAGCAGATCACTCTGAGGCTCTGGGGTTCATGCTCTGGTGGGGCTCCTTTTGCACCCTCTGTGCCTGGCTGCGTGCTGTGCCTTCTCCCTAACCCTCACCCTTCCCCGGGCAGCTGCAGTCCATGGTGGATCTCCTGGAGGGCACCTTGTACAGCATGGACCTGATGAAGGTGCACGCCTACGTCCACAAAGTGGCTTCCCAGATGAACACGCTGGAAGAGGTAAGGGCAGGGCTCGAAACAGAGGCCAGGCTGGTGCAGTGCTGGCGGCCAAGGGCAGTGTCCGAAGGGGCCTAGGCAATTCTGTCTGGACCCTGGTGGCTGTTAGAAGCTGGACTCCTGCAGGGAGCTGGGAGAAGGAGATACAGGCCACAGGGTCCAGCCTTTGAGGAAGAGGTCTGACTGGGCCTCAAGGGCCTGTAGGAAGCTGGAAGGCTGGGTGGAGAAACTGAGGCACCTGCTGGTTGTATGAAAGAGGTGCAGAGGGGGCTGAAACTTGCAGTCGCCCTCAGTTCCTCAAGACCAGGGCCCATATATTGCACAAGTCTGGGGCAACCATTTGCATGAAACACCAGCATTGTGCAGGACCGGCCAAGCTCACGGGGGCCAGGCTCGAGTTGGCATGGCTGTTCAAGGACCCACCTACCGTAGAGGCAGAGGTGCTAAGTGTCTTCTCCTGGTCAGGGTAAATGTGCTGGAGGGCTGGGCGGGTGGCTGATACTGCCCCCTGAGGACAGGGACAGAGTTGAGTGAGCATGGAGGTTCAGGCTGCAGGTTTGAGGTTTGCATCTCTGCTGGCACAGCCTGGCCTCCGCCTGTTTCCTGCATCCGGTCCCTGCTGGGCTGCTGGGAGCCTGGGGATATGCAGCTGCCAGGAGGGGCGTGAAGGCTTCCTTTCCCAGCTTCCTTTCCACAGGGAGGGGGGCACCTGGGCATCCTGTGCCCCACGAGAGGAGATTAACCCCTTACTCAGCCCAAAGTTGGGGTCACAGTGGCTTCAATTATTCAAAAAGTGTTTGGTGAGTATCTCTTATGTGCCAGGCCCATGCCAGCATGGCAGAATGGTAACAATCGTTGGATTTCTACTGTGCACCAGTATTTCCTGTGCATCTAGTACATGCCAGGCTCTCCTGTTGTTGGTTCTACAGTTAGCCTCCTTTGACCTCTCCTCTGGTAATCTTAGGAAATGTTAACTCACTTCACGCAACTGTGAGCCAGACAATCTGGAGGGTATGTCTGCAGAGCCTGGAACAAACCAGAAATGATTTCTGCAGCCACAAGGAAATGATTTTTAAATTATCTTCTGTTTTGCATTATCTGTGCTTTGCTTCTGTTCACTAAGTGATAGCTATGAAAAAAAAAGAAAAAGAAAAAGGTTTTGCTAACACTGGGGGGAGGCGGAGAGAACAGCCTCACTGAGGAGGAGATGGCTCCCTCTGCCTAAGGGAAAAACATCGCAGGAGGTCCAGTGACAATCTGGGGTCCCAGCTTCCTTCTGCTTTCTTCCCTTACATCAGTGTCCTCAACCAGGGGTGATTTTGCTCCCCAGGGGACAGCTGGCACTATCTGGAGGCATTTCCGGTTGTCACAGTTTGGGGGAGGTGGGTGGCGGATGCTATCAGTCCTAGCGGGCAGAGGCCAGGGATGCTGCTAAACACCCTACAGTGCACAGGGCAGCCCTACAGCACCCAAATGTCAGTAGTGCTGAGGTTGAGAAACCTGCCTTACACAGTGTGCCTTCTGTCCAACCTGTGATCCAGGTGGGAGTGGGGCTAGGGGCTGCTAAAGCCAGGCAGAGTCCCCAGCAGTAGGGAGACAAAGACGCAGGGCAGGAGAACAAGAGGAAGAGTAAAGGTGGGGCTTGGTGCGGTGGGAGGAGCCAAGCCTGCCCAGGAGAGAAGTCGGAGGCCTGGAGACTAGGAAGGGATCAGAGACCGTAGCAAAACCCTACAGAGTTCCGGTGTTTGAGTATTTTATTAAAAAGAGGTATTTATGTATTACTTGCTAAATTAAAAGGTAATTTTAAAGTAGCAAAAGATTGGTAGCAACTTAAAAGGTGGATCCGTAAGGGACTGGCTAAATACATTTTGGCCCATCCATACAGTGGAAACTGTGTGGCGAGTAAAAGGTATGGGGAGTGCTATATATACAGATATGCAAGAGTTCCCAAAATAGGCTCAAGTGAGAAAGCAACGTGCAAAGGAAAGGAAGGCAGGGAGGAAGGGAGGGAACGCCCCGCCCATTCCCCCAGGCCCTGCCCAGGAGACTGGGCAGCAAAGCCTTATGGCAGAAGCTGGGGTGTCCCCCGGGGCTGGGGACAGTCAGAGGCTGGAAAGGTCTTGGGTCCCGCCCCCACAGAGTGTCAAGGCCAACCTGAGCCGGGAGAACGAGGCGGTGAGGGAGAGCATGCGCCACTTCAGGGAGCAGCTGGGGCGCTACGAGAACCACTCAGCCATCATGATGAGCATCAAGAAGGAGCTCTCCAGCCTGGGCCTCCAGCTGCTGCAGAAGGACGCGGCCGCGGCCGCGGCGCCCGCCGCTGCCCCAGCCCCCAGGCCTGGCAGTAAGGCTCAGGTGAGGCCTGGGCTCTTGTGACGGGCCAGAAGGTGGGTGGGCTGGGAGCACAGTGTGCCAGGACCTTGGCCCTGAGGGCCAGCTGGGTGGGGCTTCGGGGCTGCGGGATGGGCCGAGGGCTGGCACAGCGGGGGTTCCGTGGCAGGGCGGGGGCAGTGGCTGCCTGCTGCTCAGTGAGCCATCAACACAGGTGAACTGGGGGCAGACGTGGGGCTCCAGCCCAGGGACACGGTTGTAGCGATGACCCTCCCTGCCTGGTCCTGGGGAACCAGGTCGGCTGCGGCAAAACCACTTCTAACCTCCCCTGCTCCGGCTGGGCCCCTGGCTGGGTCAGGCCTGCTCATGGGTAGATGGACAATGCCTTGGGGACCCCAGCCGACTAATACCACTTCATCCAACCCATCCTGGGGTGGAGAACTCCTGCAGCAAACACCCAGCCTTCCATATTCAAACTCAGTGCACAAAGTGAGCAAAGGCCCTCACCAGGCTGAGCCACCAGACACACAACACACCTTCGGGCAGATTTGAAAAAGGCCCTCTTGTAGGCAGACATGCTGCAGAAAAGGCTCTCCCACAGGCCAGATAAATTAAAAGGAGAAGCCCCCTTTGGGTGGATAAATTGTACAAAGGCTCCTTCCTGTGACAGACATGTACCAGGGTGTGCGGCTTGGCAAATGGAGTACAGACTAGACTTCAGTCCCATTCGTGCCCTTTTGACCAGTTCCACATGCAGGATACAGCCCACCACTCCCACAGCGGCCTTGTGTTTTGGTGAGTGGAGGAAAAAGGGAGCTGACTTCTTCGCAGACATTATCTCAGTTAATCTTATAGCCACCTGCGAGGAAGGATGCTCGTCGCCAGTGTGGGCAGATGAAGAAACACGGAGCGGGGTCACTCAGAGAAGGTGGCTGTGTTGGAACCCGGGCCTGCCTGACAGCCGAGCCCACGCTCTTCCTCTCCACCCCTCAGCCTCCGTGCTGACATTTTGACAATGGGGCTATTTGTGTCTGCAGCAGGGACCACCTAGATGCTGATAAAGCAGGAGGAAGCCTAGTGCCTTGACCCAGAGCTGGCTTCCTGCTCATTCGTGTGCCAATTCCACAGTAAGAATGAATCCTGTTTGGGCAGTGGCACAGAAGGTCTAGATCCTGTACTTACTGTATCTCCTGGAGACCCTGCCTAACAATGGGTGATGTCACCGGCCCTAGGTTCTTGTGCCAAGCCAGCATCAGAGGCATTTAAAAGGAAGCAAAAATAACAAAATTCACAACATGTTAGAAACAGCATGCCCTAAGGTCAATGCCCCGGTGACCAACCATCCCAGTTTGCCCAGGACTGAAGGGTTTCCCAGGATACAGGACTTTCAGTGCTAACACTGGGAAAGTTCCATCACACTGTGATGAATTGGTCACCCTGCCTTGGGGCCTGAGAACCTCTCCCTGCCCACACACAAAGATCAATGAGTGAGAGGGACAGGGATGGGAAGCTGCCTTCCCCAGGGAGCACACCATTGTAGTCTACCCCCAGCGGGGAGTGTACAGGAGTTGGGAAGTAGAACAGGAATCTAACCTATCAGGCTGGGCTTCAAGCCTGCAGGGGAGCTAGAGAGCTGAGTGGGGAAACTGAGGCACACCCCACTCATGGATGTAACTATGGGAGGAAAGCTGTGACTGCATGAGCACCTGGGATGCAGGGCCAGGAGCGACATGGCCATTACCAGCCCCCACACGCTGAGCCTCCTGACGCCCCGCAACATCCCTTCTACCATCCTCCAAATCTGAGACTTCCCTTCTCCCCCAGGACACAGCTGGAGGGAAAGGCAAAGACAACAACAAATATGGCAGCATGCAGAAGAGCTTTGTAGACAAGGACCTCCCAAAACCTCCTAAGGAGAAGCTGCTGAAAGTGGAGAAGCTGAAGAAGGAGGGCAAGGGCAGACTCCCCCAGACCACAGCCAAGCCCCGGGCCCTGGCCCAGCAGCAGGCTGTGATCCGAGGCATCACCTACTACAAGGCGGGCAGAAAGGAGATGACCGAGGCCATGGCTGGTGAGTTAGAGGAAGATTGGAACCTTGGGGAGTGGGGGCCCCTACAGGGACCCAGGGTCTTCTCTACAGTCAGGCTGCCCCAGATCTCAGCTCCATGGGTTACCTGTTGGTGCCCTTTGCTCGTCCTGGGGTTGTTGGGGATGAAATGATCAAATCAACACAAAGGGCCACTCAGTTCCTCTCCAGTAGTTATAGCTGTCTCCACCCTCACTGGCCTTTTCCTTCTTCATTGAAAGATGTGCGGAAGGTTCACTATGTACGTGCTGTACCTTCCGGACTTTCTGCCTAACACGGAGCTCACAGTCTAGTGGGAAAAAGCATACCCATAACCAGGCAGCTGCCTCTGGTGGGCGGGCAAACGCAGGGACCAGACCAGGGTTCTGGGAAGTGACCTGGGGCCTTTGAGGCACCTCCCATTTCCAGACTGGCCTTGGAGTGGATGGCCTCTCCAGCACCTCCCACTCTTTTCCCCCCAAAGAAGAGCCCACAGACTCTTGTATCTTTCTTACAGCTCCCTGCCCGATCACGTGAAGGACAACAAAATAATGAACCGAGAAACAAGAGACAAAATTTCCAAGAGTTCCCAAATTTCTGGGCCATCCCCACTGGTGTGGCTCCTGATTCTTCCCCTGAGCCCCTCCCCAGATGCCTGCTCTCCTCTGATGTCCCTGAGAGGTGTCCCAAGCCTGCTCCCCCTTCCAGGGTCCTGCTGACCACCTCCTCCAGTGAGGTTCTCTGCCCAGCCCATGCCCAAGGGGGCCAGGGGTAGAACTGTGAGGGACCAGTCTCCCAAGAGCCCCCTCAATTCTTGGCCTCTCAGGGCTCAGGGGCCTCTTCTCCCAGCTCCTGGTGCCAGCTGCTGGCTCTGAGTCCTGCCAGGTCAGCCTAGCCACGGCACAGAGCCTCTGACCCCTGGCCAGGGCTCTGCCCAGGAACAGCTGCAGGCATCTGACTCTGCCAGTGAGGGCCGTGGGAACAAGCCCCTGCCCTGGCAGGCTGCCAAGGCTGGGCCCCACTGAGGCCTGCTGACGAGAGGGGGTGCCCGCATTCCCGAGAGACTCTAGGGGCTGCTCCACAGCAGGGCCTGGCTAAACCCCCGTGCAAAGAGGAAGCCCCGCAGGGAGAGAAAAGGAAGAAGTCGGGTGATTGTCTTGGAGTCAAGGGGCCTCAGTGCATCTCTGGGGGCCACACCATCGCGGTAACAACAGCGCCATTCCTTTGTCTCTGGCGTCACAGCCTGCTGAGTCGTTTCACACATGCTGCTGCACTTGATCCAGCAGAGGAAACAAGCTCAGAGAGGTGAAGTGACAGCCTCCAGGTTTCACGGCGAGTTAGTGGGACTGGAACCCAGAGGCTGAGGAGTTTTTGTCCCCTGCGCTGTGCCACTGAGTCTTTCCCTACCCAGACCCCATCCATTCCAACCCAGGAAAGCGTGGGTCAGGGAGGACGCAGAGATGGCCCCAAACCAGTCCCACGGAGATGAAAAAGTCCTATCAGTAAAGCCCGTGCCAGCAGGAGTGGAAGAAGTGGGGGAGGGATGCCAAGAAAGCTGAGAGATGGGAGATAGGAGATGAACGAGGGGGCAGAGACAGAGAACTGGGATCCAGAGGTGACGGGAAGCTGGCTGCACCTGCCCTTCCCTACCTGAAGTGGCAAATCCTGGGTGAGAGAAACTAGCGGGTGTTTCCAGGGCAGTGGACTAGGAGAAAGTCTGTAAAATGGGAGCAAGGGTGTCTGCCTCCTGGAATTGGATCCAGGAAATGAAAGAATTGGTACAAAGGGACGTTGAGGGGGGAAAGGGGTCTCACATCTGGCACCTCATATTCGCCAGGATCTGTGCAAATGTCTTGTGCACATTTTCCTCTAATCAACACAACAGCTTGACGTGGTGGACCTCATGACTCATTTCACGGAAGGGGAAGCCAAGGCCCACTGAGGCAGGGGACTTGGCCGAGGCCACTCATCTCAGGGGCCTATAGCCAGTCTGCTGACCGTGAAGCTTTCCCCACCTCCCACTTCTCAAGGCCTTTCACTCCTTAGGGGCCACCCGCACGTCTCCCCCATGGCCCCAGCGCTGGGACCCGGTGGGTCTGGACCCCGGGCAGCGGCAGTGCTGCTGGGATGTGAGCACAGGGTCTTCTCTCCACAGATAACGCCCTCAAGGGCACTTCCTGGCTGGAGCAGCGGCCACCCCGGGTGGAGGGCAGGCAGCCTGAGCCCAACTCAGCAGAGCGTGATGAGACTGGGCCCAGGGCCTCTGCGGGAGCGGACTTGGCCCCTGGCACCCCTGCCTCGGATCCCACCCCCACCCCTACCCTGACTCCCATCACTAGTCCCCTGCCCACCACGCCACGTTCACGCCCAGAAGTCCCCAGCCAAGGTGAGTAAGCCTCCCAGGAGTCAGCAAACTACAGCCCGTGGGCCAAACACAGCCTATAGCCTGTTTTTGTACAGCCCTTGAGCTAAGAGTGGTTCTTACATTTTTTAAGGGTTGTTAAAGAATATGGGACAGAAGTATGTGGTCTGGAAAGTCTAAAATGTTTGCTATCTGATCGTTACAGAAAAAGCTTGACAACATTAACAGTGAAACAAGGTAGTGTTTCCAACAAATTCTTCTTAAAACGTCACCTAGAACCCCATCATCAAATCCAGCAACTATTTTCACTTCTGTATTTCCTCTGTCTAGTCTTTGGCCCTGTTTTTATCTCCATGTTTATAGTTTTGGCTTGTGTCTTTGGTAGAAATCTTCCTCATTAAGTCATCGATCGAGCCCGTCCTTCTGGAGGGCATCTTGGCTACCTGTGATAACAAGACAAAACCATTCCCTACTTTGGTCCACGTGCATTCCACTTCTAGGAATCTCTTTCCTAAAGGATCCATCAGATATGTGAACAACAGCTGCAGCTTAACTGGTTTCCTTGCAGCCTATTTCTAATGTCAGAAAACTGAAAATAATCTAAAGGCCTAACACTGAGGGGACTGGTTAAATAAATTCAAGGGCGCAGCTGTCTGGCGGCCTGGTGGAACCTTGAGATCACATCATTAAAAGGCCATTTAATGATGTGAGAGATTGCTCAGTGGAAGGAAAAAACAGGATACCTAAAACTGTATATTCAGAATCATGTTTTTTTTTAAGTATGTCTGCATGACTATACATGCAGAGAAAAAAAAGGAAAGGAAGGAAATACAACATGTTTAAAAATTTCTTTGAATAATAGAATTTTGAATGATTTTTATTTTCTCCATTCTCCTTTTCTGAATGTTCTGTGTTTTCTACAATGATCAGACATTGCTTTGATCACGAAGAAAGAAAAAAGAAATACATAATCCTACAAACAAAACCTCAGGAGGGATTTAAGTAAGACCCGGATAACGTTCCCAGGACTGTTGCTCTGGCTTAGCGTCTGTGGGTCTGTGTACCAAATGCTGCACCCCTTGCTCCCCACAGGCAGAGAGGCGAGCTGCGAGGGCACCCTCCGGGCCGTGGACCCCCCTGTGAGACACCACAGCTATGGGCGCCATGAGGGAGCCTGGATGAAGGACCCCGCTGCGAGGGATGACAAGATCTATGTCACCAACTACTACTATGGAAACAGCCTGGTGGAATTCCGCAACCTGGAAAACTTCAAGCAAGGTCAGGGACCCCTGTGATGGGAAAGGGGCAGGTGTGGGTAGCCTAGGGAGGGTCCCCCATGGAGACTTGGCCCTCCTTTGCCTTGTGGTTTCCTGTGGTCCAGACTTCCCCTGCCTGGCCTAGCTCTGAATGGTCAGCCACCCCAAGAAGAGGAGTCTGGGGGCACCCCCTATGTGCTGGCCCCAGGCCAGAAGCTGGAATGCAACAGCAAACAAGATGGACATGGTCTTGCCCTCATGAGTGTAATTTACTGTCAAGGGTAACAATGCTTAGAATTTCCACTTGTTGAGGGCTTATTATGTGCTAATCACCAGTGTGTATCAGCTCACGATATCTTTGAGGTGGGGGTTATCACCCTGTTTTACAGATGAGCAGAGCCCCAGGCCTTACAGGACCTTCAGGTCTGGGCAGGGAAGGGCAGAAATTTGGTTATCAGATCTGGAACATGATGAGGGGAAAGGGTCATTTAGACATGAGCTGCCCTCCAGAAATGCACAATCTGATGTGCATGGCAAAGGCTTCAAGAAACAATTTCAGTGTAGTGCTAGAGGGAGGCCTCGGGGGCTATGGGGACCCAGCCTGGAGATCAGGGAAGACTTTCCAGAGGAGGTGATGCTGAGGCATTCCCCAGGCAGATAGGATGGGAAATGGCAGTCTAGGCAGAGGAAACAGCGTGGGCAAACGCCCTGAAACAAAGCACAGGGGCTGGTAACAGCCTGTATCTAAATCCTGGCTGTGCTGTTCCACAACCAGTGACCTTGAACCCTCTGAGCCTGTTCTCTCCCCGGCAAATGGGATAATAATAGTACCTCCTTCATGGGACTGTCTTGATGGGATCAGATAACTGGCCCAGCTCCAGGCCCATAGCTCACTCAGTATCCTTGCTGGGCCACCCAAGAGCCCTGGTCCCTGGCCTCCCTGGTCCCTGGGGTGGGCTGGGGTTTTTTCGGGAAGCTCTGGTGTGACCTTCCGCCCTCCGCACGCAGGCCGCTGGAGTAACATGTACAAGCTGCCCTACAACTGGATCGGCACAGGCCACGTGGTGTACCAGGGCTCCTTCTACTACAACCGCGCCTTCACCAAGAACATCATCAAGTACGACCTGCGGCAGCGCTTCGTGGCCTCCTGGGCGCTGCTGCCCGACGCGGTGTACGAGGACACCACACCCTGGAAGTGGCGCGGCCACTCGGACATTGACTTCGCCGTGGACGAGAGCGGCCTGTGGGTCATCTATCCCGCTGCGGATGACCACCATGAGGCCCAGTCCGAGGTGATCGTGCTGAGCCGCCTGGACCCCGGCGACCTGTCAGTGCACCGTGAGACCACGTGGAAGACGTGGCTGCGGCGAAACTCCTACGGGAACTGCTTCCTGGTGTGCGGCATCCTGTACGCCGTGGACACCTACAACCAGCGGGAGGGCCATGTGGCCTATGCCTTCGACACGCATACAGGCACCGACGCCCGCCCGCAGCTGCCCTTCCTCAACGAGCACGCCTACACCACCCAGATCGACTACAACCCCAAGGAGCGGGTGCTCTATGCCTGGGACAACGGTCACCAGCTCACCTACACCCTCCACTTCGTGGTCTGAGCGAGACCTGGGCTCACGGGAGAGGAGTGGCCGTGGGCATGGGGGGCTCCCCACAGTGACTCCTGCAAGGGACTCCCTCAGCAAATATTTATTTACTGGGCCCAGGCCTGGAGCTAGGTGCTAGGCAGTGGGCACAGCCAGCTCAAGCTTCCTCAGCACTCAGTGGAGTAATAATCACTTACATTTGCACGACACTGCCAAGAGCTTCATGTGCACTAACCCACTTAATCCTCCTGACACCCTTGGAGGTAGAGACAGTTAAGCCCATTTAACAGGTGAGGAGACTGAGAGGCCTCACTTTGGATCCGGCAAGCCCATTTTACAGATGAGACCTGACCATGCTCTACCCTAACCTCTCCCCTACCTCCAACCCTCTCCCCTCTCCCCTCATTTCTCTTGTTCTCTCAAGTCTATCTCCCTTCCCCGGGGCTACTCAAAACCAGAGGACTTTGGGACCAACACACTAGTGTTGGGTGGAGGCCCAGCTCTGCGTGCCACCCCAGGCCCCTGTTCTGACGGAGCTATTGGTGGCCCTGGGGCTTTGGGCCCTTTGGCTAATGGGCTAATGTCCTTGTTCCATGCCTTTGGCCAGCCCCCCATCCCCACCCCACCCGCTGTCTGACCACATTCCAAACCTCCACAGTCACCCAGCCACTGAGCAGAAACCACACCCCGAGAAAAAATACCAGCCCCCGTTCCAAGACCCCCCCCAACCCGTACTCATTTTTATTTTCTCTTATTCTTCATCAGTGCCGTCATTTGTTTCTGCAGCAGCAGCTGAGAAGGCTGCAGGCAGCTGCCTGCCAGCAGTGACTCTACCAGGGTGGGGAACTGGGCCAGGCCCCGAGGCTCCCTCTCCACCCAGAAGTGCTGGCTTTGGCCACATACCCAGGCTGTGGGACCTCTCCCCAGTCCCTCCCAGAGCCTTTGAGCCTGGGGTCCACCTCATCCTTTCTCTCTGGGCCTTTGAACCCACAACCTATACGCACTCAGGGATACCTCCAGGTCGGCCACGAGCAAGACCCTAGGCCTGAGGCTGGGTGGCACCAGGATGAAACAGGTTTCTTCTTCCTTGTCAGTCCTAACCTGGTTATTTGGTGGGCTGGCCTGGGGGACCGGGGGAGGCTGAGATCTGGGCAACCAGGTCCAGAGGAGGCTTCGGACCTTCTGGGTGCAGGGAGGAGTCAGAGGTGAAAGCTGGGAGGGAAGGAGAAAGGGATCTGTGGATCAGACTTTTCCTGGCTTCAGAGATAATGGTGCCAGGGCTGCCCCGAGCCCAGGACTTGGGGCTGAGGGTGCACAGGTGGGCTCCCCCGAGCCTCAGACCCAGCAGCCCCGGGGACAAGACCTTCAGGCCTGCCCCACATCTGCTTTGAACAGTATTTTTAGACCTGGAAGAAGTTCTCCGGTCTGACTCCCTATATCTACAAAGGAGAAATAGGCCCAGAAAGGTTTAGAGAATGGCTCAGGGCCACACTGGGAACAGGACCCAGCTGATCTCCTTCCAGAAGGGCTTTGTCTTTTTCCTTTATTCTCCACGCTCAGAGGCAGCTAGGCAATAGACCACCCAGCACCTAAGTCATCCCAACACCTTTGAGGGGTGTTTACTGCTGATCTCTACACAACCCCGGACCCTGCTTCTTTCATTCTGTCCCCATGCCAGCTCCCAGGTATCTGTATATATGAACACCCAGCTGCCATGTTGGGAAATTCAGCTGCATACCCAAGAGTGTAAAGAAATGCATTTTGTGCAGGATACATTTCTTTCAGGCATTGTCAGGTGATGTTGTTTTGTTTAAGCCGTAACTCACTCCAGAAGTAAAGGGGAATGATGACGCCCAGCCAAGCAAGGCCTGACTCATAGTGGTGGACACATCCAGCCTCCCCCGCCCAACTGAACTCTGAGGGCTCCACTTAGAAACTCTTCAGGGGGCTGCAAGTCCCAGCGTTTCCCTTGGCCCTGGGTGTGGGTTTTAGAAGACTCTGTCTTTCGTGATATCATGTGAGAAATGTTCAGGCTCCTCTTTCCCCATTAGTCTTAGAAAAGGGAAAGTTAGAATGGTCCTTTGGAAAAGGACAAGCAAAATGGTTTTCTCGGGGAGAGGATGCCGGCTGCAGCCTCTAAACATTCACTGAGCCCCTTCTGTTTTCAGGCCCTTGTATGTAGGTTATGTTGTAGGTACAATTATTTTCCTCATTTTACAGATAGTCAAACTGGAGCCCAGAGAGGTTAAGTGGAGGCAGGGTCAAGTGGAAAGCCAGGTTTCCAAATCGGTAATATAACCTGAGCATCAACAGTGGGCTAAGCAAGCCATGTGCATATTCTTGCATCTTCACAACAGTGGAAGGTATGTACTCTGAGTGTGTCCATTTTACAGACGAGGAAACTGAGGTGAAGGGACTTACCCAAGCACAACAGCTTAGCCTGTAGCACAGTCAGGTTTTCAGGGCTGGTCAGCACATGTTCTTTGCCAACTCTGTGTCACTCTAGCAGCAGCTCCAGAAATGGTGGTCGTTGCATTTAACCAGTGTAGCCAAGCCACGAATTGCATCTACATAGGAGACCCAAGAAGGAGGTTGGGGTCAGTTTATAAAGAGCCTTGAATGCCAAACCAGAGAAAAGAAAATTCCAAGACAACTGGATTTTGTTCTATTGGTGACAGGAGGCAGGGGAGAGTTTTTGTTGTGGGATTTATTACAGTTGGTAACAGTACTTCAAACAAAGAAGGAGAGGGCTAGCTTTTCCTACCGACCTCAGCTGTGACAGCAAAGGAAGTTGTCTCTGGTGTTTCTGAACAACATGCTATGTGAAGGGGCTTTGGCTGCCACCTTTGAGTCCTCCCAAGAGATTTCTAGACCTTAATATTTAATTTGCTCTGTCTGGGAGGCAGCCCTAAAGGTGAGGCTGGGGGTTTTTCCTGGGAATGACTTGAGGGCTACTGAAAGCCCGTATGTTCTAAAGCACCTTTTCCTCCATGACAGCACTGGAAACCACTCTGGTGACAGGAGGACACAGCACTGGATGGTTGTCAGGGAGCCCTGGATAGGAGTTAGGGAGTACTAGGTTAGAATCCAGCTATGCTTCTGACATGCTGCACAGAGGGGACAGATGTCAACTCCCTTTTATGGCTGAAGACCTGCAGCTTAGTGAGGACAAAGGGCAGCTGAGGGCCCAAGCAGTACCCTCCTAGAGCTAGAAGTCACCTTTACATACATTATCACTAATCCACCCAGGAACCCCAAGGTTGGTATTACTTTTCCCTATTACAGGGAGTGAACCTCAAGTTCAGAAACGTTAAGCAACCTGCTCAGGGTCACAAATCTAACAAGTAGTAGAGTCAAGAGTTGAACCAGGTCTGTTTTTACACCAAAGCCCCAAACTAACTGTTGTTAGGAATTTTGTAACCAGTCAGGTTTTCTTCCTTGCTTTGGCTAATGGGAAGCTCAAAGTCAAATTTGAGATTATTTTTAACAATTGTACTGGGTCTCCTACTGGACTCTGGCTTCATTCTGGCTTTCTGCTTTTACCTTTACCCTGATCTCTTTATTTTTATTATATTGTATTTTATCTATTTTTGTAAATTGCCACAATACCTTTTTTTGCAACAAGGTGGAAAATACCTAAATAAATACGTGATCAAAAGCTTGATTTAAAAGTCTTGACTAAATGCTATGGTCTGCATCCTTATCATAACACAGACATTTAATAACTTTAAAACAATACTTTGTTATGAGAATCAGCCTTGTTGCTAGAAACTGATCTGGATTATGAACTAGGGCAGAAGAATCCAACTCAGGCTGACAACCAGGCCCCTCCCAGTGAAGAGGAGAAGCAAGCCATTCCCAAAGGTATGCAGACACTACCTTGCAGCCCCGCCTTCAGCTGCAGAGAGAGAACCCCAGGGAGGGAGCCTTGAGCATCACTTAGTCCCATGTTCTCAAACTTCAGTCCTTCATGTACAGACCCTCGTTGTGATCTTTGTCATTTCCCTCTACCATCTTCAGTATAGTTTACTATTTCTTTTTTCAATCATTTCATTCTTTTTACTAAAATAATTTTATTTCAAAGGGAAGCTTTATAAGCTGTCAGCAAAAACGAAAACAAAAAATCTTTAAAAAGATTTTTTTAAGTAGGAATATTACAATAGTAAAAAGAAAGCCAGTGACCACAAACACAAGGTGACCGGGATGCGACACAGAACAAGCAGCACTGTCGCATCCCACTGGACACCGTGCCGGTGAGGCTGGCCAAAGCGCTTTGTGTAAAAAGGAAGATTAGCAAATGTTCAAGGGACATAAAGGGCAAACCAGCAGCAAGTGGATATTGTCCTTGATGTAATCAGAGGGATGGGATTGGAAGGGAATAGCTTCTCCCATGTGGCTTAATGGCCCTTCACGTGGTGGCTTAGGTACCTCCAAGGAGTTCTCAAACCACTGATGGGTGACTTGGATTTAGACTAGCTTCCCAAACACACACACACACACACACACACACACACTCACTCACTCATTCAGCCAGGCCTTCCCTCCCCGGCCTCCCCCAGCTACAGGCCAGCCTCGGCAGAGCCCCTGCCTTGCCTGGTAGCTGGGCACTGTCCCTGTGGCCCTGGGCAATGACGAGGGTCCCAATCCCCACAGTACAGACAGGTCAGAAGCACAATGCCACACCTACCATGGCAGAGGCTGATGGGAACATGTCCCTCTCACAATTCAGACTCCACTAGGGCTGACCCTAGTCCCAAGCAAGCCAAACATGGCTGGGTTTTAGGTAATCTGGACCATGGCCTCCCCTCTCTGACCCCCTCGCCAGCACCAGTCCCATCTGCTCTCCACCCCATCCTCCCCAGCCTTTGCATCAGCTTTGCATCCCTCTGCCTGGTACACTGGTGCCTGCACCTGTGCGTGGTTGCCTCCCTCTGGTCACTCAGGTCTCAGCTTCCCCAGGGAAACTGTCCTTCAATGCTGAGTCTAAAGTCATCCCCATCGGGCTTCCCTGATGGCGCAGTGGTTAAGAATCTGCCTGCCAATGCAGGAGACACGGGTTCAAGCACTGGTCCAGGAAGATCCCACATGCCACGGAGCAACTAAGCCCGTGCACCACAACTACTGAGCCTGCGCTCTAGATCCCACAAGCCGCAACTACTGAGCCTGCGTGCCACAACTACTGAAGCCTGCGCGCCTAGAGCCCATGCCCCCAACAAGAGAAGCCACTGCAATGAGAAGCCCGCATGCCACAACGAAGAGTAGCCCCTGCTCGCTGCAACTAGAGAAAGCCTGTGCACAGCAACGAAGACCCAAAGCAGCCAAAAATAAATAAATAAAATTAATTTTTTAAAAAAACGTAAAAATAAATAAATAAAGTCGTCCCCATCACAAGCCCTCTCGTCTCTTCACTAGCAGGTATTTATTTATTAGTTTTCCTGCTTAGGGCCTGTCTCCTGTCACTGGAATCTGAGCTCCATGAAAGCAGAGCTTGCTCCCTACTTGTTCACCAGCACCCAGAAGACCCCCAACAAATGTCTGCAAATAACCGAGGGATCTGTCTCAGAACCTCGGGCAAGTTCATGAACGGTCTGCTGAGCAAGCCACCCTTGGTTCCGAGGTCATGGCCCCTGAGTGGGCCACGCTTCTTTCATTTTATTCGTGCAGTGTATTTGTTGAGGCCATCCCTCAGTCAGGTTCCAGGCAGAAACCTCTAGAATGCAATCTCAGATCACTGAGGTTGGAGGGCAGATGGGATATTTCCAGTGACTCTCTCTGTCTTGAAATTCTATGGAAATGAGAAAACCCATCTTCAGGAAAAAATACTCCACCTAAACACCCCATCCTGGGCTGCAACCAGGGACCTGGGCAGCAAAAAAAGCTGTGGCGTTTCTGTTGTCTGTGGCAGGCACGCAGCTCTGGACCCCAGCTCAGTGTTTGAGGCAGCTCAATGGCCAACAGAGGCCAGAGGCTGTAGAGTTCAGTGAGCTTAGGCGCACCCTTACCAGCCTGGTTAACAGCATGACCTGCCAGAAAGAGCAGTGACAAGGCTTGTGCGGTCTTGTGAGCCCTAAGCGTGATGCCCAATACAGGGTGGGGGTTCAGGAAGCAGTAGCTACTGTTGCCGTTGTAACCAGTTAATTCCCTGCTCAGAGGATCTGCCAGCTCTCCTGGCAGGTCTGTGTCATGCACTGCGGGCTATCCAATGTGACTGATGCCTGTGTGCCAGCCTTGCGGGCACCAAGCTGAGCGAGGCTCACTCCTCCCCTTGAGAACCTGCTGGGAGGTGCGGAAGCCAGATGTAGCCGCACGCACATGGTGTTCTTGGTGCTTTGAGAGCCGAGATCCTGAGGTCTCCGTGCCTTGCCAAGGAGTGTGGGCTGCTCCTGGAAACACAGAGGTGCCAACACCTCCCAACCTGCCTCCCTGTCAGAGTGAAGAGCCTCCTCTGGTCCCCTCTTGGTGTGGTCCTCAAAGGGGACCTCTCTCTGCCCTCTAGATTTTCTCCCTAGGACTTTAAGTCCTAAAATTTCCCCTTGGCAGGTGGGAAACGAAGAAATGTCAATAACTATCTATAGGATAGATATAGATGTCTACAGCGTCCGGGTGTGTGCTCCATGCCAGGTGCAATGCCGAGTCATTTTTTTTTGTTTTGTATTTATTTTTGGCTGCGTTGGGTCTTCGTTGCTGCACGTGGGCTTTCTCTAGTTGTGGAGAGCGGGGGCTACTCTTGGTTGCTGTGCGTGGGCTTCTCATTGCAGTGGCTTCTCTTGTTGCAGAGCATGGGCTCTAGGCACGCGAGCTTCAGTAGTTGTGGCACATGGGCTTCAGCAGTTGTGGCACACAGGCTTCAGTAGTTGTGGCTCGCGGGCTCTAGAGCGCAGGCTCAGTAGTTGTGGTGCATGGGCTTAGTTGCTCCGCGGCATGTGGGATCTTCCCAGACCAGGGCTCGAACCCGTGTCCCCTGCCTTGGCGGGCGGGTTCTTAACCACAGCACCACCAGGGAAGCCCAGTGCCGAGTCTTTACAGCATCGTCCCATTGAATCCTCCCACTGACCCCACAAAATAGGTACTGTTGCTGTCCACATTTCACAAATGGGGAAACTGGGGCACCAACTGCTATGTCACGTGTTCAAGGTCACACAGCTGCAGCACCACCCTCTCAAAACACCACACTGGTGGTTCTCAAACCCAGATCCCTTCAGAATCACTTCCAATGCCCAGGTACCACCCCAGAACAACAGAACATGGCCTCTGGGGGCGAGGACTGAGATTTGGTCTGTTTTTAAAGCTGCCCAGGAGATCGTGCCATGCCTTCAGGTTTGAGGGCCCCTGCCCTTCACCCTCCCACTGCTCAGAAGGAGCACCCCAGGTGTGATGGGGTAGATCTGTCAGATGCCAGGCTGCACCTAGGGAAGCACTCCCCTCCCGGCTGCCCCAGAAGAAGAAGGAGAGAGAGCAGGCATTAGCCTGGCATGTCAGCCATTTCTCCCCAACAGGGCGATGTGCGGGTGGGGGTGGGATTCCTAGGGCACAGAGCGCAAAGGCTCCCTCTGCCCCCAGGCAGTGCCCAGACGCTACACCACCCACCGGGTCCAGTCTAAGCTCTGCCCACAGCCGGGGCCGGCCCCTCAACCCCCTACATTCCAACAAGGACCCCATGAGGCAGGAACAGACAGGGCTTTCAGGATGCATGCCTGCCAGGGGGGATGAATTATTACCCCCCTGCTATGGCAGAATTATCTGCCATGAGCTCAGGGTGGCATTTCACGTGCCAAAGGTTGGCTGGCCCTGCCCTGGCCCTGGCCGCTTGGCTCCGGGGCCCTCATTCCAACTGTGCAAGGACAGAAACTTTATTCTCTTCCACTGCAAGAGGCCTCCGCCCCTCACCATCTGTGCAGCATCCCCCTCAGGGATCCCCCTGCCCCCAACCAGGGGCCAGGGCCTCCCTTCTCCATGGCTCAACACAGAGCGGATTAGATAGGGTGATTCCAAAGTCAAGTTTCCCAGGTCCTTTTAAGCCGGGGATTTTATTGACAGGGAAAGCCATTGTTCCCAAGATGTCCCACCCCAACCTGTCCTGCTTTCTGCATGAAGCCCTGACAGATTTGAACAGCTGCTGCAGCTGGAACAAGCTTCTTGTGGAAGGAGCCAGGGCTTTGGGAGCCAGACAGCCCTTGGTTTGAATCCCAGTTCTGCCACCTACCACCTGTGGAACTTGGGCACTCTACCTGAAGTCTCTGGTCTCAGTTTCCTCCTCTGTAAAATGGGGATGACAACCTTGATCTTCCAGGAATGTTGTGAGGTTGAAATGAGCTAATGGATGTGCGAAAGCACTGAGTGGGAGCACAGAGGGCGTACAGCAGGGCAAGGCACAATGCACCATGAGGGACCTCAAAGACTGACTTGGGGTATCACCCTCGGTCTGACCCCCAGGGCCTAAGGTCGGGCCAGACCCAAAGTGAGTTGTCGGCAAACGCGAGCATATCCTCAAACTGATGCTCTTCCTTGCCTTCTCTAACAGAGAGTGGAGAGGGCAAATGTCTTTCATTCAGTGAGCCTACTTGGATTGATTGGTAGTGGTCGTCTACGGGAGCTGCCCACGCAGGCCCAGGACAAGGGAGGACAGTGAGGGATCAGCAATGTTTGCCATGAGAACAAGAAGTTTGGGTGGTGAGATATATGCTACGTTTGCCGTTTCTGTTATAGAACAAGGTCTAAATAATACTTCTCATTCCAGCTTTTGCCTGGATTTGTGTAACAGCCTCTACGTTGATCTTTCTGCTTGCTGTCCCTTCCTACCCTCTGATCTTCAGCTTTAGCTTCTAGAGTGAATTTTCTAAAATGAAAATCTGGCCATTTCGCTCCATTACCTGTCACTGTCCCATGGCTCCTCCCATTGCTCTGAGGATCCCAGGGGTGGCTTTTAAGGCCTCCATTCACCTTCTCAGACTCATCCATGGCCCCTCACTTCCAAATATCTCAACCTCAAGCCCCATCGATCTGAGGGCCTTCAAGAACCAAGATGTGAGGATCCGAGGCAGCTTGGAAAGTCAAACCCAAAGCCCTGTGCCCAGACTCACAAGATCAGAGGGGTAGCCAGAGAGTTCACTTCATTTACCACCAGTGAGTTTAACAAACCAGAGGGAGCTGGTAAACTTCCAATGGACCCTGAAGTGCAGTTTAGCAAAGCTGTCACCTGCTCACCCTTAACCACACTGATGGGATTAGTCCGGAGTCGCCCCTGCAGAGGGGAATTTACACTGCTCTGTCTCCTGATTGCCCATTCCAAGACAAATCTCCTTGGCAGCCAGACACAGGGTAGAGGCTTCCAGGCACCGCTGCGTCCAAAGCTTTCTAGTCCAGGGTCCAGGCATGTATGAGGGCCCTTGCTCCACAGAAGGCCAGTGGGGTTCCTCCTCATTCCCTCTCAGTTCCAACTCTTGCTATTCCCCTGAAGACAATCAGATATTTCCGTCTTTCAGTTTCACAAACTCCTACCCTATGCTACCGCTCTGGCCAGGTACAGAGATGAGCCTTGGGGATTCAGAGATGGCGCAATGCAAAAGTGTTCAGTGGACACCGTCAATGAGCCAGACAGGAAGGGCTGATGATCAGGGAGCATAACCAGTGCCACATGGCTGAGGAATGAGGAACTCATAAACAAATCTCCATTTGTTTCTAAAAGTTTGGGATGTCGACTAAAATGCTAAGGAAGAGTCTAGACTTGCTGAAGAGGCAAGCATATGAATGAGTTCCTTGAGGGAAAATAGCTTCTTTAAAGAAAAGAATCCAAACAGGTTTTTTTTCTTTCTTTCTTTTTTTCTGTTTAACTTTTTACTTTGAAATAATGACAAAGTTATAGAAAAATTAGAAGAGTAGCACAAATACCTCCTAAATACTCTTCCCCTTGATTCACCAATTATTCACATCTTGTGACATTAGCTTTATCATTCTATGTACAGCTTTTTTCTGAACACTTGAGGGTAAGTTGCAAATATGATGCCCCTTTTCCCCTAAATACCTCAGTGTACATTGCCTAAGAACATGAACGTTCAGATAACCACAGTACAATTAGCAAAATCAGGAAATTTAGAGATGACATAAAATGATATCTCATCTACAGGTCTTATACAAATTTGGTGAAGCTTAGAGCATTTTTCTTCCAGTTCAGGTTCTAATCCAGAATAACACATCACATTTAAGTCTCCCTTAACTCTAGAACGGTTCCCTAGCCTTCCCTTGTCTGCCATGACATTGCCATTTTTGAAGAGTACAGGTCATTTATTTTGTAAAATATTCCTCGATTTTCATTTTTCAGAGACTTCCTCATGATTAGATTCAGGCTATGCATTTGGGGCAGAGATACCACAGAAATGATACTATGTCTTTCTCCATACATCATATTAAGAAGCACTTGATGTCAATTTGCCTTATTACTGGTGACGGTTACTTTGATCACTTGGTTAAGGTGGTGTCCACCAGTTTTATCTACTGTACGATCCCTATTTTCTCTTTATAAATAATAAGTAATTTGCATGGGAGTACTTTGATGCTATATAAATATTTTATTTCTCATCAAGTTTTCACCCTCTAATTTTAGCATCTTGATCTTTATCTACATTAATTATTTCTCTGATGATTGCAAAATTGTGACTTAAAATTTTCTATTATTATGAGTCAGCGTTCTACTGAAAGAAGAGCTTACAGTATACATACATACAGTGGTTGATGGGCACATGAATTCTTATCTTATTCAATGGGTTATAATTCATTACTATTATTGGGACTTCCCTGGGAGCCCAGTGGTTAAGAAACCGCCTGTTAATGCCGAGGACATGGGTTCGCTCCCTGGTCCGGGAAGATCCCACATGCCGTGGAGCAACTAAGCCCGTGTGCCACAACTACTGAAGCCCGCACGCCTAGAGCCTGTGCTCCACAAAAGAAAGCCCACGTGCAGCAAGAAAGACCCAACGCAGCCAAAAATAAATAAATTTTAAAATTCATTACTATTATTATTTACTTGATAACCAAATTGTTCCAGATTTGGCCAGTGAGAGCTCATTCAAGGTGGCTGCTATGTCCTTTTGATGTGTCTCTCTTATTCGTTGAGCACTTCCTTATTTTCTGACACAAAAGGATGCTCTAGGCTCATCCTATATTTTCTCTGGCCTTGCCCAGGAACCAGCCATTTCTTCTAGCAGCTCTGGTTTCCCCAGGGGAGGATGGTATTGTGGTAGTTAGAAGCAAGGAGCTGGGCACAGTTGGGCTCACTGTTCGCAGGGTATCATTGCTTCTAGGTCCTCTCAGTGGATAGAACTAGGAAACACATACACGTATAAATATGAATCCAAGAGTTCATACTGATGCCTCCAGTTCCCATCCGATACCACAGCGTTCTTCCTGGCCTTCCCCATTTCCTATTTGTATGTTCCTTCTACAACAGTGAGAAACCTGCCTCTCAACATCCTCAATACATTTCACCTTTTACTCAGTCCGCCAATGCACAGAGACTAGTTTCATAATTAGTTACTATGAAAAACAAGCCCATTAGGTAGAGTTCAGCATTTGTTTGCAATTCTTTTTATCTTTAGATTGAGCGTATATATCAAAGTTCTGTGTTCAAAAGCTACTTGGGGTGCTTGCAGTACAGATACTAAAACTGGAGTGATACAGAGAAGATTAGCATGGCTCCTGCACAAGGATGACCAAAAAATAGTTACTTAAATTAGCCCTTTTTTTCACTTCAGTGTGGTTTGTTATTCATTTGAAACATAATTCAATAATTTATAAATACAGAGCTACTTCATTAGAGATTTTTACTTCTTTCCATAGCTTGTTTTAGTTCTCTTATAAATAACATGTAACTAAATTTTCTTTTCCGCACTTTTTTCAGCTTGTCTTCTTGTTTTTGGTTTAATAAAGGAAATTAACCCAGTTACATGTATAGTGAAAGCTAATATGTCTGGTCTTTTCCCTGACATCTTGTTTGTGTTATTTCTTTAATATGGATGGGAGAGAATCAGGAGAACCTTGTATCTGCCAGAGCCCAGCACCTGGTCTGGAGCGTATCAATGCTCAGCAGATATTTGTGGAATGTTGGCTGGAAGCTTAACAAGTGACTTCCCCTTGTACCTGGATAGATAGACACAGGGTCTTGACCTTACTGTGATTATAACGATGACTATGGCAGTAGTTACCATTAAGTTGAATAATTATGAAAAGTCTTAGCAAAGGGCCTGGATGGGGTGATCACTGAATAAACTGCACCTGCTATTGATTGAGCACTGACTAAGAACGAGGCATGGTGTTCCATTATCTTATTTAATTCTCCCAATAATCCCATTTTACAGATGGGGAAACCTGGGGTTTAGGGAGTCATTTGTTCTTATACCTAGGAAGCAGTCAAGTTGGGATCTGAATCCAGACCTGACTTCAAAATCCACACTTTATCCACCATATGTCCCAGCCTCTACAAATGCAAAGACAAACACATAGAGTCAGCTAATTCCAGGAACTCTGAAGCTCTTGCTCACAAGGTCAAACATTCCTTAGCTGGACCCAACTGCCAGCCAGTCCCCTGGAAACCCACAGCCAGATTAGAGGCCAATCCCAGGAAGTCAGGCCCATAAGGGTATAAGGAAATGCTCCTTTGTTGGACTTAAAA
Organism: Phocoena sinus; assembly: GCF_008692025.1. NCBI lineage: Eukaryota > Metazoa > Chordata > Mammalia > Artiodactyla > Phocoenidae > Phocoena > Phocoena sinus. The sequence continues at coordinate 10,514,841 of NC_045768.1, read as the reverse complement.
CAGTTGGCCAGAGTATGGGAAACGAACATTCTCATGCTCTGCTAGTGGAAGCATAACGACAGCCAACATCAATGAGAACTTATTCTGGACCAGGCCCTTTACACTGGGATTTTTCAACCTCAGCACTGTTGACATTTGGGACTGGATCATTCTTCGTTGGGGTGGGGAGCACTGCCCTGTGCATGTAGGATGTTCAGCAGCATCCCTGACCTCTACCCACCAGATGTTAGTAGCACCCCACCCCAGTCGTGACAACCAAAAATCTCTCCAGACATTGCCAAACATCCCCTTGGGGGGCGGGCAAAGTCACCCCAGTTGAGAACCACTGCTTTATATGTATTACACTAATTTAATTGTCACAACAAACTGATGAGATTGGTACTTTCATTATACAGATAAGGAAACTGAGGCACAGATAAGTTAAAGTCCTACCAATAATGAGCACAGAGTAGGGATTAAAATCCAAGTAGCTGGAGTCCAGAGGCCACAGTGCTTCACTGCAGTGGCCAGCCTATCTGATCTGACCTTTCCAGAGAACAGTTTGGCAGAATATTAAAAAAAAGTAAACATGCATACCCTTTAGCCCACAGTCCCATGTCTAGGACGTTAAAGAAATGTACACACAAAGCTGTCATCTCATTGTTTACACTCAGCGGAAAGCTGGACGTGTGGTAAAGACCCATCTGGAGGGGACTAGCCTTCCTCCTGGGCCTGAGCACTGAGCTTGAGCCAGACATAATTTTTTAACCATGTAATTTATTCTGCAGACAATAAAAAGGGTTATGCAGATTTGTACTGACAAAGAAAGATGTCCTTGACACTGGATTGAAATAAAAAAATTAAAAACCCACATGTATAGTATGGTTTTACTTCTGTAAAGTTTTATGTACATATAGCAAGGGGGGAAAGTGCCGTTTGTAACAAGAGGTGATTACAGTAGCTCTTGCACTTGTTTAGAATATTATCTGATGGGATGCTTGGCGTGAGAGGAAGGCCAGTCACAAAAGGCCACATGTTGTATGATTCCATTTATATGAAATGTCAGAATAGGCAAATCCATAGAGACAGAAAGATCAGTGTTTGCCAGGGCCTAAAGAGAGGGGGACAGGGGAGTGACAGCTAATGGGTATGGGATTTCTTTATAGGGTGACCAAAAATATTCTAGAATAAGATAGTGATGACGGTCCCACAACCTTGTGAATATACTAAAAGCCAGCGAATTGTATGCTTTAAAAGGATGAATGTTACAGTATGTGAATAATGCTTCAGTAAAACAGATTTTGACAGGGAGAAATTGACAAATCCAAAGCAGTGATTAGGAAGCCAGTGACACAGTAGAGAATCTATTCCCCCAGGGATCCAGAGGACTATTGGAGGGGGCATTTCCCTCAGTGCATGGAAAGAGGAGCTGCAATTAGTTGAATGTTGAAGAGTGCCTGGACAACTTGGGGACGGCTGGGGCTGACACGTGGCTTCCGAATACATAGATGTGTACCTGCTTCTCCTGCTTCTCTTTACATTACTCTGAGTTCAAGTTCCAGTAGCCTCTTGAGTTAGAGGCTACTCCCTTTAACAGGCTTTAGTGGCACCAAAGGATAAAGCTCTAGCCGCCCCCCCACCATCAACTCCACCAGCCCCCACTCCCACCCTAGGAAGCCCACAGTCCAGGTAAAAACAATGTGCTCATCTCGTTACATAATCACTGTGGGATAAACCCTTCCTGCTTCACTTCCAACCAGATCGACACCCCTGAAAACCCAACTCAAAATCACTTCAACAACATGGGGACTTGTTTTCCTTGTATAACGAGAAGTCCTGGGCATGGCAGTCCAGGACTGTTTATTCAAAGGCTCAGTGACATCAGTAAGGACTCAGATTCTTGCCTTTTTTGCTTGGCTGCCCTCTCATCTTGTCTCATCCTCAAGGGTGCAAGATGGCTGCTGCAGTTCTGGATCACACCTTCACCATCAACGTCCAGAGGCAGAAAAGGGATTGACTTGGTCCTTCTCAGAAGTTCTTCTGAAGTTCCTTCCCTCCTCATCATCAGAGCTGGAGCACACGGCCTGGCCGTACCCAACTACTGGCAAGGGGCTGAGGACCACCGTGATCAGTTTAGACTCATCAGGATTTACCTGAGTAAAATAGTAACTTAGTGACCGGAGGGGTAGATGCCAGAACAAAACCCAGTCTCTGCAGCGATGGAGGAAGGGGAACAGGCAGCCAGCCACGGTGGCCACATCGGGATTCCTTCCCCACAGGCCTTGCCCTCTGCCTGGCACGCCTTTCTCAATCTCTCCAGGTTTACGCCTCCTCTTCCTTCACATCAGCTGGGCACCTCCTCCAGAAAGCACCCCCGTCCTCACTGGCTAGGTCAAAGAACCAGCACCCTCTTTGTAGCTCTGGCCGTAGTTGCAATTAATTAATTACGTGTGTCATTATATTTGATTAAAATCTGTCCCGCGGAGGCAGCTCCACCCTTTATCCCCAGAACCCAGTCAGAGTCTGGCACAGAGTAGGTACCCGGTAAACAGTTACTGGCTAGACAGATATGTCAGTATGTTACAAGAAGCAGATGTGAGGTCTGGAAGATGATATCAAGAGTCTTCTCTGAGCGGTGAGATATTTTGTTAAAACATAACCCACACAGCAGAGTGCCGACATCTTAGGCGTAGCTTGATGACTATACAAATGAACACACTGGTGTAAGTAGCTGGAAGGTGTGATAATGGAGTAATTTTATTTTCCCCTCTGTCCTTTTCTGGGTCGTTTAAATCTTTTTCAATCTTACAAGGGGCTGGGTCATTTTTACAAAAACAAAACTTTTATTTATTTATTTTTTTAACAAAGAAAACGTCATTTTCAACTATTTGGATGTGGAAGGAACCCATGGAGTGCTAAGAATTTCTTCTTCTCTTGTTTTATTTTCCCTCCCTCCTTCCCCTGACCCCGAAGCAGGGGCATCCTCTTTGATAACCTCTTCCTATCCTCCAGGGGATAGGTATGAATTTGTTACAAAGGCCCAAAGGCTGTGCTGGGCTCAGGAATAAAAGTGAGGCAAAAAGGTAAATTTCCATGAGAAAATTATACAGGTGTTTGTGTTTTACTTTTCTTTTTCTCCAAATGCGGGAATTTGGGAGATTCGAAACATCTGGCTCTTATAATAAAGAATTGGAACCTATTCTCAAAGAAATGCCCAGATTAATAACTTGTATGTGATGAAGCGTTCATTCACTCATTTGTTCATTCACTCATCTGTTCACTGGTGTCTGCTTCTGTGCCTGGTCCATCCCGAGTGTGGGGAGTATAGAGATGGATCAGATCTGGTGCCTGTCCCCAGGGAGATTCCCTAGGCAGGGTAGCCTTTGTAAATTGCTAGCTGCTGGTTTTGGTGCGATGGGTATTGGGCATGGGGGCGGTAAGACTGAACTGAGACTGGGGAAGCTGGTGGAGGCCAGGGCAAGTTTTCAACAGGAGAATGACATGATCAGATCAGGGTGCCTGCAGCGGGAAGGTGGGCTGGAGGGTGAGTAGAGAGAGTCAACACAGTAGTCAGAGCACAGTGGTGTGGCTGGGCCTCGCAGGGGCTGTGAGCACAGGGAAGGTGGAGGATTCAAGACAGTCTGTTGGGGCTGAATTGTGTCCCCTCAAAATTCAGATGCTGAAGTTTTAATTCCCAGTGCCTCAGAAGGTGACTGTATTTGGGGATAGGGCCTTTAAAGGTCATTAGGTAAGATGAGGTCATTAGAATGGGCCCTAACCCAATATCCACTGGTGTCCCCATAAGAAGAGATTAGGACAAGACAAGAACACGGGGGACCATGTAACAACATAGGGAGAAGGCAGCTACCTACAAGCCAAGGAGAGAAGCCTCAGAAGGAATCAACCCTGCGACACCTTGATCTCAGACTTCCAGCCTCCAGACAGTGAGAAAGTAGATTTCTGTTGTTCACACTCCCCAGCCTGAGCTGTCGAGCTGTCATGGCCACCTGAGAGAACAATTGCAGAGTCCAGCCATAGAGTGGAGAGACTTGGGGGATGCCTAGGTGTGAGAGCCAAGGGACAGAGAGGACAACCCCTGGATTCTGGCTGACACAAGAGATGGAAAGAGTTACCATCACTGAGATGAGGTAGGTGCTGGGGAGAAGGAGATGTGGGCCCCATGCCAGCCTCCACCCCGTCCCATCTCCTGCCTCTTGGGCTCCGAGGACCCTGGCCCCAGGACATGCAATGGCTCCACCAGTGCTTCAGGCTTGCTAGCTCCATGCCATGGTGACAGATGCTGTCATACCCTGCCTCTGTGCAGCCTGGGTGGGGTACTGCCAGCTGGGCATTGCCTCAGTGTGAAGAAGTGGAAGGAAGGGAGGCCCAGCTAAGGCCCAGGCACAGATAGGGCCAAGGGCACCCATCCTTCCAGGAAAACAGTCTGGTCACCAGGATACGGCTCATCACCTTGCAAATGGCCCAGCCCAAGATGCAGTTTACTTGGGCGCACTGGGTTATTGGGCATCTCTTTCACTCCTGGTGATAATAAGAGCACCTGCTACCCAGGTATTGCATGTCTCCCCAGGCTCAGAGAGGTGAAGTGACTTGTCTAGGGACACACAGCTGGTGGGATACGTCTGTCTCACGCTGGAGCCCATGCTCTTAACTGTTCTGATGGCACATTTCATTAAGTTTTCTCTCAAAGGGGGCTTGGGCGATCAACATTGGACTTTGTTAGTAACTTCTAGAGAGCATGGAGATTACATAAAGAGAAGTCATCTCTGAATATATGTTTCTGAATTTTATGTTTAAGAATATTTTTTAAGAAGGTTGCACGGCTCATCTGCTAAAAATATTTAAGTGTAAGAACTTGGAAGCCCTTGGAGGCAGGAAATAGTAATTACTGCAAAGCTCTCAGTTGGCATGAATGCCTGCCAATTCCCAGGTCATCTGGGGAGTCCAGGCCCTGCCCCAGACCGGCCCTTGGGGAGTCCCCCACCACATTAGAGGCCCCGGCCAAAGCCACTTCCTTGGACTCGGCTGAGCTCTGAGCCTGCCTGGGAGTTAGCCTGCTTCCGAGCTGCGGTTTTTGCCCTGATGTGCTAGGAGCCGTCCCATGGTCTGACGCCTGGCTTTGGATGATTCCTTGCCTCCCAGGGGAGGCTAAGGAAGAACTGGGGCCTGCATGTAGTAGGTCCTGCGTTCAAATCCCACCTCTACCTCCTAAAAGTCCACAAGACTTGAGTGTGGGCTGTGGAGCCAGACCCTGGATTAGAACCCAGTCTCGACCACTTCTCAGCCATGTGGCCATGGGCAACTCATTGCCCTGTGCACTTTAATTTCCTTACCTCTCACATGAGGATTAGAATGGTTCTGACCTCACAGGCTGTGGAGAGCATTAAATGACACAGTATGTATAAAGCCCTTGGAACAGTGTCTGACACAGACTAAGTGCCCAGTAAATATGGGATATTACTGTTACTGTGTCTTTGGGCAGTGCCCTTTCACCTCCCTGAGCCTCAGTTTCCCCACCTGTAAAATGGGAATAATACTAGACCCTACCTCAGAGCACTGATGAGCAGATTAGATGAGACGATGCAAGGAAAACAGTTAGCACAGTACCTGGCAATTAGTGAATGTTCAACGAATTGTTAGCAATTATATTTATTATCCCAAAGCCCTTCTGGGAGGCTCACACTCTGGAAAAGTTGCCTGAGAAGGTTTAAGGATTAAATTAGTGAGAAAAGAGGCAAAGCCATACCATTTAACAGTTTCTAGAGCAAGGGTGGCCAGCAGCCCCGGGGCACTGTAAATGCCTTGGTGAGTGGCACGGGATGGGCACAGGACACGGAACCACGGAGGGGCTGGAAGGCATCTTGTTTGGATGCTGAGGCTGGAAGCTGGCAGCAGGGAATTCTAGGAGTGGAATGGGCTGGGAGGATGTCAGTTGTAAGCTTGAGGGACTGGACTAGGGGGGCAGACTGCCAAGGCCAAGGGTGGGGTGGGGTGTGGCAGCCTGGAATCTGAGCCTGTGGGTGGGAGGGGGGCATGGTTCCAATCTGGCCACAAGCTCAGGCAGGTCCCTGCCTGTCTGAGCTGCACTTCCTCATCTGTTAAGTGGAGCCAATGATGTACTGAATGACTCAAGGCACACTTGTGTGCTCCACTGCACGCGCATGGTAGGGACTCAATTACAGGGTTGTTAATACAACCTGGAAGCCTGGTCAGGTGTGGGGAGAAGCTAGTGACTGATCCACCTGACTGCATCTGAGACAGCCCACAGGCAGGTGGCAGAGGGTGCAGGACCCTCAAGCCTGGCGTTACAGTATCTTGGGCTTCCCTCCGCTGCTCCCTCCGCAGGCTGAGACCTGGATGGTTTCCCTCGGGTCCTAAATGGGGAAGAAGATTTCCCAGCCTAGTTGTGGGATTGGTCCTGATGCCAGTGGGCACTGGAGAGGGGCCCTGTGGGTGAGGCTGTCCTCCAAGTGCCTTCTGTACACTCCCCACGCCCTGCAAACTACTTCCTGAGACTCGCCCAGGGCCCTTTCTCCCCCCAGCTGGTCAGGATCATCACACCTTCCTCCCTAGGGCCTAAGCTGTGGGTCTCTCTGTGCTGGGAGTTCTGCCTGTAGCCTCACTGCCCTCCCAGCTCTGAGACCATGACCTCCAGTCACAGGAGCCCTGTAGGGGCTTGGCACACAGTCAGGCTCTGTCCTCTGGGGGGATGCATTCTGTAGACTTTTATTAATAACAACAATAGTTTTGCACTTTCTGTGTGTCACGCACTGAACTAAGCTCTCGCTTGCATTGAGAACGAACAATGGGGGCTTCTCTGGTGGCGCAGTGGTTAAGAATCCGCCTGCCAGTGCAGGAGACACAGTTTCAAGCCCTGGTCTGGGAAAATCCCACATGCTGTGGAGCAACTAAACCCGGTGCGCCCTAACTACTGAGCCTGCGCTCTAGAGCCCGCATGCCACAACTGCTGAAGCCTGCGCACCTAGAGCCTGTGCTCCGCAACAAGAGAAGCCACCGCAGTGAGAAGCCCGCACACCGCAACGAAGAGTAGCCCCCGCTCGCCGCAACTAGAGAAAGCCCACATGCAGCAACAACGACCCAACGCAGCCAAAAATTAATTAATTATTTTAAAAAGAAAATGAACAATGACCCTGTGAGGTGGGCTCCATGATCCCATTCCTAGGCTCAGGGACATCCCATATCTCACCCAGCATCACGCAGTGGAGGGTCCAACCAGGGCAGACTGATACTAGCTGTTCCTTATGCAGGAACCACACTGTCTTTGTGGAAAGAGCACTGCTTTAGGTGTTTATAGGCCTGAGCTCTGCCTCTCTCAGGTGACCTTGGACAGCTTTCCAACAGCTGAGATGAGCCCTGCCCTGCCTCCCCTAGATGGGATCATGGATAACAAATATTACCCCATTACCCCCATATCAGTCGTGGTTCTTCAGAGAAACAGAACCAATAGGATAATCTACATCTATGTCTATGCCTATGCCTATGCCTATGTCTATATCTATATCTGTATCTTTTTAAAATATATATTTATTTAATTATTTAATTATTCATTTTTGGCTGTGTTGGGTCTTTGTTGCTGTGCACAAGCTTTCTTTAGTTGTGGTGAGCGGGGGCTACTCTTCATTGTGGTGCATGGGCTTCTCATTGTCGTGGCTTCTCGTTGTGGAGCACGGGCTCTAGGCACGCAGGCTTCAGTAGTTGTGGCACGTGGGCTCAGTAGTTGTGGCTTGTGGGCTCTAGAGCTCAGGCTCAGTAGTTGTAGCGCACGGGCTTAGTTGCTCCGCGGCATGTGGGATCTTCCCAGGCCAAGGCTCGAACCCATGTCCCTTGCATTGGCAGGCAGATTCTTAACCACTGCGCCACCAGGGAAGCCCTATATCTGTATCTTTTTAAGGAATTTGTTCATGCAATTGAAATTCGTAGGGCAGGCTGGTAGGCTGGCAGGCTGGTAACTCAGGTAGAATTTGATGTTGCAGTTTTGAGGCAGAATTTCTTCTCTGGAAATGTATTTTGCTCTTAAGACCTTCAACTGATTGAAGGAGGAACACCCATGTCATTGAAGGTAATCTTCAGCGACTTAAAGTCAACTAATTGTAGAAGTCAGTGTTAACCACATCTACAACACACCTTCAAAGCCATAACTAGATTAGAGTTTGGTGTTACAGCCTAGCCAAGTTGACACATAAGACAGACCATCACATCCCCAATTCATATCCAGGGAAACTGAGGTCCAGAGAGGTGAACAAGCAGCCCAGATCCCATAGATACAACTTGGAAATTGGGAAACAGGATCCTTGTCCACATATATGTCTATGCTAACATCTTTAGGGAGTAGGATTTCAGGTGATTTTTACTTTTTTCTTTATATCTTTCTTACTGTCTAGTATTTTTTTAATTGTACATGGATAACTTTTATAATCACAAAAAAGTAAATAATTTTCACTTTGAAAAAAATGAGATTTTCTGAGACTATATCATCCTAGGTAGATAAAGCATTAAAAAAAAAAGTTATTAAAAACAGTGACAAGTCTACAACTGATTATCCAAAGACTCAGAAAAACAGCATAGATAGATGAAAGAAATGTAACCAGAGCTTAGCTAATGGTGATTCTAGGTGGAAGATAAATTGATACTCATTGAATACACTTGGACATTTTCTGTGAGCCTTATTGTTCAAAATAAATACTTGGTTGAGAGGGGGATTTCAAAATAACTGGAAAGCGGGAGTAAGTGTCGACATAAGTGGGACATACAGTCCTTACCTACTTAGGTGATGGATATGTGGGGAAAGACTTCAGATTTCAAAAAGTTAAGAGCACGGGCTGTAATTTTTAGGGCAACCACTAAAAGTGCAAACTTTCCAAATGATTAGAAGGAAAAATAGATAATCGGAGTAAGATAAGAAAGGAGAGAAAAAGGAAATGTATAACAAAACAAGAAAAATAGAAGGCACAAAAGAAGAAGGTGGATTTAAATACCCAAGTAACTCGGGAATTACATTAAGTGTGAATGGACTAGATGATCCAACTAAGAGTCACCTCTAAGAACAAAGGATATAGCAAGGTCAAAAATAAAGATACACCATGAAAATAACAACCAAAAGAAAACCGGCATAGCTATATCAACAGCAGACAAAACACACTTGAAGGCCAAAATCACTACTAGAAATAATGACATTTTATAATGACAAGAGGTTTGATTTGTCCATAAAATTAGCAATTTAAAAACGATATGCACCTAATAAAGTAACTTCAAAATATATAACACAAGTAGTAGACGAAATACAAGGAGAGACAAGACAAACTTCACAGTCATAACGGGAGACTGTAACATATTTTCCTCAGTAATTTATAGAAAAGGCAGGGAAAAAAAAATCAGTGAGAATCTAGAAGATTAAACAAGATTAAGAAAGCTGATCTAATGGAACCATCTGGAACGCAGCAGCCACACTTCCAGAAGGCACTGCCTTTGCAAGGACAATGCAACATCTGCAAAAAAATGACCACATACTGGGCCACAAAGTGAGGGACTGAGATCATTCTGAGCATGCACTCAATCTAGAAATCAATTACATAAAGGATAACTAGAAAATCCCCACACATCTGGAAATTACGAAACACACTTCAAACATAAAATCATTAAGAAAACCTTAAAAATGGGCAAAGGTGGAGAGACCCACTTGGGGCCTGGGGGAGGGGAACCTGCCTAGGAACCTCATCAGTTTTGTTTGTGGGGACAATGGGATGTGTGGCCATCTGACCCCATTATTCCTGAGTGGTTTTGCAAAGCCAGCACTTATTGAGCACCTAGTGTGTGCCAGGTCTGTGTGCTCTCTCCTGATTTCTCACCAGGAACTTCTGTGGCAGGTCCCCATTCCATAGAGGACCAAACTGAAGCTTGAAGAGGTCAAGTGACTCACCCAAAGTCACTCAGCTATAAAGCAGCCCAGGGCTGTCAGATCCCATGATTGTAATTACCTATGAGGCTGGTAGGATATACTCCTGTTTTTCAGATGAGGAAACTGAGGCTTATGGCATAAAGCCAGTAAGTGATAGGATTTGAACTGGGGATTTGAGCCCCGGTCTAACTGGGTGTTAAGCCTTTACAGAGTGGGAAACTGAGGGAGGGCCGCTGGGACTTGCATGGGAATGCACGGCTGGGGGTGACTGGAGGCTGGGATTCAGGCCTGAGCTTCTGGAAAGGCTGGAAAGGGAAACAAGTCTGAGAGGAAATGACTGCAAATGCCTCCCACCCGGACCCAGGCAGGAAGGGAAGGACAATGCCCCAGACAGACTGAAGGAGAGGGCTTCTCACCCCCTAGCCCCGGGGCTGACAGGATTCCATTATCGTGAGGTCTCAGGGGCAGGGGCAGCTGAGCAAACAGCAGTCCTCTGGCAAGACACAAAATGGCCATTGAGGAGGGTTGGGGCCTTGGGGGAGCAGGCTGGGGGGGCGGGGTGCACGGCTGCTGTGACCAGCCCCTAGGTGGAGGAGGGAAGTGCTGCCTGCAGGGCATGCCAGCCACCAACCCTCTCAACGTATTGATGAGGAAGCCAAGACACTGACCTGGGATCATACTGAAGGTCAGCCCCCAGCACTCTGGCCGTGCGGTGAAGGACTCAGTGGCCCCCTGTGGGCGCCAGTGTGCTGTTCCTGGCATGAGCAGGTGAGCCCAGGAAGCCACAAGTTGCATATAGTTAATCCTGGAGCTCCAGGTTCCAGTGGCCAAGAGCAGACCTAGCCCAGAGAGGCCCGGCAAGGAGCCCAAGGTCACACAGCAAATGGAGGCTGCTAGTCTCTCCCTGCCCTGCCAGAGCTGCTCCTGCTTTCTGGCCAGAGCTCCATTTCCCACTCCACACCTGTCTCCCAACCCCCATGTACCAGCTGTCTTCTCGGAGGGCAGCACAAGGCTGGTCAGATTTCCACAGGGCATGTCGTTGCCAGGTGTGGCTGAGACAGTTGGCAGGGCAGGTGGGTAGAAGGGGCTGTAGCTGCAGGAGGCTCCAGCTGGGATCAGCTGCTCCACACCTGCTCTGGGCTGCCTAGGGGGCAGGCACTCCGGGGTATGCCAGACCCTGGGTCTGCATCCTGACTCTGCCCCTGAAGCTGGCTGGTAATCCTGGCTTTGAGGCTCTTCCTCTCCCAGGCCCTCGAGTTCCCCATGTGCACACGCACTCACCCTATGTGATGAAGTAACACGGTGTGGGTGTGCGTAGCGTGGTGCCTGCTAGCATTGTGATGATTGGGTTATTATAATTACCTCATGGTGGTCTGAGGAGAAAAGGTCAGGAGGCCTGTGGGCCATGTGACTCCCAGAGTTCAGTTCTTCCTCTCGGGTAGCCAGCACTCACTTCCTAAAGCCCAGTGTGGTCCACCCCCTTGTCCCTGCGGAATGCCTCTCACTGCTCCCCAAGCGCAGTCCACAAATATTGTGAAATTAGAGTCATTCTGGCTGGAGTGGAGCCAGGGGCCCTGGGTCCATCCCTGGGTCTCCTCCTCACGACCTTTCACCCCCTGAAGGAGTTCTGAGGCTCCTTCTTGCACCCTCTGGGTTCCATAACATCTACTTTGAGAACCACTGGCCTGGCAATGTGTTCCAAGCCCCTTAGTCTGGCACTCAAGGTGCATTCCCTGCACCTCTCCTCAGCTTCTCATTCCTGTTTCCTGTGGATGTCCCCCCAGTTGCCCAGTGCCCCCCACACCCCATTCCTGCCTCCCAGATCCTCTCCCTGTTTTGCAGCTGGCAGATACCCCCTTAACTCCAGAGGCCTAGAAGCCTACGGTCTCGGCCCAGAAGATGTCCCTCGATGCCCGAAGGGGGCCAATCCCTCCTCCCTGAGCTTCTTGGGCGTGGCAAAGCTCAGGAGCAGGCTCAGAGGGGTTGAGGGGCAGGGTTCAGCAAGAGCCAGAGGGAGGGATCTAGGTGAGAGGAAGGCAATGGGGGTGGAGGACAGAAACAAAGAAGGAAGGAAAGGGGAGAGGAAGAGGGGGGGAGCATGCCCCATCCCCCTTCCTGCCCTGAGGCAAAGCCCACTGTTCCCAGCTCCAGTGCGGAGGATTCTAAGATCCTCATTTTAGGGCCCTAGGTGGGCCACCAGCCCAGGGGACCAGGGGACAGAGGATAGGAGCCACCACCCATCCTGAGGCTCTTGCCCTTCAGTCCTCTGGGTAAAGCATCAGGCCAGATCTCACTGGGTGGACTCAAAGAGGTAGGACAGGGTTTAGTCTAACTCAGTGAGCAGAACCGTGGCTATGGCTGTCCTGCTGATGCTGTCGGGTCGCCCAGCCTGGGTGCTGTGTGTTCCACCGCTCAGGGCTCCACTCCCAGATGATCTGCCTTCCTGAGCTACTTCCCAGGGTAGGGTCATGTCCCCCCAAAACCCCAGGAGGTGGAAATAGGTCCACTAGATGCTGACCTTGGTCTACTACCTTCACAGATGCCCCAGAGCCTGAGCCAGCCTCACCCTTTTCTCCAACTCTTCTCCCCCAGAGCCAGGATAGACACAGGGAGGCTAAGGAGCTGGGCACCAACTTCATCTGGATCCTATGCAGGGCCCAGGGGAGGCTGAACCCTGCTGGGTTAGGGATGGGCATCCAGGAGGACTTGGGCAAGTGTCTCAAAGCCTCACCATTAAGTTGGTCCTGAGCAAACAAATCCTGCATGCTTTTTCCTGGGCATCCATGCAAGCACCTAGTGCTTCAACATCTACTGAGCCCTTAGTTTAGGCCTGCCCCATGCTAGTCTCAGGAGTCCCCCAGAGCTGGCCCTGGCACCGTGGAGAGGGCAGTGGGGCCAGTGGAAACAGCTCACATGGCCTCTGACTTCAGACAGCTTGGGCTTGAGTTCCAGCTCTGTCTCCTTCTCATGCTAAGGCTAAGGCCTGGGGCAAAAAAAAACACAACCCTATTTCCCCATCTGTGAAATGGAGGTGAGGCTTCCCAGCAGATAGGGTCATTGTAAAAAATCACATGAAATGAGGGCTGTGAAAGGAAAACCAAAGCTGTACTGATGGAGAGTATATATGATATATATAATGTAGCCATTGATTCATTCATTCACCTATTCATTCATTCAAAAAGCATCTCCAAGACCTCCTTTGGGCCCATCCTGAGCACAGCTATGAATCATTGGCTTGCAGTCAGTGTGGCTTGGCAGAAGGGACTTGGGTTCAGGACCCAGGCCTGGCGTCCATTCTGGTTCTACTGTCCATCAATCACGTGGTCTTGGGCAAGTTACTTCCCCACTCCAACCCTCGTCTCCTCATCTGCAAAAAATGGGACTGTACCCCATTCTGAAGATTGATTGAGATCAGTCGTCCCAAGTAGGCCATCAAGTGCTGGGAGTTTCATCCCTTCCTCTACCTCTCCCCTGAATTTTTTTGGGTTGGGACTAATTTCTTCTGGATCCAGTGAGAGGGCAGTAAGTGGGGTTTGACCCCAGGCTGCAATCTGGGGAGACAGAGGGGGTGATTGAGGCTTGAAGGGGCACAATCACACAAGAAGTTATTGGTAACCACTGAAAAATAAGTAGCCATTTCCTGAGCACCTATTACATGCAAGTCCCAGGCCAGGCGCTCTGTTTACTTTGCCTCATTTAACTGGCAACACTTCCCTTCACAGAGCCCCTTGGACCAAGCATCACTGTCTCCACTTTACAGAGGGAAAACAGGGCTCAAAGGAGAAGTCACTAGAAGGACACCCACGCCCAAACTGTTCACAGCCATTCCCTTTAAGGAATGAGGCTGGAGGCAGTAGGTAGTGAGCGGACACTTGTGTTATTTTTTAGCCATATATATATATATATATATATATATATATATATATATGGCAGCCGGCATGTAATTTAAAACATTAAAAAAAAATTAAAAACATTGGTTTGTGTGCTAGGAATAAAGTTGTATAGAAATGTGACGGGGGGACCTTCCTGGTGGTCCAGTGGTAAAGCATCTGCCTTGTGATGCAGGGGATGCGGGTTCGATCCCTGGTCGGGGAACTAAGATCCCACATGCCGCCGGGCAACTAAGCCCGCGAGCCACAACTATTGAGCTCGCTCACCTCAAGGAGAGAGCCCGTGTGCCACAAACTACAGAGCCCATGTGCCCTGGAGCCTGCACACTGCAAGTAGAGAAGAGTAAACCTGCACGTCACAACTAGAGAGAAGCCCACATGCCGCAACGAAGATCTCGCCTGCCGCAATGAAAGATCTCACTAAGACCAGACACAGCCAAAAAAGAAAAAAAGAACAAAAAGAAAATAAATAAATATTTTTTAAAAAAATGTGACAGGGCCCAGAAGAGGCACAGAGGAGTGAGACCCAGGTTCAATGCCCTGTGTCAGCTGCAGGACCTGGGCCTGTCCCTTCCATCTCGGCAACAACCCCGGGATCATGGTGGGGCCATGAGCCACCCCAAATTGGCGTAATTGAAGGCACAGGCCTCACCCGAAGAATAACAGTGGCTGCAACACTGGGGGCTTGGGACAATGAGTGACTCTCCTGTCCTCAGGCTAGTCTTTAACACTGTTGTGTCCAGGATGTTTTAAGAATTAGAAAAAATTAAAGAAATGAAATAGCATAAAAGTCCTCTCTGGCTGGGCTGTGGCCCAGACTCCACAAGCTGCATGGGCCTGTCACAGAGGCCCTGCCCAGCCGTCCACCTGGCCCACCATGTTCCGTCTTCATCTGGGCCTGGCATCAGGAGGGTGGTGTGTCCGAGAACTCCACGGTGCTTGTCCCAGGGCCTCAGAGGTTTCTCCTTCTCTGTTAAGAGTCACTGGAACATGGGAGAGGCCCAGGGTGCCTGTGGGCAAGAGTTGCTGAACACAAGAGCTTGGAGCACAGGCATGGGGCCACAGCCCACGCTGGCGACAGGGGGTGGTGGTCAGACCCCCTGAGCATCTCAGGTTCCTTCTGGCACCTGGGTCACTTTGCTACCCAAACAGGAAAAAAGTCTTAGAAAAAAACACACTAAAAACATAACAAGGTAAATAAGACCAAGTCTCTACATCTAGCAAACTGTACCCCAAGAGAGCCCGAGTGGAAGGTGTGACTGACACTACAGAGGCCAGAAGCCAGGAGAGAAGAAAGCAGCATCATCCCACTTTTTTAGAAAGGGTGAGTCCCCCTGTCATGGACCAGCTAGCCCATTAGTAATTGCCAAGAAATTCTGGACAGATCATTCAGTAATGATTTGAGAGCGCTCAGAAAAGGAAGTGGTGACCAGAAATGCCAACAAGGGTCACTGGGAATTAAATCAAATTGCTCTTGCCTCCCTGCTTTAATAACAGGGCAACTGCACCCAATCCAGATATATTAATACCTGGGTTTCTGTAAGACCTGGCAGTTCGTCTATGTATCTTTGGGGCTACAGTGGGAAAATGTGGACTCACAATGTAATAATGCTTTAGTAACAGCTGACCAACCCAGAGCACTTACTACATGCAGGATACTATTCCAAGCACTTTGCATGTATTAACTCAAACCTCAAAGCAAACCTTACAAGATGAGTATTAATGATCCTCAATGTAAACATGAGGAAAAGGAAGCACCGAACAGTTAGGTAACTTGCCCTAGGTCACTGCTGGTAGGTGATGCAGTCAGATTTGAATACAGGTCTGGTCCCTGAGCCCACAGGTGCACAGCTGATTTTAAACTGACCTAGAGACCCCCACTGATTAACAGGGGAGGGTGGAGGTGGGGGTGGAAGTCCAGATCTCATTGGGACGGGCAATCAGGATGCTCTGCCCTGGCTGAGGAGTGGGCACATGACTCCCGCTGGGCCAATCATATGATCTCCAAAGATCCGGAAGTGCCCAGGCTTCACCCTGGATTCTCTGCTCTGCCTCCTGTCCTTCCCTGGCTGGCAGTGTTACAGTCCTTCCCATCTTTGATTTCTCCCCCTTAACCCAGCCCCTTCCCCTATGGTCCCTTTTGGCCATCGATGGTTTCTGTCATCTACAACCAGAGACCCCTGCTTGAGGCAGGAGCTCATAGCTCTCCTCTCAACTCAAATCTATCTCTAAGGCAAGGGGTCCTCCCCTAGCCTGACCATTAGTGATGGGTGTGGATGGGTGCAAAAAAAGTGAGAATCTCCGGTGACAGACCACAGGGCTCTGCCCTTATCCTCGTCCCGTTGACCATCATGTTCGCAATTTGGATTTAGAATACAGAAGGCCTACTCATAAAATTTGCAGCTGCCACAGCGCCAGAATTAATGCTTTGTGCAATGGCAGCCAGACTTACAATGCTTTCAAGACTAGACTGCTGGATGGGATCCAAAGAGATGACATTTAACCAGCGTAATGTAAGGTCTTTCGTGTTGCCGAAGAATCCATTGTGCAAGTACCAGCTCAGGGAGGGAGAGTTGACTGTACAGTAGTTCATGGGAAAAAGCTCCCACCGCAAATTCAGTGAGTCACCAGAATAATGTAGCTGTTGAAAACACAAATGACTCTGGTAATGCAGGCTGCGTTACTAGAGTTGGAGAAAACTGGAGATGACAGTCCCTTTCAACTTGGCACTTGTCAGTCCCTCCAAAGAGCATGTTTCCCGTTCTGGTCTTCATTCTTTAGGAGGGACAATGACAAATACAGTGCATTCCAATAAGGGTGGCCAAGGTTGTGCGGAAAGGACTGAGACTCAAGGGTGTTGATCACCCTTAGGTGATCCCTGCGTGCAGGGGAGTCCCAGAAAAGATGCCCCTGGCAAAACATTAGGGGACCAGCTGTGGAAATTACAGAGATGTTTTGATCAAAGCCCTTGGGGTGGCAAATAACCTAAACCACTGGAGCTTACTCAGCAAAATAAGGAATTGACTCTAAGAAAACAGGTGTGTTTCAGGATGGCAGCCTCGGGGACTGGAGCTGGGAGCTGGAAAGCTGACAGGAAGCAGGGCATCTGACTCTCCACCTCTCTCTCCTCTCTGCTCTCTTGCGACAAGAGTCTTCTCTGCTTCCTGGGGCACTGTTGGAAACCGCATCCTAGCCCTGGCACCACGTAATCCACCAAACTGCTCAGGCCTGGGGGTGATGGGGACAGAGAATGGGGGAGAAGGTGAGGAAGCCAGAAGAGGGCAGGAGAGGTGGGCAGGGGCCAAACAGGCAGGCCAGTTATTAAAGAATAATCCAACAAACACCTGGGTGCCCACTGCCCAGCTTCAAGCGCAAATATCACCAGGAGCAAGTACTCTTCAAGGCCCCCTGAATCCCCTTCCTTCCTCTCCCCACAGTTAACCCCTCTGGAGGTTTAGGAGTTACTCATTCTTTTCTTTATAGTTTCAGTACATATGGGTGTATACCTGAGAAACGGAAGGTTGCCTTTGGCACGTCTTGATTTTTCTATGAGGGGGATCATACTTATAGTGTCTTCTGCTATGTTGCTTTTTTGCTGAACATTTTTTATTTGGTTGCACTTCATGGCATGTGGGATGTGGGATCTTAGTTCCCCGACCAGGGATGGAGCATGTGCCCCCCACAGTGCAAGCTTGGAGTCTTAACCACTGGACCACCGGGAAGTCCCTTTTGCTGAACATTTTGTCAGATGTTTGCATGTTGATATGCAGAGCTGTAGTTTGTTCATCTCCCTGACTTTTGTAGCTTTCATTGTTTGACTGTACAACCATTTATTTCTACAGTCTTTGACTATTCAGGTTCTTTCCAGCCTTCTGGAACTACAAACAGTGCTGAATGTGTCCTTGGGAGTGGAATTGCAGACGCAGCCTGGGCCCATCTTCTACTGTGTTAGCGTAAGGTAGATTCTGACTCACCCAGGACTTTCCAACAGTCTGATGGGATAGGCTATCCTGCAGGGTAGTGAGATCACATTCACAGGGGTGAGGGCTGTGTGTTGGGGGTGGGGCAGAGGCTCATACCCCAACCTCCCCAAGCTTTACTGAAAGAGTGTCTGGTGCAAGGAATGAGCTGGGGGCCTAGGGGTTATTGGACATGGGTTTAAATCTCAGCTCTACTACTCTCCAACTGTGTGACCTTGAGCAAGTCATTTTCCTTTCTGAATCTCTAGTTTTCTCTTTAAAATGGCTGTGTACCTATAGCAGTTTCAGAGGGAACCAAGGGGCCTGGGAAGGAAGATACTTTGAGGAAATGAAGAGAGGCGAAGCTGGTCCCAGGACCGTGGGTTACCTTCAGGGGATGGAGTGAGTGGGCAAATTCAGCAGAGAGCCCCCTCCCCAGGCAGTCTGGGCTGAGGGAGGAGAGAATATGGCAGGCTCCCTGAGAATGAAGAGATAGTCAAGGGTGGAAAATATCCCCCCAAACCTCTCTTGGAGTGTCTAGAAACTGAGTGACTCCATCCCACGGGCAGAGCCTGAGCCAGTGAAATACTTCTGCTGCCACCGTAACTGTGACCCACCCATCCCCACTCCTTCCCCTTGCTTAATGGTACACATCCTGCAGGTTCAGCCCCTGCCCAAACCCAGGGCTGGCCATACTTTCAGCCCCTGCTGGGCATGAAGCCAGAGAGCTCCTGATTACAAGGTCCTCTCTACATCATGAGGTGTATCTGCGCTGTGGGCCCCTTGGGTGATGGCTTAGGGCATCTGGAGCCTGACAAAGGGCATCCGGAGCTTTAGCTTGAAGTATTTTAACCTAAAGTGACAAAGATGGATGTCACCAACCGCCCCACCCCCCACCATTCTCTGAGCACTTACTGCACACCATTAAGAGGCACCATCTCACCAACTCTTGACAAGGCAACCACTGTCAGCACTCCCATTTTAGAGATTAGGAAACCAAGGCACTGAATGATCAGTTAGCTTGCCCAAGGTTGCAGAGCTAGTAGTTGGCAGAACCTGGGTTTAACCCAGAACTGTGGCTTTAACGCCCTATCTCTGGGGAAGGAGCTCTGACTCAGTCTGGGAGCTGGGCAAGGGAAGGCCAATCCAGGGGAAGTGATACTGGAGCTAGATCTCAAGGTAAGTGTCAGGCCAAGAAGGTGGGAAATACTGTGTGCACAGGCCCAGCGTGGGAGTGAAGATGGACGGATAGAAGAAAGAGCCCATGTGGATAAGTTCAGGGAGTAAGATGGGGCAGGGGACAGGGGCAGAATGAAGCAGGAGAGGTGGACATGATGTTTTGGTCTCTGAGGGCTCTGGAATTCATGGTGGGTGATTCCAACCACAGACTCCTGGGTCAAGCAGAAACGTTTTAACCCCAGCTACACTGCTACGGGCTGGGTGGTCGCTGGGCCTGGTGGACAAGGTCTATCCAGGGGACTCTGGGAGTGATAGGCTGCGCTGGGGAAGGCGGTTCTGGGCACTTCAGGTAAAGCAGGAGCAGCTAGGTGGCTGGGGCATGGGCTGCAGGGCACCTAAGCAGACAGAAGGGAGAGAGGGCCTGGGGAGCCAGCTATGGGGGAGCTGTGTTCAGGACCCATGCCTCGAGCTGGGGGGATGGGTGGCCACATAGGCCCAGATAGGTCCCTGGGGAGCCAAGACCTGGGCCTTTTGGGAGTTAGAATGGGGGTGGGGCAGCCTCAAAGCCGCCATTGTCGCCCCCTCGCCCGCCTGTCTAGGACCTAAAATAGAGCAGGAGAACGGCAGATCTCCATGAGAAGCATTTCTGGCAAAGAGGTCTGGGAGGAGGGGGTGTGAATCACCACTGGGAACACCTGAGTTTGAAGCTCCCAAAGCCCAGCTGTCCCAGCCCCATCCCCAGGGAGCCTGGAATCCACTGGCAAGTCGGGGAGTGGGGCTCCTCAGTCCTACTCCTGTCCAACTGTGGGGAGGGGACTGCATTCTGGCCCCAGCTCTGCCACGGAGGTGCTGGATGACTGGGCCAAATCTGCCCCCTCAGGGCCTGTTTCCCAGACTTCATGTGCTGTGAGGCCCCTGGAATTCACAGCAGGTGGTTCTGATATAGGCCTCAGGGTCAGACAGACATGGGATGAGGTCCCAATTCTTTTCCTATTGGCTGAGTGACCTTGAGCAAGTCCCCCGACCTCCTGGAGCCTCAGTTTCCTCATCTGAAAAATGGACATTGAAACCAAGTCCTGTTCTTTCTGGGTTTCAGCTGAACTATCCAACAAGGATCTTGACAGCTCCTGGGGCCTCCCTCCATGTCCTCCAATGGCACACTCTGTGCTGCCAGGAAGGTTAACAGTGACCTCACTTTTTAATGTCCTGTGCTTTGCATACTGCCTCTGGCTCTCCACATCCTGGAGGGCTGATATGAATATCGTTTCCAGCCCTCTCCGTGGGAGATCTTCAGCCTCAGTACTGTCCACTCCTGGAGGAAAGGGGTCTTGGATCCCGACTGGGCCCTCATGGGCACCTACCTTGTGTCATGCCTGGAACCCTGGGGGGCAAGGATGAGCCTCCCCTTTGTGCAGATGGGGAAACGATCGATTGTCTCAAACTGTGCACCACTTCGGTGCAGCTGCAGAGGCAGGCGCGGTTGTGTGGGGCTGGCGTGCCCTCTAGCGGCCACCGTGCGCCACACTCCGCCCCGCGGCTAGAGCTGCCCAAGGTCCGACTGGCAGCCGTCGACTGGCAGGGAAGTCCCTTCTTGGAGCCATCCGCGGTCCAGCGTGCTGCTGCCCCACCTCACCCGGGCTGACAACAGTCTCTCCCAGGCTCTCTCCACTCATGGTTTCCCAGAGACCCCACAGCGGCTGGGCGCCCCGCCCCGATTGCCATGGAGACCGCTTATACACAGTTTCCCCCTTCCCCTCCACCTTGTCCTAAGTAGGGCCGGCAGGCCGCCGGGGCGGGCGGCCACGGCCCCATGAACAGCAGGGCCCCAGGGACGCTGGCCGTGGAGAGAGTGAAATTCTTCGGCCAGCACCGCGGGGAGGTGAGGCCCTGTAGATCTCTGCCCAGATCTTAAGCTTCTTGGCTTTAAAGTGGTTTCTGGTTCTGTGTAGTGGGAGTCCGAGTGTTCTCTGGGCTCCAGTTGCGGAATGGGCTCTAGAATTCTAAGCACTGGTTCCACAGGGGGCTCAAACTCCTGGCTGATTCCAATGCTCTTTGGACTCTGGCTTAAGAGGGAACTCGGGGCTTAGAGCAGATTTTGAACTAGTTCTGGGCTTCAGCTCTAGAATGGGCTCTTGGCTTCTACAGAAGGCTCCAGCCTCTGGCTTCAGTGAGGGCTCGCTCTGAGCTTCAGGTTCTGGTCTTTTTTTTTAAGTTTTGGCTGTGTTCAGTCTTCGTTGTCGCGCACGGGTTTTCTTTAGTTGCGTCCAGCGGGTGCTACTCTTTGTTGCGATGTGCAGGTTTCTCATTGTGGTGGCTTCTCTTGTTGCGGAGCACAGGCTCTAGGCATGCAGGCTTCAGAAGCTGTGGAACGCGGGCTCAGTAGTTATGGCTCACGGGCTCTAGAGCGCAGGGCTCAATAGTTGTGGCGCACAGTCTTAGTTGCTCCGTGGCATGTAGGATCTTCCCAGACCAGGGCTCGAACCCATGTGCCCTGCATTGGCAGGCAGATTCTTAACCACTGTGCCAACAGGGAAGGAAGCCCCAGGGTCTGGTCTTACAGGACAGCAGAGAGGGCTCCAAGCTCTCGGCTCCCCTGCAGGGTGGTTCCTGAGTTCTGGTTGTTGAGAGAGGCCTGAAGTCCAAGCTCCAACCCCAGGCTCCTGGGGCAGTATTTATGGCTGGCCCAGGAGTCTGGGGTTAGGGATGAGCAGAAAGGTGTTTCTTGCCCCAGGATAGGACTTCTGTGCTCTCCTTGCAGGTCAACTCTTCTGCCTTCTCTCCCGATGGCCAGAAGCTGCTCACAGCCTCCGAGGATGGCTGTGTATATGGATGGGAGACCCAGAGCGGGCGGCTGCTGTGGAGACACAGGTGGGGCTCTTCACCCAGATGGGGAGATTGAGGCCTATGGCCCTGTTGTGGCTTTCTACAGAGCCTACCACAATGACCTCTGACATCTGAGCTGAGCATCCATGCAAGACAGCCCAGGCAGGGCAGGGGCGGGAGGGCAAGGAGACAGGACCTGGTCCCTGGGGTCCTGAGTCTCTGACTCTAACAGACCTGGACTCAAATCCTACCACTTAAAAAAAAAAAAAACTTTAAAAATCTACATAATACCCTATTAACCATTTTAAAGTGTACAGTTCAGTAAAGTACATTCACACTGCTGTGCACCTAGCTTCCAGAAGTTTCTTCGTATCTTGCAAAACTGAAACCCTATACCCATTAAACTCCCCATTCCTCCCTTTTCCGAGCCCCTGACAATCACTGTCCTGCCTTCTGTCTCCATTTTGACTAAGTACAATACCTGGTATAAGTGGAATCACACACTATTTCTTTTGGTGACTGATTTCACTTAGCATAATGTCCATCTATGTTTACCCACTTTTTTGACTGTGATTGAACTCAAGTCATGTCACCTTCTCTGCACCTATTTCCTCTTCAGAATGGGGATAATAGTTGCTACCCTATAGGATGAGATAATGCAAGCAAAGTACCTGGCACCCAGTAAGAACTCAGTAGACGTAACTTATGATTATTAAGACAAGAAAAAACAAATCTGGTAATTATAGGGCAGATTGATTCGTGTTGTAATAGGGAAAGTCCAGGGGCTGGGGAGCTCTAAGAGGGTAATGAACCTACGCTGGGCTGTCAAGGAGTTTCTGGGAGGTGTCTGCATTTCATTTGGGTATTGATCTTCCAAATAGGCAAACTGAGTTGGGCATTCCAGACCAAGGCATGGAAGCCCAGGAATTTTCCAAGTGGCTGGAGGGTGAGGGTTAGAAGTGAGGAGAGGGGCGGTAGGCAACGAGACTGAAGAAATTAGCAGGGGTTGGACTGCAAGGGCCAGAGGTGGAGCGCAGTGCCCCGTTCCTTGACCACGGCCGCCCACCTAGGCCCCCGTGAGGTTCTGCCGCTTCTCCCCCGATGGCTGCCTCTTTGCCAGCACCTCCTGTGACTGCACCATCCGCCTGTGGGATGTAGCAGAAGCCAAGTGTCTGCAGGTCCTACAGGGTGAGTGGGCTGGGTGGGACTGGGAGACAAGCAGCCAGGCCTGGTTTCCCTTTCGGACCCTGCTGTGTCCTGTGCCACCTCGCCCCTGCCTCGCCCCCTGGCCGGTGCCTGAAGGTCACCAGCGAAGTGTGGAGACCATCAGCTTCAGCCCTGACTCAAACAACTGGCATCAGGCGGCTGGGACAAGAAGGTGATGCTCTGGGAGGTGCAGGTAGGTGGAGGGGCAGCCAGTGAGGCCTGGGATCCAGGGATGCACACCGTCCACAGTGGCCACACTTTCCAACTGGGAAAGGTTGTTTGTCTTCCCCACCCCTGGCATCCCATTCCCTTGCATCTGGCTGCAGCTACCTTCCCAGTTCCCCTCTCCCTACCCTCATGCCTCAAGACCTCTGCCATGAGATTCCCCCTGCCTGTACTGCCCTCCTCTCTTGCCAAGGCCCGGGAAGCCTCCCCTAACCCCTATGCTGCATCACACTACCCAGGCAGCCCCACAAGGAGGGCCTGGGTCTGACTCACCTGAGGCAGAGAACCTGGCACGCAGCCTCTGGGCTCTTTCCTCCAGTCAGGCCAGGTGCTGCGCCACTTGGTGGGACACCGAGACTGTCCCAAGCAGTGACTTCGCACCCAGCTCAGACTGCTTGGTGAGCCACACCTCTGCCCGGGCCCCACCTCAGTGGCCTAACAAGTGGTTAGAATTCTACACCTTGACAGTGACTTAGCTCTTCTGAGCCTGTCCCCTCCTCTGTAAGATGGGGATTCAGCAGGGCTTGGTGAGATGGTGCCTGCTTTCTGTGAGCCTAGCCAGTGGAGGAACCGGGAGGGACCACGCTTATGGCGGCTGTCTGCAGGCCGCAGGCTCTTGGGATTCCACCATCCGCATGTGGGACCTTTGGGCAGGGACTCCAGTGATCTTCCACCAGGAGCTGGAGGGCCACAGTGGCAACGTCAGCTGCCTGTGCTACTCAGCATCTGGCCTATTGGGCTGGGTTGCCTAGGTTCCAGGGTGGTCCCTTGCTGACTACAACTCTTTGAGGGTCACTCTTTGAGGCCATTTTGGGGGCAGAGTCTGCAGGCCCCAAACCTCTATGCTTAGAGCTGTCTGCTTTCCAGGTGTCCGGCTCCTGGGACAAGACTATCCACATCTGGAAGCCCTCAACCGGAAGCCTGCCTGTCCAGCTTAAGGACCACATCACCTAGGTGAAGAGCAGAGCTTTCTCCCCTGATTGGCTGCAGGTGGCCAGCACTGGCTACTCCCACATGGTAACCCCACCCCATCAGGCCTTCCTTCCTGTGAACTCCTACCCCACATCCTCCCTACCGGAGCCCTCAGCACCTCATGTCCAGAAATGTCCACATCCCTATATGCCCTAAATAAGAGGCTACCAAGGGCAGGACCCAGGTGCCAACCACTTCCTTACCGAATGCCTGGCACTAAGGTCTGCACTGGCCCAAATGTTAGTGGCACTGACATTTCTATGACTCAGCTTCAGGGGAAAGGAAAGTACTGCACTGAATTTCTGCATCAGCTATTACGCAGCCCTTGTTAAACACACCTCACAGACAACAAAACCCAGATCAAGAAGTTAACATGTTGGCTAAGACTCACCCCAGTGTGATTTTGTCAAAGATGCCAGACTTGCCTATGAGACTTCCCTACCCCCCAGCTTGTTTTGATTTCCAGGTCAAAGTCTGGGACTACAATACAGGAAAGAGCATTGAGACCCTGAAGGTAAGGTCTGTGGCTACAGCAAACAAGGGTGCAGAGGAAGGCCTGCTAGGGGAGGCCCGCACCCACAGAGCCCCATACCATGCTTTTGGCAGGGAGTCCTGGATGTGGCCCACGCCTGTGCCTTTACCCCAGATGGGAAACCCTTAGTGTCTGGAGCCGCTGCTTAGGCAAAATTCCAAGTTCACTGCAAATCACCCAGAGCTGCTCAAACAGAACATCACTACCTATGGCTCTCAAGACCTTCCACCCCTGCTTCTCCCTGCCCAGGGGGCACAGGAAGACCAAAATAACCATAAGAGAGTGTCCAACAGGCCCCTGTGGCCAGGGCTGCCATGGCCCCCCACCAGGGCCACCAACAGCAGCAGGCCCGCCTGCTGGGATCCATCAGACACCCGGTAACTGTAACCAGGGCTGCACCAGCCCATCTCTCCGGCACTTAGTAGAAACCCCTATAAACACAAAGCAACACCAGCCAGTTTGTTTGTTTTATTGACACCTGGATGTTCAGGCCTTGACCGCATACTTCCGGAGTGGGTACAGCCGCTCCTTCCGCTGCTGCTTCTTGGTCTTCAGGTTCTCTTCGTGTTTGTTGAGCCGGCGGCGCATGGCACGCGTTTTCTTGGGCCGCAGATCCAGGGGCTTGTACTTCTTGCCCTGGGTGAGGGGGAGTGGGGGAACATGAGGACCAGGGTTTGGGAGCTACTGCGGTAGCTAAGGAAGCCACAGAGTCGGAACTGAGATGCTGGGATGTGCCTGGGGAGATGCAAGCGTGAGGAGCTGTAGGACACCCAGCCCAGGAGGGGACTGGAGACTCAAGTGTTGCCAGGCCATACTTTGCTTCCTAGCTCTTTAATTCCCCCAAGTTCAAGGCTGGGAAGGACTGTCCTCATTTTCTTTAAGTATATTGATTTGCTGGGCTAGGAAGTAATTTTGCCCAAATCTCAGTGAAGCTGTAGTGGAACTTGGGGTGCACACCCAAGTCAACCCACTCCCTACTTGGTGCTCTTTCCACCAGATTGCCAGCCATGCAGTCAACGTCACACCCCAACCCAGCAAGAGATGTCTGGTACCCACCGAGTCCTGGGGACATTTCCTGTTATCTTGGCTTAAATTATGTGTGTGTGTACGGGAGGGTGAGATGTGCAGCTTAAGCTGGTGCTTAATTTATCTGAAGGACCTACCAGGTACCTGTGGTGACATTCCCACCGAACACATGCATCTCAGAGGGAAGACCTTGCTCGGCCGAGACCATCCTGCTATGAGTGGCCAAGGCCCCCTTCCTGATTTGGCTCCTGCTCCTAGACCTTTCTCAGGGCATTGTCTCTCCATCTCTGCTCCCACTCGTTCCCGACCCACTTCCTCCTCAGTGAGGAGTCTAGGCTAAGGCAGCTCTCATGGTCCCCTTTGTTCTGCAAAGGTCCCCTGGGGCCTCTTCAGTTTGAGGCCCTGTGCTGGGTGCTGGTTTAGCTACAAATGAGACCTGCTCCCTGCTCAAGGAGCTCCCAGCACAGTGGAAAACGGAGAACAAGTGGTGCATCAGTGTGGAGGAGGAAAGAGATTAAGGAAGGTTTCACCTAAATGACTGACAACAGCCTTGAAAGCAACGGGTACGTCAACTGCAAGAGAAACCAGAGTGGGCACAAAAGCCCTGAAAAGTGACAGCTCAGGCTGGGAGCTGCCAACAGCCTGGAGGGGTAGGCACATGGCAGGCGTATGTGAGCTAAGCGGGGTTCAGGTCATGAACAGCCTCAGTGCAGAGAACTGCAGGGAAAAAGCTAAGCAGGAGATGAGGGCAAGCTCTGTGGGGGGACCTGGAAGCATGAATGTCTGTCCACCCATATCCGTCATATCAGTTGGTACAGGTCAGGGCTTCATCTGTTTCCAACTTACCAAGCACCTTAGAGCTCTGGTGTCCAAGAGTGGCCACTAGCCACACACACTGTTTACATCCTTCAGTCACTGTGGCCACATAAGCACTTAATAGGCACTCATGGCCAGAGGTTACTGTATCGAACATCAACATCTCTCATAGAGACCTTACCTCTATCTCCAGGAGTCCTGCCTGGCTGTTTGGGGGAGTGTACTCACTGGATGGTCATGAAGGCAATTTTTCCAGGCCACAACTCTACATGGTCCCCTCAGAGCCTGATGAACGCTCCAGACCCAATTCTCAGAATACGTTCCTCCAAACAAATGCACACACGTCCAGGGGTGGCAGCAACCCTCCCCCCACATGCTGTTGTCCCCTGGGCAGCTAGCCCCGGCACACCGTGATGACTTTTTTGATGTGTCAAACCCTCCAGTCATTCAAACACTAATTTGGGTATTGATATGAAGCCATTCTGCAGATGCTATCAAAGCCCCTAATCAGTCAGCTTTAATTAAGAGATTATCCAGAGTAACCTGGGTGGGCCTGATCACAGTTGAAAGGCCTTAAAGGCAGGGCTGTGGCTTTCCCCAAGAAATCCACCTGAGGGCAGCAGCTTCAACCAAACCTTGAGCTCCAGCTTGCTCACAGATCCTCTCTTCCCAACAAGTATGCACCCCACCATCATACAAGCCATTTTCTTGTAATAAACCAAATGTGTGCATACACAGTATATAAAATCTCCTACTGGTTCCACTTCATAGCTTGAACCCTGACAACACTAGTTTTAGGCACAAGCAAAAAATGATTATAAAAATTCTAGGCTGAGTGAGGGGCAGGCACCTGTGGAAAATCTCCAGGAAGCACTCAATCCACCCTTACCAAGACATGGTTTGGAACCTAGGCCTAATCCATTTACTGTAGGTGGCACTGGGGAACTTAACCTCTCTAAGCGTTGAGATCATCATTTGAAAAATGAGGATACCAGATGCTTGGCAGTGACTGACAGTGCTAGCAAGACCATTAAAACATTTAAACAAGACTGCCCAAACTCAGCTGGTGAGGTTTTATTCAAAACCCATCTCCAGCCAGACTCCCACATCTTTGATTTCTTGACAACTGCAGCCCCAAGGAAATGCAGTCTGCATGCCATACGCTAGTAAGAAGGCGAACACATCCACAAGCTGAGAAGTCTCTAGAAAGCCCAGTCCCAAGCACCCCAGCAGAAGCTTGCCATACTGCTCCTCTAGCCAAGCACCACCGTCCCTTAGCCACTAACCTTATAGAATTTCCTGAGGTTCTCTTTCTGAGTCTGGTTAATGACGGTGAGTACACGGGCGATGGATTTGCGAACAACACGGCTACAAAACAGAGACATTGATCAAGATGGGGAAGACACACAGCACTCCTCAAGGTATCTATTTCAGGGCCTGACCCAGATGTCATAGGGCAGGGGCATTCCCCATCAGCTCACCCACATTCACCCAGGAGGTACCTAACCCAGCCCAGGAGGAAGGTGTTCTGGAGGGAAGAGAGACAATAGATGAGTATCCCAGGACTGGGGACATGGAACGGCTGGCACATCCAGTGCTTTCGAAGAGTTGTGAAGTGTTCACTGAGGAGGCTTAATGAGGAGAGGTGAAGGGCAGATCAGGAAAGATCTCCCATCCCAGGCCATATATCCTGAGGGCTATGAAGACGACCTAACCAATGCCCATCAGCTAAACGACCTAACCAATGCCAATCTGAATGAGCTGACTGGAGGGAATCATGCTGCAAGCTGCTTAGGGAGTCACAGGAGGGGCCACTGGGGAGGGGACAAGGCTGAAGACAGGAACAGGCTGGGGATAAGTGAATTTGCAGTCATGTTGAATATGAGTGCTGCTTAGTAAATGACTGGTAAACACAGTCTTGAGGATTCAGCATGCACCACCACAGGAATATTACTGGGTGCCCATTTTATAAAAGAGGAAAGAAAAACCTGGGTGGTGAGCCAATCTACCCGCCAAGTAGGATGTGGCAGAAGCGGAATTTATGCCCAGGTTGACTAACTGCAAATCCACGCTCCTTTCACAAATCTTGACTCTTGCTCCACGTACATCAGTAAGTTACACTACAACTCAAGTAAGGGGTGCAAGGGGTCCCTCAACCAAGTGAGGGGGGGTGCGGAAAAAAATCCAAATGCTGGTGGGAGGTAGGAGAAAGGGATCAATGAGACGTTCGAAGGTACCATTAAAATGAGTCTTCAGGGACACCCACTTCTTTCTCCAGCCAGAGAAGTTGAAGGAGGTTACTCCAGGCAAAAGGACCACAGGTCAAGGGCAGGTCACCACGCACCTGGGCATGAGCAAGGGGAGCCTAGAGAGGCTGGCTAGGAAGGGCACGACATTCCGACCCACGGATGCATGGAATGGGCACTTAAACGGACACCTCCTTAAGCGAACTTCGAAAATCCACAAATGTTCCCGACGCATATGTACCCCCCACGCCCAGAGGGCCGTAGTCTGGCCTCCCGTCACTTACATCTTGGAGAGTTTGGAAGCCGCGCCGCCTGTTACTTTAGCCACGCGTAGCTGGGACAGCTCCACTTTCAGGTCCTCCAGCTGTTTCAGCAGCTCCTCCTTCTTCTTGCCGCGAAGGTCTCGAGCCTTAATCTTGGCCTGACCGAAAGAAAGGGTCTGGGTCAAACACCCAGCGGGGCCGTCTCCCCCTCGGCCACTTACCGAGGCTTCCACCGGCCATCGTCCCCTCCACCTGCGTCGTAACCAGTCCCTGGAGGGCGCGCGCCTCGCCCTGGGCCAGGAGCGCGCTGGAGGCCCAGCACTACCGTGCCTTGGGCAGGGCAACCCAGGCCGCAGCAGGCGCGCCCTCGCCCAGGCCTGCTGCGAGGCTGGGCCACTACCCCCATTCCGCAGGGGGAAAGACGGAGGTCCCGGCAGAGCGCGCGTACCTCTCCTGGTCTAGGCCTACGTGGGGAGAAAGCGAGGGGCCGGCTGGGGCGGCGCTAGGCCATTACGCAGGGCCTCCCACAGGCCGGGTTGGTAGATGGGCTCTCAGGATTCGCCACGCGACCCCCACCCCAGCTCCTGAGCCGCACAGCGCGCGGATGGTGCCCGATTGTCCTACACTCACCATGACTGTAGAGTCGGCCTCCGCCGCCTTCTCGGAGGGAAAGAGGAAGGGGTGGGGCTGACCTCCACAACTACAGCCGGGTGGCGGCGGGCGTGGTCAATAACGCGGGCGGGGGAGCCCTGGCTCCGCCCCTGCCGCCTCACCCACGCGCGAGGAAAGCTGTGGTCCGGCCCGCCGAGCCCCGCCCCGAGGAGCCGGAGACCCGCCCAGCAGTGCCCGCGTCTTCTTCCCGCGCTCTGGAGAATACTTGGGTTCGGTGTATTGCCCAGAGCAGAGCTGTGGGGAAGTCGAAGCCTGGGGTGGCGGCAATTTACTGGACTAGTAAGGACTCGGATTCATCCATTCATTTATTCATTCATTCATTGATTTGGCAAACCTTTGCAGGTCGCCCAGTTTGTGCTACTCCGTGCTGGGCGCCGGTGTTCCGGGGGTACAGAGTATGAAGGTTGAGGGTTTTCAAAGATGAATTAACATGGCCTCTGCCTTGGAGGAATTTAAAGTCCAAGGTGGGCGGGGAAGGGCGGGGTCAGACAACTATAATCCAACTGCAAAAAAATTCTAGTGGAGACAGCATGCGTTAGGGGAAACATTCATGGCCTTTTCTTAGTGAACCTGACCCGGTTTCAAATTCTTATCCTGTTGCCTGGTGCTAGCTGACTCTCCCTTCCCCTCCCTGAGTCTTAGTTTTCTCACCTGTGATATGGGGTATTTATAAGGATCAGGAAGATAACATGTAAAACTCTTAGCACAAGACCTGATGCAGGACTTCCCTGGCGGTCCAGTGGTTAAGACTGAAGTTCTAATGTAGGAGGCAGAGGTTCCATCCCTGGTCGGGGAACTAAGATCCCACATGCCGTGGGGCACGGCCAACAAAACAAAACACCTGATGCATAACAAGCGCTCAAAATATCATCACCATCAATATTCCCAGTTGAATGAACACTTGAGATGACCTGAAAGTTAAAAGGCGGATTTCACAAGGGAAAGTGCTCAGGCTTTCTGACTGGACGGTTGCATTGTTGCCCCAACCAGCAAGCATGAATCTGTGCTCTAGTGTCACTCCATTGCCCTTAACAAAGGCACACCCACACGTTAGAGCTCTAGTTAAAGCCAGGTTGGCCCCTTGCTGCTGTCACGTGTTTCCTCCAGGAAGCCTTCTCCCATCCCCTTATGGGTTTCCGTTAATGGATAGTAGCCTTGGACTAAGTTGGGACACAGACGGCCCTTGTGTGCAGAGCTTTCTGGGCAATCCTCTCTTTAGCCCCAAACATACTGAATTAAAATAAATTTATGTATCTATCTCCACAGCCAGCCTGGAAGTTCTCCAGGGGTCAGAACCATGGCTGACACCTGGTTTGGTTTTTCTCATCTCCAGGCCCAGCATATGGATGCTTGTTGGATGAACTGAATTAATCAGCTTTGCCCAAGATCACCGGGAGGCATGCTTCCAGGAAGTGGAGGGAGGTGGAGAAGAGAGAGCAGAGGACATTCTTGGCATGGATTAGTCTTAAATGGAAGTTGAATGGTGCACAGGGACTTGACTATCATATTTTCCAAATGCTTACAGTTCTATTAAAGGTAATGATTGTGTACATCTTTTCTGAACTTGAAGTCACCTATGACTACCCTGTTTCTCTTACATGCCACAACCAACCCACTCCCAAATTCTGCAGCCTCTTTCTTCAAAATACCCAACCTCTTCCCACCACTGTTACTGGCACCTGCCTGGCCTGAGCTGCCATTGCCTGTCACCTGGACCATTGATGTCACTTCTTAAATCACCTACTTTGGCTCAGGCTCCCATGTGTTCTCAATACACATTTGAGGGACACTTTTCAAGTCAGATCATGTCACTGCTCTGCCCAGAATTTCCAGGGCTGTCCTCAGTTAAGACCACATCCTTTCCTCAGCCTACAAAGCTCTACAGCACCCGCCCCTCCCCCCCACCTCCCTTCCATCTCATTTCTTCTCACTCTTCTGCTCCAGTATGGCCTTGCTGTTTCTGGAATACACCAAGCCTGCCCTGTCTTTGAGCCTTTGCTCGGCTCCCTCCTTCACTTCCTGCAGGTCCTTGATCAGCGTCACCTCCTCGGGGACACTTCTCTTGACCACTTTATCTGAGTCACTCTCAGAAACTGCATGCTGTTTTTTTCTTCTCCTCAGAATACAGTCATCCCTGACATAGTGTGAATTTTTAATTCTGCCCCCTTGACTGGAATGGAGATCCACGGTCATAAACAGTGACATTATTTCATTCACCAGTTTATTTGGGGGCTATTTCCTTACTTGTAAAACGGGCATTTTGGTTTAAAATTCCTTCTGATCAGGATGTTCTGGGGATATGAATTTCTGTTGTCTTGTGGCCTCCCTAGGTCACACAGATTTCTTCCAAGGTATGGAGCTGATAGGCAGGTCTTCCAGGACCCCTGATACTTTTTTTTTTTTTTTTTTTTTGCGGTACGCGGGCCTCTCACCGTTGGGGCCTCTCCCGTCGCAGAGCACAGGCTCCGGACGCGCAGGCTCAGCGGCCATGGCTCACGGGCCCAGCTGCTCCGCGGCATGTGGGATCTTCCCGGACCGGGGCACGAACCCGTATCCCCTGCATCAGCAGGCGGACTCTCAACCACTACGCCACCAGGGAAGCCACCTGATACTTTTATTTAGCACCTGTAGGAGTCTATCTTTAGCACCCAAGATTAGGTAGCATCCTAGTCTGACAATATTTTTTTGATCTGTAGACACAGTTCAATGGGAAGTATTCGAAGCAATGAAAACGAGTCACATCTCATTAACTTCTACTGGTCTTTATTAAAAGGAAAACTATTATATGAAAACAAAGACCCAATGTAGTCTCAGGCTAAGTCTCATTGATAGAACCCCTCAAGCAACAGCCCAGGCACCTAATCTTGGCACTACAATGTTGTCCTTGACTCTGCCCTATGTCTACCCATCTCAGACTCTGGGGGTTCGCTTCCTACCAGGATATTCCTCTCCAGCCAGGCAAGATATCTCAGCCCCCGAGGACCTTGCCCTTCCTGCCAGGATGGTGGCCACGGGGTCATCCCCCTATCCCCGCCCCCTACACACCCGGTCAAGGTGACTGCTACAGACGCGGGGCCGCCGCCCGCTCAAACCCAAATGTCTTCATTGTCTTGTCAGCACCCTGGATACACTTTAAACGTCTTTAAAGTCTGCCAGCCCATTAACAATACGGTCACTACAACAATAAGGCAGACGCAACCTCCACTGAGCTCAGTGGGGTGGCGTCCAAAGCTCCTATAATCCGAGAATTAGGTTCTCCCACCCCAGGTCACTCCCCGGGGCACAAGAATTACTACTCATCCCTCAGGCCTCAGCTCGAAGGTTTCTTCTCTAAGAAGCCTGCCCGGCACTCGACAGGCCGAGCCGGGCGCCTTATCCTGGGGGCCCCGTGCCCCCTCAGTCTGGGCAGAGATGACACCCGGAGTCGGCGAGTGTGCCCGCCCCGGCCCCCTCGGGTGCAGGAGCGAAGCCGAAGTGCGCAGTTATGCCGTCCACGTGCTAGGCCTGTGCGGGACTGGACGCCTGCTCCTCAGACGGGAAGACTTTACCTCCGTGAAGCCAGGAGTCCCTCGGAGATCCACAGGCCTCTTTCCCGGCGCTTCCCGACGCGCCCCACCCCTCCCTCCCACCTGCACTTCCGGTTCCGGCGTGGGCCGGAAGTGGGCGGGCGGCGGCGGCTGCGCGCGGAGGAGGTGGAGGAGGTGCCGGGTGGCAGCTTCCCGCCCCCGAGCCGGAGCCGGTTCCGAGCGGAGTAGAGTGGGGGTCTTTCCTGGAGCGTAGCTGCCTGAGCGGGCGCCAAGCCCCCGCCATGGCCCGGAACACGCTGTCCTCGCGCTTCCGTCGGGTGGACATCGACGAGTTTGACGAGAACAAATTCGTGGACGAACAGGAGGAGGCGGCGGCGGCGGCGGCCGAGCCAGGCCCGGATCCTAGCGAGGTGGACGGGCTCCTGCGGCAATATCCTTCTCCCGCGCGGCGGCCCGGACTCCCCTTTGGCCCGGCCTTCCCACTTCCCTCATCCCCGGCTCCGGCCCTTCAGGCCGACCTCCCCACTCCTCTCAGGCCCGGACCCCTCAGGTCAGTCTCCCGACTCCCTTCCGACCTGGCTCTCCTCGGGCCACACATCCCCACTTCCCTCTGACCCGGCCTCCCCACTCTCCTTGTCCCCGGCCGGAGCCCTCGGAGCCTCCCTCAAAAGCGTGGCCCCACGCGGCCCCCGGATCCTGGTGGGCCGGCCTGCTCGGCGGCCCCAAGAGCGTGCCGGAGGGGGCCTCCGGCTCGTAGGCCCCTCACTCTTGCACGAGACCTCTCCCCTTTCTTCCCCCTTGCCTCCCCACGCCCTCAGGCTGGCCCTTGGGCGCCCGATCACTCCATCCCTCCCATGCGGGAAACGGGTCTATACTCGGGCATGATCGGCGGGAGGCGCCGAGGTGAGCCACCGCTGAGTAATTGAGCGGCCAGGGCGGCTCCCAGGCACAGTCCTCTCGGGCCGGATTGCAGCACCACCTGAAAATAGGTGGGTGGATGGCTGCGGGGAAGAAAGGCCCCATGGGGGGGGCCAAGGCTGCAGCCTTCTTAGTCCAGCCCTGAGGTTTGAGATCGCACCTCCCACCCCAGAATCATTCTGACCCTGCGGCTTAATGCCACTCTTCCTCACCTATTCTTAGTTATGACCATTCATTGGGCTTTGGACCTCGATGGTCTCAGCCACGTTCAACAAGTGAGTTTTGCCCCCCCCCCCACCCCGCATAGGCTTCTTGTGCAGGAAGCAGTGGAAAAAACTAGTCGTTTAGAGCTAAGAAAAAACAGCATAAAGTGAGATGTAAAAGTAGAGCCCCACGACTGGAAATGACTGTTCTGTGGTCACAGAAAACAAGCATTTAGAAAACAAGATTAAAAATAGAGTTGGCTGTCACAGCCTGCTTGGTCCCGTAGCAGTTTGAGCACAGGAAACTGACTTATTCTTACAGGAAGGATTTTTCTTTATTCAAATGGTGTTACAGGAAGTGCCTACCCCTCCCCCGCACTGGCCAGGGCAGGGTTGGAGGCTCATGCTGTACTGTATATAAATCAGGTTCTGGGTGTTTAATCAGTTGACTCAGCTTGGGAAGTCGAGCCCATAGACTGCCTTTGGGAGGAGTCCTACAGTGTTCCTCCAATGTGCCTTTGAAACAAAAACCTCCAGACTTTCTTTGTTTGAACAGAAATGTGTTTTCAAAGGTGGTGATTCAAACTTGTATTTCCTGCCCCATCAGGGTCACCCTGCTTACCCCATTGGTGAAATGGGGCCATGAGAAGGGCCCCCATGAGGGAAGGGTGATTCTGCAGTCTGGTGTAGAACCTGGCTCATGGGCAGGCATTGCTGAAAGGACTCCAGCGTCAGGCCTGTGGCCCAGACCATCCACAAAAGGGGAGGGCAAGGTCCGGTTATCTGCTGTCTTGGCCTTGGTGCTGCAGAGACTTGTTGAAGGTCATCTCTTGGTACGCTCCTCACATGATAGATTCCTTGAGGCTGCTTGGAGACCTAGGCTTAGCACATCAGGGGATGG
This sequence comes from Phocoena sinus, assembly GCF_008692025.1. Taxonomy (NCBI): domain Eukaryota; kingdom Metazoa; phylum Chordata; class Mammalia; order Artiodactyla; family Phocoenidae; genus Phocoena; species Phocoena sinus. The sequence goes on along the minus strand of NC_045768.1, from coordinate 10,479,570 downwards.
TAGTTTCTCCACTAATGACAGTGTCAGAAACCTTGTTACCATGGAGAGTGTACCTCTTGGGATTGGGGAAAGGGAGGTTAGCAAATGAGAACTGAAATCCTGGCAAATGTGGGGCCCAGGAAGGAAGGAGGAAGGAGCTAATATTTGCTGAGTCCCTACCATGTGCCAGGTCTTGGATTTATGTTACATTATTAAACTATAGAAAGGGCTTCTAGGAGTCTTAGAACAGAGGCGAGGGGAGTAGGGATAGGGGTTGGTTGATTGGAGTGAGGGGATGTAGGGAGTAGGCCTGTCCTAGTACTGTATAGGGAAGCGAGTCATGGTGGGAGATCACACACATGAAATAGAGCGTGGGCTGTGCATCCACACAGACCCGACTCAGTCTTCTGTAGCTGTGTGACTTTGAATAGGTCACTTACACTCTCTGAACCTCAGTATCCTCCTGTGTTAAAAGGAGGAGAACCAAGCTGGGCTTATAGGTTCCATGGGACCATCACTGGACAACATCCCAGAAGGCTTTAGCACAGTGCTGGACATACAGTAAGTGTCCTGGACATGCATCTTGGGCCTGTGGGTGGAGTGGCAGCAGGGGATTGTAGAAAGAGTTTGGCTTTGGAGTCAGGCATCCTTGGGTTTGAAGGCCAGCTGGACAGCTTAGCTTTGTGACCTTGAACACATCATTTTCCTTCTCTGAGCCTCAGATTCATTGCCTTTAAAATCAGAATAATGATTCTTGTCACAAAGAACTGTTAGCAGTGATGAGATGACATGTGAAAACACCTGGGCACAGGATCTGAGACCTTGTAAGGATTTTAAAGAATTGGCTCTTTTTCTTCCTTGCTGAGGCACCTTCTGGTCCTCTGGAGGGGGATCTGTCCAGAGCGGTAGTTTTGAATGATTTTGCAGTCTCCTCCCTTTGAGGAAATTTGTCGATGTTTGGAGATACTTTGTTTGTCACAACTTGGGGGGTGGGAGGGAGTGCTACTGGGATCTAGTGCATAGAGGCCAGAGATGCTGCTAAATATTGTACCATGCATGCACAGGACAGACCCCACATCAGTCATCTGGTCTAAAATGTCAGTCGTAGTGCTGTGGTTGAGAAACCCTGATCGAGAGGAGACCAGGGGCTGGGCTCAGTTCCTTGGCCTCCACAGCCTGTTCTCTGGAAGAGTCTAAAACCAGCTGAGACAGAGGCCAGCTTGATAAATGGTATGCCCCTCCCTACTCCCCAGTTCTCCCCAGCTGCTGAAGGCCTCCTACCTATCAACACCTATAGTGAATGTTTGGTAGAGGGGTGCTGCAGAGAGATTAACTCTAAAGCAGTGACTCTTTTTGCCCCTGTGGACTAGTTATCCTACCCTTACCCATTCATCTTCTGAAATATTTTGTTTCCCAACCGTGCTGGTTAGTGAAGAGCGAGCGCCAGCCTTCATTTCCTCTGAAGCCTCTGGGACTCTGCCTATTGCTCTGGGATGTCAAATTCGAAAAGAGTTCTGAGGTAGAAATTATCTGTGGCTGATAATCACACTGGCCCTAACCAGGCTGGGAAAAAGGAGTCCCAAAGCTGACAGATACAGGGGTGTGGGAGAGTGGGCTGCCTCTCAGATTGGAAGGTGGATCAGAGCCCAGCAGGGTGCTAGGGAGCTCCACAGGGGTGGCTCCCTGGGTGTGTGGGCCCAGCTCAGTCAAGATGGAGGCCACACTAGGGAAGACCGGGGACTCGGCTTTGCTTGGGAGGTTCTGGCTGTTCACACATGGGTATCCCTGCATGAACAGGAGTAGAGACCCGATTGGGCGGAAGCCATTTCTTGTTCTATTTTTGAAGCTTTTTGGCTGAAGCCAGTGTTTCAGATGAGGAAATGAAAGTCAACTGATGTAATTCAGTTTAAAATAGGTGTCACCTTTGGGGACCTAACCCAGATTGTAATTTTCTTTTGAGCACTGGCTATTCAGAGCTCAGCAAAGATTATGTCAGGACTCCAGCTAAGGTTTGGGGAGCAAGGAGGGGAGGATTGATTCATTTTGTTGGCAAAAGGTTCTTTTAGATTGTTAAATTTCCCCCAGTTGGGACCTCACTGACTTGGGTAGGTCTTGGAGGATAAAAGTTTTAGCACATCTTAATTTCTTTAATAGTTTAACTGATAGAACACATTGGATTAAGAGTTAGGAGACCTCCATTTGTGCCTTTGTTCTTCCCTTTTGAGAATGAGAAGATGAAAATGATAACCTTACTCGGTGGTCGTGAGGGTCCAGTAGGGCAGATAGGGTGCCAAGTAAGTGCAAATCAGCTCAGTCAGATTTTGCTGCAAGTTACCCTGCAGGGGCGGTTGCTTTGCTGCTCCCTTCCCGGGAGGGAGCGAGTCCGCGTCCAAACTTGCTTTGAAGGGGAAGGTTTCGGGGCCGGCAGAGGAGGGGTTTGCAGGTTTGGCAGAGATGCCCCACCCACCCTCCATGTGGCTCAGGAGAGCCTGTAGGCTACCCTCTGAACTGGCTGTGCCCACCGGGAGGCCACAGTGGGAGGCGGGTGGATGTGGATAGATGCCATTTGACTCCACTCTCTTGAGCTCTTTTTGAAATGAGTTCGTTAATAAAAGCATGAACGTGCTAGAGCCTAGCCATCCTTAACTGGTGCTGCTGCACAGGGGACATGCTTCGGGCGTTTCATGCAGCCTTGCGGAACTCTCCCGTCAACACCAAGAATCAAGCTGTGAAGGTAAAGGGGGTTGAACTGCAGCTCTGCTGGGTGGGTGTTGGGACCAGGGCTGTGATTGTCCAGTGTGAGCTCCCTGGGACTCTGGACAGCATCTGTTTCATCTCTGCATTGGTGAGTATCTACCAAGGAAGTGAGTTGGCACCGGGCAGTGTTTCCACGGAAGCCTCCTGGCGCTCCTAACACCCAAAGCTGTCAGTGTTCATAGTAAACACTCCCCAAAGAAACGTTCACTCTTCCCCGAGGCCTCATGGGGTGAGAAGTCAGCCCAGCCCTTCCTGATGAGCAAAGTTATAAATTAGCTTGCCATGTGGGACTTAGCAGTGGTTATGCTTTTATAAGCTATTGAATAAGCTTTATTTGCATAAGGATTTTCAGTCCTTTTAGGATTTCCTGCCTCGTAAAAACTAGGTGAGACCATACGGTTGTGCAGACTGTACCGGTTACGTTGTCTAAAAGCTCATCGCTGAGACTGTCTAAAATTTGGTCCAGGGAAAGGGGTCTCTTTGGAGCTGGGGTTTTGCCATCTTGTGATGGCACTTCTTTTTTTTTGATGGCATCTTGATATAAATGGCTGCACCTGTCAAACACGGAGGAAAATGGCCCCTTTGTTCCATTGAGGGTGAACGCAGACAGAAGGTGCAGCCAAGTAGACCTGTTTTTTTTTTAATTTCCACAGTTATGATCCTGTAGAGTTGTTTTTATTTTGTTTTGTTTTTTTGCGGTACGCGGGCCTCTCACTGTTGTGGCCTCTCCCGTTGCAGAGCACAGGCTCCGGACGTGCAGGCTCAGCGGCCGTGGCTCACGGGCCCAGCCGCTCCGCGGCATGTGGGATCCTCCCGGACCGGGGCACAAACCCGTGTCCCCTGCATTGGCAGGTGGACTCTCAACCACTGCACCACCAGGGAAGCCCATGATCCTGTAGAGTTTTAAGGCCTTGCTGGTGTCATCAGAAATAGGGATGCTTCTCCCCAGGAAACTGCTTATTTCCCCCAAAATAAGTGGAATAAATTACTGGCTTTGAATACTTTGGGATACTTTGAAACTTAAATCAATAAAAGAATTTCACTTAAGCATTCCAAATGAATTAGAAATTGGGCAGTGTTTCTAATAAGTTCTGACTACTTGGTTTGGTGTTTCTGAGCCTGCAGTGCAGGATGTGGATATGCCTGGGCCATGGCTCTAGGCCTCACTCCCTTTCTCTTTCCTCTGTAGGAACGGGCCCAGGGCGTGGTGCTGAAAGTGCTTACAAATTTTAAGAGCAGCGAAATTGAGCAGGCTGTGCAGTCACTGGACAGAAATGGCATTGACTTGCTCATGAAGTACATTTATAAAGGGTTTGAGAAGCCCACAGAAAATAGCAGTGCAGTGTTACTCCAGTGGCATGAAAAGGTATGTGAACATCAGGCAGCCCACTGAGTCACCCCAACCCCAGGGTTCAAATCAGCAGGCCAGGCCATCCCAAACAAACAAAGGACAGTCTGATAGGCATGTGAGAATAAGGGGCCATGCCTCAAGCAACCTGGGACATCTGAGCACTTAACCTCTCCCAGGGAAGCACCTGGTAGGGATCTGCCGTCTCTGGTAATCGCCGTTGCTTTAGCTGCTGGTTTGCGCCGGGCAGGCATGGGGGCAGGTGACTTGGCGTGGTAAGGTAGAGGCAGGCTTGCTGGTGGCTGGGACTTTGTAATACTTTCTTTGGGCTTGTGGAGGTGGTGGTTGTGGGTCTTAGATTCAGGCTGAGCCCTCCCATTAGCTCTGAGGGCTTCCTGCTCCAGCCTCAGCCTCACCAGGCCCAAGGGGGCAGTGGCAGATACCTTGGCAGTGTCTTTAACAGGGCCTTCATCCACCTGAAGCATGAGAAGCCTGTCCTTTGCTTGGGTCAGTATAAGAGCAGGGCCTTTCATCAAGCCTGTGTCCTTCCTGAAAGGCTCTGTTGAGTTTAAGGGAGTGGCCCTTACTGAGGGATCGGTTGCTTGGGCAGCCTGGGGCTGGGCTGTGGCCTTTGGTCCTGCCGGTGGGTGTGCTCTGCCAGAAGGTGAGCTCCTAGGCTTAGTGGGTGGAGGTGGTCGTGGGGCTCAGGGGAACTGAGTGGTATGGAGGCCAGGCTCTCTGGTCCCTTTAAGGCAACTGGGTGCTCAGCCCTGTTGATGTTTCAGCTCTAATGGGCTAGTGTTTGTTTAAGTGCCTACGGCTGTGCCTGTAGGCTGGGACATGATGAGCTTGTCAAAGGGAAACTGGGGGTCTCTGTGTGAGCTTGGTAACAATGTTCTCAAGCCCAATTCTCCTGCCTCAAGAGCTAGCAGCTCTTGGGAACCCTTTGTTCCAGGACAGGGCTCCATCCCCTGAATGTGGACGCTGTTGGCACCTCTTAACCGTGCTCTCGTGGGAATCCTTTTTCAGAAGGTCTATGACATGGTCAGGAGCGCATGGTCCCATCTTCCCTGGCAAGCTAGGCTCCCCTTGTCCAACCAAATCTCAACTGACACCTTTTCTTTTCCTGCCCCTACAGGCATTAGCAGTAGGAGGACTAGGCTCCATTATAAGAGTTCTTACAGCAAGAAAGACTGTTTAAAAAAAAAAAAAAGACTCATGTTACCTTGAGAAGAATTTTGGATGCACAGGCTGTTGAAGAAGGGATTGACAATGGACCATCTTCCTCAGAACTCCCAAGTAAACTATTTCAGGACATGCATCCGCTAAAGTGTATTTTATTTTCAAGGTGGAGGGAGAAATCGTCTTACTGTTTCCTAAATCCTTTGCAGGATCTGATAGTCTATGCCTTTGTCCACAAGTAATGCAGAACTGACATTGTGACTGTCTACCAGAGTGGCTGGCCCGCATTGGTCAGGTGTACCTCTGTGCACTGCCTGTGTAAAAGCGGGGAAGGATGACTTGGGCAGGTGCAGATTCAAGGGGTGTGGTAAAAAAGGGAGAGCTTGGTTTTTGTTGAAGTGGAAAACCCCCAAGGGTTTGTACAGACATCCCGACCTCCCAAAGGCGGCGGGCTCTCTTGGGTTCATTGTAAAGTGCCTGCTGCATCAATAAAGCTCTTGGCTTATTAGTATATACTCTGCAGTGTGTTTCATGTATATAAAAGAAATGGGTAATGGATGGTAATGAATGAGAGGTCGCCTGTTCTGGAAACTGGAGTGGAGGGGGTAGACGTGTGTCCCCACCGAGCCATGGGAGCGAGCGTGGCATTCCAGCCCTCCTGCCACAGCAGTACCTCAGGCCTGGGCTGCAGTGCTGCTGGCTGCTACAGAGAGCTGTTTTGCTGAATAACTATTTATTGTTTTTACTTCTTTCATTTGTGTGTAGTTTTGGAGCTTATTTAATAAAGTGCCAAACATTCAATAATTGACCTAAGCTTTAAAAGTCTTCAGTTTGTGTGACTGCACTTGGGAGTCTTTTGGGAGCGGGCTTAGACAGGCCCAGTCACCACCTCCTGACGCTGGGTTCGGCTGTTCGGCAGGAACACCGTGATGTTGTTTTCTTTAAAGGGTTAAGAGCCAGAAACAGGTAGCAATCAGCCTATAGATAGATATAAAAGGAACATTTTGTTCCCTGTAACCACTAACAAACAGTGGGCCTCTCTGAAGAGCAGAGATGCTTTTCTTTCCCTTTTGGCACATGTAACTGCAGTTTGCTAAAGGCAGGGACCCCGTTCATGTCCCTGAAGCTCTTTCCAGTCATGTGGGCCTTGGAGATGCAGGTTGACCAAAGTGACAATCCTCCCAACTCCTCTGCAGAACCCCACCCTTCCTGGGAGGTAGGACTGGGCTGCTGGCTTCATTAAATTACATGTAATGTTTATTCACCCAAACCTAATCTGGGGAGGTGCTTCCTGGAAGACTAGTGTTCTACAGGCCTTGAACTTGGCCTTGGGAGTTTTAAATGTGAGACACAATGTACTAAATTTAACAAGTTAAAGAAATACTGACACCAAACTATATCAATTAAATCCACTGCCTCTGGATTGAAGAGCTTTAATCAAAAAGTGTATTGCACCACAAGTGAATTTTCTACAGCAGTTTTAGATAATACAATCTCCCTGTGTACAACATGGAGGGTGAGATCAAGATCCAATGCTCATATAAAGGACTATATATACTGTCTCTATCACAGAACTTTTTATACAAGTAAAAGTGCATCAAATCACTTAGAACATTTACTCCACTCTTCTTAAAGCTGAAGGAAATTCAACATGCAGGAGGAAAGCCTGATCAGAATGAATCCTCCCTGTGCAAGTACAGACTTAGTGAGGGGCCCCACAACCAACGATGCCTACAATGGCCGGCGAACGTGGGTGGTGGGTGAGACCAGCTCGAGGGCTGGAGAAGCCACTGGGGAGTCGGGCGGGGCTCCCACGGCTGTGTGGTAGTCGCCTCTAGCAAGCCCTGAACTACCCAATCTTAGGATTCTTTCCTGGAAGAGCTGGAAGAGCTACCTCCTATTCATCAAAATTATGGAACAGAAGGGACTCCTGTTTTGTGTCCCCACCAGATAAATGGAAAACAGCATTCTAAACACAGGTGAGACATCTGCAGGGGGAGCCATAGGAGGAGGTAGGTAACCGGAGAATGGGTCACTTGGATGGCAGAGAGCCCAAGTGGGGACGAGGGTGATGCTGCCCTTGCTTGGTACTTCTAGGTCCACGGAACTGTCTTACGTTAATTGCAAATCCTTGTTTTCCTGTGAGACATACTTTATTTTAACCCTAAACATAGTTGAGAAACATTTACATCATTGGATAACTGATGATAAATTTAGGAGCTCCAGTTATTCAGTTTTTTATTTAACCAATAAAACTTTCATCAAACTATATAACTCAATACATGGTTTCCCTTTAGATTTGATAGTGTGCCTTATCCAGGGCAAGCACATTCCCTTTTCTTTATAATGATAACTAATACAAGTTTTTATCAGTCAGTTCCAGAGCCATTTGCATGCTATCAAGTACTGCAGCCAGCTAGGGGCTGCCTGGTTGCCATACATGAATGTAGTGTCATCTTAAATATTTGGGGGTAGGGTGACAGACAGGGACAGACGGTGGCTCCACTTACAAGGCAGTCCACCCTCCAACGTTTTGGTCAAGCCTGGGGAGAGGGACAGCTGCTGCTTCCTTTGAATACAGCAAACTGTCCTTAGCAGTAGAAAATGTGATTAGCATTTGCTCAGTGTTACAACACAGAATTAAGAGCTAAACAAATGAAACACCACCACTGCTTCAGAGGGAAGCAGATGCCAAAGAATGCTAGTGACATTACAAAGGGACAGGGCTCCCAATCTTAGAAATAATTTCCTCTTGATGCTCTGATTTTCCTTTAAGAACACCAGTTAAATGGATTTTATAATACAGAAGACATGTTTATAATAGCAAGGAACTTTAGCTATAAAAAATAGTTTAAAATGGTTTACCGGCAACCTATCCAAGACAAGTACATTCATTAAAAAGGCAATTGAGTGTATTTGGTACTAAGGATCTTTTTATACATTTGCTAGTTTTCTTCAGTAAAATGAGATACTGTCAGAAAGGTGCATATTCATTAATCCACACTGGCCCCAGAGTACCTTAAAGATGGACACAACTAAAGTTCTCGGTGGTCTGAGAAACAACGTGAAATAATGTTTCCTTGGGAGAAAGGGTTAAAAAGCTGCTTCTAACTCATCTGAACCCAAACATACTGAAAGGGAAAGGGAGTTTTTAAAGGCCGGCCTCACTGAGTTGGCTCTTCGTGGCAGAACTAGGTGGGTCTGGGCTGCTGGGCACCATTTTGAAGGGCTGTCTACGTCCAGTGTCATCACCACACGATAGATCAGCCGCCTCCTCTCTGACACATGCTGAGGGCTTCAGCTTTAAGTGCTCACCTTGAAAGAGGATTCAGGGGCAGATGGGTGCTGGCCAGAGCTGGGATTTTAGCAGCACTGTGGAAATGTGGGTAGTGCCAGAACCCTCTGGTGACCAGAACAACAGGATCAGCTACCTCCTGAGGTTCTTATCAGTCTGCAGGAGTGGGCCTTAAGTCTTGTAAACAATGTTCAGATGCTTGTACAAAATACTGCAGTTACAGTGATTAAAAACCCACCCAGACTGGTGTGTCAGTGTTCTTTTCACAGAAAAAGTGTCAGCCCTTGGACATCCTTGGGTGGTGCCGCCTAGGACCATGGTATCCGAGGGCTGGAGATGGATGGCCGGATGCTGCCCTTGGGAGCTGGCTTGGACCCAAACCATGACATCTGGGTTTGAAACAGAAAAAGCTCCTGAGATGAGAATCAGGACTAGGTACGAAGCAGCTGAAAGAGCCCCTCCCCAGCCGTGGGCCGCCACCCCTGCCCTCCACACACCCGGACTCTGGCTGTGAGCAGAGCAGTGAAGACGGTGGTTCTGGTAACCAGTGTGCAGGGCTGCAAGGCCCATTCTAAAGATGGGAGGGAGACAGGAGCAAAACCTGAGGTGACAGGAACAAGGGAGTGGAATTTAGGTAACGTTTCCTTAAAATGTTTTCTATTATAGCATTTACGCAGGTACTTTTTGAATATTTTTCATTTTTTAACAAAGTCTGGGTGCTGGCCAGACCTGGGGCTGTTGATGAGGTGATACCAATGAAAGTGCTCTGGAGAAGAACACAAGGCCCTGTTAGTCAAGTACAGCAGAGACCTGTGGGCACAAAGCATGTCCTCGGTAAATACTACCCGAGTCCAGTTCATCAACCAAAAGCACCTTCCAAGCCAATGATGCAGCTGTGGGCTGGTCTCACCTGCCAGGGCTGCGATGACTGACTACACTTTTTGGGAGGCGGACAGCAGACCAGGAAACCCTACCTTATACTCCAGGGTTTCTCTGAGCATGTTCTCCTCCTCTTGTGAAAAGTTCAGCAACACTGACACAGCTTTTATAAGATGAAAAGCCTGAAACAAAGCAAATCTTGCTGCCACGGGCCTCGGTCAGTTATCAGGCGGTCAGGGGGCTACATGGCAGCGTCTCCTGGCCCTGCTCCTCCTGTACGCTCCGGGCTTGGTCAGCGAGGACCACGCAGAGGGTGGAGGTGGGTGTTCTGAGGTCTGCTGGTTCTTTTCCTCCCCCACCTTTTACTTCGGGGACTGGCGAGACCACCAGGACACCACCGCGGCCACCTGCTCTTCGGCAGGAGGCAGGACTGCTGGGCGGGTTCAGTTCCCTGGACTCTGGCCTCAGCATCCGACCCACATCTCCTCCCAGGAGCCAGTTCCCTACTCGGCGCCCCCTGCTTGCTGCTCAACCAGCAGGTCAGTGCCCGCTGGAGAAATGACTGAGTGCTCACGTTGGTGGTCAAAGCGGAATGGGGGACAGGAAGAAAGAAATGGATTTGGTGGGAAGCCAGGCAGGGCGCGGACAAATGAACCAGGCCCTGGGGTGGAACTCAGTACCCAAAGGGCAACTCAAAAGTCTTTTACCTCAGATTCGCGACAGGACATGAATTTTAAAACCACATGTTTGAGGTACTCAAAGTTGATCTCGCGGGCATCAGTCAGGTCAGCATTATTCGTGACAGAAGGGGCCATGTTTGTCATTTCAGGCCCAGGCTTCTCCCGGACTTCAAAAAGCTCGTTATCGGGTCTGATTTTCTGAAAAACCAATGGAAAGATGCTACATTGAACCCTTCAAGACAGGTTCGAAAATCACAGGGGAGATTCACTTGGCCCTGGCTGTGATCGCCTGCAGTTCTCTGCCACACTCTGCACAGAGTAGGGCGAAAAGGGCCCCACCTGCGAAGGAAGCACCAACACCTGAAGAACGCAGGGTGCTGGCTGAGGAGGGAGAGAGGTATGTGGGGAAGTTCAGCCACTTCCTTTACCCGCATCAGGACTCGTTTCCTGGGGCAGTGAGCACCCAGCCAGGACAGAGGCGCCGCTCTCCCACGTCTGGGCCTGGCCTCTGCCATTCACACACGGCCATACGTCACCTCACTGACCTCTCAGACAACACACAGGCTCAGAGGAAGAGGGTTCGTGCCGGGGGTCAAAGAGCCACTTTCCAGGAGCACGTTCAAGGTGGCAGGGCCACTGTCCCACCAGCCTGACTTCCCAGAGACCTCTTGCAGTCCCCTGCGGGGGGAGCGTCATCAGGCAGGAGGAGCACAGAGGCAGGAGGGCATGGGCAGCGGGGAGAAGGGGGCCACTCACCAGCTCCTTCTGCAGCGTCTTCTTGAGTTCCAGCATCCTCTGCTGCATCTGCTTTATGGTCTGAGGCAAAGCCCCACCCCCACAAAAGGCCATTCATTAAATGCACGTTTCACCATCTTTAAAGTGCAAAGGACCATAGAGCAGACAGACAACCCCTTGGGTCCCCATACACCTGTTAGAAGCCCCTGCTTCGTCTCCTGAGGAGCTTGCACTGCCACACCTGCTGCCTCGGCCTCCTTCCCCCACGTGCTGAGGCTGTGCACAGCCCTGCTCTCCTGGCCCCGCCGCTGCCGCAGTGCCGTCCCACCCCTCCCGGCCTGGGGCCTTAGGACTGCTTCTGGCGCTCGCCTCCACAGGCAGCGTAGCTAGAAATGCCTCTGCACAGTATATTCTGCCCTTCAGAATGATATTTATGTGCCATCATCCCCAAGTAGGATACTTGGGCCAAAATTTATGATTCTCATCATCACCATTGATCTCCTGAAATACCATCATAATTTTTAACACTTATTTTGAACAGTATTAAAGATCGTGGTTTTTCGGCACAACCCAACAACAATGGCTTTTATGTCTTTATTTTCCTTATTTATTTTTAGTGAGCTTATTAGTATTATGGGCCTTAAATATAATTTATTACACATTCCATTAACCACCCGAAAGGCTGAACTCTGTTTTCCCAATGAAAAAATTTAATGTGTAATCGACATTACAGGGAAAAAATTTTAAATAAAAATTTCTCCAAAATCTCACAACTATATCAAAATAAGTTTTTCCTGTGGACTTCTAGTCCATGTCACCATTCTTGCACTGAGTAGCTAGAATTTTGAATAGTAGTTTTCATTTATCAGAGTTTCCACAGCTTTATAGTTTTGCTAATTATAACTTTTAATGTGACAGTAACTCTAGGGGATGCCCCATATCTTCTTGTGTAGCTGAGTTACGTTTTTTTTGGCCACATTGCATGGCTTGTGGGATCTGAGTTCCCCGACCGGGGACTGAACCCGGGGCCATGTCAGTGCAAGCGCCAAGTCCTAACCACTGGACCACCAGGGAACTCCCTGAGCCTCCATTTTCAAACAAAGCTGTAATAAGCTTCGTCGTCTCAAGAGCAGTATGGCCACGGCCCCCTGGGGATGACACGGCTGGGAAAGCGCCTCCAGCTCCTGTCACACTGCCTGCAACACCCCACTGACAAAATGGTAATGTTTTGTTCCAATCTGTATTCTCTGCTTGACTGTGAAGCTGGGCATTCCCCCAAAAGTACATTTGCTAGTTTATGTTACTTGATTTTCTAGGTTTTGACTCATTCATTAACTTATCCAATGAATACCGAGTCTCTACACCAGCCTAGAGGCTGCGGAAACAGCGGGAAAAAAAAAAGAAAAGAAAAAATGTCTGCCCTCAAGAGAGAACAGTGTCAATAAGCAAATATACAGTGTATCAGAAGGTATTAAGAGGCCTGGAGAAAAAAAAGCAAGGTGAGGGGACCGGGAGTTCTGTTGGTGAGGGCTGGCAGGGTAGCGGGATGGCCTCACTGACAAAATGACACCATAAAGGAAGTGAGGGTAATTGGGGAAAGGACCTTCCAGACAGAAGGCTCAGCAAGTACAAAGGCCCTGAGGCGGGAGGGTGCTTGATATTCACAGAAAGGCAAGGCCACTGTGGCTGAGAGGGAATGCTGGGGGAGAGCAGAGGGTACGGGGAAGGGGGCAGTAAGGAGCCAGACCACAAAGGGTTTGTGGGCCACTGCAAGGACTTTGGCTTTTATGGGGACAGAGAGTCATCAGAGGGCCGGAACAGACAAGTGACAGGGAAACCAATTAGAAGGCCAACACCGTCCTCTAGGGAAGATAGGATGGTCACCTGGTCTCGGGTGGTAGCAGTGGCAGGGATGAGAAGCAGCTCATTGTGCGTACAGTTTGAAGGGAGAGCCAAATGGATTCCTTAATGATTTGGATGTTGCTTGTGAAAGAAACAAAGGGGACAAGGATGACTCCAAGGTTTTTGCCATTTACTGAGACAGGAAAGATGGCAGTAGATGCTAGAGAGTGTGGTCAGTCTGAAGTCTGCTTCTGGATGTTGTAAATTTCAGGGGCCTTTCAGACACTGACATAGAGAAATAGGGTAGATACAGGAGTCTACACTTCACAGGAGCCATCTGGATTCAAGGTATGGATGTGGTGCCAGCAGCACACAGGATGGGGGAGATCGCCAAGGATGTGAGTGCAATTTGGAGAAGCTGTCCGAGGGCTGTACCCAGGGACACACAGTGTGCACTCTTCTATGTTTTATATTTCATGATAAGAGATTAAGAGCCTGTGTGTGTGTGTGTGAGTGAAAGGGGGAGACAGGCGGGGGTGGGGGAGATAAAGAATGACCACCTTTCTCCTTTGTTAAAGAGTAATCACACAATTTGGGGGCGGAATTTCAGGCCAGAGCACTGACTAGCCAACACATTTAACTTCACAGGACATTTTAAAAACGAGGCTCAAACGAGACCCTGCATTTACAGGTGCAGAGGCCAGGCAGGGTGGGTGGAATCAAGACATTTATTAAGCCTCTATCAAATACCAGAAAGTTTACAGGAAGCTAACAAACAGTTTCCTTTCATCCCCCAACCTCCCCCTCACAAAACCACTGAAAGGCAGGTATCACTGCTCTCATTTCACAGCTGTAGAAAAAAGTGCAGAGGTAAGGTGACTGGTCATGGGACCTAGCTGGCGATGGCAGAGGGGGCTGGGGACACTGAGACCTGCCACTGTTCCAGCTCTATTACTCCAGATACCATCTCAGGTGGGGGGTCTGGGAGGAGACTGCGTGAGTGTGAAAGGAAGAGGGCCGTGCAGGAGGAAGCAGAAGAGGAGAACCAGGAAGAAGCCCTTGTGATGGAAGAGGTAACACCTCCCCCAAGAGGGGCCCAGGGGCATCAGCACAACTCTTGAAGAACGGACTGGATGGTTTTAGGCACAAGGACAGGGAAAGGGACATAAATAGCTGAGGTAAAGAGCGTCCTCACCTTATTTTTCTCTAGAAGTTGCTGCTCCAAGTCCTGTTTTTCCTTCTGTAGCTGCCCGAGATCCATGGCGGTCCCCATCTCACCATTTGGTATCCCCTCTGCAGCCGGAAGCTGGTACGCAGGGTCCTGCCCCGCCCTCGAGGTCACCTACAGGGTGGTGGCAGCACAGGACATGGTCAAGCTAAGCCACAGATCCCTAGGGAAGGGGGCCAGACTCATTCCAAAGGTGACGACTGATGTGCTCCACCAGGCAGCTAGCCAGGAACCAGACTTAAACTATGGCAACCCCGTCACAGAGCCTGCAGGGGGGACAATTAGCTCTCCATGCAAGGAGCCTGCTGTGAAGGAAGGGCTTCAACACCTGAACACTGACAGGTGTCATCACGTCAGATGGGCTCCTCAACACGCACAACCCCTCGTGGCGAGGCGCCCCCCGTTGGAGAGGAAGCTGAGGCACAGGGAGGCGGCTCAGGCGGGACTCACATGAGGCTCGCTGACTGAGAGCACCACGCCCTGCTCCTGGCTCCGCAGCCTCAGCAGGCCCTCCCGCGCGTCGGCAGCCTCCGACTGCTCGGCCCTCAGGCCCCTCAGGGCCTCCAGCTCACTCTGCAGCTGGCGCATCTGCAGCAGGGCGGAGTCGTGACCTAGGCCGGGCAGAGGGGAGGTGAGCGCGGTGACTGGGCCACCTCCAGGCAGGGGTCCGGGCAAGAACAGGTGAAAAGGCTCAGCCTTGGCAGACCCCTCACCTTTCTTCAGTTGGAGAATCTCTTGCTCTTTCTGGAGAATCACTTCAGTTTTTTCCTGCAGACTCTGCTCCTTCTCACCTCCTATGGCGATCAGGTTAGCAGCCTCGGAGAGAAAAACCAACAAGAGAGAAGGTTGGTAGCAATAATCCCATCTTCCCTAAAGGAGTCTCCACTTTTCCACTACCAGGGTCCTCCACGAATCCCTCCCTGAAGGCCACAGCCTAGAACATTCCCCAAGCTAACCTCTGCTCCTATAAACATGCACAAATCAGTTCTCCTCGGCAGGGGCCCTGCACAGGGGCAATCACCCTCACTGCCCCTCTGGCCTGTAGTGGGCCTACCAGAGACATGGCCTTTCTGCCCAGCCTTCCGAAAGCTGTCAAAACCGTAACTTCCACGTCCTGAGGGCCTGTGACATGCCCAGCATTTGATACAAATGACCTCATTATCATATTCTTGAAGGTATGATTATCATAGGGTCTTTTCAGAGGCAACTCAGACAGATCTGTTAAGGACCGAACAAAGACCTAGAGCCAGTCACCTAGATCTGGGGCCTGACTCTTGAGTCTGTCCTCAAAGGAAGGCTTTTCCCACCCTTGCTGCTGAGAGCTCAACTGAATGTGGTCTCTGGGGCCTGCGGCCGGTGGTGGCCCACCTCACAGAATTAGAGCCCAGTAGTACCTCGTTCTGGACTTTTCCCCAGGTGATGTTTATCACATTAACTATCGAAATTTTAAAAGGCCATCCTATGGGGTGAGGGTTTCTTTCTAACATCTTTCTCCCATCTTCCTAGAGACATCAGGGGAATCAAGCAGCTGACGACACTCCTGAGACCTGTGTCCACCCTCTGCCCTGGACAGACCAGGAGGTAGGTTGGTCCTGCCTGGGACTGAGATGGAGGCATCACAGGGGGCCTACCTGTTGCTGGAACTCTTCCCTTTGCTTCCGCACCTCTTCCAGGGCTTGAGCCATTGCCACACTCACAATTTCTCTTTGGCCCCATTCTTCCTACAATCCGGAAAATGGGTAGGAGATTGAGTCCAGAACTTCAGTTCACCTTTTTTTAGCTGCACACTTCACGTGACGCCCACAGAGGGAGGGCCGTCTTGCAGGGCCAGACGAAAGTGTTTCCTGCTTCCCAAGGTTCCCAGGCTACTCTTTCGCTGCACTGCCTTCTGTGTGCCTCTGAGAACTGTTCCTGTGGACAACCCACCAACCTCTGGGAACAGGCACACCGTGGAAGGTCAGTCGTCCCGTGAACACACCAGCTAGTACTCAGGCCAAAGCCTAGGGGACCTAGACTCAAAAGAGGTGGTCTAATGAAATCAACACAGAACAAGAAGACCCAGGCTGACGTGAACGGAGTAGCAGACTGGAGCAATCTGGTTACAGAAATGATAATAAGCAATTACTGAATTTTAATACAGGAAATGTCACAAATTCATCAAAATCATCCATATTACAGGAGAGAAAACTGAGGCTCTGAGAGGTTAAATAATTGCCTGAGGTCCTAGAGCTAGTAAGTGGCATGGCCACATTTTAAGCCAGAGTCTGAGCTGAGCCAAGCCTTTGGCTGCTACACTCTACCACCAGTCTTTTCTACCACAAGCAGGGCTGCCCCGCTGCGTCCTCCCGCCAGAGCACAGGGACTCCCTCCTGACAATCACATCAGTCCTCTTCCCTGAGGCTGACGCCGGGCTCGCTGATCAACCCCCAGATGAATAATATGACTTCTCAGGTGCCTGCACACTGGTCAGGGATGTCTGCTGTTTATGTCTACCCAGAATCACCCCTTTTGGTGGGGGGGTAAGAGCCTCATCACTGCTATTCCCCACTCCCACCCCAGAATTCTACATGGTTCTGGTAGGGTTACCAATAATGATGTCCCCATTTTGTGGCTACAAGAATAAGCATGTGGGCTTCCTTGGTGGCGCAGTGGTTGAGAGTCTGCCTGCCGATGCAGGGGACACGGGTTCGTGCCCTGGTCCAGGAAGATCCCACATGCCGCGGAGCGGCTAGGCCCGTGAGCCATGGCCACTGAGCTTGCGCGTCCAGAGCCTGTGCTCTGCAACAGGAGAGGCCACGACAGTGAGAGGCCCGCGTACCGCAAAAAAACAAAACAAACAAACAAAAAAAACAAGAATAAGCATGTGATTCAGGCCTGGCCAATCACAGTAAATCATCCCCTTGGCCAACGTGATTTGTCCAAAGGATGGCTCTGTCACCCAAGATGAACCAATCAAATCCCTTTTTATATCAGAATCTTTTTTTATATGGTGAAGCTGGAGGGAGATGCCCTCTTTTCCCTGGGGTTGCTAAGTTGAAATGATACCAGCTTGGAGCTGCTGAGGTGATGTCCTCCCAACCTCTAGGACACAGTCTACATCATCGAGAAAAGCAAGGATGAGTTGGGTGACTGACAGGGCAAGAGATAGCATGACACAGGCAGAGAAGAGATCTGAAGCCCCAGGTTCTAGTTGGACAAGTCTTTCTGGTTCAGTGAACTATTCAACTCCTCCTACGATATCTCCTTTTCCACTTACACCAGTCCAGGTGGGTTAACGGATGGAGACGTCAGCCTCATGGCCAGTGCCATTCTGGTTCCTACTGGGGAGCTGTCAGAATTGACATTCCGTGAGTCCACCTCTAGTAGACAAGGAAAATTGGTGCAGGAACTCAAGAGGCTGACAGTGAGACCTCGAACTACCCCAGACAATCCCCTTCATCGGGAGAAGCTCTGTTGGTACAGGAGAAGGAGCAAGAGATCTCAGGCTGAGTGGAGCTATGAAACCCTGGCCCTGCAAGCCCAGGTGGGCCAGGTGACAGGAATGTTATGCCTCCACAGGAGCCTTTTCTGGGGAAGCTTAGAAGAGACGCTATGACTGCTGATGATGTCTTAAGAGGACAGCAGGCAGGCTGTGAGCGAGAAGGCAGGAAGCATGCCAGGAACTGTACTTGGTACTTTTCATCCATGGTCACGCTTGATCCCCCGGGTAAACCTCTTGAGGTCAAGGGTTATCATCTTCAGTTTGAAAAAAGGACACTGGATTCCCTCAAGCATCAGCTAGTGAGGGGCCAGGGTGACACCCAGAACTGGGTATACGTGGTTGTAGAGTCTCAGCTACTGCCACAGAGCCACACACGATCCAGGATTTGAGACCGATCGGCATAGCTCAGGTTCACTGCAGAAGCCAGCAGGCTACCCATGAGCACAGCCCTCTGCACCTGGGAATGATTTCCCCAGAGGGCTGTTTTGAAAAATATGGATCCAAACAAACAAACAAACAAAAAGTGTGCATCTAAAAATAGCGCTTCAAAATACCAGAAGACTGACAGAACTAAAGAGAGAAAGAGACAAATCCATGATTACAGCTGAAGACCTAGCAGCCCTCTCAGTAAGTGATGGAATATACCAAAAAAGAAAAAAAACAAAAAATAGAAGACCCACAGAAGATTTGAACAATACTATTAATGAACTTGATCTAATTAGCATTTATAGAACGCTCTCCCTACTAGCAGAATATATATTCTTTTCAAGTGCACTGAAATATTTACCAAGATACACTATAGGTTGGGTCATAAAACAAGTCTAAATAAATATCAAAGAACTGAAATCATTTAGAATATTATCTGACTATAATGGTATTAAACTAGAAATCCAAGATATCGAGAAAACTCACTCAAACGTTTGAAAATTAACCACACTTCTAAATAGCCTGTGTGTGCTGGTTTTTAAGTTATTGCCTCAGCCCAGACCCACCCTTTCATATTCTGCTTTGTGATGCTGTGCCTGGGAATCTGCAAACCCTATTTCTCCAGGTCGGGCTCCATATTCATATACATACTCATCTCTGCCAAAAGGGGGAGCTCCAGGGAGACTGGAAGGCAGGAGGAGGGAGAAAGACTTGCTCCTTTCCGTCAGCTTCCAGTTTCTGTGAGCAATGCTGCTTGGCCCTGGCAGCTGCAATTTCTTCCCAAAGCAGCAGTTGCATCCACTCTGCAGTCTTCCCCACACTTGCGGCTGAATTCTTTTACTGCCCTATCCCCCAACAAACACACCAGCACCAACTGTACAGAGCCCCCTCCTCACAGGTCTGAGTTTCAAATCTGTGGGGCTCCTCTTCTTAATTCCTAAATAATTCCAACATCTTCACTTTGTTCCCTGAGTCCTAGGGTTGGAAGCTGTGTCCTGCAGTTGCTACTATCTTTTAACTGTTTCAGTGCTGGATTAAAAACTTTACGTTAGAACACAAATTCTCAAATAACTGGGGTAGTTCCTCTCTCCTGACTGGACCATGAATCACATGCTGTGGGGCAGACTTTCTGTTTCTTCTTGTGCACATACTTGCAATAATCACTGCCCTCCATTCTTCCCTCTACATCTTCCGTACTTCCATCTAGAATTTTCCTTCACCTGAAAGATGCTCTTTAGTACTTACTTTAGTGCAAGTCTGTTGGTGCCTAATTCTTCGTGTTTTCTTGGCTTTCTTTAGTGCTCCTACAGCGCTGTGGCTGCATTGTAAAATTTATCCTGTTTGGATTTGTAAGGATTCTTATACCTGTACCTGTGACTTGAGAGCTTTCATCACTTTGAAAAATTCTCAGCCATTATCTCTTTAATGATTGCTTCTGTCTCGTCTTTTTCATTTCCTCTGGGCTTCTACTGACACATGATAAAACATCTCATAGTACCCTGTATGTCTTTTATCTTCTCTTTTCTGCATTTTATTCTGACCTTTCTTCCATTTCACTACTTCTCTCTTTAGTTCTAATCTGCTGTTAAGCTCATTCATTGTTTTTTTTTTTTTTTTTTGCGGTACGCGGGCCTCTCACTGTTGTGGCCTCTCCCGTTGCGGAGCACAGGCTCCGGATGCGCAGGCTCAGCGGCCATGGCTCACAGGCCCAGCCGCTCCGCGGCATGTGGGATCCTTCCAGACCGGGGCACGAACCCACGTCCCCTGCATCGGCAGGCGGACTCTCAACCACTTCGCCACCAGGGAAGCCTTCATTCATTGTTTTTTAAACAACTTTACTGAAGTATAATTGGCAAATAATAAACTGCACATATTTAAAGTATGCAGCTGATGAATTATGCTGAAACCATCACCAAAATAAAAATAGTGAAAATATCCATTACCCCAAAAAAGTTTCCTCATGCCCTTTTGTAATCTGCATTTTTACTTTCAGCTACTGCATTTTTCAGTTTTGGAATTCTAATTTGATTCCTTTTCTTTTTTAAAAAATTTTATTTATTTTTGGCTGCATTGGGTCTTCACTGCTGCATGCAGGCTTTCTCTAGTTGTGGCGAGCGGGGGCTGTTTTTTGTTGCAGTGTGTGGGCTTCTCATTGTGGTGGCTTCTCTTGTTGCAGAGCATGGGCTCTAGGCGTGCAGGATTCAGCAGCTGTGGCACGTGGGCTCAGCAGTTGTGGCATATGGGCTTCAATAGTTGTGGCTTGTGGGCTCTAGAGTGCAGGCTCAGTAGTTGTGGTGCACGGGCTTAGTTGCTCCTCGGCATGTGGGATCTTCCCGGATCAGGGATCGAACCTGTGTCCCCTGCCTTGGCAGGTGGATTCTTAACCACTGTGCCACCAGGGAAACCCTAATTAGATTCCTTTTCAAAACTACTGTCTTCTATTATAATTTCCAAATCTCTGCTGAAATGTTCAATTTTGTCTTTTATATCCTTAAATGGAGTACACACAGTAATATCTGAGCTTCCTAAAAGGTCTTTCTGCTTCTGTATTTGCCTCCTTTACATTTTCCACATACAGCCAGAGTAATCCTTTTACTACAAAACTTCTCACGTCACTCCTCTGCTTAAAACCTCCAACTGCTTCCCCAATGACCTTCTATCATCCACCGCTCTCCCCCAGCCCACAGAGTGGCAGGTACAGTGGCCTTTGTGCTGTTCTCTGAACAAACCAAGCTTTTTTCTGCATAAGCGTGTTTCTCTTTGCTATTTCTTCTGTCTGGAATATTCCTTCCCCAAAAAATCGCATTGCTGTCCCCTTCGCGTTATTCAGACCTTTTGCTCAAATCTCACTGACACCTTCCCTCACCTCCATATATATCTTTTTTCTTAATTTTTAAATTTAATTTTTTTTTTATACAGCAGGTTCTTATTAGTCATCAATTTTATACACATCAGTGTATACATGTCAATCCCAATCGCCCAATTCATCACAGCACCCCGCCCCACATGGCTTTCCTCCCTTGGTGTCCATACGCTTGTTCTCTACATCTGTGTCTCAATTTCTGCCCTGCAAACTGGTTCATCTGTACCATTTTTCTAGGTTCCACATATATGTGTTAATATACGATATTTGTTTTTCTCTTTCTGACTTACTTCACTCTGTATCACAGTCTCTAGATCCATCCACGTCTCAACAAATGACCCAGTTTCGTTCCTTTTCATGGCTGAGTAATATTCCACTGTATATATGTACCACAGCTTCTTTATCCATTCGTCGGTCAATGGGCATTTAGGTTGCTTCCATGACCTGGCTATTGTAAATAGTGCTGCAATGAACATTGGGGTGCATGTGTCTTTTTGAATTGTGGTTTTCTCTAGGTATATGCCCAATAGTGGGACTGCTGGATCATATGGTAATTCTATTTTTAGTTTTTTAAGGAATGTCCATACTGGTCTCCATAGTGGATGTATCAATTTACATTCCCACCAACAGTGCAAGAGGGTTCCCTTTTCTCCACACCCTCTCCAGCATTTGTTGTTTGTAGATTTTCTGATGATGCCCATTCTAACTGGTGTGAGGTGATACCTCATTGTAGTTTTGATTTGCATTTCTCTAATAATTAGTGATGTTGAGCAGCTTTTCATGTGCTTCTTGGCCAGCGGTATGTCTTGGGAGAAATGTCTATTTAGGTGTTCTGTCCACTTTTGGATTGGGTTGTTTTTTTAAAATTGAGCTGCATGAGCTGTTTATATATCTTGGAGATTAATGCTTTGTCCATTGATTTGTTTGCAAATATTTTCTCCCATTCTGAGGGCTGTCTTTTCGTCTTGTTTATGGTTTCCTTTGCTGTGCAAAACTTTTAAGTTTCATTAGGTCCCATTTGTTTAGTTTTGTTTTTATTTCCGTTACTCTAGGAGGTGGATCAAAAAAGATCTTGCTGTGATTTATGTCAAAGAGTGTTCTTCCTATGTTTTCCTCTAAGAGTTTTATAGTGTCCGGCCTTACATTTAGGTCTCTAATCCATTTTGAGTTTATTTTTGTGTATGGTGTTAGGGAGTGTTCTAATTTCATTCTTTTACATGTAGCTGTCCAGTTTTCCCAGCACCACTTATTGAAGAGACTGTCTTTTCTCCATTGTATATCTTTGCCTCCTTTGTCATAGATTAGTTGACCATAGGTGGATGGGTTTACCTCTGGGCTTTCTATCTTGTTCATTGACCTATGTTTCTGTTTTTGTGCCAGTACCATATTGTCTTGATTACTGTAGCTTTGTAGTATAGTCTGAAGTCAGGGAGTCTGATTCCTCCAGCTCCATTTTTTTCCCTCAAGACTGCTTTGGCTATTCAGGGTCTTTTGGGTCTCCATACAAATTTTAAGATTTTTTTTGTTCTAGTTCTGTAAAAAATGCCATTGGTAATTTGATAGGGATTGCATTGAATCTGTAGATTGCTTTGGGTAGTACAGTCATTTTTACAATATTGATTCTTCCAATCCAAGAACATGGTATATCTCTCCATCTGTTGGTATTATCTTTAATTTTTTTCATCAGTGTCCTATAGTTTTCTGCATACAGGTCTTTTGTCTCCCTAGGAAGGTTTATTCCTAGGTATTTTATTCTTTTTGTTGCAATGGTAAATGGGAGTGTTTCCTTAATTTCTCTTTCAGAATTTTCATCATTAGTGTATAGGAATGCAAGAGATTTCTGTGCATTAATTTTGTATCCTGCAACTTTACCAAATTCATTGATTAGCTCTAGTAGTTTTCTGGTGTCAACTTTAGGATTCTACATGTACAGTATCATGTCATCTGCAAACAGTGACAGTTTTACTTCTTCTTTTCCAATTTGTATTCCTTTTGTTTCTTTTTCTCCTCTGATTGCCGTGGCTAGGACTTCCAAAACTATGTTGAATAATAGTGGTGAGAGTGGATATCCTTGTCTTGTTCCTGATCTTAGAGGAAATGCTTTCAGTTTTTCATCATTGAGAATGATGTTTGCTGTGGGTTTGTCGTATACGGCCTTTATTATGTTGAGGTAGGTTCCCTCTATGCCCACTTTCTGGAGAGTTTTTATCATAGATGGGTGTTGAATTTTGTCAAAAGCTTTTTCTGCATCAATTTAGATGATCATATGGTTTTTCATTCTTCAATTTGTTAATATGGTGTATCACACTGATTGATTTGCGTATATTGAAGAATCCTTGCATCCCTGGGATAAATCCCACTTGATCATGGTGTATGATCCTTTTAACGTGTTGTTGGCTTCTGTTTGCTAGTATTTTGTTGAGGAATTTTGCATCTATGTTCATCAGTGATATTGGTCTGTAATTTTCTTATTTTGTAGTATCTTTGTCTGGTTTTGGTATCAGGGTGATGGTGGCCTCATAGAATGAGTTTGGGAGTGCTCCTTCCTCTGCAATTTTTTGGAAGAGTTTGAGAAGGATGGGTGTAAGCTCTTCTCTAAATGTTTGATACAATTCACCTGTGAAGCCATTTGGTCCTGGACTTTTGTTTGTTGGAAGATTTTTAATCACAGTTACAATTTCATTACCTGTGATTGGTCTGTTCATATTTTCTGCTTCTTCCTGGTTCAGTCTTGGAAGGTTATACCTTTCTAAGAATTTGTCCATTTCTTCCAGGTTGTCCATTTCATTGGCAGAGAGTTGCTGGTAGTAGTCTCTTAGGATGCTTTGTATTTCTGCAGTGTCTGTTGTAATGTCTCCTTTTTCATTTCTAATTTTATTGATTTGAGTCCTCTCCCTCTTTTTCTTGATGAGTCTTGCTAATGGTTTATCAATTTTGTTTTATCTTCTCAAAGAACCAGCTTTTAGTTTTATTGATCTTTGCTATTGTTATCTCTGTTTCTATTTAATTTATTTCTGCTCTGATCTTGATTTCTTTCCTTCTGCTAACTTTGGGTTTTGTTTGTTCTTCTTTCTCTAGTTCCTTTAGGTGTAAGGTTAGATTGTTTATTTCAGATTTTTCTTGTTTCTTGAGGTAGGCTTGTATAGCTATAAACTTCCCTCTTAGAACTGCTTTTGCTGCATCCCATAGGTTTTGGATTGTTGTGTTTTCATGGTCATTTATCTCTAGGTATTTTTTGATTTCCTCTTTGATTTATTCAGTGATCTCTTGGTTATTTAGTAACATATTGTTTAGCCTCCATGTGTTTGTGTTTTTTATGTTTTTTCCCCTGTAATTCATTTCTAACCTCATAGCGTTGTGGTCAAAGAAGATGCTTGATATGATTTCAATTTTCTTAAATTTACTGACGCTTGATTTGTGACCCAAGATGTTATCTATCCTGGAGAATGTTCCATGCGCACTTGAGAAGAAAGTGTAATCTGCTGTTTTAGGATGGAATGTCCTATAAATATCAATTATATCTATCTGCTCTATTGTGTCATTTAAAGCTTCTGTTTCCTTACTTATTTTCATTTTGGATGATCTGTCCATTGGTGTAAGTGAGGTGTTAAAGTCCCCCACTATTATTGTGTTACTGTCGATTTCCTTTTATAGCTGTTAGCAGTTGCCTTATGTATTGAGGTGCTCCTATGTTGGGTGCATATATATTTATAATTGTTGTATCTTCTTCTTGGATTGATCCCTTGATCATTATGTAGTGTCCTTCCTTGTCTCTTGTAACATTCTTTATTTTAAAGTCTATTTTATCTGATGAGTATTGCTACTCCAGATTTCTTCTGATTTCCATTTGCATGCAATATCTTTTTCCATCCCCTCACTTTCAGTCTGTATGTGTCCCTAGGTCTCAAGTGGGTCTCTTGTAGACAGAATATAGATGGGTCTTGCTTTTGTATCCATTCAGCAAGCCTGTGTCTTGTGGTTGGAGCATTTAATCCATTCATGTTTCAGGTAATTATTGATATGTATGTTCCTCTGACCATTTTCTTAATTGTTATGGGTTTGTTTTTGTAGGTCCTATTCTTCTCTTGTGTTTCAACTTAGAAAAGTTCCTTTAGCATTTGTTGTAGAGCTAGTTTGGTGGTGCTGAATTCTCTGAGCTTTTGCTTGTCTGTAAAGCTTCTGATTTCTCTATTGAATCTGAATGAGATCCTTGCCAGGTAATCTTTGTTGTAGGTTCTTCCCTTTCATCACTTTAAGTATATCATGCCACTCCCTTCTGGCTTGTAGAGTTTCTGCTGAGAAATCAGCTGTTAAACTTATGGGAGTTCCCTTGTAGGTTATTTGTCATTTTTCACTTGCTGCTTTCAGTAATTTTTGTCTTTAATTTTTGCCAATTTGATTACTATGTGTCTCAGCGTGTTTCTCCTTGGGTTTATCCTGTATGGGACTTGCTGCACTTCCTGGACTTGGGTGGCTATTTCCTTTCCCATGTTAGGGACGTTTTTGACTATAATCTCCTCAAATATTTTCTCTGGCCCTTTCTCTCTCTCTTCTCCTTCTGGGACCCCTATAATGTGAATGTGTTTGCGTTTAATGTTGTCCCAGAGGTCTCTTAGGCTGTCTTCATTTCTTTTCATTCTTGGTTCTTTATTCTGTTCCACAGCAGTGAATTCCACCATTCTGTCTTCCAGGTCACTTATCCATTCTTCTGCCTCAGTTATTCTGCTATTGATTCCTTCTAGTATAGTTTTCATTTCAGTTATTGTATTGTTCATCTCTGTTTGTTTGTTCTTTAATTCTTCTAGGTCTTTGTTAAACATTTCTTGCATCTTCTCGATCTTTGCCTTCATTCCTTTTCTGAGGTCCTGCATCACCTTCACTATCATTATTCTGAATTCTTTTTCTGGAAGGTTGCCTATCTCCACTTCATTTAGTTGTTTTTCTGGGGTTTTATCTTGTTCCTTCATCTGGTACATAGCTCTCTGCCTTTTCATCTTGTGTATCGTTCTGTCAATGTGGTTTTTGTTCCACAGGCTGCAGGATTTAGTTCTTCTTGTGTCTGCTGTCTGCCCTCTGGTGGATGAGGCTATCTAAGTGGCTTGTGCAGGTTTCCTGATGGGAGGGACTGGTGGTGGGTAGAGCTGACTGTTGCTCTGGTGGGCAGAGCTCAGTAAAACTTTAGTCCGCTTGACTGCTGATGGATGGGGCTGGGTTCCCTCCCTGCTGGTTGTTTGGCCTGAGGCAACCCAACACTGGAGCCTACTTGGGCTCTTTGGTGGGGCTAATGGCGGACTCTGTGAGGGCTCAAGCCATGGAGCACTTCCCAGAACTTCTGCTGTGTCCTTGTCCCCACGGTAAGCCACAGCCACCCCCTGCCTCTGCAGGAGACCCTCCAACATTAGCAGGTAGGTCTGGTTCAGTCTCCCCGGGGTCACTGCTCCTTCCCCTGGGTCCTGACGTGCACACTACTTTGTGTGTGCCCTCCAAGAGTGGAGTCTCTGTTTCCCCCAGTCCTGTCGAAGTCCTGCAGTCAAATCCCACTAGGCTTCAAAGTCTGATTCTCTAGAAATTCCTCCTCTCGTTGCCAGACCCCCAGGTTGGGCAGCCTGATGTGGGGCTCAGAACCTTCACTCCAGTGGGTGGACATCTGTGGTATAAGTGTTCTCCAGTCTGTGAGTCACCCACCCAGCAGTTATGGGATTAGATTTTGCTGTGATTGCGCCCGTCCTACCGTCTCATTGTGGATTCTCCTTCGTCTTTGGATGTGGGGTATCTTTTTTGTGAGTTCCAGTGTCTTCCTGTCGATGATTGTCCAGCAGCTACTTGAGATTCTGGTGTTCTCACAAGAGGGAGTGAGAGCATGTCCTTCTACTCTGCCATCCTGGTTCCCGTATTCACCTCCATATTTAAAAAAGCCCATTCCTCCGTCCTCTCTGTCCTTTACTCTGCTTTATTGTCTTCATAGCATTTATAACTATTTATCAAGTGTTTACTGTCTCGATGAATGGATAAAGAAGATGTGGTACATATACAATGGAATATTACTCGGCCATAAAAAGGAACGAAATTGGATCATTTGTAGAGACGTGGATGGATCTAGAGACTGTGATACAGAGTGAGGTAAGTCAGAAAGAGAAAAAAATTATCGTATGTTAACACATATATGTGGAACCTAGAAAAATGGTACAGATGAACCAGTTTGCAGGGCAGAAACAGAGACACAGATGTAGAGAACAAACGTATGGACACCAAGGGGGGAAAGTAGCGGGGTGGTGGTGGTATTGTGACAAATTGGGAGATTGGGATTGACATGTATACACTGATGTGTATAAAACTGATGACTAATAAGAACCTGCTGTATAAAAAATAAATAAAATTAAATTAAAAAAAAATGTTTACTGTCTCTAGTTACAAGCTCCACAGGTTAGGGGAGGGGGAAAGATTTTGTCTGTTTTGCTCATTGCCACATCCCAGCACCTACAATGGGGCCCACAAGTACTCAGATGTTTGTTGAAGGGAATGCATGAAGAAATATTTGACTCTGAAGTCCATGCTTTCCATAACATGGCACTACTGCACTAGCACCTACATAGCTTAGCAGAGACTACTGGTAAAAGCTGACTCAGTGCAGGCCTCAGCTATGCATGTTCTCTGAGAAGATCTCTGCCAAAGGATCCACAAGATCTTTGTGTCATGACCACAGCTGGGCAAGTCCTGCAAAGATCTATCATCTAAGGGCTGCTATAAAAGGGGACAGGGGAGCCTGGAGGCCTACAAGAAAGTGGCAGACTCCTTCCCCTGAATCCAGTTATGTCCCGGCAATGAAGGTGGCAGCATCTGATCAAAGCACCAAGTTCTCAGAAGGGAACGGGAAACAATCCAGCAGGTTGTTTTTTCTTCATTTCTGTACCTGCTCCCTGTTACAAACAAACAAATAAGGCCCTCGTGATGTTTTAAGGTCTTGCTTTACTGGCCTCACTGGAAATCAGTGACAGTGGTGCTTTGACAGCATTACTGTCAGTCAGCTGTTGACGAGGACAGAGAGGAAGGGCTGGGTCTCTGTGGTGGAGTGAAAAGTCAGAGCAGCACCACCTCTAACTATGGAACCTGGACAAATTACTTACACTCAGAACCTCGACGACATTAACTGCAAAATAAGCACAACTCTCCCTATGTCCTTCATCACTGAGAGGACTTAATGAGGTGACAATTTGTTGCAAACGCCTAGCAGAACTCTGAACAAATGCTAGTTCCATTCCTTCTCTACTCTACGTATAGAACGTTCACCTGGCCACTCCAAATACACACATGAAAGACATGATACTTTTGTGAAACTGATTCAATTAGATAAATACCTTTAGCTTCTTTAGTTCAAGTTGGTGATGTTGTAGAGAATGTTCACATTCATTCTTACTTTCTTTAAGGCCTGCATTTTCTTGCTCCAGCTCTCTCTGCAAATTGAGAAAAGTATGTATAAAAGAAAAGGTCTTTACCATATTTCCCCTGAGCACAGTCCTATCTCTTTGACATGGAACCTTTAAAAATGCCCCCCTTCCTTTTGTTGCCACTGCAGGGGTGGGAGATGAGAATGGGGATTGGGGTGAGGAAGGGAGAGTCACCCTCCTCACGAGAAGAACTAAGGCACTTGATTCTGAAGCCTATGGAACAAGGAGGGGGACCAGGGAAGGGAGAAGCCATTAAGGATGAACAGTATACATTTTAGAAAGGCAGTGGGAAGCCGCTGATGGGACTGGTCAGGAAGCACCAGGAAGTCCATGTGCAGCCCAAGGAAAAAGAAAACCCATTTGTTCAGGGTTTTTATAAAAAGCAGCCTTTTAACATCCAGTCTCATGAGCAGGTGTTTTGGTGAAAGATAAAAACTGCTCCAAAAAGTGGTTCCCTACTTCAGAGGAGGGCTGGTCTTCTTCCCATCAAACAACTTGGCAGCCGAGCCACACGTGAACGTGGTGCTCCCGTGCCCGGCCCCTCTCCTTTCCTCACTCACCACCTTCCGCTCCGCGGCCACATGGTCGGCTGCCCGAGCTTTCTCCAGGGCAGAGAGCTGGGCCTCCAGTGCGTGGATGTGCTCTGTGCACTGCTGCTCCAGAGCGAGGACCTGCTGCTGTGCACAGCTGCTCTCCTTGTTTGCGGAGGCCTGAGGGGGTAGCAGAGGACAGTTATTCGTGGTGACAATGGGGGCTTTATTCTGTCCCTCGGTGACCCAAAGATGAGTGTCCAATAGAAACAACTCTCCTTCCTGACCTCCAGCCTGGCTGCCGCTGAGGTCCCCTGGCCTGCCTAGGAGCTGGAATCTGGGATTGGTCTTGGTGCTGGGGGGACAGCTCTGGGCACCAGCCAGTCCTAAGACACAGCCCTCCTTCACTCTACTCATTGCTGCCCTCTATGGATGAGGCTTTTCCCTGGGGAGGCACATAACACAGTGATGAAGAACAAGGGCTTTGACCTAGGAAAGATGTGGGTTCAGCCATTTACTAGCTGGGAGACCTTGGGCTAGTGATCTGATCGCCTTTCTGAGCCTGCTTCCTCTGGAGAATAAGGGTAACAGTACAGGCTCTTAGGTCTGCTGCAAGGACTAAATTAAAATACATGCAGGGCTTCCCTGGTGGCGCAGTGGTTGAGAGTCCGCCTGCCGATGCAGGGGACACGCGTTCGTGCCCCGGTCCGGGAAGATCCCACATGCTGCGGAGCGGCTAGGCCCGTGAGCCATGGCCGCTGAGCCTGCGTGTCTGGAGCCTGTGCTCCGCAATGGGAGAGGCCACAACAGTGAGAGGCCCGCGTACCGCAAAAAAAAAAAAAAAAAAAAAAAATACATGCAGAGTACTTAGCAGACACGGCAAACAGGCAACAAATGCCGTTTTTATTTCTCGAGTTTCAAGCTCAACACCTGACCTGGCGCTGTGACTACCGGCCAAGCCCTTGCCATCTTCTCCCCAGAGCCTGGAGCTGTTCTCCACAGCCCCGGCTGCAAGGTGAGGTTTGAATGCCAGTGGAGACACCACCGCTAACAGTCCCAGAACTAGGCTGGGCTGTCTAGCCCATCACCATCTCTCTGGGTAACTCAGACACTCTAGCAGGTCCTGACTCCCTCTACCTGCACTGCCTATCTGCCCACAACTGTATCTAAGGTCAGGTCCAGATACCATTCCAGAATTTGGGAGTGAGTTTGGGGACCTACAAAGGAATAAAGGGAAAAAGCATCAAGGGCCTAGAACACAGCAGTCACAATACCCACTTACAAGCTCCTGAATCTGAGCTTCCAGAGCTGCCACAATGTCACTGCTCTGTTTTAGCTTCTCCTCAGATGCCTGCAGGCTCTGCTCTAGTTCTTTCACCTGAGGGGGGAAAGAGAAGCATCCTTTCGTTCAAAAGAAGTAGCAACAAAATGGCTTTTAAAATCAAATCTATTTAAATCATAAAACAGGTTCATTAAAGAAAAATTTTTACTTACAAAAGAAGAAAGATGCTCGTAAGTCTACCATTATAAAACACTATCATTCTAATATAGCTTCTTACAGGCTATTTTTATGACTTTTGTTTCTTTCTTTTATTACAACTTCGTATACAATTCTAGTAAAACTTTGTATTTTTCCTCCTTGCTCAAATTTCCTTCTATGCTTCCACGCAGTCTTCAGACCTTAGATTATTTCCTTAAAGGATGTTTCATAATTTCCTGAACCGCTGCTTACTGTTTTCCATTTTGCACATAAAATAATGCAGCAGTTGACATCTTCATGCAAAAAGTGTTGATCTGGTTTGAATCACTTGATTAGGACAGATTCCCAGAAGTGGAATTACTGCTCATGATACAAACTTGCGTTTCCCTCATCCCACAATTAATGATCCAGTCTGACTGTGTACTTGGCACTGCACTAGGACACGAGGCCAGCACAGCGGACAGGATGACACACTGCCTAGCACTGAGCTAGACATGGTTCTTCAATATGGCTTTTTCATCTGACTCAAGCTAACTTTGCCAATTTCTCTTTTAAAGTCCTCTTGTTTGCTGAATAAGGTTTGCCCTGGGGAACTTTATTATTAAAACACAAGCTCATGGAAGGTTGCAGCTTTGTCAAGGAACGGTAGGTACCAAATGAGAAAAAGAGTATTTTTAGGTCTCATGGTTTCTCAGGTATGTTCACAGGTAAGTTTTAACTGAAACAACCCCATGAGAACAGTGTGAGTACTTCCACAGAGAAGAACAGTAATGTTACTTGCTCATGATCACAAATTTTATTAGTGGTAGGGCCACGACTGAAACCTAGCTTTTATTTATTTTTTTTTAAATAGGTCTTTATTGGAGTATACTTGCTTCACAATACTGTGTTAGTTTCTGTTGTACATCAAAGTGAATCAGCCATATGTATCCATATGTCCCCATATCCCCTCCCTCTTGAGACTCCCTCCCATCCTCCCTATCCCACCCCTCTAGGTTACCACAAAGCACCAAGCTGATCTCCCTGCGCTATGCTGCTGCTTCCCACTAGCTACCCGCTTTATATTCAGTAGTGTATATTTGTCGATGCTACTCTCACTTTGCCCCATCTTCCCCCTCCCATCCCATGTCCTCAAGTCCATTCTCTATGTCTACATCTTTATTCCTGCCCTGCAACTAGGTTCATCAGTACCTTTTTTTTTTTTTTGATTCCATATATATGCGTTAGCATATGGCATTTGTTTTTCTCTTTCTGACTTACTTCACTCTGTATGACAGACTCTAGGTCCATCCACCTCACTACAAATAACTCAATTTCTTTTCTTTTTATGGCTAATATTCCATTGTATATATGTGCCACATCTTCTTTATCCATTCATCTGTCGATGGACATTTAGGTTAGTTCCATGTCCTGGCTATTGTAAATAGTGCTGCAATGAACATTGTGGTACAAGTCTCCTTTTGAATTACAGTTTTCTCAGGGTATATGCCTAGTATTGGGATTGCTGGGTCATATGGTAATTCTATTTTTAGTTTTTTAAGGAACCTCCATACTGTTCTCCATGGTGGCTGTATCAATTTACATTTCCCCCAACAGTGCAAGAGGGTTCCCTTTTCACCACACCCTCTCCAGCATTTACTGTTTCTAGATTTTTTGATAATGGCCACTCTGACCGGCATGAGGTGATACCTCATTGTAGTTTTGATTTGCATTTCTCTAGTAATTAGTGATGCGGAGCAGCTTTTCATGTGCTTCCTGGCCATCTGTATGTCTTCTTTGGTGAAATGTCTATTTAGGTCTTCCACCCATTTTTTAATTGGATTGTTTGTTTTTTTGATATTGAGCTCCACGAGCTGTTTGTATATTTTGGAGATTAATCTTTTGTCTGTTGTTTCATTTGTAAATATTTTCCTGCATTCTGAGGGCTGTATTTTTGTCTTGTTTATGGTGAAACCTAGCTTTTTGAACTGCTGGGTTCAGTAAATATCTATGCAAGTCCCAGTTTGCAGGCAGAACTCAAGAAAGATTCAGATCCTCAAAAGGTTATGCACAGAGTTATTATATGACCCAGCAACTCTACTCCTAGGAATATACCCAAGAGAAATGAAAGTATAAGCCCACACAAAAACCTTGTTCATACATTAATGTTCGCTGTAGCATTATTCACAACCACCACAAGGTGGAAACAACCCAAATGTCCATGGACAAATGAATGGATAAACAAAATGTGATAGATGTACAATGGAATAAAAGTCTTAAAAAGGCTTATTCAGCCTTAAAAAGGAGTGAAATTCTGAAACATGCTATAATGTGAATGAACCTTGAAGACATTATGCTCAGTGAAGTAAGCCAGACACAAAAAGACAAATACCATATGATTCCACTAATATGAGGTACCTAGGATCATCAAATTCATAAAAACAGAAAGTAGAATGGTGGTTGCCAGGGGCTGGGGAAAGGAGAGAATGGGGAGTTATTGTTTTAATTGGCACAGTTTCTGTTTGAGAAGATGAAAAAGTTCTAGAAATGGATGGTGGTAATGGTTGCATAACAACGTGAATGTACTTTATGCCAGTGTACACCTAGAAATGGATGAAATGGTAAATTTTATGTTATGTGTATTTTACCACAATAAAAGAATGGATATTCAGAAACAGAACTGAATTATAATAAAGCAAAGCTGTATTTAGAGAAAAATATAGCTTTATATATATTTATCAAGAAACAAGAAAGATTAAAAAAATAAGCTAAGCATTTGCTATGGTCTGAATGTTTACGTCCCTCCAAAATTCATATATTGAAATCCTAATGTCTGACATGATGGTGTTAGGATGTGAGGTGTCTGGGAGGTACTTAGGTTATGAGGGTGGAGCTATCATGAATGGGATTAGTGTTCTTATAGGCGGCCCCACAGAGATCCCTTGCCACTTCTACCACTTCACACTCATTAAACTGGCAAGAAGGCTGAGAAATGCCAATGCTAGAAATGACAGAGATGCAGCGATAGGAACTCTCATGCATGCTGGGCGAGTAGAGCCAGGTGCAAGCCTTCTGGGAACATTCCTGCCCTACTGAGTCACATTGAGTCATATGCACTTGCTATCCTTCTTAAGGCAAAAGGGACAAGGATGTTCACCACAGTGTAATTTGTGGTGACAGAACGAAGGCAATCTGGATATCTAGCATCTAGTAGACAACTATAAAGTATAGTAGGTAAGAACAACGAAGTGGACACAGAAGATGGAGCAGTTGAAAGTAACAAAAAAGACATATGTACAGTTGTATCATTTACTTAAATCAACACACAGACACACAAAACAATGTCACCAGTTTTAAGGTTATCCAACAATAAAAGGGTCTCTATTAACCACATTAGAGTGGTTTCCTATGGGAAGGAGGGGAATGGGGATAAAGGGAATAAACAGAGAAGAGAACAACTTGCTGTGGAACAATGATGGTAATGTGGCAAGAATGAAGAAAACGACTACCTCAGTTCTCTACAAGTAAGATCCGAAAGAGAGTCCCTTTGGAAGAAAACCTCTGACCCAAGGGGATTCTCAGCCACAACCACATCATCCAACCAGGGCACCACCCAGACACAGGAACCACTGGGAGTGAGGTCAGTACCCGAGTCTCCAGGCTGTCAGTGGCATTGGCCTGGCTGCTTCTGGCTGCCAAGAGCTGCTGTCTGGTATCCTCCAAATTCTGCTCAGCAAGTGTTTTCTGTAAGTTGAAAGAAGAGTAAAAGAAAATAGTCATTTCTCCATTGAATAAATATTTACTGACATCTACACCATACTTCGATTTGTGCGAGGCACGAGGGACACAAGTACGCACCAAAAAACCCAAAACAGTTAACAGAGATAAAATTCACATATCATAAAGTATACATATAAAGTATACATAAAGTATAAATTTGACCTTGAGGCTGGGGCAAAAACTAACCAAAAAAGTATATAATAGAGTGTAATGGTGTCCACAAAGGAGCAGCACAGAGCAGGAGATCCTCACTGCCTCAGGAAACTAGGAGGCTTCATTCTTCACAGGTGGCCAGGGCCCAAGGGAGCACCCAGGCAGAGGGATGACACTAGAGGTATGAAATAGCTGGAGGTATCTGGGGAGCTAACAGCTTGCCAAAAGTCAAGGTGATGATGGGTTCAGGTCATGAAACAAGACTAGAACGTTAGGCAAAGGGCCAGATTATGAGAAAAGCTTTTTATGCTACAGAAGGAAGTTTGAACTTAATTCTGTAGCAAATATTTTTCAAAGTGGAGTCATCCAAACACTTGCATTAGACTCATCTGGGTGGGTGGAGGAGTTTTTAAGTTTGAGGCCTTTTCCAGGCCTACTAAAATCAGAATTTCTGAGGGTAGGGCAAGACACACACACACACACACACACACATATATATACACACACACACACACACACACACACACACATGCATATATATATATATATATATATATATATATATATATATATATATATATATATATATATATTTCTTTTTCTCCCCCAGATTTTTGGCTTGCAAGATCTCAGTTTCCTGACCAGGGATTGAACCTGGGCCACTGCAGTAAAAGTGCTGATTCCTAACCACTGGACTGCCAGGGAATTCCCTAGAAATGTATACTTCAAACAAACTCACCAAGTAACTCCTATGCACACTAAACTTTATAACAATGATGATGGCACAATAATGATCTTAATGTTAATAGCTGAAATATATTGAGACCCCATGATGTGCTAATTCTAATCATTTCCCAATAACAATTCTATGTGTTTGATACAATTTTAACCCTATTTTACAGAGGGGGAAGAAAACACAAAAAGATTAAGTTACTTGCTCTAAGTCAAAAATTAGTAAGTAGAAGAGGTAAAGTGCAAACCTAGGGAGCCTGGTTCTAGAAATCCATCTATACCTTAGAAACCACGTTATACTCACTATAGACTGTAGGGTAATTGTGGAAGCTCCTTATGGGAGTGATATAGTCAGAAATGTTGTTTGGAAAGATGAGTTTAGTGGTGACGTGGAAGACTGTGTTAGAGGGTGCAGGAGAGACTGATGTTGTGTAGGCTAGTCTGGAGACTTCTAACACAGACTAGGCCAGAGTGGCTGGAAACCTGAAGTACAGCAGTGGCAGTGGAGATGGACACATTTAGTTGAAACTGACTGAATACAGAAAGTGAGGGGCTAATCTAGGCCCAAGGCTTGGGTTTTGTCACCTCTGTCATGTAGGAGAGAGCAGAATGTGGGCAGACGACAAGCAAGTTCACCTACACCACTGGGCTAGAGGCCAGTTGGCTCAACTGCCTCCTTCGGCTAAGGAGAGTCCACTTGCTGCCCAAAGCAATTCTCGCTCACGCCAAAGGCAGATGGTAACTACTTTCCTTGGCCAATGTAAAGTACGATGGGTAGGGAAGGAAAGCAGGGCAGTAAGACAACAACCCAAATGGTGTAAATCACTAGGTGGGGTTTATCAGTGATCAGGATGCCACTCCTTCACATGCATCTCTGAACAAAGTGCTCCCTTTCCTTCAGGAAAACGTCACACACAGGCAACATGATGCTGATTTTACCATAAGCAGAACAATCAAAAGTTGGAGGGAGTGATCTTTTCACCAAGCTCTTTGAAGACTCTCTGGCTCTGAAACTCTAGGATTTTATGAAATCTCCAGTGTTACCACGGCCCTCCCAACACTGGCCAGCCCAAAGGGAGCTAGCTACCTCTTTTAGAAGTTCCTGCACATGTTCTTCCCCTGATAAGTTCTGCTCCAGTCTCTTCTCCAAGGATGCAACCTTCTCCTGCAAATGTGTGATGAGTTTTTCTTTCTCTTGAGTTTCAGCAGTGGCCTGCAG
The DNA here is from genome assembly GCF_008692025.1 of Phocoena sinus. Classification (NCBI taxonomy): domain Eukaryota; kingdom Metazoa; phylum Chordata; class Mammalia; order Artiodactyla; family Phocoenidae; genus Phocoena; species Phocoena sinus. The sequence goes on along the minus strand of NC_045768.1, from coordinate 10,443,557 downwards.
GTGAAAGCAGAGATTACATTACACTGTCTCTCTCCCTCCCTTCCTGTATCCTCTAGAATCACCATGTTTCTCTGAAATTCTGTTTCCAACTGCATCCTAGAAGAACATACAGCCAGGAGATCTTCCCTGAAAATGGAACAGAGAATATATGAGATCAGAACCCGACACTACTCAGGTATCTGTTTCAGGCCTATTGCAGCAAGCAGCAAACGCTCCCAAATTTAAGCACCTGGCAATTCGGGAAGGAAGAATGCTACTACGTCTGTGGAATCTAGCCAGGACCCTGCGAAGATGTTCCTCCTCTCTAAAATATCCCCTGTGTCGTCATGATCTACTAGCTAAAGGAATGCTCCCCCTCCCACTCTCATCAAGCATAGGTTTAATCCTATTAATCCAGAGGCCAACAGGACCTACAACTTTACACCAGATGCCAAGAACCAGCAGAGGTAATTCCACTGAAGAAGCTCCCAGCCAGCCCTACAGTGACCTACAGAACAATACACCTGGAAACGTGTGGCTGGATGAAGCAGTCATGATGCCAGTGTAGCTGCCTTAAGGCTGAAGACAGAACTGAAACAAACAATGGTATTCACCCTGGCTCACAGGACAGGGAGCACCTCTGAATCACAGCAGCACCTTACACCATGGCCCCAGATCACCAGCTGCCCACTTATTTATTTCAGTCTACCTCTTTAGCAGTGATGGTAGTGGTGGCAGTGGTGGGTTGGGACTACATTTGTTCCTTTCACAACTGTCAATCTCCAAATGCTGCTCAACATCAAAGCTGAGGATCCAGAATCCTTTGAATATACAATTTCTTAGCTCACAGAGGTCCTTACATCCACTGAACATGCCCATTCTCCACTCAAAATAAGGTCGCAAGGCATCAACATTTCATTGTGAAGACTTGAACCTCCTCACAAATACTGTGCTTCCTCAAATTCCCTCACCTTATGATCTGCTGCTCCATCTCAAGCCACAGACTTTCATGTTTAGCTTGCAACCCAGCCAGTTTTCTCCTCAGAATAAGATGTAGCTACTTGGGCCTAGGATTTTGGGAAGAAGCACTTGCCATTCTGAATTCTCACAGGGGTGGAAACATATATAGTGGAGGAGAAGTCTGAAGAATGGATTCAAGATCACATAATTCGGGTTTCCCTGGTGGCGCGATGGTTAAGAATCCACCTGCCAATGCAAGGGACACGGGTTCGAGCCCCGGTCCGGGAAGATCCCACATGCCGCGGAGCAACTAAGCCCATGCGCCACAACTACTGAGCCTGCGCTCTAGAGCCTGCGAGCCACAACTACTGAAGCCCGCATGCCTAGAGCCCATGCTCCACAACAAGAGAAGCCACTGCAATGAGAAGCCCGCTCACCACAACGAAGGGTAGCCCCCGCTCATTGCAACTAGAGGAAGCCCGCGCGCAGCAACGAAGACCCAACGCAGCCAAAAATAAATAAATAATAATTTAAAAAGATAACATAATTCAAAAACTTTTATCAAGCCTATACTCTATGTGTTGTCTCTAGGGATATAATCAGCTATAGTTACTGACCCATAGAAGCATGGAGGCTGGTGGTAAAAAGAGATATACACACAGTTAATTATAAAACAATACAATCATGCTGTAACAGAGAGACATGCAAGGTGCTATGAGATATCAGAGGCAGAAAGGACTAATGGGGGCAATCAGATCAGGCCTCCTAAGCAGGCAAGTCCAGGTGGAAGGTGGGGGAGAGGAACAAGCTTTCTGGGTAAACGGCAGCATGTGTAAAGGGGTAAACAGACAAGTTCAACATGACCAGGGGGCTGGGTGAAGAGGAAAGAAGCAGTGAAGACAACTGCCAAGTCTGTGGCTCAGATGCCTGGATGAATGGTAACATTACGCAAAGCAGAGAATACAGGAGGGAGAGGTAGTCTGATAGGAAAGAAAAAAGTTTTGGCCCAGCTGACCCATCTTTAATGGGTCTCTTACTAATAAGGTTGATAACAGTAATAATTACAATAGCATGGTGCAGGAGCAGCTACAGTTTGAGAAGCATGTGCAAGCTCATCCTCTAGTCCTTACAACCACCCTTCACTGTGTCCATTTACAGGGAAATTGAAGCTTAGGGACTACTAGCCCAACAGCACACACCTTGGTGACAGAATAAGGATTCAAACCCAAGCCTTCTTGACCCAAAGCCTGTACTCCTTATATTACACATCAGTATGAACTTGAGAGATACATGTGACCCTTTCCAGTAACAACCAAGAGAACAAACAAGTCTTATATAAGTCACCATGTTGGGCAGAGTCAGGAACAGAAGAATCAGTTGCCAATTTCTATTTAGTTTTCTTGTGTACCATATCCCACATAGAGCAACTCCCCACACTCTAGCTGTTTTACTTCAAGCCCTCAGCACCTAATGTGCTACAGCTAACACCATACTTAATGGTGAGAAACTCAAAGATTTTCCCACTAAGATCAGGTACAAGGCAAGGATGTCCCCTCTCACTACTCCTTTTCAACATCATCTGGAAGTTCTTGCTAATGCAATAAGGCAAGAAAAGGAAATAAAAGGAATGGAAGGCTTCCCTGGTGGCACAGTGGTTAAGAATCCGCCTGCCAATGCAGGGGACATGGATTCAAGCCCTGGTCCAGGAAGATCCCACATGCCATGGAGCAACTGAGCCTGTGCACCACAACTACTGAGCCTGCACTCTAGAGCCTGCGAGCCACAACTACTGAGCTCGTGTGCCACAACTACTGAAGCCCATGCACCTAGAGCCCGTGCTCTGCAACAAGAGAAGCCACCGCAATGAGAAGCCCGCAAACTGCAACCAAGAGTAGACCTTGCTCGCCACAACTAGAGAAAGCCTGCGTGCAGCAATGAAGACCCAACACAGCCAAATAAATAAATAAATAATAAATAAATAAACCTTTCTGGAAAAAATTATAGAACCTTATTGAGAGTCATTTTTAAAGAAACAGTAACACTGAATATCTAGAGAGACAGACACTGTGTTCTTGGATAAGAAAACTCACATGATAAAGTAATCAATGTTCTGCAAATGCATCTTCAGAGTCAATGCAATTCCAATCAATATCCCACCAGGTGTGTGTTTGTTTGTTTGTTTATTTATTTAAGGCTGTGTGCAGGCTTTCTCTAGTTGTGGCGAGTGGGGGCTACTCCTCATTGCGGTGTGCAGGCTTCTCATTGCAGCGGCTTCTCTCGTTGCGGAGCATGGGCTCCAGGCACGTGGGCTTCAGTAGGTGTGCTCACAGGCTCTAGAGCACAGGTTCAGTAGTTGTGGCGCACAGGCTTAGTTAGTTGCTCCATGGCATGTGGGATCTTCCCGGACCAGGGCTTGAACCCACGTCCCCTTCATCTTTTCCAATTTTTCCTGGAGACGTCCGCAGCCTGGACAATATCAACAGATACTCTCTTCCCTCTGGCATCTGGTTTGGTTCAAGGTTGCATTTGGGCAGGTGATGGTGCTGGAGGCTGTGAAGTCCACGATCAAGGTGCCAGCATGGTCACCTCTGGTGAAGGCTCATTTCCTAGTTCATAGCTGGCACTTCTTTCCGTGTCCTCACCTGGCGGAGAGGCTAATGGTCTTTCTGGAGCCTCTCCACCAGGTTTTTTAAGGTGCCTGACAAGTTGTTCTGTGGAAGAGCAATAGGCCAACGATATTCAAAATACTCCTGAAAAAGAACTAGGTACGGAGACTTGTCTCGTCAGACACCAGGACTTATCCCAATACTGCAGCTAGTAAGGCAATGCTTAGTATTGCGCAAATACCACAGGTGCATACACCCCGAAGTCCAGGCGTGGCTCCATGTACAAATGGAAAACTGAATCATGATAAAGCTGGCATTGCAGATCAGTGAGAAGACAGATTTTTCAATAAATGGTACTAAAACAATTAAAATAAAAATAAGACACAGATCCCTTTCTCACACCAAAATCACATTTCAGGTATGTTAAAGACTTGAAAATAAAGTCAAGACTCTAAAATTTTCAGATAATAATGTTATGATTCCAAGTGAGGAAAGGTTTTTTTAAAGAGACAAAGTATAAATTTAAAGGAAAATAATAAATTCAACTATACTAAAATGAAGAGCATATGTTCAACAGAAGAAAACATAAAGAGTGTGAAGGCAAGCCCAAACTGGGAGAACACATTTGCAACCCACATAACTGACCAAGGAACATGAGAGCCAGGATATATATAAAGAACTCTGACGATTAGTGAGAAAAAGACAGAAAATGTAATAGAAAATGGGCCAAAGATTTGAACCAGCACTTCACAGAAGAGCACGAATGACTGATAAACATATGAAAATATGCTGAACTTCATTAATAATCTGGGAAAAGCAAATTAAAATCATGGTGAGAGGGAATTCCCTGGTGGTCCAGTGGTTAGGACTCTGCGTTTTCACTGCCGAGGACCCAGGTTCAATCCCTGTTCGGGGAACTAAAATTCTGCAAGCCATGCAGCGCGGCCAAAAAAAAAAAAAAACCATGGTGAGAAAAGATTTCGCATTCAACAGATTGGCAAAAATTAAAAGTCTGACAATATATCACCTTGTCAAGGAAGCAGAGGAACCCAAATTCTTATACACTGCTGGTGAATGTTTGTAAATTACTACAACTACTATGGAAAAACTGGGCATTACCTAGTAAAGTTGAAAAGTACAAATCTTTTGACCCAAACTTTTCACATCTCAAATATACCCTACAGTTAACTCATTCACAGGCAGACAAAAGTTCACAGCAGCCTCGTTTGTAAAAGCAAAAACCAGAAATACCTTAATGCCCACTGTCAATAAAATGGATAAATGAATTTTAGTAACTTCATACTACACAGTTGAGAAAAGATTAAATGATAGCGGCATGTGTCCATATGAATGTGTCTCAGAATACAACCTTGAGCACAGAAAGGTAGCATTAGAAGAATACCTACAGCACTTCATTTATATAATGTTAACAAGCATGATAAATGAAAGAAGCTACTGTTTAGGGATAAAATTATAAAGCGAAGCTAGGAAGTGGAGTAATTTCTAGATAAGCTTACTTAAGGTAAAAAGAATGTGATGGAAGAGTAAAGGGCACACCAGGAATCTCAAAGGTAAACATACTGTTCTTTTTCTTAACCTGTGGGGTAGTAGCTACATGGCAGTTCATTAGCTTGTTACACTATTTACCTTACTTATGTTTCATAAATATTATTTCATATCTACTCAATATTAACAAGGACAACAAAGAAAAGGACTCTAAACTCATCATCTTTATGAGAAAACTGACCTTCCTTTAGTGCTATCTTAGCCTGATGACTGACAGCATCAGCCACTCAGGTGCTTAAGCCAGAAACCCAGAAATCACCCCAAACACCTCCTTTCCTCTTGCTCCTCTCCTGTATTTACCACATTACCAAGTGCGTCCGTCTCCTCACGATTTCTTAAATTTGTCTCCTCCCCCATCATTTCCACCCCGACTCTTGTCAAAGTCACCGTCTAATGCCTGCACAACTGCAATAGCCTCCTAACTGGAAACCCTTTCAATGTTTCCTCTAACAGCCAGAGTAATCCTCTCCCTCACTCTGTGTTACCCTTCCAGCCTTCTTCCACTTCCCTGAAGGCGCTACTCCCTTTACTGCCTCAGTTTCTGGGTTTATTGTTCATACTATTTCCTATTTAAAATTCTCTACCATCATTCCTACCCTCACAAGCTTCAGTAGTTTATCTCAGTTCAAGTGTTACTTCCTCAAGGAAAGTGTTCTATGACTCCAACGCTAGATCTGATTTGATGCCCTCTTACAGGATCTCACAGCATCCTGTGGTTTTCCTTCACAGCAACACATCATAGTTTGTAATTATATATCTATGTGATTATTGATTAATGTCTCACTTCCCCTCTAGACTAAATTCCACAAGGGCAAGGGTGATATCTGTTTTGCTCACCCTAGTATTTCTAACACCCAGCACAGAGCACAGAGCTTGACACATAATAAAACTCAAATTATATTTTTAGAATGAATGAGGGAACTCAGTGGGACCAGAGTCTGGAAAATTACCTTTTCCAATTATGAAATGGATGGATGGTTCTAATATCAAACGGTCCTGTGAATCCCAAAGTTTTGTGTCTGTTATTCTCTCCAACCGCCCCCCCCCCCCCAAAATGTATTCTATACCCTTCTGTCTTCTCTGCTTCCTGCTGTCCTACCCATCCTTGAAATTCCAGCTCCTCCAGGAACAGTTCCTTGACTCCTGCACTGGAAATGCACTCTCCCTATGGCATATCCTTTGCATTTGAAAAATCCGTTTCACTTATTTGGGACTTACTGAGTTGTGAACTTTTTTCTTGTCAAACAGGAGGTTTGAGTTCTATCATGAAACAGTAGGCCTCTGAGACAAAACACTACAGGTGTCTAGATCTATTTACTGGGTGCTCCTTGTTGTGAGTCAACAAAGCCCCGTGGAACAAGCATGAGCTTTGGAGTAAGACTTGGGTTAGAATTCAGCTCTGTCACTTACCGTATAACTTTGAACAAGGTATATGACCTCTCTCGGCTTCTACTGAGGTTATCTGTAAGTATGCTAATAGCTAGAAGGGGTATATAGACTTCTCTTTTACACAAATCTTACTGTACTGTAATAATACTGTAAGTCTCTGGTGCACTTGAGATTAGTGGTCCTCAGGGGGTGAGGGTAGGGTTTTTGGTACCACCTATTAGGGGGTGTTTTGTCTATATGAGGATAAGGGCTGGCTTGTCAATGCCTGAAGGATGCTGCTGGCATTCAGAACACAGGGGCCAGGAAAACTAAATGTCCTGCAATGCATGGGACAATCATACAGTACATACTGTCCTGATCAAAATGGCAAGGAACACACCACTGAGAAACACTACTGTCAACAGTGATACTATCATTGTTCACCCTTATATTCTCAGAATTTAGCACAGGCCTAGAGTAGAAGGGCAAAAAAGGTATGTTAGCCAAACAAAAAAAACGAACAGTAATGATATTTATGTGCATTTGAACAAATCGGATTAGAGCCACGTATGTCAAAGGTACAAGCCTAGCCACGTCAACCACCGCTGTTGTGTCTTCTTGTGCTCAAGGTCCATGACATAGTAGTTTACAAGTTTGAGCAGATCAAATGGTGTGCTTTGACAGTTCCTGTCAGGACAATACTGACCTCTTCTGTTAAGCAACCCTTGCTCAACTACATGGCCCCTTCCATCTGGATGCAGCCTGGCTACACCAGGAACTAGGGCAATGTGGACTGCATGAGAAACAGAACTTTCACCAGCCACCCTGAGGCGAAAATTTCTGACAGATATAGTTTTCACCCCATTCATGAATCCTAGCAACTTGGGTCCACTCCTAGTCCTCTACTTACCTTTTGCAAATCAATGGAAAGTTGCTGAATGAAGGCTTGGAGTTCCTGTTCCTTCTGCTCCAGGGCCGTGATCTTATTTTCTGCACCTGTTTTTGAAGCTGTCACATGATCTCTTTATTGAAAGAAAGCAGACAATGAACAAATTTGGATATCCCACCTAAGACACATTCTTCCACAGGAAAAACACAGATGGTTCTTTACATGTCAGGGCTGCAAACATTAGCCTTGTGAAGATTATCAGTGGAAAAGACTCCTTCACTCTCTCTGAAGCAGAAGGCCCAAGAGAAAAATTCCACTCAGGTTTAGGCAAGAAATCCTGATCTACCTTTGGCTATTCAATAGCTTAGCAACTCTAAAACGTACTAAATTGCTCGGCAGGGTTGGAGTGTCTGAGCCTAGGCAGGTGAAGGGGGATGAGGGTTTGGAGGAGGTAGGGGGATCCTAAAGCCCTAGGCAGGTAAGGATAAGTCCAGAAGACCTTGCCAGAATTAAGATCAGGAAGTGCTACAGTGAACAATGGGGAAAGACAGGTTGGCTGTAACCAGAGCTACACTAACACCGCTACCCATGTGCCCCACAGACCAAGCAAGAACCTCTGCTCTTCCAGCGTTGAGTAGTTTCTCTGAAGCTCTTCTATCTTCTGGCTTAAGTCTGCTGACATCTGGTTGGAGATCATCAACTCCTCCTGGGTGCGACTAAGTTCTCTGGTACGTGCTTCCAATTCTTGCTCCATTTTCCCCAAACTTTCTTCTTTTTTTAAAAGCTGATACAAAGGTAGAAAGTTTCACTGGACCACTACTAAGAAATACACTTGTAAAAAAATCTGGACAAGGACTTCCTTGATGGTCCAGTGGTTAAGAATCTGCCTTCCAATGCAGGGGACGCGGTTCAATCCCTGGTCAGGGAGTATCCCACAGGCCGCGGGGCAACTAAGCCCACATGCCCTAACTACTGAGCCTGTGCATCTCAACTAGAGAGCCCGCGTGCTGCAAACTACAGAGCCCATGCGCTCTGGAGCCTGCATGCCGCAACTACAGAGCCCACGTGCCCTGGAGCCCACGTGCCACAACTAGAGAGAAGCCCGCATGTTGCAGTGAAGAGCCAGCGCGATTTGGAGCCCGCGCACCACAACGAGAGAGAAGCCCACGTCACAATGAAGATGCCGCAACTAAGACCCAATGCAGCCAAAAATAATAAAAATAAAATAAATAAATTAAAAATAAAATCTGGGACTTCCCTGGTGGTGCAGTGGTTAAGAATCCGCCTGCCAATGCAGGGGACAGGGGTTCGATTCCTGGTCTGGGAAGATCCCACGTGCTGTGGAGCAACTAAGCCCATGCGCCACAACTACTGAGCCTGCGCTCTAGAGCTCGCAAGCCACAACTACTGAAGCCCGCACACCTAGAGCCCATGTTCTGCAACAAGAGAAGCCATTGCAACGAGAAGTCCGCGCACCACAACGAAGAGTAGCCCCCGGGCTTCCCTGGTGGCACAGTGGTTGAGAGTCCGCCTGCCGATGCAGGGGACACGGGTTCATGCCCTGGTCCAGGAAGATCCCACATGCCGCGGAGCGGCTGGGCCCGTGAGCCACGGCCGCTGAGCCTGCGCGTCCGGAGCCTGTGCTCCGCAACGGGAGAGGCCACAACAGTGACAGGCCCGCGTAGCACAAAAAAAAAAAAAAAAAAAAGAGTAGCCCCCGCTCGCCGCAACTAGAGAAAGCCCAAGTGTAGCAACAAAGACCCAATGCAGCCAAAAATAAATAAATTAATAAATTACAAAAAATCTGGACCAATAAGGCAAGCTTTCATAACATTTTTGTGAGCTTAGAAGGGGTCTCATATGCCCAGTAGTTTAAAAAGAAAAAGGAAATACATTTCAAACAGAACTTTTCCACTTTAACAAACTGAAAAACATACAAATATGATTAGTATCAAAGACAACTAAGGTATGCTTATCAGCAGTTAGAGAGTGATGGCTAGCAAAATCATCTATTCAGGATTTAGCTTCTAAAACAAAAATGCGTACCATGTGCTTTACTTTACTTAGTTCCTGCTGCTGGAACCCCTCTAATTCATCCATTTCATCTCTCCTTTGGAAAAGATTCAAACTCTGGTTCTTCATTTCCTGTAACTGAGCTGTCAGAAACCTTTTATCCTATGCAAAAGAAGATATCAGCTCAGGCAACTAGGACATTAGAAATCCGTATTATACAAGCAGAATTCTTAATAAAGGAAAATCTGAAGACAATTTCTTATCAGTAGCAATAATACATTGATAATGGGAAGCTTTACGGTAATTACTTACAAAATTATCTATAAATTCTTTAACTTAGAAATAAATATGTTTTAAATGATAGTTGTGAAAAGGGGAACAAGAGCAACAATTACTTAACACTTGTAAAGTGCTTAAGTTTGATTAGCAATTGCAGACATCCATTTTACATGTCTATCTCAATGACACACTGAACTGGCTGAATAACATGAATAACTGGAACAAGACTGAATGCTCTTAAAAAATTAGATGCATTTAAGTAGAACTAATTTTGGTTAGTAAGTTCAGATAGCAAGTCAACAAAAATTAGACATGACTGGGGTCAGAAGGTTACAATTTACTAAATAATAGCTTCCCGAGAGGGATTCTCTTCAGGACAAACCCTGTTGTCACAGTTTCCAATTCTTGATTAAAAAGAAATTAAAACGGGGGGGGGAGGGGTGGTGGGACTGGGAGATTGGGATTGACATATATACACTAATATGTACAAAATGGATAACTAATAAGGACCTGCTGTATAAAAAATAAATTTTAAAAAAATTTTTAAAAAGAACTTGCTGTATAAAAAAATTAAATAAAAAAAAGAAATTGAAACAGTCTAAAAATAACACTTCCAAAAATCACAGTGGCTTAAAAGACCTACAAAGATGCCTCATTACTCTTTCCTGGTCTAAAATATTTCCCAACCTCTCCTGCGGTAGGGTGGGGGGACGGAGAGGAAAGATCTTAGTGAACTGAAGTAGATTTTATTTAGTTCAGTCCTATATGGATTCCCCCTTTACCATAATTTTAAAAGATGAAAAAATAGTCCAATGAGAATTCAACTGCTACAATCTTAAGAGTTTCTTTCAAGATAAGAAAACTTTAACCTAACCCATACCTTCATATTTAAGACGACCATAATTAACACCATGTTTAGATATATATTTTTTAAGCACAAGTTTCTTTGGGACATAGCTTGACTTTTCTGTAATTCTTTCCTTATGTAAATACGTTAAGGCATTCTGATAGCTTGGGTAATCAGATTTCTACAGGACACACAAAGAAAATCGCTGGTTTAACTTCGTGTTTCATCCCAAGAATGGAGCAATAATAAAACTCATCTGTTTAATAAAATTAACAGTAAATATATTTTATAACTGAATATATCAATCTAAGAAATAATTTTCTGGACTTCCCTGGCAGTCCAGCGGTTAGGACTCTGTGCTCCCAATGCAGGGGGCACGGGTTCGATCCCTGGTTGGGGAACTAAGATCCTGCATGCCACATGGTGTGGCAAAAAAAAAAAAAATAGAAAAAGAAATCATTTTCTACCATAAAGAGTAACTTAGGAGTACTCAATGAAAACAAGGAATGAATTAGGAAGCAGCACATAATGTGGGCTGAGCAAACTGACTATTGATTATTTTAAATTAAAATGTCTTTCTAATTGTAGGTGTGAAATTTCATCTTCCTGTTCATGTCTGGGAGCCAGGAATACATTACATAAGGCACCTACACAGTGTTACACAAGCTATGGTGCTGGAATAATCAATTCTCCTCATCTGTGTCTAGCTAAAGGGTTCCCTTATCTACTCAATGCTGAGCCTTCAGAAATGCCCTCCTTCCCCACTGCATCCTCAAAAATTATTCCTAATGTTACCACTGTGTCAATCAGAGCCCCAGCAAGAAACAGACTCAAAGTAGATATTCTGCAGACAGTCTAATAAAGGGACTTTTCAAAGCTGTGGGTGGGGTAAGAAAACCCAAAAGAGATGATGTGCTAGTAACAGTTGGGCATAAAGGGGCAAAGGGATAAATAGGTTACAAGAAACACAAAAAGAGAAACTCTATCAGAGGGTGAACCAAAGGTCCAGCTGAAGCTGTGACCTTGGGCCATGGGATGCATCCAAACTGAAGGGATCTCACATGGAGATGGCTGAGGGAATAAACTTCCCGACCACATTCTTCCACACATAGTTCTTTTTGTGTTCCCCACAGGCACACTTAATTAGAAGCCAGAGGGCAATGGAGCCCTGCTGATGCATTCCGTATCAGCCTTCAGATACACAGAGAAAGGTAGGAGAGGAGGTGGAGAGTGTATCTGGAGGGGCAAACAAAAGATATCCAGTACACCCACCAAGAAAAAGGAAGACATGAGCTTTCTAAGTCAGTGTCTAATCACCCAGTGCCCTGCTTCCAAGAGGTGGTATAGCCATCAGTGTACTAGGTACTGAAGAAAGCATTTTCCAAGCCCCAGAGAAGAGGCCAACATTCACAATGAGACAAAAACAAAGATGAACTAACCTTTTCAAGCTGATCCATTTTTTCTGACCATTCCTAAAACAAAACAATAAAAAAGTACAGTTTCCAGGGAAGAGTATCAATAATATCAAGATCTTAAGAAAACAAAATAACCCTCTCCACCCAAAGCAGCCAATCAACCAAACAAAACAGCAAATATAAAGAAAGCCAAGAGTCCTAAAAGGAAAAGAAAATGAACTTTATATAAAATTCTAAAGCACATATATAAGCCTGCAAATTTTTACTAAGCAGAGCACCCAAACAAGGCTGTATCTGATGTTCTGATGCAGTTTTCAGCTTATTCCTGAGGGTTTTTCTATAAGTACTATTAATATTTCTTGGGAGTGGGTAGCTGGGACCAGCTGTGTTGGTAATTCCACAACTGCTATATAAAAATTAATTTACTGAAAAACAGGCGGGGGGCAGGGGTTGTCTTCAGCAGCCCCCGATCATTATTTTCCTTCTCATTTTCACTTTACCAATATCTTTTATGCCATCTGATAAAAGTTAAAGGAGAAGGGATTACGCCCCTTACTCACCAATCACAGAAGAGGGGAAAAAATAACCACTGGTACAAAAGGCTATATCCCAACTGCCTACAATCAGAGTCCACCAATTTTAGATTATCTCTTCATTTATATACATTCATATCACAGTTATTCACTAATTATTGGTGAATGATTTTTTTTTCTGGCTAGTAAATGTCTGACATGACTAATACACACTGTAAAACAAGTCAACCAACCACCCTACCTACTGCAGATGAAATAATGTATTTTCTTAAAATGAAACGTAATATAATAAATTGACCCTACCTTAATAAATCAGAATTATCATTACAGTATTTTGATGCTTATCTTAAATTTAAAATGCCATTGAACAAAGTATACTTTATAATTATTGTAACAGCCAGTAATAGTATTAGTTTCTTATTGTCATTCATTCAGCATCTTTCAATGGATGGTTCTACTGAGATTACAGAAGCTCCTCTCAGTCTAGTTGGCTGGGGATGAGGAAACTTGGGACAGAGGTTGTAAGAACTATGTACTCCATGGATGATCACTAGCTCGATAGCATCTTCTCCACTATAAAGGCAAGTGTTTTGGGACTAGGCCTTCAAACAGGTTTTTGTAGGGCAGAGACCCTTTTCCTTATCTTGGGGTTCACCACCAGATTACGAACACACTACTTTCCTCTCAATTTTACAAAGTTATACAGTTTGGAAAATGATACTCTCACATTATGGACACATTTCATGATTATAACTGTAAAGTTCCTTAATAATTTCCCACCCTAAGGCCAAATGAAATCTCAAAGATCTTATATAGCACTCCTTTTCTCCTGGGTTGTAAATATCTTCTACCAGGTTTATGGCATGATTTTTGAAATCATGTCACTAAGTGAAATCTTTCCACCAGCCTTGGGCAGTGCCACATATAAAATACCTGGTCCTTTCTGGCTAATGCCAAAGCCAGTCCTTCTGCCATTTTGGCTCTGTTGGCTTGGAATGTCTCATTCTGCTCTTGAAATTTCCGCATGGAAGCTGTTAACAAAGAGGCTCTATTTGAGATATGGAGATATTTCAGAAACAGCATGTCAAATAGCCCATGTGATTACTTTACAACTGTCACCTAACAAAAAAGGCCAAGGTCACAGAGTGGATTATGAGACTGGGAAAAACCTGACCCATCTTGACTTTCCCAGAATCTTTTGCCCTTAGTAATAGACCACAGTTTTGTTTTAGCTTGTTTCCAATTGTTCTTGGTTTTTTGTTATAGTCAAGTATATACATTTAGGAAGATGCCAAAGGGTAACTTTTTAAATGATACAGTGATAGAACACTGAGTTAGGTAGGTTGCCAGAAAACACCAATGCTATTGCTAAGTGATGGCTACTACTACTTTATCAGAATTAAAACAAAAAGTCAAAACAAAAAACCCTTTCTTCCACCTTATTTTCCTCAAAAAAATTTTTTTAGTATATATTATATCAACAAAAAATAACTTTCTACTTCTGTTAGCATCTTTCTTGGATTGAACCCAAAGGAGAACATATGATTTAGGGTAAACTAAACAAAATCTATGTTCTATTGTTAGAGGAGTGATGACAGATAGAGATTTTCCCCAGTTCTTGAACAAAGCAGCAATGAAGCTATGGCTAGAACCAAAGTTTCTTAATGTAGGCCCAAGGACCAGGCACTTGATTTTACTAAAAACTAAGGGCAGCCAATAAACCAGCCAACTGGATGAGATAGATAATAACCTTCTCCTAAGAAGCATGCCCATAAAGCAACGTAAGGATGAACTGTATGCTTGTAACTATCAGATAAATGTTACGTCAACTTGATTAAGAAGTACACTACTTATAAAATGAAGATCTGGGCTATGATGAAGGACAAACTTAACCATACGTTATTGTTTCATTTCAAAAAACTAAACCCTGGAAAGATTGAAAAAAGCAGGAAAAAAAATACGTACAATCCTGGTGTTTTTCTAATGCAATTTCAAGCTTCTCTTTTATCTTCTGCAAGTTTCGGACCTGTTCAGCATAGTCTTGGGTGAGGAGGGTGACGCACATACCAGGAATGGACAAACATCAGGAAAGGAAGTTAATTAAACAAAAAAAAAAATGAATGAAAATGATGATGATTTTCTCAACCTGAAAACCATTCCTGTTAAGGAAAGCTGGGCAGACAGCCTCCCATTAACAATGAACAACACAGGCAAACAGGTATAGTACAAACTACCCACGGTGTAAATGGTGAATACAAACAGGCAGATTTGTTTAGCCTTGAGAGAGAACAAGAACTGGGCCTGGTCTGGTCATCAGAAGTGCCCCGCCATGAAAACCACTATTATCTCATTACTTAATTTCAAATCTCAGTTTCACCTTCCTTTCCAGTCTTAGCAGTAGGATAGATCAAAGGGAGTTCACTGAACAGCTCACTTAGAGTCCATACAACTGAGTGACAGTGGTTAGGGCAATAGCAAACATCTTACCACAGTATTGCCTTTGCAATAAAAGTACTTAATTCTCTAGAAAAGTCAGCTTCCTTTCTACACAGAACTGAGCTGCCTATGACACATTAAAGGTGAAAGTCAGAATTAATTACCTTGGTAGCCAAAGAAGATAGTATGGTATAGTGGAAAAGTAGACAGGCTTTAGTTCAAATCCCAACTCTGTCAGTCCTTAGCTGAGAGACCTTAAGCAAATTATTGATCCTAAGTATTAGTTTCTTCATTTATGAAATGATATTAATTTATCTACCTCAAAGGATGTATTAGATAATAAACTAAATGTTCTATATGCCTTAATTATAAAACAAACTAAGTGCTTTAAGCACGTTGCACACAATGCTCAATAAAGGGTAGCTGATACTGTGGTTGCTGTTATTATTCATACTGAGCCTGTAGGTAAGTACCCAGGACATAAGTGGGCTTAATAAATGTCAGTCCTCTTCCCTGTCCCTCCTCTAACATCAGTCAAGCCCAAACTATTTAGGGAAGATCCATATTACCTTAGAGCTTTCTCCCCAACACTGAACAAATATAAAGTTACTTCACCTCTGTTACTGGTATTACTTACAGGTAGGGGTAACAGGATAATAACAATTGAGTTTAAAGCAGACTGTAGTGGTTTGGATCCCAGCTCTACCACCTACTACCTCTGTGACCTTAATGTCACTAAGTCTTGTTAGGCTAGAGTGAGAACACAATGAGATAATGGACTACCTAGGAGCTGTGAGTTATACTATGTACCTTTGATAACTACACAAACACAAATATTTCACATACAACTTGGTGAATTTTGTAGTCTGTTGCTTTCATTACAGTAAAATGGGCATAAGGCCAAAGGACAAAAACAAACACAGAAGTCATTGACCACTTCACAGGCTGAAGCTTTCAAAATGTATCTACTGGCAGAAACCAAAATAAGAACTCACAACTCTACCACAAATATGCCCTGCTCAGGCAAAGAATATAATAGGAGTGGTGTACATCGTAAACTGCACATAAAAGACATAATGAGAGTTATAGCGTCTATACAGGTGCTGAAGTTAGAAATACCACTGAAAAGTAGCCCAAAGACCCAGAAAGACATTACACAGGTGATATGTATCTGTAGCAAGTGGCAACGTAGCACCATGCCCTGTCTGGTGCTGAAGAATCCAACATCTGTTGGCCATTCCCTAAAAATGCTATCTCCTAACCCTCTCCACCTGAAAGCAAGCTAGGCTAATGGATGAAAGATAGTTAAATCTACATATACTTTTAATACCTTTTATATCCACGGCTAGAAATCTCAGGAGCAGAAAAATGTCAGTTTTTTTTTTTTATTAACTTTAAAACTCAGTTTTGAATTTACACTATTCAGTACGCTAACAAAAGAAGGGATTAAAGGGGGTACAAGTTGCTCCTTTTTGACTGAGAATATCAAAATATGTCAAAATAACTGTAAGGTTATGCTGTTTGGCTTTTTTATAGGCAAAGAGGGTCAGGCAAGGCAAGTTTCCTTTGCTTCTTATGAGTTCTTAGACATACCAGAAAGCCTGGCCTCTAATTTCCGTATCTGTTCATTCCTTCTCAAAAGCTGGGATGAAAGATCTTCTCTGGAGCTGCTTCCATCAGACGCCTGTTGAGACAGATATAAGAGGTTGTATTCATACCTGGATTTTTAGCAGCGTGAGACCACAATATTCAATCAGAAAGCAACAACTCTTACTTTACGTTTGGTTACACTTTAAGTGATAACTGAAAAGTTTCTCTAACTATAAAGTAGAAGCAACACTACCTCCATGTATAATGTGAGGAGATACAAGATGCAAAACAGATAAATTGTGTGTGTGTGTGTGTGTGTGTGTGTGTGTGTATGCGCGCACACACACTACTGGAATACACAGTGGTAAACAAATCCATTATGATCATATTACACCAAGTACATAATACAAAAAAATATATTTTCAGATAAAAAAGTAAAGCACTTTATTTTTCCAAAGGTAAAATCCTGAGGTAAAGGGAAGAAGGTTCTTTAGCAAGGGATCAAAGAAAGGCTGGTTGGTCTGTGATGAAGAACCTATCACTGACATTGATACATTTTCAGTATCTTCATCTATAAAACAAAGGGGTATCAATCTATAGCTCTAAAATGCATCAAAAACTTTAGCAGATAATATACATTCAGTAAATCACTGTATTAACGAGACATCAAATTTTCCCAATAATTTATATTATCTTAAAACACGTGCACTACTACTACTTTGGGCACTGCTTACTACTGCTAATAAATACATCACTTTACCTTTCTACTTTTGATTATAAAATTTTAAAAATACAGAAGAGTAAGAAGGGTGGTTTAATGAACACTCTCTCTCTACTTTAACAACTGCTGATTTTTCCCATATGTGCTTCATCAATTTTTATTCTACTATAGTACTTCAAATAGCAGACATTGACATTTCATCCTAAACATTTTGATAAACATTTCTAAAACATAAGGACATTTTACTTTATAGCCACAATACCATTATTATACCTAACAAAATTAAAAATAATAGTATCTAATATCCAGTCTTCAGTCTTCCCCATTTACTGCCAAAATGTATTTAAAGGTGGTTGAACAACTCATTTTAAATATTCATTTACCCACTGAGCCACTTACTTGTCCATTATGGAGGGTATAGTTAAAAGGGAGTCTCAGGAGGCGGAAGGCCCAGGTTAAAGTCCCATCTTCACCATTAACAAACTACAAGAACTTGGACCAATTACTTAACTTCTCTGTGCACTGGTTTCGTCACATGTAAAATGTAACAAACATAATCTACGTCACAAAGCTGTGATGAGGATTAAATAAATCAATACTTGTCAGGTCTTGAAAACACAGCCTGGCACGTAATTAACTTTAATACGTGTCATCTGTTAGTAGTACAAGTTATGATTATTACTGTCAGTGAGACATCTATTCTTAGCACTGTGCTAAGCACTGGGAACAGTGGTGAAACGGAGTCCCGATCTAAGACAGCAGCAGCTGCAGCAACTACGAATTACGAAGTGCTTATTAAGAGCCAGGCACCATACTAAGTGTTTTTTTTTTTTTTTTTTTTTTGCGGTATGTGGGCCTCTCACCGTTGCGGCGCACAGGCTCCGGACGCGCAGGCCCAGCGGCCGTGGCCCACGGGCCCAGCCATTCCGCGGCATGTGGGATCCTCCCGGACCGGGGCACGAACCCGTGTCCCCCGCATCGGCAGGCAGACGCTCAACCACTGCGCCACCAGGGAAGCCCCTAAGTGTTTTATATACTATGCAGGAAAGAGTTAACATCCCAGGCCTGAGACTGCTATCCTTGGCAAGGCCTGCTTGTAAGGCGAGCCCTTGGCTGGCCTGTGGGAACTTAGATTTTACAAGGGTTCTCACCATTCCTGATAAGAATGGCTCACTGTACCTAAACTAATTGTGCCAAAAATATGGTTTATGCTGAACACCTGTTTTCATTCTGGGAGTCTGGAATTTTGGTAAATGCTAGGCAGAGGGTGCCTATATGACTAGCCTCCAGTAAAATTCCTGGGCACTGAGTCTCTAATGAGCTTCCTTGATAGACAACATTTTATCCTGTGTTGTCACAATTCCTTGCTGAGGGAAATAAGTGTGCCCTATGCAACTCCACTGGGAGAGGACTCTTGGAAGCCTGTGCCTGGTTTCCTCCAGACTTCGTTCATGCACCTTTTCCCTTTGCTAATTTTGCCTTGTAGTAAATGTTTTCACTGTGATAAATGATAGCAGTGAGTAAAACTATATGCTGAGTCCTGTGAGTTCTTCTAATGAATAATCGAACCTGGGGGAGAACCTTGCCTGCCCACCCTGCCCCAACACACATACTTTAATAAAGACAGGTATAGCTCCTATCTCCATTTTATAGATGTGGGAATTAAGGCAGAGAAAAGTGACAAAAAGTTTGCCCAAGGTCACACAATAACGATGAAAGAGGAATCAAATCCAGGTCTACCTCCATAACCTGGCCTGAGTTCCTAACTGTTACTCTATTGCCTCTCATGAAGCTCCCAGTTTAGTGGGAGAGCCAAACAAGCAAATCATCAACAACAATGCAGTGTAACAGGTGATATTACAGAGGATATAGGAGACAAGGGACCAAATTCAGCCAGTAGGGATAAAGAGTAGAGGGGGTGAGATGGGCAGGTCGGGTCAAGGGGGCTTCCTGGAAGTAACATGTGAGCCAAGTCTTGAAGGATGCACACAAGTATGTCAGAGGAATTCAGAAGTGAGAGGAGGACATAGGAGAAATTCCAGAGACAGGAGACAGAATATGCAAACATTTGTAGGTATGATGGAAAGTTGTCCATTCCATAAAGTACATTAAGTTCAATGTACAATGGCTGGAGCACAGGGTATAGGAACATAGAATGAGATAACGGTAGGATGGGTTAGCTGTGACAAGACCACAGAGGTTTACCATTATACTATAATAATGACTTTGCACTTCATCCTGCAGATGATGGGGAAGCCACTGAGGAGTTTCAAGCATTGGACAGACATGAACAGGTCCGCTCTGGGGAGTTATTGGAGCCAGGGGGCCCAGATAGGCTACCACATTTGTCCACGAAAGAAAGACAGCCTGAAATAAAATGGAAGTAAAATGTACTACTAGTAAATGGAGTACAAAGGGTAAGTTTGAGTCAGGAGATGGAAGCCAAAATACTTGCTGACTAACTGGACACCAAGAAGTGAAGAAGCGAAGAGTCTAAAATGTCTCCAAGGTTTCTTGCTGGTGACTTGGGGGATGAAGGTGCACATGTGGAAATGGAGTTAATGAATTCAGTTTTGTTCATGTTAGAATTTGAGATACCAGAGGAAAGGCACCTGGTTGGAGAAATATATGCAATGGGATATAAAGGTCTGGAGATAGGGAGTGAAGATCAGAATGTATACATAAATAAGTTCAAACAGATAACTTTAGAAGTCACACAGCAAAGTATTTCCTGAATTCAGGCCAATCTCCATATCTGGAATACATTCAAGATGAGCGACTTCATTTAGCAAGTCAGCGTGAAGGCAAAGCAAGTACTTCTGCCACAGAACTCAGCATTAAAACTATGTCCTTCAGCCTGGTGATCAAATGTGCATTTATATTTCCTGTTAAATGCAGGAGCCAATGATAATTTAGATCTGGTCATCTATTGTTCCACCCCAATAACCTAATAGCTTCTGCCACGTAATCTGACCTGAACAGATAGTATGAGAAAGGAGGACTCATCTGACCATGGAAACAACTCAAGTATCTATCGCTAGTAGAAGACAGAGGCAAATTGTGGCCTTTTCAAATGCTGGAATTTTACACAGCAGTAAAAATAAATGAATCACCTATAGTGTACCATTTTTATAAAGTTTGAAAACAAGCAACATTAAACAACAGATTGTTTATGAATATATATGTATCTGGTAGGATATTTTAAAAAGCAAAGGATTGATATACACAAACTTTTGGACAGGTTACCTGAAGGGGCGGAAAGGGAAGGGAACCAAGAAGGAACAAACAAGTGGCTTTGACGGTACCGATAATGTTCTAGTTCTTTGTATAGGTGACAGATTTAACAAGCATTCATTTTATTTTTATGCCTTATACTTTACACTTACATTACATACATTCTTTTACATATATCAAGCATTATAAATAACTTCTTTTAAGTTATCTAACTTTAAGAGGATCCTGTCATATGCCACCGACCCGATTTTAATCCTAAGGCATGACACTTACCTAACACAGCAGCATCCTCAAATCTTTCCAGCTACAAAGGTATTTTACAAATAAGGGACACAGTGCAGCCATCAGTGCAATCTTTTCATCAATTTTCCCACTAAAATAGTGCTAATTCCCTGGCTAATTCCACACCAAACTCACAGACCTCGCTAAGCAACAATGACTTAAGAGTGTATATATGTGCAGACACAACAAGCCAAAGTATTTCGAGAAATGAAATGTAAAAGAAGATGCACAAGGTATACAGATGGAAAAAGAGTACAAGAGGACAATGTAGAGAATATGCAAAGGGACCCACGAAAAATAAGAAAAAAAATAGAAAAGCACCTCAGAGCAAGAAGAATCAGATATAAACTACAAATAATCTTGCAATTTTAAAAGAAAATACTTATTGGAGGGACTTCCCTGGTGGTCCAGTGGCTAAAGACTCCATGCTCCCAATGCAGGGGGCCCAGGTTCGATCCCTGGTCAGAGAACTAGATCCCACATGCTGCAACTGAGAGTTCCCATGCTGCAACTCAAGATCCCACATGCTGCAACTAAAGATCCTGCGTGCTGCAACAAAGATCCCGAGGGCCGCAACTAAGACCCAGAGCAGCCAAATAAATACATAAATATCTAAAAATATATATATATATAAAAACGGCTATTACAAAATAATAATAAAAATTTATTGCAAAGATTCCCTGAAATATTATTTTAAAAATACAATGAGGCTGTACCAAACATTAAAAACTAGAGAAGATACTTACAAAGTCATCTCCTGAGTCAGCTCCCATGGAGGCAACCGATTCCTTGCTCACTGATCGTGGGATCCTAGTAGCACCTCCTGGCCTCTGAACAACAGCAGTCTCTTCTGCAATTTTCTTCTTTAGTTTTGCAAACATTTTGCTGTGTGGCTATCCTGCACTGAGGGCCAGGTCTTGAACCCCCAACAGTCGTTAGGCCAGCAACCAGGAATTCCGAGACAGGTGCCTAAAAAGTTCCAGATATCCAAACTAACTGCATTCCCACTGAAATGTGGGCCAAAGGCTTGTGGCAATAGCGTATCTATAAATCAGATGAAAGAGCGCCTCTGAGTTAAACACCAGAGAAATTTCACATCTGGGTTGTTTTGTTAAGCTTCAGGTTTCAAGATTAAGTTTCATAAGTTTACATGCACACTTACTAGAACACAATTACTAAACATCTGAAAAGCACTCAGGTGCTACAGATGCATGTACAGATAAGGAAATCCAGTCTCAAGGAGGTGAAGTAATCTGCCAAAGATTGTGTGGCTAAACGCAGCGCTGGCATTTGAACCCAGGACTCTGACTCACAAGTCCTTACTCTTTTTTTTTTTTTAATTACACCACATTGGCTGTGGCATGTAACACATCAAGTAAAATTTCCCACGGCAAACATTAACATAATGCTTCTGAATCCTTCCCCCAATAATATTAAGTTCAACTACAGTTTAGACAAAAACATGTAACTCAATACAGGGAGAAGGTATAATGTTCTAATGTTCCAAGATGGTTTGGAATCAGCTGTTCACTAGAAAATGTTGACAACTTTTTTCCTAAAAAAACAGGCAAGCCAGCCAACGTATCAGATATCCTTAAATGTTTCCTGGAAATGCTGTGTGGTTCTCTTTTTTAAGAGTGACTAAAATTACCTCAAGTCAATTTCTTTTTTCACAATGTTTTACATGATATTCAAACATCTTTCCCTCCTAACGTGCATGAAACATTTACATTCTGGGTCCAAACTTAACTTTTGATATTTTGTGGAGGATAACTAAGCTCCACTCTAAGATGTACAAATGACTTCTTACCACTTCAGAGCATCCATTTAAGTCTGTACAATTCTTCAAAAGTTTTACCTTCAATGTCTGTAAACCACCTACTCACCTGGCTTATCTACTAGATTTAAAACAGCTTGGAGGTCAAAGCTTTCTGTCCTGCATGAAGACAAAAATAAAATGCATTGAATATTTCCTCTCAAGTGTAAGGCCAAAATGTTGCGGGGTCGGGCCAGGGGTGTGGAAGAGGAGGGAGGAAGGACTAAGGTGAGGGGGAGAGAAAATCTGTTCTACCACAATCCTCAGGGGTATCCCCTCCCTCACCCTGGTCTTTGCATCTGTGATTTGCGTAAGAGCTTCACTTAAAGGCACAAAGAACAGAATCTCTCATTGTAGTAAGTGGCTAAACTCACTTCGCCTTGGGAGGAGCAGTGAGCAAAAGAATTTTAACGAGATTAAGGTTTCCCAGGGCTAGTATTTATTTCAGTTGATTCTGACAGTCACACTGTTTACCCGGCCAGACCCCAGAGCCTTGACTCGAACTAAGAAAGTCGCTGAGAAAAAGGATGGCTAAGTTGGGTAAAAGAGCTTTCTAATGCCCGGGGGCCAGCCACCTGCCACGGCAGTTTGGATCCCACTCAGTCTCCTTCCAGACCCGCCCGTGCGTGGACTGTCAAAGAAGGGAAGGACCAATGTGTCTCCCATTTAACAGCAGGGAAACCGAGACCCAAAGAGGAGGAGTGACTGGTCCAAAGTCGCGCAGGGGGGGAAATTCCGGAACCCCAGGCTTCAGGTTCCCAGGCCGGGGAGCCCGCCTCTGCCCCCACCCTCGTCCTTTCTGCACCCCGGTACTGCCCTCCGCCTTGGGTCTTGGGCAACCCAGTCGGGGCCTCTTTGGGCGCACTCCGAGACCACCGGGAGAAAGAGGGGCCTGCTCGTGTCTCCGGTCCCCGCCCGCGCACCTGCCGCTCTCTGGGCAGCCGGCAGACCCCGCCTCCGGGGCCTCTCGTGAGCGCCGGCCCGCGTCACCAGCCCCCACAGCCGGCCTGCGGGCAAAGCAGCAAACCGGAACCGCACTTCCACAAGCGCGCCGGAAGTGGCTGCGCGCGGGCCGTCCCACCGTGCGCATGCGCCTGAACGCCGTCTTCCCGGCGGCCGGCGCGAGCTGCGGGGTGGCGGTTGGGCCGGAACCGCTGGAGGGCGCGGGGCTGGGCGCTCCCTGAAGCCGGTCCGCCACGTCAGCAGGCGGCCAAACCCTCGTAGGAGGGCTGGATGGCTGAAGCACTTCTTTCCTTTTTTTTTTCTTTTTAAAGGGGGCGGTGCGGAGCGGGGGAAGTGGTAGGAACCTGGTGCAAAGGGGAAAGAACTGATTGCTGCGGTGGTGCCAGCCTGCGGCGTGGAAACCTCAGGCCGTGGCTGCGCTGGCCCAACCCAGACTTTTCACTCCTCTCCCTGCATCCCAGTCTGCACCCTACACGGCCGCCTTGTACCTGCAAGCCCCTGCCGCCTTCCTCACGCTGGAACCTATGGCTCCACACGTTAGTACTGAGAACTCGCGCTTCGTAATGGGTGTTTTCAGTTTTGTGCCTGTGACCCACTTGTAGGACACGTAATGTGTCATTGAAAGAAGAGCTTCCGGAATCATACCCTTACTATATAGTGCAGTCTGATATATTGCATTTCATTAGAAACACACGCTAGCGGCAGCCCACCACATTCATTTCACTAGCCACTAATGGGCCTCCAACTTTTGACAGATGAAGAAAGTCCAGAGAGGTAAAACTGCCTTGTACAAAGTTACAGTACAAACTGGTAGCCTACGTCGGGTCTCGACTCCTTAATGCCAACCAAGCCAGACATTCCACATTGAAGTTGCACATGTTCTTGCCCAGACCCAACACCAGCCTGAGGGCCAGCAGCTTCAACCCAATCCCCTGAAACAATCCCTCCCTCAGTGTGTCCCACCTGGAGGAGGGCAGGGAAAAAACCAAGACTAGGACGTAGAAGAAATTTACAAACTAAAACAATAGCATCAAATCTTCAACCTCAAGACTGTTTCAAGTAACCGAGGAATTATCTGAAAGAAGCAAACCCTATCAGTTTAGCCCTTACGTTGTCAACAATCTGAAGAAGTAGCAAAAACTTTAAGCAAATAATGTTTATTTTTATATCGATGATACACTTTATACGTGAATTCAAGATACAAAATTCATTTACAAGAGTTCACACCGGATGAATGTAATCACATTCCTAGAGAGAACATTTATCAATGCAAAAATGTCTTCAATACACTGACAACAAAAATCAAATATTCTGTAATCTTGTTATTCAATAAACATCAAAACAATGTTTAACTCTCCATCCTCTACTATTTAAGAGCCCTCAAGGTGGTAGGCACCATATAACAGAAGAAAACATTGGAAAAGACAAGGGCCTACTGAATCTGCTCTGCAGAATCACAGTGTTTACTCTGATATTCATTTACTTAAGTAGTGAAAGGCTTGCTATCCTTTATGACAAATCACGTACCATACAAGAGTCAAAAGTGATGATCAAGAAAATAAAATGTTTTGATAACTTCTCAATTTCTAAAATCTATGACATATTAGCCATAACAGACAAAGCAGAAAAAGGCTGCTGAAAAGGAATACAATAGGAAAACATCCTTAAGAGTATGTATGGCTTAAGCAATTTAGAAACACAACAGATAAGACTTATACAATACCACAGTTGTTCAAGTCCGATGATATTGACAATATAATTTTCCCCCTTAGTCATTGGTGGTAAATAGCCCCTTCAAATTTAATTCTACTGAGAACACATATAAAACTAGTGAATCCAAATGGTTTCTTGTCTCACAGAGCTGACTTGATGGATTTTGTTCTACTAAAGTATTAACCCACAATACCCAAAATTTAATACAAATGAGCAACAAGACTACGTTTCAAGGATTACAGTGATTGGTGAATAGCTAGATAGGCAACCAAATAGCTTCATTATTTGCACGACAGATTAGCAGCACTTGGATAAGAACTGTTACGTGAAAATTATTGTGCTTCAACCTCTCAGAGAGCTAATAAATATACCTCTATAATCCTTATAGTGTTACAGTTCTATAACATTTCAGTTACAGACAAGCACAATTTTTAAAAAGTATTTCACACCACTACAAAATCAAGTAATTATATTCTCCAAATGTAATTTCTGTTATGATTGAAACAAGTGCATTTCTGCCTAATATCCATAATATAGACAATAGGTTCACCATTATTTTCAGGGAAAAAAGACCAAATATAACTTATTTTAACTCCTATTTGATTATCTTAACCTTTAGTGATGACTTGAATAAAGAAAAGGGTATTCAACCTTACAATGGAAACTACTCAGACAAAATAATAATGTGGCCTGAAATGACAAAATTCTTTAGAGCTAAGTAGGAAATGATTTAAAACTGCTTCATCACATTCAATGATTAGTGAAACCACTATTTTTACTGGTGCTACACAGTGAAGATAAACCTATTTGGATAAATTCCTTCATTTGTAAACTCTACTATGAAAATGGTAGGACATTGCATCTGCCTTTCCTATTACCTAAGACCTTTCTACTTTGACAGGAAGAAGCCTCCAAAGTGTATCTCTTGATTGTTGAGTGGCAAGGTTTATTAAAAACAACAAATAAAAAACAGCTGGAGAACTAGTCATATGATCTATGTGATGAAAGGAATGTAACCAGATAACTATAAAAAGCCACAAACACAAAGACCTAAAATATTTTACTGAACCATTGAGTTCTTTTTAATAAAAAAGAAACAAAAGTTTTTTAAAAAACTCATTCTGCAAGAAATAGTAAATAAAAATTCTTATTGCCCTAAAACATTTGAAGCAATTTTTCCTGCAGATTTCTAATACATTACAACACATACCTATAATCTAAAAAAAATGTCAGTAACATGCAAAGAAGGGTAGGAATAGATTTTTAAATTTAAATAGTGTTTATTTCTATATGTTTGGAAATATTTACTCGGGATTATCACATATGATCATTTCACATTTTACAATGGTTTGATGTTTGAAAATATCAAACCATTTTACTGATTTGATGTTTGAAAAGACTTATGGGTCAAATTGTGATGTTTACAAATCTTAATTTTCAATCACAGATAAGTGGACATTCATGACAGTTTCAAGAGAGAAAAGAATATTAGTAATATAGGGCTTCCCTGGTGGTGCAGTGGTTAACAATCTGCCTGCCAATGCAGGAGACACGGGTTCGACCCCTGGCCCAGGAAGATCCCACATGCCGCAGAGCAACTAAGCCCATGTGCCACAACTACTGAGCCTGTGCCCTAGAGCCTGTGAGCCACAATTACTGAGCCCACGTGCCACAACTACTGAAGCCCACGTGCCTAGAGGCCGTGCTCCGCAACAAGAGAAGCCACTGCAGTAAGAAGCCCGCGCACCGCAACAGAGTAGCCCCCGCTAACCCAACTAGAGAAAGCCTGCGTGCAGCGAAGACCCAACGCAGCCAAAAATAAAATAAATTAAAAAAAAAGAATATTAGTAATATAACATAAAATTTTAAATAATGTTTACTGCATACCTAAAGGAAGGCTAGCTATAATTCCCCATCTCATTCTGAAGTGACATAAACACTCATTCTATTAATTTTCATTCCATAAGCCTATCAGAAAAGTAAAAAAATCTCAACCCTAAAATTACCAATGTCTCAATAAACAATACTACACCTAAAAAGATGATTGTCTTGGGATGTAGACTGGAATTGTTCACCAAAATATTCCCAATTTATAGTCTGTTCTATGACCAAATTCAGGCTTTATGATTAAGTGAATCTGGAGTGCAGAATTAGTATACCTCAAACTGCTAAAAAACTCTGAAAGCACTGTTCAAATATGTTTTTTAAAAAATCATACTGCTTAGACTAGTTTGATAATTTAAAATATAACTTTAAAAAAACACAAATTAACAAAAATGTTTAAATTAAGAAATGGTGCTTCAGTCAGTGATTAACAACGTTATATAGAAATGGAATTCTTCTTAAAAGTCAATATTACACCAAACTAAGTTAAAAATATCAATTTTAGCTTAAGAAAACATTTCACATCTACAGAATTCCAAAGGAAATATTTCTATGGCATCAACAAATTAGTTACACTTGATTTAATACATTTATCTTTACCCATTTAAGGGCATGTCCCCCTACATCATCCTGACATCCTTCCCTTCAATAGGTGATTGATTCCATTCACACATCAATTATCCTTCCTTAAACACAAGGCATGTTTAATAAATCTCTGTGTTCAAAAATTCAGTGAAGCTGGGACACAGTGTAATTATTATGTTTTGAAATTCTCGTTTGAGGAAGATTAACTGCCTTAATAAAATTGTTTTTTAAGGTAAAGTGGTCACAGTATCCAGGAAAGAACTGGAGGTACAGCATGAACAGGTATAAAGTATCCATGTCTAAGACTGCAGGAGAATAGGGGGAGAGAGGACTTGGTTTTCTAAGCAATTCTTATTTAATTGCAACCTGACTGTTAGAGAGTCAGAGGTCATATTCACAATGTCAGTCTCATCTACTACACTTCTAAATGCTGCTGCTCTCCTCAAATCAATGTCCACATTAAGCATGAGTCAGTTCCATGAATTTTAAATAGCATAACATCTGCTCTGCTACTCTCCAGTTGCAATAAATGATTTGGTTACTAAAACAACTCGAACATCAGACACTATGAACGTTTTCACTGATTTTCTCAGAAAGAATACATCACCAAATTTTAATATGTATTTAAGAAAAAGGCTATTACAACTTTATTTAAAATTTAACATTGTAATTGAGAAGTGTTATGAATACTTGGCTGACATATTAAAAATACAATGAAGAGGCAAACGTAACATTTTGGAGAACAGTAGAAATGACTCCTGACTTTTCTCTTTAAGATAATTTAAAATTGGATCAGATAGATTTAATCTTCTGAAGAATAATGGGGTAAATAGTTGTTTGCAGTTATATTTTATCAAGCAGAAAAATAACCCCTACTTAATTTTTGTGGTGAATGTATTCAAGTGTATATTAAATATCTCCTACACTCTTCCGTGCAAATAAACATGCCCAGTGAAGACCCGAGTAACCGAATATTGATCTCTGTGATATTCCATAGGTTCACAAATTGGCACTGCACATATTTACTATCCTCTTATCCTCCCCTACCTGTCATTCTTGGTAGAGGTTTGAAGGCCCCACTTTTATAGCATGCCATGCACCTAATATTAAGAATCCTACTTCATGTGTGAATGTATCAATTTGCAGAACACAGTGGTCTCACAGAGACAAAGAAATACAACTGGAGGCATTTTATTCACTGAAAGCATTTTCTCAGATAAGCATACTCATCTTTGATATGCAGCTCCAATTAGAAAAATCTCTCGTTAGAAATGCCAAGACAGGACTAAATTAATCACAGCTGCTGCAAATATAAAGGTTATCAACCTCTTGTTCCTCATTAAATTCGACCCTACCTAGGTAAAGCCCTCCTCTACCTAATGCTCCTTTTTCTGCCTCACAGAGGTAAGATGAGACACACCGGTGAAAAAAATATTGTTCCCAAATTAAACTGTGGTATCAGGCATTAAAATGGCAACTAGGAACGTATTTCCCTATTTAAAGGACATTTTCCTATCTATTTTGAAATGTGATCAAAGTAATTTTTTCCACTGCCCCTTGATTCTCAATATAAATACTTATGTTACTAAGTAATAATACCCAACTACAGGCAAGAAAATAAAGTACTAATATAGCTTAAGAACCTGCTGGTGTCTCAGTTTCACATACTTAGGTTTTTCAGGTTCCTATCACTAATTTATCATCAGTTTAAATGGAAATTGGCAGATGATTTTAAAGCTAAGAATATCCAGCTTTCTGTTAAGATCTTCATGTCCTAATTTCAACTCCAAATTAGTCCATTTTACCCAAACACAAGCCCCTCAAAATAGAGGCTCACGATTGAGATACAGCCACAACCTAATTACAGCAGCATGAACAATGCCACCATGATGTCCTCACAGAACTTAAATAAATTCAGCCCACAATGGGCATGGGTATATAATATACACATACTGTATCTCTGCATACCATATATTTACAAATATGTACATATATACAAAAAGTATACACAGAGATTCAGCATCATGAAAATATATACATGCCACTGCAAATAAAATAAGAATTTCAAATAAATAAGGACAACAAAAAAGCCCTCAATGTAAATATCCTTAATACTCTCCAAACAAACATACAGGAACATATACACCCAAAATATCACCAGGAGATTCATATCATTCATATTCATATCAAATCTTTTTACTCACTTAGGATGGGGAGGTGGTTCCGCATCACAGGCAGTAGCCAAGTTTGCAGACCTTAGTACCTTACTATATTTCCTGTCCAGAATATTCTCTGTATATCAGACTGATTACAAGTCTCCGTGGATAACTAAGTACAAGATTTTTCAACAGAGTCCAAAACCCTTCTAAGAGACAGAAAGATACTAACTCACACAGGTCAGAGATTAAACTCGGAGAAAAATGCTAATGAAAGCTCTCATAATTAATATATACATTGGATTTGTTGCTTTTCCCTTTACCTCAAAGAAATTCAGTTCAATCACCATCTAATCTGTCTCAGGGAATACTACTGCAAGAAGAAAACAAAGCATAGTAGCCACAAGTGAGAAAAATAAAACCCAGATCCTTTACCAGGAAAATTTCAGTCATGACTAGATTGCACTTTACTTTTATAATCTCAAAACATTTCAACTTGGTAAAAATATAAAGGGTACAATAAAGTCTATGTGCTTTGAGAGGTTTTTGAGAGCACCACTTCCTAGGAAGAAAAAACACACACACACATACACAAAGGATATACTCTGGCTAAAATCAAAGATAAAATGTCTGACTTGTGGATTTTTTTATAAATAATAAATTAAAATTTGCTGGGGCTGATTGATTTACTGGTTTCAATATTTGATATATTAAAAAAATACCATAGCTTTTGTGCCAAAATATAAATCTCTAATTATTTCTTTCTTGTTCATTATAGAAAGCAACCTGAGCTACTGGAAAGACTGGGCTGAGATTAGGAGATTTGAGTTTTAGTTCTAGCTCCATCTTTATGAAAAAAAACTGAGTTTTTTGGGGTCGCAGCTTTCTCTTCTGTAAATTAGGGAAGATAGTCGCTTTATCAACTTCAGAAATATACGGACAAAGAAAGAGAAAACAATTCCATTGTGCTTAATTTTGTTTTGTATATAACTGACTTCTTGCACTCTTACACTATTTTGTTTACAGTGGTTCTTAGGTGAGGTGAGACACTATCAGAATCTCCAGGGGGGAGTTTGTGCAATTTGAAAGCAAAGAAGTACCCTTTCTCATTGTTTTGCTTTGTTCTTAGTTCCAAAATTTAAATTTCTATGAATTCTAAAAATAAATAAAGGGTTTAACATTTTAATATTCATAAAGGGGAGCAGTATATATTGAGAAAATAAGATTCTCTGCCATTGCCATCTTGAGCCCATTGAGTGATTGTCCTTTTTCATTTCCTCTTCCTTAATTAAAGTAAGGTCTTAAAATGTAGAAGCTGGGTAATGGGTATAAAATGTTCATTAAACTCTGTGTATGTTTTAAATTTTCATAACAAAAAGTTAAAAAAAACAACAACAAAGGAATACAAGTGTTTGCACAAATGTAACCTTCACAATAAGGCCTACCCCGATCACTCACTGAAACATTATTTTCTGCCTAAAAACAAACGAAAAATTTCCCTTGCCACACTCTAAATTTTCTTCATACTATTTAAAACTTTCTAACATAAATTTACTTATTATATTTATTGCCTGATTCATCCTACTAGAATATAAGCATCATGAAAACAAGGACTTTTAAGTCTACGTTGTCTGTTTCACCAATGCCTAGGACAAAATCTGGAGTATAGCGTTGTTCAATACACATTTTTTTAAAGGCATGAATGAAACAATAGTTTAGAATTTTCCAGCACAGTTTTCCTCTCAAGATTACTTTAGTTCACTTAAAATTTTTAACCACCAGTAAGGAATTACACTACTATTAACTTGAGGAGCAAGGTCATCATCTAAACACTAGCTGTGAGTTCCAAGACCCCTTGTTCTTAGACAAACACGTTACTAATAACAAAAGCTCCAATTTCTTCTGGAGATTCTCTCTCTGAACTAGTTTCTACAACAACTAAGTGGGACCCAGATATTTTCTTGAACAAAAACTAGGTAAAAATGATATAGAAAAGAAAATGTTGTATATACTAAAATAAGGGAAACCAATTTTCCAGGTGGCAGGGGTGGGAAAATCAATATCTTTTGGAACCAAGAGTTCAAATTATAGAACCACAGAATTGGACAGAACCTTGGGCCAATGCCTTCATTTTACAGATGAGAGTGCTAAAAAGCAGAGACATGAAGACACTTGTCAAAGGGCATAAAGCTAGTTACCAGGAAAGCCAGGATTAGAACTCAGGTCTCCTAATTCTCAAGCCAGTGTTCTTTATGTTAATCAAGTGAGGATAAAGCTCAGGATGATAAGTACTATTTTAAGCATCAGAGAACAGGAGAATATGTGTTGCTAGTACTGGCACAGAACTTCCAGGGAATTGAAACAAGAGGTCAGACAACTAAGGACAGTCTATTGCTGTGGTTCAGGTAAACACTGTTATGAAAGGAAAGCTATGAAGTTTATTAAAGTACTGGGGGGAAAAAAAAAAAGGAAAGCAGTCTTTATCTGATAATAAAAACCCACTAGCAAAGGAAATCTCTCTCCGGGGTAACTTTTCCAAAGCCTTCTGAAATAATGTTTAAAAGAACAAACAAAAATGACTTTTAAAAAAATTAATTAAAAAACCCACAAAGTCTCCCAAACCCAAGAACAGTAACTTCAAGACTTCAGATGAAAAACCAACAAATTGGAACACATATATGAATAACTTAGACCAAAATAATTCTGTATGTTAGAAATAAAAACCAAGTTAAAAATATTACAGTAAAATTTCCCTAGGGACATAGGAAAGAGGCACCAAAAGCAAACACCTCATTTCCCCTGGGACTGCCAGAGGTAGAGTTGTGAGCCTGTACAGAAAATTAGGTAGAAGGGCTTTTGATTCAACGATTTCTGAACTTGAATGCTGGGGAGTCAAAAGAGGGGAAAGAAATCATAGCTAGTACCTGTAAAATTATGAAGGGGATGAAAGGGGAGAAAAAACACAAAAATCTTTATATAATACACTGAACCCTATATAAAATAATAAAAAACTTGTGCATGAAATATAAAATAGTAAATATAAGGAGTTTTTAAAAACCTAATTTCCAAATTGTCAATGCAAAAGCAACTTCCATTTTAATTATATAACAATTCAGTTACCCTCAACTAAAATTAGTAACAACTCTGAAGTTTCATAAATCTGAACTAGGCAAAAAGATTACAAACTCTACTGTATACCACAGACCTCAACCTAGACAGTCTTTAAACTTGATCTCATTAATTAATAAAAGTTTAAATGGAATTCCTATGGAAACACTGTATTATGAAAACGACAACCTGATTTTTTGACTGAAAGATTTACAAGTTGTTCTTTTTCACTTCCAGCATTCAAAGAATACAAAGAAAACAAAATATGCAAACATATCTCATGATAACACAGGACTCACACATTCCAAATGATATGTATCATCTCAAGACCTCAATTAAGGATTCAGCTTTTCAGATGCAAATCAATCCTATACAGTTACTGACATTCTGACAGCATTTAAACGAATTAAATGTTTTTAAGAACTATCTTGGGCTTCCCTGGTGGCGCAGTGGTTGAGAGTCCGCCTGCCGATACAGGGAACACGGGTTCGTGCCCCGGTCCGGGAGGATCCCATATGCCCGTGGGCCATGGCCGCTGGGCCTGCGCGTCCGGAGCCTGTGCTCCGCAAAGGGAGAGGCCACAGCAGTGAGAGGCCCTCATACCGAAAAAAGAAAAAAAAAACAAAAAAAAAGAACTATCTTGATTAGGCTTCAAAGAATCACACATTTTTCTATCTACTAACTTGGAATGAAAAGAAATATTACAGAAGGGCTCTGTTCTTGATTCTTAGTAGTCCATGCTGGCTAGTTTCATATTTGTGAACAATTACATGTTTTCCAAATCCACACATTTAAGGTCCAAGTATAAGAGTTGGGTTTTCCTCATTATACAAAAATAAATGATTTACTCTTCTCAGGGTGAGAATAGTGACTATATGAGTGTAGGATCAGATGTTAGAGGTAAGTATCCATACCTCAAAACCAAAAAATAAAAATTCCAAGATTGAGTTTTTAAAAGACCTGAAACATTGTATTTTAAAACAGTTACCCTAAAAGTTTGAACAATGTTTTTCAGCTTGTTTTTAAAATGGTGGTCCTAAATTGAAAAATAAAAACTAAATAACACCACTATGTGTCTGTCATCACATTAGAAAACTGCACCATTTAAAATCTGTGGCAAATGAAAACTTGTTTCAACAGAGGATTTTTGTTTTAATAGTCATCTATGGTATTCTCAAGGAACACGTTTCGCACATCCAGAATGGATGCTAATTCCAAAATGTGCTTCTGGAGGTGAGGGTTCTCCACTGTTTCATCCCTTGGCAGTTGTGGATATGATTCTGGATAATTTCGTGTTTCCTGGTAAACAAAGAAGAGAAAAGTCAAT
Organism: Phocoena sinus; assembly: GCF_008692025.1. Taxonomy (NCBI): domain Eukaryota; kingdom Metazoa; phylum Chordata; class Mammalia; order Artiodactyla; family Phocoenidae; genus Phocoena; species Phocoena sinus. Next base: position 10,409,287 of record NC_045768.1, on the reverse strand, counting down.
TCTATAGTTTAAGGAAAGAAAATTATACACATTAATATTACTGTTAATATGAACAGTATTAAGAAGTAACTTAATATGCATATTTCTCCTTCATATTGGTAATATATTTGTTGAACATACGAAATTGCTGACATTTGACCATTTTGACCCCAAAAATGATAAGTTCATATGGTTTAACCCAATATATTCATTTAGTGAGTTATTTCATGAATATTTACTGGGGCCTATCATTTCTGGGAACTATGCTATATTGTGGAAACCATATAATTCCTACTTGCTGGGGGGGAAATCCTAAAATACACAGAATTTCAACAAGTATTTGTTAGTGAATAAATAAATACATGTTTCAGTAGAAATTAAAATGAGAGAAAAGACATGGGAAACCCTGAAAAGGTCAAATTAATGGGCCTGGGCAATTAATTATAGGAGAAGGAGGTGTCAAAAATGACTAAGATTTCAAGAATGGATGACTTGAAAGAAGAGTTGAGAGCTACTCAGAGAAAAAGAGATGTAAAGGAGGAGATAATTTGGGGATAGTATAAAGCTTCAGGTTTTAGGTATATTTTATTTAAGGTAATGGGCTATACAAAGAGGACAGCCCGTCAACCAGAATTTGAAAATTCAGGACCGTATCTCAGAAGACAGGTTTGAGGGCTTCCCTGGTGACAGATTGGTTAAGAATCCGCCTGCCAATGCAGGGGACATGGGTTCAAGCCCTGGTCCAGGAAGATCCCACATGTCGCGGAGCAACTAAGCCTGTGTGCCACAACTACTGAGCCTGTGCTCTAGAGCCCACGAGCCACAACTACTGAAGCCTGTGTGCCTAGAGCCCGTGCTCTGCAACAAGAGAAGCCACCGCAGTGAGAAGCCCGCGCACTGCAATGAAGAGTAGTCCCTGCTCACCACAACTAGAGAAAGCCCACGCACCGCAATGAAGACCAAATGCAGCAAAAATAAAATAAAATAAATTTTTTAAAAAAGAAGAAGACAGGTTTGAGCAGTTTATGTCATACTATATACATATATAATATATACACTGATACAATCTACATGAAGATAAATATTAATAGCCATGAAAATGGATGAGGTTTCTAAGCATATTAGCAAAGAGAGTGAAAAAAAGAGTCCCTAGAAAGAGAGATGAAAGATCAGGGGAAAAAACAAAAGAAGGACTAATAAAAGAAAAAAGAAAATAGTTTTTGTAATCACATGGAAGCAAAAGAAGAAGACAATTTCAAGAATAAAGTGATTCTCATTTGGAAATTCTTCTTCATTTGGTACTTTCTATAGACTACAATTTTGCCACATACTTAAAATTTACTGAAAAAATAAATTACCATTTTTCTATACATCTAACATGATGGTCCATATATTAAAAGGTCATTTCTATCTCTCTTGTGCCTGTAGGCCTCAGTAATTACATATTACAGAGACTAAATTCTCATTTTACCACACTAAATACTATGAGGAGTGACAATAATGAAAAGCTCAAAAACCCTAAAAAAAGAAAAAAAACAAAAAACCAGGAACTGCTGGGGCTACTGTAAACTGAACAACTCTCTCAGCTCACACAGGGCTGGGACATGTTTGAATTCTGACCAAACACCCCAAGGGTGGAGAATATGTGTTGAAACAGTGGACATATAAAAGAGACCCCAGAGAAATCATGCTTCTTAGTACTAGGCTGAAATAAATCTACATCTGTATGTTAATGCTACTGTAATAAATCTGCCCTTAAAAAGCTTAAAAACAAGCCAGGGAAAGGTCAAAAAGATGTTCAAGTAATTTAACTCCGGCCAGAACAAACCCAACGCTCTTTAAAGACAACAAAATAGAGAAATCAACATCGGAAAATTCATAATGCTCACAGTTTAACAGAAAATTACTAAACATACAAAGAATTAGAACTATGAGACCCCTAACCAGTAGAAAAAAAACAATAAAAGCAAACCTATAAATGATAGAGAATACAGTATTAGTAGGTAAAGACTTTAGCTATTATTATTCATTCAAGAACACAAAAGAAAACATAAATATAATGAGGAGAAAAATGGAAAATGTTATAAGAACCAAAAAGAACTTCTAGAGGTGAGAAAAATGTAATCCCTGAAATGAAAAACTAAATGGACATAGGATTAAGAGCACATTAGACACTGCAAAAGAAAACATCAGTAAAGTTGAAGACAACAGAAACTGAAACACAGAGAGAAAACAGACATTTAAAAAAATGAAGAGCATGTAAATAAACCTTTTTTCACTTAAAAAAAAAAAAAGCAAATCATTGACCTGTAGGACAATATTAGGTTGTTTAACATATATGTAATTGATGCGCCAGAAAGAGAAAGGGAGGAGTAGAGAAAATGTTTGAAGAAATAATGGCCAAAAATATTCTAAAATATATTAAATATGTTGATATTTAGATAGCTCTAAGATGCTCAATAAACACCAAGCAGGAAGAAAGCAACAAAGAAAAGCATATCAAGGTAGTACATCATAATCAAACTGTAGGAAACCAATGTAAATAGGAAACCTTAAAAACAGCCAGAAGAAAACACACATTACACACTGTAATAAGAGAACAATTATTCAGAAAATCTGTAAGGCTATAAAGAAGTTGAACAACATTATAAGCCAACGAGACCCAACAGACATTTATAGAACCCTTCATTCAACAGTAGCAGCATATATTGATACATTCATTTCAAGTGTCCCTAGAACATGTACCATTATAGACCACATTCTGGACAATAAAGCAAGTCTCAATAAATTAAAAGGACTCAAACAATACAAAGCATACTATTTGACCACAAAGGAATTAAATTAGAAATCAGTAAGATATCTTGAAAATTCCCAAAATTTAAACACTAAATAACATATTTCTAAATAACCCATGGTTCACAAAACACCAGAGTGAAATAAATACTGTTTCAGATAAATAAGCAATGAGAGAATTAATTACCACCAGATTTGCACTATAAGAAATGATAAAGGAAATTCTGTGGTAAGAAAAATGATACCAGATGGAAGATTAAATCTAAAGAAAGAAATTAAGAGTGCCAGCAATAATAGATATATAAGCTTTTCCTCCTCATTAAAATTTTTTTAGGAATTCCCCTGGCGGTCCAGTGGTTAAGACTCCACACTTTCACTGCAGGGTGTGCGGGTTCCATCCCTGGTCAGGGAGCTAAGATCCCACATGCTGCATGGCATGGCAAAAAAAAAAAAAAAAAAAAGATAATTGACTGTTTAATGCTATGATAACCACAAAGTATCAAATAGTATATATCATACTCAAAAAGTCAAATGACAATAATAGTAGAGACTGGGAGGGAGAAAATGGAAGAATACTATTGTAAGATAATTACATTAAATGTGAAGTGATATTAAAAAAGCAAAACGAGACACAGCATAAATCTACAGTGTTATTAAAATAAAATTCTAAAACAAAACAAAACCTCAATTAAGTCAAATGAAAATGAAGGCAGGAGAGAAAGAAAAAAGGTACAAACCGCAGCCAGGACAAATAGAAAACAAATAATAGTATATTTAACTCAAACTATATTAAGAATTATACTTAATTTAAATGCAATTTAAAACTAAAAATGTCAAGTAAAAGGTAGATATGGTCAAACTAGATAAAAAAAGCAGGACCTAACGCTGTTGAAAAGAATTCTACTTTAAATATTAAGACAGATATAGGTTAAAAGTAAAAGAATAAAATAATATTTGCCATACAAACACAAACCAGAAGAAAAGTGGTATACTTATATTAATATTGCACAAACTAGATTGCAGATCAAGGAATAGTGCCACACATAAAGACAGTTCATAATGATGAATGGGTAATTTCAACAAGACATAACAACTCTAAGTATATACAAACTCAATAACAGCTTCAAAATGAACAATGAAAAAACAGCACCAAAATGAGAAACTAACCAATTCACAAGTATAATTAGAGGTTTAGATACTTCTCTATCAGGGATAGAATAAGCAGACAGAAAATAAGTTAAGAATATGGAAGACTTGTGGCTTCCCTGGTGGCGCAGTGGTTGAGAGTCCGCCTGCCGATGCAGGGGACACAGGTTCGTGCCCTGGTCCAGGAAGATCCCACATGCCGCGGAGCAGCTGGGCCCGTGAGCCATGGCCGCTGAGCCTGCACGTCCGGAGCCTGTGCTCCGCAATGGGAGAGGCCAGAACAGTGAGAGGCCCGCGTACCACAAAAAGGAAAAAAAAAAAATAGAATATGGAAGACTTGAAGAACACTATTAAATATACTTGGAACATCAAGCTGAATTGACATTTATACATCACTCCATCTAATAATGGCAGAAGCATACATCGAATAGCATCTAATACATAGTGTTTTCAAGTGCAGAAAGAATCTTCACCAAGATAATTCACATGCTGGGTCATAAAACAAGTCTCAATAAAGTTGAAAGTATTGAAATCATATAACTAAAGCAGTTAAACTTAAAGGGTAGGTGCTTGTACTAGAAGAGAAAAAGGTTTTCAATCTAAGTTTCTTTTTTTTTTTTTTTTTTTTTTGCGGTACGCGGGCCTCTCACTGTTGTGGCCTCTCCCGTTGCGGAGCGCAGGCTCAGCGGCCATGGCTCACGGGCCCAGCCGCTCTGTGGCATGTGGGATCTTCCCAGCCCGGGGCACGACCCGTGTCCCCTGCATCGGCAGGCAGACTCTCAACCACTGCACCACCAGGGAAGCCCTCAATCTAAGTTTTAAAACAGAAATTAAAAAGAGCAAATTAAAATAAAATTAATTAAAAAGAAGAAAAATAAAGTATGAATGGAAATAAATTAAGTAGAAAAGAGACAAACAGTAGTAAAAAAAAATCAATGAAAGTGAAATCTGTTTATTTGGAAAGATCATTAAAACTAACAAAACTTTAGCTAGACTGGGAAAAAAAAAGACAGGAAACATTACCAATATGAGTCATGAAAAATCACTAGAGAGTCTACAGAGACTAAAAGGATAAAAGAATATTATCAACAATGTTTTGGCAATAAATTAGAAAATGACTTGCAAGACACAAGTGATTAAAACTAAGAACAAAATAGAAAACATGAATAGCCTTTGAAACTGAATTCATAATTTAAAACATCCCCAAAAGGAAAACTCCAGGTCCAGATGGCTTCACTGATGAATTCTACCAATCATTCAAGGAAGAAATAATGCCAATTGAAAAGAAACTCTTTAAGAAATACAAGAGAATGAAACACACCCCAACTCAATTTATGAAGTCAGCACTACCCTGATAACAAAACCACGTGAAGACATCACAAGAAAAAATTAAATACCATACCATAATCATTCATAAACAGATACAAAAATCCAAAAGGAAATACTAGCAAAATGAATCAAACAATGCAAAAGGATAATACATGACCACAAAATGTGTTTAGCCCAGATATACAAGGTTCAATCAATGCTATTCACCATGTTAACAGAATTAATATATATCAGGATCAATTAATGCAGAAAAAAAGTATTTGACAATCTTTTATACCCATTCCTGATAAAAACTCAGCAATAGGAATAGAAAGGAGCTCAGTCAACCTGAAAAAGGGTGTGTATGAAAAACTAACAATTAACATTATAATTTATGGTAAATGATTAATTTTTTGTTTAAAACCAGGAACAAGGCAAGAATATTCATTCACATTACTTCTATTCACCATTTTGCTGTAAGACCTAGCCCTGAAAAAAGCACACACATACACAAAATAGAAGGCATACAGATTGGAAAGGAAGATGTAAAACTGCCTTTGTCTGAAGATGACATGATCGTGTAGATAGAAAACCTTAAGGAATACACAGAAAGGTAACAAAGAAAATACTTCAGTTTAGCAAGACTGCAGGATACAGGTTAATTTATTATTTTTTTTTAAAAGAATTTTTTGATGTGGACCATTTTTAAAGTTTTTATTGAATTTGTTACAATATTACTTCTGTTCTATGTTTTGCTTTTTGGCCACGAGGCACGTGGGATCTTAGCTCCCTGACCAGGGATCGAACCTGAACCCCCTGCACTGGAATGCGAAGTCCTAACCACTGGACCACCAGGGAAGTCCCACAGGTTAATTTAGAAAACATTATTCACTGATAATACATAAAAACATTTGTTTCTATGTATCAGCAACAAATAATTGGAAAATGAAATAAAAAATATAATTGTATTTACAAATCATCAAAACTTGAAATACTTTGGAATAAATTTAATAAGACACATGTAAGACCTGTATGATGAGAACCACAAAATATTGGTGAGAGAAACTAAGAAGACCTAAACAAATGGGGAGATATACCATATTAATTCACTGGAAGACTCAATATTATTAAAATATAACTCTCCACAGATTGATTATAAAGATTTAAATGCAATCCCAATCAAAATATAAAATTCACATAGATATGCAAAGGATCTTCTAGAACTGTTAAAACACATAAAACATTTTGGCAATGGCAGGGGGGGCTCACACTACAAAGATTTCAAGACTTATTATAAAGCTACAATTATCAAGGCAGCAGTATATTAGAGAAAAATGCTATCAGTCAATGGAACAGAATTTAGAGTCTAGAAATATCCCTATACATACATGGTTGACTGATTTTCAAAAAATAACAAAAGTAACTCAATGAAAAAAGGCTAATCTTTTCAACAAGAGATACTAGAACAATTTCATACCCATACTGAAAAGAAATTTTAACCCTTACTTCACACTGTAAACAAAAGTTAACGCATATCATAGAACTAAATGTAAAAGCTAAGACTATAAACTCCTAGAATTTTTGTGACTTTGGGATAGACAGAGATTTCTTAGATAAAACACACCACAAAAGAAAAAAGAATTGATTCGTTCAAACTTCATCAAAATTTTAAAAGTTTAGTCTTCAAAGCCACTGTTAAGAAAACAAAAAGGCAACCCAACAGAATGGGATAAAATGCAGCTAACAAGCGCATGAAAAGATGTCCAATATCCTCATTCAACAGTGAAATGCAAATTGAAACTATGGGTTGGCCAAAAGTTTCAAATGAACTTTTTGGCCAACCAATACAATGAGATACCACTATAAATCCAACAGACTGGTTAAAATTTAAGACTGACAACACTATGTGTCGGCAAGGATGTACAGCAACTTTCACATGCAGTTGCTGGGAAAAGAAAATGACACAACTACTTTGAGAAAAAGTCTGGCAGTTTCTTATAAAACTAAAGACATACCTATTCTATGACCAAGAAAATTCAAAACGTTAAGTCTGGAAAAGACTTGTATAGGAATGTTCATGGTCACTTTATCTATAATAGTCAAAAGTTTAAAACTGCCCAAGTGTTCATCAAAAAGAGAAGGCCTAGGGGACTTCCCTCATGGCCCAGTGGTAAAGAATCCACTTTCTGATGCAGGGAACGTGGGTTCGATCCCTGGTCGGGGAACTAAGATCCCACATGCCGCGGGGCGACTAAGCCCACACGCCACAACTACTGAGCCCGCGGGCCTCAATGAGAGAGCTCTTACGCCGCAAGCTACAGAGCCCATGCACTCTGGAGCCCGTGCACCACAACTAGAGAGAAGCCCACATGTCACAACCAGAGAGAAGCCTGTGCACCACAACGAAAGATCCTGCACACCTCAACAAAGGTCCCGCGTGCCACAACTAAGACCTGACGAAGCCAAAAAAAATAAGAGAAGGCCTAAATAAACTGTGATATATTCAGAAAATGGAACTACTCAAAAAGAATGAGTTACTTCTACATGAAACAACACAGATGAATATTAAGAATATGCTTGATCAAATAAGGTTTACACTGTATAATTCAAGTTCATGAATAGGTGACATTAATCTGTAGTGAAAATAATAAAAAGAGCATTGTCTCTGGGATAATGGGTAGTGGACTGACTGGAGAGGGGTGTGGAGCAAATTTTCTGGAATGATGCTATGTTGTATTACTTGATTGGGGTTTGAGTTACAAAGGAGTATGTATTTGTCAAAACTCATCTAATGGTACACTTTAGTTCTGTGCATTTCACTGTATGCAAACTTTACATTAAAAAAAGAAGTAAATAAATATAAATTTCAGTTATTTATATGCATGATGAAGTGTTGAGGGGTGAAGTCCACAGTTTACTTCAAAATGCATCAAAAACTGAGATGAACTGATAATTGAAAAGAGAGATGGATAAATGGACAAATATGTGACAAAGCAAATATACCAAAATGTTAACTGCAGAATCCAGCTAGTGTGTATATGGGTATTCACTGCAAAACTCTTCCACATTTTAAAATTACAGTCATAAAATGGGAAAAATATCATATTTTAAAACTAAAAATGGCAAAAGACTTTTGAGAATATTTAAGCATATTTGAAAAAGAACCAAATGTTACTTATAAGAAGTGAAAAATGGCTAAAATTTTTAAAACCTCACTGAAGAGTGTTAGTTACATGAATACACAGAAAGAAACAATCTACTTAGAGCAAAACAGACCAAAGACTTGAACACACTCTTCATAAAGACGAACACAGAGTAACACATATGAAAAGTTGTTCAACCTCAAGAGTAATCCCAGAAATGACATTTGAAAGCACAATGAGCTACTACTTACACCCACCAGATTCACATGAAACACAAAGAATGACAGCAACAAGTATTGGCAAGGATTAGACCAATAGCAACTCTTACACACAGCTACTGCAAGCGTAAACTGGTATAACCAGGGCTTTAACTAGTAAGGCTGAATACATCTATAGTGTCTGACCCTGCAGTCCACTACTAGTATGTTCCGCAGAGAAAATCTTACATATGTGTGCCAGGTAACTGATGGAAGATTTCACAGTGGCATCGTTTATAATAATAACAAACCAGAAACAACCCAAATGGCCATTATCAGTAGATAATGAGTAATTTGGGATGTATAGTCAAACAATTGAATCCTATATAGCAGTGAAATGGCTCAATCTCAGGAATGTGACAGTGAGTCAGAAAGCAAGAGGTAGAATACATACAACATGGATCCATGAACATGTTGTGTAGGAACACAAAAACATGTGACAAAACTATAAAGAAAAGCAAATGACAATTATAAAATTCAGGGTTTTAGTTTCATTAAAACTAAAGAGGGGAGACAGGATCAGGGAGGACCCACAGAGGGGCCTCAAAGGTAATGAAAACTTTCTGCTTCTTAAACTGGGTGGTAGCTACTCAGATGTGCCTTAGATTGTTCATCTTTATACCTTACATATTAATATGTGAATATTATATTGGATCTAGTCAAAGTTTATTTAATACAAGTGAAATATATGACTCTTAAATACCTAAAATGGCAAAATTGATCTTTAATGATATTCTTTGCCTACCCGAAAAATCTTGTGCATCCTCATGGTGGCTGAACAAAAGATAAATCTTGTGAGAAGCAAGCGAAGAAATTCATCTCCAAAAAACTGGAGAAATGCCTGATCTGCAAAGAGGAGAAAAGTGACAGTAAAAGGATACTTAAGTGGAAAATACATTTCAAAAGGCAAGAAATGTTCAGGAAAACCTTCTCAACTTTCCTGCCTTCAACAAATACCTTTACAAATTCAAACAATTTAAACAATTTAAAACCATTATAGTACATTCTGTTAAGTGTGCAGTTAGATTAGTAGGGTACCTATTGAACGTGAATGGGTCAGTAGCTGGGCAATATCGCGGTTGATTTTTCGAAGATATTCTTGACACTTTTCCCATAGGCCTCTACGCATGCTTGACAATCCAGAGACAAATAGGAAGGCCATTAGAGGATTGTTCAAAAAGAGAGTGAAGAGGCTACCTCGTTGAGATTGATCTGTAATAACAAACATGTTATATATATAGACAACAGTTTTGCAAAAGAGAGGCATTTGAGGAACATTTTAATATACTGACAATGTATAAAATTAAAGCTGTATCATTAAAGTATACTTCAACAAAGTACATTCGGCTTGGAACTACAAAAACATATCCCAGGTACATTGCTTTCTGCTGAAAAAAACTTAAGATAGAGCCTCGTAAACTTAAGAGAAATGGAAAATGAACATATTCCTTTGCTTTTTTTTCCCCTCCCACTAACAACTTCCATGCAAATATGGCAAGTGCTGGATCATGGGCAGCTCCTAATGGAACCCTCTGAGAAGCACTAGAACTGCTAATCTCTTTCATTCTCCTTTGTTAGTTGCTCTTTCTCTTCCTATCCCTTAAATATCAGTATTTTCTTTCTCCACATTGCTGATCTCACCTATGCACAAAGTTCAGTTATCATTTATATGCATACTAATTCCCAGTTCCCTATCTGAGCCTAAATAAGCTCCTTAGGTCCAGAACGGTGCTGTCCTACAGTAGCCACCAGACACACTTCAAAAGTGATGAGTCCACTACTACCCAAAGCAATCTACAGATTCAATGCAATCCCTATCAAACTACCACTGGCATTTTTCACAGAACTAGAACAAAAAATTTCGCAATTTGTATGGAAACACAAAAGACCCCGAATAGCCAAAGCAATCTTGAGAACGAAAAAAGGAGCTGGAGGAATAAGGCTCCCTGACTTCAGACTATATTACAAAGCAACAGTAATCAAGACAGTATGGTACTGGCACAAAAACAGAAAGATAGATCAGTGGAACAGGATAGAAAGCCCAGAGATAAACCCACGCACATATGGACACCTTATCTTTGATAAAGGAGGCAGGAATGTACAGTGGAGAAAGGACAGCCTCTTCAATAAATGGTGCTGGGAAAACTGGACAGGTACATGTAAAAGTATGAGATTAGATCACTCCCTAACACCATACACAAAAATAAGCTCAAAATGGATTAAAGACCTAAATGTAAGGCCAGAAACTATCAAACTCTTAGAAGAAAACATAGGAAGAACACTCTATGACATAAATCACAGCAAGATCCTTTCTGACCCACCTCCTAGAGTAATGGAAATAAAAACAAAAATAAACAAATGGGACCTAATGAAACTTCAAAGCTTTTGCACAGCAAAGGAAACCATAACCAAGACCAAAAGACAACCCTCAGAATGGGAGAAAACATTTGCAAATGAAGCAACTGACAAAGGATTAATCTCCAAAATTTACAAGCAGCTCATGCAGCTCAATAACAAAAAAACAAACAACCCCATCCAAAAATGGGCAGAAGACCTAAATAGACATTTCTCCAAAGAAGATATACAGAATGCCAACAAACACATGAAAGAATGCTCAACATCATTAATCATTAGAGAAATGCAAATCAAAACTACAATGAGATATCATCTCACACCAGTCAGAATGGCCATCATCAAAAAATCTAGAAACAATAAATGCTGGAGAGGGTGTGGAGAAAAGGGGACACTCTTGCACTGCTGGTGGGAATGTGAATTGGTTCAGCCACTGTGGAGAACAGTATGGAGGTTCCTTAAAAAACTACAGATAGAATTACCATATGACCCAGCAATCCCACTACTTGGCATATACCCTGAGAAAACCAAAATTCAAAAAGAGTCATGTACCAAAATGTTCATTGCAGCTCTATTTACAATAGCCAGGACATGGAAACAACCTAAGCGCCCATCATCGGATGAATGGATAAAGAAGATGTGGCACATATACACAATGGAATATTACTCAGCCTTAAAAAGAAATGAAATTGAGCTATTTGTAATGAGATGGATAGACCTAGAGTCTGTCATACAGAGTGAAGTAAGTCAGAAAGAAAAAGACAAATACCGTATGCTAACACATATATATGGAATTTAAGGGAAAAAAATGTCATGAAGAACCTAGGGGTAAGATAGGAATAAAGACGCAGACCTACTGGAGAACGGACTTGAGGGTATGGGGAGGGGGAGGGGTGAGTTTTGACAGGGCGAGAGAGAGTCATGGACATATACACACTAACAAACGTAGTAAGGTAGATAGCTGGGGGGAAGCAGCCGCAAGGCACAGGGATATTAGCTCGGTGCTTTGTGACAGCCTGGAAGGGTGGGATGGGGAGAGTGGGAGGGAGGGAGACGCAAGAGGGAAGACATATGGGAACATATGTATATGTATAGCTGATTCACTTTGTTATAAAGCAGAAACTAACACACCATTGTTAAGCAATTATACCCCAATAAAGATGTTAAAAAAAAAAAAAAAAAAAAAAAAGTGATGAGTCCAAACTGAGACACACTGCGCATTATAAAATATAAATGTCTCATTAACATTCATTCCCCCTGTTTGCTTCTACCTTAAAAAAAATGTGGCTACTAGAAAACTTAAAATCACATGTGTGACTCCCATTATATTTCTATTGGACAGAGGAGCTCCAGACTACTATACTCAACCTAACTCTCAAAGGTAACCTCAAACTCAACGTATCAAAACTTGTAAGTAGATTCTTTCCCGTTGTTCTCCTACAAATCTGCTTCTTATCCAGGATTATCATTTGTACCAGCACCTCAGCCAGACACCTGGCAGTCCATCCCTGCTTCCTTCCTCTCCCTGATTCCCTCTCATCCAGTCCAACATCAAGTCCTACTGGTTCTCCAGGATTATTATCTCCAGCTAACCAGCCACTGTCCTCACTCTGGCCAACATCATCTCCCCATTTCCATCAAAGCTCCTCCCCAATTCATTCTTCACATGCTCGCATGCTTTTTCTCTGCTAGAACACTCTTATTCAACAATTTCCCACCCCCATCTAATTCTACGTATCCTTCAACTCAACTTTAGACATCATTTCATCCACTTTCTTAACCCTCAAGGGCTGGTCAGGAGTTCACCTTACATGTGCTTCCTCCTGTGAAACCCTCAGAGCACCTACAGTAACTGCCCAAGAGGTTGTCTATATCTTCTACCTAGCACAGCACCTGATAAATAAATGTGGAATAAATGCTTGTTGAATGAATGAAGTGACTCTTGGTTAAAGAGAGAACTGCAGAATTCAGATACCAGAGGTGCAGGGACGTAATTTGACATTCCAAATACTTAGGTATCTGCTAGTTTTGTGTCCAGATGGGACACATTTAAGGGATTAGAGGTCTAAGTTTTACAGCACAAAAAATAGGATACTGGACTAAAAAATGTTAAGGACATGTATTTCAATTAACCATATTAATAATAACAATAGTTAGCACATATTGAATACTTACTGTGTACCCAGAATTATTTAATGAGGTAGGTACTATTATCTCCATTTGATAGGAAAGAAACTGAGGCACAGAATGGCTAAGTAACTTCCCAAGGTCACATAGCTGGTAAGTGGCTGAGTTGGGATTCAAACACAATCAGTTTGCCTCCAGGGTCTGTGTTTTTACCCTCTTCACAATAAAACCTTTCAGATTAAATAATTGTGGTATTAACCCATTAGGTTCATGCAATTTAAAATAAAGCTGCACCTTGATAGGAAAATTTGATAGCAAAAAGTACTTGCAATTGGAAGGGGTTACATTTCTCCAAAAATGATAAGAAACAGGTTAAGAAAGTCCTCAAAGCAGGAGAGCTTTACCGTTGTTTGAAGGTAAGTTCTATCCCTTAGTGATTTGCCTTTTAGATACATGAACTTAGTATTTCTACATGTTTTTCCCTGTTAAATAGCAGAACTTACCTTAAAACAACGGTGAAAAGTCTCCAGCTTCTCTCGGGCATTCAAATGCTGACCATCACTTCCTGTGTCAAACTATGTCAGCAGACAGGACTTCTGGCTGGGAAGTAGCAGTAAAATGCCATCTCCCACAGAGAGACATCAGCACTATTCACAGTTAGGGAGATAGTGAAACAGTGACAAGTACTGCTAAAACAGGATTAAGGTTTGTTTAGTATTTTACCTAGCTTAATGACTGGGAATTAGATTAGATTTTATGTGTTGCTTACTGAGGACAAATTATTAAAGACAAAAAGTTTTTCATTTCTCAGCCACCTGAGAAAAGGCAAAACACTGACCTGTCTCTCTGGCACCCGGAGAAGAGGTTCTTTTATTTTAAAAATGCGAGGTAAAAATGTGAATAAAAGACACCCTTTAAATTGTGCCAGTTAGGTTATTCTAACACTTAGGCATAGATTGAGAAGTGTTCTAGACCAGAAATCTCACGGTGTTAAAAGATACTTAAAATATGTAGCCAGAGCTGGAGGAAGTCATGCTATATGGATGACAACCAGCACACCTGCAACACAAATTTTAAAATTCACAAATCATGAGCTCCCCAGTAGCAAGGGACCAAAACCTTACTCTTTTCTCAGGGATGATTTATCATTTCTTTCAGAATTATCTCAAGGCCTAACAGTAGCCCATTAAAAAATTCTGGTTGTTGGCAAGACTTCGGAGTTTATTTCAGACTGACACTTGCCACATCAAACTCTGTAAATCCACAACTGACCACTATAGGTGGGGGAGACAAAGATCAGAGCAGTATTATTCAAAATGTAGACATAAGTTTATTTGCAACCTACAGATACAACAGGGAATGACAAAACATACCTTGTAAAGCTTTTGGATATGCTGTAGGAGAAAGCAAGCAGACTAGTGGCTGTCCAAATAAGTTTGTGAAATTCTGTAATATATAAGAATTTAAAACTTTCATTAAAGATTTGACCAATGATAGTAACTTTCCAAAGCATATCATTAGTGTATAGATTGGGTCCTTTTACTTATAAACAGATGCAGAAACATCAGTAACAGCTGAAAAGACTGTCATTCAAGTTTAACATGCATAACAGGTTTTCTTAAAGTGGTGAAGTTTATTAAGTGAGCTATTGATTTTTAAAGTAAAGGCACACACATGGTTGAAGTGTCACAGGGAGAGGGCATCTGGCTGTTTATCCAGAGGCTGCTCCATTGGGCAACATACACTAATATTTACAAGGGTAAATTTGCCAAGATCTATGATCTGGCTCTCAGCCTCACAGGCTCTAAAACCTGACTTACTGGTATGTTAAGATTGGATTAATCTCTCATTGTGAATCATATTAATTGCTCAGACAGAATGATGTATAAAACCAGAATGTGAATATGTTAATTTACGGTGAGAATTAAACTGACACTCACTACTCTTCGCATGATTAAGAATATCCTTTCCCTAAAGGCAGATCTGCATGGGAAGTAAAATCATAGACTGTTTGGTAAAACAAGAAAGAAAACTCCTAGGAGTAAACTTAATAAGGAGTGAAAAAAACAAAAATAACTAAAAAATACTCCTGAATGATAGAAATGAAGACTTGAACAAATGGAAAGATATATTGTGTTCTCAGAGGGGAACCCATTCTAAAGACGTCATTTCAATAATTTATTAAAATTTAAACCGAGCTCAACAAAAATAGCCACAGATTTTTTTCCGTGGCTGAAAGAAATTCTAAAGTGCATACAGATAAGGTACATTAGCCAGGAAAACTCTGAAAAAGAAGAGCAAAGAGGGGGAACTAGACTTAGCAGACACCAAAAACATACTTCAAAGCCTCAGTAATTAGAAATATGTGCCACAGCGTAAGAGGCAGAAAACCAAACAAGAAAATGAAGAATCTAGAATTAGACCCCAAAATAGACAGGGCTTAAGGATATATGATAAAGATGATGGTTGGAATTGGTAGGAAAAACTGATAGCTATCTAGAAAAAAAGTTGGCTCCATACTTCATACCAAAACCTAGGATGAATTTCAAATATATCTGATTTAAATGTAAAAAAAATTAAACAATAACAGTGCTGAAAGAAAATAAGGGTTATTTTTGTCATCTAGAAGATCTTCCTAACTATTATAATTAAGATTGATAAACCCAGTTACAAAAATAAAAAATACAGCATGAACTAAATCTAAAGCTAGATGATGGGGCTTCCCTGGTGGCGCAGTGGTTGAGAGTCCGCCTGCCGATGCAGGGGACACGGGTTCGTGCCCTGGTCCAGGAAGATCCCACATGCCGCGGAGCGGCTGGGCCCGTGAGCCATGGCCGCTGCACCTGCTCGTCCGGAGCCTGTGCTCCGCAACGGGAGAGGCCACAACAGTGAGAGGCCCGCGTACCGCAAAACAAAAAGGTAGATGATGAATTGGGGAAAAATATTATGAGCTTTTTCAAATTCATAAGAAAAAGACTACTGTTCTAATAGAAAAATGGGTGAAAGGTAACACGGAATACAATATTGATTGATTTTCATATATGGAACCTTGATGCATTATTCAGATAGATTATTCTATTAGTAGGTCTATTAGCATTTTATTTAAAATTTTCTAATCTATAATTATAAACTAATCTGGGATAGAGTTTTTTGTATGTGCTATTTTTGTCTTGATATAGTATCATTATCATAATGATTCCTAACATTAATTGAGTGCTAACTATTGTCCAGGGACTATCCTAGGATTCTTAGCTCCTAACCCATAATCTTAACAATCCTATAAAATTATTACAGAGTAGGAAAAAGAGTCTCAGAAAAGACCAAGGAAATGCTCAAGGTCATATAAATGTCTTGTGGCCTTTTATAGAATGAATTGGATATTTCTGATATTTTCCATTGCTCTGGAAGTGTGCAGATTATAAAAGTTTAAAAGAATTTATTGGTGAACTCAAAATGGCTAGAGCCTTTTTTATATGGAGAAAAAGGAGATAACTTTGATCACTTCCCTCATACTATTTCATACCCTGTGATTGGGCTTTCAGATTTCCCTTCTTGTAGTCATTAGATATTTTTTTCCCAGGAAATTATCCATTTAACTGAGACTTTAAAACAATTTACAACTTTAGGGACTTCTCTGGTGGCGCAGTGGTTAAAAATCCGCCTGCCAATGCAGGGGTCATGGGTTCGAGCCCTGGTCTGGGAAGATCCCACATGCCGCGGAGCAACTAAGCTCATGTGCCATAATTACTGAGCCTGTGCTCTAGAGCCTGTGAGCCACAACTACTGAGCCCGCATGCCACAACTACTGAAGCCCGCATGCCTAGAGCCCATGCTCCACAACGAGAAGCCACCACAATGAGAAGCCCGTGTACCTCAACAAAAAGTAGCCCCTGCTCACCACAACTAGAGAAAGCCCACGTGCAGCAACGAAGACCCAACGCAGCCATAAATAAATAAATAAATAAATGTATCTTTCTTCAATAGATATTCATTGAACCTACAAACTAGACACTGTTCTAGGTGCTAGGGATACTGTAGTTAAGAAAAAAACCAAAAAACAGATTAAAAAAACCCTAAACCTGTCTTCCTGGAGCTGACATTTAGATGGGGGTGGAGGTGGCAGGTAGAGACCCACAGTAAACAAAATAAATAAGTTATATAATATTACAGAAGCTGACAAGTGCTACATATGGAAAGACAGAATAGTTAGCAGCACAGAAAGATTTATAATCAGACTGTATTTAAATCCCAAATCAGCCACCTTGTGCCTTGGTTTTATCAGTAAAATAGGGATAATAAAAGTAACACCTTGCGTTGTGAGGATTAAATGTGTTAGAATAGTGCATGGCATTATATAGAAGCTAACTTATGATTATAAGAAAAATAAAGTAAGAAAAGTGGATAAAGAGTGCTGGGGAGGCATATAATTTTAAATAGGGCAATTAGGGAGAACTCTTAAGAGGCTTCAGCTGATTAAACACCTGGAAAACAATGTGGGTATCTTTGGAAGAGGATTCAAGGTTGGGGGAACACAACACAAAGATCCTACGCAGGAGACTGCCAGGTATGTTTGAGGAACAGCAAGGTCATTGTGGCTGAAGAGAACTGAGTGATAGGGAGACCAGCAAGAGATCAGAGATGCATCTGAGGTGGGGAGGAGGCATGTGAGGGCAGAAAACATGAAGCCTTTACTCTGAGTGAGATGAGGAGCCTTCGGAGATTTTGAGTAGATAAGTGTCCTAATCTGACTTACAGCCACACCGTGTTAGGAGAGCAAGGGGCAGAAGGAGGAAGCCTAGTTAGGAAGCTACTGCAATAATTCAGAGGAGAGATGATGGTAGCATGGACCAGGATGGTGGCGGCAGAGGTGGTAAGATTCTGGATCTATTAGTTATAACCAATAAAACATTCTGAAATGGATGTGGGTGTGAGGGAAAGAAGAGTCCAGAATGAAACTAAGGATTTGGGCTAGGGCAACTATAAAAGCACAATAGTCATTAACTGACATGGGGAAAGCTGGATCTGGAAGACGTCTAGAAATTCTGTCCTGGGCATGTTAGCTCTGCAGTCTCTGTGAGAATCACCAAATAGAGATGTAGAGTAGGTAGATTATATTCAAGTCTGGAGTAACTGAGAAAGGTCTGGGCTGGAGATATAAATGTGGAAAGTGTCAGCATAGAGATAGTAATTAGAGTCATGAAATTATGTGAGGGCATCAAGGGCAGTCTGTTGTAGCTGGAAAAGAAGAGGAAAAAGGATGGAGCCCGGGGGCACTCCAGTGATAGGTCAGAGAGATGAGGCAAAACCAGAAGAGGCTTAGAAAATCAGCTGACGGCAGGCCTCCTTTGCCCTGAGGCAATCAATCGAGCCACTTGCATTTAGGTTTTAAAGGCCTTATGCAGAGAAGGGGACAGCAGTCAGAGCTCAGGGTCTGCCTAAGATGGAGTCTAACAGAAAACTGGCCCTGCTAAATTGGAATCCCAAAGGTCTACACCCTTACTGTAAGGATGAACCAAAACCAAATTTCACACCTTCCTGCCCCCCAGGACCATGCCTCGGGGGACCACAGGAAAATTTTCTTGGTGCTGAGCAGAGCAGAGACAGAGCAAACAAACCAACCAAACAGTCCTGATGGTTGTAACTGTAAGCCAGCCCTCTTGCATGTTTGTAGCCCAGATTCATACCACCTAGGTAACCCCAAACACATGGTCCCCAAATGGCAGTGCCTCTAGGTGTCTAGCAGAAGCAAATGCAGACCCTCTCTGGATGAAAATACCATCATTCTAGGGCTCAGTGAATTTCCCACAGATAATTTTAAGGATAACAAGAAGAATCTAAGGATAACAAGAAGAATCTGTAAGGTCGGATCTTAACAAACGGCACCGCGAAACAGGAAAGCTTCAAGTGAGCTTCATTAGGGAGCGCTCCTGGGCGAGGTTCACTGGTCCGAGAGAAAAGTGCCAGAGAAGTCGCACCCGGGCGAGGGTTGGGCAAGATCTTATAGGGGAAGAAGGGAAAGGGGTGTGGTGAATCTGGGAGGGCA
This sequence comes from Phocoena sinus, assembly GCF_008692025.1. Lineage (NCBI taxonomy): Eukaryota > Metazoa > Chordata > Mammalia > Artiodactyla > Phocoenidae > Phocoena > Phocoena sinus. The sequence goes on along the minus strand of NC_045768.1, from coordinate 10,390,139 downwards.
CAGGGTATTCCTTATTTGGTGGTCTTTTCGGGTATCCTGGGGACCGTTAGTCCCGCCCCTGGAAAGGCGGGAAGGCTGGGCTGGGTTCAAAGTCCCCAGGTCACTTCCTGGAACTGGGTGGTCCGGAATGTCTCCAGGGCAGTTTCAGGAACTGGGTGGTCCGGAGAATTTCGGTCTGATGCAACCTGTGAATCTGATTATGTTCCCCTGCCTCGGGCCAGTTGGCCTTACAACCCGACATCTTTGGTGTAATGGGGCGGCGTTCTGATCTCTGGCTACTTCATGCTGAATGGGGGCGTCGAAAGGGGAGTCGGGCGACCAGAGGTCCGAGGCTTAGGGGAGACCAGCGGGGGGTTCTGTAGGAAGCAAGGTTTAAGGACCGAGGAGCATTTGGTTTGTGGCCACCCGAGAGACTTCCTCCATGCGCCTGCGAAGGAACCTAAGAAAACAGGGAGCAAACGTGAGCAAGATACAGATGAGAATTACGGGGCCTAAGATTGGTGTTAGCCAGGTATAGAGGGTGGATCGCCACCAATCGGGAATTGGGGAGGCGGACTGTTGGTGTTTGCGTTGGAGTTCTTCTCTTAAGCGATGGAGGGCTTTTACACTGTCTTCGAAGAGTCCTGTTTCATTGATGTAATAGCAGCATTCCTCCTGTAGGAAGAAGCAGGTACCTCCTTTGTCGGCCGTCAGGAGATCCAGGGCTCGTCGATTTTGGAGGGCAACTCGGGCTACTGAGGTGATCTGGCGCTGGAGGGAGGTGATGGAGGCGGCAGAAGCCTCGATGGCTAGCTGGAGTTTCTGTTCTAGGTCACGGGATGTTGAGACACTGTATGTTAAGGCTCCTCCCCCGATGCCCGCAGCAACGAGAGAGGAGGCGAGGGAAATGCCTGTGACCATAGGGAGAAAGATGGCCCTTTGGCCCTTAGAGAGGTCGAGGGCCCGCATGAGTGCTATCAGTTAAGCCCTTTGAGAGGTTGTCCCTTCTGGGAGACTGTTAGCCTTGATAATAGTTGAGATAGTTACCACCGCATAGGCTGCCCGTCGGCGTCCGTCAGGACTGAGTATTGAGCTACCGTCCACAAAGAGAGTGCGGTCCGGATTTGAAAGAGGGGTGTCAAAGAGTCCCTCTCTTGGTGGTTTGAAGGGTTCTATGACATGAGGGCAGAAATGGGATGGAAAACCCCCGGTGCCACAGATAGGCAGGAGGGAAGCCGGGTTCAGGTGAGGGGAGAGATCAAGAGAAATAGCTGGGTTTTCAATGAACAGGAGGTGGAACTCCTGGATGCGGGAGGGGCCCAGGAGGGAGAGAGACTTGTGGCCTAGGAGGTCGACCAGCCGGTGGGAGGAAAACACGGTTAGTGGGTGGGCCAGAGTCAGTTTGAGTGTTTGTTTGGTCAGTTCGGCTGCCGCTGCTAGGGCCCGAAGGCATGGTTGCCATCCCCGAATGGTTCGGTCTAGCTGTTTGGAGAGGTAAGCCACGAGGCGGTAGGAAGGCCCTACAGGCTGGGCAAGGAGTCCAGTGGCTATTCCGGCCCGTTCATCCACAAAAAGGTGAAAAGGTCGGTTTGGGTTGGGCAGAGAAAGGGGAGGAGAAGATATCAGAGCGTTACGGAGGGTGAGAAAGGCCTGTCGAACGGCGGAAGGAGAGGTGAGGGGTCCTTGAGGGGTTTCTTTAGCGGCTAGATATAAGGGTTTAGCAAAGAGAGCAAAGTTAGGGATCCAGTGTCGGAAAAATCCTGTAAGGCCCAAAAAGGAGAGTTTGTTCCGCTGTTTCCGGAGGCTGGAGTTCACGGATAATCCGGGTGCGGTCGGCTGTTAGACCTTTTGTGGTAGGGGTAAGGTGGAGCCCCAGGGAGGTTACAGAAGATACAGATAACTGAGCCTTGTCTGGGGAGACCCGATAACAGCGAGAGCCAAGGTAATTGAGGAGATCTGCAGTATGTTGTCTTGAGAGGCTGAGAGATGGGCTACAAAGGAGGAGGTCATCTACATATTGAAGGAGTGTGCTGGGGGTAAGAGTGCAGGAAGTGGGGTCCCGTGCCAGCGCCTGACCGAAGAGGTGAAGACTGTTGCGGAAGCCCTGGGGAAGAACTGTCCAGGTGAGCTGACTGGAAGTATGAGTATCCGGATCCGTCCAGGTAAAGGCGAAGAGGAAATAGGAGTCGGGATGAAGGGGGATAGTGAAAAAGGCATCTTTGAGATCCAGAACCGTAAAAGTGGGTTGTGGATGGGGGGATATGGGAGAGCAAGGTTTGGTACTACTGGGTGGAGAGGAATTATGGCCTCATTGATTAGTCGGAGGTCCTGGACCAGGCGATAATCCCCAGAGGCCTTGCGGACAGGCAGGATGGGGGTGTTGCAGGGAGAGTCAGTGGGGATAAGGAGTCCCTGGTTTAGGAGTCTGGTGATAATAGGTTGTAGGCCCCTAAGGTGAGTCTCAGAGATGGGAAATTGGGGCCTTGATGGAAATATGGAGGGGTCCTTTAGGCGGATGAGAACGGGGGAATGGTGTGTTGCTATTATGGGCTTAGAAGCATCCCAGACTTGGGGATTGATTGGGTTTGGTGTGATTGGAAGAGGGGGATAGGAAGGGGAGGGTTCTAGAGACAGGCCGAGAAGAGGAAGCAGGAGTTGGGAGGAGGGGACCTTAGGGTCAAGTCTGACCAGCTGGAGAGAGGCCCCTAAGTGGAAAAGGACATCTCGGCCTAGCAAGGGAACTGGGCAGGATGGTATGACTAAGAAGGAATGAGTAAAAGGGAGTCCTTCGATATGACATGGGAGTGGACCTGTCTGGAGTGGGAAGGATGGTTTGCCATCAATACCCATGACCGAGATCTGGGAAGGAGAAACTGGCCCGGAGTAAGTAGGCAGGACCGAATAGGTAGCCCCCGTGTCCACCAGAAGTGAGATGGACTTACCCGCTACCTGTAGCGTTACCCTGGGCTCGGCGAGGGTGATGGGAGTCTTCGGAGTGCGGGCGCCGTCAGTCGTCAGCCAATCCCAGCAGTTCGAGTGGTAATGCCGTTGGGTCGGCCTGCCCCCCGCGTGGAGACGCTGAGGGAGGGCCAGCCGTAGGGCAGTCACTCTTCCAGTGGCCCGTTAGCCCGCAGCTGGGACAGGGCTTAGAAGGAGGTCGGGGATTGGGACATTGGTGAGCCCAGTGGCTTTCTTTTCCGCATTTGAAGCAGGCCCCTGGCGGGGTTGCCTTTTGCAGACCCCGTGGATGCTGTGATCCATGGGAGATGGCCGGCCTTAGGGCTGCTACAAGAGCTTGGGTTTGGAGGCCACCTTCTGGTGCATCCGAGCCTGTCGGCTGGATTCTGCCAAATCCTCACGGCCATTATAGACTTTAAAGGCCATTTTTACCAGATCTCGAATAGGGGTTTGAGGGCCGTCTTCTGCCAGTTTTAATTTCTTTCGGATGTCCGGGGCTGACTGGGTGATAAAATGGGTGGCTAGGACCGCTGCCCCTGCCGGGGTGTCGGGGTCCAGCCGGGTGTAGAGAGTTAAGGCCTCTGTAAGGCGATTGAGAAAGATAGCTGGATTTTCGTTAGGTTCTTGGGTTATCTCTTTTAGTTTTTCAAAATTGACTACCCTATGAGCGGCAGCCTGCGTGCCAGCCAGGAGGCATTGGATCATGAGGTCGCGTTTACGGCGGCCATCTTGGCCATCCTGATAAGTCCAGCCTGGATCAGTGCCAGGTACGGCAGTCGCTCCGACGGGCACGGAGTTATCGGTAAGGTGAACCTGATCTGCATGGTTTCGGGCAGCAGTTTGAATTCTTTCCCTTTCGTCAGGGGTTAAGGTAGAGGACAGAACCACAAAGATATCGTGCCAGGTTAGATCGTAAGCTTGAGATAGGTAGCAAAATTCTTTGATGTAGTGGGAGAAGTCGGCAGAGAAGGAGCCTAATCGCTTTTCTATTTGAGAGAGATCTTGGAAAGAAAAGGGAACATGAACTCTAATCCTTCCGCTCCTGCTACCTCCCTCAGAGGGCACAGGAGATTGGAATCTTGGGAGTCGTGAGAGCGTGTACGTGCACTAATTGGCGAAGCAAGGGGCGTGGGTGGAGAAACCGTTGAGGGAGGCGGGGGAGCGGTTGGAGGGGCCAGAGCGGTTCGGGAGGAGGAGGGGCCGCTTCAGGGTAGGTAGGAGAGGAGTTCTGAAGGGGGGAGTGGTAAGAGATTCGGGAGGGTCGGTTAGTGGGGAGGGGTCATCATCAAAGGAAATTAGGGGCTTGAATGTAGGAGATGTCTGTTTGGCAAGAAGGATCTGGGAAGTGGAACAATCGACGCAGAGGGAAGGGCGGGAGCGCAAATACCAGAAGGCCTGAACATAGGGGACCTCGGACCATTTGCCTGTCCTGCGGCAGTAATTATCTAGATCACAGAGATGTTAAAATCTAAAGTCCCTTCAGGAGGCCATTTGGATTGATTGTCTAGAGGATATTGTGGCCAGGCCACAGTGGAACAGAAAATAAGCCGTCGGCGACAGAGATCTTGGGAGAAACCGAGGGCTGTAAAATTGGCTAGGAGACACCCCAGGGGCGTCTTAGAATCTGGTTTCGACTGTGAGGTTCCCATGACCCCCCAGTCTGTCCCTGAGTGAATGGAGAGGGAGAGAGGCGTCCCTGGTATCAGTCTCCAATTCACGGCAGGTCGGAGGGCGCTCTGGCGATTGGGACGTCTCCACAATCACCCGAGGCCCAGCGGGTCGGAGAGCGGTCAGGCAACTGGGACACCTCCACAGTTGCCCGAGTCCCGGAGAGACACGGAGAAATCCCTGACGTGGCCGCGATTAGGGACAGCAAGTCCAGTGGGCAGGGACTCTGGGGGTCGGAGGGAACAAGGGAGGGGGACTTACCCCGTTTTCTGCCGGATCGGGTGGATGAGTAGAGGTTCCCTGGTTGTCTCCTGGGGGAGGGGAGGGGCGGCCCGCGCGGTAACCCGTGGGGCTTGGTACCCCTCCCGGGTTTCGGCACCAAATGTAAGATCGGATCTTAACAAACGGCACCACGAAACACAGGAAAGCTTCAAGTGAGCTTCATTAGGGAGCGCTCCCGGGCGAGGTTCACTGGTCCGAGAGAAAGGGGCCAGAGAAGTCGCACCCGGGCGAGGGTTGGGCAAGATCTTATAGGGGAAGAAGGGAAAGGGCTGTGGTGAATCTGGGAGGGCGCAGGGTATTCCTTATTTGGTGGTCTTTTCGGGTATCCTGGGGACCGTTAGTCCCGCCCCTGGAAAGGCGGGAAGGCTGGGCTGGGTTCAAAGTCCCCAGGTCACTTCCTGGAACTGGGTGGTCCGGAATGTCTCCAGGGCAGTTTCTGGAACTGGGTGGTCCGGAGAATTTCGGTCTGATGCAAACTGTGAATCTGATTGTGTTCCTCTGCCTCAGGCCAGTTGGCCTTACAGAATCTAATCAAAGATAATCAAGCATACAGGGATACAAAAACAGCAAAGGGTGTCTTTAAGCAGCAAAAGCAGATTTCAGGTGTAAGAATTACCAGATAATAAATAATATAGTAAGTATGCTTATTAAATTTAAAGAAATAAAGAACAAACTTGAACACAGAAAACAGGGAACTATAAAAAGGGCAGTGAATTATTTGAAAAAGAACCAAACAGAACTTCCTGAAATGAAAAATACCACAAATAATATAAAAATCAGTAAATGGGTTTAATAACGAGTTAGTCACAGCTGAAGAAAAGAATTTGTGAACTGAAAGCCAGATCAGAAGAAATTATCCAAATCTCAGCCAGAGGAACAAAAAGATGGAAAATATAGAAGAGAGGTCAAGAGACATGGAAGACACAATGAGAACGATTATGTAAAATCAGAGTTCCCGCAAGAGATGAGAGAGGATCTGCAGCACAGCCAAGATTTGAAGAGATAATGGCTGAGAATTTTCCAGCAATAATGAAAAACTCTAACCTACAGATTCGAGAAGTCCAGCAACTCCCAATAGGTTAAATATAAAGAAACAAAACCTAGATAACTGCAGAACGCCAAAAACAAAGAGACGGTCTTTCAAAGTAGCAAGAAGGAAATGGAATGAGTGAGGCTAACTGTCAGAAGAGCTCTTAGGTAATCTTGTTATGAAGGTGAATGCCTTCCTAGACCACAGCAAAATACAGTCATAAGTCAAACACTTTAGGACAAGGCTGTTTAGATAAGTATGACTGTTTTGACAAATGTGTAAGTCATGTTTACTGGCAGGGATCCATCTCTGTCATATATAATTAAATACTCAAAGGATTTTCTTCTTCCAAGGAAAAAAAAAGCAGAATTCAAAGAAGTGTTGCCCAAAATGACAGGTTTGTGTTTTTTTTTTAACCCCACTAGTACTACATTATTACAGATAAAGCCTATTCCCTGTTGGAAATTTGAGAGCCTAAATGTGAGCCACACTTGTTATGTTACAGACCTCGGCATTTCAATTCCTCTCTTCTGAAATGAGGCTCAGACTAGCACGAAAAGCTCCTCTTTTTCTAAATGTAGAAACATCTTGGGCTTTGGAATGAGAAAGACTGCTGGAATCAATTAGGCAAGATACTTAACCTCCAAGAGCAGTTACTGCAGCTATAAAATAAGGATAATGGTGACTACCTTCATTTAATCATTCAACATATATTTATTGAGAATCTTTTAAGTATGAAGCACTGGGTACATAAAGGTACATGTATATGCAGATATAAACACACACGAGGGGCTTCCCTGGTGGTGCAGTGGTTAAGAATCCACCTGCCAATGCAGAGGACACGGGTTCAAGCCCTGGTCCGGGAAGACCCCACATGCCGTGGAGCAACTAAGCCCATGCGCCACACCTACTGAAGCCTGAGCGCCTAGAGCCCATGCTCCGCAACAAGAGAAGCCATGGCAATGATAAGCCCGCACACCGCAAAGAAGAGTAGCCCCTGCTCGCCACAACTAGAGAAAGCCCACACGCAGCAACGAAGACCCAACACAGCCAAACATAAATAATAAATAAATAAATTTATATTAAAAAACAAAAACACATGGACTTCAGGGAAAACATAGCATAATGCTGATAGACCTTTACATTCTGGGCAGAACAGCTGAGCTTGCTCAGTGAATATGACTAGACCACGAAGACCTAAAGACACTGACATCAGAGATTACCCAACTAAATGGCCCAGCTAGATTGCCACACTGAGCAGCTCACTGTGACAAGCCCTACCTAGAACCTCAGCGATTCTAACCATTTTGCTAGCTTCCACTCTTATATCTGAGCAGAAGGGCAAAAATTATGAGTCTCTAAAACAACATATTCAGGAAAAACACCAGAAACAAACCATAATGGAGGAAAGAGACACCATGCAGGGAGAATTTTTTAAATGATCATTGACATTCTCAAAGGGAAGAGAAGATATTTCAACCAGGATAAAAACCGATTATATATGTGTATGTATATATGTTTTACATACACACAGATACATCTATATCTTTGTGAAAGAAACATCTAGAGAACAAATGAAAAGCTCAATAAAAGGGTCAGAAGACAAAGGCAAGGGAATTTCCTACAGAGCAAAAAGACTGGAAGATGGAAAATAAAGGGCAAAAAAATCAGAGGACTAGACCAGAAGGTCCAATATATGAATGACAAAAATTCTCCAAAGAAAGAACAGAGAAAATGGAAGGGAGGAAGCCACTGAAACAACTCAAGAAAATGAGCAGAGTTTGCAGATTGAAAGGACTCACTAAGTACATGCCAAGTACCATTGTTAAAAGTAAACCCAGGGGCTTCCCTGGTGGCGCAGTGGTTGAGAGTCCTCCTGCCGATGCAGGGGACACGAGTTCGTGCTGCGGTCCGGGAAGATCCCACATGCCGCGGAGCGGCTGGGCCCGTGAGCCATGGCCGCTGCACCTGCTCGTCCGGAGCCTGTGCTCCGCAACGGGAGAGGCCACAACAGTGAGAGGCCCGTGTACCGCAAAAAAAAAAAAAAAAAAAAAAAAGTAAACCCAGACCAAGGCACTCTGTTAAGAAGCTGAAAAACACTGGAGACAAAGAGAAGATCCTATATATTTCCAGGGACTGAAAACAAGTCACATGAAAGAACTCAGAATTAGAATGCTTTGTACTTCTTATGAAATACTGGAAGCTAGAAAGCAATGGAACAAAGCCTTCCAAATTTCGAAGGGAAATAATTTCTAATCAATACCAAAACTACCATTTAAGTGCAATGGTAAATCAAAAACATTTGCAGAAGTGCAAGACTTCAAATATTTTACCTCATATTCACCCTTTCTCAGAAAGCTCCATTTTGCTGGAGATGCTACAGTAAAATGAGCGAATAAACCAAAATGAGAGAGTAAATGAGAGTGTCCAAGAAGAAGACATAGGATTCAGGAAACAGGGATTCCAATATAGAAGAGAGAGGAAGAATTCCCAGAATAATAATGAAAAGAGATTCAGGGAGGAGAGCTGTGCAGTACATGTAGAGGGCACCAGTCCAGAGGCTTTGCAAGAGAATTCATCCCAAAGATAAAATTAAGAGAATGATGCATCTTAACAACCTGAAAGAAGATTAAGCAAGTGGTGAGGAGCTTGGGGTTGAATCTGTGATAAGTTCAGAAAAAGAACCAGGAGCAAGATAACATTATTTGCTCCAGGAAAAGTAGAAAGTTGCATAGAAAAGAAAAAGTTTACTATGTGGCTTAGATGTTAAAAGCATTGTATAGTCATAATAATATAAGCACTAAATATTCAGTGAATCAAAATTATGATATGTCTATTGTGTGGATAAAAGTTATAAAAGGTATGAATATGAAATGGGGATAGGAAGGGGAAAGAGAGCTAAATTTTTCTTCCATAATGGGATATCAATACATGCTGCTTAAAACATGTATTTTAAGAAATACAAGAAATAAAGATATTTCTTTAAGAATCAAGAAATATCAATACCAGCATGTGATTTAGAAAAATAATGGTTAAATACCAAAATAATTAACTTAAAAAGATGTAAATGGTAGCCTCTGGGAAGAGGCAAACAAGGGTAGGGCATGAGAGCTGGAGACTGCTGTTGTTAGTAACTCCTGGCGGAACCTGGCTGAGTAGATCTCACCCTTACCACACAAGGGAATTATGCTGATACCTGAGACCCACCCCAGGCCAAGCAAATTAGAATCACAGGAGTTGGGACCCAGGTACAAGTGGTTTTGAAGAGGGCTCTGAATGTTTCTGATGCACAGAAAAAGAACTATAGCTTTCAACTATATGGATGAGTTACTTTCATAAAAATTAAAAAGTAATACTGAAATGAAGAAATAACATGAAGTGTTTGTATTTACATGAAGAAACATTTAGAAAACACATATATGTTCGTAAAACATTCATATGGATGAAATGGATATAACAAAGTATGTACTGAAGAAATAATACATGTCACCCAGCTCTTTTTCATTAGAAACTTGCAAAATGATAGTTTAAGAATTTTTATGTGCTTTGTGGGAAAAGTAAATGTCAGACACTTTCATATGTTAACACAGAGAACTGCACACCTGATTCAGAGGCATTAACTAGTTTTTTTTTTTTTTTTTTTTTTTTTTTGGGGTACATGGGCCTATCACTGTTGTGGCCTCTCCCGTTGCGGAGCACAGGTTCTGGACGCGCAGGCTCAGCGGCCACGGCTCACGGGCTCAGCCGCTCCGCGGCATGTGGGATCTTCCCAGACCGGGGCACGAACCTGTGTCCCCTGCATCGGCAGGCGGACTCTCAACCACTGCGCCACCAGGGAAGCCCCATTAACTAGTTTTTTAAAAGACTAAATTAGTCTACATCATGCCCTTATTTGCCTACTGCCCATGGGCTCCCCATTTCATTTCTAAAGATCAGAATGTTCTTGACAATTTAATTTTTTAGAGGAGTGACACTGCACGTGCCATCAACACCAAACACACACAGAAATCTATTATTCCATGGTTATCCTGGGTGTTGGGATATTGAAATTTAGAATTAAAGCATGAGACATAATTCCAATTATGCACAATGGTGTTTTTTCAAAATCATCATCCAATACGCAGTCTACATCCAAACGACACTCTGGAAATAGCAGGCACATAACATGAATGATATTCTTGAGATTATAAAAGATGGTATCAAATAATGTCCAATTAAATTGAGAGAAATTAATAGATTGTGAAAATACTTTCAGTGCATGCTAGATCATAGTAAGCAATACACTTGCTTACTGTGCATCAACACATTCCGTTACACTGTTAAACTGTAGCAAATGTTTCCTTTTCATTGACAAAGGCACAGAATGCTTTTTTTGAATTCTGTGAAGACACAAAATGCCTGGACTCTTCTGATTTTATATGTTTATATGGGGTAGCCAATAAACCTTTTCCTCTAGCAGCCTCCCACCCTCTCAAAAAGATTAAAAATGACAACAGCACACTCACAATTTAAGAGTGTACATAGCTAGTTTTCCTAAAAATCAAAAGTTGTAACGTTAAACTTGACAAAATGGGTAGCAAGAAACATGCTGAACAACGTAGGGTGGGATGGATGCTCTTGGAATTCCGACTTTAAAAAGTGAAACTAAGCATGAAAATTAGATGGAAAAATATGCTTGGGGTCAGCTTTTTTGGCTACCAGACATTTCTGTTGCTCTCCTGAAATAAACGTATTAACGTTTGCTTCCCCATCTAATATATGAACACCCACAACAGAAATAATTTTAATTGGCAGATCTGTGTTTCCAGCATATTTCTGAGTATACTGTCCACTAATGAAATATTCCAACCATATACAAAGGGCTCCAAAAATTCTGTTTTCATTTTCCTGTAAATTACTATTGTTTGAATTTTAGCATCCAACTTTAAAGTGTCTCACTGCTGCCATTCTTTATACAATCATTGAAAACCACTGCTTCTATAGCAAAATATAGAAGAAAGGATTTTCACATTAAGTCCCTGTTACTTATTTCAGACTTCAGGGTCATCTTTTTTTTACTTACTGTCGCAAATTAAAAAAAACAATAATAAGTGCCTCTAAAACAATTTGTGTTGATATTCAATGAATACAACTCTATAACATGGGATAGAAATTCCACTTAAACTATAGTAGCTCAGTGTATAGAGGGGAAAAAGTTTGAAAACTAGAAAATAAAATGTTCCCATATACTTCAACCTCTATAAAAGAAAACTATTCTGGGTTATATAACAAAAATAAACCTCCCACCAGTGATCTTGGAAATCTTGAATTTTTTTTCCCGCAGGAGGATTTATTATTTTCCACTGAGTGTCCATTCATGCGTTTTCTTCTTGTTTCTATTCATAGCACCAGATCCTGACTAGCATGCACAACCTCAAAAGAAAAGAAAGACTAAATACAAACTGTGTAAAATTAAATAAAATAAAGCAAAATAAAAAGGCACATGTTCAGATTGGTTACCTCAGGGTGATGCCATAGTGTCTAACGTGGAATAGCGCTCATGGAACTCACCTTATACGCAACACTATTGGATGAATCCACAATGATGAACAGGGGCTTCCTTGTGAAAGGATAGAGATCTCCAGGATGAAGGCTGGGAAAACAACAAGAGTAACAGTGAATGACTGTATAACTTTATCAGCCAAGTCTCAGAAATCTTAATTATCAGTTTGGTCTGCTCACATCTCCTTTTTGTCACAGCACTGGGAGAAAAACAAAGATTAATTAAGCAAAAGACCAAAAAAGCCTGTATTTACTGGGGTAGACAAGTTAACAGTTTTATTTGGAAAAAAAAAATTCGAACATAATTACTATTCAAGAATATTCAAGCTAAAGAGAAGTCTCTATATTTAATATATATATTAATATATTTAAAGATGGATAAATAAATACACATGAAAATCTCAGAAGTCAGCATTTAGGGACTTTCTTAGTATTTAAAAGTTCCTCCTAAGAACATGTTCTGAAAACAAGATGTAATAACAACCAGATTTCTATTTCAATGAATCTTTCAAAATCTATATCCATTTTAAAGATTTTTATTATTTTAAGCTATATCTTAATATTGCAGACAATAAGCAGGGGCTCCCCTTCTATTATCTACATTTCCTCTGGACATGTGCATCAGAATCAGCTGGGGTGCTTGTTAAAGATACAGATTCACTGTGGCCCACAGAAGGCTAAAGTCCAGTAACATGCATTTGAGAGCCACTGCTTAAGGTCACAATTTTGGTGTGCATGCTCTTTCCCATGGTTGGTGGACAATGTGGGTAGTTTATAAATATTTATGTAAATATACAAAATGATGTTGTCAATGAGCAATATCATCAAACCCCAATATATTTCAAATACAAGTTTTTCTGATATAAATCATTTACAACTATGGTCAACTATAGCACCAACACATGGCTTGGGGGACCATTAGCTATTATACGTGTAATTTGAAACATTTCCCTCTGCCCTCCCTTCCCTACTCTTTAATATGAAGAGTTACATTTTTATGTAAAGGGTTATTAGAAATGCAGTTTCAAGCAAGTCCTGTTTCCTCTATAATGAGACTGCTCTCTCTCAGCTAGGGAAATTTCAGAGCCCATAATGGCCCAACCAGTGAATGCACTGAGCAAACTTTCATGGATGAAATCTCCTTGAAATCATACAGCTAACTTCATTTTTGCTATATCACACCAACATAACCTTATATTAAAAAGCTTATATTGGAAAAAAAAAAAAAAAAGCTTATATTGGGCTTCCCTGATGGCACAGGGTTAAGAATCCGCCTGCCAATGCAGGGGACATGGGTTCAAGCCCTGGTCCGGGAAGATCCCACATGCCGCAGAGCAACTAAGCCCATGCACCACAACTACTGAGCCTGCGCTCTAGACCCTGCAAGCCACAACTACTGAGCCTGCGTGCCACAACTACTGAAGCCCGTGCACCTAGAGCCTGTGCTCCGCAACAAGAGAAGCCACTGCAATGAGAAGCCCACGCACCACAACAAAGAGTAGCCCCGCTCGCCGCAACTAGAGAAAAGCCCACGTGCAGCAACAAAGACCCAACACAGCCAAAAATAAAATTAATTAATTTTTAAAAGGCTTATTTTGATATTAACGTGCATCATGTCCTGCCTTATTATTTATGTATATATTTATTGTCTCCTCCAACTTGAATGAACAGATCTCCAGTGATTGAACAGTTCCTGACATATAATACATACTCAATAAAAAATTGTAAAATAAATATTAACCAACAATTCTAATTGCCTAAGATAGTCAGAGCCTGAGATATTGCTGGAATCCAAATAAGTGTTATGAATAGCAGTCTAAGGGAACATTCCATTTTACTTAATATTTTATAAGAGAGAACTATAATTTTTATAATACATACCAGTGCATTTCCTTGTGGGATTGATTTCGTTTGTGGATGGCATCTCCATTTATAATATCCCGGTTACTATTAGTAAGTACCCCTCCAAAATCATAAGGACCTATAAAAAGAAAGGGAAGAATCCTAGACTTCAATTGGAGAGTAGCATTGATTTGATGTTCGAACACAAAGGTGTTGGGTGAATCTTTCATCGATACAAATGGAAGATAATTATAAAACATTTTTGTTAATTGAAAATTTAACATTTTAGTTTAACATAGCATTTAAATGATTTCAGCATGTTGCCTGTTCCAATATTTTAAAAGATCATCTGACCATCTTCATCAGTTCTTCAGATTATAATGAGAAACAAAACAAGAATCTACTGCATCCCATTATTCTGGGTAAAAAAGAGATGGAGATCTGGGATGTTCAAAATGATCTTCTCATTTCAAGCAAAACTAAAATCTCAAGTTCAACAAAATTATTTAAGTAAGAAAGTTGCAGAATGAAGTCCTAATAATTTCTTAAATATAATTTTAAAAGGGCCACTAATTGTAAAAATGTAGGGAAATTTTTGAATGGAACTTGAAAATTCTCACTGACAAAAACTTCATTTTTAAGAAAAGAATTACCAAATACCAGTGTAGGAAAAAATCCACTATCATTATTATTACATCAACCACTGTAATTCCGGTTTGGGAATTAGCCTTTTCCCACTGGTACTATCAGTTAGTTAAATAAACTCTTGTGTAAATGGAACAGCAACTGTGGAATGTTAGGAATGATCTCTCTCAAAGGACCATTCAGTTAGTAACTACTGTACTTTGAAAAAAGTAAAACAAGAGATCAATACATTAGGCGGGGCCCAGAAAATCTGATTCAATAGTGTATAAGATATGGAAATAATTATTTATAAATAAAAGTACTAACTTTATCACCAAAAAATTAAAGTATTTATGATTTTGCATCACTTTTTTTTTTTTGCGGTACGCAGGCCTCTCACTGTTGTGGCCTCTCCCGCTGCGGAGAACAGGCTCCGGACGCACAGGCTCAGCGGCCATGGCTCACGGGCCCAGCTGCTCCGCGGCATGTGGGATCTTCCTGGACTGAGGCACGAACCCCTGTCCCCTGCATTGGCAGGCAGACTCTCAACCACTGTGCCGCCAGGGAAGCCCTGATTTTGCATCACTTTTAATAGTGTTATATTTTATCCCTTAAAAAAAAAAAATCACAGCAATGAAGAGAGATTTATTTTGTTTTGTTTTCATTTTAACACTTTAAGAGGATCTGTAGGTCATGCAAGGAAGATGGCAGGGACATGCATTGTATAAAGGAATGCAAATTTCAACAAACAAATGAGGAGGAAAATGTTAAGGATGTTAAGAACATTTTTTTTTTTTGTCCCAGTAAAGATTTAATTGCCTTGTTTACATCCAAGCTACTCATCTAGTTCAACCAATTTCATATATTCTGGACTCACATGCTCTGGACAGCTTCAAGTTTTTATTCTAAAATAGCATCCCAATATTCTACAGATTGAATCCATAAAACCAAAGAAAGCACACAAAATAAAATTATGTCAAGGACTTGAACTTTCACAGTTACAAAAGTGCACTGATTTCTACAAGACTTTCAGCCACAGTGAAGCCGCTGACCAGATTCCCTAACACACTAAAGGCTCAGAAAAATTCAACGATGTGAAGTAGATAATTAGGCTTGGTTATTCCATGCACATATATGTGTTTGCTTTTAGCAAATCTGTTAGAGAGGCATGCATGTAGTATGTGAATTTGCTGATCTTTTTTAACTTTACCGTATAATATTTCAGCAAATAAAACAGACTGGGGTATCTACAAGATTGCCGATTCAGCAAATAGACCCGGTTTCAAATTTGGGAGCCTCTCTAGAAAGCTTGAGATTGTCTGTGGGCTATGGGCCATCGCCTTGTAGAAAATAAAGAGAATTCAAGCCCTGCTCACGACAGGGAGCATTCCTTTATTGTACCTTCACTATCAGAACGACCTGTGGGGAAAACGCCAGTGGCTGACAGGTAAATCAGAAGCACACTATTGGCAGGCAGCTCCTGAAATTAAAGAAAATCACATACACAAAACGACAAACAGGAAACAACAGTTTTATTGAAAGTTCATGACATTTTACAGTTGTAGGGAAAACAAGAACCTAATTTAACATATAATGGTCTCTTCCAAGAGAAAAGTCACTCTTGCTAGTTCCAACTTATAACTGTCTACACAGCAAAGGTTCATTATTAACCTAGAACCATTGCCAAAAGTTTTGAAGACAATCTCTGCTTCAAAACCCCATCATTTAAAGAACGTTCTCTGGAAAACTTAAGATGGAGAAGTAAAGATCCTGACTATAGGTCTAAAAGACAAACTTCCATCCGTGCCTTTCTCTATATAAACTGAGAGGAATTCCCTACTCATGGTTCTTTCAGACGACCAAAATGTTTCCCAGAGCCACCATTCAGGTGGCTATTCTATTTATAGAACATGCCTATAAAATCTGCTCCTGTTTTTCAGTTCTGCATTGACTATTATGCCTAAAGCAGTTTAGCAAGAAAAACCCGGAGAAAGGAGAATGATAATTAATCAATATTCTCATTAATTAATGGTAGGGAACATTCATAACATAATAAGCAATTTCCATTCCAAAAACAGCTATGATTAGGATATTCTAAGGCAGTTTTCATTTTCATATTTTTCCTAAATTCTTGACTCAAATATTCAAAGAGAAAAGTGACTCTCAGATTCCATTTAAGGCACACTTTCCCCATATACTAAAAAGTACTGGATGATAGATACCTTAAAAGATGCTGCTAAGAATGTGTATAGTTGGCTGAATGTTGGTTTGTAGAGCAGGTACTTGTGGGGGTTTTCTCGCCTGGTAGGCTTGTCAGCTGATTCCTATATTTACACACAGAAAACAATGCACATACAGTCGGTCCTCTGCATCCATGGATTCACCCAACCACGGATCAAAAATATTTAGAAAAAAAATTCTAGAAAGTTCCAAAAAGCAAAACTTGAATTTGCTGTGCACCAGCAACTATTTACATAACATTTACAACTATTTACATATAATTTACATTCTATTAGATGTTATAAGTAATCTAGAAATGATTCAAAGCATACGAGAGGATGTGCATAGGTTGTATGTAAACACTATGCCACTTTAAATAAGGGTCTTGAGCATCTGCAGGTTTATCCACGGGGGTCCTGGAACCAATCCCCCGTGGATACTGACGGATGACTATACAAACTGTACTTGACATATGAATTATCAATGCCTATTTTTACTATCCTTTTCATTAAATATCTTTTTTTAATTAGCATTATGCTTATTTATTTCTCCTGCGTCTCATCAGGAGAATTCTTTATTCACACTCATGGCTTTCGCTGAATAACAGCATTCCATGAGGAGCAGAAGCAGCAAATTGCAGATGTAGGGAGAAGGTCACCTGCATTCCTGGTTTATTCATCTGGGAAGCTAAATTCATTGGCTCCCTTTCCAGGGCTTGTAACATCCGGAACATGTCAACAGTTAGTTCACTGAACTTAACCTGCAAGGAAAACAAAACTGACCGTTAATGCAGTACGCAGACCTTGAAGTGTTTAATCATATTGTTACTCTTGACTTTCATGTGTACCTGATGACATTGGATATTTTATTCCAAAAAATTTCAAAAGACAGAAAGTTAAAAAAATTATACAGTGACACCCTTATGCTCAATAGCTAGATCCTATAACATTAACATTTTTCTATATTTGCTTCAACACGTCTCGCTCCATCTATCAATACTTCTATCAATCCATCAATTTCCACAGGTATTTTTAAAAACAAAAAGTAGTCACGTAAACACAGAGACCTATATTAGATCCCATAAAACATGTTAACTTTTGGCAAACCAGCCAGGCTGCAATATGACTATGGCCCATTTTAAAATCACTTCATTACATTTTGGCACTACATAATGTTTAAGATTGAATCCTGAGAATTGCCTGGAGGTCCAGTGGTTAGGACTTGGAACTTTGACTGCCGGGGCCCTGGGTTCAATCCTGGGTTGGGGAACTAAGACCCCACAAACTGCGTGGCACAGCAAAAAAAAAGAAAAAGAGAAAAGACTGTATCCTTTTCTATTTTGTTTTGTTTTTAACAACTTATTTTTTATTTATTTTTGGCTACGTCGGGTCTCAGTTGTGGCATGCAGGCTCTTCACTGCAGTGTGCTGGCTTCTCTCTAGCTGTGACGTGCAGGTTTTCTCTTCCCTAGTTGTGGCGTGCGGGATCTGGGGCGCGTGGGCTCTATAGTTTCCGGCACGCAGGCTCTCTCGTTGAGGCACGCGAGCTCAGTCGTTTTGGCGCGCGGGGCTTAGTTGCTCTGTGGCATGTGGGATCTTAGTTCCCCGACTAGGGATTGAACCCGAGTCCTCTGCATTGTAAGGTGGATTCTTTACCACTGGACCACCAGGGAAGTCCCCTCCTTTTCTATTTTGAATAATACTTCTACAGAACTTCATGTAGGCAAGGTTTTAATTTAAATTAAAATGTTTTAATTTAGAAATTTGCAAATTAAAGCTTTAAAATCCAAAATTGGAGAATTATAAGAAAAAGTTAACAACAAAAATGACAGATGTAAGGGAAGGATCCAAAATTAAAACTTGTATAAGTAATACATATAGAAAAGTGTATCCATTGGTGACCTTTCCAATATCCCATAATTTTCAGTAAATTACAGTTGTAGTACCTTAAATCCTCATTGTCATGGGACTATTCTGTCATGAAAAAATATCTGAAATTTGCTTTTGACAAATGGACTTAAAAATAACTCCTCCCCCATTTTTGCCTGATTGTAAAGGCAATATACAGATGTAGAAAGTTGTAAGGAAGAAAATAAAAATCACTTAAAATTTTGCTAAATTTTTTAGAGATAAATCTTTTATGATATTGGTAAATTTCTTCCTTGTCTTTTTCTTGTGCATATATGTATTACACATAGACATTTTCACATATATAATAAAATAATTCTGTTTACATAGGTCCATATTATTTTCACTTGCCATATCATAAGTATCTTCTTCTGTGATTAAAAATTCTTTCTAAACCATTTAAATGTCTACAGTACAGTCCATATATAGACACAGCATAATTTAATTAACTATTTCCTAGCAAATGGATGTTAGGATATTTACAATGAAATAATTCTGTAACAATCAAAAGTACTATTTTTCAAAGTGAATTTTAAGCATAATTCCTTCACAATTCTTTACCTGGTTATTACAATTACCAATAATGAGTGCATCAGCCAGAGACAACTGTCCCACAATCATGCCCTGTTCCAGCAATGGGGCTCCTGTTTCAGCAAGGCGATTAGACGTGATAACAATGGTATTATCATCATTTAATACCATCACAGGGTCTGCCTGGAGAAAAAGCAGTAAGTGGTTGATGGCCAAGACAAAATGTCAATATAAGAAATTATTCCTTCTTTTTGACATATACACATAGTAAAAAAGTATACCACATATGCATTTACATACATAATTATGACAACCTTTCTTGTCAAGAACTGACCTCAATGAAAGCTGCTACTTCTTGAAGCACCAGGTTCCATTCCACTTGATCTTCAGTATTAAAGCGGTGAGTATAATCTTCAATTTCATCCGAGAGTTCCTGATTTTACAATATCACAAAGAGAAATGGTTATAGAAAAAAAATCATAAAAATACATTGTATATTGTACCATACTCCTGACAGAAACTGATACAGTTAAGAAGTTTGATTATTATCAGTATACGGTCCCAGTTATAACCAAAACAGAATGAAAATTACATGGGCTTGCTTCAAAATCAAAAACTCCAAAATGATAACACATCAGTAAGATCTTCATAGAAATCCACAGTGACCCATACCTACTCTGCTACATCAGCAATGACTTTATTAACAGGAAACTCTTAAAGGTAAACCCCCCCAAATTTTAACATTAAAAAATATATATATAAATTCTTTGTATTTATATCATACTATTTCTTTTGGAAATAATCTTATTAGTAACTGGGGATGGAGGAAGAAGGCTTGTCAAAACTAGCATGTTATACTGAATCACTTTGCTGTACACCTGAAAATAACACAATACTGTAAATTATACTTCAATTAAAAAAAAAAGCAAAAACTAGCATGTTATACTCGAGCGCCAAAAAATCAAGAAGTATGCCATTGAAACCACTAACTGAATACAGAGTGTAACCAGAATGTAGCATGCAATAATTACAGATATTAAGTGAATCTAGAATGCAGTTAACTCTTAATTACCTGAGGTAATGAAGGATAGAGTGATGCAGACATACTAAAGGGAGGAAAAATCGAAACTCATTCACACCTTTGTAAAACATTTTTCTTGACCTAACTTTTCAATTATTTTCTTAAACCAAATATTTTAACTTTTGTTTACATTTGCCAACCATTCATGGATGGGTGATGAAATGTAAAATAAACTAAGGGGACAAAAGTAAGAAATTAAGACAATTATCTCTGGTGTATTTGAAATATGAAGAGTTGGAAAAATTTTTTATCATTACCCTTGTCATAAGTTACCATACTCTCAAAGTTGTAATGATTTAGATATATCAAAATTATTTTAACCTTAAATCTATTTTTAAAAAACAAAATTATCCACAGACAATGAGAGATTAGGATTTTAATGATTTTAAAGTACATTTACCTTCACCAGATCCTTTACAACATCCATTTTGTTGAGAAGAAGACAAACTACTATAAATCTTGCATAGTATCGTAGCTTCTTAACTACCAACTCAGGTCTATGGTAGAAAAATGGAAAATCATAACATTTAAAAAAATATGCTTTTTGATTTTTCTAACTTTCTGATAGCTTTTTAAACTCTTTTGATACTATTTTGCACAGTTAAAAACATTGCTTCATATAACCTCTAGTCTTTTAACACATTTCTTACTCAATGGTTCATTACATTGTTCATTCATATATTAAATTCATTCAAGAAGTATCTATTGAAACTTAGATGCATCAGGCACTATGCTAAGTACTAGATTAGAATGATTTAAAAAAAAAAAAACTATAGACACAGTCCCTTCCCTCACAGATCTTACAGACAGAAAAGTATTTAAAATGTAGAGGAGACAGATAAATACTTAAAATACTGGAATAAATATTACAATGATGTAATATTACAAAATATTACAATGATTACAATTTGAGCCCACAGGACAGGATCTTGGGTGAGAGAAGGCATCTTAGCGAGAGTAATGTTTAAGTTAAGACTATACGGAAGACGTTACAGTAGAAACTAACACAACACTGTAAAACAACTATACCCCAATAAAAAAAATTAAGGGCTTCCCTGGTGGCGCAGTGGTTGAGAGTCTACCTGCCGATGCAGGGGACATGGGTTTGTGCCCCGGTCCGGGAAGATCCCACGTGCCGTGGAGCGGCTGAGCCCGTGAGCCATGGCCGTGGAGCCTGTGCTCCGCGACGGTAGAGGCCACAACAGTGAGAGGCCCGCATACCGGAAAAAAAAAAAAAAAAAAAAAAAAAAAGAGAAGTCACTGCAATGAGAAGCCCATGCACCACAATGAAGAGTAGCCCCTGCTCGCCACAACTAGAGAAAGGCTGTGCGCAGCAACGAAGACCCAACGCAGCCAAAAATAAATAAATAAATATTTTTAATTAAAAAAAGATGAGAAGACAACTAGTCAGGAAAATATGAGACAAAAAGACTTCTAGGAAGATCAGTCTTTGTTTTGAAATCTTATTTTTCTAACGTTAATACAATCAAGCTAGTTTTCTTATACTTACTATTTGTATGCCATATCTTTTTCTATCCCTCTACTTTCAAGTACCTGTGTCTTTTCATTGTAACCCATCTTTTGTAGACAGTATGTAGTTAGGCCTTGCTTTTTTATCCACTTTGACAATCTCTGCCCTGTATACTCAGGAACTCAGACCATTTACATTTAGCCTTATTGTTGCCTTGGCTGAGTTTGCAACTCTCACCCTGCTATTTGTTTTCTACTTGCCCCTTCTGTGTTTGTGGTCCTCTACTGCTCCCTCCTTGCTTTCTTTTCAGCTAACCAAATATATTTTAGTATTCTATTTTATATCCTCTATCAGCTTCGTACTTATACTGCTTCATTACTGTTCTTTTCGTGATTGCTAGGAATAGCAACATACGTCCTTAACTTATTAAAGGCTATTTACAATCTATATTACACCTCTTCACGCCTGACCCTTAATATTTATCCCTTATCTGGAATTCCCTGGCGGTCCAGTGGTTAGGACTCTGAGCTCTCACTGCTGAGGGCCTGGGTTCGATCCCTGGTCGGGGAACTAATATCCCTCAAGCCTCACAGTGTAGCCAAAAATACATATATATATTTATCCCTTATCAATTCAAACAGGACATTTTCAATTTCTACTTCCTGTTTTCCACATCCTGCATTGCAAATAAAAAACCTTACAATATATATTTTGTATATGTTTCACATTTTCCGTAATAAAAATTTTTTAAATTCCTCTTTGACGCATGAATTTAGAAATGTGTCTACTGATTAACATAATGATTTTGTTAAACTATGTCTCGCTCTTAATTTTTAATGGAATTGCACCACCGTTAGAAAATGTATACTTGAAAAATTATTGAAACATTTTTTGTGGCAAATATAAGTCAACTTCACAAAAGTTTCATATAAGCTTGAAAATTATGTGCATTCGCTTATTGTCGTATGCACTTTCATGCACATTAGAACAAGTTTTCAATTATGTTACTCAAATCTTATAGTTGCTTATCTTCTTGACACATAATTAAATGCTATATTAAAAATCTCCATGTACAATACATGTGACCATTTATCAATTTCTCCCTGAAAATATGCCACTTTTTGCTTTGTTTATTATTATGCTACATTACTGGGCATATACAAGTTTAGAAATTTTTTATTTTCCTGAGTTGTTCCTTTTATCATTATGAAGTAAAGCGCCATCCTTAATAATATTTTCTGCCTGAAATATAAATAATGTATACATAAATAGAGCAGCATTTCTTCCCCTTAGTATCTGTCTCATTTGTCTTTTCCTATGTACCTTATATCTTTGGAGGGCCTCTTGTAGATAGTATATTACTGAATTTTTCTTAAAAAGGCATACTGATAATCTCTGACTTTTCCCTAGGAAGTTTAGATCACTTTCATTGACTATGATTACCAATGTACTTGGACTTGTTTCTACTTTATTATTTCGTGCTATAATTATACTTTTTTTCATATATATTCCTTTCGTACTTTTTACTGTAATGATCATAATTCACTTTCCTCCCCCTTCTACCTGTTTTGAATTTACACCTTCTCCTTATGTTCCTTAAAAATATTTTTCTTAATATTTTAATAAGCAAACTTTACTTACTCTAAGCTTCCTCTGAACAATAAATGGATCTTACTAGTATGGTTGAATTCTTTATTTTCTCCCTTCTTTCATGTTGTTTTCCAGGATTTGGCACCATTTTATCTTAATAACCTCAATTAGCCATTATTAAGATGATTACTGTCTTATAAAGTCCATGCTTCCTTAGGAAGCAAGGGGATAATTTTTTCTCATGAATCCTTGTATATCATCCCTTCCTTTTAGTTTCAATTTTCCTCTTCCTGAAGAAATCCTCAGAAGTTCCTTTATATCAGCAAAACCAACCATGCCCCTGCAAAGCTGTGATAGCACTGATCAGAGGGTTAATGACCTGGGGATTTCCCTCACGTTCTTGACAGCTAAGCTTTCCATTTAAAGGGATGGTTGATCCTTTTTTTAAATTAAATTTATTTATTTTAAAATCTTTATTTTTATTTAATTTATTTATTGTTTCTGGCTGCGTTGGGTCTTCACTGCTGCGCACAGGCTTTTCTCTGGTTGCAGCGAGTGGGGGCTACTCTTCGTTGCGGTATGCGGGCTTTTCATTGTGGTGGCTTCCCTTGTTGCGGAGCATGGGCTCTAGGTGTGCAGGCTTCAGTAGTTGTGGCTCGCGGGCTCTAGAGAGCAGGCTCAGTAGTTGTGGCGCATGGGCTTAGCTGCTCCGCAGCATGCAGGATCTTCCTGGACCAGGGATGGAATCCGTGTCCGCTGCACCGGCAGGCGGATTCTCAACCACTGCACCATGAGGGAAGCCCCAAATTTATTCATTTTCTTTATTTATTTTTGGCTGCATTGGGTTTACGTTGCTGCATGTGGGCTTTCTCTACTTGCGGCGAGCAGGGGCCACTCTTTGCTGAGATGCACAGGCTTCTCATTGCGGTGGCTACTCTTTGATGCAGAGCACGGGCTCTAGGCGCACAGGCTTCAGTAGCTGTAGCACACAGGCTTAGTTGCTCTGTGGCATGTGGGATCTTCCCAGACCACAGATTAAACCCATGTCCCCTGCACTGGCAGCCGGATTCTTAACCACTGCACCACCAGGGAAGTCCTGCAATGGTTGCTCCTTTTTAGCCAGTACTTCTAGGTGTTTTGGACGCGCAGGCTCAGCGGCCATGGCTCACGGGCCCAGCTGCTCCGCAGCATGTGGGATCTTCCCGGACTGGGGCACGAACCCGTGTCCCCTGCATTGGCAGGTGGACTCTCAACCACTGCGCCACCAGGGAAGCCCCCTTCTAGGTGTTCTGAAGACACTATTTTAGATTATCTAGGCTGACACACTGTCAGAAGTGGAATTCAAAACGGAAGGAAAATTTGTAGGAGGTTGATGTCAATTCATACTTAAAATATTAATAAGACAGTTCCATTAATTTTTTGAGAAAAAAAAAAACAGGTTCTATGAAACTATATGATAAATTATACAATCATGTAACACAGACTACATGAACATATACTGAACCAGGGATTGGCAAACTTTCTATAAATGGCCAGACATTAAATATTTTAGATATTGTAGGCCAAATATGGTGTCTATAGCATATTTAACTTTTTTTTCACAACCCTTTAAAAACGTAAAAAGGATTCTAAGCTACCAGACAGTACAAAACCAGGCCATAGTTTGCAGATCCCTGTATTAAAAACACATACAGAAGTGAGGAGGCATTTGACTTTGGAAACCACTGTGTTGAACTGCTATCCACTCATACACGACAGGCTATCCTATCAAGCCTGAAAACCTGAATGATGACCCACAGCCTTCTGCCTGCTGCAGAAGAAGTCATCCTGTGAAGCTCACGACTGGGAGGCGTCAAGGTCTTCAAGTTTAGATTCACATTTTCCACTATTAAAAACTTCAGGGCTTCCCTGGTGGCACAGTGGTTAAGAACTAACCTGCGAGCTCTATTTACAATAGCCAGGACTTGGAAGCAACCTAAGTGTCCATCAACAGATGAATGGATAAAGAAGATGTGGCACATATATACAATGGAATATTACTCAGCCATAAAAAGAAACAAAATTGAGTTATTTGTAGTGAGGTGGATGGACGTAGAGTCTGTCATACAGAGTGAAGTAAGTCAGAAAGAGAAAAACATATACGGTATGCTAACACATATATATGGAATCTAAAAACAAAAAATGGTTCTGAAGAACCTAGGTGTAGGACAGGAATAAAGAGGCAGATGTAGAGAATGGACTTGAGGACACGGGGAGGGGGGAAGGGTAAGCTGGGACGAAGTGAGAGAGTGGCATGGACACATATACACTACCAAATGTAAAATAGATAACTAGTGGGAAGCAGCCATATAGCACAGGGAGATCAGCTCGGTGCTTTGTGACAACCTAGACAGGTGGGATAGGGAGGGTGGGAGGGACACGCAACAGGGAGGAGATATGGGGATATATGTATATGTATAGCTGATTCAGTTTGTTGTAGAGCCAAAACTAACAAACAAACAAAAAGAATCCGCCTGCCAATGCAGGGGACATGGGTTTGAGCCCTGGTCCGGGAAGATCCCACATGCCACGGAGCAACTAAGCCTGTGCATCACAACTACTGAGCCTGTAGTCTAGAACCCGCAAGCCACAACTACTGAAGCCCGCGTGCCTAGAGCCCATGCTCTGCAACAGGAGAAGCCACCGCAATGAGAAGCCTGCGCACCGCTACGAAGAGTAGCCCTGCTCACTGCAACTAGAGAAAGCCTGTGCACAGCAACAAGACCCAATGCAGCCAAAAATAAAAGAAATAAATTAAGAAAATAAAAAATAAAAACTTCAGGGCTTCCCCGGTGGCGCAGTGGTTGAGAGTCCGCCTGCCAATGCAGGGGACATGGGTTCGTGCCCCGGTCTGGGAAGATCCCACATGCTGCGGAGCGGCTAGGCCCGTGAGCCATGGCCGCTGAGCCTGTGCGTCCGGAGCCCGTGCTCCGCAACAGGAGAGGCCACAAGAGTGAGAGGCCCGCGTACTGCAAAAAAAAAAATAAAAACTTCAGTACTGTCACCACTAGAGGTGACATGATTTTCTTTGGCAAAGTTCTTCTGGCACTCCCTAATTGCCGCCTCGTCTAACCTGTTAGGACCACTACTTGTAAGACGCCGACTCTTGACACATCTGCCTGAGAAACTGTTTTTCTGGGTGGCTAACTGAAATATCTCCCCCCAGCCTCTGTGTGCTTGGAAATTTCACCTTCTCAGGATCTAACTCTGACCAGATTCAGCCTTAGTCATTTACAACAGTCAGGGTTTGCAGCTTCTAGGACAAGTGATTATGTGCTATTGTCTTCTCCGCTAAACACGATGGGCCATGGAATTAGGACATGCTGAGAGTTGTGTATGTTTGGTGATAGGCAGTCACCTTGGTAATTGTTGGAACATACCATTCCTCCTGGCTTTGACACAGTCCTTAGGTACTGAGACAATGCAGAGAGAACTTGGCCTTTGGAGGAGAGATTTTTGCTTTTTAAAGCTACTGTGAAATTGTGGAATACTTTCTTACTCAGTTTTAATCTACCAGCTGTTGATTTTAGCAGCTGCTGCCAACTGCTACCTTGACTGGCCCCCTTGCCCTCGGTGAACTGAGAAACAAACAACTTACCAACTGAACAAAATCTTTCCTAAGGTACAGGGAACAAAGTCGAGATTTCACAGACTGGACTGTCATTTGATGCTATGTTAGTGGCCTAAGGCAAGAGATTTTGTCATCCTGGCTCCAAATAATCCCACCTCTGTTCGTCTACCCTGCTCTAGGAGGCAGCACAGGAAAACAATTCATATGTGGTATTTGCTATTAGTGTAGAAAATGATTTTAATAAGTCAGACTGTTGGGTTTTAAGCCAAGGGACCTAAGGCCAATTTCCCTTTTGGCAAATTAGAAAATGCGGAAAAGTGAATTATATGAGGTATTTTACTATTGCTTAAAATAGTTCTTTGCTTATATGTATTTTTCATACTCATAAAGTGTTACATAGCCCTTTTGCATTTTTTTAGGGATATAATTTATCTCACCAAGAATTCAGACAAATTGTACAACATGAATGCAAAACAAGAGGGAGTTGGAGGAAATACATCTATAGTGAAAGTATCTGAAGCAAACCATAAGAAAATCTGAAAGGATAGTAATTGATGGAACTTCCTGATAGAAGGAGGAAGTAAGGCCAAAAAGACTTGGGGGAAAAAATGTAGACTTCAGCATCCACACACCTTACTTGTTTCAAGCAAACTCCTCTAGACAAGTGTGAACAAGATTTGCAAGGGAATGAAGGGGATTTACAAGAGTGGGGCTTTCTCCAAAATGTTGCTGTTTAGCTGGAAAGCTTATGGTAGCCAACCACAAAGTGTTCTCTAGAAAAATAGGTAAAAACTATGTTTTCTTCTATTTCTAAGAGAATATAATCTTTCCACTTATATAACAACTGTGAGTTCTGTTGCTGAGAGTAGAAAGAACTTTCAGATATTCCAACAATTCCTGGAATGCTAGCAATAAATTCTCCAGCAGATCCCTGATTTCTTCAATAATTACTTTCTCATCTGGAATCTACCTGTACTCCAAATATGTCTGGGACACCCATGAAAAGGTAATCATCTAAAAGGAAAAGAGAGGGATTTCCCTGGTGGTCCAGTGGTAAAGAAACCATCTTCCAATGCAGGGGACACGGGTTCAATCCCTGGTCCAGGGAACTAAGATCCCGCATGCCGTGGGGCAACTAAGCCCGTGCCACAACTACTGAGCTCATGCGTCTCAACAAGAGAGCCCGCACACTGCGAACTACAGAGCCCATGTGCTCTGGAGCCCGCGCACCACAGTTACAGTGCCCACACACCCTGGAACCCGCACGCCACAACTAGAGAGAAGCCCGCGTGCCACAAGAAGAGCCCGCGCACCACAATGAAAGATCCTGCTTGCCTCAATGAAGATCTCGCGTGCTGAAACTAAGACCTGACACAGCCAAAAAGATAAAGAAAATAAAGAAATATAAATAAATAAATATTAAAAGGGAAAGAGTACACTTGCCCAGCTTCTTTTCATTTTCCTTCTCTCACCCTAGCATTGACCACACTGCGAGATACATAATAAGTGCTCAACAGATTACTGTTGGGGATGAATAACTTCTACATGATTTTTTTTCCCTAACAGCGGAGCTACACAACTGCAAAATGGTATTGGATTTATAAAAGAAAATTCAAACAGCATTACAGCCTTTTCTTTAGTCCTATATGACAGTTGTCAACAGGGTTTTGAATGTACGAACTAAGATGACACAGGCTAAACAGAACAAAGGTATCAGCTAAGCCTCATTTTGGAGTTGTTTCTTTTCTATGAAACTTCGTGTGACCCCAATCTCTCATAAAGAAATAATCCACCCTTCCTTTGTGCTCTGACTCTACCCTGGTACTGTGACATCTGTTACAACATCTGTAATATTTACTGTTTTTAGGTAACACATCTCCGTATGCTTAAGAAGGTCTAGCATATAGCAGGCACTCAATAAATCCCATTAAATGAATTAAAGTTATAAATAAATGTGTGATTTTCTGCATAATTTCCACAGACTAAAAATGCTGAGTGCTTTATCTTCTTCTTTCTGAAAATGGTAGGTGCATACCTGTCCTCTTTATTGACTTGAGAATAATATGATCTTTGTCTGATTGCAGAATAGAAGGAGAAAGCTTCATTCAGATAGCTGGTCTCAGATGTGCGCAGGCTATGAGAAGAAAAAGAAACTCTTTACATTTGACAGGACCTCAAACTCTTCACCATGATAAATACTTGTTCCATTATTCCTCTCTTCCTCTACTCCAGGGGATGGGAATAACTATTCTAAATTTGAGTCAGCAAAGCAATAATCATATCACCCTTAAAATGTATAAAAATAGTAACGATAATAAAAAAAAAAAACACCTCCCCGCCGCTCCCAAGCCTTTTTTGATGGCAACCCAGAGTACACGTTATTCTCATTCTTCAAAGGGCCTCTCTAAACAGCCTTCCACTCAGTTAAATCTTCCTACCTGGGACCAGGTCTTTCATGACCTTCCCCAAATTCATATAGTAATTTGTCCTTTGGCTCATTTCTTTAGTTTTTTCTCAGGACTCAGAAATGGACTAATTCATATTAATCTTCATAGGATGCTGGTGAGTTGGATTTTCTGTTTAACATTTCTAGTTTGTTTTTTTAATTGGAGTATGGTTGACATACAATAACATTTGTAGTGTTATAAGGGATTTCTTAAGAAAATATTCTACCAGGGAAGGTGACTTTAATGATGGGAATCTGGGTGGCATGCCAAAAGACAGGGAAAGGAAGGAATTTTCTGGCCTATTAAACTACAAATGGTCCAAGCCTTTTTATGAAACACCTGGTATCACTTAATGATAATGAGACATTTAGATCCTAAAAGGAGCTCTCTTCTTTCCTTGACTCATGGGTGGGACTATATAGATGATATTGCACTAAGGATACAATTTAAAGTATCTTTATTGACTTCATGTAACCTTTTAGACATATATAAGGATGAGCTTTAAGGTATCCTCCTGAAAACCACTCCTTCAAACATACCAGTTATGATATGTCTCTGTACGGTATCAAGATTCAGGTGAAGCCATTAAGAACCATAAAATTCATTTAGTATTTATCTTTTATCTAAAACCAAGATCATACTCCTTTAAGTTTACAAATGAGTCTGACCAAACGAACTGTGTGGAAGGTGAGCCTCTGAAACAAATAATGTCACTTCGATTATGGAAGGGCATTTAAAAATGCTGTCTCGATCAATATGATCTGAACTTTTAGGATTTCATTTGTAACTCCTCAGTTTTCCCTCCTACCAGGTATGTATTGATGCATACTTCTGCATGCTGTGTTCAAATCAGGACAATGCTTTATGTTTTCCATTTGCGATTCACTTACTAATAATGGTAGTATAGCTGCCCAATCTTAGAAGCAATTTCCCCTATTTGCCACCGCTTCAAGCCATACCGATTATCCAAGACTTGTCTGTTTTACATAGGAAATAAGAAAATAGAAATAAGAGAATATAAATTTCAAAAATAACCAAATCTGTTAATTTAATAGGATAAAGTATCACCCAATTATCATGAAATTTTGAATACATAAATTGAAATTCATGAATTTTTCATGAGATTTCAACATAATCATTCAATTAAATTCAAAAAGCATTCATAAAATGTCTATTTAAAGTAAGTTGAAATATAAAAACAAACTTCTTTGAGCTACATGCATGAAAATTAGAAGCAACCCCCTCCACCCCCCCGCCAAATAGCTTTGCCCAAAAAACAACATCTATTTTTAGAATGAAACCATGAATCTGCCTATCCATTAGAGTTAATCTGCACCATTTCAGGTAATATTGTCTTTAAAAATCAAATAGTATTTACATTTGAAAACCTTAAATAAATAGGGAAAAATCAGTTTGCTTTCATTTGGGTCACAAAGATGAAATACATTAAGATACACTAAGAGATAAAAAGCACTGCAGTGATATATATTAGTCAAACTGTTACTAATAAAAAATGGACCCTCACTCTCCTTTAACTGTAAAAATCCTTTACCGGTGCTGCTGCTGGAACTTCCAGAGTTTGGTGTAAACATCAAAAGTTCTTCCAAAATAAGACTGCCACTGCTTCTGCCCATATTGTGGCAAATCTCTGTAATGAGAAGTAAACATATATTAATTTTAAAACTCGTATGCTACTTGGAAATTGAGTCTTATGATGATACAAACTGGATGGATTTAAAGCACTTGCATTCAAGCTTTCCTTAAAAAAAAAAAGTTACATTTTTTAGAGCAGAAATAGTTCTATTACGGGGGTCCAGTACACATTCTTTCCTGTTCTTCTCACCTACCTCTGACAGCTCATTTGTAGGCTCCTCTGCAGATGCCTCTCCCATGAGGTTTCTAGCACTATCTCCCTTCTTTCTGGGTGCTCGTATTCATACTCACTTATATACTGATAACTTCCACATGTTTGTCTTCAGCTAAGAACTCAGCACTTGGAAAAACATTGCTTTAGGGAATAAATCTAGAAGTGGATGTGCAGGTGGTATTGTTGTTCTCAACTATTCTACCCCCTCCCTGTAAGTGAAACTATATATCCTTGTCCTTGGCCCTGGCCATTTAACTTGCTTTGGCCAATGAAATATAAGTTATCTACCACATGTCTGAGAAGAAGATTTAAGAGGTATTACATGGTTCAGCACTTTTACTTTTCCCTCTGACCTAAGACCAAGATAGGGCTGCCCCTCAGGCTGGAACACAGAAGGCACATTTAATGGAGCCTCAGAACTGCAGACAACTTGTAGCTAACATGGGAGCCGGAAATAAATTTCTACTATAGTAAGGTACTAAAATGTTGGAGTTATTACAGCAGCCAGTAGAGTTATTACAGGAAAAGCCTGTAGAGAAACCGGTACCAGGAGTAGGTTATTGTCCTAAGAAATACATTATGTGACACTGGCATTGAGACTGAGTGTCAAGTAACTGTTACTGAAGGCTGTTATATAATACAGTGGCAAAACTGCATTTGCCTGCAATAACTTGGAAAGTAGATAATGTGACTAATGAACTTGTGGATTTATACAAATACGCCAGGAAACAGTATGCTATTAGGCACACGTAACAAAATATGAGAAAGAGATGAACTCAAAAAAGAACTAGCTGCGAGCAGGGCTGAAAAGGAAAAGAGGAAATCCACAAATTCCAGAACTTTCAAGATTGAAAAATACAACAATTTCTAATGCATAAATGTAAAAGACCCAGTTGAGAAATGCTAGCTATAAGCAGCACCTAGACAGTCTCATCCCCAGGGCAAACCCTCTTCATTAAAGCCTGTGAAGAAATTTATGAAAGTGGAGCCAAGTACATTCTTTCAGGGGGACAAAATAGATCTGGGGAAAGAATCTAAGGATTTGGCTGTCTTGTAGAAGGCTGATAAGCTCAAGGTTACCTGTAAAAGAGTCTAGAAGAGAGAGAGGGGAGTGTCTCGAAATATTGTGGGCATGGCTATTGGTATGTGGAAGCTAACCTGAATCAAACAGACAGAGTCAATGAAATCTTGAGAGCATTGTACTCTCAAAAGCCATTTGTGTTATAAAGGAATAATAAATATTCATTGATTACATCATGGTACACTTCTTATTTCACTCATGCAACTGTGGACAGCTAGTAGTGGATGGCCTCCCTTGAATGTTTAGCCTGGCTGGCAGCTAAGGTGCTGGGTCACATGTTTCTCATCATCTAACAGGCTAGCTTGGGTCCATTTACATGAGGTGGTTGCAAGGATCCCAACAGCAGCAAAAGGGAGGGCAGCTCAGATATGCATGTTTCTTTTTAAGACTTTCCATCATATTTGCACTGTCCCATTAGGCAAAACAAATCTCATGGCCAAGCCCAGAGTCAGTGTGAGAGGGGGATGACTCATGGGCACGGATATGGGGAAGGGAATGACTTTTACAAACAATCTGTCGCAGAGACCTTATGCTTTTCTTTCTTTTTCAATTTGTTTAAAAATAAACAAATTTATTTATTTATTTATTTATGGCTGTGTTGGCTCTTCATTGCTGGGCACAGGCTTTCTCTAGTTGCAGTGAGCGGGGGCTACTCTTCGTCGTGGTGCACAGGTTTCTCATTGCTGTGGCTTCTCTTTGTTGCGGAGCACGGGCCCTAGGTGCACGGGCTCAGTAGTTGTGGCGTACGAGCTTAGTTGCTCCGCGGCATGTGGGATCTTGCCAGACCAGGGCTCGAACCCACGTTGCCTGCAGTGGCAGGTGGATTCTTAACTGCTGCGCCACCACGGAAGTCCCTCTTTTTCAGTTTTGAAAATATGTCTCTTAGAAAACAAAAATACTATACAGTGTATAAAGCAAGAAATAAAAAACACCTTACTGCTTTTCCTTTCTAGTTCCCAGAAATAACCACCACTGAAAATGCATTTTCTCTCTATATTTAAATATATGTCAGTTTATCTATTATTTTACATAAATGGGATCAAACTATATATAATTTTCTCTAACATGCCTTTTTAGTTTAATAATATATCAGGTTTCTTTAACGCATATAGAATTACATCAATATTTACTGTGTAGAGTGTCGTATATAATGAACCAATCTACTTAACCAATCCCCTCCTGATGGACATTCATATTGCTTCCAGTTTTTCCCTGTCATAAAAATGCTGCAATAAACATCTTCATACTAATAAACTTGAATAGTTATGTGATATGAGTAAAAGGCAAATTTCTGTAAGTGGAATTAATGAGTAAAAGAAGATGTGCATTTCTGTACCAGATGTTAAGACAATGAGTAAAAAAGCAAAAGGTTTTCCTACCCAAAATTTTCAGACACTACAATACAAGAATGAACTAGCAATTCCAGTTTTAAATCTATTTCCATTATCCTTACAATAAGTAGAAACTCATTTCAGATTACCAAATAGGTTAACTACAGACACTAGTTTCCAAATTTATTGCAAGTTTTTATCCTTTTTATGTCTCCATGGATCTTTAGTGAGAGGGTGCATTAGGAAGAGCTAATCAGTTATTTTTATTTTTTTTAGTTATTTCTGAGATATACATTTAAAATTACTAACTAGAATTATGACTTATAACATTATACCAGAACATATAAGATTTTTAGGAATTTCATGTATGTCTGAAACATTTATATTAACATATTTCCATACAAATAACCCAAAGAAAGTTTAGTACTAGTTTTGTTTAAGTTTTTATTTATTTTTTTATACAGCAGGTTCTTATTAGTCATCAATTTTAACACATCAGTGTATACATGTCAATCCCAATCGCCCAATTCATCCCACCACTACCCCCACCACGATCGCTTTCCCCACTTGGTGTCCATACATTTGTTCTCTACATCTGTATCTCTATTTCTGCCCTGCAAACCGGTTCATCTGTACCATTTTTCTAGGTTCCACATATGTACATTAATATACGATATGTGTTTTTCTCTGACTTACTTCACTCTGTATGACAGTCTCTAGATCCATCCACGTCTCAACAAATGACCCAGTTTTGTTCCTTTTTATGGCTGAGTAATATTCCATTGTATATATGTACCACTGCTTCTTTATCCATTCGTCTGTTGATGGGCATTTGGGTTACTTCCATGACCTGGTTATTGTAAATAGTGCTGCAATGAACATTGGGGTGCATGTGTCTTTTTGAATTATGGTTTTCTCTGGGTATATGTGCAGTAGTGGGATTGCTGGATCATATGGTAATTCTATTTTTAGTTTTTTAAGGAACTTCCATACTGTTCTCCAGAGAGGCTGTATCAATTTACATTCCCATCAACAGTGCAAGAGGGTTCCCTTTTCTCCACACCCTCTCCAGCATTTGTTGTTTGTAGATTTTCTGATGATGCCCATTCTAACTGGTGTGAGGTGATACCTCATTGTAGTTTTGATTTGCATTTCTCTAATAATTAGTGATGTTGAGCAGCTTTTCATGTGCTTTTTGGCTGTATGTCTTCTTTGGAGAAATGTCTATTAGGTCTTCTGCCCATTTTTGGATAGGGTTGTTTGTTTTTATAGTATTGATCTGCATGAGTTGTTTATATATTTTGGAGATTAATCCTTTGTCCGTTGATTCATTTGCAAATATTTTCTCCCATTCTGAGGGTTGTCTTTTTGTCTTGTTTATAGTTTCTTATGCTTAGCAAAAGCTTTGAAGTTTCATAAGGTCCCATTTTGTTTATTATTGTCTGTTTGCTAGTATTTTGTTGAGGATTTTTGCATCTATATTCATCAGTGATATTGGTCTGTAATTTTCTTGTTTTGTAGTATCTTTGTCTGGTTTTGGTATCAGGGTGACGGTGGCCTCACAGAATGAGTTTGGCAGTGTTCCTTTCTCTGCAAT
Source organism: Phocoena sinus (assembly GCF_008692025.1). NCBI lineage: Eukaryota > Metazoa > Chordata > Mammalia > Artiodactyla > Phocoenidae > Phocoena > Phocoena sinus. The sequence goes on along the minus strand of NC_045768.1, from coordinate 10,355,483 downwards.
TTTTTGGAAGAGTTTGAGAAGGATGGGTGTTAGCTCATCCCTAAATGTTTGATAGAATTCACCTGTGAAGCCATCTGGTCCTGGCTGGAATATTTTTTTTTTTTTTTTTTCTGGTACACAGGCCTCTCACTGTTGTGGCCTCTCCCATCGCAGAGCACAGGCTCTGGACAAGCACGCTCAGCGGCCATGGCTCACGGGCCTAGCCGCTCCACGGCATGTGGGATTTTCCTGGACCGGCGCATGAACCCGTGTCCCGTGCATCAGCAGGCAGACTCTCAACCACTGCGCCACCAGGGAAAACCCTGCTGGAAGATTTTTAATGACAGTTTCAATTTCATTACTTGTGATTGGTCTGTTCATATTTTCTGTTTCTTCCTGCTTCAGTCTTGGAAGGTTATACCTTTCTAAGAATTTGTCCATTTCTTCCAGGTTGTCCATTTTATTGGCATAGAGTTGCTGGTAGTAGTCTCTTAGGATGCTTTGTATTTCTGCTGTGTCGTAATGTCTCCTTTTTCATTTCTAATTTTATTGATTTGAGTCCTCTCCCTCTTTTTCTTGATGAGTCTTGCTAATGGTTTATCAATTTTGTTTATCTTCTCAAAGAACCAGCTTTTAGTTTTATTGATCTTTGCTATTGTTTTCTTTGTTTCTATTTCATTTATTTCTGCTCTGATCTTTATTTCTTTCCTTCTGCTAGCTTTGGGTTTTGTTTGTTCTTCTTTCTCCAGTTCCTTTAGGTGTAAGGTTAGATAGTTTATTTGCGAGATTATTTGCGATTTTTCTTGTTTCTTGAGGTAGCCTTGTATAGCTATAAACTTCCCTCTTAGAACTGCTTTTGCTGCACCCCAAAGGTTTTGGATCATCGTGTTTTCATGGTCATTTGTCTCTAGGTATGTTTTGATTTCCTCTTTGATTTATTCAGTGATCTCTTGGTTATTTAGTAACGTATTGTTTAGCCTCCATGTGTTTGTGTTTTTTACAGTTTTTTCCCTGTAATTCATTTCTAATCTCATAGCGTTGTGGTCAAAAAAGATGCCTGATGTGATTTCAATTTTCTTAAATTTACCGAGGCTTGATTTGTGACCCAAGATGTTATCAATCCTGGAGAATGTTCCGTGTGCACTTGAGAAGAAAGTGTGATCTGCTGCTTTAGGATAGAATGTCCTATAAATATCAATTAAATCTATCTGGTCTATTGTGTCATTTAAAGTTTATGTTTCCTTATTTATTTTCATTTTGGATGATCTGTCCATTGGTGTAAGTGAGGTGTTAAAGTCCCCCACTATTATTGTGTTACTGTCAATTTCCTCTTTTATAGCTGTTAGCGGGTGCCTTATGTATTGAGGTGCTCCTATGGTGGGTGCATATATATTTATAATTGTTATATCTTCTTCTTGGATTGATCACTTGATCATTATGTAGTGTCCTTCCTTGTCTCTTGTAACATTCTTTATTTTAAAGTCTATTTTATCTGATATGAGTATTGCTACTCCAGCTTTCTTTTGATTTCCATTTGCATGGAATATCTTTTTCCATCCCCTCACTTTCAGTCTGTATGTTTCCCTAGGTCTGAAGTGGGTCTCTTGTAGACAGCATATAGACGGGTCTTGTTTTTGTATCCATTCAGCAAGCCTGTGTCTTGTGGTTGGAGCATTTAATCCATTCACGTTTAAGGTAATTATTGATACGTATGTTCCTATGACCATTTTCTTAATTGTTTTGGGTTTGTTTTTGTAGGTCCTTTTCTTGTCTTATGTTTCCCACTTAGAGAAATTCCTTTAGCATTTGTTGTAGAGCTGGTTTGGTGGTGCTGAATTCTCTTAGCTTTTGCTGGTCTGTAAAGCTTTTGATTTCTCCATCGAATCTGAATGAGATACTTGTCGGGTAGAGTAATCTTGGTTGTAGGTTCTTCCCTTTCATTACTTTAAGTATATCATGCCACTCCCTTCTGGCTTGTAGAGTTTCTGCTGAGAAATCAGCTGCTAACCTTATGGGAGTTCCCTTGTATGTTATTTGTTGTTTTTCCCTTGCTGCTTTCAATAATTTTTCTTTGTCTTTAATTTTTGCCAGTTTGATTACTAGGTGTCTCGGTGTGTTTCTCCTTGGGTTTATCCTTTATGGGACTCGCTGCACTTCCTGGACTTGGGTGGCTACTTCGTTTCCCATGTTAGGGAAGTTTTCGACTATAATCTCTTCCAATGTTTTCTCAGGTCCTTTTTCTCTCTCTTCTCCTTCTGGGACCCCTATAATGTGAATGTGTTTGCGTTTAATGTTGTCCCAGAGGTCTCTTAGGCTGTCTTCATTTCTTTTCATTCTTGGTTCTTTATTCTGTTCCACGGCAGTGAATTCCACCATTCTGTCTTCCAGGTCACTTATCCATTCTTCTGCCTCAGTTATTCTGCTATTGATTCCTTCTAGTATAGTTTTCATTTCAGTTATTGTATTGTTCATCTCTGTTTGTTTGTTCTTTAATTCTTCTAGGTCTTTGTTAAACATTTCTTGCATCTTCTCGATCTTTGCCTCCATTCTTTTTCTGAGGTCCTGGATCATCTTCACTATCATTATTCTGAATTCTTTTTCTGGAAAGTTGCCTACCTCCACTTCATTTAGTTATTTTTCTGGGGTTTTATCTTGTTCCTTCATCTGGTACATAGCCCTCTGCCTTTTCATCTTGTCCAGCTTTCTGTGAATGTGGTTTTTGTTCCACAGGCTGCAGGACTGAAGTTCTTCTTGCTTCTCCAATCAGTTATTTTTATTTTTTTTAATCAGTTATTTTTAAATTGAAGTTGCTGTTAGAATCTTTAAGACTCTTACCAAGTGGCTACTGCTAGGAAGACACTATTTTATATAAAAGCGTTAAGCAGCAACATCAACTTCATGAGAACTGATAACCCTTGAGTGCTTCTTTAAAGATACTATGTAAAGCCTCTCTGCAAATTTTCAAGTAAGCGTTTGCCTACAAGTTCCTTTGCATTTCCAAAACTGACCAATTTAATAAACCTCAGTGATACATCTTATTAAGGGAGAAAACAGAATTAGAACTCAGTATTTTATTTCATGACTATATAATTTCAGGTGTTCAGTGGAAAGGGCTCTAGGGGAAGGGACTTTTCTATGAGGGCTAAAAGCACATAAAATGTGGTCGGCCTAAAAGGGTTAGAACAAGGCTCCAAACGTAAGTTGTAATAAAGTATTTTCTGATTTATAGCTATGAACAATGTAGACTAAATTCTATACAATTTTTGTTAAAAGAATTTAGTGCATCTACCATTCCAGTCTGAACACTCAGCTATAAAGACAGCAATGTCTTTTTCAAAACAGTATTTAAGTTTTTTTTAAAAAAAAACTTCCTAAAGGGTAAATCCCATGATCACCCTTTTTCTAGTGAAACATATCGTAGAAGCTATTATACTCTAATAGGATTAGAGTACAAAATTAACTAAGGTACTTTATAAAGAGTCTTAGATAAATTCCTCTACTATTCAGAGCTTGACTCTGGTTTTAAACTCTGAATATACCATCTGGTCATTACTGTCAGTAGAGATGGGAAATTAATGGTCCATGGAATTAAATTAAATGGGGCTGTATGAATTATCCCATAAGCTAAATGACCTTCTATTTCACATTTTGCAAAGGCACCTCTGTTATAAATTGGCTGCTCATATTCTTTTGCCAAGTTTTCAGAGGAAATCGAAAGCGCAACGCTAATCTCACTCTGTTTTAAAATCCTCAACTCTTATCAGCGAAAGTTGGGAGACTATTAGTGCAAATGATTAAACCTACTTCTCAGAGATGTTTCAAATGTAAAGTCGAGATGGCACTTACGAAGTTTCTTCCAAGTTTCTATAAATTGACCACCTTTACTAAACTGAATTAGCTAAGATCATTGATGCCTACCGACACCTAAAATCCAAGTCCAATAGTTACTTTCCAGTCCTTATATCAGTGCTCCCTATGACATTGACATGGCTCATCACTTCTTCACCATCTTGTAACCCTCTCTTCTTTCTGTTCTAACAGTCTCTTTCATTGGTTTCTCTTTCCTTAGTCTGGTCCTAAAATGCATGGCTTCCCCAGCATAGGTATGTATAATACACATAAACACACACACACAGACACACACACACTAAAATGAGGATCAGAGAGCTTAAATGATTTGCCTGGGAACTCATGGCCAGTAAATTGTTGAGTTATGACTGAAATTCATAACCCCTTTGCACCTGTAATCAAATACTCTCTCCTTTCTACCACAGGGAAAAACAACCTAGATTTTGATTCTACATTAGTAAAGTCCTTCTCTGGGAGCTCACTCTTAGAATGCTGTTGACAACAACATTGTGACTTGTTTTGACAACAAGTCAAAAACTCTGAGTTGTGTCCTAATAAGCAGAAGGTTAGGGCACACAGAGAGACACCTGGGATGCACGTGCTCAAAGAGACGACCATGTGAGGACAGAGCAAGAAAAATGGCCATTTGCAAGCAAGCCAAGGAGAGAGGCTTCAGCAGGAACCAACCCTGCCGACATGCTGACCTTGGACTTCCAGCCTCCAGAAGTGTGAGAGAATAAACTTCTGTTGTTTAAGCCACCCAGAGTGTGGTATTTTGTTATGATAGCCCTAGCAAACTAAAATAGTAAGTGATAACGTAGCCTTCAAATCCCAAAATACAAACGGGTGGGAACAAATGAGCAACAGCCAAAAGTCCTGCACGCTATCAGTATCTGTGCAGGAAGAGAGAGAAGAAACAATCGGGACAGAGGATGGACTATGAAGAAGAGAACCTCCCAAAACAGCCAGTATGTATCCACGGGAAAGCACAGTGGACCATTATGAGAACAGAAGCTAAAAGGTGGAGGAATTCTGCCTGAGCCAATAGCCACATGTGGCTAATGAGTACTTGAAATGTGTCTAATTAGAATTGAAATGTGTGAAAGTGTAAAATATTCAGTGTACTTCAAAAACTCAGTATGAAAAAAAAGAATCTCAATACTTTCTTTATATTGATTACATGTTGAAAGAAAATACTTTAGATATATTGGATCAAATAAAATATACTGTTAAAATTAATTTCACTTTTTTTTTTTTTTTACATTTTTAAAATCTGGCTACTAGAAAAATTTTAAATCACATTTGTGGCTCACATTAAATTTTTGTCAGTCAATGCTTCTCTACATCACGTGATTATGACACCTACTGCACCCTGGTGGCAGCCCTCCTCAACTGCAAGTGCAACTATTTGGGGTAGCAAACCATATAAAATGAAAGCAGGCATCACAAGCTTGTATAGATAGTTTAGGGTATTACCTCTGAAATAACATATACTTTATTATTACCTGGTCGCAGAACTTTGCCTCTAGGAAAGTATTCATTTTTTGAAGAAGGAAGAGAAAGGGGAAAAAAAAGAGGGACGAGAGAAATAAGAGAGAGCGCAAGACGGGGAGAAAGGGGACAGTGTGAAAAAACTGTTAATTTCCCAGTTATCCTTTCCTATATAGGAACCAGGGCATCCTAAAAATAGGCTGTTGAAGAAAGCATTGTAGATGATTTCTTCTTTACTTTGAAATATAAGGAGCATATTTAATAAAAATTTCTGCCATTATTTTTATTTAAGGTCAATACACTTCACTTTGGTGCACTTCTTTGCATATTTGTTTGTTTATTTATTGCCTCCAACATTTATTTTGGCTTTGAGTATTTGCTCCTCTGGAGTCAAATAATTAGTGATTTACAGGCCTCTGCTGTTTCAAAAGTCATGGATATCACTGGGTAGGCACAGGCGCATACCTCAAATACATGTCTCAAGATGCTGCCTTAAATAACCTCATCAAGTATTCCATTCTGCTTCGACAGTCTTAGTCACCATGGTAACTAGAACCCTGCAAGCACTTCGGCTTTTGATGGTTTTCTGACATTATTCAAAGCTATTTCTAACATCATTCTCACTTCATTATTACTGTAACTACATATGCAAGAGCTATTATAAGCAATACGCCATTCATTTTATCTATTTCTCACTCTCTGGACTATGTTTTCTTACACGGTGAGTGGATAGAAGAGATTATTTATTATGCACATATTTTAAGGAGGTATTTTCAGTCAAGTTGTAGTGATGTGCATGAACCTAGAGTCTGTCACACAGAGTGAAGGAAGTCAGAAAGAGAAACACAAACATCGTAAATTAACGCGTATATACGGAATCTAGAAAAATGGTACAGATGAACCTATTTGCAGGGCAGGAAAAGAGACGCAGATGTAGAGAACGGACTTGTGGACATGGCGGGGAAGGGGAGCATGGGATGAATTGAGAAAGTAGCATTGACATATATACACTACCATGTGTAAAATAGACAGCTAGTGAGAAGCTGCTGTATAGCACAGGGAGCTCAGCTCGGTGCTCTGTGATGACCTAGAGGGCTGGGATGGGGGATGGGAGGGAGGTTAAGAGAGAAGGGATATATGTATACATGTAGCTGATTCACTTCGTTGTACAGCAGAAATTAACACAACATTGTAAAGCAATAATACTCCAATAAATAAATAAAGTTGGTCTAATAGATCTGTATCAAGCCCTGCTGCCTGATATCAGAAAATGCACCTTTTTTACTTACTGTTGGAATATTTGGCTGCATATTGGGTCACTACAAAAATCTCACTCATTTAAAAAATATTTTTAAAAAGATATTCATGAAAAAAAGATATTCATGGCTGGGAAAATGAAAAGGCTGTGACAACTTGGATGACAATTTACTACATATAAGGCAAAAAGATACACCTTCAAGAGTAAAGAGAAAGTTTATTGTACCCAAATAAGGCATTACATATATAGACACTCTAGCCTTTCATGCACTGAAACATACTTTTTCACTCTGCTCATAAACAGTTAAAAAGCCCAAGTGAGGGAATACAAGGGGGTTGCTGCCGTGCTGTTATGTTCTCTTTCTTTGTCCAAGTACAAGGTCCATGGATATGTTCAGTTTGCAAAAAATACACTTACAATACGTGTACTTTTCTGCAAGCATATTAACACTGCAATAATAAGTTCAATAACCAGCTTGTGAACTCAAGAAAGAAAGAGAAAACACAAAGGAAAGCTCGCCAAAAGATAAGCACCAACAGTGAAGGGAAGGCTGGGAATCACAGGTCCCATGTTAAAAGCTGATTCTGGGACTTCCCTGGGGGCGCAGTGGTTAAGAATCCGCCTGCCAATGCAGGGGACACGGGTTCGAGCCCTGGTCTGGGAAGATCCCACATGCAACGGAACAACTAAGCCCGTGCGCCACAACTACTGAATCCCACGCACCTAGAGCCCGTGCTGCACAACAAGAAAAGCCACCGCAATGAGAAGTCTGCACACCACAACGAAGAGTAGCCCCAGCTCGCCACAACTAGAGAAAGCCGCACACAGCAACGAAGACCCAATGCAGCCATAAAAAAAATAATAATAAATTTATTTTTTAAAAAATCTGATGCTATTCCACCTGGACTCCCACTTCACCCCTTTCCCCGAAGTTCCAAAACTGGTCCAGAGCCACTCCCAATATATTTCTCTTTCTCTATAAGCACTGTGATTCTGTTTTCTATTCAGACCAACACAAAAATGGGGGGTTGGGAGGGGGACGACCCAAAAAACTCTTATTTTAATTATTCCCAAGGAATCTTTTCTATTTCAAAAGAAATGTGCAAAAACTACATCAATGCTTGAAAGCAGAGATGTGTTTAATTTCCGTAACTCAAAGAGGTTCTTCGGAGAAAAGTGTGGGGAATAATGCCACACATCCCTCCAACCCACCACCATGGGCAACTAACAGACCTACAGATGTTCTGATTGCTTTCCAATCAAGGTCTAACAATGAACAAAACACTTTCATTTATATAAACAAGCACAGAAAATACACACACTCACATGCACCAGACACTGTGAGAAAATCAGCCCCCCAGAAGAAAGAGACCAAACTGAGTACTAAGAGCAAAGAGTCCCCACTAAGAGTTAATATGGCTTATAGAACATAAATTTAACAGAGAACTTCTGATAAAACAAGATCATGTGAAACATACTATTTTCACAATTTGCTTTTTAAAATTTAACCACATACTGTGGGCAACTTTTCATTTATATCTCCACCAACATCTTTTTAATAGTTCTATATTATTCTCTGTGTGTGTGTGAAATGAATTTTCTTTAAAAATGAAAAGAAAGGGGCTTCCCTGGTGGCGCAGTGGTTAAGAATCCGCCTGCCAAGGCAGGGGACACAGGTTCGAGCCCTGGTCTGGGAAGATCCCACATGCAACAGAACAACTAAGCCCGTGCGCCACAACTACTGAGCCCATGAGCCACAGCTACTGAGCCGGTGCACCTAGAGACCATGCTCTGCAACAAGAGAAGCCACCGCAATGAGAAGCCCATGCACTGCAACGATGAGTAGCTCGCCGCAACTAGAGAAAGCATGCATGCAGTAATGAAGACCCAACACAGACAAAAATAAATAAATTTTCTTAAAAATGAAAAGAAAAAGGAAGAGTCAAAGTACTAATCTTTCAGTAGACTACAGATTTGCATTGGCACTAGCCACATCCGCTCAAACAAAAACCCAAAAGCATATAGAGAAGATATATACTTTACTCACCATAAATCTAGTTTTTGTAGAAATAATTAAGGCTTGTTTAAAATGAAGGGGACCTGGGACTTCCCTGGTGGCGCAGTGGTTAAGACTCCACACTCCCAATGCAGGGGGCCCGGATTCGATTCCTGGTCAGGGAACTAGAGCCGACATGAATGCCACAACTAAGAGTTCACAGGCCACAACTAAGGAGCCCACGTGCCGCAACTAAGAAGGCAGCGAGCTTCAACTAAGGAGCCTGCCTGCTGCAACTAAGACCAGTGCAACCAAATAAATGAATAAACAAATATTAAAAAAATAAAAATAAAGTGATGGGGACCCTTCACACAAAACACTGAAAATAAATCCCTGGTGGATTTGCTTACCCACTTTTCTAAGTCAGAATGATATCATGAAACGATCACCACAATAACTCACAATAATAACATCCATCACCATACGTAGATATCAAATTATTTTTTCTTGTGATGATAACTTTTAAGATCAACTTTTTAGCAACTTCCAAATATACAATACAGTATTATTAACTACAGTTACCACACTGTACATTATATCCCTATTACATACTTATGCTATAGCTGTAAGTTTGCGCTTTTTAACCCCCTTCACCCATTGCATCCCCGCCCCCCTCTTCTGCTGCTGGCAATCACCAATCTGTCCTCTGTACCCATGAGCTCGGTTGTTTCTTTTGTCTTTTGCTTTGGTTTTTGTTGTTGTTATTTTTAGATTCTACATAAAGTGAGATTATATGGTATTTGTCTTTCTTTGCGTGACTTGTTTCATTTCAGCATAATGCCCTCAAGGTCTATCCAGGTTGTAAATTCCAAGATTTCCTTCATTTTTAATGACTGAAGAATATTCATATATATATATATATATATATATATATATATATTCCACAATTTCTTTATCCATTCATCCGTCAGTGGACACTTACATTACTTCCATATCTTGGCTACTGTAAATAATGCTTCAATGAATATGGGGGTATATATATCTTTTCAAGTTAGTGTTTTCATTTTTTTCGCATAAATGCCCAGAAATAGAATTGCTGGATCCTGTGGTAGTTTTAACTTTTTAAGAACCTCCATACGGTCTTCTATGGTGGCTGCACCAATGTACATTCCCTCCAACAGTGCACAAGGGCTCCCTTTTCTTCACATCCTCACCAACACCTGGTATTTTTTTGTCTTTTTGATAACAGCCATTCTGACAGGTGTGAGGTGATATCTCATTGTGCTTCGATTTGCCTTTTCCTAATGATTAACAATGTTGGGCACATTTTCATGTACCTGTTGACCATCTGTACATCTTCTTTGGAAAAATAACCAGTCAGATCTTCTGACCATTTTCTAATCAGGTTGTTTGTTTTTCTGATTTTGAGTTGTACAAAAAGGATTAATTCCTGAACCCAATATAGTTTTAAGTACTTAAGAACTAAACTGAAATAGGTATCCTGAGCATTATAATAAATTTCTCTGACAATGAATAAAGTCCTAAAGATTAGATCTCACACAATGTTTCCATGTATTAGGGTTTCCTACTATTTCCACAGACACAATTTTACTCTGCAGTTATTTTAAAAATAAATAAAACCTTTGTTATAGTTAAAATGGCACTTTAAAAGAATCAAAATGAGGGAATTCCCTGGCAGTCCAGTGGTTAGGACTCAGCGCTTTCAGTGCCATAGGCCCAGATTCAAGCCTTGGTCGGGGAACTAAGATCCCACCAGCCGCAAGGTGTGGCCAAAAAAATCAAAATGAGAACAGTTTTGAGCTGGTAAAATATATTTACACAACCAAAACACTGAAAAAGAAGGTGAAGTTCACCTTTATTTTTAGGTAACACACATTTTTGGTATGTGGCCAAAGGATAGAGATGTACCTGAAAGTGATTTATACACCGTGGAGTGCTATGTGGAAGTGTGTCCTGTCATTGTTACTGTTTCAGCAGCCACAGAGTGATTTGAGTCCAGCAGAGAGTCTCCAGCAGAAGACTACTTGAACTTTATGATTCATTTATGATTCAGAATCAGATCCGGAAAATAACCCTTTTTAAGAAGAGAAATGCCACTGCTAAATTCAATATGCTTCTCAGACATACTGAATAAAGAATTTCCATTCAAAAACACATCAAAATTTCTAGTGTCTGTCTTATTTGAATATACAGATAGAACAGCTAGTAAACTTTGGATCAAATACATAATATCTAGTTTTTTTAAAAAGCAGTATAGCAAAAACCGCTGATATGAAATGACAAGGTGAAATGTGTTGGGCATATGGTGGACAAATTGAATACATTTTCTAAAAATGTTGAGAAAAAGAATAGAGATGAAAATCAAAAGAGAGTAGATGGTTAATAGAGACTTTAGATTGCAAATTCAATATAAGCATTACAGGTATGAACAAGAAAGGAGAAACAGGGAACAAGCAAGAAGAAAGAAAAAATGAATTAATCAATTGAAAAAAAAATGTTTTCTGATAAAGAAATGCCTAAGATCTCATACCATACACAAAAGTTAACACAAAATGGGGCTTCCCTGGTGGTGCAGTGGTTAAGAATCCACCTGCCAATGCAGGGAACATGGGTTCGAGCCCTGCTCTGGGAAGATGCCACACACCGTGGATCAACTAAGCCCATGTGCCACAACTACTGAGCCTGCACTCTAGAGCCCATGAGCAACAACTACTGAGCCCGCATGCCACAACTACTGAAACCCGCACACCTAGAGCCCATGCTCCACAACAAGAGAAGCCACCACAATGAGAAGCCTGCACACCGCAATGAAGAATAGCCCCTACTCACCGCAACTAGATAAAGCCCGCGCGCAGCAATGAAGACCAAACGCAGCCAAAAATAAAAATAAAATAAAATAAAAATAACCAAAAACTTATAAAAAAGGTAACACAAAATGGTTCACAGACCTAAATGTAAGAGCTAAAACCACAAGACTCTTAGAAGGAAACATCATCCGAGTAAATCTCAGTGACCTCAGGTTAGGCAATGATTTCTTAGGTATGATACCAAAAGTACAAGAGATGAAAGAGAATGACGAGTTGGACTTTATTAAAATTAAAAGTATTTGTGCTTCAAGGGACACCATCAAGAAAGTGATGAGACAACTCACAGAACGGGAAAATATATATCTGCAAATCATTACATCTTACAAGGGACTTGTATCCAGAATATACAGAAAATGACTACAACTTTAAAATTAAAAGATAAATAAACCTATCTGAAAATGATCAAAGGATTGGAATAAATATTTTCTCCAAAAAAAAGACATAAAAATGGCCAATAAGCACATGAAAAGACGCTGAACATCATTAGCCATTAGGGAAATGCAAATCAAAACCATAATGAGATACAACTTCACACACACTAGGATGACTGTTATCAAAAAGACAGACAATAACAAGTGTTGGTGAGGATGTGGAGAAACTGGAACCCTCATACATTGCTGATGGTACAGTCTCCTTGAAAAACAGTCTAGAAGTTCCTCAAAACGTTAAACTTAGAGTAAGTACCATATGAGCCAGCAATTTCACTCCTAGGTATATATTCAAGAGAACTGGAAACACATGTTCATCCAAAACCTTGTTCACAAGGTTTTGGCTGAAACCCAACTCAGCCAAAAATAAAATAAATAAATTTATTTATTAAAAAAAAAAAGCGACTTCAAACCAGGGTGTACTGGGGTCGTTTTCTGAATTATAATAGTGAAAGAAAAGAATTCTTTAAAAAGATGCATTTAATCTATAAAGCAAAAGAAACCAAACTGATCTCAAAGATCTCTTCTGTAGCACAAAATAGGAAGCAGCAGAGTGTGGGAGTTAAGAACACTGTCTTTGGAATCCTTCATTTAACAGATGTTTGTGAAGCACCTGTGACGTGCAAGACCCTGGTTTAGACAGCAGAGAAACAGTGACACATAGGGTCCTACTCCTAGGGATATTTCATTCTAATGTAGGAAGACATCATAAGCAAATAAGATCACTTGAGGTAGCGATGAGTTTTATGAAGAAAATTAAATAAATATAGAGATGAGAAAGTGATTGAAAGTATAGCTTTAAATACAGTGGTCATGGAGGACTCATTTGATGACCCTGTATTATCTTTATAATTGTAAGTTTTTTTTAAGATATATATATTTTTATTGTGAAGACATATTTACTCCCATGCAGTTACTTAATAACCAATGTGAGTTAAAAGCTCCTTCAGTATCTCCAAGGTGTGCAGAAAGGTGCATTACCCAGTGCAAGTTACCCTCCTCACTTAAGGGCATTCTTCTTTGGGGAGGTGGGAATGAAAATGGGCACAGCATTTTAGTTGCTCAACATTATTTACTGTTTACGAAGCCAGGTAAATTACATATAAGTAGACTCCAAACATTCTACTAACACCACAACTAAGCAGCAGAGTATCAAAATGATTAAACCTTAAGCAACTATATTAGAGTCAAAAACTCTACAGCCAAGATTCAAAATACTTATAAAGCAGAAGGGCAATAAACTTCTGATAGGCAGTAAACTTAATTCACAGAACTTTCTTATCCTTCCTTATTCTCTCAGCTGTATGTAACTCGATGAAGTAGGCTTTGTAAATGTGTTCCAACTCCTCCCAGTCAGAGGGTTTGCCATATTCCTAACATTGCATTTTAGAGACTTATTATTTTGATAGATTGGACTTTTAAAAAAATTTTTTAAAGAAGTGTCTTGGAGGGCTTCCCTGGTGGCGCAGTGGTTGAGAGTCCGCCTCCAGATGCAGGGGACACGGGTTTGTGCCCAGGTCCGGGAAGATCCCACATGCCGCAGAGCGGCTGGGCCTGTGAGCCATGGCCGCTGATCCTGCGTGTCCGGAGCCTGTGCTCCACAACGGGAGAGGCCACAACAGTGAGAGGCCCACGTACCGTAAAAAAAAAAAAAAAAAAAAAAGAAGTGCCTTGGCGTATAGTTGATTAAAGATATATTCTTTAGGGACTTCCCTGGTGGTGCAGTGGTTAAGACTCCAGGCTCCCAGTGCAGGGCATTGGGGGTTCGATCCCTGGTCAGGGTACTAGATCCCACATGCATGCTGCAACTAAGAGTTCACATGCCACAACTAAGGAGCCCGCGTGCCACATCTAAGGAGCCAGTGAGTGGCAAATAAGGAGCCCATGAGCCACAACTAAGGAGTCCGCCTGCTGCAACTAAGACCCAGAGCAACCAGATAAATAAATAAATAAATATTTTTAAAAAGATACATTCTTTAAAAAGAATTTTTTTTAATTAATTAATTTATTATTTTTGGTTGCATTGGATCTTCATTGCTGTGTGCAGGCTTTCTCTAGTTGTAGCGAGCAGGGGCTACTCTTTGTTGCGTTGCATGGGCTTCTCATTGCGGTGGCTTCTCTTGTTGCAGAGCACGAGCTCTAGGTGCGCGGGCTTCAGTAGTTTTGGCGTGTGGGCTCAGTAGTTGTGGCCCATGGGCTTAGCTGCTCCACGGCATGTGGGATCTTCCCAGACCAGGGCTCGAACCCATGTATCCTGCACTGGCAGGTAGATTCTTAACCACTGCGCCACGAGGGAAGCCCAAAAATATGTATTCTTTAAAATAAACTCTGTCAGTACAATTCCGATACTAGGGATGTAGAATAAAATTATAAAATATGTTAAAAGAAGATTGCATTTTTACCCAGAAATAAATTGCAAATTAAAAATAACTCACTAGGGCTTCCCTGGCGGCGCAGTGGTTGAGAGTCCGCCTGCTGATGCAGGGGACACGGGTTCGTGCCCCAGTCCGGGAAGATCCCACATGCTGCGGAGCGGCTGGGCCCGTGAGCCATGGCCGCTGAGCCTGCGCGTGCGGAGCCTGTGCTCAGCAACGGGAGAGGCCGCGGCAGTGAGAGGCCCTAGTACCGCTAAAAAAACAAACAAACAAACAAACTAACTCAGTGGGCTTCCCTGGTGGTGCAGTGGTTGGGAATCTGCCTGCTGATGCAGGGGACACGGGTTCAAGCCCTGGTCTGGGAAGATCCCACATGCCGTGGAGCGGCTAGGCCCGTGAACCACAACTACTGAGCCTGTGCGTCTGGAGCCGGAACGGGAGAGGCCACGACAGTAAAAGGCCCGCGCACCGCAATGAAGAATGGCCCCTGCTCGCCGCAAGTGGAGAAAGCCCTCGCACAGATGCAAAGACCCAACAGAGCAAAAATAAATAAATAAATAAAAATACTTTATCAGAAAAAAAAAAAAAAACTCACCAAACACAACACTGTAAATCAACTATACTTCAATAATTAATTAAAATAAAAATAACTCACAATCTTTACAATTATTCACTCCTATATAAAGTTTCCCAAAAAAACCTATTTATCCTTAGCATTTTACCCATAGCATGAATTTATTTATGACTGAAACTAAGCTATTGAAGCTTTAGGTCTGAAGTAAGTCAATATCCTAAGAATCTCATGAAATGAAATACGGCTAAACCATTTAAATAAAACAAAATGGTATAAAATTATTTACCCACCACACACAAGAATACACAAAGACACATTTTGACAAAATTGCATACAGCTTCTGCTACCAGTCAGTCAGGGCACACACAACTAATGTAAAAACAACACTGTCTAGAACACTCTTATTTTAGTTAACAGATACTTCATCCTAAGAAAAAGAAAGAATAAAAGAAATAAGCAAATAAACAAGTATACAGAAAATGTAACAGAAGAGAAGCCCCAGGTTCACTTGCATATGCATCCCAGGCTCCTTAGTTATCGCAATGTGTAAAATCAGATGTAAAATATGATGTGGAGTAAGGTATACAAGACCATCTAACAAAACAGCTCTCTCAACTTGAGTAAAACAATATAAGTTATCCTCTTCTGTTGTTTTCTCACCTGAGAATGAAGAAAAGAAGCATGATCATCTCTAGTACAGATATTTATATAACATTCTATCCATAACTTTTCAGAAACTTACCACACATCAGCCATGGAAAAAAAAGATACAGAACTAGATAAAAGTTTAAGGCATCAAGAGTCCACTAACCTTAACCCGTTGAACAGTTGCTTAGATTTATCCAGAAGGTAACAAAAATCTGTAACTGTTTTCCTCTCTCCCTGTGGGATGTCATCTTCAGCACCTCCAGAGGACATGATTTCTTTAAGAGCAAATTCAGTCCTGTAAGAAAACATATGTCTATTTACCAAGTAGGTGAAAATAAAAAGAGAAACAGACCTTAGTTATATCATCTGATAGCATTTTTTTAATTATAGAGACATCTTCTGATTACAATCAAATCATCAAAATAATTTAAGTATAAGATGGTGTGGAAGAATAGACAATCTCATATTGTGGGTGGGAATGAAAATTGGTACATCCATTTTAAAAAGCAGTTTTTATATTATTTCATCCAATAAATGTTATTTGAATGGCTAAAATGTTCCAGGCACTCCTCTACATGGTTAAGAATAAAAAATGTTGAACCTTTTAACCTATTTATCTATTTTATCCATTCTGTATATCTGTCCCAGAAAATGATCCTACAAATGGAAAACCCTTTGTCCACAGAGATATTATTTTTGGTACCATAGTATTTAAAAGCTGTTATGAAACTAAAAAAAAACCAAAGAGGGAAATGGCTAAGTACTTCATAGAACACTAATGACTACACTCTACCCTATCACTAACTTACAGTTATACTTAAGATGATAAAGCAATAATATGGATATACTTCAGTATAAAAGGGATATAAAAACCACATGCACACAAACACACACATGTACATATATTTGAAAGCTATTTATTACTGAATCCAAGCTATCTTCCCATGTAATCAATCATGTTAATCAGCCATTTTAAAAACAGCAAGTTGCCAGATAGTATACATAGTATGAACCTATGCTAAAGAAAAAAAAATTCATTTGTATTCACACACAGATAGAAGTCCCTGGGACAACACAGGGAAATCTGGTCCCAGTGCAGGGTGAAAAAATAGGCAGAGCAGACAAGGACCAGACACCAGAGATGGTAGTTGGGGGTGGTACAGTTATTTTGGCAAATATTTTTCTCTCCAACATTGTCTTAAACAGACAATTGCGGTTGCAAGGCAGGAAAATTGTAGCAAGCCTAGAACTGTCAAGGGGCTGCAGGGTAACATATGGGTGGCACTGCAGCCAGCTGCTGGGGAAGTAGTTTACAACACGCATTGACAGTACTGGGTGGTCCTGCACGTTCACAAGTTCCTTCTTCGCACAACCTCTTTCCGCATGTCATGGAGTAGGTGGTTTTAACAAAAAGAAACAGACCTTGAAAAGTGCAGAGTCTGGGAAGGGATTCCACACTACAGTGATCCTGGGTAAGTCATCTCCCACACTCAACAACCCCCTGCCTTCATTCTCTAAACCCAGAAGGAGATGCAGAAACGAGGCAGAAACTGTACTTTCTCCAGCCCTCCCCATATAGTTCATGAGCCAAGGTGGCTAATATCCCCAGGACACAGGAGTTTACAGGAGAAAAACACAAAATCAAAGTTCAAAATAAACAAATTCAATAAGAAAGGATATTAGATATAAAGCAGGAAGAAAATATCATAATGAAGCAAATAAAAATACTGGGTATGAAAAATATAATCAATGAAATAAACTTAGTAGATGGATAAACTAAATAACAGAAAAGATACAGCTGAACAAATTAATTAGCTAAAACGTCAGGTTTAAGGTACTCTGCCAAAAGACATCAGGAAGAGAGAGAATACACAAAAGAAAATTCAAGAGATATGGAAAAGGGAAATGAAGGAAATCAACGTCCACATCATAGCATATAAAGAAGAAAGAAAAAATCATGAGAAGGCAATAAATACTTGCAGAAACAAACTTCTATAAACTTCCCAGAATTAGAGAAAATATAAACCCTCAAACTAAAAGGACTCATAGAATGTTAAAGGAAAGAAAAGAAAGAAATAATCCCACAGCCAGAAATATTAAAGTGAAACTTAAGAATCCAAAGAAGCCCTCTCCCATTCCCAAACTATCCAGTCCTACAGCCATTAGGTGGGGCAGAGCATAGCAGGTGTCCATACAGAGGGTAGCCTCCTGGGTATCAGAGCACAAATTGTGAGGAGACCATCAACATCCATACAAAGGGCCAGCTTGCATGGGATGGTGGAGCCTGAGTGCAGTGAGAAGGGTAACCACGAATGGGGACTGGCATGGGGAGTGAGAGCCTGAGCAGGGTGAGGAGGGCATGTCCACATGGAAGAGTTCAGAGGTAGAGAGAGATCTGTCATATATAGCGGATTCATCAAATAAGAAAATCTACTAAGGAAAAGGGGACCCAGAGTTCTCTCTGTAAGAGAAAGAAAACACAAACATGGAAAGGGAAAAGGTTAGAATGAACCCTGTGGATTGAAACTGGAGGTATGGGTAAACTAATGGATGTTTAAAAAGAGTGATATATCTCTCAGCTCCCTTAATGACATTCTGAGTGTGGTTGGCGTATTTTCAGAGAGGGAGAGGAAGGTGCTCCTAAAGCACGACAGACTGGCCCACAGTGGCCACTCTGTTCCTAGAAGTGCAACAGCTTCCGTCTGCATCTGGGGTTTCACCAACCCTCTCTTGTTTTTCCTTTCCCAGCCAAGGCCACTTCTGATGCCATTTCCAAGACCTACCTTTACCTCACTCCTGATCTCTGGAAAGAAATAGTGTTCACCAAGTATCCATATTAGGAATTCACTAACCATCTTGTAAAGACCCACACAGAGTTTCTGTGCAGAGGACCCAGGCTCCAGCTGTAGCCACCACATATTTTTATATGAGAAAAGTAAAGTGAATGAAGCCAGTTAAAAACAAAATGAGAGACATAAACGTCTGGGGGGGGAGGGGGCGGCGTGATGTGTACGTAAGTATACTCCCCAGTTCTGTAAATCTGTCTAGTGAGAGGGCCTGGAAACAGTGACCATTCCCCCCAAGACCCCCACCAATGGTATGAACATAACTAGCACCCAAATCTTGGCTTCTAACACCATTCTCCAATAAAGGGAACCAGAGCTCCTTGGAGAATTGTAATTGTCTAATTACAGCCCTGGAGCAGAAAAAGTACAAGATGAATCTGGAATATCCTGTGCCTGAGAGCAACAAAGTGCTCAAAGAATGATAGACACATAAGAAAAGGATATAGGACTTAAGTGTCCATCAACAGATGAATGATAAAGAAAATGTGGTATATGTACACAATGGAATATTATTCAGCCATAAAAGGGGAAGTCCTGCTATGTGCAACAACATGGATGGACCTTGACAGCATTATGCTAAGTTAAATAAGTCACACAGAGAAAGACATATACTGTATGATCTTACTTATATGTGGAATCTTACAGAAAAAAACAAACTCATAGAAACAGAATAGATTGGTGGTTTCTGGAAGTGGGGGTGGGGAGTGATAGAAAACTGTGAAGGTGGTCGAAGGGTACAAACTTCCACTTATAAGATAAATAAGTTCTGGGGATGTAATCTACAATATGGTGACTATAGCTAACAATATTGTATTATACATTTGAAAGCTGCCAACAAAGTAGATCTTAGTTCTTATCACAAGAAAAATATTTTTGTAATTGTGTGAGGTGATGGATGATAACCAAACTTATTGTGGTAATCATTTTGCAGTATACAATACATCAAATCATTATGTGTACACCTTAAACTAATAGAATGTTATATGTTAATGACATCTCAATAAAACTGGGATAAATAAATGAATAAAAAATAAAATCAAGCATTACAAAAGGACCTAGGATCTAGCTTGAGGGAGCATCCACTAGCCAAATTGGGGATAATTTCATCATCAAAACAAATAATGATAGTAATGGATTATAACCTATTAAATAAAATAAATGATAAAGCAATACTGACATAAGTGAATGAATAAATGTAAAGTTTGATAGTGAATGGGATAGTTTCAGAGTACTTGCCCACAAAATACACATTAATTCCAAAAGGAAAAAGTAACATCACAACAATGAAATCTGGCAGACATTACCTTGATTAAGTGACCAAAATGAACATCATTCATAATCAGACAAATCAAAGTCCTCTACCACCTGATAGGATGAGAAGTGATTTTCCTGACAAAGAGACCTAATCATGAGGAAACAGACAAAACCAAATTGGGAGAGATATTCTACAAAATAACCAAACTGTAATCTTCAAATATGTCAAGGATATTCCCCCAAAGAAAAGGGAAGACTGAAGTGCGATGCCTGATTCAGAGCTGGATCTTTCTGCTGCAAAGGATGTTATTGGGACAAGTGGTGAAGCTTGAATGGAATCTGAGAAATAGATGGTAGTAATACATCAATGTTAATTAGAAAAAAATATGAAACCTGGAATTCCCTGGCAGTCCAGTGGTTAGGACTCTGCACTTCCACTTCAGGGGCCACAGGTTCAATCCCTGGTCAGGGAGCTAAGATCCTGCATGCCGCGCAGTGTGCCACGCCCCCCCTCAAAAAAAAGAAAGAAAGAAAAAAACCTTACCAGTAACCAATGGAAGAAAACCCTAATACAACAAAGTTAGCACATTAAAAATATACTAATTATTTAGCACACTAAATGTGTCAACAGATGAATGGATAAAAAAGATGTGGTATATATATATATATATATATATATATATATATATATATATATATATACACAATAGAATATTACTCAGCCATAAAAAAGAATGAAATAATGCCATTTGCAGCAACCTAGAGATGAACCTAGAGATTATCATACTAACTGCAGTCAGACAGAGAAAGACAAATATCATATGATATCAATTACATGTGGAATCTAGAAAATGATACAAATGAACTTATTAACAAAACAGAAACAGACCCACAGACATAGAAAACAAACTTACCATTACCAAAGGGGAAGGGGAGGGATCAATTAGGAGTTTGATATTAGCAGATATAAACTACTATATATAGAATAAACAACAAAGTCCTACTGTATAGCACACAGAACTATATTCAATATCTTATAATAAACCAT
Source organism: Phocoena sinus (assembly GCF_008692025.1). Classification (NCBI taxonomy): domain Eukaryota; kingdom Metazoa; phylum Chordata; class Mammalia; order Artiodactyla; family Phocoenidae; genus Phocoena; species Phocoena sinus. The sequence goes on along the minus strand of NC_045768.1, from coordinate 10,334,849 downwards.
AATGGAAAAAGAATATGAAAATGAATATATATAATACCTACTTTGTTGTACACCAGAAGTTAATACAACATTGTAAGTCAACTATACTTCAATTAAGAAATAATATGCTGCAACTAAGACCCGGTGCAGCCAAATAAATAAATAAATATTTTTTAAAAACAAAAATAATAATAATAAAAAAGAAAAGTCTATAAAATTTTCAAAAGGCAAAATAAAGTAATGAACATACAAAAAAATACACTAATTACTGCAGTTGAGTATACACTGAAACCAGCATATTCACGAGGTGCAGTGGAAAATAGTGCAGACCCTTGAGATTCACTGTATGTATCGGGGGATACATTTATTCTTTCTATTAGACTCAGCAATTACACTTCTGGAAACTTATCTTAAGGAACATGTTAACCATCATTACTGATAAATTACTCATAACACAGGGAACTGGTGTTCCCCTCCACCCTCCACTCTCACATAATTACCTATTTTTCAACCTCACTGAAATATGGGCAAGTCTCTGAACCAATTCTACTCTTACATAACATCACAATTTTACACGTTATTCTCTTCGCCTATTTTGGTCACCTGGCAAGTTTATATTCATAGTTTAAGACATTACTCAAATGACACCTTTTCAGACTTTCCTTGAAAACCTAATCTCTCCCTGGCACTTACATATGATCAAGTCAGTAGAGGCTTCTCCAGTGACACCATAAAAAGTTATACATGAAACAACTGTTTGTTAAAAAAAGTCTGTCTCACTGTCTACACCTACACTGTCCGAAACTATAGTTACTGGCCACATGTGGCTACTGAGACCTGAAACATGGCTACTCTAAGTTGGGATATGTTGTAAATGTAAAATACACCAAATTTAGAAGATTTAGCATGAAAAAAGATGTAAAAATCTCAGTAATAATTTTTATATTGTTACATGTTGAAATAATGTTTTGGTTATTTAGTAAAATAAAATACATTATTAAAATTAGTTTCATCAGTTTCTTTTTACTTTTTAATCTGATCATATTTCTTTTTCCACCAATTTTATTTTATTATTATTTTTTTATTGAAGTATAATTGATTTACAATGTTGTGTTAGCTTCTGGTATACAGCAAAGTGATTCAGTTACACATAAATATACATACTCTTCTTCATATTGTTTTCCATTATGGTTTATTACAAGATATTGAATATAGTTCCCTGTGTTACACAGTAGGACCTTGTGGTTTATCTGTTTGTTTGTTTTAATGTCGGTTCATTGGTTTGTTTATTTATTTATTTTTGGCTGTGTTGGGTCCCCATTTCTGTGCGAGGGCTTTCTCCAGCTGAGGCAAGCAGGGGCCACTCTTCATCGCGGTATGCGGGCCTCTCACTATCGTGGCCTCTCTTATTGCGGAGCACAGGCTCCAGACACACAGGCTCCAGACACACAGGCTCCGTAGTTGTGGCTCACGGGCCTAGTTGCTCCGCGGCATGTGGGATCTTCCCAGACCAGGGCTCGAACCCGTGTCCCCTGCATCGGCAGGCAGATTCTCAACCACTGCACCACCAGGGAATCCTAGTTTATCTGTTTTATATGTAGTAGTTTTTATCAGCTAATCCCAAACTCCTAATTTATCCTCCCAACTTTCCCCTTTGGTAACCATAAATTTGTTGGGTTTTCTTTTTCGCTATGTCTGTGAGTCTGTTTCTGTTTTGTAAATAAGTTCATTTGTATCATTTTTTAGATTCCACACATTAAGTGATATCATATGATATCTTTGTCTGATTTACTTCACTTAGTATGATAATCTCTAGGATCATTCATGGCATTATTTCATTATAAATGGCATTTTATGGCATTAATAATAATAATAATTAATAAATACTAATAAATAAATGGCATTATTTCATTCTTTTTTATGGCTGAGTAATATTCCACGGTATATATATACCACATCTTTTATCCATTCATCTGTCGATGGACATTTCGGTTGCTTCCATGTCTTGGCTATTGTAAATAGTGCTGCGATGAACATTGGGGTGCATGCATCTTTTTGAATTTAGAGTCTGCTCCAGCTACATGCCCAGGAGTTGGACTGCTGGATCACATGCCAACTCTATTTTTAGTTTTTTAAGGAACTTCCATACTGTTCTCCATAGTGGCTGCACCATTAATGTGATTATATTTCTATCAAACAGATATAAAGCTGTCAATATTCATAGATGATACAAACCTCTCCACAGAAATTTCAGAAGAACCTACAGATAAATTATTAGAATTAACCAGTGAAATTAGCAAAGTTGCTGGATATAAGGTGAACTATAAAAAGGCAACTGGAAAGGGGACCTTCAAGATGGTAGAGGAGTAAGATGTGGAGATCACCTTCCTCCCAACAAATACATCAAAAATACATATACATGTGGAACAACTCCTACAGAACATCTACTGAACGTCGGCAGAAGACCTCAGACTTTCCAAAAGGCAAGAAACTCCCCATGTACCTGGGTAGGGGAAAAGAAAAAAGAAAGAACAGAGACAAAATAGGGACAGGACCTGCACCTCTGGGAGGGAGCTGTGAAGGAGGAAAAGTTTCCACACACTAGGAAGCCCCTTCACTAGTGGAGACGGGGGGTGGGGTGGGCAGCGGGGGGATGCTTGGGAGCCACGGAGGAGAGCACAGCAATAGGGGTGCAGAGGGCAAAGCGGAGAGATTCCTGCACAGAGGATCAGTGCCAACCAGCCTGAGAGGCTTGTCTGCTCACCCACTGGGACGGGTTGGGGCTGGGAGCTGAGGATCGGGCTTTGGAGGTCAAACCCCAGGGAGGGGACTGGGGTTGGCTGTGTGAACACTGACTGAAGGGGGCTACTGCACCACAGCTAGCTGGGAGGGAGCCCAGGAAAAAGTCTGGAACTGCCTAAAAGGCAAGAGACCATTGTTTCGGGGTGCGTGAGGAGAGGGGATTCCTTCCTTGTCTGCCCAAAGAAAGCAGAGCACCGCCTAAATGAGCTTCAGAGAAGGGTGCGAGCTGCGCTATCAGCTCAGACCGCAGAGATGGCCATGAAATGTTAACGCTGCTGCTGCAGCCACCAAGAATCCCACTATCCACACCTCCCTGGGAGTCTGTGCAGTCCATCACTGCCAGTGTCCCGTGACCCAGGGACAAATTCCCCAGGAGAACACACGGCAGGCCTCAAGCTGTTGCAACGTCATGCTGGCCTCTGCCGCCGCAGGCTTGCCCCGTATTCCAATTATAACTACAGTACCCCTCCCTCCCCCTGGCCTGAATGAGCAAGAGCCCCCTAATCAGCTGCTGCTTTAACCACGTCCTATCTGGATGGGAACTGATGCCTGAGGGCGACCTACACACAGAGGCAGGGCCAAATCCAAAGCTGAACCCCAGGAGCTGTGCGGAGAAAGAAGAGAAAGGGAAATCTCTCCCAGCAGCCTCAGGAGCAGCGGATTAAATCCCCACAATTAACTTGATGTACGCTGCATCTGTGGAATACCTGAACAGACAACGAATCATCCCAAAATTGAGGCAGCAGACTTTGGCAGCAACTGTAGACTAGGGGTTTGCTGTCTGTGACTGATTTGTTTCTGATTTTTATGTTTACCTTAGGACAGTTTTTAGCGCTTGTTATCATTGGTGGATTTGTTTATTGGTTTGGTTGCTCTCTTCTTTTTTGTATTATTATTTTTGTATTTTTTATTTTAATAATATTTTTTCTTTCTTTTTTTCCCCCTTTTCTTCTGAGCCATGTGGCTGACAGGGTCTTGTTGCTCTGGCCTGGTGTCTGGCCTGAGCCTCTGAGGTGGGAGAGCTGAGTTCAGTACACTGGACTACCAGAGCCCTCTCAGTCCCACGTAATATCAATCGGTGAGAGGTCTCCCAGAGATCTCCGTCTAAACACTAAGACCCAGCTCCATCCAATGATCAGCAAGCTCCAGTGCTGGACGCCCCATGCCAAGCAACTAGCATGACAGGAACACAACCCCACCCCTGAGCAGAGAGGTTGCCTAAAATCGTACTAAGTTCACAGACACCCCAAAACACACCACTGGACACAGCCCTGCCCACCAGAAAGACAAGATCCAGCCCCACCCACCAGAACACTGGCACCAGTCCCCTCCACCAGGAAGCCTACACAAGCCACTGAACCAACCTCACCCACTGGGAGCAGACACCAAAAGCAACGGGAACTACGAACCTGCAGCCTGCGAAAAGGAGACACCAAACACAGTTAAACAAAATGAGAAGACAGGGAAATATGCAGCAGATGAAGAGGCAAGGTAAAAACCCACTGGACCAAACAAATGAAGAGGAAACAGGCAGTCTACCTGAAAAAGAATTCAGAGTAATGATAGTAAAGATGATCCAAAACCTTGGAAATAGAACGGAGAAAATACAAGAAATGTTTAACAAGACCTAGAAGAACTAAAGAGCAAACAACAATGATGAACAACACAATAAATGAAATTAAAAATTCTCTAGAAGGAATCAACAGCAGAATAACTGAGGCAGAAGAACAGATAAATGACCTGGAAGACAAAATAGTGGAAATAACTACTGAAGAGCAGAATAAAGAAAAAAGAATGAAAAGAATTGAGTACAGTCTCAGAGACCTCTGGGACAACATTAAACGCACCAACATTTGAATTATAGCGGTCCCAGAAGAAGAGAAAAAGAAAGGGTCTGAGAAAATATTTGAAGAGATTATAGTTGAAAACTTCCCTACTATGGGAAAGGAAATAGCCAATCAAGTCCAAGAAGTGCCGAGAGTCCCATACAGCATAAACCAAGGAGAAATACGCCAAGACACATATTAAGCAAACTATCAAAAATTAAATACAAAGAAAAAATATTAAAAGCATAAAAGGAAAAGCAACAAATAACATACAAGGGAATCCCCATAAGGTTAACAGCTGATCTTTCAGCAGAAACTCTGCAAGCCAGAAGGGAGTGGCAGGACATATGTAAAGAGATGAAAGGGAAAAACCTACAACCAACATTACACTACCCAGAAAGGATCTCATTTAGATTTGACGGAGAAATTAAAACCTTTACAGGCAAGCAAAAGTGAAGAGAATTCAGCACCACCAAACCAGCTTTACAACAAATGCTAAAGGAACTTCTCTAGGCCGGAAACACAGAGAAGGAAAAGACCTACAAAAACAAACCCAAAATAACTAAGAAAATGGTAATACGAACATACATATCAATAATTACCTTAAATGTAAATGGTTTAAAGCTCCAACCAAAATACACAGACTGGCTGAATAGATACAAAAACAAGCCCCATATATATGCTGTCTACAAGAGACCCACTTCAGACCTAGGGACACATACAGACTGAAAGTGAGGGGATGAAAAAAGATATTCCATGCAAATGGAAATCAAAAGAAAGCTGGAGTAGCAACTCTCATATCAGACAAAATAGACTTTAAAATAAAGACTATTACAAGAGACAAAGAAGGACACTACATAATGATCAAGGGATCAATCCAAGAAGATATAACAATTGTAAATATTTATGCACCCAACACAGGAGCACCTCAATACATAAGGCAAATACTAACAGCCATAAAAGGGGAAATCGACAGTAACACAATCATAATAGGGGACTTTAACACCCCACTTTCACCAATGGACAGATCATGCAAAATGAAAATAAATAAGGAAACACAAGCTTTAAATGACATATCAAACAAGATGGACTTAATTGATACTTATAAGACATTCCATCCAGAAACAACAGAAGACACTTTCTTCTCAAGTGCTCGTGGAACATTCTCCAGTATAGATCACTTCTTGGGCCACAAATCAAGCCTTGGTAAATATAAGAAAATTGAAATTGTATCAAGTATCTTTTCTGAACGTTATGAGACTAGATATCAATTACAGGAAAAATACTGTAAAAAAGGGCTCTCCTGGTGGCGCAGTGGTTCAGAGTCTGCCTGCTGATGCACGGGACATGGATTCATGTCGCGGTCTGGGAAGATACCATATGCCGCGGAGCAGCTGGGCCCGTGAGCCATGACCGCTGAGCCTGTGCATCCTGAGCCTGTGCTCCGCAACGGGAGAGGCCACAACAGTGAGAGGCCCGCGTACCGCAAAAAAAACAAAACAAAAAAAAACCTAAAAAATACAAACACATGGAGGCTAAACAATATGCTACTAAATAACCAAGAGATCACTGAAGAAATCAAAGAGGAAATCAGAAAATACCTAGAAACAAATGACAATGAAAACACGATGACCCAAAACCTATGGGATGCAGCAAAAGCAGTTCTAACAGGGAAGTTTACAGGAATACAATCCTACCTCAAGAAACAAGAAAAATCTCAAATAAATAACCTAACCTTAAACCTAAGCAATAAGAGGAAGAAGAACAAAAAAACCCCAAACTTAGCAGAAGGAAAGCAATCATGAAGATAAGATCAGAAATAAAGAAATGAAGGAAACAATAGCAAAGATCAATAAAACTAAAAGCTGGTTCTCTGAGAAGATAAACAAAATTGATAAACCATTAGCCAGACTCATCAAGAAAAAAAGGGAGAAGACTCAAATCAACAGAATTAAAAATGAAAAAGGAGAAGTAACAACTGACACTGCAGAAATACAAAGGATCATGAGAGATTACTACAAGCAACTATATGCCAATAAAATGGACAACCTGGAAGAAATGGACAAATTCTTAGAAAAGCACAACCTTCCAAGACTGAACCAGGAAGAAACAGAAAATATAAACAGACCAATCACAAGCACTGAAATTGAAACTGTGATTAAAAATCTTCCAACAAACCAAAGCCCAGAACCAGATGGATTCACAGGCGAATTCTATCAAACATTTAGAGAAGAGCTAACACCTATCCTTCTCAAACTCTTCCAAAATATAGCAGAGGCAGGAACAATCCCAAACTCATTCTACGAGGCCCCCATCACCCTGATACCAAGACCAGACAAAGATGTCACAGAAAAGAAAACTACAGGCCAATATCACTGATGAACACAGATGCAAAACTCCTCAACAAAATACTAGCAAACAGAATCCAACAGCATATTAAAAGGATCATACACCATGATCAAGTGGGGTTTATCCCAGGAATGCAAGGATTCTTCAATATATGCAAATCAATCAATGTGATACACCATATTAACAAACTGAAGGAGAAAAACCATATGATAATCTCAATAGAAGCAGAAAAAGCTTTTGACAAAATTCAACACCCATTTATGATAAAAACTCTCCAAAAGTGGGCATAGAGGGAACCTACCTCAACATAATAATGGCCATATATGACAAACTGAAAGCCAACATCATTCTCAATGGTGAAAAACTGAAACCATTTCCTCTAAGATCAGGAACAAGACAAGGTTGCCCACACTCACCACTATTATTCAACAAAGTTTTGGAAGTTTTAGCCACAGCAATCTAAGAAGAAAAAGGTATAAAAGGAATCCAAATCGGAAAAGAAGAAGTAAAACTGTCACTGTTTGCAGACGACATGATACTATACATAGAGAATCCTAAAGACGCTACCAGAAAACTACTAGGGCTAATCAGTGAATGTGGTAAAGTAGCAGGATACAAAATTAATGCACAGAGATCTCTTGCATTCCTATACACTAATGATGAAATATCTGAAAGTGAAATTAAGGAAACACTCCCATTTACCATTGCAACAAAAAGAATAAAACACCTAGGAATAAACCTACCTAAAGAGACAAAAGACCTGTATGCAGAAAACTACAAGACACTGATGAAAGAAATTAAAGATGATACCAACAGATGGAGAGATATACCATGTTCCTGGATTTGAAGAATCAACATTGTGAAAATGACTATACTACCCAAAGTAATCTACAGATTCAATGCAATCCCTATCAAACTACCAATGGCATTTTTCACAAAAATGAACAAAAAATTTTTGTTTTGCTCATTATAACAAACAAAAAATCACACAATTTGTATGGAAACACAAAAGAACCCGAATAGCCAAAGCAATCTAGAGAAAGAAAAACGGAGCTGGAGGAATCAGGCTCCCTGACTTCAGACTACACTACAAAGCTACAGTAATCAAGACAGTATGGTACTGGCACAAAAACAGAAATATAGATCAATGGAACAGGACAGAAAGCCCAGAGATAAACCCACACACAAATGGTCACCTTATCTTTGATAAGGGAGGCAAGAATATACAATGGAGAAAAGACAGCCTCTTCAGTAAGTGGTTCTGGGAAAACTGGACAGCCAACTGGACAGCTACATGTAAAAGAATGAAATTAGAACACTCCCTAACACCGTATACAAAAATAAACTCAAAATGGATTAAAGACCTAAATGTAAGGTCAGACACTATAAAACTCTTAGAGGAAAACATAGGCAGAACACTCTTTGCCATAAATCACAGCAAGATCCTTTTTGACCCACCTCCTAGAGAAATGGAAATAAAAACAAAAATAAACAAATGGGACCTAATGAAACTTCAAAGCTTTTGCACATCAAAGGAAACCATAAACAAGGTGAAAAGACAACTCTCAGAATGGGAGAAAATATTTGCAAACGAAGCAGCTGACAAAGGATTAATCTCCAAAATATACAAGCAGCTCATGCAGCTCAATATCAAAAAAACAAACAATCAAATCCAAAAATGGGCAGAAGATGTAAAGAGACATTTCTCCAAAGAAGATATACAGATTGCCAGCAAACACATGAAAGGATGCTCAACCTCACTAATATTGGAGAAATGCAAATCAAAACTGCAATGAAGTATCACCTCACACCAGTCAGAATGGCCATCATCAAAAAATCTACAAACAATAAATGCTGGAGAGGGTATGGAGAAAAGGGAACCCTCCTGCACTGTTGGTGGGAATGTAAATGGATACAGCCACTACGGAGAACAGTACGGAGGTTCCTTAAAAACTAAAAATAGAACTACCATATGACCCAACAATCCCAATACTGGGCATATACCCTGAGAAAACCATAATTCAGAAAGAGTCGTGTACCACAACGTTCATTGTGGCACTATTTACAATAGCCAGGACATGGAAGCAATCTAACTGTCCACCGACAGATGAATGGATAAAGAAGATGTGGCACATATACACAATGGAATATTACTCAGCCATAAAAAGAAACGAAATCGAGTTATTTGTAGTGAGGTGGATGGACCTAGAGTCTGTCATACAGAGTGAAGTAAGTCAGAAAGAGAAAAACAAATACTGTATGCTAACACATATATATGGAATCTAAAAGAAAAAAAAAAAGGTTCTGACGAACTTAGGGGCAGGACAGGAATAAAGACGCAGACATAGAGAATGGACTTGAGGACAAGGGGAGGGGGAATGGTAAGCTGGGACAAAGTGAGAGAGTAGCACTGACATATATACACTACCAAAGGTAAAATAGATAGCTAGTGGGAAGCAGCCGCATAGCACAGGGAGATCAGCTCGGTGCTTTGTGACCACCTAGAGGAGTGGGATAGGGAGTGTGGGAGGGAGACGCAAGAGGGAGGGGATATGGGGATATATGTATACATATAGCTGATTCACTGTGTTATACAGCAGAAACTAACACAACATTGTAAAGCAATTATACTCCAATAAAGATATTTCTAAAAAATTTAAAAAAATAAAAAGGCAACTGTATTTCTATATCCTAAGATAAATAATTAGAAAGTGAAACTTTAAAGAAAATTAAAGCATTGACATTAGCACCAAATAATACCAAATAACTAGGAATAAATATAATGCAGATGTGTAAGACCTCATCACAGAAGACTGTAAAACTCTGAGAGGTAAATTAAAGAAAAATTAATAGAAAATTAAGAATATGCCATTTTTTTTACTGGAAGCTTGAAAATTATAAACACATCAATTCTCCCTAAATTGGTCTACAGATTTAATGCAGTACTAATCAAAATCTTAATAAACTTATTCAGAATTGTGGTAATAGACAAGTTGATTCTATAATTTATATGGAAATGCCAAGAGCCAACAGCAGCTAAATTAATCTTGAAGAACAACAAGATGGGAAGACTTACTCCACTGGATATCAAAAATTTTATAAAGTTCCAGGATTGAAGACTGTGGTACTGGTGCAGGAAGAGAAAAGCAGACCAATATGACAGAACAGAGTTGAGAAATGACCCACAAGTAAACAGATACTCGATTTATAACAAAGGTAGCAGTGTAAAACAATGAGAAAAAATAGGTTATCAAAAAAATAAAAAACAGAAGTAACGAAAGGAAGAGAAAAAGAGCTAGTGTGGGGTCAACTGGATATCTAAATTAAAAGAAAAAACATGAATCCTGAGTCCTACTTATGTCATACACAAAAATAAATTCTAGGTATACTGTGGATATAAATGTAAACGGTAAAATAAAGTAGTACTTATATGATAATATAAGAAGCTATCTTTATGACCATGGGGTAAAAACTGATTTCTTAAACAGATCACCAAAAGTACTCATCATGAAGGAAAAATTGGACAATTTAAAAAACAAAGTATGTATTGTGTTGCTCAAGACACCATTAAGAAAGTGAAAAGACAAGCCACAGAGTAAAAGAAGATGTTTGCAATATATATATTTGACAAAGGACTTGTAACCGAAATAATAAATGAAGAACCCCTATAAATCAGTAAGAAAAAACAATCAATCCAATAAAAAAGGAGACAGTAGGCAAAAGGCTTGAATAGACACTTCACAAAGGGGATGGCCAAATGAAAGGGTGCTGACTTTCATTAGTCGTCAGAGAAATGCAAATTAAAGCCAAACGACACATCTACCAGAATGTCTCGAATAGTTTTTAAAAACCTGACAATCCCACATGTTGGAAGAATGTGCAGGACCATGAGCTACTAGAAAACTATTTAGCAGTATCTACTAATGTGTACTCAGCAACTAGGAAAATATACCAAGAGATATGCACCAAAAGACATTTTGGTGTGTGCACCAAAAGACATTTACAAGTATGTTCACAGAAGTAAAATTTGTAACTGCCAAAATCTGGAAGCAATCAAGTATCTATCAATAATGAGTTAGATAAATAAGTGGAATACTATATAGTATAATGAAAATGAACGCACTACAGCCACCTGCAACAACATGGATGGACCCAGCATAATGCTGAGTGAAAGGAAGCAGACCCAAAAGAACACATATCATATGACTCCAATACACAAGGCACAAAACAGATAAAATTAGACCTTGGTATTTGACAGACTGATCAAGATAGTGGTTACTTTTAGGGAGGAGGCAGGAAATAAGAGGAATGCTAAAAATATTTTATTTTTTGACCTGGAGTTAATGTTGTGAAAATTCATTAAGCCATACATTTATTATGTATAAAGAAAGAAGGAAGAGGAAGGACAAATACCAGACTCAGGTGGTTTTTAAAAGTAAGTTTTACAGGGGCTTCCCTGGTGGCTCAGTGGTTAAGAATCCACCTGCCAATGCAGGGGACATGGGTTCAAGCCCTGGTCCAGGCAGATCCCACATGCCACGGGGCATCTAAGCCCATGCACCACAGCTACTGAGCCTGCACTCTACAGCCTGCAAGCCACAACTACTGAAGCCAGCGTGCCACAACTACTGAGCCCACATGCTGCAACTACTGAAGCCCACATGCCTAGAGCTCGTGCTCCACAACAAGAGAAGCCACCACAATGAGAAGCCCACGTACTGCAACGAAGAGTAGCCCCCACTCACCGCAACTAGAGAAAGCCCATGTGCAGCAGTGAAGACCCAACACAGCTAAAAATAAAATAAAATTTAAAACGTAAGTTTTACCAAACGCTTGAAAAACGTAACACTGAGTATACTTCCCTTCCAAGATTCATTTTAATAAAGCTAATATAATTTTGACACCAAGGGCAAAAGAAGGGCAATACAAAAAAGCAGAACTACAAGACAAAGTCCATATTATATAAACAGTTGTTACTGCCTCAAATGTTTGTAATATTAATTTTGACACCAAGGGCAAAAGAAGGGCAATACAAAAAAGCAGAATAACAAGACAAAGTTCATACTATATAAACAGTTGTTACTGCCTCAAATGTTTGTAATGTTAACAGATTATGGATAATTGAAATTTTAATATAAAGCAGCAAACAAAATTTCACTGGTTTACTACAAAATAAATGGTAAATTAAGACTTATGAATGAAATATATAGGTGTCTATGTCAATTATTTGGGGAAAATACATAATATATGGTAATCTATAAACATTAGTTCTGTAGACATTTATGGGAAGCATATGGGCAAACATACCACATGGGTAACAATAAAAGATGATACAGGGCTTCCCTGGTGGCGCAGTGGTTGAGAGTCCGCCTGCCGATGCAGGGGACACGGGTTCGTGCCCCGGTCTGGGAAGATCCCACATGCTGCGGAGCGGCTGGGCCCGTGAGCCATGGCCGCTGAGCCTGCGCGTCCAGAGCCTGCGCGTCCAGAGCCTGTGCTCCACAATGGGAGAGGCCACAACAGTGAGAGGCCCGTGTACAGCAAAAAAAAAAAAATGATACAAAGAAAAGGACATATTTTGTTGTGGGTTATGTTGTTGTGGGTTAAATTGTGTTGTGGGTTAAATTGTGTCCCCCCGCAAAGAAAAAAAAAGATGTTGAACTTACCCCTTGTACTGTCAATGTAAACTTATTTGGAAATAGGGTGTTTGCAGATATAATTAAGATTTACGTTAACAAGAGGTCATATTGGAATAGAGTAAGCCTTTAATCCAATATGACTAGTATCCTTATAAGCTGAGGAAAAAAGACAGAGACAGACACCCACAGAGAGGAGAATGCCATGTGAAGACACAGACACAGAGGGAAGAGCTAAATGAAGAAAGAGACAGAGATTGGAATTATGTAGCTACAAGCCAAGGAACTGCCAGAAGCTAGACAAGAGGCATGGAACAGATTCTCCCTCTGAGCTTCAAAAAAGGAACCAATTCTGCCAGTACCCTGACTTTGGACTTACGGCCTCCTGCAGTATGAGAGCACAAATTTCTCTTGTTGTAAACAACCCAGTTTGTGGTAATTTATTACAGCAGCCCTAGGACACCAATCCATATGTGATACAGTCCTAACACAGATTACAAAATAGGCACAGGAGCATAAGAGCACTGAATGCACACAACTGCTCAAAGACTTGTTCTGCTAAGTACAGCATCTGGCAAATTACTGACCTGCCTTGTTGACAATTTCTTTTTAAAGGAAGTCTTGACAAAAGCAACAAGAGAAACTGCTACTCTGGACTGAATTCTAAGTAAATGGTGAGCAATACAAAAGCATGAAAGAAATCTATGCAGAGTCACAACAGCAGCAGAAAGGGCCTCAGAATAAGACAGAAGAAGCATTCCTGTTCCAAACACTTTCTAGTTTTGTGACTGTAAACAAACAAAAAACTTTAGCTAACACTGAGTTGCACATTTTTAATCCACAAAAACAAGCAATTTACACTTGTTCTGCTACCTTAGATAACTGCTGTGAAGACAGGTGTGAAAGAAGTCTGAAAACACTATATAATGTGTAATACCACCATCATTATTATTCTGCAGTTTAGTGATGTTTCAAAAAGATAGGGAACGACCCTGTGATTAGACCTAAAAGGGAAACAGGTCGAGAAAAGAATGGAAGTACACAGGAAATGAAACCAAAGTATAATAAAAAAGATTTATTCTACAAAGTAGAGAAGATATTTATAGAAATCACATGGTAGGAAAGAGACATTTTCTTATGCATTCAGATTTTTTAAGACAGGTAAGAGATGGAATGGCTATATAATTAAGCATCAGCATTAGAGAGTCTCACACATATGTTTTCTCAGCTATAAAAATGGAATATTAATAATAGCTTCCTCATAAAGCTGTTGGACAATAAAATGAACTAATGGATATAAAATTGCCCTGTAAATTATAGTGTACTTTAAAATTATTAGTTGTAAAATTGTGATAAATGCACTCAAAACAGAGCATAAATTGAAAAATAGCAAGTACAAAATAATGTTGAATGTGTGTGTGCATATGTGGGGGTTGATTATGACCGTTTTGCTATATTCAATGAAAAAGGAACAAGAAGCTACTGCTTCAGATGGCATTCCTATAATAGGAACCAAATAGAGTGCAAAGCATCTTCATGTATCAAAGAGAGCAGAAAAATATCCTAAATTATATACAAATTATTTTCTGAAAACAATTTTTCTGACTTACTCCAACATGCAATTGCAGTTAAGTTTCAAGCTATAACAATTCTTTGAGAAATGCCTAAGTACCAAACTGCTCATGGTTCAATACAGAAAGAGACTGAATGAACTGAGCGCAAAAAGAGGTTAAGAAAAAAAAGCCAAAAGAGCGAAGGCATGGAGCAGAGGTGATATACAGACATATAGCCAGAAGGCCATTTGTAAGGTATTGTCCAGGAGACTATACATATATCATTTTGCCTACCAAATGTGGAGAAACAGAAGTGTTTACCTAATACATCCGCATATGCAAATTCCAGTACTTATTCAACTGAGACAGCACACAGCCTAAAAGAAAGGAAAGGAAGCCTGTCACTCAGTCAGCCATCTAAACAGAACAACAATCAGGACTTCCCTGGTGGTGCAGTGGTTAGAAGTCCACCTGCCAATGCAGGACACGGGTTCGAGCCCTGGTCTGGAAGGATCCCACATGCTGTGGAGCAACTAAGCCCGTGTGCCATGACTGCTGACCCTGCGCTCTAGAGACGACAAGCCACAACTGCTGAGCCCTTGTGCCACAGCTACTGAGGCCCGTGTGCCTGGAGCTCACGCTCCGCAACGGGAGAAGCCACCGCAATGAGAAGCCTGCGCACTGCAATGAAGAGCAGCCCCCGCTCGCCGCAACTAGCCCACGCACAGCAATGAAGACCCAACGCAGCCAAAAATAAATAAATTAAATAAATAAATTTTAAAAAATAAAAAAATAAAATGAAAAGAACAACTATCAACAAGATACATGCAAAGGCTATTTATGAACCTAATGGGGCAGGAAACACAAAACTATGTAAAATGAAAGAAAGTAACAAATATTTATACCCTGGAGAATGATGTGAGGAAATATGACTTGAAGCAGCCTGGGGCTAATAAATCATAAAAACTGTTTTGGGTGGAAAACCTACAGAGGCAGCAGTCAAATACTATGTAGATCAATTTAAAGGGCCATTTACGCACAACACAAAAACTCGAGAGGGAACAAGACGTTCAGGCAAGAGTCTCAATCAGCTACCACGACACTACTCCTATTCAGTAGGTAAAGAAGTGCAGACTTTTCCTTCTTTTTTTTTTTATAATTAATTTTTATTGGAGTATAGTTGCTTTACAATGCAGACTTTTCCTTCTTAATCACATACAAAGACAGCAGAAGCAGCAGCCAAAGGTCACATAGACAATACGCTAAACAGGTACTATGGGGACTTCCCTGGTGATCGAGTGGGTAAGACTGTGCTCCCAGTGCAGTGGGCCCAGGTTTAATCCCTGGTCAGGAAACTAGATCCCGCATGCCGCAATTAAGAAACCCGCATACCGCAACTAAGAGTCCACAGGCCGCAACAAAGAAGCCTGCATGCCACAACTAAGAGTCCGCATGCTGCAATGAAGAAGTCCGCATGCCACAACTAAAGATCCCTCATGCTGCAATGAAGATCCCGCATGCCGCAACAAAGACCTGGTGTAGCCTAAATAAATAATAAATTAGCAAAAAAGAAAAACAGGTACCATGCAAATCATTTGAGGCCACCCAAAACCAACATCTCAGCATACTCTGAGAGAAGGTTGTTAGTCATCCAAATGTTAGTTAGGTCATACCTGATTTGTATTAAGAAGAATTAAAGGGGCTTCCCTGGTGGCACAGTGGTTAAGAATCTGCCTGCCAATGTGGGGGACACAGGTTCAAGCCCTGTTCTGGGAAGATCCCACATGCTGTGGAGCAACTAAGCCTGTGCACCACAACTGCTGAGCCTGCGCTGTAGAGTGCACACCACAACTACTGAAGCCCAAGTGCCACAACTACTGAAGCCCATGTGCCACAACTACTGAGCCTGTGTGCTGCAACTACTGAAGCCCATGTGCCGAGAGCACATGCTCTGCAACAAGAGAAGCCACCACAATGAGAAGCCCACGCACCACAACGAAGAGTAGCCCCTGCTCACCACAACTAAGGAAAGCCCGTGTGCAGCAATCAAGACCCAATGCAGCCAAAAATTAATTAATTAAAAAAAAGAACTAGTGACTTCGCTGGTGGCGCAGTGGTTAAGAGTCCTCCTGGCAAGGCAGGGGACACAGGTTCGAGCTCTAGTCCGGGAAGATGCCACATGCTGTGGAGCAACTAAGCCCATGTGCCACAACTACTGAGCCCAAGTCCCACAACTACTGAAGCCCGTGCTCCTAGAGCCTGTGTTCCACAACAAAAGAAGCCACTGCAATGAGAAGCCCACGCAATGCAACAAAATGTAGCCCCCCACTCACTGCAACTAGAGAAAGCCTGTGTACAACAACGAAGACCCAATGCAGCCAATAAATAAATAATTTTTTTAAAAACTAAAAAAAAAAGATAGTTGTGATTTATATTGTAACAATGTTGCTTTCCTAAATTGCATTTTTTATCTGCAATAAGCTGGAAGCAGAAGTAAGAAAATAATAAACTTTTCAACAAAAGAGAAAGTTATTGTTTCTTTTAGCAATAACTGATTGGAGACATCTATATCTATATATGATATATATGTTACAACTTTACTGAGATATGATTCATATACCAGGCAATTTACCTATTTAAGAGTACAAGTCAGAGGTTTTTAATATATTCCTAAGTTTTGCAACCATCACCACATCCAACTTTAGAAATTTTCATCACCCCCCAAAGAAACCCCAGATTCATTAGCAGTCATATCCCCATTTTGCCCCCAAATCTTCTCCCTCCAACCCTGGGCAACTACTAGTCTACTTTTGGTCTCTATGCATTTAACTTCTGGATATTTCATGTAAATGGAATCATACAATATGTGACCTTTTCTGACTGGCTTCTTCACTTAGCATAATATTTTCAAGGGTCATCCACAATGTAGCATATATCAGTACTTCATTCTTTTTTATGGCTGAATAATATTCCATTATATAGGTATACCATATTTTGTTAATCCAATCATCAGCTGATGGACATTTGTACTGATTTCACTTTTTACCTATTATGAATAATGCCACTATGAACATTTGTATACACGTTTTTGTGTGGCCATGTTTTCATTTCCTTTGGGTATACACCAACCAGTAAAATTGCTGGGTCATACAGTAACTCTGTGCTTAACCTTCTGAGGAACTACCAGACTGTTCTCCAAAATGGGTGCACCATTTTATAACTG
This sequence comes from Phocoena sinus, assembly GCF_008692025.1. Taxonomy (NCBI): domain Eukaryota; kingdom Metazoa; phylum Chordata; class Mammalia; order Artiodactyla; family Phocoenidae; genus Phocoena; species Phocoena sinus. The sequence goes on along the minus strand of NC_045768.1, from coordinate 10,317,481 downwards.
CAGCATGCATGAGGGATCCTACTTCTCCATATCCTTGCCAACACTGTCTTTTTCATTCTAGCCATTCCACTGGGTGTGAAGTAGTATCTCACCGTGGTTTTGATTTGCATTTCCCTGATGGCTAGTAATGTTGAGTATCCTTTCATGTGCTTATTGGTCCTTTATATATCTTCTTTGAAGAAATGACTACTCAGATCCTTTGCCTATTTTAGGGGTTATTTGTTTTTGCTATTATTGAGTTCATTTATTTATTCTAGATGTAAGTACCTTACCAGAGACTTCCCTGGTGGTCAAGTGAGTAAGACTCCATGCTCCCAATGCAGGGGGCTGGGGCTCGATCCCTGGTCAGGGAACCAGATCCCACATGCCACAACTAAGAGCCTGAATGCCACAACGAAGATCACACATGCAGCACCAAACATCCCGCATGTTGCAACTTAAGACCTGGTACAGTCAAATAAATAAACAAATATTTTTAAATAAATAAATAAATAAGTACCTTACCAGCTATATGATTTGCAAATATATTCTCCCTTTTTCTGGTTTGTCTCATCACTTTCTTAGGTTGATTATATTTCTATTTTTTCTTTTGTCGCTTTAACCTTTATTTTTATCAAAATAATAGATACAGAATTAGCAATTCAACAGTACCCAAAAACACTTAAATAAAAAGCAGCAGCCCACTGGCTCACCCTTCCTCCACCAGCTCCATACCACCAGCAACAACAACTTTCAACTCTTCTGGCTGATTCACCTGGTAGTTTCCCTACATAAGCCTACATAAGAAGCATTTCTTGCAATTGCTTGATTCATCCATTTTTGACATTACAGATTTTCTAAAATAACAAATAAGGAATTAGTTCTCTTACACTTCTAGAACCCCTCCCAATATTGTTATATCATTATTTGGGGTTAAATCAGTGAATCTTTAAATTATATACCTTCCAGTTAAATCAATAATTAATGTTTAAATAATGAACGCTTTTATAACTTCATTATATGGCATCAAATAGGGTATTATAAGAGAGAGGGAAGATCATCATATAATTGAGAAAGATCCTCAGACATCTTTAACTGATAGGAGGCTGCACTTCTTTCAAATCCTATTTGTCATTTCTTTTCTTTTTTTTTTTGCGGTACGCGGGCCTCTCACTGTTGTGGCCTCTCCCGTTGCGGAGCACAGGCTCCGGACGCACAGGCTCAGTGGCCATGGCTCACAGGCCCAGCCGCATCTTCCCAGACCAAGGCACGAACCTGTGTCCCTTGCATCGGCAGGCGGACTCTCAACCACTGCGCCACCAGGGAACCCCAACACACAGTTTTTATGCAAGATTCAATCACAAAAGCAGGAATCAGATCCCTTCCCTTTGTGAAGGGAATAAGTGCACACCACTTATTAACAAAGCACACGAATTACTCCTTGAATTATAATGATAAACAAAATGACATGCAAATTATAAAAGGTACGTTGATTGCCTACATACTACCAGAAAACAGCTTAAAATATGGGATTACTTGTCTAGAGGAAAGTTACCAAGAAAAGAAATCACCCCTCAACAACCCGGACTTGTGGTCACTTGCAGCTGAAGGAAGAGAAGGGCAGGAAGCAGGAGAAATCCAACTACCAGCAGCCAGAAACTATGCCAGGCACTTTATATACCTATTTCATCTTCACACCTCTCTAAGGCAGGCACTGTCACCAGCATTTAGAGATGAAAAAAGAGGCTCAAATAAGTTATTTATCCAAAATTACACAATTGGAAAAGTACTCTAAAGTCATGCTCAAAGGACCCTCACAGTCAGCACCCTTGTATGAGAATGCAAAGATTACAAAATCATGTTGTCTGATCTCATTATCCCAGTGCTTCAAATCCTGTGGGCCCTGTCTACCTTTCCCTTAAAACATAGCTTAGAGCATTTTTAAGGCTTTTCCCCCCAGTAACTGGAAATCAAATCACTCTTTGCAAAAAACTTACAAATCCCAAAAGAATCACTACAACAAATATTTTTAAAGGGACTTTGGTTATCAGATCATCCCATTAAGGAATGAGTCCAACTATTAGATACTTGACTTTGGGCATGTTATTGAACTTTTCTAAGCTTTGAGATTTCTTCAACTCCAAAATGGGGATTATAATATTTACCCTTCATATAGCTATTATGATGATTCAATTAGACAATATTTGTAACACTATAGTCCAGAAAGTGCTATAGTCAGTAATATTAAAACTGGTATACGAGTCTATCAATCACAGTACAAACAGTCCAGTGGTCATTCACTTGACAAACACTGACTGAGAGCCCCCTATATGCAAGGTATTTTTTAGGTGCTGGAGTACAACAGTGAACAAAACAGGCAGAATCCCTGCTTTCACAGGGTGTACTTTGTAGTGGAGAGAAAAAAAAAAAAAAGATAAAATAAATATAATGTTCCAAGTGCTAAGAAGTACTATGAAGAAAACACAGCAGAGAGTGTGATTGGGGGTAATATTTTAGTCAGAGTAGGCGAGGTGACCTCTGAGAAGGTAACACTGGAGGGGTGACCTCAATGAAGTGACAGAGTGAGCCAAGTAAGGATCAGGGAGGCTCAGGTTCCAGGCGGAGGGAACAAGTACAAGGTGCTGAGACAGGTATGTACTTGGTAGACTGACGAACAGCAAGAGGTTCTGTCTATAAGTACAACACTGAAAAAAAAACCAGAAAAACCCAGCTCCTCATAAACAAATATAAACAGGATTCATGGCTGCTGCTTTTTGAGCACTACATGAAAGAGGCAGATGCATAGCACAGGAAGATCAGCTCGGTGCTTTGTGACCACCTAGAGGGATGGGAGGGAGGGAGATGCAAGAGGGAAGAGATATGGGGATATATGTATATGTATAACTGATTCACTTTGTTATAAAGCAGAACTAACACACCATTGTAAAGCAATTATACTCCAATAAAGATGTTAAATAAATAAATAAAAATAAAAGAGGCAGAGCAAGAGACTAAAATCCAGACACTCATTTCCCAAGCCCAGCAACCTGGTGGGGACTGAACCTGCCCATAGCAGGTATGCATTTTTCTGAATGACCCATCTAGCCAGAGAGACTGCCTTGGTCTAATTTGCACATAGGTTCCAGGTAAGCCCCTGCAGCTCCTATAGGGCTTCCTTTTCAGTAGAATTTATTGGATCTACAATCATCAAAGTGGTGTTAATAAGTCTGTCAACTGAGAAATGGAAATAAACTAATTATGTTGAACTAGATTCTATAATGACATTCATTAACGAAGAGTTATAATGTGAGATAATAACAACTTTCATTGTTCTTCTTGATTTTGATAAAATGTTTTAATCTAGTAAGTTAAAATATGGCTGTGTGATATACACTGAATCTGGACTCTGAAGACCCAAGTACAAGTCTCAATTGTGCCATTTTCCCCAGTCATTCAGCTGACAGTTTAACCTAACTTCGGTTTCCTCACTTGTAAAGTGAGGAAATTCTATTCAAATGTAATCATTTTCTTATTAAGACATCAAGTAAAAAAGCAAATGCAATTATAAATATTATAATAAAAGGAGACAATGGTTTTATCAAGGAAAAAGACCTTGTGTATATCAATTGACGTTAAACTAAAAATCAAATAAATAACACCAGGCTTCCCACATTTAAAAAAATAAATTCTTTGCTGCTGAGGAGTTCCATCTGTTCCTGCTGCTTATAACCCACCTAGAGGGTCAAACTGTGCCATGATGATGATGATGTCATAAAAACAGAGCAACACCACTGACTGAGGACCTCTCACGAGAGGACCAAGCGTCAAATTGACCAGAGTCCTCTCATCTGGGCTGATCAAATCTTAATCTTCTGCAGCCCTCTACTCTTGGCAAACTTCAGGTCTGTCCTTAGCACAAGGAGGCAGCTATTTTTTAGCCAATTAGAAGTCATTAAACTGACTTAAGTGTCTCCACCTTCTCAAAATGTTCCTGGATCAACCCTGTCAGAAACTGTTTTTCTCCCAACTCTAAATTACTCTCATTTAGCTCAGCTGCCATATATCAGTCATTCATGTACATTAACCATCCTCTTACTAGATTGTAAGTTACTTGAAAGTGGTAGCTGTCTGAAATCTCCTTCCTCAAAGCACCTTGTACAAGGGCTCTGAATACTCTTCCCAGACAATTCCAGAAGATGAACTGATCAAAGGTAGTGAAAAAGTCTGTGTGTACCTGCCACATGGCAGGCCCTGTTCTGGGTGCTGGAGAATTTTTTTTTTTTAATATTTATTTATTTGGCTGCACCAGGTCTTAGTTGTGGCATGCAGGCTCTAGTTCCCTGACCAGGGATGGAACCCGGGCCCCCTGCACTGGGAGCACAGAGTCTTAACCACTGGACCACCAGGGAAGTCCCTGTGTGTGTGTGTGTGTGAACTTAAGATACCAAAGATGACCAGAACTAAAGAAAAGTGACTGTGGCAGGGTCTTGAGAATCTGCAAACTCTGGAGATGTTCATCACCTGAGCATCTAGGGATGCCAAATAACTGGCATCTAGAAAATGAAAAAAGGTAAATGTTCACCCTTCTGAGAAAGAAGTCTATAATAGATTGGCATAGTGGTGCATTAAGAGCCTATAAGTGTCTTGTGAAGACAAGGAAACCCCTCAAAATCCCAAAGCCTTCACCAGACTTCCGATCTAAAAATATGCAGATTGGGACTTGCTTGGTGGCGCAGTGGTTAAGAATCCGCCTGCCAATGCAGGGGACACGAGTTCAAGCCCTGGTCTGGGAAGATCCCACATGCCACAAAGCAACTGAGCCTGTGCTCCACAACTACTTAGCCTGTGCTCTAGAGCCTGCGAGCCACAACTACTGAGCCCGTGTGCCACAACTACTGAAGCCCATGCACCTAGAGCTCGTGCTGCACAACAAAGAGAAGCCACTGCAACGAGAAGCCTGTGCACAGCAATGAAGAGTAGCCCCCACTCGCTGCATCTAGAGGAAGCCTGCGCGCAGCAACGAAGACCCAAAGCAGCCAAAAATAAATGAATAATAAATGAATAAAAAATGAATAAAAGGGCTCCCCTGGTGGCGCAGTGGTTGAGAGTCCGCCTGCTGATGCAGGGGACACGGGTTCGTGTCCCGGTCCGGGAAGATCCCACATGCCGCAGAGCGGCTGGGCCCGTGAGCCATGGCCGCTGAGCCTGCGTGTCCGGAGCCTGTGCTCCGCAACGGGAGAGGCCACGGCAGTGTGAGGCCCGCGTACCGCACCGCCCTCCCCCCAAAAAAGAATAAAAATAAATAAAAATTAAAAATATGCAGATTAATTATCAGGAGACTGACTTCCGATATCAGCATGTGTTCTACAAAGATATATTTGGGACCGGAACAGAGGCGACGTAGCAGAGTGGTTAAGAACACTGGCGCCAAGCTGCCTGCGCTCAAATCCTGGCTCTGCTACTACTAACTACTCAAATAGAGCTGTGTGATACCCGCCAAGTTATTTAACCTCTTCGTGCCCCAACTTCTCCATATGTAAAATGTGGATGAAATAGGATCTGCCTCTTCGGGATGTCATGAAGATTAAATGAGAATGTATGTAGAGTGTTCAGAAGAGAGCCGGGCACACGTTAAATGTCATTATCGTAGGATTACCATTTAATTTACCATCTAAACTGGGACAGTTTGGTGAATAATAAGAGACATTATTAATAATGACATCAAGACACTGCAAAAACCTAGACTGTATCAGGCAAACCAGACATATGGTCACGCTATGAGTCAGTGTTCAAAGAAACCTAGTGAGTGTGACCAGAGAATTCCCTGCTTCACCTCTTTACTTGCAGGCCACCCACAGATGCAAATACGAAAGGTTAACAAGTGAATTATATTCATCTGCATGCACATGTGTCGGCACTAAATGAGCATACTTAGTTTTTCCTGTAAATGGCTTCAATTGTAATACACCAATCAATATCAGCACAATCCCTCAAGATCAATGACAAGCATCCAACAAATACTGAGGACATGGTAACGGTAACAAGCAGAAAGTCACCTTGCTTGTTAGGTAAGGTTAAGTTGTAAGGTAAGACTTGCTCCTAGCCCTCAAGAAGCTAACCACCAGTTAAATGATTCCTGCAGGTCGTTTCCTCCAATCATTCCCCAGAGGCCACCACTATAGCAAATACACCAAAGCAGGAAGGAATCTCAGAGAAATACTGAAAAAGATGAAAAGGCGACTTGAAAAATGAATACAGTAAAAAAGAGAAATAGAGTACTTCATTATTTTACATGGCACTGCCAAATAGTTTAAGACATTCTTCAAAGAAAAAACAAAATTTGCAAAAAGCATTTGTGACAGATAGCTTTTGTTTTGGCCTACGCAGCATCCACTTCCCTTTCTTTGCAGAATTAATGCTCTTCTGTTACATGCAATCTCATTAGAAACAAAAAATTCAACTTGGAAGAAAACATAATTCAAGAGAGGGAAAAAGAAGGAGAAGGAGAGAAAATGAATCAGGGAAATTGTGTGTGATAATGGCTCAAAAAGAGTTCTCATGTTTTAGAGACAGGTACTGAAACATTTACAGATGAAATGATGTGACGTCTGGAATCTGCTTCAAAATACTCAGGGTCAGGGGAGGGTGGTGGATTTGGATGAAATGAGACTGGCTATGAATTCATGATTGTTGAAGCTAAGTGATAAGTACATTGGGGGATAATTATTCTACTTGATTTTCTCTAAGTTTAAAATTTTTCATAGGAAAAATATTTAGTACATATACAGTATGGTCTTAACTTTATAAAAGCATTTCTCTATTCTTCTGTATATATGCATGGAAAGATATCAGGGATAATGTTCATCTAGTGTGAATGATTTCTGTGTGGTGAGATCTGGGATAACTTCATTACTTTCATCCTTGAATTTTCTACATTGTGTGAACCTCAAAACAGTAATTGTGCATTACTTCCCCAAACATAATCGAGTGATATGTCTTAAATCAAAAGCCTAAAATCAAATATGACAACAAATATGTTAACATTGGTTAAATTTGGTGTGAATATGAATAATTATTTTCTATTTGTATTTTCTGTATTATTATTATTTTTAAATATTTATTTATTTATTTTGACTGCTAGGGGTCTTAGTTGCAGTGTGCGGGATCTTTAGTTTTGGCATGCGGGATCTAGTTCCCTGAATAGGGATCAAACCTGGGCCCCCTGCATTGGGAGCATAGAGTCTTAACCACTGGTCCAGCAGGGAAGTCCCTTCTGTATTATTTTTAATTTAAACATTAATCAAGTACTTGTGAAGATTCTCTAACATAGGTTTCTCAACCTTGCCACTACTAACATTTGGGGCCAAATAATTCTTTGTTGTGTGTGGCTGTCTTGTGCACTACAGAGTGTTTAGCTGCATCCCTGGCCTCTACCCACTGGATACAAGTAGCACCACTAGCACCCTACTTGTTGTGACAATTAAAAACACCTGCAGGGACTTCCCCGGTGGTCCAGTGGCTAAGGCTCAGTGCTCCCAATGCAGGGCGCCCAGGTTCGATTCCTGGTCAGGGAACTAGATCCCACATGCTGCAATTAAGAGTTTGTATGCCACAACGAAGATTGAAGATCCCGTGTGCCACAACTAAGACCTGGGACAGCCAAATAATTAAATAAATAAATGTAAAAAATAAAAAAAAATAAAAATAAAAACACCTGCAGATACTACCAAATGTGCCCTGGGAGGTAAAATCATCCCTAGCTAAGAACCACTTCTCTAACATAACATATACCTTATCCAAAGCATTCTCAATTCTGCAAAACACAAATTCCCCAATCCTTAGGTATATCCTGCACATCTAAAAATAATTTTCAACATTATATCACTTTCTCTCTTATTCTTAATTCAGTTACAACTCTACTTGTAGTTCAGACTACCTCAAGTAGATAAACCAATTTTGCTGATACATGTTTAATGATTCAATAAAAATTATACTATTTATGACACTTACTTAGTTCCAAAGCCTGAAACTAAAAACCTTAGGCTATATATAGTACTATAACCTTCAAAAATATAGGGAAAAAGCATTAAAAGGTTACATAATCCAATCTTCTTAAAATGTACTACTCAACCTTTGGTCAAACTAAACAGTCCCCAAACTAGTCCCAAAGCAGAGTAACTCACACAAAGATGAACGATCAAAGAATAACACAACTATCATCTAGCCTCTTACTACTCAAATGAGATCTGCAGACCAGAAACATCAGCATCACAGCAGAGCTCATCAGAAATGTAGAATCTCAGACTCCATCTCAGACCTACTCAATCAGAATCTGCATTTTAACAAGCTCTCCTGGTGATGTCCAGGCACATTAAGTTTGAGAAGCAGTGATCTAGCTTTATACAAACTTGCTCGAAGCTGAAGTTTAGAGGGCTATATTCTTGTAATATAGAGAACAAGTTTCTTATACTTAAGGAGATGAAAGAAAAACTGTATAATTACAAAAAAGCCACAGGGTCAAAGAAAAATTAATGTAATCCACCTCTACCACCCCCCCAAAAAAACTATCTCTAATCTTATGAAATCAATCTCAAGGGTGACACAAATGCCTAATTTTAAAATCAAGCTGAGAAATCCAAATAGTCATCTATGATGGATCCCTCCCATTAAGAAACAAGAATTTAATTAACTGTCCCTGTAAAGAGTAAAACTAGTCTGAATAGCATAAAGCTATGTTTCCTAAACCTGGCTGATTATCCAGGAATTTTTTTTTAATATTTATTTATTTATTTAGCTGCACCGGGTCTTAGTTGCGGCACGCGGGATCTTCATTGCCATGTGCGGTATCTTCATTGCGGCATGCGTGATCTTTAGTTGTGGCATGCAGGCTCTAGTTCCCTGACCAGGGATCAAACCCAGGGCCCCTGCATTGGGAGCACGGAGTCTTAACCAGTGGAACACCAGGGAAGTCCCTAGTTTTTGTTTTTTTTTTAATAAAGATTTCTGAGACCTACTTCCAGATATTATGATTCAAGAGTGCTGGGATTCTTTTTTTTTTTTTTAACTATTTGAGTCATTTCTGATGATTAGTTCCATTTAAAAATCACTGTTTTAAGAGAATTTTAAAAAAAGATACTGTTTTCTTTCTCATTACATTTTTAAATAATGGATATGCATTTGGCCTATTTCAAATAACCAGTATACAATAAAAGACTTAATAAAAGGGACTAATGAGTCCTGGAGAAAAAAGTTTAGATGAAAGTGAGATTATGTGGTGTCAATTAACCTACACCTAGAAAATGGCTGGTCAGTCTAGTTAGCAATCGTGTAGTGCCCTGGAAGAAAGGCATCATTTCTGAGTGTCTAGACTTGAACTCACTTCTAGAATGACTAAAACTTGCAACCCCCTTTAGCACCACCACACTGTACACAGAGAAGCTTAGAAAAATTTTCTTAATGAATTAAGGATGCTATGAAATATCTGCTAGATTAGTTACACTGCCCTGTGCAAGATAAGACCGCATCAAGGCCTCTAGATAGGTCTGGAGTCTGAGAAAGAAAAAGAAGGAAGAGAAATAGGAAAAGAGGAGGGAGAGGAAGAGAAAGATAAAAAGGAGAAAGAAGATGATGAAAAAGAATTTTTCCCCAAAAAAGAATTTCAGTAGCAACCTAGTGGGCTATTTCATGAATCTGTCCATTTCTTATCCGTTCTACTGTCACTATCCTAATCTAAGTCAACATCATTTATACTGGAGTCTCACAACTGGTTCTCCCCACTTCTACTACTAAACCCCTTACTTCATTCTTGATGTAGGAGCCAGAGTAATCCTTTTAAAGCTCCTTGAGATAGAGCCAGTGACTCAAGAAATGGTAAGTTCAGGGACTTCTCTGGTGGTCCAGTGAGTAACACTTCGTGCTCCCAGTGCAGGAGGGCGGGGTTAGATCCCTGGTCAGGGAACTAGAGCCCGCGTGCCACATCTCAGACCTGGTGCAGCCAAAATAAATAAATAAATACATAATAAATAAATATATATATATATTTTTAAGTTTGTTCCCTTTAAAAAAAAAAAAGAAATGGTTAAGTTCAGAAGTCATTCCTGCAACAGATGCAATAGCAGGGCTCAGAAGGGGCAACAACAGTGTCTGTCTTAGTGCATTTGGGCTGCTATTAAAAATGATCACAGACTGGATGGCTTATAAACAATAGAAATTTATTTCTCACAGCTCTGGAGGCTTGAAGTCTGAGACCAGGTCGCTAGCATGGGTGGGTGAGGACTCTCTTCCAGGGTGCACACTTCTCGTGATATCATCACACAGTGCAAAGGGGCTGAGGAATCTCTCTGTTGCCTCCTTTATAAGGCACTAATCCGTGAGGTTCCACTCTCATGATTTAAGCACCTCCCAAAGGCCCCATGTACTCTGGGGGTTAGGATTTGAACGTACGTATTTTAGGGGAACACACTCATACCGTTAACAGTAACCTTAACCACACATCTCTAACCAAGGTCTTCAGGTGGTATGACTTTGGCAGTAATTCCAGGCCTTCTGATTCCCTTGTTCCTGCCTGTTTTTTGAACCAGATTCTCCAGTCTTTCCATCAGTGCTATGAGGTACTTGACAATCTTCCAATAAATTCCTTTGCTGTTTAAGTTGGCTGGAATTAGGACCTGTAATTCTCAACCAAGACCCTTTCCTGGAACAATGCCATGCCTTTTTCCTTTTTTTTTTTTTAAATGACCTGTCACTAAGTTTAGCCTTCCAAAAATGGGTAGAATTAAAAATTTTATTTTCTTTATTCTAATAACTTTCAATACATCAATACTTAAATATGTAAATATATTTAGATACATATAAAATTCAAATTAAAAATCAGGATGTTCTCCCTTAGAGTCTTGTGATTTAAGGAGGCAGGAAGAAGAGAAAGAATTGTATGAACTGTATGTGTATTGTTAGTCTCTCTAACTCCTATGTGAAATTTGGTGCTTCCAAGGAATATCCTTTACTTATTGGCAAAAAATGTGCTGGATATTTCAGAAGGATATGTGGCTTAAAATATATCTGCATTTCAAAGAAGAGATTACAGATGCTTCATGAACCTTCAAGAATTAAATAACAGTCAACAAGCAATAGAAATTTCAATATTTCAATACCAACATTTAAGAATATAAACATATTCAGAACATAACTGAAAATATAACAATAAAAATGATCTCTTACTGGATGTTAAACCTGGATTAAAAGAGACTTACTAAAGCAGCGTACCATTTATTTACCGCGAAATGATTATACTAGTGTACAAAATCAAACTAAGCCTTCAAGAGATAAACTCTTTTGAATGACAGGATTGTTTTAAACTCATTTGGCACTGTTCAATGTTATACACCAGAAAAAATTTGGCGGGCCAATAACCCATAACATTATAATTGACAAAGATGAGGCATGGCAGTGAGATACAGTCATACTGCTTGTAAATTAAGAAATGGAGGGGGCTCCCCTGGTGGCGCAGTGGTTGAGAGTCCGCCTGCCGATGCAGGGGACGCAGGTTCGTGCCCCGGTCCTGGAAGATCCCGCATGCCGCGGAGCGGCTGGGCCCTTGAGCCATGGCCGCTGAGCCTGCACATCCCGAGCCTGTGCTCCGCAACGGGAGAGGCCACAACAGTGAGAGGCCCACGTACCGCAAAAAAAAAAAAAAGGAAATGGAAAGGGTTGGGGGAGAGATGGATTGGGAGTTTGGGATTAGCAGATGCAAACCATTATATATATGTATAACTGAATCAATCGTTGTACACCAGAAACTAACAAAACATTGTAAATCAACTTTACTTCAATTAAAAAAAATTTCTTAAAAAAAGAAATGGAGGAGGTAGATGTGGGAGAGAACTTCTTTGGTGGTGTTTTTCCTATTTGTTACTGCAAAGGAAACCTCCAATCTAGTTATTAAACTTTCAGTCTGTCTGAGGTTATAGCTATTATTCCAAAAGCAATTACAGAGACTAGAAGTGGAGATCTGAGGTTTTGTTGTTGTTTTAGCTGAAGTAAGATAATTCCTGGGTTTGTGTGCATGTGTTCTTATCCCTTAATCAGTAAGTACATTTACAATTTCAAAACTCTCACTCCTTTTTCCCATTTCTTCTCTATTGGAAAATCACAGATTAAGAAAAACCATTACCCTAGATAAATGTCTCCAATATTACTTTTGATGCAAACATTTTTAGACAATTTTAAAAAACAGATTGAGTAAATAATGAACATGGGAAAATTACATGCCTGTTAGTAAGGGGTGTTAAACTTATATTAATCACTGGTACAACAAATGAATGTATGTTTTGTTTAGTGTAACTGTCTCATTGGAACAGTATCTGTAGTTTAAAACCAGTCTCTAATGACCTTTTTAAAGCTCTATAAAAACCATCAGCAAAGCCCTTGACTGCTAAATATCCTGAGATTTGTTTTTTTTGTTTTGTTTTACTGTGGCCATACATAACATAAAATTTACCATTTTAACCATTTTTAAGTATACAATTCAGTGGCATGAAGTACATTCACACTGCTGTGCAACCATCACCACCATTCACGTTCAGAACTTTTCCATCTTCAGATCTGAAACTCTGTACCCACTGAACAACTCTCTATCCCTCCTCCCCCCAACCCCTGGCAACCACCATTCTATGTTGTCTCTATGAATCTGACTAATCTAAGTACCTCAGACAGGTGGAATCACACAATCTTTTTTTTCACTTAGCATAATGTCCTTTTGTGTCTGGCTTATTTCACTTAGCATAATGTTTTCAAGGTTCATCCATGTTGTAGCATGTGTCAGAATTTCACCCCTATGACAGTTGAATAATACTCCATTATATGTATATACCACATTTTGTTTATCCATTCATCTGTGGATGGACACTTGGGTTGTTACCACCTTTTGGCTATTGTGAATAATGTGGCTATGAACACCGGTGTACATGTATCTGTTCAAGTCCCTGCTTTCATCCTTTCGGTATATACACAGAAGTGGAATTATTAGATCGTGTAGTAATTCTATGTCTAAATCTTTGGGGAACCACCACACTCTAATGTAAGATGTTAAAAGCACAATTATCAGTGTATTCTACAGACCTATGAGAAGTAGCTCTTATTTTTGTGTTGACTGTTCACATTGCCTACATTTACTTTAAAATTGTAACTTGTAACACATTTGTCAGAAGTGGCCCAGGATTTCACATTTGAAAGCGGGGGGTGGGAGATAGTAATAATAGCAGCTATCATTTATTGATAGATTCTGAGCTAAGATGAATACACAGTACCAGCCAGCCAATAAATTAAAGTACAATCTTCTCCTAAACGTATTTCTCAGAAGGTTAACAGTTGTTATAATAGGGGTTTGGGGAAGTCAGTCAGTCAAACAGTTTAGATTTTCTCCTGAGGATTTTTCAGACTTTAATACGTCCTGTGACTTTCTAAGAGGTGATATATCAAGCTGTTATTCAAACTTTTTGCCTTTTGTTGAAGATCATGTTGCAGAAATGCTGTGATCTAGGGCAAGGTTCTCAACTGCAGAACTCTTAGCATTTGGGCCCAGATCATTCTTTGATGGTGGAGGCTGCTCTGTACACTGCAGCAGGCCAACAGCATGCCTCTCCTCTGTACACTAGATGCCAGTAGCACATTCCCCAACTTAGGACAATCAAAAATGTCGCCAGACATGGCCAAATGTCCCCTGGAGGCAAAATCATCCTCAGTTGAGGGCCACTGCTCTGTTATTATCTCAATAAGTTCACTGTCCATTTCCCCACTTAAATAGAGGCCCTCCTGCCTCAAACTTACATGTCATCCTCCTTTCCACCTTTTCTACTGAAGAACAGCTGCTCCTCTCAGCCTCCACCTGTGCACTGGATCCCATTCCCACTTGTCTCACGCCACGACCTGCCCGGCAATTATTCTCTGGACAGTGTGTTTAATTTCTCCCTCAGACTCCACAAACATGCTCATTTTTTTCGTTCCTAAATAAAACAAACAAACCCAAACCCTTTCTCCTGCCCCTTAAGTTCTCTCTCTCTTTATCTGTACAACCAAATGTTCATAAGGATCCATCTTATACTCATGGCTTCCACTTCCACTTTTTTACTTTTACTACGTTTATACATTTACTTCTCTACCCAAGAAAATCTGGGTCTATGGACATTTTTCTATTCTCTCAAAGATCCTACCTGCCCAGTTCAGTGGTCTCCTCAGGGTCCTTCCATTACCTCACATCACAGGGTGTTTTAAAATATTTTTGAATGAACTTCTGAAGAAAATATTTGACCTGGTGAGCAACCTGCCTCCTGAATTCCCTGACATTATCCTCTTTGTTCTCTTTTCACCTTATTGATGGCTTTCTCTATTTCTCTGTTTCTTCTGCATTCCCAAAATACAAGTACTCCTTTGGGGATGCTTTTTCAGTACTCTTCTCAACGATTTCCATGACTTCAAATACCCCTAGGATTTCCCTGTTCATCTCTGCCCCCATATTAAACCCTGAGCTCTAAATTAAGACTTTTTTTTTTAACATCAAGGTGACATAATTTTGAATAAAGGGAACCAAAAGTAATATTACCATAAACAATAACTCCCACCAAGCAACGCCTTCTGCACGCAGGCACTGAAGAAAGTGTTTTGCAAAAATACATGTTAACTCAATTTACTCCTCTGCAGCCCTACGAAGTCAGCTTCCTATCCCAACATTATAAATGAGGTTATAATCTCCAAGAGGTTAAGGAACTTTCTCACACAGCTAGTAAGTTGTAAATATAGGATTGGAACTACATTTTTACTTCAAAGCCAATTTTCTTAATCAAGTGTATTGTTTCATCTTATCTTCTAAAGTTCTCAAAATTCAATTCTCTTAGCTCTTCTTGATTTCCACAGAATTACAGGATAATTTAAAGTCAACACTGGAAACTGTACACTCTTGGCCTCTGTATCAAAGAAAACATTATTTTTCTAAGAATCCTAGGGCTAAAAGAAAGTCTGCATTATATAATTCATCTCCAAGCCTGTAGGCAGAATTGTATCTAAACCATTCCAGACAGATGGGTATCTTCTATTTTTAATGACATCTACCAAAGGAGATTCTCGCCTACTAAATTTAGATTGTGAGCCAAAGGAAGGAAGTGTATCTAATTTTATGCTCCATATAGCTCACCTTCACATACAATTGGCAATATATATCCTAATAGGATTACTTCCCCAAGTAGAAATGAACACAAAATCTACAATCAAATACTAAGGCCAGCCACTAGAAAGGGATTCAGCTAGTCTCTTCAAGTTGACAAGAGAACAAAATCATTCTAGTCCAAAGTATGAAAGAGCTGACATCATATTCTTCCTATTATATTAAAACCCACCTAGCAGAGTAACTGGAAAAATGACAAAGGAGTTTCTAGTATGAGCTATACCTGTTACATGGCTGTAACTAGTTACAAACAGTTAACTCCAAATCTTAATGGAGAAGAGTCATGAATGCATCTTAACTAAGTAACAATTTAAGATTTATAGTTCTACCCTTGCCAACACTTCCTCTAGGCATCAGGCTTGAGGATCCAAACACTTAACAATCGCCCCAAAGATTTCAGTCTAATTCTGCCTGTCAGGTCATCTTCTCTGCCAGCTCTCAACACATCAAAGGAAAAACAAACAAAACAAAAATTTCACAAAAGCTGCAAAATGAAGCGATTTGTTGCAGTGTACTTTACTTAGTAATTCTCTGCAGGGAAAGCAAGGAAAAAAATTCTTTGCACTGTTTGTTTCAGCAGAAAGCTAAAATCACTTTAGGATAGTTATCTCAAAGAAGCTACCGGCTAGCCCAAAACAAAAGTTTAATTGGCCCTTAAGTCAAATACTTTCCCAAATTAACCATCTGGGCATGCTGCTTCACAAAGTTGGGAGGGCTTTAGCATTCCTTAAAATAACATAACCCCATGGGTCAAATTGTACTGTAAAATTAAGTTCATCTTTTTTTTAATGATTAAAGGAAATTTAAAGTGGATAATCACATGAGTAAAGTTTTGACTTCCATTATCATACTAAAATCTAATACCGACTAGCAATAAATGAAAGATGATAAACCCAGGGAAATGTTTATATAAAATTACAACAGTAGTGTTGGTACAATTCCAAAAATCCAGGTTATAGCTAAACCATTTTTTAAAACAAACATTCAGGGACTTCCATGGTGGCGCAGTGGTTAAGAATCCACCTGCCAATGCAGGGGACACGGGTTCGAGCCCTGGTCCGGGAAGATCCCACACGCCACAGAGCAGCTAAGCCCGTGCGCCACAATTACTGAGCCTGCACTCTAGAGCCCATGCACCACAACTACTGAGCCCGCGTGCCACAACTACTGAAGCCTGCACGCCTAGAGCCCGTGCTCCACAACAAGAGAAGCCACCACAATAAGAAGCCCAGGCACCGCAACAAAGAGTAGCCCCCACTCGCCGCAGCTAGAGAAAGCCCGTGCACAGCAAGGCAGACCCAACGCAGCCAAAAATAAATTTTTTAAGAAAAGAGCAGGCTGCTCCATCTCCTATAAAAAAAAAAAATTCATCAGAAATAGCAAATGTCAAAGATAAAAATACTGACCTGACCCAATCACGCAAGTCACCAAATATCTTTCTGAAAGTAATTCAAGATGCTTCCCAGAAGACAGCATCTATTTCTATCTAAGTAATAATGAGGTAGTACATTTGCAGCCCAAACAATTCTTTCTCCCATTTGTTTAGTGAATAATTTGACAACAAATTGGAATTCAGGTACAAGGTTTTATTTTGTCACATTCTAATTTTGTAATCACTGTTTTAACCCACCTAAGTAAAAACCTGTTACAAGCACAAAATATATATTTCAAACTAAGAACTATCTTCAATTTAAATCAAAATGGCCTACTCCAAAAAAGTCTAAACAAAATTGCTACCTTACATTTGGCCGTACAGCAGCAACTGTATAATGCCAAGTTTTATTTGGTGTCTGCTGGAGGCTCATGCAATTTTTTTCTCAGCTGCTTCTCAGTCACCACCTGATCTGGAAGTGGTTAATTGCTTTATGATTCCAATTCATTTTTTATCACAAACAATCTTTTATTAGTCATTAGAGTAAGTTATTTATAACACAGGGTATTTTTAATAACAGCTTACTTGAGATATAATCCACATGCCATAAAGCTCACCTCTTTAAACTGTATAACTCATTGGTTTTTAGTAAATTCACAAAAATTCTATGTCAATCATCACTACCTAATTCCAGAACATTTTCATCACCTCCTAAAAGAAATCTCATATCCATTAGCAGTCACTCTTCATTTTCCTCTACCCCTAACCCTGGCAACCATGAATTTACTCTCTCCCTCTATGGATTTGCCTGTACAGGATGTTTTACATAAATGGAATCACACAATATGTGGACTTTAATGACTGGCTTCTTTCACTTAACATAATGTTTTGAAGATTCATCAATACTGTAGCATGTATCAATATTTCATTTCCTTTATGACTGGATAATATTCCACTGTGTGGAAATACCGTATCTAATTTAACTATTCATCTGCTGATGAACACTCGGGTTGTTTCTACTTTTTGGCTATTATAAATATGCTGCCTTGAAAATCTGTGTACAAGGCTTCGTGTGAACATACGTTTTCATTTTTCTTGAGTATATACCTACAAGTGGAGTTGTTGGGTCACATGGTAACTCTGTTCTTAACTTTTTGAGGAACTGCCAAATTATGCAAAAGCGGCTACATCACTTTACAATCCCACCAGGTGTGTAGTGAGGGCACAATTTCTTCATCAACCTTGTAATTTTCTTTTTTATTATAGCCATACTAGTGGGTACAAAACGGTATCTCATTGTTTTGATTCAAATTTTCCTAGTGATTAGTGATGTTGAGCATCTTTGCATGTGCTTGCCAGCCAAGTATGTATTTTCTTTGGAGAAATGACTACTAAAATCCTTTGCTCACTTTTAAATTGGATTATTTGTCTTTTTATTAGTTGTAAGAGTTTTTTAATATTCTGGATACATTCCTTATCAGATACATGATTTGCAAATCAATTCTGCCATTCTGTGGGTTGTCTTCTCAGTTTCTCGAGGGTGTCCTTTGAAGCAAAAAAAAGTTTTTAATTTTGATATAGTCCAATTTATCTATTTTTTCTTTTGCCACTTGCACTTTTGGTGTCATATCAAAGAAACCATTGCCTAATCCAAAGTCACAAAGATTTACTTCTATGTCTTCTTCTGAGTTTTAGTTTTAGCTCTTACATTCATATTTATGATCCACTTGGAGCTAATTTTCATACATGATGTGAGGTGAGGGGTCCAGCTTCATTCTTTTCCATGTGGATGTTCAGTTGTCCCAGCACTTTTGTTGAAAAGACTATTATTTCACCACTGACTTCTCTTGGCATCCCTACTGAAACTCAATTGATCAGAGATGTATAGGTTTCATTTCTGGACTTTCAATTCTATTCCACCGATCTATATGCCCGTCTTTATGCCAGGACCACAATGCCTTGATTACTGTAGCTTCGTAATAAGTTTTGAACACTTAGTTTTTGTTTTTGTGGTACGCGGGCCTCTCACTGTTGTGGTCTCTCCCATTGCGGAGCACAGGCTCCGGACGCGCAGGTCCAACTGACATGGCTCACGGGCCCAGCCGCTCCGCGGCATGTGGGATCCTCCCAGACAGGGGCACGAACCCGTGTCCCCTGCATCGGCAGGCGGATTCTCAACCACTGTGCCACCAGGGAAGCCCTAGAATCCTAGTTTTTAAGCTCTGTTTCAATACTGGCTCTGCTGTACAGGCTATAATACAGCTGCAATCTGAGCTCAAAATAAAACTTTTCTATAAAAGAAAATTTTCTCAAATTAAGTGGCAATTGTTTTTTTGCTTCTTCAAAAATTTCTTTAATGATGTTATGCTGAATGCATTTTTTAAATTGTTAGTATCAATGTTCTATGAACCAGAAGTGAACCAGACTGATTTTAAGTCTTGCCCTAGGTAAGATTTCAATGTACAACACAGTTACAAGGACTGCGTATAACTGAAGTTACGGACCATCTCTATTCCTTTTAATATTCTATAACATTAGTCTAAAACCTATCCGTGAACTTCAAGGGGCATGCATAATAAAAGACAGAAGAGTGTGTCACCAGTATAGAAACAGCCTAGAAAGCTTAAATTAAACAATTTCATAATAACCTTCTCTCAATTCTAAGAATCTAAAGCTATTCTTATTTAAAATGTTAACACTGTTTTTGTTTCCTAAATGATAATGACCTTCAAAGGGGCTTGACAGTTTTTACTTTTGCTGGCAGTCACTAAAAGCGACATACCAACTTTGAGAAGCCATCTGGTGGTGAGAAAACCAAGCCATCACCATACATATCAAATTTCAAATAACTCACTAACACAACAGTAATTAAGGAAAAGTTCTATTTCCTCAAGTGCTAAAAATGTTCCTATTCCCTTCATGACACTAGGCAAATTACTTGTATCTCAAAGATACCTTCCTTGTTCCTCTTCCGCACAAAATAAACCAATCCCAGCAGACGTTCCTTCAAAGTCCTTTTAGGCTCAATGATTCTGTATAATATATCTGAATGCGTACAGTGGAAATGGGAAATGTTGTACTTTAGAAATAAAGAGAATCACAGATAAATACTCTGGTACAATTGCTTAATTGTATTTTCTGTATTTCCATTTTTGGCACAGAAAAGGAAACTGCTTTAATTACTTACTCTATTTTATCTCCAAGAACTTAAAACCCCTCTCTTAATGCATTTCCAAACCTTAATCTCAGAGAATTAAATACTTTATAGGAAAAAGATATAAATAAGTTAATATTTATTCAATATGATCTTAGAAAATTTCTAAGAAAATTTTGGTTTAAATTTTTTAAACAGTTTAAATTACTTAAGTGTAAGTAACTGACTGTCTATTTAACATAAAAGCCCAATAGGAACTCCCCTGGTGGCGCAGTGGTTAAGAATCTGCCTGCCAACGCAGGGGACACGGGTTCGAGCTCTGGTCCGGGAAGATCCCACATGCCGCGAAGCAATTAAGCCCGTGCGCCACAACTACTGAGCCTGTGCTCTAGAGCCTGCAAACCACAACTACTGAAGCCCGTGTGCCACAACTATTGAAGCCCGTGCACCTGGAGCCCATGCTCCGCAACAAGAGAAGCCACTGCAGTGAGAAGCCCGCGCGCCGCAACTAGAGAAAGCCTGCACACAGCAATGAAGACCCAACACAGCCACAGATAAATAAATACATAAATAATAAAATTAAATAACATTTAAAAAATAAAACAAAAGCCCAATAAAAAATACAAGCACGGGAAGATTCATTTCCAATGGCCTAGCCATCCAGTAAAATTTTTTTAGACTGGTAAGCTTTATTTCCTGCCTGACATCATCAGGGATCTAGTTTCACAGCTCTCCTGTACAATTTCTACTACAATACTTTTCTGGCCTCTCTTGGCACCTGTAAACTGCTGCTAGGTAATATTTCTGTTGTCAATGGACTACATCTTTTATAGAAAGAGACCTTCAACTGAACCCTCTCCACTTCAAACTCACATTCTTCCCTAACAGGTGAATCTTAAACTAAGTCTACTATAACAAGATGGAAACATTTTATGGTATTGAAATGTTACATATTCACTAAATCTCCCTGATCACAGAATTCAATTCAAGTTACAATCTCTCTTGAATAGAAATAAAAAATGGTTTTGGTAAATCATATTCTGAACTAGAGTTATTTTTCTTTCAATTGCCCTAGAATTATAGACAGATATCTATTCTACTAAGTTTTAGGAAATAAAAAAATTGAGTGAAATATAGAAATATAAATACAACAATATAAATGGTACTTCCAAAATTTAAGAATACTTTTTTAAAAAATTTTTATTTATTTATTTATTTTTGGCTGCATGGGTCTTAGTTGCTGCACGCAGGCTTTCTCTAGTTGCAACGAGTGGGGGGCTACTCTTTGTTGCAGTGTGCGGGCTTCTCATTGTGGTGGCTTCTCTTGTTGTGGAGCACGGGCTCTAGTCGTGCAGGCTTCAGGAGTTGCAGCACGTGGGCTTAGTAGTTGCGGCACACGGGCTCTGGGGCGTGCAGGCTTCAGTAGTTGTGGCACATGGGCTCAGCAATTGTGGCTCACAGGCTCTAGAGCGCAGGCTCAGTGGTTGTGGCGCACAGCCTTGGTTGCTCCATGGCATGTGGGATCTTCCTGGACCAGGGATCGAACCCTTGTCCCCTGCACTGGCAGGCGGATTCTTAACCACTGTGCCACCAGGGAAGTCCCAAGAACTATACTTTCAATTCATTATTCCTATCTTTTAATTCAATACATAAACAACAATACCCAGTCAAAGAGGTAAAATGTACATTGTAGAGACTGACGGAGCCCAAATGAAGTACTGAAACAACCACTTAAATCAAGGTCTCTCCATTTAAAATCTCAATACAAACCCAAGTATGCTTTAAGTTAATTCAAACATCTATTTGGCCCTAAGCTTCAGATGATACTAAGTTTTATCAGAGATAGAACCTGCTTGCTAGTTTACAATCCACCAGAGAGGATAAAAAAGTATACAAATTTAAAAGTATATATTAAGATGGTATGACATAGTCTGAAGAAGATCAGGACTGGAAGTTTTATTCATTATTAGACGTATGACCTTGAAAGGATCATTTGTCTTCTTAGAAAAACAGCTGACCAAAACTGAAACAAAAATTAAAAGATCTCAATAGTCCTAAGTTTATTAAAGACACAGATCTGTAATTAAGCAGTTTCCCAAATAAAATCATCACATGGCTTCACCAGAGAATTTGTCTAACCATTTATGGAAGAAAAAGCATCAATATTATGCAAACCTTTCTAGAGAAAAAGAAGGAATGTTTCCCAATCCATTTTATAAACCAGGATAACCCTGATGTCATAACCTAAGGAAGGGCAGCATATGAACATAAACATAGACACAAAAATCCTAAAAAATATACTAGTAAATTGAATACAGCGAATATATTAAAAAGGATTATTTATCATGCACAAGTAAACAAATAAACAAGGGTTTATTCCCGAAATGTGAGGTTGATTTAACATTAGGGAAAAAAAAAAAATCAATGTAATTCAACACACATTAACAGGGGAAAAAAAAGAGAAAAAAATATCATACGATCATCTCAATAGATATAGAAAAAGGATCTGACAAAATTAAACACTCAGGATTAAAAAAAAAAGATTTCAAGGACTTCTACTTCTGGCCAAGATGTAGTAACAGGGATCAGATTTACCCTCCTACATTAAACAACCAAAAGAAATCAGCAAAATAGATAAACAATGGTTTTTCAAGACACTGTACATCGAGAAACAACAACAACAAAAAACCCCCAGTGATCTCTGAGGACAAAAAAAGGTGAGTTCTATAATTGCCCCCAAGACACGGCCTTGAGAGCATTTCCTGGGTGTGGTGCAGGGAAAGGGAAACCAGGCAGAGCCCAAGGGATATCACAAGCTGAAAAGACAGAGCTGAGAGTCCAGGGAGACCAACGCAGCTAGAGTTCACAGGGCAGGATATTGTATAGGAGAGAAAATGCTGGAGATGTGCAGGGAGTTCCTCTCAAGTATTCCACTGAATACACATCAGCCCATGAATGGAAGCAAACCACCAAAGACAGAGGAAAGAATCATCAGAGAGGACTAGAGGGAACAATGCTGGGAGCTTATTGTTACAGGACCAACAACAGTGTCTGTTCCCACCAGCTAGACTTGGAAAACCTTGTAATTCCTTGGTATTCAGAAGGGTCTTGCCATAGTACTAGAGAATGACAAGCCCTAGTGACAATAGCCCTAAATGCTGCCCTGGTCCACCCAACAAAGCTTAAAACCAAGACCCAGAAGCATCAAGGTATTTCCAAATAATTTAACTGCATCTCAGGGAAAATCTCCAGAAATTTATAAGAAGAAAAACAAAACTCCAATCCCTGCACAATGTCTAGCATCCAGTCAAAGATTACCAGGCATCCAAAGAAGGAGGGGGAAAAAGAAGAAAAGAAAAAAAAAAAAAAAAAAAGGGACTTCCCTGGCAGTCCAGTGATTAAGACTCCGTGCTTCCAATGCAGGGGGCATGGGTTTGATCCCTGATCGGGGAACTAAGATCCCACATGCCGTGGGGCGTGGCCAAAAAAAAAATAATAATAATAAAATAAAATTTTAAAAAAGCAAAGAAGTGGAAAAATACAACCACTGATGATGAGAAAAATCAACCAATCAAAACCAACCCATTATAATAGTTATCACAACTATTATAATAGTTATGATAACTATAGAGGTAAGAACTGACATTATAATAGTTATCATATATTATAATAGTTATCATAACTATAGAGGCAAGCAAACTTTTCCTATAAAGGGCCACATAGTAAATGTTTTAGGCTTTGTGAGTCATACACTCTCTGCTGCAACAACTCAACTCTGACAAAAGTCTTGAACAGGCTTGTTACATAACAAACAGGATATACAAATAACCAATAAACATATATACAAATAACCAATACCCCAGTACCAAATCCCATTTTCCTATAAAATGAAACAGTGTTCCTTGGAGAAATGTCTGATTCTATGACTGAGGCAAGAAATATACAAGATGAGCCTGGAGCATCTTGTAGTGCTAGAAAGTAAGAAGTGTTCTAAAAAATTTTTTTTATTTTAAACCCACAATGACAGGAGTATGTCAAAGGGATACAGCAGCCAATTGAAGAACTCTCAATGGTCAAGGTGGAACAATTTCAGCAACAACAAAAAATAAAGCAGTAATGGATTATAACCCAAAGTATAAAAAAAAATCCTTGAGTTCAACTGTATAAATGATTGAATACATAAACAGACAATAAATTAAGTAAATAAATAAGTGGGAGAACAGACAAATCTCCAATGAAGAAGAATTTAAGATAATTTACGTATTTTGCCTTCAAGGAAGTGGTGCATAACACCCATTCTTTGAGTGTGGACTGCACATAGTGACTTCCTACCAAAGAATACAATAAGAAAGTGGGGAATAAAGGAGTAACTTTACAGTCAAGAACTCTGATACTCAGCTAGGCATCAAGGTTAACATTAACAGTGATAAGTCATGTGGACAGCATGGACCCTCGATATGATGTGATGAGAACGACATTTTACCCCATGGTCTTCCCCAGTTGAAAGACATCTGAAAAACTACTTGACAAATATGCTTTAAACTGTCAAGGTCGTCAAAAATAGGAAAGATCTGAGAAACTGTCACTGTCAAGAGGTCTCTGAGGAAATATGACTAATGTGGTATCCTATGTAGAACAGAAAAAGGACATTAGGTAAACACTAAGAAAAAAGTAAAATAAAGTATGGACTTTACAAACAGGACACATATATAATATTTTCTCTGATGCCTCTTAAGCATTATATGCTCATTATAAAAGAAATGTAGAAAACCCAGAAAGTATAAAAAAATAAGTAAAAATCCTACTTCCTAAAGATAACCATGATTAATATTCCAAGGCCATGGTTCCTAAAATGTGCATCCACGCACCTCAGGGAACCACAGCAAACTCACAAGGGTGCTGCGGTTATTTTAAACTTTCAAGGGAAACACAGTGACATCTGTCGGATACTCCACAAACTACAAGCTCAGTGTTCAGCAGTTCCGTGTTAACATTAGATCACTTTACATTCCTTGCCATAATGCCATATCTTTGCCATATCTTTGTGAAGCTGGTTTTTCCAGTGGTTGCTGCAACAAAAAAACAAATACCATGTGAAAATCATGTGGCACAGGAAAGGAGGTGATGACACCCAATATGACCCCAAGGTTTGAGAAGCTGTGAAATGCCCAAGCATCTGTTGTTAAGAATGAAATAAAAAATGTTTTCTTAAAACACACACACACACACAGAGTAATATTATTATACACCTACCACAGTGGTTAAAATTTTTAAATATCAAGCGCTGGCAAGGAAGTAGAGAAACTGGAACTCTCATGGAAGTGGATGATAGGAGTATAAATTGGTACAACCACTTTGGAAAATGATTGTCATTATTGAGTTGACAAAACCAAATGACCCAGAAAGTCTTTAGATACTTACCCTAAAGAAACTCTTGCGCACGTACATCAGGAGGTATTTTTTTAAATGTCTGTGGTTGCATAGTTTGTAACTTAGAAACAATTCAGTTACTCACAGATCGGATAATGGGTAATTGTGGCACAGTCATGTAGTTGAGTTCTATATAACACTGAAGATGAAGGTTAAACATCTACATGTATTAACATGAAAGAATCTCAAACTCCTAATGCTGAATGAATAAAGCAAACTGAAAAGGAATACAGGCAGTATGATTTCATATATATATAAAGTTTAACAAATCTAAAACTAAACAATATATTTACAATTACATCCATATGTCAAAAACAATGAAGAAAATACAAGGGAATAAAAACCACTTCAGGGACTTCCCTGGCGGTGCAGTGGTTAAGAATCCGCCTGCCAGTGCAGGGGACACGGGTTCGATCCCTGGTCTGGGAAGATCCCACATGCCGCGGAACAACAAAGCCCGTGCGCCACAACTACTGAGCCTGTGCTCTAAAGCCCGTGAGCCACAACTACTGAAGCCCGTGCACCTAGAGCCCGTGCTCCGCAACAAGAGAAGCCACCACAAGGAGAAGGCCACGCACCGCAACGAAGACAAAATAAATAAATTTATAAGAAAAAAAAAAAACACTTCAAAGTAGTGCTTTCCTGATTGGGAAAGGAAGGAAGAGAGGCATATGAGGAACTTTCAAGAATATTGATAATGCACTATTTTTAAAGTTGGCCAGTGGGACAAAGATGTTTATTTTTCTTTTTTAAAGTACCCATATGTCCTATATGTTTTTTTGTACATATATTAGATTTCATTTTTACATGATTAATTAAACTAAACGCTGTTTATTCAACAAAATATTTCTTGAACACCTACTATGTTCTGGATATTATGAGTGCTTTATGAACTAAGAAACGTCCCTGCCCTCACAGAGCTTATATTCTCTTATAGCTGAGGAAGAAGACAGAAAGCAAAATGCAGCAACACACACACACTCTTTTTTTTTTTTAATTGTAAGAGCAGAGAAAGGGTTATCAGGAGTAGGGCAAATTGTAGTATGAAACACTCACTGGATTACTCTTGAGATGTTAAAAAGGAAAAACCCCTACTTTCTTCCCATGTAGGGAAAAACCCAGTTCTTCCCTACTATTTTTCTCCTGTGAATCTCCATTACTACTCACACAGAACACTTCACTCCGGTCACCAAATGTGTGGCAGTTTCCCCCAGCACCACCAAGCAATTCCCTGACACCGGCAGGAATTCAGCTCAATTCTGACACTGTCTACCTGGAGCAAGCATCAGATTCCACAGGTTAAGGTCTCAGTCCCACGAGACTGATACTTCCCCAAATTCAGATATCAGTCACAAGCCCAGGTTACCCCCTGTGCTTCTGACTGACCAGCTACAGACTGGGGGTTCCAATGACCCCCTCCATAGGTTTGCTTAATTTGCTAGAGTGGCTCACGCAACTCAGAGAAACATTTACTTACTAGATCAAGTTTACTGTAAAAGGATATAACTCAGGAACAGTCAGATGGAAGAGAAGCATAGGACAAGGTATGTGGAAAGGGGTGTGGAGCTCCCATGCCTTGTCCAGTGGCTTCCATACCACTCTCCCAGCACCTCCCCGTGATCGCCAACCTGGAAGCTCTCTGAACCCCGTACTTTGGGGATTTTATGGAGGCTTCATCATGTAGGCATGATTGATCATTAACTCCATTTTCAGCCCTTCTCCCTTCTCAAGAGAATGGGTGGCAGGGCTGACCAAGCTTCTAACCATGGCTTGGTCTTTCCGGTGACCAGCCCTCATCCAGGAGCCCACTCAGTCACCTCATCAGAACAAAGACATTCATCACCCAGGAAATTATAAACGTTTCAGGGGCTCCGTGTCAGGAACTGAGGGCAAAGACCAATATATTTTCTATTATCTCACAGTAAAAACTCTTAGGTTTGTACCAGTTTATAAGAAACTAGGGGGGGAAAATCTAAGAGATGAAACCATCAACAATACGTTAAAAGAAAACCATTCTCTGTTTCCAGTATTCTTGAGAATGTCAAGTAGGCTATCTAGCCATTAAAAGTTCTCAGAATTTTTTAAAAAACCACTTAGCACATCTAGATGCTTTTAGAATATCTGTTGAACAAATGATTGTTTACACATGAAATCTGTCTTAACCATCTCATTTTCTGTGCTAGTATTTTTCATAAAATGAACAAATTTTTAAAAAGAATTTATGAAAATGGCTGAACTCTCAGTTACCCTTTCATCTATTATATGTATTTCTTTATCTGATGTCAATTTTCAAACAGAACAACAAAAAAATAGAACATGCTGCAGAGAATAAAGAAATCTAAGCTTTGAGAGAAGAAAGAAAAACCTGAGCTGTTCAGGAACTCTATGCTGACTGAATCAGAGACTACATTCCTGCACCTGAAGATGTTCTTCATCCAGTAACGTGGCAAATTGCTTGTCCATCATCTAGTCTCAAGCATGAGGCTTTGGCTGTTATCCAGTAAAATGAATGTCACTTAAACATTTCTGCTTTTAAATCTTGTATCTAAGAGTCCTGTAATAGCACGAACTGTCTAGAAACTGAATTCTTTTCATTCTTAATGGTCTATACTTTCTTTGATACTTAAAGGTAAAAATGCACTAGGTTACCCACAACAATTAATTTTATCTAAGTACCTGAACCACTGGAGAGGAATACCTGCTAAAACTATACTATACCAATTATAGAAATTGGTAAAACAGAAAATAATGGCTTGGGAAGCTTTAAGGAAGTTTGAAGCATTCGAAACCAGAAGACACCACATCAAGAACTGTTTTCATTTTACTTATGGGACTTTAATAAACCCTCATAGGAAATTATCTCCAGCAGAGTTAAAAAAATATATTCCAATGTCACTATTTCAGTCTGTAATAGCAAAAAATTTATAGAGCCAGACAAAAACTGTTTTGTCTTGACTGTGCCACTTTCTAGCTATGTTACTTTGGGTAAATCACTTTATTTTCATGAGCCTCAGTTTCTCTATTTGAAAATGGGAATAATACCGTCTGTCTTCTAATGAAGTAACAAATACAACCTTGATCTGCTAATAAGCACCAGCACCCTAGGGATTAAGTTATTCTCCCTGGGGCCCCTCCTCCCATTTAGTTCATTTACTCTACTCTGTAATCAACCAAAACACTAAAGAACTAAGAACTGATAAAAACACATAGTGAACTAAACACGTCAGATCTATACATTTTATTGCATGCAAAGTATTCATCAATAAATTCAAAGGGCTTGCAAAAAAAATAAACTAGTGACAACAGGTAATATATCTGAGACACCATTGCATAATCAGTAAATGCCAGTCATTATTAAGAAGTCTGAAAACCCTGTTTTCAAAATTTCTCAAACAATCTAAAACATGCTTAGTAATTCCTTAGTCCCTTCAGACTTCCTAACATCCTTCTGTCCCTAACTTCTTGGGAGTATTTACTCCATCATTTCAGATTTCTGCTGGTTATCCTTCCCCTACCTAGTCTAAAAATAATAAGGCCAATAACAGTAATCGTGATTAGCAGTAGTAATGAACAGCCAATATTTTGTGACAGGCACTATCACTTGATATGTATATATCACCAAAGTCTCTCAACGACCATATGAAGTAGATACCATTTTTTTAACTTATTTTATTTAAAGTATAGGTGATTAACAATGTTGTATTAGTTTTAGGTGTACAGCAAAGTGATTCAGTTATACGTATAATGTATCTATTCTTTTTCAAATTCTTTTCCCATTTAGGTTGTTACCATTTTATAGATAAAGAAACTGACTTACAAAGAGGATGCTGCTTTCCAAGGTCACACATTTGGCCTGAGTCATTCAAAAGTCACTGTTCATTATTAACATGCACACAACCTTCTAAGTTACAAGGACATGAGAATGGAGTTATCTGGGCAGGGATATTATTGTCCAGTTTTTGCTGTTTTGTACTATTCATTAATTTAAAAAAACAAAATTTAATAAACATGTAAAATGAAAGTCAATGAGATAAAAATCTATAAAGGAAGAAGACACAGGATCTGTTTTCTTCTCTTGACAAGGCTCCTGAAGGTAGAAATACATCTAGTTCTTAAAGCTGAGGCAGTTTAATACATAGTATGGTCTCTAACTCTGGCAAAATGGAATGCCAATTCAGTTATTTTCTGTCGTACAACTTAGTGGCTTAAAACAACCTTTCACTGTGATTGTGAGTCTGCAATTTAGGCAGGGCTTGGCAGAGATAGCTCTTCTCTGCTCTACGTGGGCACCCACTGGGGCAGCCTGGTGGGGATCTAGAGGATTATGACCTGCTTTTAGGATGGCTCACTCGCACAGCTGGCAAGCTGATGCTGGATAGCAGCTGGGTGCTCAGCTGGGGCTGAGGGCCAGGAGCTTCAGTTTCTCTCTTACACGGGCCTCTCACTTGGGCTGGCAGCTAGGTTCTAAGCATCCATCCCAAGACAGGAAGGTGGAATTACATGGCATTTCAATGACCTAGCCCCAGAAGTCATATGGTTTTGCTGGAGCCATGCTCTACTGGTGGAGACAGTTATAAAGGCCTGCCCTGGTTAGGAGATGGGGACACAGACCTCACCACTAGGTGGAAGGAATGTCAAGGTCACATTGTAAGAACATATGGGATGAAAGATACGATTGAAGACATCTTTGGGAAACACAATCTACCACACCAATGGAATAGTTATGTTCAGAATATATTGAAATTGACTTTTTGCTGGTGTTTATTGGTCTTTATTACGTAGACTTTTCCTGCAAAAAGCAATGGGTAAAGAGATTGAAAATAACCTTGAGGAACTCCCTGGCGGTCTAGTGGTTAGGACTCTGTGCTCTCACTGCTGAGGGCATGGGTTCAACCCCTGGTCAGGGAACTAAAATCCCACAAGCTCTGCGGTGGCGTGGCAAAAAATAATAACAATAACCTCCTCTGTGATGAAATGAATTCAGTGGCCTACGAGTAATTACCTTCAGGGCCAAATGATAGAGAAAAAGAGAAAAAAGGATGGGTAGGTACTTCCCAGAATAAAAAAGATGATAAAATAAGGAAACTAAGCAATCTCTCAATAAAAATTAAACATATTTGAGCTGGAAGAAACTTTGACATCACTTAGTCTACTGCTTTAATTCTAGCAACTACCAGAAAATTGAGCTTTTCTCATGTACCTTACAGTGAAGATTAGGGAAACCTCTTAATTTTAGTAAAACTCTAAAATGCATAAATTTTTATTCATTCGTTTCATTCCCTATTGTCACTGGCAATGAAAATGCTTAAAAATGAAAATGCATCAAATACGTTCAGAGTTAACAGGGTAAGGGAAAAGCTGAGGCACCTGCATCCTGTTTCAAGCCCTTTTAAGAAGGGTTTATGAGCAGAGAGAACAACAGATTACATAATAGATGTGGTGAAAAAAAAAGATGAATCAAACCCCTGAGGCACACAGGAAGAAAAGAAATGGGGTAGCTAGAAACCAGCCAAAGCTCTAGGGATTTCACCAGCATGCTGTGCTGTATGCTCTTTAAAAACATTCTTATACAAAGAATCCATCCTTAAACCACAGTCCTATCTCCACATACTAGAGCTAGAAATAGCTCCAGAGATATCTAATTCAGTGCTTTCCAACATTTTCAAGTATAAGAACCTTTTTTTAAGAGTAAAACTTCTGTGGCCATCCATATGAAAATTGTTGTGATTTTATTATCTGGTTATGAGAAAAATCAATAATGACAGAAATACCACAAACTCACTAACACCTCTACTAAATGCTACTGGTCTTTCTGTTACAAGCGCAATAGCATGTACATGAGACATTCGATTTAGGTGAAGTTCTTAGGAAACACTGAATACAATGTCAGGTATTGGTAAATACGAAGTAAACCATATATTTGAAAAGACTGAGACCAGTAATTTTTAAGAACTTCCTTTTTTAGGTATGTTACAGTAGGATTTCCCCTGCTGTGCTTATGGTTGGACTCAACAACTAATCTCTTCCAACACAAATTCTATAATTCTCTTATAAATTATTAAAGGCATTCCCCTTCCTTTTAACTTACATCTTAAAGATTTAAAACTGGTTTGGGACAATATAGATGCATGTTTCTATTTTATAAAAAAGTAAGAATCCTCTTACTTGTTGATGACAATTTTATTATCACCATCCAGGAGTTACCTCAATAGGTAAATGGCTTGCTCATCTATTAGAAAGACAGGCTAATGGCAGTAATTCTAAATCTAAGATCTTTATTTTGAGCAGCTGTTCTCTAAAAATCTATATGTGATAACTCTACAGTTTGGCAATGATCACAATAGTTTAAAAGTTCTGACAGCTACTTTACAGGCTTTTGGGAAACCATGTGTGAGCACTTGCAACATGGGCTCCCCATCCAGGAAGAACTCCCAGGATACTGCCAACAGGCACATATGCTTTCAAGGCCCATGGACTATATGGAGAGAGCTTGACAGAAAGAAACCCAATTGCAAAACAAGACCATAAAGAATGGTGCCTAGCCTGAGAGTGAAATGTTTCCAAGACAGCTGCCAAGTTTATGAAAACACAGCACCCCTCCTGCTTAGTTTGTGGTGAAGATGGCCATTTCACGGCAGACTGCATTCATGAAGAGAACCCACAGCTAATAATGCAGAAGCTATGACAGCCTTAGGAGAACTATGGAAAACCAGGAATGAAACAAAGGCCACGAAAATGACTAGGTTTATGTATTGAACCAACAAGATGTGGGAGGTGTGTGGGTGTGTGTGTGTGTGTGTGTGTGTAGATAATAAGGAATTGGCTCACACAATTATGGAGTCTGAGAAGTCCCAAGATCTGCAGTCAACCAGCTGGAGACCCAGGAGAGCTGATGATGTGGTTCCAGTTTGAGTCTGAAGGCCTGAGAAACAGGAGGGCTGATGGTTTAAATTCCAGTCTGGGAGCCAGCAGCCTTGAGATCCAAGTAGAGCAAGGTTTCAGCTCTCATCCAAAGGCAAGGAGGACTGAGGTCCCAACTCAAGCAGTCAGGCAGGAGGAGTTCCTTCTTACTCAGCCTTTTTGTTTGAGGTCTTCAACTAATTGGATGAGGCCCACCCACATTGGGGAGGGCAGTCTGCTTTCCTCAAGACTACTGATTCAAATGTTAATCTCATCCAGAGACACCCTAACACACCAGGAATAATGTCTGACCAAATATCTGGGCACCCTATGGCCAAGTCAACAGATAAAATCAGACATTATCACAGCTTACTTGACTCTGATTTGCCTACTCTTCCCAGACAACCAAGAAGGGGTCGAAACAGAGTTCAAAACCTGGTGACACGTACCAGGCAGAGGAAAACTGACCCCTTCACTAGGCAACTACCTTTTGGCTCTTCCCTTAATAAGAGTGAACATGAGCAGAGGACTACCTCCCAATCTGTAGGACAAAAGACCAGGGAGAGAGCAAAGACTCTGAAGATGATGACATGCAAATGGCTGGAGATTCAGTTATTAGCACAGGGACACATCACTGACTGAAAGTAAACTGTCCTTCAATGCCTTTAATCAAAAGATAGCTGCTTCCAAAACACACACATGCACAGAGCACATCAGAGACCTCTCCAGAAGGAGAAAAAGCTTAGCCAGAGATTGAGCCCTTTGGGTACAATGGAGCCAGTGCTGGAAGAAAGGAGACTCTCTTTAAAAAAAAAAAAAAAAAACATGGGCTCACATAACTCAGACCTTGTGAAACCAGGATAATAAGTCAAACTGTTGGAGAGGGCTGTAGTCACCTCAAGGCTCAACTAATGTAGGACTCCCTTCCAAGCTCACTCATGTGGTTGCTGGCAGGCCTGGCTTCCTTAACATGTGGCCCTCCTCATAGGCTGCCTGAGTGTCTGCACAGCTTGGCAAGTGGCTCCCCTCTATGCAGGGTTGCCTTGCATCATGGCAGGTAGCCTCCTCCAGAGGGAGTGAGGAGTGAGGAGAGAGGGAGAGAGGGAGAGAGGGAGAGAGGGAGAGAGGGGGGGGGGGGAGAGAGAGAGAGAGAGAGAGAGAGAGAGAAATACCCAAGATAGAAGACGAAGACTCCTTATAACCTGATCTGGGAAATGACATCTCATTATTTCTGTATTCTCTTCCCTAGAAGTGAGTCACTAAGTCCACCCCACACTCAAGGGAAGAATTAAGCTCCATCTTTTAAAGAAAGGAGAATCAAAGAATTTGTACACAGTTCTTTAAAACCACCACAGGGACTAAAGGAATTATTGAGGGGAAAAAAAGAAAAAAAAAAGTAGCTGGGTAAGTTATTAAGACATCAATGGACGTTTTATTCTCACTGTATTCCCCAATCCCCAAGAAAACAGTCCTTGCCTCAAGGGAGGTTTGTGTTTGTTTTCCGAAAATGTGAACTCCTTGAGGAGATTATCTGAGGGAAGGGTGGAAACATAGTGCCTTTGAGGGCAGAAAGGTAGAAACTAGAAGAAAAAAGGGGGTAATTTAACTGGGAAGAGGAAAGAGAGCTTTGGGACTCACAAAAAGAGGGGCCTTGCAATTCCACCTCCTAGCAGTGTTCTAGATAAAGGACAAGTGACAAGTCTTTACAGGGAACGGGTATGTATTGTACCTGGGAAAGCTGAAACCTCTGCACCAGAATCCCCATACCTGGCAAAGATTCTTGTGCCTCAAGTCAGCCGTAACTACTAGAGCCGCCAAACACCAAGGACCCACACCCTCTTAGACAACATGCTTACCAGGCACAGCCACAGTGGACATAAAATAACCTTCCACCCTTCTCCTGGTTCCTCACAAGCCTCTCAGATTCTTGTACAACCCTGAGGAGGGGTGGATGCCCATTCTTAATCCCTAAGATTGAATTTTTCATCAGTTTGATAGGACTGGGGGGAGAGGGGGTGTCCCAAGGTTGGATTTAACTTCATTTAAAATAAATAATATATATAGTAACGCATGGTTACCTGATATTGTGAAATAAGATTCATACTGACTATATGGCCAATTAATTCACTACCTTATGGATATCTTTTACAATTCACTAATCTTGGTGGTTTCAAAAAAGTTCCAAACAAGTTGCTCCATCAAAATATTAAGATTTTTCCATCACCAATATATTACTCCCAAATTTTTCCAGGCTTTACTCTCCTAATATATAGAATATTAAGCAATTAATTATATATCCATGTGTATCCGCCTGGGTTTGCTACCCTCTCTGAAAAAATCCTGGCCTTGGACTTCCCAGGTAGTCCAGTGGTTAAGACTCCAGCCTTCCACTGCAGGCGGCACGGGTTCAATCCCTGGTCGGGGAAGTTCCGCATGCTGCTCAATGCGACCAAAAAGAAAAAAAAATCCTGGCCTTGTGGGAAAGCCATCCATTTAGGTTGGGGATTCACAATTTCCATAAAAACGAAAAATCAATTCTACCACATAATTCACAAGTCAGTTACCTGCTCTCTCAATAGATCCAACCATAACCAGCACTGCAGATTACCTATACTTCAGGATCTTGACCTAAAATATGTCCTAATTGTGTGCTATTCAACCTTTATAAAAAACCTAAATGAAAAAATACATTTTTCGTAGATTATGAAAGAACACGGTATATAATCCATTCTTCTGGATTTGCTGCTTTCAAAACTACTTTTAGATTATACAGTTCTTTCTTTCAGATAGACTCTCAGAATATAAAACAGATAGTTAGAAGCAGAAGATGCTAGAATAGATAGGTCTCCTTGGAGAATGGCTGATTCTAGGCCTAAGTAGAAAACATACAAGATGTGTCTGGAGTACCTTGTCCAATGAGGAAGCTACTCTACTGGAGTCGTGTCAAAAAGACCCAAGAGCCAATTTAGAAGAGACTTCCACTGGTCAATATGAACATCAACATGAAAAATAACCAAGCTGGATGGAAATTCATTGCATACGTTTAAATCCACGAGTTGATAATATTATTATTAATAAAATAAAGAAAGAAAGCCAGTCACCTTTGGAGCATGCTAGGAAACCAATTCATATTGAAATCTGCTATTAAAAAAAAGAAAGGGGTAGGGGGACAAGCATTTATTCTGCTTTTCCTTCTACAAACTGTACCTAAGGAAAATTTAACAGTCAATGAAAAACAGATGAGTTGCCAAGGAGCTGGGCGTGCAAGGAGGATGTGACTGCAATAGGACAGCAAAAGCAAGTTTTGGGGGTAATGGAAATGTTCCTTACTCTTCTTATAGTGGTGGTTATAGGAATCTATACATGTGTTCAAATGTCATGGAACCATCAATTTGCATGTTAATTTCAAAAAAAAAAAAAAAAATTAAGTCAACAAGGGAACTTCTCTTTATAAAAGCACTCCAGCTAGTAATGAAGAAGGAATGAAAGAT
Source organism: Phocoena sinus (assembly GCF_008692025.1). Taxonomy (NCBI): domain Eukaryota; kingdom Metazoa; phylum Chordata; class Mammalia; order Artiodactyla; family Phocoenidae; genus Phocoena; species Phocoena sinus. Next base: position 10,281,941 of record NC_045768.1, on the reverse strand, counting down.
TTAGAATGTCACCATTTGTAACCTCAAATGAAATTATAGACACATTACTATGAGTTCCTAACAGCAAAAAAAAAAAAACCAAAACTGGTGGCGCAGTGGTTGAGAGTCTGCCTGCCGATGCAGGGGATGCGGGTTCGTGCCCCGGTCTGGGAAGGTCCCGCATGCCGCGTAGCGGCTGGGCCCATGAGCCATGGCCACTGAGCCTGCGCGTCCGGAGCCTGTGCTCCGCAGTGGGGGAGGTCACAACAGTAAGAGGCCCGTGTACCGCAAAAAAACAAAGAGGCCTTGATGGAACTACACACTACTCCTATTACGTATTCTTTCAAAAACAAACGAAAACCAATAAAACCTGAATCTCATCAAGTCTCTAAAACTAGTTCTAACTAGGGAATAGAGAAACATGGTAAATGATACCATGGGGAGAGAGTCAGCAATATTCAGACTGTAGAAAAACTGGTCAGTGGTTGCCAGTTGGTTAGTGGGGACAGAAGGGAATTTGGGGGAGTGATGAAAATGTTTTATATTATGATTGCAGCGGCGGTTACACAACTGTGTGCATTTGTCAAAATTCAGAAAACTGTACACTAAAATAGGTAAGTTTCATTATTATAAATGTTATCAATATAAATCATACCTCAACCTTTTAGAAAATTAAAAATTCAGATTGTGGGAAACTTAATAACAAGCATGCTTTCTTTAACAAATTAACAGCATGGGGGAAAAGAGAGTGGGGAAACTATAGATTTTTTTTTTAAACTTAAGATCTAATCAACAAATTGCCAGTTCTGAACCTTATGTGGATCCTGATTTGAACAATTTTTTAATAAATAATTAGTCAACTGTGGATATCTCAACACTGATGACAAATTTAATGATATTAAGGAAATACTGCTAATTTTCAAGTTATTAATGGAATTGCGGTTATGTGCTTTAAAAGAGTCCCTATCTTTCAACAATACATACTAAAATGATACAGATGAATGATATGTATAGAATACACTTCAGGTGAAGTATGTGGGTATATAGGTGAAATGGGAATTGAGCTGATAATTGTTCAAGCTGGGTGATGAACAATTCAGGTTCACTGTAGTATTCTATCTGTATTTGAAATTCTCCATATTAAAAATATACATACATACAGAAAAGTAGATCTAGAGCCTTAAAGGCGAGCTAGTCTGCTTAACCCTTTTCTGACTACTACTGGCATCCCAACCCCCGGGGAAGCCCTTGAATTACTGCCAAGGAACCTCTGGGCTCTTTTTGAGCACTGCTGAAAACCACTGCTTGAGCTAGTCTAGGTTTAATTCTTGAATAAAACATTACCATGAAAATACCGAATACTTTGACCATCCTCTCTTGGGCTCCCCCCACCAGAGTCTGCTTCCACAGAATTAAATTCTGGCATTTTGCCCTAGGTTTTCACCGATACATGCTACATGAAACAGCTTTACCAAAACCACTGCCTTTGTGTAAGGATACTGCTGAGGCAAACACTACCACAAAGAAACTCTGCAATATTCCTGTTTTTCAATGTAGATTAGAAGACATTCCCCTAGTTTTCCACATAAGTACCTCCAGAGTCTGTTTCTCACCAAAGAGTGTACTCGCTGTATAGAGATCTGTCTCCCAGAGATAAGCACTCCTTGTTTGATGACTACCTACAGAAAGACTGCAATGGACAGATAATACTGCAAAGAGAGAACATCCAAAAGACAAAGCTGTCTGGTTTACTTCTACACCAGGTACTGTAACATTCTATTGCCATCTGCACATTTCACTCAGCATGGTCTCTCTGGGTTATCTCATTCTTTTCCATGACTTGGATCACTAAGTGTTTGCCGTTGACTTCTAAATCCGTACCTCAAGCCCTAATCTCTCTCCTCAGCTCCAGACCCATGTTTTCATCTGCCTGGTTAAAGATGGTACACTGAAGCACTTTACACTCCATATAGCTAAAATAAACTCATACTCTTACCCTTCTGAACTTGCTCCTGGATCTGCTGCCTCAATTAAATGTGTTCCTATCCAACCTACTATTCAAGCTAAAAGCTCCCCAAGATACTGTGAAGAAAAGGAAAAGGCCGGCCATAGACTAAGGGAAAAAAAATCTGTAAAACACATACCTGATAAAGAAGTTTCAGAATATATAAAGAATTCTTATAACTATTATATAAGAAGACAAAAAAGTGACCAAAAAATGGGCAAAAGATTTGAATAGGAAACCACAAAAGAAATTATAGGAATGCCAAACAAAAACATAATGATATCACTGCACACCCTCAGAATGGCAAAGGGGGTACATATATGTCAAAATTTATCAAATTGTACATTTTAAATATGTTCAGCTTATTGTATACCAATTACATACCTCAATATAACTTAAAAAGAATGCCAAGCATTGGCAACGACATGGAGCAAATGGAATCCCATACACTGTGCTGGTGGGAATGCAAAATAGTACAGCCACCTTGGAAGACAGTTTGGCAATTTCTTAAAAACCTAAACGTGCACTTACCATAAGACCCAGCAAGTCCACTTCTAGGCATTTACTCAAGAGCAGTGAAAACATATGTTTGCACAAAGACTTATTAACTCACATGTTCGTAACAGTTGTATTCATACTAGCCAAAAACAAGCAACAAGCCATCAACTGGTGAATGAGAAACAAACTGTGGTAAATTCATACAATGAAATGCTCCTCAGCAATAAGAAGAAATTAACTACAGTTACAAACAATAACATGAATGAATCTGAAAAGCATTATGCCAAGTGGAAGAAGCTAGACACAAAAGACTACATGCTGAATGATTCACTTATATGAAGTTCTAGAAAAGACAAAACTATAGTGACAGGAAAAAAAGACCAGTGGTTGCCAGAACCATGACTGCAAGGAAACATGAGCAAATGCGTGTGTGTGTAGGGGGGGAGGCGGCAGGACAGCCGTGTTCTATATCCTAACTGCAGTGGGTGGTTACACAACTGTATACATTTGTCAAAACTCCTCAAATTGTATACTTAAAATTGGTGACTTTTATCACATGTAAATAATACCTCAGTAAAGCTGATTTTTAAAAACACTGGAAGGAAAGGCAAAATAAAAATACTCAAACTAAGGATAGTCACAGCTATCATTTATTGAGTTCTTAATGTATGTCAGGTAACATTATCATGTATTTTACATTCATTATCTCAATGAATCCTCTCAATAAGCCATTCAGGGACTTCCCTGGTGTCGCAGTGGTTAAGAATCCGCCTGCCAAGGCAGGGGACACGGGTTTGATCCCTGGGCCGGGAAGAGCCTACATGCCGCAGAGCAACTAAGCAGGTGCTCCACAACTACTGAGCCTGCGCTCTAGAGCCCACAAGCCACAACTACTGAAGCCCGCATGCCACAACTACTGAAGCCCGTGCGCCTAGAGCCCATGCTCTGCAACAAAGAGAAGTCACCACAATGAGAAGCCCGTGTACCGCAACGAAGAGTAGCCCCCGCTCACCGCAACTAGAGAAAGCCCGCGTGCAGCAACGAAGACCCAATGCAGCCAAAAATAAATAAAATAAAATTTATTTTTAAAAATAAGCCAATTCATTGAATCATCCAACAAAGAGCTACTGAGTACCTATTATATGTGAGGCAATGTTCTAGTGCTGGGAACAGAATAGCAAGGAAAACAAAAATCTCTGTACTCACGCAGTTTATATGCTACTAGAGGAGAGTAATAATTCTACAAGGTGGGTGCTATCATTACGTGCATCTGGCAAGTACTTTGTCCAAGAACCCAAAGCTAGTATTAGGAAGAGCTAGGATTCAAACTCTAATTCAGGATTTCACAACCTCAGCATCACTGACAATTTGAGCAGGACAATTCTTCGGTTCGGAGGTTGTCCTGTACGCTGTAGGTGTTCAGCAGCACTCCTGGACTCTACCCAATAGATACCCTGAGTTGTAACAACCAAAAATGTCTCCAGACATTGCCAAATGCCCCCTGGGAGGGAAAATCATCCCTCGTTGAGAACTACTGCGTAATTTCTAAACTGACACAACAGCCCAAGCATTTAAAAACATTTTTCTTCCCATACCTGACACTGGTCCTGAATTCACCTCACCTAAGACTTCATCATTTGTCAGTCTACATCCCAGCTCTACTCTCTATCATTTCAACAGTCACACGACTGCCAAAATTCACCTTCTAAACCTTCAGACCCTAGGTGAAATGTCTGTAGAAACTGCCCTCACTACCAGTACGAAGAATTACTATAAACTCTTTGTGTACATACAAAGTCAATTACAACACCTTATTTTTGTGTCTGTCTTCCCCACTAATGTACGAGCTTTTCCCCAGCAGGGGCCGTATCTCATTCATGTCTATAACCCTAGTACCCAGAACTAGAAAGCATTTGAAGGTTGTTTTTTTTTTTTTTTTTTTTTTTTTTTTTTTTTGCGGTACACGGGCCTCTCAACTGTTGTGGCCTCTCCCGCTGCGGAGCACAGGCTCGGGACACGCAGGCTCAGTGGCCATGGCTCACGGGCCCAGCCGCTCCGCGGCATGTGGGATCTTCCCAGACCGGGGCACGAACCCGCGTCCCCTGCATCGGCAGGCGGACTCTCAACCACTGCGCCACCAGGGAAGCCCTTGAAGGTTGTTTTTAATTCAACTGTAATTCAAACAAATTACATACATACACACACACACACACACCACAAATCATACAATAAAGCTTTAATCAACATGAATCCTATTACGACATGAATCCTAAACAAATGGGTCTTGCTCCTAATAGGATCTGAAAGGATTCTCTAACTAATAACCCAAACTTTATTAACAAACATATTGAAGCCTTCAGAATTTTCCAAAACCACATAGAGATCAAGTTTCCTAATCTTAAAATTCCTCTCAGTCTAGTACAGTTTGTCAGGAGCATTAAACAGCATCACATTATTTTGGACCACCAAAGCCCCATCCCACACTACCTCCCTCTTACCACCAATGCACTTGTTAGTTCAGATGCTTTTACTGAGCACCCCCTCAGTACTCGAGGCTCAAAGAAGAACCAAGGAAGGGAAACAAATGTTTAGTGGTGGGGGTGGAGGGAAGACACAAAGAACTGGTAACCGTCGGCCATGTGGTGCTTATTCAAATTATCTCAGTTTTTCTTAAACTGTCTTATAGTTTGGTCCACTAGGAATGTTCTCAAAAGATAACTCAGCCACTAAACTAATGTCTATCAAAAAGAATGACTTAATAGCAACGATCCTAAAATAAAAATCACATTTTTGGCAACTGTTTCCTAAAATGCAATAGGATACACAGTGTAACAGTCAACAACTCTACACAGCAGGCCAACTCAAAGGGATATTTAAGGCTACATTCAGCAATTAATTCACCTTGCAGTGTTCACCAGGAAGTTGTATCATTTGATGTTGAGAATTTTATGGCCACAGTATACAACTCATAAAAACAGCTATAAATAATTTCTGGCTACAACCATTACATCTTCTCTCTATAATCCACCTTTAGAGCTTACCTGGCCATTATTTTTTCTATTTTTAGAGCAATCCCAGACCTGCTTTCTGAAGAAAATCTTGGTCTCGTCCACAGGATCTCTTTAGAGATGTATGCTGGCTGTCCATTCAGGTCAAAATGCTGACTCAATCAGGATCTGACCTTAGACATGCGGAATGTGTGCCCTCATTGGTGCCTGATGCTTACCAAAACTTGATTACAGAAATAATATTCATGGAACAAATTATTCATTCAATAATTCTATCAAACGTTCTCTAAGTGCCAGACACCATTCTAGGTGCTGAGGATAAGCACAGTCCCTACAGCTTACTCATTCCTCCTTATCTCTGAACCAAGCCAAACCATCGGTGAGCAGTATACCTAAATCCAGTTGCTGTGGCTCTTCGGAGGATGTTCACTGGTATTACCTAAACCTGGATTGAGAAGCATTATAAGAAGCAATCTTAAAAAACAACAACAACAAAAAACTTCCTACTATATTTGTCATTGGGTTTATTTTCCCCCACAAAACCACAGTGTCCCCATTATGAAAACCAGTGAGAGAAATTTTTCTCTGAAAGTCAAAAAAAGTGTGCCTCTCTTAAACATGTGTTGGATTTTACAGACACCATGAACCTACAAGTTGAGCTTTATTTTCTTCTTAGCTTTTGTTCTAGGAAACTCAGAGCCAAATATGGAACCTACCTTTGGTAACTGTCTAGTCTATATAACTTTGCCACTGATTTAATTTCATTAGTATTCTCTCATGTTTTTTGCCTTAATATCTTTATTTTTAATCCTTCATACTGTACATATTTTGAAAAGAAGTGGGAAATAAAAGGTATTTAATAGGTGCTTTTTTTTTTGCGGTACACGGGCCTCTCACCGTTGTGGCCTCTCCCGTTGCAGAGCACAGGCTCCGGACGCGCAGGATCAGCGGCCATGGCTCACAGGCCCAGCCGCTCCGCGGCATGTGGGATCTTCCCGGACCGGGGCACTAACCCGTGTCCCCTGCATCGGCAGGCGGACTCTCAACCACCACGCCACCAGGGAAGCCCTAATAGGTGCTTTTTAACCTAAAATTTACTGTATACTTTCTACGTGCCAGGCACTATACTAAGCATTTTACAACCCTATAATGGTTGAACTATTATTATTTCCATTATACAGATGAAGAAGCTGGGGCTCAGAGAGGTTTATTAACTTGCATATGATCTCACAACGTGTATCTGACAGAGCTAAGATTCAAATTCAGCTCAAACCATTACACCTAGGTGTATCTACAGGCTATCATAGGAACAAACAAAGCAGAGAAGAGGAAGGTGAAGGAGAGGGTAGAAAGTTTGCATGGAAGATGTGATGTTTGAGGGAAGTCTTAAAGGTGGGGAGCTTGCCAAGGAACGGGGAGAAAGTATTCCAGAGAGAAAGAGAAATCATGTGCAAAAACCCAAACATAAGTTCTGGGAATGGCAAACAGGACATAGAGTTACATTCAGCAATTAGTTCATTGTGAAGCGTTCACCAGTAAGTTAAGTCAATTAATTACTGGACGTTTAGCAGATCCATTATTGAGAATTTGGCCGTTATTGAGTACATGGCCACAGTACTCAACTGTGGCTGGAAAGAAAGATAGAATTGAAATAAAGGCAGTCTTTTTTTTTTTTTTAATTGAAGTATAGTTGATTTACAATTTTGTTTTAATTTCTGCTATACAGCAAAGTGACTCAGTTAAACATACATATACATTTTTTTATATTCTTTTCCATTATGATTTATCATAATAGAGGGCAGTGTCTTTTTATGATTACACTAAAAAGTCTAAATTATGTTCAATAAACAAGCGGAACCACATAAGGATCTTAAGCTTGAGAATTAGAAGATCAACTTGCACAGTACGTGAATGAATTACAGATTCAAGGTAGGGAACCCAGTCAGGAGGCTATTCCAAGAGTCTGGCAGTGGGGTAATGAAAGTTAAACAAGGGCTATCAAAAAGAAAATATAATGCAAGCCATATATGTAATTTTTACTTTCCCAATAGTTATGTTAGAAAAAGTAAAAAAAAAAAAAACCTGAAAATAATTTGAGTAATACTTTTATTTAATCCAATATATCTAAAATATTATTTCATGAAATAATTGACATAAAAATTAGTAATGAGAAATTTTCCATGTACTTTTTGTACTAATCTGAAATTTGGTGTGTTTTTTAATACTTAGATATATGCCTCACTTTGGACGTTAAATTTTCATTGGAAAAATTTGATCTGTATTTAGATTTCATAATTTACAGATGAAAAAGCAAATTCACATACCCAAGTTGTTCCAGACATAAACATTTTCCAGTAATTAAATATCGGTTTTAAAATTTAAATTAATTACAATTAACAATATTTATTAAAAATCCAGTTCCTCAGTCATGAGAGCCACATTTTGAGTGTTCCACAGCCATATATGGCTACCACATTGGCCCATACAGGCCTAAAGAGTGACAAAGGAACTTTGGCTGTTTGCACCTTCCACCATCAGCATTTCACATCTACCTACTGTTAAGGTTCACTGTGAAAAAAAAAAAAAAAAAGGTTCACTGTGTATTAACATCAATAACTTAGCAAGAATTAACTATTACAGTGGTCCTATTGGTCACATCCTCACTACTGTAACTTACTTTCTCTAGGCCAATGCCTACATCCATGAAAAAGGAATCTTCGAATGACTACACAGAATTGCTATGTAGTACCTGACACATGGAATGTGCTCAGAAATGCTTGTGGAATGGATGCATGCTCTTCATTACTCAAGGAACAATGCACTTGCTGCAGACTACCTAAGCCCTTTGTTTCTATCTTCCTATAGTTCAACTGCTTATTAGACTCTACGTACAATGAAAACAGTAAAAGCAATAAGAAAACCTGTTTTCGGGACTTCCCTGGTGGCGCAGTGGTTAAGAATCGCCTGCCAATGCAGGGGACACGGGTTGGAGCCTTGTTCCAGGAAGATCCCACATGCAGCAGAGCAACAAAGCCCGTGTGCCACAACTACTGAGCCACCGTGCCACAACTACTGAAACCCGTGCGCCTAGAGCCTGTGCTCCGCAACAAGAGAAGCCACCGCAATGAGAAGCCCGTGCACCGCAACGAAGAGTAGCCCCCGCTCGCCACAACGAGAGAAAGTCTGCACACAGCAACGAAGACCCAATGTAGCCAAAAACTAATTAATTTTAAAAAAAAGAAAACCTATTTTCAATTGTATATTTATTAGAGGCATTATAGTATAATGGTTAAGAGCTTCAGCTCTGGAGTCAGACTGCTGGGATTCAAATCCTGGTTCTATCACTTATGAGATGTGTGATCTTAGATAAATGCTCAGCCTCTCTTTTGCCTCAGTTCTCTCTTGTGTTAAAACAGTGATAACTGTACACAGTTCCTTGGGGTGTTTCAAGGATTACAGAAGATAACACAAATAAGCACTTGCACATGGTACCTGGCACACAGCAGATGTTCAATAAACATTAGCTTTTTAAACAGAGCTGGTGAAGAAGTTGAAATTACGGCTAACATAAAAAACTAGGCCTTCTCAATTATCCACATCTCTTTCCCACATAATCTTAAATACCAAAAAAAAAAAAAGTACAGGCAGTACTTTGAAGTCCTGGAAGACAGAGCTTGCAGATAGTTATATTCATTAAGAAAGGAGCGGGCTTCCCTGGTGGCGCAGCGGTTGAGAATCTGCCTGCTAATGCAGGGGACACGGGTTCGAGCCCTGGTCTGGGAAGATCCCACATGCCGCAGAGCAACTAGGCCCGTGAGCCACAACTACTGAGCCTGCACGTCTGGAGCCTGTGCTCTGCAACAAGAGAGGCCACGATAGTGAGAGGCCCGTGCACCGCGATGAAGAGTGGTCCCCACTTGCCACAACTAGAGAAAGCCCTCGCACAGAAACGAAGACCCAACACAGCCAAAAATAAATAAATAAACAAATGTGGGGTTTAAAGAAAAAAGAAAAAAAAAAAAAAAAAAAAGAAAGGAGCTAAGTAAAAAACTTCATCTACTGACAGTGTATAATTATGCAGTATAGTATAGGTGCAGCCAAGCAAACGGAAAAAAACACGAAGCAAAATTGGGAAGGCATTTTGCCTTACCTGCTTTTCCGTTTTCGAGGTGGTTTCTCCACTGTGCCAGTCAGTCTGTAGACCAAACAAATAATATGGTAACTAAAAGTAACATATAAGATCACATCTGCGGGCCCTACTGTGCCAGTCAAGAACTCAACGCACCACCCTCGAGCACTACAGGCTGTCTAAGCCCATACCTGTCTGACCTTACAAATGCCTTACGTTCTGTTTCCCCTAAATACCAAGACCAAGAGATCCTGGGACTCACCGTTCCCCTAATGTCTGCTTAGCCAAAACCCTGCTCTGCCTCCTGGTCTCTCACTCCATCCTCACCTCCTATTCGTCACAGCCCAGCTCCCCAAAACCACCCACCGCCACCTACTCATTGTCTGCTTCACCACCCCCGCAAGCCCCTCCGGCTTCCCCTTTCCAGTGCCCACCCCCTCCCGACACGGGCACTGCCCCTCCGAGCCCCGCCCCTCCAGGCCCCGCGCCCCCCGCATTCCACGGCCCCTCCACCGGGCGCGCGCGCCCTGCCCCTCCCGGCCCTGCGCCCCCAGTCTCACCGCTCTGCGCCCCTTCCCTCACACGCCCCTCTCATCCGGTCTGGAGGATGCGACCGCCGCCTAGCCCGCTCCGCCGCCCCTTGGCGCCCCCCGAATTCCCCGCAGCCCGACCGCCCCTCCAGTCTCGGCGCCCCGAATGCTTCACGGCCCCAAGCTGCTGCCCTGGGCCCGCTCCCGCGCCCCATCCCCAACCCCGACCTCCATTCAGCCCCCGCCCCACCTTGGGGCCAGGCGACTCCGCGGCTGCTGGGGCTGCCGGGCTCCTCTGACCATCCGGCTCCTGCTCCGCCGCGGGAGCTGCTCCGGCGGCCGTAGGGCTCGCTCGGGAAGCTGAGGCGGCGGAGGCTGGAGTAGGCGGAGAGGCGGGCGAAGGGCCTCGCGCCTCTGCCAGGCTTGCCGCAGGGCCCGCCTCCTCCGCGCCTCTCCTCAGCTCCCATTGGCTAGAGCCGTAGTGTGGCCGAAAGCCTGGAGGCCGATTGGACGCTAGGGCCGTCACATCACGCCACCTAGAGTTTGGTTGAGACTGCAGGTGGCGGCGGACGTGCGTTAGAGGCTGCTAACACTGCCGGGGAGATCTAAGCGCCACCGTGCGGTCGAAAGTAAAAACTGCATCTCCGGCGCCAGACACCTGCGGCGGGCAGGTTCTTCTGGCTCTGAGTCCTGCATCCCACACACCTGCTGGCGCCCCTCAACACTGCACCACGCCAGGAGCAACAGCTAAGCGCTGCAATTTCCCAAACTCCTCTGGCAGGTGCGACAGTGAGGTAAGTCTCCAAAATGAGCTTCATTTTGAACCACCTCATATCCAGTCCCTGACTACATCATGCTGAAATGGTCAGAGCTCACAGATAACACTTCACAGAGGATCCGGCAAGAAAACTGTAAGAATCTATCAATATAAAGCGTGGTTTAGATGCTCAATCCTCTGCAGAAGAGATAGCAAGCTTGGGTGCAGGCTTCCAAGAAAGCAAGAGATTTTTAAAATAAATTACCAAGAAAGGAAAATCAACCCTGCAAACAGAATTGATGCCGTAACCAAAAGCAATGTGTTCGGTTCTTAAATGCCTAAACGGAACTGACCCCTGAATATGCTGCTAACTGTCCTGTGATACTGCAGATGCTTGTGACTTCTACTCCAGCTAATCAATTTTGAAATAAATTTCCTTGCATTTTTAGGGTTGTTGACAGACCTAAGATTGCAAGACTACCAGCACATAAGCATTATAAATCAGTTACCTTTTCTCTTCTACTTTAACAAGGCCATCCTTGAAAATAAGACATAACTCAGTAATATATTAACAAAATTCTTCCTCTAAGGTAGAATCCCCTTCAGTCTTTCTGCAATCCTGTGTAGTTTTTGTTTGGTAGATCCTCGGCATATATTTGGAGCTGGGAAGAGGCATAAAACTTTCTCTTAAGCTATTTCTGTTTTATCAGAATACGCTTTTATGCATCAATAATGTGACAGCCTAGAATTATACACACCAAAAGTTTGGGGACAAATCTCTTACTGATCTTCACAAATGGTAAAAATGAGACTACTATAGTTTTTCATAAAGCCGAATTTATTTGGTGTAAAGGGCTGTCCTTTATTCTGAGATGGCTCTTTTTACATCTTTCTATAAAATGATGATGATGGTAAATTGTAATGGGACCTTTAAAATGGCATTGACAAGGAAAAACAAAAAGTTGAACATCTGTTGACTCCCCAAATTAATATTTTACATAATCCCAAGATAACAGAACCATAAATCCCCTCAATACCAACAAACAATATCCACCCTTATAATCACCAAGCCAGAAAAGAGAGAGAACCTCAGAATCATTTGTCAGAGAAGACTAGGGGAGATGTGGTAGGAGGAGTCCTGGTGGGGAGGATCAACTTACTAGGAGACTAATCTTGAATGTCACTCATTATGTTTCTTAAAATATGAATTAAGGGCTTCCCTGGTGGCGCAGTGGTTGGGAGTCCGCCTGCCGATGCAGGGGACGCGGGTTCGTGCCCCGGTCCGGGAGGGTCCCGCGTACCGCGGACTGGCTGGGCCCGTGAGCCATGGCTGCTGAGCCTGCGCGTCCGGAGCCTGTGCTCCGCAACGGGAGAGGCCGCAGCAGTGAGAGGCCCGCGAAACGCAAAAAAGAAGAAAAAAAAATATATATGAATTAAAATCATCCGCTTGGTTTTCAAGGTCTTTCACAATTGGCCAACGCCTCTCTGATACGTGGTATTGTCAACAGAGCTGCAGCTATTCATTTCTTACGCTTTCCCAAGGAGTACCCTCAAGTTTACCTTCATATCATGTCCAAGTTCTAGTAATCCCCATTTCTGTGCTTTTACTATATGAAATACATGGCCCATCATTCTAGTATACATTTCACACTTCCTCTTTTAAGCCTTCCCCAATTACTCCATCTTACCTCAAACATTTCCTTCTCCAAATTTGTTGTACTTACATAAACCACACTATGTCAGCAATTATATATTGCCTTAGATTATTCTTACTTCCCAACTACACTGAATTTGGGCAAATGATATGTAAGTGGGCCCTCAATAAATGGCAGCTTTGGGCCAGGGACTGGGTATTTTATATGTGCTACTTTTAATCCTGAGATCAACCCTGTATGGCATTCTTATTTTAGACACAGAATTTTAAGATTCAGAAAACCCAACTTGCTCAAGGTCACAAAGCTACAATAACCAATACTGCTTAAGATGTACTATTCTAGGATGCCCTAAAGGGGTTCACATTCCAGCTCTCTTGTGCAACCCTGGGCAAGTTACCTATGATCTCTAAGTGTGTTTTCTTGTCTGAAGAAAAAAAAAAAAAAAGGTACTACAGTCATTGAGCCATAGTAGGGGTGACATAAAATAGGGCATGTACAGCATTTAGCTAAGTGTGCTCAATACAGGTTAGCTGCTATTACTGCCTGGCAGAGCTGGGGTTTTTACCTAGATTGATCCCAAAGCCTATATTCTTTCCACTATTCCATTGCCTCCATACATAACCCATTCCCATTTATATAAAAAAGCAAAGTGCTGAGAACAGTGGCTGCCCAGGGACTGAATGGAATATACTTACACAATAATTATTTTTGTTGACACACGCACACAAAATTCATAAATTTCATGCATTTTTGAATTAAGAAAACATCTGAATGATCCAAACCAGCATAAGCTTACTATCATGAGTAATATGCCTTACAAAAGGCACATATTCACCAAGTGATTAACAAGGAAACAGAAAACTAGTAAGAGGGGAATAGGGTCCTTCTCCGAGCATCTACTGTGTTTGGTTTCATGCTAGAGGACTTTCCAAATGCTTCTTTTTGGTGTTTTACTACTGTATATTTCATCAGCATGACTGCACAGTTTAAATACACAATTGAAAGAGTTGTGATGATCTCATGAAGCTGCGTTCTGGGCACTGGATCCAGGACGTAACAATGAACTGGAACACTGAAGAGTCAAATGCAGAACAAGAAAAGTTTCACTTCTGTTTACTAGTCAAGCAACTAAGTGAAGGAATAAGCATTTTTTAATTTTTAAATTGTGTTATATAAAATGCTAACTTCTTGTTGGGACAGACTGCATTAGATAAATTTTTTTGCCAAACTTCCTATAATCTTTTTATTAATTTACAGAGAGAATATAGCACCTTTCATCCAAAGAACTGAAGGTGCTTTACAAACATTAGCATTTAGAAAACAAGTACATTTAAAAATCTGGATTCTTGCTGTTAAATCTCTTCGACTCCAGATACACAATTTTTTGGAGGCTGATGGAAAGCAATTCTGTTTCTGACAACGGAAGAGGCTCAGAAAGAGTTCGTATTTGCTTTCACAGTACAGGCATTTTCCAAAACCTGGTGCTGGGCTTACAAAGCAAAAACACACAAATCTTAATGCAAAGAACAATATTTCAAACCTTATTTCAAAAGTGAAACACAGGGTTTAAGACATCAAAATCTTCCAACAGTTCTAGACATCCGGACAGATTGATGCAGGTTGCATATTAAAGATGTGCTCTTGATCCAGGCTTTTTAGGATCACACCCAAATGAACACATTTAGAGTTGTGAGATTTTTCAGGAAAAAGCATTAACCTAGGAAAAGCTAGCCAAGAGCATATCAGGAAAATGAGGAAAGGGGAGTAATTGGCAATTAAAAGTAGACAGTTCTCACTAGAGCCTAGGACATTTTATCAGAAACCAAGTATATCATAGGCAAATAAAAATGGTTATTACCCCCATTAATACAACATAAGGGATTTTACATTCAGCCTAGATACAGGGAATAACAGAGCCTCATGCCTACAAACCTATGACTTGCAAGTATTTTCCACCACATGATTACTCTATATAGTACATAGCCCTTATTTATCAGAGGGATCCAAATATTCCTTTTAGGCTTACAGAGTCCAGTACATTCACTCTCTCTTCCCTTTACATGTCTAATAGTAAAAACTTTTTTTTTCATGCAAAAAGCCATTATTCAGTTGAAGAGAAAAAAATCAGGCAAAACAGAGATGGCAATTAAGGAATGGACAGAATATTATTGGCACATGCCCAACTAGTGACAATCAAATGCAGTACACCATGACTTAAAAATAAAAGTCACATTACACGGGTAACTAAAACAACTACATCAATCTAAGCTAAGGAGTGTCAAATGGGAAGGAAGGGCTGAGGGTTACCAATTTTATTGGTACAACTTAAATGCAGAAGAGAGAAAGCACGTAAATACAATTTATAGTAACAGAAAAGAAAAATACTGCAGAAAGCTGTTCAAAGACCACACCAAGTTGTCTGCATCATTAATTTCCAGTGTTTCACAATTAGTAAAATACATAGCTACATATCCCTGTAAGATAAAAATACCTTTCCCCCTGAATTACACTGGGGTCAGGGCAGTAAAACAAAGCTACTGACCCAACAGTTCAAGTGTGTGCAGCAAATGTCTTAGCCACTTCTTTCTTACAGCTATACAATTAAAAACTACACAAGGAGCTGTGTGGTTGGAGGAAAAAATCAAAACACTATTGTGCTCGCTTAATAAAAGAAAAGCCCTGATGAAAAATTATGTGCCAAGAAGCTTAGACTATAAAGATTTTTATTGCATTTTTAGGTAACCTGGAAGTTCTTATCCTGAAGGGGGACAGTTGGTTTTCAAAACTACCTGAACAGATGCTAAAGTGCTTTATTAATTGGCTGGCTTCACAAAGATTTCCTGGAATGACAAAAATTAATTATAGTAGTAAAGGGATACCAACTATTTCATAAAATGGTTAATTCCAGCATCATTTATGACCACAATCATAAGAGACACTGGAACATTTGTCCTTATTAAGTGGACAGTTGCATATCAAGAACCGATCATCACAACCCTTTGGATATTCAAATTACTTACACAAAGCCGAAACATAGTATCACAGACCTTTACAAAAAAGGACAATTTGGTTTTTTCAACACTTTTAAAAATCTGCTTCAGATTACAGTTCACAAGTACAAGAGTCCTGACTTTTCAACCTTTCCAGTTGCAGTTAAAAAATGAACACTTTCTAAAAGTTAAGGTCAAGTGTTACAGTAAGAATGATTCCTATTGAAAAGTACATATATTTTACTTAATGATACTCATGATAGATTGTAAACTGGATTGATCACATTCTACTCAACTGGTATCAAATGAACACATCAGCATTACAAGTATTAAATGTTTTTCTATTACTAGAGAGGATATAAACCCAAACATTAATATGGCAGTTATTTCTTTAGGCACAGTTTAGTGATTTTTTTTTTAAATATATAGTATGGAATTTCAGTTGAAGTTTTAAACTTAATACCAAAGGGTCAAGAACTCCAATTAGGAAAAAAGAAAAAAAGAATAACTTTCAGCTAACAATGTACACTGTTTAAAATTTCTAACACTTTAACCTATCTGGGTTTTATTTAAGATTACTTTATTAAAAAATACAAGGAATCTGAAAACAGATCAATACAATTATCTTAATGTACAAAGTCATAAGCTGTAGCAGTTTTTAAACTAAAATTTAAAAACACAACAAGGAGGGCAGCCCTTTAGACCAATTTATTTTATATCCATTTAAAATATCATCCAACAAAGGAAAATGAAGTTTACAGCTGGGACAGGTATACATAACTCGAGGCATTTGCAGTCCATCGTGCCCACTGAATAACAACTTTGCTGCTGAAATTTCTTAAAACTTACCGAACTAAAACAAAAGACTGAATAATACAAAAGGAGGAGTATTTCAGTGTAGTCTGTTCTGTCAATTGGCTTTTTTAAAAAAGGAAACATCCTGTTTCCCATAGACCAGTAAATAAGCAAGAGCTACATGCAGCAGTGTGAGTATTAAGACATTTCTCAAGTCTTCTCAAATGAGTCCAAGGCGGGGATGGGATGGGGGAGAAAACTGATAGAAAAACATTGCTATAGACACCATAACAAACAATAAATTTAGATAATTTAAAATTAAAAAAAAAAGGCAAGAGGCAGCATTTCAGCAGCAAAGTGCTCAATAAAAAGTATATTGTAGAGGGTAATACACGAAAGTTGGGGTAAGAGGGCAGAAAAATGGGTCAGCAGGATGGGCGAAGGCCTCAAAGGAAATACGGCGTCGTTGTCCTGGGAGGAATAACACGTTCTGAATCTGGAACTGCCCGGAATAACTTTGGTTCTCTTGTATTTACATCTTTGAAGACCATGATCGAAGCAATATTTCCACAACGATAACAGTAATTAGGAGCAGACCATACTGTTACCAGCTTCTCATCAAACATAAATTTATAGCCTTCATGCACTAGCTGGTGTGCTCTGCAGATGAGCTTTAAGTTGTTGATATGAACAAACTGCAATTCAGAAAGGCTTTGTTAAGTATCCAGCACATTTAAAAAAAATCAACCTACATATATAAGAAAATAAGCATTTAAATAAAGTATAAATACTATAATTACTAAAGCTCTCATGATTATAGAATCCATTCTACAGTTATCCCCACTAATTTCCATAAGTTATAGAGCCACTTTGGCCTGAGTTATAGAAATCATAGCAACATAATTAGTTAGAAGTTTCTGAAAGAAAAGCATTCTGTAAGTGCTATCAGATATGAAACAAAGTTTTTATGGTTTAATAATAAATATATTACTATCAATATCTATCATTTACTGAGGCTTTAGTATGGTTCTTACAAAATTCTGAAAGAGATTTATTATCCTTCTCTTGCAACTTCAGGAACCAGAGGCTCAGACAGGATAAAACTAGCTCTCTGACTTCATTATGCTGGATTTTACTTCACCCTGTGGTGTATGTGTATGTGTAAGTGTGTGTGTATATATATTTTTAACTGAAAGTAGTTAATCTCAAAAATATTGCTTATTCACAATAAATACATGTCAAATCATTATGTTGTATACATAAAACGAATACAATGTTATGTCAATTATATCTCAATTAAAAATATATACACAAAGAAATATATATATTAAAAAGTTGCCTATCTTGCCCTTGTTATCTCGTTACTTAATTGCAATGTTTGAAAGAAAAGGAACATTTATTTTACACATAGTACCAATGGATGCTAAAGGAGGTGCTTTTATTACGTGATCTCATTTAACATTAAGGAAAGACATACAGGATAAACTAGACAAGAAATCTGATATCCATAGCCACCACAGTTTGAGTAAACTAGACTAGAAGTTTGGTATATATAGCCACCATAGTTCCTTATGTAGTCCGTTAGCAACCAACAAACCACTTTTCCGAAAATGCTGGCTTTACCTCATTTGTGACCTTTGCACCAAAAAGCCAACCTGCTCCTCGGGGACTGATTGCCCAAGTATCCACATCTTCAGGATCTGACCAAACCAGATCACAAAACGCTCCTTTATGAGGAATTTCCTGGTTCCGTTCAATGGTTCGAATTTGATCCAGTGTTTTGATATCAGGAGATAAACCACCATGAACACACAAAATCTGCTCATCTATTAACTAGCAAAAAAGGAAAACAAAGAGTTGAACATATAATAAACTCAGTCATATATCTAAATCCATCAGTGAGTGCTAATGATATCAATATAACTGAAATGTCAATTAGATAAAAATATGCCAAGTGTTACTGGCAGGAAAATACTTGAGCTTTTTTTTAAAAAAAGATTTACATAAAACTTACAGCTGCTACTGTGAGCATGTCAAAAACTTTGGTACAGTATCTCCAGGCATTAGCGTTTCCGTATTTGGTTTGGCACTCATCTATGAGAGAAACAAAGAGTTCTCATTAATGAAGTTCTGAATCTGCTGATAAAACTAAGGAATACAGGGGAGTTCCCTGGTGGTCCAGTGGTTAGGACTCAGCGCTTTTACTGCCACGGCCCGGGTTCAATCCCTGGTCAGGGAACTAAGATCGTGCAAGCCATGAGATGCGGCCAAAAAATAAATAAATAAATAAAATAAGTAAAGAATACATCTAATACTGGGACAACAGAAATTTGCTTAAACTAGGATGGCAAGTTATGATACATAGTTAGCTCTAGTAGGTCCTCCATGTAGAACCAGAAGGAGACCAGCGTCTAACTAGTCTAAGAATGTGGTCCTGCTTTTCATTCCAGAAGTGGCTCTAAGAACCAGCTGAAATTATTAGTCAAAATGCTATAATCAAGAAGAGTTGGGCTTCCCTGGTGGCGCAGTCTCCTAGGCAGGAGACACGGGTTCGTGCCCCGGTCCGGGAAGATCCCACATGCCGCAGAGCGGCTGGGCCTGTGAGCCATGGCCGCTGAGCCTGTGCGTCTGGAGCCTGTGCTCCGCAACTGGAGAGGCCATGACAGTGAGAGGCCCGCGTACCACAAAAAAGAAAAAAAAAAGAAGAGCTAAATATTAATTTCACATAACCCGAAGCAAAAGCTTTTGTCTTACTATTAATACGGGGGGAATTTCCTGGCGGTCCGGAGGTTGGGACTCCATGCTTTCACTGCTGAGGGAGCAGGTTCCATCCCTGGTTGGGGAAGTGGGGCCCCGCAGGTCAAATAAATAAATAAATAAACTTAAAAAAAAAATACTGGGCAATTCTATCAAACAGAGTAATGTATTTAATGTGACTACCTTATTCTAGCAGGATAATCAAACAAATTAGAAGAGCATGGATAATTCCCATTTCAACATTTTTCAGGCCTAGGTTGCCTCTTCTGAGATTTTCTGCAAATTGTGCAACTACATACTTGAGTTCCATTAAGTACCCCTGTAGTCATCACTAAGGGCAAACTGCCAATCAGTTCTTACATATTCTCAGCTGAACATTCTCTCTGCTGTCTACAACAGTTAATAGGGTACATTATCTCTTCTCTCAGTTAATACCATGAAGTTCTGCTCTTTGGCTTCTTCCTTAATTTCGAAAAAAAATGGATGTATCACTAATTGCCCTAAGTACAGCTGAAAATGATACAGGATATAAGACTGTGGGGTATGGTCAATCCTCATAATTTTCTAAATTATATCTCTACGTGAGGCAGGGTCCTTATTGTAAACGTCTCATGAGACAGCTCTAACATTGAGCTCAGTTTACCAGTAGGAATCTTGTGAATTTTTCACCTTAACACATAAGCAAAGCACTTGGTTCATAATAACTGCTAACCATATATTTATCAGTGTGAACTGAGGGCCCAATATAATAGCTATACATAGACATTTTTACTACTTTAAAATCAATGTTAAGTTCCATGATGACTAAAACTGTCTTCCTCCTGAGGAGCAGATGGGCTTCCTCTTATCAAACAAAACCATAGATGAACACTAGAGCACAGCTTGGGATGAAAAAAATTCAATACTAGATGTTGTGTTGTTGTCATTTTCTTCAGTCAAGGCATCTTGATTAAAATGTCCTCCTTCCTCTCCCCCTTTTACCTCTTTTGCCCTACACTGATATGTTGGTCAAATTCTGGGGTGTAATTATATATGTAACATTAATCTTATACAGTTGGAGCCAGTTGCTTTCACTGAGCTAACACCACATAATGTATTATCCAAAATACTGATTATTTTGCAAAAGAATCAAACACTTTTTATTCCAAATGATATTTGGCATTTTGTGAATGAAAATCTGAAGTAACTTCTAGAAAGGAGATAAATATTAGCCATCTAACTTTTCAATTCCTATTAACAGTATATCAACAATAAATTGTCGGGGAGTTCCCTAGTGGCCTAGTGGTTAGGATTTGGGGCTTTCACTGCTGTGGCCCGGGTTCAATCCTTGGTCGGGGATCTAAGATCCCACAAGACACGTGGTGCAGCCAAAAATAAATAAATAAATAGATAACAATACGCTGCCAAATTTCTCAATTTAATAATTGATAATGGCTGACAAAATCAGGAGTAAGAGAGTTCAGTTTATCTTTATAATGTCAGAAGATAATTCAAAATATAAAGTCTAAAAACTAAAGGGTTATGAAATTAATATTTTCAAATCTCTCAATATCTTCCTTAATTGTGTTCAAGGAAAATTCTTATTAATAATATCAACAGGGCTTCCCTGGTGGCTCAGTGGTTAAGAATCCATCTGCCAATGCAGGGGACACAGGTTCGAGCCCTGGTCCTGGAGGATCCCACATGCTGCGGAACAACTAAGCCCGGGCGCCACAACTACTGAGCCTGCGCTAGAGCCCGCGAGCCACAACTACTGAAGCCCATGTGCCTAGGGCCTGTGCTCTGCAACAAGAGAAGCCACTGAAATGAGAAGCCCATGCATGGCAATGAAGAGTAGCCCTCGCTTGCTGCAACTAGAGAAAAGCCCGCGCACAGCAACGAAGACCCAATGCAGCCAAAAATAAATAGATATATATATATATATATATATATATAAAATAATAATCTCTATAGTTCTGTTATCTACCTCCTTCAAAGACCTTCCTAACCTCATTTTGAAAAACTTTCAACCATATAAAAATTTTACAGAAGTAGCTATGTTGCTTTTAATGGCTGCATTCTATTTATGACCTGAGGTCCTGGTATTCTCTGGAGAAAGCACACAGATTTACAGTACATCCATCCAGTATAGTACAGTACAGCTATGAACTAACATCAATGAAGTGAAAACACTGATCACAATATTAAAAAACAAGTATGATCCCATTTTAGCTTGGGGTGTGTGTACACACGTATGTATAAACACACACACACATACATATATATAGGATAGGTTCTCAAACTGAGTGTGCAAAACATTCCCTTTCAGCAGATTCTAAGGTCCCACCCCAAAAGTGGCGCCTAGCAATCTACATTTTTAACAAGCATCCCAAATGATTCCAGTGAGATAAACTGAGGACTACACTTTGAGGCACTGATCTAGAAAGACATACACCAAAAAGTTAAAAATGGTTCTCTCAGACTAATAAGCTACAAGGATATACTGTACAGCACAGGGAATACAGCTAATATTTTATAATAACTTTAAAAGGAGTATAATCTGTAAAAATACTGAATCACTATGTTGTACATCTGAAACTAATATAATATTGTAAATCAACTATACTTCAATTTAAAAAAAAAAGAATGGTTCTCTCTACATATCAATAGTCAGATTTTCAACTGACTGAGGGAAGAAAAGGAGTTAAAGGTGAGAAAGTGGAAAAAGATTATCTGTATTTTCTAATTTTACTATGAAAAGCACATGTATGACTTGTGTGGCTTTTTTCCCAAAGAGGAAGGTAAATCAATATTCAGAATCAGAGAAATAGAAGGTCTTACCATAAAATCCATACACCTGTGTAATCTGTCTACTCTCATGATTTCCTCGCAAAAGTGTAATACGATCAGGCCATTTAGCCTTTAGTGCAAGAAGGTAAGTGAAGGTCTCCAAACTATAGTAACCTCTGTCTACAAAATCACCCTGTAAAGTAAAAATTTACAGTTACAAACAATACAATAGCAACAATATTTTTAAAAAATTATACCAAAGGGCACAAACTCAAGAGACACAGCCCAAAATAAGAAAAATGAAGAGTTACACATTGAATTATTTGGAAATTGGGTTTTAACAAAAAATTCAAATGGAAATAAATAAGCTGTTCCTACTAAATGTTTGTGCTAGTCTTATGCTACAGGAGCCTACAGGAACCTGCTGTGCAATTCTCTCAAGGATTTTCCCTGCAAAACCACCATTTTTTCAATTCTCTGTTACCTACATTAATAAATGTTTCTAAAAGATCATGTGTGAATCAAAAAACTTTAAATGAATTTCAAAAATCTTTTTAACTGTATCAAAAGAGCTGTCAACTTGAAGAAAATAGTTTTTTTGTAAAAGCAATTACCATAATTATAACAGTATTCTACATTTAGCTTTGTATTTAACAGCTGCATAAGAGGATATACTATTTACACTTCCCATTTATGTTTTACTCGGGCCAATATTAGACCAATAGGAAAACAGCTAAAAGATTAGAAAAGTGACCCAGAAATTTTCAGAAGGAAGGAAAATAACAGAAGGACTCAGAAAAAGTTCAACAGTAACATTATATTACAAAAAGAAAGTAAGCAAATATCTACCTTAACAGCAAATGTGTATATGTGTATATTAATCAATCCACAGATTAATAACAGGTGAAAATGAATGCTCAAAAAAAATCTGATAAAATAACAGTAAACTGAAGATTTATGCCTTAAACCTGTGGGCTATTTTACGGCCTAACCATTACTGAGGGCTACAGCCCAGTCCTGTGTATACAGCAGTTTACAAAAGCAATTATTCTCAACTAGAGGACACAGCAAAATGTAGAAAAGCATAGAATCACCTTTTCACGTATTTAAATAGTGATTGTCACATGACAACGAAATTATTACATAATTTACATGTAGTAAGTCAGATCCCTTCCATTTAAAATAAGTACTTGACATCACTGGTGTTTACATACCATAAATATGTAGTTTGTGTCAGGAACCTGACCTCCAGTTCTGAATAGTTCACAAAGGTCATAAAACTATAAAAGAAAGGCAATATATGCTGATTACAAATTCCTGTGAAGGAGTAAAATAATAAAACGGAGGCCAAACTGTATAAAGAAGCAGTTAATTAAGAGGACTTCAAATATTTACATTTATACAAAGAAATGAAGTGCAAACTAAACTGCCAAGCACACAGCTCCCAAGCCTTAAAAAAAAAAAAAACCACTAAAATGAAGCTCAGTTATCACTAAAATCATTCCTAAGTCATTAATGTTATAGGCAACCCCCTTTCAAATTTCTTTCCTACTTCTCCCCATCTATCACTTGAAAATTTGAAATCATTTATCAATTACCTGTCAATAAGCTAACCCAATCACCTTGCCCCACCTTCAGCATCTATCTTAAAGAGACAAAAGATAAGGAAACGGGCTTCCCTGGTGGCGCAGTGGTTGAGAGTCCGCCTGCCGATGCAGGGGACACGGGTTCGTGCCCCGGTCCGGGAGGATCCCACGTGCCGCGGAGCGGCTGGGCCCGTGAGCCGTGGCCGCTGAGCCTGCGCGTCCAGAGCCTGTGCTCTGCAACGGGAGAGGCCACAGCAGTGAAAGGCCCGCATACCGCAAAAAAAAAAAAAAAAAAAAAAAGATAAGGAAACAAGTGGATAAGAATTTCTTTGGAAGAATGAATTTACATGACACTTTGTAGTGTCGTAAAGAGCAGATCAACCTACCTTCTTACACTCTACTTTGGAAGAGGTGTACCCTCAGCTTCTACAGCTGTGGAGAGTCTTCTCAATAATCAGTAGAAAAAGAATAGTATATTTCACCATATTCTACTTGACTGAAAATTTAACTGACAAAAATGTGCGTTTGATAACTTCAGTCAACTCGATTATCCTAATCCTACTTCCTAAAGCCACAGTTTTTCTGAAAAAGGATTTTAGATTAAAGGAACTGACTATAATATACCATACCAACTACAACCAATAATTTCCTTCACATCTATCTTTTACACTTGAAAGTAGTATTACTACTTAAATTTCTAACACTTAAAACAGTACAGAAATATTAGTCATAGTGAACAAAACTGTAATTTAAAGATTAACTACTGAAAGTACTACCCTTTGTAGCAATGTTTCATAAGTCTGAAGAGTTGTCACTTGCTTAAAAAAAAAACTTTAAAAAAAAAAAAAAAAAAACTTTAGAAAGTTTAAAATAAAATTTTCCTACCTTCTTAAAATTAGCAAGCAAACAAATGAAACAAATTCAGTCTCAGTCAACTGGTAGACTATTATTTATTCAAAATATATGCTGTCCATTTCTACAAAGTGGAATCCATTCCTTTGAAGGAATATACTTCTCACTTCCCACCGCACAGATATATATATGATGTGTGTATGTATATCATATATATGTATGAATACAATCACATACAATATGAGCAGTAAAAAAAAAAGTATATATATATAAATACACTTTCAGTGTATATATATACACATATACATATATGTGTTTGTGTTACTTTGGCCTAGTAACTCCACTTCTGTGACTATATCCTAAAGGCAAAAAAAAAAAAAAAGTCTGTATAACATAAAGAAAATGCATCATAGCATCATTTCTAATAACAGAAGAAACAACCTTCGTAACTAACATAAAGGAATATTAATAAAGTATGATCTACCAATTCAAAGACCTGGACCTTAGGCAGTCATAAATAATGATTATAATGGAAACTATGTAGCAAAGTGGGAAAATGACTAGGGAAAAGAATGGAACACAAAACTATACCTCTAATATAACTATACAATTTTGTCATGTAAAAATTGAGTATGTACACACTCTAAGTCAGGAAGGAAACATTAAAAAGTTTTATGAAACAATTGCTTCTATAAAAGTGTGGTGAAAGAGTGTCCTTAGACTTTACTACTGATGTCTGTAGAAACACATTCTTGAATAAAAGCTTTGTAAGTTTCCATTTAACTTACATATATTTAATGGATGATCAAAAATTCTGCTTTGGGGACCCATAGTTCCTACTCCATATTGGTAGTTTTTTCCAAAATTCTTTAATATAATAAATATTTACTGAAAACATATGCAGACAATTAACCTTGTCATACATTACTGGAAGCCCATCTCAGTATTTCACAAATAATTTCTACCACCTATTGTATGTTTTTCATATCACACACACTCTGTAAATGTTCTCATTTTAAAACAAAACCAATCCCGAGAAGTGGATTTTATTCCATTATTAGAGGCAAGGAAATAGTTGGCTAACTCGGCAGTTTTTAAACTTTCTGGTTTCAGGACCCACTCATAGTCTTAAAAATTACAGGTCCCCAAAAAGCTTTTGTTTATACGTTATATGAATCAGTATTAACCACATTAGAAATTTAAAGTGTAACACATACCTTCATACAGGTATGTGTTACAAAAGGGAAGAGAGGGCTTCCCTGGTGGCGCAGTGGTTGACAGTCTGCCTGCCAATGCAGGGGACACGGGTTCAAGCCCTGGTCTGGGAAGATCCCACGTGCCACGGAGCAGCTGGGCCCGTGAGCTACAAATACGGAGCTCTGCGCGTCTGGAGCCTGTGCTCCGCAGCAAAGAGAGGCCGCGACAGTGAGAGGCCCGCGCACCGCGATGAAGAGTGGCCCCCGCTTGCCACAACTAGAGAAAAGCCCTCGCACAGAAACGAAGACCCAACACAGCCAAAAATAAATAAATGAATAAATAAATTTAAAAAAAAAAAAAAAAAAAAAAGGGAAGAGAATTTTAATAACCTTTAGAGATAATGGTGCATATTCTTCTTTTAATACATCAAAACTTGACAATTGGTCTCTTCTCAAACTCTGTTAGATAAGTTGGTCTAACACTTTGAGTGGGTAACACACTGGTTATTTGGAAAATGGAAATGAAATTTCTTTATACATCATCAAAAAATATTTGTTAATTTACTCACCTCATCAGAAAAGTCTTTTAAGTATCAGAAGCTAGTAGCCTCATGGTGGTAAACTCAAATTTTCTAAAATTCCAATATTTCACTTGAAAACTCAAATACTGTCATCAGCAACAAATAACGTCAATTGTTTTCCTTGAAGTGACTGGCTCACTTCGTTCACTTTTGCAAAACAGTTGCCAAATACCTGTAGTTTGTCATTCATTCTCTCAGGTAAAAACAGCGTTCCATTTTAAAAAAGAGGCTATTTCAGCAGGAGATGCAAAGAACTGCACAAGTACTTTTCTTTGGAGCAAACCATTTTTCTTTGATATGCAGTAGATGTGCTTTATGCATACTTCCTATTTCATCACAGGGACTACTCAAAAGATGTATCTACTGAGGGGTCAAGAGTGCCAATTAATATTACTGCTTCATCACGGACATTCTTAAGTGATACTGGCATTTTATTTTACTGTACATGCATGCATACTGGTGAAAAATACAATGACAACCAGCATAGGCTGGTGACACTCCCTTGATTCATGCTGCGGCACCAACAGTTTTACCCTCAGTTGATTTTCTGCCAACTTACAGATGCTCAAGGGTCCACAGGCCATATTTAAAGAACTGAAGAGCTAGCTGAAATGGCTTCTTAAACAGCTGTTATGTACCCAAGCAGGACTTAACTTAAACCAAGCTCTGTCTGACACTGAAGTCTACAATCTCCTCACTAGATTATGTTGTTTCAATGCTTCTCAGCAACTGTATGCTTATCAACATTTCTTATGAGTTTATGTATACTCATAAACCAATCCTGCAATTCCAAAACTAGCCCAAGGGGAAGACAACTGTACAAGTCCCAAAAGATACACCTTACATTAGACTAGTCTGCAGACATTTAGAAGCTCCTCAAGTCCCATGTTTTTGATGAGCAATTGTTTCAAAGGGTCAAGTACAAGAGAAACACGGCTCAATTTGGTGGTAGTCTTAAAATAACATGGGCTGGGAGTTCCCTGGGGGCCTAGTGGTTAGGATTCCAGGCTTTCACTGACGTGGCCCAGGTTCAATCCCTGGTCGGGGAAGTGAGATCCCACAAGCCGTGCAGCCAAAAAATAAATAAATAAATAGCATGGGCTACCGGGCACCCAAATGAGTTTCAAATCTCAGCTCTGTCCCTCAGTAGCTGTGCGAATTTGCGTTAATTCCTCAATCTTTCAACTCAGTTTCCTTCTCTACAAAACCCTACCTCATAGGAACCTTAAAAAAAAAATTGACATGCAATATGTGAAAAAGTACATTATTAATGTCAAAACACAAGATAAATGAAAGTAAGAATTGTACATTTGACTGAAGGTATATATAATCTATCAGTAGAAGTGCAAATTTATTATCTGAATTAATTTTAGCAGTTTGAAGTTGTCTCTAACTTCCTGACCTCTGATTATGACTATAACTCATATTATTGAAAAGTCTTGGGGAATTCCCTGGCAGTTCAATAGTTAGGACTCTGCACTTTCTGGGTTTTTTTTGCGGTACGTGGGCCTCTCACTGTTGTGGCCTCTCCTGTTGCGGAGCGCAGGCTCCGGTCGCGCAGGCTCAACGGCCATGGCCCACAGGCCCAGCCGCTCTGTGGCATGTGGTATCTTCCCAGACCAGGGCATGAACCCGTGTCCCCTGCATCAGCAGGCGGACTCTCAACCACTGCGCCACCAGGGAAGCCCAGGACTCTGCACTTTCACTGCCAAGGGCACGGGTTCGATCCCTGGTCAGGAACTAAGATCCCACAAGCCTCATGCTGCAGCCAATAAACACAGGTAACCCCTCAATTTTAATATTATAATCAAGGGAAAGCATTACTTGGTTTATTTCAGCTTTTAGAAATATGTTAAGGCACTGCTTATATTAATACCCTTTATGTTAGCAAAATACAAATATTTATTATACTTTTGGAGAGAAGTTCCATGGAAATTAAGAAGAACTCCTAAGGTCTACTTTAGAGAACTAGAATTTTAACAGATTAAATATGACATAGTGGGGGCCTCTATTTAGAAGCTGATAACATACAGATGTCATTTATTATAACCTCACACATCCAGAGAACAGACTGAAAAACCAAAAAGAAAAGAGCTAAGTAGTCAAAATAGAACTTTATGGGACTTCCCTGCTGGTCCAGTGACTAAGAGTCCGCCTTCCAGTGCAGGGGACGCAAGTTCGATCCCTGGTCAGGGAACTAAGATCCCACATGCCACGGGGCAACTAAGCCTGCATGCCGCAACTACTGAGCCCGCACGCTCTAGAGCCCTAGTGCCGCAACTAGAGAGAAGCCGGCAACGAAGAGCCTGCACGCCGCAACAGAGACCCAGGGCAGCCAAATTAAAAGAAAAAAAAAATAGAACTGTACTCATGGAGCAGCCCTCAATCACAACCAAGCTACACACATTTCTGCTCCTTTAGGCAGTCATAGTTAAGGTCCTGTAGGAATTCATAAATACTATATTGTTCACAAATATTATGTCTTATAGCCCCAACTCCATTGCATGCACAGAGCAGGCTATGAGTGTTCTGTTCAGCTTTCATTTCCCAGTAAAAAAGAAAAAACTACAAATACACAGTTTTCTAACTAGGCTAAACACTGACAGTAAGAGTCTAAAGATGAGGTGTACCCCACCTGTCAATGCTCTGAAACTCTTAAAAACAAACAAAACCCCAGCAGATGAAAAAATGAACTGTCTTTCTCATCCCATTCTAGCACTGACTTGCTGTAAAATCATGCACCAATAATTTTATCTTTCTGAACTGCTGCTATTCTCATTCCCACTAAGGAAATGATAAATTTTCAATAAATTTCAATAAAATTTTCAATAAAATATGATATTAAGTGAACAGAACAGAAATGAACAGAATGAATAGAAAATTAGTGCCTAACACCAAAGCATCTGCTATCAATCATAATAACTAGGAGCAGCCCACATTTGTATTTTATACCTCCCCCTGTCCACAGAGCAATAATGCTGCTTCACTTTCTAAGTATGATTTCAACAAAGTCCATGAATAATTTGACCACTGCTTTTATTCACTTTAACAGTAACCAGGAATCATTAATGTCACACAGACTGAGGCACCCTAGCCAACCACCAGCATTTTTTTTAATATTTTGCAGCACAACTGGAAACAGACATGGACAGACAGTACAAAAGCTAAAAATCTCCGCATGAAATTTTACCTGTCCGTGTATGTCTCCACACACTGTTACTGGTGTTGATACTGGCTGGACATTTGACTCTTCCAAGAGGAGGTCACAAACATAGTCACATAGCCGCTGTAAGAAGAGAAAATAAAATGCAACCTTTTATTACAATATTAAAACTAAAGGCCAAATGCAAAAAAGACAAGAACTAATCCGTGTATTATGCCACAGGAAAGGAAACTATGATGATTCTGGGATTCGATTTCTGTCAGCTTTTACCTTCCTCTCACAATGCCTATTCCAAAATGCAAACTCCCTGGCTATACAGATAATAGGTTCTAGAAGACAGAGAGCTCTGCAAGGAACTGTAAAATGATGTTTTTCAACAAAAAAATGCAAAAGTCAATAATTTTAAGAGGAAAAGGTTTTTACCTGCTAATTTTTGTGTGTGTGTGTGTGGTACGCAGGCCTCTCACCCCTGTGGCCTCTCCCGTTGCGGAGCACAGGCTCCGGATGCGCAGGCCCAGCCGTCATGGCTCACGGGCCCAGCCGCTCCGCGGCACACAGGATCCCCCCGGACCAGGGCATGAACCCACGTCCCCTGCATCGGCAGGCGGACTCTCAACCACTGCGCCACCAGGGAAGCCCTTATCTGCTAATTTTTAAAGTACATTGCAAACCACGCACTTACCGAATATGACCCAGCAACTGCATTCTTGGCAATGAAAATTTATGATCACATAAAAAAACCTGTACACAAAGGTCCACAGAAGCTTAATTCATAAGAGCCAAAAACTAGAAATAAATCAGTTGTCCTTCAACAGTGAACAGTTAAATTATGGTACATTCACACCGTGGAATACTATTCAGCAATAAAAAACAAACTACTGACACATGACAATCTGTATAAATTTCAAGGGATTTATGCTGAGTGGGGAGAAAAAAAAAACACCTATCCCAAAAGGTTATATACTGTATGATTCCATTTATATAACATTCTTGAAATAAAAAATTTATAGAAATGGAGACCAGATTAGTGATTGCCAAGGGTCTAGGAGGTAGGGGCAGCAGGAGGGAGATGCGTATGGTTACAAAAAGGACAACATGTGGACTCCTTGGGGTGATGGAACTGTCTGTATCATGAATGTGGTATTAGATACATGAGACTACAGATATAACAATACTGCATAGAACTAAATACACACACAAATGAGTACAAGTAAAACTGGAGAATTATGAACAAGATCGTGGAGTGTATCAATGTGAATATCCTGATTGTGGTATTTGTTCCACAAGACATTACTACCAGAGAAAACTGGGTAAAGGGTACATGGGATCACTTGGTATTATCTCTTACAATTGCATATAAATCTACAATTATCTCAAAATAGAAAGGTTAACAAAATTAATCGCAAAATGTAAATTTAAGAGTCACTCTACCTTTTAAAAAGAACTCTAGGGCTTCCCTGGTGGCGCAGTGGTTGAGAGTCCGCCTGCCGTTGCAGGGGACGCGGGTTCGTGCCCCGGTCCGGGAAGATCCCACGTGCCGCGGAGCGGCTGGGCCCGTGAGCCGTGGCCGCTGAGCCTGCGCGTCCGGAGCCTGTGCTCCGCGACGGGAGAGGCCACAACAGTGAGAGGCCCGCGTACCGCAAAAAAAAAAAAAAAAAAAAGAACTCTAGGGGAACTTCCCTGGTGGCGCAGTGGTTAACAATCCTCCTGCCAATACAGCAGATACGGGTTCGAGCCCTGGTACGGGAAGATCCCACATGCCGTGCAGCAACTAAGCCCATGCACCACAACTACTGAGCCTGCACTCTAGGGCCCGCATGCCACAACTGCTGAAGCCCACGCGCCTAGAGCCTGTGCTCCGCAACGAGAAGCCACTGCAATGAGAAGCCCATGCACCGCAACAAAGAGTAGCCCCTGCTCGCCACAACTAGAGAAAGCCCACGCACAGCAACAAAGACTGAACGCGGCCAAAAATAAATATAAATAAAGAATCTGCCTGCCAACGCAGGGGACACGGGTTCAAGCCCTGGTCCGGGAAGATCCCACGTGCCGTGGAGCAACTAAGCCCATGCATCACAACTACTGAGCCTCTGCTCTAGAGCCCACAAGCCACAACTACCGAAGCCCACGCGCCTAGAGCCCGTGCTCCACAACAAAGAGAAGCCACTGCAATGAGAAGTCCACGCACCGCAACAAAGAGTAGCCCCCGCTCGTCGCAACTAGAGAAAGCCTGCATGCAGCAACAAAGACCCAACACAGCCAAAAATTAATTAAGGAATTAATTTTTTTTTTTTATTTATTTTTTATTTTTTTTTAGGAATTAATTTTTAAAAAAAGAACTCTAGGGACTTCCCTGGTGGTCCAGTGGGTAAGACTCCACGCTCCCAATGCAGGGGGCCCAGGTGTGATCCCTGGTCAGGGAACTAGATCCCACGTGCATGCTACAACCAAGAGTTTGCATGCCACAACTAAGAGTTCACATGCCACAACTAAGAGTTCACATGCCACAACTAAGAAGTCCACATGCCGCAACTAAAGAAGTCTGCATGCCGCAACGAAGATCCAGCGCGCTGCAACTGAGACCTGGCACAGCCAAAATAAATATTTAAAAAAAAAAAGAACTGGGGGGGAATCTTCCTTCCATCTGAGACCAGTTAATACTACAGTCAGAGGCCCTACTAGATTTTATGAAGATCTGCCAAGAAAGGACAAGTTAAACTACACAAGCATAATGAAATGATTTTAAACATTAATTAAGGAATCTAAATGCTACAATTTACTTAAATATATGAGAGACACACATTAACAGTTATAGCGGGCTTCCCTGGTGGCGCAGTAGTTGAGAGTCCGCCTGCTGATGCAGGGGACGTGGGTTTGTGCCCCGTTCCGGGAAGATCCCTCATGCCGCGGAGCGGCTGGGCCCGTGAGCCATGGCCGCTGAGCCTGCGCGTCCGGAGCCTGTGCTCCGCAACGGAAGAGGCCACAACAGTGAAAGGCCCGCGTACCGCAAACAAACAAACAAACAAACAAAAACAGTTATAGCTACAACACTTTACACAGAGGCAAGCATAGGAGAGAACTCACAATGGGGGGGGGGGGTGAGCAAGAAAAAAGTCCCCCCCCCCAAAAAATGAGGAGAAATCAAGCTGTTTAAAACATTTTCAAAATAAAAAGGTTTGCTCTTATTCGTAGGATAAGTTCCTGATCTTCAAATAGCACCTCAAAGGCAAGATCATCCTTTTGGCCTGGAGTCCTTCTGGCCCTGAGTAGGGAGCTCCTTCTGTGCTGAATTTCCTACAACCCTCAGATGCTTCAATAAACAATCCTTGGTCCAGATATATAATCCATCCATTATTTGTAAAAGGAACAGATACTGGTGAGTGAAACAATGTTTCTGAACTCAGAGCCTTAAGTTTATCATGAAAGATGGTCTCTAAGGTTCCTTCAGTTCTACTTTGCATTTGTTTAAAAAAAAACAAAAACAAAAAACCTCAGCTTTTTCCTTCCTATGTAGGGAAAAACTCAGTTCTTCCCTACTTTGTGCTTCTTTCCTATGTGTCTCCCTTACTAGTCACACAGAACACTCAGTTTTGACACTCCTGGTCACCAAGGTTTTTTCTCCCTACAATATGCAATTCTCTGCAACACCAGCGGGGTATCCTACGATTTAACTCAATTCTGACATTATCTACCAGAGATAGTGTCAGATCCCACAGGTTAAGGGCTCAGTCCCACAACACTGCCCCCCTGCCCACAACTCCCCTGCCAATATACATACACACTTCAGACACCAGTTGCAAGCCCAGGTTATCACCTGTGCTTCTAACCAACCGGGTATAGATCAGAGGTTCCAAAGACCTCCTCCTTAGGTTTGAATAATTTGCTAGAGCAGCTCACAGAACTCAGGGAAACACTTGCATTTACCAGTTTACTAAAGGATGTGATAAAGGATACAGATGACATCCACATTTAAGAGATATGTCGGGCAAGGTATGGGGAAAGGATGGAAACCACTGATCTTTTTACTATCACCATAGTTTTGCCTTTTCTAGAATGTCATATAGTTGGAATCATACATATGTTGTCTTTTCAGGTTGGCTTCTTTCACGTAACAATATGCATTTAAGCTTCCTTCATGTCTCTCCATGGCTTGATAGCTCATTTCTTTTTAGTACTGAATAATATTCCATTATCTCAATGTACCAGTTTATTTAACCATTTGTCTACTGAAGGACATCTTGGTTGCTTTCAAATTTTGGCAATTATGAATAATGCTGCCATAAACATCTGTGTATAGGTTTTACAGTGGATGTTAAGTTTTCAACTCATTTGGATAAACACCATGACTGCTACATCATATGGTAAGGGTGTTTAGTTTGGTAAGAAACTGCTAAATGATCTTCCAAAGTGACTGTACTAGCCTGCATCCCCATCAACAATGAGTGAGAGTTTCCGTTGCTCTACAGTTTTGCCAATGTTTGGTGCTGTCAGTGTTTTGGATTCTGGCCATTCTAATAGGTGTGTAGTGGTACTGCCTTGTTGTTGTTTTTGTTTTGTTTTGTTTTTGGCCGTACCACGCGGACTGTGGGATCTCAGTTCCCTGACCAAGGACTGAACCTGGGCCCTCAGCAGTGAAAGCAAGAGTCCTAACCACTGGACCGCTGGGGAATTCCCACCTTGTTTTAATTTGCATCTCCCTAATGACATATGATATGGAGCACCTCTTCATAGGCTTATTTGTCATCTATATATCTTCTTTGCTGAGGTATCTGTTCAAGTCTTTGGCCCCTTTTTTTTTTTTTTGGCTGCGTTGGGTCTTCGTTGCTGTGCATGGGCTTTCTCTAGTTGCGGTGAGTGGGGGCTACTCTTTGTTGCGGTGTGCAGGCTTCTCATTGCAGTGGCTTCTCTTGTTGCAGAGCATGGGCTCTAGGCATGCAGGCTTCAGTAGTTGCAGCACATGGGCCCAGTAGTTGTGGCACGCGGGCTCTAGAGCGCAGGCTCAGTAGTCGTGGCACACAGGCTTAGCTGCTCTGCGGCATGTGGGATCTTCCCGGACCAGAGCTCGAACCTGTGTCTCATACATTGGCAGGCGGATTCTTAACCACTGAGCCACCAGGGAAGCCCCTTTGGCCCATTTTTAATAGGGTTGTTTGTTTTCCTAGTGCTGAGTTTTAAGAGTGTTTTGTTTATTCTGGATAAAAGTCCCTTATCAGACATATCTTTCACAAATATTTTCTCCCAGTCCGTGGCTTGCCTTCTCATTCTCTTGAAAGCATCTTTTGCAGGGCAACGTTTTTGTTTGTTTTTTTAACTTTCTTTTTTTTGGCTGCGCGGCTTGTGGGATTTTAGTTCCCTGACCAGGGATCAAACCTGGGCCCTCAGCAGTGACAGCATGAAATCCTAACCACTGGACCACCAGGGAATTCCCATGCAGAGCAAAGTTTTTAATTTTAATAAGCCCAGTGTTTCTCAATTATTTTTTTATGAGTAGTAGATTGTTTTGATTTGTCTGATTTTTGTTTGGGGGATGGGGAACCAGGAATTTGTGGGGCTTTTTTAACAACTTCATTGAGATATAATTCACACATCGTAAAATTCACCCCTTTAATGTATAAAATTCAATGGTTTTCAGCATGCTCACTGTTGGGCAACCATCACCATAATCAATTTTAGAACATTCTCATCACCCCAAAAAGAAACTGTATACTCATTGGCACTCATCTCCCACCTCCCACAACCCCACCCCACAGCCCTAGGCAATCACTAGTCTGCTGTGTCTATGGATTTGTTCATTCTGGGCATCTAGAAATGAGGCCTTTTGTGACTGGCTTCTTTCACTTAACATATGTTTTTAAAGTTCATCCACATTGTAACATACATGATTTGTTTGTTCTTCTTTATAGTTGAATAATATTCCATTGTATGTATTTACCACATTTTGCTTATCCATTCATCAGTTCCTGGACATTTGGGTTCTTTCCACTATTTGGCTGTAAGAATTTGATTTTGACACACTAAGTCTGCAATGCCTATCAGACTTCAAAGTGCCTAAGATGTGCTGTAAACAGCTGACCCAGTGAGTCCTGAATTCAAGGAAAAGGATGCAGGCTAGAGAGACCAATTTGGAGATTGTCAGGAAATATATATTTCAAGTCATGAGACTAGAAGAGACAACTAAAGTGGCTGCTTACAAATAGGGAAAAGGATAAGTTACAAAAAGGAGTCTTAATACTTCACACAGAAGTTAGGGACAGAAGGAGGAACCAGCAAAAGGGACTGCTTGATGAGGTACAAAGGAAACCATGAGAGTGTAGTATTGTGGAAGTCCGGTGAAGAAAATGTTTCAAAAGAGGAGTAATCAGCTATGTTCAATACTGATGGAAGGGGCTTCCCTGGCGGCGCAGTGGTAAAGAATCCGCCTGCCAATGCAGGGGACATGGGTTCGAGCCCTGGTCCGGGGAGATCCCACATGCTGTGGAGCAACTAAGCCCGTGCGGCACATCTACTGAGCCTGCACTCTAGAGCCCGTGAGCCACAACTACTGAACCCGCGTACCACAACTACTGAAGCCCGTGCTCCTAGAGCCCATGCTCCACAACAAGAGAAGCCACCACAATGAGAAGCCTGCGCATCTCAACGAAGAGTAGCCCCCTCTCGCCACAGCTAGAGAAAGCCATCGACAGCCCAACACAGCCAAAAATAAATAAATAAAATAAACAAAATTTTAAAAAAAGAAAATACTGATGGAAGGTCAAATTTTGGAGGAATAGAGTAGGGCCCAGAGAGAATATTCCTTTACTCCTAAATCAACAAGTACCAATTGCAGGATATCTTACACAAGTAACACAATGGCACAGTTCAGAGGTTAAGAGCACAGTCTCTGAAGTCAAAGAGATCACAGAACAATATCACCTCAATTTCTTACTACCTATTACTTAGCTTACTGTCTGTTACTTAGCTGTGTAACCCTGCTAAGTTACTTCATCTCTCTGTGCCTCACTTTCCTCATCCACAAAATAGAAATACCAACCTGGGGGACTTCCCTCGTGGTCCAGAAGTTAAGAATCTGCCTTCTAATGCAGGGGACGCGGGTTTGATCCCTGGTCGGGGACCTAAGATCCCACATACCTCAGGGCAACTAAGCCCATGCGGCGAAACTACTGAGCCTTCCTGCACACCACATCGAAGAGCCGGAGCGCCACAACAAAAGATCCCACATGCCTCAATGAAGATCCCATGTACCACAACTAAGATCCAACGCAGTAAAATGAAAAAATAATAAAATAAAATAAGCTAGGAGGATATACATCAAACCCAAAACAGCAGTTGCCAGAGATGTCAACCAAAACGCATTCCACTTTCATCTTTGTTTATTTATTTTACTTTTTAAAAAAGCATGAAGGGGCTTCCCTGGTGGCTCAGTGGTGAAGAATCCGCCTGCCAATGCAGGGGACACGGGTTCGAGCCCTGGTCCGGGAGGATCCCACATGCCGTAGAGCAACTAAGCCCGTGCACCACAACTGCTGAGCCTGCACTCTGGAGTCTGCGAGCCCCACTGCTGAGCCTGCGTGCCACAGCCGCTGGGGCCTGTGTGCCTGGAGCCTGTGCTCTGCAACAAGCACTGCAATGCGAAGCCCATGCACCACGGCGAGGAGTGGCTCCTGCTCGCCACAGCTGGAGAGAGCCCGTGCGCAGCAATGAAGACCCAACACAGCCAAAAATAAATAAATAAACAAATAAATTTATTTTAAAATATATATATATATATATTGAGTTGGCCAAAAAGTTCCATAACACCTTATGGGAAAACCCGAAGGAACTTTTTAGCCAACTCAATATATGACTCAATTTATTTGAAATGCCTGGAATAGGCAAATCCATGAAGATATAAAAAAGATTAATGGTTGCTTAGGGCTGGACTTTGAGGTAAGGGGTAATGGGGAGTTTCTGTTAATGGGTATAGTTTCTCTTTGGGATGATAAAAATGTTCTAACATTGATTATGGCAATGGTTGCACAACTCTGTAAATATATTAAAACCCACTGGGAAAAAAACCCCACTGAATTATACACTTTAAAAATTAATTTTATGATATGTGAATTATATCTCATAAAACTGTTATTTTTAAATTAAAAATATATATTACTTCTTTAAAAATAATAATTACCACGTTGACCATAACCACTCAAATCTACTCCTTGTGGATAGAGGTAGCTGTCCTCCCAATCAATTTCAAAAGATCAGTGTTGTACAACATCCTCTTTCTATTATAATCCATTAGACCTGTGATATATAATTTATTATTTGTATAGTAATTAGCTCCCAAAGTTTACAATTACTGTTTGCATTTTTTTTTCCACCCTAACTCACTTCCATCTAGCTTAAGGGTAGTTCCAAAGAACAAATATGCCATGATTGGCCTGTATTTTTTTATAGTCTTTCATTACCACCTCCCTTCTCAGTCAGCCAGAAAAAAAGAGCACTACTTTTTTTAGGTTAGCCTCATAGAGCAACAATTTATACTTTTAAATGTACTTTCTGAAACTATACAATTTTTAAAGTAAAACAATATAGTGATTTTTTGTTTTTTTTTTTTTTTTTTTGGCAGTATGCAGGCCTCTCACTGTTGTGGCCTCTTCCGTTGCGGAGCACAGGCTCCGGACGTGCAGGCTCAGCGGCCATGGCTCACGGGCCCAGCCACTCTGTGGCATGTGGGATCTTCCCGGACTGGGGCACGAGCCCGTGTCCCCTGCATCGGCAGGCAGACTCTCAACCACTGCGCCACCAGGGAAGCCCTATAGTGATGTTTTAAAGTACCTATCTCAGGACCTTACCCACCTTTCTTAGGTATAATGCCTTGCTCAATTAATATTTGCGATTTTTTTCAGGTACACTCACCAAACCTCCTCAAAGAGAATTCCACCAAGGTATCTGCAGAAGTGCTTTGCTGTAATTTGTCCAGGAGTGGGCAGAGTTTTCTGTTTGTTGCCAGGAGGCCTGCTTGTTCTCAGGCACTTGTCCCACCCACACTCTTTCAGATTGCACATCTTTTAAGAACAGGCCTAACTTCCATCAGTGAAGGTCAGAGCCCATACCTAATATATTCTCTGACATAAGCGTATAATGTTGATCTCTCCTCTTGCCCACTCTTGTAAATTTGGGGGCTCCATCAAATTTGGTGTACACCCCTTTAAAGATCAATTATTAGTATGTTACCCAAACAAACCAACCTACTATAAACTCCACCACGAATTAAGCCAGACTGTCCTCTAGAGAGGGCTGAACTCACCCTGCGTTACACTGCACTCCATTCCCAATTGCTTTTTCCCAAATTGCACTTTAATGTCATACTATCAACCTGTAGTAAAGGACATTATAGGAAACAGTCCTCTACAGAGCTTGTCATTGCGTGGACTATAAACAAGGTGCACAGGATGCTGTGATTAAATAGTTGCCTTCAAGGAGGACTGGGGGAGGAATGTCTCTTTGTTTCTTCCATCAAGGATAGATGTGATTTCCCTGAGAAGCTTATTTTTATCATCTTACAGACTCTGTAAGTTTTTTTTAATTGATCAGTTTACATCTTTCTGTAGGCTCCTAGAAAGCTTAAGGCCTAATCTCAAAGAAGTAACCCAGTCATCATAGCTTTTCTTTTATATGTACTATTCTTATTTTTCCTATTGGCTCCATTTTGGTTTCCTATCTTTATTTTCTTTTTGTCTCATTTTTCTTACTTATTCTGAATATAATTTATCTTGCTATATTGAATGCTTCTTTGTAAACCACTCTATATACTTTTTAGAACAAAGTGAGTTATCATTTAACATTCTGAAACTAATCACAGCACAGATTCGTGAGGGACTCTATCGTTCCCATTTTGAATGCTGCAGAATTTGCACCCACATATGACTGGCTCTCCTGGTCCATAATGCCTCCTGAACTGCAAGTCACTTATAGTGACTGGCCCAAACCCCCCAGGGCTGATCTGAAAGTAACAGGAGACCATTAGCTAAAGAACATCACTGTGAAACCCTACCAAAAGCCAGTGAGTGCCTAGCGAACCATGTAAACTACTTAAGCAACATCTTCAACCCGAGGCCAGGCACGCAACTTGAGTAAAGTTAACAGCTGCCTCCTATAACTGCCACTTCTGCAGTCCCAACAGAGGACTTAGAGCACTAAGCCTCTAAGCCAAAGCCACTGCCTCTCATCACTCCAGTTCAGCAGCAGCTTACAAATTCATATCAAGAGCACATAAAAATAAGAATTCTATGAAATCTCAGCACAAACTCTACATATGTCAGCCAACTACACACACACTGGCCTCTCAGAGCCCAGTCTTGCCATGGGAGAGGCTCTTCCAAAGCCCTTCACAGCTTTTTTTTGCAGCTTGATTTGTAGGAAGCATGGTTTGTTTCTCTTTCTGCCCCAAAGCAGTCACTGAGGCAAGATTCTCAGTCTTATCCCAAATTTAGGGCAAACTTCACCCATTTCTCCCCACGGTGCCTAATTAATTCGTAATCCTTGAAAAAGTAGAGGTTCATGGACCCATTCTTAGGAGACCCTATTTCCCTTCTCTACGTTTTCCTCAAGATACTTGTTTACAGATCCACTCTATTCTCTGCTCCTGTCTCCCCTGTTCTCTCTTGCCCCTCAAATACACTGGGTTTTGAATTTCTGTAATTCTTCGTTTAGCTGATCTTGTTATTGGAAACATACTATTTCCTTTATTTACTTTTACATACTGGTATTTACAAAATCTCTTCTTAAGAAATAAAAATCTATCTAAGATTATATTCTACACAGCCTTTGAATAGTCTCTACTATAACACAAATCACTGGGAATGAAGAGTGGGAGCGGGAATCCAAGATGACAATGATATTCACACGCTAACAATCCAGAAGGAAATATCTGTACCTTCAGTAAAAACCAGAGTTCCTGAGCCCTGGCACTACCGACAACTCTCTGTTGTGGGGGCTGCTGTCCTGTGCACTGTATGATGTCCAGGAACATCTGGCCTTTACACCCCCTAGATAACTGCGAAAATCTACAAGTGTCTCCAGACATCGCCAAATATCCGCTCGGGGGCAAAATCACCCCCGGCTGAGAACCACTGGTCTAGACCTTTCTCCTGAGTTTAACACTATTAGAACAGTGTCTGGAGCACATTTGGTAATCAATAGATATTTGTTACCCAACAGATCTGTTTATCCAACAGTTTTCTGAACGTTTCTGCCTCAGTCTCTTGACTTGGCAGCATCTCAAATTCAGTCTGGCCCAAACCAAACTCCCTTGTATGCCTTAATCTAGTTATTAGTATTTACTAAGTAATCCATGCCAGAAACTAAGAGATTACACTAAACTCTTCTCTCTCTCTCTCAAACCTAGACATAATCTGTCAACAGGTCCTATTATACCATCTTCATTTCCTTTTAAACACCACAACCACTTGTTACTGGCTTACTTCAAAAGCTTTCATGTCACCTGGTCTATTGCTCCTATGACATTTTTGTCCCATTCCAATCCAAGGTCCATAATGCTGCTAGAAAATTCCTAAAACCTGTCACTGTCCCCCTTAAAAACCTCTCAAGGACACTCCTCTATGATAGTGTTTCCCAAACTCCATTCAGATATCATCTTTATGATTTTGTCATATTCCTACTACATACAACAGTGTATCTCTCTAATAGTTTCCTTTGAATCTACTTTTCAGTTAGTCATATTTTTTAAAATATCACCAAGCATGATTTATTTGTTTTTCCCTAAAATATAAAAACATTTCAAAGTGTTTATACATGAACCATCTCAAAGATAAAAATTCAAGTTTATCAGCCTCATCTTCCATGATTTGGTCTCTGCCTGTCTTCTCTGCACCACCTCAAGCCATACCAAACTACTTCAAGTTGACCAGCCATCTTCTTTTAGATTAAGCTATACCATTGCACATGGTATTTCTTCTGCTTCATGTTCTTTCCTTCCTGTCTTGTCTACCTGAAAAAACTCTTCTCATCCTCTCATTGTTCCTCCTTTGTGAAACCATCTGTGGCTCCAGAGTTAGATGCTGCTTCTTCTATGTTCTCCGATATGCTGGACAGCTCTCTATTTTAGCACCTACCAAACTACGCAATGATCATTTGTTTACCTCTCTATCTCCCCTACTATATTGAGAGCCCCTCAAAGACAGAGAGAAGTGCCAAATTCTATCTCTAGCATCCACAGGGAATAGTACTTGACACAGGAGACAGTTAAAGAAATGTCTGTTGTAAAGCAGTACGGTTTGATTCAACACACCTTAACTGAGTGTCTATCACATACAAGGCAGTGTTCTAAGACTGTGGAGAATACAAAAATAAACAAGATATGATCCTGGCCCTTCAAGAAGCTTGCAGTCTAATGGTGGAGACAGGTATATTTACTATCATACAAGACAGAACAATACAAGTGGTAGTAAAATGGAACAAAAAGTGCTATGGGGCAAAGGTTAGTATAGAACAGAAAGAATGGAAAATATTTTGGCCTTGCCAAACATCCTGCAGGATCTTAGTTCCCGAACCAGATATTGAACGTGGGCCATGGCAGCAAAAGCACCGAGTCCTAACCACTGGACCACCAGGGAATTCCAGAATGGAAATTTTAAATAGCAAATAAATTCAGGTACATACTCTGCTGACTCACTGTGGCAAAAATCACTTAAACCTTATCAAGTCCTGATATTTGCTCTGCCTATCACAGTGATAGAGTGGACATGAAGGTACTCTGAAAACTGTAAGTAGCTGTGTAAATTCTAACCATTACTAATAATTCTGACTACGGAATCCAGGAGCCCTGTATGGAGAAAGTGACATCTGAGCTAGAGCTAAAAAGGGCATGGAGGGGAATTCCCTGGTGGTCCAGTGGTTAGGACTCTGCGCTTTCACTGCTGTGGGCCCAGGGTTCGATCCCTGGTAGGGGAACTAAGATTCCACAAGCCATTTGGCGCGGCCAAAAAAAAAATAAATAAATAAATAAAATTAAAAGGGGCATGAAGGGTATTGTATAGAGGAAACATAAGTGGTAGATATGGACGTGAACCCTGGAGCCAGACTGCCTAGGTCTGAATGCAGCTCCTTCACTTACCTACTAGCTATATGCCTTTGAAAAGTTACTTAATCTGCCTGTGCTTGAGATACCTGTCTGTAATATGGGGCAAATGTTAGTACCCAACTCACACAGTATTAAATGATTTAATATTTGTGCTATATAAGTATTAAGTAGGTAAAAGAAAGAGACTAAGCAGAAGCAAAGAAGCAGGGAAGTACAAGGCACACCATCAGAAGAAAGCACTCTAATGCACTCAGAATGGAAGGTAAAAAGAAAGGTGATTAAGTGGAAGACATACTTAGAAAAGTATGCTATTTGCCATCCTAAAAGGCTATTAACTGTATCAGAAAGAGCTCTGCACAAAGAGGCTTTCCAACTTAATTCATTGATTAGCTGGACATCCTCAGGCAGATCATAAACTCTACAAAGCTCAGTTCCCCCTCAGTAAAGTGAGAATAATACAGAACTAGGCAAACTCTGATTCTCTCTCAGCTCTGAAATTCTAGAAAAGGGTCTGGGGAGTCATTAGAAGTGTGCACTGTCCCATAGGAAACCTACTACCACATGTAGCTATTGAGCACCTGAAATGTGGCTGATCCAAACTGGGATGTATTGTAAATGTAAAACATATACCACATTTTGTAGACTTAATACAAAAAAAAGACAAGGTATTATGTTAGTAATTTTATATTAATTGCATGTTGAAATTGGGTTAAATAAAATATTACTAAGATTGATTTCACCTTTTTTGGGGGGGTTTTTTGGGGGGTTTTTTGCGGTACGTGGGCCTCTCACTGTTGTGGCCTCTCCCGTTGCGGAGCACAGGCTCCGGCACCTGTTTCTTTTTACTTTAAAAAATTTAACAATTTGAGGCTCACATTTCTGAGCATTTTCTATTGGACAGCACTGCTACAGACTATTTTCAGAAGATCCAAGAGACTGTGATTCTGTAGCCAAAAAGACAAAATGTCAAGCATTATCAGAAAGGGTCTCAGAAAGATTATCAATGAAAACACTGAAAAAACTATTCTAGCCCTATAGAAAGCCACAGTCTGTCCCTAACTGCTGTACTGTGTTCATTTTTCCTTGAAATACCTAAAGAAAGATAATATACAAAACCAAACAACTCAGGTAAACAGAATGATCAGTAAGACAGGCAATAAGGTGAGTGACAAGACTAACAGGCTTCAAATCCAGAAGGCTCAAGACTACCATATATTGAGAATCTATAAAATCAGATAGAGGCTGAATAAGGAGGTACAAAAGGCTCTTCACCAAGTCTTAGAAAAAAGCAAGAGAGAATTCTCTGAAGCTTTATGGAGGCATTTCAAACAGAGGTACAATTTTGCAGAGCAGTGGCCTTATACGAAAAACAGAGATGGCTCAGTGGCCTTATATGAAAAACAGAGATGGTTCAGACTAAACATAAAAGTGAGTTCCAAAAAAGATTACAGCAACTATCAATCCATAGAAGTGGTTACTTCTCCCTGTGTTGCATATCTGAGGTAGACACTAGTATTCTCCCAACCCCTACCATGGAAACTGTCTTCAGTTCTTCAGTAAAAAAAAAAAAAAAACTGAACACCAACTCAGTGTGCAACTTCTTTACTTACATGGGACCTTTAAGAACTGTCGAAGAGATCAGACAATCTCCAAGTTATAGAACCTCTCCCATGACAAAATACCTAAGTGTAAGTATTCAGTAAACCTGTCTTTCATCATTCATTCTTACATTTGGTCAGATATGGAATCTGTGGTTTCTAAGATCCTCTCTAAAATTTTTTTAGTGGATGAGAATCACACGAACTCTTTTTTAAGAAATGTTATGCTTTGGTCCACTCACCTTCGTATATCACCCTTATTCCTTCAAAACAGTTATGTACATTTGACCCAGGACTAGTGATTTGACCATTTCCAATTTAGATATAGAGAAATCATGATTAGATCTAGAACATCCTATGCATTTATTATTTTATTTAGTATCTCCAACTTCCAATTTAAAACACAGGTAAATTTCGGCCTGTTTTTCTACCAGAACAAATCTTTTCCATAATGATCATTAAGTGGCCCCAATGATTTTTCCTCCTTTGATAGAATATTTTATTTTGGCTTTAAAGCCTCAGAAAAAGTGCTCCTGGAATACTTTCTTGGCCTGCCTAATTTTAGTTTGCACTTCATGCCAAGAGGGAGAAACAGAATTAAATTTCTTTAAATACACCAGAGATGCAGCACAAGAAAATTAATCTGATAAAAACATTTCCAGGGCTTCCCTGGTGGCGCAGTGGTTGAGAGTCCGCCTGCCGATGCAGGGGACACGGGTTCATGCCCCGGTCCGGGAAGATCCCACATGCCGCGGAGCGGCTGCGCCCGTGAGCCATGGCCGCTGAGCCTGCGCGTCCAGAGCCTGTGCTCAGCAACGGGAGAGGCCACAACAGTGAGAGGCCCGCGTACCGAAAAAAATAAAATAAAAAAAACATTTCCAAGACAAAGAAGAAAAGCCTCCACTTATATAGAAAAATTCAGAATTTTTTTTTTCTAGTGGTTGGTCCCGGGGGTGCGGGGGAAATTTACTAGGAAACAGATACACACTAAGTACAGTCCAATTGTGTTG
Source organism: Phocoena sinus (assembly GCF_008692025.1). NCBI lineage: Eukaryota > Metazoa > Chordata > Mammalia > Artiodactyla > Phocoenidae > Phocoena > Phocoena sinus. The sequence continues at coordinate 10,236,999 of NC_045768.1, read as the reverse complement.
CAAAGGGAGATGAAATGGTTTAATAACTATATTCTCTTAGGTGAGGAAGGAAATCTAATGTTTATCAAATTAAGAGGTCTAAAGAAAATCCAACTGATTTGTCTTTCAAATCATTTCAATATCCAATATCGAGATACATTTCATAATAAGCAATATTTTACTCATTATAAACACAAAGCTTAAAACTGCCTTACATATCCTAAAGAACAGAAAGTTCCACATCAATTCACTGACATGCAAAAACCAACTTTAGTTTTCCAATGAACTGGGTCACAATGTCGCGTTTTTTTAAGGAAAAATCCTTGTTTCCTAAAAAGCCATATAGCAGAAAGAAGCTACAAAACTATCGTCACAAGAGCATGAAAGCTACATTTCTACTAATACTGGCTTTGTCCCCATTTTAATTAAATTATCCTGTTAAAAAGGGGAAAATGGACAAGAATGACTCCCCTATCAAACAGCACATATAATTAACATACAAGTTAGTTACATTCACAACAGCTCCTGTGGTCTTAAACATTTTGCACACTGTTGACTGATGTTAAATATCAACTCCCTGTACCAAGAGATGGCAAAAGAAAAAACCAGTAATATCTTCCTTAAGAGAAAAAAACTCACGGACAAAAATAAATTACTTTAAACCCACAGCTTAAAGAATAAAAAGAACTCAAAATTATCAACAGTTTACCCACTTACCACACAGCAAATCAAAGTTAATTGAACAAGAACAGGCACTACCACCAACCTCTAAACACTGCTAGTCACCTAAGCACTGGTTTTAACAAACGCATAGAAACACTTGTCAAAAAAGCAGTATCCTAAAGACTTACATTCCTTTATTCTTACATTCATTTCTTTACCCAAACATAGGTTTACTGTTGCTAGGACTCTGCAGTACAAAGAACGACTCATTTCCTTTGGATCACCAAAACAATGAAATCTTGAGCTAAGAAGAGATTGGGGCAGGGGGTGGGGGGGAGCGGGGACAACTTAAAGGACAGAAACGTATTGGTGTTTATTGAGAGCCTGTTATTTTATCCACTTAAAACGGCTCAAAGACGTGCTCGAAAACGGGTTCATATTGGAAGGAGCAGAAGAAAACCAACACTCCTAAAAAGCAACTGGGAGAAGTGCTCGAACAGAAGGACGACTTGACGTTCTCTCACCCTACCAGGTTGCTCGGGCCCCCGCCTGCCCCTTCCCATGCCCATCCCCATTCCTCAGGCACCTAAACCCACTGGGGCCGCGTTCCGGGAGCACGCTGCATCCCCTGTCAGACGCCGGCCTCCCCGCGCTCCTGTCACCGCCTCTGGGGGGGATGACCGCTGCCACTGCCCGCGGGGGCTCGCCTCAGACTCCGAGACCCGGGGTCCGTGTGGGGGGAGAGGAGTCTTGTAAGCAAAGCCGTGAAGGCTCGAGCTCCGGGGCAGCCCCAAGGCCAGGACGGGCAACCCTGGCGCAGAGGCCGCGACATTCCTTGGGATCCCCGCCGAGGGAATCGGGATGGCATTCGGGGGACTCGGGCTGCCCCCGCTCCCCGCGTGACGCCAAGTCGGAACGAGTCGCCTCGCACCGCGTTAGGCCCTCCACCGTGACGGGACAGGACACTGCCGGGGGTCCCGCGGAGAGAGGAAGGGCGGGCCGCCGGGAGTCCCGCTGCCGGAAGGGGGGGAGCCCCGAAAGCAGCGCTCCCGCCCCGGCCAGTCTCACCTTCAGGTCGTTCTCCGGCAGGTATTTGCACAGCCGCGCTATCTCAACATACTTGTCCAAGTCCAGGGGCGCCATTTTAGAAATAACAAGCCCCGACGGCAGCAGCGGCGTCCGCGGCTGTGCTAGCGGCGGCAGCGGCGGAGGCCGAAGCCGGAACCCTCCCTACGTCACGTCCGGCCCGTGAGACGCGTCTACGCAGCGGCGTAAAGCTTGACCCGATTTTCCCCAATGCTTCGGCACGCCCCACGCTCTCTCCCACGGAACACAGGCAGCAGGCCCCCAGAGCTCCCTGGGTCCAGGGAGCTGAAACTGCTGAGACCCGTAGTTGTTTACCGTGGGGTGTGCTGGGATTTGTAGTTTTCTGTAGTGGCCAGCTACTCTTCTTTTCCTCCCCTTCCCTTCCTCTAGACTTCCACCTCTGCGGACCCAGCGAGGCTTTTCCGATGCAAAATGGCAAAGTAGGTGACACTAGCCATTCCCTGGTTTCTCACTCCGACCCTTGTGAGCATTCTCTCACCAGAATATCTTCACTTAAAAATTGGGTAAGCCTGGGGACTTCCCTGGCGGTCCAGTGGTTAAGACTATGCGCTTCCACTGCAGAGGGCACGGGTTCCTCCCTGGTCAGGGAACTAAGATCCCTCATGCTGCACGGTAGAGCCAAAAAAAAAAGTTGAGTAGGCCTGGCCGTATAGTAACCTGTTTGCACCTTTCCAAGGCCTTAATAGAAACCTTGCCTAAACCCTTGGCAGAGATGTCAGGCTACCAACTTTCCAGCCTGGAAAGAAAGGAAACAAATATTAAAGCTCTTCTTAGGCCAGGCACTATACAAATGCTGTTTTTCTGTCTAATCCTCATAACGATTGATAGCAAAGGAAGGCTCAGAGAGGTTGAGTAACTTGCCCAGATCTCACAGGGTATAGGCGGGGGAGCCAAGACTGGAATAGGTCTGGGTGGCTTAAGTCTACTTTAGTGCGTGTGCCATAAGGGCAGAGAGATTTTTTGTTGTACCAAGAACAGGACCTGGTACTTAGTACACTTTCAACATTCCTTCACTCAACAGCTATTAATTGAACACTTAACTATATGCCAGGTACAGTTGTAGGTGCTTAGGGTATTCTGCAAACAAAATAGAAGAAGATCCCTATCCTCAACCTGTAGCTATATTCCAGTAAAGGAGACAGAACATAAACCATTAAACAATAATATAGTAAATAACTGCAGAGTATATGAGAAAGTGGTGGGCTTCTCTGGTGGAACAGTGGTTAAGAATCCGCCTGCCATGGGCTTCCCTGGTGGCGCAGTGTTTGAGAGTCCGCCTGCCGATGCAGGAGACACGGGTTCGTGCCCCGGTCCGGGAAGATCTCACATGCTGTGGAGTGGCTGGGCCCGTGAGCCATGGCTGCTGAGCCTGCGTGTCCGAAGCCTGTGCTCCGCAACGGGAGAGGCCACAACAGTGAGAGGCCCGCATGCCGCAAAAACAAACAAAACAAAACAAAAAAGAATCCGCCTGCCAATGCAGGGGACACGGGTTCGAGCCCTGGTCTGGGAAGATTCCACATGCTGCGGAGCAACTAAGTCCGTGCGCCATAATACTGAACCTGTGCTCTAGAGCCTGCGAGCCACAACTACTGAAGCCCGCACACCTAGAGCCTGTGCTCCGCAACAAGAGAAGCCACTGCAATGAGAAGCCCGTGCACCGCAACGAAGAGTAGCCCCCACTCGCCACAGCTAGAGAAAGCCTGTGCACAGCAGAGAAGACCCAATGCAGCCAAAAATAAATAAATAAATTTTAAAAAAAGAAAGTGGTAAGTGCTAGGGGAAAAAAAAACAGAGCAAGGGAGATTTAGTGATGCATGTTTAGGAATCAACAAGGAGGTGGGGGAGTTAGCCACGCAGTTACTTGAGACAAATTATAGAGAGGAGCTGATGCAGAGACCCTAAGATAAAAGCATGTCTAGAATCTTTGGGAAATGGCAAGATTAGTGTGGTTGGATCAAGGTGAGAGGAGTAGGAGAGGAGATGAGAGAAAAGAACACTGATTTTTACTTTCGATGTAATGAGGAATTATTGCCGAGTCCTGAGCAGAGAAGTAACATGATCTAACTCATTTTAAAAGGGTTGCTCTGAGCCGCATAGCACAGGTAGATCAGCTCGGTGCTTTGTGACCGCCTGGAGGGGTGGGATAGGGAGGGTGGGAGGGAGGAGAAGCAAGCGGGAAGAGATATGGGAACATATGTATATATATAACTGATTCATTTTGTTGTGAAGCTGAAGCTAACATACCATTGTAAAGCAATTATACTCCAATAAAGATGTTAAAAAAAATAATAAATAAAAGGGTTGCTCTGGCTGCTGTGTAAGACTGTAGGAGGCAATGATTGCAGCTGAAAGACCGGTTAGGAGACGGTTATATAGTCCAATAGTAGCAGGTGCTCAATAAATATTTGTTGTTCAAGTGACCCTGGACTGGATCCTCTGGCCCTAAAGTGTATTTTGACAACATGTGGCGAAACTTTATTGAGGTCTCTGTGTGATGTTCTTTGTATTATAACTGTTCTGTAAGTATGAAATTGTTTCAAAGTAAAATTAATTTTTAACAGTCTGTTGCAGAATGGTGCCCACAAGCATAGATTTCTTCATTTATTCAACAAATACCTATGATGTGAATGAGACAGATATGATCCCTGCCCTACGGCACTTACAATCTGATAACAAACATGTAAATAAGGAAAGAATTAATTACAAAGTATGATTAATGGCAAAAAAGGGGAAAAAAGGGAAAGAAGGAGTGCTGTAAGAAAAATGGGGTAGAATAGGCCTACTTTAGGTTGGCAACATAGTGGAGGTAAAGTGTGCAGACTCTAGCACCAAATGGCTAGAGTTCAAGCCCAGGCTCTACTACTCCCTGTGTGACTTTGGCAAAGTTATGTATCCTTTCTGTGCTCCAGTTTTCTCAGTTCCAATGTGGCGATAATAACAGTGCTTGCCTCATATGGAGATGATAAGAATACTTACCTTCTAGGCTTGTACTGAGGTTAAATAGAGTTAATATATGGAAAGGGTTTAAAACAATGTCGTGTACAGTGAGTGCATTGTGTTAGCTCTGAATATTGGGTGGGCAAAAAAGGCCTTTTTGAAGAGGTAAGATTTAAGACTTTAGGGGGAAAAAAAGTATAGGGATAATATGCTTAGAGTTTTTTGGAGGGAAAAAAACCCCAAATGAGGGAAAGATGCTATTGTTGTTTGATTTTTTTCTTTGTTACAATCCTCTGAAAAACTGACAATTCATTTTTCATCTTTGAACCTTAGTAACTGGGAATTAATCCTATTCAAATATCGTCTCAGAATTGGGAAGGGAGACAAATAGGGAGATGGATATGAACGTTCTTTACAAACAATAAAGTGCTTGAAAGGAAGGTGTCACCAGCATCATTGCTTCCCTTGCTGATAAGTCAGTGAACAGGTAGGTAATGAAGACAATCCCCTTCCAGTGAAAATAGGGGGCAGTCCTCACATTACCAAACTGTCTGGCAGTAAGAAGGTCCCTCCTGCAGACCCACCTCATTCAGTGAACCTCACTCTTGACATTCCCAGTTGGGTGAGTTCTTAGAAAAGATGATAGACACATTGGGTGGTGTGTTACAGAGACAGTGTACAGAGCTTGCTGACTGCAATATGTTTTTAGTCTTCCTTGCACGAAACAGGAGACCTGGGTTCCTGTTCTCCCATTTATGTGGGTTAGTCATTTTAACTTCTCTGGGCCTCAATTTCCAATTTAAAAATACATCTCCAAAGTTCTTTCCAGCACTTCCTGAAAAGTGATTTCTAGTCTAAAAGCATAGATCCCACAATGAAAATTAGTTGCTATTTTGCCCACAAACCTCTTCCAATTTTTCTTGTTTATGTGCAACTCCAGCATGGCACCTTGAAATGGATTTAGCCTAAAGACACAGGGGGTGAGAGGGCATTCTGCATCTGTGAGCAGAAATCTCCATCTAGATGCACATGGACATATGGCAGAGCCAACCTGGCCTTAGTTTTCTTTCCTGAAAGAGAGCAGGAAACTCCTCTTTGGCAAACAGTCAGTGGAGATTTTTCCATTAACATGGAAACTCACAAAGACTCCAGGTCTTTGGAATAGGATATGTGAACAATAAAAAGAGCTACAGACTGCAAATTCCATCTTGTCAATAAATTTTTGTTATGGTTTCAAGTAGCGAAAAGATTTACCAAGTTCACCTTTCAGCTGTACTATCAAATCCTCTCAACTGCTCCCTCTCTGAGGTAGGTAATTACTATTCCCATTCTAGAGATGAAGAACCTAGAGCTCAGAGAGGGTGAACTTGCCAAATGTCAAGGTAGATGGTTAGTGCGGGACCCTGGATGTGAACCCAAGTATGTCTGTCTGCTTCCCACTCTGCTAACATAGCTCTGTGCAGCAGGCACTCCTGTGATTTCCTTCCTTAGCTGGTTCCTCCAATTCCTAGGATAGAACAACTCAGCCCTCCTGATTGTGGGGTTCTCTGAAACATAGACATAAGTGAGCCAGCTCTCCATTTTCAGGAAAGCCACAGGGAACCTATGGTTATGAAGGAGACCACAGTAATGTAGATGAATACATCTCACTCACGACTGGTGTCTAGAGTTCATTTACACCTAGGAATAGCATTACATTTTACATACAACCAGCTCTGCGCCAGTCACTGGGCACTAAGCAGTTTATATACATTAGCTCATGTATTCCCCACCATAACCTTGTGACAGAAGTCTTATTAGCTCCATTTTACAGACCGGTGACACTGGGGCCCAGAGAAAAGTATCTTCCGCAAAAATAGATATTACCTTGATGAACTTTTTATTCCTTGCACTTTTTACAAGCGTACCTTGTTATTTGTTTTTCTGTTTAATCTCTCTCTAGTTTGTAAACTCCAGGAGGCCAGGGGTCAGGTTTGCCTGGTTCGGCATAGTGCCTGCTATAGTTACAAACGCGAATTATGGAATAAGTCAGCTCTTCAGGGCGCCAAAGCTTGAACTGGCCTAAAGACTGCACAGGGGGACTTCCCTGGTGGTCCAGTGGTAAAGAATCCACCATACAATGCAGGGGACGCAGGTTTGATCCCTGGTCAGGGAACTAAGATCCCACATGCCGCGGGGCAGCTAAGCCTGTGTGCCACAACTACTGAGCCCGTGTGCCACAAACTACAGAGCCCATGCACCCTGGAGCCTGCGCACCACAACTAGTGAGAAAAAACCCACAGGCCACAACTAGAGAGAAGCCCACGGGCCACAACTAAGATCCTCCGTGCCACAACTAAGACCCGACACATACCCAAATAAATTAATTAAAAAAAAAAAGACTACGTAGGGAAATTTCACACCTAGGAAAGCACGCTCAACTCTCCCTTTCAGAAACCATTCTAACAACCGCTGGAACTGAAAATATCCTAGCTCCTTTAAAATAGCCCAAGGGATTTGGGTCACCTAACTGGATGCCCAACCCCTGGCATTTCGCTTGTAAGTCGTCTCCAAGTAGCTCTGGCTTACTTACTCAGCCAGGGAGGTAGGGCCCCGGGACGACCCGGCCAGTTTAGTTCTGGAGAAACACACAGCTGGGTCGAACCCAGGCCGCTAGGACCCCTCCCGTCTCCTTTCCAAGGGCGCGCCCTGGGGACCCGGCCCTGGGAGTGAAGAGCGGTTGGCCGGGGCGCTCTTCCGGGGTCTGAAGGAGGGGCGAAGATCCAAGAACCGCCCCTATTGGGGCGGAGCCACGGCCCCAGGACTGGCGTAAGCCGCCTCAGGTAATGCGGTCCGGAGGTGGGGGGGCTCCGGGACCCTGGTTTGAAGCGTTCCTGGGCGGGGTGGGGCGGGGGCGCCGCATCCTTTAAGGGAGTGGAGTTGGGCTGGGTGGAAAGCACTCGGGAGACCTCCTCTGGCTCCGGCCTAGCCACACTGACGGAAAGGAATCGGCCTGTTCTCTCCTGACCCTGTCTCCTATCCCCTAGCGCTGCCAAGCCGGGATGGGACTGGGGGATGGACCTGGCAGGGGCGGCTGCTGGAAGTCCCGGTCCAGGTGAAGTTAACCCCACTGAGCTTTAGGCTTTGGGGACAGCAGTTAGTGACTTAGGCTGAAGATTGGATTTATCCATTCACCTCCCAGAAACCTCATCCATTTTCTTTCTTCATTCACTCATCCCTCACTTCTGCTCTATGCCGGGCCTCTTGGTTGGTTCTCTGAATGAATCTGAGAGGCCCAGCTCGCTTGGAATTTAGTCTAGTGGAATTTATTCTAGAATCTAGAGAGTTTTAAATAGATGATTACATTCAGGGTGATCCCTGCAATGACGATAGCTTAATAGATACCTTCAGGTAGAGAATAAAGTAACTTGAGGATGTAAGTGGAAAGCAACAAATCAGGGAAGGTTTCACTAAGGAGGGGACATTTGAACTGGGCTTTGGAGGTTGACTAGGAGTTTTCTAGTTGACCAGAAGGGAAGGGACATTTCAGGTAAGGGAAGCAGCACAGGATGCAAGTTATGAAAGGGCCTGGCATTTTAGGGGAATAAATATAGTAAGAACAGTTCAATATAGCAAGAAATTGTAGAGGTGAGTTCCTGAAAAGAAGGTTGAGACCAGAAGGCTTTGAATGTCATGCTGAGGCCAGGATTTATCCTAGAGTTCAGTATTTCTTGGCCTTTTAAAATGTTTTCTTTTGATAAACATAAATACCTTATGACCTCTGAAAATTATTTTGATATATACCCCCCACGGACACAGAAAACTTTAGGCAAAAAACAAAAAAACTCTGTAATGGGATTATGAAAGTTGTGTCATAGTTGCCTCCCAAATATAAGTTTATATCAAAAGGTTGGTAATGCTTATTCAAATTAATCAGGCCCTAGAAATTGGTACATCAACAGGAAAATTTTTAAAGAGGCAAGTAACCTGATTTTCTGTGTTTTTTTATGTAGAAGATAATTGTAAATGTCTAAAAAGTACCTTTCTTTCTTAGGCATAGGACACCATGAAGCAGCTGCCAGTCTTGGAGCCTGGAGACAAGCCCAGGAAAGCAACATGGTCTGTAAGGAAGGATTCAAACAAAGAAACACATGAGTTATTTTTTCATTTATAAGTACTTTACTAACAAATTTGATCCTCTATGAAAAAAGGGTAGAGTTGAAACTGTCTGCGGTTTCTGGTAATTAGACTCAAACTGTCTGAGAAGGTCTTCAGAGGAAAGGTAGTGGGGCAATAATTATCACAGAGCAGATGTTGATTTTATTAAAATCCATTTGCCAGGAAGAGTAGGGCACTGACCATCTGGCATCCTCAGCTCCAACACTGTGTCTTCCCCCAAGCTCTAACTCATTTGTAAGACTTTCAGGGAATTGGATTTGGATTAAACTGGCTTCACTATTTCTTGAGCGCTTGTTCAACCAACCCTTCGTTCAGCAACTAACACTGACCTGACAGGGCCAGCCGCTGTGTAGGTGCTGCAGGTACAAAGGTGAATAGTCTCAGTGTAGCGAGGGAACAGTGACCGGTGCTGAAGCAGGACGCACAGAGGGCTGTAGAGAGGAGGCAATGCTTCTGCAGGACCTTGGAGGAGAGCCCCTGATCTGGCTTCCATGCGTCCACTCTTGCTCTCTACACATCATAAATCTGATCATGGCATTCCCTGGTTTAAAACCTTTTGTGCCTCTCCATTGGTCTTAGGATAAAAACCAGAGTCCTTAAAATGGCCCACTGGGCCCTGCGTGATCTGTCCCTGCCTGTCTTTCCAACCTCAAGTCCCGTTACTCAGCCTTCGTTCTCTTTCTCTTCCTTTAATGTGGCTTGCACTGTCCCACTCAGGAACTGTATGTGCTGGTCCCTCTACCTGGATCATCCTTTCCCCCCATCTTTTGTCCCTCTCTTTGCCCAGCTAACTTCTACTCATACTTCAGATCTCAGTTCAAATGGGGCTCCTTCAGGAAGACTTCTTTGACCACCTCTGTCCCCACCTACCTCTCCTTACAGGGTAGGGTCCCCCCGTGATATGTTCTCATACTATATATCCTGTATATATCCTGTACTCCTTTATAACACAACTGAAATGAAATGGATATTTGGAAATTATCTGTTTAGTGTTTTTCATCCCAACTAGTCTGTCAGGGCTGTAAAGGCAGGGACTTCTTTTGTCCTATTCACCATGTAGCTGGATGGCTGTGTGCTCTTGAATAAGTCATTTAACCTTTCTAAGCCACAGGTCCTCAGTTGTCAACCTCAGATGATGATAATAGTACTGTCCCCAGAGGGGTTTTGTGCAAGTTAAGTGAATCCAGGGTTGTGGCGAAGTTAGCAGCATGCATGGTATGTGGTTAGTAGTCATTCAGGTGACAATGTGGAATGTGTGAATCTGGACATCAGAAGAGAGATCTGGAAAAGAAATAGAGATTTGAAAGTCACTGATGAACATGTACGGTAGATGGGTGGTAATTGAAGCCATCAGTACATATAAAATAATTGATCAGGCAAGCAAACGTAGACTGAGAAGAGAACTCATGAGGATTGGGAGAAAGCTGGAGGGAAAGGAGTCAGAGAAGGAAACAGAAAGTGCAGCCAGACAGGTGGATAGAGAACCAAATGGAATGGGTGTGGGGAAGCCAGGTCAGGAGAAAGGTATGAGAAGGAGGGAAGAGCCAAGAGTACCAAATGCCAGAGAGGTCAGATAAGACTGGGCCTGAAAAACAGCTGCAGAGCTTTCTTTTCCAACCAGAAAGCTTGAAGAAGTGTGCTTTCTCAGTCAGCATTCAGAATAACTTTACAGAACAGAATGAATGGATCCTGTATTTGATTTTTCAAAGTCCTAGTTTTGTCTTCCATCAGGTCGAGCTTTATGAGTAATCTGGAAAAGCTCTTAAGAATCAGTGAAAAAAAAAAAAAAAAAAAGAATCAGTGAATGGGGCTTCCCTGGTGGCGCAGTGGTTAAGAATCCGCCTGCCAATGCAGGGGACATGGGTTTGAGCCCTCGTCCAGGAAGATCCCACATGCCGCGGAGCAACTAAGCCCGTGCGCCACAACTACTGAGCCTGCGCAAGCCACAACTCCTGAAGCCCGGGCTCCTAGAGCCTGTGCTCTGCAACAAGAGAAGCCACTGCAACGAAGAGTAGCCCCCACTCACTGCAACCAGAGAAAGCCCGCGTACAGCAACAAAGACCCAGTGCAGCCAAAAATAAATTAAAAAAAAAAAAAAAGAATCAGTGAATGACAGAGACTATTACATGGCAGAGGGAAGCATCACTGGCTAGTCACAAGAGCTTTGGGGCTGTTCTCATGTGATTACACATAAAGCTCTAGCCATCGTTAACTGAGTCCTTCCTGCCATGTTACAAGATTGCATCTCATTCTTCACGGGTGAGAACTATTGCTGTCTTCATTTTACAAATGAGGAAACTAAGGTTCAGAAAGGTAAAGTGACTTCCAAAAGAGCACACATCAAGAAAGCACTTGAACTGGGACTTGAACTAGGTCTGTCTGAATTTGCAAATCATGTTCATAACTACCATCCTGTGCCAGGACACACCATTGGACATTTCTGGGTATCAGTTTCCCCGTCTACCAAATGGGGACAATTACTAGCCCAGGGCATCCCCACTAAGTTAATGTAAGATGAAAGTAGTGACAAAATTGAAAAGTCAAAGGTTATGTGCAAAGGGAAGGTACTGTTCATTAATTAGGAAAATGCTGCTTTGCTGGACATGATCTAAAATGACTGTGTATGTATAAGACCCTTCATTCTGGTGACTGTTCCATGAGGAATGCAAAGAACATACTGCTGCATTTATTCTCTGCTCAGGCCTCCTGAATATACCCTCCCTTTGGCAGGTACACCTTGACCCCGGTTGGAGACAGCCCCTGTGCTCGGGTTGGCCATAGCTGCTCATATTTACCCCCTGTTGGTGATGCCGAGAGAGGGAAGGTCTTCATTGTTGGGGGAGCAGATCCAAACAGGAGCTTCTCAGATGTGCACACCATAGATCTGGGTAAGACCAACAGCTGTGGGGAATTCCCTGGCGGTCCAGTGGTTGGGACTCTGCACTTCTACTGCAGTTTGATCCCTGGTCAAGGAACTGGAATCCTGCATGCCACTCGGCGTGGCCAGACAAAAAAAAGACCAGCAGCTGCGGAGCACATGCCCTATATGGCCAGAGAGCAGGGCTTTGTGCTGCCAGCCATGACCATTCCTAAGACTATCAGTTCAGACCAGACAGTAGGGTTTTTCTCTGAGAAAATGAATGTCACTGAGAGGTCCCTAAGGTCTCAACAGACTCCAGGAATATATCCACCCAACCAAGACCTCCTTGATTTGGGGGAAAGAGTCCATATGGAGCCCTGGATAACCAGCCATTCATTCATCAACTATTTCTCTGGGAGGCATTGATGCCTCCACCTCTTCTATCCACATAGCCAATTAATCACCAAATCCTAAATATCTCTTATTTTCATCCATGTCTGTCCATTTACACTGCTACTACTGTAGGCGAAGCATCATTATCTTTCAGCTAGACTGTTACAACAGCCTCCTCACTGGTCTGCCTGCTTCCAGGTTTACCTCCTGTACACTGCATTTTCCATACTTAGCTGAGTATTTTCTAAAATATAAATCTGATCATGTCACTCCTCAATTTCAGGCTATCCCCAACTTCATTTCTTAGCTCCCCCAAACCCACACTTGCTCCACTGAATATCCTTCAGTTCCTTGAACTCTTTTGGTCTCCAACCCTTTGCATATACAGTAAATGCCCTATATAAGAATGAGTTCTTTTCCAAGAGCTCACTCATAAGTCCAGTTTGTTCTTTTTTTCCCTTAATTTTTAATTTTTGGCTGAGTTGGGTTTTTTCATTGGTGCGCGTGGGCTGCATGTGGGCTTTCTCTAGTTGCGGCGAGCAGGGGCTGCTCTTCATTGCAGTGCACGGGCTTCTCACTGTGGTGGCTTCTCTTGTTGTGGAGTGCGGGCTCTAGGTGCACGGGCTTCAGCAGTTGTGGCTCGTGGACTCTAGAGCACAGGCTCAGTAGTTGTGGTGCACGGGTTCAGTTGCTTCACGGCATGTGGGATCCTCCTGGACCAGGGCTCGAACCCATGTCCCCTGAATTGGCAGGCGGATTCCTAACCACTCTGCCACCAGGGAAGCCAATCCAATTTGTTCTTAAGTCCAAGAAAGTTAGCCTAGGTACCCAACTTTTACAGATAACGCCAGACATGTGAACAAACTTATGTGATTTGGACATGCGAATGCACGTTTACATCTTTGAAAGTTTGCAACTCAAAGGTTCGTATGTAGGGGACTTACCGTATTGTTCCCTCTGCTTGGAAGGCTCTTCCTTTTGCTTATCATCTGGCTACTATTCATCTGTCAGATCCCAGTTAAATGACACTTTCATCAGGAACCTTGCCCTGATACATCTGCCACTAGTTTAGGACTAGTTTAGGCACTGCCACTGTAAAGGAGAGACTCTTCTGTTTTCCTTCTCTATTCCCATGCCTCCTCTCAACACTAGTCTTCCGTACTTCCCTTCTGACTGACAGATGTGTGGGGATTTTCCCCCACACCAAATAATTCTGCAGCACCAGCTGGACGTCCTACAACTCAGTCCAGTTCTGCCTGGAATTAGCATCCGATTCCACAGATGAAGGGCTCAGTCCACGAGACTCTCCCTGCTCCCCTTCAGGTGCCAATCACAAGTCCACCTGTGCTTCTGACCAACCAACTATAAATGGAAGGTTCCCATGTCACCTGCCTCAGGTTCCATTAATTTGCTAGAGAGGCTCACAGAGTTCAGGAAAATAGCCAATAGAAGAGGTGCATAGGGCAAAGCATGTGGGAAGAGGCACTTCGTGCCCTGTCCAGGTGCCCCACCTTTGCAATACCTCCATGAGTTCACCAGCCTGGAAGCTCTTGCAACCCCTCCTTATTTTATGGAGGGATAAGTGAGTAAGTTATGACCATTGGTGGCTCTCTCCTCCCCCCGGAGTTGGGGGTAGGGGGCATCGTCTGGGGCTGAAAAGTTCTAACCCTGTAATGTAATGGTTAGTTCCCCTGGCAACCAGCTCCCATCCTTAGGGGCTTTCCAAAAGTCACCTCATTAACATAAACTCAGGTGTGGTTGACAGGGGATTTGTTATCAATAATAAAAGACACCTTTATCAGCCTTATCACTTAGATCGTCACAGGGATTTACAGAGCTCTGTGCCTGGAACAGATGAAGACCAAATATGTATTTCTTAATGTAAATCACAATGACACAACCACTCTTTGTGTTTCCATAGTATCCTGTACTTTCCCATCTTTATCCCCCTTCACAGCCCTTTTCACATGTGATTGTTTGTTGTCTGTCTTTTATATTGCTTCTCATTGTATCCCCAGCCATTACCACAGGGCCTGGCACAGAGTAGGTGCTTTATAAGTATTTGGATGAATGAATGAGTGACTACTATGTACCACACAATGGGAGAAGAAAATTCGTGTTTTGTTACGTGTTTTGTTAGGTCTGTGTGTAACGTTGCTGTCTACTGTTTTTTTTTTTTTAATAAATTTATTTATTTTATTTTATTTATTTTTGGGTGTGTTGGGTCTTCGTTGCTGCGTGTGGGCTTTCTCTAGTTGTGGTGAGCGGGGGCTACTCTTCGTTGCGTGCATGGGCTTCTCATTGCGGTGGCTTCTCTTGTTGCGGAGCACGGGCTCCAGGTGCGCAGGCTCAGTAGTTGTGGCTGGCGGGCTCTAGAGCGCAGGCTCAGTAGTTGTGGCCCATGGGCTTAGTTGCTCCGCGGCATGTGGGATCTTCCCAGACCAGGGCTCGAACCCGTGTCCCCTGCATTGGCAGGTGGATTCTTAACCACTGCGCCACCAGGGATGCCCCTGTGTATTGTTTTGATCTCAGTTGTTTACTAACCAAATGTGCAGGAGAGTCTACATGTAAAACTTGAAGTGGTTTGGCCTCTCTTGATAATCTTGGAAGATCTGACATCCATATGCCTGTATGTCTACATGGTGACAGTTTTTTGCAACTGAGCTGCCACCTATCAGTGGGGCTCTCATTCTCCAATTTCCTCCAATCCTCTGTAGGCATTTGAATTTCTATACCCTGCACTAAGAAATCAAAGGTAAATTAAATCTCTTTCAGCTCTCAAGAAGCTTGCTGTCTAGTACAATTACAATTCTTTCGTGACGTATTACTAGCTTTGTGACTCTGGCTAAACCACCTAAACCATCTGGACTTCAGTGTCCCATAAAACAGGGATAATAACTTGCTTCACTTGGCACTTGTAATGATGTAACAAGATAATGCCTGTAAAGGTCATATGTAAGTGGTTTACTAATTAAAATAACCAATAAGTTAGGTATTAAGTCTGTGAAATTGTTTTAGCCAGAAGTCATTTACTTGCAGGTAATAGAAGCTCTCTTAAACCAGCAAAAAAAAAAAAAGAAAGAATCCAAAGGTAGAAGATTTGGCCTAGCCTCAGGAGAGAGTGGAAGCAAGAACTAGAAAGCTGTCAAAACCCATCTACTTCCTCCCTCACTCTCTTTGGAGAGATCTGCTTCTTTATGTAGATGTTTCATTCTTCTCTTCCCCATACTTTGGCTTTCTCTCCTTCTCCACACATGGTAGAAGATGGCCACCCAAACCCAGAAATCTGCTTGAATTCCAAATTCTTGGGAGAGAGGATCTGATTGGCCCATTTTGGGTCCAGTGACTACCTTTGACCCTATCAGTTAAGGCTAGAAAGTCAAGGTGGAGTACAACCAAGTCTCCTGGGATCTATCCCTGGGGTTGGGAGAGTGGGGACAGTTCCCATAGAAGAGGGTTTATGGATGAGTCAGACGCCCCCCCACCAAGTGTCTGATATAAAAATTTTTGGAGGTTGGCCACATTCCCTTTAAGTGCTCTGATGGTTGTTCACTTATGCTTTTGACCCTTTTCTCCTCAGTACCCTCCCCCAAGTTTGTCAACCAATATAAGCCATTGGCAGCCCCAATCTAGGAACTGGGTGAAATGCTTTCTAGGAACACACCAGTGGGATTTAGCCACCTCGGAGGGCCTCTTGCCCCGGTACGAGCATGCCAGCTTTGTTCCCTCCTGCACACCTCACAGCATCTGGGTGTTTGGAGGTGCCGACCAGTCAGGAAATCGAAATTGCCTACAAGTTCTGAATCCTGGTAAGTAGCCAAAGGTTTTTTATTTACCAAAACGGATAAATAAATCCAATTCCAGTACCTGTACCAAAGTGCTTTCGGATTGTACTGACTAACCCGCTTAAGTTTGCTGACCTCATAGAAAATAGAAATTTTAACTTCTGGCAGAATCTGAAAAGAATAGAGTTACATTTTGTTTTCCTCGTAACGTGTACAAATTATCCATTTCTTAAAAGCCAAAGCTGGATGAGGCTTCAGAGAAAAGCTATGCCAAGTGGGCAACCCAGGTCCCACAAGGGGAAGTGACTTTCCTAAAGTCACCAGGGAGCCAGGGACTGGGGCAGGCTAGAACCCAAATCACCTACATCGGAGGTCTCAGATGGGGGCGATGGTGCCCCCCAGGGGACAGTTGGCTATGTCACACCTCGGGGCAGCGAATCAAGTGGGTAGAGGCCAGAGTCACTGCCATACATCCTGTAATGCACAGGAAGGCCCCTCACAATAAAGAATTATATGGTCTAGAAGGTCAGTAGTGCCAAAGTTAAGAAACCCTGATCTAGATCCTCCTAGTATGTTTCTTTTAGTCAGAAAGTGCAAAGCTCCTGACAAGTCTCACTGGTGGTTTTATCATAGAGGAAGCAGTTTGGGGACATCACTACTGCGAGGATGTTGCTGAACCACCCGTGGGAGGTGGACCTGACTTTTTGTCAGTTAAAAACATTTTTTTTGCTGTTTTTCTCTTTATAAATATAGTTTATATTCATTGTAAAATATTTGAAAAGTGTAAATAAGTGGACAAAAGCCATCCACAATCCTGTGACCTAAGGCTATTAATGACAGTTCTGTGTACTTCCTTTCTGTCTTTTCTCTGCATTTTTATAAACCTGAGATCATCCTATTTCACCACTACGCACTTGTATCTTTTTCTTTTTAATTTCATAATTAGCACAGAAATAATTCCCTATTAATAAGGCTTTGTTGAAATCCTTTTTAATGGCTGAATCACACTATTTAAAGATTTTTTAAAATTTAATTTATTTTTGGCTGCATTGGGTCTTAGTTGCGGCACATGGGATCTTTCTTGTGGCGCATGGGCTTCTCTCTAGTTGTAGCGTGTGGGTTTTCTCTCTCTAGTTGTGGCGCGCAGGCTCCAGGGCACATAGGCTCTGTAGTTTGCGGCACGCGGACTCTCTAGTTGAGGCGCGAGGGCTTAGTTGCCCCGTGGCATGTAGGATCTTAGTTCCCTGACCAGGCATCGAACCCGCATCCCCTGCTTTGTAAGGTGGATTCTTTACCACTGTACCACCAGGGAAGTCCCTCAATTTTTATGACAATACCATAATTCCCCGGTTGTTTTTTTTTTAACATATAGGTTGTCTTCAGATTTTTATCATTATAAATAACAAAGCATTGAACATCTTTGTTCAGAAATCATTGACTGTATTTCAGATTATTGCCTTAGGGGCTTCCCTGGTGGTGCAGTGGTTAAGAGTCTGCCTGCCAATGCAAGGTACATGGGTTCAAGCCCTGGTCCGGGAAGATCCCACATGCCACAGAGCAACTAAGCCCGTGTGCCACAACTACTGAGCCTGTGCTCTAGGGCCTGCGAGCCACAACTACTGGGCCCACTCACTACAACTACTGAAGCCCACGCACCTAGAACCCATGCTCCGCAACGAGAAGCCACCTCAACGAGAAGCCTGTGCACCACAACGAAGAGTAGCCCCCGCTCGCTGCAAGTAGAGAAAGCCCACACGCAGCAACGAAGACCCAAAACAGCCAAAAATAAGTAAATAAAAAGAAAAAAAAGTTCTTCCATGTTTAAAAAAAAAGAATTATTGTCTTAGAGCTCATGCCCAGAAATAAAAGAACTAGATAAAACACTGGACTTTAAGGATTTTAGTACATGCTATCAAATTGCTCTCCAGAAAGATTTTTTTTAAACTTTTTTTCTTTTTGGCTGCACTGCATGGCTCGCGGGATCTCAGTTCCCCAACCAGGGATTGAACGCAAGCCACGGCAATGAAAGCCCAGAATCCTAACCACTAGACCACCAGGGAATTCCCTATCCAGAAAGAATTTTTTCAACTTATCCTCTCTGCAACTGTGTTTAATAGTTCTTGTTTCACTCCTGACCAGTATCGAATTTATCATTTTTAAGCACTGCTAATTTGATAGGCAAAAAACCCCTTGTATCTAATTGTTTAAATATGCATTTTGTTAATTACTAGGAATCTGGACATTTTTCACGTAACAGTCAACTCTTGCCCAGTTCCCTCTATCGATAACAGGTTTATTTTTACAACAGCTGGTCTTTGTCATTTTGGGATAGTAACAGTTCCTACCTTGTTAAGTTTGGCAAGAATTTAAATTAACTCAAATCTGGCACATACTTAATGCTCAATAATTGTTGTTGTGGTTGATGTAGCTATGGTTCGACAGATGGAAATCAGTTCTAGATTGGACGGAGATCAGTTCCTTTGATTTTCAATGATGGCATCTATTTAAATAAAATACAGTGAGAATTTGGAAAGCTTTTGTCAAAGGAATTGATTTTCCACCAGATCCTTTTTCTCTCCTAGAAAGTATAGTTTGACACCATGCCCAAGAAATATGAAAGATGTAGGGGAATCATTAGTTGCTTTTGTTACTAAGGCGAGTTCCTCAGCTGGCTTAGAACTCCTTTTGTATTATTTGTGCTAATGTTTGGCTTGGTAGCCACACCATCCCAGGATCTTCTGAACTTGGAGGTTGTGCCCCTTCTAACTCCCCCTAAAATCCAAAAACTACCCAAGACCTGTAGCTATAGAGACAATTACATTATGCTTTGTTTTGGGTTTTTTTTTTTTTTTTTGTCCATGCAGCTTGCGGGTCTTAGTACCCCAATCAAGGATCGAACCCGTGCCCCCTGCAGTGGAAGCGTGGAATCTTAACCACTGGACCACCAGGGAAGTCCCCATTATGTTTTGGATATAGGCTGAGACTTGTTTGGTCTCCAGGTTCATGTTTTGAGTCCTACACATATTACACATGCTTCGTGCGCCACTTTTTATACTGAATGAAGACCTTTACAAAAGGCACAGAATTTCCCAGTCAAGAAATAATTCCTGGGAATTCCCTGGCACTTTCATGCCGTGGGGTCAGGTTCAATCCCTGATTGAGGAACTAACATCCCACAAGCCATGTGACACGGGAGGGAAGGAGGAAGGGAAGGAGGAAGAATTCCTGGTGTGTTGCAGTGGAATAAGTATGGGAGTTTTGACAGATCTGTGTTCAGAACCCTGCTCTCCTACTCACTAACACTGTGACCCGGGAGAAAGGATTTAGACTTTCTGAGCTTCAGTTCCCTCATCTGCAAAGTGGAGATACTTTCCATCCACCTCCCAGGGTTGACTGAGGATGTCGGGGATGGCAGAGTGCTCAGGGCAATGATTCCGCACAAGGGAGGTGCTCAGTTACTGCTTGTGTTTCTATAAAATTCATGCTTCATTCTGGAAAGAAATAAGCTTCTGTACACCTACCCACGTGGTGAAATTTTATTCTCAAGTTAGAAGAGTGGAAAATACATAGATCTTGGTGGTGTTGAAACAGAATTTGAATCCCAACTCAGCCATTTACTAGCCATGTAACCTTAAATGAGTGACTTAATCTGTCTCTGCTTCAATTCCTTATCTGTAAAATGAGGAAACTAGTATTTATTTAGTACTTACTGTGTAGTAGGGACAATTACTGCTACTACTGAAACTGTAATAATATTGTCTACTTTCTTTTAATGGCCACATATCCTGAGAAACTTGGCACATTTAGTTTCTTGCATCTAGTGGGAATGAATTTTAGCAGCTGTTGGGCTCCTCTGAATGGGCACAGGGCAGGGTAGTCAGTCATCAAAGGGGAGGAGGGTTCAGAGAGGATGTTTGAAGGCCTCCAAAAACAAATTGGCCTCATTCTTAATTGTACTTGTGGCTTTTCAATCTTGGGAATTTGGGTCTATCTGGGCAAACTCTAAGTATTGCCCCCTACCCCTCCTTGAATTTGGTGGCATGAGATCCCCGCCTAGACCTACACTGTCTGCCTTAAGGATTGGGGTTTGCAAAGTGACCTTGCCCAGCCCCAGAGTTGATGTCAGAGGCCCCTCAGCCTGGGTGTTTTAGATACCTACCTTCTCTGTGGACCAGAAACGAGGACTTGGACTATGCCAAAGGTGACCAGCCCACCACCATCCCCAAGAACATTCCACACGTCATCAGCAACCATCGGAAACCAGCTGTATGTCTTTGGGGGCGGAGAGAGAGGCGCCCAGCCCGTGCAGGATGTGAAGCTGCATGTGTTTGATGCAAGTATGGACTCAGGGGAACCGTGGGGCTGCCACTTACCTGGTCGGGGTTACCCCGGCCTGCAACTTACCCGATGTAGGAAGCAGAGGTTAGAATATGACAGCCTGGCTGTGTGTCTCACTTCTAGACTTCTTCAGTATATCTCTTAGCTGATATCTTCTACCCATAGCAAAATTTGCATGTAAAAAGGAATAATTGATCAAATTTAAAAATTTAAACAGTATAGTTTATAAAGCAAAAAAGTAAAATGTTGCCCCTTACACCTTTCCTTCCCACTCCCCAGACAGAGGTAAACACTGTTAGCCATTCCTAATGTCTACCTCCAGAATTTTCTGTGCAATTATAAATCATATGCACATGTGTTTATGAACATCTGTGAATTTTCTATGGATTTTGAAATTATATAAAAACTTTAAAACACACACATAGAATTATTAAATTATAAATGTTGGTCTGCCTCTTACTTTTGCAGGTCTAAGTGTAGATCTTAGTACTAGTCGAAAGTATAAACTTTGAAGCCATAGGACAGGGACTCAAGACCAGATCTGACATCTAGTTTCTGTATTACTTAAGACTAATTTCTTAATCTCTCTAGGCCTTAGTTTGCTGATCTGTAAAATAGAGATAGTAATAGTGCCTACCACAAAGAGTTGGAAAGATTAAATGAGATAATGTGATATAGTGCATAGCACAGTGCCTGACACACAGGAAGCACCTAATAAATAATCACTGTATTATCATTATTATTCCTTCATTTAATCACACATCATGGATCTTTCCTAAGTCAGAAATTTCCTTGCAAAGCATATCTTTCTGTGGGAATCCCTATTCATTCAGTCATTTTCCTATTGACTGACATTTTGCTGACAGTGTTACAGTGAATATATACATTAATTTCTGTACATGTTACAACATTTAATATGGACTAGATGCTAGGAAGTGGAATTACGTAGGGTCAAAATGGTATGAACATTTAAAATTGTGAGACCTCTTGCCAAATTTTTGTCTAAGTAGTATTTATTTACATTTCTTCCTCTTACTAGTGGGCATTTATGAATACTTTACAAATAGCATGTGACAAAAATAATTTTCATGTGTGTTTTTGCAGCCTTTTTTGAAAAAAGGCAATAAGCAAAATTTCAAACTTAAAAAGTTTAAGAATTAAGACACGTCACAGTATGACTTTATCCAGAAAGAATGAACTGTGTGATTCTTTTAAAGCGGTTTTAAATTTTTAAATAATATTGGTTTTGAATATATAAAACTGTAAGAGAAAAAAATATATATGTATATATACGTAAAATACTGTCACCCCAAAATTGTTAACATTTAGGTACAACTATGGTGTGTTTTTTTTTTAAATAGCAGAGATAATTCTAGGTGTACTATTTGTATCCTGTATTTTTCACTTAAGCATTTCCCCTGTAATCACAAAGTTCTTTCAGTGTTTTTAATGAATACATAGTATTCTATCATGACTGTAGCAATAACTCACCCATTCACCTGTTGATGGACTTAGGCTATTTCCAATTCTTCTCTATTACAAACAATGCTGTGGTAAACATATTTATGCATAAACTTTTTCTGATTATTTCAAATGTATTCTTTGGGACTCTAGGGGCTCCTTGAACAACCTTCAGGCATGTCACAAATGGTAATTCAGAGATAAGTTGTTTGGCAGGCTTTTGTCTCAGATAATTTTTGTAGCACTCCTTTAAGACTTATCTGGTATGTTGAAATGATTAATTTTCCTGAATTCTATATATGTACAATTTTGAAGATATGAAGGGTTTTCAACACGTAAAATACATCTGCACTATTTGGATCATACCCATATTAATAACTCTCATGTATTGAGTACTTTCTCTGTGCCTGTGCTTTCCGTATATTATCTCATTTAATCCACGCTTCAACCCTGAGAGGTAGGTATTATCAGGTAATTTCTCCTCATTTTACAACTACAGAAACTGAAGCTTATAGAAGTAACTGGTGCAAGGCCACATAGTTATTCAATGAAATAACCTGGTTTTAACTCCAAATCCCATGCTCTAACCATTATCCTACACAACCACTTCAGGAGGCCCTGCTAACTTTAAAAGTAGTCTATTTTTTTCTCCACCCTTCCAGCAAATCAATTAAGAATATTGTCTTAAAAAAGAGAAAACTCAAAAAAAAAAAAAAAGAAAACTCTGAAGGCCTGTCCCAGAAGAAGTAGATTCATTCTTTTTAACTCTGTGGCAGTTCTAGGTTGAAGAAACTTAAGGGAGGTCTTTTTTTGATTCAAAGCAAGAAGTGGTTCCTTATTGCCCAGTAGAAGGGGCAGGCATATTAGGCAGTGAATTCTCCAGCCCTGGATGTGTACCAGTAGAGGCTGTAAAGGCTGTGGATGGAGGGAGGCCTGGGTTGGGTTGGCAAGTTGCAGTGAATGACCCCCCAGGTCCCTTTCTGCTTGGAGCATCTCTGCTTACTGGGAGGTGAGGCTTGGTATATTTCTCGGGTTCTTGCTTCATAGCTTTGTCATCTAACGTCACTGAATTAATTTTTCTAGATACCCTGACCTGGTCACAACCAGAGACACTTGGAAAACCTCCATCCCCCCGGCACGGTCATGTGATGGTGGCAGCAGGGACAAAGCTCTTCATCCATGGAGGCTTGGCAGAGGACAGTTTCTATGATGATCTCCATTGCATTGATATCAGTAAGTAGGGTGGAGGGCATGGGGGCTTGTCTGCTTAAGATTAAATAAAATAGCTTTGATTGACTAGAGCCTTGCTCTTGACCAGCCAGCAGAATCTTCACTAGATTCTGTGAAATGTGGCCTGAATAATAATAAGAAATAATAATAACAATAAAAGCAGGTATTTCTGTTTGCCATGTACCTACCCATTCATTATTTCTTCTCCTTCCAACAACCCTGCTCTTTCATTAAAATTCATTATGCTTTGTGTTTCCCGACTGGATTTCTTTCAAGCAGTACCCATTAACCCCATGGATAACTTGTAGAGTGTGTCTGGAGGTGGACAACCAGAACTGTCCCGCTAAATTGTTAAGAACACTGAGAAAAGGAAAGTTAGTGGTAACATGAGAATTGTCTTTAAGTGTCTGAAGGGCTGATGTGCCCTAGAGAGCCTGGACTCTTTCTGGATCATTCTTGCAGACTATGAGCTCCTTTAGGGCAGAGACTTTGTCTCTTTTTTTCCGCCAGTGTATTTCCAGCATTGAGCACAGTGTCTGGCAGGTCTTGAGTGATGAGTGCATATCTGTTAAGAGTGGACAGATAGGGACTTCCCTGGTGGTCCAGTGGTTAAGACTCCGCGCTTCCACTGCAGGGTGCATGGGTTCGATCCCTGGTTGGGGAACTAAGATCCTGTATGCTGCACAGTGCAGCCAAAAAATTAAAAATATTTTTTTTTAAAAGTGGACAGATGGGGCTTCCCTGGTGGCGCAGTGGCTGAGAGTCTGCCCGCCAATGCAGGGGACACAGGTTCGAGCCCTGGTCCGGGAAGATCCCACATGCCGCAGAGCAACTAGGCCCGTGAGCCACAATTACTGAGCCTGCGCGTCTGGAGCCTGTGCTCCGCAACAAGAGAGGCCGCGATAGTGAGAGGCCCGCGCACCGCGATGAAGAGTGGCCCCCGCTTACCACAGCTGGAGAAAGCCCTCGCACAGCAACCAAGACCCAACACAGCCATAAATAGATAAATAAATAAATTTAAAAAAAAAAAAAAAAAAAAGTGGACAGATGAACAAATGAATATGTTCTGCGTTGCTCCAGACGACAGGAATTGGAACTATGGGCAGAATGCATGAGAACTGCTGTGCAATGTATCGGGCTACTTTGCCAAACAATAGGTTCTCTGGTTTGGTGACATCTGAGGCCAGCTGATACTGGCTGGGATTCCTGCATTGCCTAGGATATTTGGCTGGACTGGGTGATTCTCCCTTCCAACTCTGAGTTGCTGGACCCCTGCCTTGAACTGACAGATGGAAAATATCTTCACAGAAGCATTCCTTGCAAGCAGTCAAACAGAGTTTTAATGCTTATTTTATTTATTTTTTCTTAAAAAAATTTTTTTTTTAATTTAGCTTTTTGGCTGCCTTGAGTTTTAGTTGAGGCACACAGGATCTTCATTGCAGCATGTGGGATCTTTCATTGCAGTGCACGGGCTTCTCTCTAGTTGTGGCGTGTGGGTTTTCTCTTCTCTAGTTGTGATGCACGGGCTCCAGAGAGCGTGGGCTCTTGTAGTTTGTGGCACGGGGGTTCTCTAGTTGAGGCACGCGAGCTCAGTAGTTGCAGCGCATGGGCTTTGTTGCCTCACAGCATGTGAGATCTTAGTTCCCTGACTAGGGATCAAACCTGCATCCCCTGCATTGGAAGGTGGATTCTTTACCACTGGACCACAAGGGAAGTCCCTTAATGCTTATTTTAAAAAAGGAAGTCCTTTTCTCTTATGCAAGGAACTACTTCCTAACTATTTTTCCTCCTTTCCAGCCCAGGTAGTTCTCTAAAACCTAAAATCCAGCGATATCCTGCCTCATTTAAATTCTTGTCTGAAAAGTTGCAACTACCTGCAGATATAGGTTGGAAATAGGTGCCGAGGCAGCACATTACAGCATAGAGAACACAGGTTTTGGAGTCAGACCTGAGTACAATTCTAGCTGTGCCACCTGCTAGCTGTGGGATCTCCGACAACTCTCTTTCCCTCTCTAATCCTATTTCTTCATCTTTAAGAAGAAAGAAGGTAGGCAGAAGTAATAGCAATTGCATACCGCTATTAAGAGAATGAAGTAAGCAAGATACTTAAAGTGTCTAGCCAGTACTCACAAAGTTGTTTCTTAAGGAACTGTATTTCAAACATGCACGTATATGCACATACAGGCATGCTTGCACACACAAAACACACACACACACACACACAGTTGGAACCTCACCTACTTCTGGGCTCCAAAATACTTAATGGTGATGGTCACCAAAGACTGGATCACATTCCTCAGTGTGCTCCAAAGACCACCCACATCAGAATCACCTGGGATGCTTGTTAAAAATTATGGATTACTGAGCCCCTCCCTCCCTCCCTGGACTAGCCAAACAGAATTTCAGCTCCCCCAGTGATTTTTGTGCATACCAAACCTTGCTATAGGATCTCTCAGAGCTCTCAGTGAATGAAGTTCAGTGATTGGTTTGCAAACTGCAGCAGTCTGACAGGTTAAGTTGGAAACCACAGTCTAGGCCATGTTGTACCTAAACACTTTCTATCTCTTGGCAGGTGACATGAAGTGGCAGAAGCTAAGTCCCACTGGGGCAGCTCCCACAGGCTGTGCTGCCCACTCAGCTGTGGCTGTAGGAAAGCACCTGTATATCTTTGGAGGGATGACTCCCACTGGAGCCCTGAGCACAATGTACCAGTATCACATAGGTGAGCAGGTGTTGTTCACTGTGAGTCTTTAAGCAAATGTGACCATTCTTTGAAAAGTATCACAATGCTTTTTGGTCTTTCATTTTGGTCCCTCCACATCTAAATCCGAAAGAATGACAACCAAACTTTTAGGGAATGACATCATCAAAGCAGTAACAGTGCCATTAGGGGTTTTTCTCTTTTATTTCCTGTTTCTGTTAGGGCTCAGGTGATACAGCACATCACAGAGCATTTCTGGAAATTTCTTAACACAGACCCTTTTCTTTTTTTTTTTTTCCAAAATAGAAAAGCAGCATTGGACCTTGCTTAAATTTGATAGTTTTCTACCCCCTGGACGATTGGACCATTCCATGTGTATCATTCCATGGCCAGTGACATGTACTTCTGAGAAAGAAGATTCAAATTCTGCCACTCTAAACTGTGCTGCTGAGAAAGGGGATTCCACTGAGAAAGGAGTAACCCAAGGTGGTGACTCTCACGAAGAAGGTCAGACTGACACACTACTCTGTTTTGTGTTTGGTGGGATGAATACGGAAGGGGAAATCTATAATGATTGTATTGTGACTGTAGTTGATTAATAAAACCACATTTTTACTACTTTTAAATGTCAATTACTTTCAGAAAAGTTAAATGAAACCTTAGTTGTTTCATACCTCCAAAATCTTCTGCACTATATATCCCTCTGGCTTTTACCTACTTTGGTAGGTAAAGAGATGAACTGGATAGCCCAGGGCAAAAACCTCTATTATATAGTTTTACCAGCAATACAACCCAGGTAACTAATAGATTGGCTGATTGTTAAGAATACTAATCACAAAAATGTTGCAGAAATCCTAATTGCTAGATACAACAAAAGCTGCAGAAATTAGGGAGTGGACATTCACAGGCAGAAGTGTTTTTAATATTCATGAGCTGCTCCTCAGAAAGAGTTGCAGACTGTTGGCTCTTGGTATTGAGAGCCACTGGCCCTTATCTGTCCCCACTATGCCCTATCCCACTGCACATAGCACTGCAGGTCATTTTTTTTGGGTCTCTCACCTGTTGCTGCCCCTCCTGTTGCGGAGCACAGGCTCCAGACACGCAGGCCCAGCGGCCATGGCCCACAGGCCCAGCCGCTCCGAGGCGTGTGGGATCCTCCCGGACCAGGACTAGGGCATGAACCCGTGTCCCCTGCATCGGCTGGCGGACTCCCAACCACTGCACCATCAGGGAAGCCCTGCAGGTCATTTTTAACGTTTGTATGGACGTTGGCCTGAAGACCCTCTGTCCAAATGCTTTTGGGCAACGCAGCAGAGGTCCAGGCCTCAGAGTAAAACTATCACACTGTCAGGTCCTAGTTCTGCAAGTTAACCTTTCAGCTGGTTGCCCATCGATAAAATACCTATCCTTGGGCTGAATTGGATTTCATGTTAGCATGACAGCCTGCCCTTTATTGACCATACTTATTAAACTTCAGTAGGGCTAAATGTAGGTCACCATTCTAGATCCCACTCCTGTACCACTGAGACGGAGATTGATATAACTGAGGTTCAAAAATATACCTTCACATTCTAAAATTATGAATTGAATCCAGGTGTGTAACGTTATCATTAATGATCCATCACTCTATCAAATCTCAAAGGAATCCAAGCAGGTATAAAGCATCATTAGTACTAAAAAGCCACCAGAAGGTTTTGAAAGGTAAGGGGAAATAGGAAATTTCAATTATGCTCAGGAAAACTCCATTCTTGGGCCCTGTAAAATGGCCCTTGCCTAGTTAAGGATATGGATGAACCTCCCACCCCTTTTCTTAGATTAGGTTAGGCAGATTTCCAGAAATGACTGAATAAAAAAAAGTGTTTTCCTTACCTCAAAACGCCAAACACTCCCCTCAACCCAAGACTCTTACCTTAAAATAAATGACTAACCTAATTAGCTTATCACAAAAATTAGACCAGTGTAAATAACAAACATTTATTGGTGTCACTTATGGTAGAAAAAAGTTCCTACACCAGATGCACATGACCCAATTGTTAAATAGAACATTTTCAAGGTGAACACACGTCCTTAACCCAGCTTTTTTACCCACTTTTGATGATAGCCAATTCTTCCTTGCCCCCCACCCCGAGACATGTGAGCAACTGCTAATGAAAAGCAGTAAACAGCCACTTGGGCTATATAGCATTTTCAACTCCACTCCAAGGTGAAGATTCCAATTACATTCGAGACTTAAGTTCTCTCAATTTTCTCCTAACGAAAGTTCCTGAGTCCAGTTATTTACAATATTACAGCACTAGCAGAGCAGTGTCTACAACTCGTCTTTGTCTGCTGGTTCCTCATCACCAGTTGGGGGAGGGCCTGCACTTCCATAGAGTTTGCTGATAATTGGCTGAACAATTTCTTCCAGCTCCTTCTTTTTAGCTTTGAAATCTTCAATGTCAGCATCTTGGTGACTTTCTAGCCACTCAATCTTTTCTTCTACGGCTTTTTCCATGGTCTCCTTATCTTCAGAGGAAAGTTTACCTCCCAGCTTTTCTTTATCTCCAATCTGATTCTTTAGAGAGTAGGCATAGCTTTCCAACTCATTTCTGGTGTCAATGCGCTCCTTGAGCTTTTTGTCTTCCTCAGCGAACTTCTCAGCATCATTGACCATCCTTTCAATTTCTTCAGGTGTCAGGCGATTTTGGTCATTTGTAATTGTGATTTTATTTTTGTTGCCTGTACCTTTGTCTTCAGCTGTCACTCGAAGAATGCCATTCACATCTATCTCAAAGGTGACTTCAATCTGTGGAACCCCACGGGGAGCAGGAGGAATTCCAGTCAGATCAAAAGTTCCCAGAAGGTGATTGTCTTTCGTCAGGGGTCGTTCACCTAGAAGTCACACACAAAAAATTTAGTTAGCTGTTACCGACAAACATTAGTACATCTGGATGCCTGTGTTTCATTCTGTTAGAGCCTGTAGTGTCAAGGGCACTCTATCAACCTAGAAGTGGGTCAGTGTTGGGAGAGGAACAGTGAGTTAAGTTACTAGTAACTCTTAATGGAATTTCATCTACTTTATAGCAGTATGAACCCTTTACTTGTTCTTGTATTTTAATATTTATCTTTTTAATTTATTGATTTGGCTGCATCAGCTCTTAGCTGTGGCATGAGGGATCTTTTAGTTGTGGCATGCGAACTCTTAGTTTCAGCATGTGGGATCTAGTTCCCCGACCAGGGATTGAAACCGGGACCCCTGCATTGGGAGTGCAGAGTCTTAGCCACTGGACAACCAGGGAAGTCCTTCTTCTTGTATTTTTGAATTTACTTATTTTGGCCATACCGCGCAGCATGTGGGATCTTAGTTCCCCGACCAGGGATCGAACCTGTGCCCCCTGCAGTAGAAGCATGGAGTCCTAACCATTGGACAGCCAGGGAATTCCCCCAGAAGGTATTTTTTAATGGGAAAGAGTGCTAGATAACTAGATACGAAATAGATTTTAGTACTGGCTCTACCAAACTCAACACTAGTTAAATTAGGGCCCTCCCACCTGAAAATAGCAGGTATTTCTTTCCCTAGACATTTCAATAGAGTATGTTAAAAGAAGTCAAGCTCTTCAAAAACATACCATGGTATTAACAAATGTAAGCAATTACCTTCATAGACCTTGATGGTAACAGTTGGCTGATTATCAGAGGCTGTAGAAAAGATCTGAGACTTCTTGGTGGGCACCACAGTGTTCCTTGGAATCAGTTTGGTCATGACACCTCCCACGGTTTCAATACCAAGTGTAAGGGGACATACATCAAGCAATACCAGATCACCTAAAAAGGTAAGTTAATCAAGCTAAGTTCTAATTCAGGAGTCACAGGAGCAATTCCAAGCAGACCCCACAAACAATACAACTTCATCTTCTCCATCTTGCCACTTGATTAGGTTCTATACAAAATCATTTCAGAAGCAATGAATTAAATATAGTTGCTAAGGATCTTGAGACTGTGCCAGGTCTTGACTTCACTGTACCCTTTACTAGCTGTGTGAGCTTGCTGCTCATAATCTATTGCTTTCTAAAGCAACAGCTAATTATACTCTGAAGCACTATGGAAGATGCTGTGACACTGGCTTACCTGTATCTTGATCACCAGAGAGTACACCAGCCTGGACAGCAGCACCATACGCTACAGCCTCATCTGGGTTTATGCCACGGGATGGCTCCTTGCCATTAAAAAACTCTTTAACCAGTTGTTGAATCTTTGGGATTCTAGTAGAGCCACCAACAAGAACAATTTCATCAATATCAGACTTCTTTAAATCAGAATCTTCCAGCACTTTCTGGACAGGCTTCATGGTAGAACGGAACAGGTCCTAGAATAAGTGACAAATTACTGTGATGATGCCTGTCATACCCAGGTATAGTCAAAATACCTAAATGCATTGTCCCAAACTCAGACAGTCTAACTAGATCTCATTAGCAAAGCAAAAAACAGGAACATACCATGTTTAGCTCTTCAAATTTGGCCCGAGTCAGGGTCTCAGAGAAGTCTTCTCCTTCATAGAAGGACTCAATTTCAATTCTTGCTTGATGTTGAGAAGACAGGGCCCGTTTGGCCTTTTCAACCTCACGCCGGAGTTTCTGCACAGCTCTGTTGTCTTTCCGAACATCTTTGCCAGTTTTCTTTTTGTAGAGCTTGATGAAGTGTTCCATGACACGCTGGTCAAAGTCTTCTCCGCCCAAATGAGTATCTCCATTAGTGGCCACGACTTCAAAGACACCATTATCAATGGTGAGAAGAGACACATCAAAGGTTCCACCACCCAAGTCAAACACCAGGATGTTCTTCTCCCCTTCCCTCTTATCCAGGCCGTAAGCAATAGCAGCTGCTGTACTGTTAGGAGAATGAGAAAGAAAAAAAATAAATGACTTAGTTAAGTCTACCTTTCCCCATTTGGCAAATATGCCATATTTTTTAATTTAACACTTACGGCTCATTGATGATCCTCATAACATTCAACCCAGCAATAGTTCCAGCATCTTTGGTTGCCTGGCGTTGGGCATCATTGAAATAGGCTGGTACAGTAACAACTGCATGAGTAACCTAAAATGATAACAAGATAATTAAACATATTTTATCATACGGCTTAACCTTTATTTAAGTTACAGCCAAACCATCGCTTTATTAAGATGGGTATAATATATAATTTTATACCCATGGACTTGCAAGCATTAAGTGATAACACATGAAAGGCGCTAGTATTTTGTCTGGCCTACAGTAAAGCACGCAAGTAATTAAAACTGATGCATGAATGTCATTCAGATTTTTAAAACGATGAAAGCATCAACACAACACAATCAATCAAGAATAGTAATAATAAAACTGCTCGACATTGTTCTAGAAATACTTACCTTCTTTCCTAAATAAGCCTCGGCAGTTTCCTTCATTTTAGTGAGAACCATGGCAGAAATTTCTTCAGGAGCAAATGTCTTTGTTTGCCCACCTCCAACATCAACTTGAATGTATGGTTTAGTTTTCTTTTCAACCACCTATTTTAAAGAATAATTATTTTCAGACGTAGAAGCAATGACATTTTAAACTTTAAAAAGAGGAATGTCTGAGACCCACTTCTTCCCCCACAGTTTGGTTTACGTTGGTCCTTTGGAGCTGAATATTGAACAGAAATACTTTAAGGAGTACAGGTGCCTGATAATTACAAGCCTCTTCAGTTTTAACCAATATCTTAAAGCTAAACTATTGCGGACAGAGTAGTTACGCATGAAATTTCTTTGCCAACCTAACTTTCTTAAGTTCTGTAACACACTGAAACTATTAAATAAAAATTATAGATACACCATGTCTGTATCCTTTTTGCTCGTCTCTGCACTGTTTTTCAGTAACTTCTTAATCCTAAATACTCCCACCACCACCCCTTCTTTTTTTTTTTTCTCTCACTTTCTATTTAAAAGAGAAAAACCAGGTCGAACCTTGAAAGGCAAGAACTTGATGTCCTGCTGCACAGACGGGTCGTTCCATGTACGGCCGATGAGCCGCTTGGCGTCGAAGACCGTGTTCTCAGGATTGGAGGTGAGCTGGTTCTTGGCTGCATCGCCGATCAGACGCTCCCCTTCTGGAGTGAAGGCCACATAAGACGGCGTGATGCGGTTGCCCTGATCGTTGGCGATGATCTCCACGCGGCCGTTCTTGAACACCCCGACGCTGACGGAAAAACCGAACAGAAGAAATCAGCGACGCTCACGGCAGCCCAGGAAGCCACTCCACATTCTCCCCTTTTCCACAAACCCCACTTACCAGGAGTACGTGGTGCCCAGGTCGATACCGACCACCGTGCCCACGTCCTCCTTCTTGTCCTCCTCCTCCGGCCGCGCCGCGCCGAGCATCAGCAGCAGCACCGCAGCCACCAGGGAGGGCTTCATCTTGCCGGGACCGTCGTCCACTCACTCAGCAGGCAGGCAGGGCTTCGCAGGCAAACCAGCCACAGGCCGCA
This sequence comes from Phocoena sinus, assembly GCF_008692025.1. Taxonomy (NCBI): domain Eukaryota; kingdom Metazoa; phylum Chordata; class Mammalia; order Artiodactyla; family Phocoenidae; genus Phocoena; species Phocoena sinus. The sequence goes on along the minus strand of NC_045768.1, from coordinate 10,204,906 downwards.
ACACGAGAGCGCACCGAGGTGCCCGAGCCGAGGACGACAAGCCCGGGGTCAGGAGGAGCAGCGTACAAGGCGAAGGGCAGGTACGGAACTGTAGGCCGCGGTACCTACCTCTCACACGCACGAAAACCCCAATACGACGCGCTTGTGAGAGCTCAGTCAGCGTCGACCGCGCCGTTGCCTACTCCGCTTATATAACCTCCCTCCAGCCCCGTCGTGGAGGCTGCCGATTGGCGAAGGCCCTGCTCGTTGGAGGCCGCTGATTGGTCCAGGCCACCAAGCTGGCCGCTGCGGATTCGAAGCGGCCTCCTCCGCAGCCAACGTCACCGCGACGCCCCCTGGGCTGACTCATTGGCTGCTGGGCGCGCCCAACAGCCACCAATGGGAGGCAACATCCGCCCCATGCTCCGGCTCCATTGGTTTAGCAGCTGCCTGTCCGTGACGCGACCTCCCACTCCGAGGCGGTTTCCGTCGGTAATCGCTGAGGTCCCGCCTCCACGCTGGGCCCTAAGGATGCCGGAGCCAGTCCAGCGTGCCTGATTCCCCCGAGGCAGTGGGACCTGGGTCCCTTGCTTCTCCACTGCCCGCCCGCCTGCCCTTCCTCCATCCTTCCCGATGGAAGCGGCTCTTCTTCCTCCTCGCCTCCATCCCGTCCCAGGCAGGCAGGTATCAGCGTAGATGCTGTGATCACCTCAGAACAAATTTCTCTGCCCTTCATAGCTACTACGGGTACTAGAGTGTCCAAGCCCCAGGGCCTTTTGTTGCTCACCGGGCTGCAGCCCTCGACTGGGGTCTGGTCTGGGCACTGCCCGGTCGCGAGTCATGGCTCCTACTAGCCAGTTATTTTTCCCCGGCACCCCCTGCCCCGCTATCTTTGTCTATACCAGGCCTCTCCACATTGCCTTGCCCCACGGTAAGTTCCAGGGCAGGCCTGGCCAAAGTAATTGACTCCGCAATCCCCTCCCCATGTGGCAGCTCTCCCCTGAAGAGCTTACTAATGCCATCATTCCCACCCTGAGATGTATCATTTTCCTAGCTTGTCACCCCCTGTCTTTCCTCTTCCTGCCCATCATTTCCCACTGTGGATCAGATTATCATTTACAAGGCCTTCCTCATCCTTTTTGGATATGTTTTTACCTACACTCCTGGAAAAGGTCTGATCTGTGCTTAAACGCGTTTGATAGACAAAGACGTCTTGATAATGCCTACTCTTGTAGCAAAAAGTATAAAGGCTGCTATTTACTTCAGGCTTACTATGTGCCAAGCATTAGTCTGTCTCCTGTGCCTTTTGGTCCTTACAGTTCAATACTTGGCATTTCACATTTTACAGATGAGAAAATTGAAACCAAAAGAGATTAGTTAACTAGCTTGAAGTCATAGAGCTGATAAGTGATGGAGTTAGGATATCCAAGTCAGCTTGACTCTGTAGCCAATGCTCTTAACAATTTTTAAAAATGAAGTTCATTTATTCAACAAATCTTTTTGGGGGACCTGCTAGAGACGGGCCAGAGGCCTGACACAAAATATTTTTGAGATGATTACAGAAAATTCATGGGACTTATCATAGTCAGGAGCTAATGACTAGTATTTTTTGCACTGAATGTTTTCTTGAGATTCACTTGTATGAACAATACTGTGTCCAAATAGCACTGAAACATCTTACACACAGTTGACTAAGATGCTGAGCCTAGGAGTCAGTACTCAAGAATTTTCCTATCTCCTTTAGTGCTCCTCAAGGTTATACTGGTGACTCAGAGTTGACTCCATTCTTACTACAGAAGTTGCATCATCCATCTCTTTCAACGGATTGTATACAAGGATTGTATTGTATACAGTATACAAGGACTTGTATACTGTAACACTGACCCTTCTTTAGGTTACCTTAGTCCATTATCAAGATAGAAATCACCATTCCACCACATTACAGCTATGTATAATTTCAAGCAAATTTTCTGTATATATCATAGTCCATATCCATTAAAAACAGAGCTCTCAGTTTCAGCCTCACCCTTGATTGATGGAGTAACCTTTGCAACTCTTCTTTTTCTGAGATTTAGAAAAGTGATATCTGGCTAACTGCTAAAGGGAATTGAGTATATCGGTGGTTGTAGTATCTTTTAAAATGTCAAGTATATTAGGTATGTTATATATTACAATATATTGCAAAGAGCAGTCATTTATGGATTGAATAGGAAAGTGCATAGATAAATCTAGTTTGCTGAATCGTAAATGCCAATAATAGTGTCAGTGCCAAGTTATCAATATTTAAATAAGTGCTAGACGCTATGCTAAATGTTTTAAGTGCATTATCTCTTTTAATCCTTATGAAAACATTTTTTTAAACCCCTAATTTTAGGGCTAATGAATCCGAAGCTCCAAGAGGCAAAGAAACTTGCCCAGGAGATCACACAGCTGAGAAGATAGGGAGCCAGGATTTGAGCTTTGGCAGTTTAATTTTTAATTTCTATAGTCTAGGTTGTCATCCTGAGCTTCAGGTTTAGAACACTTACATATCGTTTTTAGGATATAGAGTAGTTACATAGTTTACAAGTATTTTGATACTGGGCGATAGACAAATGTAGAGTTTATCCAGTAATTTAAACCAGCTCATTTCACTTGTGCTCTTATGGGTAAGAAAATAGATTTCTATTTCCCATCTGATCTCAGAAAGCTAAGCAGAGTCAGGACTGATTAGGATTGAATGTTATTTAGTCCCCAAATCTTCCTTTCTGAAAGGGCATTAAAGGCATAGAGCAAGAAGGAAAAGGAAAAGTCCTATGTAATTGACAAGTTGAATGTTGACTGACAAGTTGAAGTTCTGATAATTAAAAATTTTTCACATGCTTTGTTGGAGAAAATATTCAACTAAGAGATAGGACACATGACCGTAGGAAAAAAACAACCTCCTAGAGCCTCAGTTTCTTCATCTATTGAATGTCAGGGATTTCTGTCCCTGCCTGTCTTAGTGGCTTGTTTCAAGGATCAAATGAGATATTGTATGGGAAAGTTGTAGAATAGTGGTAATGCTATTATTTATCATGTAAATATACTATGAGAATAAATTTTAGAAGCTCTTCAAGAAAACCACCTCTTGAGAGTGAACTTTCAAGATTACTTTCAACAGGAAATAATAAGTTTGGTGATTACACTGAATTTGACAAAGATTTTTGGAAATGCTTTGAAAAGTGCTACATCTAATTACTCTCTTGGGGACTTCCCTGGTGGTCCAGTGGGTGAGACTTTGCGCTCCCAATGCAAGGGGCCTGGGTTCCATCCCTGGTCAGAGAATGAGATCCCACATGCATGTCTCAACTAAAGATCCCGCAGCGAATATCCCACAGTGTAGAATCCTGAATGCCGCAGCTAAGACCCAGTGCAGCCAAAATTAAAAAAAAAAAAAAAATCTCTCATATTGGCCACAAAGATGTCTTTTTTATTAAGAGACTGGGAATAATTCCTTAGCCTTCATTAAATAGGGAAGTGAAAGAAAAGTATCTCCCTAATACCTGAGCTGGGAGTAATAGGAGGTATGAATCATGTAAGACTTTTTAGTACTTCTGAAGGTGGAATGTGCTATTCAATAAGTTTTGTCTTCACTTTTAGAAAATGAATTTAATCATTAAGAGAGAAACTTTCCCGCCCTTCGCCACACACAAAAGTAACAAACAGGGCTTCCGTGGTGGCGCAATGGTTAAGAATCCGCCTGCCAATGCAGGGGACACGGGTTCGAGCCCTAGTCCGGGGAGATCCCACATGCCGCAGAGCAAGTAAGCCCATGCGCCACAACTACTGAGCCTGAGCTCTAGAGCCCGCGAGCCACAACTACTGAGCCCGTGTGCTGCAACTGCTGAAGCCCGCACAGCTAGAGCCCGTGCTCCACAACAAGAGAGGCCACCACAATGAGAAGCCTGCGCACTGCAACAAGGAGTAGGCCCCGCTCGCTGCAACTAGAGAAAGCCTGCGCGCAGCAACAAAGACCCAATGCAGCCAAAAATAAATAAATTAAATAAATAAAATTTTAAAAGTAACAAAGCATTTTCTGTAATTCACGTGTTTTTTTGGAGAAAGGTATTTAGGAGGGCATGTTGTGTCAGTGTGATGGGAAAGATCATGGGGTTTGCAAGCATTAAAAACTGAGTTCCAGTTCTGGCACTAACTAACTGTGTGACTTAGGGCAAGTCACTTAATCTCTCTGAGGCTCTGTTTACTAGTATGTAAAATGGATATAATTCTGCCTCCTCACAAAACTATTTATGATTAAGGTACTTGATTAATTGTAAAGCATTTTAATTTTATACATAAAATGTTAGTTTTAATTTTCTTCTATCTTAAGTTTTCCTTTGAAGTAAAATAAGCTACTGAGGATAAAGAGCTACCTCTATAGCTTCTGAGTGATAATATTTGATGGATGTCTTAAATTTCTAAATTTTTAAAATAGGAAATATATATACATGGTGTAAAATTCAATGGGTGCAATATACAATATACAGTTGGCCTGCCACCCAGTCCCCAGCCCTGTTACCCTACACTAATGAAGGTTATCACTGTCACTATGTTGCCTTCTAGAGATGTTTTCTTCATATGCAATGTGTATGTGTGTATCGCTGTTTTATTTTTTAATTTTTTTATAGCCTCCCTGCTTATTTTTTTAAATTAATTAATTAATTAATATATTTTTGGCTGTGTTGGGTCTTTGTCACTGTGCGGGCTTTCTCTAGTTGAGGTGAGCGGGAGCTACTCTTCATTGCCGTGTGTGGGCTTCTCATTGCGGTGTCTTCTCTTGTTGCAGAGCACGGGCTCTAGGCCCGGGGGCTTCAGTAGCTGTGGCTTGCGGGCTCTAGGGCACGGGCTCAGTAGTTGTGGCACACGGGCTTAGTTGCTCCGCGGCATGTGGGATCTTCCCGGACCAGGGCTCGAACCCGTGGTCCCCTGCATTGGCAGGTGGATTCTTAACCACCGCACCACCAGGGAAGTCCAAGAAGACATTGTTCTTAATTATCTGCTAAAAATTTATTTTTTAAAACCTGTCTCTTTTATATCTATATAATTCAATTGGATTTGTTTATTTATTTATTTTGCGGTATGCGGGCCTCTCACTGCTGTGGCCTCTCCCGTTGCGGAGCACAGGCTCTCCAGACGCGCAGGATCAGCGGCCATGGCTCACGGGCCCCGCCGCTCTGCGGCATGTAGGATCCTCCCGGACCGGGGCACGAACCCGTGTCGCCTACATCGGCAGGCGGACTCTCAACCACTGCGCCACCAGGGAAGCCCTGGAATTTATTTTTTTAAATGTGTGAGTTGTATATATCGTGAGTACAATTAATTTTTTCCACATGGATACACAAATGTCCCAGCACCATTTTTCATAGTATTTTGTTAGCCTCTGTCTTAATTTCTATAGCTATAGAGAGCTGGCCCTTGAACAACACAGGTTTGAACTCCATGGGTCCACACGTGTTTTCAATAGGAAATACTACAGTACTACACGATCTGAGGTTGGTTGAATCTGTGGATGCAGAACTGTGGATACAGAACTGTGGATACAGAGGAACGACTGTAAGTTACATTCAGATTTTCTGCTATGCAGAGGGTTGGTGCCCCTAACCCCACACTCTGGTCAAGGGTCAACTGTAATAAATTTTGATACCTGGTAGGACAAGTCCTTCCTTCCACATTACTCTTCTTCAGGAGTGTTGTTGCCTAATCTTGGTGCTTTGTATTTCCATATAAATTTTAGAATTAGCTTATAAAGTTAGCAAAACAAATTTTATTGAGTAAAAAAAGCAGGTTACTCAATAGTATGAGAGTATTACACCATTTACTTTTAAAATAAGCTTTACAAAGTATTAAGTTTCTATTTAACTTATTTCTGTATTCTAGAATTTCTTTAATTTGCATCAATTTGGCATTTAAAAATTTGTTATCAGGAGTAAACAATTTCCATTTTGAAATGACAATTTATGATTTGTCAGTATGATGAAATATGTAGCCATTAAAATTGTTGATATCTGATTTTCAAAGAGTATATAAATTGTAAGCATGTTACTTTTTTTGTGTATACTTTTTGTTATTAAAAAAATCTCTGTGTATCTATCAGGAGCTTAACAAGCTTGAGAAACTTTGAGAACTTAAAACTAAGTAATACAAGACAATGAAAAAAGTTGTCAGTGAAAGATGTAAAATATGATTACGTTAAAGATATTTCATATATTATAATTAGTCATGGGTTAAATTCAAATACAGATAATGCACAAAAGCTTTATGATCCATTAACATTACAGCTCCTATCAGTCTGGACATCTCTTGCACTGGTAGAAAAATAAGTTTTATAGTAGATTTCATTGGGCTGAAGTGTGAGTAACATGATTTATGATCCTGTTCTACAGGAAATGAGCCTCATTTTCAGTATTCTCAAGTTTTAGGCTTTTATCTGTTGTCCTCGATTTAGCCAATAATTTAAAATTCCTTGGCAAGTGTTACAAAACCATACGACTATGTGAATACACTGCCTTAAATCATAAGCTCCATCAGCTTCATAGTAAATCGACCTCTGAGTATCACTATTTCTGAACCTGCCAGTGGGGGCCAGTGCAGGACAACCAAGGGCCCAGAGAATGGAGTAGGGCTGTGACTGGAATCTTGTCCTTTACTTTCAATTGGACAGTTTAAGCGCAAAAACGACTTTATAAAGGATATTTTGTGCCACCTGTGTATGGGACAGCTTTCATGTCTGTCCCTCTGGATTTTCCAGAGATTTAGAAAAATTTTCCCATTAAGAAATAACATATAGTTAATTCACATGTATTTTTTGTTATTCAAAATGTGATGAGTCAACCTAAATGTCCATCAACAGGGGATGCTAAATTAACTAGGGTAGATTGTACCATGGAAATATTGTGCAAGTTTCAAAACAATGAGGTAGATTTTTATGTATCTATATGGAAAGATGCCAGGATTTACTATTACATGAAAAAAGCGTTATAGAACATGGAAAAGTATGTACAGTGTGATTCTATTTGGGTTAAACAACCCACCACCAAATCTGGGCAGATACCTATCAAATTGACAAGAGTAGCTACTGGATGGAATTGGGTGGGAATCAAGAGGAACTTTTGACTTATTTGTATTGTATACATTTTTTAAACTTTATTATTTATTTATTCTTAAAATTTTTGTATTGGAGTATAGTTGATTTACAATATTGTGTTAGACTCAGATGTACAGCAAAGTGATTTCGTTATACGTATACATACATCTATTTTTTTTCAGATTCTTTTCCCATATAGGTTATTACAGAGTATTGAGTAGAGTTCCCTGTGCTATACAGTAGGTCCTTGTTGATTATCTATTTTATATATAGCACTGTGTATATGTTAATCCCCACCTCCTAGTTTATCCCTCCCCCCCCACCTTTCCCCTTTGGTAACTGTAAGTTTGTTTTCTTAGTCTGTGAGTCTGTTTCTGTTTCATAAATAAGTTAATTTGTATCATTTTTTAGATTCCACATTAAGTGATATCATGATATTTGTCTTTATCTGTATGACTTACTTCACTTAGTATGACATCTCTAGGTCCATCCATGTTGTGTATTGTATACGTTTTCAAGAACAAGAATTAATATATTACTTGTCAGATTGAAAATAAATTTTATAAAATAAATTAAGAAACAAAAAATGACTAAGTTAGCCTTTAGCATTGAATGTTTGCCTGCTGTTTGAGTTTGAACTATGTCAAAGCATAACATTTGTGTTTTGCTTTATGATAAAAAGCTTTGACCTATGGGATAGATAGGGTTGGTGACGTTTCTGTTTCACAGTTGAAAATACGGTCTCAGGGACTTCCCTGGTGGTCCAGTAGGTAAGACTCCGAGCTCCCAGTGCAGGGGGCCCAGCTTCCATCCCTGGTTGGGGAACTAGATCCTGCATGCATGCCGCAACTAAAGAGCCAGATGCCCCGTGTGCCGCAGCTAAGACCCGGCGCAGCCAAAACAAACAAATAATTATTTTAAAAAATTTTTAAAATAAATTAAAAAAGAAAATACAGTCTCAGAGCTCATTCTCTGCTGTATTGGTTTCTATCCATGTTATTGCTATATTTACATATCACCTATTTTATAACTTAATTGACTCAGATTAGACACTAAGATTAATCTTTGCACAAGCTGTAGCTATCTACACCTAAGTATGTACTGGTTCAAATTAATTCATTTCCCAAACTGTGTGCCAAATAGATTTTAAAAATTGCATATAGATGAAGTCGTTGGTTTTCTCCCTTTCATCTTGCTCTCCCTCTTCCTAATCTTTATTTTTTTCTGGATATGGCCCTGCTTTTCTTTCTGGTATGGTTTGCTCTCAATTAACTGTCGTATTTCTTTCCTAAGTATAGATGCATAATAACTTAAATGTTACTTTTCCCAGGGGCATGTGCTTTTTAATTAGGATCTCTTGAGGACAGGCTCCAAATTCAAACGAATGCAGGTATTGGACTAGATGATCTCTGATACTCAGCTCTAACATCCAGGATTCAATGTTTCTAACACTAAGGATGACATTTCAGGGGGCTTTCAGGGATGTGAGGAAAAAATATTTTTGTCCAGAAATACTTGCCAAAGACCCCGAAATCACTTGGCATAGCACCTGCTTTCATGTCTTACCTCCAAGACTGGCTGTGCACAAATGAAGGAAAGAACATTAAAAAAAATTCTGAGTATGTCACTGCTCTCTGCTTCTGTGGCAGAGTGGTCTGCAGAGTATGAGGTTGAGCGTGTGAAGAACTGAGCTCTGATCAAGATCTGGTACGAATTCTGTGAATATGGACAAGCAATTTCATATCCCTGTATGTCAAGGAAGGCTGAGTGATATAGTGGAAGGAAAAAGGCTTTGGCCATGGTTTACTGTTTATTCATCCCATTCATTTTTTTTTTTTAAAGAAGATATGTATTACATCCTAGGTAGTATGGCAGGTTCCAGAGAGACAGTGGTGAATAAGACGGGGTTCTCTGCCCTCAAGGAGTACTATTGAGTGTCTTTTCTCCTCTCGAGTTCACTTTCCCCTGTGTAAAAGGCGTTGAGAAAAATACTTCATATTCCACAAGATTTACTGTTGTTGTGATCATTGTTCTAATGTGCAGGTTGTGTTTCTTGGATGCGCTGGCTGGAAAAAAAGATTGAGAACAACTTACCTAGTTCAAGCTCTTCATTTGTAGGTTGACAGAGAAGGCCTCAGAACAACTAATTGACCATCCCAGTGCCCTTTTTACTTACTACACACAGTGCGGTTTCTTCACAACCCTCAAGAGCTTTTTGCAACTTTGGGGGCCCTTTCCTTTCCCCTTAACCTGGCCTGTGTGGTCCAGCCCACTTATAGTACTGTACTCAGTGTTAAGTGAGAGCAAACTGCTCAGGCTGGGTTCTTCATTAGCAATCGTCACATGCCATTTCTTTCTTCAAATCCAAACCATTCAGTAACTCCCAAGTGTTAACTTCCTTCTTTAAGTCATGGCCACTCAATTTGATGAAGACTTTCGCCAGGAATCTGGAGTACTTTGTACCTTAGTTTATTATTATGATCCTTAATCTGTGTGAATTATCCTTTTAGCCTAAATTGTAAACCATATCCTGTTGCTTTTTTCATTCCCTTGTTGCTTTGGACAATGTTTTATAACAGAGCTGAGGAATAATCTTTGATCTGGTGGAATTCTTGATTCAGTTGAATGGTAATATGATAGCAATAATACCTGACCAGTTTACCATAGAATGCTCTTGTGGTAATAAAACAAGGCTATAAATCTGAGGCAAATTTTGACAATTTTTAAAGATAATACATCAAGGAGGATGACTGAATGGAAAGCAGTCTGGGAGCTGAATCAAATCTGAACTTGTTGCAAAACTGATGCTTTTTTTTTTTTGGTCTGGAGACTCCTAGTTTTGGACGATATAATCATTGTGTTCAATTTTTTGAAAGACTATCAAGTGCAAAACATTCTATATTGCTCCAGGCAGCATAACAACTAGCAATGGAAGAAAGTAAAAGGGAAGTAGATTTTGTTCAGCAGAAGAACTTTCTAACATTTAACGCTGCCCAACCGTTGACCAGGCCTCCTTATTTAAGGAAGTGAGCACCCTGAAATTTGAACTGTTTGAAAGAGAAGTTGGATGACTATCTGGCTGGAGTGTACAAGAGGGAATTTCTGCCTGGGCCGGAGGTGGACTAATGACCTTTAAGCTGTCTTCCAATTCTAAGGTTTCTAGGACTGTTCAGCTCAGTTACCTTTATATTTGAATATATATGAATGGTTTTTATAAAAAATTTTGTATTAGATAAATTGTCAATCGACCTAAAAAACTGTATGGTCAAGTAAAATTTGATAAAAGGAGTGGGAAATCAGATTTAAGACTGAAAATCCAGATAGCACAAAGGCAATTACTGACCCTTTTGACAGAAAGGAAGAAGAGTGGTGTATGGGTGTGTGTGTTTCAAATGATGTGTTCTGGCCAAGTGACACTTGTTATCTAAAACATAAATGCTCTAAATTGTTTTACTTTACACATACTTGCTCAGCTGGATTATTCACATCCAGCAGTACCGTACGCGGAAGCAAGGGCGAGTGTTTGGTGAACAATTTTCCGGAAGCCGTTTCGCGGTACCCCAGCAGCTCAAGACGGCTCCAGCCTGCAGCGGACTTGGGTGGTAAAAGCGGAAGAGGCACCGCTGGCTGCCGGCCTGAACTACTAGTCCCAGGGGCCCTCGCGGCGCCGCGCACGCGCCATGGCGTGGCGGCAGCGCCGCCGCAGGACGCAGGGAAGCCAACTAACGAGTGGCGGCGGTGGCGGCGGCGGCGGCGGTGGCAGTTCGCCGCGAGGGCAACGGCTCCGAGGCCGAGTGGCGGTCCTGCTCAGACATCGGTGCCCTCCTCCGCATGATCTTCTTGGTGAGTGCACGTCCCCGATCCAGCTGCGCGGAGTGCGCGGCTCCTTGCCTGGCGGCCGTGCTGCTTCGGCCTAGGGCCGCAGGCTGCGCTGACGGTGGGCCGCCGGGTCCAGCTGACCCCTGGGACCTTCCCTGCAGTGAGGGGAGAAGTGGGGGTGGGGGCACACGATTAGGTCCAGGGAGAGATGTGGCGGCGCTCAGGGGCCAGGGCAGCCTGGGACGGACTGGAGGGAGGGACGCGTGGGGGATGGGATGGGAAGGGATAGGAGGACCGCGGGGTGGCTTCGGGTGAGAGCCAGAGGCGAGCGACCTGGCAGCCAGGGAACTGAGTATGGGAGGCGAGGAGGAGGTGGAATGTCTTCTGAGTGCTGCTGGTGAAGATGTCTTGCTTCGGAGACTCTTGACAAGCTGGACTCACGGGTCGGGCAGCCCACCTACCAAAAACGTACGCACCATACTTGGCATCTTTACACTTCCTGTTGGAGGTCTGTAAGTGAGGAGCTGTTGGTTGCTTCCATCTCCTTTCCTTCAATTTTGCCTTTTATTGACTGGCAAAATTTAAATGGGTGCTGGATAGGCAAATCATAGAAGTAAACAGGGTTCTGTGTATACATCTGCGTAAAAACAGGGAGGCATGGTGGTATGTTCAGATGAGAGCTAGATCAAAGGAGAAATCAGTGTTTTTATTTTAAAATTTGTGGCAAAAATCAGTTTGAGCAAGGTTTTGAGCTAGAAAGGATTTTTAACCTGGGATTCACCAGTTGGTGGATAGAAATCAGGGGCTCCTTGAACTAGAATGGGGATAAAGTCATGTTTTTATTATCTGATAACTGTATTATCATTTCCTTCAATAATGAATGTAAGCAACAAACTGCAGTAGAATTAGCAATGCCTGTGACTTTGTCACCAATAAAAATTACAGATATTTTTGTGTCATGTTTACAGTTGTTGCAGAGATCTTAAAATATCATTTGTGATATACTCAATAAACATTTTAAAAATATCATTTATGCTTATAATTTTTTTGAATTATGGTATTACTGAATCCACTGTTAGATCTTGTTACTTAATGTGATAATAAAGGTGTACATATATTGCAATATCAGGGTTTTTTCATTGTTTTGCTAATATTCAGTATAATTAGTTGTTTTTGTAATCGCATATATTTAATTATGCATTTAAAAGCAATCTGAGAAGGGGTCCATAGGCTTTACCAGACTACCAAAGAAACCCATGGCACAAAAAGATTAAGAATTCCTGAAGTAGAAATAAGTTTTGGGGATCTATAAGTCTGCCTGGAAGAATATTTTTCTCATTAGATAAGAAAAAAGTCAAGGCAGATAGGACGATAGTGTAGATGAAAGAGGGAATTTTGTAATCAGGGAAGTAAGAGAAAAGATTTGACTGGGATCAGAGTAATAGTTTTGAAAGATAGAATAGACCACAGATATTTCTTTCAGGGTACTAGGGAATCGGCAAAATAATCTGAGGAAGAAAGGGAAGTGAGTACTTTGGCCCTTAGATTTTTGTGTTAAGGCATCTCCTAGTTCCAAGTGATTGAAGGGGTTGAGCCCTCCAAGCTCTTGTATAAGCCTGTGAAAGAAAATTTTAGCGTGTGCTGGCTTTCTTTAAGTCATGTAGATAGTGTGGCTTTTAAAGGGGTGAGAATATTCTAATTTTTCTTTTTTTTTTTTGGCTGTGCCGTGTGCGGATTGTGGGATCTTAGTTCCCCAACTAGGGATCGAACCCCCGGCCTTGGCAGTGAAAGCTCTGGACTGTCAGGGAAATCCCCATCTATCCTTAAGTGAAAAACTGCAGGATCTCTCTTCAAGTATATTTTCCCATTGCCATTCTTCTTTTCATATATGATAGAAAGTAAAACGTGCAGATTATAGAGTTGAAGAGTTGATAAGTCATTTTCTTGAAATTCCATTTTAAATTCTTGTAGTTCAGCTTCATTTTGGCATCAGACTTCTCACTGACAAATCACTTTTACCATTTTTTCAGAATATTCGTGATTTGAAACTTGCACCTGTTTGTAAAGCACCTGTCAACATCTTGTGTGAGATGTTTTTTTCCTCTAAAAGAATAGCAGTAATGAAAAACCACTACGGCAAACTATTTGTGGAAAAGATTAAGGGGAGGGTATGGAGAATTGAAGAAGAGTATTTTGTGAAACAGATATTGGTGCCGAAATAGTTTGTGTTGAATTAAACACACCGTATTACAAATGACTGCCTTGGAGAGGTCTTGCCTGATACCTTTTGGGTCCTTACACTGCCCCCTTGGCCACTCTTTCTCCCCTGCCTCTTTATTTTATTTATAGCATATATCTATCTGGCATCATATTATTTGTATATTTATTTTATACATAAAGGGTCAGGAAAATTTAGATTGGAGATACTACTACTGAATGAGAGAATGGGAGACTGGGGAGTGCTGTGTGGAGATGGCATTTGAACTGGACCTTCAGTCATAGATGTGATTAGCTATAGGGATATTGGAGAAGGGCTTCAGGTGCAGGGAACAACTTGAACAAAGACAAGGATAGAGGAGTTTGTAAATCAAATAAACATCTAAGTCATCTTGCCTCCCTCCCTCCATCCCTCCCTTCCTCTTTCCTTCCATCCATCCATCCAGTGTGTTAGGTCTGTAAAAGGGAAAACGGGAGAAAAGATTATGTATAAAGGTGGCTTGGGACGAACAAAGGCTGAAAACTCCAGGCTCCCCAGGTGATAGCACGTGACCGTTTGCCTCCAGGTGGATCTCTCCCTCCTAGAGCCCACGACAGTGAAATTGCTCACAGGGAACCTGAATTCTATATACTGAAGAACCAGAGAGGCAGCCTGGGGAAATGAAAAGAGTCTGGGCTCTGGTGTCAAATAAATCTAGTTTTGAATTCCTTGTTTGCTTCATGATAGCTGAATGATTATGCAGTAAGTTATTTGACTTTTCTAATCCTGTTTCCTCAGCTGTAAAATGGAGGTGATAAATAGCTATCACACAGGATTAACTTCAAAAATAATAATATATGTAAAACCTCAGGAACATGGCTTTCACTCAGTAATTGGTAGTTATCTTTTGGTGTTCCAGCTTTCAACCTGGTTTCGTCCTTTTCTACCTTCATACCACATCCCTGACTTTAAAACAAGTGCTACTCTTCTGGTGCCTTCCTGGCCACTGTCACAGCGTTGTCACTTCCCACTTCACCCAGTTGGCTCCACTGTGAGTTTGTGAGCAGCTTTCCAGTGATGGCACTTAGCAATTTACCAGGTGATGCTGCCTGATAATGGCATTCTGGAAACGGCAACAATATGTATTAACTCTTATTTGGTGAAACTAACAATACAAAATTTGCCACTCTTTAAACATGATGTGCTTTAGTTTAAATTGGTTTATTTGGGAAAAGTACCCCTGATATTTGCAGAAAATTGAAGCAGGGAAGTGGATATATTCCCAATTGTAAGATGTTTCACTTTTATTTATTATTATTTTTTTTTAGGAGTGAGAGTATTGGGGAGTTGGTTATACATTACAATTCTCCAAGATAAAGTATGTTTTTTTTTGGGGGGGTGGCGGGTAAAAGTCTGATGTAAGTGGAATCCTTCTTACTTGCTTTGGAAAGACCAAAAAAAATTTTTTCTTAAATGATTAAATTTTCCCCTTCAACTTTATGGTTTTTTCACCCACACATTTCCTTCTCTGGAGTTAATTTTCTCTTAGGTAAGAAGGATTTCAGTTATGTGTTTTTTTACATTTGAACTACCTAAACTTGTGTTTGTATAGAATTATTTGTGGCCTGAACTCTTTAATCCTAATCAAGATATTTTCATTTGTAAAGGAACTAGGATCAATACTTTCTGTATTGTGTACACATTTTAGATGAAGCTTTAGATACTAAATTGTTTGATTTCTGGTTTTTAGAACTATAGATAACGTTTCCTTCTTTATGTTTACCTATATTTCCTTATTTTTTTAAGTATGTTTCAATATGTATTATGATTTTTTTTTTTTTTTTTTTGGTACGCGGGCCTCTCACTGTTGTGGCCCCTCCCGTTGCGGAGCACAGGCTCCGGACGCGCAGGCTCAGCGGCCATGGCTCACGGGCCCAGCCGCTCCGCGGCATGTGGGATCTTCCCAGACCGGGGCACGAACCCGTGTCCCCAGCATCGGCAGGCGGACTCTCAACCACTGCGCCACCAGGGAAGCCCTGTATTACGATTTTGTAAAAACATTTTCAGAAGGGTAGTTCTTCATTGCTTCTAAGCTGAAACCCAGTTTTGAACTCTGCAATGCAAAGATCAGAAGAAGTGGTGAACATCTGTTGATACTTAAAGTTCTCATATTTAATATATATAAATGAACAGTTGAGCAAATGTTTTAAAAAAAATACAGACTTCTGAAGGGTCTCTATAATGTATTTTTTCTTTTTTTTTAAGTTTGAAGATGAACCAGGTAATAAGTATTTATACCTGAAAGGAAAATATAACTTAATACTAACGCTGCAATTAAATTATATATATTAAGCCAAAATTATCTTCATATTCACCTTTTTTATCAGCCATTTTAAAAAGATAAGGCTCTACATAAAACAAATGAAATATTGCCATTTGCAGCAACATGAGTGGACATAGAGAATATTGTACTTAGTGAAGTAAGTCAGAGGAAGACAAATATATCACTTATATGTGGAATCTAAAAATAATGCAAATGACTCTATTTTCAAAACAGAAGCAGACTTACAAATATAGAAAACAAACCTATGCTGACCAAAGGGGAAAGGGGCTGGGGGGATAAATTAGGAGTATGGGATTAACAGATACAAACTACTATACATAAAATAGATAAGCAACAAGGATTTACTGTATAGCACAGGGAATTATAGTCAATATCTTATAATAACCTATAAGGGAAAATAATCTGAAAAAAAGGTTTATATATCTAAATCACTTTGCTGTACACCTGAAACTAACACACTATTGTAAATCAACTATACTTCAATAAAAAGAAAAGAAAAAAATATAAGGCTTTAAGCATACTTTAACTGTAAAAACAGGCAAGATGTCTGTTCATTAATCTAAGATGTCTGTCTGAAAAGATGCTTGCTTGGGCTTGCGCCCATGTAATGCCTGTACACCCACGCTGGAGACTAGTGGGAAGCGTGTCATCAAACATGTTCAGTTCTTCTTTTTTTTTCCCTTACCTAATTTATGTTTTTAGTTTATTTTCTGTGAATTTTTGAAAGGATTAATATTGGAAAATTTAAAAGACAGAAATTTAGTTGGGATATTAGCCTATTTCCTTTTTTTCAGGATCAGAACCAAATTATCTTCCCAAGCAATCTAAATTTTATCCAAATACATCTATTTTAAAAGTTTTTAGGACTTAGGCTAAAGTCATCTATTTTCAACCCACTCTGAACTGTTTCCTTTCATTTTCGAATGCAGAACTCTGACCCATTTCTTGATTTTACTTTCACTGTTTATAAATCCTGACTACCTGTCAAAAATAAATTAGGTCTGAAAGTCATAGCACTTAAGGCAGAAATGCAAAATGATTACAAATACGGATTTCTATGTCAGAAAAGCTTAGGAAAGAATAGATTAATTCTTTTCGCAGACTTTATTTCATCTTTACCTCCTTTAGAACCAGGGAATCTAACTTCGATTTCTCTAAAATAAAGTGCCTTTTAATATCTAATTATTCAGGGATGTGGTGGGCCAACTTGGATTCTGATGGAACGTAACTTATTAAGTAAGTCTCCCTCTGAGTAAGTTTCTATTCCATCATTCCAAAACATCGTAATAACAGTAATGACAGTAATTGCTAACATTTATTGACTTCTATTTATTTATTTTTATTTTTATTTTTTTTGCGGTACGTGGGCCTCTCACTGCTGTGGCCTCTCCCGTTGCGGAGCACAGGCTCCGGACGCAGAGGCTCAGCGGCCATGGCTCACGGGCCAAGCCGCTTCGCGGCATGTGGGATCTTCCCAGACCGGGTCACGAACCTGCGTCCTCTGCATCAGCAGGCGGACTCCCAACCACTGCGCCACCAGGGAAGCCCAGACTTCTATTTATTTTTGAAAAGCTATTTAACTAACAAGATTTTCTTCCTTTTTTTTTGTTCTGGAAGGTTCCTTGTAGGTAGAACACAGTGCTAATAATGCTATTTGAAGTTTGATAATAAATAGTTGTAATTTTATGAAGTACCATTCTGGTAAATGTGATGACATAGACATGTCAGTCTGCTGTTTACATGCTTTCCTTAAATTTGAGGGTGTACCCTTGGATCTTGAAACAGGCTTTACCAGTATTACAGCTCAGCAAAAATGCAGCTGAAGCTCAAAGTCCTCTTTCTGCTCTTATGTTTGGTAGTTTTGTACACCCACTGTATTTATGGAAGAAGCTAAGTTTATGCTGGGGACCAAAGCTTCCTCAAAGCATGTGGGTGGTGAAATCTTCCTCTCAAGAGTTCTAAGGGTTTTAGGGTTTTTTTTTTAACTATTTGATTTATCTTGATCTCCAGATTTATATATGTCTTAGTGAGATGTCATTAGAGATTGTTGAATAAGAGGGAATTAGATTTGGTGGTATATAACTTCAGACTAATAAAATTAATGAAGGTTTAAATAATTGTGAAAGTTCCTGATACGCATTCCAGATTAGGTGGATATTTTTGTGTTATTTATTGCCTTTGGGAAAAAAAAGGGATATAATTTTAATACCATTGCAGTTCTCCTTGTTGGTGTGTAGCATGTTATTGTTGAATTATACTGAGAGATTAAGTATTGTGTCCTTTTTGTTGGACTTGAAAATTTCACAATTTTTATTATTCACAGAATTTGTCTGGTCTTGAGTGTTTAAGTAATTGTACTAGCAGATCTTTCAGCAGGGGAGCTGTTAGTGCCAAATTTTTATTATGTTTTCCTTTTTAAAAATATTTAAATTACTACAGTAATAAGTGTTCTTTGTTAAAAAAAAGAACAACTAAAAACAATGCAAAAATGAAAGCTTTTTTCCCCTGCATGTATATGCATATGCTATATGATTTGGATTTTTTCTTTTTTCCCCCCAAATTATAGTTAACACTTGTTCTTGCTAAGTGCTTTACATATGTTAACCTGTTAAACCCTCATAAACTTATGAACATACCCTACGAAGTAAGCTTCAATTTTACATCCATTTGCAGATGAAGAAACGGAGGCAAGGAGAAGTAATTAGCCAAAGGTTGCTTAGCTAGTGAGCAGCAAAACCGAGATTTGAGCTCAAGTAGTCTTACTGTGGGGTTTGTGGGTTTTTTTTGGGAGTGGGGAGGGGTTTTGTGTTTTAACGCCTGTACTGCCTCTGGGATCTTACCATGCATATCGTTCTGCAGTTTGCTTTCTTCACTTAGTGGTACGTGGTAGATACCTTTCCATGTACCTCTACCTCCTTCTTAATAATTATGTAGTATTCCATGGTAGGGGTGTACCATAACTTACTTAATGTCTTTCAAACTTAATCTTGTTTAACAGTCCCATTAGTAATGATTTCAAGTAATATTTTAAAAAGCCAAGGTTTTATAATGGAGTAGTGAGGATACATTAGTATTTACTAAGTAATGCATATTAGCTGTCCAAGTGTTTTGATATGCTGTCAGTTGTGTGGTCTAATAAAATCTGAGCTTAATCCACAAGCCATTTATTATGCATGAATTTCATTATTTTTGTGGTTTGTCTTTTTTAGTTCTGGAAAATTAATTAATGTATTGGGGTTAAAATTGACATCTGTGTTTTATTTATTCACTTTTGGTAGGGTCTGGAGTTTTCTGTAATAACAAGAAGTCTTATACTGTTAATTTGAATTTTGGATACTATCTAGCTTTATATTATATACTTATATCTTCAAAGTAGTGTGCCTTTCAGTTCCCTGTACTTGTGCCAGGAATAGTTGATACTAAGTCCATTCTTTTTTCTACAATGTTTTACTTTTGTTTCAAAAATACCAACTAAAGATATTAAAGTATCACTTGTTTCCATTTTTTTCCCCCTCTCGTGATATACGTTTCTTGATTGTGAGGAAATATCTTTTTGGTACATTAATAATTATTTCAAACATGCTCATTGGGAAGTTAGTAGATGTTTTCAACTTAAATTTAGTTACTGTTCTTCAGTCATTTTGGAGCTGAGTTAGCAGCAGCTTGGCTGATTCCTAACTGGAGCATTGCTCTTCATCATTCAGTCACTTATTTATTAATTTTTTAATAAATTCAGACATTGATTCAGCACCTGCTAAATGCCAGTTCCTCTGCCAAGTAATGGGGATACCAAGATGACTATGTCCCTACTTTAGGGAACTTGGAGTTTTGTTGAGAAAACAACATTTTGTTGCAAATAGTCTATGAGAAAGTATCTGAGTCAAGAGATTGGTAAAGGCTCCTCAGTTTGAGCTGGGCCCTGCTGCCTACCTGGGACTCAACTGACCACTAAAAGGAGTAGGCAAAGGATTCTAAATAGAGGGTATGCAGAAATCCAGTCTGTGACAACGACTCAAAAGTGTCATTAGAATGTCATGTATCCCTATGAGAATGTGGGTCCCTCAAGAGCGGACCTTAAACTGTCCCGTTCATCAGTGCCTAGCACTTCGTAGGTGTTTAATAAACATTTTTTGAATGCATGAGTGAAGGATGTATGTTAAATAAAGCTTACTGTGCTTGTCTGTCCATTTTTTGGAAAAAGATGAGCTCATTATTTTTAATACCTAATGATTTTTAGAGTATGTAATTTAGCAAAACATAAAATGAATAAGAAACTATTCCTGCATTGGAGGAGGTAAGTCTTGTACGGGGAAACACATTTAGACAAACCATTGTAATTCAACATGATTATATTTATAAAAAAATATTTGCAAAGGACACCCATCTCTGGTATGAATTGGTTAGGTCCCTTAAAAGTGGTGGGTAATTAAAATAAATCTTCAAATTATTTGATTGATAAAATACAGCTAACATTGTAGTAGGTCATTAAAAAATGGCAGTTAGGTCCTTTTTTGCCCTATCACATTAGTATAAATAGTACATAAATACTATGATGAAATGTACCTGTTTAATGAACAAAAAAAGTAACTGACAGTTCTGTCAAGGTGTAGGCATCAGTATATAACAATGTGAACCATGCTTAATCCTTGAGTAACATCATGATTTTTCCCAAATCTGCAAACTACTTATACTATTGTTTATTTAAAATGTCTTTTTTTAAAAATTTGGACACCTTTAAAAATTTTTTTGAAGAAGCTTTATGTTATTACCATAATGAAAGGCTACCATCTCTCACCCTAAATAGAAAGCAACTTGAATATAATAAAAACAAAGCAATGTTATAAAACCTAGCTTGCTACTGTTTGCAGAAGGTGCTGAGTTTGAGACCTCTGTCTTTAATTAAAAGAAGGGTTTAGCAAGTGTTAGGGAAGTGTTGAAGACAAATTGGCACCTTGCTTAGATTTTCTGCATGATGTAAATAGAAAAACTGAAAGAGACTTTAAAATGGGGTAACTTTCCCACTCAGTGTCATAAGGGAGGAAGGATGCACCCTGTTTGTTGTCAGGAGCAGTTCTCCTAGAGCTTCACAGAGGGAAGAGATTTGGGGGCTGGGCCTTAAAGGAGAAATCTGAGTTCACTTGAAGATAAGGAAGATTTGAGCCCCTTAAGCCTAGATAATAGCATCTGCAAATGTTGGAGACTTTAGGATATAGTATGGCAGCAAAATCCGATTTTGGGGAAGTGGAGAGATGGTGGGAGATGAGATAGGAGTTATAAAAAGAGGGATTTATGGCTGAGAGCTTGATACCCTGTAGCATATTGTAGACATTATCCTGTAAGCAGTGGAGAGTAGCATGACAAGGTTTGTGCTTTAGAAAGATTGCTTCAATAGTAGGAAGGAGAGACCAGGAAGGAAACTATTGAGATGATGAGACTCTAAATAGTTTGAAGGATTGGGAGGAAGATGATAATCTTGAATTTTCCGAACCTTTTCCAATAAAGGGCCATTTTGATCTTATGCGCTCCCACATTGGAAGAAGGCAGATGATACGCTAAGAGTATAGATCACTTTGACAGTATTGGTTACCATCTGAGGTTACCTGCCCACAGAAAATCCCTGTTAGCTCATAGAGAAAGAGAGTGAGGTGACCAAGATGTTCTGGAACCAGTTAGGGAACTTGGATCTATTTGGAGATTCATAGAGTGTAAGTTATGGGAAGGAATGGTACCCATAATTCCTTGTTTTTCCATTGAAAAACTGAATTCCAGAAAGATTATATTAATCATTAGAGATTATATAGCTAGTTTTGAGCTCATTGTATTTTACTTTAGAGTGCTATACCCAGAACTCTGTTAGTACATTTACATCTTTTTTTTAAATGTTTATTTATATATATATATATATATATGTATTTTTTTTTGGGCTGCGTTGCGTTGGGTCTTCGTTGCTGTGTGCGGGCTTTCTCTAGTTGTGGTGAGCAGGGGCTCCTCTTCGTCGTGGTGCGCAGGCTTCTCGTTGTGGTGGCTTCTGTGTTGTTGTGGAGCACGGGCTCTAGGTGCACAGGCTTCAGTAGCTGTGGCTCACAGGCTCTAGAGCACAGGCTAAGTAGTTGTGGCGCACGGGCTTAGTTGCTCTGTGGCATGTGGGATCTTCCTGGACCAGGGCTGGAACCCGTGTCCCCTGCATTGTCAGGCAGATTCTTAACCACTGCACCACCAGGGAAATCCCACATTTAAGTCTTAAAAGATACTTTAGGGCTTCCCTGGTGGCGCAGTGGTTGAGAATCTGCCTGCTAATGCAGGGGACACGGGTTCAAGCCCTGGTCTGGGAGGATCCCACATGCCGCGGAGCAACTAGGCCTGTGAGCCACAACTACTGAGCCTGCGCGTCTGGAGCCTGTGCTCCGCAACAGGAGAGGCCACGATAGTGAGAGGCCCGCGCACTGCAATGAAGAGTGGCCCCTGCTTGCCACAACTGGAGAAAGCCCTCGCACAGAAACGAAGACCCAACACAGCAAAAATAAATAAATAAAATTAATTTAAAAAAAAAAAAAAAGATACTTTAGCTAGGAACTTCCCTCCTGGTCGGGGAACTAGATTCTGCACGCATGCCGCAACAAAGACCCAGTGCAGCCAAAATAAATAAATAAATACTAAAAAAAATTAAAAAAAAAAAAGATACTTTAGATAGCACCTGCTATGTGTGTGTGTGTTTAATTATCAGGGTAGTAATCTAGATTAGTCCCTAGTAACTTTTTCTAAACTTTCATATACCATTTCTTTAGTAGAATTTAGGTTATTTAGTCCTGAAGTCCAACTTAACCTGACTTTGTCAGGCAGTTTGAAACTTTCTAAGAAAGGGGGAGTTGTCCAGCTACTGACTGACATATTAATAGTTGTTGAAAGAGTGGGGTGATTAGAAGAAGTAATCTTGACTGTAAATTAAAGCACTCACTCTTGGGAGGCAAATGGCTTGGTGGGTAAAAGCTGGGTGAACCAGATACACCTGGATTCTAGTCTCAGCTTTGCTAGTTATTAACTTGACCTTGGGAAAATAATTTCCTCAGTTTCCTCATCTGTAAAAGGGGGCTAAGAATACTTACCTTTCACGAGTGTTACACAGGTTAAATGAGAACGTCCATGTAAAGCACCTGGTTGGTGCCTAGTACATGACGAGCCTGAAATGCATGGTAGTTATTATTGTTTTTATTTCCTAAGCACCCATATGCTTTACTACCACCAGTCAAAACTCTCCTCTTCAGGCTCAACCATTACTACTTTTAATGGCTTTTTTTTAAAGTTTGATATTAGATGGAAATTAATATAAAAACTGGCTTTTCTTAAACAATTCTGGCTAGGAAATATATTTGCCTTGCTTCAGTTGACCAGGATTTAGTGCAAAATGTAACATAGCTGTGGAAATTTTGTGTTAGGAAGTTTCTGTATTTCGTTTCTGATCACAGTGAACTGAAAGATAAATACTCTTAGTGTGATAGTTTAAACATCGCAATGTGTTACCAGATGTAAATGGGTTCTGGGACATCATGGGATAGCTGCTAATCCTTCTAGATGGTGGTTGTTGGAGACTGATAAATTACAGTGTTCACATGCATTTCTCAAATTTGTATATTTTTTCATACTGAAAAAAGTTGCTAAATTGGATGCTTGGTTTTAGAATTATGTTATTTATGTAATTTATTTATTTATTTTTTGGCTGTGTTGGGTCTTCATTGCTGTGTGAGCGGGGGCTGCTCTTTGTTGCGGTGCATGAGCTTTTCATTGCAGTGGCTTCTCTTGTTGTGGAGCACAGGCTGTATACGTGCAGGCTTCAGTAGTTGTGGCACATGGGCTCAGTATTTGTGGCTCGTGGGCTCTAGAGTTGTGGTGCACGAGCTTAGTTGCTCTGCGGCATGTGGGATCTTCCTGGACTAGGGATCAAACCTGTGTTCCCCGCATTGGCAGGCAGATTCTTAACCACTGCGCCACCAGGGAAGTCCCTGTTTATGTATTTTTTTTTAAATTTTATTTATTTATTTATTTTTGGCTGTGTTGGGTCTTCGTTTCTGTGCGAGGGCTTTCTCCAGTTGTGGCGAGAGGGGGCCACTCTTCATCGTGGTGTGCGGACCTCTCACTGTCGTGGCCTCTTTTGTTGCGGAGCACAGGCTCCAGACGTGCAGGCTCAGTAGTTGTGGCTCACGGGGCTAGTTGCTCCACGGCATGTGGTATCCTCCCAGACCAGGGCTCGAACCCATGTCCCCTGCATTAGCAGGCAGATTCTCAACCACTGTGCCACCAGGGAAGCCCCTGTTTATGTAATTTAAGAAATTTAAATAGACTTTACTTTTTAGAACAGTTTAAATTACAGAAAAACTGAGATGATAGAACAGGGAGTTACCATATACCCAGAATCAAGTTCCTGTTATTATTAACATCTCATATTAATGGTGCATTTGCTACAATTAGTGAGCCAGTATTGATCATTATTATTAACTAAATTTCATGCTTTATTCAGGTTTCCTTAGGTTTTTTTAAAAAATGTTTTTATTATATTCTATTTTTTAATTTATTTTTGTCTGCGTTGGGTCTTTGGTGCTGCGCACGGGCTTTCTTTTAGTTACGGCGAGTGGAGGCTGCTCTTCATCAAGTGCGTGGGCTTCTCATTGCAGTGGCTTCTCTTGTTGAGGAGCATGGGCTTTAGGAGCACGGGCTTCAGTAGTTGTGGTGCGCAGGCTCAGTAGTTTTGGCTCACAGGCCTAGTTGCTCTGCGGCATTGTGGGATCTTCCCAGCCCAGGGCTTGAACCCGTGTCCCCTGCATTGGCAGGTGGATTCTTAACCACTGCGCCACCAGGGAAGCCCTCAGATTTCCTTAGTTTTTACCTGATGTCCTTTTTCTGTTCCAGGACCTCATTCAGGATACCACGTTACATTTAGTTGTCATCATCTCTGTAATTTTTAACTGGATCATCTTACACACATTAATTTATTTGCAAAGCATGCTTTATTCTCACATTTCAAAGCCATACCTGTGTGTGGCATATTATGTTACTAAAAATGCTCTTCGATTGAAGATAGTTGGCCTTTAATTTCACTTTTTTTTTTTTTTTTTTTTTTTTTTTTTTTTTTGGTACGCGGGCCTCTCGCTGTTGTGGCCCCTCCCGTTGCAGAGCACAGGCTCCGGACGCGCAGGCTCAGTGGCCATGGCTCACGGGCCCAGCCGCTCTGCAGCATGTGGGATCTTCCCAGACCAGGGAACGAACCTGTGTCCCCTGCATCGGCAGGCGGACTCTCAACCACTGCGCCACCAGGGAAGCCCTAATTTCACTTTTAATAAGCCTTTTACAAGTGTAGGTTTCATCATGTTAGCAAGTTGTCTGTCTCACCTCTTTAGTTATGACTCTGATGTTTACCACTTATTTTCATGGAAAGGTTCGTTTTGGTCACTTCTGTCATGTGATGGACGTGGAGTATGCCTCATTGTGTCCTAGTGAAATGATAAAAATTTCCCTACCTCTTTTTTTGGGTGGGTGGTGCCTGCGCCGCACGGCTTGTGGGATCTTAGTTCCCCAACCAGGGATTGAAGCTGGGCCCTCTGCAGTGAAAGAACCGAGTCCTAACCACTGGACTGCCAGGGAATTTCCTACCTTACCTCTTTAAAAAAAAAAATTTATATATTTTTATTTTATCTTTGGCTGCGTCGCGTCTTAGTTGCGGCACGTGAGATCTTTTTTTTAAAAATTAATTATTTATTTTTGGCTGCTTTGGGTCTTCATTGCTGCGTGTGGGCTTTCTCTAGTTGCAGCGAGCAGGGTCTACTCTTCGTTGCGGTGTGTGTGCTTCTCACTGTGGTGGCTTCTTTTGTTGTGGAGCTCGGGCTTTAGGCACAAGGGCTTCAGTAGTTGTGGCTTGCAGGCTGTAGAGCGCAGGCTCAGTAGTTGTGGTGCATGGGGTTAGTTGCTCCACGGCATGTGGGATCTTCCCGGACCAGGGATCAAGCCCATGTCCCCAGCATTGGCAGGCGGATTCTTAACCACTGCCCAGGGAAGTCCCTTGGGATGTTTTTAATTAGAAATTTTCATCAAAGAAAATATGAAACATGATTCTCATTCCATAAAACATTTGAAATAATTTCCCCCGACTTTAGAGTCCTTCTTTTGGGTCACAGGGGTTTGTTCAGGCATAGTTGCTAACATTTATAATATGTGTATCCTCCTTGGAACTTCTAATGTATTTTCTAATTCATGCATTTCACCTTATCAGGTTGTGCCTCCTCTCCATGCTCTGTATTACAGTAGGTATGCTTGCTTATCAGCACTTGACAGGCTTTTTCTGTAAAAGGCCAGCTAGTAAATATGTTAGGCTTTGTGGGCCATACGGACTCTGGAGGACTATGGCGACTATCTAGCCATGCGGCATGAGAACAGCTACAGATAATACATAAACAAAGGGGCATGACTGTGTTCCAGTAAAACTTTATTTATACACGTAGGCAACTGGTCAAGTTTGGCCCACAGGCTGTAGTTTTCCAGCCTCTATACTGGTGTTGGAAGGATACAAAAACCCCATGTGCTTCACTACTTCAACTAAAATCTCCCTGCTGGGCTCTCGGTGATAAGTCTTCATGAGTTGAAAAGCTTAAAATCTGACTTGACATGTATGGGTATAATTGCTTTTATTTTTGTAGAAAATGTGGCAAGTGCAAGTGAGCTTTTATAGAATTTTATAGAATTTCAAAGTCCAATTTTTTTTTTTTTTTTTTTTTTTTTTTATGCGTTACGCGGGCCTCTCACTGTTGTGGCCTCTCCCGTTGCGGAGGACAGGCTCCGGACGCGCAGGCTCAGCGGCCATGGCTCACGGGCCCAGCCGCTCCGCGGCATGTGGGATCTTCCCAGACCGGGGCACGAACCCGTGTCCCCTGCATCGGCAGGCGGACTCCCAACCACTGCGCCACCAGGGAAGCCCTCAAAGTCCAATTTTTGACCACTCCAAAAAGAAATTATCTAACTTGGAAAATGCTGGCAAATTTCAGGGGAAAAAAATTCTATTATTGTGAAACGTGCCTAATGTTAATTTAAAAATCCTTTGATTTTACTTATGTTCTTTTTCTCAGAGCACCTTGTGACAATGCAGTTAGCAAAGATATGTGAGAACTTCTTGTGTTTGGCCGTGGTATTGGGGGTTGGGGATGCATAGGTCTAAGAGATGTTCTCATCCTTTGAGGGGACCCTTCATTCTTGCTGGAAGGACAAGATACAGACACTAAAGATGAAAATAGGGAATTCCCTGGCGGTCCAGTGGTTAGGACTCGGTGCTTTCACTGCTGAGGGCCTGGGTTCAGTCTCTGGTTGGGGAACTAAGATCCTGCAAGCCGAACACCTCGGCCAAAAAAAAAAAAAAAGATGAAAATAAAAATTAACAGTTCCAATTTAATGGTATGGATAAGCACTGCTTTAAGAGTTCAGAGTTGGGATTTATCACTGGGGCAGACTCTATGGTTGGGAAGGAAGGTTTTATTTGAGCCAGGCCTTGGAAATTAGAAGGAGCAAATAAGGTGATGTAAATATGAAGGTGAATTAAAAATAAAAATGAAAAGGCAGATTTGCTGGGACAGGAGGGTTCATATAGGGAAATAGTGTGAGATAGGACTGGAGGTGAGGGTTAAGGCAAGGTTGGCCCTTAAACATTAGGTTAAGGAGTTTGGAAATTAACCGCTAAGAAGTAAGGAATAAATGTAAATTTTGAGCACTTTTGTTTTTCCTTTAAGTCTTTCATGAAACTTCCACATAGTATATTTAATGTTTTCAGTATGGTGTGCTTATTTTATTTAGCATCTATTGATAATTTCATAGTGTTTACCTCTTCTTTTCCTGTCCATCAAAGACTACACCTCTGTTCCTCCTGTGTTATTTCTACCTCTGCTTATGATGTTTCTAACGTGAATAGTTTATTGAAATACCTCTTTTTCATTCATATATTCATTCAGCAAATGTGTACTACTGAATGCTCATGATGTGACGGGTTCTATTCTAGTCAGTGTGAATAGAGCAGGGAAGAAATTAGGTAAATATCCCTCTTCGTAGGGAGTTTACATTTTCTTGGGGAGATGGACAGTACATAAGATAAATAAGTGAAATGTATAATACGACTAGTGCTAACAAGAAAAACTAAAGCAGGGAGAGGTAGTATGTGTGTGTGGCAGGGCAGGGGTTGGAATTTTAGGTAGGGTGACCAAGAAAGACCTCACTGAAGAAGATGACTCTTGATAAGACCCAAAGGAAGTGAGAGACCTGGGTGGTGAGCAAGTACAAGGGTACTAGGGTGCAAGTATACCTGGCATGTTGGAGAATATGGCTGGAGCACAGTGAATGAGGGATCTGGTAAGAGAGTGGTCGTATGTCCTTGTTTATGTCTCTTGTCTCAATGAAATTATTAATAGTGTCCACTTTCACTCCCAGTAGTGTCCTAGTTTAGATGGTAAGTTGTATGGTCTTCTGGTAATGGGAGGTGAGGTCAGAGAGGTAGGGGGGATGGAGGCAGACCATGGAAAGCCAAGAAAAGAAGCTTTTGGAGCATTTTGAGCACAGGACTGATGTGATTTGACTTAGAATTTCACAGGCTCACTCTGGCTGCTGTGTTGAGAGTAGGCTGAGAGCAAAGACTGAAGCAGGGAGCCTGAGGAAAATCTCTTCTGATGCTTCAGTTTCCTCAGTGAAGTAGGAAGCAAGGAGCTGAGAATAAGGAGAGGGGAAGAGGCTGGAGATTTGAGGAGAGATGGTGGTATGAATTAGTTGCCTGGGAGAGTGGGGGAGTGATGGATGGACGGGGGAAGTAATAGTGTGCGTATCATGCATCAGTAAGGGCTTGTATAGGGCTTGTGATCGTGAGTTTAAAGTGATATTTAGCATGGTTGTGTGTGTTGGTTTTCTCATACACAGGTATAAATTAGGAGTAGGCAGAACATTTTCTTTTTTCTTTAAGATTTTTGGATATGGACCATTTTTTTTTAAGTCTTTATTGAATTTGTTACAATATTGCTTCTGCTTTATGTTTTGGTTCTTTGGCCCTGACGCCTGTGGGATTTAGGTTCCCTGACCAGGGATCGAACCCACACCCCCTGCATTGGAAGGCAAAGTCTTAATCACTGGATCGCCAGGGAAGTCCCGCATTGGATTTAACTGGGATTGAGGTTTAGACGAGTGAGGGGGCAAATTGAGAGTATATTCAGCCAGTGATCATAATGATTGACCATGGGGTTTATGCTATCTGGGTAAGGAGGGAAGCAGAGACAGGAGGAGAGTGAAGATTAGCAAAAAAGGTGGTAGGATTAATGGCTTGAAAGTCTTGGTAGGGTCAAATGATCATTGGAGTTTGGGGGTGTTGAAGGAAGGAGAGAGACTATAGTATATGATGGCAACAGGGGTGGGTAGTAGGTCATATAGTCTGATGAACTTGATTAAAGAAAGAAAATTTAGCAAGTTATCTAGTGTTCTGGGTTTATTTAAAATATCTTTTAAAAAATATATATATTTATTTTGGCTGTGCCGGGCCTCAGTTGTAGCACATGGGATCTTCATTGCGGCATTTGGACTTCTTAGTTGTGGCATGCATGCGGGATCTAGTTCCCCCACCAGGGATCAAACCCAGGCCCCCTGCAATGAGAGTGCAGAGTCTTACCCACTGGACCACTAGGGAAGTCCCCTTATGTAAAATATCTTTATGAAAATGTCTTTGAAGACATTTGGGACCGCTGAAGGGTTTAGAAGGTGAGTTCTTATGTAGATCAGGTGGAGCATTACTTTCATGTGTTAATTTTTTTAAGTGAAGCTATATTTGAAGGTTTTAATTTCTGAATTGCATAAATTGATTCATATTTTGCTATGTCATTGGAAACATTTTATGCATCCTATCTTGAACAGCATTTTGGTTGTAATTAGACTGTGAACTCCTTGAGATTAGGGGACCTGGCTAGGTTCCAACAAGTCAATAACGTATTTGTTGAATTAAATTGTATTAAGGTAGCAAGAAGGATACGGCTTGAGAATTTCTAAAGGATTTTCCTCTATCATTTTATAATGAAAAAATTCTAACCTACAGAAACTGTTGAAGGGTGGTACCGTGATCACCATATATCCACCAACCAGATTCAACAGTGGTTTACATTTTGCTGCATTTAAAAAAGCTTTTAGGGCTTCCCTGGTGGCGCAGTGGTTGAGAGTCCGCCTGCCGATGCAGGGGACACGGGTTCGTGCCCCGGTCCAGGAAGATCCCACATGCCGCGGAGCGGCTGGGCCCGTGAGCCATGGCCACCGAGCCTGCGCGTCTGGAGCCTGTGCTCCGTAACGGGAGAGGCCACAACAGTGAGAGGCCCGCGTACCTCAAAAAAAAAAAAAAAAAAGCTTTTAGTTTTTTTGAGCCATATACAAGTGAGTTCCAGACATCCTAACAATTTACTTCTATGTACTTGAATGTGCATCTCTCAAAAATAATTCATCTGTGTAACCACATGATTTCTGAGTCATTCTTGTAGAGATCAGGACTATAATAATAGTGTACTGGCTCTATCACCTCTCACCCCTGTGGCCTTATGTAAGTTACATAATATCCCTGAGCCTCAGTTTCTTTTGTGGCAAAGTACCTGTCTCAGAGGGATGTTATGAAGATTAAGTGTGTAAAGTTCTTAGAACCATACCAGGCATAATTTTCAGTTTATAAAGTGTTTTCTCATATGATACGAAATTGTGGTGAATAACACCACCCCCAACCCTTGTCACCAGAGTTGGAAACTTCTACCTCACCTTCCCCTAGTGTAGGTGTCAGCAAATCTATTTTCTATCTCCAGTATCTGTCAGATTTGTCCTGTTCTTTCCATTGCCACTGCAACATTACTTTTTTTGTTTGTCTGTTTGTTTGTTTTTAACACCTTTATTGGAGTATAATTGCTTTACAATGGTGTGTTAGTTTCTGCTTTATAACAAAGTGAATCAGTTATACATATACATATATCCCCATATCTCTTCCCTCTTGCGTCTCCTTCCCTCCCACCCTTCCTATCCCACCCCTCCAGGTGGTCACAAAGCACCGAGCTGATCTCCCTGTGTTATGCGGCTGCTTCGCACTAGCTATCTGTTTTACATTTGGTAGTGTATATATGTCCATGCCACTTTCTCACTTTGTCCCAGCTTACCCTTCCCCCTCCCCGTGTCCTCAAGTCCATTCTCTAGTAGATCTGCGTCTTTATTCCCGTCTTGCCCCTAAGTTCTTCATGACCTTCTTTTTTTTTTTTAGATTCCATATGTATGTGTTAGCATACGGTATTTGTTTTTCTCTTTCTGACTTACTTCACTCTGTATGACAGACTCATAGTGGCCTTACATTTAGGTCTTTTTTGTGTGTGTGTGGTACGCGGGCCTCTCACTGTTGTGGCCTCTCCCATTGCGGAGCACAGGCTCAGGACACGCAGGCTCAGCGGCCATGGCTCACGGGCCCAGCTGCTCCGCGGCATGTGTGATCTTCCCGGTCTGGGGCACGAACCCGTGTCCCCTGCATCGGCAGGCGGACTCCCAACCACTGTGCCACCAGGGAAACCCCATTTAGGTCTTTAATCTCTTTTGAGTTTATTTTTGTGTGTGGTGTTAGGGAGTGTTCTAATTTCATTTTTTTACGTGTAGCTGTCCAGTGTTCGCAGCACCACTTATTGAAAAGGCTGTCTTTTCTCCATTGTATATTCTTGCCTCCTTTATCAAAGGTAAAGTGACCATATGTGCGTGGGTTTATCTCTGGGCTTTCTATCCTGTTCCATTGATCTATATTTCTGTTTTTGTGCCAGTACCATACTGTCTTGATTACTGTAGCTTTGTAGAATAGTCTGAAGTCAGGGAGCCTGATTCCTCCAGCTTCGTTTTTCTTTCTCAAGATTGCTTTGGCTATTCGAGGTCTTTTGTGTTTCCATACAAATTGTGAATTATTTTGTTCTAGTTCTGTGAAAAATGCCAGTGGTTCTTGCCTATCAACAATTTCTTAGTCTTTCTTCATCTAGTTCCATCCAAACCACCTCATCTTTTTCTTTACTGCCAATGTTTATGTTCTTAAATGTAAATTTAATTATGTTAATCCGTTTAAACTCTTTTCCCATCTCCCACAGTGCAAAGTCCCAGTTTGTTTTTTTTTTAAATTAATTAATTAATTTTTGGCTGTGTTGGGTCTTCGTTACTCTGCGCGGGCTTCCTCTAGTTGTAGCGAGCAGGGGCTACTCTTCGTTGTGGTGTGTGGGTTTCTCAGTGCAGTAGCTTGTTGCAGAGCATGGGCTCTAGGCGTGCGGGCTTCAGTAGTTGTGGCTCGTGGGCGGGCTCTAGAGCGCAGGCTCAGTAGTTGTGGAGCATGGGCTTAGTTGCTCCATGGCGTGTGGGATCTTCCTGGACCAGGGATCGAACCTGTGTCCCCTGCATTGGCAGGCAGATTCTTAACTGCTGTGCCATCAGAGAAGTCCAGTCCCAGTTTTTTTTTTTTTTTTTTTTTTTTTTTTGCTGTACGCCGGCCTCTCACTGTTGTGGCCTCTCCCGTTGCGGAGCACAGACTCCGGATGCGCAGGCTCAGCGGCCATGGCTCACGGGCCCAGCCGCTCCACGGCATGTGGGATCTTCCCGGACCGGGGCACGAACCCGTATCCCCTGAATTGGCAGGCGGACTCTCAACCACTGCGCCACCAGGGAAGCCCTCAGTCCCAGTTTCTTAACACTGGCTTCTGTGTACGTTAGGTCTCTGTAGCCTTATCTCATTATACATTTCCTCCCCTACCCCCTGCCTCACTCTTAACACACACAACACATGCCCCCAAACTGTAGCAAGCCATGTGTAGTTCTCTGAATGTACTGAATCACACACTTCTGTGCCTTTGCTTGATTGGCTGCCTGTATCTAGAAGTCTACCCCTACCAATTATCCTCTTTATGTCTGGCAAATACTTATCCCCCACCCCCATACTTGTCTTTTAAGACTAGGCACAGGTACCTAACTCCTCAGTCATTCCTTCTCTTTTGTCTGTACTCTACATTGTACAGCCTTCATTCAGCCATAGCATTATACCCATAACATTTTGGGGAAGCCATTTGCTTGTGTGTCTAACTCGTTTTATTAGATTAGGAAGTCCTTGAGAATACATACTAGATTTTATCCTTTTTTTGTATCCCTAGTACCTAATATGTTGCTCATGCCAGGCACAAAATAAATGTAGATACTGTGTCCACATTTTATGGATGAAAAAACCCCGAGGTTCACAGAATATGCATTATATACCCAAGGTAACAGAACTAATTAATGAACCATACAGATCTTTTTTTTTTTTTTTCAGTACGCGGGCCTCTCACTGTTGTGGCCTCTCCCGTTGCGGAGCACAGGCTCTGGACGCACAGGCTCAGCGGCCATGGCTCACGGGCCCAGCCGCTCCGCGGCATGTGGGATCCTCCCGGACCGGGGCACGAACCCGTGTCCCCTGCATTGGCAGGCAGACTCTCAACCACTGCGCCACCAGGGAAGCCCCCAAATCTTTTTTTTAAAGATTTTTTGATGTGGACCATTTTTAAAGTCTTTATTGAATTTGTTACAGTATTGCTTCTGTTTTATGTTTTGGGGTTTTGGCTGTGAGGCATGAGATCTTAGCTCCCTGACCAGGGATCGGACCTGCACGCCCTGCACTGGACCACCAGGGAAGTCCCCAAAGCATACAGATCTTTAAGAGCCCATTTCAGTACTATTTTCATTAACTATAATATTTCTCATAGTTACAACCATTTGTTCAGTGATTCTGTTCTTAGTCTGTGGATTTAGAGCCCCCTAGAGGATGTTAGAATTCCCTCATGAAAGTCTGCAAAGTCATATGTGTTTTCTTTAGGCTGAGTTAATAAGATTATATATGTATGTATGGCACCAATTTTTTTGAATGTACTCGGATGCTTTTGTGAGTTAATAGTGAATCACCTTGGTGAAGTAGACATATTTAAACCTTTTGAGAGGAAAGCACTCTGAGGGTTTTAATACAGGAGACTTGGAATAATAGCTTTGTATAGTTTGCTAGGGAATTGATAAGGTACAAGAAAGTTTTTAAAGCAGTTAAATTCAAGTTAGATGATAATATCTGAAACTTTTCTAGTCATCAGTAGTTCATTAAAATAATTTCTGTAATCAAACTTAATTAAAAATTGTTGAATCTATTTCTTTAAATAAGATGGCTTTAAATATATTTCCATCTGCTACCATATGTTTAACTCTTTCTTTTAGTCTTAGCACCAAAAATATTTATTTCATATATGTGAACATATTTTCATTGGATCTGTAAACATATTGAGAGTTCTGTGAGCTAGGTTGTCACCTCTTTCAGAATCTGAATTCACTACAAATTGTATTTTATCAATTCCAAATAAGTCCACTATGAATCTGATTGGCTGGGACAACTTTTTTTCTAACTTTATTGAACTATAATTGACATGTAACATTGTGTAAGTTTAAGTCATATAATAATGATTTGGTACACATATATTGCAAAATGTTTACCACAGTAAGGTTTGTTAACACATCCTTCACCTCATGTAATTACCATTTTCTTGTTACTATGGTGAGAACATTTAAAGCTTTACTCTCATAGCAGTTTTTAAGTATATAATCATGTTTAATTCTTTTTAAAAATTTTTTATTGAAGTATAGTTGATTTACAATGTTGTGTTTAATTTCTGCTGTACAGCAAAGTGACTCAGTTATACATATATATATATATCCCTTTTCATATTCTTTTCCATTATGGTTTATCACAGGATATTGAATATAGTTCCCTGTGCTATACAGTAGGACCTGTTTATCCATCCTATATGTAATAGTTTGCATCTGCTAATCCCAAACTCCCAGTCCTTTCCTTCCCCACCCCTAATGTTTAATTCTTAATGAGAAGCATTTTTCTAACTTAGTGACTGCTGCCTCGACACAATGTTGTATTCTGCTATTTGGCCCACAAACGCTTCTGTTGCTGAGATAAAATGATTGTGGTCTGGCAGGCATTCTAGCTTCAAGGGTATAGCTTAAATAATAATGCTTTAAAATATGTGTGCTATTTTTATCAGTTTGTTTAGCTACTAGATAAACAAGAATTGTGTGATTTCATTCATTCATTTGGCAAATACTTATTCAACTCCTGCTGTGAAGCAAGCCCTCTCCTCAGCCCTGAAATTACAGCAGTAAGTCGACAAAACAGACAAATCTTGGCCTTGGCGGCCCTTGCCTTTCAGTGGGGCAGTCATACTCTAAGCATGATGAACATGCATGTAACAACAACCCATGCTGGGTTGGGGCAAGTGCTTTTTAAAAGAAAAAAAGAAAAGCCAGAAGAGGGAATAGGAAGTGATATTTTCTGTTTTAGAATGATTTGTTTTAGAAGGCCTTTCTAAATAGACATTTGAGCAGAGACCTGAATGAATTAAAGGTACCAGCCTTGCAAAGGCATCTGGAGGAATAGCCTTCCAGGGAGAGGGTTCAGCAAATGCAGAGGCTTTGAGGAAGGGGCATGCTTGATCTGTTCAAGAGGAGGCCAGTGTGTCTGGAGCTGTGTGAGCAGGAGTTAGAATGGCAGGAGATGAGGTTGGAGGAATAGCAGGGTTAGATCATGTGGGACTTTCAGATTTCATTCTAAGTGTAAAATAAGCCTTTGGACAGCTTCTAGTGGGGGAATGAAGTGGTCTGACTTAAATTTAAAGGATGTTCTATGCTATGTAGATACTCCAGTAGTACAAGAAATGAAGCAGGAGTTCAGTTAGGAAGCGGTGGTTAGAGACCTTTGGGTGAGAGATGATGATGGAGGTGGTGAGATGTGTTTTGAAGAAAGAGTCAACAGGCTATGTTGATTGATTGCAGTGTGAAAGAGAGCAGGCAAGGAAAGTCCAGTGTTGATAAATAGACACGGGACTTTTTTTTTTTGAAATTGACAAGGAAATTTAGTTATTTCTGAGATATACATTTTAAAGTAATAACTAGAATTATGACTTATAACATTATACCAGAACATATAAGATTTTTAGAAATTTCATGTAATGTCTGAAACATTTATATTAACATATTTCCATACAAATAACCCAAAGAAGGGTTAGTATTTGTTTTTGATTTTTTTTTATACTGCAGGTTCTTATTAGTCCATTTCATACACATCAGTGTATACATGTCAATCCCAATCGCCCAATTCAGCACACCACCGTCCCCAGCCCACCACGGTTTTCCCCCCTTGGCATCCACACGTTTGTTCTCTACATCTGTGTCTCAACTTCTGCCCTGCAAATGTTCATCTGTACCATTTTTCTAGGTTCCACATACATGCGTTAATATACGATATTTGTTTTTCTCTTTCTGACTTACTTCACTCTGTATGACAGTCTTTAGATCCATCCATGTCTCAACAAATGATGCAATTTCGTTCCTTTTTATGGCTGAGTAATATTCCATTGTATATATGTACCACAACTTCTTTATCCGTTTGTCTGTTGATGGGCATTTAGGTTGCTTCCATGACCTGGCTGTTGTAAATAGTGCTGCAGTGAACATTGTGGTGCATGTGTCTTTTTGAATTATGGTTTTCTCTGGGTATATGGGCAGTAGTGGGATTGCTGGATCATATGGTAATTCTATTTTTAGTTTTTTAAGGAATGTCCATACTGGTCTCCATAGTGGCTGTATCAATTTACGTTCCCACCAAAAGTGCAAGAGGGTTCCCTTTTCTCCACACCCTCTCCAGCATTTGTTGTTTGTAGATTTTCTGATGATGCCCATTCTAACTGGTGCGAGGTGATACCTCATTGTAGTTTTGATTTGCATTTCTCTAATAATTAGTGATGTTGAGCAGCTTTTCATGTGCTTCTTGGCCATCTGTATGTCTTCTTTGGAGAAATGTCTATTCAGGTCTTCTGCCCATTTTTGGATTGGGTTGTTTGTTTCTTTAATATTGAGCTGCATGAGCTCGTTGTATATTTTGGAGGTTAATCCTTTGTCCGTTGATTCGTTTGCAAATATTTTCTCCCATTCTGAGGGTTGTCTTTTCGTCTTGTTTATGGTTTCCTTTGCTGTGCAAAAGCTTTGAAATTTCATTAGGTCCCATTTGTTTATTTTTGTTTTTATTTCCATTACTCTAGCAGGTGGATCAAAAAAGATCTTGCTGTGATTTATGTCAAAGAGTGTTCTTCCTGTGTTTTCCTCTAAGAGTTTTATAGTATCCCGTCTTACATTTAGGTCTCGAATCCATTTTGAGTTTATTTTTGTGTATGGTATTAGGGAGTGTTCTAATTTCATTCTTTTACATGTAGCTGTCCAGTTTTCCCAGCACCACTTATCGAAGAGACTGTCTTTTCTCCATTGTATATCTTTGCCTCCTTTGTCATAGATTAGTTGACCATAGGTGCGTGGGTTTATCTCTGGGCTTTCTATCTTGTTCCATTGATCTATGTTTCTGTTTTTGTAGACACGCGACTTGAAGGATACATGCAAGGTATTTACAGTGGCTGCCTCTGAGCACTGGCCTTATTAAGAGCTTTTCTCTTTTTCTTCCTTTTTTTTTTTTTGCTTATCTGTATTTACCAGTTTTTCTGTACTGAACCTATAATGCTTCTGTTGTAAAATATATATAGAGATAGATTATTTTAAAACTAGAGCTAACCATGATACTAAATGTAGCCTAATATTTAATGTGTTCTCCTACCCTCTTTGGTTTTTGGAAAACAATTTAAGTGACATAAAAATTTTTTCTTTTTGCTCTTAGTGATCAGCCTTTGTACCTTCTCCACATTTGAAGATGGTGAAGCTAGATATTCATACTCTGGCCCATCACCTCAAGCAGGAACGCTTGTATGTAAACTCTGAGAAACAGCTCATTCAGAGGCTCAATGCAGATGTACTTAAGACAGCTGAAAAGTTGTATCGTACAGCATGGATCGCTAAGCAGCAGAGAATTAATTTGGATCGGCTTATTATAACCAGGTAAAGAAAAGGTTTTGAGGTCTTAATTGTTATAAACCACCATAATTCTGCTTATAGCAGTTAATAATTGCTAACTGCAAATAAACAAATCTATTTCCAACAAAGTGCATGGTTTAAGATATTTTAAATCAGCATCTCGATGGTGAGTCTTTGCTTATTTTGCTTAATTAACCTATTAACATAAGCACAGTTGTAGAGAATTATAACTTATGCATTAATATTTTATACCATACCAGTTAATTTTGTACCTTGGCATTATATAAAATTGTATTATTGTAGAGAGTAAATTATCTTGTGTTCTGCTTTTCTCCTAATATTATTTAATATATACATTTGCATGTTTTGCTATCGTATATCTACTTTTCAGTTTTAGAAACCTCATTTTTCACTGTGTTAATACCTGATTGTTCTGTTGTTCCAAGAAGCAGTTTTTAAGTCTAGAAATAGTGGTGCTGTGGTATACTGTCAAGAAAAGAAGTCAGACATAGAAGAGTACATACTGTATGAGTCCATGTATATGAAGTTCAGAAAGAGGCAGGACTGATCTTCAATGATACAAGTCAGAATAATGGTTATTTCTCAATACTTTTCATTGAACCTGACTTAATATGAAGAATTTGTCCTACTTTTTGGTTATGACTTTCTTTACACATTTAGATGCTGGTGGTCTAAAAGATTTTAGCAATTCTGAGTGATCTCATTGCCATGACTATCATCAACTCACATTTCCATGTTTTAGTATAGTATATTATTATTGTTGTTAACTTTATTATTTTGCCTCTTTGCTTGTTTTTTAGTGCTGAAGCTTCCCCTGCTGAATGTTGCCAACATGCCAAGATTTTGGAAGATACACAGTTTGTTGATGGGTATAAGCAGTTGGGATTTCAGGAGACTGCTTATGGAGAATTCTTAAGTCGATTAAGGGAAAATCCTCGTCTTATTGCCTCCTCTTTGGTTGCCGGAGAGAAACTTAATC
Source organism: Phocoena sinus (assembly GCF_008692025.1). Classification (NCBI taxonomy): domain Eukaryota; kingdom Metazoa; phylum Chordata; class Mammalia; order Artiodactyla; family Phocoenidae; genus Phocoena; species Phocoena sinus. The sequence continues at coordinate 10,166,490 of NC_045768.1, read as the reverse complement.
AGGAGAACACACAAAGTGTTATTTACACAGTTTTTACCTCTCTCTATGGCAACTGCATTATGCAAGAAGATGAAAGCTACCTCCTTCAGGTGTTGAGATACTTGATTGAATTTGAACTTAAAGAAAGTGACAACCCCAGGCGACTTTTGAGGAGAGGAACTTGTGCCTTCAGCATCTTATTTAAACTTTTTTCTGAAGGACTGTTTTCTGCCAAACTTTTCCTCACAGCAACTTTACATGAGCCAATCATGCAGCTGCTTGTTGAAGATGAGGATCACCTGGAAACAGACCCAAACAAGCTAATTGAGAGGTTCTCCCCGTCTCAACAGGAAAAGCTCTTTGGAGAGAAAGGCTCAGATAGATTCAGGCAAAAGGTTCAAGAGATGGTGGATTCGAACGAGGCCAAACTAGTGGCTTTGGTGAACAAATTTATTGGTTATCTCAAACAGAACACATACTGCTTTCCACATAGTTTGAGATGGATTGTGTCACAGATGTACAAAACTCTCTCCTGTGTAGATAGACTGGAAGTTGGGGAGGTCAGAGCAATGTGTACTGACCTCCTGTTGGCCTGCTTCATTTGTCCTGCTGTTGTCAATCCAGAACAGTATGGAATAATTTCTGATGCTCCAATTAATGAGGTGGCAAGATTTAATCTGATGCAGGTATGCTTTTGCTAGGCATTCAGTTTAAAGTCAGTTGATTGGGCAGTGGGAGTGGGAACAAAAAATATGGTGACATTATTCATATATTCTTACCATTCCTTTTCCCCAAACTGTCCTAAATATTTGCTTTTTACATTGTGCTGGTTTTTAAATGGAGTCCTCATACACTTGAATGCATAGTTGAATTTGATTTTCTAGAACATGCCCTTACCCCTTTCCCATGATTTCAAACTCCAGAATGATTGAAAATTGAGTGTCTTTTATACTTCACTTGGTAACAAAACCTAACCTGAACTAATATGAGGCTATTAGTTCATGAATATTCATGTTTTGCTGAAGGAATGTTAATATATCTGATTATAGGAAGCCAGCCTAAGTACTAGACATGTTACATGTATGCAGTAACCAACCTTTCTAAAATCTCCAAATTTTGAAATCTGAAACTCCTCTGGAACTAAAAGTTTCAGAAAGAGGATTTTTGGATCTATGTTAGTGCTTTTTTCCCTAATCATCTGAACTACTGAAATCATGTTATTATGTCTTAAGGGATTCTTTTAATTATATCTTATCCCTAGAAATACTGTGAGGAAGAGACAGAGTTTATTTGGAATAGAATATGTCTTATCTTTGGATGACTTTTTTTTTTTAATGATAAGCTTTTTTTCATGATCAGTTCTATCATATTGGGGTGTTTAGAAATTAACTATATAGACATCCCTGAAATAAAAATTTTTTATCATCTCTGAAACACTAAATTTATTCTTATGATAATGTTGTTATAGTTTTATTTTTGTTATTCCATTGGACGTTGAATCACATCTTTTCAAAAGGAGTGAAAGGGGGGATTGTCCTAGGTATGAAGATGATGCTGTATGATAATAACTTCCAGCAAAGTGTCTTTAGAGAGAGTGGATTCACAGTTCACTTTTGGCAGTAAGGAGCTGGCTCTGTGAATTAATATTTACTTTCAGAACAGCTTATGTTCTGAAGGAATTCTTTGCTTTTAAGTCTAGAAAAAAAATTTACCTTGAGTACTTTATGAACTATAGGGAAAAGTACTTAATAACTTGAGCTAGTTTCAGTCAGCTTTTACAAATTAATTAAATTTCTAAACACATGAAAAGTACAGCAGCAGAAACAAAGGTGTGTACCTTCATTTCCTAATGTTGTAATAATATGAATTAAAGACAAAGCAAAATTTTCTACTTATTCTTTATAACTCAGCCTAAATGTAATAAAATATAGTAAAAGCTGACATAGACAAGATGCACATTTTATTTGGGATCCTATTTTGTATGCCTGGTCAGGTGGTGTGAATATTCCTTTTTTTTTAAAATTTAATTTTATTTTTTTTTTTTATACAGCAGGTTCTTATTAGTTATCCCTTTAGTGTGTTAATATTCTTATGAAATAGATTTATAGAATGGAATGGAAGTGCTTTCACAGTGAGGACTGTGTAAGTGTCTACAGCCTGTGTCTTCCCACCTCTGCTCTGGGTTGCAGGTTGGCCGCCTTTTGCAGCAATTAGCAATGACTGGCTCCGAAGAGGGAGATCCCCGGACAAAGAGCAGCCTTGGAAAATTTGACAAAGTAAGAGTGAATACTATGTCGTGTGAAGTACTATTTATAGAAGGTTCTGCTGAAGTATTAGTGAACCTAACTATTCTCCTTATTAAATCTTGTCCCTAGGTGATGTGTAAACTAAATATTCTTTTCAATTACCCTTGGTTTGGCTATAGAGGATACAGTGTTGGATCAGCAGCATTTAAAGGAAGATGTCATCTGTATAGCAGATTCACTTTGCTGTACAGCAGAAACTAACAAAGCATTGTAAAGCAACTATACTCCAATAAAAATTAATTAAGAAAATAAAGGAAGATATCATCAAAGATTACTAATTCTCAAAAAATATATATATAAATACCAATTATACTTCAATTAAAAAAAGATTACTAATTCTCACTTATAGAAATGTTGAGGAGATGCCGTTGTAATGAGAGCCAAAGAGCTATTAAGATTATTTTTAAAAGTTTGATTTAGGGCCTTCCCTGGTGTTGCAGTGGTTAAGAATCCACCTGCCAATGCAGGGGACATGGGTTCGAGCCCTGGTCCAGGAAGGTCCCACATGCTGCGGAGCACCTAAGCCCGTGCGCCACACCTACTGAAGCCTGCGCACCTGGAGCCCATGCTCCACAGCAGGGGAAGCCACTGCAATGAGAAGCCCACGCACTGCAACGAAGAGTAGCCCTCGCTCACCGCAACTAGAGAAAGCCTGCGCGCAGCAACGAAGACCCAGCGTAGCCAAAAAATAAATAAAATTAAAAAAAAAAAAAAGTTTGATTTAAAAAAATTGTCACTAAATCAAGGCTGTGAATATATGAATCAGCAATAAATGTATAATTTTAAGTGTATTTCATAAGTTAACATAGCATTGTTCAGTTGGTATAACTGAATAAAAATTTAAGGGACTTCCCTGGTGGTCTGGTGGTTAAGACTCCACGCTCCCTATGCAGGGGGCCTGGGTTCGATCCCTGGTGGGGGAACTAGATCCTGCATACATGCCACAACTAAAGATCTCACATGCTGCAACTAAAAGATCCCACACACCACAGTGAAGATTCTGTGTGCCGCAACTAAAGACCTGGCGCAGCCAAATAAATAAATATTTTAAAAAATAAAAAAATTTAATTTATCATACTTTGAGTAGGCTGTACATTCAACCTAAAATTCAAAGGTTAGATAGTGAAGTTTCCCTTCCACTTCTGATCTCTAACCTTCATTTCCTCCCTAAATGTTCTTCATGTTATCAATCTTTTGTGTGTCCTTCAAGAAGTCTGTATGTGTACAAGCAAATTCCTAATATATTTTCCTAATTACGAATGGTAGGACTGTGTGCACTGTCTGCCTCATGTTTGTTTCATATACCAGAATATCTTGGAGATTATTTTACATCAGTTCATAGAGAGTTTAATTTTTTTAAATGTTGGGTTTAGTATAATTTTCAAGAAGAAAAACTTTCTATATGCTTGTCCACCTCAATCAGAAATTTTATTCCCTTTATTTATTTATTTTTAATAAATTTATTTATTTATTTATTTTTGGCTGTATTGGTTCTTGTTTGCTGCACACAGGCTTTCTCTAGTTGCAGCAAGCAGGGGCTACTCTTCATTGTGGTGCGTGGGCTTCTCATTGTGGTGGCTTCTCTTGTCGTGGAGCATGGGCTCTAGGCACACGGGCTTCAGAAGTTGTGGCATGTGTGCTCAGTAGTTGTGACCTGCAGGCTCTAGAGCACAGGCTCAGTAGTTGTGGTGCACAGGCTTAGTTGCTCCACGGCATGTGGGACCTTCCCAGACCGGGGCTCAAACCCATGTCCCCTGCATTGGCAGGTGGATTCTTAACCACTGCGCCACCAGAGAAGTCCCTGTTCCCTTACTTTAAAGAGGAAGTATTTCACTGTGATTTTTTTCTCCTGTTTGGACAGAGCTGTGTTGCTGCTTTCCTTGATGTGGTGATTGGAGGCCGTGCAGTGGAGACCCCGCCTATGTCCTCTGTTAATCTTCTGGAAGGGTTGAGCAGAACTGTAGTTTATATAACCTACAGTCAGCTTATTACTCTGGTAATGGCTTTATTCTTTAATAGGACTTTCTCAAAAGTCATTTATCTGAACATGGGCAGAGTCCTAGATGAGTACATTGTGTGAGAAATATATATTGTGTTTGAAAAATTGATTTCATAAGCTAAATGCCCTTTTACTTTTGCCAGGTGAATTTTATGAAGAGTGTGATGTCTGGAGATCAACTGAGAGAAGATAGAATGGCTCTTGACAATTTATTGGCAAACCTACCCCAGGCAAAGCCAGGAAAAAGCAGCAGTTTGGAAATGACTCCCTACAGTACTCCTCAGCTGTCTCCAGCAACCACTCCAGCAAATAAAAAGAATCGATTGCCTATAGGTAAAGAGAATTTCTCATATTGAGGCTTTCCTTTAAATTTAATATTTCTTTCTTAGCCTTTGTTATTGCTTAGCATTTGGGAATATAGTTTTAAATAATTTGGAGAAGTTCTTCTCTTCATTTTTACTGGTGGTAGTTCAATTTTTTTTTGGCTGCCTTGGGTCTTTGTTGCTGCGTGAGGGCTTTCTCTAGTTGCGGTGAGTGGGGGCCACTCTTCAATGGGGTGGCTTCTTTTGTTGCGGAGCACGGGCTCTAGGTGCGTGGGCTTCAGTAGTTGTGGTATGCAGGCTCAGTAGTTGTGGCTCGCAGGCCCTAGAGCGCAGGCTCAGTAGTTGTGGCGCACAGGCTTAGTTGCTCTGCGGCATGTGGGATCTTCCCGGACTAGGGCTCGAACCCGTGTCCCCTCTGTTGGCAGGCGGATTCTTAACCACTGTGCTATCCTGGAAGCCCTAATTCAACTTTTAAAATTAAAAAAAAAAAATTGCACCAGATTAGTTAACGTTCATCCGTAGGCTTAAGCTTTTTTTTTTTTTTAAATAAATTGATTGATTTTTGGCTGAGTTGGGTCTCCGTTGCTCCACGCAGGCTTTCTCTATTTGCAGCGAGTGGGGGCTATTCTTCGTTGCGGTGCGCAGGCTTCTAATTGCGGTGGCTTCTCGTTGTGGAGCACGGGCTCTAGGCACGTGGGCTTTAGTAGTTGTGGCTCGCGGGCTCTAGAGCGCAGGCTCAGTAGTTGTGGCGCATGGGCTTAGTTGCTCCACGGCATGTGGGAGCTTCCCAGACCAGGGATCGAACCTGTGTCCCCTGCATTGGCAGGTGGATTCTTAACCACTGTGCCACCAGGGAAGCCCAGGTTTTAGCTTTATCTAGACATACTTGTCATAATTAATTGGAATCATGCCACTTGCAGTATACTTTGTTTACTTTAAGTCATCATTTGAATTATGTACTGTCATCATTTGAATTATGTAGCCCTGTTCTTTCCACAGAGTTCTAAATAATATAATAAAATAATAATATTTTAGAAATTTCTATCAGTAAAGTTGAAAATATATAGTTACTATTTTTTCATTATTATTAATAGCCAGTCTTTTATTGACTGAGTTAAGATCTTTGTTATTTTATAAAACAAGGCAAAACTTCTGTTTTGTCAATTTTAAGAAATAGGTTTAATTAAGCCTTATTTCCTTAGTAAACATTTATCCATAATAAATCTATATAATCTGTAATAATATCTATATAAATCCACAAACAAATTGAGCATGTGTATACTATGTACCAGGCACAGGGTAAGCATTTTCTAAATGTTCTTTCACATTTAATTCATGCAAAAAATTGACACAAAAAGTGGTCTGATCACTGTCCTGCAGGCGGGGCACTGTGTTCAACACTTGTGATACAAAGACCCGTAAGTCAGGCCCTTACACTTAGGTTAGTTGCTGATAGTCCAGTTGGGGAGAATGAGAAGAGACCAGTACCCTTCAATGTGCTGAGTGTCTGATGGAGATAAGCATAGAGGGTTATGGGGACACCTAACTTAGCGGTGTGGTGATGCTGTCAGGAGAAGATCCGGAAGCAGGTGAAGGCTGCACTTTCTCTTGGAGGATGAATGGAAGTTAGACAAAGTAAACAAGACACAGAGAGTGTTTAGACCAAGGAAGTAGAGTATTTTAGTGCCAACTTTTTTTTTGTGCCAACTTTTTAACGGTCGTGAGGAGCTCAGCAGCAGTTAGTGAGTGTGAATAGTTAATATATTTTATACATTCTTTTTTTTTTTTTTTGCGGTATGTGGGCCTCTCACTGTTGTGGCCTATCCCGTTGTGGAGCACAGGCTCCGGACGCGCAGGCTCAGCGGCCATGGCTCACGGGCCCAGCCGCTCCACAGCATGTGGGATCCTCCCGGACCGGGGCATGAACCCGTGTCCCCTGCATCGGCAGGTGGACTCTCAACCACTGCACCACCAGGGAAAGCCCTATATTTTATACATTCTGAAGAATGGGATTTCATTTTTAAACTCCCATGAGCTGATTTGTTAAGAATAGTCAGTTTCTTAAAATTAATCTACCTTACTTTTAACATAATATGGAATAATATTGTCAACAGGAATGTGGCATCATATTCTTCAAGTCTTTGGCTTTCATCATCTCAAAACGTCAATTTTCAGAATTACAAATAGAAAAATAAATAAACTTGACATTGAATGATTTTTAATATTATAGGCTATTAGCACTTTTTTAACATGAAGAAATAAATGATTTTTGGTAAACCAGAGATTCTTTTTTTTTTTTTTTTTTTTTTTTTAACCAGAGATTCTTTTTTCCATGATTCACTCGTGTTCTTTCGTTTCTTTTCATCCAGAGTGTCATTCATTAAATAAGAGTATAATGGAAAGTAAATTTCAAATGTTTGCCCAGTATTATTTTGTATAGTCATGTGACCTGGTCATTGAACTTATTTCATGTTTTAAAAGATGTGTCCATTATTCAGAGGGTTGATTTTCTTTCTGTTTAATGCTTTCGCAACCCAGGACAACAGTTCGCAGCCATAACTGTCTGGGATTCCTTAGCCACCAATCTTACTGCTCATATTATTACTCTAGTAACCCTTTTGGTGGGTAATAGGCTGTTCCTTTTCTTATGTAACTTTTATTTAAGAAATAGTTTATGAACTTTTGCTCCATGTGCATGTTGCTTTTGCTTTATGTAAATTGGTACATAAATTTTGATTACTTGCATTTTTATAAATTATGAAGTTTGTTCCTTAAGATTCACGTAGTTGTTCATAAAGTTGAAGTTAAGTTTACAATTCAAGAGAAGACAGTGAGGGTCAGCAACGAAAGGTGTAAGTGAACCTATTTTAGACTTTTGGAAGTTGATGTGTGCTTTGCGTTTTGAAAGTTAAGAGTGATTGATGAACTGATCTACAGCATTGTGGAGAGAACATGATTGTTTATAGTTCTGTCTTCAAGTAGGTCAGCTTTCACCGAAACTGAAGTTGAAAGACTTTTATTATAATTGAGTGTTTGTGCTTGATGTCTGCACTTTTATTTGCCCTGAAGGAGTATCTGTTTAGTATTCTGGTTGTATTGAATCTTATTGTCCTCTGAAAACAACCTGACACGTACCACAGAAGACTAAAGTTCATAAAGAAGTTGTCACAAACTATCTAAATCTTTCAGTTTCCAAAAGTTCTTGTAAGGGAATTCCCTGGCAGTCCAGTGGTTGGGACTCCGTGCTTTCACTACCGAGGGCCCGGGTTCGATCCTTGGTTGGGAAACTAAGATCCCACAGGCCGCTCAGTGCAGCCAGAAAACAAAAGAAACAAACAAACAAACACAAAAACCCACCAAAAACAAAAGTTCTTATAAGATCTATAGGATGGATTACTTTAGAAAAAGGTATTACTTATTTACTTATAAGTAGGGGAAAAACACCCCCAAGTAATTAGATCCTTCATTAATTTAGAATGTTCCCATAAAGCAGAAAGGAAACTTATATTCAAACAAAGAGAACTCTTCTGCATCTTTAGGAAGAGGTTAATACATTTCAGGAAAAACTGTGTTTTCAAAAACTGATTCTGGTTTTGTCAGCAGTTGCCGACGTGTATAACTTTTTATGGCTATCAGATTTCTATATGAAATTTTCTAATGCTTTTAAGTTTAGTTATTAGTATGGGAGACCTGTGGCAGTTAAATCATTTTGTTGGAGAAATAGTTGAAGATATTATACCTTGAAAAGATAAGGAATAAAGTAATGCTTTTCTTGTCACTCCCAAGTCTTAAATTGATTGGGACGTGTTTGCTGTTCTGCAGGTGTAAACTCTGTCACTCCCTGTCAGGTGAACATGGATCATTGTTTCTGTTGATCAGTTTTGAAGGAGAATTTGTATTAGTCATTAGTAGAGTAGCTGGGAAGTTTTTTTTTTTAATTCATATTCTCACCACTCTTTTTGTGCATGTGCAAATGTTCTACATTAATAGAAAATATATTTTTTGTATTAATGTGCCATTTTCTTCATTTTGTCTTTTTCTCTAAATTATCTTACTTGAAATTTTTTTATTAGCAACTCGGAGCAGAAGCCGCACCAATGTTCTGATGGACTTACATATGGACCATGAAGGATCAGCTCAAGAAACCATCCAGGAAGTGCAGCCAGAAGAGGTGTTGGTCATTTCCTTAGGAACAGGTCCCCAGCTTACTCCAGGGATGATGTCAGAAAATGAGGTATGACTGTATTGTTACCCTTAACTTGTAGCTATTAATGTGAAGAACTTCAGATTCTTTTCTTCTCAGTAAAGGTCACTTGCTTCTATAAATCAGTATACATTTAACAAATATTTTTCATTATCTTCAGTGGGTCTGCCATGATACCCCATCAAATGCTCAACTCGCTGTGAACAGTTCTGGAGGTCCTTCACATTAATAAACCTGTGGCACTGTAGTTGATAACCAGATCCATACCAAAAGGAATTCTCCTAATAGTAGTAGAAGAGGCAGGAAGCCAGGAAATTGTGTTATGGAAATTGAAGAGACTTTTCCAGTGACCTGTAGGAAATATTTTATGTTTCTTTTCTTTTTAATGATATAGTAGTGGTATTCCTGCTTTAAAGAGCCAAACAGTATTTAGAAATAATTTCTGTTCTTTGGCTGGTTGGGAAGAAATGGAAGAGATAATTGAAAGGAAAACTAAGTAAAATATTTTAGGGAAATGGGGTTGGGGATATGAGAATCAGTTTTAAGATATTTGTAAACAGAAGAGCTTGGGACAGAAGCAAGAGGAAAGAAGTTTTGACTCTCTAAACATAGGAGCCTCTTGTCATAGATTGTGACCTCTTGAGAAAGAAGCATTTTCTTACCTTCAACAGTGCCTGCTTATTATTCAACAAAGCCTATTCCTGGCCTGGGAAGAAGGGACCAGTTATAGTGGTTGATACAGTGATGATGGTGGTTGATTAAGTGGCGTGACTTGTAGCAAAGAGGACCATCAAAATCCACAACCCTGTCTCCCCACACACATTCAAGGTGAATAAGCTGGCAAAAACTGTCAGAATCAACTTTTTGGGAACTCTAGAATGTAATAAACTTGTGGCAACCAGGGGAAATGCTTAATGAAGAAAAGAACTGCTGCGTTTCAGTAAGAGAGTCTGTGGCATTTTACTCCCCCTGTTACCGTCCCCCGATCCCCCCACCCCAATGGCAGCCTTGAAGACAGCCGCCAGCATTCCTGCGCAGGGAAATATCTAGATTGTGGTATGATCCTTTTGTTTTTCGTTAATTCATACCACTCTCAAGGCCTTTAGATGGATTTTTCCTGAAGATTCATTGCACATTGCTCACTGATGAGTGTGAAGGCTCAAGTTATCTTACAAATACGAAATGTAAAATCTTTATGTCTGCATTTAATTTCAAGCAAATAGGGAAAAGATTCTATTTTTAAATGACCTTTTAAAAGCATCACATTAATAAATAGATGGAGCCATTAGAAAACCTTTAATTTACTTATTTAAATGCGGGGTCAAAACAGAGCCTTAAGGGTTTTCTTTCTTTTTTTTTTGGCTTTGTGTTGTTTTTTCTTTTTAATTGAGGACACTCTTCTTCACATTCCAGCAGCAGCCTAGGAACCCAGTGGTTGTGAGTTCAAGTTCCAGGTGTGCTTAATACATGCTGTGACATCCAGCAAAGCACTCAGTTCTTCATTAAGTTGGAGATACACATACAGAGCTGAGTTATGAGGTTTGTGGGGAGTGAGAAGTAATTGTTATTTGGAAATCATCTAACAGATAGAAAGCTCTGTAAAAAGGCAATCAGCTCTAAGCTAGATGTGGCATAGAAGTCATACTTCGGCTTCTGGTATGGACTTTGTGGCCGTGTGTATGGTGATCAAGTGGAGGTTCTAACTAGACTGATTAATTCTGGTGCCTACAAAATAATTTGTTTACATGTTTTTTTCCTATTAATTAGTTTATTAACTTTTAGAAAAATGCACACAAAATTAATATGTCACTTTACCGTGCCAAATGCTTTATGTGCATCTTTTTATTTAATCCTCAACAACTCCATGGCATATATACTGTTACTATCACCATTTTATAGATGAAGAAGATGAGGCTCAGAGAGCTTAAAATACTTATCCAAGTTTACATAGTTGGCCCATGGCAGAACTGGGAGGACCGGACTGCTGAGTCTGAAGCCTCCAACACCTGCAAACCTAATCACTGCTCATCGATGTCCAGTTGCCTGTTCAGTTGCTGAAACTGGTAGGGTGATGGAAAGACATAGGCTCAGTTCTTCTAACTGGTACACTTTTATCCCAGGGGTACTTAAAAACTTGATTGGAGCCCTATAAATGGGTTTTCAGTTAAAAATGATAATTTAATATTAAGACGAACTTAAATATGCATTTGCCATGGTTTGTTTTCTTATCAATAATCTCTCAGTTGTGATAAACTAATGGCATTTTATTTTTCAGGTCCTAAACATGCAGCTTTCGGATGGAGGACAAGGAGATGTCCCTGTCGATGAAAACAAACTCCACGGTAAACCTGATAAAACCTTGCGCTTTTCCCTCTGCAGTGATAATCTGGAAGGAATATCTGAAGGTGAAGGGTTACTTCATTCAAGGAGTTGTGTGATTCAAGTAATATTTTGTTTTGTGTTCTTTAAAGGAGCCTTAAAAATTACAATTATGCCACCTGTGCCTCTCACTGAGGAGCGTAATGAAGTTCTCCTCTAATGATCTTGAACAGTTGGCTGTAAAGATTGTTTCTTTGAATAAAATTGACATTGCAAGAGACCTTTGGTCATATAAAATGGAGACGATCTAAGTCTGCTTTGAGACTTGAATAATACCAAGTTTTATTTCACTAGTATTAACATATACCAAAGCTTGTAGAGCTCCTTTAGAGGGATATAATGCATGTCTAAATGGAAAAAAATGGACTCACTAGTATTTCAGGGTGTTGTGTATACTGCTAATGTTTTAATGAAGCAGAAAGATACAATGGAAGTAGGATAGGAATAAAAAAAATTAAAAGGCAAGATTGTAAAGTGAGAATATGTCACTCCATGCACTAGAACAAGCTTTTTTAATGAAAAAGTTTCAATTTGACTAACATTTTAAAAAAACATAAATGGTAATAACTTTTCCTTTTTTTCTCACTTTTGAAAACATAAGTAGTGTACATTCATTCTAGAAAATGAAGGAAAAATTGAACCATCTGTGACCTTACCATTCTGTTAATAACAGTTAACATTTTGGTTTATTTATAGCAAAATTAGGCTTAGGCTGTTTTGTAACCTTTTTTTGTTTAACAATATAACAGTAACATTTCCCTTTGTAATTTAGCATTCTTAAATAACATGGTTTTTAATGTCTATTTTCTTTAACTTCAGTTGGGCATTTATCATAATTTAAACATTCTTCTGTGATTACACATGTAGATTGCTTTCACTTTTCAGACATTGTAAGAAGCACTGCAACAAGCGACCTTAGGTGAATTTTTGATTAGTTCCTTAGGATAAATTTCTAAAAGCAGAAATTCTGGCTTAAAGGGCATGTTTATTTATAGGGCTTAACAGCATTAAAAGCACTTTAATCAGTCTTTTTAGTCTCTTATCAAGGCATGAAAAATTACATGGTGGCTCATGACTGTCAAAAAAAGCTCACTCAGTATAAACGTTTCTCTAGGTCCTTCAAATCGTTCTAATTCAGTATCCTCACTAGACCTGGAAGGGGAATCTGTATCAGAACTTGGAGCAGGACCTTCTGGGAGTAATGGAGTTGAAGCTCTACAGCTGTTAGAGCATGAGCAAGGTAAAGTGAGGTTGAATTCAGCTGTTTAAGCAGCAAAGAATTTACCTGGTTGCAGAATAAACAATCCGTTTCCATGTAAGTTGGCTGTGTTCAGTTGATTATATAATGACCATTAAACTTGCATTTACTCATAGTTCCTTCAGGTCTTAAAAATGTGTTTAGTTGGCAATTCCCTGGCGGTCCAGTGGTTAGGACTCAGCAGTTTCACTGCGGTGGCCCAGCATCAGTCCCTGGTTGGGGAACTAAGATCCTGCAAGCCTCGCGGCTCGGACAAAAAAAGAAAGTGTGTTTAGTTGCTAAGTGGATTATTCAGGCTAAAATTACACAGAATAATTAAAATGAATTGCTTGAATTCTGTAATATTTGGTGTTTCAATTCTGTAATATTAAAATTTTAAGGGATACTAAGATAAATACGCAGAGCTCGAGGAACTTAGAATAGGGAGAGAATGGTAACAAATGATTAAAATTATCATAAAAGTGCTTTGGCAGTTCTGAGTGAGAAATACATGTGGTTGAAAGTGTAGGGAAAAGCTTATTGGGAGAAAATAATAACCTCAAAGCCTGGCTGGCATTGCATTGGCTGAAACTAGAGATATTCTAGGTGAAGGAATAGTAGTATAAGCAAGTCAGGCAGGTGGGAAGCCATAGTACTTACTCAGGAACTGTCACGTAGGGTAATAGGGTGAGGTAAGGATGAAAAGTAGATGGATCCCTTTTGTGCTTTAGGAAGATTAACATGAAAAAGTCCTTTGGATTTGTCCATTTACAGATCAGTGGTGGCTTTCACAGGAATGTTGAGGGCAGATGCCCTCAACTGGATTTGAGGCAGTGACTTTAGTGTGTATAAAAATCACCTGGGGAGTTAGGGGGAAAAAAAGGCATTTCCCATGTCTCATTTTTAGAAATCCTGGATCAGTCTATTTTTGGAAAGGAAAAGAGTATTGCCAACTGGGTTATGTGTGGGGTGAATAAAAGTAATGCTATGTTTTTACTGGATCAGTTTGTCACTGTATTATTTAGGATTAAAATTTCTGCAGATAACAGAAACCTAAAATAATATTAGCTTAAGATAGAGAGAATATCACCTCTTTAACAAGCCATCTAGGTGATTCTGATATGGGTGGTTGGCAGTTTACACTCGTGAATACTAGGTTAAGAAGTGAGTGAGGACTTCCCTGGTGGTCCAGTGGTTAAGGCTTCACGTTTTTTTTTGTTTTTCTTTTTTTGGTATGGGTTTATCTGTTAATTATTGCCACAATAATGCTACATAACAAACCACCCCAAAACTTGGTGCCTTAAAACAATAAACATTTATTTTTGCTCTCAAGTCTGTGGGTCAGCCAGGTGGTGGTTCTGATTTGGACTGGGCTCATTCATGCATCTCTCATCATCATGGTTGAGTAGGGAGCTCTGCTAATCTTAGCTGGGGGTCCGTTGGTCACTGGGGAGCTGGCTTATTTAGGATGACCTTTGCTTTGTTCCATGTGGTTCCTCATCCTCCAGCAGACTGGTTTCAGCTTGTCCTCATGAGAGAACAAGGATGAGAGAGAGCAGAGGCTTCTAAGTTCTCTCTTGAGGCCTAACCTCACAACTGGCACACTTCCTCCTTACCTTTTGGACAAAGCAAGGAACCAGGCCTGTGCAAATTCAGAGAAAGGGGAATATATCCCAATTCTTGACCAAAGTCACACTCTAGAGGACAGGGAGACAACTGATTGCATGGATGGCCCCAGTTAATTTACTGGAAGGGGAGGACATATGCAGAACTCAGTTCAGAGAGGGAAAGAGTACATCCTTGAGGGAATAATTCAGTGTTTTAGTACTATGTGCTGAGTGTTAATGTTAAAATATGTAACTTGAAGTTCAAAGACAAAAAGGTCTTTAAAGTTAATATAAAAAATGATAGCTGTGCTACCATTTTTTAAGTGCTTAATTTTGTTTTTGATAGCTACAACCCAGGATAATCTCGATGATAAGCTAAGGAAGTTTGAAATTCGTGACATGATGGGACTGACAGATGATAGGGATATATCAGAAACAGTGAGTGAGACGTGGAGTACAGATGTCTTGGGAAGTGATTTTGACCCTAACATTGATGAAGATCGCTTGCAAGAAATCGCAGGTAACTGCTATTTAATGTCTCTGGAAGATTGCTGTTTATTCATATCCACCCACCCCTGATGGGAGGGAACTTCAGTGCTCTGACAAACATGGTGTGTATGTTAGCAGTAACTGGGAAACTGAGGTAATTGTATGTGACAAGGCATTTGTGTATTTCTTTTTTCTTTACTTAAATATAGGTAGTATTTTATCCTGTCTACATTTAAGTGCCCCTCCCCCTACAAAAAAAGAAAAAACAGTCTTTTGAATCAACTTCTTGTCAATTCTTGTTTGCAGGGCATAGTATATGTTCTTAGTCTATGATTAGCATATTCTTCTTTTGAGACCAAACACCTTGCCCTAACATTAAAATTCTTACAGGTTATAGCCATAAAATCTTTCAGAATAATATGATACTGAGATTCTCTAAAAACCAAATTTACTTCTGGAAGGTTTAATTCAGTTCCAAAGAATGACCAGTTTTTTCTTTTTTTCTTTTTTTATATCAAGTTTATCGAGGTACAATTTACATACGTTAAAAGTTACCCTTTTTAGGATATTGTTCTGTCTGTTCCGAAAGATTCATACAGTCTTGTAATCACCATCTTTATTTTCTTTTTAATTCATGGAACATTTCAAACAAATACAAGAGAGAACAGTATAATGCACACCATGTACCCATCACTCAGCTTCACCAATTACACATACATACATGACCAGTTTTGTTTCATCTCTTCTCCCACCTTGTTATCCTCTACCCCGATTATGTAATCACAGGTTAATCAGGCAGGTTCCAGACATTATTTTATTTGTAATTATTTCATGATGCATCTTTATTTTCTAAATTTTTAAATTTAACTTTTATTTTATATTGGAGTATAGTTGATTTATCAGTACAGTGTTGTCTTAGTTTCAGGGGTATAGCAAAGCGATTCAGTTATATATATATCCATTCTTTTCAGATTCATTCCCCATATAGGTTATTACAGAGCATTGAGCAGAGTTTCCTCTGCTGTACAGTAGATCCCTGTTGACCATCTATTCCATATATGGCAGTGTGCATATGCCAATCCCAAACTCCTAATTTATCCCTCCCCCCATCTTTCCCCCTTGGTAACCATGACGTATCTTTAAAAGGTACCTTTTACCAGTTTTTCCAAAGGTTCTTCATCTACTGAAATAAGATTGTTCTTTTATTAGGTTTAATCAGAAGTAGTGGAGCATTCTGAACTTGAATATTTTTAACACAGGTTTACAATAATGTTTAATCTTTCTATTTGTATTTTTAAGCAGTGCAAATAGATTTCTCAATTGGTTTTGCATTATTTTGTTCCAGATGTCAAAGTACAATAGTATTTTTCCTGGCAGTGAGCTGTATTTGGGCAATAAGGTGTATTTGCAGTTGAATGAGTGCTACAGAGGAGGTGTGTGTTTTCCTGCAAATATATTTTATTGCTCTGAATATGTGGATAATGTGCCAGAAGAAAACATATTTGGCCAGTATAACTTTCTATGGTTAAATGTCTCTGTTTGAGTGTTTTTAATCCCTGAAGGACTAAAATATTAGAGAGATATTAGGGACACGTAAAATTTGCTAAAAAATCAAGGTGAAAGCTAGTTGAAATGACTTGTCCTAATGATCTGTGTTTTCTTGATGGAGACTAAGGTGAAAAGTAGGAAACTGATGAAAAGGAGCTTGTGTTATTGTGACCAAAGTGGGAAATTTATGTTTTTAGTGGTGTTATTGATTGAAATTACTCTTTCCTTGGCTTCTTTCTTGTGAGTAGAGAGATTTTGTTAGCTTAGTGTTTGGCTTTTTTCCATCATCACTGCTCTTTCCCTGAGGACGTTTGTTAACCCTTTACTCCCCACTGGTTATACAGGTGCAGCAGCAGAGAACATGTTAGGCAGTTTACTGTGCCTGCCAGGTTCAGGGTCAGTGCTTCTTGACCCCTGCACTGGTTCTACCATATCAGAGACAACAAGCGAAGCTTGGAGTGTAGAGGTATTGCCAAGTGACTCAGGTTAGTATGCTGTCATTGTTTGCTTTTTGCTTTGCACAGAAGTTTTAAATGTAAGGTATCCTAACTTCCATATTATGTACATTTTGTCAGATATACATTTGACAAGTATGAGGCCATCACATTGCTAAGAATTTCAAATGGAAAATTAGTTTAGGGTATTTTCTGTCCATCAAGAAAAAATGCAGTGTTGGATGGCATAGGCTAAGATGGCAGGTGCTTTCTGACTCTGTTCAGTTATCTTGGAAGCGATCGTTAGTAACTCATTCAGGATTCTATGTGGGACATTGAGTTCAGTATCTCCCACTAACTTATCACAACCACTCTGAGTGGTTGGATGCCTGGTAAGCATGTTTAGATTTGGAGAACTTGACCCAAAGATACCTAATGTATTTTTGAAATGCATTGACATTGAGGCTCTGGAATCCTGAGAATTATTTTGTGCAGGATTATTATAAACATATAAAGTATTTTGTACTTTCTCTTATGTATTGCATTTCTGCTTTTTTTCTGATTATGAATATAAATCCTTGTCATCAACTAAATGTCAACTACCAGAATGCAAATATAAGTAACTATATATCTGAATTACCTTCTTTTTGATCGCTTGGCTCAAGAATAATGAAGCAACCTTGATATGTGTTTTTTAATGTTACCACATTCAGACATGCTAACCTTTACATAAGGAGGCAGTAGGATTAGCTCAGTATTGAACATCCATAGGAGTTAATTTTTAGAAAGTGGTTGATTTAATGCTAAGCTGTTCTGTATTCTCTTGTTTAGTTTACTTGTTAACAAATAGAATACTGTATGAGATTAGTGATCTGGAAGCAGAGTTTTCATCTGTGCACAGTGAACTGGCCTGTATTAGGATGAAAATCACAACCTAGACCTCTTTAACACTTGATCTAACTAACTTTGCTAACTGGCCCAGACTTAAAAGTCTATTTACACTGATTTCATTCATGCCCTTGGTAGCTTTTTTCATCTGGGTTGCAAAAGCTGAAACTGTGATGTGCTAGTAGAATCACTAATGTGACACCTCACTTTTTCTGTTTAGAGGCCCCAGATCTAAAGCAGGAGGAGCGACTGCAAGAACTGGAGAGCTGTTCAGGACTGGGTAGCACATCTGATGATACGGATGTCAGGGAGGTCAGTTCCCGCCCCAGCACACCAGGCCTCAGTGTTGTGTCGGGTATGTCTGGCTTGTTTTAAGGAATAAGGATTTGAAGGTGTGTTCCCACCTCCCCATTTATAAAGTTGATAGCAAAGAGATGTATTTTATTTAAGATCTGAGTAATTTCCAGTAAACTTATTTCTGTGGGACCTGACATCTATGAGAAGTTAATGTGTGCCGTTATAGAGCCTGTCAAAGTAGTTGACAAATGGTCTGTGTGTGTTCCCTCTATAACTCTATCTGTTCTTGGTAACCTCTGCTACTGTATTTAGACATCACATGATAATTCTGATTATGTTGTACAAATCAAGGTAAATATATTTAAGCAATTGTACAATAAAGGATATAATACCAAACAACTCAACATGTAAAGAACTGAGACACAAAAAATGTGAGAATGTATACATTTCTCCAAACTTCACATACTTTTTGTGTAGTTATTTTGTTCTTGCTGTTTATTTTTTACCATTTTTTTTTAAAGGCATAAGTGCAACCTCTGAAGATATTCCCAATAAAATTGAAGACCTGAGATCTGAGTGCAGCTCTGATTTTGGGGGTAAAGATTCTGTCACTAGTCCAGACATGGATGAAGTAACTCATGGTAAGAAGGGGAAATGAGAATGACTTTTAGAAATGATCACATCCATGGCTGAAACTGGCAGCCTTTGACACACTGCTGGTGATAGTATCAACTGTTGCAGCACTTCAGGGTGTAGTTTGGCAATATGTGTGTAAGGCCTTAAAATAAGGTTCACATGCTAAATTTGGTTCAGTTAGCCCACTTCAGGAATCAGTCATAAGGAAACAGTTCATGTATGGAGAAAGTCTTATGCACAAAGATGTTCTTCATAATATTTATATTGGCAGAAAATTAGAACCAACCTAAGAACTGAAAAATAGAATGGCTAAGTGAATTTTGATGTAACCACTTATTAGAACTTATACAGCTATTTATAAAATGCTTTAAAGAATATGAAATAATTTGGAGAAATACCTAGAACATAATACCACTTGGAAATTTTATTTTTAAAGAATTTTATATAGAAGATAATAAAATGTTAAAAAACCTATCCTAAAGAAAGCACTGGAAAGAAGTACCAGAGTGCTAGTAAGTAGTGGTTTTATATATTGGGCACTGGGTTTGAAGTACTTTTTTTGTTTTGTTTCGTTTTTTACGTTTTTGTTTATTCTAAACCAAAGTTTTTTTATCCTCAATGCTATGGACATTTGGGACCAGGTAATTCTTTGTTGTGGGGGCCTGTCCTGTGCATTGTAGGATGTTTAGCAGCCTCTCTGTCCTCTGTCAGAAGCACACCATCCCCCTCCCTCTCGTGCAGTGATGAAAACTAAAAATGTCCCCAGACATTGCCAAATGATCCCTTAGGGGGCAAAATAGCCCCAGCTGAGAACCACTGTTCTAAACCAGCAGTTTTCAAGTGTAGTGTCCATGGACCACTGAGGGCCCTTAAGACATTTCTTGGGGGGTGGGGAGGTATGAGGTCAAAACTGTTTTCACGGTAATAAAAGGTTATTGTCCCTTCTACCATATTGACATTGCAAAGGTGGGTAAATTTGCTGAGACCTTAGCATGAAGCAAGGCAATGGCACCAGACCAGACTAGCAGTCACTGTATTCTTCTCTCACAGTTTAAAAAAACAACAACAAACTTTACTTATGAATGTCTTTGATGAAGCGGTAAAAATTATTTAATGCTATATCTCAACCCTTGAGTACACATCTATCTAATATTGTGAAGGACTAGGAAGTACCCCTAACGCATTTCTGCTGCATTCTGAAATACGATGAAGTGTCTCAAGGAAAAGCACTTATATGATTGAGTTGAGAGCTAACTAAGTAGCTGGTTTTTTTCTTGTTTGTTTTTCATGAAATTCCATTTTTACTTGAAAGAATGACAAACTGTAGTTATTCATACTTGGATATTTGGCAGGCATTTCTTGAAAATTAACAAAATGAGCCTGTCATTTCAAGGAAAACAACTGACAGGACAGAGTTTGTTGCCAATGATAAAATCCAAGCTTACAGATAAAAATTAGAATTTTGGAAAACTCGTGTCTACCTCCACGAGCTTGACAACTTCCTGCTAGTTAAAAACTTTTTGGTGAGATGGGTGGTGATATCAAGAATGTCATTTTTTTTGATGTTACATGATGAAATGTGTCAACATTTGGAAGATCTGCATATCTAATTGAACCAGTATTTTCCAGATGATCAATGTATGATGTTACAAAATCACGCTTGGGTAAAAGATCCATTCAAAGTGCAAGACAGCCCAATTAAATTTTAATTTAACAGAGTACATTAGAGTGATTTGGTTTCAGATTCCAAATGGTAGCTAATCTTTAAAAAACTACTACAAAAAAAAAAAAAAAAACAAAAAAACTACTACTTAGCAAGATTTGGTAGAGTATCAAAGAATAATATCCACAATTTTCTGAAAAGGCTGTTAAAATATTGTCTCTTTTCTACCTGCGTATCTTTGTGAGATCAGCTTTTCTTTATATATACTTTAACCAAAACAACATGTGCAACAGATTGAAAGCAGAAGCAGGTATGAGGATCTAGCTGTGTTCTATAAAGTTATACATTGAAGGAACTTGCAAAAATTTAGAAGTGTCACTCTTCTGGCTTATTATTTTGGAAAATATAATTATTTAAAAGGGTTATTTGTGTTAACCATTTAATAAGTATATTTAAATGAATTAACATAAAATTTTAATATAAAATTTATTAAATGTTTAAAATTTTTATTTATATATTCTTTTCAGTTTTAATTTCTAATATGGTAAATATCATTAGATATAACCAACATAAGTATGCTTTTAGGGTCAACAAATTTTAAGAATGTAAAAGTGTCCTAAGACCAAAATTTTGAGAACTGATATTCTAAACTATCTTTCATAATGATACACTATTTCTAATTTTTTAAAATGAAGGTAATTATAAGACACAGAACAAAAGGAAAATCAAATGGCAAAATAGTACTATTATTCATTATCAAAAAAGAGCTCGGACTCAAAAAGTTTAGAGGAATGGTTTCTTTTATATATTTGTAAGTTTTAGTCTCTGCATATTTTAATATCTCTGATTTTGGTTGTTTATAGACATATGCTTAGAGGAGTCATCTTTTACTCTGTAGTTTTAAAATATTGTACTTTAGCAGTTCAAGTTTGTGTTGTAGTATAATGTAGTATTACTCATTTTTTAAATAAATTTATTTATTAATTAATTTATTTATTGGCTGCGTTGGGTCTTCGTTGCTGTGCGAGGGCTTTCTCTAGTTGCGGCGAGCAGGGGCTACTCTTCGATGCGGTGTGCAGGCTTCTCGTTGCAGTGGCTTCTCGTTGCGGAACACAGGCTCTAGGCACGCAGGCTTCAGTACTTGTGGCACGCGGGCTCAGTAGTTGTGGCGCATGGGCTTAGTTGCTCCACAGCATGTGGGATCTTCCCAGACCAGGGCTCGAACCCGTGTCCCCTGCATTGGTAGGGGGATTCTTAACCACTGCACCACCAGGGAAGTCCCGTATTACTCATTTTTGTTATGAGTTCTCTTATAAATTGTCTTTTGCTGAAAGCAATATTAGAATTTCAAATTTTACAACTTTTTATTTATACTCCTCCTATAGGTAGTATTGCCCCTATTTTTATAGGTGGAGGGAAGGTGAGATTCAGGGAACTTGTGACATTCTAAAAATTTTGATGATTTACGTCTTCTGGCTCTGCTCTTTGCATTCACCATAGTACAGTTTGGCCATTAGAAGTAATAGGCAGTGGATGCTAGACTACTTAAATGTAATTAAAATCCATGTAAATATGTAGATAAAAACATAAAATGAATTTGAGGTAAGCAGAATATGCTATTTATTAGATCATGTTTTTTCTGATATGCCCCTCAAGTTGTAATTGGTCAAAAAGGAAGACTGTGGAAGAGAACCTTTTCATAGTGTTGAAACTCCAACTGAGTCATGAGTTCTGACTTGGTCACACAGTTTGCCCATCTCTTTTAGGTGCCCACCAGCTGACCTCTCCTCCTTCTCAGTCAGAGTCTCTCCTTGCCATGTTTGATCCACTGTCTTCACATGAAGGTAAAGTAGTCAAATGAACTTTTTGACTCTTGTTTTATCATGGACAGAAGAACAAAACCAAAACCCTTTGTTCATGCCTTTGTTGGACTTTGTTGTGTCTCAGCTGCAGACTTTTTTTCTGTGTTCCAGGGGCTTCTGCTGTAGTAAGGCCAAAGGTTCACTATGCCAGGCCATCGCATCCACCACCAGATCCCCCAATCCTGGAAGGAGCTGCAGGAGGAAACGAGGCCAGGTTGCCAAACTTCGGTTCCCATGTCTTAACTCCAGCTGAGATGGAGGCATTTAAGCAAAGGCATTCTTACCCTGAGAGATTAGTTCGCAGCAGGAGCTCTGATATAGTGTCTTCTGTCCGGCGACCTATGAGTGACCCCAGCTGGAACCGACGTCCAGGGAATGAAGAGCGAGAACTCCCCCAAGCCGCAGCCATTGGTGCTACTTCTTTGGTGGCTGCACCTCATTCATCATCTTCATCCCCGAGTAAGGACTCCTCAAGAGGAGAGGTATGGGACGCAGGCCTTGTAGAAAAACTTGCTAATTATGGTCAGCTTTAGTGTTCCATCTGCCTAGTTCTCTTGATACCTGAAATTAGTGTGGAATATATAAATCTACGATGAAGGGTGGACAGTAGTCATGATTAAAGGTGATTTGTCAATCCTATATGTCCATGACCGTAACCCATTAAAAAGCCTTTACTTTGGTTTTGTAATAATGTATCTTGCATTTTTATAATACTTTTAACTTTCCTCCAAGCAATTTCGTATCTCATTTAAACCTCACAGTTTCCTTCAGAAATGGTTAGAGGAAGTACTTTTTTTCTTTTTTTTCCAGTGCGTTACTATTTTTAATTTTGAAACAATCACAGAGTTACTAAAAAGTTGGAAGTAGATACAAAGAACCTCCCCCGCAACCATGTGGGAGTAAGTTGCCAACCTGATGCTCCAATGCTCCATCACCTATGAATACTTTAGTGTAAGTTTCCTACAAGCAAGCACCTTCCCCTACACATCATAGTACAACCATCAACATCAGGAAATTAAAATTCATACATTAATAATAATGTATCAGCGCTTCCCTGGTGGCACAGTGGTTGAGAGTCCGCCTGCCGCTGCAGGGGACATGGGTTTGTGCCCCGGTCCGGGAGGATTCCACATGCTGTGGAGTGGCTGGGCCCGTGAGCCATGGCCGCTGAGCCTGCGTGTCCGGAGTCTGTGCTCCGCAGCGGGAGGGGCCGCAGCAGTGAGAGGCCTGCGTACCGCAAAAAAAAATAAATTAAAAAAAAATAATGTATCAATATATTAATGATAATTTTCATACCCCATTCATGTGTCTCCTGTTGTCCCAGTAACATTCTTTATAGTGAAAGGATCCCATTCAAAATCACATCTTGTATTTAGTTGTTATGTCTTTTTAGGCTTTTTTTCTTTCTTTTTGGCTGCGTTGGGTCTTCGTTGTCACACGCAGGCTTTCTCTAGTTGCAGCGAGTGGGGGCTTCTCTTTGTTGTGGAGCACGGGCTCTAGGTGCATGCACAGGCTTCAGTAGTTGTGGCATGCGGCCTCAGTAGTTGTGGCTCGCGGGCCCTAGAGCGCAGGCTTGGTAGTTGTGGCGCATGGGTTTAGTTGCTCCGTGGCATGTGGGATCTTCTTGGACCAGGGCTCGAACCTATGTCCCCTGCACTGGCAGGTGGATTCTTAACCACTGCACCACCAGGGAAGTCCCTTTAGTCTCTTTCAGTCTAGGACATTTCCTCAGTTTCTCCTTGACTTTCACGACCTTTATACTCTTTTTAAAAAATTAATTAATTAATTAATTTATTTATTTTTGGCTGCATTGGGTCTTCATTGCTGTGCGTGGGCTTTCTCTAGTTGTAGTGAGTGGGGGCTACTCTTCATTGTGGTGCACAGGCTTCTCGTTGTGGTGGCTTCTCTTGTCGCGGAGCACGGGCTCTAGGCGCGCAGGCTTCAGTAGTTGCAGCATGCGGGCTTAGTCGTTGTGGTGCACGGGCTTAGTTGCTCTGCGGCATGTGGGATCTTCCTGGACCAGGGCTCGAACCCGTGTCCCCTGCATTGGTAGGCGGATTCTTAACCACTGCGCCACCAGGGAAGTCCCTATAGTCTTGAAAGTTACAGGCGTTATTTTCTAGAGTGTCCCTCAGTTTGGGTCTGCTTGGTATTTTCTCATGAATAGATTCGGGTTATTCATCTTAGGCAGGAATATCACTAAAGTGACACTGTGTTCATTTCACTGCATGCTACCAGGTAGCACACAATTTAAATTTGTCCCACTACTCTGGTGCTCACTTGGATCATTTGATGAAGGTGTTGTCTGCCAGGCTTCACTACTGTAAGTTACTCTTTTCCCCTTTGTAATTAATAAGTATTTCTGGGAGGAGAGAGGCCGTTGAAAATATGTAAATATCCTGTTCCTTCTCAAATTTTAAATTTATCCACTTATTAATCATATCTATGGTCTTATGATTTTCTATTTTTAGTCAATGGGTTTGTTACGGCCATTTATTTTGAAGCCCAGTTGTCCCTGATTTGGCCAATGGTCACCCCTTCAAGCTGGCTCCTGTGTTCTTTCAACATTTGGGTATCTTTCTTTGAGTCTCTCTCTGCTTTCTGGATCAAAACTTTATAAGCTTGTATTGTGTCTGCTTTAGTCCTGGAATCAGCCATTTCTCCAAGGAGCCCTTGTTCCTTTTAGTAGAAAATGGTTTTTAGAAATGAGGATCTGGCTGTTAGGTGTGCTCTTTGCTGTAGGGGTGTAGCTGCTCCCAGGACCTCTCAGTTGACAGAGCTAGGGAGAGAGAGAGTGTGTGTGTGTATGTGTGTGTGTGTACATGCACATTAACGTGTATTTATTTCTATATCTTTCTCTTTATATGTATAGAACCATTTCCAGTCTAAAAACAATAGAATTCATTTCATCTTCCTTCCATTCCATATTTGCAGTTCCCTTCTCCAGCAGTGAGAAACCTGCTTTCATTATTCTTCATGTATGTACTCATTTGATCAGTCCCCCTGTATGTAATCAATATCCCGTCCCCACTGCTAAACCCTCCCTGGATGCCATTCCTCTGCTTAGATTCTGATATCCCATTCACATGGATGCCCTTAGAGAAGGTATTTTTAGTTCCAGTTTTGTAGATGAAAAAACAGAAATAAAATGATTTATCTAAAGTCACATGATAGGTTAGTACAGGAATTACAGTTCTGCCTTTTGACATGTGTCTTAATAATAACTCATTATAATTGGTGATCAAAACCTGAACTTTGAAGTTGGTCAGATCTAGGTTTGAGTCCTGGCTGTGCCCCATACAGTCTGTATAACTTTGGGAAGATGAGGAGATAACCTTCTTTAGCCTCATATTTCTCATCTATAAAAAGGGCTTAATAACAGTATTTATCTCTTAAGGCTACTGTGAAGTTTAAATGAGATAATATATGTCCTTACATTCAGTGTTTGGCACACAGTACATACATAGTTTTATTATTAATATTACTGCTACCATCTCTACTACCCCTCTAGATTTTATGTGCATTGCATTTATTCATCCCATATGAGTATTTATTGAGTGCCTACTCTATGCTAGACTCTGTATTAAGCTTTTGGTTTACTGACAGTAATGAGATAGTGCCTACCCTCAAGTGATCCATCATAGTCTGGTGCTTGAAAGGTATACATCCCTGTTCCAGAAGTTGCCTGTTACAACAATAAGAACAGTTTTGCTTTGAAGAAAAACTAGTGGTTTTTGTATTTCACAGACTAACTAAATCCTTTTCATAGTAATTTATCCTGCTGTCCAACTGCAAATAAAGCATCAAACTTTTTCTACAGACTGAAGAACGCAAAGATAGCGATGATGAGAAATCAGACAGGAACAGACCTTGGTGGAGAAAGCGTTTTGTTTCTGCCATGCCCAAAGGTAATTTTATAAAATATCAGAATGTGATATCAGCAACGAGAAGTAAAGCCCCAAAATCTCTTTCAGAGAGCCAAAATCTGACCTCCTCCGTGAGGCCTGTGGGGCCTCAGTTTCTTGCTGTTTTGAGGGTATGGAAAATGATTTCACTCAGGTGAATGCCAAGGTACAGCTTTGGAAGTGACAGTTCCTGTTCTTTGCAGGAAGTGGCAGCGGTTTCATAAATGAAAGGCAGGCAGGTCACGGTTGTTTAAATATCATATACCATTGAAGTTAAATATACAGGACTTTTGACATACGTATTGCTAATAATTATTTCAGGAAAAAGGGATGCTTTTAGTAAACAAACATTGAAAATTTATCCTTTACATTCCTGGAATAAACTTAAGCTTCTTATGTTTATGTTCATTGAGAATGATAATACCCTGAATATCAGTGTTTATTCTGGAATGCAGTTGTGTAGAATTGTTTGCTTTTCTTGTGAATAGCCTGACATCATACCAGTAGGTACTGAAATTTGAGTTGGCAAAAGCATCTCTTCCAGGAAGGAGAGATCATGCAGGATTAGAGGGAAGGGCTTCTTCCAAAGGCCTCTTCTCGGCTCTGTGATGCTCAGGAGCCGCGGAGCACCGCTTTCACGCCAGACTCAGCCCACTTTAGGAGGAGAGACTGAGGCTCAGAGCTTTGAATGTGTTGTGTTTTGAGCAGAGGTTAAGAGGCAGTGGTTTTGATTCAGTCCCAATAGATTCCTGTTAAATCATTCTTCCTGTGGCAGATGACCCCAGAGCAGATTCTGGAAGCTTCTTTAAGCACCTTCAATGCTATTTTAAGAATGATTATCAGTTGACACTCGGGATTTCTTAGCTTTTAAACTTTTCACCTTCCTTCCACTTAGAAATGTTGGCACACCAGTTAACTCCAGAATGACTGCTGTCTTCCGAGTAGAGCAGTATGTTATATGTCACACTACTGACTTTATTTAATTTCCAGCTCCTATACCATTTAGAAAGAAAGAAAAACAAGAAAAAGACAAAGATGATCTGGGGCCTGACAGATTCTCAACACTCACAGGTTTGTAGACCCATGGACTTCCTGGCTCCTTCATTCCCAGAGCACATATTTCATAACACTTTTTCTTGGGTGCCATAAGCGTTGCCTTCTTAGAAGAGTGTGTCTGTGTGTGTACAGTGGGGAGTATGTTCTTCATAGCTCTGTGGTTTCCAGTTGGCGGCCACAGTGAATCTCAGTGCGCTCTTCCTGCAGACCGCCACCACCATCATCATCCTCATTACCATAACTTCCGTTTATGATGAGGCCCCTGATCCTGAGCCTCTAGGCCTACCCTAGAACCCGACATTTTAGTGGGATGATGACACACAGTGCCTTTTAGGAAAGTGTGGTGATGGTTTTAGTGCTATGCATGCCATATCTTTGGATCATTGACTGAATAGTTTCCTTTAATGTTGATCGTAGAATTCTAAATTTATTTCCATCTATAGTTCTTGATTATTCAGGATCATTGTGAAATTCTATTTTACCTAATCACTTCCTTTTTTCGTGATAAGTGTTCGAACAATCTCGTAAATTTATAAACTTTACCAATTTTTTACAGCTTGAATCATTTTAACATTGCCATCTGACCCAAGGAAAATACAACTAGGGGTTGGGTTCTTACCTCATTCAGCATTTGTATTTTTGCAGCTTCTTTTTGGCATATTATGAATGAACACCCTAAAATGAAAAACTATGAGAGGTAGTGTTGATGACCCAACCTTGAGTTTGATAGCTGTATACTGTCTCCAGTGACTGAAGAACGTCTAGAGGGAAATTAATTTCTCACCTCTCTTTTTCTTGTCTTGATTTTAAATTATGTTATCCTACTAAGGTAAAATGAAGACTTTTATTTAAAAATGGGATAGGTTTCAAAAGAACATCCTCCTCAAAGAGCTCAGTGTAGTACAGGTAGAATCCCATTTCAGTGCATAGTTATTGTCATGTCTAGTTCTAAAATAAATGTAGACGTTTCCATGTCCTAGTGTACATCCCTGTTTATTTGATGCGGTGACTTGCCTGGAGTAAAGGGTTTTAAACAGCAGGAGCTGTGCTTTCAGGCCAGGTTCCCTGCTGAGAGCAGTCAAACCTATCTCATTCAGTCAACAAATGCTTGTTGAACATCTGACTCATGCCAGGCACTGTGCTAAGTGTGGTAGGTGTTCAGTCAAATCACACATGACTCTTGTTCTTTAGGGACTTACAGCCTTATTGAGAAGCAGTGGAAAGGCATCCTTTCGGCAAGATTTTTATGTTTTCTTACCATGCTCCTGGCTTTAGAACACCACCACCATTCACAGAGTAGAATGCTCTTAATAAAATCTCAGGTTTTCAAAATGTTGAATTAATAACTTTGGAGAAGTTATAAATTATTTTTTTACTCATGTCTTTAGGCAATACATTTTTCTTAGTCCTTGGTGCCTAAACTGTAAGCTAGGTAGAGTAAGTTTTTTTCCATAAAATATTTCACTTTGTTTGTGTTTGAGTCAAGCAGTTTAGCTTCCCTACTGGTGCAGAAATTTCTACCCACTCCTAATTAATGACCAAAAGAAAAGTATCACTAAGTCAATTTTTTAAAATGTTATGAGAGGGAATTTCTTAACAGTCTGTCCATAATCTCGCCGCCTTAATTTTCTTTTTTTCATGTTCTCTCCCAATCTTTCCTTATCTATACGTGGCTTTTCATGACGAAATCAGAGTGTGTATGTAACTTTGTATTCTTTTACCACATGTTATTTCATAAACCCTGTCCCAATTTCTGCTTGACATAGTTGGTTTTTTAATAATTTTTATTGGCTCTGAGATCATCTGTCATTATTTTATTGCGGTGTGAACATTCTCTTGCTTTTTGATATTTAAATTGTATCCATTTTTTTTTACTATGAAAATACTGTTCACAGCTTTGTATATATAACATTTTTTGTCTATTTTAATTGTCCTCAGATAAAATTTTTAAGAACGGTGTTACAGAAATAAAAGTTATAAACAACGTTATTGCTTTCAGTATGTTTAACCGATTTTTAGAGCCCTCAACAGCACTCAAAACCAATAGCAAGAAAAAGATTTTGTAATGATAAAGGTTTCATCAGTTTACATTTTGAAGAAGATCAGATTTTATTAGGACTCTATTATCATGCATTCAAACATCATTGTAGCAGAAAGATTATATTATTTTGGAAATCGTTTCTCCCTACAGTTTACCACAATTTTACGGAGACATGAACACTATTTTTTTCATGGAAACAAAAGAAGAGCCTATGAGCATACTACTTAACCTCTTCTACCTTGATTTCTTCTTCTTAAAAATGGGGGTGATAGTAGTACCTCCATGTAGGGTTGTTGCGATGATTAATTGAGATCATTCATATAAGGTGTTTAGCACAGTTCCTGGCATGTGGTACATGCTCAATAAATGTTATCTGCTGTTAATATTAGCTGCTATTAACACGTACACATATATAAATTCTAGTGATTTTTATCTGTTTTAAGACTTTTTAACAAATGGGATTCTACCAGAATGTAGACATTACCTGCTTGGCCTAGATCTGTCTCAGGAGTTTGCATTTCACTATGGAACTATATTTTGTCCCATAGATCTGTAGCACTTCTTTGCTTTGTTAACTGTTAATTAGTGACTCTGCCATCTGACTCCAAGAAAACATTTTGATGTGCTGATTTTGCTGCCCGGATAGTGGGCCAGTCAGTAACCAGTGCTGCACCTGTGATTGTTATAAACTTTTTCTCTGTGCACCCCAGGTACAATTCCAGCACTCCTCAACAGTGTCTAGATTCTCTAGGAGTGCCTCTGACACCATTGCACGTACAGAAGTGCTCTAAATCCAGCAGCTGTACTGTCATAGTGAGATTTAGTAAGATAGAATATGAATATCTGAAGTTTCCAAATGTGGTGTAGTGAGAGAAATTCATGAAGGAAGAGTGGAGGAAGACATTTTAAAAGTATTATTTAAAAGGCTTTAATTTGAATTTGGAGTACTTTTTTTCCTCCTTTAGCATAGAGATGTCTGAATAAATGAAGTCTGCATATAAAAGTGCAGTGTTGGAAGTTCTGGTAGCATGAATTGATAATAACAGTGATTTGAGTGTAAACACTTTAGAAACCCGTCATCCATTCAGTCTGCACTGAACTTTTTGACACTGTCGTGCAGAATTCTGACGATGATGAGAAAGTGGAGTAATCCTCCCAATTTCGTGCTTTGGCAAGGCTCTCAGACCTAGAAATGGGATGAGTAGGCAGCTGCATGGTGCCTCTTATAACATTGAGATATGTGCTCTTTTTAAGTCTTACCTCCTAATCCGCCTTTGGGATTATGCTACTGGTGTCGTACTAACATCAGAGTGGGTGAAAATCAAGGGGAGCTAATTCTCTCCCTCTCCTTTCCCCTTCAGATGACCCGAGCCCTAGACTCAGTGCACAAACTCAGGTTGCTGAGGATATTCTGGACAAATACAGGAATGCCATTAAACGAACCAGTCCCAGTGAAGGAGCACTGGCAAACTACGAAAGTGCAGGTGATAATCGTGATAAAGAATGGAATAGTAACCTTCGTTTCACAGTGATAAAGGTGGTCTGAATTAAAAGTAACCTTGTAATAGCTGCTTTTGAAGAGTTGTCAGAAAAATATGGTACAATTCCCAAGATAAATTAGAGTATCTCTGGAAGAATCTCTGATAAAGTGAGTTGACTCAGGGCGGGATTCATAGGGAGCCTGAGAGGAGAACTTCCTACATTTAAAAAAAAATTTATATTTATTTTGGTTGTGCCGGGTCTTAGTCACGGCACAAGGGATCTTTGTTGCAGCACGTGGACTTCTGAGTTGCGGCATACGGTCTCTTAGTTGCAGCATGCGGGATCTAGTTCCCCAACCAGGGATCGAATCTGGCCTCCCAGAGTCTTACCCACCGGACGACCAGGGAAGTCCCATCCTACACCTTTTTTTTTGTTTTTGCAAAGTTTTAAAATAACAAAGAAGTTGAAGGAATAGTACAGTGAAGGTCTATATTCCATCTGCCTAGACTTATCAATTGTTGACATTTTGCCACATTTTCTATATTTTTTTTTTCCTGAGGCATTTGAAACTATCTCCTAAGAATAAAGATATTTTTTCTACGTAGACACAGTATCTTTATTACACTAAGGAACTTTTATTTCTTTTGATTTTATACATGCATGTATTAACTAAATTGATTCATTAAAAACATAAAAACAACTGTGGGAACCACAGGTCTGTCCTGGCTGCACTTGTGAGTTCGTACCCAGCTCATTCTCAGGCAGTGGGAGCAGCCCTGGTAATGAGGTCCGGAGACCTCAGTGCAGCCTGGCCAAGGGGTTCACAGCCAGCTGTTTTCTGACTGGGCAGGATTCCATGTCTGTAAAATGAGGGTGTTACGTGAAATGATTTTTTTTTTTTTTTGCGGTACGCGGGCCTCTCTCGCTGTTGTGGCCTCTCCCGTTGTGGAGCACAGGCTCCGGATGCGTAGGCTTAGCGGCCGTGGCTCACGGGCCCAGCCGCTCCGCGACATGTGGGATCCTCCCGGACCGGGGCACGAACCCGTGTCCCCCGCATCGGCAGGCGGACTCTCAACCACTGCGCCACCAGGGAAGCCCTGATATGATTTTTGAGGCCCCTTTTAGTTCTGTGGTTCAGTGATCGTGATTACAGAGTATTATCCTTATTAAGTTAATAAAGACTTTCATTGTTTTAGATTAGGATTCAGATAAGAAGTAAAACTATTTTCAACAACTGCTCTTTTGATATATTATCATTGCTATCAATAATTTAGTTAAGTGTTTGAAGTTCCTTTTTCCTTTTTCTTTCAAAGAACTCTTGTTGGAAGGCACAAGTTAATTTATTGTTGAGTTGTTCTGAATACCTACCAGTGCCAGAATGTTCCAGATTAACCTGCTTATCCTTTTGGGGGGCTGGGTTTTGTTTAGAAGTTATGGGTGATGGTGAAAGTGCGCACGATTCGCCTCGTGACGAAACCCTGCAAAACATCTCAGCTGATGATCTCCCAGATTCCGCGAGCCAAGCCGCTCACCCTCAGGATTCAGCTTTCTCTTACAGGTATTTCTTTTATAGGATTTAGGACCTTTGGGTTTGAGCTTTTCATCACCATTGCAGTCACTTCAAGTCAGGTGTTTCATTGAGGCACTTAATAAGTGTGTAAAGCAGAGAGGTAAGAATGAAATACTATTCACTAAGAAGACTTTGCTTCCCTTGTGGATGTCATACATCAAAGGCTTTAATTCAGGGATTGAAAACAAAAACAAGAAAACCTCATATGCTCACAGGGGCCACATAAGTAATTTTATTTATTTATTTATTTATTTATGGCTGCGTTGGGTCTTTGTTGCTGCGCGTGTGCTTTCTCTAGTTACGGCGAGCGGGGGCTACTCTTCGTTGCGGTGCGCGGGCTTCTCATTGCGGTGGCTTCTCTTGTTGCGGAGCACGGGCTCTAGGCTCACAGGCTTCAAGTAGTTGTGGCTCGAGGGCTCTAGAGTGCAGGCTCAGTAGTTGTGGCACGTGGGCTTAGTTGCTCCACAGCATGTGGGATCTTCCCGGACCAGGGCTTGAACCCGTGTCCCCTGCATTGGCAGGTGGATTCTTAACCGCTGTGCCACCAGGGAAGCCCCACATGAGTAATTTAAATGGAACAGTGGCAGTGCCTGTGCCTGGGCAGAATTCCCAGCTCTGTGTGTGAGAGGTGCTAGGGCAGGACTGAAGTAGAAGGAGGGTCCACTGCAGAGTTGTTGAATGACCCACTGTCCCCAGTAAGCCTCCCAGTTTGGCATTCTCCTCATTACCTGTGCAGGTCTCTCCATTTCTAACAGGGCTTGAGAAAGAAAATGACTTTAGGAACCTGAAAAATTTGCTTTCGTTTCACAGGGAACCGGTGTTTTTCCAGACACGGATTATCACTTTTAAAGCACTAATCATCCGTCCATCTCTCTGTTTTTATCTATGACCTTGCCTCTGTCTTTCTTTCTCTGTTTTTAAACTTTTTATTTTAGAAATATTCAAGTATGTACAGAAACGGAAGAGTCCAGTGATGTGCCTGTCACCCAGACTTAACAGTTACTAATACGTGGCCCATGTTGTTTCATGTTTACCTCCTCCCCCAATTAATTTAAAGCAGACTCTAAGCAGCATATCATTTTATTTTATTTATTTACTTTTATTGAGATATAGTTGATATATAACATTATATAAGTTTCAGGGGTACAACACAGTGATTCACAATTTTTAAAGATTTAAATTTTTATTTTCCAGCCATGACTTTACTGTTACATAGATTCGGAGTCTCTGCAAAGTAGGCAAATATTACATTTGTTTGGGTTGATTTGTAAGTTACTCGTTTTAGAGGAAGCAAACCAATAAGGAAGGACTCAGAACTAGTCAGATGAGGTGGACAAGTGATAATCCTGCAGGAGGAGCAAACTCTGGCTTGTTCTCGGAGATGTTTTGACTCCTTTTTTTGGATGGCAGCCTTGGACGCTTTGGAGAAGCTCTGGTCCACGCCCTACATTCCCCTCCCAGTATGAAGGGCTGCCCTGCTGTGGAGGGTGACGCCTTACCGAAGGGTGCTCTGCCTGGTGGTGGCAGGTGGTTCAGTGGCGGAAGTTGAAAAGAAGCAGGTTTTGGCTCAACACAGAGTTTCAAGCAGCAAGGCAACAGAAAGGGCTTCTTGTCGGGGGTCGGCTTGTCTTGTGGCAGGATCAACATTCCTCAAGAGATGTGGTAGAAGGCTTCCTAAATGTGGGTGGTGAGATGGATCTGATGACTTCTGCTGACTCCCTCCCAGCCTGGGCGTAATCCAGCCTCGACTGTCCTCGTAGTGCTTAGCGTAGAACTCAGCGTATGTTAGGAGGTCAAAAAGGGTTTGTTTGATTCTGGTGACTTTACCGAATGGTCCTTGCCCAGAGCACTTTTGCAGCCTTGCTTCTCAGGTAACTAGAAAGCCCACTCCTTAAGTGAGGTGTCAGTTAAGTTGAAAATTATCTTTTATTTATGACCACTTGAAACATTTGAGTCCTGACGTGGTAGCCTATTGATTTGTATAGTAAATATGATAATAGTTCATGAAATATGACCATATGTGAACAAAGAAATTAATGTATCTTCAACTCATCCTTCAGAGATGCAAAAAAGAAACTGAGGCTCGCTCTTTGTTCTGCGGATTCTGTTGCTTTCCCAGTGCTAACCCATTCAACAAGGAATGGTTTACCAGACCATACAGACCCAGAAGGTAAGTTGCTGCCTGATAGTTTATTTTTTCCTATATTTATACGTTGAACCATATGAATTGCCAGTATTCAACTGTATTTAAACTATACAGCAGGGCTTCCCTGGTGGCGCAGTGGTTAGGAATCCACCTGCCAGTGCAGGGGACACGGGTTCAAGCCCTGGTCCGGGAAGATCCCTCATGCCGCGGAGCAACTAAGCCCGTGTGCCACAACTACTGAGCCTGTGCTCTAGAGCCCACGAGCCACAACTACTGAGTCCGTGAGCCACAACTACTGAAGCCCACGCACCTAGAGTCCATGCTCCGCAACAAGAGAAGCCACCACAATGAGAAGCCCTAGCACCGCAATGAAGAGTAGCCCCCACTCACCACAACTAGAGAGTGCCCGCACTCAGCAACGAAGACCCAACATAGCCAAAAATAAATAAATAAAATAATAAATTTATTAAAAAAATAAACTACAGCAGTTCTGTACTGTTCAATGTAATACATTTATATTAGCTATCAGTTAAGGGCACTTTGATTATTGATGGCTCATTAAAATGTTCTCTGATTGATACTGCTTAGTTCTACTGATACAAGCGTAATTGACATCCCAAAGGCTGAGGGATGACCTTTAGCTTATGAAAAGCCTGTGGAAATTCTCAACAATAACAGAATTTTTATTTTTTTATTTAGACAATGAAATTGTCTGCTTCCTAAAAGTTCAAATAGCTGAAGCAATTAATTTACAAGATAAAAACTTAATGGCTCAACTTCAAGAAACAATGCGTTGTGTGTGCCGCTTTGATAACAGGACTTGTAGGAAACTACTGGCTTCTATCGCTGAGGACTATAGGTAATTATACCCCACATGTTTCACTTATACACCTCTTTTCAGCTGCAGGTATTTTCTTCTCAGTCCTTATTTCAGAAATGAATCTAGGCTCACCACAAAGTGCTTGGCTATGTTTACCTGGATGTAGATTTTCAAAGAATGCATTTGGCTATTTAGTCTGGAAATGTAGTTATAAATGAGCAGCTCTTCCTAACACAGAGTGCACTTTACTTCAGCTTTGCCCCGCCTTTAGCGGAGGGGACACCAGGATAACTAGGATATCATTTCCCTTTTTTAGAGGGATAGAAAAGACTGCTTCCTTGGACCAGGGAAGCAGGTGTAAGTCTTGGAATCACTACCCTTTGTCTGTTGCCAGTCCCTTGCTGACATTAAAATGTAGTTGAGAAGCTTAGGAAGTAAAGAGACTTAGGGAATGGGTGCTCTAATGATTGCTACGTTTAGACTATAAGCAAATAATTAGTGGTATGTTTAATGATCTAGCAGTATATTAATCTGTATTTTGTTGTCATTTTAGTCATTGTAGCAGTCAACTTCCTGTTAAGTATGAGGTTCTACCAGCATGGAGACTGCTCCAAAATAGCAGACCAACGATGCAAAGGGACTTAGTGATGTTTAGGGAATTAAGGGGCTAAGTGTTCAGCCCAGTAGATGATGTTCTTGACACACATGCAGAAGAGTTCTGTTTCTTTCTTTTTTTTTAATTGATTTACAATGTTATATTAGTTTCAGGTGTACAACATAGTGATTCGCTTTTTTTTACCGATTATACTCCACTTAAAGTTGTTATAAAACATTGGTTCTGTTCCCTGTGCTGTACATTACATCCTTGCATCTGGTTCTGTTTCTTGACCTGGAGCATAATTAGTCCTCAGGATGGTTGTCTGCAGCCTGACATGCTAATTTGTAAAACCAAAGTCTTCGGAGTAGTTTTTTCATTTAAGGGAAAATCAGGACTCTTAGTCTCCGAAGAAAGTGTGCACCGTGTATGTCTGATGTCCTGCAGAGCCTATTTCCTTTTAGGAAAAGGGCCCCCTATATTGCTTACCTCACTCGTTGTCGACAAGGACTGCAGACCACGCAGGCTCACCTGGAAAGGCTACTGCAAAGGGTTTTGCGGGACAAAGAGGTGGCCAATCGATACTTCACCACTGTCTGTGTGAGGTTGCTGCTTGAGAGCAAAGAAAAGAAGATCAGGGAATTCATTCAAGGTAACTAGAGACCTTTAGGTTAAGCTGTATGTTATTGGGAAGATTTGGCAATTTTTCTTTTGCTGCTTTTTTTGAGTACCTACCTGTCTAAGAGAAGTTCCTTAAATTAGCAATTATTTCTTAGTTATTAAACCTTGATGTCAAACCAATAAATTCCATGTTTATCCTGGATTGAATTTGGGAGAGGGCTTCCCTGGTGGCGCAGGGGTTGAGAGTCCGCCTGCCGATGCAGGGGACACGGGCTCGTGCCCCGGTCCGGGAAGATCCCACATGCCGCGGAGTGGCTGGGCCCGTGAGCCATGGCCGCTGAGCCTGCGCGTCCGGAGGCTGTGCTCCACAACGGGAGAGGCCACAACAGT
Organism: Phocoena sinus; assembly: GCF_008692025.1. Lineage (NCBI taxonomy): Eukaryota > Metazoa > Chordata > Mammalia > Artiodactyla > Phocoenidae > Phocoena > Phocoena sinus. Next base: position 10,130,013 of record NC_045768.1, on the reverse strand, counting down.
GAGAGGCCCGCGTACTGCAAAAAAAAAAAAGAATTCTAATAATTTCCTATTTGAAATTATTCAAATACTGTATTTTAAAGATTATTATTTTGCATTGGAGACTTTCAGAAACTCACGGCAGCTGATGATAAAACTGCTCAGGTGGAAGATTTTCTGCAGTTCCTTTATGGCGCCATGGCCCAGGATGTCATATGGCAGAATGCGAGTGAGGAGCAGCTTCAGGATGCCCAGCTCGCCATTGAGCGAAGTGTGATGAATCGGATCTTCAAACTTGCCTTCTACCCTAATCAGGACGGGGACATACTCCGTGACCAGTGAGTGCTTCTAAGTGTAACGGCCTGTGTTGGACTAAGTAGGAATATACCAGCCAACCCCATTATTTTAGACAAGCTATACGTGAGACTTAGTGTCTGAGTAGTGAAGGAAAAAATACATGTTACCTTTTTTCACCTATCAGAGTTATCAGAAAGAATGAAAATACTCTGTTTTCAGAGATGTGGGGAATCAGGCTGGAGGGTGTATAAATTGGTACGGCCTTTGTGGAAGGCACTGCTGTTTACTCTGTCTCAGCTGTTCTTCCCTTCTTTCTTCTACGTACTCTTATCCTTCAGATCTTCACTCAGACATCACTTCCTCGGGGAAACGTTTCCTGGCCTTTCTGACTAGGTTAAATGCCCTGTCAGCCCTCCCTCAGGCCTGAATACCTTCCTTTAGCACTTGCCACAGTTGCGGTTTTACATTTGTTGGAGGCATGGTTTCTCAAGCTGGCACTACTGACATTTTGGGCCAGATAATTCTTTGGAGTGGGAGGCTGTCCTGTGCATTGTAGGACATTTATCAGCATCCCTGGCCTCTACATGCTACAGGCCAGTAGTACCCTGCCAGGTGTGAGAACCAAGGGTGTCTCCAGACATTGCCAGATGTCCCTTGGGGGCAGAATCGCCCCTGTTCCTGGCCACTGGTTTGTGTGATCGATTGATGAAAGCCTGTATCCCCCACTGGATTGTTCCCTCTGTGAGAGCAGCAGCATAGTGCTTTCATTCATCACTCCATCAGGGCATCCAGCACGGTGCGTGACTTCTGTTATAATATATGCTTATTATTTGTTTGGAATGAAAAGTTATATATTTGAAAATCAAAATATCTGGAACTGTATGGTATATGAATTATATCTCAATAAAGCCTATTCTTAAAAGTAAACCTAAAAAAATTAATCTTGAAAAAAAAAATCTGGAATGATAACAGTGGTTATTTTGGGGTAATGAGGCTATGGATGACTTAGCTTTTTTTTTTCCTCTTCTGCATTTTCTTGACCACTGCTTTACGATGCTGTTTCTGCCCCAAGCATGTTGAGATGGCCACCGTGCCCCCCAGCAGTGACACGGGCTCTCTCTGTGGGCGACTCTCAAGGGCCCATGTAATAGGATGGGGCATTGGTTGTTTCCATAAGATTTTTTTTTTCATGGAAATTTTACAATATTGTATGTACATTTGAGAAAGTTCACTTTCCTGTGGGTGGGTTAGGCTTATTCCAACCTGCCTCTCTCGCTTGTTCATAGTCTCAGAGGCTTTTTACCCCTCCCCAAGTTTCTGTGTGGAATTTGCCAAATGGGCCCTGTTTTCTTTCCAGAGCACCAGTTTTTGGCTTCCACAGTGGGATGAGGAATGGGGACATTCAAACTGTACTTACTGAAAAGAGCACCTTTGAAGCAGTTCTTCCTACCCTCTCTTCCGTGGTGTTTTTGTAGGTTTGTAGAGTGGAGAGTTAATCCTGTGTTCTGGAAAGAACACTCGAAGTCAGGAAAGCTGGGTTTAGTCTCTGCTCCCTCCTAACCACTGTGTGGCCTTAGGCAAATCCTTCTCCTTTTTTTTTTTTTTTTTGCGGTACGCGGCCTCTGCCGCGGAGCACAGGCTCTGGTCACACAGGCTCAGCGGCCATGGCTCACGGGCCCAGCCGCCCCCTGGCACGTGGGATCCTCCCGGACCGGGGCACGAACCCGCATCCCCCGCATCGGCAGGCGGACTCCCAACCACTGCACCACCAGGGAAGCCCCCTTCTCCTTTTTAAGCCTAGTTATTGTCATCTCTGAAATGAGAGGTGGAGTGTCCTCAGAGTCCCTTGTCTAAGCATCTCTGATCTTTGGTTTCTGACCCCTGATCCCTCTACTTCCTCTTGGCCTATTTACCAATTAGTTGTCCAATTAGCTTCTAGGCTAAGGGCTCCTCTGCTTTCTCCCTTGGAATGCTGTCCTAGTCCAGGAAAGGAGGGCTTCTCTACTCTTCTCCCTGCATCCCCTTGGCTCACTCAGCATTTCTAAGCAGATCCTAAATAGGAGATTTTTTTTTTTTGACAAGACAGAGTACTTACAGCTAAGAGATAGTCTCAACTGTATTTGTAATCTGTATCTAGAAGTAAGTTTAAAACGTTTTAAATGTTTTGAAAAACATCAATTATGACTATCGGTGTACCTTATTTTCTGAAATATATATTTACTTATGTATTTTTTGGGGTTTTCAGAGTTCTTCATGAACATATTCAGAGATTGTCTAAAGTAGTGACTGCAAATCACAGAGCTCTTCAGATACCAGAGGTAATACAGGTTTATATAGTGTGGGTGGTATTATTGAATTAAAAATTGCTTGGTATACCATGTGCATCTTACCAGTTTTTCAAGGGAGCAGAATGTAATAAGTTGTACAACACCACTTGCACTAGGTGCAACTTGGTCTAACTGTAAAGTTCTCAAAGGTCCTTCCACGGATTAAAATTCCCTGGCCTGGGAAGGGACCTTAGTAGTGGAGAGGAGGGAGGGCCAGCATGGAGGAGCCCCTGCCCTGACACCAGCCCCTGCAGGCGGGTCTTCCTGTCCATAGCTCTGCTCCTTCTGGGGCAGCGGTGCTCTGCACCGATGGTTTTATAGTCACGTTTCTGCAGGAAGGTCCCATATGAAGAAGGGATCCGGTGGTACTTCAAAGAGTGTGAAAACTACTGTCCAGGAGAGGGAATTGAATCTCAATGTGACCTCAAAATTACCTTTTAGTTATTGATATTAGCATTTTTATCTGTCATACAACTCTTACAAAATCTGAAAATAGGAACATTTTAGGTATACGAGTTTTCTGGTTGTTTTATTAAAATCCAAACATGAAGGGGACTTCCCTGGCAGTCCAGTGGTTAAGACTCTGTGCTCCCAATGCAGTGGGCACGGGTTCATCCCTGATCAGGAAACTAAAATCCTGCATGCTGCATGGCGTGGCCAAAAAATAATAATAATAAAATCCAAACATAAATTGGCATAAAATTTTTAATTGTCTTCGATTTCTAGAACTACGGCAACAAAGGTACATATTAATTTTTAAAGTATCTTAAAAGTAGCTTGTTTGTGCTTTTGGAATCAGCTACAATACAGAGATAAGTTCCATTCTAGCTCTTTAAGAAAGATAAATGTTTGAAATTTTATGAGTTCTAGGTTCTGCGTTATCATATGCCTCTATTAATATATATCTGGGTGGTTTTTTTGTGGGGGGCCACGCCCGGGACTTGCGGGATCTTAGTTCCCCAACCAGGGATCTCACTGCCCAGGCCCGTGGCAGTGAGAGCAAAGAGTCCTAACCAATGGACTGCCAGGGAATTCCCCTGGGTGGTTTTATCTTAAAATGCAAAGCAAATAATTTAAAAGTTTAAAAGTTAAGCTTCACTCCTAAGCGGGAGGACGGGGAGGAATCGCGATTTGGTTTTACTGGAAAAAGGGAAAGGCAACAGCCTTACCCTTCGGCCTCCTGATGTGGAGGTCGCTCTGTTCGCTGCATGTAGTTGCCGTTTGATCCAAGATCTGTCTAACTAGCTCTGTGTTGTCTCACTTAGGTTTATCTTCGGGAGGCACCGTGGCCATCTGCACAGTCAGAAATCAGGACAATAAGTGCTTACAAGACGCCCCGGGACAAAGTGCAGTGCATCCTGAGAATGTGCTCCACGATCATGAACCTCCTGAGCCTGGCCAACGAGGACTCCGTCCCAGGAGCAGATGACTTCGTCCCTGTTTTGGTTTTTGTGTTGATAAAGGTGGGTCCCTCACTACTGTTAGTGAGAATAGTTTATTTGGTGTCCTGAGTCAGGTGGTGCAGATGTCACCAGATGTTAGAGACTTTGGCTCTTTTACAAGTTTCAAGCTCTGTGTTACCCAGAAAGGAAGTATCTAATGTCAAGTTTTGTTCTGTCCAGAAGTTAGGATTTTCAAAAGAAATGAGGGGAGGACTAGATTGCTAGAACGTTTTCAGCTTTTAAAGCAGTGCCTGAAGGTCTTGGTTGGAACTCAGTAGATAATTACTGAACGAAAGAATGAATGAGGGCAAGTTCTTTTTATCATGTTTGTTTTTTTAAGTAAATTTATTTATTTGTTTTTGGCTGCGTTGGGTTTTTGTTGCTGCACGTGGGCTTTCTCTAGTTGTGTCGAGTGGGGGCTACTCTTTGTTGCAGTGCGTGGGCTTCTCATTGCGGTGGCTTCTCTTGTTGCGGAGCACGGGCTATAGGCATGCAGGCTCAGTTGCTCCAAGGCATGTGGGATCTTCCCGGACCAGGGCTTGAGCCTGTGTCCCCTGCATTGGCAAGCAGGTTCTTAACCACTGCGCCACCAGGGAAGCCCTTATCATGTTTTTACCATCTTCTTTCTCATTGAATTCTTCATAGTACTTATCACATAAACTACTACATTTACCAATCATCTTTCTCCTCTTTTAGCCTCATATTTTGTAATTGTACCTTTTTTTTTTTTTTTTTTGCGGTACGCGGGCTTCTCACCGTTGTGGCCTCTCCCGTTGCGGAGCACAGGCTCCGGATGCACAGGCTCAGCGTCCATGGCTCACGGGCCCAGTCGCTTTGCGGCATGTGGGATCTTCCCGGACCGGGGCACAAACCTGTGTCCCCTGCATTGGCAGGCGGACTCTCAACCACTGCGCCACCAGGGAAGCCCTACCATATTATTTTTAAAAGTACTGACATTTCTTTTCTTTTTTTGACTTTAAAGTTGCAACATTTAAACGGTTTATTTTGAACATTTTGGTCGGGGGGTGGGGAACCATATGGTTTGGGTGCACACAACCACCAAATAACTGCATCACCCATGTGTTCCAGTCAGCTCAGCCCTCTGTTGCTGTCTAAAGTATGTTTGACATATAGCTTACTAATTCTTAATGTTTGCAGTATTTCTGCAACCTGAACTCTTATCTCAGAGTCAGAACCTGTAGGATCAATGTGTGATCAGCCTTCATAACTTTTCCTGTTGCCCATTGCTCCGCTCTCTTCCACAGGTGATGTATTTAGTCTCTAGGCAGAGCCAGTTTAAGCTCCTTTGAAGGAGCAGGGCTTAGCCTGTCTTCCTAACTTAATACACTGTGTCCTTTCTCTCCACATGAAGGTGAAAAAGCAGGAAATGTTCTGTGTTACCTCTTGCAGCAGAGGACATACTCTCTTTTTAAGTCGTGTCCCCCCCCCCCCCCCCCCCCCCCCCCGCAGCTGATTCTAGCTGGACTTAACTAACCAGATATAACTCAATTTGCCTACAGCATTTCTTTCCTTATCTAACATTCTGAAATCCTGGGATGTTGAGTAAATCCACTGGGATTAGTTCAGCCTCTTTAAGGACCAGGGAGGTCAAGTGCTTTGTTAGGATAGAAAGCTCTAGATAGTTCAGCTAGGATTAGAACCTGAGTAGCCTTTCCAGTACTGTTGCTACTCATAGTAGCTAGGGTTTACAGATTAGTTCCAGACAGGATTTGGGGGATTTTTTTCAAAAAGACTGGTATCTTTCTCTCTTTTTCTTTTTTTTTTTGGCTGCGCCGTGCAGCATGTGGGATGTGGGATCTTAGTTCCCTAACCAGGGATCGAACATGTGCCCCCTGCAGTGGAAACATGGAAAAAAGACTAGTATCTCTCTCCACAGAAAAACATTTGAAGATGTTACTGTAAATTATATTTGCAGAGCTATACAGCTGAGTAATTGACTTTTTTATTTTTCACTTCTCTAGGCAAATCCACCCTGTTTGCTGTCCACTGTTCAGTACATCAGTAGCTTTTATGCCAGCTGTCTGTCTGGAGAGGAGTCTTATTGGTGGATGCAGTTCACAGCAGCAGTGGAATTCATTAAGACTATCGATGACCGAAAGTAACCAAGACCAAGGCCCACCAAGGCAGCAGACTGTTAGGGGGGCACACGGATCTCTTCGAAAATGTACCAGCTGCTTTGAAGGCTGAAGATTGTTTTTGTATAATATTGTACAGTGTTGAGACCTTTTAAAACAGATCTTTACTAAACAGATTAATGAGCTAACAAGCAGGTTCTCTTTTCTTTGGGCTCTTTTCCTTTCTGAGTTGCATATTTCATTAATTTCTTGTCCCCAAGTAGAGACTAGTACTGCAAAAAGGGACCACATTTTTCAGGTATTTTGAAATACTGAAAAACAAAACAGAATCTCCTAGAAAATTCCTAGATTTCCGTTTATGGATACCCATTGTTTCTTTTCATTAAAAAAAAAAAAAAAAGAGAGAGAATAGTACACCTCTTTTAAGGTGCTGTCTAATCTTATATGCATCTAATGGAAGGAAAATACCAGTTGCACTGAGGATTATAATAGTGGTGACATTAGTGGCATTATCTATAAATATACTCACCTAAATTGAAAAGCTAAGAAGTAAATGTAAATATAATATATATTTATATTTGATGTAATATGGACATCTTCAGATTCTAATAAACAAGGAATATTGCTGATAGTAGGTTGTCATGTACCCTCTTGTGAAATGGTTTCCTTGACAAAATTTAAGCTGAGCTTAAAAGCAAAAGGCGAACAAATACACAGAAGTATTTATTAAAGTGTAATACAGTTTATTGAACTTTCTAGGTGTGGAATTTGATGCACAGGGCTGCCTTTGATGAAGGGTATAGAAATCACTGAGTACATCACTTAGACATTTCTCACCATGGATGTCTTTGAGCCCGCAGTAGGAGATAGACTCTTTAATTGCCATACATTACATACAAAGGAACAGTAGATATCTAATACGTTCTTGTGGTACTTCTCATCTGAAATGCTAAATATAGTATAGAAACCCCCAACAGAACTCCTTACAAACCTTTAACTGTAATATATTTTTGATGATGATTCACATTGAATGCACATACCAGGAATTCAGTGAATGTCACTTTATTAAAAACTAATTTGTATTGTCCGCTCTAGTGATACAAGTTTTACTAGTGATAAACTATTTTAATCAACCATACTATTCTTATGGGAAGAAGAATCTATTTTGGCAGGTTTCTGTGCCTTTGTTTCCCTCTTCTGAACAAAAGTATGCGTTTCTGTATTTTGGTTTGATTGTATGTTGATAATTAATCAGGAATGGGTTTTGGTGTCTGAGAAACTGGCCAAGGAAGCCCACCAAAGCTTCAAGCACATAGGTCATCACTGACTGGTTACACTTTTTATGTTTCCTAAACATGTTTAGCTTCTTTTATAAAACTTGGTCCCCTACTTTGAGTCTCTTGTTGCTGGCAGCATTTCCAGGCATTTTTAAGGGAACTGTGGCCAACAGCCTTGAGCAGATGGGTACAGAGGCTGTCTCCTCCCTCTCTCCAGGAACTGTGTGCTCCGTTGTTCCTAGAGAAGCTGGGTTTTCTTTATGCCTCGACCTCTTCTTGTTCCTTTATTCTAAAATGCTGAGGTAACAAGTTGCATAGGAGTGTAGGATGTGGTTTCTGCCTTTTAGGGGGAGATCAAAATTAAAGTAGTACTAAAAAAATGTCCTGTGAATGTTGGATCAAGAAATCTCTGTTGAGTCATGTACTTCATGGGCTGTAACTGTCAAGCTTGTCTAGGTCTTAGAAGTCAAATCCCATCATAAATACTTGACAAACTGTCTGTATCACTATTTCTAAGGCCTAGGGGGAGTTTAGCATTTGATTCAATAAATGTTAAGTCAATAGAAGACTTGGAATAGTTGAAATTCATTGTTTTGGGATTTAACTCATAGGTCAATGAGAGATTTCTCTCCCCCATGATGGTTACTAAATCTAGTCCATGTTGTCACTGTGGAAATAAATGTGAAGATGTGGACATTGCACAGGGCTCTTTCCTGTGGCAGAGAAGATGGTGAGTTTGGGGTGGTGGGTTTGTATTTTGTGGAGGCAGGAGATTGGACTCTGCAGTGGGCTGGAGATTGGGCTTGAGACAGTGTTGAGGGTAGGACCCCAGGGATTTGGCATCAGAGTTACACCTGAGGCATGTGGTGGCAGAGAAGCACAGCCCAGCTGTCTAAGCTGTTTTCCTCTGGAAACCTGTCAGGAGTAAGGACCACTTCAGCATCGACCATCACTGGTTTAATTTCATGACAGCGTTTATTACAGTGTTGATTTCTGAGTTTAGGAATTGGTAACTTTCTGCATGGTGGTGGTGGGGTGTGAGATAGGGAGTAATTTGATTTTGCTCTTTCAGGAAAGAGGAATAGTTGTTCTTTAGATGTTTCTTATCACACTTCCTCCCGGTACATAGTTTATATGAAGGATTGTGCAAAAGTATAAAATCACATATAGGAAACATTCGGTAGCCACCGATTATTACATGGAATTTACAAAGGTAATAAATGTTAAATGTTCACTGAAATCTTGTGGAATTGTGTAATGAAAAATCAGTTTATATTTTTTATTAATACTCTGCTTCTGGAGACAAGTAATAGAAATACAGATTGAAGATTGTCCTTGTAAAATTATTATTTTTTAAATCTAGTAAACATTTTGTTTTCTTTCTCTACTTTAGGTCAAATCTCAGCCACAGTTAGTGATTTCTCCTGCTTTTTCTTTTTAAAAACCTGCTTAGGAAAGCCTTTTTTATACAGATATGAAATCGCTGTAAGAGGATTAGGCTTCGTGAAGGGTCGAAAATAGATGTGGATGTGATGCATGGTTTTTCTTTCCCTGTTGTGTCCTGGAAGCCTTTAATGTAGACTTTCAACATACATGTTCCTGAGATGCATAAGTGAGAGAACAAAAACCCGCGCCAGACCGTGAGGAGGCCACGTTCTGGCCACGAGAAGCTGTAGCTGACTGCGTGCCCGTCGGCACCGTTTCCCCATTGCCTACCATGGGAATTACATGGGCCAAGTGAAGGTCGATGTTGTGAAGTTGTAACACTTCCTCTCTCTGATGAGATTGAGTGTGAAAAAGGAAAGTAGGAAACACTTGCTCAGAATTGTTAATGGATTGCGTAGCAGTGATAGAAACGTTAGTGGACTCAGCTTCCTCCATTTATGTGTGTCCTAGACTTTCTCTTCCCTCCCCATTCCTGCTTTATTTCTTAAGGAAAAGTCTGCCCTGTTTTTAGTTCTTTTAACTCTAGTAAGTTTATCCTATGTGTAATGGCCATACTTTGGGGGGCGGGAGGGTGGGAATCAGAAACAGTCTTGAAGCTCAAAGAATTTTCTGTGAGTAGATGAATAGTGATGAGCTATTTGAGATACTTTGAATGCCAAAATGCTTGAGAATGTTGCCAGATTAATAATCATTTAATATATTTTAGAGTGTAGGTTACCCAAGGAGTGAGGGTGACCGGGAATAGCTTTATTACTCTTGAGAATACTTGGAGAAAGGAAGATGCAGTTTGCTTCAGCATCAAGGTGGGTGCGGTTGAGCTGTGGGGTCACCACGGAGCCGTGTGTCCTACAGGCCTGTGCTCTGCGCAGGTTAACTGCACGAGAGAGGAAGTCCTCTACGCTTGGTTAATGGCAGACAGTGTGGGCAGGGGCCGCACGCCTTAAGAATTCACCTCTGCTGAGTTGATATCCTGTCTTGTCTACTGTATTCTTGTGCTTCACCTGTATTCAATAGCTCTGTACTGCCTCCTCTCGAAACTGATAAAACCTTATATAAGCCTCAGTTAACGAGCTTGCACCATCTTGTATATGTACAGGAAACCCATCATGTCTCCTAATGTGGTTACTCATGTATGATATCGTGTAAAATTGATTAAAAAAGGGAGAGCAGTTGAATTCATTGGGTTTTATGTTTCCATCATCTATTTTGTATTCAGAAGCGTTTCTGAAAATTTCTTTGACTTCTCAGATATTACTGATGCTCTCCAAGAATTCACATCTGTCTTTTTCATCTGAACATCTAAGGGTATTTGTGAAGTGCAGTACAGGAAGGAATTAGAATCATCCAGCAGTTCCTGAAGAGATGGTGAACGTTTACTCTTTTAAGCCGGTTCCCGTCTGACCCCTGTATCTGGTAGCTGTCATCAGCCCTAGTTCTGAGCGCAGAAGTTCTGATCACGGTGGTCACGAAGCCTTTATTAATCTCAGCTGAGGGGAGTTTCTGTTAGCCAAGGAGCCCTTGTATCGGAGGCAAGCTCACTCCACTCGCTGGTGGAAAGGCGCTTTCCCCATATTGATTGCACTTCATTTGGAAGGGAACACTTAAAAATTGGATTAGGGCTCAGTTTTCATTCAGCCTGTTCAGTATTAAATTTAATACTGTGACTTGCCTAGAACTGAAAATAGAATTCAACATTTCTTGCCAACTTGGAATTACCTGTGTCACCTGGACTCCTGTTATATTTGTGCCCACTCAACACTCTAAGTAGCTGGCTCTGCAGCTTTTCCCAGAGGATGCAGAGCTAGTGATGGTGTTTAGCTAGGCCTCCCTGCAGTGCTGCCTGGAATATGTGAAATCAGGACGGAAGCTCCTTCTGGCTGTAATGTGTCTTCTACCTAGAGATTTAAGTATTCATTGAAAAGCTTTTGCTTCAGTCGTTTCATTCCAGAAGAATCCTACTCCATCTTCTTAGGGTATCAAAATGCAGTACATAGACTTTTAAAAAAATTGATCGAAGAGGCTGGAAAATCTCTGGTTGTGGGGATCCAGCAAACATCTTTCACATTTTGTGCTAAAATGGAAAAAGCTCTCAGTTCCCAGTCACCGAACCTGCTGTAGACAGTGCACATGAAAACCATGGTAATCTTACCTCTGTAAACTAGGAATTCAGCATATTGCTGGCCAAAAACATTAAATTTTATGCTCCTGTGAAAAAAAGTATCCAGTGTGATTTTTTAAAATAGAACATTTCATTTCAGCTCCCCTTAGCCCTCCTAGTTTGTAGTTTTGACAAAACTTTTGTTACCAAGGCTGTTGGTTAATATACATAACTGCTGATGTGTCATATCAATAATTCCTGGTGAATTCAGTCAAGGGAGCTATCTGATCTGACTCACTCTGACCAAATGGATTATAACCTTTGGGGGTGGCACCCAAAACAGGTCCATTATTAAGTGCCCTAGGGAGTTCTAGAAGCCAATGTTTTCCAGACTTCACTGTTGAGAATCAGCTGGTACTCTTGTTGGTAAATCAGAACCCATAGGGGATGGGACAGGAATCTTTCAACAAGTACTCCAGGTGACTTATTCTCACGGAAGTTTAAGGAGCACCGTGAGTCAGCATTTCACAAAGTATGGACCAGTGGACCACCTGCACCATCCACCTGGGGATGATAAACTGCCAACGCATTATCCCACCCCAGGCCCATTGAATCAATTTTGGGAGAAAAGCCTGGGAAAAAAATCTGCATGCCTAGCAAACTCCCCTTCTGACTCTCACTAAAATTTGTGATCTGTGAAAAAGGTGTTCAATTGCTAAAGGCTTAGTTAGCTCCATGTCCCTAAGGGGTCTGAGGGAGGAAGTCCCTTTTAAAGGATAAAGGACCTGGCATCCAGTCCATATCCTTTAATGACAGGTGTTTTTTTTAAATTTGCTTAAATCTAAGTATTATCTGTATTGATAATCTGTCTGGTTATGTAAAAAGTTTCTTTCCCAAACCTCAAACTGCTAAACATCTGATGACCCTGGTGTTCAAATTTCTGGATGAAAACTTATTTGTCTAATCTTCCTCATTGTTTTAGCTTTTAACGTGGCTGTTTCATTTCTGTTGTGTTTAGTTTCCATTCATAAGTGGTGTCCCATGTAAAATAACAGCATTGGTTCCGGCAGCCTCTGGCCTCCAAGTGGACTTTTGCCCCCAAAGGGCAGCCTGGCCTGCCCCCTGCTGACAGTGAGAGAACCTGTAAGCAGCGAGCATCCCCTCCTATTTCTGGTCCCCTCAGTCGCTATGTGGGTTCCAACTCCTCCCTCTTGCCTGCTCACTTTAATCAGTAACAATCCCTGTTTTCCTTGTTGTGGCTGTGATGGTGACAGTTGAGGCTGAGTCTGCTGCAGCTTATGGGTAGCAAGCTGGGAACGAGCCAGCCTGGTGGGGAGGAAAACTGGAAGGAGGTGCGTGCATAAGAAAATAACAGGCGATAGGAAGGGGAGGTGCTAAGGCCATCCTCCTAGCACAGTGTCACAGTGATGCCCAGAAACACCTCCTCCACAGCAAAGCTGGGCCACACCAATGGGACTAGAGAAATGTTTTCCTTTTCTGGATCACTCTTGCCACTTATTGGAAAGCCACAGGTTTCAAGTGGTATGTGGTTGTAATACCAGGTCCAGGGGCCTGAAGACGGTTCTGATCTTAGATCTGCCACTAGCCAGGTCTAAGGCAAGTGAAAACCTCTTTGAGGGGCTTTTTCTGAGTTGGGCTTTATTACCTTAGTGATCCTGGACATCCAGTCTTGGTGAATATATATGTATATATGTACATATACATATGGATGTATGAATATGTATATATATGCATATATGTATGTGTATACCTGTGTATATATACACACACGTGTATATGTGTGTGTATATATATATATACACACACACACACACATATATATGGTTTTGAAATATTTCTCCCATGCTAGCATTTAACTGAGGGATGTAGTAAACTGCAGTGACACTGCACAAGTTGCCAGAAGGACCATGGGTGTTTGGAAGCCCTGATGGAAGAGGCTGCCCAGTGAGCTGACTCAGGGAGGGACTTCAGGCTCCAGCCAGTGAACACAAATTTAGGCACCAAGCTTCTTTCTAATCTGGTTTAATGAACTTGAATCAGGACTGATTTTTTTTTACATCTTTATTAGAGTATAATTGCTTTACAATGGTGTGTTAGTTTCTACTTTGTAACAAAGTGAATCAGTTATACATATACATATGTTCCCATATCTCTTCCCTCTTGCGTCTCCCTCCCTCCCACCCTCCCTATCCCACCCCTCCAGGCGGTCACAGAGCACCGAGCTGATCTTCCTGTGCTATGCGGCTGCTTCCCACTAGCTATCTGCCTTACATTTGGTAGTGTATATATGTCCAAACCTCTCTCTCTCGCTTTGTCACAGCTTACCCTTCCCCCTCCCCATATCCTCAAGTCCATTCTCTAGTAGGTCTGTGTCTTTATTCCTGTCTTACCCCTAGGTTCTTCATGACATTATACCCTGAGAAAACCATAATTCAAAAAGAGTCATGTACCAAAATGTTCACTGCAGCTCTATTTACAATAGCCCGGAGAGGGAAACAACCTAAGTGTCCATCATCGGATGAATGGACAAAGAAGATGCGGCACATATATACAATGGAATATGACTCAGCCATAAAAAGAAGCGAAATTGAGCTATTGGTAGTGAGGTGGATGGACCTAGAGTCTGTCATACAGAGTGAAGTCAGAAAGAGAAAGACAAATACCATATGCTAACACATATATATGGAATTTAAGAAAAAGAGAAAGGACTGATGTATTACGGGTGACAAGACACAGGCCGGGTAACCTGGAGTAGCACCCCTCCCCGACAGCAGCCAGCGGGACACAGGGGCAGCACTGGCTCTGCCTCGATATCCCAGGAACACACGAAACACCTGTGAGCACAGAAACCACTCCACCTGTTTTTAACTAAAAGGTTCCCTTGTGCGCTTAAGTCTGTGCTGCTGTGATCATGAATAAAAAAACAGTGACACAGTTTCTGAAACTTCCCTGTATATTGTTGACTGAAAAAAAGAAACCACAGCATGAGAGCTGTGAGTCCAGTTTTGTTTGGGGACTTACTAAGGAGATAGCTCTCAAATAGCTCTGAGGAACTGCTCTGAAGAGTAAGGGCAAGGTCAGTATATGTATGATTTTGGTGGAGGGGGTACGTGCAATCAAGCACACATCTCGGTAGAAGGTTGCCGCTAGTCAGGAAAAGCGAATGTCTCCATCAATGATTTTAGTGCTTTTCTAGGTATGAGAAGATGCAAGAAATTGGGTTCATAAACTTTTCTCCTGAAACTACCTGAAGGCCTGTTCTGCCAGTTTTCCCAGAGCACAGAGCACCTCATTCCTGATCTCCACCCTGAAATCCTTTCAGGGCTGTGTTGAAGGTCAGCGACTGCAGTGGCTAGTGACCTAATTATAGAACCAGATGGTGAGTGACTTTTTAGTTGTCAGTACCCTTCTGGATTTGGATATTTCAATCCATAAATGCCCTACCCCATCCCGCTTCTCCTGTTCCTCACTGCCCCCAATCCCTGGATCGCTCACGCCCCCTGGAGAGTCTACTGAGGAAGCATCTCCAGTGTGCTCACTACCACAGCTTTTTCTCACCTCCATTATCACAATGACCCCCTGACTGGTTTCCATGCCTCCCTTCCCCCACCCCTTCCTCCTAGAGTTAGTCAAGTCTGACCAGATTCCTCTTCTGCCCAAAAGCTTTTCCTTCCTATTTAGTTTCCAATCTGGATTTTCATCCTTATGCCTCTGTCCCTTCTTCCCCTCCAGCTCCACTCTTACCCCTCAAACCTCTCATCTTTACCCCAAAGTAAATCATGCTTTGCCTGCATCAGCTACAAATTGGCACTTGCCGTCTGCCTCTACAAGGATCAAATTATGAGCCGCTGCAGCTGCTGACCTTCAACACCACCTGAAAGGAGTTCAGGGTGGAGGTCAGAAATGAGGCACTCTGTGCTCTGGGAAAAAACTGGCAGAACAGGTCTTCAGATAGTTAGATATTTTCAGGAGATGATTTTATGAGCCCAATTCTTGTATCTCCTCGTATCTAGAAAAGCACTAAAATCCTTCCTGGTGACGTCTGCTCGTGACTAGTAGTAACCTTCACTAGAGACTAGCAGAAACCTGCAAAAAATATGTGCCTGACTGCATTCACTCCCCCTTCACCAAAATCACATATATACTGACCTTCCCCCGTACATCTGTGGAGCAGTTTCTCAGAGCTATCTGAAATGCTGTCTCCCGGGCCATGGTCCTCATTTTGCCCCAAATAAAACTTAACTCACAACTCTCACGTTGTGCTTTTTTTTTTTTTCCGGTTGACACCTGCCTCTGAGCCTCCGCCTTTGCTGACTCCTCTGGTTCCAACACTCTCCCTAACTACCTTCTCCTCCAGCCTCCAATGGCTCCCTGGGGAGGAAGACTCCCCAGATTCCACCATCCTTCCCGTTCTCTCCAAGTGGGCTCATCCCCTCTACACTTCTCTACAACGTAGTGCTCTCTCTGGAGCCTGTGCTCTCTTTGGGGACGTCCTACTCCAAATGGCAGGTGTCCCCAAATGTCTGCAGACGGGGGTGGGTGAGAAGCCAGACAGTAGCCCTTGGATCAAGGATTCCGCTCTCTTTTCCTCCCCAATTCGGCCCCTGCCGGGACAGGGGCTCTCCCTCCCCTACCTTCATGTGGTCCGGGGCCGGGAGCTCTTCATGTCCTCAGGGAAGAAGACTCTGCGCCCCAAGGCCTCCATCTCCACCGGGGAGTTGGAGGTGGGTGCAGCCTCGCGGCGGCCCCTCCCCGCCGCTCGCGCGTGTGTCCAGCCCGGGCTCCCTCCCGCGGGCCGCCGCCCGGCTGGGACCACGCACCCCCCGTGGGAGAGGACGGGTCACCGAGGTGGTCCCTGCCCAGACCCGAGCTGGATAAAGAGCGCGGCAGCCAGCGAAGTGCGGGCACAGCGGCGCCAAGTCCCTGGCGGCGGGGAGCTTGGGGTGGGGGTGGGGGGGTGGGGGGTCAGGCTGGTCGCCCAGGATGCCCGGGTTGTCCAGCTCCAGCCGGCCCGCAGGTCTGGAGACTGCAGGACCCTTGGCGGGGCCTCGGCGGCTCCTTCTGCGTCCTGTGTTGCGCTCGGGGCCGCAGGCTGCCCCCGGGGAGCCGGGGCTGGGGTCATGCCCTTCCTACCCCTCTTAGCAGTCCAGATCCCGGCGCCAGGTGGGGACCGAGGATATGCCACACCGTCGCCTGTCCGGTGTCTGCTCCCCGCCCCTTATGAAGCACGGGGCTGGGATGGAGGATCCCAGGTGCCCTATGGAGCCCGCCTGCAGCAGCCCTGAATCAGGCCACGTGCGGTTGTCTGTTTACACTGCCTCCACATCCTCTTTGTTCCGCAGGCGGGGGTTAATCCTACTCTGTGGAGAAGTAGGATTAATTATTATCCCTATTTATTTATTACTTTAGGTGGAGTCTACAAACTGGTGTCCTCTGGGGGCAACAGTACCATGTTCAGTAGGAAATCCTGGGATTTGAACCCAGGGCAGCATGGGTTCTTCCCCAGGGGCATCCCAGAGGTTCCAGTGGTGGTGAGAGAGGGCTGTGGCCGGACCTTGCTGTTCCCTGAGTCGACGTCTGGACTGGCCGGTTTCGAGGCCCCTGCTTTGCTGTTGCTTGGGTGACATCTTGTGGACAAGGACGGGTACAAACCATTGGTGGCAAAAGCTGTGGCGTGAAGGCCCCTCTCAGGCCTCTCTGGACGAGGCGTCAGACTCCTGGACCCAGAAGCCCCAACCAGCCCCCCTTAATTGGGCCTTTCACTGAACTCTTTACTAGGACAGCTCTAGGTGGACCCCAAGACTCACCTGTGTCCCCTGCTCTAGACACACAAATATACCAGGTTTGTCTTGGCCCACCCCTTGTTGGGGCAAATAATAACCATTATTATAACAACCTAATGACAAGGTTATTATTCCCATTTTACAGGTGAGACATCAGCCCCGAGTCACATAGTCAATGAGTAACCAAGGCAGCACTTGAGCCCAGCTCTGTCAGGCTCCAGCACCTCGCCGGACACAGGGCTGAGAACTGCGGGGGTCCTTGCACCCCACTCTCCAGGTGGGTGCTGCTAAGGGGGAACGTATTATTGGTCACAGGAATGCCTTGAGTTTGGGGACTGTTTTCAGGTGCCAGGCACAGAGCTATGTGATTTACACGTCTCACAGAACCCTCACCTGTGAGCCCCATGTTACAGATGAGGAATCTGAGGCTCAGAGAGGTGAAGTGGCTCATCCAAAGCCACACAGAAAATAAATGGCAGAGTCAGGATCTGATCCAGGTCTAGAGGATTCCTGAGTCCTTATTTTTAGCTACTGTGCTTCTTTGCAACATAGCATCCTCATAGGACTATGGGGGAATCATATAAAGCGGGAGTGGACGGAGCTTTGCAAACGGTGCCCCTGATGGTGCATTATTATCCTGATCCTGGTGTGCACTTCCCCTTGTGTGTGTGAGCCCCTTGAGGGCAGGGCTGGATGCCTATGGCATCCCGGTACCCAGCATGGAGCCTGGCACCCAGTGGGCACCAGCAGTTGGACAGAATTTGAATCTCGGGAACAGGGAAGGCCCACTTCCCCACCCACCCCTACATGGCCTAGGTCCACTTCCTAGTGTTCAAGGCCAAGGCAAGGATAGTCAGTCTCTACCTCCTGATTCACTTCATTCAGAGGAAAGGGTGACCTTCTCTTCCTCCTTTGTTGTAATAGGCTGGCATCTGGACTCCCACGCAGGGCCCAGAGGGAGAGGGCTTTGTTGCCGGAGATCCCTCGCGGCCCCGGAGAAAGCAGCAGGGCAGGCGGAATATGAATGTGCCTGTGAACGCAGAGGAACAGATGAGAGAGAGCCTCCAGGTGACTGGGTGGAGAGGACCCACCGGGGCAGCCGCCTCCTCTCTGCGCACAGATTGAGCCCATGATGAAGATGAATGAAAACCCCTTTGCTGGAAAACGTGGAGGCAATCAAGACGGCTACCTGTGCCGAAGGGCCCTCCCACCAGCTCCGCGCAGGGAAATGTTAGGATTTGGAATTTCAGCACCAGCCACGTGGTTAGCACAGAAAGCCGGCAAAACTCATGATAAGCAGCCCCAATTACAGGATAGATGATACAGGACGCCCGTTAGCTTGGCAGGAGTTTGTGGACTCAAACAGTGGCTGCGGGTGGGTGTCAGGCAGCCCCTGCAAACAGACGACACCTTACAGAAGAAAGGCAGTCCACATTGGTGAGGACCCTGGCCCCAGCGTGGACCCCTCAACAAGGCGGTCGTCACGACCAGAAGCCTTTCCTGAGAGCAGCTTTGGGGTTTTAAAGTCTGGATGAGGGTGAAGCGGGGAGATGATTTTGTGGGTTATCTAGCATCTGCTGACGAAAACAAACCGACCTTGTAGCTTCCAAATTCCACACCGGGAGGCAGGGCTGACGAGCACACTGTGTCTTCATCTTTCCGTGCTGAAAAATCCCAATTCTTGTCAATTTGTCCACTGTAGAGCAATGTGTGATCATTCAGTCTCATGCACCTTGGACCAGGAAGAGAGGTTTGCCTGGTGTATTAATATTGTCGACCAGATTGCAGGGGGCATGTTTAACTCACTTCAGGTGCTCTAGAAGCATTCGCACAATGGATCAGCTAATTACAAATCATGCCTATTTATTCATTAAACAGGGCCTGGGGGAAATTCAAAGAGGCAACACTGTCTTCACTTCATTCAATTTGCAGTCTGTGATTAAACGGAACACAGCTGCAAGACTCCAGAAATGCTGCCTAATATCCACCTTTTTCCTGGTTCAAACGGACCCCTTCTCTGGGGGCCATTTCCACCCTCAAGTGGGGCCTTGTCATCATTCCTCAGCTCTTCAGACGCTCACCGGCTGCTTGTGACTCCGGGCAAGTCCTAGCACGAGCCCATGACTCAGTTTCCTCATCTGTAAAGTGGGTTTGTGATCTTCTGGCTGTCGGGATGGGTGTTCAGTGGCTCTTCCAGGCCCCAGCCAGTAGCTGGATGGTGAGGGTTCCTTCCCTGCCCTCCTCCTCTGCCCCCTACACTCCTGGGCTGTCATTAAGAAGGAGGCCCCAGGGTCACCCAGACAGCCCTCGACAAGGCAAATCTGTCTGCTGCTACCCTGGGGACCCAGCACAGAGCCCAGCACCCAGGGATTGCTTGTTCAGTGCTGGATGGGACTGGCCTGATGTCTCCTGTCCATGACCCTGGGCATCCAGGTGTCCCTCTGGGATAATGCTATGGACCGTCTCAGTTTGCCCAGAGCTGTGGGCTTTCCTGGGATGTGGGGTTTTTGAACTAAAACAGGCACAGTCAGTCGCTCTGCTCTCAGAGCCCCCATGAAACTCTCCTTTTCCAAGTTCCCTAAAATAAACACAAACTTGAGCTAACTTTACCTTTGAGCCTTGCAAACATCTGGGAGGCCCAAGAGTTATTTACTATCATCAATAAATTATAAGAACCAAACAGCCAACATTTGCTTAGCGTTTTCTAATCCACAGACTGCTTTTAATTTACAGGATGAGAGTTTCAGGGCTTCCTTTCCATTTACTCAGTGTCTGTGGACTGAGCCCCCAGGGCTGATATGGGAGATAGGACTTCAGGAGCTGAGGCAGAAGCACACTGGTCCTCTGTGAGGCTGCGGAGCCAGCAGCTTCTTGGATTCTGTGACCCTCAGCTCAGGTCACGTTTCTGTCCCTCCCTCCTGCCTCCGTTAGAGGCTTCCACATCTAGAAAGTATCCCTAGCCAGGAAGTAGAATATTAGCCTGAACCCTATGAAAGTACCCTTTTAGTGGAGCCCCAAAAGTCAAATATTAGCATTTTCATATGGTTCAGCCTAAGAGAGTAGTGGTGAAGTTCAGGCCATGATGCAACTTGAGACAACTTACTAATTTTTCTGAGCTTCAGTTTCTCATCTGAAAAGTGGGGTTCTTAATAAGTTCCTACATCCCAGTGTTGCTGTTGGAATTACACAAGACCATCCATGTATGGCATTTCAGTAATGCCTGGCACATAGTAGGTGCTCTCTGAATTAGAGCTTTTATTTTCAGACCGTATCTGTCATGTCGTTCATCTTTCTGAGTTGCCTGTGGTCAACCACGCAGCAGGCGCCCGACAAATGTTGATTGAATGAAGGAGTGGAAGTAAATGCGGCTCCCTCCGCTGGTGTTTCCCAAATGACCTTGAACTCAGGCTGCTTCCCCCTCTGCCAAGCAAGGGGCTCTTCTTCTGCCCTCCCCCTTCTCTTGTGGCCTCTCTGTAAAGCACCCTGTTTCCCCACCACCACCATGGCTCCCTGCGGGGGGTACTGACGGGTTGCAAGACATGTTTCCATCCCCCCTATGGTTTCTAAAACATACAAATCATTCTGGCTGCACTTCTGTGTTTCATTACAAGGAATGCACATTTGAAAACAACAGAGGGTGAGGTTTAAAAGCAACATGAAATTTTTATTATATATATCTCCACATCTGCCATTAGGCCTGTCCCCGCAGTGTTATTGACCTTGATTCTTTCTCATTTGCATCCTGCATTTTTCATCCTTTGGAATATGGTGTTTTGGGACTTCTCCATCATTAAGTGGATTTACAGCAATTTCCCTGTGTGTTTTCTCCAAGGGATTCTGTTATGAGATGCACATTAAATCTCCATTAATACCTCATTATCCGACTGATAAGATTACCATGATAATGAGGCAGAAATTCTAATTGTTTCACATCTTATTGTGCCTTCCGTTTAATCCTTTACTCTACCTGGAAGTTGGTCACGAGCTGGTGAGCACCAGGCAGAAAAAGACTTCCCAAGTAGAGGACCGGAGGCTGGGATCATCGTGATCTATAGTGATTGAGAGAAAGAAAGGAGGTAGAATAGTGTTTAAATGAAGTTCCTGGGCCAAAAGTTTGGCGGTGGAAAAACCATCTGGGCTGGACCTAGTTGGATTTACAGAGCTCCTCTGCTCCAGTCCAATACACACTCACACACATGCACATGGATGCACACGGACACATGTGCACATACAGACGTGCTTAGACATATGTGCATGCACTCACACACATAACCACTCACACGTGTGCACGTAGGACACACACACACACACACACACACACACACACACACACGGGCCCATACTCCGAGTTCAAAAGAGCCCAGCCTCTTGACCTCACGTTCCATTTTCCTACTGGCCTGGACCCCCTTCCAGACCATCCCTTACTCTGGAGCTTTCCGTGAGCCTGCCTTCCAGACAGATGAGCTAATCTGACAGAGTCAGAAGCACGAGGCCAGAAGACACTGGGGGAGGAGGAGGGAGGGACAGAGACAGGGGGAGAAGAGGCCTCTTCAAGGGACAGCCTACCTAGGACCCCATGTGAGGGGTGCTCACCCCAGGGCATCTCCTGGCCCTCAAGTGTGCTCGTCTGCGTCCCATCAGCTCCCTCTGTCTCTTGGGGAGGGAGGTCCCCTGAGAACGGTCCTGGAACCATTCCTCCACGGCTGTTCTGCTCAGAGTGCATTGAGCTTTGCACAGTCACCAGGAAATCCCCAGAGCGGGGGTACTTGGGCCACAGAAGCGCCTCTCTCTTGGACTTTATCCTGCCCTTCTGCTTGGAGAGCAGGCTCTCAGCCCTGTGGGAGCCCTACCTTGAGGCAGAAAGAGCGCATCCAAGCCCCTCCAGAAGGATGATGGATGCCAGTGGCACAGTGTCTGCGGCTGGAGAAACAGCGTGTCTGAGAGCCCAGTTCCTCAGGTGTCCTGAGGCCAGGCCTGGCCTGGAAGGCAGGAAGCTGAGCCACTTCCACAGACAGGAGCAGCGGTGTGACTGCTGGACAGGGACGAGCTCGCTGGTGCCAGACATTATAAACATTGCAATAAAAATGCAGTCTTTCTACAGTGATCTTAGGTTTAATGGCAAACCAGTGCTAGTATTCCGGTTTCCTTCTACATTAGTTTCCTAGGGCTGCCATAACTAAGTACCACAGACTGCGTGGCTTAAAACAACAGAAATGTATTCTCTCACAGTTCTAGAAGATACAAGGCTGAAATCAAGGTGTCAGCAGGGCTGTGCTCCCTCTGAGACTCTGGGTTGAATCCTTCCTGGCCTCTAAGCTTCTGGCGGTGGCTGGCAATCCTGGGCTTGTAGCTGTATCTCTCCCGTCTGTGCCTCTGTTGTCACATGGCCTTCTTCTCTCCGTGTGTCTCTCTCCTTTTCTTATGACGACACAAGTCATATTGGATAAGGTTCCACACTAATGACCTCATCTTAACTTGATTACATCTGCAAAGACTCTATTTCCAGATAAGGCCACATTCACAGGTACTGAGGGTTAGGACTTCAATGTATCTTTTTAGGGGACACAATTCAACCCATAACACCTTCTGAAATATATCCATGTAATTAAAATGTTAATATTAGGTAAATACTAGTACAATTGGAAGAATTTATGAATGGGTTCTCAGATGTCGAGGTCAAGGTCTGGCCCAGATCTGATGACCCTCGCTATCCCATTTTCCATGGCAGTTGTAGAACCACAGATTGGTGGAACTGGAAAGGCTTCCCGAGACCAACCAGTTCAGCCTTATCATCTTCTTCATTGTCCTTTAATTATTTCAATCCCCCCCAAATTACATAAGTACATAGTTTACAAAAGTCAAATAGTACTAACAGCTCCTAACAAAAGCCAGCTGTCCCTTGACCCGTCCCTACCTCCTTCCTGAGTCCCTTTCCCCAAAGGCAATTACTTTAAAACAATTCATAGGCACGTAATTCGTATTTGTCAATAATATGTTTATACCACTATTTCACAGCTCATCAACTTTAGACATTATCTACTCACTTCCTGTAATGGAACATGAATATTTAGTTCTCTTATTAGCCTGCCTTCAACTTTCTTTTCTCCATGCTCACAATGTAGGTATATAACAATATTTGTTAAATCAGTACTCAGCATCTATGTAAGTGTTGTTCACATCTGAGCCATGTAGGAAATTCTGATCACGTTTCCTTCCATGGGTAGCTCTTTGGATCCTCATGTTTTCATTTGATTAGTTTTTTTAATGTCCCAATTGTTAATTCTTCCCCAACTTTCCAACTCCTCTGAAGTCCGTTTTCCATGTGATCTAATAGAAATCTTGCAAGTCTGAAAATGGTTTTACTCCATGCTCATGTGTGATTGACAGTTTGGCTGGGTATGGTATTCTAGGTGGGAAGTCATGTCACCAGATAATTTTGAGGTTTATTCCATTGTCTCCTACTTTCCACTATCACTGTTGATCTGGTAAATGGTATTTAAACCTGGAAATGAATACACTTCTTTTGCTAGGCCTTTCCTCTGGGGATTTGAGTCAATCTATCCAGGAGCTGAGCTGAGTTTGGATCGTGTTGTTATGGTTACCCTCAGTGCTTCACAGTCCTGAGCATTACCTGGCTACACTAAGCATCATTGCATGTGCTTATTTGCCATACTCATATCTTCTTTGATGAAATGTCTATTCAAATCTTTTGCCCATTTAAAAAATATTTATTTATTTATTTGGCTGCACCAGTCTTAGCTGTGACAGGCGGGCTCCTTAGTTGCAGCACATGGGCTCCTTAGTTGTGGCACACGAACTCTTAGTTGCAGCATGCATGTGGGATCTAGTTCCCTGACCAGGGATAGAACCCCAGCCCCCTGCATTGGGAGCGCAGAGTCTTAACCACTGTGCCACAAGGGAAGTCCCTGTCCATTTTTTTCATTGAGTCGCTTTATATTCCTCCAGCGTTTTTGTGTTTTTAGGGTTGGGCTTGATTTGCCATAGGATTTTTCTCAGCGTCTGTTCCACCCTCAGCTTTCGGTCTTCCCTCTGCACTTGCCTCTGCAGCCCTGCGTGGTCTTGCCCCTCCTCCAGCGGCAGCTCCTCAGCCTGGCTGGGGGAGGGGCATTCTCTCTCCGTTGTTTGGTTCTGCCTCAGTGTTAGGCAGGAGCTGGGTCTCAGCGATCCTGCCCCTCCCACAGTGGCAGGTGCGGTCTAAGGGTGTCAGCCCAGGATGTATTTCCACCCCTCACCCAGAGTTTGAGCGTTTTTGTTTGAATACTCCAGCTGCAACGGGTCTTCACCTGTACACTGAGGGCTTTTCCTGCCCTGCTCTCTGATGCTTAAGGCTCTGCTCTCTAGGGGAGAGAGTGAAAAAGGAGATAGTGGGTGGGGCTTCATGCCTTTCCTACAGTGACTGCTTTCTAGGACCTTCTAGGACCTTCTAGGGCCTCTTGCCCTGCCCTCAGTCTTTCTTATGTGCACTGGGTGAGATCCTTGGGGAAGAGCCTGCGAGTGGGTGGGAATTCCCGTGTCTGCAGCTCCTGGCAATTGTATACCTCACACTAACTCACATTTCGCCTTTAGCAAGTTGCCCAAATTTTTAGCTAAATTCTTCCTATCAACTCGTATGGTGTCTGTACCATGGGATCCCATCTCTCCTTGGAGGCTGTGATTTTTGCTAATTATTCAGCTTTACAGAAACCACAAGTCTGGTATTGTGTTTTTTCAGTGCCATCAGCATGCCACTCTCCCCTGGGCCCAGAAGGAGATGACACAGAGCAGGTGCCCTCATGGGACACCAGGCTGTCCTGGTGGATCTCACTGGAGGCTCCCAGCAGCCTGAGCCATTAGGAATTGCTATCTCTACTGTACAGTAGCAAACCTGAGGCTTGGGACTTCCCTGGTGGCGCAGTGGTTAAGAATCCGCCTGCCAATGCAGGGGACACGGGTTCGAGCCCTGGTCCAGGAAGATCCCACTGGCCACACAGCAACTAAGCCCGTGTGCCACAACTACTGAGCCTGTGTTCTAGAGCCTGTGAGCCACAGTTACTGAAGTCTGCATGCCGAGAGCCCGTGCTCCACAACAAGAGAAGCCACCACAATGAGAAGCCCACGCACGAAGAGTAGCCCCTGTTCAACGCAACTAGAAAAAGCCCATGTGCAGCAATGAGGACCCAACGCAGCCTAAATAAATAAACAAACAAATAAATTTATTATTTAAAAAAACCAAAAAAACCTGAGGCTTGGAGGAGCGGACCAGCCTGTCAGAGCTGGGGAGGCACTTCCAGCCTTGGCCCAACTCCTTGCCAGGTGCAGCTGGGAGCTGAGCCCTGCCTGGGGCTGGTGACTGGGGCTGCAGTCCCTGGGCCTCCTCTTCCCTCCGCCTTACCCGCCACTGTGTGCTCAGCCCCACAGGAGGTAGACTGGGCCCTGTAGTCCCTTTGGGCAGCTGAGTGTGAAACTTCAGGCTCAGGGGCCAGGTTGCCAGGCTTTGAATCCTGGCCCTGACACTTATCAGCTGGGACACCGTGGGCAGGTGAATTCCCTCCTCTGAGTCTCAGTTTTCTCACCTGTAAAATGGGAATAGTTTATACTTACCTTGTGGGTGGTTGTGAGGGTCAAATGAGGGGATATGTGAGGTACCCACAGGGCCAGGCCCCTGGCAAGGGCAGAGCTGGGTGGAGACGAGTCCGCTTTGCCCAGAAGCTGCTGTGCTGGTCTGTCAGGCTCCCCTGGGGGTGCCAATGGCTGTCCACCAGACTTCATCCAGACAGGGCAGCCTGGTCTTCTGCCTCCTGAAGGAACTGAAAGCAGCTTGCTGTGAATTTAACAGGGGAACCATCCAAGGAAGATTTGGAGCAGAGTAGGGCCAGGTTAGCAAATCGGTCCCTCAGTCACTGTTATAGGTTAAATTCTATCCCCTACGAAATTCAAATGTTGAAATCCTGACTCCCAGGACCTCAGAATGTGACCTTTTTGGAGACAAGGTCTTTACAGTGGTAGTCAAGTTAAAACACTTATTCTGTGTGTGTGTGGGAGAAGTAAGTGGGGGTCCTGGTGGAGGGGTGGGGAGAGGCTGGTCTGGGACGAGGGGTGGCTCAGAGAAGGGCAGAAGCAGGCCTGAGGCTCTGCAAATGTGACCGCTCTTCCCAGAGGAAGCCTGGTCTTGTGGGATCTCAGATGAGCTAAGGGGCCAGAGCAGGGGAGTCCAGGGATGGGAAACACCTGGGTGCCCTGGTGCCGGAGACCCCTCGTCCCTGACTCATCAATAAGGAGTCCGGCTCATACCACACCACCCATCACGCAAACCCCAACGCTCACAGATGCCTCCCCTCGGAGGCACAGTGTGATGGCACCTCATCCCAAGTTAAAATACTTGACTGCCTCTGTAAAGTTAAAAAACCTGATTCCCTCTCCAAAGAGCTTGTCTTCAAATAAGGAAGTCATTAGTGTGGGCCCTATTCCAGTCTGAGTGGTGGGGACTGGTGTCCGATAAAAAGGAGAAATTTGGATGCAGAGAGCACACCAGGAGAAAGGCATGTGAAGAAGGAGACAGAGATTGGGGTGATGCTCCTACAAGCCAAGGGACACAAAGATTGTCCCCAAACCACCATAAGCTGGGAACGGATTCTCCCTCACAACCCTCAAAGGGAACCAACCCTCCTGACACCTTGATCTCAGGCTTTTGGCCCTCAGAACTGTGAGACAGTACATTTCGGTTTTAAGCCACCCACTGTGTGATACTTGGTTACAAGGATCACGGCTGATACGGCAGCCCTAGGAAATAGAGCCGCTAAGCCACACTGCCTTCACTGGGAAGGGCTGGGGAGCCGGACCCCAATGTCACTGGGCCATGTGCCTGGAAGTTTGGAGGGGAAGGGTCCCCCCTTCTGCTCAGCCTGGGTCTGCTGCCCACCAGCCACCTTCCAGGCCTCAGACATGGCCCAGGGCCTGGGGCCCACTGTGGGGCTGCCCAGGGCCAGGTGCCTGCTCCCAAGACTTAAGTGAGGTGTGGTTGGGTGGGAACACCTGTTTTGTTGTTGTTTTCCTGTAAGGGTCTCTCATCTCCCAAACCCACTACTTTTCATAAGAGACTCAGCAAGTTTGGAAGCTGGAAAAGCTCCTGTAGATGAGTCTTCCCTGCTTGTGTACAGTGGGAAAACAGACGCAAAGATTGGCAGGGCCTGGCCCAAGGCCGCACAGAGAGGCAACGGCCAGCCTGGGACCCGAGCAGGGGGCGGCCTCTGTACCCACTGTGGGTGCCAGGCAGACCTCACAGGTGTTGGGCCGTGTCTCACTTGTTCCCTCCTGCAGCAAGTGCTGGCTGGCGTGGGCCTGGAGGCCTGGGGGGACCAAGACCCTCCTCTCCACAGCCTCTCCTAGAGCTGCTCCCTCCTGCCCCCCCTCCACTCCAGGACACAGACAGAATGCCCCGCCCTCCCCCGCACACTATCGCCTCCAAGCCTTTGCACAGGTGTCCCTTGCACCAGTCACAGTCCATCCAGGGCCACTGGGTCCTGTGGGATAAGGGGTTTGTTTAGGGTTAGGCCTGATGTGGTCGTGGAAGGACCTGGGATAGTGACAATCCAGAGGAGAAATTGGGGGATCAGGGGAAGAATCACCAACCAGCCAACCTGGGGCTCAAGGCCCACCTAGCCATCCAGCTGCTGACTGTGAAGGGGGTGCTTGGTGGGGCGGGGTCGGGGTCTATGAGGTGTTGTCAGTATGTAGCTCCCTCCTCTGTGGCTCTGCAGCCGCGGGATACACAGGGCACACAAGGGTCCCTCCATCCATCTCAGGGGATGTTTACTCCTCTCCCAGCCGTGTCACACTTGCCCTTTGATACACTAGAACTAGAGCAGTGATGCAAGTTTAACTGCTATTAGTGCATTCTGTGTTACATAATAGAGGGATGGGAGAGGGAGAAAAAGGAAAAGGAAAAGAATTGATCATATACATAGGTATACTCATAGGTAAACAAGGAAATAATATTAGTGACTACTGCAGTCCTTGTTTCTGCAACAGGCCACATGGCTAGAGCTGGTACTAATTCCTCTTCCATCACCATTCTGCATTAGGCACCCAGCTGGTTGTGGTTCCATGCCTGCTGCGGGGAGCCAGACCTTCCCTCCTGAAGGTCTCTGTCAATGTTCCTGCCTATGTTAAGTTATTGTAATTTCCATTCCAGATATATATATATATATATATATATATATATATATATATATATATACACACACACACATATATACATTTTGGGGGCACACTGCATGGCCTGTGGGATCTTAGTTCCCCAGAGGAACAATTGATTTAGTGGAAATATTATTGTGTCCCCTGGTGGGAATATCTCTCCCTTGGGAATTCAGAATTGCAGGGATGGGAAACAAATATTTTGCTAGTGGGTCACTAGAGATAACAGTGAGAAGAGCTACTCCCATTTCTATCCAACTTTGACTCCTGGACTCGTGAGTCCTGGCTGTGGGAGAAACAACCCCACGTGCTGAATGTTGATGCAGATCACAGTCTGCACCCTGGAGGATACTGCCCCAGACCTGCGAGGTGTTGCCCCTCTCTGGTGCCATAAGGGGGTCTCCAAAAGGCCATCCCACCCTTCTATAAAGCCAGCTGCGAGATTGGTTCAAGATGGCGGAGTAGAAGGACATGCACTCCCTCCCTCTTGTGAACAATCATCAACAGGGAGACACTGGAACTCACCAAAAAAGAGACCCCACATCCAAAGACAAAGGAAAAGCCACAATGAAACAGTATGAGGGGCACAATCACAATAAAATCAAATCCCATAACTGCTGGGTGGGTGACTCACAAACTGGAGAACATTTATACCACAGAAGACCACCCACTGGAGTGGAGGTTCTGAGCACCATATCAGTCTTCCCAACATGGGGGTCTGGCAACAGGAGGAGGAATTCCTAGAGAATCGGACTTTGAAAGCTAGCGGGATTTAACTGCAGGACTTCGACAGGACTGGGGGAAAAAGAGACTCCACTCTTGGAGGGCACAAAGTAGTGTGTGCATTGGGACACAGGGGAAGGGGCAGTGACCCCATAGGAGACTGAACCGGACCTACCTGCTAGTGTTGGTAGGTCTCCTGCAGAGGTGAGTGGTGGCTGTGTCTCACCGTGAGGACAAGGACACTGGCAGCAGAAGTTCTGGGAAGTATTCCTTGGCGTGAGCCCTCCCAGAGTCTACCATTAACACCACCAAAGAGCTGGGTAGGCTCCAGTGCTGGGTCGCCTCAAGCCAAACAACCAACAGGGAGGGAACCCAGCCCCACCCATCAGCAGACAAGTGGATTAAAGTTTTACTGAACTCTGCCCACCAGAGCAACACCCAGCTCTACCCACCAGTCCCTTCCATCAGGAAACTTGCACAAGTCTCTTAGATAGCTTCATCCACCAGAGGGCAGACAGCAGAACAAGAACTACAGTCCTGCAGCCTGTGGAACAAAATCCACATTCACAGAAAGAGAGACAAGATGAAAAGTCAGAGGGCTATGTACCAGATGAAGGAACAAGATAAAACCCCACAAAAACAACTAAATGAAGTGGAGATAGGCAACCTTCCAGAAAAAGAATTCAGAATAATGATAGTGAAGATGATCCAGGACCTCGGAAAAAGAAAGGAGGCAAAGATCGAGAAGATACAAGAAATGTTTAACAAAGACCTAGAAGAATTAAAGAACAAACACCTAGAAGAATTAAAGAACAAACAAACAGAGATGAACAATACAATAACTGAGTTGAAGAATACACTAGAAGGAATAAATAGCAGAATAACTGAGGCAGAAGAACAGATAAGTAACCTGGAAGACAGAATGGTGGAATTCACTGCCGTGGAATAGAATAAAGAAAAAAAGAATGAAAAGAAATGAAGACAGCCTAAGAGACCTCTGGGACAACATTAAACGCAACAACATTCGCATTATAGCGGTCCCAGAAGAAGAGAGCGAGAAAGGACTCGAGAAAATATTTGAAGAGATTATAGTCAAAAATTTCCCTAACATGGGAAAGGAAATAGCTACTCAAGTCCAGGAAGCGCAGTGAGTCCCAGGAAGTATAAACCCAAGGAGAAACACACCAAGACACATAATAGTCAAACTGACAAAAATTAAAGACAAAGAAAAATTATTGAAAGCAACAAGGGAAAAACAACAAATAACATACAAGGCAATTGCCATAAGGTTAACAGCTGATTTCTTAGCAGAAACTCTATGAGCCAGAAAGGAGTAGCACAACATATTTAAAGTGATGAAAAGGAAGAACCTACAACCAAGATTACTCTGCCTGGCAAGGATCTCATTCAGATTTGATGGAGAAATAAAAGGCTTTACAGACAAGCAAAAGCTGAGAGAATTCAGCACCACCAAACCAGCTCTACAACAAATGCTAAAGGAACTTCTCTAAGTGGGAAACACAAGAGAAGGAAAGGATCTACAAAAACAAACCCAAAACAATTAAGAAAATGGTCATAGGAACATACATATCGATAATTACCTTAAACGTGAATGGATTAAATGCTCCAACCACAAGACACAGGCTTGCTGAATGGATACAAAAACAAGATCCATCTATATGCTGTCTACAAGAGACCCACTTCAGACCTAGGGAAACATACAGACTGAAAGTGAGGGGATGGAAAAAGATATTCCATGCAAATGGAAATCAAAACAAAGCTGGAGTAGCAATACTCATATCAGATAAAATAGATTTTAAAATAAAGAATGTTACAAGAGACAAGGAAGGACACTACTTAATGATCAAGGGATCAATCCAAGAAGAAGATATAACAATTATAAATATGTATGCACTCAACATAGGAGCACCTCAATACATAAGGCAACTGCTAACAGCTATAAAAGAGGAAATTGACAGTAACACAATAATAGTGGGGGACTTTAACACCTCACTTACACCAATGGACCGATCATCCAGACAGAAAATTAATAAGGAAACACAAGCTTTAAATGACACAATAGACCAGATAGATTTAATTGATATTTATAGGACATTCTATCCTAAAACAGCAGATTACGCTTTCTTCTCAAGTGCCCAAGGAACATTCTCCAGGGTAGATCATATCTTGGATCACAAATCAAGCTTCAGTAAATTTAAGAATATTGAAATCATATCAAGCATATTTTCTGATCACAATGCTATGAGATTAGAAATCAATTACACAGAAAAAAATATAAAAAACACAAACACATAGAGGCTAAACAATATGTTACTAAATAACCAAAAGATCACAGAAGAAACCAGAGAGGAAATCAAAAATACCTAGAGACAAAAGACAATGAAAACACGACGATCCAAAATCTATGGGATGCAGCAAAAGCAGTTCTAAGAGGGAAGTTTACAGCACTACAACCCTACCTCAAGAAACAAGAAAAATCTCAAATAAACAATCTAACCTTACACCTAAAGGAACTAGAGAAAGAAGAACAAACAAAACCCAAAGTTAGTAGAAGGAAAGAAATCATAAAGATCAGAGCAGAAATAAATGAAATAGAAACAAAGAAAACAATAGCAAAGATCAATAAAACTAAAAGCTGGTTCTTTGAGAAGATAAACAAAATTGACAAACCTTTAGCCAGACTCATCAAGAAAAAGAGGCAGAGGACTCAAATCAATAAAATTAGAAATGAAAAAGGAGACGTTACAACAGACACTGCAGAAATACAAAGCATCCTAAGAGACAACTACAAGCAACTCTATGCCAAAAACATGGACAATTTGGAAGAAATGGATAAATTCTTAGAAAGGTATAACCTTCCAAGACTGAACCAGGAAGAAATAAAAAATATGAATAGACCAATCACAAGTAATGAAATTGTAACTGTGATTAAAAATCTTCCAACAAACAAAAGTCCAGGACCAGACGGCTTCACAGGTGAATTCTATCAAACATTTAGAGAAGAGCTAACACCCATCCTTCTCAAACTCTTCCAAAAAATTGCAGAGGAAGGAACACTCCCAAACTCATTCTATGAGGCCACCATCACCCTGATATGAAAACCAGACAAAGATACTACAAAAAAAGAAAATTACAGACCAATATCACTGACGAATAAAGATGCAAAAATCCTCAACAAAATACTAGCAAACAGAATACAACAACACATTAAAAAGATCATACACCATGATCAACGTGGGATTTATTCCAGGGATGCAAGGATTCTTCAATATACGCAAATCAATCAATGTGATACACCATATTAACAAATTGGAGAATAAAAACCATATGATCACCTCAATAGATGCAGAAAAAGCTTTTGACAAAATTCAACACCCATTTATGATAAAAACTCTCCAGAAAGTGGGCATAGAGGGAACCTACCGCAACATAATAAAGGCCATATATGACAAACACACAGCCAACATCATTCTCAATGGTGAGAAACTGAAAGAATTTCCTCTAAGATCAGGAACAAGACAAGGATGTCCACTCTCGCCACTATTATTCAACATAGTTTTGGAAGTCCTAGCCACAGCAATCAGAGAAGAAAAAGAAACAAAAGGAATACAAATTGGAAAAGAAGAAGTAAAACTGTCACTGTCTGCGGATGACATGATACTATACATAGAGAATCCTAAAGATGCCACCAGAAAATTACTAGAGCTAATCAATGAATTTGGTAAAGTTGCAGGATACAAAATTAATGCACAGAAATCTCTGGCATTCCCATACACTAACAACGAAAGATCAGAAAGAGAAATTAAGGAAACAATACTATTCACCATTGCAACAAAAAGAATAAAATACCTAGGAATAAACCTACCTAAGGAGGTAAAAGACCTGTACTCAGAAAATTATAAGATACTGATGAGAGAAATCAAAGATGACACAAACAGATGGAGAGATATACCATGTTCTTTGATTGGAAGAATCAATATTGTGAAAATGACTATACTACCCAAAGCAATCTACAGATTCAATGCAATCCCTATCAAACTACCAGTGACATTTTTTACGGAACTAGAACAAAAAATCTTAAAATTTGTATGGAGACAGACCTGAATAGCCAAAGCAGTCTTGAGGGGGAAAAAAAACAGAGCTGGAGGAATCAGACTCCCTGACTTCAGCCTGTACTACAAATCATACAGTAATCAAGACAATATGGTACTGGCACAAAACCAGAAATATAGATCAATGGAAGAGGATAGAAAGCCCAGAGATAAACCCACGCACCTATGGTCAACTAATCTATGACAAAGGAGGCAAGTACATACAGTGGATAAAAGACAGTCTCTTCAATAAGTGGTGCTGGGAAAACTGGACAGCTACATGTAAAAGAATGAAATTAAAACAGTCCCTAACACTATACACAAGAATAAACTCAAAATGGATTCGAGACCTAAATGTAAGACTGGACACTTATAAAACTCTTAGAGAAAAACATAGGAAGAACAGTCTTTGACATAAATCACAGCAAGATCTTTTCTGATCCACCTCCTAGAGTAATGGAAATAAAAATAAACAAATGGGACCTAATGAAACTTAAAAGTTTCTGCAAAGCAAAGGAAACTACAAACAAGATGAGAAGACAACCCTTAGAATGGGAGAAAATATTTGCAACGGACAAAGGATTAATTTCCATAATATGTAAACAGCTCATGCAGCTCAATAGTAAAAAAAACAAACACCCAATCCAAAAATGGGTTGAAGACCTAAATAGACATTTCTTCAAAGAAGACATACAGATGGCCAAGAAGCACATGAAAAGCTGCTCAACATCACTAATTATTAGAGAAATGCAAATCAAAACTACAATGAGGTATCACCTCGCACCAGTTAGAATGGGCATCATCAGAAAATCTACAAACAACAAATGCTGGAGAGGGTGTGGAGAAAAGGGAACCCTCTTGCACTGTTGGTGGGAATGTAAATTGATACAGCCACTATGGAGAACAGTTTGGAGGTTCCTTAGAAAACTAAAAAGAGAATTACCATATGACTGAGCAATCCCATTACTGGGCATATACCCTAAGAAAACCGTAATTCAGAAAGAGTCATGTACCACAACGTTCCTTGCAGCACTATTTACAATAGCCAGGTCATGGAAGCAACCTAAATGCCCATCGACAGACAAATGGATAAAGAAGATGTGGCACATATATACAATATTACTCAGCCATAAAAAGGAACAAACTTGGGTCATTTGTAGAGATGTGGATGGATTTAGAGACTGTCATACAGAGTGAAGTAAGTCAGAAAGAGAAAAACAAATATCATACATTAACGCATATATGTGGAACATAGAAAAATGGTACAGATGAACCAGTTTGCAGGGCAGAAACAGAGACACAGATGTAGAGAACAAACGTATGGACACCAAGGGGGGAAAGTGAGGGTGGGATGAATTGGGAGATTGGGATTGACATATATACATTAATATGTATAAAATGGGTAACTAATAAGAACCTGGTGTATAAAAAATAAACAAAATAAAATTCAAAGATTCAAAAAAAAAAAAAAAAACTTTGCCAAAGAAGCTCTTTGGCAAGCTCGGAGACTTTTAGAGCATGAGCCACCCATCTCCTTCCATGGCCCTGCAATAAACCTCTCTCTGCTCAAAAAAAAACAAACAAACTAGGGTGATCTGAATAAGCTCTGAACTTTAGTTAGTAATAATGTACCAAGATAGATTTATTAATTGTAACAAATGTACCATACTAATATATGCATAACTGGGTAAGGAGGTACATGGGAACTCTCTGGACTATCTTTTAAATTTTCCTGTAATTCTAAAACTATTTTTAAAAATAAAATTTATTTTAAAAGTAATAAAAGCATGAATACAAGGGCACACACTTTACCTTTCATGGATGCAAGGGCACAAACTTTACCTTTCACTTTGGGCTCCAATATGGCTCAGCTATCACTGGCTCTATCCCCTCCTCATTTGAATGGAAGGTCCCAATATTTTGTATATTTATTTCAAGATCATAGATGTGTTTCCACTGAATTTCAGGCAGGATTTTTCCCCAGAAGCAATCCTGAATCTGTAAAAATACTACAGTATGCTATGATATTGAGCAGTCAAACCCCTCAATAAATGAAAACTTTGTTTAAAAAAACAAAATTAAACATCATCTACAAAGAAGAGCCAATTTGAAATTCAGTAACTATAAAATGATACTTTGGAAAAATTGCTGGTAATTTTATTTTAAAAATTAAAAATAATACACTATTAAAAGTGTCTTTAGAAAAAGTCACATGTATCAATGTTCATCTTTGCAGTTTTTTTAAGGCTAATACACTAAATATACACTAAATGCTGCCATTGTTTTCCTTGCAAGTAAATATTTTATACATACACCCCCCCCCCAAAAAAAAGCCAGCTGCTTTAGACTGTTAGGGAATTCCACAGTGAATCAGCGAATTCCACGGACCAACTGCCAGACTTAATTTGCTGCAAAATGTGTGCCCTGGTTGAAGCAATGTTTTGTGGAATACCATGTTGGTGGATAAGGCATTCTGTAAGTCCAGGGATAGTGGTATTGGCAGAGCATTTGGGCTGGGAAAGCAAATCCATACTCAAAAGAAGTACCTATGCCAAGGAGAGCAAAGTGCTGCTTCTTCTATGATGGAAGTGTGCTCTGTAATCCGTGTGCTACCAGGGACGCTCTGGTCTCCCTGGGGAGTGGTGCCATATAGCGGGCTCAGGGGACTATTGTGATGGCCTGAGGAAGAGAAAGAGAGTCCAGGTTCCTGTGGTCTAGACTATGCAGGAGGGCTGGAGAGCTGATGTGACCCTGAAGTTGGCTGGTGAAGGTATATTACTGGCCCTGCCCACTGGATGTAAACTGCTGCTGATAAGAGAAGAGGTACCAGATGTACTGATGAGCTCCAGCCAAGAAATGACATCAGAACAATAGCTGCGATTAGAATCACCACCGGATGGGACTTCCCTGGTGGTCCAGTGGTAAAGAATCCGCCTCCCAATGCAGGGGACGCAGGTTCAATCCCTGGTCGGAGAACTAAGATCCCACATGTCGCGGGGCAACTAAGCCCACGTGCCACAACTAGTGAGCCTGAGTGCCACAAACTACAGAACGCACACACCACAACTACAGAGCCCACACGCCACAACTAGGGAAGAAAACCCGCACGTCACAACTAGAGAAAAGCCCACACGCTGCAGTGAAGAACCCGCGTGCTGCAACTAAAACATCCCGCCCTCCATGCTGCAACGAAGACCCGACACAGCCAAAAATAAAAATAAATACATAAAATAAATAAATAACTATTTGAAAAAAAAACTCCACCTGACGAAGTTTACAATAATCCACTGCCATTGTCCAAGATCCATTGTCTCCGTCTTCTGTACAGACCCAGTAGGTGAGTTGAAGGGGGATGTGATAGGAATCGCCACCCCTGCATTTTCCAAGTCCTCGATGGAGACACATCTCTGCAGCCCTCAGGAATGTGGCCTGCTCTGGTTTACCAGTTTGGTAGGGGGCTTCCATCTGGCCTTTCCTCCCATAACAGATCAGGGAACTGCCCGTTGCTGAGTATGTCATTTCCAACTGAGCATTCGAAACTGGGAAAGTAACCCTGACCTGTGTTCAGGGACCCACTGGGTCCAAATGAGCTGGATGTGAGCAAAACTCTCCTAGTTACCTGATTTGATTTCCAACAGTGTTTTAAAAACATGACCATACACAGAGAAAGACAAATATCATATGATATTGCTTATATGTGGAACCTAAAAACAATGGTACAAATGAACTTACTTACAAAATAGAAATAGAGTCACAGATGTAGAAAACAAACTTACGGTTACCAGGAGGGAATGGGGTGGGGGGAGAAATAAATTGGGAGATTGGGATTGAGATATATACCCTACTATATATAAAACATAACTAATAAGGACCTACTGTATAGCACAGGGAACGCTACTCAATACTCTGTAATGACCTATCTGGGAAGAGAATCTAAAAAAGAGTGGATATATGTATATGTATAACATTCACTTTGCTGTACAGCAGAAACTAACACAACATTGTAAATCAACTATACTCCAATAAAAATTATTTAAAAAAACGAAGCCATAACTCTCTCAAAACAAAAACAAAATCAAAAACATGACCATACGTTCTTGACATTTCTCCCATAAAGAGGTGGAGATTGTGTCCCTTTCTCTTGAATCTGGATGGGCTGTTACTCCTTTGACCAATACAGTTTAAAGGAAGCGATGCTATGAGACCTCTGAGGCCAGGCCTCCCAAGGTGATGGACTTCTCACTTTATTTGCT
Organism: Phocoena sinus; assembly: GCF_008692025.1. NCBI lineage: Eukaryota > Metazoa > Chordata > Mammalia > Artiodactyla > Phocoenidae > Phocoena > Phocoena sinus. The sequence goes on along the minus strand of NC_045768.1, from coordinate 10,092,969 downwards.
GGTACAGTTGCTCATGGAACCCCGAGTCGCTGAATAAGAAGCATGACTACTCTGAGATCATCATGCCGGCACTCAGGTCAACAGTCCCAGCTGAGCCCTGCCCACCAGCCATCGTGGCCAAGGCACCAGTTATGTGAGAAAAGCTGTCTTGGACCCTCCAGAGCAGCTCATTACCAGCTGAGTGCCATTGAGTGATCTCAGCTGACACCAAAAGGAAGAGGAGAATGTCCCACTGAGCCGTGCCTGAACTCCACACCCATAAGATAATGAGACATAAGAAAATGGTTGTAGTTTGTTACACAGCAAAGATGCCCAGAATACCTCCAGAAGCCCTTACTCTGACTGGACCACAGTGGCATTTTGGGTCTCCTGGAGCTAATGTCAGCTCAGAGCCAACATCCAGTAATTCCTAAAATATCTGGCATTTCCCCTTCTCCAACACACAGTCGTCACTCAGGCCTCAGGTCCCTTTGGGGGAAAACCAGGAGGAAAATGCATGGTATACAGTCTTGGCTGTGTAGTGAATCCTTCCTCAAGTGGATCCAGCCTCCCCTTTCATTCAAGGGGCTCTGCGTCTATGAAACACCTGGTCCAGGCATTGGTGGGCATTGGCCAACATTCTCTACTACGTTGCTTTAGTTCAGAATTCTGTTTACCAGACCTAGAGCTTTCCTGCTTCTACAAATCAAGATTTTCTTACACCGTTCACCTACTTTGGCCTTGGGGGTGCCATGATTGATTGATCATCAATTACTAATAATTTCATCCTCCTGCACCACCCCCCAACCAGAGAACGTAGTGAGGGGGTGAGTGAGCAGGAATTGAATAAAAAGTCCACTCAGGGAATTCCCTGGCAATCCAGTGGTTAGGACTCCGCACTCTCACTGCCTAGGGCCCTGGTTCGATCCCTGGTCTGGGAACTAAGATCCCGCCAGCAGCGAGGTGCAGCCAAAAAAAAAAAAAAAAAAAAAGTCCACTCAGCATTTGAGCACTCCCGTGAATCTTTTGGATACTTTCTTCTACATTCTACTAAAGGAATCCTGGCATCTCACCTTCACTCAGTGTAGGCTACCTTGGGACCAGCTTTCAATGAACCAGCTGAGCAACTATATACCGCCATTCGCAGTTGCTTGAGCTAACACAAGGAATCCAGGATCTCTGCTTAGTGCATCCACCCACTTCAACACGTTATACTCCTTCCATTATGATGCACCTCCCTTTGTGTCTATTCCCATACATGTTTCCCTGCTCATATAAGCTGGAGACATCTTGAAATACTTTGGTGTGCATGATGGCTCCTCATGGGTCACACCTTGTACCTAATATCCTGAAACTTGCCGGTCTTGAGTCGGGTTATAGATCTAGAAGCAACGAGAGGCGGGAGATGGTCTTGAGGAAGATCGTTATGCCTCGGCCACTAGGGTTTCTCCAGGCACGGGGATAACCTCTAGCTCATCACTCAGACTTTGGCTGGGAATTCAAGACCCTGAGCTCATCTTTTTTTCCCTAAGTTTTCCGGTGCGCTTAGAAGCAACCGAGCAGCCCCACAGTCCTGATGCTGTCTATTTCCAGTCACGTTCTATGCCAGCAGCTGCTTGGCCACCCAGAGCCTTCTATAGGCCTTGACTCCAGGGATTGAAAGGTGATCATTTAAGTGACTGCTTCACAACTGCCTGCCATGGACCACCAATGTCCCCTTTACCCCAGCAGCATGGTCCTTAAAAATGCCTCTAAATCTACTTAGATTGGAACAGCGATGCCAGATTCCCCTGGAAGCATCACCAGTGCCAATGACTGTATCAGGCAGCACTGGGTCAGGAGGCAGGGCCCTGTGAGTGTTATGGGATATGGATTTGTCATGGGGATTAGGTTTGACATGACTGTGGGAGGAGCTGGGAAGGCGAAGGTCCAGAGGGGGAACTGGAGGACCAGAGAAAGAGCCTCCACCTGGCAATCTGAAAAGCCAGGCGTGTCAGGGCCTATCGGAGTTATGGCCTCTGGGGGACTCTCGGCCGAGCCTCTGGAGGTGGGTTGGGGGCTGCCGTTGGTCAGGGGGGCCAGCAGGCAGGACATAGAACTGGACGCAGAGGTGAGGAGAGTGAGGACAAGCTGGCTCCACTGGCCACTCTGGGTCTGCCTGTCTCCACGTCTGATTACTATGACCTTCAGAGAGTAAAGGTCACTGCTTCACCCTCACTTTCCACCCTCTCATACAGGAGCCATACAGGAAGGCATACTGGGAAATGTATTTTGGCACCATGCACACGTCTCCCTACCTGAATCTCCCCTCCGCCCCTCCTCCCAGGCTGGGCTTCTCCTGTACCAGCACCTCCCCCGTCTGCCTGATGGCTGCTCCGCCTCTGCCAGCAGACTGTGAGATCCAAGATGCTGGGCTGAGTCCCCCGACTCATCACTGTGTGACCAGGCCCTGGCACAAGCTTGGAATAGAGCAGCGCTCTGTGTTTGGCAAATGGACAAGTGAATGAATGAATGAATGATGGCCATTGGGTGCTAGGAACACAGGGAGAAAAGTCAGACAGAGAAGAGGTTAGATGTTGCCCCCAGTATTGAGTACTTATTCTCTGCAGGGCCCTGGGGAGAGGCTGAGGGTGGAGGAGGGAGGCGGAGATGAGCTGACCCGTGAGTGACCATGACACATGTGGGTGAATGTGTCCAGCACCCTTGGATGAACCCAGTAAGAGACTTGGCGGGGAGCTCAGAGGAAGCGAGGCCACTGTCAGCCAGTGAATCATGGAGGACTTCCTGCAGGGGTGTCATGGGGGGGAGGACTGAAACAGGTCAAGTTAGGTGGGGCGGGTGCCTTCCAGATGGAGGAAAATGCTTGTGCAGACACAAGCCCAGGGCACACACCTGAAAGAGTGAGGTTTTTGCTTTGCCCTCACTTCAGGCTGATTTCTAGGTTTTGATTTCCAGGGTAATCCCTACTATTAAGGAGGATGGTCTTGGGAATTCCCTGGTGGTCCAGTGGTTAAGACTCCAAGCTTCCACTTCTGGGGACACAGGTTTGATCCCTGGTCAGGGACCGAAGATCCCACATGCATGGCACGGCCAAAAAAATAAAAAATAAAACAATTAAAAAAAATGGAAGATGGTCTTGTTCACATTAAGATTACTATTCACATCAGTATTCATGGTGTAAACAGGAGGCACAAACAGAAACCTAGTTCCTGAGTTCACTCCTGTCTCCTGGCTCAGCCTCTCGGGTCCATTCTCTACAACGTGGCCAGAGGGATACCTCTAAATCCCTCCATGGCTCCCCATTGCCCTTGGGATGTGGTCCAGCCTCCTTAAGATGACTCCAAGGTCCTCCTCTCTCACCTCCAGGCCTTCCCACGGGCTGCCTCCTCTGCCCAGGGCACTCCTTACCCCTTTAATGCTGCCTCCCAGACCAGCCTCTCCTGTCGCCGCCCTGGGCCAGGGATTCCCTTAAACTTCCCAACTTACCACTCATCAGGTTTGTTGGATTAGAGTCCTCCCCGGTCATCCTTGTCATCTCTGTTCACCCCGGAACTCTGCTCAGCAGCCTGAGCTGGCCTCCCAGGGCCACCCTGTAGCCTGGCTGGGCTCTGGAGCCGGGGGGACCCACAGCTGTGAAGGGCACACAGATGGGGCTCTAGAAATTCTTGAGTAAATGGCTGAAATTGTGGTGTTTTCACTTACTTTGTTCTCATGTCATTCTTGCAAACTTTGAGGTAAGTTCTGTTATTATCCCCACTTTTTTAGACAAAAGAACAAAGGCTCAGAGAAGGGCACATGGATACTGGCTATGCTCAGCTTGGTCTGATTCCAGGGACCAATAAACAAATAAAGGCAGGAGTCTGAGTAAGAATAAAGGAAATCGGGGGAAGACTCCAGCGAGTTACTCATCTTTGTTTTTTTTTTAAATATTTATTTATTTATAATTTATTTAGGCTGCACTGGGCCTTAGTTGTGGCATGCATGTGGGATCTAGTTCCCCACCCAGGGATTGAACCCAGGGCCCCTGCATTGGGAGCGTGCAGACTTACCCACCGGACCACCAGGGAAATCCCTGATTGTCTTTTAATAAGCACATGCCGTCCCTACTCCAGGGCAGGCCCATTGCTCACAGTGGCAGTGACCTGCTGTTATTTGTTCACTTTTCCTGAGAGGGAAGAAAGCAGGCCTCCCGAGCTGGCCTGGTTGGCACATTTCAGTCTGAGGGGCCTCTCTGGGACAGGCGTCCCTCTCACGGGCTGCAGGACCTGGCGCTTCTGAAGATGGACTCCGGAGCCAGGGTGTCTGGGCTCAAATTCCAGCTCCACCACGTACCAGCCTCATGACCTTGGGCAAGCTACCTCTCTTGGCCTTAGTTTCCCCATCTGTAAAATTGGGATAATAATAGTAGCTACCTCACAGGGTTGTGGTGAGGATTAAATAAGTTAATATTTGTAAAGAACATAGAACAGGGCCTGGCACGTAATAAGTCCTGTATTAGCATTTGTTTACCCCCCACTCCCCATATATATACAATTGTTAGAAAATGTTTGAGAGTAATTTGAGCAGCACATATCAATTTTTTTTAAGATTTATTTTTTATTGAAATATAGTTGATTTACAATGTTGTATTAGTTTCTGGTATACAGCAAAGTGATTCAGTTTTCTATATATACATATATATATACATGCACACATACATATATATATTTTTTTCATATTCTTTTCCATCATGGTTTATTACAGGATAACAATATGGAACTCTTCTCGAATGTGATGTCATCCTTGTGCTAATCTTCTCTAACTTGTTCCAATTTTCATATATGTGCTGCCAAAGCAAACATGCACATAGAAAAGTTTTAAATGTGCAGCAGCCACTCAGCAATCCCACTTTGTGGAACCTATCTGATGGACACCTTCAGAATATCCATAATGAGAAATATTTAAGAATGTTTCTTGGGCTTCCCTGGTGGCGCAGTGGTTGAGAGTCTGCCTGCCGATGCAGGGGACAAGGGTTCGTGCCCCGGTCAGGGAAGATCCCACATGGCGCGGAGCGGCTGGGCCCGTGAGCCATGGCCGCTGAGCCTGCGTGTCCGGAGGCTGTGCTCCGCAAAAAAAAAAAAAAAGAATGTTTCTTGGAGCATTATTTGTAAGGACAAAAATTTGGAAGCAACACAGATCTTCATCAGAAGGGGAGTGGTTAAATAAATTCTGGACATCCCCAGATGGAACACCACGCAGGGATGAAAAGAGTGAGTCGTGTGTATGAGGTTGAATCATCTGAAATTGCTGATATTTGGCCGTTAATGATTTGCAAAGTAGTGACGGCAATTTCTGAGGATTCAATCTAATCCTGTGCACTTGTATTAGAGCAGTCTGAGCTGTGGTGACAAACAGACCCAGAAATGTTATGGACAAACACAACAGAAGTTTGTTTGCTGTTAAAGTAACAGTCCCAGGTTGGGGGGATGAAATAAATGATGGGGGGGGACGTCTCTTCCATGAGGTGATTCAGGGTCCCAGACTGAGGAAGAGTCTGGTATCTTCAACGGGTATTTTCCCCAGGCTGTGTGTTAACTCCGGCCAGAAGGGAGAAGGAGCGCCCAGGCGCGTGAGGGAGGCCTTATGGCCCTGGCCTGGACGGGCACCCCTTACTTTGGCTCGCACTCCATTGCAGACAAATTAGTCATATGGCCACACCTACCCACGAGAAGGCTGGGAGATGTGCTCTAGCTGTGTGTATGGGAAGCAGGAAAGGCAGGGTTTTGCGGACGGATGGGCTGTCTCTGCCCCAGTACTCTCTAAGCCTCAGTTTCCTTATCTTTATTATGCGGGTAATAATAGTAGCTATTGCACAGTAAATGGCATAATATGTGTGCATTCAGCAGAGTCCTTGACCCATTAGTGAGTGTTCCATAAATATTCAGGTGGCAGGCTACCTCCCAGAGGTCCCTTCTGGAATCGATTCCAATTGCCCACAGGCGTAACTTGCCTGACTGTGGCAGACAGCATTTCCCCACATGCTCCTGTTATGGTGGGTCACCGATATTCCCCTATCCTTGAACCTGGGCAGACCTTCATAACAGGTGGTGGAGGTGATACTGCCTGACTCCTGAGGCTGGTCCTAATGGGCAACATGGTTTCTGCTTGGCGTTCTCTCTCTCTCTCTCTCTCTCTCTTTCTCTGTCGCATGCATGCAACGGTTACTCTTGGAACCTAGCCACCGTGTTTCTGGAACCTAGACCACCTGAAGAGGCTGTGCGTGGGGATTTCAGCTGACAACCCCAGCTAGGCCCCCAAAGGACAGCCAGCATCCACTGTCAGATGTGTGAGCAGGGAACTTTCGGATGACTCCAGCCCCAGGCTTTGAGTTTTCCAGCCGAGGCCCCAGACATTGTGGAGCAGAGATAATTTATCCCTGCTGTCTGCATTCCTGACCCACAGGAATCAATAATCAAATAATGATTGTTGTTTGAAGAGACGAGATTTTGGAGTAGCTTGTTATTCAGCAATAAATAACTGATAGAGTGATGCACTTTTTAGTCTTCCCTTTCCTTGTCTTATTCCCCACTCCCCTTCTTGTTTCTCCTGGGACCACCTCCCACATCACCCACCTGCACCCACCTGTCTCAGGGTCTGCTTCTGGGAGACCCAGCAAGGCAACACATTATTTGGAAAAGATACATGTAGAAAAATGACAAATGGAAAATTATCGGATGCCTCTTCGGGAATGAGTTTGAGAACCAGAAACTTTACTTTTTATTCAACATCTGTCTGAATTATTTACATGTTAAGCAATTCTTCATTATAATTTTTAAAAGTATAAAAAATTTCCATAAAACCTTGAGTCAGGTCTCATCAGATCCAGTGCTGGACCCAGTGAGCAGATCTCTGAGCAGGTGAACTTCAGGCTTTTTGTACTCGCCGTTAGTGGAGCTGGGGTGTGGTGACTTTTTCCTTTTTTCAATGCTTTAAATAAACTTTAAAAATTGTGGGGCTTCCCTGGTGGCGCAGTTGCTGATGCAGGGGACAAGGGTTCGTGCCCCGGTCCGGGAGGATCCCACATGCCGCGGAGCGGCTGGGCCCGTGAGCCATGGACGCTGAGCCCGCGCGTCCGGAGCCTGTGCTCAGCAACGGGAGAGGCCACAGCAGTGAGAGGCCCGCGTACCGAAAAAAAAAAAATTGTGGTAAAATATACATGAAATTTACTATTTAACCGTTTTAAAGTGGCATCAAGTATATGCACATTGTGGTACAACCATCACCACCATCCATCTCCAGAACTCTTTCATCATCCCAAGCTGAAACGCTGTACCCTGGCCCCTGGTGGCCACCATTCTCCTTTCTGTTTCTGTGAATTTGACTCCTCTAGGTCCCTCATATAAGTGGAATCATACAATAGTTATCTTTTTATGTCTGGCTTGTTTCACTTAGTGTGGTGGTTTCTTAAGTGGTCCCAGGATAACTTGCCTGGTCACCACCATCCATGACCACACTTCCTGACATGAGACCTGTACTCACGCTGCACAGGTGTGGCTGGTGGGCATGGCTGGCAACGTGGCAGGCAGACGGGACTGGTCCAGACACTTTGCTGCAGACGAGCTCACGGTGCCTCCCCTTTCCCAGTTCCGAGCAGAATTGCTGGGCGAGGGTTAATCAACATTCAGTCATGTTTCCAAGTTTAAATGGAGCATTTGTTTAATTATGTGTAAGTAGCAATACATTGTGGCCATTATCTAAATCACTATTTTATTTCCTGGATGTGGTTTCATAATGCAGGGTTTCTGCTCCAGCCTAGCATCATTAACAGAGAAGTTAATGAATATAAAAGCGTAAAGGCTAATTACACTTTAATTTACAATCATGGTCTCATTTTGGGACCACATGAAATCTGTTTTGAAAACAATTAAAAAAAAAAAAAAAAAACCCGCTCTTGCCCTGGTAAATGGAGGGACCCCGGCCAGGAGCCCAGCTCTGCCTGCCATGTAGTGGCTGAGCGTCATTGGCTGGCACCGATCCCCTCCCTGGCGCCGTTACTCGGAGGCTGGTGAGGCCAAGTTCAGTGCCCTGTGACTCTGTCTTTTGTTTCCAGCAATTTTCCTCTTGCCTTCTTGTGGCTGCGGGGAAGAGTTGGGGGAGCCCCATCTGGGGCACTGGTGGTCTGACCGTGCAGCTCTGATGTGGCATCACATCGAGCCATGACAGTTGCAGTTACTTAGTGGTTTTAAAAGTGGTGGTGATGGAAATAGGTGGTGGTGATGGGCGAAAAGCTGACATTTACTAGGTTCCTACTGTGTGCCAGGCACTGTGCTGGGTACTTTTATATATATTATTTATTCCTTGAAATTGCTCATCAATGGCAATTAGTCTCCCTGAAATTTGAATTCATTCCTCTGAAATGTTTAATGGAACTATGGAATCATTGTTAATTTTCTTAGGATAATAATGGCATTGTAGTTATGTAGAAGAATGTCCTTATTCTTAGGAGACGAGAAGAAGTTTGTGGGTGAAGGGTCATGATATCTGCCGCTCACTTCCAAATGGCCCAGGAAAAAATATTATATATGTATATATAAATGTTATATATTTTAATATGTATTATATATAATATATGTATATATATTTTATATATGTATAGAGAGAAAGAGAGAGAGAGAGAAAAAGAGAGAGAGTGAGAGACAAAGAGACAGAGATAGAGAGAGACCCAGAGAGAGAGAGACAAAGAGATAAAGGGCAGAATATGAATCGGTGTTGAATCTAGATGGAGAGTATACAAGTGTTCATTGTGCAATTCTTTCAGCTTTCCTCTTTTTCTCCCAATTGAGGTAAAAGGTCCATTTAATTAAGCCCAGCATTTGTCTGTATGATTTTGCATTATGGATTACTGGAGTCTGGAATAATAATTAATCAGGTAATCGAATAATAATTAATTAAACAAATATGCAAAAAAGCAAAATAAAACCACAGAGGGGATGGCCCGCAGTGGGGCTTCTGAAACCCTCAATTCAGGCTTCCCTCGTAAAGAACAATCATTTAAGAACATCCCACCAGCTCCTGAGCATTTGTGCTAGGGCGGGCAGCAAACGGCCCTCTTAGTATTAGCTGAGCCCCCAGGAATTCATCCACAGGAAATATCGGGGTAGGGCTCCAGCATTATTCATGTTAAACTTAACAGTAGGGACAACGGAAATAGAAGAATCTGAAGAGAAAACAATAAAGTGCATTTTAAGACTTTCTGTAATTTCTACACACGTTTGGGGGAGGCTCTGCGCTCCCCTCCCACGTGGGGCGGGGCGGCTGGCAGCCGTATGACTCCACCCCCTTGGCCATAGCTAATTGGATCAGGACAGACCCTGGTACTCAAACTAGGCCAATCAGAATGCCTTCCCCAGGAATTTGGAAAAGGGACGAAGGAATCCCCGATTCAGTCTGAATCTGGGAGCTGTCAACAGCAGCCTTCTGCCGGGTGGGCTGAGGAGCCTGTGTGCCGCCAAGAGTATGGAGCAGCCCTCACGGAGAGAGCCGGAGAGCCCTGGGGGAGACCCAGCAACCTTTCCAGGCCCATTGGTCCTGTCCTTGGATTTCAGGAGACTCCACTGTAGTGTTCTGTTAAACTCTTTTTTTGTCAATCTGGCTTGAATGGGTTTTGGTTACAACCAAAATAGTCCTCATATAGTAAGCATGTATTTTTTTTAATAATATGAAGGAAAGGAATAGAAATCACAGCCATTTACTGACTGGGCTGGGCACCTGGTGCTGTGTGTCCCTGGGCCTGTGCAAACGCCCTCAGAGCCATGCCTGGTTACTCCCACTCTGCCCAGGCCGCTCAAATGGCCAATGGGAGGCACTGGGGGAGACAGGAGAGCAGGAGAAGGGAGAAGTCAGGGTATCTTTTCCCCCTGTTGCTGTGCCCTGGGCAGCCTCTGGTAGGGACCGTGCTTCCTCTGCAGCTCCCGTCTTCCCCACCATGGGCCCTCCTTGGTTCCAGCTTCCACCGTGTGGCCCCTGTGAATCTCATCTCCTCCTATTGTGCTCCCCACACAGGGGGGCAAGTGGCTACCTACTTCAATAATCTCTGGGTCTCTGCCTCATCCCGTTTGGCTTCTCAGCTCTTATGTCACCTGTGTAGTTAATTCCCTGGATCAAATTCCCCCTGTTGAAATACTGTTTTCCCGGTCTAATGCTGACTGAATCACATATACTATCTAATTTTACTCTCGAAATGCCCCTCTGAGGGAGATATTAGGATCCCCACTTTGCAAATGAGGAAGCCGCTGCTCAGAGATGCTAAGTAACGTGCCCCAAAGTCACACAGCTTTGCCACGACACTCAGAAGCTCTTTGAACTCTTATTACTATATCGTACCAGAATGCTTTGTATAGTCACCTCTGTAGTTAGAAAGAAAAGTTATTAAAGACAAACAACAAGAAACAAATCCTGGGTAAGTGCAGTACTGATACAGAGCATCTGGGGTGGCCCTGCAGGTCTGGGAAACGCTCTCAGGCAAGTCCAGCCTCTCTCAGCCCTGGGAGAGCACAGGGGCGGGCCCTGGAATCCCAGGCCTCAACTTAGTAGCCAGAGCCCCTGGGCATGAGCCTCTCTGAGCCCAGTTCTCTCCTCCATCACGAAAGAGAACTCAAGTTCAAAGGTCAGTTTCCCGCAGAGCTGGCATGAACACACCTCAGGCAGCGATGGTTTTGTGACTGCACGGTGGTCATAGTGCCTGCCTGTAGCCTGGCATGGAGTCACCCCCGATAAGCCTGTTCAGGTCTCATGCCAGTGTCTTGTCACTCTGGGGCCTCAGTCAGGAGTGCAGGTGCAGAAGAGGGACATGGACGCTGGGTCTCAGCGCTGACCCACCTCTGTGCCTCCAGTTCCAGGACCAGTTCCACCTGTTCTCACTGACTTAGGATTTTTCTTGCTTCAAAAAATATGTTCATTTTTAATATCCATGAATGGTTTCAGCTTGAAGGGCTGGTTCTATTTTTTCCTGACACATATGAAATGAAATGTGTAACTACCAAAGGAAAAATGCTCTCGAGAGATCATGGGAAACAGCCCCTCCCAGGCAGGCACTGACGTAGGGGCCAGGCAAACTGTGCCCCCCCTGTTAGTGGAATCATCCTGGACAAGTGACTTCTCCTCTCTGGCCTCAGTTTTGTTACCTGTAAAGTGGGATAATCTTGGTCCCTACCTCAGGGGTATTGCCAGGGATCCTTCAGCTAATTCAAAGGCCTGGAGGATGGGCACCATCTATGGTTATTATTCTGTTACTGTTTTGTTATTATTGCCAGCAACCTGTGGCCTGAGTGGGTCCCTTGTGTCCTAGGGAAGTAGAGGCCCAGAGTCCAGGGCCTCCCAGATGCCCCAGGCCAGGCGCTGGGGTGAGGGGTGGGCACCCTCCCTGCCACGGAGCTGCAGAGGGAAGTGCCGCTGGGTGCTGACACAGGGACTCTGCAGCCCTTACTGAATGGCCTCCAGTCTGGGGCAGTTGGGAGGCTGCTCCTGACTCCCTGGTGACATTCTACCTCTGGCACCTGGCGGTTCCTTCTTTCAGGTCTGACCCCTTTTGTGCATCCAACACAGATTCCCCCTTTGGGCACCTAGGGAATTAGCTTGAGCCTGCATTTTGGCATCAGAGGGACCTGGTTGCAAGTCCTGTCCTGCCATGCAGGAGCTGTGTGACTCTGAGTATGTTGCTTAACTTCTCTGAGGCTCTGTCTCCTCAGGTGACATGGCAGTGATGATGATACCCACCTCCCAGGCTCAGCCACGTAACAAGTCCTTACTATCGGCTGGGCCAAGGTGGGTGTTGGTGAAACGATGGGGATGCAGCCCAGAGCAGAGGGACCTGGCAGTCTAGAGGGGAGAGTTGCTATAGTAACAGTAAGAATGGCCACATTTATTGAACTCTCACCGTGCGCAAGGTGTACTGCTAAGTGCTGGATGTTGACTGACTGTCCCACTGTTACCAGGAACCTATGGGGAGAGCGGATTGCCTCACGTCAAAGCTCACACGTTGTGAGTGGACAAGCAGGGATTCGAACCCAGGCTGGGCTGACTCCAAGTGTGGGCACAGTCTCCAGCTGTGATACAGTGATACAGTGTACAGAGACTGTGATACAGTCTCCAGCTGTGTCAGTTTCTTCCACTGGACCCCGTTGCAGGATTAGGTGAGGATTCATGGTGACATCAGTCACTCCTTTAGGGTTGTGGTCCAATGGGAGAGCCTTTGGTACCTTTGAAAGTTCTGAATCTAAAACGTTTGGGGATGGGGCACATCTGATGTCACCCCTGGGGGCAGTCCCCTTGCACCCCTCTGCTGGCAGGAGGCCCCCTTGTCTTGCTTAAGCCTCTCTCAAGGCTGGTGGGATGGGCAGCTCCTTGCCCCTTTTGGCTTGATTCTCCTAGAGCTGCAGTACAGTTATCAGGGTTGTACACAGAATGACCCTATGGGCACTCACGACCCCAGGGGCACATATCATAGACATGGCAGATTTTCTGAAGTTAGGACAATTTTCTGAAAGATGGGAATAAAGTGAAAGTAAAGGTGCCTTTCCTAATTCTCACAGAGATGCCATGTGAACCAGAATCATTTCTACTTTGGGAGAATGACACCTCAGTCCAGTGAACTCCCACTCATCTTTCAAAACCCAGCTCCAGTAATCCCTCCCTGGGAAGCCTCTACCCTCAGTGTAGGAGTCATTGCCCACTTCTCCACCTGGGGCTCCCTCAGCCCCTCCCTCCCCTCTGCCAGGCTGAGAGCTGCCGGCTACAGTGATGGCTGCATTGGATGGGACTCCACCTGCCCCCTAGCCCTTGCCTGCCCCAGGAGAGAGTCCATGGGTATCCCAGAAGGCCAGCCTGGGCCTGAGCTAGTGGGCCCTATGGAGTTTCATGGGCACCTAAAAAGTTGGATCCACTTCCATCCACTCCCATTTTGCAGATAGAAACACTGAGGCCCAGAGCAGGGAAGGACTTGCCTGAGGTGTCACAGTGAGTTGGGGGCCCAGATCTCCTGACTCCCCACCGAGGCTGTGGCACCACTTCTGGTGGGGAGGCAGCCAAGGGACGTGGGACAGGCTGGCAATGGGGACAAGGACATGAAGATACCTCCCCCGCCCCCTCCCGTGGTCCTGGAAGTAGTTTCCAGGCAACTTCCTGGGGGAATTCCCCACATGGAGCCAGGATGTCCGACTCCTTGGAGACCGATTCACTGGTGGAACTGAAAAGGGAGCCGGTGCTGGAGTCCGGGCTAGGGGCCTGGGGGCAGAAGTGAAACCTTACCTGCAGCTGCCCGGACCCAAAGTGACCCTCCTCCCCTGCCTGCCGAGAACCCCCCATCTCTAGCTTCCCTACTCATTCCACTCACTTCATCCTTCTGAGATTTATTCCCAGGCCTCGGAACCTGAAAATAATTTGCTGACAAAGCCCCGTCCCGGGCAGGTGCTTTAATTGGTTTTGTGGGAGCAGGTCTGGGACCATCTATTTAGAAGGAAATAGAAATTATGGCGGTGCTGCCCGTCCTTTCCCTGTAACGGGTACTGTGGAGTGTATCTATGTGTGTGTGTGGTGAGGGGAAGGGCAGCTACAAGGAAAGCAGAGGCCTGGTCACAGGGGATGCAGTGATTGGGCGGGGGTGTCTGGGGCCACGGGGCAATGAGAGTAGGTGCTGCAGGCCGGGCCCCTCCTCAGCCCTGGCCCAGCGTTGGAATCAGAGCAGGGCAGCTTCTCAGGGCTTCTCACAGAGCCCACGGCGAGGAGAAGCCATGGGGACTAAGGGGGTCCAGGGGCAAGGACACAGCTGGGCTTAGCTCTCAGGAGCCTCGTCCCCGTCCTTCCTCAAGGACACCCTAGCGCCTGGCCGGTGGGCACCTTCTAAAACACAAATCACATTTGTAACTCCCCCGCACCTTTTTCTTTTGGCTGCTCTGCACGGCTTTCTGGATCTTAGTTCCCCGATCAGGGATCGAACCTGGCCCCAGCAGCGAAAGTGCCAAGACATAACCACTGGACTGCCAGGGAATTCCCACATATTTGTAACTCCTTGACTCAAAGCCCTTCCATGTCGCCCCACTGCCCTCAGAATGAAGCCAAGTTCCTTAGCTTGACATTCAAAGTCCCTCACAGCCTGTCTGCCCTCTGATGACCTCTCCAGCCACATCATTCTTTTCTCCTGTCCCCAGCTGCTCCCTACCATGGTCTCTGGTCGCTCTATCAGGTACCTTTGGTCCCATCCTGGCATCCCACCCCTTGTTAACACTTCAATTGCCCCATGACTGAGGAGATCATCATTACTCTCATTTTATAGCCTAGGAAATGGAGGCTCAGAAAGATTAAAAGTTACCTGCCAGAGGTCACACAGCAGGGCTGGGACTCCAACCCAGGCCTATCCAGTGCCCAATCCCATACTCTGAACTACCAAGGTGTACATGGGAACTAGCCAAGTTCCCTCAGGCCTCTAAGCCCCATGTCTTCCCCTGAAATATCCCTGCTTGCATTTTTTCCACTGGCAAACTCCTGTGCATACTTTAAAGCCCACTTGATGTCACTTCCTTGGGAATCCTTCCTTGACTCATCCCTCCCATGTCCAGTCTCTCCTTTGGGCTTCCCCAAGCCCCAGCCAAGCCCTCACCTCAGCTCTGATCTCTGGATTTGTCAGTGTCTGTCTCCTCCACTTCATTCCTCCCCCCCAGACTGAGAGCTCCAGCTGAACTGTTGACCCTACAGAGTGGGGAGCACAGCCCTGAAGCACAGATGGGTCAGATCCTGGGACCTGGACTCTTTCCTTGTCTGGGGTATTGAGCAGCCTAGACCACAGCTGTTCTGTGTGATTCCGAGCAAGAACCTGTGTCTCTGTGGACTCAGTTTGCCCATCTGTAAAAAGGGAAGGTCAGCCTGGGGGCATCTGACACCTGGGGACTCTGAGGGCCAGGCTGGGGCTGGAGTCTTACACCATGTGACCAATGTGATTTGTGACTCTCGTGATGTATGTGTGGGGGTGGCCACTCCCCATGTCGGGGTGGGTCACATCGAAAGGCCAGTGCTGATGCCCAGCTCAGCCTGGGCTCCACGTGGTGACTGTAGACTGGGCTGGCAGAGCTCTGAAGTGAGTCTCAAATTAGGGCTGCAATCGCAGCTCTGCCAAGCCTCCCGACCTCGATGAGCCCCGGTTTCATCTGTAGAACGGAATAATAATAATACCACCTCACAGGGTGGATTTGCCATGAGGATCACAGGAGAGATGCACAGGGCCTGGCCCAGAGCACGTGCCCCAAAGGTGTTCACTATTGTCATGGGTGCAAAGAACTTTGGGTGCCATGTCTTCGCTGGCACAGTAGGGGGTGGCAGGGGGTGCCTGAAGGATCTCAGTCTAGACAGACAACCAGACTGACTCACAGAGACCAGGCCAGAGCTAAGGGGCCTGCGTGGGTCTTGTTTTCCTGGCCCCAAGGTAGCCAGTCAGGCTGGGGCTCCAAGGGGCTCTTTTTCCTGGTGACTTTTTTCTTGAAGACTCCAGGACATGTTAAATGGGTGGGGGCAGTTCCTGAGGACAGATGGGCAGGGTGTGTGTGGGTGGCTCAGAGGAGGCTTGGGGCGGGCAGAGCTTCCGGGATGAGGCAGGTGGTACCCGGAGGAGACCAGTATGGTCAATGGCCCAGGAGGTGGCCGGCCAGGTTCGGGGGTCCCCATTCACATGCCCCAGAGTCAAGGTCCCGTCCAGATTTCCCCACTTCCAGGCTGTGGGCCGGGCCTCAGTCTCCCGCTCTGTCGAATGAGAAAGCAGCCCCTGCCGGAGGCCGCGTGGTGGTGGGGGGGGTGGGGGCGAGCAGCGCGGGCCCGGGAGGCCACAGCCGTGGGGCTCTGGCCGGGCTCCCGGGACCCGCGCGGCGGCAGCTCCCGCCCCTTCCACGTGGCCGCTCCGAGAGGGCGTCTGGCTTCGGCGGGCCCCACGGACCCGGGAGACGAGGAGACACCCCCCTCGGCGCCCGGGCCGACGCCCGCTGAGAGCGGACCGCAGGTGGCGCCAGGGGGCCGCGGTTGGGCCTCCCTCGCGGCTGCGGCCGCCCGGCCGAGGGGCGGCGCGGAGCGGGGAGGCGGGCGTCTCGGCCGCTCTGGGGCCCGCCTGTCGGGCACCGCGGCCGTCGGGCGGTCGGGCCGCCGAGACCCCGGTGGGTGTTTGGGGCGTTGGGGTCGCACCCCGGCCGAAGGAGGCCAAGGCCCAGGCGGACGTCCGGGCATCCCACCGCCGACCCTCGAGCGGCCGGACCCGCCTCCTCCCCATACACCGGCCACCTCGCAGGGCCTTCCCGCCGCGTGTGTCCGGCTCCGCGCGGCAGCGGGTGTGCGCGGGGTCCGGGGGCTGTGTGTGTCAGCCCGTGCGGATCCACCGCGTGAGACAGTGGCCGCGGGCGGGAGCAGGGATGTGTCCGGCTGGTGTGTCCGTGGGGAGACCTGCGTGTGGCGGGCCGGGTGCGAGTGCGCGGGGTCCTGCTGGGCTTCCATTGTTCCCGGCCCTCAGGGGGGTCCCAGGCCGGGAGCTGCTGGGGACGGTGACAAGGGCAGGCAGAGGAAGAGGGGCGTTCTCTTCTTCCCCCTCAACTTCCCACCTCCGGCCTCTTTCCGGAGTTGGTCAGGATCCCTGCTGGAAGGAAATGGAGCCGTGTGTGTGTGTGTGTGTGTGTGTGTGTGTGTGTGTGTGTGTGTGTGTGTGTGTGTGTGTGTGTGTCTTTGTCACAGTAACCTCTTGACTCTTGGGCAAAGAAACCTTTTGATCTCTGGGGCTTCCCTGACTCCAGGCCCCAAGGGAGAAAGAAGCCTCACCACAGAGATGCCCTGGGGCAGCGGACTTGAGGGTTGGGAATAGGATTGATTTGCCCCAAACCAGCAACAGAAGAGAAGGGCCTTGGAGGTGGTGAGCTGTCTGTGTCTGGAGGTTTTTGAGCCCCAGGACTTGTAGGTCCTTTCCAGTTCATTCCAGAATCCACACAGAACCCTACCAGAAGCAGTTGCCCTGAGCCAGACTCTGCCCTGGCAGAGAGGGTTTTAGGGGGTTTTTTGTTTTTTATTTTTTTTTTATTTGTGGCTGTGTTGCGTCTCCGTTGCTCCTCAAGGGCTTTCTCTAGTTGTGGTGAGCGGGGGCTACTCTTCGTTGCGGTGTACGGGCTTCTCATTGTGGTGGCTGGTCTTTGTTGTGGAGCGCGGGCTCTAGGTGCAGGGGCTTCAGCAGTTGTGGTGCGGGCTCAGTAGTTGTGGCTCATAGGCTCAGTAGTTGTGGCGCACTGGCTTTGTTGCTCCGAGGCATGTGGGATCTTCCCAGGACCCGGGCTCGAACCCACGTCCCCTGCATTAGCAGGCAGATTCTCAGCCACTGAGCCACCAGGGAAGCCTGGAGAGAGGGTTTTGAGAGGACTGAGGCCCCACCCAGGTCAGGTAAGTCCAGTCCAGCAGAGCAGGTAGGATGTATCGTATGGTTGGTGGCTGCACATCTAGGAGGGATGTGGTCAGAGGAGGAAGTGGGAAGTGGGGTCGACTCGCAGGAGCCAGGGCTCGGAGGGCCTCAATGCCAGAAAAAAGGAAATTTGGACTTTCTCCCACAGGGGCCAGGAGAATCTCCCCCCCTATGCCCCCACCCAGTGCACCCCCACCCCCCGCCACACACACACACACACACACACACACACACACACACACACGTTCAGAGCAAGGGAGCAAGAGAAAGGGAATGCTGTGTGATCTGGAGGGTTGCTTAACCTCTCTGAGCAGTTTGTAAAACAGGCTTTGTAGTAACTTGATTTTGAGAGGTCCCACAGTATTTCCCCCTTCCCTTGTGGTAGCAAACCGAGCTCCCACTACCGAGTACACGGAGGAAAGCACCGTCCAGGCCCAGCCAATCAGAGTTCCCCTTCTTGGTGCTGTGACTGGTTCAGGATTGGGCGTGTGACCCCCCTCCTGGTCAGAGGCTTTCCTGCTGGTTGGGCTGTAGGAACTCTCACTACCTATGCTTTCCATGGCTTTTGAGCCATAAACCCCTTATTGACTTTAGATGGTTTGTGTTTTTGTTGTTCTGCTGTTGGGAAAGGCTTGAGTAGTTCAGAAATACAGACAGTGCTTCTTTGTGTGGAGGTTGGTTCATTGATGCCGTGCCCAGTGTGAGCCGTGTTGGGCAGTTGCAAGAGCCAAGGTTGGGAGTCAGACAGACCTCGGGGGCCCCATCTCTGCAGCTTCTCCCTGAGTGACTCTGGACATGTCACTGCCCCTCTCTGAGCCTCAGTTTCCTGTGTTTAGAAAGGGGTACATAGTTCCCCTCTCCAAGCAGCTGCAAGGACTGAGTCCTGGTAATGGCAGCCCGGCTGGAGGGGCAGGAATGACTGGCCCAGGAGCATCCAGTGAGAGGCAGGTGATTGGTGAGCAGTGTTCCGAAGGGGTGGGGGGCTGGGGCCTGGGTCAGTGTGGCCGCAGTGAGGGGCTGCAGGAGTGAGGGAGGGCAGCGGAGGAGGCCGGGAAACCCCATTCCTGCCTTTCCCAGATCAAGGGTGGGGGGCAGCAGTTTCCCTCGGGACAAGGGGACGAGGACCCGGGGAGGATCCAGCAGGAGAGACGGGGAGGCAGAACAACTGCTGGGCTGGACCCAGGTGAGGGGAGATGCCACGGCAGCTGCAGGTGGGCTCTGAGCCTCAGACACCCAGAGCCCCTGCCAGCTCAGGTCACCAAGCCCGCCAGTGACTATGTTGGTCGCATCCGTGAGGTCTCCTGCTCATTTCTCCCTCCTCACCCCTTCTCTCTCTCTCCCTGGCCTCTGGTTGCCTCCTTCTGCCCTCACAGCCTCAGTCTCTTTCTCTCTTATTCACTCGACACAGGACAGCCAGGCAGCCCTTAAACCCAAACGTGAATCCCTGTTGCCCTTTGGACCAAGTCCTGAGTCCCTTATCCACCTCAGGGCCCTGCCTGCCCCTCAACTTCCCTGTTGCTGCGCCAGAGCCGTATGTTCTTGGTTCTCCCAACCCCTGAATGCCAGGCCTGGAGCACAGTGGTGAGGGGCCCAGCCTTTGGTGTTGGAATCAGGACTCTGCTAGCTGTGTGCCCATAGGCAGGTCCCACCCTCTCTGCATCTCAGCTTCCCAGTCTGCGGGATAATAAGCACCTACCTCAGCTGGGAGGTGTGGGCACCAGACCAGTGCAAGGCATGATTCTCTTGTTATCATCAGTGCCTGTCCAAGGAGGTCCTCCCAGCCTCTTAACCCAGCTCTCTAGGAATCTCTGGCTGGCCAATGTCTCCACCCAAGGCTAGCTGCCCCTCTTCTCTCATCCCTCAAGGCTTTGTTCCCACAAGTGTGGAAGGACCGGAGTCTTTGCGGGGGGGCTGTCATCACCCACTGGGGCTGCTTGTGTGTCCAGCTGTCCTCCTAGGAGCTCTGACCTGCTGGGGAAGGGAAGGGGCACACCTGGTCCCGGGGGCTGAGAGCCCTGAGAGGGATCTAGAGGATAAAGAGACAGCATTTTCCAATAATTGCGGCGATTAAGAAGGACTCCCCATTCTATCCTGGGCAAAGAGAGGAGGACAGCTGAGTCCTGAGTGAGGCAGAATTTGACCTGAGCAAACCAGCTTGGGCAGAGAGGTGCACAGACACTAGCTGGAGAGAGGTGACATGGTTAAAGGGTCATTGTTAACGAGGTCCTTACCAAATGCTTGGTTTTTCATTGTTTTTGTTGTCTAGGTTGATGGAAAATGTACTCTTTTTTCATCATCAGAGAACAAGAGAATGTTCTGTTTACCACACACCAGGTTTCTGTCTGATCCTGTTGCTGACAACCATCAGATGTGGCTGGGTTGGGGGGTGGTATTTGGGAGTCACGGAGGGGTGAGAGATGCGGTGCTGGGCCCAGGGAGGAGGTGGTAGAGCAGGGAGAAGTGGGCAGACTGGGGATGTGTTTTGCGTTGGGGTGACGGCACTTGCTGAGGGATCGGTTGTGGGGTGATGGACAGGAAGTGCGAGGGCCCTTCAAGGTTTCTGGCTTGTACAGCCAAGTGGATGGAGGCACAGCTGCTGCGAGGAGGAGCAGGTGGGGGCCCCCGGGCTGGCCTGATGGGAGCCCTGTGAACCTTTGGCCCTGATCCACGCCAGACGCTGGGAATCGGGAGCCCAGAGCGGCCTGTCTACCTTGGACAGGTGGGCTATGGTATGTGGCTACGTGGGCCTCAAGATGTTTCTCATCATTAAAGAATGTGAGTCCTGGGCAGGTGGGTCTGTGGACATGGCCCTGACAGGCTGCTTTGCCAGGAGAACTCAACTGTCTGGGGTCTCTCAACCCCATCCAACCCCTGTCACCAAGGGACACAGGCCCCATTGTTAGAGGAACAGGAAGGGACTGAGGAAAGAGGGAGGGCCGGGCCAGGTGGGTTTGCCCACTCTCTGGGCCCCCTGATGCAGATGTGGATTCAAAGCCAGCTGGTCCCCCCAGCCTAGGCCATCAGGGGAAGCCGGGATCGGGTCCAGGGTAAGCAGGGTGTGGAAGGGCATTGTCTCTGGAGTCAGAGAGACCGAGGTTCAAATCCTCCCACATACTGGCTCTGTGTTGGGCAACTGCCTCTCTGAGCCTCAGTCTCCTCATCTGTAAAATGGGAATAATGGTAATTCCTACCTCCGTATGGGGTTGTTGGAAAGATTCAAATCCAAGAACATGTGTGAGGTACATGACACCACAGACAGGAAGTGCTCAATACATTTTAACTCATTATTATTATTATTGTAATAGATCTTGGATGTAGCAGTAGATGTTCTACCTCCAGACCTTTGCAAGTTTTGTTTCCTCCACTCAGAATGTCCTGGTCCGGGTGGTGTACCCCTCCTCATCCTTCCATGCTCAGGTCAGGGGTCTTGTCTCTGGAAGCCCTTCTGAGCTCACCCCAGCACCCAGCTGCCCTGATGCGTCCCTTCGTATGCCACCCCGTGCCTGGTGTGCAGCAGTTCCTCACCAATGACTGTCTCCCTTCTCCCACACTGGCCACCACAGGTGCTGGGTCTGACGTTTTTCTGTGTCTCCAGGGCCCAGCCAGAGGCCCCACGACCCCCCACACCTTGCTTTCTGGCTCCCTACTTGAATTCCAGATCTCTTTCCCCTCAGATGAGCAGAGCCTGGGCAGGGCCCAGCAGCGGGGTGTGGGATGCCAGGCAGTTTAGGAGGGCAGCCAGGTCCGTGCTGCCCTGGGCTGGGCTGGGGGTGAGGAAGCGGTCCTGGGAGGCCCAGGCTGGTGGAGGTGGAAGGAGGTTGAGAGTGAGGGAGCAAGGTGGTGGCCGTCTTTGCCTGGGGCATCCTTGATCACAAATACAGGTAACGAGGGAACAAGAAACGTGGGAGTCCCTTAGGGGGGGGCCAAGGCCCAGGCAGGCCGATGGCATCGGCCCAAGGGCATGGGCAGTCCAGCCAGGCCCATGCCCCACTGGCCCTGGGCTCAGGTCAGTTCCAGGCCTTTCTTCTCAGCCCGAACGTGGAATCCTGTCGGCCTGGTGTTGGGTTTCGAGCGGAAGGGAGGGATTTTATGGCCTGGGTGAGGGGAAGTGGCAGACAGGCAGGGGGTAGATGGCTTTCCCGGAATCCCAGATCGCACTTTAATAATTTGTTTCAGAATTAATGTCCATTCGCTCAGTCTTCACTGTTCCAGCTCACTGGAAGATTAAATAAAAACCCGTGCCCCCCTCTCCGCCGCCCCACAAATGGAGGGAGACCAACCCCATTCTCTCCGGCTGGGCTGGCTGCCTGAAGCCAGCGCAGGAAATAAATCTCTCAGAGAAAACCACTTTGCTCACACGATTTCAATCCAGCGGGCATAGTGGCCCCAGTCACTCCTTGTTTTATTTAGCTGATAATCTTTTATTGTATCAGGAGACTCTCGCAGAAGCACCGCGTCTTTACAGGCCTGAGGCCTCCCCAAACAGCTGGGCCGGGCCTCCTGAGGAAGCGTGGGCTCCGCCTTCCTGGGCACCCTCCCGCTGCTGCAGGTGGGCAGTGCCGGGTACCCAGAGAGGTGGGTACTCAGGTGCCAGGACAGGGAGTGGCTGTCCCTGGCTGCAGGGCACAGGCAGGGCACAGGCAGGGCCTCGGCAGGGCTGGAGCGGCTACACTTCACCTCTGGGGATCAGGTCTCAGGGGCCCAACCCAGGGAGGCTCGGCAGCCAGGGAGGCCAGGGCAGAACTCCAACTGAGGCATCTTCCATTCATTCATTCAGTCAGTCAGTCAGTCACTCCGCAAATATTGTGAGCCTTCCCTGTGCCAGACTCCGAGAATCAGGGGTGAGGAGACAGACAGACAGACAGGTCCTGCCCCCCTGGAGTGACAGCCTCTCCTCCAGTAGTTAGCCTTTGTCTCACTGCGTCACCTGATTGAACTTTCCTGCTCTTGTACCATCTTCTCTGACTCAGGCATAGTTCCATTCTTTTTTTCCACTTGGATTTTATTTCATGTGGATTATCAATTACAGAAGCCAAGATATTAATTTAATAATACTTAGAAATATTAGAAGCTGACAGAGTATTCTAAAAATAAGTAAAAACAAGTCTTCACATCAAAGAGGGACATGATTGGATAAAGGTAATGAAAATCCATCAGTCTTGGGGTTAGGAGAGAAAATCAGCCAGCATTAAGATACTAGGTAATTACTTTATCCAATTATTCATTACTTATTTATTAAATTATTTATTTATTATGTTTCCACTAATTATCCAATATTTATGATTTTTTCCGTTATTCCTTTCATCTTGCCTTTTTACATCATTGCCTTTTAAAAAATAATGTATTTTATTTTATTTTAATTAATTAATTTTTGGCTGCGTTGGTTTTCATTGCTGCATGTGGGCTTTCTCTAGCTGCGGCGAGTGGGGGCTATTCTTCGTTCTGGTGTGCAGGCTTCTCATTGCAGTGGCTTCTTTTGCGGAACACGGGCTCTAGGCGTGCGGGCTTCAGTAGTTGTGGCACACGGGCTCAGTAGTTGTGGCTCGCGGGCTTTACAGTGCAGGCTCAGTAGTTGTGGCGCACGGGCTTTGTTGCTCCACGGCATGTGGGATCTTCCCGGACCAGGGCTCGAACCTGTGTCCCCTGCCTTAGCAGGCAGATTCTTAACCACTGCGCCACCAGGGAAGTCCCCATCATTGCCTTTTTTGTATCAGTTAAACTTATTATGTATTAATAACTTTCTCACACAAAGTTCTTTGTGTTTATAAATCTTATCTACTGTATCTTTCATAGTTCAACCTGGGGCACCAGGGTATTTTGTATTCTCACTGGGGTTGAATAAACTTCATGTAAATAAAGATTTGGTTCTGATTTCTTCAACACATTTCTTGTCTTATATTTTTCTCAAATTTTTCTTATTTTGAAGTTAATTATAGACATAGGAAGTTGGGAAAATAGTATGGAGAGTCTGGGGTACCCTTCCCCGCAAAATTCCCGCAAAGGTAGTATCTTACATGGCTGTGATACAATATCAAAACAGCAGGGTAGGCAGGTCTGAGCAAATTTAGGATTGGACAGTTTGGACAATTTCAAATTGCCTTGTGCTCCTGGGCCTCATTCCTGCTCTGCACCCCTTGACTGATTGTACCTGCCTTGCAGGGTCCTCAGGGGAACCCTCAGCATCGCCAGGATGGTCGAGAGAGAGTGTGGGTGAATCTGACAGGACCCTGACTGCATTATTGTGGGCCTTCTCTGAGCCAGGCACTGGCAGGTGCTACAGAACCTTATGGCGGCCAGACAGGCAAGGTTCTTGTCTTCCGAGGCCTGCTCTGGATTAAGCCCCAGACTCTGGGGCTTTCTGGTGGGAGGTGGTTAAACACCTTTTATTATGGGCTGAAATGTATCCCCATGAAATTCATACGTTGGAGTCCCAACCCCTGTACCTTAGAATGTGACTGTATTTGCAGGTAGGGTCGGCAAAGAGGTAATTAAGTTAAAATGAGGTCATTAGGGTGGGCCCTGATCCAACATGGCTGTTTAAGAACAGGAAATTGGGACACACACAGAGGGATGACCGCGTAACAACAAAGGGAGAAGGGGGCCATCTACAAGCCAAGGAGAGGGACTTTATAAGAAACCAACCCTGCTGATACCTTGATCTTGCACTTCTAGCCTCCAGAATGGTGAGAAAATAAATTTCTTTTGTTTAAGCCACCCAGTCTGTGGTACTTTGTTATGGCAACACTAGTAAACGAACACTCTCCAATATGGTAATCTGCATTTGGGGGAGTGAGGGGGACCGCCCCCAGGAGCTGATACCAGATGAAACACAAGACACCCAGTTATATTTGAATTTCAGATAAACAATGAATATTTTTTGGCATATATTGAATGGGACATACTTATACTAAAAAAATTAAATGTTTATCTGAAATTCAAATTTAACTGGGTGTCTTGTATTTTCATTTGCTACAACTGGCCACCCAGCCTTAGAACTAAGGCAGTGGCTCCCACCAGGACAGAGGCTCAAGGACACACAGACCAGCCCTTGCTGCCCAGAGGGAGTGAGAGCTGGAGGCTGCTTCCCAGGCCTGAGCCACTCTTCCCAAACGGTTCCCATCTCCCGCACAAACATGTTTATTGGGCTTGATGGCAAACAGATTATGCTTGTCCCAGGAAGGGCAGCTCGAAAGAGAAAACCTTGAAGTCTGGGAAATAATGAGGGGAAATTAAAGTGCATTAAGACCCTTCTGAGAGATAACGTCAGGGTGAGTTACAGGCCCGATAAGGAACTGGGGGCTCACACAGGGGGCTCAGAAAGGTCGCCCAGTGGCACGCAGAAGACCAGGAATCATAAATATGGGGCAAGATGCCCAGCTGGGGTCGCTGGGGTGAAAATATTGGGGTCATTCCGAAAACAATTATCCTGCTTGGTTTGCTCTTCAGGTCCTGTAAATCTTTCACCTTTTATAAAAGATTTCTGGAGAAAGAAGCACTTTGGAAGCTTTAACTGATTTTTGTGGCCAATTCTTGGTGGTTCTGCTAAAAGAAAACAGACAAAAGGGAAAAACTAATTACCCAGCATTCTCAGGGGCACAGGGATGGGCTGACTGGCTTCTTCTTATTCCTGGGAGAGATTAGGCTGCCCCGGGTTTTGACTCACTCCATTTGGAGTCTGGTCACAGTTTAACGATTATTTTCGTTTGTTTGTTTTGAATCCAGTCACAGTGGGGCTCTTGGTACCCAGTGGATGCTGCTTTTTGGGGTACATGTGGCAGCTGTGTGGCGGCCATCTTGTCTGGTGTGGTGGCCATCGTGAGTGTCGAGGCAGCCATCTTGAGTGGTGTGGCAGGCGTCTTGGCCTACGTGTACCAAGGTCATGTGCCCACACAGAGCCCCTGAAGCTGGAGAATGTGTCTAGGCTGTGCTGGCCTCAAGCACACGGCTCCATGCACCCCTGTTTTCTCATTGTCTGTCCAAGGGAATGCTTGTTCAAGCTCTGTGCCTCTGTGTCTCTCTGTCCATGTTCCGGGACAGTTGGCAGCACCAGCAGAAGGTAATCATTCATTCCACAAAAGTTTATTTGAACACCTGTTATATGCCTCTACCTCAGAAATCTCCCTCCCATCTACTAGCTCGTTTAATTCTCATGACCCTGTAGAGGAGAGATTATTAGCCCCATTTTGCAGATGAGGAAATTGAGGCTCAGAGAGGTGAAATGACTGGCCTAGTGTCACGCAAAAATAGGGGGCGAGGCAGAGGTAGGATTTCAACCCAGATCAGAACTGTGGTCTTCCCAGTGTCCCATGCCTCTTAGTTAAGAACAAGGGTTAAGATTACGGGGTCTGGGGTCAGATGAAACCTTGTTGAAATTTCTGCCCTGCTTCCCCCTAGCTGTGTGACCTTGGGTGAGTCACTGAGCACTCTGAGCCTCTCTCTCCTCATCTGTGCAATGGGCACAGTGCTATAGTCCTGCCACAGTGGTGTGGTGCGGAGTCAAGCAGCCCATGCACCTGGGGGCACAGCCCAGGCTTGGAGCTTCTAGTGTCCTACAGAGGGGGAAGCTGTTCTTTAATGAGAAGACAAAGAGTTTCTCCCAACCATTTCTCCCCATCTGCCAACTCCCAACAGGATATAATTATTCAAATTGAATAAATGTTTGCTGAGTGAGACTTGGACTTCCTTTAGGTTCACACCAGACTCAAGTGTAGGAGAGGGGTAGGGAGGGGGATCAGGGTGGGGAGTGGCCCTGGGCTGCTCCGCCAGCCATGCATGCCCCAGACCAAATTCAGTGTTCACATAGGAATTCATCCATCCATTCACTCATTAAACAAACATTATTTTGTGCCAGGCCTGCTCTGGTGCTGGGGATACAGTGAGTTGGGAGCAAGACAAACCTGAGTCCTCCAGGCCCAGAGCTCATATCTAGGGGTGAGACACAGACGGGAGCCAGAGAGGCCTGGGGAGAGGCTTTTGCTGGTTGGAGGGTGATGATGGAAGCCTGGACGAAGATGGAGTGGTCCTGAAGAGCCCCATGGAAGTGTATGGGATAACTGAGGCTCAGAGAGGTAAAGTGACTTGCCTAAGGTCACACAGCTAATGGGTGGCAGAGCTGGTTTTCTCTCAGCCAGGACCTGATCCTGCCTCCTTTGGATTGCCTGAAACAATATCACCACTCTGAGTTCTTAGCTGCCCCAGTTCTAGAAATGTGAACACATGCTCTGGCAAAAAAGGTGTTTGGGAAACACTGCATATGCCACCCCTTTATGGAGCGTGGTGCACGGTGCCCATTAAAGGCTCTGAGGGGTCCTGCAGGAAAGGAACTTGCTTAGCCCACATCCCCATGGGCTTCCACTCCATGCAGTCAAAGCATGTTGGCCAAGTCGATGCCTTCAGGGGGTCAAAGTCACCCAGCTCTGGTGGGCCCCTCCCAGAATGCTCTGGAAACCAAAGACTCCAGTCAGTGGTGAGTAAGAGCCCAAGGCGCCAAGGAGGGCTGTGACAGTTCAGGCAGGCTTCCTGGAGGAGGTCCTGGAATTAGACCAGCAGGGAGAGCTCAGCTCAGGCATCTGCAGGGAGGCTGTGGACATGATGGTGGTGAGTGAGGGCTTGAGGGGCCAGAGGCGCTGTGTTCAAATTATAGCTTTGCTCTTAGCTGCTGTGTGACCTTGGGGAGATGACAGGACTCCTGTGAGCCTCAGTTTCCTCATCTGTAAAATGGGATAATGACAGAACCTCAAGGTGATACTCAAGGCCTTAGCCCTTAGCCCAGGGTGGCTGGGAGGAAGATTCCACGGTTGAGAGTGTCAGCCTGGCAACGGAGAAGGAGGGCTGTTCACATTCTTTTTCTCCTCTGAAGAACCAGAGACTGTGGAAAATACTCCTTGACCTGAAAAAGCCCCAACTGGACGCTCCTGTGGGTCTGTTACAGACATGACTTTGCAAATCAGATATGACAGGGAAATGTGGGCCAAGATGGTGGCCAGCTGTTCAGCAGTGGGGAGAGGGCTGCTTAGAGACCCGCATGGCCTCCTCGGAGAGCCGACGCCGTCAGCCTCGCTGTGCCCGGAGCACAGGTGTGTGAGGGCGCATGCCCTGCTCAGAGGGAGCGGGGATGGGCACGGGCAGGCGGCTCACGGAGGAAACTCTCTCACACCACACACCACACACACCACACACACACACCACACTCACACCACACACACCACACACATACACACACACCACACTCACACCACACACACCACACACCACACACTCACCACACACCACACACACACACACACCACACACTCACACCACACCAGACACACACACACACACCACACTCACACCACACACACCACACACATACACACACACCACACACCACACACACCACACACTCACCACACACCACACACACACACACACACCACACACTCACACCACACCAGACACACACCACACACACACACACACACCACACACTCACACCACACCAGACACACACCACACACACACACCACACTCACACCACACACACCACACTCACACCACACACATACACACACACCACACTCACACCACACACACCACACACACACCACACTCACCACACACTACACCACACACATACACACCACACACTCACACCACACCAGACACACACACCACACACACACACCACACTCACACCACACACACATCACACACACACACCACACCAGACACACCACATCACACACACACACCACACCCCCACCACACACACCCCACACATACACACCACACCAGACACACACACCACACACACACACCACACACCACACCAGACACACCACATCACACACACACCACACTCACACCACACACATACACACACACCACACCAGACACACACCACACACACACACACCACACACCACACCAGACACACCACATCACACACACCACACACACACACACATCACACACACACACCACACACCACACCAGACACACACACCACATATACACACCACACTCACACCACACACACATCACACACACACACATCACACACACACACATCACACACACCACACACTCACACCACACACACACCACACACACTCACACACATCACAAATAAGACCACACACACACCACACATGCACACCACACCAGACACACACACCACACACACACACCACACTCACACACCACACTCACACCACACACACATCACACACACACACCACACTCACATCACACACACCACACCAGACACACACACCACACTCACACCACACACACCACACACTCACACCACACACACATCACACCATACAAACACACCACACTCAAACCACACACACCACATCACACACACACACCACACACACCACACACACACATCACAAATACTCAGACCACACACACACCACACATGCACACCACACACACATCACACACACACACCACACACTCACACCACACACACACCACACCAGACACACACACCACATATACACACCACACTCACACCACACACACACACATCACACACACACACCACACCATACAAACACACCACACTCAAACCACACACGCCACACATGCACACCACACACACACACATCACAAATACTCAGACCACACACACACCACACACACACACCACACCATATGCATACCACACCAGACACACACACCACACACTACACCACACACTACACCACACACATACACACACACCACACCAGACACACACACCACATATACACACCACACACACCACACCAGACACACACACCACATATACACACCACACTCACACCACACCAGACACACACACCACACACACACACCACACTCAAACCACACACACCACACATACACACCACACACAATCACAAATACTCAGACCACACACACACCACACACCACACCAGACACACACACCACACTCACATCACACACACACCACATCACACACACAGCACACACTCACACCACACACACACCACACCATACAAACACACCACACTCAAACCACACACACCACACATACACACCACACTCACACACATCACAAATAGACCACACACACACCACACATGCACACCACACACCACACCACACACTACACCACACACACACCACACACACACACCACATATACACACCACACTCACACCACACACACATCACACACACATACCACACACACCACACACACACCACACCAAACACACCACACTCAAACCACACACACCACACATACACACCACACACACTCACACACATCACAGACCACACACACACCACACATGCACACACCATATGCATACCACACCAGACACACACACACCACACACTACACCACACACACACCAGACACACACACTCCACACACCCACACATCATACACACCACACATACACTCACGCCACACACTCCACACACACACACTGCACACACCCCATATATACACACCACACCACAGTCACCTACCATACATGCTCACACACTCAGGCCACCGTTCCCGAGGGCCGCTGTGCTTGGAGCGAGGCCGCACCTCCTCTGTGCCCACACGGGGACGGTGGTGCACCAGGTGGGGCACTGGGGGTTGGAGTCAGAAACAGGTCCAGTTCCTTCCTTGCTGGGCAAATCCCCTTCACCCTTTAGGCCTTATTACTGTGGAAGGATGCTGTCGGCCTCTGCTTCTGGGTGACTTTGGGAAAAAATTTTAAAAAGGTATTTAGCACAGTGATTGGCACATAGTAACTGCTGTGTTGGTCCAAGGACTCTACCTGTCGCCCCCTTCCTCTGCTCTGCTGACTGAGGCCCTTCCCTTCCCCTGAGCCTTGTGGTCCTGGGGGTGGGGGCAGTGCTGCCAATCATAGCAGCCCATCCCCTAGCCAAAGGGATTGGCCCAGGGGTGAACATGTGACCGCTGCCAGGCCAATCAGAGACCTGGCCTGGCATGTGTATATGGTATGTGGATAAGAAGTCCTTCCTCTGTGGTTCCAAAGCCTGGAACAGACTGGACCTTTGTCCACATCCCTCTTGCCATGTGGAGGATGCCCCTTCCAGGAGCAGAGAATGAGGCCCAGAAATGGGACAGCAGAGCTGAGGGTGATCAAGGTGACACAAGGCAGCTGCTGAAGTTCTGTCCACACTTCACATTGTGACACACACATTGATGAAAGTCTGGTCTCCGTATTGGGAGGTGTGAATGTCAGCTGGGGGCTGCTCTGTGATAAGATAGCCTAGGACAACTGTCCCGTCCCCAAGGGCCCCTCACAGCATCCTAGGAAGGGACACAGATAAGACCCTCCCCCAAAGCCAAGGGCCTCCTTTCCCAACATGGATGGGAGGAACCAACGATCTGGGGAGAAGCCCCTAAGAGCCCCTCTTTCCATTGTAAGTGGAAGATTTATTGGGTAATGATGACATCAGCCATTTGGCAAGGGTCTTTGTGCACGTTGAGCTCTCAGGCCTCAAGGAGCTGCGGCCAGGGGCCGTGCGGTGAGGCTGCCTGAGCCCAGAGGGAGGCCGAGGACCACCTCCTGCTCACAATGCTCCCCAGGGACGGGGCTGGACTTGCTGGCCACGCTCCTTCCTCTCGCTTGGTGAGCTCCTCCTGGGGTTTCTTGCCCTGGAACCTGTCCTCCCCAGGCGTCCACCAGCTTGTCATCCTCCAGTTGGATCCACCAGAGCCAGGAGTGTTCTCAGCACCCAGCTGCAAAGGGGTCTATGAGGAGAAGGATGTGTCTGTCTCCACTCCCCTTCTAGACATCTGGTCACCCAAACACTAGAGAACGGGTCTCGGCCCCATGGACCATGAGATCCCAAAGAGAGGATGCGAGTCAGGTCATTTCTGTACCTTCAGGGCCCGTGCCGGGCATGGCACAGGGTAGGCATTAGTGGACATGTGTTGACTGAATGCTGAGTGCTTACATTCCTTCAGAGTCAGGGAACTCACTCACTCCCCATGAGGAAACTGACTCATTAGTGGCCACCTTGGAGAAGGATCCCTTAGGCTTCTTCTGGGGCAGGCTCAAGAGCATCCCTACCTGGTCCCTGGGTCCCCCCAGTATCCCACACCAACAGCAGGCCTTCCTCTAGCCAGGATGGAGATGCTCTTCGTAAATCTACGTTAACAAGCCTGCTGCTTTAGTTGCAGACACCGGTCAGAGCCCAAGCTGTGGCTCGTCTCTGTCAATCAATGCATTGTATCATCCCCTGAAAGCGATTAGAAAGGAGAGCCGTCATCTCACTGGATTTCAGGTCTCCACATTGTAAAGTCTCATTCTGGTTAATGATCGCTTGGATGATCATTGGGATGGCCCCACGAGCCTTTCACCACACATCGAGTTTTGGTGATGACTCCTACTGTGCTGGGTCCTCCCAAGAGGGAGGCTTTGGTATTTTTGCCCCAGTTTCACAGATGGGCCCTCAGAGACATGGGATTCACTCAAGGAGCCTGCCTGGTGACCCATGGCAGGGGGTGTGGGCCTGGGCCAGAGCAGCCCCGGACCCCAGAGTTCGAGGCAGGTGGGCCAAGTGCCCCAGGCAGACCCCAGACCTCGGCCTGGTGAGCACGGGCATGAAGTTCCCACTCCGCTTTCCCCTGAAGGCTTCTGTGAACGCCCCTTCCTGCCATTTTCGGAACCCCTCCCCTGGCTGACCCTGGTCTCGTCCCAAGAGGGAACTAATGGGGGGCTGCCGCCCATGGGCTAATCATGGTGCTTTGCAAAGACACCCTTGGGCATCCCTATGGCTGGGGGATGAGGTCTCGCTCCAGGAGCTGGAGTCGGGGTAGGGGTCAGTCAAAATGATCTGCTCCAGCTCCCATACGTCACCCCCCTGGACCCCTTAGCAAGGCCAGCCAGTTCATCCTGGAGGTCACCTCCTCTGCGGAGCTGCTAACCTCCCCCTTCGTAAGTATTCGCTCAAACACAGTCTGTGCACTAACTCTGACCTTGGCCCCATTTTCCTTGCCCCTGTTTGGGGCAAGGAAACAGGCACTGACAGCTTGCCAAGGTCACCTACTGGCGAGTGGCAGAAGCAAGGTCTGAGCCAGGCAACCAGGCCATCTGGCTCCCCCAACCTGGGCTGCTGTGAGGAGTCCTCCTGGGGCCCCAATAAAGCCACAACTGTATTTATTTGATAAAGCCACAGCCACTCCAGCAAGGAAACCAAGACTGCTGACACCTCCTCAGGACTCCAGGGTTTGGCTCAGACACTCCTCAGAGTAACTCCCAAGATGAGGTGGGCACAGAGATTTGGGGGTAACCTAAGTCTAGAACTTTCTCTCTTAATTTACAGCCTTCCCCAGCCCTTTTCTCCAACACCCAGCAGCGAAGCCCTTAGAAGAGTCAAGGGCTTGAAGAATGCTAAAAATTTAATGTATGTTAAAAGGGTATTAAATTCTAAACTAAGATTTACATGGGAACATGACATTAAAATATTTTTAGCTTTCAGGAAGCTGGGGGCTGGAATGCTCTAATATAGACAAATGTTATCATTTTAAAAAGAATTAGCTTCACAGTATTTCTTATGTATTCGTAGAGTTAATGCATGAAGATGTGAACCCTGCCTGGGGGCTAGTCAGCAAGGCAGGCGGGTCTGGTGAGGGGAGAGGGCCCTGGGAGGGAGGACCCAGGCCCCCAGCTGGATCCGGGGGGCTTCCCTGGGGTTCTGGGGATGCTCCCTGAAGCCAGCTGGCAGGGGGAGGCCTTGGCCCTCGTGTTCCCTGTACGTGACTAGGCACCCTGTCTCCATGGCTACCTGTTACTGATCCCCTACTGTGCGCCAGGCCAGTGACACTGAAGATGAGAGACTGTCCCAGTCGTGCAGATGAGAAGACAGGCTCAGAGAGGCTGAGTCATGGGTCAAGGTCACACAGCAAGGAGGCAGATTTTCATTCCTTCTGCAGCTTCTCAGCTCAAGTCTTGAGGCTGTTTGAACACTCACCCACCTGGCCGCCCCCTCCCTCACCGGCTCCCAGTGACTGGAGCAGGGCTTCCCGGCGTCCCAGCCCTGGTCTGCCCGCCACCTCACTACAGCTCCTGGCTCTCATCTCTCCCAGGCCTCTCAGGTAAAGTGCGCCCTCCCTGCCAGGTGAGGGGGCCTGGAGGGCATCAGCCTCTGTGTTCCTGCTGCAGCCTGAGGCTGTGCTCAGATGTTTGTGGAATGACAGGGTGTGTGTATGGAGCGGGTACTTGCTGCTGCCACCCCGGCCAGGCCCTGGGCTGGACCCAAAGCTAACGCAGCCTACCCCCCTCCCCCCGTACTGGGGTTTGGCTTCAGGAAGTCTGTGGCTGAGTTTTTTCCCAAAAGGGCCACAGGAGGGCCATGAAGGCGGGGCTGGGAGATGTGACTGGCTGTGACTTCTACAGTGCGAGCCTGTGGCGGCTCCAGGGTTGAACCTGGCTCTCAGAGGCACATCATTTATCCATGCTGGCGCCCTCCTCGCCTGTCTCTGGGGTCAGGGCATTGGCTACAGGAGCCATGGGAGGGTGGGGAGGCGGGCACCATGTGACCACACACGAGATGACTTGGGGATCACCGAGGCTGAGCTCGCGGGGCCCTGGGAGAGGCTGGGAGGCCTTAAATGACAGATGAGGGGGGATTTTGCCCTTTTCCACTCGCTGCCCTAGGGCCCCCTCTAGCCGGTGGCCACCTGGCCCAGCTCAGGGGACATGAGTCTTCAGGGGCAGCGTCCTGCTTCTGAATGAGGAGGGGGC
Source organism: Phocoena sinus (assembly GCF_008692025.1). NCBI lineage: Eukaryota > Metazoa > Chordata > Mammalia > Artiodactyla > Phocoenidae > Phocoena > Phocoena sinus. The sequence continues at coordinate 10,058,823 of NC_045768.1, read as the reverse complement.
GCCCCAGGGGCAGGACCCTGGGACCGGGGTGGGGCAGGCAGAGCTGGGGTTCCTGACCCAGCTGCCTCTCCGCCCACCCCCCTCTGCTCCAGGCACCGTCACAGAGAGTGACACAGCCCCAGCAAGTGACTAGCAAAACCCCATCCGCCAGAGGTCACGGTGAAGGAGGGCCTGGCACAGCTGGTGGTGCTGGTTGGATGCCGTCCCCGGGAACCTGGGGTGGGAGCTGCACCCTGAACCCGCACCTCAAGGCAGGGCCAGGATTCCTGCTGGGGCTCTATGACTTCAGGCTGTGGCTGCATCCTGGTCACCCTGAGGAGGTCCCCGGCCCCCTCTGGGTGGTGAGAGCTGAGAGGCCCAGCAGGCAGCCCCCCGCCCCAGCCAGGCCAGGGCAAGGAGAGGGGCTCAGCCTGGCTCAGCTCTGGTCCCAGGAGACATCGCCAGCCAGGCCAGGAAATGACCACTCGCTGCCTGGCGGCCACCTCCCAGCCGCAGCACCTCCGGGAGGTCACTCATTGGCAGTTAAAAATCTACTGTGACTTGTCAGAAAAATGAATAAATGGGCACATTATTTTTTCATTCCAGACCTCAGCATCTGTTTGTCTAATCAGGAAGGAGAGTGGGGAAGTCGGCAAGGGCTGCCGTGCACCGTTTATGTAAGTTTTCCTCTGTCAGAGGAGTTTAAATGGGTAATGAACAGGCCGTGGTGATTTGAAACATAATCCCATTACGCTGACGAGATTACAGGCCTTCCAGACTTCACAAATCACTCTTAGGGCTTTTATAGCAAACACCACCCTGTTGGGATTTTGCATTTAAGCAGAGGTGTTTGGTGGGAACACAACATGACAGGCTTAACCCTTTCCCTCTCCTGGCTGCCTTTCCAAAGAGCAGCATACTCCCAGCGGGGCCTCTAGGGAACCTTCAGGATCAAGGGCATTTGGGCCACATCTGCCGAGATGGAGGCCCAGCAAGGTTGGGGACAGCTTGTTTTGATGGGGGGGGGAGCAGGTGGGAGGCGGGAGAGCCTCTCCATCACTTCCCAGCTGCATGGCCTCAGAGAGGCTTTCCTCATGTGTAAAATGGGGATTAGGTGGGCATGTGGATGGACTGAGAAAGTGGTTAATAGAATAGTAACTAACCTATTCTGAGAGCTTAATAAGAGGCAGGGGGCAGGCACTGATAAAAGAACAGCGTCAACTTAACTTGACCTTCGCCAGCGTGGGAGGTGTGACTGTGGTCCTTCACGATGTGATTTCAGGGGTGTGTGGGTGGATGTTTTCAATTCAAACAGTTATGTATTTATTTCAGTGTGCACCAGAAAGCGTATATGCTGCACACCAAATCCGGGACTCCACGGCCATTCTTGTTTAGGATGAAGTTTAAGGTAGAGAACAGCATTAGCCTGGATCAGTATCAGGGGAAATATTTCACCGTAGATGAGGTGCTACCTTGGGGCGGCCTGTGAGTGGGCACTTTTGGGAAGCACAGTGTCATCTCATGGTGGCAGACATTGAGACTGTTTCCCCAACATTTGTGACTTCCCATCCTGGGTGGTCGCACCTCTCTGTCCCCCAGGTGACTGATTCTGGCCAATGAAATGTGAGTGAAGGTGGGAAGGGACCCGTGTGCCACTTTTTTGGGTTTCTTTAAAGATTTTTTTTTTTTTGATGTGGACCATTTTTAAAGTCTTTATTGAATTCGTTACAATATTGCTTCTGTTTTATGTTTTGGTATTTTGGCCGCGAGACATGTGGGATCCTAGCTCCCCGACCAGGGATCAAACCTGCACCCCCTGCATTGGAAGGTGAAGTCTTAACCACTGGACCACCAGGGAAGTCCCCATGCGCCACTTTTGAACCACAGTATCTCACTGTTGCTGCCCATTCTCCAGCCCTTCTGTCCCCCACCTGCGCCTTTGTGGAAGCCCGAAGGCGGCTGGACCACGGCCGACTCTGTGAGATGGGAAGTAAGTGCTGTGTTAAAGCCACTGAGGTCTTGGGGCTGTTAGTGTCACGGCAGCCCAGCCATCCTGCCTAGTAAACTCATCCAGTCTTCACAAGGCCCCTTTGAAGAAAGTATTATTGTCCCCATCTTACAGAAGAGGAAACTGAGGCTCAAAGAAGTAAAGTAGCTCATCTGAGGACACACCAACCAGGAGAGAGCTTGTATTTGAACACGATCTGCCCGACCCCAGGGTCTGCTCTCATAAGAGGGACTCAGTGAGTGTTCGCTTCACAGAATCGGTTGGTAAGGAAGGACAGGGTGGGCAGAGCCGCAGGGTCTGACCCTGGGACTTGGACAGGGTGCAGGCTCGCAGCCTAGGGCCCCCAAATCAAGCCGTCTGTCCCCGGGGCAGAGGGCCCAGGCCCGGCGCCTGTGTGCCCTCCTTCCTGGCACTGAGGAAGCTGGTCTTGGCGCTGCCACGGCAGTTTATTTGGACTCTGGAACTCAAGGAGGGGACAGCTCGGCACAGCCGGGTCCCCCCTCAGGGGGGGCACCACTGGGGAGAACATGGCGTTCGCACAACCGGACTAAGCAAGATGACAGATGCCAACAACAGGTGGCCGTTTATCAGGGGATCACACACCAGCCCCTGTGCGTATATTGTTTCACTGAGTCTTGATTCCAGCCCTGCAAGTTGGCATCATCATCCCATTGTACAGACAGGGACCCCGCGGCACAGAGGAGTTAGCCCTTTACCCGGAGCGAGTGAGGCCGGTGAGGAGGGGCTGGGATCGGGACCCACGCCTGGGAGGGGCCCCTCAGTCCTCAGACCGACTGATCCCCACGGGGCTCTGGGATGGATGCCACTGCTTATGCCCAAGGAGGTGGCTCAGCTCACAGGCCAGGGTGTGGGGGGCTGGGGTCTGATCCCGGGTCTGCACCCTGAGCCCTCTGACCCTGAGCTGGGGAAGACCCGCTTTTTTCTTCTCTTCCTCCCGTTCCTCCCTCTGGAAGGAGGAGAGCAGCCCTGGCAGCACCAGCAAGAGTCAGGTGGCAGGAGCTGTGCCAGGAGCCGGGGGGTCGGTCCTGCCAAGGCTGCCATGGAGGCCGTGGTGGCTCCTCGGGGATGCCAATGTGGGTATCGGGGAGCAGGCCGGGGGTGGCAGGGCGGAGGCGCAGACCCCTTCTCCCCACCTCTGGCTCCCCTCCCCAGTCTCGGGGCCCCTTCTTCAGCCTCCGTGGCAGCCGCCATCCTCGCCAGCTGGGAAACTCAAAAGCTGTTGATGCCGTGCCCGGTGGTGAAGCCACAGTGTCTCCCTCCCTGGGGCCACTGGGGCAGGGGCTTCCTTCTCCCCTGAGAGGCCACAGCACGTCAAGAAGCCACGACTGCTCGCTCAGCAGGGCTGCTGCCTCCCCACCTCAGGCCCCCAGGCCCCCACCCCATCTGTTGCTCCCACCGCCCGTCACTCTGCCTGGCACTCACCTGGCCCATGCTGGTCCCCACAGGGCTTGCATGGCGCTCGCTGCAGTGTGGCCTGGGGGTCACCTGCCACCTCTTGACCTCACCAGACTGTGAGTGTCGTGATGACCAAGTTGGGTCTTTGCTCCCCTCTGTCCCAACGTTTCCCAGTCCCTCACCTGGGGAACCAGGGACCTGAAGGGGCAGCTGGCAGGCTTTAGGGACATGACAAGGGAGGGCACAACCTTCCAGCTTTTTAACCCATGGAGAGAAGACTCAGACGGATGTCAACATGGTCTCCACACAGCTGAGGGGCCCCTGAGGCAGTGGGGAGACTGGTCCCGGGGACCAGGGAGGAGAGGGGTTAGGAGGTAGCTGCCGTGCCCGGTGGGAAGAGGGACCTGGCACGCAGGGCTGGCAGCACAGGCCGGGGGAGTCCTGGCCAAGGGGGACCAAACAGGCCAACAAGCACAAGCACTGACCTGAACGGCAGTGCGCCCTGCCGCTGGAGGTCTGCAGGCTGAGGCCCAAAGACCCTGGGAGGAAACATACATGTGCTGCTCCGGGGAGGAGGCTGGACCAAGCGAGCTCACAGTATTCCTCAACTCTTAGCTTCTTGCTCCGATGTAGAGCAGCTCCTGCAAGTTTTGGAAAACAGAAACCACTGGAAGGAAGTTTGGGCCCACTGTGATTCTGAGACATTTAAGACATTCTCTAGAAGGGTCTGCAGGGACCACCTACTCCAGCACCTGCATTTATAGATGAGGAAACCGAGGCCCAGCAAGGCAGTGCCCGGCTCAGGCCCGCAGCTGCTAGCCACGGAGGGCAGGGCCCAGAGGCTCAGAGCACGGCTGCCGTTTAGTCACTCTTGCTGTGTCCCAGATGGAAGGTGGGACCCTTCCAAGCCCCAAGTCCTCAACCCTGGAATGGAGGTAGTGACAGGACCTGCCAGAGGCTGGGTGCGGGATCACCTGTGCCTGTGCATATTTATGAGGGGCCGGCACCCAGCCCGCCCTCAGGTGTTGGGGGCTGCTCAGTGGCCAGCGGAGGCCAGGGCTCATCAGGCCACCCAGACTTGGCAAAGTCCCCATCCTGAGTTACCATCAGGTCCGTGGGGGCCACACTGGAGCCAGGTCAGGAGACTCGCTGGAAGGTGGAGGCGTGGCCTGCTGGGTCACTTGGGTATAACCTGGGTGTGCTGAGCTCCTGCTTTGTAGAGCTGGGCCCTGGGGAGACAGGTGGGAGGTGCTCACAGTCTTACCTTAAAATCCAGGTATCGGGCGTGAGAGGGGCCGAGGAAAAACTGAATTTAAACAGTCTCAATATTTGGTGGACCTGGGCATGGTTAGCACTCCCCTTAAATTATTCCTTCAAGTGTGTGTTTCATGTAAATTGCACGTGCTGTATTTCACCATATGAGAATGGTGTTGATTTTGTAATTGAAGGAAGTGATGATTTCAATGTCACCCTTGAGTGAAGAGGGTCATCCTGTCTTGCCCAGTATTAAAGGAGGCCCACAGTACATTTCAGAGCCGCTTGGCACCACAGCAACTGCTAGCAAACGTCACCGCCCAGAGTGATTCATGGCGGTCACCGCCCTCAGCAGTATGTGCGCAAGCCTTCAAGAATTCAAAGAAATACGTAAAAGAAGGTGTTTATGATTTTTATTTTAATATTGAATATGTCACAAGATTTAATGACCAAATTAGTCATTTACATTTTTCAAAGATATCTAAATATAAAATTGCTAAAAATTCAAATACAGATAGCAAGCTACAAATAATATGTCTTTTGTTTCTGGGGTGGATAGGAATGGAAGACATTAGAAAAGGGTGCTTCTGTTGGCTGAACAAAGATCAGAATGAAAGAGGAATTCATTAGGTGCCTCTGTGCAAATGGACCCTCAACTGTGAGAGGCTGTTTCAGCCACGTCGCTTCCTGTACAATGATTTAAAAAACTTTGAAATGCAGGTCCTCAATGAAACCTCAGTCCACCATCTTGGCCAGGGCCAGTGTGAAAGGACGTCACCCTGGGAGGGACCCTGGAGAGGCTGGCGAGGACCACAGAGGCATCAGGTGTGGCCAGAGGGGTGGTGTCAGCAGATACCTGATTCCTTGACCCCCACCCCCTGGGAGCTGGACCCTTGGCAGCAGCTCCCCCCGGCCCCGCAGTCTCTGATGCAGTGAAAGCAGCACTTCCTTCCTGCTCAGACCAGGAGGCAGACACTGTGAGGAGAGAAACGGAGCCGAGGCCCCTCTGAGACAGCACAGCAGAGACTCTTCTGAGTCCAGAAAAAATCCACATGCGGGTCCAACTGTCAGCTGAAACTTAGACTTGTTATTTAGGAAACAGAAGAGACCACTTCTGGCTGGGAGCTCAGTGTGACCCCCACTTCTCCGAGCCCTGAGCTTGACATGCAGTCCTGCCTTCCTGACATCAGAGGTGCTGGGGTGAGCCGAGGAGAGGAGGCTTCTGAAGGGGAAACTGGCGCAGCCTTGGACACACATCACTCGGTCCCCTTCCTAACTTTAGTAAGATACTATCCTCAAAGCAATGCACTCATTTAAACAAATGGCATAGTTAAAACTATTGACTAAATCCTAAACATTTCTTCTGAAAAATCGAGCCCTAGCTTTTCCAATCCGCCTGTTCAATATGGGAGCAGATTTTAAAGAGAATAACATAATCAATCCTCTGCCCCAAAGAATGGTCCATCATACCAACCACGATAAAGAGTTTATTAAAAGGAAGAAAAAAAAAAAGAAACGTACATTTTTGTTCTTCGTTTGTTTTAAGAAATTTGATCAAGTTGCAAGGACATGTCTGGTCATGGCTATGTATATCTTCGGGCGGGGCCGTCAGGCAGTGAAGATGGCTGGGCAGCTTGTGGCTCCTCTCGGTGTCGTCCGGCCCCGGGCACTGCTAATCAAAGCCATTACCACTCAGGGTTCGGCCCCGTGGCAACGTCCCCAGCTCTGTTCTAGGGGGGTGCCCCCACTTCCCCAAGAGCCCACCAGCCCTGTCCTCGTGAGCCAAGGGCTGGCCTCCCCGAGGACTGCAGGACACAGGGTGGGCTCTAGGGCCACCTGGCCCTGGCAGGCAGGCTCTGAGCTATGGCAACAGATTGAAGCTGGAGGCCGGTGTCACTGCTGCCCTGATTTCTTTTCCTTCTGGAAGCTGAAGCTTGTACGTCTGTTCAGTTTTCTTTGTTTCTGAGCAAAATAGTCAGCCCGGGCAGTGCTTGCCCGTGATTCCAGGATGTAGTTAACCTGGAAAGCAAAACGACACAGCCCGTCACTTGTCAGCCACTCTGCTCGCCTGGGATGAGCAAGGGAAGGGCCCTGCCCTGGGCTGGGCGCCCTCCGGGCCCAGTGCCCCCCTGTGCATGGCGTCCAGTCATCACGGCAACCCCGCAGGCTGTGACCGGAGCCCACTGCACAACGGGAAAACACGCCTGGAGAAGACACGAGGCTGGTACAGGCCTTTCAGCCAGTGGTGGAGCTTTTCTGATTCCAGAGCCCGTGGTCCCTCCCAGAAGAAGCCTGTGTACCAGGGTTCCTGGTTCTGCCCCCAGCCTGCCGTGTAGCCCTGGGCTCGCACATAACTTCTCTGAGCCCCCTCTTCCCTTGTCTGAAAGACAAGGATGTCACAGGGATGAAAATCAAACCAAAACGAGGCTCTGTGTTCAGCCTCCCACCAGCAGGTACAGAGGTCCCAACTGGGGTATTTTAATGCTCACAAGCACCCCACTAGCTACGGCTCATTTGATAAAAAAGGGAAGTGAGGCTCAGAGAAGAGGACCAAGCTGCCCGGATCACCGAGAGGTCAGGGTCAAAGCCGGGAAAGGTGCCGTGGAAACTCTGTGCAGGATGCACAGCCAGCTGCCTTCCAGGTCTCCACATCGCTGCTCCCACCTGGTTCTCTTGGGGTCTTTTCAGATTTCCCCCCATGCTGGATGGTCACTGTCACCATCACCTTTGGCACTGAGCACCTGCCTTATCTGAGCCTCACCCCATGTTTGGTTCAAGGGGCAGAGGGAAAATTAAGACTTGGTCCCCGTCCCAAGGACCTCACGGCCTAGTGAGTGTCCAACAGAACAAGTGTGACAACAGATACAGAAGGAGCAGAAAGGAATGGGGAGAGTAACTATCGGGGACATGTGGGGCAGGGAAGGCTTGTGGAGGGGATGAATGAGATGGGTTTTGAGAGACAAATAGGAGTTTGAGGTGTACAAGGGGTGGGGAGAATCAGCACGCATCAAGGCACAGCAGTGGAACACAGCAAGGGGGTGTCCATGAACTGCAGAAGCTTAGGGATCAGTCAAGGTGAGGCAGGGAGGAGCCAGGGAAGGGCAGCAGTGCCGTGATAAGACCTGCACCTGGTGCGAGGATGAGCCTCTGGCTGGGTGGTGGTGGCGGTGGCAGCAGCAGCAGCGTTCGGAGTGCTTTTCAAGGATTGAGTCATTTAACCCTCACAACAGCCTTAGGAGATGGCTGCCATTGTTATCCCCCTTGTACAGAGGGGAAAACTGAGGCACAGAAATGATAACGTCATTTACTCGAGGTCACAAACCTAGAAAAGAGTACGCGCCAGGACCTGGACCAGCTCTCCAGGCGCCGGGCCTCCTCAGAGGTCCCCACCCCCTCACCTCCTAAGACCCGGCTCCTTCCACTGCCCCAGCTGCCTCTGGCTGGGCCTTTCTGAGGACAAACACTGTTTCTCTTCAACCTCAAATATCTCAAAGCTATGACTAGAACCCTGAATATTCCTGGCTAGAGAAACGAGCTGCCCCCTCTGTTGACTGTACTCTGAGGGCCACGTGTCCCGCGCCCGGAGCGGGAGAGGCCGCTGCGGACTGAGAAAAAACCGAGGTGCTCCGGGGAGGCGGGGCAGATGCCTTGCCTCGCGTGGGGCTGGGGCTCTGCCACGGTGTCCCCTCCAGACGTTCTGCTCTGATAGTCGCCGGCAGCAGGCGTTAAAGGCTGGTGTGTGAGTACAGAAGGCTTGACGCGCTCGGCCCGCTGCCTCGCCAAGTTACCAGCTGAGAGCAATAAATCATGAGGCCTGCAGGGCCGGGTGACGATTTGGGACACTAGAGACAATGCATGGAAAGAAGAGGTTTATCATTCTTAATAAGAGCAATCTTTGGGTTCGATTGCTTGCACACTCAACCAATCTACTGTTTTCAGTGTATTTTTGGCACATGTAACTTGACAAAAGCATTTTAAAATGACCCTCAACAGGCCAACTATTTCCTAAATTTATTATCTTCAGTGCTTTGTGATAAGCACATAGATAATTTTAATGGAAGATTAATGTAATAATCAAAAGATAAACACGCCCTTTGGTCTGCCATCAGCTGGTTAATATGCTGTGGCTTAAGACTTGCACAGTTTTATGCACTACAGAGTGTTTCACTTTCAGTGCATTTTACAGCTTAAGGCATAAAAATATAGGGAGTTTTCATGGTCAATAAAGTCACAGCCTCCATCACTCGATCACGAGAAGAACCCAATTTGAAGAGACCAATGACTCCTCTGAGATTCACCTCGAAGCCTGCAGAATTAGGGGCCACGCAGGGATTAGCTCAATCCCATCTCGGGTGGGAAGGGGCAGGGCAGGTCTGGGACTCCTCAGCTTGGTTCAAGATGAGGCTCCACCTGTATGTGCTCTGTGGCCTTGGGCCTCTTTTTCCTTGTCTATAAAGTGGGGATAATAATGTCTACACTGGGCAGGGCAGTTGCAAAGATGAAATGAGATAATGTACATAAAATGTCTTGTATACAGTCGGTGACCAATAAATGGGTCCTATGGGGAAAAACACAACAAGCTAAAAATAACTTGGAGAGTTGCCTGCTTGTAATAGTTTCTTTGACATTAGCCTCTGGTCCTTATTTCCTCCTTTCAGTTGCAGACACTGGTCAGAGCCCAAGCTGTGGCTCGTCTAAAGTTTCAGTCTAAAGCTCTCATTTTATGTGAAACTCCTCAATTCTAGAACCACCACATGTATTACTTGCGTCTAAGACCGACCTGAGAAGAACCTCTGATGGCAACATTTCTACCAAGTGGGGCCTCAGTCACTTGGTGTTGGTGCAAAGCCCCACGAAGACATTGGGAATGGCAGATTGGGCTAAGTATTTAAACTGCTTTAAAAATCAGAGATCGGAGACGTGAAATTTAATCTTCCATCAGGATCGCGATCATTAGCTCTCTAAATAAATCAGGCTGGGACTTCTCCTGGAGTCTTGTGCATGATGTAATATTTCTACAAGCATTTTCATATGAAAACAGACATTTTAGGGAAGGCGATAGGCCTTGGGAATTTTGCAGAAAAGCATCTGCTTCGAGGGAGCATTTGGTCCTGGAAAATGATTTCTCTGCACTTGTTCTTCCACAGTCTTGCAGTGAAGTCATAAACCTGTTTTTCTGTCATCAATCTGCTGTTGTGAAAATTATTTTGATGTCAAACACAGGATTATAATTTTACTAGGATCCTTCTAGTAAAATCCTTGAATATTTTAATGCTGGCTACAAAAAAAAAGGCCAGGACTTCCCTGGTGGCACAGTGGTTAAGAATCCGCCTGCCAATGCAGGGGACATGGGTTCAAGCCCTGGTCCGGGGAGATGCCACATGCTGAGGAGCAAGCTTGTGCGCTACAACTACTGAACCCGTGTGTCACAACTACTGAAGCCCGCAAGCCTAGAGCCCGTGCTCTGCAGCAAGAGAAGCCACCGCAATGAGAAGTGCGCACACTGCAACAAAGAGTAGCCCTCGCTCGCTGCAACTAGAGAAAGCCCGCAGGCAGCAATGAAGACCCAATGCAGCCAAAAATAAAATAAATAAATAAATTTAAAAAATTAAAAAAAAAAAAAAAAAAAAAAAAAGGCCAGCCCTGACGGGGTAATGGAATATTTCTCCACCTGGCCCCGGAGTGCAGCACACGCTCCCTGGGTCGTCGGGGGATGCGCTGGCAGGTAACTCTTACCTTGCTGCTTTCAGGCACTCCAGGTGGGCACTGTCCCCTGCCTGTTCCAAGGGGCTCCGATCCGGGGTGGTCTATGAACCCTCTGCTTTCCATCCAACTGGTCACGCTACTCTGTCTCGGCTCTAAACTGTCCTCCTAGCAGCTTTATTCTTTTAATTCTCATCTACTACTTTTGAAAATCTTTTGAAGCCATGAGGACTTTGCCTCAAAATGTTTCTGTGAAACAATTCCATTTCATCGAAATCTCCTGTTCAGCTTCTTAAGTCTATGCACACCTGGGAGGTTAGGAGCACAAGTTCTGGAATCTGCCAAACCGGGGTCAAGTTCTGGTTCTGCCTGTCACAACCCTGGCTAAGTTCTTTTTTCCTGAGCCTCAGTTTTCATCTAGAAAATGGGAATGACCTCATAGAGGTGTGAAGGTTCCTTGAGACAGGACAGGTAAAGTGCCTGGCCCAGGTCCTGCACTTTGTGACCCCTCAGTGTATCTTAGTACTTTTATTACTATTACTTGATGACATCTACTCTTAAGAAGAGAACGAATAATCACTTAGGTAGCTTCCCCGTACCATTTAATATTTGCTCTAGCAGCTAATATTAGCCTTACGGTGGGGTAGGGCAGGGTAGGTACCATGATCCCTATTTTACAGGAGGAGAAACTGAGGCCCAGGGAGGTGATGTGACTGGTCAGAGTCACACACAACCAGGGGTGGAGGAGCCCCCTCTGGCTCTAGGCCCTGTTCTGCTACAGCAGTTCTGTTTTCTCTATCTGGTCATTCTACGTAAGATTTGGCTTGGAGAAAGGATTCTCAGTTTGGAAGAGTCTGCAAATCACTAGTCCAGGGCTGCTCAGAGCGTGGCACACAGACGGCATCCTGTGCAGCGCCTGAGAGCTTCTCAGCGACACAGGATCTCGGGCCCTGACCCATATTTCCTGAACCAACGAGACCCCACGGGAGCTTTTCTCAGTCCGACCCCGCTTTGCAAGATTCTGTGTGGCTTGGCCCCTGCAACCTCTCTGCTCCAGACACACAGGCTTGGGTGCAACCTCCCAGCCACACCGCACTGCTCCGCCACGGGCTGCTCTCTCTGTGAAATGCCTTTTCTCTCTCCTCACCTGGTAAAATGTGTGCTTTTCCATCCATCCTTCAGGGCTCAGCTCTCCCTGCCTCCCTACCCCCTGTACCAAGTCAGTTTACTCTTTACACACCGATGGGGCACCTTGTGACTTATTTAACAGTCTTTTAAAAATATTTATTTATTTATTATTGGCTGCGTTGGGTCTTTGTTGCTGTGTGCGGGCTTTCTCTCTAGTTGCGGCAAGCAGGGGCTACTCTTCATTGTGGTGCATGGGCTTCTCATTGCAGTGGCTTCTCTTGTTGCAGAGCACGGGCTCTAGGCACATGGGCTTCAGTAGCTGTGGCACACGGGCTCAGTAGTTGTGGCTCGTGGGCTCTAGAGCGCAGGCTCAGTAGTTGTGGTGCACAGGCTGAGTTGCTCTGCGGCATGTGGGATCTCCCCGGACCAGGGCTCAAACCCATGTCCCCTGCATTGGCAGGTGGATTCTTAACCACTGCGCCACCAGGGAAGTCCCTCTCTGTAATTTTCTTAACGTCTGTCTCCTCTGAAAGAGGACAAGCTCGCTGAGGGCAGGGACTGGGGTCTGTCACTGCAGTATCCTGAGTACTAGCCTGGCACACAGAAGGTGCTCCGTGAGCACTGTTGAGACATGGTAACAGACAATTCTAGCATCAAGCCGGGTATGTTTAGAACAGGTTAATTATCATGATTACTTTAAGGTGTCTTCAAACAATAACAATAATTTCCTCAGAGTCTGTTCCAGGAACCTCAAGGAGCTCCTGAGTGGGGTTGGAGGGAAATAAATGGTACATAAAAAGAATGAATAAACACATGAAGAAGGAGGATTATCGGGGGACTGGGAGGAAGCTGAAGGGGGTCCTGGCTGGCTGAAGCAGGTGCAGAGCAGCTGACCTGCAGTGTGGCCCAGGCCTGGGTGCTCACCAGCCGGGTGACCGGTAGGCAGTGCAGTGACCCTGCAAAACCGGCCTGGGAGCCTCGTGCAGTGCTGGGAGGGAGCTGGTCCTGCATACGCCAGGTCTGGGCTGAGAAGGAACACTCACCTTGAGCACGATTTCATTGACGGTAGCAGCGTCAGATTCAAAGTAGAGGTGTTTATAGTCGTGATTGCTTAGATACGTGAGCTTAAATATCGCGTGACCTAGAGGGAGAGAGAAAAGGCAGGGTTGAGGGGGCTCTGGCGGGTTACCTTGGGGGACGCCCCCCATATTCTCCTCTCCCCTTGTCATTTCAGTTCCAGCGAGAGCAAGTGGAGGCTGCAGGGCTGCAACTCTTCCCATGAGTCGTTCACCTTCTCATCACAGGTGGGGAGAGAGCAGGCAGTAAACAACAGATCAAACGGCTAGTTATGTCCCATTCCACTCTGAAGGGTGTTCCGGGGACGCCAGATTAGGAAAGCTCTACAGAACTATTTCTACATAATAGTCGCATGGAAAAGGTGGTATTTTTTAAGGCAGAAGACCAATTAACTCCAAATTATTTCTCTAAAAATAACTGTGCTTAAAGCCAAATAAATGAGCAACAGGAAGGAGGAAGGCCGATAGTAACGCTATTACCAGGTTCTCCGTAGCCTGGCTCCTGCTGGGAGGGGGAGTCCTGGTCATGTGATCCCGCGTGGAAGCTGCTCCCAAGGCCCAAGGCCCAAGGCCCAAGGCCTCCGGTCATTTCCACCCTGGAAGGATGGGTGGACTGGGGGCGGCGGGGGGCGTGGAGAGGCTGCTCTAAAGGCTGCCATGGAAAGCTGGCACCTCACAGAGCAGAATGACTCAGGGGGTCTGACCCCCTGAACACACAAACCACCCCCAGACCCAAATGCTTTTGTAACCCTTTCCTACCACCTTCAGGGCAACCTTGTCATTTCTGGAACTGCTTCCTGGTGTAGCCTCACCTCACTTCACCACTCTCAGATGCCACATGCCAGCCCAGGGCATTGCACATACCCACCTGCCCACCCTTGGGATGTCCCCTCTCATTATCCTGTCTCCAAAAGATCAGCCAATGCTGGGTACTTTAGCTCAACTGGCACCTCCGTGGGATACATTTCTAGGCACGTTTCTCATGTGGCCTCCCGCAGTGCTCGGCCCGTCAAAGAAACCTGCTTACCGTATCACGCCACCTGCAGTCGTGTCTGCACCCCCTGTGCCTGTCCTTTGGGCCAAACATGCCAATCAGATTCCCTCCTCTAAGTGGAGACATAGGTGCCCGCCGTCCTCACTCCCATGTGACGCTCTCCCTGGCCCATCAGCTCATGCTGTCCTTGGGTTCTGGGAGACCCCTGTGGACCTCCAAGAAAGTCCTCTTTCTCCTTAAGCTATTTTGAAGTTGGTTTCCATTACTGGCAACCAAAGGAGCACTGCTCCAGAGAGATGTGTAGTCAGAGCTCGGTAAACATTCCCAGACCAAGGAGCAGCTGGTGACATCTCTTATGCAGAGGCTTCCTCCTACCAGCCTCAGAAACAACTCCTTCTTGTCTTTTCTGCAGACTTCAGTGCTTGTGAGATTAAAATTCAGCATATCCTTTCTATTAGCCCTTCTCATCCATTGTCCTTTTAATTGAAGCAGTGGCTGGTCATAGTTATTAATAACATATCACCCATATTACTGTAAGTTCACCTCTTTCCCAGAGAAATCTTCCTGGAAATTTTATTTACAGTAGCTAATTCTTCAGATCTTCAAAAATAAACTGATACGTGCTGTACGTTTGTGGCCAGAAAAGTTAAGCTGCTGGTATTTTATCCTGGAAACATCATTATGATATACTTTCTGACTATAAATTCTATATTGAAAAAATTAGCTAATAATTTCTGAAAAACCTCGCTTTCCGTCACTTGACAAATTTAGCCTGATTCTAAATCGTGGTACTAAAGTGTTAGAATTTTTAGCTGAAAGCTAATCATTCTGTGAATATATAAATTACTTGTTTCTGAGAAGGGAATCTCACACGAATGGATGTATCTGTATGTATGGACGTGAGCGTATGTGTGTATTCTTTTATCTTTACAGGATTCAGCTCAGAGTGTCAGAGCCTTGATGGTGATATCACTGTGCGGAAGAACAATGCAGATCTCTCTGTTGGCCATGCTGTGACCAAGCAGAGCCGTCTATGAAGGTCACAGGGCTGTGAAGGACAAACAGAGACACCCCCTCCAGGAGGCCTTACTGCTGACACCTGGCCGTGACAGACACAGACACCAGTGCCTGCAGCTAAAAAGGACCAGAAGGTCTTAGGGAGGTCTGTGGACCCGAAGCTTCGGGGTTCACCGACCACTTTGATAAGTGATCTCATGGACTGTCTATACCACCTGCTCCCGCTCGTCACTGACAATACAAAACCCAAACCTCAAGATACTAGAGCATGTTTCGCCTGAACAACTGGGACACCATTAAAAACCTGTCCTGCACTCTTTAGGAAGAGACAAATCTACACATGGCACACGTGACATGCAGTCTGCAGGGGCCCGGGAGCCTCTGGAAGGAAGCCTCCACGCCATCCCCGTGGACGGTACGGGCTCACAGAGGGGAGGCCTGCGGTTCATCCGCACACCAATCATAGGACAAAAACAAACTAATCATCCCACATCGAGTGTCCGGAACGGCTGCATATTTGGGTCAGGTGACTACAAACACCCCCCCATGTCCTGTGCTGAGCTAGGAGGCTGTGTGTGTCCTCTGCCTGTCCCCAGCACTCTTACCAGACCCCCAAGGAAGAGGGAAGCAAGTCAGAGTGATGAAGAGTTCCAGCCCTGACCATCTCACTGAAGCCTGACTTGTCTGTCCTTTCCAGAGAGAGCATTCACATCTCTGAGGGGAGAGGAGACAGAACACCATCTGGAGAACCTGTACTAGGATTCAACAGCTCGGCCCTTTTGTAACTATTACAGAGCCACAGATAGACTATCACACAGCTAAAAACCGGGTGCGGTGCGGTGGGACAGCTACAGCAGACGGCCCCTTCCTGCTCTGTGGGAGGACTTCGGAGGGAGAGCTCTAGTTAACTCAGAGCCACGCTGTCACTCGTGCTGGAGCCACGGAGCATGGGGCCAAGGCACGCCGAGAGAGTTTTTGCTGTGAGGCTTTCCCCCTTGCTCCAGGGATCCCTGTTTTGCTGGGTGGCCAGAGGAATGAACACCAGGAACACTGAGAGACAAGTATGATGAGCATGACGAAGAAGGTGATCCCAGGGAGATGCTGTGGAGACACCAGGGGAGGTGGCTGGCCTGGTAGCGGAAGGGCCACTAGAGACACAGCTTCCTGGAGAAGCCGACGCCTGACTGAGCAGTCTTAGAGGAGGAAGGGGGGTCAGCTGGGTAAACGTGGGGTGGAGAAGGATGTGACAGGGCGAGGACAGAGCGTGGACACACACACGGGGGCGAGAGGCAGCACGCCTCCGAGCAGGCAGGTTCACGAACAGTGGGCGGGCAGGAAGTGCTGTGACACAGGGCAGACTAAAGGGCTGGGAACGCTGGATTCAACAGCTGAGGGAGCCACTAGTGGACTGTAAGCTGGGCAGTGAATGGTCAAATTGGGCTTTTGGGCATTCACCCTGGCTCACCAGGGCCTGGAGGCAGGGGGACCAGCTGCCACAGTCATCCAGGTAGGAGCATATTCAGTTTTGAGCTAGACAGGAGTAAAAAGGATGCTGAGAAAGGGACTGACTTCAGAACTATAGAGAAGGTAACAGTGGCAGGACTTGGGAATTCTTTTATAAGAGTTAATAAGCAGAATTCACACTTCTATAATTTCACCTAATCCAAAGCCCATATATTAAAGTGTAACAAGTTAATTGACCTGTTTCTGGAGATGGATCTATCAATAAACATGAGTGGTTTATGCTATGTGGTAAATTTCCACCAGAGGTGTCTGGGAAGGAATCACAGGCATTTCAACACCAGCTGAACAGAATAGGAACACAAAGTGAGAAAAGTCTGTTATCAAAACTTTACCAGCCTCGGGCACCTCTAGGCTCACCTCAGGTAAAGGAGGAAGATGGGGGCGGGGGTCAAATGTCCTCCTCAGCTGCAGCCCATCAGGGCATCTGTCCTGGGGTGTTAGAGGGAATCAGAGGTGGGCAGGTTACCCTTGGAAACTCAAAGAACATCAGCACCTTTCATAGGGAATGAGTAAGCCATAGGGGTAAACTGTCTTTGTAAAAATGCCAGTTGAGAAAAATGATCCAGGCATGCCTTGTTTTATGGTGCTTTCATTTATTGTGGTTCGTAGATACTGCATTTTTTACAAATTGAAGGTTTGTGGCAACCTTGCACTGTCAGATGATGGTTAGCATTTTTCAGCAATAAAGTGTTTTTAAATTAAGGTGTGTAAATTATTTTTTTAGACATAGTGTTATTGCACACTTAACAGACTACAGTATAGTGTAAATATAACTTTTATATGCATTGGGAAACCAAAAAATGTGTGTGACTTGCTTTACTGTGGTGGTCTGGAACCAAACCTGCAATATCTCTGAGGTGAGCCTGTGTATCAGTATGATTTAAAAGAAAATACAAAGTCTAATATTGCAATTAGTCCAAATTATTTTGTTTGGGTTGTTAAATTCTGTTTGGAAATTGAGGCATAACAAAAGCCTGGGACGCAGAGGGGGAAAGTGTGAGTGCTAGTCAGAGACTTGGAAAGAAATCCAGTTCTGCTGTGTTCTAGTGGTGGGACGGTCGGAGGCACTGTCCCTCCAGAGGCCAAGGTTTGCCCGAGAGGAGACAGCATCCATCAGGCATCTCACATGGCACTTGGAAACAGCGGGGGCTCAATGGGTGGTGGCCATCATTCTTACAACTGTGATGGAACTGATGTTTGACGATAATATCCTCACTGTTCTGACAATTTGGTTTTTAATTGGGCCTTCTTTGAGCAGACTTGCTTTAGAGCTGTAGGAATAAAATGCAATATAATGGGGTATAAAATGTGGCATCTAAGCCCCGGTCACATATCCAGATTTGCTCAGGGCACTGAAACTATACATCTGCTTCTGAATATTGAAATGGAAGTCTGGATATGTAAAAATGTATTTTTACTAATTAGCAGTACAGGTGTCAGAAGTGGAGACTTTTGAGCTTTCGTGCTGTAATTTATCATCTGCATTATGAGTTTTAACTTAAACCAGAGGCTGTGCTGAAGAAACAGGGTCTTCTGGTCAACTGAGGGGAGTGGTCATTCAGAAGAAGCTGCTGTCATCACAAGATGGGACAGCTTAAGCAGAGGGCCAGCAGCGCACACACTCCTGCTAAAAGAAGTGCTCCCAGATTTCCACTGCAAATGGAACAGAGATTGTTGTTTGAAAAGAGGCTCCCTTCTAAACGACATGCGGGCACCGACTGTGGTTGGCAATGCCTGGTCAGAGCTGGGACTTCCAAACTGAGCCTGAGGCCCACCTTTGTCTAAAACCCCCCAGGTGTCCCACTTGTCAGGAAAGCCAAAAATAAACTTGAATTTTTTGGTTTTCCTTTTCAATTAAAAAATTGTAAAATATATTTTAAAATTACTAGAAATTTAGAAGACAGAGGAAAAACTTCCACACTCCACCCCCATAATACCAACATCCTGGCACAATGACATCCATGGTCTCTTTTCTAGTCATTCTCACATGTCTGTTTTCACACAGTTGTAATCAGATTGTATAGTAAAATTTGGGGAGAATTTTTGTTGTTAACATTTTAGCATAGCCTTTTCCTTGTTGCTACATAGTCTCCACAACCATCTTTTTCAACAGCTGTATTTTATACAAGTAGGTGTGTGCCACGGTTCATGTTACTATCTTTTCATTGGGCATTTAAGTTACTAATAAAATTGCCAGTATTATAGATAAGCCTATGAAGAACATCTCTGAGTATTTGGATTCCTTCTGAATTCCTTTACATCAGGCATGGATACTTCTAAAAAAATGGGTTTCCAGGGTCTGATCTTTTCTGGTTCCTCTGGCTTGGAAGTGGGTGGAGAGCTCTCATTGGATTTCCCTTTTTTTAAAATAACTTTTTATTTATTTAATTTATTATTTATTTTTGGCTGTATTGGGTCTTTGTTGCTGTGCGCGGGCTTTCTCTAGTTGCGGCGAGCAGGGGCTACTCTTCGTTGCAGTGGGAAATGGATGGCCTGGGATGCTTTGGTCTCTGGGCTGAACACCCCCTCCGGGTCTGGTCTCCACTGTGAGCAGCATTCCCAGCTGCCTGTAGGAGCTTCAGTTCAATGTAATTCAACTGGCAAAGGCTGGTGCTCCTTCTCGAGCACCCTGATGGTGGCAGAGGCCCCAGTAACTGTGATGACCTCTTTGACCTCTGGAGCAGGGACAGAGTCTGATCCACTTAACACTTTTGCCTGTGTCATTCACCCCCTCCCCCCGCCCCCTTTGGCTCCTTCCTATAAACATAATTAAAGCTCTCTGATTATAAAAACTCCCATGGCAATGTGATTTCCCTCCTTCCTCTAATTTACTGAAAACACTCTTGCTAAGGTCACCACGACCTCTATGTTGAGAGATCCAGTAGATACTTCTCGGCTTTTATTTTGCTTGGCTTCTCAGCTGTATCTGATACTTCTGAAGTCCTCTCTTCCCAGGAAGCCACAGTCAACTGATTTTTCAACTGACTTCTCCAGTCAATCTGTTTCTTATATGTCCTTTGTGACCTTCTTGTCCTTTATCTTTCTCTTAAATAATGGTCTTCCCCGGTGTCCTGTCCTTGGCCCTCATCTCTTTTAACTCCATTTCTCCTCTGTCAGGTTTGCCCCTTAGGTTTTAACTACTACCCAGATATTGATGATCCCGAAGCAGATATCTGGCTCGGACCTTTCTCCAGACTTTCAGAGCCAACCAGTGAGTACAGCTGCCATCTTCATATGGCCTGCAGTGTTGCACATCCAGAACTGAATTCTACATTTCCCCTTAAATCTAAAGGTCTGTTAGCCCAACTGGAGGCTTCACTACTTACCAAGTTCCAAGCATTTGGTCCCCTAAATAGTTTTCATATATTCATCTTCCATCCCTTCCCATCCTGTGACCACAGCCCTCACCGAGGTCCTGACCGTCTGTTGCCTCTTCTTGGTTTTCCTACTTTTGGTCATGTCTTCTTCAGATCCAAACATCTACCGAGAGGAGTCATCCTTTTGTAACACACATCTGGTCATATCACTCTCCTACTTAAAACTCTACAGTGTTTCTTTTCCTATTGTCTTCAGAATAAAGTCCAAGCTTTTTAGATGATTCTCAAGACCCTAAATCAGCAGTTGTCAAACTTCTTGGTCTCAGAATCCCCTTACACTTTGAAACATTACTGAGGAGCTCCAAAAGCTTTTGTTCATGTGGACTATATCTATCAATATTTATTATATTAGAAATTAAAACTGAGAAGCGTAAAAACTATTAAATCGGACTTTCTTGGTGGCACAGTGGTTAAGAATCCGCCTGCCAATTCAGGGGACATGGGTTCGAGCCCTGGTCCAGGAAGATCCCACATGTCATGGAGCAACTAAGCCCGTGCACCACAGCTACTGAGCCTGTGCTCTAGAGCCCGCAAGCCACAACTACTGAGCCCGCGTGCCACAACTACTGAAGCCCGCACGCCTAGAGCCCGTGCTCCACAACGAGAGAAGCCACGGCAATGAGAAGCCCGCGCACCGCAACAAAGAGTAGCCCCCACTCACTGCAGCTGGAGAGAGCCCGCGCACAGCAACGAAGACCCAACGCAGCCAAAAATAAATTAAAAAAATAAATAAAATTAAAAAAAAATCCATATGATAAAATTTCCTCCTGTATTAGAGTATAAGGAAAATAAATACCTTGCTATCATGCTATATTTATGCTATCATAAATACCTTGATACCATGCTATCATGTCCATCTTTACAAGTACTGAATATCACGATTTCTTCAGAGTTGCAAAAGGCTCTACATATCACCACTAAATATTAAGTTCCATATTATAATAGTAAGTTCCATATTACCATACTACTGTGCTTTTTGAGTTCTTGAACTGATTTTTAATAGTTTTTGTTTTGTTTCATTTTTGGTCAACTCTCGTCAGTTTTAACTTCCTACTATCTCTATTATTAAGTTCTGTAATTCTTTATCCACCTTCTATTTTTCTGCACTTAATATCCTTTAGGAAGAGAAACCAGGTAACAAAGCATGGTTAAAATTTGTTGAGGAATAAGACTTCATAGACTGAGTTGGGGCTAGGGATACTCTTCCATCCAAAAAGCACAGAAGTTTAAGTGACTTGGCTTTGTGTCAGTGGCAGAGGGAAGAATATAAACCTCTGTTACCATTTGTATATAAATTTAGGCAAGTTACATAACTTCTCTGAGCCCCAGTTTCCTCATTTATAAAATGGGAATAATATCTGTCTCACAGAGTTGTTGCTAAGATTAAGTAATCCTAGGATAAAAATCAACAATCTGAGACTTCTAAAATAAATGAATATAAACCTCAGAGGGTTGTTTCAAGAATTAAGTAGTGATGGGAACATATATATGTATATGTATAACTGATTCACTTTGTTATAAAGCAGAAACTAACACACCATTGTAAAGCAATTATACCCCAATAAAGATGTTAAAAAAAAAAAAGTACTGCATATAAAGCACTTGGGACACTGCCTGGCACATGGTAGATTCCCTTGTCTTTTTGCTCTCTCTCTCCAAGATAAACAAACTTTTCCAGACAGGCTAAGAGAGCCAAGAAGCAAAATTAAGGATATTTTATAGACACTTATATAACAAGAGAAAAAGAATTTCTACCTTTTTTAACTGACAAAATTCAAAATATAATCATCAAATGTATTTTCTGGGGTTACTGCAGGTTACTTCTGAGAAGGACATATTTTTTTGGGGGGGTGGGTAACATTTCACTTAAATGGAGTTCAAAGTTAATGTTCCATATCATCAAATCAATTGCAAATATTCACATGTTAAAAACTATTCTTAGTGCCTAGGCCATACAAAAATAGGTGGTAGGCTGGATTTAGCCTATGGGCCAGAGTTTGTCTATCCCCACTCAAAGAGGTCTCACTTATTTCCTTTTTCTTTGTTCATTCTGTATAGTTGCTAATGGTGACATTTTGAGTACGCTTGATTTCTTTGGGTAGATCTGGGTTTCTATCTGGTATTTTTTTTCCCCTCCAGCCTTCAATATTTCTTATAGTAAAGGTTTAATGGCAACAAACTCTTTTATTTTTGGAATGTCTGGAAATGTCTTCATTTCACCTTCATTTCTGAAGGATATTTTCACTAAGTATAGAATTCTAGGTTGACTCCATTGTCTTCTGGATCACATTATTTCTGGTGAGAAGTCAGCAATACTTCTTATCTTGGTTTCTCTGGATGCTCATAAGAGTTTTCTCTTTATCATTGGTTTTCTGCAATTTGATTATGATGTGCCTTGATGTGGTTTTCTCTGTATTTATCCTGTTTGGCCTTCTTTAGACTTCCAAGATTGGTGGATTGATATTTTAAATCAAATCTGGAACAGTTTTCTCTACCTTCCCTGAGACTCCAACTACATATATGTCAGAACATTTGCTGGCTCCAGCTGACAGTCTGACTGCAGCCTGGTGAGAGACCCTGTGCTAGAGGACCCAGCTAAGCTGTGCTGGATTCCTGACCCACAGAGCTGTAAGAAAATAAATGTTATTGTTTTAAGACATTGAGTTTTGGGACAATTTGTCATTTGGTAATAGATAACTAACCCTCTGACCTTTTTTCCTAATCTTCCTGATTTGCTCCCATCAGTGAATTTTTTGATTCAGGTACTGTATTTCTTAGCTCTAGAATTTTCATTTGGTTCTTTTTAAAGTTTCCATTTCTCTTCTTTTTGAGTTATTAAGTCTTTGAACATATTTATAATATGAATTTTTAAGTACTTATCTGCCAATTCTATCATCCCTGCCATTTCTGACTCTGCTTCTATTGACTGATTTTTCTCCTGGTTACAGGACACATTTTTTCCTGCTTCTTTCCACGTCTCATAATTTTTTATTGAAAGTTGGACACTATGAACGTTCGAGTGTGGGATGTTTGCATTTTGTCATCATCTTTTAGCTAATATTGGGTTTTGTTCTGGCAGTCAGTCAATTTACATGTGGATCAGATTGATCCTTTCAGGAATCCGTTTAAAACTTTATTAAGAATTAAGGCAGTCTTTAATCTAGGGCTAGTGTAGCCTTGCTCCTAAGATACGGCCTTTCCAGAGTTACTAGTAAATGTCCTGGGTGCTTCAACTACTGGGGAGCTATGAACTAGAGTTTTGGCCAGAACTTTAGTTTATAGCTCCTCAGTAGTTGTTCTTTGACCAGACTTGTGAGATCCCACAGGAGGCACACACAGCTTAGTATACAACAGAAGATTAAAAGGCATCTTTCTAGAGCTCATTCTCAGTAGGGCTCCCTCCTCTCCATACTTAATTTTGCTTATTTCAGTTGCTGAATTTCAGTTCCCCCAACTCTGATCTGTGTCTCCCAGGTCAGTGAGACTGCTATGCTCTCCTTGGGAAACCCTGGAAGAAAGGTGAAGTGATAGTAGGTCTCAGTTCATTTGTTGCCCTTCTCTCAGGGCTCACTGTCCCGTACTGCCTGTTTTTCAATGTCTGCAAACAATTTCTTATATTTTGTGCAGTTTTCCAGTCATTTATGATAGAAGGGCTAACCTGGGTACAGCTACCCTGTCCTGGAAGTTGCCTATGGGAGTCTTGTAAGCAATACATATTTTGAATTTAATGAAAGAATGGCTTACTTTTTCCATGTCTACAAGAATAACTTAATATCTAAGCACTCCATTTATTTATTATGAAAACACAGTTTGGAGCTTGGCAGGAGGCAAGAGAAACAGGTTCTTGCAATCATTTATCCAGCTGAGAAATCTTCACACAGATTTCTTCAGTAGGAAACAATCTCTGCCCTTACCCTCTTCTCAATTCGGATCTCTTCTGGTGTTACAACCAAGAAAAAAAAAAAAAAAGAATTTGAGGAAATGGTAATCAAAATCTAGGAAAATGTAAATGTCTGTAAACTTTCCATTATACCTACATAACTGTTTTATTATTATGGGTCTATAAGGCCCAAGTCAACAATTAAGTGAAAATTTAATAGCAAAAAGAAGGCTTCTTCCAGGAGGATAAAAAGATGATACCCCCGAAATGTTTTCTACTCTAACAGATATCAATATTCCAATCAACACAAGGAAATTCTTTCTCATTTATTAGTAAGTCTTAGGGAAAAATGAAGAAAGTTTACACAGAATGTAAGAAAACCCACTGAGTGTCTCAGTACCAGCCAATTTTCTTCATAAACATAGACATTCTTATATGTCATGCAGTGAGCAAACATGCCCCCAACAGCTCCCATGAGCAACTGTAGTACCTGATAATGAATATGGGAAGGTTTTTATCATCCGTCTAGGGCTCAGAGTAGAACTGCCTGCCTCCTAAATTCAGAATGTTGACCCTTCCAGAGACCACACATTGTACTAAACACCTCTTTCCCAGGAACTAGAGACAAGCACAGTGGTCCCATCTATCATATGCTGAGGGTACACAGAATAGTAGGTTAAGAACAAGATGCTGGGTTTGCTTTTCACTACAACTTTGATAAGTTCTCCAATGTGCCTCCGTATCTCTTTGTTAGAGCCTCACTTGCTCTTGGCTGATTCCAAATTCCAAAAGCAACTTTTATTTTATATTTTAAATTTTGTTGATGTGGACCATTTTTTTAATTGAAGGAAACTTTTAAAAAAAATTTTATTTAATGTATTATTTTCTTGCTGCGTTGGGTCTTCGTTGCCGCATGCAGGCCTTCTCTAGTTGTGGCGAGCGGGGGCTACTCTTCGTTGCGGGGCACGGGCTTCTCATTACGGTGGCTTCTCTTTGCTGCGGAGCACGGACTCTAGGTGCGCGGGCTTCAGTAGTTGTGACATGCGGGCCCAGTAGTTGCAGCTCGCAGGCTCTAGAGCGCGGGCTCAGTAATTGTGGCGCATGGGCTTAGTTGCTCTGCAGCATGTGGGATCTTCCCGGACCAGGGCTCAAACCCGTGTCTCTTGCAATGGCAGGCGGATTCTTAACCACTGCGCCACCAGGGAAGTCCCTAGAAGCAACTTTTAAATGTTCAGGTCCCATGATGTGGACCATTTTTAAAGTCTTTATTGAATTTGTTACAATATTGCTTCTATTTTAGTTTTTTTGGCCGCAAGCCAGGTGGGATCTTAGCTCACCAACCAGGGATCGAACTTGTACCCCCTGCGTTGAAGGGTGAAGTCTTAACCACTGGACCACCAGGGAAGTCCCTAGAAGCAACTTTTAAATGTTCAGTGTAGTTCAGGCAGAGTGAGAGAAAGAGCCACTGAGCACTGACTGTAGCCCCTGGACAGAAGCTGCCGGACTGCTGGAGGATGCAGCTGGGAGCATAACTAGGCATGTTCAGTGCAAACGTCAGGTGTCAGTTAATAATGACCAGGTCAGTCAACGGGACACATGCTGAGTTGGCTCCCACAGGCTAAGTTCTCAGGGGTCTGGCCAGTGTTATCCAGCCGCAGCAACTGTTCCCTGAAACACAGTGATGGCCTATTTAACAGCAGATCACAGCTTGAGGTTACTGTAAACCAAACTGGGTCAGAGAACCTGAGAATGCAGTCTGGCATTCGATGATGCAAGCTGGCCTCACGCTTACAGTGTTTCTCCACCTTTATCCTGTGGCACACGCCAGGTCTTTCTTTCCCTCCCACACACTTGGAAAAACTGAGGTGGTCCCCCTGTTGCCTAGAACCCATCTTCCAGCAGCTCCCTTGTTTTGGAAGAAGATGATAAATAAATCAAAATGCACTAAGCGGCACTTCCACAGGCACTCGCCTCCTTCACTGAACGTGCACCTCATCAATCACACTATTGTCTGCTTGAAAGGCGAGCCTTGTAAATGTCATCTCCACTCAGGCCCAAGGAGAGGCGCATCCAAATGCAGCAAGGAGTTTTAATTGGATAGTGTAATTAAACTAAAAAACCCCAGCAGACTCCCTTTGACAGGACAGATGAAGACCCCTTTTAATAGGGCTGGGAAACGTATCTGTTAGAAGGATGAGGCACTGCCTGCTCCTGACTGTGCTCCAGAGTACCCTTGTGAAAAGGCAATTCAATAACTGGGGCATTTAACACGTTAGAGTCTGCTGTGCTCTGTAATCGAGCAGTACTTACCGTATTTGATCTGGAACTTACGAAATAAGTCCTTGTCAGAGAATAAAAACACAGCATAGCCTGCCCACCTGATGTCTGAAGTGCCTGGACCCCCTGGGAATCGACAGAACCTTAGGATGTGAGTATAAATGCAAGCACCTTATGAGGCATAGAGTATGCCAGCACGGCCATGGACACTCACCCACCCACCCACCTTGGGGTGCAGCTCTTTCACCCAGTGGTAGCTGAATGCTCACCCTCATTTCCCTCTCACACATTCTCACGAGCATCTAGAGAATATGACAAAATTCCTGGGTACCTCTCCTCTAGGAACTGGAATACCTGTCACGTCAATGTGTTGTGTGTGTGTGTGTGTGTGTGTGTGTGTGTGTGTGTGTGTGTGTTCTCTGCTGGAATTACCCCTGTCAAGTAGGCAGAAAAGAAATCAGGTGGTCAGAGGATTCAGTGTATGGGCTGTGACGTGCCCAAGTTGATTTTAGTACAAAACCTGAGTCCTTTTCCCAGTCTCCCTGCTCTCCTGTGTTGGGAGAAGGGGTGGGGGATGCGCACACAGACACATGCACACACGCTAGAGGCCTGCAGCTCCACAAACAAGGTAACAAAATTAGTGAGAACAAATGAAGAGGTTCGTGCCTGCACTGGATTGTCTTATAAGCAGACCATAACAATCCCTTTCCGATGGAATGCTAGTGTCCCAAGGTCAAGGTCAGGGAACCCAGCATCTGGATGGATCAAGACAGCCTCTAAGCTGGGGCTCAGGTGGGGTGCGGAGGCAAGGTTTCAGACTCCCCCATGGAAAGCTTTCCAAAAACACACACTTTGCTTTATTTACAAAAACCTCCAAGTCAGTTTGCCTGGGCCCTCAGACTGATGTTTCTTTTCTAAGAATGGTGAAGGGTTTGTTTGATGGCTGCTTTTACTCCTCCATAAAGCCTCCTTGGAGCTCTGCTTGCAAATCTTTGAATACTCTTTAATACTGGCCTTTCACCATGAGTTGATAAACCCATTAAGAACATATAAGTGGTGGGGCTTCCCCGGTGGCGCAGTGGTTGAGAGTCCGCCTGCCGATGCAGGGGACACGGGTTCGTGCCCCGGTCTGGGAAGATCCCACATGCCGCGGAGCGGCTGGGCCCGTGAGCCATGGCCGCTGGGCCTGCGCGTCCGGAGCCTGTGCTCCGCAACGGGAGAAACCACAATAGTGAGAGGCCCGCGTACCGCAAAAAACAAAACAAAACAAAAAAACAACATATAAGTGAATGCTTATAATCTATGAAAACTGGATACAGAATTAAACCATCAAATACCTTTAGGTTTAAATGCAAACGACATAAAAGCATTTCGGCCATCAATTTGGCTATCGCTTGTAGCCAGTATGAATTCTGCTGGAAAAGCTATTTTTGTGCAGATGTGGAATTCAATGGGAAAGACTGACTCGTGTACCAACATCAATCAAAATGTCGACTTCCCTGGCAGCTCTCAACAGTAAGGCAGGTTCAAAGGTCACAGGATAAAGAAAAAGCCAAGCTCTGGTTCAGCTCTAATATCTCCTCGGTAGAAGTCTTACAAAAGTACCCCCTTCTGTATTAGCCCTGCTTTCATTAATCTTCTTGCCATCTTCTTTAACTAGTCATGCAGAACCGCTCGATAGCAAGACGTATAATGGGGAAGGCCCTGTGCCTATTACCACGTTAACATTCTCTTAAGCCCCAGTGCAACAATGGAACGGGAAGGCAAAGGAAATCTGCAACTGCAGGGTGCAGTGCAGGCAATTCAATTACAGCCTGGGCTTACCTATGTCCTTCTGACCTATAAAACACAAGAGGCCTTTGTGTCTAACTGGCTCGGCCATTAAGGTTGCTGAAGATCACAACAATGCTGGTCTTTTCTATTTAAGCTAAATCAATGTGGACAAATCATTATTCAGTAGCTTTAATTTAATTAGTAAATTAAATACACTACTTTACAGATCTTGTCAAGTACTTACGAAAAGAAAGATTCATTTAAGTGGGAGGTCACCAATAAACCCAGCTAATTTAACTCATAACCTTAACTGAATCTCATCTCAAATATCCAGCAGGTTCTATTCACGAGGGCTTAAGAGTCTCCTGCAGTTGTGGTTAACTCACAATCTCAAAGAGCTCCTGCCCTGAATCCAAACAGTGTTTTGGACCAAAAAAAAAACAAACAAACAATCCCCCACCAACACAACCAGCATCAACAGAATCCGATTTCCTTTAAATTATACTATTGCAAGAGAATGTAATCAGGTTACCTCTATTACGTTACTTCCTTAAGATTTTAGATCATCTATACTTAATTGAGATACAGAGCTCTTTTCAGCTATAAAGACGACAGCTACTTTATTAAAGTTTAAACATGATTTCTTAATGATAGGCTGCTTCCTTTAAAGACTCTAAACCTGCACGACCTTCTTACGATAAAACCAGACCTGGCACGCTTAAGTCTGGTACTTTATTTAAATACAGCCCAGGAGTCCCCGACGGGTGCTAATTTCACAGAAAGGTCCCTTTCTTTTGTTTCAGTGTTGGAATTTGAGGCTAGTACTTAAAAAGAGTGTCCACTGCATTTAAAGCCTACATCTAGACCTGTATAAGGATGGAGAATTATTTCTGAGACAATTTAACCATGGTCATTTCTGATGGAAACATTCTCCTATATGATGTATACGTCTTTGTTCAGTTAAAATGAAATTAGAATTAATTCATCTTTTAGAGATTTGTGACATCCTTCAAACAGCAAAAGATATCCTAAGGAGTGGCAAAATCAGACTTAGAAATCACT
Source organism: Phocoena sinus (assembly GCF_008692025.1). Taxonomy (NCBI): domain Eukaryota; kingdom Metazoa; phylum Chordata; class Mammalia; order Artiodactyla; family Phocoenidae; genus Phocoena; species Phocoena sinus. The sequence goes on along the minus strand of NC_045768.1, from coordinate 10,030,355 downwards.
GATTTGAATAATAATGGCAGCGTACAGCTTTTTTTTTTTTTTTTTTTTTTACTCTATTAAGGCAGAATGTGTTCTTAATTTCTCAGGGCCGTTGACACACTGATTTTCTCAACTAACTTTTGTAAGCGTCCATATTTATACGTACAATTTTTTTAAAGGCATGTATCTATTTAGTCATTAAGTTCCAGGTCTTAAACACTCACAGGGACAGAGCAATAAATCTTCCCTATGAGAACATGGCCTATGAGGTAGAAGTTAGGGGAAGGAAAGAGAGCCATAGAATTGCTATTTATGGAGTATGGCTTCAGAGTCTGGGTCTTTCTGATTCCACGATATATGTAATTACGTGTTTCACTGCAGGCGCTCTAATGCTCAGTCCCTTTGCCAAGTCAGCTATTCACATACTTTTTGGATACAGCATCAATTAAACTTGAGTTGTGTCCTGTATGACGACCAAATTAATGGTTTGACAGCAGCTTTTTCAATAAACACTGCAAACTGGCCATATTTGAGGTTTTAAAAACCGTTTCTTTTCTGTTCAAAATTCTGACAAACATGTCTCAAGTAAGACTGGGGACAACTTCATTATCCTCCCAACAGTTAATGCCTTTTTGTAAAGAAGGCTGTTTAATAACATGTCTGCTCTGTTTTCACAACTAAATTATTCCAGTTGGTCACACGTTCTAGTCTTCGGCAAGACACTTGTGTTATGAGAGATAAAAACATGAAAAAGGAAATATACTGCAGAAATCAAAAACCTTATCTACTTCTAGACTCTCTCTCTTTGCCATAATTCGTTTAAGAAGGCCCCAAGAATTTTTGACGTAAACTCAACTACAAACATACATCACTATGCTGATAAAGATCACAGGCTAAACTTATGAAATATAGTGACTTTCATTTCTTTAGTGTTGTTAAAATAAGTTTTTTCTAAGGTTCAACAGACACAAAAGATAAAAAGGGTTACCATTAATCCTTTAAAAAAAGAAGGAGAAGCAGCAGCCACATAGGTTAATTCTGTGGTCTGATGATGTTCTTGAAGATGAACTTTTTAGATTAAGTCAATGAATTAATTTGATGAAGATACTGGAAATCATAAAAAAAAAATAGCATCAAGCTGATTCATTTAATACATTTTTGTTTTGGGCACTTTACAACATAAATTATGTTGAATAACTTTCGGTTTCTCGATTCTGGCCTCATTAAGTTCTATTTCAAGACATTCACTGAGGATAACCCTGCAGGCACTGTGCTAGGGAACGAAAATACAGAAACCAGTCTCTGGTCAATGAGTTAAGCATGGAGATGGGGGTGGGAGACAGGTTCTGTGTAAAAACAGACCTCAAATAAACACAGCTCAGTGTGTGAGCTGCTTTACTAGAGGTGTGTGCAAACACCTGGGGGCAAAATTACAGAGAGAGTCTGACATTGGAGTTGGATCTTGAAAAATGAGTGGGCCGGGTGTGAGGAAACTGAGGTGTCCATGAATTAAAGAGAGGGTCAGGGTGGAGGTGTATTCCTGGCAATGGGAAAAGCGGAAGCACAAAATTCAAGGTGTGTTCGTGTGCCAGTAGTTCACAGTGACCACAGCTCAAGTTCAGGATGAGAAATTATGGGCTATGAGCTTGGAGGAGTCAAGGTCTGTAAAGGCTGTGCTGAGGAGTCTGAATTTTATTCTGTGAGCCTGCAACTTTCAAACATTTTTTGAAAACAGCAAAATCCTTTTTATCAATTGACTTTTTAAGTGCAGGATCCCCAAACTGGTAGGGATTAAATGCAGAATCCTTTGTTTGAAGGGGAGGCCTCATGCCCAACTCTGCCCTACACACACACACACACACACACACACACACACACACACACACACACACACACACACACACACACACACACACCCCGGCCCCTGAGAACCCAGAGCTTTGAGGGACAAGGTCTGAAAGTGCTGTGTTGGGGACGGGGACTCAGAAGTATCTCACTGGGGCAGGCAGTGTGCCTCTCTGTTCAGGAAAGTGTCATAGTTCTAGATCTCTGGGGCCAGAGTGAGAGAGGGGGAAACCTCTATAAAACCTACATGTGCGGTTTTTACACAGAACCGTTCCGTGGGTCTAAGAATACAACAAAAGACTCTCCTGCTCGACTGTCAATACAGTCGTATTGAAATGGTGGGGCCCACATCTGCTCTGGATCCCTAATGCTTGGAACTTGGCCTCGCTTTCACAGATGTGTGATAATTACATTACTTTTTGACTGAATGACCTTAAGAGGCAACAGAAAGGTGGTAGCTGTGCATCTGTTTCATTCCCTCCTAGGTTGGGTGTGTTACATCCTTTACCGTTTGGTGCCTGAATCACAGCCCTCCTGGACACAGTGAGTGTCTTGGTGTGAATGTAAGGGAAATCTGAATCCTATTTCTAGCTCTTTCTCTAACCTCTCCACTCCAGTTTATCCCCCTATGCAACGTGTAAGTGATTGCCTTTCATTTCTCAGAGACATGGAGAATTTATAAAATGTTACTTTTCAAAGCATTCTGAGTTCTTGGGAAGAAAGATGCTGGAACAATGAAATTTTTACTGGTTGACTGGCTGGAGTGAGAGGATTAGGAAGAAGATGTTTATCTAAAGGCAGACGGAATCTGGCCGCCTTGGGGCAAGGGCCCAAGAGTAGCAGGCGATTTTCTCACCACTCCTTCTGGCAACCATCTTGCCTCTGCAAGCCATCGAGGCCTCACTGGGATGACAGGAATGGTGGGAAGTGGGGTGGGCATGGCTTTACTCCTTTCCCCTGCACCACTATGTTCTCCCTTCTTGCTAAGCTGTAGGCTAATGAGTTGAAAAGAGGAGACCATGTAGCCCAGCACTGCTGTATTTGACAAAACAATTAAATACCCAACCATAAATGAGGCCAAGTGGTATATGTGCCCAGTTCGCAGGCCGAGTTTTTGTTCTTTAAGCCCCTGTTTAATCAGTTTCATCTCAAAAATTTGAGCCATATTATAGACACTTGCTGTCCTTTAGATTTCTTACTGTTCCTTTTAAGTATGTAATTCCTTATATTTGTTCCCCAATTTAGCAGACACTGGAATAAAGGGGATTAACACAAATTGGGTGCTTATTAGGTCACACTGCAAGTTACTAAATCAGAACCTACTGGTGTGGGTCCTGGGTGGCTGTGTTCTAAATAGGCTCTGCAGGCAGTGCCGGTAACGCACTGGATTTGAGAACCACTGTCTTCTAGCCTTCTCCAGGCAACTAACACATCATCCTTTCTTCCATGGAGGAATATCACTGCAATCTGTGTCCTTTCTGCCTCTTGATGGGACTGAAGCCCTAAAAATGATTAATCTAAAGCCTACACTCAATTACTTAACTGCAAAAATATAATACGCTAAAATATACACCCAGATTATATCTACTTTGATAATTTAAACAGAGGAGTGCCAACCCAGCAGTGATCTCTTCTGCAGGACCAGGCAGGAGTTTAATTACGAGCTGGTAGGTCATGCAGCTGCCAATAATCTGGAGGGTGATGACACCTCTGGCATGATGGATATCTAAATCTAGTCTTCAGCCACCACAGGAAATCCTCCAACTTCCCTCGATCTGGCACGGAAGGAAGGCAGGTCCAGGTCTGACAGGTCCAGTACCCAAACGGGAAGGGGAAAGGAGCACAAAGTGAAATGAGGGCTCTGGTGAGTGCAGATTCCCGTCAGGAATCTGCCCCTGTGCCCCCAGCCCTCAGCGGGGGGCTACTGAGGTCAGGAACCACTGTGAGGTTCTCTACTGCCGTCAAGACTGAACAGAACAGGGGCCAATGTCAGGCTCTGGGCACCGTAATACAATCCCATTTAATTAAAAGAAATTTCTGGTAATGAATTAAACAGACCCAAGGAAAAAAGGACACAGTGGCAATATATTCTCCTGGTACCCAGCACGCAGAAGGGAAGGGAGGAAGAGCGGAAGGAGACATAAATAAAAGGGACTACTCACTGGGGCTTTTTTCTTCAGCAAGGTCACAGGCACAGAGCAGGTCAGAATCGACTGAGATGGGTTTCTGCTTAATCCAAAACTTAGTGCTGGCTTTCTGATTCGTAACTGGGTCTATCTCTACTTTGTCTCCAGAGATACCTGTAAGGCCAAGGGGAGGACGAAAAAGAAGCCACAAGAAGTACAAGGTGTAAGTGATTTCAGTGTAATCATTTGGCCTGTCTTATAAATCCTAAATTGCATGAACATGAGCTCTTTCTAGGGCTTTGGGGAATGCCATAGGCTTCTTAAGACAGACATAAGGAGATTCCAAATGGCACAGAGAAGTTGCAGTCTGGCTTCCCGGGTGGGTGGGCTGGGGTTGGAGCCGGGGAGGGGGAACAATCAAAAACCATATAAAAAGGTATTAAGAAGCTTACCTCCTTAGATATAACACAGATACAATATAGAGTTTATCTACATTTTGTTAATGAAATATAGTTACCATGAGATAAGGTTCATTTAAACAATTTTGATCAGTGGTCTCTGTTTTGTTTTGTTTTGCATTAGAAGATCTGGGCTGGACAGATAAAGCTGTAACATCACCTATGCCTAAATACCTAGGCTACCAATGAAGAGTTTCTGATCTGGAAAAATCCTGCACACTAAAAATAGGAAAAATCTCTCTCTCTTACTAAATAATTCTCTGACACTAAATAATTATCCATACTGTACTTAAAGGAAGTCACAGGAAGATCAAAGGATCCTTCACACTAAACATTCCAAGTTCAAGTCTTGGAGCCTGGCGTCAGGCTGTGGAGGTCACTGCTTCTCCACCGATGGAGAGACAGCACTGGGTGTGCACTTTATGTAACAAAGACTTTCTAACAGGAATCCAGAACATTAACTACAGGGACTTCAGGTTTCATTTTCAGAGCTGTGAAAGACATAACACACTGTGCAGTGACTGGGAGCAAAGGTGTTAGGAGAACCAAGGTAACGCCAGGGATCGAGGGTGTCCTGGGGTAACTGCAGAAACGCACAGCAATTGCTCTCCTGGTATCACCAAGCAGAAGGTGCCCAGCCTGACACAAAGGTTTCGGCTAGATGCTCTCTTTTTCCTTTTACTGAAAATCGAGGAATCTGTTCATGAAGTGAAACAAAACCCTTCAATATCCTTCCAGAGTGGACCCCAGATGGAATCTTAAGACTAATTAATTTTTAGGCCACAGTTTAAAGGTCAGGCTCAAAGTGAAAAAAAGCAAAACGAAGTAAAAATATAAGAAATAATTAAAACAACCAAGAGTTCATACTGAAACAGAAAAGACAACCAGAATTAACATATTTCATCCTATGGATCACACTTAGAAATTTAAAAATATAATGTGAGAAAACTTAGTAGGCCATAAGATAAGGTAGATAAAAGAAATAGCTAAATTAAAAAACAAAAATCAAAAGAACACAATGACCACAGTCAGACCAAATTTAAAATTAAAAAAGAAAACAAACAAAATCCTAGTGATTAGTTCTGCCACACACTCCATTCATCTCTATTTTATATGAATAAAGAAATCCCAAACAGCAGTCAGACAAAGGCAGGAGACTGGACAGACTACGGAAGAGTCTCGCCTGCTGTCTGAAGGAGACACTGCAGTTCAGTTGCTTGACCCTGGTCATTACCGTGTGGTCTTTGGAAAAGACGAACAATTGGTATTTTTTATTAATCGAATGCTGGAATTTGTCATTAGACATATTTCAGGAACACCGTATTTCAATTAGGCATAACGTCGTAAGCCCAATTGACTCTGGACGTCCAGGTCTAGATGATTTCAGGAGGGCGAGAATGTATCAGGAGACCAATTTTATTACATTTCACTTAAAATAGATTACCCAGTTACACTCTTCCCTCCAATTTGGTCATTAAATGTTAAAGATCTGGACATTTCTATAGTTCCCTGAAAGAAGAAAAGTACTTACACCGTGGTTGTTGGTAGTGTTTTTTTTTCCCTTCTGCTTCTTGTTTTGACATTTATAAAAGTCAAAACGAGCAGAGCAAAATAAATGTGCAGATCTCTTATGTGGAATAAACCCTGCCCCACATTCCTTTCTCAGAAAGGGAGGGGGAAAGATCATCATCAGAGACATGGTTTTAAAATTTTGTTCTACGGCCCTGCAACTCCTGAAGCCGTAGTCAGTCAATATTGTTAATGTAGCTTGTTAATTTGATAGGATTTGTCAGGTAACTCCACTGGAAAATTATATAAAACTGTTCCAGATGAAAAGATGATAGTGACATGAATTTAAGTGATAGAACAATAGTGGAATATAAACCAGAAATGACACCCAAAGTGGCTGTTGATTTATTGCCGTAGTGAGTTTGGTTCTGGGCTCCCATGTATATTAGTGCTACAAATCTGGGTCCATTTAGCAGAGGGATGCGCATACATACATCACCAGCTCCTGCTCCAAGCCAAGGTCACTCCCCATTGCATCAATCTTTTCAACAGAGCCTACTTCACAAAGCAGGACTCTTGTAACCATCTCAGATATAACAGACTCTCGTCCTCTTTCATCTTTCTTTTATCATGTAAAGTACACTTTAACTTCTATTATTTTTATCTGCAAATTCTTACTGTATAGTTCATCCATTATGGGTTGCATCTCTGCATCAATTGCCTAAGCTCTGCTCGGCCACAAGAACACTTTCCCAAAGACACCCTTTCCTGGGGTTATTGTGCAGTCACTGTTCACAGAGGGGAACCCCAAGCCTGCAGTTTGGGGATGAAGATGTGGGAGACAAGCGCACTAGATTCAAGCCAGGCAGGCAGGTGGAACACCGTTTAAACAAGTGGTGAGTTCCAAAAGAGATGCGTGTAAATCAGATTTTTTTCTGAATCAAATCACATTTTCCCAGTGACTTCTAGTTTCAGAGATACTTTATCTTCATTTTGGATTGATCTGTAATTGGCAGGGGCTCCCAACACTTTAGTTTTAAGTTTCTCTGCCCTGCAGGCTTTCAGTCAAGTAGTTAATGATCTGTAAAACACTCGCCTGCCTAGAGGAGTCACTATTTAAAGAAACCTGTAGGGGAATCTTTCCTGACGGGAAAAATCCTTTTGTACATTAAATAACCTCACCCTACTTGAGATACGTGAGTCCAGCTTCTTAAAGCAGGGCACACGGCCCCACAGGACCCTATTCGCTCTTGCTGGACAGTGGCAGCCCACTGCCGGAGCCCATTTTCCTGAGCACACCCAGACCCTACTACTGTTGAAGACAGTCTGTGGAATCCAGCCGGGAAGCAAACAGGAGGAGGCAGCCTGGTGGAGAGGAAACCAGTTTGCAGGCTGGTACTACAGGCCAGGTCAGGGGCAAAGAGCGGTGAAGCATTAACTGGTACCAACTATGTGCCAGAAAGGTTAGAAATCCTTTGTGTGCATTGATTCAAATCTCACAACAACCTTATGAAGTTGGTTACTATGTTTTTCCCTATTTTATAGATGAGGAACCTGAAACACAGGGAGGTTAAGTAACTTGCCCAAGTTTACACAGCTACAAAGTGGCAAGGCTGGAATTTGAAGAAAGCCAGGTAATCTGGTTCCAGAATCTGTCCCCTCATCCACTGCACTATTCTGCAGGAACTGTGCGAGGTGTTTTACATAACATAGGCTAGGAGAGATGATGGTACTTGTCTAAGGCTGGGGATATTGATTGATTGACTGATTGATTTGGCTGCGTTGGGTCTTCGTTGCTGCATGTGGGCTTTCTCTAGTTGCGGTGAGCAGGGGCTACTCTTTGTTGCAGTGTGTGGGCTTCTCACTGCGGTGGCTTCTCTTGTAGAGCTCGGGCTCTAGGCGTGCGGGCTCAGCAGTTGGGGCTCGCGGGCTCTAGAGCACAGGCTCAGTAGTTGTGGCGCATGGGCTTAGTTGCTCCGTGGCATGTGGGATCTTCCCTGACCAGGGCTCGAACCTGTGTCCCCTGCACTGGCAGGTGGATTCTTAACCAGGGAAGCCCAAGGCTGGGGAGCTTTTAAGTGGGAAAGCTGTGTTCATACTCAGAGCCATCTGGTTCCCAGGTATGATACTTTCTACTGCTCTGCACGGCCCCATTCAGCTAAGTCAAGAAGATGTGATAAGAAATTCTGCCCACCTAGTCTTTAGTTTCCTCTCTCAATTTTCACCAAGGAACAAATAATATTCAAATGTGCCAATAAATGTACACCTATTTTTGTTCATACATGGCAAACTGGAGCATGGAATCCTATCAATATTCTTCTGTTTGACCACTGAGCATGGTTCTGAAAAGTTTTTGTGTAAAGTCACTGAAGGAAAGGCAGAGGCACTCCTTAAAGTGTCATTTATGCACTACTTTATAGTAATTCAAATTATAAACATACGTCCAAGAAAACAAGGGAAGAAGCTGGCTTTTGTTAAGTTTACATTTCTCCAACCTAAATGGCCAACAAGAGTTAATACAACCATGTTAGAATACAATGCAACCATGAAAAATTATGTGTAAGAAAAGCTCTGACTTGGAAAATTTCTTATGACACTAGGTGAAAAATATTTATAGAAAAGAGATCAAAAGGATATGCTTCATATTGGTAAGAGTGGTCAACTCTGGCCAGTGGGACTACATCCTTTTCTATATTTTTCCAAAGTAGAAATTTCACCAAAAATAAAAAACATCATTTTAAAAGTTGACTTTGTTTGTTTCTACTTCAGAATTCAGTACTCTTTCCCAATTTTTATTTTTTTATTTTATTTATTTATTTATTTTTGGCAACGCCATGTAGCTGTGGGATCTTAGTTCCCCGACCAGGGGTTGAACCTGTGTCCTTGGCAGTGAAAGCGTGGAGTCCTAACCACTGGGCCGCCAGGGAACTCCCTCCCAATTTTTAAAATGTGAGGAAGTAAGTATGTTAAATTCTGTAACTGGTAATCATGAGAAGTGATCCTAAACTGAAGACTACTTCCACCTAGCAGTTCTCCAGTCCCTGAGGGGCTGGACTGCTGGGAAGGGCCCCCAGGAGCTGCGTTATGCCCAACCCGGTGCCACTCTGACAAATGGTCCTGGGGAGGCTCCACCCCAGCAGCCCAGCCGGTGAGAAGGAGGAGAGGATGGGGGCTGGCCCGAAGCAGCCGGAGTCAGCCCCTCCCTCGGAAACATTTGTCTCCTTAACCAGCTCTCCTCCCCAACCCACTTATCCAAAGCCATCCGTCATGACCTTTTCATGTTCTCACTTCTGACAGCTTCCAGATACAGTGAGTCAAACTTCACTGGAAGCAAACTATCACACCAACTGTCAAAGGCAGAAAACACTGCCTGATTGCTGTCCTCCATCAACGCCAGCACATAAATCCTTCCTTAACAAGACAGCCCAAAATAAACAAAAATGCAACTATAATGTATATACAACTCTCTGGGGAGACTATTTGTCCAATGCTTTAGAGTTATCACAAGGAGACCCTTGTCTGTTTTAGCTAACCAAAAGATTTCCATAAGAGGAAATGAGCCCTGTATATCATCTTCTGCTAACACAGACTGGGTACCTACTTGGGGCAGCCCCTGCGCTGGGTCCTTTTGTGTGTAGCAACTTAATGAGAGCTCACCACATCTCTACCAGGAAGGCAGTAGCAGCCCATTTTACATTTAAAGGCAGTAGTGCAGAGAGGTTAGGAATAGGGGACTTTGGAGTCACAGAGTCCTGAGTTCGGGTATCAGCTTCCCTACTTCCTAACTATGTGACTTTGGGAAAGTTGCTATAAATAGATGGTGATGATAATAAAATCCACCTCATGGGCTTGTTACGAGGATTAAGTGAAGTAAGACTTGTAGAAGTGCTTGGAATAGTGCTTAATCCATAGCTAGTGACATATACGACTACTTCTCATGACTATTGTTACCCGGAGTCAGGCACTGGGCTAAGGGATGTGATACAGACCCAGTGATGAGGGTCAGGACAGGGGAGTGAGCTCAGAGAGCCCTGGGAGGGATAGGAACAAGGGACCTGCCCGGCGCTAGTCTGGGGTGGGGGTGGGAGGTGATTCTCTCCGGGATCAGCTCTATACCCCAGTACTGGAAGCACCAGGATCCAGAACAACTGTCCACCTGGGAAGCCCAGTGCCCTCATCCCCACGAATCCTTGCAATAACCTCCCATCACCAAGAGGGCAAACCTCTTCCCAGCAACCTCCAAGAGTTCAATTCAACATCAGGAAGAACGTTCTCACATCTGGAAGTTGTGGAAACGTTTGTGCTAGGGAACCCCTGCCCTACAAGGTCTCCAAGTCATGGATCTGGAGATCTTGATCTCACTGGTATTATCCCGGGCAAAGTTACTTCTCCCTCGGTGAGCCTGAGCTTTTTCCTTTGTAAAATGAGGAAACAACAGTACCAACTCCTAGGGTGTCATGAAGGTAGAATGGCCTAAGCATGTACAAAAGAGCAGAGTGCCTGGCACATAATAAAGGCTCAATTATTATCAAAATTATTATTAAAAATGACCTCAGAAAGGTGAAATGATGTACTTGACCAGGGTGAATCAAGTTAGGAAACGGCAAAGCTGGGGTTGAAGCCCAGGTCTATGGGACTAAGTCCAGTCCGTGTGTGTTCCGACATGTCAGCTGTTTCCTATATGCTTGACTCTTAGAAGGCACAGCTGCCCCACAAGGCACACTTAAAATACCCTTCTAGTAAGCTGAAACACCAGTTTGGCAAAAATTAGGGCATTTAACATTCCATGCCTCAGTGTATTTCCTGAGTTATTGCTTATTTGCTTGGACATCATGAGCTGTAGTTCATTCATCAATTTCCTACAACTGTGAATCCAAGACTACAAAAGCCCCACTGCTGTTAAATCCTGGAGTAGCTTTTTATACAATTCTGCAGTCCTCTTGTCTTCAGGTTACCTAGAGCCTATGAAAGCCTGGAAAAGTCCCTGGGGAGTGTCACTGAACAACTCTTAGCCAGAGTGGATTTTGCTGAATTTATACAGCCAATCGATAGCATCTACAGAGCAGGCAGGGAAGTCTTTGATACTTCTCTGAATTTACCCACAGGATCAGACACAAAGGCTATTTGGGCTTAATGAGAGATCACCAAGTCTGGGGCTTTCATTTCCCATATGAAGAAATTGAGGCTCAGGGCGGGGATATGACTTGTCTGATGTCACCCATTAATGACAGCTATAACCATAATTCACATCCCATACTACCAAGCTAGGGCTTAAAAAGACCCACTTTGTCTCACTATGCATTATGTTTACAGTGATCAAATGCATGACAGTATAGGGGCTTGCCTGGTGGTGCAGTGGTTAAGAATCCGCCTGCCAGGGCTTCCCTGGTGGCGCAGTGGTTGAGAGTCCGCCTGCCGATGCAGGGGACACGGGTTCGTGCCCTGGTCCGGGAAGATCCCACATGCTGCGGATCGGCTGAGCCTATAAGCCATGGCCACTGAGCCTGCACGTCCAACAGCCTGTGCTCCGCAATGGGAGAGGCCACAACAGTGAAAGGTCCGCGTACCGCAAAAGAAAAAAAAAAAAAAAAGAATCCGCCTGCCAGTGCAGGGGACACGGGTTTGAGCCCTGGTCCAGGAAGATCTCACATGCCACGAAGCAACAAAGACCGTGCGCCACAAACACAACAGTAATGCTGTGCTTCCTAAGAGAATTTATAATATCACCTGCAGAATGAGGAAAAACCTGATCGTCCCGACGCCCAGGCCCCAGTACATTGTCAGAGCTCAAGTGCCAAGGATGAGGAAGTGGTAAAAAGAATACGGAACCTTGGCAAACTCTCACGTATCCGATTCCCACTAATTCCATTATGCCAGTGGTTCTCAACGTTTTCCAATTCTTAATTCTTTCTCAGCCATCTGAGGAGCCTGACACATTGTCACTAGTAACCGTGGATTGCTGAACAGGAATTCTCAAAAGGGTAGATCTGGGAGCAGAGAGGAAAGTATACAGTTAGAAAAAGCCTCTCGAGTTTCCGATATTCCCTGTCAGGGGATTTTCCCTTGACTTGATCACTGCATTAAGCATTAATGTGGTAAAGAAATTTTCTGGAGGCAGTCTTGATAGTATCTGTCCTGCTACCTCATAAATTCATTAGGATTTGATAAACTCTATTCCAAATTTTGGTTCAGAAAATGTTGTCACAACAGGGATAGAACAATTATTTAATACTAGAATTTATTGCTAGTTTATTACTATTAACACTAGAATGCTGGGACTTCCCTGGTGGTCCAGTGGTTAAGAATCCGCCTTCCAATGCAGGGGACGCAGGTTCGATCCCTGGTTGGGGAACCAAGATCCCACATGCTGTGGGGCAACTAAGCCCACAACTAGAGAGCCTGCGTGCCACAACTGGAGAGCCCATGTGCCGCAACTACAGAACCCACACGCTCTGGAGCCTGCATGCCACAACGACAGAGCCCATGTGCTCTGGGGCCCACACACCACAACTAGAGAGAGAAAACCCGCACACCACAACTAGAGAGAAGCCCGTGCACCACAACGAAAGACTCTGCGTGCTGCAACTAAGACCCGACACAGCCATAAATAAATAAATAAATAAATATTTTAAAGAACATTAGAATGCTAGAATTTGCATTCTCAAATTACTCAAGGACCCGGGGATCCTGGAGTTAAACATGATGCAAGTCTCCTCATGAACGTTTTAGTGCCTTTGAATGGAGAAGGGTATCTCCTTAGTATTCAATATGAAATGGAAGAGTGGAAGGAAGATCAATCCATTTCTTAAGAACATGAATTTTCAGATTACGTAATGACTTGAACTATACTCCATAGGTATCCCATTGGAAAATAACAGGGGCGGATATTTTATTCATACAAGCACATGACCTACTTTCAGTGTCAGAGTGAGCTTGAGGAGTAATAAAGTCCAGGCCACAGCTGTTGCTTCCACTCACGTAGTTTTGTGTTGTAATGTGTCTCTTAAGTTTGCACAGTACATATTAAAAAATAATACTGTGATAAGGTCTTCTTTGAGTGCTGGCTTGTAGGTACTGACCGGAGGGTTAAATAATAACTGCAATAGGATAAACCAGGAAAGACAACAGATGGCAAACATGCTGCCTCTCATCATGCTCAGGCCCAAGGCAGACATTTTTAATCAATCACAGAGTTTATGTTGCCCTCAGATGCAGCCTGAGATGCTACCTCAGCACAATGCTCTGGGCAGCCATTACAAACTTGGAGTTGTTTATGAGATGAAATCTCTTTGCTTTCTCTAAGGTATGTGCTACTGTACTTGATGCTTTTGTTAAAAAACTACTGTGATCACAAGTGTTATGATTATGCATATGGATTGTTTTATGAAGAGATAATGGAGGTAACCATGGAAACTTCTGGTAGAGGTTGTTTTATAATATAATCTTTATCTGTAAACCCTATACAGAATTTGTATATCCTATGCAGAATTATGTTAGATTATATATGCAGTAATGACACAGATGGGATTCATGGTATATTACGTATTCAGTAACATATTCCTTTGGTGACATAGGGATGGTCAATATGGACAAATGATAAGGTGAAGGAGTCAAGTTAGCACAAGTGGCACAACTATCAAAACATTTCTCAGCCTGAGACCCTGTGCTGGGAAAACCAGGCTGACCTGCCCAATAAGTAAAAACAAGCGTTGGACAAAGAGATAAGGGGTAAGAAAGTCCTTTGAATACTGTGAGATTGCATTTCCCAAACCCCATAATTAAGGAGAGATTCTGAGCCAGCAGGTCTGGTATGAGGCCAGGGAGTTGGTGAGTCTGATACACGGTCATGGTAGGAACCACTGCCTTAAAGTACCATATAAATGAGAGGTATGCTATGGTCATGTCTTGACCTTTCTCTGCCTTGAGTCTTACATGGGTTTATGGGCAGCCCCTTGGCTGGTGTGTTGTAATTCAGTTTCCGTCAGCCAGCCAACAAGAACTTATTGATAGTATACTATGGGCTTCTTAGATCATGGCTGGCATTAACCATCTGACCCTTTTATTTATTTATTTATTTTTGCGGTACGTGGGTCTCTCACTGTTGTGGCCTTTGCCGTTGCGGAGCACAGGCCCCGGACGCGCAGGCTCAGCGGCCATGGCTCACGGGCCCAGCCACTCTGCAGCATGTGGGATTTTCCCGGACCGGGGCACGAACCCGTGTCCCCTACATTGGCAGGTGGACTCTCAACCACTGCGCCACCAGGGAAGCCCCTATCTGACCCTTTTAGATTCAATTTCCCCAAACCTACTTCAACCTGCCAGCCTTGGCATGTTTGGGTAGCACCCATGTCTTAGTGCCTGATCCTACGGTCAAGCATACAGGAGCTCAAGTTAATGGAAAAAAATCTCAACTTGGTATAAGCTCAGGCAAGGTCTACACTTAAAGGGCACCTGTACTTTTACGCCCAACATGGAAGGGAAGCAGACAAGATGAAATAGTCCAAAAATACTTTTTGGAAATACAGGAATGATGGCTTTGTTTGCTGAGTTTTCCAGGTTGACAGAGCATGGATGGCAAATAGATTTCAACTTAAGAATGAAGTAACGCCAACTGATTGGTAGGGACTGCTTATAAGGCTGTGCTGGATGGGACTTCCCTGGTGGTCCAGTTGCTAAGACTCCGTGCTTCCAATGCAGGGGGTGCGGGTTCGATCCCTGGTCGGGGAACTAAGATCCAACATGCCACGTGGTGAAGAAAAAAAAAAAGGCTGTGTTGGAAATGATTCTGAGGTCATGTCTGGGCCCAGAGGGAAGAAGTGCAGTGACTGATTAACAATGTGAATGGAGGATGGACTAGCAGCACACGTGCTACACTGACACTGACCTCCAGATGCTAGGATAGGGAGAAGAGTGAGGGATGGGCAGAATTTTTGGAACTGGCCAACTAGAAGTAATCACTTCCTTGGCGAAGGGACGTTATTAATGACTGACGCATCTGTCATGTGATGGGATTTAGTGTATAGGATTGAGTTTCAGTCCCAGTTCTGCTACTGGGACTGGATATCCTACTGTATATCTGATGGCTGACAGGGAGGGAGGGAGAGTTAGTACTTATTAAGTAACAGCTATGTGCCAGGAAGCACTAAGTGCTTTATATACATCGCATGATTTCATTAGCTCCTCCGAGCTTCAGTTTTGTCATGAAATGGGAATAACATCGTCAGTGTGCTGTGTCAATTAAATATGGTAATGCGGTGAAAGTTCACTGTATACCGTACATTGTTATATTGATAGAAATACAGAGCATTAGTGCAATGACGATCCGCATTCAAGGCATGATCTAGTTGTTAGCCACAGGCCTCAGCCTCAGACAGTCTTGGATCCCAGCCTCATTACTTACTAGATTTTCCCTTTACCCCAATCTCCTCAAATAAAAAATAGAGATAATATCAGTACTATCTAATAAAGTACTATGATTACAGGAGACAACGCATGTAAGAGAGTGATCAGCAGAGTGCTTGGCACATAGCAAGCATTTGATAAGCGATAACTGCTTTTAAAAATTATAATTCTTCCTGTTATTATTTAAAAAGATCAGATCTTTGTCCCAGGTTTCATTAATGGACTCCAATCAAGTTTTTCATTCATATAAAAGTCTGATGGACCATTCTCTGCAGGAGTGAGAAATCTCAGCATATGCTGTCCTTTGCCAAGCAGGATTGGCCAATTTTAGAAAGCAACAAGGCTGACCTGTCTGTTTCCGTTGATGACGGAGAAGCGTCCAGAATGACGGTGATTTCTGGCTTGGTGGGTAAATTTACTAGATGGGTAGCATTTCCCTCAAGGACAGACTGAGTGGCATAGAGCAGAGGATTAAAATGGTCTGTCCCCACGTGCAGCTTGTGTGAGGAGTACTGTATCACATCAAAAAGTAAACCTGGGGGCTTCCCTGGTGGAGCAGTGGTTAAGAATCTGCCTGCCAATGCAGGGGACACGGGTTCGAGTCCTGGTCTGGGAAGATCCCACATGCCGTGGAGCAACTAAGCCCGTGAGCCACAACTACTGAGCCTGCGCATCTGGAGCCTGTGCTCCACAATGGGAGAGGCCGTGACAGTGAGTGGCCCCCGCTCGCCGCAACTGGAGAAAGCCCTCGCACAGAAACGAAGACCCAACACAGCCAAAAATAAATAAATTAAAAAAAAAAAGTCAACCTGAAACGTTGGGTGAGGGATGGGGAGCGGGTTGAGTGAGAACCGAGGTTGCTGCACGCGCCGCTTAGGCTGCTCCCTAGAGTCAATGCACTGCCACTGGGATGGGGTGTGTTTGTGCCTGAGTTTCTGTCCTTTCTGCCTGTGACTGGAGATGGGCACGATGTAGGATATGCTGCTTGACAACCAGTAAGATATGATACATCCGGATGGGCAGTAACACACTACTTCATTCATTTCTCTTTTTAATATGATGAAGAGAAAAGGCTTTTAAAAAAGAAAAAAGCTCCTTTCCACAGAAAAGCCATATGTGATCACTGTAAAAATTCCAGGGAAAAAAAGAAAAAAAATCACTTGTAACTTTACCACCCATTGATAACTATTGTTAGCATTTTGATATATTTCCTTGGAGGAATTTTTAAATATATATATATTTATGTATACATGTGTTGGCATATATGTGCTCATGTACATATACTCATATTTGCATAGCTGCAAATCATACTGTGAATGTTATTTTTTCTATTTTTTTTTACATCTTTATTGGAGTATAATTGCTTTACAATGGTGTGTTAGTTTCTGCTTTATAACAAAGTGAATCAGTTATACATATACATATGTTCCCATATCTCTTCCCTCTTGCGTCTCCCTCCCTCCCACCCTCCCTATCCCACCCCTCTAGGTGGTCACAAAGCACCATATTTTTTCTATTTTAACATATTGATACATTCTCATTTCAAGAAAAATTTTGAGAGGGCTTCCTCTCAAAGGTTTTATAACATTTCTGTACATGGCTGTACCACAGTATACTTAAAACACACTGCTGATCACTGGATTATTCAGTTAACAATTTGTTATTAAAAGAAATGCTGAGACTAAAAAAAAAAAAAAAGTCTGGTGGAAAATTGATGTAATTTTGGGTTTTGCAAATCAAAGTCTGAGTCTCTTATCCCCTGACTTTCCCAGAAACAAACAGCAGACAGTAAAACTGGGACACTGGCCCCTACTCCTCAGTCAGGAGGCAGGCTGCTACAATGGTACCGCAGAGCTTGGGAATGCCGAGCCTCGGCTCTGCGCTCTCATGTACCACTAACTCAGAGTGGACGGGTGGTTTTTTGTGGAATCAGCAGTGCTGCTGGGTAAATGCCGCACACAGACACTTACCACTTAGAAGAACTTGCCACAGGGGGCAAGTGGAATCTCTGCTCTGACTGACACAGGATGGACGAGCAGAGGAGACCATCCATCAGTGTCAGGAAAGATCTGAAGCACCCGGCTAGTCAGTTGAAATAAAATAAATTATTTACTGATCTCAGAATCCAGCTGCTCACTTGAATGCTCATAAAGAACGTTTGCTGCCCTGAACTTCGCAGTAGATGCTGTTTCAGAAAGAAAGAATTTCTGGACTACTGTGTGCAGCCTTTTGTTGTTGTGAGAATGAAAACGGTGTTATCATCTGCTTTCCAAGAAGGAAGTAAGGGTCTTAATACATACCTGAGCTCATCTACATGCGAATAGGAAATGAACTTATTTATTCACTGCATGATATAGTACTTGTGGGCACAGTTTATCCGATTGTCACAAAATTACTTAGGATTAATTAATGAAGTTTTTGCTTATAATGGTAAAGACTGAATTTAGATTCATAACAGAAACAAATGTTCTGACAACATCTAATATTTTAGAGGTTCCTCAGTTGTGACTTTCCACCAGAGGGTGCTATGTGTGCCACTGGAAGCATTCAGAGGTGACTGGGACCAGCTTCCAGTCACCTCATTTCTGAGATCCAATGCTCTAGGCAGAGACACTTGCATTACTATCATCATCTATTTCTACCTGACAAGTCTCCACCATGACTTTGCCAACAGAGCCACTACTTAATTTGAGTGACCTGGTTAAATACTTTCAAGATGGTGGACTAGTGCTCGCTTTGGCAGCACATATACTAAAACTGGAACGATACAGAGAAGATTAGCATGGCCCCTGTGCAAGGATGGCACGCAAATTTGTGAAGCGTTCCATATTTTTATACCCTGAGAAAACCATAATTCAAAAAGAGTCATGTACCACAATGTTCACTGCAGCTCTATCTACAATAGCCAGGACATGGAAGCAACCTAAGTGTCCATCGACAGATGAATAGATAAAGAAGATGCGGCACATATATACAATGGAATATTACTCAGCCATTAAAAGAAACGAAATTGAGTTATTTGTAGTGAGGTGGATGGACCCAGAGTCTGTCATACAGAGTGAAGTAAGTCAGAAAGAGAAAAACAAATACCATATACTAACACATATATATGGAATCTAAAAAAAAGGTCATGAAGAACCTAGGGGCAGGATGGGAATAAAGACTCAGACCTACTAGAGGATGGACCTGAGAACACAGGAAGGGGAAGGGGAAAGGGTAAGCTGGGACGAAGTGAGAGAGTAGCACTGACATATATACACTACCAAACGTAAAACCGATAGCTAGTGGGAAGGAGCCGCATAGCACAGGGAGATCAGCTCGGTGCTTTGTGACCACCTAGAGGGGTGGGATAGGGAGGTTGGGAGGGAGGGAGACACAAGAGGGAAGAGATATGGAGATATATGTATATGTATAGCTGATTCACTTTGTCATACAGCAGAAACTAACACACCATTGTAAAGCAATTATACTCCAATAAAGATGTTAAAAAAAAAAAGATGGTGGACTAGGAGAGAAAGCAATAGGCAAAATAAACATAATGACAATGACAACAGCACTAAGATAAGCTACTATGGGCCACTTTCATACACAATCTTGAAAGGTAAACATTATAATTCCCACTTCATAAATGACTAAGACTGAAAGGGGAAGGGACTTGTCTAAGCTGACACTGCAGGCAAGTGGTAAAGCTGGGATTCAAACCCATTTTTGCCTGCAGAACTTGGGCTCTCTGCACAGACCCTTTTGTGGACTTTTTCCTTTGAATGAATATACAGATCAGAATCTGATGAATTCAAGTTTGGCTTTTTGCCTTTGGAAAAAATGTGGGCAAAGAAGCCTCGCTCTTGATTATCTTTCCAAGGCACTGCTTTGCACCTTGGGGAACAGCAGGGATTATGCTCACCTGGGAAAATCCTCACCTTGTACCCTGGACCTCTATATTGACTGCAGTCAGGCTACTTACTGGGCTTCTTAAAACTAGACCCACTCAGAAAAAGCAGACCCTCTGTTACTGGGAAAGCACTGCAGGCAAACACAAATGATGTCTGAGTAGCATTCTTATTTTAGCAAATTTTTTTTTTGCGGTATGCGGGCCTCTCACTGCCGTGGCCTCTCCCGTCGTGGAGCACAGGCTCCGGACGCGCAGCGCCCAGCGGCCATGGCTCACGGGCCCAGCCGCTCCGCGGCATGTGGGATCCTCCCGGACCAGGGCACGAACCCGCGTTCCCTGCATCAGCAGGCGGACTCCCAATCACTGCGCCACCAGGGAAGCCCTAGCAAACTTTTAATTGAAAATATACAAAGTGTATAAATCCCAAGAGTTTATATAACTTGACTTTTCCACAAAGTCTACATACTCATGTAATCAGCCCCCAGATCAAGAAACAGAACCTTACCAGTACCCCAGATGCTCCCCCAACCAGTCACTAGAGCCTCTTCACTCTCCAGGATAACCACTATCATTACTTCTACATATTACTTTTGTGTACTTTTGAACATTATATACATGGAATCATACAACATGTGCTTTCTCCCCCTTTTTTGGGCATCTGGCTTGTTTTTGAGCAGCCTTATTAATTTTACTTCTATGAGAGATACCAGAAAAAGCATCTTTAGAAAGAACAACGCTGAAGAACTTTATGTTTTAAGAATTAACATTAAATAAACAATTTTTACCACTTTAGAGGTTTTTTTTGTAAGGAGGGAGAAAGAGGTTTACGGAGGGGGAGAAAAGGTAGGTTGTGTGTGTTCCAATTCAGATACTGGGTGCTAATTCATCTATTTAGTCTGTCAGAATCACCATCATCTTACAAGCTCTTGTTTACTGAGCACTTGCTATGTGCCATGCACCTTTCTAAGTATTGCGTGTGTGATAATGACTTTTCATCCCCGTAATTACCCTATCTATGAGACAGACTATTATCTTCATCTTACAGAGGAGGAGATTGCGGCTCTGCATCACTTGACTGTGTTGATACAGCTAATGAATGAGCCAGGGTTTGAACCCAGGCTTCTAACTCTTCAGTCTGTCCTCCAAGCTTCCACTATATTGCCTCTCCACTAACAGCTCACAGTCTCCACTAACAGCTCACTAACAGCTCACAGTCTCCACTAACAGCTCACAGTCACCAACTGCCAGGCCCTGCGCTAAGCTAAGTGGAGTATCTGACTCATTCCCCACAGCAATCCTAAGAGGCTGGCACACTGATATTCCCATTTAAACAGAATGGAATCAAGCCTCAGAAAGATTAAGACACTTGCCTAATACTGCTGGTTGTCGACAGAGCCACAATTTAAACCAAATGTGATTCTGATGCTCATCTCTTAATTAGTAAGCTACTGTCAGCATATCTCAAGCTCCTGTCGGTCAAGTTGGGATGAACATTTGAGAGCTTTTTGAGACTTATTACAAATTAGCCACACTAATGCCCACATTAGAAAAGGTTTTATTATGAGACATTTACAAAACATTTGTGAGAAACATAACATTAGTGAGCCTTAAAGTTAGAATTCAAACTTTCTCCCTTTACGCATGAAGCAAACGAAGCCCAGGAAGAGGCAGTGTGGCAGAGGTCTCGGCAGAGCCCGGGAGTAGCTCAGCTCCCTGACTGGGTAAGCCTGGCACCTGTACCCGCTCCCCTGCCCTCCCATCATCCTCTTTTATGCAGCAGGTGCATTCCAGTTGGCCAGACCAGGGTTATGCCCCTGATTCCACTACCTACCTGCTGTGTGAGCATGGGCATGAGACTTCACCTCTCTGCACCTCATTTACCTTCTCTGTCAGATGGAGACAGTAAAAGTACCTACCTTTTAGGTAGGTTAGTAGTGCACGTAAAGCACTGAGCACAGTGCCTAATACACGCACATACCTATAGATGACGGCCATGAGGATGGTGATGATGTTGGCTTATGCATATTCTGCTGACTACTACGACACTTTTTCTGCCTCTGTTAGGTTTAAGTCAAAACAGAAATTTAGCGCTTAATGGAAACAAATTAACCCCAAATATTAATTGGATTTTAGTTCTAGATTATCTGGTGAGGATCCAGATATAACTTCTGAGATCATTAAAAAGCTTCCCAAATAAAGGCACGAATGAATAAGGAATGGATTCATGGAGTAAGAAAAGGCAAGTAGTAATGTTACAAAGCAGTTCTAAGGATAGGATGTAGGAGAAATACAGAATGAAAATTATGGAACTTCACATAAGTCAATCAGTTTGCAAAGAGTCTCAAGTTAGTTCTATTTCTAATATTCTGCTTCATAAAAACGAAGACAAGACAGAGCACTCAGGTGGGAAAAAGGAGTTACTTTAAATTTCACTGCTTCAACATTTTCTCTGAAAACAAATTACTGTTAGTCATTCAGGTCACATAAAAGTTGTATGTTATTTCTTTCCCTATTTCGACATTGACCACTGATAGAAAGTTGACACACTTACCTAACTGTACATCAGTTGTGAATCGGAGTCTGTGAATCATGCTGACTTTGAATGACTTGTAATGGTGGCTGCTCAGCATATCCTGTACTGTAGCTATGTCAATTTGTGAATCCTCCTCAAAAACCCCGTCTGCCCTTGAACCTGGGGAGGAAAAAGCAGTTTAACACATAAAGATACATGAGGCTTGGCAAATGGTGTCTGCTTAAAATGCTTTGGGATAAATTAAAATAATATGGGCTATTTAATTTGGAAAAGAAAAGGCTGAGTGATGACTTAATAATGCCATTCCAGTAAACAAAGAATGGTAACATATTAATCACTGAACAATTAATTCCACAAACACTGCCTGTTCTATGGCAGGCCCTTGGCTGGGCAGCAGCAATACAGAGGGCAGAAAAACTCCTGCTCGCCAGAAGCTCTGTCTCCACAAGAGTAAGTCAAAATCACAAAAGCATGGGTGGTCACACTTCTTGCTTCTTTTTCTATTAATTTTCCTGATCATAAAAGTAGTCCATGCTCCTTGAAGAATCCCTGTTCTTCCCACGATTTGCAAACTGTCTGTTTATCAACTTCCTGTCCTGCGCCCCACAGCCTCCAGTGGTTCAGGTACGAGCCTGCTTGCGCTCAGACGGCTGTAACAGTCTCCTCAATGGCCTTCTGGCCACCAGGATCCCTCAGCAGTCCAGCTACTACAGGACTTTCCGATTTATCTTTCTAAAGGTTTGATCACTCATTCACTCATCAAACGTGTAGTGTTGCACTAAGTACTCTGATACTGATAGTGGGGACAAATAAGAAGACTGGAGCTCAAAAATCTTCCCTGGCTTCCCAAGGCCTCCTGAATGAAGCACACTCTTTTCAGTCAAGCAATTGAGGACATCCACAATCTTGCTGAAACAGAAATTTCCCATTTTATTTGTCATTTCTAACACATACCTTCTCTCAGCGCTTCCCAAACTCCTCAGACTATATATAGGTTCAGGTTTTTCTACTTCTGGTTCTTTGCTCACGTGGTACCGTTGGCCTAGAACATCCCTCTGTCAAAACTCCACCCAGGCTAGCTCAGATTCCACCTCCTCTTGAACTCCATGGCAGCTTGTTTATACTGGACTTGGAGCCAGGGAGACCTGGGCTCAATTCCTGGCTCTGCCTCTAACTTACTGTGTGATATTGGCCAAATGACTATTTCTCTCAACCCCAGCATCTGCCATCCACAGAATTACCAAAACATATTTAGAGAACCTAGTATGTAATACGCTTAATAAATAGCAGTCATGATTATTTTTATTCTCTTGTCATAGTGGATCACATTTAGGCTTGCACTAGAATTGCTGAGTGGTTGCTGTGTCCTAAATTGGAAACTTCGTGAGGATCAGTAAAGTCTCTTATTCATCTCTACATCTTTTCCTGCAAGCGGTACACGTAACTGGCATGCTCTCACTAAACTTTGCTAAATAAACAAATCAATCAATAATAATAACGATAGCTAGTACAGGTGAGTACTCATACATCAGGCATGGTGCTGAGCGCTTCACACGTGCATTTAAGTCTCAAGACAACCTGGTAGGTAGGTCCTATAATTTTCGTATTACACAGATGAAGAAGCCGAGGCTCTGAGAGGCAAAGTCACACGCCCAAGGTCACATAAGCAAAGCTAAACTAACTCTCGTCACCCCCCATGCCTGAGTTTGAAATGTGGTCTTCTGAAGGTGTGGCTGCTGGTGGGAGGGAGCATCTGTCTAGAAGAGGCCAACCAGAGCGGGGTGCCCAAGGCCTTGTGATGAGTACACAGAGACGGTTCCACAGGGAGACCACGAGAGAACTCCTTGGCACAGAGTTGGAGGAATGGAAAACTCTAGATTTGGGCATAAAACTGGAAAATTCTCTATGCCTACCAATTACACACTTTCCTTCCCACAGTTATTCCTTACAGGGGAGGCTTTTAAGGCAAAGCTGTTTTCTGATGCCTTCACATTTAACTAATTTATCAGGAATCGTGCGTTTTACTTCCAAACACTACAACTATTCCCAGCTTGGACCATTCTAGCACCTACAAGGATGCTTTCCCCTCGGTAAGGCTGCAGCCTCGGCCTTAATGGGCCAGTCACCGAATGCCTGTGACACAGTCCCACGTGTTGACCTCTCCGCCCAGGTCACCCTTCTTCCCATTGCACTCCCTCCTGGCCTTTTCCTCCAGGCCTCCTCCCCATCCCTCTGATGAGCTTGGCTCAAGTGACATTCCAAGGAACCCTAAGTCTAGCTCGGCTCCGTCTGTCACTGCACCCTGCATTTCCCTTCAGGTTATTTATCACAGATAGTAATCGTCTGTCTCCACCACTAGACTGTAACCCCAAGAGCAGAGGCAGAGTAACTGCTTTACTAAACACCACAGCCCAGACCCTGCTAGTGCTACCACGCACAGAATAAAGCAAGAGCTCAATAACAATTTGCTGGATGAATACCGAGTGCCGTATCCGCAGGATCAGAGAGGCGTAGTGACTTAACCAACATCACATTGCCAAGACTAGCAAAGTTGCACTCAACGTCTGCAAGGGTCATTTGGTAACCCTGTTTCCTTTCTCTGGAACACCTGTGATTTTGGATACAGATGCTGTGATCATGATTGCTACTGTCTCCAGAGTAATGTCCACATCGCAAGCCAAGAGGCTGGCTAGAAATTAAAGTTTCAAATAGTTATTCATTTTCTCCAAATATACCTTTTACTAAAACAGAGCTGCCAAGATGTGTTTACTTTTACTTTAGAACTTTTTAAACTGAGAATTTTGGAGAAATACTAAAATCCTTTCATGTTTTAAATCATTTAAAGCCATCTTTTCTGAGAAAATGCCATTATTAGATACAACTCAGCTTAAGAACTTCTGTTTTCTTTACCAATTATTATTTTCTAAATATTGCAGGTATTTGATTTGGAAAGAGGTAACAGCTCATTATGCTAAAATGCCAATTATTTTAAAAAAACCACACTTAAGAGTTTTACGTTTTATGAGGTTGGATTAAAACTAATTTAAAAATTACTATAACGTGACATAATTCTTTACTGAGCAATTTCAATGCCAGCTGCTAATAAAGCATCTTAGATGCTTTTAGATAAAGTGGTGCATAAATATGACTGGAAATTGATTTAGCTTCTTGCAGAAGCTACTGAAGAATGACATATTTTGTTTAATACACCAGCTAATGTAGTCCTAAAAGCTCAAACAAGTGCCAGTTTTCACTCCTAAATTTGCTGTGCGAGATTAATGAAAACTTTATATTTTGCTGAAATGTTAATAATGGGCAGATGAGATGATAGGATTTTAGTAGAGGTCTTAAAGCTATGGAATAACCAGCAAGGCTTGTCAGTTTCCTCATATTAATTTTGTTCAAGACTTATATAGCTGGAGCTGGCTCAACACATTAATGCTTCTTGCATTGACCTTCTACTCTCTGACAGCGTAAATTCATATCCCATTTAAGGATTTAAGTCCCCTTGATACTTGGGTGAGTTCTGAGCCTTGCCCCAGTTGACAAGGGGTGTGTTTACTTTTATGGTCAAAAGGGGAGCAGCACCGGGGGAGCAGAGAAGGAAGAAACAGTCCTGCACTCACCTCTGATACACGCTGCTCACCCCCAAGCAGGTTATCTGCTGAATGGGAACAACTTCTGGTTTTGGAGTTCCAGTGCCATTTCTCAAAGTAGGCTCAGGAATTCCTCTGCTTGGAGGGGATGTGTCTGTGTGTACAGATCAGTCAGCCATGCAACCTGCAACTACTGTCCCCATGCCTGCAGTGTGCTAGACTGGGAAGGGACATTGTTGAAGATAAGGCAGGGTTCCCGACCTTCAGGAGCCTACAAATTCACTACAGAACACCAAGAAAATAGGTCAAGGCAGAGAGAAGTGCCCAATAAATGATGCATGCAACAGACACTTAATCTAAAGGCACACATCTGAAGCAGAGCATTACAGCAAAAGCATTTTTTTTTTTTTAACCGGGAAAGTTCTGACTTTGCATTTTTACTGTTTGTATCCTTCTGGAAAGGGGTGAACCCAAACACACATGAAAGATGCTTAATACTGCACCACAGTGCGTATTAAAAATTTTACTGTACTATCAACTTCACATTCCAAAACGACTTCTGTTAAGAGAAGACATTTTTATCTACTCGAAGTAAAAAATAGAACCAGAATGTCTTAAAAATAAACATATTAAAAAAAAAACACTCCCCAAACTGTTAATTTAATTGAAATATAACCCTTTGGTATTTTGTTAAATTAGCAATTAAAAAGGTCACAAGCAATTAAATGAAACAAAAGCCACACTGTGTTCATCTACATTAATGCTGAATTGGGTCTCCTCATGAATGACAAGATAAATTGTAATGGTGCCTTCAAAGACTTCACAATGTATTTTGTCAAAGTCGAGAGTGTTAATGTCTCTATGTGCCATGGATTACCATAATGTATTGTGTCAAAACGCTTGAGCTGCAATAACTCAAAGATGTATTGTGATAGATCAAATTTTTGGGGGGGGGCCTAAAAGTGACTTGAGCACCAGAGCTCAAACGGACTGACAACAGGCTCTGGAAGGATGACAGAGAGCACATTCATGATACAGAAAGCGCTGGGGAACAAGCAAAAAATCCAAGAGAGGAAGGAGCCTAGCTGTCTGGAGTAAGGAATCAGGAAAAAAGGAAACAAGGAGTGGCACTTGTCTTAATGGCAACACCAGGCCAGGGAAGAGGGAGCAAAGGGAAGCAGAGAGGAGGGGAAGGAGGAGGCTGGCGGGGTGTAAGGGCTGCACCGAAGAAAGAAAGAGGAGGTACTGAGAGAGAGCCAGGATGTGGCCCTAGGGCTTAATAACACTGGAAGGAACCTGGAACATCAAGTTCAGAGATGTAGATTCAAATCCTAACTCTTGACACCATGGGTCAAGAGCAGGTCAAAAACCTTGCCCAAGGTTCCACTGTTGGAAAGAGGCGGAGCTGGGACAGATCTATCGGACTCCGGAGTCATGTTCCTTCTCCTGCCCCTCCTCACATTCCTACAAGCAGCAGCAAGGACAGGGACTGCGTGGGTAACTGTAAACTCTAAGTCAGTGGTTCTCAAAGTGCAGCTCAGGACCCCAGGTGTGGGGGGAGGCGGGTCCACAACCTCAGTACTATTTTTATAATAATAACAGTAAGACATGATTTGCCCTTTTCATGCCTAATATCTTACAAGTGCACAAAGTAATAAAAAAAGTTCATTGATATGTTTCCGATTCCACATTGCAACCAACCTTTAGGAAACTATCACTTGAGTTTTGGTATAGCAACGAATATTAATATGCACTATTATCTGAAAAGGCTACTGAAATACTCCCCTTGTTTCCAACAACCTATCTATGTCAGCCAAATTTTCTTCATATACTTCAACCAAAACAATGTATTGTAACAGACTGATTGCAGAAGTAGATATGAAAATCCAGGTGTCTTCTATGAAGCCAACATTACAGAAATTTGCAAAAATAGAAAATACTGCCCACTGGTTCAGGAGATTAGTCAATAACTTATCTTCCTGGTGGAACAAAAATAAATGCTTTTCAGAGAAAGGAAAACAAAACAACAAAACAAAAAAAACCCCAAACCAAAATAAAAGAGTGCTCTTATCATTAAATTTTTAAAAGAAAATATTTTTATTTTATTTTAAAAAATTTTAATAAAAATGTTATTTATGTTCACATATAATGGATTTACCATTATTTTTAATGAATTCATAAATATTTAAAAATCTCTCAGTTTTTATTCCTAATAAATAGATATAACTCAATAAACAAAAGCTCTCTGAGGCCCTCAATAAATTTTAAGAGTGTAAAGAGGTCCTAAGACCCAAAAGTTTGAGAACTGCTGCCTTTATTGGTTCTTATGCCATGTTTTCATTGTTCCTGGATGCCCATTTGGACAACCATGATGGGACAGAAAAGTGCCGTTACAGCTCTGTGTCTGTATTACATACCTGAAAACAAACACAAAAACAAACAGAAAGCCTGTACACACATTGTTAGAGTGACAGG
The DNA here is from genome assembly GCF_008692025.1 of Phocoena sinus. Lineage (NCBI taxonomy): Eukaryota > Metazoa > Chordata > Mammalia > Artiodactyla > Phocoenidae > Phocoena > Phocoena sinus. The sequence continues at coordinate 10,002,540 of NC_045768.1, read as the reverse complement.
CTTGTTTGCCACATGATCAGATCAAGGCTAATTACAACTAATATTGTTTAAGAAGCATTTTCATATACTTCATGATTTCACTGGAACTGAGGGAGATACTTACAGGTACATACGTGACTGTCTTTCAGACAAACGAGCACTGATGATTAAATCAAAGCTCAGATGAACTCACTGTACGCCTCTGGCAGATGTCTTATGTTCATAGACACAAACCACATGGAACATCAGAATTCATTTTATGGTTCAGTGAGTCTCACACCAAGTCTGAAAGGGCTAATCTAGGTATAAGTTAAAGCAACTTCCGTCTTCCATCTCCAAAAAGATCTACGCCAAGTCTAGAACTCAACTGGAAGTTCGAGGGCCTTTGCCACATCCTTACCTCATAGGTACACTCTCTGTAGCAATGATGACCCTGTTGACCATTCCTCCCAAGTCCGCAAACAGTCACCCAGCACCAATCGTGTGCCAGAGCTGTGCTAGTGCTTCAGGAACACAGGAGGATGGCAGCAAGTGTTTACATTTGGCTGGTGCAAAGAGTCTGTGAAGGGGAATAGTAGAAAATAAAATGGTGGGGGGTGGAGGGGGAGAAGTCTTCAGAGATAGGCACTGACCATCTCAGGAGTTGGCATACAGTAAAATACTGCTGTGCAAACAGCTGAATGAAGAGTAAACAAACTACCTTCTGCCCCATTCTATCTTGCAGCCTTATTGCTACTCCCCACATAGAACAATGCCTTTTTCAGCTAAACTGGATTTTGTTCAGATTATACCATCTGGCCAGAATGTCCTTTCCACTCTTTAAAATTAATACACTTCAAGGTCTAGTCCAAATGGAATCTTTCCTGATCCCTTTCCTGAAACCCTGTCTCCCTTTGTTGAAGGCTCTCATGATAAGTCTCTTACACGATAAGCATCTGTACTCCCCTTCTGGACCATGGGCTCCTTGGAGGCAAGAACATTCCATCCTACAGAGCACACAGTAGATGTTCAATAAATGCTGTTGGCAGCCTGAATGAGGTTGATGCCACACAGGTTAGCCATAACAGTACCTGCGTTTGTACACCATCCCTTGTATTTACCTTGGTTATAAGAACCTAACACGCCATTCCTAGTTTTCCATTCAGATGCCCTACCAGACAGGGATCCTGCCTCAACAACAACTCCAAGAGCAATTATCATTTACTGAATGCTTACTATATATGCCAGACATTATGCTCAGCACTTTAAATATATTATCTCATTTAAATTTCTCACTGCTCTTTTAAGTTGGATAATATTATCTTCTTTCTACAGGTGAGAAAAATAAGGCTCAGAATGTCATCCTGCTAGTATAGCCATACAACTAATACAAGCTGGAGTTAGGAAAGGAACCCAGGTCTAATTCCAGAACTGTGCCCTTAACCACCACATAACCCCTTGGGTAAAATGCTCCTTGGATGGGCTGGGAATGTACAAATCCTGGGCCATAGCAGTATCTAAGGAGAACACAATCACACCTGCCTTTGCCAGAACAAACAATCAGGGATAAAACCTAACTCCCTCTACTCCTTCTGTAAGACTCAAAGCTAGATGTGTGAGTGAGTCATGGAGGAAAAACTCTCCTTTAGCTTTCTACATCCATCACTTTTTTTTTTTTCCAAAGGCCGCTTAAATCCCCAAAGACTCATAAGCCCCAAACTTCTCTTCTATTAAACACTTCCCTTTGGCTACTAGTCATTTTTGCTGGTCTCTAAAAAATAATCCATAGGTGATATACTATAATGTACACACGCGCACTTGCTTGCCCCTCTGCGGTAATCTCTTCAAAGCCGTCAGGGTTGTACTGTAGGATACACCCTTCACTGAATTTGCCATGCTACAACCAGGGTAGGGATCCTTGCTGTCAGTGCCTAATTGATTAAACTCTTGGAGTCAGAGCCTTTCCACAGGGAGATTTCAGACCCTCAATAAATCAGGATAATCTTGTTTTATGAGGTGATCAGAAAGAAACGATTTCTGGTTTGTAGAATTTCTAAAGAGAGCGGATCATGGAGGTGGGAAGGTGGGGGTGGGGGAGGTGTCGGCTCTGCATTCAAGCTCCTGCCTGTCCCCCAGTCTCATCTTCCAGCACTCTCTCCCTTGCTCATTTCACTCCACTCCATTCATTCATTCCCAAATATACCTAGCTCTTTCTCAAGACCTTTGGACAAGTAGTCCCTTGGCCTGGAACATTCCTCTTACTCATTAGCAGAATAACTCCTTCCTCAAGGAAGCTTTCTTCTCCCATTCTCACCAGCTCCAGGCCCCTGCTATATACTCTTTTATAGCCTTCACAGCGCTCATCACTACTGTGAGCTCCGTGATGCAGGGGCTGTGTATCCTCTACTGCGCCAGCACAGCGACTGGCCCAGAGGAGGGGCCGTCAATATTTGGGGGATGGATGAACAAATGCGTGTGTAGGGTGAAGCCTGTACAGGATGAAGCACGACTATTCAAGCGTCTGAACCACTGGCTCATTACAGGTTTGCCTGGAAGTTAGGCTGATGTCAGAATTCCCATCACTTCCTTTTCCTCCATTGTGTCTTTGCCCCTGTTCAAAACACAGGAAAAGTAATGGAGTCTTCTTAAGAGCCTGGGCATTTTGGACAATTTACATGACAAAATATCTAAGAACTGCAACATCTGATCAACACCGAGGCATCTCTCTCTCTGACTCCAGAGTCAGAGAATGAGGGCACACATGCTGGAAGAACCCCTCTTCCCATCAGGGGAGTCACTGCAGAAATGTCACCCGATGCATTACCAAACCATTAGTCAGGGGCTACAGGGCGGATTCTAGGTCCAGGAGCCTACCAGAGGGATGCAAATCCCTGTGCCCCCACTTAGAGCCCATACAGGGTTTGTGGCTCGTCAAACATGTTTCCTTACTGCTCTAATGTACCAGTGTATCGCTTAATGAAAGTTCTTAATTGTAATTCAATTAATTATATACACAGAGTCCCCAATTACATTTTCCAATCAGACACTGGCTGTGGTACAGGTCTAAATGCACTTAACCAATTTTAATATATTAAGACCAATTTCCCTTGAATACTAATTACTACCTAATGATAAAATGAAAAGGGGGGAACTTTCAAGAAAGGGGGAGAGTGAAAAATGCAATTCATGTGGAATTTCTCAGCCCACATAGCACAATGCACTCACTACTGAAGAAGTAGGTGTGGACAGGGCACAAATTTGCTTCCAGTTCAGATCAGCACTGTGTTTTGTCCTAGGTATCACCTACCCTTGGTGCAGGCTGTTGCCCAAAGGGACCTGTGGGAAGTCTAAGCATCTAGAGGGAAAAGGCCAACACACACAAGCGCAGACTAGCTGTGGGGTCTGCGCACAGGCACTCGCTTTGTGTCTTGGGCACACAAAGCCTGGGAATGGCCAGCTCTTGCGTGGGGCATTGCACTTTGCCACGTGCATTTAAGGCACACAATCTCAACTTAATCCTCATAACAGCCGTACAGGGTAGGGATTCCTTCCTACAGGGTAGCCCTACAGATGGGGAAATGAAGCTCAGAGAAGGACTTGCCTAAGGTCACGCTGTGGCTTCAAACATCCTGCCTTTCCCCTACGACACACTGCCAACCAGCCCGCATCAACCAGACAGCAAGAGGCGGAGACACATTGGTATTCTGGCATCGGGGATAATGTTTCTGTTCCATTTAAATTCTGTTAGCGTACAGCAAGCAGGGAGCTATTATCCAATATCTACTTGAAAAAACTCTCACCCATACAGAAAATTCCTTACAGTGAACACATTTCCCCCCACCAGAGCCAGACACGTAACTGGCTTTCAGCAGTAATTCAACCTAAAATATGTACCATGAACATCACAAGTCATTTCCATTTGTAAACAGAGTTTATTTGCAGGATCACATTTTTTTTGCTTTTGAAGACTGCTGTTGTGGTACAATAAAAGAGGCTTAAAGCCCTGGTACTTAAGTCACATGATAGAAATTCGAGAGATTAGTAATTTGTAGCTGAAGAAGGCAAACCCTCCAGAAGCCAAGTAGAACCACTAGGGAGTCTCCAGGGTTGGCAAAAAGAGCACATGCAGGAGGAGGGACTGGCCCACTAAGAATAAGCACCATGAAGAGGAGATGGAAATGCACCAGGAGAAGCAGTCATTCACTGCCTACAGTTGCTTTTTTATTTAGTAAATTGGAGGGGGGTGGAGTGGGGGGAGGGGGGAATCCCAAGTACCACCACGAAGAAACCCTTATACCTGAAGACGCTCGCCCAAAGCCCAAGTTCCTTTTAAACGGTATCACACACTTGCCCCTCGGTGCCCTAGTGAGCTGTCTGGTGATGCCAGGGACTCAGGAGGCTCCCTCCCTCCCAGGGAATGAACCACACCTGGCCACAGGCACTGGGATGTAGGGGGAACTCAGACCCAGGCCCTGCCCTTGGTGGATGGGGGTGTGTGGTCACAGTCCAGTGTGGGAGTGGGCGAATCCATTCAGTAGAATCAGTGATCAGAGAGGGGTAAGGAGAGGGACTCTACCAGAGCCCAGGGAATGGCAGCCAGGTGGTCTGGGGAGGCTTCTAGGAGGAGCGGCCTCTTCTCCTGGGTCTTCAAGGAGAAACTAAAGGAGGCGAAAGAGGCCACAAACTGGGACCCAGAGATATGCTCCCCTGCCACAGTCCAGCTGTCTGGGTGACTGCCCACCTCTAGTTGAAGCTCTTCCTTAGTATAGCCTTAAATTAAGGAAACTTCATGAAGGTACTGAAATAATGGAAGCTCTCCTTGAAAAGGAAAGGAGATCAAAGGAGATTAAACTGATGTTTAACGAACTGAATCCCCTTTCTATAGCAACTTCTATTTAGGAAACAAAATAATTAGATTCAGCTCTTTCACTAAACTTAATGGACAGAAGACACATTCTTCTAGGCCCCCTAATTATTATTCACGGGATGATGAGCAAATCACCACCTTAAAGGCTCAGTTTCTTCTTCTATAAAATAAAGATGATGACCACTCTAGCCTAATAACAACAGCACCTCTATCTCATTTAATCCTCACAACAACCTTGTGAAATAGATTCAACCATTTCCATTTACACAGGAAACTGAGGCTCAGAGAGGTGACATGATTTGTCCTACGTCAGAGGCTGCAGTGTCCACCCAAGGTCTGCCTCATTCTAAAGACTGTGCTTTAAGCACTATGCTGAACTACTATGTAGAACACTTGTGACTGATAAAACAGGGAAGACACAACGTCTGACACTTTGTGGCACTCCATAAAGCGGGTTCAATTTCAGGTCTATTTTAGCTCTGATGATGGGAAATTCCCAAGTTTCTCTCTGAAAGCTATGGAATCGATAGGTTGGTTCATGCTGCATCTTTCTTTTAAGGCTCTGGATGGGCTACCCACATATGATCAGTGGGTAAAGGAAAAGGTCACTGGCAACATTTGGCAGAAAACGAAATTGAGGTTCAATCTGGTGCCAGGATTTATATAGACACTTGGACAAGAATGGAAGTCTTATAATGTTACATCCTCTCCATAATGTACTCAGGCTTACTTCTGGTCTGCTTCCAACTTCTAGCAGACAGTTGGCTAAAGGATGTAGGAGATTATCAGACTAGAGTCCAAACTGGAAAGCCCAAGGACTTTGGCTTGTCGTTTTCTTACTTAGGCCAAGATCCAAGCACAAATGCTACCTCTCAGTCCCTAGGCAGGAACTCTTATCATATTAGCTTCATTCGCAAGCTTCTCTCTCATAGTGTACAAAGACAACTGTCATCACCCTTCTTAGGACTGAAAATTTAGGTTGTTTCATCAACAATCTCAGGGTGGGCTTCAGGGTCAGACAGCTGACTTAGAATTCTGGTCCTATCACTTACTGATTAGCTAACTCTGGGCAAATCACAACCTCTCCCCACAATTAGAATAGTATCTTGTAAGATGGTTGTGAAAATGACACAAGAGAGCAAAATGTCTAGCGTGATGCCTTAAAACAGAAGGCCTGAATAATTAAAAAAACATCCTTTGATGCGGTTGGTATAAAAAGCCATGCCCTGTCCCCCTGTGGAAAAAAAACTGAAGGGCTTATATCTACTCTTATGGCAGTCTTCTCGATCAAATGTTTTTACTTATAGGTACACCTCTTCTGGGACAGCAAAGCACATTTGCTGGAAAGTATCCTGCCTCTAAGTTCTCTGGTCCTGTGACACAGGCTTATACATCTGCTCTGGCCCCCACACTCCTTTCCCCTCCATTCTGCATCACTCCCTTCCCCAACACACACCTCCTGGTGGGTCCTGACAGTTCTATGATTCCAGACCTCCACATCCATGCCTCATCTGCTCTGTGAGCCACAGAATGCTGCTCTTCTGTTATTTATTAATTACAGTTAATATTTATTGAGTGTTTATTATGTGCCAGGCACTCTTCTAAGAGCCTTATGAATCCTCCTATCAGCCTTATGAAAGTAAATTAACTACCTAAGAGAGGTTAAGTAAATTGTCCAAGGTCACACAGCCAGTAAGTGGCAGGGCCAAAATGTGAACTGAGGCAGTCTGGCTTGATTGCATATTCTCTTAAACACTGCATAACAGATGCTCATAATTTAGTTCACTTCTAAAATGGCTTTAAGGATAGCAAGCCTGTGCTGATCAAATATAGCAACAGAGGTGAAGAAAATTCTGTTTTTGAAATATTTTTCTTTGTCTCAATCTAACTTCTTAATAGGTAGCTACTGGGGAACAATATGGGTTCTTGATTGAAATTTCTATTTACAAAAATTTAAAAAATCTTTTCTATAAAAAGAATAAATTGTTTTTATAATTTACTTCCACTTTACAAAGCCTAGTTTCAACAGTCTATTGATTCCAAACCATGGACTGCCTGGCACACTCTGTAAATGCTGGTATGGTCTTCTTTCACTAACAAAGTGATTTTGACTCAAAGGCAAGCACTGAAAGTATCTTGCAAATCCTTTAAGATGGGGATGCTGAGGCTGACAGAGGTCGTACAACTTTATTAAGACTATGCTTGTACTTAGAAGTGGAGTGACAACAAGAGCTCAGATTTCGAATCTTTATCCACCAATCCTCATAGCTTCTCTTTCCTAGTATAAGAACCTTATCTTAAAAGAAAAAAAAATGAAACTAAACAAACCTAGGACACATCTAATTTGGAATCACAGTATACTGTGAAATACTATGCAGCAGTTAAAAAAGAAAGAGGTAAATCTATATATGGAATAATATATGGATTGATGTAGAATATGGAGTACTCTCTATGTGACATATTGTTACAATGATAAAAGAAAAATATAGAACACTGATGACAGTTTGCTACCATTTTGTTTTTAAAAGGAGGGAAGGGCTTCCCTGGTGGCGCAGTGGTTAAGAATCCGCCTGCCAATGCAGGGGACAAGGGTTCAAGCCCTGGTCTGGGAAGTTCCCACATGCCGTGGAGCAATGAAGCCCGTGCACCACAACTACTGAGCCTGAGCTCTAGAGCCCGCGAGCCACAACTACGGAAGCCCACGTGCCTAGAGCCCATGCTCTGCGACAAGAGAAGCCAACGCATTGAGAAGCCCAGGCACTGCAACGAAGAGTAGCCCCCACTCGCCGCAACTAGAGGAAGCACACACGCAGCAAGGAAGACCCAACGCAGCCAAAAATAAATAAATAAAATAATTAAATAAAAGGAGGGAAATACGTGTGTGTATATATATGTCTTTGTGTGGGTACATTCATATACCTATACAGAATATGCTTGCATGTGCTTAGATGATCCCTGGAAAGACACCAAAATCACTGGGAACAACTGTTGCCTCCAGGAGAGGAATTAGGGGAGAGATGAGAGGCTAAAAGTTTTCACTTTAGATACTTTGTTATCTGAAATTTTTTTGCATGTGTAAGTCTTATATATCCAAAATATATACCAAGATCCTAACAAATAACATTTTATCTTATTCGTATAACATGGAGTCAACATGAAACATTTTGAAACAGAATCCACTAGAGTTACTATACGCAGGACAAGGCCCGTAGTGGGTGATGAGTGAACATTTGCTAAATTAATGAATGTCAACGTGGTATGGGATACCCTCAAAGACTTGACAATCTAGTGTGAGAGACAGACATCAATCAATCATTGGGAAAAATAAATATAAACAGAAATACATGCAACGAAAAAAAAGTAGTATGCTCTATGATGGAATATAACAGGGGACCCAAATGAGGAACGGGTCAGGTTTAGGCAATGAGGGGACAGGGAGATCACAGGTGGCCTCTATCGAGGTGACATTTAAACTGAGAAGAAGGATAAAAAAGTTAACCAGAGTAGGGGAAAGTGTTCCACACAGAAGACACTGCCTGCGTAAAAGCCCTGAAGCAGGAATGATGGAGAGTCGGCTGTTGTGATCACAGTTTTCACATGTCACTCACCCCTTGAGTCAATAGGAGTGTAGAGGAGAGGAATGGCTAAAATTCATAAGTCTGAAACTCTAAAGAGTGAATGAAAGAAATTAACTGAGCTTTTAAAGAAGCTTTCTGCATAGCACTAGGAACTACTACATTGCCTCCGGCCAAGAGTATGAAAATGGCCAGAATTTTCTAAAACCTGATGACTGAACAGTGATACTGACAGGGCCAGTTGCTTTATATACAATATAGCCTTTGCCACAGAAAAGGCCTCATATTTCTAAACTGTTTCCAGGACTGTTCCTAATTTAGGACGATACAGTTTAACAGATAAATATTAATCACAGAGGGCTAAACAGGATGCAGACCATTTCCCAAAAAGCATGAAATCAATCATTTCACTCTGGGATACAATTCTGGCATGAAGGCTGATGTCTGCCTTGGAAAACAAAGTCACCTCAAATCAGCCTATGGAGGCCAGACCAGTGAGTATTCCCAAACACAGGACTTTTAAGCATGTTGCAACGGACAAAGCAGGCATGGAGCGAGGAGGCCAACGTACTGTTCTCGCGGACCAGACAGAACTCCCAGGCGCTCTGGCTCTCCAAAGTGCTCTCCAGGTCCACAGCGACATTGGGCTCGCTCTGCTTCTCCAGGCGGTACTGAGGGCCTGGAAGATCAAAGGGGCAGGAGGAGGGGAGGCAGTCTGAAACAGTGAATTTAACATTGGAAAAACACCACACCCCAGTGAAAAGCTGATAAAGCATTAGGAAAACACTGAAGTCTGTTTGGGGTCTCCCAATCCAAGAGGGAAGAGTTTGAGTTTTTTTTCCACATGGCTTCACACACTTGTCTGTTCTATTATCAGGTCTATTTTTGCTCAGTTCTCCCCAAAACAGGATGAGAGATAGAAAGCTTTTGAGTCAGACTGACTTGGAATCACAATGTGGCTATATGAGCAGGTACCCTACCCTCTCTGAATCTCTGTTTCCTAATATGTAATGTGGGAATACTTATACCCTGAAGGATTATTGTGAAGATTAGAGATGCTACAGGAAAAATGCTTACGTAGTAATGTACCTGCCTCATAGGAGGCAGTCCTACAAAATTATTTATTAATAATTATTATATGATAATGAATAATCAATTATAAGCAGGAATAAGGTATGTTTAGAACTCGAATATAATGACAGTCCAAAAATGCCCAAAAAAATCTAAAACGTAGATGGGGTTAAAAAATAAATTCCAGGTTTTTGGGTTATGATGACAGAAGGACAAGTGGCTGCTGATCCGTGTTTTTGTTGAAATAGTTATGAAAACACAAGAGGCAGAGGTTCAATAATACTGAAAACCAGGAATATCAGTTACCCTGCATCACAAAGGGATTCTGGCAGATCTTAAAACACTGGGGCATTTTATACATTTATTCATGTATTTCTTTGTAAAGCCAAATGACAATCTTGTTCTTCTCAGATAACACCTAACGGGTCCAATGATCGGATTCAAAAGACTGCTCCTCTTGTTAATGGTTACTGAAAGATTAGAGGTGTAAGAAACTGTCTTATTATTTTGACTATGAAAGGCCTGTTTGGTCAGACAGCAGAGGTGTGAGAGATCTGATGAAGCATCAGAGGCCTTGCAGGGCTCCCAGGTGGAACACATATTTTTAGATGTGTTCCTCAGCTGTCCTCAACTTGTTGATTATTTACATCCAACACTTCTCCTTCATCAGTCTGAGGCATTTCACTCATCTCAAGTCATTCTCCTCCCCGACATTCTAAGTTCATCCGTAGCATTGTAGAGTTTCAGTTCACTTTCATGGTACATTTGATCCTTCCTCTAATTGGTATTTCATTAGCATTTCTGCCAATTATCAGAGTTCTTACATACATTCAGTCCTTTTTACACTACTTACAGGTTTTAAACCTTCACTAAGTTAACAATGCTCAAGACACATACAACTATTTAAGGAAATACATGCTCAGAAGTCTACACAATTCTTATAAACTCTAATACACTGTATTCAGGTCAAGAAGGTATTGTAGTTCAACATTATACAATTTTTTTTTTTTTTTGCGGTATGTGGGGCTCTCACTGTTGTGGCCTCTCCCGTTGCGGAGCACAGGCTCCGGACGCGCAGGCTCAGCGGCCATGGCTCAATGTGGGATCTTCCCGGACTGGGGCACGAACCCGTGTCCTCTGCATCGGCAGGCGGACTCTCAACCACTGCGCCACCAGGGAAGCCCCCATAGTTCAATTTTGATTTCAAAAATATTTAAGCAAATAAAGTTATGGAAATACAGATAATTCTTATTCTTCACTACCCATCACCTGTCGGTGCCAACATTTGTCAATTACCAAGCATGCTTGCTGCTCATCACTGGATGCTTTCATATTCACTGGTGGAAATAATCACCGAAAAGTCATGCCCAGCTGAACTTTAAGAAAACATAGCTGGTGAGAGATTCCTATGATCCCTCCCCCAACAGCTCTGCCCGCCCCCCCTCCCTAACACCCACCTTTCACAGCTGTGGGCAGCCCATTAGAGAGAAGAGAACCAACCCTGAACCCAGAGAGCTGCTTTTGAAAACACTGGCCTGTTAATCTCCAACTGTCCCAGCCCTAGATCTCCCAGCAACATAGCATATATATGCACTGATATCCACTCCTATGACTTTACAGTGAAATCTGGGTACAAAGTTTACCTACAATAATTCATTTTTTTATGATAGTCAAAATTTGGGAATAACCCAGATCTAACAACAGGGAAACTGGTTAAACAAAATATTGTGAAATACCATGGGGATATTAAAAGTGATGCTGCAAAAGTATTTGATTTTATCGAACACATTTATAATATGCTACTTTATGAAAATAGCAAATTATAACACAATATGTGTAAGATGATTGTAATTATGAAAAATATATGTAAAGTCATGGCAGGGGGTGGGGTACATACTGGAAGGTTATTTCCAGAATGTGAATAGTAGTTACACTGGATACTGGGATAATGAATGTTTTTATTTTTCCTTAGTGTTTTCCTGTATTTTTCAAATTTCCTATAATTACTTAAATAAAGGCTACCTTTATGATTTTTTTTCCCGTTGGCCGTGCCGTGGCTTAGTTTCCTGACCAGGGATCGAACCAGGGTCCACGGCAGTGAAAGCCTGCGTCGTAACTACTGGACCGCCAGGGAACTCTCTCTCTTTCTTTTTTTTCACTTTTATAATTTTTAAAATATCGTATATACTTATAAGCCCTCCAATTTCTTACTGTGCCATTTTTCTGAGGATACTGTAATTACCACACCCTGTGGCATCTCCAATGGGTCTTTCATTTGCAATCAAAACTAGACATCATCTGTTTATGTAGATCAATACTTTCATCTTAAGTAACCCTGTAACCTCTCTAGGCACAGTATATATAGGGTTTTGGGCATCTAGAGCTGTTCGCCTACCTGACAACTGGATGGTAAGCAAGCCACCCCTTTCCTGATTCAGGGAGCCAAGGCCTGGCCACATCAAGGTGTATTTCAGGCTGGTCTCCTTTGTACTCTTTTTCCTTTTGGTCTCTGTAGCTGTCTGGGAGACGTGGACGGGGGAAACCAGAGGAGGCAGGGAGTACTAGGAAGGGCCCCTTATTCCTAAACACAAGTCCCTGCATCACTCTCTAAGCCACAAATGCCACCATTCCATATTCACTTTCTTATTTCTTGGGTTTTGTAGATATTTCTTTTCTTTTTTTGGGGGGGGGACTATAATATTACTTATTTACTTATTTTAATTTTATTTTATATTGGAGTAGAGTTGATTTACATGTTGTGTTAGTTTCAGGTGTACAACAAAGTGATTCAGTTATACATATACGTGTGTCTATTCTTTTTCAGATTCTTTTCCCACATAGGTTCTCATAGAGTACTAAGTAGAGTTCCCTGTGCTATACAGTAGATCCTTGTTGATTATCTATTTTATATATGGCAGTGTGTATATGTCAATGTAGATATTTCTACTAAAATAGTTTGTTTCCTAAAAGTAGCTTTAGGACTTTCTCCTTGAAGCCAAGTATTATTAGGCTTCATTATATTCATTATATTATGATGACTCTCAATTACTGCATGACCATTATATGCAAGCATGCTGCATATGTTAGCTTACTGAATCCTCACAGCAACTCTTAGAGGCAGATATTATTATCCTCATTTGACAGATTGAGACCCTGAAGGCTGGCAGGGTGAAGTAACTAGCCTAAGATCACACAAGTAGGAAGCAGGAGGGGAAAATGAAACCCAAGGGTCTTTGGCCCTAAACCCTATGTATTTTGAAGGTTTCTTCCTTTTACAAACTGTAAATTACAGGCTAATTATAAAAAGCCATAGTTTGTACCATAAGTATATATATTTTTTGTAGATTCATGGATTCACCTGGGTTCTAAATTACTTAACTTGTGGTTTCTATACATTCATTTCTGTGATAAATGATCTGAAATAATTTATTTTAATGAAATCCACACATGCTAAATATCCCATGCTATGGCTGTATCCTGCTTCCTTATGAAGACAGGATCACCTTATCTTTCCATCCATTCAGGAAGACTCTCTCCCCGTCTTTCAGAATATTCCTACGTATGCCCAGTTTTTTAAGTAACAGGTTCCGCATCAACTTCCACTCTCGGGACTCCGTGGTCTTCCATAAAAGCTAAGGAACAACTTGGAAACCCACTTCTGAACTTAGCAAAGGACGGATGGGTCTTAACTTTGGGGAAGGCAGGGTAGTTAAGCTATAGATGAGACTTGAGATCTAGACCCAAACAGAAAACTGCCTATTGCAAATCTCAATTTCTCTCTGCCCAAACGCTGGATAAGATATTTCACAGAGAAAGGCTATTTTGCACGTTTTCCCCTGGAAAGGCCAGATTGATAACTTTAGGTCACACTGTGTAATGAGAGGCAGGGTATATATTAGAAGCAATACAGCCTGATGATTAAGGGCATGCACTTGGAGCCAAATTGCCTCAGTCTAGTTCTGGCTGAGAAACTTAGCTATATGACTTTGGGCCAACTTACTTAACCTCTCTGTTTCATCTATAAAATGGGGCTAATAATAGCACCTAGTTTATAGGCCTGTCTGAGGATTCAATAAGTTAACAGTTGTAAAGCAATTAGAACATTAATAGTGTTATTTAAGTGTCATCATCATCATCACCATCAGCCATATCATCAGACTTTTATAAGAGATCATAACAGAACAGGGCCTACTATGTGCCAGGTACTACGTTAGGCCTTTTATAAAGATCGTCTCATTTACTCTTCGTCATCTTAGGATGTAAAGAGTATGAATCCCATTTCACAGAGGAAGAAACCATGACTAACAGAGGCTAAATAACTTGCTCAATGTCCCACAGGAAGTGGTGGAGCTAGGATTCATGCCTAGGACTGCCCAGGCCTACAGTCTACATATTAAATACCACAGTGGCTCACTCGTAAGTTCTTAATATATGTCTGTTGATGACAATCAAGATTAAGACAGCCCAGACCTACTATATATCAGACAATAGTTTCTAGCAAATGCTAATTTAATTTTCAGGCAGCTGACACAGGAGGAGAGCAAAGCAGCAGCCAAAAGCCATTTTATAGAGACAAGCTGTGAGGTCAGTTTCTATTAACATACTTTTGCCAAAGAGATGATTATATAAAAATATAAGAGGCTCTTTCACACCAAATAGGACCCAGTTCTCAAGGCAACATCCTCCCTTTGGAAAGAGTTTTTAAAATGTCACAGCTGCACATGGAGCTACACACCCTCTGCTTCACAGCGGAGGAGAACACAAAAGGAAGATTCTGGGAAGCAGTTACTCTGCAGCAACAAGAAAACCTGCTTGGGCATTCCGATGATGTATTTATTGCAGTAAAACCACATCACCGAATGGTCTAGGAACAAAATACTGCTCTGGGCACTTTGGGAGGGTTCCAAGTTATAATACCCAGGCAGGATTTTTATGGGATTTTGTAAACCCGAGGCAAACATCTTAACACATAAGTTTCAAAGAAAATCTGTAGTATCTGTTGGATGGTGGATACACGCTCAGTTCAGCTTCCTCGATCTCTTTAATCCTTGACTGAAACATAAAAGCATGTGGCATGCCATTCTTTAACAGCAGAGAGCCAGCTGACAGTTGAAATCTAACGGGAAGGAAGGGCAAAAGCCTAAAGAGAGAGAAGCCATACGCCCCTATCATTCTGCATCTTATTTCTAAAGGCCCATGAGAGAAACCTCCTTCAGACCTCCCTATCTGGAAAAGCTGTACTTCCTCAGAGCAACTAGCTTGTTCTGTACCTTTAGACAGTTTAACATAAATCTTGTAACTAACTGATACTGTTTTCCTTTCTCCTTTGCCCAGGAGGAAGCTCAGCACTAAATGTGTGACGACTGGACACTCATTTCTGTGTCAGTTAATCCTCTGGACCTTTATTTCCATTTTCTTTCAAGTAGTTTTTCAATTCATTCATTTTTTATCCCATCAGTGTATTCCAACTGCTTTTTGGATTGAAGTGGGATATAAACAAATTAAACTATCATTATTATTGCTGAGCATGGGAACAAGTTGGAGGACCACCTATCTGGAAAATGATAAAGGAAAAGGCTGAACACTTTCATGAATATACCTTCACATCAGCTGTTTTCCATTCACCAGCTTAAAGAGCTGCTTTAATCTGAAAGAGCTGCTTGTAGCCAGAAAAAGTATGAACAAACAAGAGGAAAAGCTGGGTTTTGAGTAGAAAACTCCTCTGTCTGCACCCTCTCACTATGCATTCTGGGGAAGTTACTCAATCTCTGCGTATTTTCTCATCTGTAAAATGAGAATAACACAACTTCCTTGAGAAGGAAGGAGCAGGAACCGCTGTGGTGAGGCTTAGGTGAATGCCTAACCTCAGAGTCACAAGAGGCTAACAGTCCCGTTAAGGGAAGATACACAGTGGCAGGGAACGCTGGCACCAGAGCAGATGTCCGTACCCTTTCTCACGTGTGTCCAAGGTAGGAGTGTGGGGTAGGAGGGCATGCAGATCTATTTAAACAAGCTTGCTTTTAAGTTATAAGCAGCATTTAAGATCGGAGACTTGTTCAGCAGCCAGGATTCCTAAAGTTCCTTAGTCTCTCTGGTCCTACGAATATAGTCTAAAAATGGTGAGTAAATGTCAGAACCCACTGAACAAACCACGGCAGCACAGATGTCAAAAGATTTGTGGTGTTACGATGTCATCCATACATTCATCTAACGAACGTTTTAGGAGCATCAACAATGTCCCAGACACAGAGATGAATAATCAATGATTCCTGACCTCAAGCAGGCTGGGGGAGGTGGCAAGACACACGCGAGCAGATGAAATTGTCAAAAAGCCCCAGTCAGTGCTCTTCCCCAGGCAACGACAAGGTGCTGTGGGAATACAGAAGAGGGGACAATGAACTTCTTCTCTGAGGGGGAGACATCTGAACTGAGTCTTGAAGGAGGACTGGGAGCCGGCAGAGGGCAGGGGAAGTAGTGCATTCCTATAGAGGGAACAGAATGTGCAAAGGCAAGGAGGTACTGAAGAGCCCACGTGGACCAAGGGAAACTCCGCGTGCAAAGGGCCTAGGCTCTGTGGGGTTTCAAGGGGAAGCTGGCGCTGGGATGCTTGGCCCAGACTGTTGGTCAAAGTGTAGATTCTCTCTTACAAGCAACAGATGCTCACAGAGCAGGGGAGTGACACAATCAGCTTTATACTTTGGTACACTTCTCCTGGCGGCACTGCCAACAACGGGTTTGAGGAGACTGGTGGCAGGGAGGTCCGCTTGGCAGGCCGTACCAAGACTTGTCTGCTCTATGGCGGGGGCCGGCTGAGTCCCAAGTCCCTCACTGAGCCAACGCCAAAGCCATCACCGACAAGCTGACGCCGTCAATATCAGAGCTCAGCCCTAACGTCAGGTACGCTAAAATGTTCGCATCTAGTGTCAGCTCCATCGCTGATAGCTCTTCCTCTAGGGGTGACTGTAATCATTTTCTGTTTGATCTTAATACAAGCACCGAATCATATTCAAGTGATAACCACTAGTAGCTTATACTCCCGCCCAGGCTTGGATTGGATAATTTGGAATTTAAATAATAAAAAAGAACATGCTGACATGACAGTAAGGTCACACTTTATCCTCCTCTAAGCCAATATATAATTTGCTCTCAGTCAAACAGCCAAATATAATCAAATTAAATACCATTCCTATTACAAAAGAAGAAAGACCAAGGCTGTTCCAATAAACCAATTCTCCTGCCTAGTTAAACTGCAAAACCTTCAGGAAAGGTTTTGAAAGCATGACCCATCAGTTCTAATTTTTAAAACTTATCCTTTCAGTCAAGACTAGAAAAAGGCCCATTCCAACTTTTATCTTTACTACAAAGTGCTGTTATCTTGGCCTGATGTCAGGAGCTCTATCTCTCTTTCTGCTGACAAGCAGAGAGGAGAAAGATAAGATTGGAAACGAATCTCACTTCTCTGAGTAAATAAATAATCAATACTCATCTAAATGTAAATGAGAAGGTAGCCCCCTCTGATAACAGCACTCTTATCAGAGAGCCAATTTTCTTCAGACATTTGGCCTCAACCAAATCACCATCATTCAGCCCCAGCCTAATGGCAAAAAATCGTAACTAAATTGAACCGATCACCAGAGATCAACTAAGTTCGGCCCTGGCCACTTCAGGTTCAAATGTTTGGGAATGCAATTTTGCCCCCATTAACTTTCAATAGCAATGAAGAACAGACTGGTCAAGGGGTCAGTTTGTGCAATAAACAAACCCCAGAAAGGGGGCCGGCCAGAGAAGATGAGCAGGAGTGGGTTTAAGTGTTTAAACAATGTTATAACTGGAGCCAACCCCAAAACTGTGAAGGGAAGGCCGCTTCTATGGGGTGGGGAGACAGCATTCTTTCCTTTTATCAAAGGCTTGGTTGAAACTGAGGAGACAATGATGATTCAACTTTATTAAAGCAAATGTAAACAAAGAAAAAGAGATATTAAAAAGCTACAGAAGCTAAAAATAACCTAAGGTTGGAATGATCAATTTCCTTCAACTAATTTGTATCAGACTTACATCTGACCCAGCAGTGCTGCACTGACCTGATTTTACTGAAATAGGACGCCGTCTGCAAGACAAATCACTTTAAAACCACTGCACTAGGGTTTCCATTTCTTTGCTGCAAGACTCAATTCACTGCTGATGAGAGTATTGGGGAAATTATGACCATTATTGATAGGACAGCAAAACCATTTTTACACAGTAGTCTTCAAGTCGACAGAAAGCTTGCACCGGACCATTAATGAAGGTGTCAGCTAGAATCAGAAATTAAAGACAAAGGCTGGGAAAGGCCTAATTTTTAGAGCACGTTTAAGGACACCAGATACACAGAAGCGGCAGCCATTCATCCTCTCAGGAGTAACAGAGCCTAAACAAGCATCAGCTGAGGAGCAGGCGGCTCTGCCTACAATTAGGGAAAGGAAATGCTGCTTTTCTTTTCTGCCTGGCCCTGGGGTTCTAAGAGCACAGGCTCTCAGCATTATCAGCTTCAAATCTTTACCAGCCAAAGGAGGACATGTCTGGTATGAGGCAGAACTATTCAAAGTGTAACCATCTTGATACATCTGGTTTTGTGATTAGCAGTAATCTTTTACCAAGATGTCTGCACGACTACTTGTACTTCTCAGCCAAAAAATTCCTGAATATCCTGGCTCCTCCAGTACCTCTTCAGAGCAGTTCCTCAGAACTGAGTGGCCGTCTCCCAGGGGAGAGAGTAAGGTCCCCAAATAAAACTGAAACTCACTGCTGAAAACAAAAACAGACAAAAAGTGTAACCACCTCTGTTCCTGCTGTGAGTATCTAATCCTAGAAGGGGACATGTGGTGGTTTAAGTGTGGGTTTTGGAGTTAGAAAGACTTGGGTTAAAATCTTGGCTCTCTTACAAAAGCTCTGTGACACTGGGCAAGTTAGTCGATCTAAACCTTCGTGGAATAATTGCAAAGATTATGCAGAACACAATGCCTAGGACATAATAAGCAGTCAATAAATGCCAGCTGTATACTACTATGCAAATTTTAACAAAATCACCAATTTGCCCTTTTAGAAAATAACAAGTGACTGACATTGAGGACTTCCTTGGCCCTTAGCAAAGTCCTTTACATGCATTAGCTTTCCGAATCATAGAACAATGAGGTAGGCCCTATTCTAATCCCCATATTACAGAGGAGGAAAAAACACTGTGGCCAAGTCACGTGTCCACAGCGAGGCCAGAAGAATCCAGGTGTGTGATTCCAGTGCCTGTGCTCTTAACCACACCGCTATGCTGTGTTCCAGAAAGAGCATTCTATAATCTTCTTGATCTTTGGGTTAAAAAAAACAATTGTAAGGTTGAGATCATTTATCAGTTCAGAAAGGAGTGAAGATGTTGGGTGGGAAACTAGGAGGAAGAGAGGGTGGGTAGCTGGTCTCACATGAGGGGGTTGAGACTGAGAGCCCCTCAGTCCCCATGGCGGGCACCTATCTGCCGAGCACTTCAAGTGAATGCCATCTGCTTGCCCTGATTTTGTCGCGGGGAGAGGGGGCCTTTTTCTAAGTTAAATGATTTACAGTTACTGCCTCAATCCACAGTTCTGAAAGTGTGATTTCTTTAGGGTTTAACTGTACCCATTTCTAGTCTTGTTACAACTTTTTTATTGCGATAGAAAACATTTACTGGAAATATGTTACTGCTATTACCAGGTCATAAAATAAAAAGAAAAATAGTTTATGTATTGCCATCATTTCCAATCATCAATCAGAAAGTGCCAAGAGGAGGAAAGGAAAGGGCGTACAGCTGAGATTTCCTTCTTTGTGCAGGAGAAAATGCAGAAGCATCGTAATTCTTTAGAACAAATTTCTTCTTGAACATCCAGCCTTGCAGAAAGGCTCCTGGGAGGAGTCGGGAGGCACACCTTTGGGCATCTCCCTCCTCTCCGCAGCCCTGATTCCCTGTCAGAATCAAGAGCTCTTTCACCCCAACCTCCTTCGGGCCGTGTTCCTCTCAGTGTCCGGAGCAGGCTGGATTAGAAGCATTGCTGTCTATTTTTCGTTGTTCTCCCCCGGCCTCCCAATCAGGGCACTCTTTGAAGACGGGGGTGGAGGGGCTTTTTAAAAAACCTAACTCTACTCCCAGAGCTCCAGCACAGCAACAGATTCTTTGTACGTGCTTAATAATCTCTGTTAAATAGAATGACTTCAACAAGGTGGCATTTAAAATTGAACAACCTTGACCAACGAAGGACTCTAGCCTAAGAAACATTACTCCAAGCACACAATGATGTATGTTCAAAGATGTTCACTGCAGCACTGTTTCAATAGTAAAAAGTGCACACGATCTAAATATCCTCCAGTAGGAAACTATCAAATAAATACGGTGTATCTGTACACTGGGATGCTATGGAGCTGTTAAAAAAATTAAGCTAAGTTAATAAGACATGGGAAGATTTCTATGATACATTATGAAATTTAAAAAGATATGGAATGTATAGTATATATTCCATTTTAATAAAGTAAAACCCCAGCTATATATGTGCATTTATATCTGTGTGTGCATGTGAATTTGTTGAAAACACACACACACACACACACACACACACACACACACACACACACACAAGCACAATCTGGAAGGATATGAACCAAACTCTTCTCACGGTTATTCTGTTACCGTAGAATTACCTTGGGCGCTGGATGCAGCAGTAGCAAAGATGAAGGCTTTCACTTTTTTTTTTTTACTTTATAGCCTTCTGTCTTGTTTGGCTTTTTGACAGTGGGCATATGATTAGCATTACTACTATCATTAAAAATCCAATTTTAAAAAATGAGGTTGAACAATCTTAGAGATGATTCCAGCAGGATCAGACTAGGGACTGTGGACCCTGGAGCCTCCTCCCAGATCATGTGGGCTCAGTGGCTGCTGGGGAGACACCTAAACAGTTCGGGAGCCAGGGACTAAAATGGCAGAGAGCCTGTTTAGGAGTTCCCGTGGTCCTAAGTCAAGCCACGGAGGGGACCACAGAGGTTTCCAGAGCTGCTCAAAGGAGCTGGGCAGCAAAGGTGAAGATGACTGGAGCATCTGGGGCTGGGCTGCTGGTGCCCAGAGGCCATTCACAGAGAGAGCCAATGACCACAGACCAAGGGTCAGATTGCCCACCTAGTCTGGACAGCTATGCCTGCCCTGTCCTCCTCATGGATTCTGGATGGTACTGTGGAAAACAAGAGTGATCCCATACTGTCTCTGTCTGGCCTCCTCAACCTCCCTCTACAGCAGTCCTGATGCCTTCCTCCATTCAGGCTTTGAGACAAGAGGTGGTGTGTCAGCAGTCCATCCCTGCAGCCCAGGTGTTGGGAGAAGGTCTGATATGATTCCCGCCCTAGGCTCAATATTGTGTGTGTGTTTGTGTGTATGTGTGTCTAGGGAGTCCTCTGCAACCTCTGCCGACCCCACCACATTTGAGAGGGTATGGTGTAAGGGTTATAAGCCAGACTGCTTGGGTTTGAATTCTCAGCTCTACCACTTACTGGCTGTGTGACCCTGGGCAATTCACTTAACCTTTCTGTGCCTTACTTTCACATCTGTAAAAGAGGGATAATAACAGAACCTACCTCTTAGAGTTGTTCCAAAGATCCGATAAGTCATGCGTCTAGGTTGCTGCCTCTGCTTTCCAAGCAGCACTGGGAGAGGGAGGTGGGGGGCAGGGGTGCTTCTAGTTCTCCAGAAGGGGGCTGGAACCTCTAGAGGTCTGCCACATTGGTCTCATCTCTCTCTTTTCCACCTCCCACCTAATGACATAATAATCCAGAAATATCCTCCAAAACTATGTCATTTCAACCCTCTGTCTGGAATAATCTTCCCTCTACTTCAGTTTTCTAGCACTCATTCTCTCCTTGAGGAGTCAAAACTCTGCTCAGGTGCCACTGCCTCGGGACTCCTCTGTGCTACTCATACTAAAAAGAGCTCTGCGTGGGCCTGTTTCTTGTACTTGCTGCATGCAAGTTGAGGGTGGGAGCACATTTTCGTATCCCTGCATTCCTAGGATGGCCACGGTACAAGGGCTGTTAGTGAATATTTGGTGACTAGCCTGAAGCCCAGCCTGCTTGCCTACCCTCCTGATCATCTCTTGCTCCTAAGCTCTACCTCCATCTGACTCCAAATGTCCCCTCTGTCTGGAGACTCCCAATAGTGCCCCAAATCTGACTGGGTTTCCTGGGGATGGGTGGAGCTAGTGTGGATCAAGCTTTGGACACTGGCTGGAGAATGGAAGACCCCCACTGACATGCGCCAGTCCCGCCTCCCAATCAGGCCATTCCCTCACCCAGGCCCGTCTTCTCCAGCCACAGCAACCTGTCCTAACGTGCTTCCTACCAGAGTGATCTGAGCTACCACACACAAGCCTAAATGGAACACACTAACATCAGAACGAGAAGAGGTAAAGCCTGGGCAACCTAAAACTTCAGAACTTGGAAAAGGCTGGAAGCCACTGGAAAGGAGACTCTCTTACACCAGCTCAGGCGGGGAGGGTGCTGGAAGGGCCAGACACTTCACCACCCTGAGGAGTGCTAACAGTGTGTAACCTGTCACCATCTAGCTGGTGTGGATGCACTTCCCTTAGGAGAAAGGAGTCCAGATATTACTTGTAAAAAAGAAATATTTTTTCTTCCTTCAAATCCAGATATCACTTGTTAGAGAGAATGGAAATCTTTAACACTGTCCCTTAGCATCCAATTTTTCAATCCAATCTGTTTCTCTTAACTTGAGTCACAGTGACATTACCAAATTTTACATACAGTTATCTGTTGTTCTGTAAAGAAATACAGATGGTTTTTGTGGAAATAAACAGTCATTTATTTTAAACAATTGTAAAATAGTTTATGGAAACAAGTGGGGTAATGCATTCAAATAAATGCCAAAACTGGTTGATGGGGAGCCAGGGTGCTAAATCACACTGCTGAGGAATTCAGCTGTGGGGAGCAGACAGTAAATCCAGAGTGACAGGATTTCCCGTGATGGCAAAGGTTTCTGACATCCAGCCCAGTACTCAAAAACCACAGCAGTTCAAACCCATTTTCCTTAACACAGCCTTGACAGCAGCGAAATTAGTGAATTTAGTCACAAGCACCTAAGAACGAAAACAAAAGGAACGAACACAAAGGAGACTTCATTCGTCCGCAGCCCTTTCTGAGTTATATAAAGCAGTGACTCCAACCTGAGTCAATGGAGAGCAAGCTTAGGGCCAACTGTTTTCAGTCATCAGACTTTGTTATGATACAGTGGAATGTGAAGGCTTCCCTTCAAATCTGCTTACGCCAGAGACTGGCTTGGGTAAATAATACCCTCTCTGAACCTCAGTCTCCTCCTCTGTAAAATGAGGATGATAGTTGTATGTACTTGACAGGCCATTGAGCAGATGCAGTGAGGCCCCAGGAGTGACAGCATTCTGTAAACAAAGCTGGTGCCAGTTGCCCTGGTGGAAGGCGCTTCTAGCCCTGGGCAGGACAGCAGGCCTCCACCAACGCCCCAAGGAAGCACCACTGACAGTGAATGGCTTGAGCCTGCCTTGTGGGAAGGGAAAGAACTCCAAGCACTTTTTTGTTTCTAATTTTATAGGACAATCAACTATAAACTTGTTAACCTTCCCTTCTCAAACCTTTTCCTTGTACCTGGGTTTCCAGTGATGACACGAGTCTCCCAATGAATTAACTCAGCTGTTCATCAAACATCTACCAAACTCCTACCACGTGCCACACCCTGCGCTAGACGCTACAGATGCAAAGATGAGTAACACTGACTCTGGCCTTTGAGGATTCTGCACAGTGAACAAGGCCTCCCAAGTTTGGAGTACTTCTTCACCAGCCTTCCTCCTCGTTGCTGACATTAGGTCAGCCCCCAAGTTCTGCAGACACTACCCACTCACCAAGTCTCCCTGGCACGCTTATCACCCAGCCCACAGTGACGGTCTCCCACCCTGCCTCCTGGCCTCCAGCCATCCATTCCCCACCCTATAGTCAGAGGGTGCTCTCTGGAGTCAAACTCTGAAGGTTTATCACTTCCGGGCTTCCAATCCTTTCACAAGCTCCCCACGGCCAACTCCTCACCCTGCTCTCCGAACAGTCTATCCATCTTACTTTCCTGTTCCCCTATGTCCTCTGTGATCCAGCCAAACTGGTCTCCTCACTATTTGGTGCACACACTCCGTGGTCTCCCACCTCCACGTCACTGCTGTGCGTTCCCTGTGCCCACACCGCCTGCCCCTCCAGTCTGTCAAATCCACATCCCTCCTCTACGGTTATTCCCCAAGTCTAATCTGGCCTCCACAATGGGCAAAAAGTTGTACCACTTAACATTCCTCTCACCTGTGGGCTCTGCTCCAGGGCAAGAGGATTTCTGCAATTCCAGGCCAACCAAAGTCAAGGCTTCCTTTTTTTTACTCTAGCCTTGGCCTTCCTGTCTCATTCAGGTAACTGCCCTTGATCCTGGCCCAGCACTGCCCAGGACCCTGTCCCCAGGCCTGGTGTCCTGCTAGGTTCTCAGTGTGCCTCTCTGAAAATCCTGCCCGCCCAGATGCCACTCACCTGCTTGGATTTCCTTGTTCATATATTACACATGTAATTTATCTGAATTCAACCACATGTGCTTGATAAAAATAAGGGGAAAAAGAGGTGGAGACATGACCAAGACAACACCTGAAATAGTTTGAAGAATTCCACTTTCCGTGACTCAATGAGGCCCAGGAGAGTGAGTGTGAGGTAACAGTCTTACTCATCTTTGCAACTACGAGACTTGGTAAATGTGTGATGAATGACTAACTGAATTAACCAGGTGGATGGTGGTGTCTCAGTTTTCCAGTTCCTCTTACAGCGTGAGCATCTTTCTGTGCCAAGTTTGATTTTAGTATTTATATATATGTATTTTTAGTTTTGATCTGTTCTAATGCTAGTGAAAAAAGCTAGCTGTGTTGGATTTAATGAGAAAAATCACAGCACTTTGGCCTCTGATAGCTTTTTTTTTTTTTTGTGGTACGCGGGCCTCTCACTGTTGTGGCCTCTCCTGTTGCGGAGTACAGGCTCCACACACACAGGCTCAGCGGCCATGGCTCACGGGCCCAGCCGCTCTGCCGCATGTGGGATCTTCCCGGACTGGGGCACGAACCCGTGTCCCGTGCATCGGCAGGCAGACTCTCAACCACTGCGCCACCAGGGAAGCCCTGACAGCCATTTTTAAGAATTTTTTTTCCTAGAGGCAATTTTGACAACAGGAATTTTGCTCACTTGTTGCCTCTGTGACTTGACCCTCTCAGGACATGGCTCTGTACTGCTGTCCCTGGATGCTGAGAGCGTCATCTCCTTCCCTGGTCCTTGCTGCCTGCAGTTCCCCCTCAGTCTTTGTGGTCCTCGGGTATGGATTGCCCATCTGCCCTGCTCCCTGTTTTGGGGAGTCAGACCCTTCAGAGATAGGTTCCACCTGCCAACCGAGCTCCTCTCTGCCTATCCACCTTCCTTCTAACCACCACTGTACCAACTAGGGCTGTGCTTCAAGTCAGGACACAAGCCTTAGTTAAGCATTTTTCTTATTGCTAGTACCCTGTCTGGCTCCATAATACCCAAGTGGGCTCTTGCCTCAATACCTTCCACTGGATTGGTAGGACCTTAATGGCAGGGTTCAAATCCCAGCTCCACCAAGCTTTAAGATCTTGGGATCTATAAATACCCAATGGAATACTACTCAGCCATAAAAAAGATGAAACCTTGCCTTTTGCAACAACATGGATGGACCTTGAGGGTATCATGCTAAGTGAAATAAGTCAGATGGAGAAAGACAAATACCATACGATTTCACTCATACATGGAATTTAAAAACAAACAAACAGAATAATAAAATAAATGAACAAACCAAACAAAAACATAGATACAGAGAACAGAATAGGAGTTACCAGAGGGGAAGGGGGGTGGGGAGGGTGAAACAGGTAAAGAGGGTCAACTGTATCCGTATGGTGATGAATGGAAACTAAATTTCTGGTGGGGAGCTCGCTGTAGGGTATATGGAAGTAGAAATATAATGTTGTACACAAACTTATATAATATTATAAACCAATGTTACCTTAATAAAAAAAATAAATCTTAAAGAAAAAAGACCTTGGGAAATTACTCAAGTGCTCTAGGCACTGTTTCTTTATCTCTAAATTGGAGATAATGATAATTACTAACTCATGAAGTTGTTTTATAGATTGAGATAATAATGTATGTAAAGCACTTAGCCTGGCAGATAGTAAGTGCTCAATAAATGGCAACTATTTATTACTATATTAATACAATTTTGCACACTTTACCATGTCAACTCTGAAGCCATCAAACAGGTAAGAAGCTGAATTATACATCCTCAAAGCCAATTGTGACTTATAACCTAAGATGTTAAAATATGCTTCTCCTTGTGCTAAAACACACAAAACAAAAAGGCAAATGCAATGGAAAAGATGGCAGTAAAGGAGGTAGAGGAGTCGGGGCTGCCAGCCATTTCCTTTCTGGGAGTTTTCCCTTTTGTTAGATCTATTATCTTGGAGCTGGGCTGCCCTGCTGGCTTTCCATTTGCCTTGCTAATAACAGTAAATCCAGCAACTTCCACTGCAGCTCCTGTCTCCTTCAGCTGACTCTGAGGCCAATCAGCATTTCCTCTCTGCTCAAGTCTGATGTTCCCTGGGAAGTCCTGCTGAAGACAAAATTTATGACAAAAGTTTCTCCAGCTTTTAACCCTTCTGCCTATCCAGACCCAGATGCAAAGCGCTCCAGAGGAATGCTAGGTCATTCCTACATGTGCATGCCTATGTTCTCACTGATGCTTTGCTTCTCCAACAAGGGGCCTCAGACCCCTGGAAAAGCTCAAATGAGCAGCTGGGCAGACAGATGCACACATTCTGGGCCATACCTAATGTGGACTAATTTGAGCTGGTTCTTTAGCAGCTAGAGTCTCTGCTGAACCAGGACTCAAAGCAGTCATATGCATAAAAAAAAAGCGTTATATTACAAAATTCTGAGTATGACTGGGTCTCATAACAGTGAAATTGAAGGGAGGGGACAGGACTAATATTTACTGAGTAATAAATAACAGCTAAGTGCTTGGTGTTTGACATGGATCTCTAATTCTCACAACAATGCCATGAAGAAGATACTATTATTATTCTCATTTATAGATGAGGAAAATGAAGTTCAAACAAGCTAAGAAACTCACCAAAGAGCTAGAAAGAGTAACAGGAGCAAGAGTGGAACCAGGGAGGTGTTTCTAGAACCCAGGTATTAAGCTTCAGTTAAGACTACCAACCAGCAGCCTGTGATCTAGTTGTGACCTATTTTATTAAAGAGCAAACTAAAGCAAAGGAGCTCAGAATGGGAGAATGACATGACCACGGTCACCCAACTAGTAGTGATAGGGCCAGCTTTAAGCCAATAAAGGAAGCCTGCTCCTGTGTTCTACAACAGCCATGCCCTGAAATAAATCCTCCAAGGGCTGCAGAGGAGGAGAGAGCACTGCTTCAGGATTTTGGGAGACAACGGAGTGGCACTCCACAATCTCTTCAGCTGGAGAGAGAACAATGGCTGTCAGCCGAGGCTCCAGCTCACGGGCAAAGGCAGCAGTGGTGCAGCGGCCCCACCAGGCCCTTATGGACCTGGCACAGAAGAAGGGTCTCATTACAGGGTTTTCATTTTAAGTAAGTTTGAGCCTTCTGGGACAGCTACATTCTAGCTCAATGGGCTTTTCTACGACCTCTTTTCCACTTCTCCACAGAAGTTAGATGATACACTTAACCAGATTAGTAGATTCAGTAAACTAATTTTTGTCTCAATTTAAAAAAAGAAAAGAAAAAAAAGTGTCAAAATGTACATGTGACAGCTGTTTGGGACTCTAATGTTATGGAAAAGCAGCTGTTTTCATTTATATCTGAGATACTAGTCATTCTTAGAATGGGACAGAGTACTCAGCTAATAGCTTGTGCTTTAACCTATGGAAAATACAGGTCACAGAGACAAAATATGTTGGCAAAATCACAATATAATGGTTATACTCATATAACATTTTGGTCTTAAAAGGTTTGGAAATGTTTATAAGGGGAAGCAAATATTTAATAACGATGTTCTCATAGAAAACTGACATCCAATACAATGAAATGGATTGTGGCTTTTAGGAGAAAGGAAGTTTCCAAATAGAGAAAGTCCATGTAGGTAAAGGGAAGAAAGAGAAAGCTTTCTAAGCTCTAGAATTAGAAAGTAAGCTGTCTTCTGTTTACAAATTTTAAAAACTATTCTTACTCTTATCAAAGTAACCTGTATCTAGTTTTATAGTTATAAGTCCTATAATAAAAACCAGTTAATTCCCTGCCCATCCCCAAGTCCTTCCTTACTGGTAGTTAGTTTAAACTTTTTTGGATGTTTCTTCTGGTACTCACTTTCACATTCTTTTTTTTTTTTTTGGCGGTACGCGGGCCTCTCACTGTTGTGGCCTCTCCCGTTGCGGAGCACAGGCTCCAGACGCGCAGGCTCAGTGGCCATGGCCCACAGGCCGAGTCGCTCTGTAGCATGTGGCATCTTCCCGGACCGGGGCATGAATCCGTGTCCCCTGCATCGGCAGGGGGACTCTCAACCACTGCACCACCAGGGAAGCCCTCACATTCTTTATTAGCATTCCTATTCAGCTGTTGTTAATATTATTATAAATATCAGACAGCATTTATTAACTGCCGCTACATAAGGTGAGGATTTAACATGTGCTCGCTCTCCCTCTCCTCTCCTCTCCCACCCCTCTTTAGAAAGTGTCTTTCTTCCTCGTTTCCTCCCTCCCTTCCTCCCTCCCTTCCTTCCTTCCTTTCTTTCCTGTAATACAGTGTGGGCAGTAGCTTCCTCCCACAGGGCACCCTTACTTGATTATCAATACTTAAATGTCTGTTTGGGGTATACTCCTCTGGCTCCCAAAGCACTCATTAGAGACCGATGTTAGTTAGGGAACCTGGGAGGCAACACTAATTTTGACTGATCTGCATTGCATTTCATTTTTATGATATTTACATTTTCATTCAATGATCTGATTCTCTAAGGAAGTCTGACCTCCAATAATCAAAGTGCAGTAAATCCATTCCCAAATAGAAAGTGGGCAGCCTTGAGCCTGGGCTGGAGGGAGTGAAGCAGCTGTAGGCTGCAGACTGGCTTTCGCCACTTCTCCTTAGTTCATTCCACAAAATGTGTTAGCCAGCTATGGGCCAGCTATGGTGCTGGTCAGGTCCAGGGCTGGTAAACCAAAAGGAACCCATTTTTCTCCACGAAGGGCTTTCCTTTTACTCAAATGAAAGCTCGCCACCCCTATCCTAAGCTATCTCCCAAAGGAAAGGAGGGTTCTCATCCTTTGCCTTAGTAAGGGACTCACCAACATCTGGCGAGACCGACGTATTAGGAACTTACTGGGGAGAGGCCCATGGCACCTCTGACACTAAGGCTGAGTGGCTGAGGGACAGCGTTCTCTCTAGCTTCCAAGGCTGAGATATGGCCCGTGTTTCTTAATTTCCATTGTGGTCCTGGACGCAGTCACTCAGTGTTCATGAATTCACCCAGCTCTTGCTGCCCTGTCCACTTCTCCCTGCACCAGGGAGCGGTGTTGTTAGCCAATTAGGAGGTGCATGGAAACGACCTGCTGAAGTGGAAAGACTGAGGTAATGCCCTGTGCTGGGGGTGAGACGAACTCCCTTCAATTCACAAAACTGGGTCCTTTTTGTCAGATAAAGGACAGACTAAAAGCTGGAAGTAAGATTCCCTATCAAATGCATCTTCTTGGCTTGCTTACTTTTTATTGGCCATCTCCCCACTGGGGTGAGAGCTCTCTAGGAACAGGCCTGGTCATTCTTCACCACTGCCTGCAACACAGTAGAGATTCCATAAACATTTACTGAGTGATGAGTCTGGTGCTGAACACACTGTGCTCAAGAGGTCTGCAGGACCCTCGGGATTTTTCAGGCTTAAATCACACTTCGTCTTAACTTCATCGTAATTCACGTTGTTCTATTAAATGCAGTGTGCCACAAACAAAGGGTGGAGGAAGGTGGGCGTTATGATTTGGTATTTCTATGATTATGTGGTGACAGTCTTGGGGAAGACTGAGGAGTTGCAACAGACCACCTTGTATCTTTTGTAGCAGCTGGGTTTTAATCACATCTCACTGGCTTTGTATTTGAAAAAACTGGTTCGCTGGCACAGTCGAGTCTATGCATCTTGCCGACTGGCCTGCCGTGATCAGGAGCTAGGTAACGAGCAAAGGAGGCTCCAATACGTCCTCCCCAGCCCTGCCTCCACTGCCACTCCAATGGCTTCTGATTTTAAGCCATCTTTGTCTCTGGGCATTACTGCCATTGTAAGGCAGAAAAAGAAATGCCCTCACTGAAGATGATTTTTCTTTTTTCTTAACGCGTTTAGAGCTGTTGCAGAAAGTCTGGTATTTGTGACGTACTCAAAAAGGAAAAGCTCATTATGGAAAGTAGTTACTGAAATTCTTAACACTGCCTTTTAAATTGCTTATGTGGAAAGACCAGCTCCACTGCCGGGCCTTGGAAAGCAGTGAGAAAGGAGTAGGTGTCTCAGGTCCCTGGCTGGTCTTGGAGAAGCCTTCTGTGGTGGGGTAACTGTTCTCAACTGATGGTTTCTCACGGCAAGTGTCTAAACTCAGTCCTGGCAGAGGAAGAGTTTTCCTCACAGCTACTAACAGGATGAACACACTAATGGCCTGCCTGAAGAAAGAGGGTCTTCTACTTCCTCTGGGGGAGATGAAGACTCTTGGTGGAGAGAATCAAGGGGTGGAGGCAGCACCCCAAACCTCTCTGTCTGTAATCATTCACTCAAAAATCATACTGGTATTTAATTCTATTTCCTCTTTTAAATGTTTTCTGAAAAGAAGCAACAGGCTCTGTGAGCTACTCACTGTTAATAAAAACACTTGTAAAAATCACTTGTAAACATGCTTGTTACAGGCAATTATAGTTTGTTCACTTTGTCTCTAGAATCTTTGCATAGTAAATTAAATTTGCTGATATAAGCCATATGATGAATAAGACTTGTGATCATTAACCCACCCCTACATAGATGGTTTGGGTTTTGTTAGTCAAAAATCATTACAGTTGACTCTCTGGATCTAGTTTCCTCCTTGTTCAATGTAAAGGGTGCTTCCAAGCAGATCCATATCCAAACAAATTCAAAGACTGGTTCTATCACAGGGTATAAGCTTTCTATAGACTTAATTCACTGGTAAACGAAAAGTACAGGCAAAGGCCAAGTCATATGGGTAGGAGAGGAAATAAATCCTAAAAAGCCAGGTTTTACAGTACGTCTAGTGTGGTAGTGGCGATAGGGATAAAGGCAGCTGATACTCACTGAGTACTCAGTACTGACTGAGTGTTTTACACGTATTTAGTCAAAAAAACAACCTTGCAAGGTAAGTAGTATTATCCCTATTGACAGAAAAGGTAACTGAAGTTATAAAGGTTTCACTTGCTAACTTCACAGCTTGTGTGAAAGGTACAGCTGGGGTGGGGACTTGGGCTGGTCTGGTTCCAAAGTCTACGTGCCCTTTCCATCGAATCACGCTGCCACATCCAGCTGAAGTAGGTGCACTCATCTCTCTAGGGAGAAAAGCATACTTGCCTCCACTGAGCTGTCGACCCTGTAACCTTTGCCAATGGGAAGAAGTACAGCACAGTGCTTAGGAGTATAGACTTAGGTTTAAGTCCCAGCTCCCAGCTTACTTATGACCTTGGACAAGTCCTGCAACTTCTCTGAGCTTTAGTTTTCTCCTTTATAAAACAAAAATAACACCCAATTCAAATAGTTGTTTTAAGGTTGAGATAATTTTTTAAAAAGTGTTTGGCCGATTGCCTAGCAAATTTTGAATATTCAGTAAGTGGTAACAATTATTATATTCATAACTCCACATGCTACTTAAAACCAGAGGTCAATGGAAGAAACTGTGATCTCAAAGATATTCAACATATGAAGTAATGAAAGATAAAACATCGTACAAAATGAAGATTAGTGTTTTCTATGCCATAAGGACATATATTTGTAAGTTCATAAATTTATATTAATGTGAGCAGAATTTAAATTATATATTTGTAATTTTAATGAGTTCTTTCCTATTTTATTATGAACATTTCTAAACCACAAAAAAGTTGAAAGAAATGTACACTGAAAATCCATGTAACCACCACCTAGATCCTACTATTAACATTTACTATATTTGCTTTATCATGTATCTACCCATCAGTCCATCTTTTTTTTAAAAAATGTATTTCAGAGTAAGGGGCAGGTGTCAGTACATTCACCCCTGAACACTTCAGTGTGCATAACAGTAACTGGTACTCAACATTTGTTTAAGAATCTTGTTTTATATTTTGGTAAAGTTTACATACAATGATACGCACACATCTTACAAGTACCACTTGATAGTTCTGGCAAACGCATATACCTGTGACATCAGCTCCTGTCAATATACAGACTATTACCTTTACTCCAAAAAGTTCTCTCATCTGCATTACATTTTAAGTGGGGAAGCTGTGGTACAGGGGAAAAAAATGGGCTCAAGAATTAAGGGATCTAGGTTCATATCTCATCTACATTACTCATTAGTAACACACACAGGTATGTACACATACACATAACATATATGCACACAGCTTTAGTTTTCTCGACCACAGAAAAGAGATAATGCCCATCTCACAAGGTTTCTGTAGAGATTAAATACAAAAATTCTTGAATATAATAACTATTCAGTAAATGTAACCACAGGGCACTTTTCTCT
The DNA here is from genome assembly GCF_008692025.1 of Phocoena sinus. Lineage (NCBI taxonomy): Eukaryota > Metazoa > Chordata > Mammalia > Artiodactyla > Phocoenidae > Phocoena > Phocoena sinus. The sequence goes on along the minus strand of NC_045768.1, from coordinate 9,970,232 downwards.
CTACCCTCCCTTCCACACTCTCCCCATTTCTCAGGATGTTGTCTTCAAAGAGAAAACAGTAAGGACAAAAAAACCCCACAACAGTTAAATGAGAGGTGAAGGAAAAAGGCATTTCTCCGCATAGGCAGTCCTCTCCTGATTTATCCATTGTGACTTCAGCTAATTAAACATCTGTCTCAATGGTCTCCTCAGCAAATTAGTCATCCCCACTTTGTGACACTGATTGTTGGTTGCAGCCTTTTCCTCACTTGCCACCATTCCCAGAAACTTCTAGGAGTTTACTCACCAGGCACATGGCAAGGAATGATGCAGGGTCCCCATTAACCCCCTACAGTTGCCCTTGGTGCCAGTGCTGTTCATAATGCTGCCAGACGTGTCCTTAGATGTGCCTCCCCAAAATAAACCTGTTAAGGGGTGAGAGCTTTTTTGTCTACATTTCTATTTCCAGTATGATGCATTTTCTAAGTGCTATATATATGTACCAGACTAAAATATTTAACCAAAAATCTGTTTTTTAAAGCAGTTTTGATAACAAAGCAAGCAGGTAACAACGTAACGTCTCAAATGAGGTGAAGTGCAGTCTCGTGAATTACCAGCTAGTTCTCTCTAAACGCACACACACAAAAAAGCTTTGCTGGTGAACAAATGGCCAGGAGGCAACAAGCAAAACGACCTGGTCTGGACGCGTGCCTTTCTCTACATCCCGTGCGTGTGTTCGCGCGCGCACACACCTGCTTGAGCTGCAAAGGGGGAGGTGGGGTGGGGAGAACTGTATATAAACTACGGGGCACTTCTCAAAAATAGTTTTCTGAAATAGACTTCCTCTCAATCCTTCTTCCCACTAAAACAACTGAGTGACTTAAAAACTATCTTTCAGAAGGGTTAAGCGGCTAATAAAAACATTTAAAATGCTGGAAACCTAGAAATGGAAACTAAGACTACATATTAACTGCTAACCATCAGCTTGGCAAAAGTTAAAGATTGATAACATTCAGTGCTGGAGGAGGAGGAGGGAAGAGACGCTCTCACGTGCTCTTTGAGTGTCAAAGGATGGGTATAAACTTTGAGAGGCAATTTGTTTTTCTCAACATTTTAAATAAGTAGACCTTTGACAAACAATCCCATATTTAAAACCTAGCACAAATGTGCAATGAATACTGCCACAAGATTGTTCACTGCATGTTTTTTTAATACTGAAAATTTGGAAATAACCTAAAAGTCCACCAATAGAGAGCAAAGTTAAATAAATTTAACCAAAAAGATAAAAATGCAGTGGTCACTCTAATATAGAAGAATGCTTATGACATAGTATTGAATAAAAAAAACAAATGCAAAATCATACATATTGTATGGTGTCATTTTTAAATGACATGGATACATTTTTCATGAGTTCATTTAACAAACGCTTTTTGGGTGTCTTCTATTTGACAGGCATTCTGCTAGACGTTGTGTATTTAGTGATTTAAAAAAACCCAAAACATAAAACAGGGTCCTGCCCACATGAAACTTATAGCCTATATGTACACCTGAATGTGAAGTGAATTTAAAAAAAACAAAGGGCTCACACTGAAGAAGGAACCTTCATTTTTTATTTCACACATCTCCAAAATTTTTGTTTTCAACCACTATTTAATTTTATTAAAAAAGAAAGAAAGAAAGAAAAAAACCCACAACTCTTTAAGAGCCTATCTTTTGCTGCCACCTTGTTGTTGTTGTTTTTCACCACCTTGTTTTAATATTAACCCCAGGAGACCTGGTGGCAGCTCCAAGCTTTTTCAATTCTCCCCCAAACTGTGCATTCAGCTCGAATAAAAGAAATCCGACTTTACCCTGGTGTCCACCCCTCTGCTTGCTGAGCTGAGCACCACCCACTGCCTCCACGCTCATCACCCGCTGGAGAGAGTCCTCAAGAGCCTCCTCACTGGTGTCTCTGCCTCTTGTTTTGCGTCCTCGAATCCATTTTTATAACATAGCACGTTTTCTAAAAGAAATTCTGACTATATTGCTCTCCTTGCAGTGGTTCCCCTCTGCCATCAGAGCAAAGTTCAAATTCAGCATAGTTAACAAATACGATCTGGTCCCAAAGGACCACTCGAGCCTCATCATTCCCCACCCTGCCATCTCCTCCTACTCTACTGCTTTATTGGACTGAGCCACTTGCGGTTTCCAGAAGGCACTAAGCTCTCACTTTGTTCCTTCCGCCTAAATGCTCTTTCGCACCCCTCTTCACCTGGCCAGTTTCTACTCACCTTTGGGTCTCAGCTGGAGCATTTGCTTAGGATAGTCCTCCCTGACTCCCTAACACTGGACTAGGGCTTTCCTCCTACAATGTGCACCCAGGCCCTATATTTGTTTCCACTCAGCACTTGCATGGTATTGTGAATGGCTGTTCGTTTGTCTCCCCAGCTAAACAGTAAGCGACTCAAGGGTAAGGACCATTTCTTGGCTTCTACAAAATCCCTAGTGCCTACGTAGTGCCTGCTGCATAACTGTCCCCCCAGTAAGTCAGTGTAGTTCTATTTCTGAGTACACTATCAGGCCTGGCCTGATCCGTTCTGTCCCCGCCTAGCTTCTGCAGCTTATCCTCTGCTCCATCCCTGCTCTAGTAATTTGGAACATCTATGTTTTGTGGCTATACCTCAAAACACCTCTGCCTGGAATGTTTTTCTCACTTACCCATCTGGCAAAGTTCTAATTAATCTTCAAAAAAGCTGTCAAAGAAATTACTTACTCCAAAGCATCTTTTCTCAGCCCGCTGCCTCACCCAGTAGTTTTAAGTAGTCTCTTATCTGTGTTGCTTTAGTAGCTCATGTACCATATTTTAGTGCCTCTGAGTCTGTTTTCTCATCAGGTTTTCCACCTGATTTCTAGTATGGTGGCTGGCACGGAGCAGACAGCATTGGATGATGACTGCTGAACTAATAAACAGGGTATCTCAGAACCCAGAGCTTTCGAGCACACACAGCTTTCTGTATGGCGCCCTTGATTCATCTTCTCAACCTCTCCCACGTTACAGCTCAGGAAAGTAATAAGGCTCAGAGGCAAGTACACGACTACACATTCAGTTTTCTTATTCTAAAATACATTTTAAAATATTTCTAAAAGCAGGATACAGTTTACAATCAATATATACATTTAATATTCTTTCTTTCTTTTTTCCTGAAGAGCTATTATTAAATTAGTGGTGTTCTAGAATTAGTCCCTAGTGGACCCCAGGAAAGGTCCTCTGACTCCAAAATGTGTGTGCCCCCTGTACCAGCACAGAGCCTCTTGGGAGTCTATGTCTTTTCTCTTCCTTTCATTCTTTTTCTTTAATCTAATCCATGCTGGTGACTGCCCCAGATGGAGTGAATGAATAGATTTTGTGATGGAAAAGGAACTTCTGAAAGATTAGCAACCAGCAGGAAGAGTAAATGCCGGTCAAATGTAGCTCTGGCCAATGACACATTTCAAGGTTTTCTCATGTGGCAGTTGCAGGAGCTCATAATACCCTTTTAAAATAACTGGGTCTCTGAAGTAATTCCAAAAGATTTTTGCTTGAAATAAATTCTCTCAACTCCCAAGCTTTCTGGATAAAATAGTTGACTGCAATGCCATCTTTAACATGCTCTGCTTTATACTCAAGAAGATCCATCAGGAGCCTCAGATCACTCCAGCCAGGGGGAGGCTCGGGTGAGATGAAACAACAAGATAAAGAGGCAGAGCGAGGAGGCAGGAGGAATATGTAACTGGGAGATTCCAGCCTGGGTCACTTCTGACTTGTAAACATCTTAGCAGTCCTCATTTACTGTATCATTGTCCTACTGGGTCACTGGATACCAAGTATCAGGTCCTTATTTCTTATCCAACCCCCACGTGTGAGCGGCATCTGCATGACTATTTATTCTTTCATGAGGAGGAGCAGTTTTCTGCAGAAATTCCTGCCTTTTTGACAAAGAACATTTAAACAGTCCTATTTACCTTTCCTTCCTCATTTTTTAAAAGAGGATCCAGTATAAGGAAAGCAAATGTCTGTGTCTCTGGCTGGCAAACTACTTTCACAGAAGAAAGGTTACTGGATTTTCTGTCTTTACAATTACACAAGAAGCAGGACTCTGTTCAGTTTTACAGCCAGAAGATTCTTTAGCTAACTTTAGCCTTTGGAGAGTATTTCAGGTTAGAAGAGTGTTAAAAATGCTACTGCATCTAAAACATATGGGCTTCTCTTTTCCATAGGGCAGCTCAGGACAGGTGTATGTTGCTTTAAGAAAGCTAGACATAAAACATTAAAACTGACACCAATACAGACAAACTGTGCAATTACAAAGAGAATTCCTGGCTTTATATCCAGATTCACCACAGGGTTCCTTTAAATGCTGCACTTCCCTGATGCATTTAGATCTTAGAATCAATGAACGTTTCTGTTTACAGAATTTTAAATTTGTTCTCCCATTAGGGTTCTAATAAGCAACACGGTACAATAAAAAGAGTATGGCTTTGAGGTCAAAAAAGCCTGGGCTCCAATTTAATATTATGTCACTTACTTACTGGGGAAACCTGGGTAACTTTAACTTCTCCTAGAACTGAGGAAAGGGAGGCTGAGAGAGGAAAGAAAGTGTATGATCACATGCATAGTTATCATAGTTCCTTAATTCTAAGATGCACATTTGCCCCTACTTTTTAACATTTCTAAAGTCTCATCTATAAAACAGGCACAATAAAATCTCCTTTCTAGGGGTGTTATGCAGATTAAATGAGATGCTATCTGTAAGTACACAAAGGCACTCAATAAATCAGCTCTTACCCCACTGGAATAGATCTTGGGGAAAGACCAATTTCTCCCTGACACATAAATCCTCTTAAAACATTGTTAATAAAAAATAATTTGTATATAACTGTCTAGGTCTATTTGGCGTGAAAGTAAGGCCTCTCGTGTGAGGTTGCAGGGAGTGAGTCAGAGACCCTGATGCTGCTGGTTCATTCGAGCAGGTCTCTTTTGGGTATAGGCTCCGAATCCCCACCCTGGCTTCCTGGGCTCTGGGCCTGGTCTGTATTCCTGTCATACTGCAGCCATCAACTCTGTACTTCTTTTCAATTCTTTTCTTTGTGTTCATATTCTCTGTATGTCCTACTCCCTCTTTGGGCCTCAGTGTATTTCACAGTGGTTAGAAGTTTAGATTTTATTCTGAATGCAACTGGAAGTCATTGAAGGGTTTGGACCAGATATAATTCGATTTATATTTTAAAAAACCTCTTTGTCTGCTGCTTTGTAGGCAAGAGATTGGAGGGGCCAAGAGCAGAGGCAGGAAAAGCAGCCAGGGTGTATTTCAACAGTCCAGGTGAGGTCTTGGTGATCTGGATCCATCCAATGGAGATGGAAAAGACTGAATTCAGGACATATTCTGGAGGTAAAAATAAGAGGACTTGCTAATGGATAAGAAGATGTGTGGAGTTAGCACAGGGAAGAATTCAAGGGTCATTTTTACTACATTTTTTTTTGGGGGGGTGATGGGGGGAGAAAGTTAAGTAAATTAACTTCAAAGTAATCTGAAATGTTCTTTTTATATTAAAATAGTAAGCCTTTAACAGCCAAGGCTTTGAAAGACACTGCCCCTCTCCAACTCTTCACAGCTTAAATGTGAAGGTCACAATTTCAATGTCAATTTCTCTGGGAGGTGTTCCCTGACCATCCATAGAAAGCAGTGAGCTCCCCTGCATCTCATCTTCTCTCTCTCAGCCCCTCATATTTACTCTCACTTTAGAATGTAAGCTCCTCTTCAGCAAGGGTCCGGTAGATCTGCTTCACCACAGTCTCCCTGCACCCAGCATAGGTCTGACCCATGAGAGCATGAGTGAGTGTACACACAGCTACAAATACATTATAGATCAATATTTACACCTTACATGAATTTTTAAGATATAACTTGAGCATCCAATGCTGTCATCATTAGCCGTCCCTCAGATCAGAACCTCACACACCCTGTGGTAGATGTTCACTCCCCTCTCTGCTCCTAGCAGTACTTTAGGGAATAGTGTTTGAGAAGTCCTAGACTAGACTATCTCCTTGGTGACATTCTAGGGGTCTAGTGAAAACACAGTAAATTAGCTATCAATAATGTGGTCTGTAACTCCAAACAGAGATGTTAAGAGGGAGTTCACTTGACAAAGCTAACATTTATCTTTCAAATTCTAGGTGAAATTTTGTATGGGAAAAGTAGGAATTAATGTCGTAAGTCTTATTAATATTGTAAGAACTTTTCAAAAAGGATCTAATAAAAATTAGATCAGACTAATAAAAATTTGTCTTTCACATCAAAAGGCAAGAATGGACAGGGGTGAGAAGAAGTTGATATGCTTCTGGTTCAATCTCTCAGCAGATGATAATGAAAAACTCCTCCATTTTATAATAACAACAAATATTGAAATAGAGCCATACAGATCACTATTCTACTTAGAAAATCCTGCTTCGAAGCCTTCTCTCTTTTGTAGACCCAGAGACACCTCTATTTCTGCATCAGCGTTACAACTGAATTTAAGTGTACCTCCATTTCTCAAGTGCCTCCGTCATACCCAACATCATGCTTCAGGAGGCTGGTAAAGGTTGGTGTGTAATAACATTTTAAACAACATCAAAATACTAAGAAGCTCAGAAGGTCATCACTGATTGTGAGGATGAACTTGATAAAAGGAGAACTTGACAAACTAAGGCCTTTACTCACTAAACAGGTTAGTGTATTTTACTGGTTAAATCAAGGGACCTGACAGGCTACTCGTCATTACGTTAAAAACATACCCACCCAACTGTTAAAATTAGTAAAGAAGTCTCAGCTAATTCTTCTAAAACTGGATTCTCCGTTTACAATTTTCTTAAATCATGGGGACTTTCTGCCAATGCAAGTAGATTCCAAATGTCAAGTAGGTCAGTAATAAAATGAAAAGCTGGAGAGAGACTTTTAAAAGAGACATTTAAAAATGGGCTTAAAAAAATAGGCCTTGGGCTTCCCTGGTGGCGCAGTGGTTGAGAGTCCGCCTGCCGATGCAGGGGACACAGGTTTGTGCCCCGGTCCGGGAAGATCCCACATGCCGTGGAGCGGCTGGGCCCGTGAGCCATGGCCGCTGAGCCTGCGCGTCCGGAGCCTGTGCTCTGCAACAGGAGAGGCCACAACAGTGAGAGGCCTGCGTACGGCAAAAAAAAAAAAAAAAAAAAAAAGGCCTTAGCAGAGAACTGACTGGGACACACTATGAAAAGATTACTGTAAGTTCAGTACATGAATATTAATAGAAAAAACCCTGCAGTGTTCATAAATAGTTATGACTTGATGAAATAATTACAAATAATGCAAGTCAAAATTTTAGATCAGTTGCAAGTATCTGTAATGATATTCTATCCATAAAAAGCAAAAATATTTTAAAACCCTAGAGGTTTCCATTGACAAAGCTATTTACCTAAACAAAGAAGAATTCTTTTGCTCAAATATCTATCACCTTCTGATTTTCTACAAATGAAAATTGGTGAGGGAATGCCAGGGGGAAGGGCAACAGAGTATTTAAACACTAGGCCAGTCATTAAGTCCACAGCTTGATTTAATAATGAAATAGTTTAAGTTCTCAATTTATTATTGTTAAACAGAGAGTTGTATGGTCATTCGGGAAAAAAAAGATGAGAGATGTTAAAGGTTTGTTGAGTAAGCAGCTAGAGTTCACTGTCAGCCTATGAAAGGAGTTCTGAAATCCTGGTCTAATACGACTAACCTCTAAGGCACAAGCAGTGTGAGAACTCTTGACCCCACATGGCACATGCTATCTAATCTCAAGTGCTATTTCTCCCTTCTCACTTAAATTAAATAATAGTAGCAAAGAGACAAGTGCTGTTCTGCACTCAATCAGGTGAAAGCTGTTTGAAGAGAGGGCTGAGCCAGACACTGGGGCATGGCGGGCACCTTCTTGCAAAGACTGAGCGGGTCACTGTGGTAGAGGCTTAGGAAGTGCGGGATGAGTGTCTCTAACCTGGCATCTCCTGACACCAAGTTCATGACTAAGTTCATGTGTCATAATGGGTAAGTAATAAGTATTTCACAGCCAACTGTGAGCACTAACAGACTTTTTTTTTTTTTTTGAGTAAATGTACTTGTGTTTCTTTCTATGACAGGACGATTTTCCCCTTCATTAATCACCCTCCAAAACAAGTCCACTCCACAATACAAAGTTCCAAAACACAAAATATACCCTGCCTTTACCAGGTTAACTTTAAATAAACATCTTTTCCAAACTGGAGATAATCCCTCTATTTCATGAGACCAGACTTAACAAAGCAATAGAAAGAGCTTTTTATTTTAAAAAGCTTTTTGGATCAAGAAAATGGGACAGTAATTTATGTAAATGCATCAATCTCAACTGACTTCTCTAGTATGAAAAGGAATAAATAATGCAGATGACTGTTTTTCAGACAACGAGTCCTAACTCTTTGCCAATGATATGGCAAAGACTCTGATGGAAATGGCAGGGATGTGTACACAAAGGTGAACATAAATAAATGTGTGTATGATAAACGTGGCTGCTGGAGATGGACACAGATAAATAGGTAGGCAATTGGACAGGGATGGCTGGAGACGGAGGGAAAGACACTGGTTCAGCTGTATCCCAGTGAGTTCACAGAGCTTTCATGATCTAAAAAATGCACGACAGCAGAATTCCTATTAAGAAGGTTAAAAAAGTCCTACCTCCTCTTGGGTAATTCAGAATAAAGCTATCTCAGAATATAATAAATATGTCATAAAATACACTATTATATAAAAAATTTAGGGACAAAAACAAGACGAAAAAACCAGGATCCTAAAGGTAGAAGAATGCTTATTTAACACCTTTAAATATCTGAAACTGTTTAAATGCTATTAGATTGGCACCTAGAACCCTAAATTTCTACTTTCCCCTGGGAAAGTAGAGGCTATGCCTCTTCAATCATCCCTTAAATGCAAAGAGGTTTGACCCCCATGCAATGGATAAAAGTCACCCAAAAAATGAACAAAAGAGGTGTTTGGAAAAACCAGAACACCATTCATCCCAGCTAACGACTTGTTCATTATGAGTGATGATGGATAAAGACTTCTCATGCTGAGATGAAATCAAGATTTATATGCATTGTTTCCTCTCCCAACTTGTGGGAAGATCATCATCATTTAATTCTATCTCTGCGGCCAGTGATGGGCATCCAGAGAGCTGGTTATCAAACGGTGCAGTCAGCTGGCAAAAGCCGAAACGTGCAGTTGGCACATCTGGACGGAGCCGCCACAGCCGAGGGTGAACAATGACTCCTGGCAAACATCCAAATTGCTTGCAGACGCTAGCAGGTCTCATCTACAACCGCCCCTACCAGCATCTCTCTCTCTCTCTTTTTTATGAGAATCAGATTTTCATTGCTCCATTCAATTGCTCTCCTCTGCCATTTTTTACAGCTCTTATCGTTCCCTTGGAATATGGCCTTGAGACAGCTCATCCGTGTCCTTCACTGTGTTATCTCTTCTAACTTTTATTAAAACTTCAGCTTTCATCTGAAGATAGCTAATTAAATCTGGAACAGATTATATTCCTCCCCTTAAAAGGAACACAGAACTATTTTCCTCAACCCGAGCCATGCTTTTTTTCCCTTTCCAAAACATAAAACCAAAGGTGTTTAAGAAGTCTCATTTGCTTACAAAGCTAAGATATCTGACATGTCATAGATAGGTTGATTTATACTAAAGTTGTCTACGGTGTGATAAATCTTTGAGCTATTTCTCAAGATAATTATTTCTCAATATTGGGAATATTTTCTTTTCTCATATCCTTTAAATATTACAGCTAATACCACAAGCTTATTTTCTGTATAAATTGAGTAATGAGGAATTAGCGATTAACAGCTACTTGTGTCAAGTGATTTATCTTAAAAAAAATTTTTTTTTACAGTTGCCCTCATTTTGGTAAAAATGAAAAAATGTTTTCTTTTATTCTATACCCCAAACACTAGCAACCAAAAATTCCCCCAAGGAAAACTACATGAAAACATGAAATTAAAAGCAGTGCTTCAAATTTAGGGTTAAATCAGTTTTCCAGACAGCTTTACGCCAACTAATAGTTAGCTCAAGTAGCTTTGTCTTAATCTATCGCAAATTAATGATGAAGCTTCCATAAGTGACACGGACACATTCTTCTCACATATGTCACTGACCCAATCCCTTCCTTGGGCCCAGGGGCAGCTTAAAATCACTCTTCTGTACACTTGCTATTGAACCCAGCAATGACATCTGAACCAATCCAGCCAGCCATCAAACACCCACCCATACCCACACCCACACCCAGCACTTTTAACTAAGGGTTAAGCTTCTGTTGCCAGAGTATGATTTAACTGTCCCACCTGAAATTTTCTGGGATCCTTTTCTTCGCTTCACTGCCTTTAGCAAGATTTCTTTCATGGTGACCTTTGTGTTGTCCACCTGAATAAGGGAGAATCCATGAGCAGCATTTCTGTAGGAAAAGACAAACATTAAATCAAGACCAATATTCAACCACAGGGATGTTAATACAGCCCTCACTGAGTTTCAGTTTGAGTAAGTGTACAATCAAGTGTCAATTATTTTGAAAAGGGTTAAATAAACAAACTTCTAACGCGAGAAAGAGAGAGAGCGCGCGCACGCGCGAGAAAAGCCTAATATGAACGGTTCCAAGTGAAAGAGAGGGCAGAATTAGGAAAGATGTTTCTATTTATCTTAAATTGAATCCAATTGGTCTGTGTGGGTCACTAGTACCATGGCTTCCTAGTGTTGGTTCTCAAGCCAAATCCTGCAGCAAGAACAAACGATAAAGTTGGCTTGTGTCAGTAGATGTCACTGCAGGCAGATACTACCATTATATTAAAGCTCATGGAGCCCTGGAGGGAAAATGGGGGGTGGATATGATAGCCCAAAGCAATTTAGAATAAGGAAAACAAAGACTCTCCCTAACTGGCAAGCAAATAAATAAATTAATAAACAAGCATTAAAAAAAATACACAGTCTCTGTACACTTCAGTAGTAATGTTTTAATCTACTTAGTCTTAGAAGGTCAAGCAAAATATTAGCTGAAGCGTAAATAATTATGACAAAATAGTAACACTACTTATAAGCTTCTAGCCAATCACAGTTGGGGTGGGGGGCGGTCATCTAGATAAGAAAAAACTGGTAAGGAACAAGTAGCCTTAAAAAAGAAGCCCATCCCTGGGTGAGGGATAACTTCACTACGACCGTCAACTGCAATAGGAGGTATCACAAATACTACTCACTATGCTTGGGCACTGAAACAAAACAGGCCAATTCCAAGCAGCTCATGTAACAAATGGGACCCAAGTTTCCAACTATGGAACATGGGAATTGCCACAAGGAGTTTGGTTGCATTCCCATTTCCCCATAAGAATCTCAAAGCGGAACACAGCCAAAAAACATGGCAGAACTTCATACTGACAAGAAAACTGAAAGAAAAGCCAAGCCCCAAGCTAAGCCATGGAAAAGCTTCCCAATGGTAGGACAGACTGGGAAGGGGTCTTAAACCTAGTTTGGACCCAACCAGGTGGCTGGCTTTCCAAGGGGGCTGGGGGCTGATCTCAAAACCAAGGACCCAATTTGCTTCCCTAATACAAAGACATCTCCACACCCCCTCCACACCCCCTCCTGCTGTTTAATCCTTGACATTCCATTTGTTAAAAGGCAAAAGCCGATGCTGGTCTAGCCAGCACGATCATCCATTTTAACTTGGTCAAGTTTTGCTCTCGAACAGCAGGCCTGAGAACTGTCAAGCTAATTTTACTGAACACTCTGTTACTGAATCATGCCTGAGCCCCGGCCGCTCTTTACCTCAGAAGCTGGACCCCATCCCAGAACAATCTTTAAAAGTTTATTTTACTGATCAAAGCAAAATAAGAAATAGCTCTTTTTTTAAAACTATATTTAGGGAGCCAGGTAGTAAGTGATGCTCTGGCAAGAGTTCTGAAATGTAAAGTGCCTTGTGCATTTATAAACTTGTGGGTATTTGCTCTGGCACTAGGCCAGTGTGTGTTTGGAACAAATGCCAATCATTCGCGTTCAGACTTGCCTTCCCCTGCTCTCTCCTCGGAAGTCAGTATGCGCTCCATCTGTGACAATATGCTGGGCGATGGATGAGTAGGACCTAAAAGGAACACCAGTTCTTGGGTACTCGCAAGCTAGTATTGGGCTAGATCTCCCAAACTTCCATCTGTCTGGGTTCCACCTGAACTATTTTAGATTTGAGTCTGCTTGTAAATTGCTTACATTCTCTCCTAATCTGCTGCTGGCTGATAGCGTTATTTCCAACCAATACATTTATCTTTTCAGCGAAGGCAGACTAAAAGCTCAAAAGGTAGCCTTGTGTTTGGACTAACTTCCATAATTAAAAGTGTCCTTTGAAAAGATCTTTGAACAGAGGAAAATCCCTAGTCTGTATTTTTCTGTCATTTTACCCAAACATACCTGGGTGACAAGGTTAAAGCATGTGGAGGAAATCCCTGGCACTTATCATCCACAGGCATTACTGATAAACTGTGTGGTGGAGGAATAAAGGATTACCTTCTGTATTTTTTCATTACACTTTTCTTTTGTTACAGAATACATAAATCCATTGTGGCACAATGTAATATGTATCACCATGCTACACCTGCGGACGCTTCCGAGCGGCTGCCATGTCTGTGCAGTCAGGAATGATAAGTGAACCACCCGTGAATGTTAACGATAGTGATCATTCTGAGGTAACTCGGCTCTCCATCTTCCTTTACAGTCTCTGTGCTGAAGCCAGGGTAGCAAGGTTCATGAGAGGAAAATGAAAACAACAGTGAAGGGAAGGGGCATGCTCGGCACTCGGAATGTGCCTTCGCGGGTGTGCGGGATCTCACTCTGGGGCTACGTTTCGGTGAAAACGTGCACATTTAAAGAAGAAAGAGGTTGTGACCCACGTCCTGCGCCCTCAGCCAGACTTAATGAAAGTTTCCTCAGGTCAGCCTCGCACTCCACTCACTCCTCTCCCTCCAGACGAACGCCAACATTGGATCTTGTCCCAAGTCTACAGCACTTAATGTTTCTAAAACACAAGAGTACAGGATCTAAGTGGTTCTCAGAATCCATGTAGGTGCAACTGTTAAGTTGTGCTCCCATTTAATAAATGGATATGGAGACCTGCTACCACAATTTTCAGCTTGACTTCAAAAGAGTCTGGGTTTTATGCCTCATTTCTTCATATCCAGGATTTTTTATGGGCTTTCTAAAATGTCTACGGAAATACATCGTGTAAAGGCACTTTTATTTGATGTTGGGCACTGGGTCTGAGACTGAGGAGACGATGATCTTGGGGGACCCGGGGCAGCAGGTGGGGAGGGTGCTAGCCCTGCTTCCCTTCTTCATGGCACTGCATTTCAGTCTCTGGGTTGTGACCTGCGCTGGGGATGACCAGCCCTTGGATAGACAGGCAGATGGATGGACAGACAGGTGGGCTGCAAACCCACTCTCAGCTAGGAAACTGCTCCTCCCCCAGCCCCCCTCGTGGACAGACAGCTTCTTTTCTGCCAGTGCAGGGCATTCTAGGGGCACTGGAAGAAGCAGCTGCCCTTCTGCAGCTCCTTGGGTTGCCCGTGCTGGGTCCAGGATGAAGCACCACCTCAGGGAGCTGACTGAATGCTGGCAGGAGTGCTTCAGTCAATTCCAAGTTAGGTCCTGTCAAGTCTCGTAAACACTGAAAAACGTATGGGTATTTTAAAAAGAGATTACTTACTTGAGGAATTCAGTTCTGTCCCAGTGCAAAGCCACTCAGTTAACAGAGGGAAGTTTTTATACCAGCATTAACCTAACACAATGAGCATTTCTGCACTAAGCACTGAACTAGAGGCGGCGGTGGACAAAGAGAGAAGTAGGGGCACAGGTCTTTATCTGAGAAGCTTAGATTTTATTTATAGGGGCAGAGCTGGAATCAGAACCCAAGCTGGAAGGCAACATATTGGAGAGGAAGACACATGGGTTGGGAGTTAAATACCTTTTGGTTCAAATCCTGGCTCCATGGCTAACCAAAATGTTGTCTTAACATGTGGGAACCTCAGTTGTGTCCACGAAATGAGGAGGCCATGTCCCTACAGAATTGCCAGGAGGATAAAATAGACAATGAATGCCAAGCACCTGGAACTAAGGCTGGCAAACAGTAAAAGGGGTTTATGATGTTCCTTCTCTTGTGTTCCCCTGTCCCAAGTCATCACCCCAAGAGAAGAGGCCTCATTCAGCCCATTTCCCCCAAACCCCCAGGAGATACTGCTTATTTGGGGGAATGGATCTCAACCTTCATTGCTCATAATTGATAACACAGGGCCATGAAAATGTGCAATTGGCTGGGCATGGTGGCAGCACTGGGACACTATCAGTAGGCAGCCCCTGGCCCAGGCATCAAAACCCCCCTGAAGCTCAAAGCAGGGCACCCTGGGCTCCGGTTTTAAGGTTTTCCTTTTTGAGAGAGTAAACCAGAGAAGTAGGTACGTTCTACCTCGGCTTAACTCAGCTTTGGGTGGGGATGGTGGAAGTCAAAAATCATGGTGGGCTTCCCTGGTGGCACAGTGGTTGAGAGTCCGCCTGCCGATGCAGGGGACACGGGTTCGTGCCCCGGTCCGGGAGGATCCCACATGCCGCAGAGCAGCTGGGCCCATGAGCCATGGCCGCTAAGCCTGCGCGTCTGGAGCCTGTGCTCCGCAACGGGAGAGGCCACAACAGTGAGAGGCCCGCGTACCACAAAAAAAAAAAAAAAAAAAAAAACCATGGTGATAATGCAGAGAAATCCAGCGAGATTTATTAAGTGTCTGCTTCTGCAGAGTTCAAGATGTTATTATTCAACAATTAAAACAATAATAGTAGCATCTACTACCTACTGAGCACTTAGTATGTGCCAAGTGCTGTGTTAAGCCTTTTAAATCTGCATTAACTCATTCTACCCTAAAATAGGCACTAATAAGTTATATCCATTTTGCAAAAACTGAGGCTGGAAATATTAGGGAATTTACCTGAGGTCACTCATCTATTAAAGATCCTATTTTGGATTCAAAAATCAACAATACGGTCCTTAATCCAAGTAGCACAGTCCAGTGGGAGAGAAAGACAAAGAAGCAAACAAAGAATTACAGCTCTGCATGATAAGCACAAAGATGAAGGCAAGCTCAGAGTGCTGCCAAAACACAGGGGCACTGAACCCAGCCGGTAGGGGTGAGGGGGATCAGAGAAGCTTCTTAGTGGGGAGGTCTCAAGACATAGCTGTCATTTAGCTCTGCATCATACTGAAAAAATGGTGGCAACACCAGAAGGCAGCAGAGCACAGCAAGTTCTAGAATACAGCCTGCTTTGGAGTCCCAGCTCTGCCTTCCTTGGGTAAATGATATAACTCTCTAACTTCTAGTTTTCTCATCTACAAAATGAGGCTAATTCTTAGACTATAAGATTGCTGTCAGGGCTAAATACTTCTAAAATAATTAACATAATACCTGTCATAAAATAAATGTTTAATAAGCAATAGATAATATAGTAACTATCAGCTTTTCTTCATACAAAGAAGTGATATATAATGATGAGAAAATGACTTCAGTCAGCATTTACTGAGCACTTACTTTGTTCATTTAATCCTCCCAGAAAAGGTAGGTGTTATCATCAGTCCCATTTTATAATGGAGGAAATTGAGGTTTGGCAAGGCTGAGACACATACCTGGAATTACGCAGCTAAGAAGTGGAGGAACCAGGACTTGAACCCAGGTCAGCCAGACTCCAAAGCCTGTGTTTCAAACCTCCCTATGGCCAAGGGAGTTTGGGGGGACTAAGGGGAAGAAGAGACTTCCAGAGAGTGTATCTTCCAGATTGGAACCACTGCCCAATCTATGGAAAAGGTCAACTCCCACTGTAACAAATTCAGTTTGATTATAAATGTCCCAGCTCTTAGACTAACCATATGACCTACGAGACTGCTTTTTAAAAGTCCTTGGAAAACGTCCTGGTTTCCTGAGCCACAGTATCAGTTTGTGAAAGTGGGAAAAGGCTGCCAAGAGTAGCACTCCCTCCTCCAGTCCTGACCAGTTCATAATCGTGATGAAGACGTACTCCTTTGGTTCCCAGCCTGTTCTGGTCCCAATTCCATGCATGTTCATTTTTGAGCATTTCAAGGTAGAAAATGAAAATATATGAGCAAGAGAAAGCCTTATAATAACTGCAGCATGCCTGCTTTAAAGGAAGTCCTTCGGGTATTTCTTTATCCATAAAGAGAGTTTACACTAGTGGGAATGCCACATTTTGTTTCCCCTTGCGCTGACAAAATTTTTTTTTTAAAGATCAAAGCGTATTGCGTGAGTATGTGATATTTGACATTGGACAAAGTACTCTTTTTCAAAAGAGACATTTTCCAAAAACATAACTCACTAGACTAATGGGCAGTGAGAAGCCAAAATGACTGCCCTCCGCCTTCTCCTTGTCTATCTTTGCCAGAGTCCTTGGGACTTGCCAAATCCGGTCATGCCTGCTTAGCTTGCTCGACTGATTGTGCCAGAAAAGAAAATAAGACACAGATGTATTTGAGCTCTTTGAGATGCCAGTAAGAGAGACAGCTAATGGCTTCATTTCGACCCTCCCCTTCCAGCTGGGCACAGGTGGGGGATAATGAGGTCCCTCTCCCTAATCAAACTCAATTATTTACTACTCTATATAACCGCAAAGACACTCACATTCAGTTCAGAATATAAAACACACCGTGGGCTACCTCCAACCACCGCCACTGGGTATTTATAACAAACTCAAGTGGCTAACAGTTTGCCTTGGCAGGAGTTTAAGTGTGTAAAGTTTTGCAAACTGTTTCTGTTCAAATATGTCCTGCTGAAATGGGGTCCCAGGCGGGGTTCCACAACTGTCAGGTCAGTGAACTGCATAACATCTGAGAATGTATTCACCACACAGTGCAGACAGGATCTGGAAATCAAAAGCTTCGTTCTATTGCACCCTTCTGAGAAGCATCACAGTTTTTTCAACAGCAAGACTGACGCTGTATTAATAAACATTACAAGTCACTAGCCTGACAGGTACATAGCAGCAGCTGACAGACTCCAACACAAGCTGAGGGGAGAACAGAGGAAAGCAAAATGAGACATAGTAACTAAACATGGCCAAAGGGGGTGGATCATGAAACAAATCACATTAACATCAGAAATGTGAGTCCCAAACTTTTAAGATATATAGCAACCAAAGCAACAATCTGGTATAATTTTTGGATACCAAAGTAAGTTGATGGCTATCTAAAATATGTGCTTTTATTGTAGGAACAAAGTTATCCTGGCACAATCTCAACAGACACATTCCAGTGAGCAAAACATACATATTTAGCTTGTCTGACCTTTAAATTCTTAGAAGTATGTAATTAATGCTTTCCATCTTTATTACTTACTCCAATATTTCTGTCACTTTAAACAGACACAAAGAAAAATCTTTTCTTTTCTCTAGACAGTAGCTGTTGCCAAAAAGGAAATCAAGTCACATTTACAAATACAAAATTAAACAGGCTGCATATGTTACACTTCCATACACGAGGACAATCTAGACAATGAAAATGTTTGCTAATACAACAGAATGAAAAGAAACAACACACAGTCAGTCCTCTATGACTCAAGCAACCAATAAATAACTAGGATAATTTATAGCCATGTTGTCAGGCCTGGTCACAAAGAGCACAGGCATCTTATTTTATTACTTGCCCTATTTTAGCTCTGCCCCTTACCAAACTGCATGACCTTGGGTAAATAACTACCTGTCTCTGATCCTCAGCTTATATATTATAAAGATACGTTGCTTATAAGGAATAAATGAGATAATGGCTATTAGGGGCACCAAACTGAGTGTGCAAAAACGCTCATTTCTTCCCCTCACCCCCACTACCTCCTCTCAAGACCATTAAGGCAATATCACATTAAGAGTATGTGAGTTTTCAAACTAATGATATCTTTTCATAACAGTCTGGTCACTTAGGGTGTATTGTGGAGATCTCATCAAGAATGTATACTAAAACCACTGAGACCCTTTTTTGAAAGGCCCTCATACAGGAAAGAGCAATGAATCTAGGGCATGCCTCCTAAAACAGCAGCTAACCTTTCCCTTTATGCAGAGCCAAGAGAAGCCACAGCAGTCTCTGGGAGCTCTCTGGGCCACACTGACTGAGGCAGCCCAGCTTCTGGTACAAGATCCTCCAACGTCTACCCCGTGGTCCATTTCCCAAATAGCAAAATCCTAACTGGATTCTATTTGCTCTGCAGCTCTTGGTTAAAATGACTCCTTTCCCACATCCACCTGACATATTAAACATTTTAAGTAAAACACATATATAGGAAGCCAATTTAATTAACTGACTTCTGATCTAGGAAGATTCTGTCCGTTTTATTGTTTTTGACTTTTCTTTCCTTAAAGCCCTTCTTCCCCACCCCAGAGTAGGATCCCAGTGTGAAACATTAATGTCAACACATGTAACGCAATGACACCACCCCAGCTGCTTTTGTCATTGTCATTTTTAAAGTCAACTCAGTTTCACAAATTCTGATTGAATTAGCCCATGCTGGGGGATGGGAAGAGATGGACAATGCAAGTTCCTCTCCTGTCCACTGCAAGATCTCATTTTCATTTTCCCTTGTCCTACTGTCTAAAGGCCTTGGCATGGTCATTGTTGGCAAGGAGCACTTCTTCAGATGCTGAAAACCAGCTGAGATCCAGCTCTTAACTAGTATTAGGGGCCACCCTAATAACTCTGTCCCCTACTTCTCCCCTCCCACACTCCTGACAGCCAAACAACTTCAACGCTTAGGCTCAGAGTAGCTACTAGCAGTCAGCAAGTTAGGGACTCCTGTTTATATACACATTTGCTCTATCCAAAATCAATCAAGAACAATGGATACCTTAGAAATCTGCTTGCTGATCTGGTAAAGGAGGCTGTGTCCACTAACAGGCTCCTAATTTGCACTTTGTTAGAGTAATCCATTCTCCTTCCCCTAAGGACAACTCTATTTCCAGGGGTTTCCTGGGGCCCAAGGGCCTGGGAGGGCAAAACCAGCCTAGCCCCAACTCAGTAAGAATATCAAAAGGTATCCAGCTTCACACTCTTTTCCACAAAACACTTTTCCAATTAGGGATTCATTTAAGTTAACTAGCTCCTGTTTTTAAATGTAAATCATTATATAATGTAATAAGTCATTATCTCTGCATGATGGAACAAAGAGAAATTTGAAATTTTCTTTTATATGAAAAAACAGATTTTCTAATTTTTCTATTCTGTTTTCCATAAGATCTTACGGAAAAACCCGAACGAACTTTTGAGGCAACCCAATCTAATGGACATGTATTAATTGTGCAATAAAAAAATAACCCAAAGAAAAGTTAAACCCCATATACAACTTAGTGTAAATTATTCAGGCTGATAAATCTCTGATAAAAATAACAAATAGCAACTACATAACACTTCCTACACACTAGGGTCTGAGCTAATTTTCTCATAGCAGCATTTCCTACCTGAGGTTCATGGACCCCCTAGGGTCAAAAGATGCATTCACAGGCTCTCTTGAGTTTCAGAATTTAAAAATTTTGCTTTTAGTTCAATGAAAATCATGTACATATGATTTGCACTGAAAAGCAAAATTTTATACAGATATATAAACAGATGTATATAGTGACTTATATAAGCAATAGATAGATAGATATGGATATAGACCATTCCCAGTCTTCCATGTTCCTCATTCTCCATCCAGCTGGGGGAGCCCTGAGTCACTGCTTGGAGGAGAAATACCCAGGAGAGCCACCTGACCTTCATTAGACAGATGTGAACAAGAAATAAACATATAATAAAGCCAGGGTCAACCAATCTAGCCCATGTCCATTCATTTACGTATTTTCTATGGCTACTTTCGCATTATGATGGTGGAGTTGGCCCACAGAGACTGTATGGCCTGCAAGCCTAAAATATTAACTATCTTGTCCTTTATAGAAAAAGTTTGCCAACATGTGGGATAAGGTGGTGAGATTTGGGGGGTTGAGTATCCTAGCAGCTGGTTATTTAACATCAGTAATCGACTTAGAAAGGCCAAACGGCATCAGTGCAAGCTATATGCCAAAACAGTTTGTTGAATAAGGAAAAGTGACAGGAGAAGTGTACACAAGACTCTTTACGGAACAGACTTGCTGATCTCTGAAGAATTCATCCCCTGCAGTATGCAAGTCACACTGTGCACAGGACGAATGAGGCAGAGAGCCCATCTATGAACAGAACCAATTGACAACAGCAGAAAGTAAGGTGACCCATCATCCTGGTTCACCCGGGACTGAGTGGGGTGCTCTCGGACTTAGGACTTTCTTTTTCAAAAGTCAGTTCCCTGGTGGGGAAGGGATCCCAGGCTTAGTGGTTAGGATTCCGGGCTTTCACTACCGTGGCCCGGGTTTAATACCTGGCTGGGGAACTAAGACCCTGCAAGCTACGCGGCGTGGCCAAAAAACTAAAAAAAATAAAAGAGGGAAAATCCTGGGTAGGACTGGCATAAACTGGTCATCCTAGCATAAATGTTCTTTATTTTTCCAATTAAAAAACATTTAAAATTTGGGGAGGGTGCACTATAAATCAATTGGCCCATTAAAATAATGGACTAGTACCTAAAAATACACTGTTTAAAAGGACAAATAATATGATAGTCTGATGTTTCATATGAAAATCAGAAGACTCAAGTTGACAAGTAAAACAATTAACATCCATTAAACCCCACATCAGTGATTTAATTTCAGCAAAATATCATCTGTTAATTTTTATTTTATTAATGTTATAGTTTTATTTGCATTTAATTTGTAATTTTTTTTTGATTGCATAAAGACATGGAATTTATAGCTAGAATTTTACATTTGTATGTGTTTAAGTAACATTATAATAAAACAAATTTGGGCAAACATTGAAGTTCCAGGAGAATTAATTTTCCTTTAAAAGAGGTCTGTACATTACTTACATTTAAGAA
Organism: Phocoena sinus; assembly: GCF_008692025.1. Classification (NCBI taxonomy): domain Eukaryota; kingdom Metazoa; phylum Chordata; class Mammalia; order Artiodactyla; family Phocoenidae; genus Phocoena; species Phocoena sinus. The sequence goes on along the minus strand of NC_045768.1, from coordinate 9,949,201 downwards.
CATTCCTCACAACAAATCCATGTAGAGTGAGTAATTACCATCCTCACTTTACAGATGAAGAAACTGAGACCACAGTCATGGAGCAAGTCACTAGTGAAGCTGAAACTTGAACCCAGGTTAGCCTAAGTTCAAAGGCTGTGCTACCTCATTTGGAGTAGGGAAAGATCGTATATTGGAGACTCCTGGTTGAACGGTATGAGGGCCTCTGAAAAACAGAAGGCAACCTGGGGCTTCACGGTATTCAAAAGGCAGAAACAGGGCTGTAGAAGAGGTTAAGTGGGCTCAGAAAGCAAGGTGGGACAAAAAGCTTGCCCAAGGGCCTCCTTCTCCCCGAGCAGCCCGCAGACACCTGAAGATTCATTCGTTCATTCCTTCTCTAGGAAGCCCTGTGCTAGGCGCAGGGATGGGTTAAGCAGTAATGCAAAGATGGCTCAGGCGGTAATGTGAGCGATGGGCAGCGGCAGATGAAGCTTCGCTCGCTCACTCACCTGCTGCTCACCTCCTGCTGTGCAGCCTGGTTCCTAACAGGCCGCGGACAGGTACCAGTCTGCAGCCCGGGGGTTGGGGACCCCTGTCTTAAAGGATGTCTGCCACAGAGGATGTCTGCAGATCTCCAATGTCCACCCCTGTCCGTGTTCAGCAAAAGTTATTCCAATTCAGCCTTTACTCAATCCCTCTATTTACTCCATTACCACCACAGTAATGGAGCTATGCTGGGTGCCGTGGGGCACTAATGATCCAGTTCTTGCCCTCAGAGGATTTTTATTAATAATAACAACAATTGCAGCAAACACTTACTTAGATAATGCTTATTTAGGCTAGGCACTGTTCTAAGTGCTTTGCACATATTAACACAACCAATCCTCACAACAGCTCTATGAGAGATGTATTATTACTACCCTCATTTAACTGAGCCGTAGAAAAGTCAAGTAATTCATCTGAGATTTCACACACACTAGTAAGGGCAAGGTCAGAATCAGTACCCAAGAAGTCTGGCTCCAGGGGTCACCATGCTCTTGAACTTTGGCCTTAAGACGGTGGGATTCACTTGAATGACTAGACCAATACTTGATTCCCCTACCCACATCCCAACCATCAGCAGGGTGTTAGGGAAAAAACGGACTTTGAAGTTAGGCATGGGGTCAAGTCCAGGCCTGAGAGCAGTACTTCCCAGCCTCAGTTTTCATGTCTCTAAACTGGTCATAATAAAAACTGGGCTATTTTCAGATTAAATGAAATAACATATACATAGTTGGCCCTTAGTAAATACTAATTCACTTTCCATTGTCAAACCTAGCTCCTTCTTCCTGGTTCAGTGCAGTGTCTATGCAGCCACTTCCTGCCCATTCTCCACTGGGAGAGAGTTGCAAAGAGGAAAGGGAGGGAATGAAGAGAAGGAGCAATGGTTTCACTTCTTTTGCTGGCACTTCACTCTCTGAAACTTTGGATATGTCCCTGGAGACTCCTAAAGGTCTGCTCTGTCCTGCATTTGCAGGAGACATTTTTCTAACTTGGAATTTAGACCAGAAAGGTGAATGGGAGGTTGTTGAACCAAAAAAACATACACAGGGCAAATGGTCAGTAATTTGTACTATTTCATCAGACAACTGAGAAAAAGAAGAAAGAGAAAATGTATTGACATTTGTTCTAAATGCTCACATATAAAGATTTTACTTGACCTTGTGTTTTCAGAAACACTCCAGACATGTTGAATAAACTCCTGGACTTCAGAATAAAAAACGGATTGACTGTGGTGTGTGTGTTTGGGAGTGAGAGTGCAGGGATGGGAGTAATTCAGGAAAAAAAAAAAGTATCAGGTTTAAAGCAGTTGTTTTCCCATTCTCTCTTCCCATTCTCTGGAAGGTAGGGTTCACAGTGAGACACTGTGTAGCCTTAGATGCTTCTCCTAGGAAGGTATGCCCAAACCACCCCCAACCTCATTCTACTGAAAATCACTGATTTTAAAGCTCTTGTTTGAAAAAGGACTTTCAGATCAAAAGATTGCTATGATCATATGTTAATATTCATGTAGTAAAAATTATGTGCTAATGAGAACAATTCTTCTAGTGATTTATTAATAAACAATAGAATTTCAAGCCGAAACTACTGACATTTCATTATATACATCTTTTTTTTTTTTTTTTTTTGCGGTACGCGGGCCTCCTACTGCTGCAGCCCCTCCCGTTGCAGAGCACAGACGCCGGATGCGCAGGCCCAGTGGCCATGCCCAGCCGCTCCGCGACACGTGGGATCCTCCCAGACCGGGGCACGAACCCGTGTCCCCTGAATCGGCAGGTGGACTCTCAACCACTGCGCCACCAGGGAAGTCCCTATATACATCTTTTAAAGTAAAAAGAAAAAACTTCTAATGACACCTTGTAATGGTAAGACTGAAAAGATGGTTTTATGAATTTTATTTGTAGCACTGTAATAGATACCTCTTCAGAAGGCTATATATGTCAATACAAAGCAAGAATCTGAAGATGTTTCTACCCTGATCAATAATCCTATTCACAGGGAATTATCCTAAGGAAGTTGTTCAACAGAAAAAGGGATATAGATAAGGACTATCATTATAGAATCACTTGTTAAAACCAAAACAAGGAAACAATCTTAACATCCTCTGACAGGCATCCATATCACCCCATAGAGTTTTCTGTTGTATTGCTCATCACAGTTGAATGATCTGTTTGACAACTCTCCCCCAACTAGACAGTAAGCTCCATGAAAACAGGGGCTGTCTCTGTCTAGATTTTTTTGAAAAATTCAAGTACTACTTTATTAAATGAGTTATTTTATATAATATGAACATTAATATAATTACAATTGTAAAAATTTTTTTATAACAAGGATGAACTGATTTTCAGATTTCCAAATCAGAGTCAACTGTACATTTACACAGAACTGTCTTTGCGTGAAGTCCAGAAAGGAAAAGCATAAACATGAGGGTTTCTGTAGCCCCTTTGTTTTTGCTGATCGACAGTTTGTTAGAAAAGCAGCTGCAGGTTTTTACCTAAGGTCTGAGACATTACATAATAAATGCAGATTGTAGGAATTAAGAACAGATATCAAAATACTTGTAATATAATGTTAAGTAAAAATAACACAATATGTACACTAGAACTGAAACTGTAATATAAATACATGTGGAAATGATTATACAGAAATGAAAATAATTATACTGGGATGGAGGAATCATTGGAAAACTTTTAAATTACTTTAATATTCTTTAAAGTTGTTGTTTCAGTGCCTCTGAAATGTAAAAAGAAGGAAAATATGTGATGTTATATACACCAAACATGATTTCAGGGTAGGGATGAAATGACAATAATAAAGCTTGAGGAGCCACCCCCTGCTCACTCCCAGGCACACAGATTTCTTTCTTTGGTCAAGGGCAGAAACACCCAAAATACTCATATATCATAGGTAACATAATCCTATTTTTAGTAAAAACCTGAAACAAAGGCAATATGTTTTTAAAAGATGGGGGAAAGTCCTCTAAAGCAATCCCTCTTCTGGACAGTGAATTTGCTGGTTACTAACAGCAGGGGGTGCCAAAGGGATCACTATTGCTCCCAGGAGATGGCCAGGAGTGGGACTGTCACGGCCTCTGTTAGAAGACCTTAAGCTGAGAAAACGCTGCAGGTTTTCCCCTAACAACCAGGACATATGTGTAAGACTCAGGTGCTCTACAGATGTGAATGGACAAAAACTACACTTTTATTTTAACTAACTTCTAACTGATATTTAGCATCTCCTTGAATTATGAATGCAGTCAACAAACCACAGTCATATGAGCAGTACTGGTGACTCTGTCATGAACAGAAACCACAGATACCATCATAGCACATTACAATTGTTGCAGATTTCTCAAATATCATTTACACTTACCACTACTTTGAAACAAGAGACGTCAGAAGTTACTGTTAGACCTGCCTCTGGATCTTGTCATTTAATGTATTAATAAAGTCAGTACATATTACTATATCACAAATTTGTTTAATAATTTGATAACTATTTAAATATAATGGAATTCTTTCGTACTCCTGTGAATTTTACTCTCCGCATTTACAAACACTTTTCTGAGAAGGGCTTCTGTAGGCTTTACCTGACTACCAAAGGCACAGGAAAGATTAAGAACCTCTGCTCAGTCTAATGGAAGGCAACTAAGAAAAATCAAATTTGATTTGAACAAAGTTGGAGAGAAAAAGAAGTATTTTAAGTCACAAAAGAGAAGTGGCTGCAATGCACATTTTCAGTTTGGATTCCTTAATGAGAAAGAGGGAAACCCCAAATTTGTCCTTCATAGGCCCCAAAGTACCCCAGTATTTCCAGAGGTCTGGTTCCTAGACATGACATTCAAGATATCCCTAATAGAATTTGCTACTGCAAAGCAGTCTGCATTTAATCCAGGTGCAGAGGCACAGAATACAATGCAAATGATGTCCCCAACGTCTCTCTGAAAGTAATCATTACATGTTGACTCTCCAGATACCAAATATCATTCATTTGATGAACAAAGCCAAAATCAAATCCAAAGTACTAGAAGGTAGAGGTGAGATACTGAGATAAGTAACAGAGTCAATACTTACATTCGAACAAAGAGCGACTCTTTGGATGTCAGACCAGGAGATGAATACTTTTCAACCAAGGCCAAAGTACTGAAGCCAAACTTATGGATGGGCTCGTTGGAATCCAGTGGGGGGAAATCTGTGTCAACCTCCCCATCATCCTCGGCAATATGCAGGCAGTAGGCACTGACATTGTCACTGTAAGAAAAACCAAAAAGGTAAGTGAACACCAAGGTGAGGGAGGGATGCAGAGACCAGAAGCTATGGTGTAGAGCAAACTGGGACACTACTGTTTTTTACCCCAAAGCCTGGTGATACAGTTAGATCTCCCAAACCTTACTTCATTTGATAAAGAGAAAATACATGGCACCGCAAAGGGGGAGAAAAACAGTGTGAAAGGAGAACATTTATACTGCTCTATTCTTTCAACAAATATTTACTGAGCACCTGTTAATAGTTAAGACCCAGAACTTAACCCCTTTGATCAAAGATGACATTGAGTATCAGCCCTCAAAGGAAGCTTAGAGTATAGCAGAGGGAAAAAGTAAGCACTACATTAGCTATAATATTTATAAATGTAAATAAAATAAATATCATAAAAGAGAGACTAAACTATAAAGGAAGAAAAAATTATTTGGAGGGAATCAGAGGCCTGTGATTTATGTTCAGGATTAAGAAAATATCTATGCTCTAGATCAGAAGAACTCAAGGTAACCAAGACAATCTTTACAGTTCTCCTTTCTCTGAAGAATATCAGGTTCACTTGGCAGGATCTGATTCCAAACACCAAGGACACTTAACAGAGTAAAAGCAAATGATGCAATTCATCCTGACGCAGATACCTAGCCTTCTCAACTACTCCTGGACTTGTCTCACTGCCCCAGAACGTCCAGTCAGTACTCCCAGATTCCAGCTTTGCCCAATTTAGAATTAACACTCCTTCTCCTTTGGGGGACATAAAAAGTCAGTTTGCTGAAAAAGGGTGGGAAACTATACTAACATAAAGAAAATTTAAAACTGAAATCAACTTAAACACTTTAAAATACCCTGCACCAAAGTTGAATTGTGAAACTGCAAATCTGCTAGCATTCAGAAGTATGAACCTAATAGTTCACAAGGAGGTAGGACTCTAAATTCTGTGGCTTAAATTTGGAGTTTTAATTATATGATTGATGGTTAAATTAATTAATTGCAAAGTGTATGCTAATTGTTTAATTGGTTGCTTGATCTATATAGATCATTTTTTGAATTAAATGAGTTGATTTACAAAGTTTATTGATTGGATGTGACAATGAATTATTTCACTGACTACCTGATTTGCAATTTTCCCAATTAATTCACAAATCTTTAGCTGCAACTCTGCTTATTGAGAGAGAGCCTACTTCAGGTGATCTATACTCAGTCTGTCACGACTAAGAGATATTTATTATATAAAATAGGTAATAAGGACAGATTTAAATTAATGGGACCTGTAAATTTACTAAATGGATGGATAACAAGAAAGTAATCTGTCTATGTTTGTCACTATAAATTTCATGTATTTGCAATGCTGTTAAGAAACTTAAAATTCATCTCTGAATGGTATGGGAAACTTACCAATCTTTGCAAAAGGTTACCAACTTCAACACAAAACACTTGTAGAAGGAGAAGAAAGCCCTTTAGATGAGGAAAATATCATGGTGTAGTAGCTAAGGGCTTTCTGTCCAAAGGGACTTGAGTTCAACCTAAGCCCCATTGCTCATGGACTACGTGATTTCAGAGAATACACTTCGTTCCCTTCAGATTCCAATTCTACAGAAAGGGTACAGTCACCTAGAGGGGGTTTTGAAGTTTTGAGGAGATAATATATGTAGTGCCTAGCATATAACAGAGGTAAAAAAATAAATGGTAGTAACTATAAAAAAGTCAGATGGAAAATAACATGTATAGTTAGGTCAACCCTTAAAGACAAATTGTGGATGCATATTAGAGCAACAAAGCAACAATGAAAGTGAGCGACATGTTCTATGTGCAAACATCTGTAACTGGAGTGAACATGTCCACCGTGCTCCAGCCTTGGGGCCACTGAGCCTCCACGATTTTATGAGCAGGGCAGACACTGATGAAGCAAGCAATGGACAGCACAGATTATTTACTGCCGTGTAAATCATCCTGAGGAATGTCTGTGAATCCCTAGCACCACAGAGGTTTCAAGGGCAAATAATAAGTCTATTGATCAAAGCAGAAAGCCAAACAGTGGCATCAGAAGAATCCTGCTTTGATTGTCACAGGACGCCCCCAAATCTCCTCCAAACAAACTCAGCAAATGTCATAGCCTAAGCTCTGAAAGCCAAAAGACTCAATGTGCCAAGTGCTATTATTCCCTCCAGTTCTTAAATATAAAGTGTGATATCATTTATTCATTCAAAAAACATTTGTAAGGTGCTTACACTGTGCTGTGGCCTGTCCTGAGCACTGGGAACACAGCAAGGAAAAGAGTGAATAATCCACTCTATGTTTCTGGGTCCTCAGTAAAGTTTAGCAGTAAACAGTGCTCCACCCCCTATCAACCCTTAATTGAACAACTAAGGGGAAAAAAAATGACTAAAATTCCATATTCTATGCATGGATATTGGTTCCTTTGTGCCTTTACAGGGGAATCATTAATAAAAGAAGCTACTGTGATATTCTGACTTCTAAAACTGCTTCAGGACTTCAAATTAGTACTAGTAAAACAGCCATTAGTATCATTAGCTACATTTATTGAGTACCACATGCCAGACACTGTGCACAGTGGTTTAGACACATAAGCTCACTGCATCTTCCCATCAGCTCTGTGAGTCCTTTCTTATTATTTCTATTTTACAAATTACAAAACTAAGGCTCAGTGAGGTTCATCTTACATGCAAGATTAAACAGCATGTAAATTATAGAGCTGAGATTCAAACCCAGGCAGTCAAGAGCCCTCACTCCTGACTACCATCTACTCCTCTGCCTAAGCCATAGTGTATCAAGATTTCCCAAGGCCCTTGGGAACCTACAATCGTATGGAAATGCTACATATGCTAAAAAGGAGAAGGAAACCACGACATATTATTTATAAAAAATCAGAAGCTTAGAGAGATTTATTTCAATCTCCTCACTTTTACAAATGGGGAATAGACACCTAGAAAAGAGGAATAAGGTGCCCATGATCAACTAGTTAAATGGTGGCAAAGCTGGTTTTCAGAGAACTCAGGTTTCCTTACTTCTCTTCCATTACTCTTTGATCAAATCAGAAATTGGTGGCATTTTGAAATGGGGAGAGACAAAAGGGGCAGCTGTGGTCCCTGACTCAGGAATTTGCCAAATATAGACACCTAGAGCTTCCAAAACAACAAAAACGGAGTGCCTCTTCATGACAGTTTGTTGGAAGGAAGACGGGTTTTGCAGTGAGATCTGGTTTTAATGCCAACACAACCACGAACCAGCTATGTAACCAAATCTATCTGAGCTCCATTTTCTTACCCATGAAAGGCTTTCCTTGACTTCTTTAGGAGAATCGTTTGGATCTCTAGGAGAATCCAAGTGATTCTCCTCTGTGTTCTTACAGAACTTGGCTGATATTTCTGCATATAACTTACCACGCTGCTCTTTTTCTTATTAATGCATCTATGTTCTCCTAAAGAGCAGGGATACTTCTACTATCTCTGCATCCTCACTGAAGAGTAAAATGGCTGGCATTTAAAACAAATATTTGTTGAATGAATGAATATATGAATGTGTAGACTGAATCACTCTACCCATGAAAAAAACATAGAGGGTATTAATGATGTGTGTGTTAACGAGAAGAGGAGAAGTAATAAGCTTTTCTTTTTCTTTTTCTGGCTTGTCAACATTGATACCTGTTAGCCAAATGGGGCTTTCAAGGCAGTGCACATGTATCAGAGATAGCAATTCAAGACAAGGGAAGAAGGCCCAGGAAAAAGTGAAAATTAAAGAGGCATTCTTTCAGTTCACCAATATATGAGTACTGGCATCTCAGTTTTTTATGGAGACAACAATAAGAAATTATTACAACTATATAAAAACGTTCAATTACATACATATAAAAAGACTAGAAGAAAAGGGACCAAAAAGTTCATAAAGATTATATTTACATTAAAGCAATGAGCACTTTTTTCTTTCTAAATTTCTATACTTTCCAGATGTCCCATAATATGTATATATAACTTTCATTTTCCTTTCTTTATAAAATATTTAATTAAATTTTTGATAAGTATAATATTAATACATTCTTATTGTAGACAATTTAGAAATATGGAACAGTACAAAGAAGTCTGGGAAATCTCTCACCCCACTACACAGAGAAAATCATTTGTCCTAGAGACTCTGAGCATGGCCTGTCTGATTGGGAAGTGTGCTCATTTTCTCTACTAGGTTCTGGAATTATGGAAGAAATAACCATAACTACTGCATAAGGGTCTTATAAGGATTAAATGACATAATTAACTGCACAGTGCCTGGCATGAAGAAGGATTCTCATTTTGCCAAAATTTCTTCTACCACTTTTAAGCTTCTGATTACACAGAAGCAGAATTAACTACCTAACAGAAGCATGGTGGATAGCAATGAGACAGAGAAACCTAAAAGTCCTGTTCGTGAGTCACTACCAGAGAGAGAAGAATGATCAAAACAGTAACAAACAAGTACACGACAACTGGATCCACAAGAAGAGGCTTAATTTTAGAGTTGGGTTGGCATGGAAGGAGCAGGCCCTTTTAGGTACCATGGAGCTTGTAAGAGGACTGGAAGTTTAAGAAATGAGTGGATGCAAAATGGAGCCTGCTGCCAAAGAGAGATCCTTTTGGGGGAGATATATAGATCTCCAAAGCTTTAATGAGTACAATTAACTGAATTTCCCTTATTCATATTTCAACAAATAAAGCTAAATTTCTTCATTAGAAAAATTTATTGCATTGAATTGTTGACCAATATTCATTTTATGTTCAAAGGCCAGTATGGCTTTTATGAAGAGACAGAAGCCTATAGCCCATAAATAGATGGTATTTAATTCATATATGAAAATTCAGGAGCATTCCAGGAAGCATCCCAGATTTCTACCAAATGTGATCTGACATGTTCATTCTTATCTTCGGAAAATGCAAAACACACACTAAAGTATGAACACAAGACAGATTAATGCTTATTGTTTTTTTACATAAAAAATAAAAGAATGCATGATTCTGAAATGTCCAGAATGCTCATTACATGAGTTCTGCTGCTTATTTTGGTGACAAGCAATATTAAGAGTGTGTCAGGCATTAGCAAGAGAAAGATCCTGATGGTTGCAGCTCAGAAGTTCATCTCTTTGAAGTCAGAGAAAAGATTTTTAAGACTCCCAAGATCTCCTTTTCTCTAAAACACACCCCCCCATAAATGCAAGTAGAACTGATAAATAACATCATAACGTTTGTCAAGCCACAGCAACCTCAGACAGGAACAGTTAAATCTAAATTTCCTGGTAAAGTTTTAGGGAGAAAATGTCCACTAATTTTTAGGTAGAAGCAAGACCTTTATATTGTTCTGTCTGAGCTCCTTTTAGGACAGTTTCTATTGCTATGTCTTCAAGTTCCCTGACCACAGCATGCTTCCTCCTGCCACAGCATCACTGCCACACAGTTCCATCTGCCAGGAGCCTTCCCTTGCCAAATGCCCCTGGCATCACTTTCTGAGGGAATTCCTCCCTGGTTCCCAGGTGAGGCTCTCACAAATGGCATTCCTTCCCTGCAGAGCACTTAACTCAGCTTCTAAGCAAACATTATTTGGCTTAATTATTTGCCCATTTCCCTCACCAGGTTGTAGAATTCATGAAAGAGAAACTATGTCTTGTTCCCCTCACCACTGTACACCCAGCAAAATGCCTGGTACATAGCAAACACTCAATAAGTATTTACTGAATGCATGAATGAATACAAACGATAAGTGAAATGAGCCAGTTACAAAGTGCTATTACACTTGATAATTTCTTCTTCCCCACCAAACTGTAAATTTTTTGAGAGCAGCAATTGCATTTCTCTTGTTCTCCATTTTATCCTCGATACCCAGGGCCTGGAACTCCATAAATATTTGCTGAATGAAGAAATGATGAGGGACTTAAGTCTTTGAGATTAAGCAGGATATCAAAAGAAGAGTGAGAAAGGCATTTCTAAGGAAACAGCAAAAGCAGACATGGTGCGTGTCAAGAAGCTGCCAGTTAAAGAATGCGATGCGTTAGAATGTACGGGAGCATAGCTGGGGGTCAGATGGGAAGGGCGCCTTAGGCTATATTATTTAGGTAAACGGTTCTCAATGAAGACTCTAAGGAGTATAAATTAGAAGCAGCAACCTAGAAATGGAAGGAGAGTAGACAGTGGCAGGCATGCAGACAGCAAAAAAAAAAAAAAAAGGGGGGGGTGGGGTGGGGGTGGCGGTGTGGGGAGTATAAAGAATTCAAATTGCTAAGTTGTCAGAAAACGTATAATGTAAAGTCAAAAGTTCCTATATACTTTCATAAGCCCACAAGGGCATCACTGTATCATAGCATGGTACCATTAATTGACTCATCAAGAAAGGGCTAATTTATGCTACTATTGCTGAACTAATACAAGTATTCATTGCAGTAGTAGCTGCTGGGGTCACAGTATTTAGCAGCAACAGAAACAAACATTTACTGAGCACGTGCCATGTATTTTCTCATTTTATTTTCATAACCACCTGACGGAAGTTTCTATCCTCATTTTACACATGAGAAAAATGGAATACATGGGCTGAAGTAATTCATCCAAGATCACCCTAATGGTTAGTGCCAGAATGCAAACCTAGACTATGACTTTGAATCCCACACTCTTAACCACTGTGTTACATACTGATTAAGAAGGCAGAGGAAAATGTTAACACGTTAGTGAGCTTCTATGAAATGTTACAAAAATAAAGAAACCTCGATACTGAATGAGATAAACCTCAACTATCTAGGCGGTCCACCAAGTTTCCCAAGGGCTCTATGAGAATGAAGTGAATCCACAGTGAAATCCACTGCATGGCTATATCATGTGTTGGCATACTCTACAGCTGCACTTTCCAAACATGTGGCTACTGAGTCCTTGAAATGTGGCTAGTCTGAATTGAGATGTGCTGTAAATAGCAAATAAACACTGGATTTTAATACGTGACCAAAAAAAAAGAACATTAAAAATCTCATTAATAATTTTTATATCAATTACATGTTGAAGTGATAATATTTAGGATATAATGGGTTAAATAAAATATATTATGAAAATTAATTTCACTTGCTTTTTGGAAATGTTTAAATATGTGATTACTAGAAAACTTAAAATTGTAAATGTGGCTTACATTTGTAGCTTGTATTATACATTTTTTCCAGCTTTATTAAAATATAATTCACATATAGCATTGTATAGGTTTAAGGTGTTGATATGATACACTTATGTATCACCAAATGATTACTACCAAGTAATATTAGCCAATACCTCCATCATGGTGAGAACATTTGGCAACCTAAGCAACTTTTCAAATGTGCTGTACTCTGATCCCAAGAACTTATAACTGAAAGTTTATAACCTCTGACCAACATCTCCCCATTTCCCCCACACCCTAGGCCCTGGTAACCACCATTCTAATCTCTGTTTCTATGTGTCCGCTTTTTTAGATTCCACATATTAATGATATCATACAGTATTTGTCTTTCCCTGTCTAACTTATCTCACTTAGCATCATGTCCTCAAGGTCCATCTATGTTGTTGAAAATAGCAGGATTTCCTTCTTTCTCATGGCTGAGTAATATTCCATTGTGTGTATATATACACCATTATCATCTTTATCCATTCATCCATACATGAACAGTTAGGTTGTTTCCATATCTTGGCTATCGTGAATAATGCTGCAATGAACTTGGGAGTGCAGGTATCTCTTTGTGATCCTGTTTGCATTTCCTATGGATACATACCCAGAAGTGGGATTGCTGGATCATATGGCAGTTCTATTTTTAATTTATTGAGGAACCTCCATACTGTTTTCCATAGTGCCTGTATCAATTTCCATTCCTACCAACAGTGCACACGGGTTCCGTTTTCTCCACGTCCTCGCCAACACTTGTTGTATCTTGTCTTTTTGATGATAGTCATTCTAACAGGTGTGAAATGATTGCACTGCATTTCATTTGGACAGCACTGCTCTATAGCCATAAACTTCCACTCACTGAGCACTGCGATAATCTCCAAAGTATACTACACCAGCTTTGTATAACACAGCAAAATTCTTCAGGTTTTTAGTATCAGTATTTCACCTGTCAGTAGCCTAATGAAGAGCAATAGTAAATAAGAGACCAGTGAAATATGTTGAATGTCTAAGGGACGCCTGAAAAGAAGGCAGCAAGGAATGGCTACTCTAGTGTACAATGGAGTCATAACACATGACTGATATCTTTGCATAAAAATTAGGACTAGTCAGGGCTTCCCTGGTGGCACAGTGGTTAAGAATCCGCCTGCCAAGGCACGGGACAAGGGTTCGAGCCTTGGTCTGGGAAGATCCCACACGCGGCAGAGCAACTAAGGCCGTGCGCCACAACTACTAAGCCCTCGTGCCACAACTACTGAAGCCTGTGCACCTAGAGTCCGTGCTCCACAACAAGAGAAGCCCCCTCAATGAGAAGCCCGCACACCAGAATGAAGAGTAGCCCCCGCTCACTGCAACTAGAGAAAGCCCGCGTGCAGCAACGAAGACCCAATGCAGCCAAAAAAATAAAAATAAATAAAAATTTATTTAAAAAAATTAGGACTAGTCAAAATTATTCTTAAAAATCCCTTAAATTATCTATGAAGTAAAATAAATGTGGTTTTCTGTCAAGAAAAAGTGCATACCTCCCATCTCAAGTTCTTGACAGGGTAAAACCTCACTGAATTTTATTTTTTTCTCTTTTACAAATGGGTGATCCTAAAAAGATAGTGTTTCACTCTTGAATCTGGTGGAGAAATATAAATTAAGGAATGTTTTAAAAAATCTTACAGGTCAGAAATAGATGCACACAAATATAGTCAACTGATCTTTGACAAAGGAGCAAAGACAACTCAATGGAGAAAGGATGGTTTTCTCAACTGGATATTAAGAAGAAAAAAAAAAGAAAAAAACAGAAAGAAATCTAGACACAGACCTTACACGTTTCACAAAAATTAACTCTAAATGGATCAGAAACCTAAATGTAAAGCACAAAACTATGACACTTCTAGAAATTAACATAGGAGAAAAAGTAGGTAACCTTAGGTTTGGTGATGACTTTTTAGCTGTAACACCAAAAGCACAATCTATGTAAAAAAATTGGTAAGCTGGAGTTCATTAACATTGAAAACTTCAGCTCTGCCAAAAACGCTGTTAAGAAAATAAAAACATGAGCAGACACCAAAAACAACGGAAACTACGAACGTGCAGCCTGCGAAAAAGAGACCCCAAACACAGTAAGTTAAGCAAAATAAGAAGATGGAGAAACACACAGCAGGTGAAAAAGCAAGGTAAAAACCCACCAGACCAAACAAATGAAAAGGAAATAGGCAGTCTACCTGAAAAAGAATTCAGAGTAATGATAGTAAAGATGATCCAAAATCTTGGAAACAGAATGGACAAAATACAAGAAACGTTTAACAAGGACCTAGAAGAACTAAAAAGTGAACAAACCATGATGAACAACACAATAAATGAAATTAAACTTTTTCTAGAAGGAATCCATAGCAGAATAACTGAGGCTGAAGAACGGATAAGTGACCTGGAAGATAAAACAGTGGAAATAACTACTGCAGAGCAAAATAAAGAAAAAAGAATGAAAAGATTTGAGGACAGTCTTAGAGACCTCAGGGACAACGTTAAACGCACCAACATTTGAATTATAGGGGTCCCAGAGAAGAAGAGAAAAAGAAAGGGTCTGAGAAAATATTTGAAGAGATTATAGTTGAAAACTTCCCTAACATGGAAAAGGAAAGTCACCCAACTCCAGGAAGGACAGAGAGTGCCATACAGGATAAACCCTAGGAAAAACATACCAAGACACATATTAACCAAACTACTGAAAATTAAACACAAAGAAAAAATAATAAAAGCAGCAAGGGAAAAACAACAAATAACATACAAGGGAATGCCCATAAGGTTAACAGCTGATCTTTCAGCAGAAACTCTGCAAGCCAGAAGGAAGTGGCAGGACACATTTAAAGTGATGAAAGGGAAAAACCTACAACAAAGATTACCCTACCCAGCAAGGATCTCATTCAGATTCAATGAGGAAATTAAAATGTTTACAGACAAGCAAAAGCTAAGAGAATTCAGCACCACCAAAGCAGCTTTACAACAAATGCTAAAGGAACTTTTCTAGGCAGTAAACACAAGAGAAGGAAAAGACCTACAATAACAAACCCAAAACAATTAAGAAAATGGTAATAGGAACATACATATCGATAACTACCTTAAATGTAAATGGATTAAATGCTCCAACCAAAAGACACAGACTGGCTGAATGGGTACAAAAACAAGCCCCATATATATGCTGTCTACAAGAGACCCACTTCAGACCTAGGGTCACATATAGACTGAAAGTGAGGGGATGGAAAAAGATATGCCATGCAAATGGAAATCAAAAAGAAAGCTGGAGTAGCAATTCTCGTGTCAGACAAAATAGATTTTAAAATAAAGACTATTACAAGAGACAAAGAAGGACATTACATAATGATCAAGGGATCAATCCAAGAAGAAGATATAACAACTGTAAATATTTGTGCACCCAACATAGGAGCACCTCAATACATAAGGCAAATGCTAACAGCCATAAAAGGGGAAACTGACAGTAACACAATCATAGGAGGGGACTTTAACACCCCACTTTCACCAATGGACAGATCATCCAAAATGAAAATAAATAAGGAAACACAAGCTTTAAATGATACATTAAACAAGATGGAATTAATTGATATTTATAGGACATCCCATCCAAAAACAACAGAATACACTTTCTTCTCAAGTGCTCATGGAACGTTCTCCAAGATAGATCGTACCTTGGGTCACAAACCAAGCCTTGGTAAATGTAAGAAAACTGAAATCGTATCAAGTATCTTTTCTGACCACAATGCTGTGAGACTAGATATCAATTACAGGAAAAAATCTGTAAAAAATACAAACACATGGAGGCTAAACAATACACTACTTAATAACCAAGAGATCACTGAAGAAATCAAAGAGGAAACCAAAAAATACCTAGAAACAAATGACAATGAAAACACGATGACCCAAAACCTATGGGATGCAGCAAAAGCAGTTCTAAGAGGGAAGTTTATAGCAATACAATCCTACCTAAAGAAATAAGAAACATCTCAAATAAACAACCTAACCTTACACTTAAAGCAATCAGAGAAAGAAGAACAAAAAAACCCCCCCAAAGTTAGCAGAAGCAAAGAAATCATAAAGATCAGATCAGAAATAAATGAAAAAGAAATGAAGGAAACAATAGCAAAGATCAATAAAACTAAAAGCTGGTTCTTTGAGAAGATAAACAAAATTGATAAACTGCTTGATTGACTCATCAAGAGAAAAAGGGAGAACACTCAAATCAATAGAATTAGAAATGAAAATGAATAACTGACACTGCAGAAATACAAAGGATCATGAGAGATTTACCACAAGCAACTCTATGCCAATAAAATGGACAAATTCTTAGAAAAGCACAACCCTCTGAGACTAAACCAGGAAGAAATAGAAAATATAAACAGACCAATCACAAGCACTGAAAATTGAGACTGTGATTAAAAATCTTCCAACAAACAAAAGCCCAGGACCAGATGGATTCACAGGTGAATTCTATCAAACATTTAGAGAAGAGCTAACACCTATCCTTCTCAAACTCTTCCATAATATAGCAGAGGGAGGAACACTCCCAAACTCATTCTATGAGGCCACCTTCACCCTGATACCAAAACGAGACAAAGATGTCACAAAGAAAGAAAACTACAGGCCAATATCACTGATAAACATAGATGCAAAGCTCCTCAACAAAATACTAGCAAACAGAATCCAACATCACATTAAAAGGATCATACACCATGAACAGGTGGGGTTTATCCCAGGAATGCAAGGATTCTTCAATATATGCAAATCAATCAATGTGATACACCATATTAACAAACTGAAGTAGGAAAACCATATGATCATCTCAATAGATGCAGAAAAAGCTTTCGACAAAATTCAACACCCATTTATGATAAAAATCCTGCAGAAAGTAGGCACAGAGGGAACTTACCTCAACATAATAAAGGCCATATATGACAGACACACAGCCAACATCGTTCTCAGTGGTGGAAAACTGAAACCATTTCCACTAAGATCAGGAACAAGACAAGGCTGCACACTCTCACCACTCTTATTCAACATAGTTTTGGAAGTTTTAGCCACAGCAATCAGAGAAGAAAAGGAAATAAAAGGAATCCAAATCAGAAAAGAAGTAAAGCTGTCACTGTTTGCAGATGACATGATACTATACATAGAGAATCCCAAAGATGCTACCAGAAAACTACTAGAGCTAATCAATGAATCTGGTAAAATAGCAGGATACAAAATTAATGCACAGAAATCTCTTGCATTCCTATACATTAAGGATGAAAAATGTGAAAGAGAAATTAAGGAAATGGTCCCATTTACCAATGCAACAAAAAGAATAAAATACCTAGGAATAAACCTACCTAAGGAGACAAAACACCTGTATGCAGAAAACTACAAAACACTGATGAAAGAAATTAAAGATGATACAAACAGATGGAGAGATATACCATGTTCTTGGATTGGAAGAATCAACACTGTGAAAATGACTATACTACCCAAAGCAATCTACAGATTCAACACAATCCCTATCAAACTACCAATGGCATTTTTCACAGAACTAGAAGAAAACATTTCACAATTTGTCTGGAAACACAAAAGACCCCGAATAACCATAGCAATCTTGAGAAAGAAAAACGGAGCTGAAGGAATCAGGCTCCCTGACTTCAGACTATACTACAACACTACAGTAATGAAGACAGTATGGTACTGGTACAAAAACAGAAATAAATCAATGGACAGGATAGAAAGCCCATAGATAAACCCACACACATATGGTCACCTTATTCTTGATAAAGGAGGCAAGACTATACAATGGAGAAAAGACAGCTTCTTCAATAAGTGGTGCTGGGAAAACTGGACAGCTACACGTAAAAGAATGAAATTAGATCACTCCCTAACACCATACACAAAAATAAACTCAAAATGGATTAAAGACCTAAATGTAAGGCCAGACACTATAAAACTCTTAGAGGAGAACATCTAGCACAACACTCTATGACATAAATCATAGCAAGATCCTTTTTGACCCACCTCCTAGAGAAATGGAAATTAAAAACAAAAATAAACAAATGGGACCTAATGAAACTTCAAAGATTTGCACAGCATAGGAAACCATAAACAAGAGAAAAGACAACCCTCAGAATGGGAGAAACTATTTGCAAATGAAGCAACCTACAAAGGATTAATCTCCAACAGTGATAAGCAGCTCATGCAGCTCAATATCAAAAAAACAAACAACCCAATCCAAAAATGGGCAGAAGATCTAAATAGACATTTCTCTAAAGAAGATATACAGATTGCCAACAAACACATGAAAAAATGCTCAACATCACTAATCATTAGAGAAATGTAAATCAAAACTACAATGAGATATCACCTCACACCAGTCAGAATGGCCAGAATGGCCATCATCAAAAAATCTACAAACAGTAAATGCTGCAGCGGGTGTGGAGAAAAGGGAACCCTCTTGCACCGTTGGTGGGCATGTAAATTGATACAGCCACTATGGAGAACAGTATGGAGGTTCCTTAAAAAACTAAAAATAGAACTACCATACGACCCAGCAATCCCACTACTGGGCATATACCCTGAGAAAACCATAATTCAAAAAGAGTCATGTACCACAATGTTCTTTGCAGCACTATTTACAACAGCCAGGACATGGAAGCAACCTAAGTGTCCATCAACAGATGAATGGATAAAGAAGATGTGGCACATATATACAATGGAATATGACTCAGCCATAAAAAGAAATGAAATTGAGTTATTTGTAGTGAGGTGGATGGACCTAGAGTCTGTCATACAGAGTGAAGTAAGTCAGAAAGAGAAAAACAAATACCGTATGCTAACATATATATATGGAATCTAAAAAAAAAAAAAAAAAGGTTCGAAAGAATCTAAGGGCAGGACAGGAATAAAGATGCAGACATAGAAAATGGACCTGAGGACACGCAGAGGGGGAAGGGTAAGCTGGGACAAAGTTAGAGACTGGCATGGACATATATATACTACCAAATGTAAAATAGATAGCTAGTGGGAAGCAGCTGCGTAGCACAGGGTGATCAGCTCGGTGCTTTGTGACCATCTAGAGGGGTGGGATAGGGAGGGTGGAAGGGAGATGCAAGAGGGAGGAGATATGACGATATATGTATATGTATAGCTGATTCACTTTGTTATACAGCAGAAACTAACACACCATTGTAAAGCAATTATACTCCAATAAAGATGTTTAAAAAAAAAAGTAGAAGCAACCAAGCTATCCTTCAGTAGGTGAATGGAAAAACTGTGGTATATCCATAGAATGGAGTATTAGTCACCATATGAAATATGAGCTATCAAGCCAGAAAGACATGAAGGAACCTTAAACACATACTGCTAAGTGAAAGAAGCCAGTCTGAAAAGGCTACATATGGAATGATTCCAAGTAGCCTACATTATGGAAAATGCAAAACTACAGAGACAGTAAAAAGATGAGTGGTTGCCAGAGGTGAGAGGAGTGGGATGAATAAATAGAACACAGGGCATTTTTAGGCTGGTGAAACCATTCTGTATGATACAATAATTAGAATTGTACAATACACAAAGTGTACCTAATGTAAACTGCTGACTTTAATCATAATGTATCAGCATATGTTCAACAACTGTAACAAATGTACCATACTAGTGCAAGATGCCACTAATAGGGAAAAATGAGAGGCAGGAAGGAGATAATGTGGGAACTTTATAATTTCTGGGCAATTTTTCTGTAAATCTAAAACTGCCCTAAAAAATAAAGTCTATTAAAGAGATTTAAAGGTAACCGGCTTAGAACTGTAAAAAAATTCGAAATAGAAAATAAAGAAAGCATAAAAAACAAAGCTTAAAACAAGTAGACTGGGCTTCCCTGGTGGTGCAGTGATTGAGAATCTGCCTGCTAATGCAGGGGACACGGGTTCGAGCCCTGGTCTGGGAAGATCCCACATGCCGCGGAGCGACTGGGCCCGTGAGCCACAACTACTGAGCCTGCGCGGCTGGAGCCTGTGCTCCGCAACAAGAGAGGCCACGATAGTGATAGGCCCACGCACCGCGATGAAGAGTGGCCCCCACTTGCCACAACCAGAGAAAGCCCTTGCACAGAAATGAAGACCCAACACAGCCAAAATAAATTAATTAATAATTAAAAAAAAAAAAAGTAGACTAACATGAAACTAACATGTCAGTAGTTATAATAAATGTTAGTAAGATAAACTTCCCTATGAAAAGACAGTGACTTGACTGGGCCAAAAAGGAAAAACCTCACAAAGGTGTTCAACATAGCTAAAACAAAATGGCAAAGGTAAAAGGTTGAACAAAGATACACTGGAGAAGTACAAAGAAGAACAGTGGAAAAAATAGCTCATTGTTACTGAAATAAAGAAAAAGGCAGGGCACAATACATAAATAAAACAAATCGGACTGTTTTACATTGAAAAAGGTACATAAAGATAAGAAATGCATGAATCTTTCTGTTCACTGATATATATATATATAGAGAGAGAGAGAGAGAGAGAAAGAGAGAGAGAGAGAGAGAGAGAGTGGAAACCACTGAAATCTCAGGAGAAAAATCACATACACACACAGGAAACTTAATTCATTTCTCTGAATCATTCATGGACCAAAAATAGTCAAAAACTGTTAAGAACATAATAGTAATTAAAAATGCTGATTTAATAAGTATATATTGAATTCTGTAACCTATAGAGAATAATTTTTCCAGAATCTGTAGAATATTTATAAAACATTATTATACAGTAGGCCTCCCAAATACAGATAGATCTCTAAGCATAAATTTTATAGGGCACATTTTCTGGTCAACATTCAGTAAACATAAATCTAAGTAACAAAGTCAAAATTTACATATTCAACTACCTAGAGACTGAAATGATTTCATTTAGCTTCTTCCAAATAGATTTTAGTTTCCCCCAAAATCAGTGCACCAAAATAAGCAGGAAATTATCTTAAATACCATACTTCAATCCTGCTCAAGAATTACAAGTGTAAGAGTCAAGGAAGCCAAGAATTCCAGCCAATTCTCCATTCTTTCCCAGAGGCCACAGCCTACTTCCATAGACATTTTTCAAGGCACAGAGACAGGAGAACAACCTTCTCAAATAAATAATTTTCTTGAAAATAAAGGAATGCTCTCTCATTCATCTAGCAATTTGCCCCGCTGTGAATGAAGAGCTCTTCCACAGGGCCAACCCACTGGAAAAGATCAAGTAAGGATCTATTCCAACACTTAAGTACAAACAAGCTAGAAAGAAAATAAATCTGTACTTCACTTCCTGACAGGAAGAGATCCCAGGTATTTACTTTATAGACTGTCTTATATCAAACAGAACTGAGAAATCCACTATCACATAAGAGGTGCAAAAAAATTTCAAAAGACCATGGCTTCTTTGGAGTCAACGTAATTTTGTAATTCAACATATACTTACAGAGCAACTGTTTTAAAATGTCAGCATGCTAGGTACACTCAGGAATATAAATCTTAATAAGATACACTCAACTTCAAAGGTTTACAAACTAGTACAAGAAATAATCTCTATTTGGGGGGTTCAGAATTGGTAATTAAATTGTTTGAATCTTCCTTAGCCTTACTAATTTTTGGTCTGCTTTATCAGTTTCTGATAGCAGGTATTGAAATTTCCTGTTCTGACTGTGGATCAGTCAAGGATGCTCCTTAAAATTACCTTAAAATATTCTGAGACTATGTTGCTAGATGCATACACAGTCAGAATTATTATATTATCTTGGTGGGCTATTCCTTTTTTCATTACGTAGTTTACCAAAATATCCCTATTGATGTTGTTTTTGCCTTAAATTCTACTGTTTGACTCACTGCCACCCGCTTCCCCAACCCCCTTTTGCCAGGTGGAGCTGAAGACTCTGACCCATGGGAAAGGAGACGGCAGAATGTCTGCTTGACAGCTTTTGGACTGAGGAGGAAATAAGATTCTTTTTTTCTTTTTTCTAATTAAAAAAAGATTTAAAAAAAAATTATTTAATTTATTTATCTTTGGCTGTGTTGGGTCTTCCTTGCTGTGCGTGGGCTTTCTCTAGTTGTGGCGAGCGGGGGCTACTCTTCGTTGAGGTGCGCAGGCTTCTCATTACAGTAGCTTCTCTTGTTGCGGAGCACGGGCTTCAGGTGCGCACGGGCTTCAGTATTTGTGGCACACGGGCTCAGTATTTGTGGCTCGTGGGCTCTAGAGTGCAGGCTCAGTAGTTGTGGCACATGGGCTTAGCTGCTCCACAGCATGTGGGATCTTCCCAGACCAGGGCTCGAACCTGTGTCCCCTGCATTGGCAGGTGGATTCTTAACCACTGCGCCACCAGGGAAGCCCCAAGGATCTTTTGTAAAACAAAGTTTTTAATTTTGATGAAGTCCAATTTATCTTTTTTTTTTTCTACTGTGGATCATGCTTTTAGTGTCATGTATAAGAACTCTTCATCTAGCCCTCGATCCCAAAGACGTTTTCCTTTGTTTTCTTCTAAAAGTTCTATGGTTTTACATTTAAGTTGCAATTTCACTTTGAGTTAATTTTATACAAGGCACGTGGTTTAGGTTGTAGTTTATTTTTTTGGCTTATGGATGTCCAACTGCCCAGCATCATTTGTTGCAAAGTGTATCCTTGCACCACTTAATTTGTATGTGCTTTTAATACGGAGACTCATTTTTATCTGCCTTCAATTCCGCAAAATTCTCTGGCATTAGCTCTTCAAATATTGTTTCCCTGCTGTTCCCTCTATTCTTTGCTTCACATATGGGAGGCTCTCTATCTTTCCCCCGTGTCTCTTAACTTACCTTTCCTTCTTTGTATCTTTGTGTTGCATCCTGAGTTGAATTCATTAGTACTATCTTTCAATTCATTTCCTCTTTAACTGGGCCCAGTCTAAAGCTTATCCAACATACTTTTTTTTTTTTTAACTTTCATGACTGCATTTTATATTTCCAGAACTTTTAATTGGTTCTTTTCTAAATCCACCTCTTGATTCTCACCTGCTCAGTTTTGTTTCACAATTTCCTAGAAGTTTACCCATGGGTGTTATTCCTTCAGCATTTTGATGAATTTAAATATATTTATTTGAAATTTATTTTCAGATTGCTTTATTATAATTTTGTTGGGTGTGAATTTTTCTCCAGATTATTGTCTTTCTTTCTTAGTACTAGTTATACTGGTTTGCTTTGGAATTTTAATTTGCTAGCTCTTCTTGAATAGGAATGCTTCCTCTCTTTTTCTCTCTCCCTTTCTTCCTCTCTCACGCCTCCCTGTCTAATGCCACTGTCTTCCATCTTCATCAAAGCAGAGGCCTCCAGTCTAGAGCCAGGTCTTACACTGGCAGCTTAGGGTTCCTATCCTTCGGTGATACTAGGGACACTAGGGATATCATAAACCCAGTCATATTGTGGCCAGGTCCTGGTCACACTTCTATCTTACTCCCCTGCCACCCCAGAAACACAACTTGAAACGAGCCACAGACCCAGGCAGCTTTGTTCAGTTTCTTTTCATAGGCAGGACAATCCCACCCCAGCTCCTAATTTCCAGCAGTGAGACTTCCTCTAGTCCCCATCCAGGCATGAAGTTCCTTTGGTCCCTATACCCTCAAGCAGTGTTTCCCACTTCTTTTGACATCTTGGGATACTCAGAAAATAACAGCATCTGTACGGCACACAGGTAGATGGATGACTCTGTTCCCTACCCAGAAATGATGGCTGGAGGCTCTGACTGCCCTCAGACCACCTAGTTGCCCTAAAGCCTGAGAAAAATCAGTGTTTCACATACTGGTAAACTCATTCACAGCATGTTTCTTTAGAAGTAATGCTCTAAAAGAATCAACTCCCAGCACACTCTGCCTGTTTCTGAACTTGGTTCTGTTCCTAGTCCACAGGATGGTTAACTGGTTATTAAAATACAAGTATAGGGCTTCCCTGGTGGCGCAGTGCTTGAGGGTTCGCCTGCCGATGCAGGGGACACGGGTTCGTGCCCCGGTCCGGGAAGATCCCGCATGCCGTGGAGCGGCTGGGCCCGTGAGCCATGGCCGCTGAGCCTGCGCGTCCGGAGCCTGTGCTCCGCAACGGGAGAGGCCGCGGCGGTGAGAGGCCTGCGTACCGCAAAAAAAAGAATTTTTTTTAATTAAAAAAAATACAAGTATGTCAACAACATACTCATCATTACTATGTATTTGAAGCAGAATACAGAATTTAAAGCATGAACTTAAAGGGTCATCATAACCACAAGTCCGTGCTTTTCCCTCTGTTTAGAGCACCCTCCTCTCAACTTCTCTGCATCACCTTTTCCTACTCCTTCAGGTTTCAGTTTAGATGTCACTTAAGCAAGGCTGCTTTTCATGACTCCAGTCTCACCACCAAGTATGGGGTCAGAGCTTCTCAGGATTTTGCGTGCTACTGTACTGGATTATTATAGTATTGTATTATCATTGCCTAGTGTATTGTGTTATTATTGCCTATTATTATTACCTTTGACAATAACCTCCTTGATGGCATAAACTGCCGTTTTCACTCCCGTATTTCCAGATCTAGCACAGTGCCTGTACTAAGCATGAACTCAATAAATATTTTAATATCACCTATAACAGGGTTCCATGGTAAGGACTATAATGTAATAGTGAAGAGTGGGGCTCTTGAGTCAGAAATTCCTGGGTTTAACAAATAACAAATGTTGACGAGGATGTGGAGAAAAGGGAACCCTCCTACACTGTTGGTGGGAATGTAACTTGGTGCAGCCACTGTGGAAAACAGTATGGAGGTTTCTCAAAAACCTAAAAATAGAACTACCATATGATCCAGCAATTCCACTCCTCGGTATATATCCGAAAAATAACAAAACACTAATTCGAAAAGATACATGTGCTCCAGTGTTCAAAGCAGCACAATTTACACCTGCCAAGACATGGAAACAACTTAAGTGTCCATCAACAGATGAATGAATAAAGAAGATGTGGTGTATATATGCACAATGGAATACTACTCAGCCGTAAAAAAGAGTAAAATTGTGCCACTGGCAGCAACATGGATGGATTTGGAGGGCATTATGCTGAGTGAAATAAGTCAGAGAAAGGCAAATACTATATGCTATCACTTATACGTGGAATCTAAAAAGTACAACAAACTAGTGAATAAAGCAAAAAAGAAGCAAACTTACAGATACAGAGAACAAATGTTATCAGTGGGGAGAGGGAAGGAGGGGCAATATAGGGGACGGGAGAAAAAAGGGATATGGAATTATATGAAATCACGTGTGTGAAACTTCTGGAAACTGTAAAGCACTACAGAAGTTAAATAATCGTTCATTCAATTAAAAAGAAAATCCTGGGTTTAAATACCAGTTCTACCACTTACTGTGAAATTTAGAAAAGTTACTTAGCCTCTCTACACTTTAGTTTCCTCATCTGTAAAATGTATGTCACAGTTCAACTCCTATTACTTGCTGTGTAACCCTGGGCAAGTTCCTTTGCCTCTCTTGGTTTTGGTTCCTGCATCAAGCAGTGTTCTAAGGATTAACTCAGACAACATACATCAAGTAACTAGCACTTGCTTGCTTCCACTTCACGCTGAAAAGGGACAACACCATAGCTCAGCCTTGAGCACAGCTGCAGACTCAACCCTTTTCTGAGCCTACATGGTATCCTGGTTGAAAAGGCTTTCTATTGCCATAGGAGCAATAAGGATTATCTTCATATCCACAAGTTTTTCAGGCAAAGTGGAGGGCAATGTCAATGAGAACCTGAAAGAATAATTTTAAGTACAAATTTAATGTACCTAAAGGAAACACACACACACACATCTAACAGACTGGACCATTCTAACTCAAAATGTGAGAAGAGAAAGCCTCCATGAGAATCCATTTCCAAAATGAAGGCATCCACTACATTTAGCTGTATCCCAAACCCTACTGCTGGGAAGGGCACATAAAACTAGGAGAGGATGCCTGTCAGGTAAGAAATTCAAGTATGGGAGAACTAATGCAGCAAACCACTTTAAAGTTCAAGTTATGATGTACAGATATAGAGACTCTACTTTCAAGCACTACATTTTTAATATAATAGTTTAATGAGGAATAGAGTCTAGTAATTGAGAGAAAAATTGGTCACTGACTGATAACAAAGAAAACTGTAATTCAGACCAAAAGGAAATAAAGTAATAATCTTGGCATCAAGGAGACTGGAAAACAAATTCTGACTCTGTCATCTCCCACTGGTGTAAACTTCAGCAAATAACAACTCTCTGATCCTGAGCTTCCTCCTCTGCAAAATGAGGACCATGATGCTCACCTCACAGGAAGCGGGAGAATTAAATGAGAAATCAGCTATGAAGTGCCCAGCACCATGCCCAACTCATGACTGGTGCTCAACAAACACTGGTTCCCTCCACTACTGCCCATGCTCCTTTTATCATCAAGCATCATAAAAGGGTTTGGATCCTGCTAAAATGCATTTCCTCATGTCTGGATTCACAAATTTATCAGTCTGTTTGCAAGCAAGCTCTCTGAGATAAGCCTGAGTTACACAGGCCCAAGATCTGGTGAGCAACCTGACCTGGATCAGTGTGGACGTCTGGCTCCCAGGCCAAAGCCTAGAAAGACTGACCGGGCCCAGAATGCAGCATGGGTGGCCAGGAGACAGCCAGAGACTAGAGCAGCCAAAAAGAGGGAGGATTACTTGAGCTTCGGCTCCCGTCCTTCGCTTGTGTACTGCCAACAGATGAGCCCGATCAGATCCTGTACCCTGGCGCTGGCCATTGTCACCACGGTCATTGGCAGCAGTCTGTCCTGGCTTGAGTGCAGGGGGAGGTAGACATCGATCTTCTTGGTTGCTGTTGTGCCTACATGACCCTGTGGACAGAGCACATGCATGAGGGTAAAGCACACAGTTCCGGTCATGCAGATCCTACTGAGCTACAACGACTGCCCTCCAGGGCCTGTGTTCTCATCCTTTTCGCACAGGGCCTGTGTTCTCATCCCTTTTGCACATACCAGCGTATGAGCCTGGGGTGGTCCCAAAGTGGAAACACTGTCTAGTTTCAAGGGGTTTTTTTCTTCTTCTTTAATTTTAATTTTCTAATGTTCTAATGGATCCAGCTCTGCCGGCAGTAAGGTAAATGAGCACTACGACTAAAATAAACAAATCAGAGTGGTGAGCAGACCTAACGTTTGGTGTCAGGAGATTTGCTTTGTTACTTATTCAGTGTGACCTTGGAAAAGTCATCATCAGACCTTGGCATAAACTGCCCTCCCTGAAAACTGCCATATCACTCCTTGAGACCTTGGGATAAGCTGCCATATTCTCCGAGGAAGCATTTAGCAGTACTGGAACCGGGGGCTTGCCTTCTCAGAGACGATGGGGGGCTAATTCCATTATGCAGTACATCTGTTACTTCACTCATCTGAACTGAAGTTCAAGGGTCTCTGGTCTTATTACTGCCCTAATCACCATACTCACACTGATCTACATGTCCCTAATACCTCCCACACACCTCTTTCTCCTCCCTCCCAAACCCTCCACTCCCCTCTGGAACTCCTGCACTAATCAGCAAACGTCCATACATCATTACTTTTTTTTTTTTTGCCGTACGCGGGACTCTCACTGTTGTGGCCTCCCCCGTTGCGGAGCACAGGCTCTGGACGCGCAGGCTCAGCGGCCATGGCTCACAGGCCCAGCCGCTCCACGGCATGTGGGATCTTCCCGGACCGGGGCATGAACCCGTGTCCCCTGCATCGGCAGACAGACTCTCAACCACTGCGCCACCAGGGAAGCCCCCATCATTACTTCTTTTTAAAAAACATTCCCTCCACCTTTTTGCCTTAATTGAAACCTGCTGATCATAAGGATACTACTTCCTCTGCTGTCCAGAAAACTGTTTTGCTTTGTTCTTTTTAACCCACAAATCCTTAAGGCCAGGAGGTGGAGTAGGTATTCTTGTTCCTGCTACTTCCAAACTATTAATTCTCCTTTCTTACAAAAACCCCTGTTCCTTTGAGACCCAAGCCATCCAACTACACCATCCTCTCCCTCTCCTTTTCTGTTACCCACCACCCTTTCTTTGGTCATTCTCCTCCCTCACTGAAGGCCTGAGCTCTTGGCTCATAGTCTTTCCCACCCCAATTCCTGCCACCATTCCTGGCAATTTCATCTAAAAGAACAATCTGTCCAATACGCAAGTGTCTCAATCCCTAGACCACATCATCCCCAGTGCCTTTTCCTCCACCACCTCAAATCACTTATTGTGGTGGGTACACCAGAGATCTAACTAACTCCAAAATCTCAAGTTAGAACATCCACTCACTGAATACACTTTTTTTTATAATTTTACTTTTGTTTATTTATTTTTAAATTTTGGCTGCACCATGCGGCTTGCAGGATCTCAGTTCCTGGACCAGGGATTGAACCCGGGCCATGGCAGTCAAAGTGCTGAATCCTAACCACTAGACCACAGGGTTAAAATCTGAATGCACTTCAATATACCTCTACTTCATCTGTTCAAGAAGTCCCTCAAATTCTCCAACCTATTATCTGTTGAACCACCACCTTTTAATTATCTTTCAGTCACCCTTACTTCCCAATGCCACCCTCCAGATTACATGAGCCATTATAATCGTTCCTTTGCAAATACAGTTTTAATACTCTCTTCCTCCACTGGACACAATTCACAGAACCCCAATCTTGTATGAACCCAACCCTCTGCATTACCCAGCTAAACATCACTGGAGAAAAATCATATAACTGTACAGATTGATTTTACTTTAAATTCATGATGATAAACCTCAAACAGAGGTTAAATTCATGATGATAAACCTCAACACTGTATAGCAAGCCTATTGTATCTCCTGATCCAACCTGCACCCCACCTGAGACCACTAGCGCATACTTTTGCTTCTCTCCTCAAACTTCCCATGAACCTCACCTCTTGACCTTCAGCTCCTGTCCTTCCCTCATGTATTGCCAACAGATGAAAAATACTGTGGACCCTTGAACAACACAGGTTTGAATTGCGAGGGTCCACTTCCACGTGAATTTTTTTCACTTGATATGGGCTACAGTACTATAGGATCCACAGTTTGTTGAATCTGTGGCTACCAAACTGCAGCATCAAATTTGATCATGTTACACTCCTGTTGAAATTCCTTCAGTGAGTGGCTCCTATGATACTTTGAATAAAATCCAAATTCCATGCAGTGTGCAACAAAGCGCTGCGTGACCTGACCCCTGCCTAGCCCTCCAACCTCATCTACTGCCACTCTCCCCCCACCTCCGCGCTTCAGCTACACCAGCCTTCTAGAAGTGCCCTGAATGTGTGTACCTTGCCTGCTTCTTCCCCTTTTAAGGCCATAGCAAGTGCTACTGCTAGATTCACGTATCTAGAAGGCTCTTTCTCATGATTTTTGCATCCTCTATTATGTGGCCTCGGGCAGATTACTTAACTCTCTGTTCTTCCATGTCCTCATACATAAAATGATAATAATAGGACGTGCTATCTATCAGAGGACTGGCTCTTGTGAGGGTTATTATTATTGTTATTCAAGGCTGAGCTCATAAGACCCCTCCTCAGAGAAACCTCCACTGATAATCCTATAGAAAGAAGACCCTTCCACAGTTATCCTCTCACACATATCCTGTTCATTTCCTTCATAGCACTTAACAATTTGATATTATATATTTATTTATGTACATCTTCAGTGTATGCCTTCCCCACTAGCCTTTGAGCTTCCATGAGGGGAATCATAATAACATCTGCTTTGTTTACTGCTCTATACACAATGGCTAGCACTGTGCCTTGCGCACAGAAGACTCTCCAAAAAAAATCTGTTGAACTACAGAATGAGTGCATGAATGAGTCATATGCCTACTGGGACACATGGTAGGAACTCAATAAATGTTAGTTTCTTCCATCCATCTCACTTGCCCTTTTCTATGGGTCTGTTTCCTGATAGCAGATGGAGATGGAGGGACTTGAGCAATCAAGTGGTTCCGTAACACTCTATACAGAATTCTATCAATCTAATAAGGTGGGAAAAAATATCAGAACTAGGGTAAGGAAATACATAAAATCAGTTTAAAAAACATTTTTAGAGAGATTCCACTTCTCAAATAACCCAGCATCTAATATTAGATCCACTGGTTTTTTTTTTTTTTTTTACTGAGTCTCCTATGTTATAAAGCAAATAATAAAAAAGTAATTCTCCTACATAATGCTCTCTCCCTATCCCTCTCACGCATCCACATGCGTGCGCGTGTGCGCGCGCGCACACACACACACGAGCGCACGCGCGTGTATTTTTCAGCTTGGAAGTAGTAACTCCAAGGACTAGAAAAGATGTCTCTAAACAGCAAGTGTTTTGATCCTGTCAGGCAGTCAAAAGGTTAAAATTAAAACAGTGGCAATCTTTCTGGAGTGGGTTTATAGCCCTCTTACCACTCTCTTCTCAACCTCATTTTCAGAACCCCTAATTGCTGTCACTGCTCTCTCTTCTTATTTCTGTTTATTCCTCCTCCTTCTTCTGAAGAACTGGAGCTGAGGGGCTATAGGAATCACAATATCTAAAGATACAAAGATTCAATGAAATGATAAATGTGAATGTACTTTGCAAACTATAAAGTGCTTTAGAAATGCAGCACAGTACACTAGAAAGGACGTAAGTTTTATAATCAGACCCATTTCTATTACTCAAGTCTATTACAAGGTCACATGAGGCCAAAGATGGATGCTATAGGAGCCCTAATAATAATACCTATTATTATAACAAAAGCTAGCATGTATTTAGAGCTAAATAAACTCTGCTAAACGTTTGCTAAGTTATCTCATTTAATTTTCACAATCACTATAAGAGGGAGGGTTCTATCATTACCCTCATAATATAAATGATAAAACTAAAGCTTATAAGACTACAGTCATCTGCTCAAGATCTCATAACCAAAGTGAAGAGCCGGGACTCAAAGCCACGTCTGTCTGACTCAAAGGCCTCTACTTTAAACATCAACACCTTCTTTCACTAAAGTTATCCTAAATATAATCAATTCCCACTCTCCAAGGCTTGAAAATCATCTCCCCCTCCTTCTCACAAACATGCCAACAGCACTGCCTAAAGCAGTCTCCTACAGAAGGAGCACTCTGAGGGGCTGCCCAAGGAGAACCGGTAAGGATTGAGACTCCAGAGATCATTGCCACTGTCAGCTGACTGCAGGCAAGTCACCACTGTTTAGGAAATGAAAGCAGATAGTTATATGGTACTCCTACGCATCCCTTTACCCTCTTCATTTCATAGTGAAATAGCAAGTGTGGGGAAAACTATGAGAATAAATATGGCAGATACTTATTAAATGAATGAAGCATTTTATTTTTTTAATCTTCTAATTCCATCTTGAGGCACTGATGACAGGGGAAAAGTGCCTTGCACAAACCTTGAAATTATATATTTTTTAATATGGAGCCTCTTCTGAAAAAACTCAAAAGGTGGTGGCAGTTAGCTCTATCTAATAGTCCCTGTGTTGCAATATTTAGAGAGAATCATCTAAAACATAAAACAATCCATCAATATAATAGAAAGTAATTAACTTATTAAAAAAAAAAGTGACCAAAGAATTAAAAGTATTCATCACACATCAAGGCAAGCAATATTCCAAAGAGTAACCTCTAACTATTAAAAAGCAACCAGCAATAAACAAAGATCATATACAGATTCACTGCATGGCAATTTATGTGTTCCACAGAATTGGGGAAATGGAGGCATAATTAGAGCACAAGGAAAGGGTCACCACAGAGACAGGGAAAACTGGTTTAGCTCCATCTTTCCCAATCACTCATGCATTCAACAAACACCCACTGAAACACCATATTGGGCTCTGAAGACAAAATTAAGTAAGACAAAATGCAGACCTTCATCAAATTCATGGTCTGTTGAAGGTCTATACTGTACATTGTGATCAAAGCTTTAAGAGGGAAAGTACAGGCTATCGTGAGAGCTCAGAAACAACCCAGACTAAAGGGGGTTGGAAAAGGCCTCCCAGATAAAAAAATTAAAAACTTACCCTTCCATCCAATAGAACCACTAACCCAAGCAAAAGACACTTACTGTATTTAAACACCTTCTATACCAATATACAAAAAAGTGAATATGAGTTCTCCCTGAGACAAAGGATTATGAGCGTTTAGTTTTAATTTTCTGCTTTATATTTTTCTGCATTTTCTATACCATGTTATTACTTTTATAATTAGAAACAAAATAGTAAATATTATAATTAAATGACAAAAAAGGAGATAAAAAGAACTACTGGGCTTCCCTGGTGGCGCAGTGGTTGAGAGTCCGTCTGCCGATGCAGGGGACGTGGGTTCGTGCCCCGGTCAGGGAAGATCCCACATGCCGCAGAGCGGCTGGGCCTGTGAGCCATGGCCGCTGAGCCTGCACGTCCGGAGCCTGTGCTCCGCAACGGGAGAGGCCACAACAGTGAGAGGCCCGCGTACCGCAAAAAAAAAACAAAAAACAAAAAAGAAGAACTACTACACAGAGCTTAAGAGTTTTAGGTAAGAGAAAGAGACGATCAACTTTGAAAATGTAGCCTATGTTAAGGCATCCAGCGGAATTTACTAAGGACACATTATGTGCCAGTTGCTGTGACAGGCTGTTGGAAAAAATAAGTTGAAAATCTAACTCAGACACCTTTCAATGGCAAGTTAAGTAATTTTTACCAAAGAAAAGTGAAAAGTAATAAACCCATATTGAGCTAATTTGGAGTTGAACAACTCTTTCCAGAGCAGCCCCTAAATCAGGAAATGGCCCTATTTCAGGTTTTAGAACAAAAAGAAAAGTATTCCTGAAGCAAAACTATTCCTCAACACAACTGCAACTGATGAAGACCAACTAGACTCCAGAGTTCATATCACACGGCCTGTCCATGACTTGATGGCCTAGCAAATGCAGCCCAAATCTCAAACTCAACATGTCCAAGACCTGTTTCCTCCTTCAGCTTGTCTCTCATTCTATATTTGATCTCAGTTAAGGCTTTCACCACCTACTCTGTCACTCAAGCTAAGAACCTTAACTCTTTTTTCTGTCTCATCTTTCAAATGTCTCTGAAAATCTCTCAAATCTTCCTCCTCAATGCCACTGCCCTAGTTCAAGCTTCATCATCTCTCAGCAAGACTGCTGCAGCAATCTCCCAACTATCTCCCTGTCTCTAAAATCTCTCCTCTCTCCAAACCTTAATTTCCTTACTGCTATCAAAGCGATTTTTCTCTAATCACTGAACATGCTTATCACTCAGAATACATGATGGCTCTCCCCAGTGTTAGCATTCCAGCTCTTTAGCATGGCAATTAATACCCTTTGCAATCTGGTCCCAATGTATCATTAATGAAGTATATTGAAGAGAGGTTAAGAGCATAGATTTGGGGTCAGCCAGATCCAGGTTTGAATCCAGACTCTGCCACTTCCTTAGCTGCTAGACCTGAGACATTGGGCAGGTAACTGTACTTCTCAGAACCTCCATTCCCTTACTTAGAAAAGCAAATAGAATGTATATAAAATGCCTGACACACAGCCGCTAATCAAGAAGTGTACCTCTTCTTCTGTCCTTCAATTCAAATGCCTCTTTTTCCTAGAAGGTGGAAGTCGAAATTAATTTCCTCTTCTCTGCCCCCTAACAATCTGACTTGCATAGCCTTATGGCTTCATTTTTCTCTACCTACCATTACAACCTCCTTCCCCACCCTCTCATGTAACTGTAAAGGGAAAAACTGTACCTCACCCATTTTGTATTCTCCAAGGGCAAAGAATATAGCAGGGGTGTGGTATTAGCTTACTGAATTGAAAGAAGTCCTCAGACCGTCTCTCAAAATGGACCCACCACACCTAGCACTTCTCTCGTATCCCAGGTAAACTGGTTATACCTCTTCTACTTCCCAGGCCATTCTTCAGGAGCCCTCTTTCTCCTCTAAAATATCCCCAGCACCTAACATAGGGATGATATATAGTAGTTACTTACACGTATCGATGGAGTGAATGATTAATATTCTTTTAACACATGATTTTTAAACATTTGCATTATATTATAGCATACAGAGGTACTATCAACCTGTTCCCCTATTATTAAATGGACGTTGTTTCTAATATTTCACTATTGTGAATTATATTCTCAGAAACATTCTCTTCTATAAATGTTTGTACACATATTCTAAGGAGTAGATTACTAGGCCAAAGAGTATCAATGCTTTGTGGCTTGTGATATATACTGCAAAAGCTCACTTTTTTAAAAAGTGTCTCTAAGCCAATCATGAAATATCAGTACTATGAACTATAGGTCACCCAATTAATAATTAGTTCATAAAATGTAAAGATAATAAATTTTAAATAACTTCTATATATGGAATATGAATGGGTACAGAAATGAAATACATAGAATTTCAACATGATGAATTAAAACATTACATCTGTGCCAGATTTTTTTCCCATCTGATCCCATTAATTAAAATAATATACATTTTGCTGCCTATCATAAAGTTGATTTCAAAATTATGTACCTGCCAGTTTCCAAAATGAGGGAAGCAGGAAGAACAATAGATAGCATTCAGTTCCAAATCATCCTGAATTAAGAAACATTCATATCAAGTGAGTTAGCTGAATTAAGTCTTAAGGACAGAAGGTTCAGTTAACAGCACTACTTAACATCAAGGTTTGTCAGTAATAAATAGAATATCAGATCTCAAAACTGTTGCTAAGTGTTCAGTTTCTCTGTCAAGGGAAAGGAACAGAGTAAGGATAGACAGCTTGGCTTCTGCAGTTAAAGAGACAAAAAGCAGGCAACATTATTCCATTAGTCACAAGCAGATCATTATATGTAATTTTAAGGTAGAAATAAATATATCAGTGTATCCCGACAATATAATGATGCAAATTGATAAAAGGGTTATTTGAAGCCTTCAAAACTTAAAACTCTCTTAAATAATGGCTGCAGTTCCATTCCACCAGTACCTTCTTCCCTCAACAAGGACCAAAGAATGTTATAGTCTACAAATAGCCTAGTCTTTAATAACATGATACCCAGACTTGGTACAGGGGTCTCAGATTACCAACTACTCTGATGATGATTTAGGGACTTCATTTAATCAGAGTAAGGATTTTAAACAAAATCAAGCCTAATTCTGGTCTAAGCCAGGTTTAATTGACCATGGCTACATGAAGAGGAAACAAAAACCCCAAACCCCATACTGAAGCATTCTGCTCTCAGTAAGTGCTGTCTTTATGAGCTCAGGCAAAGAACTCGCTTTTGTACATTCAAAATGGTGGCACAGAACTTATGAATAGATTTTGCATAAAATTCTATGACAAATCCATTCAGAACTAGGGGCCTGGCTTTGTAGTGCTATCTTAACCCTCAATAAATCAGGAATGCTTAAAGCCTATTAAATTATCATTTCCCTGATCTGGCACCTATAGTCAAGTTAATTTGTCAAAAACATTCCTACAGTTTGTCACTGGACACTGTATTTTCTGACAAGTTAAGTTTAAGATAAAATTGACAAAATCTCATTAATTTTCTCTGAATCACCAACCTTGGTTCCGTTAAGCTTTTATTATTAAGAACGTCAACTGTCACTCTTTCTTTAACAAGGTCAAGTTCTGGTCTGGGTACCTCCAGGATCCTTATTCTATTAATAGGGACAAGCGAAGCATTGCAGTGTGGTGGTTAAAAGCATAAGTTGTAGAGTCAGAAAGACCTGGGTTCAGTTCTCAGCAATGCCACCTACTGTGTGTCCTTGGACAATTTTATTTAACCTTTCTGGGTCACTATTTCCACACAGAAATAGTGTATTATAAAAGTACCTCTTCATGGATTTGTTGAAAGGATTCAATGAGACTACGCATGTAAAGCACTTATCACTGTGTCTAGTCCACAGTAAATACTCAGGAAATGTTGGCTGTTCATTAAGTTGCCTTTTTTCCCCTCTACTTTTACATTCATAGACTTAAAAACAAACAAACCAAAAAAAACAAACAAAAAAACTTTATTACCATTCATACTTTTAAAACAGCAGGGAATTTTCAAAACAGTTTCAGCAAATGGTTGTCCTACGACGTCTCCTGAACACCTTCCACTGATGAGGTCCCTGCCACCCTCTGAAGTGGACCCTTGGCTTCAGTCTGCAGGCAAACAGTTTTGACGGCTAGAACTTTTTTTTGTTGTTCAGGGACACTTTCTCTGCAGATTTTCCTCACTGATCTTAGTTCTAGCCCTCAGAAACCTGGAACAAACTTACCTCCACTTCCACAGACACCCCTTCACATACATGAGGACCTCAAACAAAGTAGCTCAGTTCCTAAACACTGCAGTATGAGCCACGCTTGTAACCCTTCTCAGCGTACAGCACAGTATAGAAAGTGTCATTTCCCTCGCCTTTTCCCAGGCTGATGATTTTCTTGAATTTTCTTTCTGTAACATCTGTGACAAATATAAATTTATAGTCCCGCACCTGAAACAAGAAAGGGGGCTGGTGCTCTCAAGGAGCCTCCCCATTTAAAATAAACCCTCCATAGTTTGATGTCCTGTCTTTTCTCACTTTAAGAAGAAATGCCTAGAGCTACTGGTTTACGCAATCTGTTATCAAGTGAAATTTGAGTAATAGCCTTGAATAATTCTTTTTTTCAAGACATCGACTGAAAGACCAGCAATCATTCATGTTTAAATACAGGTAAGAAATTTTACAAAATGGGGGGGTGGGGGCGAAGGAGGGAGGATGAAGGGAAAAAAAGAAAGCCTACCCATACTGCACCTGGAATAAAAACCGTTTTCTCGAAGTCTTAAATTCAGAAAGCAGTCCTTGAAAATGTCAGTTTTTACCATGACATTTTATGATTATGTTTGCTTAGGACCTCTCTGCAGAGTCTACAGAACTGGTCTGGACCCAGCCCTTGAGCTGTGTAACTTTGGGCAAGCCCATAACCTCTCTGAGAGTCAATTACCTCAGTCATGAAACACGGATGAGACTACCTCAATAGACTCACTGGACATACGAAGCAAAAATAAAGCATGTTAAAATGCTCTGTGAACTGCAAATTGTCATACAATGTCAATTATTTCTTATTACTGTTACTTATGCTGTTGCTCAGACCAGGCAGA
This sequence comes from Phocoena sinus, assembly GCF_008692025.1. Classification (NCBI taxonomy): domain Eukaryota; kingdom Metazoa; phylum Chordata; class Mammalia; order Artiodactyla; family Phocoenidae; genus Phocoena; species Phocoena sinus. The sequence continues at coordinate 9,912,119 of NC_045768.1, read as the reverse complement.
TCTTCAACAAAAAGTCCCTTCAAACAAGGTTGAGAAGAAGAGGCAATAGGAAAAGATCTCTATTTCTTCAGAGAGAAGAGCCATAGCATTCTCTTCTCATTCAGCCTCAGGATGGTTATAGCCTGTACCAGGGGGTGCTCTCACACAAGCACAATCCAGTCATCTGAAAGCATAATGGGATGTAAAGTGTCCATTTTGAATTTTCATGGCCATTGTGGGATTCTTTAGATCATTAATGTTACACAGCACTTTGCATTTAATTATACAAACAATGGGTTCTATAATGATGAGAATATCAGGGAAAGGTAATTTGCATGAACTAAGCCCCATCACCTAGGGTAAGTTTAGGGACCTCTTCGTTATTAAATCATTTATATAATAAAGGCAATATGCTTTAAAAGTAAAAATAGGTTTTCTAAAACCATAAAGAAGAGTAACATGTTTTAAACTCTATCAATGATCATAATACAATGAGTCTTTTTAAGATTTAATATCAACTTTTAAAATTAAAACTCAATGGGGAATGTATACTTGGCTCCATTACTAGATGATGTATCTTTAGAAAAGGTTACAGTATAGCCATTATCATCCTCCTAAATTATATGGAAAATCTGGTACAACCCTCCAAGTACCCCAAGGACAATTTAATTCCAGAGATAGTGAAGTATTTGGAGAAAATAAAATTGTATAAATATTGAAGGAAATAATTCAGGTGCATCGATCATATTCATTTCTTGCAGGGTTTCAGTTGGTTAAATGTTTCAAAAGTTTTAAATGTCAATATACAATTTAAAAGTTATATTGTGTCCTTGATTTTGAATAGTTTTTTAAAACCCACAAATTTATATACTGTAGTAGGTTCATGACTGTTTTAGCACTTTAGATTCAATTTAGACTCAATGTTTCTTAATGATATAATTCAAAAATTTCAGTGAATCATAATTCAGTAACTCATAAAAACCTCTTAAAATTAATCTTTCACGCATATCTAGCTTATCCAAAGTTAGAATTTAATTAGATGGTCTTGGCACAAATGGGCTTACTACTTTATTTGCTCAATCAGTGTATGTCTCTTCAGTAATTATAATGAATTCAAGTCCCTGATGCACCTCCTAGCAAACAATGTAAAAGCATCAGACAAAATGGAAATAAATAGCTTTATATTTCTCCAATTACAACATTCACTTTCATCCTCAAAGTGCACATGTGAAATAAGTGGGATAGGTGTTATTCTCAATAGGAAAAGGCCACACAAAGGACCTACACCCCTGGTGACAAAGAAAGATGCTTGTCTGCAGCAGAAAATACATGTTTTTTACATTATGAAAATGATACAACTGCAAAGAGCCAACTGAGAAAGTCTGCATTAAACAGTTTGAAAGTACATACTGAAACATAAATAGGAGGAAAAGAACTATATTATTATTTATTGAGAACAACACTTCCTGTTGGGAAGACTCACTTGTAACTATATATAAAATTTACAATTGAGAAGAATCCAAAAAGTCTGACTCTCAGGCCTTTATCCCACGTCTCCCAGATACAATAAAAGGAATACTTCTTTACTGTTGGGTACACAGAAGGGGCTCAATAAATCCTCACTCACCATGTTTCAGAGGTTAAAAACACAAGGGAACACCAGCTCCCTTAAGAGTAGGCAGAATCCTCCGCTTCTGTTCTCAAAAAGCAGTGGTCAAGGGGCTTCCCTGGTGGCGCAGTGGTTGAGAGTCCGCCTGCCGATGCAGGGGACGCGGGTTCGTGCCCCGGTCCGGGAGGATCCCACGTGCCGCGGAGCGGCTGGGCCCGTGAGCCATGGCCGCTGAGCCTGCGCGTCCGGAGCCTGTGCTCCTCAACGGGAGAGGCCACAACAGTGAGAGGCCCACGTACCGCAAAAAATAAATAAACTAAAAAAAAAAAAAAAAAAAAAAAAAAAAAGCAGTGGTCAAGTAGCAACTCATGGGCCCCAGAGAATCCTTACTCTTGGGTTAAGAGCCTCATCAGTAACTGTGAGGTGTATCTGTACTAAAAGTGGCTACCCAGGTGGTAGTACCCAAATGTGCTTTGATGATGACAAAGGGAGAAAAAAACAGTTTGGTCCTTGGAGAGACAGGCAAGCTGCCTATGACATCAACATGGCACAAGCTCCAACACAAGCAAAAGGTCTGATGAGACAAAGGCCCATCTCAGGTTGCAATTCTCTGCGGAAACAGGCAGCGGCGAGGCCTGCTCACTTGCAGGAACTGACAAATCACTCGGGTACCAGGGTCTCCCGGGTTTCTCCTCAGCCCTCTGGCATTATTTCCCTCCTGTTCATCCTGAGTCTTAGTCAGTCCGATCTCCTCTGAGGTCCTAACTAAACCAGACACAGGGAGAATCGGGATTTTATCTTATTAAAATAGATATGGCTAATTTGTCTTTTCAAATTCATTTTAAATTAAATTGGATTTCCTCGGAAGGCTGCTAGGTCAGTTCCCCTGCTGCGAAATGCAGGACAAAGGTTAATTGCACGCCCTTCACCAGCTCTTCTACTCTCCTGGGCAGGCTCTGATAACCTGCCCCCAAGAGGTGGGAAGGCTTCAGTTTATTGGGCGATAATGTTGCCATTAGAGCCATTTACCATTATGCCAAGAAACATTTCAATTTTTTTTTTTACCTAAATAACAAGATATGATAGCAATAACAAGAATGAAATGCAACAATGTTACCAATTGGTGGTTAGTTCTTCTAAAATGCAAAACCCAAAGAATAAGACCTAATCTTGCTTTCCTAAAAGGCCCCAACAGATGCAAATGTACACACCCTCCTGGAGCAAACAGTTTTCTGGTTCCAGTGTAAAATTCCATTAACATTTTCACTTAATTTATCTCGTTTAAACTGTCTATGTTCATGAAAATTTAACCCAGTAATTCCCTGTTATACAAAGCATAACAGAGTATGAATATTTAAATACAATGTAAATAAAACACTTTATCAATTATATTTTTGTATTCTAAATTAGTGACTTCACTTAGCATGTCTGCCTTGCACAGCACCACACAATTTTTCAATTAAAGGTCCAGATGTTTCAAAGGCTCCAGTAGGCAACAGCAGTTATGAGAAATGCTTTATCTGCATTGTAATCATCACCACCACATCAGCTCCAGGCTGCATTAACATACTCATGTTTTATTCCTGCTCCCCTTCTAACAGAGCAGGTAATTATACAACACAGTGGAGAAACACAATCCTAAGGGCCGGACAATTTCCTTCCAAGCATCCACCTGAGCAACACATTTTCTTAAAAATTTGGGGTGACTGTTTAGCAGGAACCCTGATCATGCAGAATAATTTCTTTAAATAAAAAGAGTGAATCACTGCCATACCAAGCTTAGCGTCAAATAGTATTAAGATGCAAGATGGCCTGCACATACACACACTTATGTATACTGAAAATTAACTAGAAGTTTGTATGTGTAAAAACCACTACCATCTGTTAGAATCTAAGCCATTTCTTCTCATTTTTAATGCCAGTGTCATCTCTTGAATGAGTCAACTCTATCTTTATTCTTAGTATTCAAAAATGACAATTCATCTCACCTGAGACTGACCAAGTACAGCAATTATCCCTGTGCCCATTTGATTAAAAAATATATATATGAGCAGAACAAAATGCAATTCTGACAGCTGAAACAAATATATTATTTTTAATTAAATAGTTAAAGAGATTTAATTAAAGAGTTAATTAAATGACTCTCCCACCCAAAAACAGAAAACAATAACCTCTGTTATAAGAGATACTGCTACGCTTAGGAAACATAGTATAATTTAATGGGAAAATATAGTTCCTCATTGTTAAGAGAAACTGCAACAAAATTAACTTTAATTGTAATTTTAAAAATTATTCTATAAACATACTTATATTTTGAAATATTCCAAAAGGAGATGTCCTAATGAAGATGCTATTCAAAAGATAAATGCCTTTACAAATATTAAAACTTCAGACAGGTCAAATCCTAGCAGGTTACACTTCAGCATCTGAAAGCAGACAGCTTCCCTTCCTTCTTGAAGGAACCTTAGGTGGAACATTTTTAATACATCACCATGTCACTTTTTAATGTGCCCCAATCTATTAACCACATGGCAAACTAACAGGGATTTTTAAAATATGAATTTTATGGCCTTGTGCTGGTGATTAATTAAATAAATAGCCACCGTTTCACAAATCATCCCTCTAATTAGTCTAAAACAGACACTTTGCATTCACTGGTGTTACTGCCATCTGAAGCTCACAGAAGGGCAGGAATGGTGCAGCACGGCCGTGTCTCTGCACTTTGGAGCCCATTGTCCCAGGCTGCACGGTTGGCATCCCACCCTGCCACCCAGGGGCAGAGGTGCCATCTTCACAGGTGCTGCAGTCAGCTGGAATTTGATTCCAGCTGCTCAGAAAAGATGTTCTCCTTAATTATTCTCCCTCACCCTAAAGGAAACAATGAAACGACAAAGGAATAAAGTGCAACCTCCAGCTGCAAAGAGAAGAGGTTTCACCAACACAGTTCATGGAGTGAGTAAGAAAGTTGGCTCCAGCTATCTAGTTTAGGAATAAGTAGGGTGAAAGCCTTAGAACTCAAACTCAAACATGTTATATCATTATCTTGAACTCAGATATTAAGCAATTACTTCCAAACCCTATTATTTAAAAGACTCCATTCAAAATCTGAAAAGGTCACTCTTTTTGAAACTAAAAAGAATTCAATCTAACTTGTTTTAGTAGTATATTTTAAAAGATAAAGGACTTCCCTGGTGGTCCAGTGGCTAAGGCTCTGTGCTCCCAATGCAGGGGGCCCAGGTTCGATCCCTGGTCAAGGAACTAGATCCCACATGCCACAACTAAGACCCGGCGCAGCCAAATAAATAAATACTAAAAAAAAAAAAAAAAAGATGATAATTCCTCTGAAAGCAAATTAAACTTGGAGATAATTTTTAGTGTCGGGGGGAAAAATCAAATGGGAATATCTAAAGAATTCAATTTCCTTTAGGAAATACATTAAGCAGTTTCCTAATCTTGGTATTTAAACTTCATTAGGTAGGAAGGAAGGAATAAGAGGGGGGAGGGAGGGAAGAAAGGAAAAGGAAAAGAAAAAGGAAGGAAGGAAGGAAGAAAGAAAAGGAAGGAAGGAAGGAAAAGAGAGAGGGAGGGAGGAAAAGGGGGAGAGGGAAAGGGAAGGCCTAAGGGGAAAGGAGTGGGAAAAGAAAGAAGGAAAAATTCAGTAGGGATAACACACCAAGGTATGCTACAGATTATTCTGTAGAAAGGCTATCCTCATTTCCCTTCTCTCTAAGAATAGGAGGAAATGACGTGTTGCAGAAAAGACGAGGACTCTGAAGCAAGATAGACTTGTGCCCTCAGCTAAATCATATAATCCCACTTAGCCTCAGTTCCTTCCATCCTGTAAAGGGTTTTAGCCTCTATTCTCTATAATTATAGGGACACTGAGATACTATGGATAAAGCAACTAGCACATTCCCTGCACAGAACAGATGTTCAACAAATGATGGTGATGCTGATGGCAATGAGAAATGGGAGGAAGGCAGAGCCTGGGTGACTACAGCCAACACTGCAGATGCTGTGTTTCAAATGTGAAAAAGAGGGACAAAAGCCCAAATGTACATGAACACAGAACATGATCCTCACTGCACTAAAGAAAACCCAAATCACTGGCAACTAAGAAGAAATGGTGTAGTTTCTCTAACTTTCATCTTTTCTGGGCACAGAGATAGGGGAGGGGTGTCTCTAAGACTGTCCATATGGTAGAAATTAGAAAGAAAATGAATGAACTTTGCATTCAGCAGACCTGGGTTTGAATTCTGGCTTAACTACTTACAAGTTGTGTAACTCAGGCAAATCTGTTCACCTCCCTAAGCCTTCGTTTCCCCAACCCCAAACAGGGAAAATGATATATTCTTTGTAGGGAATCCGGGAAGAATGAATAAAATAGCATACTAGGCACTCTGGCATATATTAGACACTCAGATAGTTTCTACTACATTAAGTTAGATCACATGAAACTCTTGATATTCAATCATTTATGATTCACAAAAATTGCAGTTCCATATGGTTTTGCCTAATATAGTGACTGAGACAATGAATAGCATGAACGGGAAAAACAACAGAAAATTTTCAAAAACGGAATGACTTACACTATCAATATAGGAAGACGACCAAGATATAAAAGGTGTTTTTATGACTGGCTCATGATGCCAACAATACAGCAGCTAACATGTATTAAACACTTACTATAGGTCAAATATTAGCCCATATATTTGACATCCATAATATTAGTTTATGTAATCCCAAAACAATTTAATGAGATAGAGTCAACTATTCTCCCCATTCTAGATGAAATGGGAGTTTGGAGAAATGAAGTAACTTGCCCAAGGTCACACAGCTGGTGAAGCTGGGAGCTTTCTAACTGCAGAGCCTGAGTTCTTACTCATCACTTATAATTGTGTGGCCACACTGCAAAGCTACTTGTTTTGCTTTTAATAAAACTATATGGGTGGGCAAAGGGCTGAAATAAACATTTCTCCAAAGATATATATAAATGGCCAATAAGCACATGAAAAGATGCTCAACATCACTAATCAGTAGGGAAATGCAAATCAAAACTACAACAAGGGGCTTCCCTGGTGGCGCAGTGGTTAAGAATCCACCTGCCAATGCAGGCGGCACAGGTTCGATCCCTGGTCTGGGAAGATCCCACATGCCATGGAGCAACTAAGCCCGTGCGCCACAACTACTGAGCCTGCGCTCTAGAGCCCGCGAGCCACAACTGCTGAAGCCTGCGTGCCTAAAGCCTGTGCTCCTCAACAAGAGAAGCCACCACAATGAGAAGCCCATGCACGGCAACGAAGAGTAGACCCCCGCTCGCCGCAGCTAGAGAAAGCCCGCGGCAGCAACGAAGACACAACACAGCCAAAAATAAAAATAAATAAATTTATATATATAAAAAAAAACCTACAACGAGACACCATCTCACATCCATCAGAATGGCTACTATCAAAAGAACAGAAAACAGTAAGTATTGGCAAGGACGTGGAGAAACTGGTAAACCTGTGCACTGTTGGTGGAAATGTAAAATGATACAGCCACTGTGGAAAACAGTATAGAAGCTCTTCAAAAAATTAAAAATTAGAATTACCAAATGTTCCAGCAATTCCTCTTCTGGGTATATATGCAAAAGAATGACAAGCAGTGTCTTGAAGAAATATTTGTACACTCATGTTATAGCAGCATTATTTACAATAGCTAATAATGGAAGCAATCCAAGCGTCCACTGACAGATGAATGGAAAAGCAAAATGTGGTATACACCTACAATGGGATGTTATTAAGCTTTAAAAAATAAGGGAGGGACTTGCCTGGTGGTGCAGTGGTTAAGAATCCGCCTGCCAATGTAGGGGACACGGGTTTGATCCCTGGTCTAGGAAGATCCCACATGCCGTGGGGCAACTAAGCCCATGCGTCAGAACTACTGAGCCTGCATTCTAGAGCCCGTGAGCCACAACTACTGAAGCCCGTGCTCCTAGAGCTCGTGCTCCACAACAAGAGAAGCCACCAGGGTGAGGAGCCTGCGCACTGCAACGAAGAGTAGCCCCTGCTCAACGCAACTAGAGAAAGCCCGCGCGCAGCAACAAAGACCCAATGCAGCCAAAAATAAATAAATAAAAATTTAAAAAATAAAAATAAGGGAATCCTGCAGTTTGCTACAACATGGATGAACCTTGAGGATATTTATGCTAAGTGAAATAAGCCAGACACAAGAAGACAAATACTGTATGATTCCACTTACATGAGATACTTACAGTAGTTGAATTCATGGAGACAGAAAGTAGAATGGCGGTTGCCAGGGACTAGGGAGAGGGAAGAATGCCCAGTCGGTGTTTAATGGGTATAAAGTTTCAGTTTTACAAGATGAAAAGAGTTATGGAGACACACTTGTAGTGATGATTATATAACGTTACGAAGGTATTTAATACCACTGAACTGCGCACTTAGAAATGGTTAGGCTGGTTAAAAAACAAACAAACAAACAAACGCCGTACTGGGCAAGAAGCAAATAATTTACAAATCATTTTCTGGGCCTTCCAAAGGATGGACATGCCAGTGGGCAAGCAAGCACCAGTAGTGAGAGTATTTCACACCAGCACCTACAGTGACTGGGATGATGATGCATTCAAAAGTCCCTTGCAACCATGGCATTCTAGGATACTTCTTCTCCCATGTCATAGTGTTACTTAAGATAGAAAAAAAAAAAAAAAAAAATCAGACATGCTTGGAAGTTTCAAGGAAAAATCCTGAAGTTGTAATCAAATAGCTGCTGTGTTCCCATTATGTTATAGTCAAGCCATTTTGCTATGTGACAAAGGCAGCAAAGCTTTTTATTTGTTTGTTCATTTACCTATTTATGTATACCTCTCATACTTCCTGAATCCTTTCATGTAAACAGTGAACAAGTCATCACAGAAAGGGAAATGGCACTGACAGTGGATGCTATGAATCCATTCCCTTCAAGTCAAGAAAATCCCCAAACACCATGCTTTCAAAGCCAGGACTGTAAAATCAATCACACTTGCATTTAAGGCTTCTTGGAGCGGCCTCTGCGGCACCAAAACCCACCAAAGATAAAGAAGATGTTTGTGCTAAGTTGGGAAAGTGGAGACATCAGCATTTCCGCCTTCAAACCATTATTTCTGCTCTCCAGACAGTACCTGATAAAGCATCTGAAGTGTTGTCTTCTGTGCAGCCACTGCTCTTCCAACGCCTGTGCTCAGGGGTTTCCCTGGGGTTTCCTTTCGGACAATTGCAGCAGAGAGGAACCTAAAGGAGCTGCCTTAACCTTCCCGTAAACTGATATTTCCATAGAGGATTCAGACAAACGTTTCAAATAAGCCAATTTCCTTTACTAAAAAACCAAAGTGACAACAGTAGTACCAAGAGAAATATATAAAGACAATGAATGAATAAGACACACCTTTCTTGTCTTTGGGCATGCAAAAATATTGAGCAAAAGGTTAGATGGAAGTGGGCTACACAATTCCCTCTTATTTCTGATGTTCCACAGTGGGGCCCAATGAAAAAGTTATACAAGAATTAGATTGAGTCATACCGAGGGGAAGAGGAAAGAAGTCTAAAAGCTACTATCTACTATATGTTGATGCTGCATGGTATATATATTTCTGTATTTGTGTTGATTATAAATTTTTCTATTCAGAAGAATGCAACTGTATTTCTTTTCTAATAAGGTACTTGCAGAACTGGGGATACCAAATGGTTACTTGCTGAACTGGTGAGAATGAAAATCCCTAACTACCCTTGAGATCCCTAACAAGCTTCCTTCTCCTAAAGTACCCTAGGCGACTCCACTGGGCCACAGGAAGTAAGAGCTCCCTGTGACCCAAAGGTGTAGGGATGTACAACTAACTGAACAGAACCCTAAAAAAAAAAAAGCCAGAATAGAGAACATCCTTAAGAAATCCTGCTCTTGGAAAACTGAGGGAAGCCAGAGGGTTTCCTTGGCTTTGGTCACCTGCCAAGCTTACTGCTTTCTTCCTCATCTTCTAACCTTGTAGTACCTTTCTTGTTTTTCCCTTTATGGCTGTCTCTCCCACGTACCCATATTCCATTTTACACTATTTACATGGGTAATGTGAGATGTTTCACATTTAACACTCTGTATTAGCACGGTGAACACTTCTGGAAAGACAGTAACAAAAATCAAAAAGAGCTAACATTTACTCAGGCACTAGGTTGAGCCCTCTATGTATCTCTCTTGATCTTCAAAACTGCCATCACTCCATTTTGCAGATAAATAAATTCCTAGGAAGTTAAAGAAATTGTTAAAGGTCACACAGCTAGTGAGAGAACTCAGGTGGAAACCCAGGTCTGACTGACTCAAAAGATCACCATCTTTACCTGCTATAATTCCCTCTCAAACCAATATATTTTAAAGCTTTTTTTCTGGGGGGGAGGGGAGCCTTGTATTATATTTTGAATCAACATTTTCATGAAATCAAGAACCATGATATATTTATATATAAGTTGTCTCATCTTTCTCTTCCTTCTGTAATATGTATTTTTTCCACAGCATTTAATATAACACATTAAAAAATTTTTATTAAAGGACTTCTATTTCAGCCACATATCAAAGTATGTACCCTGACCACATCTAAAAGAAAACAACTAAAGATTTTGATAAACATAAAAAAAAATATAATATAAAAACATCTATTTTACCTTATAGGCTGGCAAGTGTTTAAGGAATTCACAAAGGCCCAAAATTTAAATGAAAAGGGAAACCCAGAAAGGGAAACAGAACACAATTTTTGCCTTAATGATGGTATTTGCCAAGCAAGGTGATATTAAGTATCTGCTTTTTTGGTCAGCTGGATACACAGGATAGCCCATTCATAATCTATAATAAAGCTGGAACCCAAAAGACCTACACGTGGGAGTAAATTAGAATTAAGGCCTCCCCACCTGATGAGGAAAAATGCCTATCCAAAAAAATTTTTGTTTTTTCTGAGACTTTATAACCACAATCCAACATTCATATTCATATAAGATTTTCATACCAAATTCACATTACCTGATGGACCAGAAAGACTCAAACCAAAAATTTAAAGTCGATCTGGGCTGACAGTACTCCCAGGTACCAGGCAGAAGCAAACAAATCCTCTCAGAAGGAACCAACGTGTCTCAAATAATTCCAACAAAAAAAGTTGCAAGAAATGAGTTACAGCCCCAAATCATAAAACATAGAATGCATTATATAAAAGACCCACAAAGACTAGAGTTAACAGAATGATCAGAAACAGAATATAAAATAAATGTTTAAAGAAAAATTTTAAAGTATTAAAAGTTTGGATAGGATATTCTGTATTTGGGAATAGAATCTAAAAAAAAGAAAGAAAAGAAAAAAAAGAGTGGCTATATGTGTATGTATAACTGATTCACTTTGCTGTACACCTGAAACTAACACAACATTGTAAATCAGCTATACTCCAATAAAAAAACTTTTTTTAAAGTGTGGGTAGGAACAAGAGACTGTAAAATATTATTCAAGATGTGACCTGATATTGTAACTGAGTAAGAGAATGCCACTATCCTTAGAAGATGCAAGGTAAAGTATTTAAGAGTGAATGGCACTTTTGAAATGGCTAAATAAAACATAAAGTAAATATAGAAAAATGTTAACAATGAACATAAGTGGTAGGTATAAGGATGAACTAAGGAAATTATTATTAAATGTTTCACAATAAAAGTTTTAAAAATTACCAAACAGATCTTTAGAAGATCAAGATGGGACTTCTAGAAATGAAAAATACAATGACTAAGATTGCAAATGTATTGGTTCCACAGCTGAAGAAAAAACATATGAATTGGAAGATAGAGTTGAAGAAATTACCTAGAATGCAACTCAAAGAGACACAGAGGAAGAAAATAGAAAAGAGGGTAAGATACGGAAGACAAAGTAACATTCTAACAAGTTTACCCAGAATTTTAGAAGAGGAAGGAAAAATAAATGGTACAGAGGCAATGTCTGAAAAGAGAGTGGCTAAGAGATTTCCAGAACTGATGAAAGACACTACTTCACAGACTCAGAAAGCCCAGTGAAATCCAAAGAGGAAACACAGGGGGGAGAAAATCTGTATCTCAAAACATAATGAAACTGCATATATACTAGGCAAATACTAACCAAACAGAGTTAGTATAGCTATATTAAAAAAAAAAAGGGGGGGGGGGAACTTCCCTGGTGACGCAGTGGTTAAGAATCTGCCTGCCAACTCAGGGGACACAGGTTCGAGCCCTAGTCTAGGAATATCCCACATGCCGTGGAGCAACTAAGTCCATGTGCTGCTACTACTGAGCCTGTGCTCTGGAACCCGTGAGCCACAACTACTGAAGCCTGCGCATCTAGAGCCTGTGCTCCTCAACAAGAGAAGCCACCACAATGAGAAGCCTGCGCACCGCAATGAAGACTGAACCCAGCCTAAAATAAATAAACAAATAATTAATTTTTTTAAAAAAAAGGGGGCTTCCCTGGTGGCGCAGTGGTTGAGGGTCCGCCTGCAGATGCAGGGGACGCAGGTTCATGCCCCGGTCTGGGAAGATCCCGCATGCCGCGGAGCGGCTGGGCCCGTGAGCCATGGCCGCTGAGCCTGCGCGTCCGGAGCCTGTGCTCCGCAACGGGAGAGGCCACAACAGTGAGAGGCCCACGTACCGCAAAAAAAAAAAAAAAAAGGGGGGGCGAAGAGTTCACTAGAGATATAGTCACAAATGACAAATGGTTCGATTCACCAGAAGAAATAACAATTCTGAAATTGTATGAACCCAGAAACATAACCTCAAAATATATAAAGGAAAATTTATCAGAACTACATGAGAAAATAAACAATTTATCAACATAGGGGAAGATTCTAACATATCTGTCTAATTGATATCAGGCAGACAAAAAGATACAGGTTTTAACACAGTTAACAGGCTTGACCTAATGGATATATTCAGAATTCTGCACCCAACAGCAGAAGTTGTTCCAGCAGTCTTTCTAGGTTCAGAGGTAATATTTGTGAAAAGTGACTTACATTAGTGGGCATAAAATCATGCTAAACAAATTTCAAGTAATTGGTATCATCAGGCTATCTTCTTTAACCACAAAACAATTAAGTTAGAGTCAATAATCAAAAAGAAAAATTAGAAAAACCTTCTAGGTTTGGAAATTTAGAAACACTCATAAATAATTCATGTATCAGATAAGAAGTAATACAAATTAGAAATATCTAGAGGCAAACATATCAAAAAATGTGAGATTACGAGATAAAGCTAAAGGAAGAAGGACCTGTACCCCCACAGCAACTAAACATTTTAATGATTCCCCCAAAGGGACCAATGGCCATTTAGTCAGGCAATCATATACAGAGAAAGGGCTATATACCAACATTTCAAGAACTGCTGGGGAAGCTGAAAATGGACCATGGCTGCAATACAGCCCCACTCAGGAGTGGCCTTAAAAGACGACAGTGATAGGAAGTGTTCTCAATAGCCAAAGTTTGGACAACCCATTTGCTCCTCTCCTTTGTGTGGAAGGAGATGGGTCAGGAGGTTAAAATATGTAGACCCGTGGGAACTTGGACCTCAGGAGAGTGCTCACTACCCTAACTGATAAGAGCAGCTCAAGTGTGCCTAAACTGTGCAAACGTGGTTTACACTGAACACCTGCCTTCCTTCTAGGACTCTGGAATTTGATACATGCTAGGCAGAGGGTGCCCATGTGAACAGCTTCCTGTAGAAACCCTGGACACTGAGTTTCTAATAAGCCTCCCTAGCAGACAATGTTACCTATATTGACACACCTTGTTTTGGGAGGATTAAGCACGTCCAGTGTGATGCCACTGGAAGAGGACTCTTAGAATTATGTATCCAGTTTCTCTACACTTTGCCCAATATGCCTTTCCCTTTGTTGATCGTGTTTTGTATCCTTTCACTGTAATTAACAAGACATGAGAACTACATGCTGAGTCCTGTGAGTCCTCCTAGTGAATCACTCTCTTAGGGACTCCCAACACAAACTTCCTCTACCTTCAGGCAGTCTTTGTTACTGGTCTCCCAGTGCTGGCACAATGGACACATGAACAGTTAGCCATGATAGCAGACTGAGGCTATCATGGACCCAAAAGCATGATCTCTCACTCACCAGGGCTGATTTTGCTACTGCCCACTATCAAATATCCAATCTGACAGCAACACAGAACAATGCTGAGCCCCCAATAGGTCACCATCCCTTAAGGAGACCAACCAGCCATTTGTGGCAAGTTGAATGTACTAGACCGCTTCCACTCTGAAAGTGGTTTGGGCAGAGATCAACACATGTTCAAATATGGATTTGGCTTTCCTGCCAGTAATGCCTCAGCTAGCACTGTTATCTCAGAGTGTTTGATCCACCAAAATGGCAGCCCACATAACACTGCACCAGATCGAGGAACCCACTTTATAGCAAAGGAGAATCAGTACTTGCATGTAACCATGGGATTGTCTGGTCATACTACACACCATACTACCCAAAAGCTTTCAGTGTTGAAGGTGCAGATAAGACACTAGCTCAGAGATGACACCCTGTGAGGGTGGGATGCCATCTTTAGGATGCAATACATATAGAAAATAATATCAACAACCATTATATGGCATTATGTCCCAGTAGGTAAGATACATGGTTCTAGGAACCAAGGAGAGGAAGCAAGAGTGGCCCCACTCATCTTACTCCCAGTGACCCACTTGGGGAATTTATGGTCCCCATCCCTAGAATTTGGGGCTCTGTGGATTTAGAGAACCTGGCTCCCAAATGGAAAACACGTCTACCAAGAGACACAGCAGAAGTCCCACTAAATGTTAAACTATGTCTGCTGGTCAGGTTCCTCATGCCAAGGGACATCAGGCAAGAAGAAAAATCACTACCCCGACAGGAGTACTTGGACTCTCATCAGGACAAGATAGGGCTGCTATTACACAATGCAGGCAGGAAGGAACATGTCTGGTCAGTAAGTCCATTTGGACATATTTTATTACTCTTTTGCCCAGTTTTGATGGTAAATGGACAAATGAAGCAGCCACAGCCTTTGAAAGGTAACCAGGGCTTGGAGCCTCTGGGATAAGTGTCTGGGCCATCATACCATAAAAGCCACCTAGACCAGCAGAGATGCTAACTGAGACTTAAGGGACTAGAATGGATACTTGAAGAGGGAGATGAGTATCAGTTTTGGCCTCAAGACCAGTTGCAGAAATGGGGAGTGTAGTTTATTCTATGAACCTTCCTTGTATAAGCTTCCCCCCAAACCAGAAGCCCACCATAGAGATGAAGGAGTGGTCCCAGTAAATGCATATTTACTTATATGAATCAAGTAAACATAAGCAGTACAAAGGACAGACTGCATGGTCACTGCAAGAATATTAAGGCCTGGCCCCCTTATCCCAACTTGGGACAACTCTAAAGGGTCATCCTAGCTTCAGAATGTGCTCCATGGTATAAGCCCTACTGTCCAATTCCTTCTACCCAATCCTGTTTCCTTCCCTTCCCCCAGCAGACGATGATCCAGAAAGCACTCTCTGACAAATTTCCTGCATGCTAATCTCCATTTCAGAGTCTGCTTCCCAGGGAAACCCAGCCGGTGACAACTAGTTTTATTAGCAAGTTCTACCAAACGTTCAAAATATAGAGAGCGCTAATATTAACCATACTATTCAATGGTACTGAAAAAGAACAATTCCTAAATCACTTTATGAGGCTAGAAAGCCTCCATATCAAAACCTGAGCGTAGGGACTTCCCTGGTGGCTCAGTGGTTAAGAATCCGCCTGCCAATGCAGGGGACACAGGTTCGAGCCCTGGTCTGGGAAGATCCCACATGCCACGGAGCAACTAAGCCCGTGCACCACCACTACTGAGCCTGCACTGTAGAGCCCGAGAGCCACAAATACTGAGCCCACGTGTCACAACCACTGAAGCTCACACACCTAGAGCCCATGCTCCACAAGAGAAGCCACCGCAATGAGAGCACGCACCGCAACAGAGTAGCCCCCGCTCGCCACAACTACAGAAAGCCCTCGTGCAGCAACGAAGACCCAACAGAGACATAATTAATTAATTAATTAATTAACTGGGTTGTCTTTAAAAAAAAAACCTGAGAGTATAAGGTAGGAATATTACAGGCCAGTGTAAACAAAGATGCAAAATCCATAGGAAAAAAAAAACTAACCAACCAATGTAGCAATATATAAAAACTAAGATAGTTGATGAACAAAGTTAAATTTATCTTATCAAATGCAAAGTCAGTTAAACAAAGAAAATTACTGTAATTAATCAGATTAAGAAATTAAAGGAGAAAAATATATAGTAGTCTATATAAATATAGAAAAAGCACTCAGTACATTCAACATTCACTCATGATTAAAAAATAATAATCTTAGCAAACTAAGAAATAACAGGGACGTTTCTTAATCCAACATAAGCCATCTATCAAATAACAAACATCATTCTTAATGGTGAAACAATGAACGTATTCCCTTTAATATCAGGAACAAGACTATCTCTTTTCAGCATGGTATTAGAGGTCTTAACCAGTTCAGTAAGGCATGAAAAAGAAATAAAAGTACAAGGATTGGAAAGAAAATAATAGAACTGGGAATTCCCTGGCAATCCAGTGGTAGGGACTCGGCATCTCCACTGCTGGGGCCTGGGTTCAATCCCTGATCAGGAACTAAGATCCCGCAAGCCACTCAACGCAGCCAAAAAAACAAACAAACCAAAACTATTATTATTTGCAAGTGACTGACTCCAGACTACAAAAAAAAGGTATAAAATATGATTAATAAGAGTTTAATAGGGTTGTTGAAATTAACTGATGTAGAAGAATCAACTGCTATTTCTGAACACTAGCAACAAACAGGGAGACACTGATTTCAAAGATATTGAGAACAGAATCAAAATATATAAAGTATGTGTGATTCAGTCTAACAAAAGACATATAAGACTTCTATGGAGAAATTAAAAAATTTGATGAAAGACATTTTATATCACTTAAATAAATGGAGAGATATATCATGTTCAAAATGTTAAAGACGTCAGCTCTCCCAAACTGATCTACAAACTTAGTCTAATTTTAATCAAAATCTCAATAGGAATTTCTGAAAAACCTGACATGCAGTTTCAAAATTTACATGCTGGCGCAATAAAGAGGTCAAAATACACAAGGCATTCATGAACAAGAAAAAGGAGGTTGAGGGGACATGATTTACCAGGTAACAGAAATTGTTTTAAGTCTGAAATAATTAAAATAGTGTGATATTAACCTGGAGAAAAACAACTAAACCATGAGAACAGAAGAGAGAGTGGAGAAACATACACATAACGAAATCTGATGTATTACTGAGCTAGCACCACAGATCAGCAAGAAAAGGAGACACTTCAATAAATAATGCCAAGGGACTGCCCTGGTGGCGAAGTGGTTAAGAATCCACCTGCCAATGCAGGGGACACGGGTTCGAGCCCTGGTCCAGGAAGATCCCACATGCCGCGGAGCAACCAAGCTCTTGCACCACAACTACTGAGCCTGTGCTCTACAGTCCTCGAGCCACAAATACCAAGCCCACGTGCCAGAACTACTGAAGTCCACGTGCCTAGAGCCCATGCTCTACAAAAAGAGAAGCGCCCGCAATGAGAAGCCCCCGCAATGAGAAGCCCACGTACCACAACGAAGAGTAGCCCCCACTCACAGCAACTAGAGAAAGCCCATGTGCAGCAACGAAGACCTAACGCAGCCAAAAATAAATAAAATAAAATTTATTTTAATAAATAAATAAATAATGCCAGGACAGCTGATTAACCATCCAGAAAAAAAAATGAAAATGGACCTTTACCTCACACCACACATTTAAAAACAAAATGAATTCTAGATGGATTATTTAAATATGAAAACTTTAAATACAACATAGGAAAACATCTTTATGATCTTGGGGTAGAGAAGGATTTCTTAAACAAGACACATAAAGTATAAATAATGAAGTATAAGACTTATAAATTCAATATTAAAAATAAGAATTTCTGCTCATCAAAAAACACCATAAAGATAATGAAGACAAGCCACAATCGGGAGAACATATTTGCAACAGAATGGTTAGTGTCCAAATACATTAAAATGATTACTATCCAAAATACATTTTTAAAAATTCCTTCAAATCAGTAAGACATGATAAACAAAAATGGACAAAAGATTTGAAAAAGTACTTCATAGACCAGCAAACATAAATAATCAATACACACACAAGATAGTCAATCTCAATTATAACCTGAGAAATACAAACTCAAATCACAGCGAGATGATTTCACATCTACAAGATGAAAAAATTAAGTCTGATGGGATAAATGGGACACTTACATACTGCTGGAGGGAGTGTAAATGGGAATAACCACTTTGGAAAACAATTCAGTATTATCTATTAAGGTTGAAGATGCGCACATATGCTATGACCCTTTAATTCCACATCTGCATGTACTCTGCAACAGGAATTTTCAAACCATGGTCCTGAGGGTTGTGAAATCAATTTAGCCATTTTCGACCAGCATTATTTTTTAATAAAATAGAATAGATTCGAATAAAATATATCAGAGTGCATTTACACTTGGTTCTGGTCAGTATTCTTTCACAAAATTTTGTTTTGATGTATTATATATATGTGCACATGTACTTAATGTATGTGTGTACTGGGTCAGGATCTAAAATGTATTCTCTCTTATTATATGTGATTCATGGTCAAAACTGTTTTTAAGCCTCTGCTTTTGGGGTAATCCTTACACATGTAAAATATTTATAAACAGTATTGTTTGTAATAGCAAGAACTGTAAACAACCCAAATGTTCATCAACGATCAAACAGATAAACTGCAGTATACTTGTACAATGAATTAACTATACAGCTACAGGTATCAACATGGGTGAATCTCAGGGACATAATGTTGAGAGAAAAAAGTTACTGAAGAATACTTAAAACGTAATTAAGTATTTATTATAAATATAAACATTTATAATATTTAATTATATATAAATATATGTAAGTATATATAAATATAAATACATTTATATAAAGTTCAAAACTATATTGTTTAGGGATCCAAATACATGGGATAAAGCTATAAGGAGAAGCAAGGGAATTAAAGACACCTTCTATGAGTGGGAAGAAAGCAAGGAAGATACAGAGGGGACTTCAGAAGTAAAAGTAATGTTCTTACTCCCAAACTGGGTGGTACATGAGTGATTATTGTACAACTTTATACCCTGCCTATACCTTTAAAATACTTTTCTGTATCTACTCAATTAATTTTTAAAAATTTAAGACATATTTACAAGTGAATCCATTTCTCTACTTCACAGATGAATGAGGAGCCTCACAATCTTTTCAGCTTATATGGAGAAGAAAAGAACCCAGTTATTCCCAAGCAACCAACAAGTTCCTTTAAGGACACAGGGAGGGAGGTATGGAGGGAAGAAAAGAGAAATGCGTTATGTCCCAGAACACTCTTAATTTTTCTTCATACTCTTTCCTCCTTCAAATTCTTCTGGTCCCCTACAGTTTACCAAAAACCAAAAACAAACAAACAAAAACAGAACCCTCTTAAAGCAAAAGTTTTAATGCTAGAGACAACTCATTATAGGACTACTATGAATCAAGAAACAGGAAGTTAGTTAGCAGGAAAATAAAAATCAAAAATTCCTGCTAAGAAGCTCTGGAAAACCTTAAACTGATTTCAGTTGCTAATTCTTTTTTTTTTTAGTGTATTTATTTATTTTTATTTTTGGCTGCGTTGGGTCTTCGTTGCTGCGCGTGGGCTTTCTCTAGTTGCCGTGAGTGGGGGCTACTCTTCATTGTGGCATGCGGGCTTCTCATTGCGGTGGCGTCTCTTGTTGCGGAGCACGGGCTCTAGGTGCACAGGCTTCAGCAGTTGTGGCAGGCGGGCTCAGTAGTTGTGGCTCGCAGGCTCTAGAGCACAGGATCAGTAGTTGTGGCGCACGGGCTTAGTTGCTCCATGGCACGTGGGATCTTCTTGAACCAGGGCTCAAACCTGTGTCCCCTGAATTGGCAGGTGGATTCTTAACCACTGTACCACCAGGGAAGTCCATCAGTTGCTAATTCTAATGCTGGTCTATATTTAACAAAAGGCACGGTTATTACTCGTAGAACACAAAGACATAATCTCATAGTATATTGTCAAGTGCTAATTCTTCTCCAGAGTGAAAGAAAAAAGAATGCCAAGTGATTTCTAAGGGAGAAAAGACCCATAGTTACTCAAAATACACATCTCAAATGATTATCTTTTCAACAATGGCAAAAACTAAACAAAAACCCCACCCCATTTAATACAGGCTGTTACAAGCATTGCAGGAAAGGATCATAGACTACAAAGACATTT
Organism: Phocoena sinus; assembly: GCF_008692025.1. Taxonomy (NCBI): domain Eukaryota; kingdom Metazoa; phylum Chordata; class Mammalia; order Artiodactyla; family Phocoenidae; genus Phocoena; species Phocoena sinus. The sequence goes on along the minus strand of NC_045768.1, from coordinate 9,892,129 downwards.
TCAACTCCCCCTCCCTTTTTTCACTCATTAAATTTTTTCTTAATATTTTCTGCTTGACATAATCACTGGCTAGCTACATTTTAGATATTTATGGCTTGTAATTTAAAGAGAGAATTAACATTTACTTAATGCCAACTTTTAGCTTAATGCCAAGTACTGTGGTAGTGGTAATAGTGATAAAGATAATAACACTAGAAAAGAGAAAGTGGTCAGAGATACAAAAATGGAAATGAAAGAGGTAAAAATAAATCACTATATTATATTATTCTGTATTAATAATACTCTTGTACATGGAACTCCCATAAGAACAAAAAATTACCATAAACAGAGAATTTGGTAATGTAAAGGAATACAAAATTAACACAGAAATCAGCACGTTTCGCACACATAATAAAAATGTAACAGAAAGTAAGACCCCATTTACAACAGCAATAACTGCAAATATCTAGGAATAAACTTAAGAATTATTCAAGAATATGAAAAATACTTCCCCAAACAAATGAATTCAAAATCCAGAAGCTATAAAGGGAAAAAATGACAAATTACACTATATTAAAAAAAGCATATCTAGCCCAAAAAAATCCACAAAATCAAAAGATACACAATAAACTGGACTAATCTCCCTAACATATAAAGAACTCCTAGCAAATAAGAAAAAGATCAAGAATCCAATACATCTGGGAAATTCACAAAACTGCCAAGGTTCTTAAACAAATGAAAAGCTCAACCTCACTCATAAGAGAAATGCAAATTAAAATGACACAGATTCACTTTTCACCTATTAGACTGGCAAAAATCCAAACATTTGATAAATTCTGTGGTGAAGCTGTGAGGAAACAGGCACTCTCACATATTGCTGGTAGCAGTGTAATTGACACAATCCCTATGCAGGGCAATTTGGCAATACTTACAAAAATCACAAATGCCTATTCCCTTTGACCCAGCAATTCTGCTTCCTGGAATTTATCATACATATATAATTGCACACTTTTAAATGCCATATGTACAAGATTATTCACTGCTGCATTGTTTATAATAGCAAAATATTAGAAACAACTCAAGTCTCCATCAACAGGGAACTGGCTGAAGAAACTATAATATTTCCAAACAATGGAATACTATGCAGCAATAGGAAGGAATGAGAAATTCTCAGGGCACTAATACAGACAGATTTCCAAGTTATACTGTTAAGTAAAAAAAAAGGAAGCTCTGGAAGTGTTAGTGGTATGTTACATTTTGCGTAGAAGGTGAAAGAATAAGAATATAAATTCATATTTGTATATGTACACTCTGGAAGATCTACAACGAACTAACAAAATGGGTATGGGTAGGCACTAGATGAATGGAAGACAGGAACGAGAAAGACTTTTCACTGTATAATATCTTTTTACATTTTGAATCATAAGAAGCATTACCTGTTTAAAACATGAAATCAAAAATAACAAGAATAGCTGCTATCATTTATTGAGCACCTGCTTCAAGGTGGGCATGTATTATCTCATTTAATCCTCGTAACACACGGAAGTGGGTAATATTAACTCCAATATAGCGGACTGAGGTCCAGAGAAATTTTCACATCTGTAAACCAGTGACACCGCCTATCTCACAGGCTGTTGTGAGGATTAAATGAAATAATATATATAAAATACTTAGCACATGCCTAACACACAGTAAATGCTTAATCAATGCTTTACCATTCCAAGACAATAACTGTTTTTAAGGATATTTCAAACAACTGAACCATATAAAATACAATAAAATTGGACAAGAAGTTTGGCAAAGATGTTTTAATTGGAATTTTTATACATGTAGGTTAAATAGCCTCTTCTAATTAATTGAAGGCTGCTTTAGATATGCTATATCCTCATGATATAAATTACAAGGTCATTAAAATAACTGCTCATATCCCATAATTATACATGGGTCTTTAAGACCACTCTTTAATAGGCTGAATATACTTAATGAGAAAGGATATCAATGGAAAACTTTAGAAGCATAACCAATGTTTATTTCAATAAAGGTGGGGTGTTGTACATGTGATGGTGACTTCAAGACAAATCTCCAAATGTAAGATCTGATTCCAAAATATTGCCATTTCAAATTCACTCAGTTACTCATGGACAACAGGATGTCCCCACACCCTGAAACTACACAATCACTACACATGCTGCTAGGCTATAAGCAAGATGTTCCTTTGGGGAAGCTTCAAAAGAAACATCAACTTTCCCCTTTCCCCTTGCTTCTATAGAAACAAGCTATACTGATAAGATTCCCTTTAATACTTAAGCCCAATGAAAAGAACATGAAGAAGAAGAAAAAAGAGCTACAAAGAAGCAACTGACTTTCCATAAGCTTACCAAAAACCATGGTCAATATAAATGAGATAAGACTGAATTCAGGGCAGAGATTTACAAAACATTTTATTTTAATTGTAGTTTTAAGTATTTGTCTTCATTCTGTCTAAAAATAAGCTATGCTTAGAATCATCCAACTACATGGTAAAAAAAAAATACACAAGTATAGAAAGAAAAAACTAGGGTCATATTTAAAGTATAGAAGGAAGCAAAATATAAACAAGTCTTTATCACTACGCATTGAAAGTTTAAAATTTATTAAGAAAATGCTCTGTCCAACATGCAGTCACTAGCATAAGGGGAACTATTCCTTCTGTTTCCAGGCTTCTTAGCTTTAGCCACAAAATAGGTCTCTCTGCCCTTTTAGAAATATTGGGGAAAATCAGATTCCTTCTCTTTGTCCCAGGAAGAGTGAGTTAACTGACGTGGCCTTAGCCGTTCCAGGCACTCAGTGTCTGCTCAGCAGTTGCTCCTGTGTTCAAACTTTGGGGGTCAGGGACCTGGCCAGCTTTCTAGCAGCAGGTCTGAGGGCCCAGATCTCTCTAATTCCATTACTGGCATGGAAAGGGTATGAGACAGCAATTCTGAAAAGTCTGTCTCCTCTGCAGATCAGATATTGCCTTGGGTGAGTCATCCCAATGTCTAGACCTGCACTGTCCAATACAGTAGCCACTAACCACATGTGGCCATTTAAATTTAATTTAAGTAAAATTTAAAATTCAGTTCCACAGTCACACTAGTCACATTTCAAGTACTTAACAGTCACATGTGAGTGGTGGCTACCATACTGGACAGCACAGATTTAGAACATTTCCATCAACATAGAAACTTCTACCAGATAGTGCTGGTCTACACTCAGTGGAGGAAGTATTAGGGTTGCAAATCATAAGCAGATTTGCCAGTAATAAAATGAACATTTAAAATTCCATTTTTCTGATTTCTACGTTGGAACTCTCAGGGTACCAAAGTCAGATCAGGGAGAGGTGTGGTTAATATTCACCTCCAAATCTCTAACAATAATAACTAATATGAACAGAACATTTATGATGTGCCATCCACTAAGAGCTTTAATTATTTAATTCTCACTATAATCTTATATAGAAGGTGTTAACCATCATATCCCTTTTACAAATGAAAAAAGTAAGGCTTAGAGAGATAAAGTGATTGGCCCATGGTCACATAGCTAGTAAGTAACAGAGTCAGGATTCAATTTTTAAAAACAAACAAGCAAACAAAACCTGTAGGTACAACTCATACATACACCAGAATTAAGTAGGGCTCATCCCACTAAAGCCTTCTGTGAAATTTTCATCATTACAGAATCATAGAAAATTAGAATAGGAACAGAAACTAATGCAGTGTTGTTTCATGACCATCTTTAACCCACGACCCCTTCTGATAACTATAAAAATCTCACACTCCCCCAAAGATGATGTGCACCTCACCACTGCCATTGAAATTTATTCTATCTTCTGCACATCCCCAACAGTCAAATCTTAATGAGGCTTTACTTCTTTGTAAGTATTGTATAAAAATTATTTTTAAATTTTCCTTACATAATATTAGAATATTGAATATGCTTTTTCAAAATACATTCATTACCCCCTCAAACACACACATACTGAATCAGTAAAAATTGATGACTCTGTCCAATCTTCCCAGTTTTAGAAATGAGAACAGTGAGGCCAAACGAGGGTGGGAATGCCTTGCCTGCAATGAAAGACAGAACTGCTGAAACCAGAACACACTGGAAAGGCTCAGCCAACACACTTTACTTCACCTGACCCTTGAACGGCAAAATTCCTTAGGGCCCCCAGCCCCCCGACCAAAAAAAGTTAAGATTTGGTCTCATTTGATGGTAGATCTTGTGAGATTTGTGGTAATGAAGCTCTGGGAGTACTTGGATAGGAAGTCCCTATGCAATTTTCATAGATTGTTGGAGCCAGAAGGGACCTCAGAGAACTTATCTATCTCCTAATTTTAGAATTGAGGAGACAGAAGCTCAGCTCATTATATATAAAACTGAGGCATCTTACCCTTCACCATTTTATAGTCTCTATGACAAAGGTGGTCTGTTCATTCATTTAATTTTACTAAATGACTACTGGATGACAGGATCTATGCTAGTTGCTGGGTTATAAAGACAAACTGAACATTGTCCCTGTCCACACAGAGCTTACATTCTTGTGTGTGCGAAGGATATGTAAACATATAATTACAATGGAGTGTGATAAGTGCAACTTCTGGGAGTGAACTTGAGGGAGTCAAGGGAGGTCATATGTGGGCTGAATCTTAAAAGATAAACAGGAATTCACTGACGAAGACATTCCAGGCACAGAGAACAGAACATACAAAGAACGGGAAGCATGATATGACAGAATATGGACGCAAGTGATGAGATGAGGGAAAAGGTATTTTTCTCGAAGCTTTATTGAGATATAATCGACACAGAGTATTAGTTTAAGGTGTACAACATAACGATTTGATCTATATCTATCTATCTATCTCTCTCTATATATATTGCAAAATGATTACCACAATAAGAAAAAGTGTATTTCAAATAAGAGGCTTTACTATGTAGATTATCAGGGAAAGTCACATAAATATGAAGGATAAAACTCTGACCATTATCTTTCTACTTGTGAGCTGTGCTTTCACTGTAAGTCACGTAAGGTAAGAATGTCTCTTCAACAAATGGTGCTGGGAAAACTGGATATCCACATGTCAAAGAATGAAGCTGGACCCTTACCTTACACCACACGCAAAAATTAACTGAAAATGGATTAAAGACCTAAAGGTAAGGTACAAGACTATAGAATGCAAGTCTAGGGAGTTAAGGCTCCTTCTATTTTACTACACTGCCTCCCAAACAGCAACAATGAACACTTAACCATGGAAAGATGGTTAATACTCCCTTTGCTGTGCCCAGCCTGGCAGAGCCATGTAGAGCCCTCCTCTGCCTGAGAACATTTCTACCACATTCAGGCAATGCTCAGATCTTCCTGGGTCTTCTCTTCTCCGGGCAGATTTTGTAAATCCCAACTCATACACCCCATTCCCAGTCTCCACCTCCTCCTGGCAGCCTATGTCTGAACACAGGCTGTTTACAGTCGCCAAAGTCCGTCTTATAGGCACATACTACTCCCGCACACTAAACTCTCTACTTTTGCTAAGTGGAGGCACAGTGATTTATTCAGACCTGAGGATGTCAATCCCTTGCTCAAAATATGACTCTCAGGATCAGGTCAGAACCTTCTTGATCAAGCCTCATCTCTTGCCTCTTCCACCCTCTACGTTGCAGGCACACTCAACTACCTTCATTCTCCCAGAATCCACCAGAATTTCTCTCACCTCAGATTTTTATACCTGCATTTCCCCTGCCTGGAAGCTTCTTACCTAACTAACCCCCTCCCATCCTTCAAAGTTTGGCTTAGGGTTCATCTAAGGGGTCTTCCCTAATACCCACCCATCCCAAGTCCCAGCCAGGTGCCCCTCCTTTAAGGAGCTCAGCCTACTGAACTTTTCCTCCCATAGCATTTGGTACATCTTATTGTAATTGTCTCAATCTTCTACAAGATTACATACACCATGAGTTTGGGGCCTCTGTTTCATTTGCCATTGTATCCTCAGCATTTAGCAAAGTTCCTGGCACATATAGGCTCTCAAGAAATATTTCAGACTGAATGAACGAATGAGTTTTTCTTCTACCTCTTTGGCTGTGTTCAATCATACTGGGCTGACAACCAACTTTCTTCCATGTACGTCTTGGTTAAACCATATGTTGCCCTTCTCTTTCACTGCCCCCATACACAAACAACTGCATTTTATGGCCTAAGCGCAAGTGTACCATTGTCTTGTCAAGGCCACTTCGGTCCCTGACTTTGTTACAGCACATGCCTGTTATTCCCCCCAGTTTCTGCCTTCCATGAATGTGATCAGCCTGTCATCAATGTTCTCACCAAGCCCCTAAACACACGGAGTCCTGCAGCTTGCCACAATAGATAGCTATCCAGATCAACACGTGTCTATAGTCACTCTGTGCCTTGTCGCTCAGGCCAGGTGCAAGCCCACCTGACCACAATGTTACTGGCCAACGTTTCTTCAGCTTGCCTACAAGAATACTGTACAAGATTCTGCTACAACAGTCAGATGCTTTACTGAAATTCAGAACACCATGACCACAGCACTCTAGCTAATCACACTACCGAAGAAAGAAATGAGGTTATCTTGACCTGCCTGGTTCTGAGTGAACCCACGCTGGCTCCTAGTGATCACTGCTTCGTTTTTCCGGGTTTACAAGCCCCACAGCTGTTCCTAAGTGAGATTTGTAAATCAAGACTGCCCTATCCCAAAGCTGAAGAGAGATGTCTGTGAATGCCTGGGTTGCTGAAGGAGGCTTCATGAAAGCAGGCGAGTTTTAAGGAAGATTTTAACGCAGAGGACCATGAGAGCTTGCTAGAGGACAGAGGGAGAACAGCCAAGCCTAAGTGTGCCTAACAGACACAGCAAGGCTGGATGTGAGTAGCAGAGACAGCAAGCCAGAAGGCCTGGCCCGAGTATAACCTGGGACAAGCAGGGACTAACAAAAAGCAAGTTCTTCTTTCTTGGCTGCTTCCTTGATCAGAATGGTCAACTAGAGTTGGCCTTCTGCCAGAATTCTTGTTTTGAATATCGTAAAACACACACACTAGATCAAGCAGAGCCAGAAAGTAACTCCTATGTACAAGGCAGTTGTCAGAAATGGCCAGTCTAGTTTCTCCTAAGAACCTTCTGATAACAGATTCACCACTAGGATTACGTGTAATGGGCGATTTTGTTGTAAAGGACTATTGTGCAATATTTTCCATTTCTCTTCCAGAAAAATGCAGAGGTAATTATGTACTCATAGCCAGTGTAGCAAATCAGTTAAATTAAACCTGTATTTCATTTAACTCATATAGGATATGAATAACATAACTAACTTTTCTAATTTCATACTCTAGTACTCCCAAGTAAATAAAAGGGAAAAAAAGTAAAGTTTTCCCCCTACAAATAGAATCTGTCACTTCCCAGGATGTGCACTTTTCAGCTCACGCATCCTAAATGCATGTGGAGATATTATATGCACTTTCTATTTAGCAATTTAATTATATCTTTGCATTCAAAGAGGGGCAATGGTTTGCAGTAATAATCAGGTGAAAGCATTCTAACATTAATATGCTGGAATCCGATGTGTTAATTTGATGCAACTTTGCCTTGACAATATGTGATTAATTTGTTCTCAGGCTAGCCCTGCTCCCAGCTCTGACAGTTTAAAATGCTGGGTTTCTTTATCCATATCGCTATTTGACACGCCTTAGCCCACTGCTTTGCTAAGACCACTGTTAATTTGTAATGAACTTGCTTTTCAGGGGGGCTCCTTCATTTTTAATTCTGTCAGTGTCACCTCCTTGAGGAAAATTACAAGTTTCCGTAGGTGTGATTACTGCCAAGTGCTGCTGATAAGAGGTTTGAGAAAACAGGGCTTTATAAAGAAGTCTGTATTTAATCTGCTGAAACAGACTTATTGCCTCCAGACAGATAAATATAATACAAAGTTCTCTTACTTAAAAGTCATTCCCAAGTTCTCCCTCACCACCACCTCCTCCTAAACAAAAACACAGTTGCATTTCCACGATTCAATGAGTCACTCAGGGAAAAGAGGTGAAAGTATAATAAATTTAGCAATAATGGTGATTCTTGTCACCAACTTAGACTTGCAGTGGAGTCTTATAAAACATATGAATATACTTTTCACAAAGTGGGGAAGAGGGAAAAGAATCTCACTGAAATACCTATGGTTTCACTTCCTTTCTAACTGGCAAATGAACATTACACAGCCTCACGAACCCATTTTCTGTGGTCAAACTGAGTACTGGTGAAGCTAGGCAAGGTTTCAATTTCTCTTTGGAACAGAATCCTGAGAACGCTTGACGAAGGGTCACAGGGGAGACAGAAAGTCAAAGCTGCAGCACGTGATGCTTAATATAATAACCTATTAGAGTAACGGGAGGCAGCTTCTGTAGCACTTTCACCGGTGTTCTCCATTTAACCTTCAAAATAACCACATCCAGTAGGTATTATTATCCCCATTCCTTTCACATGAGGAAACTGAGGCTCAAAGAGTTCATGAGGACTTACCAGCAAGAAAAGGGCAGAACTCTGGGACAGGAAAACACATTTTGTGACTGCCTGTCCTCTGCTTTTCTCCATCACCATCTCCTGGATGGAAAAGTCATCCCCTCTCTAATTAGTCCACAGACAAAGCTAACCAGTCTAACGTTGGAGTCTTTCTCTTTAGCTCTAATCCTTAGTCTTTTTCCATTTAATCAGAGGCATGCCATTCTTCAGCAATTCCAGCCTTTCCACCAGGAAGCCTTCTGTTCCCAGAGGGCCAGGCAGACATCTAGTCCTACCAATTTTACCCTCAGAATTATCAGATGTTCTCGAATGTCTATTTACACCAAGAGCCAGCAGCTTAGAATAGCCCCACTCACCCCATACATCAGTAGTGGCATGCACCTCTCCTCAGATGATTGGGGAAGTTTCCCAATACTTCACAAACTAAATAAAAACTCCTAGATATGAACTACCACTGGGTTCCCCCCACTTCCCAAACTATCTTTTTCTCTATATGTTCCCCAGCTACTGCTCAAATTAAAAAAAAAAAAGAAAAAACAACTCCCTTCCACTATATATTCAGGCCAAAATGACTCCTATCACTCACTGCATCTTCACCAAGAAGAACACTGTTCTGCTCTTTGCTAAAACACTCCCACCCTTGCCTTCTCCACAAGACCGTTCACGAAGCAGCCTTAAAGAAAGAGGTATGTAAACTCTGCAATATCTGCCAAAGGAATGTAAGCTAGTCACTGAAAAGGAGTATTTATTATATAAAAAGAAAAATTCAGCGATTACAAAGGTAGGTGCACAAGCATGATGCAAAATTACACCTAAACTAAAACTAAATTATGCTAAAGATAAGTTAGCATCTACTGCTCAAAAAGAGATAAACGAAACTTGGATTTTTAAGCTGTCTTTAATTTAGAATTTTCTTAATGCTCCTTGCTGTGGTTTGTTTACCTATTAGTCTACATACAAGTTCCTTCAGAGCAGGGGTAGGAATTTATTCATATATGTATCCAGAGGGCCTAGAAAGTAGACACTCAGTAAGTTTTCACTACATTAAATGAAATAAAACTGCTAGGGGGCATGTCTATACCTTCTTAAACATGTCCCACCTAGAGCAGCTCAGTTCAGTCTGGCACACATACAACCCCCGGGCACCACCTATGGCTGGTGTGGTGGGAACAGCTGCTGCTCTGAGATGCCTTCCCCTAAAGGACAGACAGCTCCATGGCAGAGACTACATTCCTTATTCCCAGGTCTTCCTCCTCCACTGACGTGTGTCGGCAGGAACTCTAGGGTACTACTCCCAAACAACAGAAGAGAGGAGATTGGCTCCAAGATCAACTCGACTGTGAACCAAGCAAAGGCAGAAAACACCTCTCCAATGACAGGTGTTGTGCCTAGAACAGAAAAACATATCTTGAAAGAGATGTGCAGACAGGAACAAAAATAAAACTGAATAGAAAAAAGGAAAAAAGCTAAACCAAACACTTAACCTAAGGGAAGTACTGGTTTGAAAAAAGTATGTAAGAAAAAATGTTAATGTATATATATCAAAGATATAACAAAGGCAAGTGAAATAAAGTAGATAATTCAAAACTCCTGTACACCTAACAACTCTATAACTATAATATCTGCCAGATAACTGCATATTCTCTAACATGCGAGCTGGAAAAGTCCATCTAACACTGCCAGAAGGGTCATCATCCCTAGAGAGAAAAGTCTAAACCAAATACTGCACATAGTGTGGGTGTACTAGTGTGTCTAGCTACCAGACCATCCACCACTGAAAAGCACTAATTAATTGAAGAAATTAATCTATATGAGTTGGTCATTTATTATGTGCCAGTGACTACAGCAACATTTTCTCATGCATGAGCCTTCCGATAAGTCTCACAACTCCTACCAGCAAGGCTGGAAGGAGAGGACGCTGGGGTCCAAGAGAAGTTAAGCTCTTATTTACCCAAAATTGTACAGACACTAAGTGGCAAAGCCAGGACCCAAGACTGTCTGACACTTAACCCAACACACCCAGACCCCTGCCCAAAAAGCCCACTGTGAAGCACACATACACACACGATCTGATTAGAAACGTCACAAATCAGTCTCTAAGTATAATGTAAATGATACAAAAGTGCAGAGGGAATGGCAAGATAAAAAGTGGTTCAAGGGCTTCCCTGGTGGCGCAGTGGTTGAGAGTCCGCCTGCCGATGCAGGGGACATGGGTTCGTGCCCTGGTCCGGGAAGATCCCACATGCCGCGGAGCGGCTGGGCCCGTGAGCCACGGCCGCTGAGCCTGCGCGTCCGGAGCCTGCGCGTCCGGAGCCTGTGCTCCACAACGGGAGAGGCCACAACAGTGAGAGGCCCGCATACCGCAAAAAAAAAAAAAAAAAAAAAAAGTGGTTCAAGTATCAAAGTGCTAACCAGAATGAATTTTGTTCTGTTTTCTGCAGACAATGAGGCAATGGGCTAACTGCAGTCCGGGTTGAAGAAATGACTGGAGCAAAACAAAGGTGTGAAAAAATTAGAAATCATTTGCAGTCAGACTACCAAACTGTCAGGTAATCAGCAAAAGGGGTGCTGTTGGGAGGCAGGGTGACAGACGATCTACAATCAGGCTGACCCAGGTTCAAGTACGGCACAAACTTTCCTAATTACTGGCTTTCATTCATTCGTTCCACTAATAATTATTTTGCACCCACGTGGAAGTTCCTTTGTAGGGTTTTCTCCTTTCTGCCTCTTGGTTTCCTCATCTAGAAAACAAGAATAAAAATCTCTATCTCCCTGGGCTATCCTGGGGCTGAAATGAGAAATGATGTATTAATTAAAGTAGCATACCTACAACAGAAAGGTAGGTGATGGGTAAATAAAGATCAAACTTCACTGAACAGTAAGAATTAAGTTGGAAAGTATGTGGGGAGAAAGGCTGTCACTGCTGAAGGGCTCTGTCAAGTGGAGTTTAGTTTTGCTACCTCAGGAGGGCAGTGGGGGTATTTAATCTGGCCACTGTTATACACGACACACAGAAGGAGAGGGCACAGGTGGCAGGGAGACCAGCCTGGAAGCTGCTGCTGTAACATAAACGGGATCCGAGAAGGTCCTAGAACAAAGGAGTGAATCTGAGAAGTGTCAAATCTGACAGACACTGAGAAGGAATCACTGGATGACCTTAGGGACACATTGTGAGGAGAGAGTGGTGAAAAAGAAGAAAAGTACTCCCATCAATTCACATCTTTAAATGGCTTAAATCTCACTTTGGAAATAATCTTTCTTTGAAAATAATCACCTAGACGTTACTGATTTCACAGAAAGACCCTTTGTTTTGCACACAAAATACACTTTAATATTTTTCTGCTTTTTCTACAAGCAACACCCTTCCTCCTAGTCAAGTCTAAATACTTACCAGGCTGTACAAATTACCTCGATCCTTCCAAGATTAAACTGCAATCAGCTTACTCTCACTCATTTCCCTCAATCATTTGGGCTTGAGGAAACAGAGCCTGTACCCTTTAAGACCAAAGCACGTAAGCCATTGTGTCATCAGCAGAACAGCAGCACTCTATCCCTAAGCACCTCACTGTCTCCTAAATGGCTTCAGCTACAAATATTCCACTGGCAAAAAGACTTTATGAAAACCTCAGGGCAAAAGGAATGATCCCTACCTTTTCGGCCAACCCCTTGGGGAAAACATGGAGCCGCTCAAAATCTGGCTGAGAATTAACCTCACAATAACAAGTAGGAGACCTTTGGGAGCCCTCACACCTCATGCAAGCATAACGCAGAGATTAGGAACGCTGTCTGCAGCCGGACTGCCTGGGCTCACATGCTGACTCCCCACCTCCCAGCTATGCAACCTAAGGCAAATTATTTACCTTTGCTGGGCCTCAGTCTCCTCACCTCTCAAACTGGGGATTACTGTAATAACTCTTCGCAGGGCTGTTGTGAGAAGTAAATTAATCATTACATGCAAAGCACTCAGAATGGTGACTAGCACATAGTAAATTCTTAATATATGCAAGTTGCTATTATTAATGTTATTGTTATTAGAGTCATGTGAATTACCAAATATAACCCAGCAGGATGCAGATTTATCGCCCCCCAACCCCAATACTTACTGAGCACTAGGCTGGGCACTCTGTACAAAGAGAAGAGGGAGAAAGAGACACAGAAAGAGAAAGGTCTGTACTCTGAAGACTCATAAACAAGGGATTGTGGAAGTAGAGAAAAGGGAGCCGTTGTCAGGGAGGTCAAGGAAACGGTGTGGAAGCCAAGGCTGAGTTGGCTCTTGAGGAGGACAAATAGGGATTTTCCAGGGGAAAGGATTCTACCTGGCAGCAGATATTCCGGTTTCTAATATGTCAGACCTAAATCGGCATTTCTAGGTTTCTAGGAAGGGTAGACAGCTACCTAAAAGGATACGATGAAGGGGGCAGTAAGAGGCTTGTCTTCCGTTCTGGGGAATACATATTTGCACGTGGGCAGGTGTGTGGGCAGTCACTGAAAAACTAAATCATGGATTCCAACCAGAACCTCCTCACCTTTCAAGACTGGGCTTAAGACTCTACTAACTTCTCCATCAAGACTTTGGTCTAGGCCTGGATCCTTCATCTATACAACTGTCCCTCAGTATCCACAAGGGATTGGCTCCTGGACCCTCCACAGACACCAAAATCAAAGATGCTCAAGTCCCATATATAAAATGCCTAGAACAGTTGGTCCTCTGTATCTGCAGGTTCCACATCTGCAGATACGGAGGGCCAACTACACTTCCAAATCCTCCTGTCCTTGGATCATAATGGTCTGTTCATCTCATGAGACTCTGGGCTGGTTCTTTGAAGGTATGGACTATCTATCATTTTATCAACACACCCCAGGGATCCCTTACTCTGCCAATGTGAAGGTAAACATTCAACAAATTCCTGATGAATAAATCTGCCTTGCCTATAGTATTCTCGTAAAAAGAACCTAAATACTTAACGGTCTACAGATGTTCCTAAATGTCTCACATTGACCCTAAAATTATCTAATTCTAATGATGGGTCTGACCTTGGTCATCCTTCTCATTTACTGACTGGTTAACCGGCCCAAAAATGTGAGATGATGCATTCAAATTCACACAGAAAGCTAGTGATATAGTAAGTAACAGAATCCTCGTCTCATGAATCAAGGACTCCTCCAGAACCAAGCTGGAAAGAGCTGACACTATTTTTTCTTATGCTAAATGTTTGGAAAACTAGAGCTTCTTATTTCCTACTAACATATACTATATTTGACAAGCAAATAAAATGCATTTGGAAAATATTTCTTGTAATATATATGACTCTTCTTAAACAGAGAGTATGAACTCCAAAGTCAGATAAACTGGATTAAAAGCTGGCCTTACCATATAGCAGGGTGTGATCTTGAGCAAATTGCTTAATCCCTCCCAGACCCAATATGAACATGTGGCCAACACTATCTATATCCTAGAGTTACTGGTAGATTTAGAGATGATATTCTTAAAGTTTCTAGAATGCTGCCTGGCACATAGTAAATATTCAGTCAATAGGAGACAATATTATTATCTTTGTTGTTCCTATGGACAGAGGTCTCATTTTATTCATATTTTTTCCTTTTCCCTAGCCCCTTGTACTATGCTCTACACATAATAGCCACTCAAAATTTTCTGAATCTATAATTAAGAAGAAAAAAATCAAACAAGTAGCTAATGGCTTTTCTTAATCCAGAAAAAGATCATTAATACCATAGTTTAAGACATTTGTATGAGTACCATATGGTTGTTTTTTTTTTTTTTTGGTGGCAGTGTTATATT